>NC_039359.1:204470533-207203270 GCF_003573695.1 Papaver somniferum
CGAATCTACCATCACCACCACCAGGAAGAAATACATATGGTGATGAGAAAGAAAAATACATTTGTAATTGAAGTATGTGCGAAGGAAAAGAACCTATATTGCAATTCGATTCTACATTCTTTCAAAAATATAGAAGATTTTCATGACAACATCTTAAGCCGTGTGTATGCGAGAGATAATGATGGAAGAGAAATTCTTAACCTTGCAAAGATATCGCCATTAAAGGATTGGCAAAAACAGGCCATTTCGTTCAGTGCGGAAGAAACACCAGGAGAAGGAGAATTACATGAATGTCCATTAGTGGTAAAGTTGAGAGTTAATCCAAAAGAAAAAATAGATGATGATGATGATGACGAAGAAGATGAAGCGAATACTTGGGCTATAAATAGAATATTCATAGATCCTGGGAGTTCTATTGATATTCTCTTTTATCATACATACAAGACTATGGGAGGAAGGGATGACGATTTAATTCCTTCAACTTACAAAATTTATGGATTCAATGGCGCTGCGAGCAACCCAAAAGGAGAAGTCAAAATGAGAATTCCACTGCGAAGTACGCCAACAGAAATCGTATTTTGTGTTATTGATGTTGAATCACCATATAATGCTCTGATTGGGAGACCATGGTTGCATAGTATCTTGGGTGTGCCTTCGACATTTCACCAATGCATAAAATTTCCTTTACCTCAAGGTCTAGGCATAATAAGAGGAGATACAAATGAAGGTAGAAATTGTCAGGAAATCGATATTGATAAGTGCGAAGAGCGAGAATACAAACGAAGAAATTGGAAGCATCATGCTAGGATAGCCAAAAGGGTGAAAGATTAATGGTGGATGTAGTGTCTAAATCTGGGAAGATAGACAAGAAGGATATTGAAGCAGAATCTTCTGCGAAAAACAACACCAAGTGAGTCAGGAAGATTACCTCTAAAGAAGGAGAGCGAGTACAGAAGCAGAAGTTGTGTTCTCAGAAGAAAAGTACCATGTGCGATGATACTCGCACATGGGAAATTGAATATATCATACGAAATAATGTTCTGAAAAGCATCAATGAACTTAAAGAAATACAAAAGATGACAGGAGAAGAAGAGTAATATGAATATCTTTCTTCATGTATGAGAAATTAGTAAGAATTCTATGTACTAGAGTTATATAACTCAAAATAAGAATGGAATGAAAAATTTCTATTTTAGTAAGAAAAGGCAAATGTAAGACCTTAAAGTAAGACTTTAGTATAAGGCACAGAGTATATAACCACAGAAGAGAGGTATCCAACTGTAGCGTGCACCCTAGTTCTCATAAATTCAAGGGGAAAAAAGTAAGACCTATTGTACGTCACATTTGGGAAAACCTGATAAGCATAACTCAAGGGAAAGCTACATCGACCATGGAACTTCAGTTATGGAGATTTGTGGTGAGAAAAAACGAAAAATCCCATCCAGGAGAGGTGCCTTAAATTTTCAGTCTAAGTTGATTGCCTTAGATTGGAAGACTAAGGTAACAAAGTCTCTCTTAAGGAGTGCAGAAACTCGATCAGGGAGCCAAGGTACACGGTTGATTCAAGAGTGCTCTGGGCGTCTGGAGCGTGCCTTGCCACTCTTGACAAGTCCTGACTGTGATGCACTCGGTCCGAAGAAATCCCACTTAGAGTGCGGTCTCGTAACCATAAACCTTATCGGTAGATGGATAAGAGACTGCGAAATCAACTGGTTGTTGCATTACCGGATGGGAGGATCCAACCTTAACCCGGTAGAGGTAAGCTTCCTTGAAGGGACAACCAGGGGGAATATAAGGACGACGCCCTCCATTAGGGAGATGAATTGTGTCAACAAACGTAAATGTCATGAGGCTTTTTACTCACGAGAGTATTAAGGCTTGTCATATTTACGCACAAGATAACCTTAAGAGGCAATAATACAAGAAAAAGATAAGGCGAGATCAATGGGTCAATATACTACAGTATAAAGACTTCCTGCGATTTCGTCGCACAAGAACAAAGAAAATTTGGGAAAGATAATACCTTTAGTTAGGAAGGAAAAATAAGACCTCACGATAAAAATAAGTTACCTGCGAAGTGTTTCGCATGATACAAAATGTGATTGAAGTAGAAAGCGACATTATATTCATCAGCCTATTAATCTGTGATAACTAGCAGAGGCAAGAATAGGAATACAAATATAAAAAAAGTGTTATTTTTCCTATTTGACAGTCTTATGTATGTGCAAAAAAGATAGAACTTTGATATTTGTGAATGCGAATATAGGTTAAAGAAAACTAATAATTAAGGGACGAAAGTTAACATTTTAGAGGTATATATTAAAGAAAAAGTTCTAAAAGAGGTGGAGATATACAAGAGGCAGAAAGAGAATTTACATCAAGTGAAAAATAACTAATTATCTTCATCATTATATTAGGCCTCAGAATTGTTTCCTTCTTATTCATACTCTTCATATTCCTCTTCATTATCAATAATATCAGGAACAACTTCGTTGGGAGGGACGTCTGCAAATTTATATTTAGAGAGAGGAATGCCATTATTAACACATACTTTCTTAACTGCTGCATCACGAGCGCGAATGGCATCCTTACCATTATTTGAAACAATGAGGATATAATTCTTTTATAACTGCTGATATTTGGAGTTGCGAGCAGATAACTCCATTGATAACTTCTCGGTTTCTTCAAGACGTATCTTTTCTTTAGCAGGAAGTTGTGTCTTTAACTCTTCAATCTTCTCCATATAATTCTTTTCTTTATATGCGAAATATAAACAAAATGGTTAGACTTAAAAGAGATGTCATATTCAAGAAATGACGAATATGAAAGAAAAAGCAAGTGACTTTCGTGATTGGAAATAATGTCCTTAACCAGCGCAGAATGTTCAGACTGAAGGCTCACATTTACGGCTAAATTTTCCCTAGCATTATTCAGAACTCTAGCATCCCAACTAAATTCAGCTTCACTTTCTATGAGAAGTCGAGAACGGATTAAATTTCTTTCCTCAATGAGTGCGTTCTTTCGCTCAAAGCTGAATCACGTTCATCTTGAACTTTAAGAATAGTTTCTTGGAATTTTTCTAGTGCTTTCGCACCCTTGAGAGCGACCTCATATTTTTCAGTAATGATTTTATTCTTCTTTACTTCAAAAAGTTGGATTGTCTTCTTATTTTCATGAAGACGACGTTTGAAGTTATTAAGTGTGTTCAATCTTAACTCTTCCCGGCTAATATTCTCAAATCCTTCGGTTGGATAATTGTTTTATGAGGAATTAAGATGTTTTCCTCATCAGGAAAGTTAGATGCCTCATCAGAAAGGTTATAAATATCTGCGAATATAAAAAAATGAGGAATGCTAATTACCACGTAAAATAAGGAGAATGTGAAGATCAAAGATTACGTACCAATGATTTCATCATTTATTTCTCGAGCCACGCGAAGTAATTCAACGTTGGTAGAATTTTCAGCCTTAAGTTTGGTATTTTCTTTCCCCAAACTGAGAAGTTTCCTTTGATAATCCGAAGAAACCGCATATGATAAGAGAGATACCTGTAAAAGTATAATAAAGATGTTATGAATCGGAGAGGAAGATTAGAAAGAATATAAAATAAGGTATAGATATTACCAAAGAACCAATCGCATATTAGAAGTTTGGGTTTACAGCAGAAGAAGCTCCGCGAAGAGATGGATCATCCAAAATAGGAGCATCGCAGACTTTCGAGACCATACCAAAAGTGCGTTGTTAGTCACCATCATTAAGAGACGACATAGGATCAGAAAAAAAGTTGGATAATTCTTTCATCGAAGAAGAGATCGATGGATCTTCAGAAGCAAGAATATCATCATCACTGGATTCAGAACTTGAAGAAGGGTAAAATTTTTTACGCTTCCTAGAAAGATCAGAAGAAGAAATCTTGGGCCCAGATTTAGATGCGAGTTTCTTGGTTTTCCCAGTATCCTTAGTACCCGAAGTTTCAACCTACCCGAAGATGATGCATTGTGCGACGTTTTGGCCTTCTTAGCAGCCTGAAATCAGAAGAGTATGAAAGTAAGAAATGGAAAAAACAGGGTTACGCAAAATTATGGAAAATAATGCGAAGATTTCATACCATCTTCTTATTCTCACTATCAGATAAGACAAACTTCCAGGGTTGATAAGTAGAAATATTCGCAGGATGGGGAAGATCAGAACCATCAGCGGCTCTTCCAGATACATAAGACCAACTAAAATGATAGGGCAATTAAGTCAGCATGAATCATTAGATCTGCGAGCAGTACTATTCGACTTATCATTCCAATCAACATCTCGCATAATTTTCTGAGCTTCAGTGATACCATCTTTCCTTATTAAAGGAATGCCCCTTTTGTTGATTCATTCTTCATTATCGCAACATAGTAATTTTTGAAAAAATTATCAATAGTATACTCTGAAGGGTTGATGGCTTTATCACGGTACAATAAATTTCACACTTCATAAGAATAAGAGGTCCCTAATCCTGCTGCGCGACGAGAGAATTCTAAAGCTATTCTAATAGCATCTCCACTTAATTGAAATATACTTCTTGCGAATCGATCATCAGATAGTATTTCATAGAATAAGGGAATTTCTGGATTATACAACAGGATGAGAAGATTATTCAAAAGCTGTCCTAATGAAATGATGATCTTTTGATTAGACCACTGTACAGAGTTTATTAATTCAAGATTGAATTTTGATGAATAATCACAATGGGAAGGAAGAGAAAGTGAAAAGCCTCTTGTGGAAAATTCTCTTTTCAACCTAGTGAATTCAGTTACCATGTTTTTACCAGCTGGAGCCATTATAAGAATGAGAATGAGGGATATATAGGTGAATGAAATCACAGTAAAAAAAAGTATCTTAATCAGATCACGGACGAAAATTACAGTTAAAGTGCAGAAGCAGGGGAAAAGAAAAAGGAAGGTAAAAAGAAGAAAGAAGAAGATGAAAGAAGATATATAAGGAAAATTTACTCTCGATTTTCGAGATTTTATTTCATTAATGGCGAAGAATGAATGTATAATAATAGACGGTTATAAGGACGTGTCAGATAACGAGTGGATAAAAAGACACGCGTAAGTAAGGAAAGCTCAAATTCTGGAAATGTGTCGGCAGAGCAGAATATGAAAAGTCGAGCATGTGCGATATTATAAGATGGAGATTCTTCATATCTCTCACTTTATAAAGAGAACGAAATGAGAAGAGGCAAAATGTAGGAGTGAAATATCGCACCTTCATTATGTATGCGAAGTAAAAGTCATCTGATGTAAGCGAAGACCATCGCACATACTAAAATTAGGATGATGTATTTAATGATGTCAGCGTAGTCACGAGCAAAGTGTGATGATCTGTGCGAAAGTGTAAAGTGTGCGAAGTTGAGCGAATGTACATGAGCGATTGTAACGCACAGTGATTCCGAAAATAGGGGATCTATTAGCTATCATCCACTATGTAGTACCCTATATAAGGGGAAGGAATCTGTGTATTGGAGAGAGATCTGAAGTGAGTGTTAGACAAGAAATTTAGAGAGAGAAAGTTTATTTGGAGAGCAAGTAAAGTCATTTTATTATCTTGTAACCAATTATAGAACTTAATAAACAATAAAATATTTCCATGATGATTATTTAGAATCTTGTCTAAATTTATGGAATGTGGTTGGAGGATTTCCTGCAACGACATCAGATCTACTGTATATGGTGATACAATTACACAAAAGAAATTTGCCTTAGCATTTATTAATAACATAAGCACACTGATATAGCTTCACAAAACAAAACTAACAAATTAATAGCTTGTTTTTTAAAAGCCGCAACAGTTTTCTCTAGGCATAACAGAAAAATAGAACTACCTATCTAACGTCTACTTTTATCTATAATTTGGCCAAGAAAACCATAGATATAGTAGGCACAGCACAAATGTGGAGAGAATGAAAGGAAGTCTCACCTTGCTAACGTACCATCGTACTAAATCTACTGCAATCTTAGGAATATTAACAGGGAAAGTGTTGATTTCATCAGGAAATGCTCCGTCCACGACAAGATCATGTCCGCTGATGCTAGCGGACTCGTCCGAAGCAAGGAAAAGAACAGCCTCTGCGATATCTTTACCCTTCAAACACATATTCTTTAGATTCGAAATTGAAGACATTTGTTCTTGAATAAACTCCGGATCTAACCATGTCCGTAACCCAGGGATAGTACATGTCATTGGTGTAACAACTCCATAGGGAGACACACAGTTAACCCTAATTCCATATATCCCGAGCTCGCGAGAAGCTGATCGAACCACACCCAAAAGTGCGTGTTTTGATGCTGTGTAACCTGGTGGTCCTATCCCACCCCGAGTTCCTCCTATACTTACTGTACATATGATTGATCCGCGAATATTCTGTGCTACCATAGCGCGACCTGCATGCTTTATCATGGCTACACCACCACAGACATTGACATCAATAGTTTTCTCCAATGCTTTCATGTCTAAATCAAGAACACCGGCCAGTGATCCTAAGATACCGGCATTGCTATACACGATATCAAGAGTACCATACTTTTCCAATGTATAAGCCACAGTCTCTTCCACTTGCTTTTCATCAGTAACATCACAGTGTTTGTAACAACATCTCTCTGGTCCAATCGATGCTACAACTTGATCACCTAATTCAACTTGAACATCAGCAATCACAACAAAAGCACCATTTTCAACGAATAATCTCGCTGCTGCCTCACCAATTCCTCCAGCTGCACCGGTTATTATAGCCACTCTACCCTCTAGCCTATGTCCATTCATAGTTAAAAGAACACACACACAACTGATCAATATCAGGAAATAATGTGAAAAGTAAGAGAAGAATTTGACGAATCCCTTACTACTCTAATACAACTAGAACAACTCTGCGATTTGCGAAAAGACAAATTAGTACCTCAGCTTAAGCATCTAGATTTGATTAGAATTGCAAATTATTTGCAACATTTTGTTTAATTATAAATCTTAAACGAAGTCATTTCTTTATTTGGAATAGGAATTGCATCACCATTACCAAACGGTCCAAAAATGCTTCAAAATGAAAAAAAAAAAATGAAAACGAACGGTCCAAACCACCGGTCTACCGACAATTGCTCTTTCTCCTTGTAATAAGAAAATAAGTCCCTTTCCTTAAAGATTTTGCCGCTGGAAAAATATTAACTGAAAGGGCACTTACATTGAATAGTAGCATTCTCAAGAGGGTTCAACATTTGTATATATGATTTGAGGACCTGACCTATGGTTGAAAGTTGAGCCAAAAGTTTCAATTCTAGAGCGCTTCTGGCCCCTATTAATAAAAATCATGGATTTCATTTTTATTTAAAAGAAAAAGAATTTTTTTACCACTTTAATTATCTTGCATTTGTCTTCCGGAAGCTATAATTTTTCTTTATGATCATTTTTGATTATTGATTCTTTTCATTTTAACTTTTAATCGTCTATTTTTGTAGTAGTATTCTATTTGTAAGTCAGAATTACAAACTAATTATGCTACTCGTTCAAAAAATTCTCTGCGACCTTTGACACCTCACATATTAGTGACATTCTAATCGTACACAGGAAAATCATCAGGATATCACTGTATAAGGGAAAAAAAATATTGGCTCGCTTCGAGGAAAATCATTTTCAGGATTGGCATGCTTCACTCCTAATCTTAGTCTCTGAACAAAATGAGTAAATTAGTGTTTTGGTCCTAAATTTTGGTATGTCTTTGCGTTTGGGTGGTAAGTTTGTACGGATCATTGACCCGATAGTCAAACGAAGTCGATCAACAGTTTTTGTCAAGCTGTTATGATAGTTAAAAGATGGTTAGTTGTAGCATTTACGAAATTTTCCACTCCTGTTAGAACCTTTATGAATTTGAATAAAACGGCTGATCGTGTTCCACGTTACTAAATGGACGAACATCGATTACTCCTTAAACGGGTATGTAATAATATAAGCCATTCTGCGCTTTGTTCATCATCTAGTTGATCTTCTCCTTCCCGTTCAAAATTCTAAGAGCTTTGAACCACAGTAAACTTAAATGGAATTTTCTAAAGTGGATCTGAAACAATCATTTTTAGTTGTTCCTCTGATGATAGTTAAGCTTAAATCCTAAAATCAGTTTATACTTTTTGAGTTGTAAAGAAAAAAGTATGTTCATGTCTTGAGTTTTGTGGATTGTATAGAATTTAAGAGGGGGGGATTTGGAGATTAAGATAAGCAAGGAACACTACAAGATCTGTTAGAAGAATTTGTATTTGGATTTGGCGGGATTTAGTAAAGAACCAGTGCGAAGATAGAACTGAAATTTATGTCACCGTCGATTTTTATTATTGAATGGTGAAGATTAAGACATGTTATAATATTAGGTTTGTTGGCCATTATTTCAATTCAAATTTGCAGAGGAAGACCAAGCTATAAAAAATGAGCATCCACAATTCAACACCTCTTTACCCAACCAAGACTGCACACCAACTGTTTGAGAAAAAACCTCATCTCTTCTTCTCTTTTATAATCTGCTGAACTTATGTTGTTATGCATCTATATTAGCAAAACCTAAGTTATTGAGTGTAACCCTATTCAAAGCAAGGTTTGACATTGGTTTCTTGAAATTAAAAGATACTTCATAACAGGGGCAGTAATATAAGTTTAAGATGGAGAGAAAGTGCAGAGTAAGCTTATGGAAGAAAACGGTAAACTTATAGAGAGAAATGATTTTAGAGTATGAGGAGAATTAATAGCATCGTCATAATTATTGGAGAGTATAACTCGTTTTTATATTTAGTGTAAACAAAGTGTTAGTGAGTCCTGTTTCTTTTGTTTGAACCCTGTTACTATTAGTTGTATTGTAAACACGTACACTGCTGAGAGTGTTTAATGCGGGTAGTTGAGACGCATGCTCGTGTCAGACAAGTGTCTTCTGCCCCTGTCACGTCCATGTCAGTCAAACTTCTCTTCACCGTTGATCTTGGCTTCTTTTGGGATGAGATAAAGTAACTCTTCAGGAGTTATTTGGTGCTCCGCAGTACACCGTGCTTTTGGTACATATTTTAACTTCTTCCCTTGGATTTGTTCGGGCAAAGATCCGACGTCGACGGGATGGGCTTCTTGGCTGTGGGCGTGTGTCATCATGTTTTGATGACTTGGTCCGCATGCTCTCCACGTGTCTTCTCACATACACGTGTTTGATGATGAAATATGTACACACAATTTTCCCATTTTCTTCGGGCTTGAGTGTTTAGTGGGAGCATTGAAAAAAACAGACGTTCCATATTCCTCCTCTCTCCTAATAACTTCTCCTAGATACTTGGGCACGTTTCTTACTCGTGCATTAACTGCTCATTTAATAGGCATGTTTCCCATTCCTCCATTAACTTCCTTCTCTTTCTTTCGAGTATATTAAGGAGAGGAGAAAAAATTAATTTCATTCTCCTTGAAAATTAATTTCATTCTCCCTGTCAGACTTCATCCTTTGTTCTTCAACCATTAAGTTCTCTCTGCCCTAGCATTAATCACGCTCGTTTCTTCTTTGTTTCTGGTTTGTTCTCTTATTTGTCTTCTTTCGGGATTTTGTTTGTGGTGGTAAGGTTTCTTTTCTTCGTTTTTGTTGTTTTAAGTTTTGTGTTGATTGTGTTGATTGTAAATTTCCTGCTGCTGTCGTACCTTGTTTGTGATGAAGAACATCTTTCGATGCATGTATGCTAGTTTTCCCCTGTTCTTCTTCTCAAGTTGAGGAGGCCAGTGTTTCAATTGTATTGATTGAACTGTTAATTTTAGGGTTTTAGGGTATACATGCATGTATGCATGTATGCTAGTTTTAGGGTTTCTGGGCTATGTTGAGATGAACTGTTAATTTTGTGGTTTTTTTATCTTTGGTGATGCCCTCGTGTTTGCTTCTTCCGCGGATTCCTTATCAAACTCCGGCTTCCAGTCTGCCGAGATCCCCTCCGCGTAGAGAGTCTGATACATCTCCACATGGGGGAGATATCTCTAAATTGTCGCAAATGGATCCCCGCGGTAATAAAGTTTCGTCTTCTTCTGGGACGAAGACTTCACCTCCTAGGAAGGGGGATCCATCGAAGGGCCCTTCCGGGTCTCGATACGCTGCCATCCGTGCTCCTTCTCGTCCTCGTGATGACTCCCGGTGTACGCAGACACCTCCTCGCGGTTACACCTTCGATATTCCCTCTCTTCGCTCTATAGTTCCCGTGCAGAACCCTATGCCGCCGCCTCCAGTACTTTATTTCAAAGGGAAGAACTCCAAAGGTGGTGTGCTGAGAGCTGAATCATCTAAAAATCCTCCTTTCAAAAGAAAAGCTTCCGAAGCTTTTGTTGGTTCGTCCGATCCCGCGGAAGAAGAGGAGGCTGTCCCGGTGATACGCAGCATTTCGGTTAGCAAGAAGAAAGTCACGTTTAAGCACATTGACCTTGAAGTTTTCAAGGAAAAGCATGAGCTTCAATCCTTCGAGGTTCGTTTCTATGCCCCTGAGGATGATATTACTTACGAGCTCATCTCGAAGTATCAGTTTGATGAGTTTCATCTGTTGACTACGGTTGGAGCCATCGAGGCGGGTCTTATGCTGCCGTTGTATAAGTCTGGTGATTCCTTTTATTATGACGTGTTGGATGGTCGCGAAGGCTCTTCCACCAATACTCATAGTTGTTCCGTGTCGCAATTATCGGGGAACTATCTCCGTGCACTGAGGGAATGTTATCTGCGGAGTAAGGGGGAGACGACGATGACATGTTACGTTCCAAATCCCGCTGAGAGGGAGTGGTATACTCCTGAAAACTTCAACAGCTCCTTTGGGGATTATGTCAATATTAGGAACCGTAAACCGTGGAGCGTTAGTCTTCGTAACCTCGCTGCTCCTCGGGGCGAAATTCATCTCTTAAGTGAGGTGAGCGATGCCAAACTGAAATACGTTCCAGGCACCAAGGGGTCGGCTCAGCGGAAACTTTTTCCTGCTCGTGAAAGGATCAAGCGTGACCATGATTATGAGTGACATGCCACTGTCATTGAAATTGTTGGTCCTTGGGCGTATGGCTGGATTCCCGGTCCGCGCGGTTGGCGTCCTTCTGAGAGTAGCAGGCCTCGTGATTCTCCTCCTGCTCGTTATGGAGATTTCTATCCCTGGCGTTTAAATTTCGAGGGCATGAACTTTCCTTATGCTCTCGACGTTGTTGATGGAGACGAAGAAGAGGGTTCTGGTGCTATACTTCCACCGAAGAGTGCCGCTACTACCAAGGTATGGTTATTGCAGATTCTGGCCGCGCCCCTCCTTTTTTGAAAATCAAACTGTGTATGAGGAAATAACTCTTTTTGTGGGACGTGTATTGGTTTGCAGTTTTCGAAAAAGAAAACGATTGGGCCCAAGTAGTCTTCTACCATTGTGACGGGTGAGGCTGAGGTTCAGTGAACGAAGAGTTTGCCGAGGATGAGGAAATGTCTGATGGGGAAGAACGCACTGATACTTCCCCTCCTGTTGTTTAGGAATAGGTTGGTGCGGGTTGTGATGGTGTTGATGGGGTAAATAATACTGCGGTGGCCGAGGTAAGTGTTACCGCGGAAATGTCTGCTCCTGCTGGTGATAACCCTGGTGATCCGGAATTTTTCTGAGGGGGTGAGGCTGCGGAAACTCTCCCCACCATTTCTCAAGGGTTCTCCTTTGACAGGATATATTCCGCAAGGGAACTCTTTGATGATGCCCTCGGTTTTCCCGAAGATTTTTCTTTGCTTTCCCCCAATGATAATTGGGATGTGCTCGGGGATTTTGGTAAGGAAAATGCTGCTCGACAGAGTGAGGGCGCGGATGATCATATTGCGCGAAGTGGTGCCGATACTTGTGATGATGGGGAAATGACAGCAAAGGGGAAGTCTGTGGTTGACTCACCTTCCGAGGATTTCCCCCACTCGCTGATGTTTGAGGGTGAGGATGCCATAATGGATTGGCTCAAGTAAAAGAGTCCGCGCTTTATTCCCCATCCTGCCCCGGTGGTTGCTGGCGAGAAAGATTCTGATGCTTATACTCGTCGGATGATGGAGCTATCTTCCGAGGCACGTGTTGCCGAGATGTGGGGGAAAAGCTTGAGTGTTCCAGAGGCTACCCTCGTAGCGGACCCTCAATCTTTTGTTGCTGAAATGATGGCCATAGACGATGGGTACCAATATGGTTTTCCCCAGCAGCGTGTCTTGGAGGTAAGTCCTCGTACATATCTCTTCGTGACACTCGAATCCTTCGGTGTAATAATGTTTGCCGTTTGATGTGTAGATGATGATGAGTGAGCATTGTAACCATGTGTTGTATCAATTCTTTAAAGCGAAATCTTTGAAGATGGAGGCTAAGCTTCGTCACAGGGAAAAGGAATTATCTGCGGCTGAGGTGGAGATAGAAGAACTGAAGAATAGCCTTAAAGAGAAAGAAAAGCTGGGTGAAGCGGAGGCTGGTCTTCGTTCAGAGCTTGCCACCATTCGCGCTGAGTTAGAGAAAACTCGCGGCAAAGTTTTAGCTTTCACAGATTTAGTTCTTCTCCGTCTTTTATCCCTCGTAATTTATTTCTACTACTTTATTGTTCTGTCTGAGTCTCCCCACCCTATCTTCAGTGGGTGGAGTCCCCGAGCTGATATGGCTTCGGAATGAAAGGGCACGGCAAAAATCTCGTATCAAAGAGTTGGTCGAAAAAATTAAGAGCGAAGCCAAAAAGTGGGACGCTCGGGCTGAGGGATGGCGCGCAAGGCATGTTCAGATGGTTGATATGCAGAATCTGTATAACCATGACCGTATTTTGTTCAATGGTATGCTACTGTGGACACGTGAGAATCTGCGGGAATCCAGTGAGCGTACTTCGTTGTTATAGGCTAAAATACATCTTATGGAAGAGGAATTACGAAAGGCTCGCTCCCTTCCTTTTCCGGGAATTAGGGAGAGTATGCTGTGTCTTACCATAGAAAGGGACGATGCCAGAGACGAGGTTGGGTCTCTCAGCAAATCCCTTGCTGCGTCTCGCGCTGAAATATCCCGCCAGGCTGAGTCTGAGAGAAATTTCGAAGTATGTATGTACAGACTTAGCAAAGGGGTAACAGAGATAAACAACGAAGTCAACCATCTTCGTCACATGGATTCGATGAAGCAGGTAGAATTAGATGCAAGTCAATTTACTCTCACCAACCTTCAACTAGATTATAAGAAATTATCCGAGGAATATGACTATCTTGATGAAGCGCGAGACGTGGTTGTTAATGAGTATGAAGAGGCTTCGGCTTGTGTCGAAGGTATAACCTCATTTCGTCGAGTGTGATTGTGTCTTTTCTGTGCTAACTCCTTGTGTTGTCAGTTTCAGAGCTCGAGGGACAACTCCGCGCTGCAAATGAAAATTTTGAAAAGGCTCAATCTTCCTTAGCGCAGCAGGAAGGACAGACTAATTATTTTAAGGGTCTGGCGGCATCTCGCGAGGAGGACGTTGGTGCTGCTTCTAAAGAAGTGAATCGTCTATCCTCGTTGTTATCTCAAGCCCACCAGCGAAAGACAGTTATTATGCATATGGCTCGGTGTCAATTGGCGGAGGAGACAAACAAGATGCTGGAGAAGATTGAGCTTGTCCTTAAGACCGAGCATGGCCTCGTCAAGAGCTATCCGCGTCGTCCTGTACCTGCCTCCTTGCCTGGCTCCTCGGGACCCTCTTCTGGTGGGAGCGTCCCTTAAACTCTTCAGAACAACCCTGTTGATGGGGAGGCATCTTCCAAGTAGAAACCACGACATTAGCCTTCAGTTAGATTTTGCTAGTATTTTGTAAAAAGAATGTTTTTGATGTGTTTTTTTTTCCTTGAATTGGCCTTGCCGCTTTTTGTAACCAACCCTTATGAAATGGATCCTTCTTTTGGTATACCTGAAGTATCAGTTTGTTTTTTACTTTAAGCATTGTGAGGAAGGACATTAAAAACAAAAGAATGTTTTAAGTTTTTGGGTGCGATACCGAAGGGAGGTACCTTCGTGATCGTCTTGAGACCTGTCATCCCGCTGGCGAACCCTGGGACAGAGGATTCCCAGACGGTGGGGGCCGAGGCAACGTTCTAGGATATGGGGTTAAAATATTTACATACACCCATTCCGTCGACCCGTTGCCTTAAGATTGGTTGGGTATCTCTTTCTGCTGGGTGCCTTCCCCCTGGTCTTACACTCATGGACACTGATGGGGGAGCCCTGAGAGATTGTAGATTAACTACTTACCCCAATATTTTTGATAAGTTTTGTTTACTTGAAGGTTTCAGAAACCTTGTTTGATTGATAGGTTGAGGCCTGCTACTCCTCGTCCAAAGATAGAAACATGTAAAGCGGTTACGCTACCTTCTTCTTCTGGTATTCTTCACGCAGATGCAAAGCTGCGTTGCTCCTATGGGTAGTATGGTTTGAGCCACTTATCATTCCAAGGATGTCGGAGGACCTCGCCTTTCAGATTGCGAAGATAGTAGCAACAGTTTCCCGCAATGTCGTGTATTATAAAAGGTCCTCCCCATGTAGGTGCTAACTTTCCCCATTTCTTGTCTCATTGATACTGTGGGATTGTTCTTAGCACATACTTCCCCTCTAAAAAATTTCGAAGCTTTACCCTTTTGTTGTACTCCCTCTCTAGTCTTCGTTGATAATTTTCCATCTTCTGCAATGCTGCTTCCCTTCTTCCTTCCAGGTCGTCCAATCTCTCCAACATCATGTCTGTTGTGAGATTTTTCTCCCATGCTTCGGTCTTTGTGGTTGGAATGAGGATCTCTGTTGGGATGACTGCTTCAGCTCCATAAGTGAGGATAACCGGGGATTCCCCAGTGGAAGATCTTCGTGTTGTCCTGTATGCCCATAACACATTGTGCAGCTGTTCACACCATCGCCCCTTATGTTGGTCTAATTGCTTTTTGAGGATAAGGGTGAGGGTCTTGTTAGTGGCTTCCGCTTGTCCGTTTCTTTGAGGGTATATGGGGGTGGATTTGTTCTTCCTTATTTTGAAAGTATCGAAGAGCATGTCTATATTTTTCCCCTGTAATTGCTTACCATTATCGGACACGATTTCCGCTGGTATGCCGAACCTGCAAATGATGTTCTGGAATAGGAAAGTAAACACATCCACGTCTCTGATCCTGGCTAAGGCTTTAGTTTCCACCCATTTACTGAAGTAGTCCGTGGATACTATCAAAAATCGTCTTTTCCCTGATCCTTCAATGAAAGGCCCGACGATATCTATGCCCCATTTTGCAAATGGCCACGGGCTATCTACATAATTTAACGTTGTTGCTGGAGCGTGTATATTTTTGGCGAAACGCTGACATTCTTCACATCGTCGGGACATTCTTGCGGCATCCTGTATCATTATGGGCCAGTAATATCCTTGCATTTTTTCTTTGTCGGCTAGTGATCTCATGCTGCTATGATTCCCTGCGTCACCATAATGGATGTCCTTTAGAATTCGATGCCCCTCTTTTCTGGACAAGTAACGTAGTAACGGTCCGAGGAAGGATTTCTTGTACAAGACCCCATCCCGAAGATCATATCTTCCTATTTTGGAGAGTATTTTCCTGGCTTGTTTATGATCCGCGGGTAAGGTTCCCTCTTCGAGAAACGCATGGATCACCATTCTCCAATCATCTTCGTTGCTGAAATCTTCGTCTTGATTTTCTCTTGGCAAAATTTCTTCTTCGTCAAAATCGTTATGGATGTCTTCTCCTACCTGGTCTTCGATATTTTCTTCCACTGTATTTTGATTGGTAGCGAAGGAGAATTGCGATGCAATTGAAGGCTCGTATACCCTTTTTATTTTAATAGCTTCGATGCTTTTGTCCTTCAGCATGGATGATATATATGCTAGGGAATCCGCGTGACGGAACTTGATGTTCGGAATTTGTGATGCCAATGTTTGGACCAAGGCCATGTAAGCTGAGAGGGTGTCGTCGTACACATTGTACTCGAGGCCTATTTGCCATATGACAAGCTGCGAATCACTTGTCAGTCTTACATCGGTTACCCCCATCTCTATTATTAAGCGGAGGGCATGTACGACTGCCTCGTATTCGACGATGTTGTTAGTATGCTCTTTGAGTTATAACCTGAGTGCCTGTACGATCCTTTCTCCAGTTGGGGTGGTGATGACAATGCCTATTCCTGCCCCTTCCTTATTTTTGGAACCATCGACGAAGACTTCCCATTGTCTTTGACTCGCGGGTTCGAGGATATCCATTGGATCCTTGCTTTCTTCCTCGGCTTCTGGTATTCCCTTAATCTCTTCGTCGTAGTCCAGGGGGAGGTCTGCTAAGAAATCCGCCAAAACTTGGGATTTTTGGGAATGTTGTATTTCATGAATGATGTTGAATTGGTCCAGGTGGGTGTTCCACTTGGCTATTCTGCCTACTTTTCCCGCGCTTTTGAGGACTGCTTCCAGTGGTGCTTTGCATGGGACGCGGATGAAGTGAGTTAGGAAATAGGTTCTCAGCTTTTGAGTAGCCCATACCAATGCCAGGATAAGTTGTTCGATCTTCGTGTAGTTCCTTTCCGCAGAATTGAGGGTCTTACTGACATAATAGATAGGTTTTTCTATCTTCGTATTGGTTTTGACCAACACTGCGCTAACTGCGTCTTCTGTCGCTGCTATGTACAATCCCAAAACCTCATCAGGATCAGGCTTCTGCAGGATTGGAATTGAAGCCAGGTGTTCTTTGATTTTTTGGAAGGCTTCTTCGCATTCTGCGGTCCATTCAAACTTACTCCCTTTTTTGAGGATATTGAAAAAATGTTTGCATTTGTCCGAGGATCGGGCAAAAAATATGCTCCAAGGCTGCTATGGACCCATTGAGCTTCTGCACTTCTTTTAAATTCTTCGGGGATGGCATTTCTACTATGGCCTGAATCTTCGCTGGGTCTACCTCAATGCCCCTTTTTGTTACCAGATATCCGAGGAATTTCCCTGAGGTGACACCGAAAGTGCATTTCTTGGATTTACTTTCATGTGATGTTTCCTCATTGCTTCGAAGATATCTCTCAGATCCTGGTGGTGATCTTTGCGCAGCTTACTTTTGACGAGCATGTCATCAACGTAGACTTCTAAGGTACTACCAATCCATGGCCTGAAGATAGCATCGACCATTCTTTGGTACGTTTCCCCTGCGTTTCGAAGTCCAAAGGGCATTCTAGTGTAGCAATAAAGGCCATGTGGGGTGTAGAATGTGTGTGTAGTTGATCTTCTTCTGCCAGGGCTACTTGGTTGTAGCCAGAATATCCATCCATGAATGACAGCTCTTCGTATCCTTCTACTGCTTCAACCAGCTGATCTATGCTTGGCAGGGGATAGCTGTCCTTTGGACATGCCTTGTTGAGGTTAGTAAAATCGATGCATATCCTAACCCCTCCATTTTTCTTAGGAACGACGACCATGTTGGAGATCCATGTAGGGTACTTGACTTCCTTGATGAACCCTGCTTCTAGTAGTTTCCGAAGTTCTTTTTCCACTGCCTTATGATACTCCGGTGCAACTTTTCTTTTTTCTGCCTGAAAGGTGGCGTGCCTGGTTTGATGCGCAGCTCGTGTTGGATTATTTTCGGGTCAATCCCCGGCATATCTCCTAGCTTCCAGGCGAATACATCCGCGTATTCTTTAAGTAATTTGGTTAAGGAATCTTCTCTTCTTTCGTCCATTATGGTCCCTACTTTGATCATCTTCGGGTTTTCTTCCGTTCCTATGTTGATTTCTTTTACGGGCTCTACTGGTGTGAACACCGGCTTCGGATCCCCGAGGACTGGGACGTTCTTTGATTGCTATTTGGTATGTTTCTGTCCTTCGTTGGTGCTGAAGTACCTGTTTTGTGTTTAGGACATTATCATCCTTTGTCAAACCCCTCCTGTGGTTTCCTTGAGGAACAGGTCTATGGCCTTTTCTTTCGCGGCTTCTTTATTTTTAATTCTTCGGGTTTTTCGCTGCTCTTCTTGTTCGTTGTTGATACGATCCTGAGTGGTTTGGCACTCTCTTGCAGAGACCCGATCTCCCTTGATTTCCATCACTCCCTCAGGTGTAGGGAATCTGAGATATTGGTAGTAAGTTGCCGCCACTCCCTTGAGTTTATGTAACCACTTTCGTCCAATAATGGCGTTGTAGGGGGATGGGGCGTCAACCACGCTGAATCGTGTTTCTACTTTCATGGGTCCGGCGTTAACCTGCAACACGATGTCTCCCAATGGCTTCGTGGGTGCTCCATTGAATCCGTAGATGGTGTAATAAGAGGTCATTAGTGTTCTTCATGGAGCTTCATTCGTTTGAATGCGTCGTAGAATAGAACGTTTACTGAGCTTCCCCCGTCTATGAGGATCTTTTTGAGGTTACATCCAGCCACTGGTAGTGTTAGGACCAAGGGATCGTTATGATCTTCCATATCTTCTTCGATATCTTCAGCATCGAAGATAATAGGTGAGTCCATCCACTCTTCGTGCTCGTCCACCTCTACACCATCAATCTTATATAATTCGCAGTGGTCCTCGAACTGCTTCCGTAGCCTCTTTCCTATCTGTGTGTAAGTGAGGGCCCTGCGGCTTCGAACACGAGATGGTGTTGATTGTGCGGTTTCCCTCTGGAAGTTGGACTGGCTTGGTCCGTTTGGATCTATCCTCGGCGACCTCCTTTCGTATGTAATGTTGGAGTTCGCCAGCATCAATCAGTTTTTGGATCATTATTTTGAGGTTTTTACATTTCTCGGTCTGGTGTCCATTGAAGCAGTGATATTCACAGTAATCTTTAGACTTCTCGGTTCTTGGGGGCTGTTTTCCCTTAGACCACGGCCACTCCAAATTTTCCCTTCCTTTGATCTCTCGCAAGATCCGAGCATAGCTAGCATTGAGCTTCGTGTAAACTTGATCTTCGAATTTTCGATCGTGTTTTCGTCGTTCATCCCTTCGTTCCTTCCTATCTTCGTGAGGCCGTTCCACTGAGCTATTTATTTTGGCCCCATTGGTTTGTTCTGCGGAATTGGTACGGTGAGACCTATGCGGGTATGCCCTCGGGTTTTCACGCTGGATTTCTTCAAGGCGAGCGTGCTTTTCAATAATTATTCGGAGATCTCCTTCTGTCTTAGGCACGCTTCCATGAATCTCAACAAATAGTGGACTCATTCGGTCTAATCCCCACTTGTAGCAGTTAATACTTACAACTGGGTCCACACTTCATATGGCTTGACAGATCTTGTGCCATCTGTTAGTGTATCCCTCGTGTTTTCCTTGTAGCCAATTGCCAGCGAAAAGAGCTTATCCATTCCGGTGTTAACAGCCTTGTTGTACATGTAAGTTCTTAAGAACTTTTATGCGAGTTGATCTTAGGAGTGGATGGAGTCAGGCGGCAAATTATCAAACTAAGACAATGTTGATCCCCTCAGGCTTGATGGGAAGTATCTACAGAGTACGGCGTCGTTCTGACTCCATATGGATAAGACACGGTTATAATACCGAATATGTGCAGCGGGATCACTGGATCTGTCATAGCAATCGAAGGTCGGGACAGGGCACTTCAGCGGAATAGGGGTGTTGGCCAGGCGATGAGTTAAGGAAGTGGAGTTAGCCTCTCTCATGACCTCTTCTAACCTTCCCCCGCCTTGTCTAGTTTTAAACTGCCTGATCTCAGACATAATTTCATCACGCAGCTCTTCCATCGCGCGGTGGTGCCCTACGCTCTTCTGCCAGTGATAGTCTGACTCTTCGTCATTATAATCCGGGTCGGATGCGCTACTTCCCCTAGCCGCGCCTTCATTAGCTGCTACGATGACTCTTCGGTCTCGATTAGGTTCTGGTGCCTTTGAATTTGCTTCATCAAGTTGTTGGCTGGTCTTCGTGCTTTGGGTAATCCGGTCTTTTAAATCTTTATTTTATCTGGCCAGCAAAGCTACGGCATTTGCGTAAACCTGCTGGCTCATCTTCAATTCTTCAAGCTCAGCCATCAGTCGATGTGATTGGTTTAACCCCTGATTAGGAGTCCCAGCTCATGCTACTACGTCCATGGTGCCACCTTCTTCTACGGTTTTCACTAAAGGTAGTAGAGGTTCAGCTTCGATTGTTGGAATTTCCAAATTAGGCTGAGTGCCCATCTGCGGTGTTAGAGCCGCCGACACAGTTTGATTCTGATCGTTTGTTGATGGCATTCCGAAGGTTGGCGAATGCGTGGGTTGATGTGTTCTGGATTCATCCACCCTTTCTTTTGGTTGATGAAATTGATTCGTAGCAAAAGTTTTGCTGGTTTCTGTAGCCTTCGGGGATTCCGCAGCCGTACTGTACTTTGTCGCCGCTGCTCTGAGAGCCGCGGCTGCAACGGAGTTAGCGTTCATAGGCGAAGTGATTTCCGCAGTATAGGGTTAGAGTTATTTACACTAAAAATTCTTCTCTCTCGACTTCTCTCTAAACCTCTCTCCTTTTTTCGATCCCCTATCTCTTGGTGGAGAGGGGGTATTTATAGGGTTAGAGTGTGGGACCCGTTTCTGAGGGCCGTTGGAACCTTATCTTCTTGTGCTTTGTGTGCATCACGCATAGGTCTTCGTTCATTGCTTGATCATGCAGAGTCATCCTCGTCCGTTCCACGGGTTGATCGACACGTACGCTGCCCAGAGTGTTTAATGCGGGTAGTTGAGACGCATGCTCGTGTCAGAAAAGTGTCTTCTGCCCCTGTCACGTCCATGTCAGTCAAACTTCTCTTCACCGTTGATCTTGGCTTCTTTTTGGATGAGATAAAGTAACTCTTCTGGAGTTATTTGGTGCTCCGCAGTACACCGTGCTTTTGGTACATCTTTTAACTTCTGCCCTTGGATTTGTTCGGGCAAAGATCCGACGTCGACGGGATGGGCTTCTTGGCTGTGAGCGTGTGTCATCATGTTTTGATGACTTGGTCCGCATGCTCTCCACGTGTCTTCTCACATACACGTGTTTGATGATGAAATATGTACACACATCTTCCATGTCGTACAAAACATATCGAGGTTGACTATCACTATGTGAGAGACCTACTTGAAGATATGATTGTACAGTTCACCTACATTCTATCATCTCTCCAACTAGACGAAACTGAAAATGGTAATTCAGTCCATGGAAACTCACAGAAGAAATTTCTAGACTATCAAAACTTCAAGTTATGATTTTTACGGCGTGTATGCTTCAAGGTGCGATACCAAATATTAGTAATAATATCATTTCAGGTCATATTCCAACATCTCTTTCATCCTTGAAATCTCTTAAAGTGCTTGATCTCTCAAGCAACCATTTAACCGGAAACATCCCAGAAAGCATTTGTGAATTGCTTCCAAGCTCAGTAAATTTCTCAAACAATAATCTCTCAGGCCCTGTTCCTTTATCTTTGATTAGAGATGGATTAGCAGAAACTCTAATAGGTAATCCAGGTTTATGTGTTTCTAGTAACACATCGGTGTTAAATTTTCCCGTTTGTCCACAACTTTTCTGCAGCAAAAGAAAGCAGAGACACATTTGGTTGATTTTGGCTTCAGTGGTAGTCGTGATTATTGGGCTTCCGTTGTTTATACAATGTCGGTTTAGTAAGCGCAAATCAACAGTACTTTTCCAAGATGAATTAATAACCCCCTCTCACCTTCAGTTTTGGACTTGTGGTTCTGCCACTGACTCCAAAACGACCAAAAGCAAGTCTTACACCATAGTGGATGACAGCTAATAGATCCCCTATTTTCGGAATCACTGTGCTTTACAATCGCTCATATACTTTCTCTCAACTTCGCACACCTTACACTTTCACACAGATCATCATATTTTACTCGTGACTATGCTGACATCATTAAATACATCATCCTAATTTTAGTATGTGCGATGGTCTTCGCTTACATTAGATGACCTTTACTTCGCATAGATGTGGAATATGCGATATTTCACTCCTACATTTTGCCTCTTCTCATTTCGTTCTCTCTATAAAGTGAGCGATATGAGAAATGTCCATCCAATAATATCACACATGCTCAACTTTTCATATTGTTCTTTGCCGACACATTTCCAGAATTTGAGCTTTCCTAACTTACGCGTGTCTTTTTATCCGCTCGTTATCTGACACGTCCTTATAACCGTCTATTTCTATCCATTCGTTCTTCGCATTAATAAGATAAAATCTCGAAAAACGAGGGTAAATTTTTCTCATATATCTTCTTTCATCTTCTTCTTTCTTCTTTTTACCTTCTTCTTTCTTTTCCTCCGCTTCTGCACTTTAACTGTGATTTCATTGATCTGATTAAGATACATTTTAATTTTATTTTTTTTACTTATATACCCGTCATTCCTATCTTATAGTGGCCCCAGCTGGTAAAAAATTTGTAAACAGAATTCACCAAATTGGAGAAAGAATTTGACGCAAGAGGCTATTCTAGAGCTGGCAAACCAAGCAAAAACCCGAGGCTATCTGATAATGAGAATAAGAAGATGGTACGAAATCTTCTAGGTATTCCTAATTTCCCATAACCTTGTTTTCTCTACTTCTTATTTTCCTACTCCTCTGATTTCAGGTTGCTAAGAAGGACAAGACATCACACAATGCGTCAGCTTCGCAAAATAATAAAGTAAGAAACATTATTTCTCTTAATATTAAACAATATTGTTTCCTCCGTTTCTTATCTTGATTATTCGCACAGGTTGAAGCTTCGGGTATTAAGAACTGGGAAAACCAAAAAAAAACCCAAAAACTCGCATCTAAATCTGGTCCAAAATCTCTTCCTCTGATCTTTCCAAGAAGCGTAAGAATTCTATCTACCCTTCTTCAAGTTCTGAATCCAGTGATGACGATATTTTTTTTTTCCCGAAGATCCATCAATCTCCTCTTCAATGAAAGATTTATCCAACCTTTCCTCTGATCCAGTGTCGGCTCTTAATGAGGTATCTATACAACGCACTTTTTGGAATGGTCCGAAAGTCTGCGATGCTCCTATTTTGGATGATCCATCTCTTCACGGAGCTGCTTCTGCAGTAAATCCAAGTTTCCAATATGCAATTGGCTCTTTGGATATTCATATCTTCATATTTTCTTTTAATTCTTTCTAATCTTTCTTTCCAACACATAATATCTTTCTTATATTTTCGCAGGTATCTCGCTTATCCTATCGTTTTCTTCGGATTATCAGAGGAAACTCTCAGTTTTAGGAAACAAAATACCAACTTAAGACTGAAAATTGTACCAACACTGAATTATTTCGCACGGCTCGAGAGAGGAATGATGAACTTATTGGTATGTAATCTTTAGCCTTTTCATTCTCCTTGTTTTATGTGATAATTCGTATTACTCATTTCTTTAACTCGCAGATATTTATAACCTTTCTGATGAGGCATCTAACTTTCCTGACGAGGAACTCTTTTAGAACATCTTCATTATTTTTTAAACAATTATCCAACCAAAGGATTTGAGACTTTAACCTGAAGGAATTAAGATTGAAGTATACTGCTCTTAGAATGGATCACACACCCTTATTAACTACATTTAATAACTTCAAACGTCGTCTTGATGAAAATAAGAAGACAATTGAAATTTTGGAATTAAAGAAGAACAAACTCATCAGTGAAAAAGATGAGGTCGCTCTCAAGAGTGCGAAAGCACTATAAAAATTCCAAGAAGCTATCCTTATGGTTCAATATGAACGTGATTTAGCTTTGAGCGAAAAGAACGCACTCATTGAGGAAAGTAATTTAATCCGTTCTCGACTTCTCATAGAAAGTGAAGCTGAATTTCATTGGGCAGTTAGAGTTCTGAATGATGCTAGGGAGAATTTAGCCATAAATATGAGCCTTCAATCTGAACATTCTGCGCTGGTTAAAGACTATCAAATGAGGCAAATAGCGTTCTTTTTATGTTTGCATTCCCATTCTTGCTTATGCTAGTTGTCACAGATTGATAGGATAATGAACCTAGTTTCGCTCCCTGCCTTATTTTTCTGTCAACTCCTGCAAAAAAAAATTAACTGACATCTTATTTTTCTCATGAGGTATTATTTTGCCTTCCTAATTAAAGGTCTTATTTTCCCCAAAATTTTCTTTGATCTTATGCGATGAAATCGCAGGAAGTCTTTACACTGTAGTGTATTGACCCATTGATCTCGCCTTATCTTTTTCTTGTATTATTACCTCTTCAGGTTTTTCTTGTGCATAAATATGACAAGCCTTAATACTCCCATGAGTGAAAAGCCTTATGACATTTACGTCTTTTGACACAATTCAGCTCCCTAATGGAGGGTGTCATCCTTATATTCCCCCTGGTTGCCCCTTCAAGGAAGCTTACCTCTACCAGGTTAAGGTTGGCTCCTCCCATTCGGTAATACAACAACCAGTTGATTTCGCAGGCTCTTATCCCTCCACCGATAAGGTTTATAGATACGAGACCGCACCGTAAGTGGGGTATCTTCGGACTGAGTGCATCATAGTCAGGACTTGTCAAGAGTGACAAGGGACGCTCCAGATGCCCCGGGAATCTTGACTCAACGTGTACCCCGCGCCACCCTGATCGAGTTCTGCACTCCTTATAGAGATCTTATTACCCCAATCTTTCAATTTAGGTGTCTCTCCTGGATGGGCATTTTCGTTTTTTCTCACCCCAAATCTCCATGACTCAAGTTCCAGGGTCGATGTAGCTTCCTTGAGTCATGCTTATCAGTTTTTCCCCAATATGACGTGCGACATGTCTTACTTTTTGCCTCTTACATATATGCAAACTAGGGTGCACGCCACATTCGGATACCTAGCCTCCCTAATTTAGTTATTTCTGTTGCCTTTTATTAAGGTCTTACTTCAAGGTCTTATATTTGCCTTCTTTCTTGACATGATATCATCTTATGAAAATAGAAAATTTTCATTCCATTCTTATTCTTGAGATATATAACTCTAGTACATAGAACTCTTACTAATTTTCATGCATGAAGAAATAATATTCATATTAACCCCTTGCTCCTGTCATCTTTTGTATCTCCTTAAATTCGTTGATGCTTCTCAGAACATTATTCGCATGATATTCAATCTCCTCTGTGCGAGAACATCGCACAAGTTACTTTTTCCCCTTATAACCAACTTCTGTCTCTGCATTCGCTTGGTTTTATTATTCGCATAAGATTTGCTTCAATATCCTCTTGTCATCTTCGCATATTTAGACACTACATCCACCATTAATCTTTCACCTCTTTGACTATCCTTTAGCATGCTGCTTCCAGTTTTTTCGTTTGTACTCTCGCTCTTCGCACTTGTCGATATCCATTTCTTGACAATTTCTACCTTCATTTGTACCTCCTCTTATTATGCCAAGACCTTGAGGTAAAGGAAATTTTAGCATTGATGAAATGTCGAATCCATGCCCAAGATACTATCAACCATGGGTCTCCCAATCAGAGCATTAAAGGTGATTCAACATCAACAACACAAATACAATTTTTTTGGCAAACTTCGCAGAGGAATTCCATTGCCACTTCTCCTTTGGCTTATTCGTTTGCGCCATTGAAGCCATAATTTTATAAGTTTGAAGGAATTAACTCATCATCCCCTGCCTCCCATAGTCTTGTATGTATGATAGAAGAGAATATCAACAGAACTACCAGGATCTATGAGTATTCTATTTATAGCCCAAATATTCGCTTCATCTTCTTCGTCAGCATCATCATCTTTTTTTCGGTGTTTTGGATTAATTCCTAATTCACCACAAGACACTCGTGTGTTCTCCCGCGCCTGGTGTTTTCTTCTTCGCACTGAACGAAATGGTCTGTTTTTGCCAATCCTTTAATGGTAATATCTTCGCAAGGTTAAGATTTTCTCTTCCATCATTATCTCTCGCATACACACGACTAAGATGTTGTCATGAAAATCTTCTATATTTTTGAAAGATGTAGATCGAATTGCAATAAAGTTCTTTTCCTTCACACCTACTTCAATTACAAATGTATTTTTTCTTTTCTCCGCACCATATGATTTCCTCCTAGTGGTGCTGTGGTAGATTGGTGGCTGCTGAACTAAGAATTGGGTCCCAGTTTTTCCTTGCTCAATCATTCTCAATATGATTTTTCTCACATTTATGCATTACTTATTGGTGTGACCATGAAGCGATGATATACACAGAAATTCTTTGCTTATTCTGCCCGATGTGGCTCTCTCCTACATTATGTGGTTCAGGAATTTCTTCCATTAGTATAACAGCTTCCCAGACTTTGTCTACTGTAGTATTCAACTTTTGGAAAGTTTATTTGTTCCCAGACCACCTTTCCAGTCCCTTGTCTTCTATTTAATAGGTTGTTGACCTCCATAACCTTCGAGGGTTATTAATTATTTGTATTCTCTTTCGAGCTCCTCCTAATCTGCACTACCCATCACTAACCATTTTAGTTTCCATCTCTGTAATTTTATTTTCCTTGACTTCCCTGTGATGTACTACGCAAATTTATCATTCTTGGGAGTAAACTTGCATTCCCATTGTTCGCATTAGGCATGCAATTGGATAAGATTCCATTTCCTCTCTGCTTCTCCTCAAGCGCTTTTATCCTCTTGATTCACGTAACTCCGACATTGTGATGGTGTCTTTATCCTGAAATATGTGTATATAATAAATCCGTAGGAAAAAAAGCGTTTATAAAGGATATATAAGATATTGTCATCTAATCGTCTTGACAGCACTACACATGTGCTCCAACTTGTGTTAGATGACGCAAACTTTCATTGACCCTTCTACTAAGTCCAAGGTCGTCTCATTCCTGTCACGACATATTATGATGATATATTGTCCTAAGAAGACGTTTTTGTATATGACAAATGATCTAATAGTTCCAACTGGCAATCCTTCAAACCACTGCAAGGCTTCTCCTGTCAAGCTCGCAGGAAAATATTTACAAAACACCGCATCATTTTCTTCCCACTGCAATAGAGATCGGCTATAAGCTTTTATGTGTTATACTGCACACGTACTACCATCAAATATACTAGTGAATACAGGTAAAATGCATTTTGGTGGTATTATTGCAATTTGAATTTGCCTTGCAAAAGGTGTTTTTCTAGCTTCCTCTACTGCTTCCTTTAACTGTCTCCTTCCACCATTTTTTCGTAGTCATCATTTCTCTCAATTCTTCCATCTTCCTGAGAATTTCCTCGCTCATAGTTTGGTCTAAATCCTGTCGCATAGGTCTTTTTAATCTGGCTTGCCTTAATCTATTCTCATGATTAATCTGACGCAAGGCCTCTTCAATCTCTCTTTCTTCAACTTCTTCTCTGCTTCTTCTACGCCATTCTCTTTCAGATCTCGCACGTTCACAAACAACATTGTGTCTCTCTTCCTCTTGTTCACGTGCATATTGATCCCTCAATATTTGTCTACCATGTAATAGAATTATCCCTTTTTCCGGATCATCTTCTTCATCATTATCTGATTTATGGTGAGTACGATGACGTTCGGCTGCATCTTGAAATCTATTGTTCCTTTGATCTTCTTGTCGGCGACGGCGCTCACGCGGTAGCTCATATCGGTCATATATCGTGCGTCTCTCGTCGCGTTGATCTTGTAGATTATCATCTACTTGTAAGTTCTCATTAATATTACCTAATGTTTGCTCTCTCCTAACAACTCTTCGATTAGATTGACTTTGTCTTCACAAACTTCTGCCGGTCCTTGATCTTGATCGCGTAGCGCTTCTTGATCTCTGTTCTTGCAATATGAGAATCTCTTCTCTTAAGTCATCATTTTGACGTATCAAATTCGCACGCTATTCATCCTCTCTTCGTCGTTCTGCAATTAATCTTTGTCTATGTTCTTCAAGTGTCATATTTTCTTCATTTCCTTCAATCCTTCCTTCATCTCAAGTTCTTTGTGTATCTTCTTCGGTAGAATTCGTATGTGCAGTATGAATACTCACACTATCATAATCAATATCATTATTCTGCTCTTGTGTACGTTGTAGTCCATTCGGAACATCATTTCTTTGATTTTCTCTTTCTCCTTCCTCTAATTGTTCATGAATTTAACCTCTTCTTCGTTACGCAATTCTTTTACTTCTTCTAGCTGCTGCCACTTTCTAAACAGTAGATTTGATTCTCACCATTTCCACTTTCTTGTATTAACAAAAGAAAAGCTATTTTTAAAAGGATTGAAAAGATGCGATGATGAAAATCTAAAATGTTTAAAGAAAAGTGTTAGGTCTTCAATTTCCTTCTTTTAGCAAAATTGACATGTAATCTTTGTTGCAAACTATTATGAAAAGAATTTTTTATTTAGTATGGCGGCGCGAACCTTTAACAAAACTGGCATGTAGCTTGTGCTACACACCGGGTTCGATGAGAATTTTTCATTTTGTGCGGTGAAGGTAGCGATGCATTAAACCTTGAATACAATTTACATGATGTCATCTCTAAAAGGATTTACGATTTTTATCAGCTTGTAATCAATCAATAATCTTGTTACCAGCAACACCCAAATGACACTTTGCACATACATTGTGATATTAAACAGAGAACCCAAAAGGAATATTACAGAAAATGAAAATGCATAAAACAAAAAAAAGAAGGGAATTATGGTTTTTTCTCGAAGAATCTGAGCAGTGATGTTTTATTGTCTATCAAATATCTCATTCAATAAGATTCACACATATTCCTCATTTGGAATCTGACTGAGCTCACAAAATATCATTTAACATATCTTAAAAAGTAATCTTCCGGGTAACACCCGGAACTCCAAACATTATTTGTGCGCTCTATAATGGCAACTGCAAGATAAAACTTAGCTTATATAAAGACAAATCTCTTTATTATCTTTATAAAATCACTCAAAACTAAACACAAGCTCTAATCTTGCTTATATGATCAATCACAACTTTGGTGATCATATATATATAGAACTATGAATTCCTTTTCCTAGTCTTATTACCTTATTACATGTGTTTCCTTTTCTTAGAACTAGATGACTTCTAATTCCCTTAGGATTACATCAATTTCCTAATCTTTTCCTAACCAGCTTGTTAGTGACTTCTATGTTGAAGTTTAACCAACATTCTCCCCGTTAAGCTTTAACCTTACCCGTGACATATCTTGTACTCCAATCAGTTTCTCATTTCTTCAAACTTGATCCGAGCTAATGCCTTTGTCAATATATATGCTTTCTGCTCAGTTCCTGGTATGTGTTCAACGTTGATGATCTCATTTTCAATGCATTCTCGTATGAAATGATACCTTTTGTGAATGTGTTTCGTCTTCCCATGAAACACTGGATTTTTAGTGAGTGCAATTGCAGACTTATTATCAATCTTGATGAAAAAATTTCAGGTTCTCTTCCTTTGATTTCACCCAACAGTTCTTGAAGCCATATTGATTGTTTAGATGCTTCTGTTGCGTCCATAAACTCAGCTTCGCATGATGACAGAGCTACTGTGTCTTGCTTCTGTGAACACCATGCAATAGGTGCTTCTCCTAGATAAAATATATGACCAGTTGTACCTTTTCCATCATCTTGTCAATATTATGACTGCTGTCACTATACCCAACAATTCCTTTTGATCCTCCTCGACCATACTTCAATCCACAGCTGATTATTCCTCTTAGATATCTCCATATCTGCTTTATTACATCACCATGAGACTTGCGTGGACTCTGCATATAACGGCTTGCTACTCCCACAGAGAAATCCAAATCTGGTCTTGTGTGTAATAAGTATCTTAGGCATCCAACATTTCTTCTATAACTCGTTGAATCAATCTCTGCTTCTTCTTGTGCCTTTGAAACTTTAAGTCCAAACTCCATTGGTATCTTAGTTGGATTACAAGTTTCAAATCCTGCTTCTTTCAGAATTCTCCTTGCATAAGCTTCTTGTTTAATCTGAATCCCATCTATCCCTTGATGAACTTATATGCCTAGATAATATGTGAGTTTCCCAAGATCAGACATCTCAAACTTAGATGACATATCTTTCTTGAACTCAGAGATCACCTTGAGAGAATTTCCAGTCACAAATAGATCATCTATATAGACTGCAATCACAAGAAGCGTTCCCTTTTCTTCTCTTCTGTATACTGAAGTTTCTTTAGAACACTTTATGAATCTCATTCCCTTTAATATTTGATCTAACTTTGTATTCCAGGCTCGAGGGGCTTGTCTTAGAACATAGAGAGCTTTTGTCAACTTGTAAACTCTATGTTCTTGTCCCTTTACTTCGAAACCTTCTGGTTGTTCGACATACACATCTTCACTTAGTTCTCCATGCAAGAATGTCGTCTTTACGTCTAAATGATGTATTTCCCAAGAGTTTGATGCAGCTTCTGCTATTAAGAGACGAATTGTCTCTAGTCTATCAACTGGTGCGAAAACTTCATCAAAGTCTATGCCTGATTCTTGAACGCATCCCTTAGCTACAAGTCTTTCCTTATATTTGTTAATAGTTCCATCAACATTTCTTTTAACCTTGAAGATCCACTTGAGTCCAATCACTTTTACCCACCTGGATTATCAACTAGACACCAAGTCTTGTTTTTGTTGATTGAAACAATTTATTCTCTACATGCTTGTGTCCATTTATTCGAGACCTTTGCTTCCTGAAAATTCCTTGGTTCATCATTAACAGAAAGTAGTATAATCTCACATTATTCTGCAGCTTGAAGAACATAATCCTCCAGATACTGTGGCTTTTGTATCTGTCTTGTTGATTTTCGCAGTGGAATGGGTTGAGTTATTTCATCGATCTCCTCTTCTTCTTATTCTTCTTCTTCTACCTCTTAGTTATTCTCAGTGTTTTCATTGTTCTCTTCTTCTTCTTGATTAACATCATTGTTTCCATTGGTATTGATGATTATGGGTCATTCGCCTTCATCAATTACTTGACCCCATCTCATGTGAAACATTCCTGGATCCCCACTTGGTCCATCATTTGTTTCTTTCCAGCTCCAGTTTGCTTTTTTGTCGAATACCACATCTCGACTCACTATTACTCTTTTCGTTGTCGGATTGAATAATATGTAAGCTTTGGATCCAGGCTCAATTCCTAGATGCACAAGAGTCTGAGATCGATCATCCAGTTTCTTAAGAGTTGCAGAATCAACTTTTGCGTATGTTTTTCAACCAAACACTCTTAAGTGATCTATGTTTGGTTTTCTCTTTCGCAAACTTTCATATGGAGTCATGTCTTTCAGAGCTTTCTTAGGTATCCTGTTTATTAGGTATGTGGAGTGTCGTACAGCTTCTCCCCATAGATAATTAGGTACCTGCATAGCCTTTAAAGAACTTCTTGTCATCTCCATTAAAGTCATGTTTCTTCTCTCCACCACTCCGTTTTGTTGTGGTGTAATAGGACCACATAAATCAGCATGAAAAAGCTCTAATGGCTTTGAGGCTCTGAATGTTGTTGCTTTTGGAAAAACTTGACGCGTTTGTTTCCCAACTAAACATGATTCACAGATCCTTGATTCATCGTATATATGTGGTAGCCCTCGAACCATCTTGTTCTGAGACATAGTTTTTAAGGTTCTGAAACTTATGTGTCCTAACTTTGCGTGCCACTTCCATGTCTGATCTTCCAGTCTCATATTTAGACACAATGGCCTTCCAATCATGAGAATTATCTTGTAAAGTCTATTCTGTGAGCGTGAGACTCTAACTAAAAGTCTTCCACTTGGGTCATGAACTGTTAGATAATCTTGTCGCATTCTAACATCACATCCAACTTCTGTAGCTTGTCCTAAACTTAGAATGTTTCTTTGTATGTTTGGGATGAAGTAGATGTTTGTGACAAGCTTCTGTTCTCCGGTCTTGCTCTGAAATAGAATTGATCCTTTCCCTTCAATTTCTACAGAAGATCCATCCCCAAAATTCACTTTTCCTTTGATTTTCTCACTCTCCTAGATAAAATATATGACCAGTTGTACCTTTTCCATCATCTTGTCAATATTATGACTGCTGTCACTATACCCAACAATTCCTTTTGATCCTCCTCGACCATACTTCAATCCACAGCTGATTATTCCTCTTAGATATCTCCATATCTGCTTTATTACATCACCATGAGACTTGCGTGGACTCTGCATATAACGGCTTGCTACTCCCACAGAGAAATCCAAATCTGGTCTTGTGTGTAATAAGTATCTTAGGCATCGAACATTTCTTCTATAACTCGTTGAATCAATCTCTGCTTCTTCTTGTGCCTTTGAAACTTTAAGTCCAAACTCCATTGGTATCTTAGTTGGATTACAAGTTTCAAATCCTGCTTCTTTCAGAATTCTCCTTGCATAAGCTTCTTGTTTAATCTGAATCCCATCTATCCCTTGATGAACTTATATGCCTAGATAATATGTGAGTTTCCCAAGATCAGACATCTCAAACTTAGATGACATATCTTTCTTGAACTCACAGATCACCTTGAGAGAATTTCCAGTCACAAATAGATCATCTATATAGACTGCAATCACAAGAAGCGTTCCCTTTTCTTCTCTTCTGTATACTGAAGTTTCTTTAGAACACTTTATGAATCTCATTCCCTTTAATATTTGATCTAACTTTGTATTCCAGGCTCGAGGGGCTTGTCTTAGAACATAGAGAGCTTTTGTCAACTTGTAAACTCTATGTTCTTGTCCCTTTACTTCGAAACCTTCTGGTTGTTCGACATACACATCTTCACTTAGTTCTCCATGCAAGAATGTCGTCTTTACGTCTAAATGATGTATTTCCCAAGAGTTTGATGCAGCTTCTGCTATTAAGAGACGAATTGTCTCTAGTCTATCAACTGGTGCGAAAACTTCATCAAAGTCTATGCCTGATTCTTGAACGCATCCCTTAGCTACAAGTCTTTCCTTATATTTGTTAATAGTTCCATCAACATTTCTTTTAACCTTGAAGATCCACTTGAGTCCAATCACTTTTACCCACCTGGATTATCAACTAGACACCAAGTCTTGTTTTTGTTGATTGAAACAATTTATTCTCTACATGCTTGTGTCCATTTATTCGAGACCTTTGCTTCCTGAAAATTCCTTGGTTCATCATTAACAGAAAGTAGTATAATCTCACATTATTCTGCAGCTTGAAGAACATAATCCTCCAGATACTGTGGCTTTTGTATCTGTCTTGTTGATTTTCGCAGTGGAATGGGTTGAGTTATTTCATCGATCTCCTCTTCTTCTTATTCTTCTTCTTCTACCTCTTAGTTATTCTCAGTGTTTTCATTGTTCTCTTCTTCTTCTTGATTAACATCATTGTTTCCATTGGTATTGATGATTATGGGTCATTCGCCTTCATCAATTACTTGACCCCATCTCATGTGAAACATTCCTGGATCCCCACTTGGTCCATCATTTGTTTCTTTCCAGCTCCAGTTTGCTTTTTTGTCGAATACCACATCTCGACTCACTATTACTCTTTTCGTTGTCGGATTGAATAATATGTAAGCTTTGGATCCAGGCTCAATTCCTAGATGCACAAGAGTCTGAGATCGATCATCCAGTTTCTTAAGAGTTGCAGAATCAACTTTTGCGTATGTTTTTCAACCAAACACTCTTAAGTGATCTATGTTTGGTTTTCTCTTTCGCAAACTTTCATATGGAGTCATGTCTTTCAGAGCTTTCTTAGGTATCCTGTTTATTAGGTATGTGGAGTGTCGTACAGCTTCTCCCCATAGATAATTAGGTACCTGCATAGCCTTTAAAGAACTTCTTGTCATCTCCATTAAAGTCATGTTTCTTCTCTCCACCACTCCGTTTTGTTGTGGTGTAATAGGACCACATAAATCAGCATGAAAAAGCTCTAATGGCTTTGAGGCTCTGAATGTTGTTGCTTTTGGAAAAACTTGACGCGTTTGTTTCCCAACTAAACATGATTCACAGATCCTTGATTCATCGTATATATGTGGTAGCCCTCGAACCATCTTGTTCTGAGACATAGTTTTTAAGGTTCTGAAACTTATGTGTCCTAACTTTGCGTGCCACTTCCATGTCTGATCTTCCAGTCTCATATTTAGACACAATGGCCTTCCAATCATGAGAATTATCTTGTAAAGTCTATTCTGTGAGCGTGAGACTCTAACTAAAAGTCTTCCACTTGGGTCATGAACTGTTAGATAATCTTGTCGCATTCTAACATCACATCCAACTTCTGTAGCTTGTCCTAAACTTAGAATGTTTCTTTGTATGTTTGGGATGAAGTAGATGTTTGTGACAAGCTTCTGTTCTCCGGTCTTGCTCTGAAATAGAATTGATCCTTTCCCTTCAATTTCTACAGAAGATCCATCCCCAAAATTCACTTTTCCTTTGATTTTCTCACTGAGTTCAGAAAAGTAGTGTCTCTTACCAGTCATGTGATTGCTGGCTCCATTATCTAAATACCAGATTCCTTCTTCTCCATCCTTTGATTCGTAGTTCTTTGGTATTAGTTTCCCTTCGTTTAAGAATACAACTTCGTGCATGAAAAGAGTTGTATCTGCTTCCCTTGTTTCATTCTTGTTTGCTTCTTCCATCTTTTGTATTCTTTCAGGGCATACAGAGGAGAAGTGTCCTGGTTTATCACATCTGTAACAAATAATGTTTGATCTATCCTTCTTTTCTTTCCCTTGGCTTTGATCATTATGACTTGTTGTTCTATCTTGTGAGTTAAACCTTCCTCCCCTTCCTCGACCTCTGTTTACTCTACCACCTCTTCCACGACCTCTTCCTCTTGTCGCAGAGTTTTGTTGGTAAGATTTGTGTACAAGAGTTTTCCTTGAGTTTCTCCATTGTTTTCTTCATCAAGGATTCTCTCTTCATATGCTTTCAATCTTCCAATTATATCTTCATATCTAGTCTTCTTTAAATCTAAGACTTGTTCGAGAGAAGCTATGATATGAATATACTTGGATCTTGGTAAACTATTGAGAAATTTCTTTACCAGTTTATCTTCATCAATGGATTGTCTAAGTGACGCAGCTTTTGAGGCTATCTCTGATAGCTTTCCTGCAAAGCTATCAATAGTATCAGTGTCTTTCATCTTCACTCTTTCAAATTCAGAAATTAAGGTTTGCATACGGGCTTCTTTAACTCGATCAGCTCCGAGATTACGTGCCTTTATTGCATCCCAAATTTTCTTTGAAGTTTCCTGTTCACCAACTTGTATAACAAAACATTCTGATATTGCTTGAAACAATAATCCAATGGAGATATTGTTTTTGTTTAAATCCATCTTTCCAGATACGATCGTTTCCCAAACCTTGTAAATCTTCATCAGTATCTTCATCCTCATGGCCCATACTGTGTAATTTGTGGTGTTGAGGATTGGACATTGGATTGGAGGTGGTGTGAAATCTTTTGCACGTATGATGGTGCTCTCGTCTCCCATGGCTCGGTGTACACAAGCTCTGATACCAATTAACGGCAACTGCAAGATGAAACTTATCTTATATAAAGACAACTCTCTTTATTATGTTTAGAAAATCACTCAAAACTAAACACAAGCTCTAATCTTGCTCATATGATCAACCACAACTTTGGTGATCATATATATATAGAACTATGAATTCCTTTTCCTAGTCCTATTACCTTATGACATGTCTTTCCTTTTCTTAGAACTAGATGACTTCTAATTCCCTTAGGATTACCTCAATTTCCTAATCTTGTCCTAACCAGCTTGTTAGTGACTTCTATGTTGAAGTTTAACCAACACTCTATATGTTATTATTAAGTTGGAAAATCAAAGGTTTAGACTATAACATAAATGATCCAACATAATTTTTTTTTATAAACATACTCTCTTAACATTGGGAACTTATAAAACTCCTAACGATAGTGGAGTATAGAATAGGTTATCGTATCAAAGATATCAACCCTCAGAACTATCGAGGGTGATCAACATCTTCACATGTAGGATCCCAAATCGCAATGTTACGAATCCCATTAGGAAGAATTGATTTATGCACCTATCAACAAACAAACTCAAACCCCGACGAAATCTTATATTTAAATTTTAAACTTAACTTAACACACAATACATAGGCATACCTCAAAGAATGTATGACTAGAAGTCTGTTATTGTCACAGTGTTGCTTAATATACTCATAAGGTTATCAGGTCTATTGTCAACTATGAACTACTTCATATCAAATTAATAAAATTAGAAGTTAGAAAGCATTAGACTATCGACCCAAAAAATGACCACATCAGTACCTCCACGAAAAGTAGGTTACTTATACTAGTATGACGCCTCAACTATTAAACCTGCTTAGCTAATAGGATTACAACTTAATTGAAGCATTAAGGTAGATTATCAATTTTAAGAATCATAATGGTTGCATAAAGTAAACTAAAAATAAACCAAAAATCTCTTATATAATATAAATGAAAGTCCTCGAGTAATATGTGTTTAATAATGTGTTGTTTTACAGAAAAAGAAAGAATACATAAATAAAAGATGTGCACCTTCTCTAAGTTCGATTAAAGCTTTAAGCTACTAAAATGGATATCTTAAAGTGCACAATTTCTTCTGATAACTGAAATTGAAGTGGAAGCGAGTGAGCGCATCATTCCAAAAAGGGATGCCTAGGTGGAAACAAATAAATCTCAAGTAATCATTAACATGTATTATATTTCTAAAGATAACATATTAAAATATAACAATAGAAGAAAAGAGATAAACACCTTTTACACCCATCACTCATCATAACAAAGCAAATATCACATTCATGTAAGAAAAGTTACTCTAACACACCTCCTCAAATATTGTGTACCATATCAAAAATATTTGTAAGACCACCACTGGATGATCCACAAAAGTGAAACTAGAATAACAAAAAATATGTCGCTCATACCTCATCAAACTAAATGGAGAAGACGACAACAAAATAACTCCAGATTCCGGGGGAGAAAAAAGCTAAAGACTAATTGTATAGTTATTAAGTTAGAGGCTTATAGCTAGTAAAAAGGGAGGATCAATGTTCTAAAAACCGGCCCGGCCCGTCCGGTCAGCCCACTAAAACCGTGACTCGGTCACCTTTGCGGGCCGTTCCACCCATGACCCAGCAAATTCTCCAAAAAAACGGCTTGTATTGTGAGAACCGGGTGACTTGGACGTTTCGACCCGTGATTCACCGTATCCTAAACGATTCGATGGGTCGATGATCCTTAGGCTTAAAAGAAACCTAACAGAAGTCTATTGACTTTTCAATTCTTTCCCTCGATTCTTCTCAATCTTCCCTATTCTAGGCGAAAGAAAAGGGGTAACTGGAAGATTTTCTTACCTAATTCTTAACGAAAATGGAGAAATTAGAGAAGAAATTTAGGAATTTTACCCAAAGAATAATAAATAATTCCTTTTTCTTTTCAATTCAAAGGAATTTGGTATTTATTCATCTGGTAATCAGTAATCACCTCCTTCTAGATCTGCTACTTTCTCAATCGATTTCTAACTCTAAGGTATGTGAATTGATATCAACTTTAATTTCCCTTTTGTATTCTATTTGTTTTCATTTAACATATTTGCTTTGTATCACTGATCCATCTATGAGTATCACTGATCCATCTATGAGTACTGAGTAGTAGAAATTGAGGATACCAATCTATAGGTACTAGTTATTATATTGATTACTATTAATAATCAATAGGGATACTGTTGGTGTCTTGTTTAATTTTAGATTATCTCTGTTGGTGTTGTCTTGTTTAATTTTATATTATAGATAATCTCTGTTGGTGCTTTTTTTTTTCTCCATGAGCTGATGCCGTTGCAGTCGTTGTAATAACTCTCATTGCTTCTTGAGTACTTGGTTGATTGAAAACTAAGGGAGACACTCCAATTATCTACCACATGTTTTGGCAATAAGAGTGATTTTTTTTTTTTTTGATTCATGATTAAGTTACATACTGGTACCTAAACTTACACATGTAATTGATTTGTATTGCAGTAAGTAATCAATACTTAAATGGCTGCATCATCTGATTCACAACCATCACATGATTCACCAAGAGAGCCTGAAACTTCATGTAGAGGGAAAACATACATTGCTTGGAAGTATGCAAGGGAAGAGAAAGATCCGCTGACTAAGAAAAGATCCATAACATGTTTGGTTTGTTTTAAAAAGATTATGGATGGAGGAATCAATAGGATGAAGAAGCATCTTGCTGGACAAAGAGGGGAAATCGCACCTTGTAAAAGAGTTAGTCCAGATGTTCGATATCAAATGCTAGAGTCACTGAAAGAGACATCTACAAAGAAGCGACAAAGAGAGGTTGAGGCTGACGACGACCAGGGGAAATCACACCTTGTAAAAGAGTTAGGTACTTCACATACTTTACATTATTGTACTATTGTAATTGTCATCTTAGGTACTTTACATACTTCACATTAAGCTAAATATACTTTTAATTTCAGGAATAGGACCAAAAAAACATTTTATGATCCTATAGATTTTGATGCAATCGATTTGACGGAGGATTTGGTAGTAGACGATGATCCTGACCAGATTAATGTTGATGAGCTTGAAGCTATAGCTACTGATGTAACAATTCCAATATTTGAAATGAAACTCGGAGACACCATGATTTACCACAAGCAAGAGCAGGTACTTGATTGATTTAGTATTATTTGACTATTGTGCTTAACTTTGGTTCATTTTGCTAAATAGTTGTGTTGTTTGACAGATGAGGTTAGTGGAAATGCTGCTGGCGAGTGGAATGAGCTTGATAACAATGATGATATGGAGATGGAAAATGATAGGATGTTTGAACGCCACAACCTGAATGATGTTGGTTATCAAAATGTTGGTTCTTCAGATAGCCATTTCAATTTGAACGATTTCCCTCGTTGATTTTGCTCGTTTTTAGAAGTTAAAACTCGATAATAGAACTTAGAATTGATCTCAAGGGTTGTGGCGCTACCTTGGTCAGCTAGTTTCTAGTTTAGTTATTGTTTGAATTTTATATTTTGGATTGCTATTTGAATTCTGGATTGCTATTTTTATATTTCAAATTTATCAATATGCAACAACTGTTATGGAATTGGTGTACACTGTAGAGATGTTAGTCATGTTACAGGCTTACAGCCGGTTCTTAACTTCTTAAGCTTATAATATATGTGACCCAGTGAACCCGGGTTGAATCACTAGTTGAACCTTTTGACCCTGATCCGGTAACTTTTCCGAGTCGACGTCCGGGCCGGTTTTCAGAACATTGGGGAGGATGCAAGGATGAACTATGTGAAGTTCATATAAAAATTTCCTAACACAAGTATCAATTCGTCGCATGAGTTCATAGAAAAATTAGACATAACAAACGAAGAATTATGGATCCTAAAATCTCAAGTTCAATCAATCAAAAATGTTGCAGGGAAGTTTTTTTGCGATGTGGATTCACATTTCATGTCATATTTCTTAATGTTGTAAAGAGAAAAAATAGCTAAAAAGTTAAAAAGAACATCCAGCGGCCATTAATTTTTGATTAAGAAGATGGAAGACGGAAATTAATCTTTAAGAGTGAAAGAAAAAGAAAGGAGACGACATGGCATGATGATTAAACAAAGTAACACACACAACATTAGGTTTAAAAAAATCACCATCCCATCCAATTTTTCCATAGTCCAAATAAAAATAAGTCTGTATAGCTTGATTGTCATCTTAAGCAGTTTGCATGTACATCGACTCCATTTCCATGTATGGGTTTAATTCTAAGTACTTAATTAGTTTGATCAAACTTTGACCTTTATGGTTTAATTTTAGTTCTTCATCGGCATACTGCACTTTATTAGTAACACTTTTAGTTATAATTCTCCACACTAGCTTGTGCCCCCATTAAATTTTTGTTCTGAATTCGTCACTGTCAGATTCTAATAATAGCGTTATCTACAGATAATGCCCATACAAACCATGATCGTGAAAACTATCATCATAAGTCTCGATGGTTTTACAATCAGGCTTACTATGCATACGAGTTGTTTCCCCCAAATTTAATAGTATATATAACTCTGGAATTATATTTACATTATTCAACACAACTCTGAAGTTTTTCCGGAACCCTATAAGTTCATCCCAAAGAGATTCTTGAAAGATGTTAATAATGATGCAAGTTTGGGTGATATAAAAACAATGGAACGATCATATTTAGCATTTGTTGCTTGTATGAGAATTTGTGCTGGCATGGATATAGCTAAACATGGTATATATCTATTGGTATTGCGAGTTTGGCTAATGAGTTAAAATGGGATTGTGTTTCGGATGGAAAATTGTAAATCTTTATTAGTATCTTGTTTTTCTTGAGGAATCCTAGACAGAATGAGTGGTCTCTCGAGGAAAATCCTGTTATTCTATTCTCCCGATAAACTTTGATGTGTAATGTTATTTGTTTTTTAGTTGATGTTATAAAAGTAGTTGCAATTCTTTAATTCCTCCATCGAAGAAAATTTCTAAGTGAAGTGAGTGATAAGATATGAGAACTATCAAGTGGTCTGATGGTTCTCATGCTCCCTTCCACTAAGGAGGCCAGGGTTCGAATCCTTGTAATTGCTTAAAATCCTAAATGAATGAGATTTAGGAGTAGTATAGAGACTATTGTACCAAGCTATTAAAAAAAAGTGAGTGCTAAGATAATCTCAACTCTCTGACTAGGTACATGTTGCTAGATGGTGGATGTGATAATAAGAATTATTGTATATGTAATCAGATTATGCCCGTGTCGTGCATCGAACATATGTGGCTTTTCTAAACATTACACCAAGGTTTTTAAATAGTAAATCGAGTCGTGAATTGTTTTTTCATTTTGATAAATTGAATCGTATATTGAACCGTGAATTCATGATTGGTTACTGAATCACTATATTTTAATATGTATGTTTATAAATATTAATGAACTAAATGGAATGGTTGGTAAAACTTTGACCTTTTATCTTATAAATTGAAAATACATTCATAATAATCACCAACAGCAAAGATGGTTCAGTGGTGAAGGTTGTGCACGTACAAGCTCGAGGGTTCAAGTTCGAATCTCTCCAAACTTAAAGTTTTTACTAACATTAATTTTTAAATTTTCAATGGAAACGAATAGGTTGACTAGGTCAACGATTCAGGAAAAGTCAAAAAAATGCGATTCTGTGTGTCTTTCGAGTCAGAGACACGATTCAACTCGATTTGAGATGAGATGACGCGAATCGGACGAGTCAACTCGAGACTCGTACGAGTTTAAAATCCGTGCATTACACAGTTACAATTTCCATCCTAATAAAATGATAAAGGAAAATCTTTAGTTTTCGTAAAAATTTGTTATACCTTCTAACCATGTCAAATTTTTTTTCTTAACAAAATGTAGATGAAAATTGATAGTTGACCATACCGTTTTGTTATACCTTTTAGTTATTTTCCTAATGAAATGATAATAAATTTCGAGTCAGAGACACGATTCAACTCGATTTGAGATGAGATGACGTGAATCGGACGAGTCAACTCGAGACTCGTACGAGTTTAAAAACCGTGCATTGCACAGTTACAATTTCCATCCTAATAAAATGATAAAGGAAAATCTTTAGTTTTCGTAAAAATTTGTTATACCTTCTAACCATGTCAAATTTTTTTCTTAACAAAATGTAGATGAAAATTGATAGTTGACCATACCGTTTTGTTATACCTTTTCGTTATCTTCCTAATAAGATGATAATAAAAATTGATAGTTTTCCTTATCATTTCTGTATACATTCAGACCATCCTTATTTATTTTTTTCCCAATGCAGCGATGATGAAAATTAATAATTGCATGTTGAACCATAACTTGCATGCTCATACTTACACCCCGTTCGTTTCAAGGAATTGTATTCCTTGGAATCCAACTCCTAGGGAATGCATCCAATTCCTTGAACCGAACGGGGTAAATGAACTCTATGTAATTGAGATTTTTAATTCCTAGGAATCCAATTCCCTCCAAAATGATAGATTTCCATTACATTGGTCCAATGGTACAATGGAATTGGATTCCGGAGTAAAAACAAAGATAATTTAATTATCTCAACCGAACATATATTTTTTGGATTGGAATCAAATTCCTTGGAATCCAATTCCAAGAATTGGATTACTCCATAATTAAATTCCTAGTATTCTAATTCTCCCAAGAAGAATTGCTTGACATTTTCGAGAAGCAGTGTGCAGTTACAACTCAAATCTTAATTTTCCCACCGTCCAGTACCAACAATTAATTTTCAAATTGACATATTTTCCTGTTAAGTTTTGAAATGCCCCAAGAATTAATTTTCAAGTGAGAGTTTCAACCCCTCAAAATTTCCGTTTCCTCTCAATAAAAAATAACAAACTGCTTATTCATTTGCAATCATGTAATCTGATTTCAATGTATTTGGCGACAATTCGATACAGAACTATGAACAATTTTGAATATCGGAAATGTTATACAAGTCTCTCTTTCCCACCTCCATATTCACCTCCCTAAAATCTAAATCATACATTTAAATTTAGATATAGATTCACATTTAGATACGGGTAGGATTCACCATTCTGCAGATGTGGGGTTTAGATTGTAGAGAGGTAAATATGGAGATGAAAAAGAGAAAATTGAATAGCACTGCCAGTAATTCATCAAAATTGTCATCTTTAACCCCTTCAAAAATGTCATGTTCAAAATTATCCTCTTTAACCTCTTCATCATAATGGTTATTTTTGTTATTTTCCATTCTGGACCTCTCATATTTTCCTAAAGACCAAGTAACGGTTTCGAGAGTCAACTTCTTGGTCTCGACTTTCATCTCGGTTTTCAATTCATTGAACTTGGTATCTAATATCTTCTGGAGTTGTTTGCGCAACCAGGAAACTGCACCAGCATCTCCAGTCATTTCAGATTCTTTGGTCATTTTATGTGTAAACCTCTCAGTTCTCGTTTCTCAAGGAAACAAAAGGAATATATATGGTAACAAAGGGTGCTTATTCCTCGGATTTCGTGCAATAATGAATGCAGTTTATAGCCAATACGCGTGCATGTAGGTTTCACTATATTTTGGGTAAGCTTATGTAACCTTAGCAGAATATACCTCAAACGTAGTCGAATCTAGTTTCTTTTGATACTAGGATAAGGTTTGTGGTGGTCGACGAATAACGCCAAGTGGGTTCATCCTTACTAACCATGGATTTTCCTAAGGATCGGACTCCGGAAGATGCGAGATGAAATGCAAAATGATATGGGTGCGTGCACGTGTGTGTGTGCAAATACCGAGAAGTGTCGAATCAAAAACCTAAAATCTCAATTGTTTTTCGAGTTAGGTTCTCAAATTTCCTAGTGAAGTCGCCACTGTAGATACCGTCGAAAATTCCTTTAGATCTCTAAGATATCTAAAATGGAAAAATACTTGGAAATTATTATTTTATGAAGCCGCCACCCAACTTATGTAGTTGGGACCAATAAAAGACACTAGTTCAATTTCAGAAAAAGAGTCTGGAAACCAAGATAGGGGATAGGAAGGTGTGAGGCACCCAGCCTGTCCAACCCGAAGATTTTCCTCTGCTCCATAATTGGGATAATAGGGATTTATACTGTTAACCAAAAATTGTAAAAACAAATTCATAAAAAGGAACAACAACAAAAATTATTAGACATCGAAATTCGCAATTTATCACCATCACCCAGAAGCCTGTTCTTGGGATATGAGTATCCAAATGTTTCCTCATAAGAACCAACAACAATGCCGCAGAAACGTATCTAAGTTCCACAAATTGATTGCTATCCGTTAAATTTTCGACTATAAAATTTTCCTCCAAACTTTTTCTCGCTAAATGTTTCCTCCACTGATTGCTATCCGACCTCGTAATGTTTTCGACTACAAAATTTTCCTCCTCCTATTCCTAAAAATTAGCTCCCTATTTATAGCTATTTCCTATTAATTACAACCTTTGGGTTAATTGATCTCCTTGAGATACGTCAGCGCACCAGCATCACATTATAAGTGTTATATCATATCCTAAAGTTCTGTGAGCAACGGATGTCCAAACCGATAGTAAAAATGAAATGAAAAAGAAATGATGAGAGAGAGATGTGAAAAATGAAAAAGAAAAAGAAAAAAAAGGGTTATTTAACGGTTGGTAGTCAGCAGTTGTCCAACACCTAGCTTTGGTACCCGACATTTGACATATTAAGGGTTATCACTGTAATAATAGCATTTAGAAGAGATAGAGGAAAAGAAGAGTCCCGAGGAGAAATTGAAGATTTGAAACATCGAACGCCATCCCTGGACTTGGAAAACAGCAAAGTCGTGAATCGTTTTTACAGTTTGAAGCTAATAGGTGAAGTTAATTATAGCCGGGAGTATTGATAGATTATAAAAATTTGGATGAGGACAATAATATTTTTGGTGGTATCTATCAGAACGTGCCAGGTCAGGATTCCTAAATCTTTGTATATATTGAGTATTTTGTTTTTCACCTTTTGTTTTTGAAAATTATGTTTCAGGATTTGTTTTCTTATCATTTGCTTTTTTAAAAAGGATTACTTTGCATTTATATATTTTTGAATATATATTTTAGATTTGTTGAAATTATTTGAAAAGGAAAATAAAGAATTGGGATTACTTAGTATTTCTTATATTATGAACATGTGCTACTAATTAGCTCTTTTGCAAGATCTCTAGTTATAGGATTTCCAGATCTTCGATGCGAAGATCAAGGGGAAGAGTGAAGGTTACTTTTCTACAAAAAGGATTGTGGTGATGAAGATTGTACGAGCCATCTCATTTATCCCAAGCTCCAAAGATATAGTAGAAAGGACTAGAAATGACGAAAATAAAGATTGAAGAGCCTCTACTAGGACGATGCAATCGATGTGATGTAGTAGCATGTTGTTAGGAGCATCAATATAATAAATCGCTGCCTGTTATTACTGTAGCTGGTATTGCACAAGTACTGGCTCGTCATGATCCCTATCACGAGGAAATGTACTAGTGCAAAATCAAAATACTTATAAATAATTCAGGTGAACTTTCTAGTGTCATTCCGGGAAGTTTACAAGTGAAAATCCAACAAAATATTTGTAATCGCGTTAAAGTTCCCAATAGGTGTGTATATCTTTGACATTCAGTTGCACCTAAACCTCTGCTAAAAAGAGAACCAATTTTGCACAGTCATGAAAGGTTGCTGCAATATCGTACCCGAAATAGTCTAGCAGTCTAAATGGATTGCTTGCTAGATTTAGTCCACCCAAAAAAGTCAGTGCAGTGTCAGCCTAGCTCGCTTAGGGGTTCCATAGTGTCCCTAGCCCACAAAATGCCGAACATCTCAAAGTCCATGGAAATTTAAATGTCTGCTGTAACCATTAACTGGACATACCACCCACTAGCCAATCGTCCAACCCAAATCCAAAATGTGAGCATAGTTTATAATCCACTAGCTAAATGTCCTAGCCCACTAGTATTCCAAGTCCCGTCCATTTCTTGTGCACCAAAATTAAGTTGGTCGTTCACCAACTAAAATGTGGAGAAACTGTCGATACATAGCTTTGCTCCATGTTAGCAAAAATCCTAGGATTAAAGGATACATTTTGTAATTGTAGTAAATAAAATAATTTTTAAACTTTTGCTTAACAGTAGAGGTTTTAGTTGGTAGCCGAGCAATAAGCTGAGCACCAATCTCTTTTTGAATAGCAACATCCAATCTGTAAAAAATAAAACTACCAAGATCACATATTGAATAGCAACAACCCCTTTTAGTTGTTGCTCGGCTACCAATTAAAATCTTTTCTGTTGAAAATTTTAAAGTATGAAATAATATATGTTAATTTGGGAATGATATTTAGGTTTCTAATACGCACCGTAAGATCGAGATCCAAAGGTTGTAATTAATAGGGATGAGCTACAAATAGGGAGCTAAGTTTTTGGAATAGGAGGAGGAAAATTTTAGAATCGGGAACATCGGATAGCAATAAGTAGGAGGAAAAATTTAGAGAGAAAAACTTTGGAGGAAAATTTAGTAGCTAAGAAACTTTTTACTAGGGAAATTCCTATGGAGCCAAAAATCATCCACATATTTGTGATGATCCATATTTTGTGGATCAAAAAGTGCTAGTATGGATGATTTTAATATTCATATGTTTGTGAAGTCTAGAGGGGTCTCCTCAAATGTGTGGAGGTACATATAGAGAATCCAGCCGGTCATAGAAAAACTGGATACCCCATCCGGACACTTAATGTCCGGATGTATTTTTTTTTTCTTTTTCTCATATAATCTCTTAGTGACCGGATGTATATTCTTTTTTTGTTCTTTTTTCTCATCCGGTCTCTTAGTGATCAGATGTTTTTTTTTTCATTAGCAACTTTTTTTAGTATTTTAATGTAATAAAAACAAAAAAAAAGATATGTGGATCCCAATTAATGAATATTTATCTAGATCTCCATATTGGAATAAATTTCCATAAAATCCTGATCATCCTATTATATGGACTCTCCATGAGATATGGATGATTTAACATCCATACAATAAGAGTTGCCCTTAGATCATTTGGAATCAGTTTGTGGAACTCGGATACGATTTTGCTGTTGGCTCTTCTAAGGAAACATTTGAATACTCATATCCCGAAAACAAGCTTCTGGGTGATGGTGATAAATTGGGAATTTCGATACCGAATAATTTTTGTTATTGTTCCCTTTTATGAATTTACTTTTACGACTTTTGGTTATTCGTTAAAATCTTTATTATCCCAGTTATAAAGTAGAGGCCAATTTTCGGGTAGGATGGGCCGGGTGCCTCACATCTTCCTATCCCTATCTTGATTTCCGGATTCCTTCTCTGTAATTGGAATAATGCCATTTATTGGTCCCAACTACATCGCGGCTTCATAAAATAATAATTTCCAAGATATCTTAAAACTGATACCTAGCTCAGCAGGTCATCATCGTTCCCCAAAGTTTCATGCGTTCCAGGAGGTCCTAGGTTCGAGCCCCCAATAACGTAATATTGCAGAAATTAACATGGAAGGTAGAGTTAGTTTTCCCCCCTTGTGACACAATCTCAGCCCCCCATCCGCTTCGGCTCCTTTGGCTAAGTTACCCATGGGGCTTGCTGGTAGGCTAGCACAACAACCTGTTCAATTAATGTAGTAGTATGTCGTTGGAGCTTAGCTTGTTAGGCTTTCAACTAATTTCATGTAATAATCATTATCCAATAATATTAACTTATTATTTCTTAGAGATGTAAAGAGATTTTCAACTGTATCTACAGTTGGTGTTGGGGGAATGTTGGTGGGGTGCTTTTTATGGCAGACGTCGCTGGGACGACTACCTGCAACGGATAATTTAGGAGGGTTATTGCTTTAATAAGTGAAAACTACAGACAGACCCATTTTACGGATTCTTCCCACTGTGAAACCCATGCTCAAAAAAACACAGGCGCGCACCCATTTTCTACGACAAAATATCTCCCAAACCCATAAATTCTGAAATTATGTTTCAGTCTTTTTTCTTCTTCTTCTCCGATTCGTATCTCCCTACTGTTTTCGTCTCAGTTCTTCATTGGAGCTTCAATTCACGGGTAAATCTCAACATCTTCGTATTTGGGGGTTGAAAGGGGATCTGAGCATCATTTTGAGCTTCTGCAGTTGAACTGAAATGGAGACATCAAGGATTGATTGAAGCAGCGATGACGAGAATGGATCTGTGGTGTTTGGGGATTGAATTTCAAGCCAATTGCTTCAATTCTCTCAACAACAACGATTGAATTTGGTTGTGATTTCTTGTGGATTGATTGCAGGTGGTATAATTTGGGGTCTGTTGATTGAAGAACTGGTGTTGTTCGATGATTTGACTTAGGGTTTCTTCAATTGATTCATGGCTATATACGAGAAGTTTAAGCAACAGATTTTGGGGATTTTTGAAGTTAACTGAAACGGGTTTTATATGGAGTTGTTGGATAAATGAAATGGATCTGTTGGGGTTCAGTGTGGTGCTCGATTGAGAGAGAAATTATGAAGCTAATGGTGGTGTTTGCAGGTAAAATTGGTGTTGATTTCCGTCGAGTGTTCTCTGGATATAGACAGAGTTTGGTGGAGTTTTGGTTATGCCAGAAAACCAGCTGAAATAGATGCCATTGTTGCTGTCAACTGGGGTTTTGTTGTGGCCTGAAATTGGAGGTTTGTATTTGAAAAATCAACAGTACCTGGCAGAAACTAAAATGAGATTCCGGGGAATTCTGGTTTTGAACTGAAATTTGGGGTCTTTGGTTAATTGAATCGATTCCGTGGAGATGCGTTCTTACCCATTTTTGTTCTTGATTAAACAATGGTTTCGACTTGTAGGGAAGAATTGAAGAAGAAATGGAGAAGACTCGAGCTTCAAATCCATTGGTGGTTGTGCTAGACAGATCTTTAGACGTTGTGAACACGGGGAGTTGAAAAATATGGTGTCTGTCCTTTTCTACTACATTGTTGATGGAGACTGGAGTGAGCAACGAAGAGAGACTTCGGCATTTCTGTGCTTCAGAAACCAATTCGAAGATGCAATGAAGCTGTAGCGACTCGATGGGTGATTGCAGGCAGCAGTGGTCTACAACAACAGCAACAACACATATTTGCGGAGGATTTTTGGATGTGGATTAAAACTGGGTTCAATTGAGAGGTGGAGGAATGTGATGATATGAGTGCTACAACAAAATGTCTATATTGTTAGCTATAGATTGTATGGATGAGTTGTGAAGAAGGTTTAATTGCAGATGATGGTGTAAATACATGAAAGAAGATGATGGTTTAAATAAATGATTTTGACCAAGATCCCCTGAATAACTAAAAGATAATGGTTTGCGTGGGAGTTAATGAAAGAAGATGATGATGTGGTTATGACTGCATAACATGTCATTCAGTCGAGAAACTGTCTGCATAACATGTTATGCATTCGTGAAAATGGATGCATAACCTGTTATGCATCTACAAAATTTGTTGTATAACTTGTTATGCAGTCCAGAAAACCTGCATAACTTGTTATTCAGGTTTAATTGCAGATGATGGTGTAGATACATGAAAGAAGATGGTGTAAATACATGATTTTGACCAAGAGCCCCCGAATAACTGAAAGATAATGGTTTGCGTGGGAGTTAATGAAACATGAAAGAAGATGATGATGTGGTTATGACTGCATAACATGTCATTCAGTCGAGAAACTGTGTGCATAACATGTTATGCATTCGTGAAAATGAATGCATAACCTGTTATGCATCTACAAAATTTGTTGCATAACTTGTTATGCAGTCCAGAAAACCTGCATAACCTGTTATGCGTCCGAAAATATGGCTACATAATGCATTATGCATCGAGAAAATAGATGCATAACCTGATATGCATCCGTAAATATGGATGCATACTGCATTATGCATCAAATTTTTATATGTACGGCTAAAATCAACCAAAACAATGGTTACATAACTTGTTATAGATGCATAACTTTGTTATGCAAATACATAACTTATTATGCAGTCGAAAAAATGGTTGCATAATTCGTTATGCGTCTGCAGAATGTGTTATGCATCGTTTTTGGTGACTGCATAATGGTTAAGTATCAAGTTTTCAAAAAAAAATTCCTAAAATGAGGATCACCTCCGATTTTTTCGTTAATAACAAAAATTTGACATTCTTGTTTGTACTCGTTGCGTAGCTCTTTTAAAAATATTTCCAACGATATAAAATTTGTAAAATTCTAAGGCGCGGATTTTTAGATATGTTATGTCCAAGTTGCGCTGCCAATTATACCCCTGAAAAAGATAGCATGCATAACGAGTTATGCCTGAAAAGATAGTATGCATAACCAGTTATGTATTGATTCATATAATAATTTCATATAATTATGGGTGTCACGGTATACAAAATTAATTGTGGGTCTGAGAACGAGAATATTATTTTTTTTGGGTCTCCCCCTAATTTCCCCGTTAATAACTAGTTCAGGAAACCCACATCCGAATACTTATTAAAACTACTTGCTTACTTACTCTTCTCTTGTAAGCTTTGTAACGTCTCTCCCGAGGACACAACTCATTTGCTCATCAGTTATCTGTGAAAGGACAAATAGTCCCACATTGCTATAATCCGCTTAATTAACTTAAAATATAATATGGAAGGGACGCTCCACTCATTGCCAATTGGTTTTGAGTTGGATGCCCGCAGACTTTTAACATGGTATCAGAGCCAAGCCACAGACCCAGACCTGCGTGCGCCGAGTGGAGGCCGAGTTACTGGTCGAAGTGTTTAACCGATTTTGTCATTTGTACACCCGGGATGTAGGCCAGTGACGATACTGGCCGAGGTGTTACCCCCTGATTTAGTTACTCACCTATTTACACATGTTACCGATAGACTGGTAACTCGTACATAGGTCACGTGTGAGTCCCAGTGACTGGCCTTACACGTGAGGGGGCGTGTGAAAGGACAAATAGTCCCACATCGCTATAATTGTTGGATATTTTCAATATTGTTTGCCGCTGTCTGGGGTGGTCCGGGGGGGTAGCCCCACCCGGATGTGTTCGACCTGAGTATTCCAGTGTTATTGGAAGTCTTATGTATGCTATGCATTGCGCAAGACCGGACATGTCCCAAGCCGTGGGAGTGCTATGTCGTTTTTTAAGTAACCCAGGAGTTGAACACTGGAAAGCAGTTTCAAGAGTGTTGGCTTACTTGAAGGGAACCATTGATTATGGTTTGCATTTTCAAGGCTATCCCGCTGTATTAGAAGGATACAGTGATGCTGGAATAATGTAGAATCCAAATCTAAGTCGACTAGTGGATGGATATTTACATTAGGAGTAGCTGCTGTGTTTTGGAGTTCCAAGAAGCAAACCTATATTTCTGATTCAACAATGTTGTCAGAATTGATAGCACTTACGGATGCATGTAAGGAGGCAGAATGGTTTAGAAACTTACTTGAGGAGATCCCATTTTGTAAGAAGCAAACTCCAGCAGTCTTGATTAATTTTGATAATCAGGCTACGATTTTTAATGTCACTAAAAAGACATATAATGGAAAGTCAATACATGCAAGTCTTAGACATCAAATTGTGAGACAACTAATCAAGAGAGGAGTAGTTTCGGTTAGCTTTATTGAATCAAAGAATAACTTGGCAGACCCATTCACAAACAGTCTACCAAATGCAATGTTTTCAACAAAATGTGAGGAAATGGGACTAAGGTCTGTGAAGGAAAGTTGATCACCTATAGCAGAAACCCAACCTATGTTTTGAAAAAGATAAACAAGGTTCAATGTGGTACCAACAAGTTATGGAAGTGGTCATGATGCACTAATAATAAATTTCCCATTTCAAATTAGTGCCATGGTTCTGCAAGAAACAAAGGATGAATCAAAATCCTTAATAAGTCTATAGTTGTGTTACAGGTGCATCGCAGAAACACCTTAGAGACTTACCTATATGAGTATGGAAATCAGACCGTTTCCTAAGAGAAAAATACCGCTCTCTGAGTGACTCATGAATTCAGGATAAGCACAGGGCCATTAATGTGCTGGCTACAGAACACGCTACCATAGAAATCAATATGTGTGGAGATTCCGGTTTTATCACATGGGGTACTTTGTTCAAGACTGGTTTCACCACTGAACCCCGATAAGGCTTTGAATTTCATACACTAAGTGAAGGATCAAATCCAAAAGATACCTATCATTTATGTATTGATTTCGACGAAGATGTTTATTTCCCAACTAAGCGTGAACTACGTTGGCTTGATCCCACTCGGGTACGTAGGCAGTCACTTTGGTGATGCAACCACTCTGATTTAAAAGTTTTTTACTTTGTTTTTTGTGTTGTTTTCAATTTTGAAAATAGTGGGAGAATGTTGGATATTTTCAATATTGTTTGCCGCTGTCTAGGGGGGTCCGGGGGGCGTAGCCCCTCTTCCTATTAATGGATGACGACCTTTGATAGCGTCTTTTGAAGATGAAACGATATCTCCAAAAGGCATGAAACCATTTATAAATAGCGAAGGATTCTTCCCATTACAATCATCAAAAACTCTTTCTCTCTAAGCATCTTCAAAAACAAATACAGTGTGTTCTTGGTTGGGTCAAGGAAGTACAACCTTTGAATCCAATAACGTTGTTAGGGCTTCATTGTATCCTGACAGCAATATTTTGCTGACCGATTATACTCGCCAATTTATTGGGAAGGGTCGAAATAATTGCTGAAAAGAATCGCAAGGCCTTGAAGCTCTAGTGATACAACATTCTTTTCTTTCTTGTTTTCATCCTCTATTACCCTGATTTTCCAACAATAATCCCCTCAATTAACTTCAAATATAATATGGAAGGGCCGCTCCACTCATTGCCAATTGGTTTTGAATTGGATGCCCGCAGACTTTAACATTATCCTTTTGCAGTTAGTGTGTGGCGGTACTTTCTTGTTAGTGCAAATTACAGTGGCACTCTCGATTCTTCGGTCTTTGGAAGTTATGAAAAACTGAAAATAGGTTAATCTCTCACATCACGGTAAAGAGCTTTGAGTTAGAATTCCTGCGGAGTATTATGTGGATCTTATGGAACGAGCGAAACTAACTATCGTGTTTTTGAAGGGAAACAAATGTCTAGCTAGATTCTCATCAAAATTTAGGAGGGTTATTGCTTTAATAAGTGAAAACTACAGACAGACCCATTTTACGGATTCTTCCCACTGTGAAACCCATGCTCAAAAAAACACACGCGCGCACCCATTTTCTACGACAAAATATCTCCCAAACCCATAAATTCTGAAATTATGTTTCAGTCTTTTTTCTTCTTCTTCTTCTCCGATTCGTATCTCCCTACTGTTTTCGTCTCAGTTCTTCATTGGAGCTTCAATTCACGGGTAAATCTCAACATCTTCGTATTTGGGGGTTGAAAGGGGATCTGAGCATCATTTTGAGCTTCTGCAGTTGAACTGAAATGGAGACATCAAGGATTGATTGAAGCAGCGATGACGAGAATGGATCTGTGGTGTTTGGGGATTGAATTTCAAGCCAATTGCTTCAATTCTCTCAACAACAACGATTGAATTTGGTTGTGATTGCTTGTGGATTGATTGCAGGTGGTATAATTTGGGGTCTGTTGATTGAAGAACTGGTGTTGTTCGATGATTTGACTTAGGGTTTCTTCAATTGATTCATGGCTATATACGAGAAGTTTAAGCAACAGATTTTGGGGATTTTTGAAGTTAACTGAAACGCGTTTTATATGGAGTTGTTGGATAAATGAAATGGATCTGTTGGGGTTCAGTGTGGTGCTCGATTGAGAGAGAAATTATAAAGCTAATGGTGGTGTTTGCAGGTCAAATTGGTGTTGATTTCCGTCGAGTGTTCTCTGGATATAGACAGAGTTTGGTGGAGTTTTGGTTATGCCAGAAAACCAGCTGAAATAGATGCCATTGTTGCTGTCAACTGGGGTTTTGTTGTGGCCTGAAATTGGAGGTTTGTATTTGAAAAATCAACAGTACCTGGCAGAAACTAAAATGGGATTCCGGGGAATTCTGGTTTTGAACTGAAATTCGGGGTCTTTGGTTAATTGAATCGATTCCGTGGAGATGGGTTCTTACCCATTTTTGTTCTTGATTAAATAATGGTTTCGACTTGTAGGGAAAAATTGAAGAAGAAATGGAGAAGACTCGAGCTTCAAATCCATTGGTGGTTGTGCTAGACAGATCTTTAGACGTTGTGAACACGGGGAGTTGAAAAAGATGGTGTCTGTCCTTTTCTACTACATTGTTGATGGAGACTGGAGTGAGCAACGAAGAGAGACTTCGGCATTTCTGTGCTTCAGAGACCAAGTCGAAGATGCAATGAAGCTGTAGCGACTCGATGGGTGATTGCAGACAGCAGTGGTCTACAACAACAGCAACAACACATATTTGCGGAGGATTTTTGGATGTGGATTAAAACTGGGTTCAATTGAGAGGTGGAGGAATGTGATGATATGAGTGCTACAACAAAATGTCTATATTGTTAGCTATAGATTGTATGGATGAGTTGTGAAGAAGGTTTAATTGCAGATGATGGTGTAAATACATGAAATAAGATGATGGTTTAAATAAATGATTTTGACCAAGATCCCCTGAATAACTAAAAGATAATAGTTTACGTGGGAGTTAATGAAAGAAGATGATGATGTGGTTATGACTGCATAACATGTCATTCAGTCGAGAAACTGTCTGCATAACATGTTATGCATTCGTGAAAATGGATGCATAACCTGTTATGCATCTACAAAATTTGTTGTATAACTTGTTATGCAGTCCAGAAAACCTGCATAACCTGTTATTCAGGTTTAATTGCAGATGATGGTGTAGATACATGAAAGAAGATGGTGTAAATACATGATTTTGACCAAGAGCCCCCGAATAACTGAAAGATAATGGTTTGCGTGGGAGTTAATGAAACATGAAAGAAGATGATGATGTGGTTATGACTGCATAACATGTCATTCAGTCGAGAAACTGTGTGCATAACATGTTATGCATTCGTGAAAATGAATGCATAACCTGTTATGCATCTACAAAATTTGTTGCATAACTTGTTATGCAGTCCAGAAAACCTGCATAACCTGTTATGCGTCCAAAAATATGGCTACATAATGCATTATGCATCGAGAAAATAGATGCATAACCTGATATGCATCCGTAAATATGGATGCATACTGCATTATGCATCAAATTTTTATATTTACGGCTAAAATCAACCAAAACAATGGTTACATAACTTGTTATAGATGCATAACTTTGTTATGCAAATACATAACTTATTATGCAGTCGAAAAAATGGTTGCATAATTCGTTATGCGTCTGCAGAATGTGTTATGCATCGTTTTTGGTGACTGCATAATGGTTAAGTATCAAGTTTTCAAAAAAAATTCCTAAAATGAGGATCACCTCCGATTTTTTCGTTAATAACAAAAATTTGACATTCTTGTTTGTACTCGTTGCGTAGCTCTTTTAAAAATATTTCCAACGATATAAAATTTGTAAAATTCTAAGGCGCGGATTTTTAGATATGTTATGTCCAAGTTGCGCTGCCAATTATACCCCTGAAAAAGATAGCATGCATAACGAGTTATGCCTGAAAAGATAGTATGCATAACCAGTTATGTATTGATTCATATAATAATTTCATATAATTATGGGTGTCACGGTATACAAAATTAATTGTGGGTCTGAGAACGAGAATATTTTTTTTTTTGGGTCTCCCCCTAATTTCCCCGTTAATAACTAGTTCAGGAAACCCACATCCGAATACTTATTAAAACTACTTGCTTACTTACTCTTCTCTTGTAAGCTTTGTAACGTCTCTCCCGAGGACACAACTCATTTGCTCATCAGTTATCTGTGAAAGGACAAATAGTCCCACATTGCTATAATCCGCTTAATTAACTTAAAATATAATATGGAAGGGCCGCTCCACTCATTGCCAATTGGTTTTGAGTTGGATGCCCGCAGACTTTTAACATGGTATCAGAGCCAAGCCCCAGACCCAGACCTGCGTGCGCCGAGTGGAGGCCGAGTTACTGGCCGAAGTGTTTAACCGATTTTGTCATTTGTACACCCGGGATGTAGGCCAGTGACGATACTGGCCGAGGTGTTACCCCCTGATTTAGTTACTCACCTATTTACACATGTTACTGATAGACTGGTAACTCGTACATAGGTCACGTGTGAGTCCCAGTGACTGGCCTTACACGTGAGGGGGCGTGTGAAAGGACAAATAGTCCCACATCGCTATAATTGTTGGATATTTTCAATATTGTTTGCCGCTGTCTGGGGTGGTCCGGGGGGGTAGCCCCACCCGGATGTGTTCGACCTGAGTATTCCAGTGTTATTGGAAGTCTTATGTATGCTATGCATTGCGCAAGACCGGACATGTCCCAAGCCGTGGGAGTGCTATGTCGTTTTTTAAGTAACCCAGGAGTTGAACACTGGAAAGCAGTTTCAAGAGTGTTGGCTTACTTGAAGGGAACCATTGATTATGGTTTGCATTTTCAAGGCTATCCCGCTGTATTAGAAGGATACAGTGATGCTGGAATAATGTAGAATCCAAATCTAAGTCGACTAGTGGATGGATATTTACATTAGGAGTAGCTGCTGTGTTTTGGAGTTCCAAGAAGCAAACCTATATTTCTGATTCAACAATGTTGTCAGAATTGATAGCACTTACGGATGCATGTAAGGAGGCAGAATGGTTTAGAAACTTACTTGAGGAGATCCCATTTTGTAAGAAGCAAACTCCAGCAGTCTTGATTAATTTTGATAATCAGGCTACGATTTTTAATGTCACTAAAAAGACATATAATGGAAAGTCAATACATGCAAGTCTTAGACATCAAATTGTGAGACAACTAATCAAGAGAGGAGTAGTTTCGGTTAGCTTTATTGAATCAAAGAATAACTTGGCAGACCCATTCACAAACAGTCTACCAAATGCAATGTTTTCAACAAAATGTGAGGAAATGGGACTAAGGTCTGTGAAGGAAAGTTGATCACCTATAGCAGAAACCCAACCTATGTTTTGAAAAAGATAAACAAGGTTCAATGTGGTACCAACAAGTTATGGAAGTGGTCATGATGCACTAATAATAAATTTCCCATTTCAAATTAGTGCCATGGTTCTGCAAGAAACAAAGGATGAATCAAAATCCTTAATAAGTCTATAGTTGTGTTACAGGTGCATCGCAGAAACACCTTAGAGACTTACCTATATGAGTATGGAAATCAGACCGTTTCCTAAGAGAAAAATACCGCTCTCTGAGTGACTCATGAATTCAGGATAAGCACAGGGCCATTAATGTGCTGGCTACAGAACACGCTACCATAGAAATCAATATGTGTGGAGATTCCGGTTTTATCACATGGGGTACTTTGTTCAAGACTGGTTTCACCACTGAACCCCGATAAGGCTTTGAATTTCATACACTAAGTGAAGGATCAAATCCAAAAGATACCTATCATTTATGTATTGATTTCGACGAAGATGTTTATTTCCCAACTAAGCGTGAACTACGTTGGCTTGATCCCACTCGGGTACGTAGGCAGTCACTTTGGTGATGCAACCACTCTGATTTAAAAGTTTTTTACTTTGTTTTTTGTGTTGTTTTCAATTTTGAAAATAGTGGGAGAATGTTGGATATTTTCAATATTGTTTGCCGCTGTCTAGGGGGGTCCGGGGGGCGTAGCCCCTCTTCCTATTAATGGATGACGACCTTTGATAGCGTCTTTTGAAGATGAAACGATATCTCCAAAAGGCATGAAACCATTTATAAATAGCGAAGGATTCTTCCCATTACAATCATCAAAAACTCTTTCTCTCTAAGCATCTTCAAAAACAAATACAGTGTGTTCTTGGTTGGGTCAAGGAAGTACAACCTTTGAATCCAATAACGTTGTTAGGGCTTCATTGTATCCTGACAGCAATATTTTGCTGACCGATTATACTCGCCAATTTATTGGGAAGGGTCGAAATAATTGCTGAAAAGAATCGCAAGGCCTTGAAGCTCTAGTGATACAACATTCTTTTCTTTCTTGTTTTCATCCTCTATTACCCTGATTTTCCAACAATAATCCCCTCAATTAACTTCAAATATAATATGGAAGGGCCGCTCCACTCATTGCCAATTGGTTTTGAATTGGATGCCCGCAGACTTTAACATTATCCTTTTGCAGTTAGTGTGTGGCGGTACTTTCTTGTTAGTGCAAATTACAGTGGCACTCTCGATTCTTCGGTCTTTGGAAGTTATGAAAAACTGAAAATAGGTTAATCTCTCACATCACGGTAAAGAGCTTTGAGTTAGAATTCCTGCGGAGTATTATGTGGATCTTATGGAACGAGCGAAACTAACTATCGTGTTTTTGAAGGGAAACAAATGTCTAGCTAGATTCTCATCAACGAGATAAAAATGCTTTTTCTGCATTGGGCTTCTACTCATCCTTGTAAGGGGTAACAGTAGATGAAGTTATTGCCAATTGGCAACATATACTTTTTGATCCTTCATGAGTTTTAGCTGTTTCTTATTTTGAATTGTTGGGAGAATCTTTTTGTTTGATTCTGCATCTTGGTCTCCTTGTGTCCTTGCTTGGAGTCCTGGGTTGCAAATTTGCTAATTTTCCATACATATACAATTTACTCATTATCAAGCAAAAAAAAAAAAAAGTATGCACTTGCTATATTTTCAGTCAGCATCTTTAGCAAGTTAATAATGATTGCTACGTTGAATCAAAGGGAACATCATGATCTCTTAGGATATTCACGTCTTGTATCGGTTCAGAATATGGGATTCAAAAAATCTGCCTCATTGGCAACGTAAACGAAAAAGGACATAAAAGAAGTAAAATGACATAGATAAATGTACAATTTAATGGTCATGTGCATTCCATATGTCCTGGAAATCAAACAAAATATCAAGCTTGACATGATATCATAACTACACGGTAACTTTATAGTAGAGAATATATATTGTAACATCAGATGTAGGAGTGAAATATCGCACATTCATTATGTATGCGAAGTAAAAGTCATCTGATGTAAGCGAAGACCATCGCACATACTAAAAGTAGGATGATGTATTTAATGATATCAGCATAGTCACGAGCAAAGTGTGATGATCTGTGCGAAAGTGTAAAGTGTGCGAAGTTGAGCGAATGTACATGAGCGATTGTAACACACAGTGATTCCTAAAATAGGGGATTCAACTTGAACGAGTGGGGGACTGAATGTTACCGAGTGGCAGAGAACAATCCGAACCGGGGCGCACCGAAGTGCTTTTTCTGTAGGTTTAAGTGGTATAGAACCTAGTGAACCGATCGTACAAAAGTATTAGCTGTCATCCACTATGTATTACCCTATATAAGGGGAAGGAATCTGTGTATTGGAGAGAGATCCGCGGTGAGTGTTAGACAAGAAATTAAGAGAGAGAAAGTTTATTTGGAGAGCAAGTAAAGTCACTTTATTATCTTGTAACCAATTATAGAACTTAATAAATAATAAAAGATTTCCATGATGATTACTTAGAATCTTGTCTAAATTCATATGGAATGTGGTTGTAGGATTTCCTGCAACTACATTTTGGCGCTAGAAACAGCTTGGAGTGATATATCCTGTTGGTGAATCTGTTTTAAAATCAAGTTTCCAGAATTAAAAAACCTAGAACTTTTCTTTCAATATCTGAGATTTTCATTATCACATCTTTTCAATCCTTTTCAAAATAGTTTTTCATTTGATAATACAAGAAAGTGGAAATGGTAAGAATTAGATCTACTATTGAGCAAGCGGCAGCATCCAGAAGAAGTAAAAGAATTTCCGAACGAAGAAGAGGTGAAATTCATGAGCAATTAGAGGAAGGAGAAAGAACAAATCTAAGAAATGATGTTCCGAATCGACTACAACGTACATAAGAGCAAAATAATGATATTGATTATGATAGAGTGAGTATTCATACTTCACATACGAACTCTACCGAAGATGAAACACAGAGAACTGGAGATGCAGGAAGGATTGAAGGAAATGGATAAAATATGACACTTAAAGAACTTAGACAAAGATTGATTGCTGAGCGACAAAGAGAAGATGAAGAGCGTGCGAATTTGATACGACAGAATGATGATTTAAGAGAAGAGAATCTCAGATTGCATGAACAAATATCAAGAACCAGCAGAAGTTCTTCAAGACAAAGTCGATCAAATCGAAGAAATGCCAGGCGAGAACAAACATTAGATAATATTGATGAGAATTCGCAAGAAGATGATAATCTACAAGATCAACGCGAAGAGATAAGCACAATACATGACCGATATGAACAGCCACATGAGCGTCGTCGCAAACAAGAAGATCAAAGGAACAATCGACTTCAAGATGCAACTGAACGTCATCATACTCGTTACACATCAGATAATGATGGAGAACATGATCCGGAACAAGGGAGAATTTTATTACATGGTAGACAAATGTTGCGGGATCAATATGCACGCGAACAAGAGGAAGAGAGAAACAACGTTGTTTGCGAACGTGTGAGATTTGAACGAGAAATACGTAGAAGAAGAAGAGAAGAAACTGAAGAAAGAGAGATTGAGGAGTATATACGTCAGAATAATCATGAGAATAGATTAAGACAATCCAGATTAAAAAGACCTATGCAACAAGATTTAGACCAAACTATGAGCGAAGAAATTCTCAGACAAATGGTTGAATTGAGAGAAATGATGACTACGCAAAAAAATGGTGGAAGGAGGCAGTTAGAGGAAGCAGTAGAGGAAGCTGGAAAAATACCTTTTTCAAGGCAAATTCAAATTGAAATAATACCACCAAAATGATATTTACCTGTATTCACTAGTATATTTGATGGTAGTACATGTGCAGTACAACATATAAAAGCCTATAACCGATCTTTATTACAGTGGGAAGAAAATGATACGGTGCTCTGTAAATATTTTCCTGCGATCTTGACTGGAGAAGCCTTGCAGTGGTTTGAGGGATTACCAGTATGAACAATTAGATCATTTCGTCATTTACAGAACGTCTTCTTAGGAAAATATATCAGTAATAATATGTCAAGACTAGGAATTGAGACAGCTTTTGGACTTCGCAGAAGGGTCAATGAAAGTTTGTGTCATCTAACAACACGTTGGAGAACCATGTGTAGTGAAATGGCAAGACGAGTAGATGAACGATTTCTTATACTAGCCGTTGCCAATGCTCTTTTTGCTACAGATTTATTATATACACAGATTTTCAGGATAAAAGACACCATCACAATGTCAGAGTTGTGTGAATTTCAAGAAGAGTATATTGCACTTGAGGAGAAGCAGAGAGACATGGAATCTTATCCAGTTGCAATGCCTAATGCGAACACTAGGAATGCAAGTTTACTCCCAAGGATGAAAAATGTTGTTGCGAGTACATCACAGGGAAATCAAGGAAAGAAGAATACAGAAATAGAACAAAAACTGGTAGCCATGGGTAGTGCAGACCAGGAGGAGTTTGAAAGAGAATATAAAGAAGCGCAATCCCAAGCTAGGGGAAAAAATAACAGGATTCAAAGAATGGATAACCCCATGGATGGTTATGGAGGTCAACAACCATATAATAATAGAATACAAGGGAATGGAAAGGTGATCTGGGAACCAATAAGCTTGCCAAAGTTGAATACTACAGTAGACAAAGTCTGGGAAGCTGTTATACTAATGGAAGAAATTCCTGAACCACACAATGTACGACACGAGCCACCACCAGGCATAAGGAGCAAAGAATTCTGTGTATATCATCGCTTTCATGGTCACACAACAAATAATTGCAGAAATGTGAGGAAAATCATAATGAGAATGATTGAGCAAGGAAAACTGAACCATTTCTTAGTACAGCAGCCACCGAATCTACCATCACCACCACCAGGAAGAAATACATATGGTGATGAGAAAGAAAAATACATTTGTAATTGAAGTATGTGCGAAGGAAAAGAACCTATATTGCAATTCGATTCTACATTCTTTCAAAAATATAGAAGATTTTCATGACAACATCTTAAGCCGTGTGTATGCGAGAGATAATGATGGAAGAGAAATTCTTAACCTTGCAAAGATATCGCCATTAAAGGATTGGCAAAAACAGGCCATTTCGTTCAGTGCGGAAGAAACACCAGGAGAAGGAGAATTACATGAATGTCCATTAGTGGTAAAGTTGAGAGTTAATCCAAAAGAAAAAATAGATGATGATGATGATGACGAAGAAGATGAAGCGAATACTTGGGCTATAAATAGAATATTCATAGATCCTGGGAGTTCTATTGATATTCTCTTTTATCATACATACAAGACTATGGGAGGAAGGGATGACGATTTAATTCCTTCAACTTACAAAATTTATGGATTCAATGGCGCTGCGAGCAACCCAAAAGGAGAAGTCAAAATGAGAATTCCACTGCGAAGTACGCCAACAGAAATCGTATTTTGTGTTATTGATGTTGAATCACCATATAATGCTCTGATTGGGAGACCATGGTTGCATAGTATCTTGGGTGTGCCTTCGACATTTCACCAATGCATAAAATTTCCTTTACCTCAAGGTCTAGGCATAATAAGAGGAGATACAAATGAAGGTAGAAATTGTCAGGAAATCGATATTGATAAGTGCGAAGAGCGAGAATACAAACGAAGAAATTGGAAGCATCATGCTAGGATAGCCAAAAGGGTGAAAGATTAATGGTGGATGTAGTGTCTAAATCTGGGAAGATAGACAAGAAGGATATTGAAGCAGAATCTTCTGCGAAAAACAACACCAAGTGAGTCAGGAAGATTACCTCTAAAGAAGGAGAGCGAGTACAGAAGCAGAAGTTGTGTTCTCAGAAGAAAAGTACCATGTGCGATGATACTCGCACATGGGAAATTGAATATATCATACGAAATAATGTTCTGAAAAGCATCAATGAACTTAAAGAAATACAAAAGATGACAGGAGAAGAAGAGTAATATGAATATCTTTCTTCATGTATGAGAAATTAGTAAGAATTCTATGTACTAGAGTTATATAACTCAAAATAAGAATGGAATGAAAAATTTCTATTTTAGTAAGAAAAGGCAAATGTAAGACCTTAAAGTAAGACTTTAGTATAAGGCACAGAGTATATAACCACAGAAGAGAGGTATCCAACTGTAGCGTGCACCCTAGTTCTCATAAATTCAAGGGGAAAAAAGTAAGACCTATGTACGTCACATTTGGGAAAACCTGATAAGCATAACTCAAGGGAAAGCTACATCGACCATGGAACTTCAGTTATGGAGATTTGTGGTGAGAAAAAACGAAAAATCCCATCCAGGAGAGGTGCCTTAAATTTTCAGTCTAAGTTGATTGCCTTAGATTGGAAGACTAAGGTAACAAAGTCTCTCTTAAGGAGTGCAGAAACTCGATCAGGGAGCCAAGGTACACGGTTGATTCAAGAGTGCTCTGGGCGTCTGGAGCGTGCCTTGCCACTCTTGACAAGTCCTGACTGTGATGCACTCGGTCCGAAGAAATCCCACTTAGAGTGCGGTCTCGTAACCATAAACCTTATCGGTAGATGGATAAGAGACTGCGAAATCAACTGGTTGTTGCATTACCGGAGGAGGATCCAACCTTAACCCGGTAGAGGTAAGCTTCCTTGAAGGGACAACCAGGGGGAATATAAGGACGACGCCCTCCATTAGGGAGATGAATTGTGTCAACAAACGTAAATGTCATGAGGCTTTTTACTCACGAGAGTATTAAGGCTTGTCATATTTACGCACAAGATAACCTTAAGAGGCAATAATACAAGAAAAAGATAAGGCGAGATCAATGGGTCAATATACTACAGTATAAAGACTTCCTGCGATTTCGTCGCACAAGAACAAAGAAAATTTGGGAAAGATAATACCTTTATTAGGAAGGAAAAATAAGACCTCACGATAAAAATAAGTTACCTGCGAAGTGTTTCGCATGATACAAAATGTGATTGAAGTAGAAAGCGACATTATATTCATCAGCCTATTAATCTGTGATAACTAGCAGAGGCAAGAATAGGAATACAAATATAAAAAAGTTTATCCTATTTGACAGTCTTATGTATGTGCAAAAAAGATAGAACTTTGATATTTGTGAATGCGAATATAGGTTAAAGAAAACTAATAATTAAGGGACGAAAGTTAACATTTTAGAGGTATATATTAAAGAAAAAGTTCTAAAAGAGGTGGAGATATACAAGAGGCAGAAAGAGAATTTACATCAAGTGAAAAATAACTAATTATCTTCATCATTATATTAGGCCTCAGAATTGTTTCCTTCTTATTCATACTCTTCATATTCCTCTTCATTATCAATAATATCAGGAACAACTTCGTTGGGAGGGACGTCTGCAAATTTATATTTAGAGAGAGGAATGCCATTATTAACACATACTTTCTTAACTGCTGCATCACGAGCGCGAATGGCATCCTTACCATTATTTGAAACAATGAGGATATAATTCTTTTATAACTGCTGATATTTGGAGTTGCGAGCAGATAACTCCATTGATAACTTCTCGGTTTCTTCAAGACGTATCTTTTCTTTAGCAGGAAGTTGTGTCTTTAACTCTTCAATCTTCTCCATATAATTCTTTTCTTTATATGCGAAATATAAAAAAATGGTTAGACTTAAAAGAGATGTCATATTCAAGAAATGACGAATATGAAAGAAAAAGCAAGTGACTTTCGTGATTGGAAATAATGTCCTTAACCAGCGCAGAATGTTCAGACTGAAGGCTCACATTTACGGCTAAATTTTCCCTAGCATTATTCAGAACTCTAGCATCCCAACTAAATTCAGCTTCACTTTCTATGAGAAGTCGAGAACGGATTAAATTTCTTTCCTCAATGAGTGCGTTCTTTCGCTCAAAGCTGAATCACGTTCATCTTGAACTTTAAGAATAGTTTCTTGGAATTTTTCTAGTGCTTTCGCACCCTTGAGAGCGACCTCATATTTTTCAGTAATGATTTTATTCTTCTTTACTTCAAAAAGTTGGATTGTCTTCTTATTTTCATGAAGACGACGTTTGAAGTTATTAAGTGTGTTCAATCTTAACTCTTCCCGGCTAATTCTCAAATCCTTCGGTTGGATAATTGTTTTATGAGGAATTAAGATGTTTTCCTCATCAGGAAAGTTAGATGCCTCATCAGAAAGGTTATAAATATCTGCGAATATAAAAAAATGAGGAATGCTAATTACACGTAAAATAAGGAGAATGTGAAGATCAAAGATTACGTACCAATGATTTCATCATTTATTTCTCGAGCCACGCGAAGTAATTCAACGTTGGTAGAATTTTCAGCCTTAAGTTTGGTATTTTCTTTCCCCAAACTGAGAAGTTTCCTTTGATAATCCGAAGAAACCGCATATGATAAGCGAGATACCTGTAAAAGTATAATAAAGATGTTATGAATCGGAGAGGAAGATTAGAAAGAATATAAAAGAAGGTATAGATATTACCAAAGAACCAATCGCATATTAGAAGTTTGGGTTTACAGCAGAAGAAGCTCCGCGAAGAGATGGATCATCCAAAATAGGAGCATCGCAGACTTTCGAGACCATACCAAAAGTGCGTTGTTAGTCACCATCATTAAGAGACGACATAGGATCAGAAAAAAAGTTGGATAATTCTTTCATCGAAGAAGAGATCGATGGATCTTCAGAAGCAAGAATATCATCATCACTGGATTCAGAACTTGAAGAAGGGTAAAATTTTTTACGCTTCCTAGAAAGATCAGAAGAAGAAATCTTGGGCCCAGATTTAGATGCGAGTTTCTTGGTTTTCCCAGTATCCTTAGTACCCGAAGTTTCAACCTACCCGAAGAGTATGAAAGTAAGAAATGGAAAAAACAGGGTTACGCAAAATTATGGAAAATAATGCGAAGATTTCATACCATCTTCTTATTCTCACTATCAGATAAGACAAACTTCCAGGGTTGATAAGTAGAAATATTCGCAGGATGGGGAAGATCAGAACCATCAGCGGCTCTTCCAGATACATAAGACCAACTAAAATGATAGGGCAATTAAGTCAGCATGAATCATTAGATCTGCGAGCAGTACTATTCGACTTATCATTCCAATCAACATCTCGCATAATTTTCTGAGCTTCAGTGATACCATCTTTCCTTCTTAAGCGAATGCCCCTTTTGTTGATTCATTCTTCATTATCGCAACATAGTAATTTTTGAAAAAATTATCAATAGTATACTCTGAAGGGTTGATGGCTTTGTCACGGTACAATACATTTCGCACTTCATAAGAATAAGAGGTCCCTAATCCTGCTGCGCGACGAGAGAATTCTAAAGCTATTCTAATAGCATCTCCACTTAATTGAAATATACTTCTTGCGAATCGATCATCAGATAGTATTTCATAGAATAAGGGAATTTCTGGATTATACAACAGGATGAGAAGATTATTCAAAAGCTGTCCTAATGAAATGATGATCTTTTGATTAGACCACTGTACAGAGTTTATTAATTCAAGATTGAATTTTGATGAATAATCACAATGGGAAGGAAGAGAAAGTGAAAAGCCTCTTGTGGAAAATTCTCTTTTCAACCTAGTGAATTCAGTTACCATGTTTTTACCAGCTGGAGCCATTATAAGAATGAGAATGAGGGATATATAGGTGAATGAAATCACAGTAAAAAAAAGTATCTTAATCAGATCACGGACGAAAATTACAGTTAAAGTGCAGAAGCAGGGGAAAAGAAAAAGGAAGGTAAAAAGAAGAAAGAAGAAGATGAAAGAAGATATATAAGGAAAATTTACTCTCGATTTTCGAGATTTTATTTCATTAATTGCGAAGAATGAATGGATAATAATAGACGGTTATAAGGACGTGTCAGATAACGAGTGGATAAAAAGACACGCGTAAGTAAGGAAAGCTCAAATTCTGGAAATGTGTCGGCAGAGCAGAATATGAAAAGTCGAGCATGTGCGATATTATAAGATGGACATTCTTCATATCTCTCACTTTATAAAGAGAACGAAATGAGAAGAGGCAAAATGTAGGAGTGAAATATCGCACATTCATTATGTATGCGAAGTAAAAGTCATCTGATGTAAGCGAAGACCATCGCACATACTAAAATTAGGATGATGTATTTAATGATGTCAGCGTAGTCACGAGCAAAGTGTGATGATCTGTGCGAAAGTGTAAAGTGTGCGAAGTTGAGCGAATGTACATGAGCGATTGTAACGCACAGTGATTCCGAAAATAGGGGATCTATTAGCTATCATCCACTATGTAGTACCCTATATAAGGGGAAGGAATCTGTGTATTGGAGAGAGATCTGAAGTGAGTGTTAGACAAGAAATTTAGAGAGAGAAAATTTATTTGGAGAGCAAGTAAAGTCATTTTATTATCTTGTAACCAATTATAGAACTTAATAAACAATAAAATATTTCCATGATGATTATTTAGAATCTTGTCTAAATTTATGGAATGTGGTTGTAGGATTTCCTGCAACGACATCAGATCCACTGTATATGGTGATACAATTACACAAGAGAAATTTGCCTTAGCATTTATTAATAACATAAGCACACTGATATAGCTTCACAAAACAAAACTAACAAATTAATAGCTTGTTTTTTAAAAGCGGCAACAGTTTTCTCTAGGCATAACAGAAAAATAGAACTACCTATCTAACGTCTACTTTTATCTATAATTTGGCCAAGAAAACCATAGATATAGTAGGCACAGCACAAATGTGGAGAGAATGAAAGGAAGTCTCACCTTGCTAACGTACCATCGTACTAAATCTACTGCAATCTTAGGAATATTAACAGGGAAAGTGTTGATTTCATCAGGAAATGCTCCGTCCACGACAAGATCATGTCCGCTGATGCTAGCGGACTCGTCCGAAGCAAGGAAAAGAACAGCCTCTGCGATATCTTTACCCTTCAAACACATTCTTTAGATTCGAAATTGAAGACATTTGTTCTTGAATAAACTCCGGATCTAACCATGTCCGTAACCCAGGGATAGTACATGTCATTGGTGTAACAACTCCATAGGGAGACACACAGTTAACCCTAATTCCATATATCCCGAGCTCGCGAGAAGCTGATCGAACCACACCCAAAAGTGCGTGTTTTGATGCTGTGTAACCTGGTGGTCCTATCCCACCCCGAGTTCCTCCTATACTTACTGTACATATGATTGATCCGCGAATATTCTGTGCTACCATAGCGCGACCTGCATGCTTTATCATGGCTACACCACCACAGACATTGACATCAATAGTTTTCTCCAATGCTTTCATGTCTAAATCAAGAACCCGGCCAGTGATCCTAAGATACCGGCATTGCTATACACGATATCAAGAGTACCATACTTTTCCAATGTATAAGCCACAGTCTCTTCCACTTGCTTTTCATCAGTAACATCACAGTGTTTGTAACAACATCTCTCTGGTCCAATCGATGCTACAACTTGATCACCTAATTCAACTTGAACATCAGCAATCACAACAAAAGCACCATTTTCAACGAATAATCTCGCTGCTGCCTCACCAATTCCTCCAGCTGCACCGGTTATTATAGCCACTCTACCACCCTAGCCTATGTCCATTCATAGTTAAAAGAACACACACACAACTGATCAATATGAGGAAATAATGTGAAAAGTAAGAGAAGAATTTGACGAATCCCTTACTACTCTAATACAACTAGAACAACTCTGCGATTTGCGAAAAGACAAATTAGTACCTCAGCTTAAGCATCTAGATTTGATTAGAATTGCAAATTATTTGCAACATTTTGTTTAATTATAAATCTTAAACGAAGTCATTTCTTTATTTGGAATAGGAATTGCATCACCATTACCAAACGGTCCAAAAATGCTTCAAAATGAAAAAAAAAAATGAAAACGAACGGTCCAAACCACCGGTCTACCGACAATTGCTCTTTCTCCTTGTAATAAGAAAATAAGTCCCTTTCCTTAAAGATTTTGCCGCTGGAAAAATATTAACTGAAAGGGCACTTACATTGAATAGTAGCATTCTCAAGAGGGTTCAACATTTGTATATATGATTTGAGGACCTGACCTATGGTTGAAAGTTGAGCCAAAAGTTTCAATTCTAGAGCGCTTCTGGCCCCTATTAATAAAAATCATGGATTTCATTTTTATTTAAAAGAAAAAGAATTTTTTACCACTTTAATTATCTTGCATTTGTCTTCCGGAAGCTATAATTTTTCTTTATGATCATTTTTGATTATTGATTCTTTTCATTTTAACTTTAATCGTCTATTTTTGTAGTAGTATTCTATTTGTAAGTCAGAATTACAAACTAATTATGCTACTCTGTTCAAAAAATTCTCTGCGACCTTTGACACCTCACATATTAGTGACATTCTAATCGTACACAGGAAAATCATCAGGATATCACTGTATAAGGGAAAAAAAATATTGGCTCGCTTCGAGGAAAATCATTTTCAGGATTGGCATGCTTCACTCCTAATCTTAGTCTCTGAACAAAATGAGTAAATTAGTGTTTTGGTCCTAAATTTTGGTATGTCTTTGCGTTTGGGTGGTAAGTTTGTACGGATCATTGACCCGATAGTCAAACGAAGTCGATCAACAGTTTTTGTCAAGCTGTTATGATAGTTAAAAGATGGTTAGTTGTAGCATTTACGAAATTTTCCACTCCTGTTAGAACCTTTATGAATTTGAATAAAACGGCTGATCGTGTTCCACGTTACTAAATGGACGAACATCGATTACTCCTTAAACGGGTATGTAATAATATAAGCCATTCTGCGCTTTGTTCATCATCTAGTTGATCTTCTCCTTCCCGTTCAAAATTCTAAGAGCTTTGAACCACAGTAAACTTAAATGGAATTTTCTAAAGTGGATCTGAAACAATCATTTTAGTTGTTCCTCTGATGATAGTTAAGCTTAAATCTAAAATCAGTTTATACTTTTGAGTTGTAAAGAAAAAAGTATGTTATGTCTTGAGTTTTGTGGATTGTATAGAATTTAAGAGGGGGGGATTTGGAGATTAAGATAAGCAAGGAACACTACAAGATCTGTTAGAAGAATTTGTATTTGGATTTGGCGGGATTTAGTAAAGAACCAGTGCGAAGATAGAACTGAAATTTATGTCACCGTCGATTTTTATTATTGAATGGTGAAGATTAAGACATGTTATAATATTAGGTTTGTTGGCCATTATTTCAATTCAAATTTGCAGAGGAAGACCAAGCTATAAAAAATGAGCATCCACAATTCAACACCTCTTTACCCAACCAAGACTGCACACCAACTGTTTGAGAAAAAACCTCATCTCTTCTTCTCTTTTATAATCTGCTGAACTTATGTTGTTATGCATCTATATTAGCAAAACCTAAGTTATTGAGTGTAACCCTATTCAAAGCAAGGTTTGACATTGGTTTCTTGAAATTAAAAGATACTTCATAACAGGGGCAGTAATATAAGTTTAAGATGGAGAGAAAGTGCAGAGTAAGCTTATGGAAGAAAACGGTAAACTTATAGAGAGAAATGATTTTAGAGTATGAGGAGAATTAATAGCATCGTCATAATTATTGGAGAGTATAACTCGTTTTTATATTTAGTGTAAACAAAGTGTTAGTGAGTCCTGTTTCTTTTGTTTGAACCCTGTTACAATTAGTTGTATTGTCCTACGGATTCTGTTAAGTTTAACATGTGGATCCCTTATAAATGTCAGGCTTCTACTTGTAAGAGTTAAGACAACACATTAGATACTATCTTCTTTCTTTTATTGTATCAGGATCTGGGTTTCCTTCCTTGAGACGCCACCCATATTTGTTGTCTTCAATACGATCTCTTATCTTCAACACCAATCTGCAATTTCTTCTCCTAAAGAACATAATCAATAACCAATCATGTCTGACAATAATACTACTTACAAATACAATTTTTCTACTTGTATCCCCTTTTCCAATGTTTCGAACTATGTTTCTTCTACACTTGATGATACAAATTACTTAGTGTGGAAATTTCAGAATGAATCCATCCTCATGAGTACAGATCTGTATGGATTTGTTAATGGATCTATTCCTTTACCTCTTGCAACTATAATGTTGGCGTAAATGGGATAGGTTTGTCATCATCTATCTTAATATTGCTTTTAGTTCCTCTGTTTCTAAGGATATTCTTCGAAAAACTACATCTCAACAGGTTAGGAACTACTTAGCTAAATCCTTTTATAATCAGTTTGTTGCTAGGAAATCTATGCTCTGTAATCAATTGTATAACATGAAATGAGGGTCAGATTCAGTTACAGAGTACTTACAAAAACTTAAAGAAATTTCAGATTCATTATCTGCTATTGGAGAGAAATTAAATGATTTTGACTTGGTTGAATGGTTTGGGCCGTGAATATGATAATTTTGTTATCTCAGTTCAAAATCGAGATGTGGGTCTGTCTTTTAATGAGTTAAAATCTCGTCTTATCTAACATGAACAATGGATTAAGAATCAACACACTGAAACCTTGTCTTCTGTGAACACGTAAATCACGAAGGCATCTATATGTTCACAAACAATGTTCGCATTCTATACACATGCTCGCACTGATGAGACAATTGCATTGATTCCTTGGCTCAAAACATTCGGGTTTATCATTGCCTCGTCTAATATCATCACCAGAGGCGTTCACATAGAGGAAGATAAAGAAAACGAAGTGTAAAAGTAAAACTCGTGGAGTATGAAATGAATGTAAAGTGCTGAAATGTAAATAAGACTGAGATTTACGTGGTTCAGCACTAAGGCCTACATCCACGGGGTTGTCGTTTTCACTTTGCATTTGATGATTACAGAGGTAGTCGAATGACTTTGGAGTTTACATAGGTCTGCGAATTGTAAAAGGTAAACTTACACTAACAATTCTTCTCTCTCGACTTCTCTCTAAACCTATCTCCTTTTTTCGATCACCTCTCTCTTGGTGGAGAGGGGGTATTTATAGGGTTAGAGTGTGGGACCCGTTTCTGAGGGCCGTTGGAACCTTATCTTCTTGTGATTTGTGTCCATCACGCAGAGGTCTTCGTTCATTGCTTGATCACGCAGAGTCATCCTCGTCCGTTCCACGGGTTGATCGACACGTACACTGCTGAGAGTGTTTAATGCGGGTAGTTGAGACGCATGCTCGTGTCAGACAAGTGTCTTCTGCCCCTGTCACGTCCATGTCAGTCAAACTTCTCTTCACCGTTGATCTTGGCTTCTTTTGGGATGAGATAAAGTAACTCTTCGGGAGTTATTTGGTGCTCCGCAGTACACCGTGCTTTTGGTACATATTTTAACTTCTTCCCTTGGATTTGTTCGGGCAAAGATCCGACGTCGACGGGATGGGATTCTTGGCTGTGGGCGTGTGTCATCATGTTTTGATGACTTGGTCCGCATGCTCTCCACGTGTTTTCTCACATACACGTGCTTGATGATGAAATATGTACACACAATTTTCCCATTTTCTTCGGGCTTGAGTGTTTAGTGGGAGCATTGAAAAAAACAGACGTTCCATATTCCTCCTCTCTCCTAATAACTTCTCCTAGATACTTGGGCATGTTTCTTACTCGTGCATTAACTGCTCATTTAATAGGCACGTTTCTCATTCCTCCATTAACTTCCTTCTCTTTCTTTCGAGTATATTAAGGAGAGGATAAAAAATTAATTTCATTCTCCTTGAAAATTAATTTCATTCTCCCTGTCAGACTTCATCCTTTGTTCTTCAACCATTAAGTTCTCTCTGCCCTAGCATTAATCACGCTCGTTTCTTCTTTGTTTCTGGTTTGTTCTCTTATTTGTCTTCTTCCGGGATTTTGTTTGTGGTGGTAAGGTTTCTTTTCTTCGTTTTTGTTGTTTTAAGTTTTGTGTTGATTGTGTTGATTGTAAATTTCCTGCTGCTGTCGTACCTTGTTTGTGATGAAGAACATCTTTCGATGCATGTATGCTAGTTTTCCCCTGTTCTTCTTCTCAAGTTGAGGAGGCCAGTGTTTCAATTGTATTGATTGAACTGTTAATTTTAGGGTTTTAGGGTATACATGCATGTATGCTAGTTTTAGGGTTTCTGGGCTATGTTGAGATGAACTGTTAATTTTGTGGTTTTTTTATCTTTGGTGATGCCCTCGTGTTTGCTTCTAACTTGTTTTTTTGTACCTCCTCGTAGCCATGTCTGACCGTCCGAGGCTTCCTTATCAAACTCCGGCTTCCAGTCTGCCGAGATCCCCTCCGCGTAGAGAGTCTGATACATCTCCACATGGGGGAGATATCTCTAAATTGTCGCAAATGGATCCCCGCGGTAATAAAGTTTCGTCTTCTTCTGGGACGAAGGCTTCACCTCCTAGGAAGGGGGATCCATCGAAGGGCCCTTCCGGGTCTCGATACGCTTCCAGCCGTGCTCCTTATCGTCCTCGTGATGACTCCCGGTGTACGCAGACACCTCCTCGCGGTACACCTTCGATATTCCCCCTCTTCGTTCTATTGCCCGTGCAGAACCCTCTGCCGCCGCCTCCAGTACTTTTTTCAAAGGGAAGAACTCCAAAGGTGGTGTGCCGAGAGCTGAATCATCTAAAAATCCTCCTTTCAAAAGAAAAGCTTCCGAAGCTTTTGTTGGTTCGTCCGATCCCGCGGAAGAAGAGGAGGCTGTCCCGGTGATACGCAGCGTTTCGGTTAGCAAGAAGAAAGTCACGTTTAAGCACATTGACCTTGAAGTTTTCAAGGAAAAGCATGAGCTTCAAGCCTTCGAGGTTCGTTTCTATGCCCCTGAGGATGATATTACTTACGAGCTCATCTCGAAGTATCAGTTTGATGAGTTTCATCTGTTGACTACGGTTGGAGCCTTCGAGGCGGGTCTTATGCTGCCGTTGTATAAGTCTGGTGATTCCTTTTATTATGACGTGTTGGCTGGTCGCGAAGGCTCTTCCACCAATACTCATAGTCGTTCCGTGTCGCAATTATCGGGGAACTATCTCCGTGCACTGAGGGAATGTTATCTGCGGAGTAAGGGGGAGACGACGATGACATGTTACGTTCCAAATCCCGCTGAGAGGGAGTGGTATACTCCTGAAAACTTCAACAGCTCCTTTGGGGATTATGTCAATAGTAGGAACCGTAAACCGTGGAGCGTTAGTCTTCGTAACCTCGCTGCTCCTCGGGGCGAAATTCGTCTCTTAAGTGAGGTGAGCGATGCCAAACTGAAATACGTTCCAGGCACCGAGGGGTCGGCTCAGCGGAAACTTTTTCCTGCTCGTGAAAGGATCAAGCGTGACCATGATTATGAGTGGCATGCCACTGTCATTGAAATTGTTGGTCCTTGGGCGTATGGTTGGATTCCCGGTCCGCGCGGTTGGCGTCCTTCTGAGAGTAGCAGGCCTCGTGATTCTCCTCCTGCTCGTTATGGAGATTTCTGTCCCTGGCGTTTAAATTTCGAGGGCATGAACTTTCCTTATGCTCTCGACGTTGTTGATGGAGACGAGGAAGAGGGTTCTGGTGCTATACTTCCACCGAAGAGTGCCGCTACTACCAAGGTATGGTTATTGCAGATTCTGGCCGCGCCCCTCCTTTTTTGAAAATCAAACTGTGTATGAGGAAATAACTCTTTTTGTGGACGTGTATTGGTTTGCAGGTGTCGAAAAAGAAAAAGATTGGGCCCAAGCAGTCTTCTACCATTGTGACGGGTGAGGATGAGGTTCAGTAGTGAACGAAGAGTTTGCCGAGGATGAGGAAATGTCTGATGGGGAAGAACGCACTGATACTTCCCCTCCTGTTGTCGAGGAAGAGGTTGGTGCGGGTTGTGATGGTGTTGATGGGGGAAATAATACGCGGTGGCCGAGGGAAGTGTTACCGCGGAAATGTCTGCTCCTGCTGGTGATAACCCTGGTGATCCGGAATTTATCGGAGGGGTGAGGCTGCGGAAACTCTCCCCACCATTTCTCAAGGGTTCTCCTTTGACAGGATATATTCCGCAAGGGAACTCTTTGATGATGCCCTCGGTTTTCCCGAAGATTTTTCTTTGCTTTCCCCCAATGATAATTGGGATGTGCTCGGGGATTTTGGTAAGGAAAATGCTGTTGTTCAGAGTGAGGGCGCGGATGATCTATTGCGCGTGGTGCGAGACTTGTGATGATGGGGAAATGACAGCAAAGGGGAAGTCTGTGGTTGACTCACCTTCCGAGGATTTCCCTCACTCGCTGATGTTTGAGGGTGAGGATGCCATAATGGATTGGCTCAAGAAAAAGAGTCTGCTGTTTGTTCCCCATCCTGCCCCGGTGGTTGCTGGCGAGAAAGATTCTGATGCTTATACTCGTCGGATGATGGAGCTATCTTCCGAGGCGCGTGTTGCCGAGATGTGGGGGAAAAGCTTGAGTGTTCCAGAGGCTACCCTCGTAGCGGACCCTCCATCTTCTGTTGCTGAAATGATGGCCATAGCCGATGGGTACCAATATGGTTTTCCCCAGCAGCGTGTCTTGGAGGTAAGTCCTCGTACATATCTCTTCGTGACACTCGAATCCTTCGGTGTAATAATGTTTGCCGTTTGATGTGTAGATGATGAGGAGTGAGCATTGTAACCATGTGTTGTATCAATTCTTTAAAGCGAAATCTTTGAAGCTGGAGGCTAAGCTTCGTCACAGGGAAAAGGCATTATCTGCGGCTGAGGTGGAGATAGAAGAACTGAAGAATAGCCTTAAAGAGAAAGAAAGGCTGGGTGAAGCGGAGGCTGGTCTTCGTTCAGAGCTTGCCACCGTTCGCGCTGAGTTAGAGAAAACTCGCGGCAAAGTTTCAGCTTTCACAGGTTTAGTTCTTCTCCATCTTTTATCCCTCGTAATTCCTTTCTACTACTTTGTTGTTCTGTCTGAGTCTCCCCACCCTATCTTCAGTGGGTGGAGTCCCCGAGCTGATATGGCTTCGGAATGAAAGGGCAGCAAAAATCTCGTATCAAAGAGTTGGTCGAAAAAATTAAGAGCGAAGCCAAAAAGTGGGACGCTCGGGCTGAGGGATGGCGCGCAAGGCATGTTCAGATGGTTGATATGCAGAATCTGTATAACCATGACCGTATTTTGTTCAATGGTACCTGTGGACACGTGAGAATCTGCGGGAATCCCGTGAGCGTACTTCGTTGTTAGAGGCTAGAATACATCTTCTGGAAGAGGAATTACGAAAGGCTCGCTCCCTTCCTTTTCCGGGAATTAGGAGAGTATGTGTGTCTTACCAGAGAAAGGGACGATGCCAGAGCCGAGGTTGGGGCTCTCAGCAAAGCCCTTGCTGCGTCTCGCGCATAGAAATACCCGCCAGGCTGAGTCTGAGAGAAATCTCGAAGTATGTATGTACAGACTTAGCAAAGGGGTAACAGAGATAAACAACGAAGTCAACCACCTTCGTCACATGGATTCGATGAAGCAGGTAGAATTAGATGCAAGTCAATTTACTCTCACCAACCTTCAACTAGATTATAAGAAATTATCCGAGGAATATGACTATCTTGATGAAGCGCGAGACGTGGTTGTTAATGAGTATGAAGAGGCTTCGGCTTGTGTCGAAGGTATAACCTCATTTCGTCGAGTGTGATTGTGTCTTTTCTGTGCTAACTCCCTTGTGTTGTCTTTTTCAGAGCTCGAGGGACAACTCCGCGCTGCAAATGAAAATTTGAAAAGGCTCAATCTTCCTTAGCGCAGCAGGAAGGACAGACTAATTATTTTAAGAGTCTGGCGGCATCCCGCGAGGAGGCCGTTGGTGCTGCTTCTAAAGAAGTGAATCGTCTATCCTCGTTGTTATCTCAAGCCCACCAGCGAACGACAGTTATTATGCATAAGGCTCGGTGTCAATTGGCGGAGGAGACAAACAAGATGCTGGAGAAGATTGAGCTTGGCCTTAAGACCGAGCATGGCCTCGTCAAGAGCTATCCGCGTCGTCCTGTACCTGCCTCCTTGCCTGGCTCCTCGGGACCCTCTTCTGGTGGGAGCGTCCCTTCAACTCTTCGGAACAACCCTGCTGATGGGGGGCATCTTCCAAGTAGAAACCACGACATTAGCCTTCAGTTAGATTTTGCTAGTATTTTGTAAAAGAATGTTTTTGATGTGTTTTTTTTCCTTGAATTGGCCTTGCCGCTTTTTGTAACCAACCTTATGAAATGGATCCTTCTTTTGGTATACCTGCAGTATCAGTTTTTTTTTTATTTTAAGCATTGTGAGGAAGGACATTAAAAACAAAAAGAATGTTTTAAGTTTTGGGTGCGATACCGAAGGGAGGTACCTTCGTGATCGTCTTGAGACCTGTCACCCCGCTGGCGAACCCTGGGCCAGAGGATTCCCAGACGGTGGGGGCCGAGGCAACGTTCTAGGATATGGGGTTAAAATATTTACATACACCCATTCCGTCGACCCGTTGCCTTAAGATTGGTTGGGTATCTCTTTCTGCTGGGTGCCTTCCCCCTGGTCTTACCTCATGGACACTGATGGGGGAGCCCTGAGAGATTGTAGATTAACTACTTTCCCCAATATTGTTGATAAGTTTTGTTTACTTGAAGGTTTCAGAAAGCTTGTTTGATTGATAGGTTGAGGCCTGCTACTCCTCGTCCAGAGATAGAAACATGTAAAGCGGTTACGCTGCCTTCTTCTTCTGGTATTCTTCACGCAGATGCAAAGCTGCGTTGCTCCTATGGGTAGTACGGTTTGAGCCACTTAGCATTCCAAGGATGCCGGAGGACCTCGCCTTTCAGATTGCGAAGATAGTAAACCGTTTCCCGCAATGTCGTGTATTATAAAGGTCCTCCCCATGTAGGTGCTAACTTTCCCCATTTTTCTCGTTGATACTGTGGGATTGTTCTTAGCACATACTCCCCTCTACAAAATTTCGAAGCTTTACCTTTTTGTTGTACTCCCTGCTAGTCTTCGTTGATAATTTTCCATCTTCTGCAATGCTGCTTCCCTTCTTCCTTCCACGTCGTCCAATCTCTCTAACATCATGTCTGTTGTGAGATTTTTCTCCCATGCTTCGGTCTTTGTGGTTGGCATGAGGATCTCTGTTGGGATGACTGCTTCAGCTCCATAAGTGAGGAGAAACGGGGATTCCCCAGTGGCAGATCTTCGTGTTGTCCTGTATGCCCATAACACATTGTGCAGCTGTTCACACCATCGCCCCTTATGTTCGTCTAATTGCTTTTTGAGGATAAGGGCGAGGGTCTTGTTAGTGGCTTCCGCTTGTCCGTTGCTTTGAGGGTATATGGGGGTGGATTTGTTCTTCCTTATTTTGAAAGTATCGAAGAGCATGTCTATATTTTTCCCCTGTAATTGCTTACCATTATCGGACACGATTTCCGCTGGTATGCCGAACCTGCAAATGATGTTCTGGAATATGAAAGTAAACACATCCACGTCTCTGATCCTGGCTAAGGCTTTAGCTTCCACCCATTTACTGAAGTAGTCCGTGGCTACTATCAAAAATCGTCTTTTCCCTGATCCCTTCGATGAAAGGCCCGACGATATCTATGCCCCATTTTGCAAATGGCCACGGGCTATCTACAGAATTTAACGTTGTTGCTGGCGCGTGTATCTTTTTGGCGAAACGCTGACATTCTTCACATCGTCGGGACATTCTTGCGGCATCCTGTATCATTGTGGGCCAGTAATATCCTTGCATTTTTGCTTTGTCGGCTAGTGATCTCATGCCGCTATGATTCCCTGCGTCACCATAATGGATGTCGTTTAGAATTCGATGCCCCTCTTTTCTGGACAAGCAACGTAGTAACGGTCCGAGGAAGGATTTCTTGTACAGGACCCCATCCCGAAGATCATATCTTCCTACTTTGGAGAGTTTTCCTGGCTTGTTTATGATCCGCGGGTAAGGTTCCCTCTTCGAGAAACGCATGGATCACCATTCTCCAATCATCTTCGTTGCTGAAATCTTCGTCTTGATTTCTCTTGACAGGATATCTTCTTCGTCAAAATCGTTATGGATGTCTTCTCCTACCTGGTCTTCGATATTTTCTTCCACTGTATCTTGATTGGTAGAAGGAGAATTGCGATGCAATTGAAGGCTCGTATACCCTTGTTATTTTAATAGCTTCGATGCTTTTGTCCTTCAGCATGGATGATATATATGCTAGGGCATCCCGTCTGCATAAGTGCCGGAACTTGATGTTCGGAATTTGTGATGCCAATGTTTGGACCAAGGCCATGTAAGCTGAGAGGGTGTCGTCGTACACATTGTACTCGAGCCCTATTTCCGTATGACAAGCTGCGAATCACTTGTCAGTCTTACATCGGTTACCCCCATCTCTATTATTAAGCGGAGGGCATGTACGACTGCCTCGTATTCGACGATGTTGTTAGTATGCTCTTTGAATTCTAACCTGAGTGCCTGTACGATCCTTTCTCCAGTTGGGGTGGTGATGACAATGCCTATTCCTGCCCCTTCCTTATTTTTGGAACCATCGACGAAGACTTCCCATTGTCTTTGACTCGCGGGTTCGAGGATATCCATTGGATCCTTGCTTTCTTCCTCGGCTTCTGGTATTCCCTTAATCTCTTCGTCGTTGTCCAGGGGGAGGTCTGCTAAGAAATCCGCCAAAACTTGGGATTTTTGGGAATGTTGAATTTCATGAATGATGTTGAATTGGTCCAGGTGGGTGTTCCACTTGGCTATTCTGCCTACTTTTCCCGCGCTTTTGAGGACTGCTTCCAGTGGTGCTTTGCATGGGACGCGGATGAAGTGAGTTAGGAAATAGGTTCTCAGCTTTTGAGTAGCCCATACCAATGCCAGGATAAGTTGTTCGATCTTCGTGTAGTTCCTTTCCGCAGAATTGAGGGTCTTACTGACATAATAGATAGGTTTCTATCTTCGTATTGGTTTTGACCAACACTGCGCTAACTGCGTCTTCTGTCGCTGCTATGTACAATGCCAAAACCTCATCAGGATCAGGCTTCTGCAGGATTGGAATTGAAGCCAGGTGTTCTTTGATTTTTTGGAAGGCTTCTTCGCATTCTGCGGTCCATTCAAACTTACTCCCTTTTTTGAGAATATTGAAAAAATGTTTGCATTTGTCCGAGGATCGGGCAAAAATCTGCCCAAGGCTGCTATGGACCCATTGAGCTTCTGCACTTCTTTTAAATTCTTCGGGGATGGCATTTCTACTATGGCCTGAATCTTCGCTGGGTCTACCTCAATGCCCCTTTTTGTTACCAGATATCCGAGGAATTTCCCTGAGGTGACACCGAAAGTGCATTTCTCTGGATTTACTTTCATGTGATGTTTCCTCATTGCTTCGAAGATATCTCTCAGATCCTGGTGGTGATCTTTGCGCAGCTTACTTTTGACGAGCATGTCATCAACGTAGACTTCTAAGGTACTACCAATCCATGGCCTGAAGATAGCATCGACCATTCTTTGGTACGTTTCCCCTGCGTTTCGAAGTCCAAAGGGCATTCTAGTGTAGCAATAAAGGCCATGGGGTGTAGAATGTGTGTGTAGTTGATCTTCTTCTGCCAGGGCTACTTGGTTGTAGCCAGAATATCCATCCATGAATGACAGCTCTTCGTATCCTTCTACTGCTTCAACCAGCTGATCTATGCTTGGCAGGGGATAGCTGTCCTTTGGACATGCCTTGTTGAGGTTAGTAAAATCGATGCATATCCTAACCCCTCCATTTTTCTTAGGAACGACGACCATGTTGGAGATCCATGTAGGGTACTTGACTTCCTTGATGAACCCTGCTTCTAGTAGTTTCCGAAGTTCTTTTTCCACTGCCTTATGATACTCCGGTGCAACTTTTCTTATTTTCTGCCTGAAAGGTGGCGTGCCTGGTTTGATGCGCAGCTCGTGTTGGATTATTTTCGGGTCAATCCCCGGCATATCTCCTAGCTTCCAGGCGAATACATCCGCGTATTCTTTAAGTAATTTGGTTAAGGAATCTTCTCTTCTTTCGTCCATTATGGTCCCTACTTTGATCATCTTCGGGTTTTCTTCCGTTCCTATGTTGATTTCTTTTACGGGCTCTACTGGTGTGAACACCGGCTTCGGATCCCCGAGGACTGGGACGTTCTTTGATTGCTATTTGGTATGTTTCTGTCCTTCGTTGGCTGCTGAAGTACCTGTTTCTGTGTTTAGGACATTATCATCCTTTGTCAAACCCCTCCCTGTGGTTTCCTTGAGGAACAGGTCTATGGCCTTTTCTTTCGCGGCTTCTTTATTTTTAATTCTTCGGGTTTTTCGCTGCTCTTCTTGTTCGTTGTTGATACGATCCTGAGTGGTTTGGCACTCTCTTGCAGAGACCCGATCTCCCTTGATTTCCATCACTCCCTCAGGTGTAGGGAATCTGAGATATTGGTAGTAAGTTGCCGCCACCCTTGAGTTTATGTAACCACTTTCGTCCAATAATGGCGTTGTAGGGGGATGGGGCGTCAACCACGCTGAATCGTGTTTCTACTTTCATGGGTCCGGCGTTAACCTGCAACACGATGTCTCCCAATGGCTTCGTGGGTGCTCCATTGAATCCGTAGATGGTGTAATAAGAGGTCATTAGTTGTTCTTCATGGAGCTTCATTCGTTTGAATGCGTCGTAGAATAGAACGTTTACTGAGCTTCCCCCGTCTATGAGGATCTTTTTGAGGTTACATCCAGCTACTGGTAGTGTTAGGACCAAGGGATCGTTATGATCTTCCATATCTTCTTCGATATCTTCAGCATCGAAGATAATAGGTGAGTCCATCCACTCTTCGTGCTCGTCCACCTCTACACCATCAATCTTATATAATTCGCAGTGGTCCTCGAACTGCTTCCGTAGCCTCTTTCCTATCTGTGCTGTAAGTGAGGGCCCTGCGGCTTCGGAACACGAGATGGTGTTGATTGTGCGGTTTCCCTCTGGAAGTTGGACTGGCTTGGTCCGTTTGGATCTATCCTCGGCGACCTCCTTTCGTATGTAATGTTGGAGTTCGCCAGCATCAATCAGTTTTTGGATCATTATTTTGAGGTTTTTACATTTCTCGGTCTGGTGTCCATTGAAGCAGTGATATTCACAGTAATCTTTAGACTTCTCGGTTCTTGGGGGCTGTTTTCCCTTAGACCACGGCCACTCCAAATTTTCCCTTCCTTTGATCTCTCGCAAGATCCGAGCATAGCTAGCATTGAGCTTCGTGTAAACTTGATCTTCGAATTTTCGATCGTCTTTTCGTCGTTCATCCTTCGTTCCTTCCTATCTTCGTGAGGCCGTTCCACTGAGCTATTTCTTTTGGCCCCATTGGTTTGTTCTGCGGAATTGGTACGGTGAGACCTCTGCGGGTATGCCCTCGGGTTTTCACGCTGGATTTCTTCAAGACGAGCGTGCTTTTCAATAATTATTCGAAGATCTCCTTCTGTCTTAGGCACGCTTCCATGAATCTCAACAAATAGTGGACTCATTCGGTCTAATCCCCACTTGTAGCAGTTGATACTTACACTGGGTCCACACTTCCTATGGCTTGGCAGATCTTGTGCCATCTGTTAGTGTATTCCCTCGTGTTTTCCTTGTAGCCAATTGCCAGCGAAAAGAGCTTATCCATTCCGGTGTTAACAGCCTTGTTGTACATGTAAGTTCTTAAGAACTTTTCTGCGAGTTGATCGTAGGAGTGGATGGAGTCAGGCGGCAAATTATCAAACCAAGACAATGCCGATCCCTTCAGGCTTGATGGGAAGTATCTACAGAGTACGGCGTCGTTCTGACTCCATCTGGCTAAGACACGGTTATAATACCGAATATGTGCAGCGGGATCACTGGATCCGTCATAGCATTCGAAGGTCGGGACAGGGCACTTCAGCGGAATAGGGGTGTTGGCCAGGCGATGAGTTAGGGGCGTGGAGTTAGCCTCTCTCATGACCTCTTCTAACCTTCCCCCGCCTTGTCTAGTTTTTAACTGCCTGATCTCAGCCATCATTTCATCACGCAGCTCTTCCATCGCGCGGTGGTGCCCTACGCTCTTCTGCCGTGATAGTCTGACTCTTCGTCATTATAATCCGGGTCGGATGCGCTACTTCCCCTAGCCGCGCTTCATTAGCTGCTACGATGACTCTTCGGTCTCGATTAGGTTCTGGTGCCTTTGAATTTGCTTCATCAAGTTGTTGGCTGGTCTTCGTGCTTAGGGCAATCCGGTCTTTTAAATCTTGATTTTCTCTGGCCAGCAAAGCTACGGCATCTGCGTAAACCTGCTGGCTCTTCTTCAATTCTTCAAGCTCAGCCATCATCGATGTGATTGGTTTGACCCCTGATTAGGAGTCCCAGCTCGTGCTACTACGGCCATGGTGCCGCCTTCTTCTACGGTTTGCACTAAAGGTGGTAGAGGTTCAGCTTCGATTGTTGGCATTTCCAAATAGGCTGAGTGCCCATCTGCGGTGTTAGAGCCGCCGCACAGTTTGATTCTGATCGTTTGTTGATGGCATTCCGAAGGTTGGCGATGCGCGGGTTGATGTGTTCTGGATTCATCCACCCTTTCTTTTGGTTGATGAAATTGATTCGTAGCAAAAGTTTTGCTGGTTTCTAGCCTTCGGGGCTCCGCAGCCGTACTGTACTTTGTCGCCGCTGCTCTGAGAGCCGCGGCTGCAACGGAGTTAGCGTTCATAGGCGAAGTGATTTCCGCAGTATAGGGTTAGAGTGATTTACACTAAAAATTCTTCTCTCTCGACTTCTCTCTAAACCTCTCTCCTTTTTTCGATCCCCTATCTCTTGGTGGAGAGGGGGGTAGTTATGGGGTATTTATAGGGCTAGAGTGGGGACCCGTTTCTTTCTGAGGGCCGTTTGGAACCTTATCTTCTTGTGCTTGTGTCCATCACGCATAGGTCTTCGTTCATTGCTTGATCACGCAGAGTCATCCTCGTCCGTTCCACGGGTTGATCGACACGTACGCTTCCCAGAGTGTTTAATGCGGGTAGTTGAGACGCATGCTCGTGTCAGACAAGTGTCTTCTGCCCCTGTCACGTCCATGTCAGTCAAACATCTCTTCACCGTTGATCTTGGCTTCTTTTTGGATGAGATAAAGTAACTCTTCTGGAGTTATTTGGTGCTCCGCAGTACACCGTGCTTTTGGTACATCTTTTAACTTCTTCCCTTGGATTTGTTCGGGCAAAGATCCGACGTCGACGGGATGGGCTTCTTGGCTGTGGGCGTGTGTCATCATGTTTTGATGACTTGGTCCGCATGCTCTCCACGTGTCTTCTCACATACACGTGTTTGATGATGAAATATGTACACACATCTTCCATGTCGTACAAAACATATCGAGGTTGACTATCACTATGTGAGAGACCTACTTGAAGATATGATTGTACAGTTCACCTACATTCTATCATCTCTCCAACTAGACGAAACTGAAAATGGTAATTCAGTCCATGGAAACTCACAGAAGAAATTTCTAGACTATCAAAACTTCAAGTTATGATTTTTACGGCGTGTATGCTTCAAGGTGCGATACCAAATATTAGTAATAATATCATTTCAGGGCATATTCCAACATCTCTTTCATCCTTGAAATCTCTTAAAGTGCTTGATCTCTCAAGCAACCATTTAACCGGAAACATCCCAGAAAGCATTTGTGAATTGCTTCCAAGCTCAGTAAATTTCTCAAACAATAATCTCTCAGGCCCTGTTCCTTTATCTTTGATTAGAGATGGATTAGCAGAAACTCTAATAGGTAATCCAGGTTTATGTGTTTCTAGTAACACATCGGTGTTAAATTTTCCCGTTTGTCCACAACTTTTCAGCAGCAAAAGAAAGCAGAGACACATTTGGTTGATTTTGGCTTCAGTGGTAGTCGTGATTATTGGGCTTGCTTTGTTTATACAATGTCGGTTTAGTAAGCGCAAATCAACAGTACTTTTCCAAGATGAATTAATAACCCCCTCTCACCTTCAGTTTTGGACTTGTGGTTCTGCCACTGACTCCAAAACGACCAAAAGCAAGTCTTACACCATAGTGGATGACAGCTAATAGATCCCCTATTTTCGGAATCACTGTGCGTTACAATCGCTCATATACTTTCGCTCAACTTCGCACACCTTACACTTTCACACAGATCATCATATTTTACTCGTGACTATGCTGACATCATTAAATACATCATCCTAATTTTAGTATGTGCGATGGTCTTCGCTTACATTAGATGACCTTTACTTCGCATAGATGTGGAATATGCGATATTTCACTCCTACATTTTGCCTCTTCTCATTTCGTTCTCTCTATAAAGTGAGCGATATGAGAAATCTCCATCCAATAATATCACACATGCTCAACTTTTCATATTGTTCTTTGCCGACACATTTCCAGAATTTGAGCTTTCCTAACTTACGCGTGTCTTTTTATCCGCTCATTATCTGACACGTCCTTATAACCGTCTATTTCTATCCATTCGTTCTTCGCATTAATAAGATAAAATCTCGAAAAACGAGGGTAAATTTTTCTCATATATCTTCTTTCATCTTCTTCTTTCTTCTTTTTACCTTCTTCTTTCTTTTCCTCCGCTTCTGCACTTTAACTGTGATTTCATTGATCTGATTAAGATACATTTTAATTTTATTTTTTTTTACTTATATACCCGTCATTCCTATCTTATAGTGGCCCCAGCTGGTAAAAAGATGGAAACAGAATTCACCAAATTGAAGAAAGAATTTGACGCAAGAGGCTATTCTAGAGCTGGCAAACCAAACAAAAACCCGCGGCTATTCACTTTCTCTTCCTTCCCATTCTGATTATTCATCCAAACTCAATCCCGAGTTAATAAATTCTGAACAGTGGTCTAATCAAAAGATCATCCTTTCACTAGGACAACTTTTGAACAATCTTCCAATCCCATTGTATAATCCAGAAATTCCTTTATTCTATGAAATTCTATCCGGTGATCGATTCACAAGAGGTATATTTCAAATCAGTGGAGATGCTATTATAATATCTTTGGAATACTCTTCGTGCAGCAGGATTAGGAACCTCTTATTCTTATGAAGTGGGAAATGTATCATACCGTGATAAAGAAACCAACCCTGCGGAGTACACTCTTAATAATTTCTTCAAAAACTACTATGTTAAGATCATGAAAACGAATCAGCTAAATGGGCCATTCTCTTAAGAAGAAAAGATGGTATTTTTGAAGACCAGAAAATTATGCGAGATGTTGATTGGAACAACAAATCTAATAGTACTACTCGCAGGTCTAATGATTCATGCTGGCTTAATTGTCCTGTCATTTTAAAAGGTCCTTATATGTCTGGAAAAGCTGCTGATGGTTCTGATCTTTCCCTTCCTGCGAAACTGTTTGTTTATCAACCTTGAAAATTTGTCTTATCTGATAATGAGAATAAGAAGATGGTACGAAATCTTCTAGGTATTCCTAATTTCCCATAACCTTGTTTTCTCTACTTCTTATTTTCCTACTCCTCTGATTTCAGGTTGCTAAGAAGGACAAGACATCACACAATGCGTCAGCTTCGCAAAATAATAAAGTAAGAAACATTATTTCTCTTAATATTAAACAATATTGTTTCCTCCGTTTCTTATCTTGATTATTCGCACAGGTTGAAGCTTCGGGTATTAAGAATACTGGGAAAACCAAAAAAAAACCCAAGAAACTCGCATCTAAATCTGGGTCCAAAATCTCTTCCTCTGATCTTTCCAAGAAGCGTAAAGAATTCTACCCTTCTTCAAGTTCTGAATCCAGTGATGACGATATTTTTTTTCCCGAAGATCCATCAATCTCCTCTTCAATGAAAGATTTATCCAACCTTTCCTCTGATCCAGTGTCGGCTCTTAATGATGGTGATCTACAACGCACTTTTGGAATGGTCTCGAAAGTCTGCGATGCTCCTATTTTGGATGATCCATCTCTTCACGGAGCTGCTTCTGCAGTAAATCCAAGTTTCCAATATGCAATTGGCTCTTTGGTAATATTCATATCTTCATATTTTCTTTTATTCTTTCTAATCTTTCTTTCCAACACATAATATCTTTCTTATATTTTCGCAGGTATCTCGCTTATCCTATGCGGTTTCTTCGGATTATCAGAGGAAACTTCTCAGTTTTAGGAAACAAAATACCAAACTTAAGACTGAAAATTGTACCAACACTGAATTACTTCGCACGGCTCGAGAGAGGAATGATGAACTTATTGGTATGTAATCTTTAGCCTTTTCATTCTCCTTGTTTTATGTGATAATTCGTATTACTCATTTCTTTATACTCGCAGATATTTATAACCTTTCTGATGAGGCATCTAACTTTCCTGACGAGGAAACTCTTTTAGAACATCTTCATTATATTTTAAACAATTATCCAACCAAAGGATTTGAGAACTTTAACCTGAAGGAATTAAGATTCAAGTATACTGCTCTTAGAATGGATCACACACCCTTATTAACTACATTTAATAACTTCAAACGTCGTCTTGATGAAAATAAGAAGACAATTGAAATTTTGGAATTAAAGAAGAACAAACTCATTAGTGAAAAAATGAGGTCGCTCTCAAGAGTGCGAAAGAACTATAAAAATTCCGAAAGCTATCCTTATGGTTCAATATGAACGTGATTTAGCTTTGAGCGAAAAGAACGCACTCATTGAGGAAAGAAATTTAATCCGTTCTCGACTTCTCATAGAAAGTGAAGCTGAATTTCATTGGGCAGTTAGAGTTCTGAATGATGCTAGGGAGAATTTAGCCATAAATATGAGCCTTCAATCTGAACATTCTGCGCTAGTTAAAGACTATCAAATGAGGCAAATAACGTTCTTTTTATGTTTGAATTCCCATTCTTGCTTCTGCTAGTTGTCACAGATTGATAGGATAATGAACCTAGTTTCGCTCCCTGCCTTATTTTTCTGTCAACTCCTGCAAAAAAAAATTAACTGACATCTTATTTTTCTCATGAGGTATTATTTTGCCTTCCTAATTAAAGGTCTTATTTTCCCCAAAATTTTCTTTGATCTTATGCGATGAAATCGCAGGAAGTCTTTACACTGTAGTGTATTGACCCATTGATCTCGCCTTATCTTTTTCTTGTATTATTACCTCTTCAGGTTTTTCTTGTGCATAAATATGACAAGCCTTAATACTCCCATGAGTGAAAAGCCTTATGACATTTACGTCTTTTGACACAATTCAGCTCCCTAATGGAGGGTGTCATCCTTATATTCCCCCTGGTTGCCCCTTCAAGGAAGCTTACCTCTACCAGGTTAAGGTTGGCTCCTCCCATTCGGTAATACAACAACCAGTTGATTTCGCAGGCTCTTATCCCTCCACCGATAAGGTTTATAGATACGAGACCGCACCGTAAGTGGGGTATCTTCGGACTGAGTGCATCATAGTCAGGACTTGTCAAGAGTGACAAGGTACGCTCCAGATGCCCCGGGAACTCTTGACTCAACCGTGTACCCCGGCGCCCTGATCGAGTTTCTGCACTCCTTATGAGAGATCTTATTACCCCAATCTTTCAATTTAGGTGTCTCTCCTGGATGGGCATTTTCGTTTTTTCTCACCCCAAATCTCCATGACTCAAGTTCCAGGGTCGATGTAGCTTTCCCTTGAGTCATGCTTATCAGTTTTTCCCCAAATATGACGTGCGACATGTCTTACTTTTTGCCTCTTACATATATGCAAACTAGGGTGCACGCCACATTCGGATACCTAGCCTCCCTAATTATAGTTTTTATTTCTGTTGCCTTTTATTAAGGTCTTACTTCAAGGTCTTATATTTGCCTTCTTTCTTGACATGATATCATCTTATGAAAATAGAAAATTTTCATTCCATTCTTATTCTTGAGATATATAACTCTAGTACATAGAACTCTTACTAATTTCTCATGCATGAAGAAATATATTCATATTACCCGCTTGCTCCTGTCATCTTTTGTATCTCCTTAAATTCGTTGATGCTTCTCAGAACATTATTTCGCATGATATGTTCAATCTCCTCTGTGCGAGAATCATCGCACAAGTTACTTTTTCCCCTTATAACACAACTTCTGTCTCTGCATTCGCTTGGTGTTATTATTCGCATAAGATTTTGCTTCAATATCCTTCTTGTCTATCTTCGCATATTTAGACACTACATCCACCATTAATCTTTCACCTCTTTGACTATCCTTAGCATGCTGCTTCCAGTTTTTTCGTTTGTACTCTCGCTCTTCGCACTTGTCGATATCCATTTCTTGACAATTTCTACCTTCATTTGTACCTCCTCTTATTATGCCAAGACCTTGAGGTAAAGGAAATTTTATGCATTGATGAAATGTCGAATCCATGCCCAAGATACTATGCAACCATGGTCTCCCAATCAGAGCATTATAAGGTGATTCAACATCAACAACACAAAATACAATTTTTTTTGGCAAACTTCGCAGAGGAATTCGCATTGCCACTTCTCCTTTTGGCTTATTCGTTGCGCCATTGAAGCCATAAATTTTATAAGTTGAAGGAATTAACTCATCATCCCTGCCTCCCATAGTCTTGTATGTATGATAGAAGAGAATATCAACAGAACTACCAGGATCTATGAGTATTCTATTTATAGCCCAAATATTCGCTTCATCTTCTTCGTCATCATCATCATCTTTTTTCGGTTTTGGATTAATTCCTAATTTCACCACTAATGGACACTCGTGTGGTTCTCCCGCTCCTGGTGTTTCTTCTGCACTGAACGAAATGGTCTGTTTTTGCCAATCCTTTAATGGTAATATCTTCGCAAGGTTTAAGATTTCTCTTCCATCATTATCTCTCGCATACACACGACTTAAGATGTTGTCATGAAAATCTTCTATATTTTTGAAAGAATGTAGAATCGAATTGCAATATAAGTTCTTTTCCTTCACACCTACTTCAATTACAAATGTATTTTTTCTTTTCTCCGCACCATATGTATTTCCTCCTAGTGGTGCTGGTGGTAGATTTGGTGGCTGCTGAACTAAGAAGTGGTCCAGTTTTCCTTGCTCAATCATTCTCAATATGATTTTTCTCACATTTATGCAATTACTTATTGTGTGACCATGAAAGCGATGATATACACAGAATTCTTTGCTTATTCTGCCCGATGGTGGCTCATCTCCTACATTATGTGGTTCAGGAATTTCTTCCATTAGTATAACAGCTTCCCAGACTTTGTCTACTGTAGTATTCAACTTTGGAAAGTTTATTTGTTCCCAGACCACCTTTCCAGTCCCTTGTCTTCTATTATAATATGGTTGTTGACCTCCATAACCTTCTGGAGGGTTATTAATTATTTGTATTCTCTTTCGAGCTCCTCCTAATCTGCACTACCCATCACTACCAGTTTTAGTTCCATCTCTGTAATTTTATTTCCTTGACTTCCCTGTGATGTACTCGCAAATTTATCATTCTTGGGAGTAAACTTGCATTCCCATTGTTCGCATTAGGCATTGCAATTGGATAAGATTCCATTTCTCTCTGCTTCTCCTCAAGCGCTTTGTATTCCTCTTGAAATTCACGTAACTCCGACATTGTGATGGTGTCTTTTATCCTGAAAATATGTGTATATAATAAATCCGTAGGAAAAAAAGCGTTTATAAAGGATAGTATAAGATATTGTTCATCTAATCGTCTTGACATTTCACTACACATGGTTCTCCAACGTGTTGTTAGATGACGCAAACTTTCATTGACCCTTCTACGAAGTCCAAAGGTCGTCTCAATTCCTGGTCACGACATATTATTGATGATATATTGTCCTAAGAAGACGTTTTGTATATGACAAAATGATCTAATAGTTCCAACTGGCAATCCTTCAAACCACTGCAAGGCTTCTCCTGTCAAGCTCGCAGGAAAATATTTACAAAACACCGCATCATTTTCTTCCCACTGCAATAGAGATCGGCTATAAGCTTTTATGTGTTATACTGCACACGTACTACCATCAAATATACTAGTGAATACAGGTAAAATGCATTTTGGTGGTATTATTGCAATTTGAATTTGCCTTGCAAAAGGTGTTTTTCTAGCTTCCTCTACTGCTTCCTTTAACTGTCTCCTTCCACCATTTTTTCGTAGTCATCATTTCTCTCAATTCTTCCATCTTCCTGAGAATTTCCTCGCTCATAGTTTGGTCTAAATCCTGTCGCATAGGTCTTTTTAATCTGGCTTGCCTTAATCTATTCTCATGATTAATCTGACGCAAGGCCTCTTCAATCTCTCTTTCTTCAACTTCTTCTCTGCTTCTTCTACGCCATTCTCTTTCAGATCTCGCACGTTCACAAACAACATTGTGTCTCTCTTCCTCTTGTTCACGTGCATATTGATCCCTCAATATTTGTCTACCATGTAATAGAATTATCCCTTTTTCCGGATCATCTTCTTCATCATTATCTGATTTATGGTGAGTACGATGACGTTCGGCTGCATCTTGAAATCTATTGTTCCTTTGATCTTCTTGTCGGCGACGGCGCTCACGCGGTAGCTCATATCGGTCATATATCGTGCGTCTCTCGTCGCGTTGATCTTGTAGATTATCATCTACTTGTAAGTTCTCATTAATATTACCTAATGTTTGCTCTCTCCTAACAACTCTTCGATTAGATTGACTTTGTCTTGACAAACTTCTGCCGGTCCTTGATCTTGATCACGTAGCGCTTCTTGATCTCTGTTCTTGCAATATGAGAATCTCTTCTCTTAAGTCATCATTTTGACGTATCAAATTCGCACGCTATTCATCCTCTATTTGTCGTTCTGCAATTAATCTTTGTCTATGTTCTTCAAGTGTCATATTTTCTTCATTTCCTTCAATCCTTCCTTCATCTCAAGTTCTCTGTGTATCTTCTTCGGTAGAATTCGTATGTGCAGTATGAATACTCACACTATCATAATCAATATCATTATTCTGCTCTTGTGTACGCTGTAGTCCATTCGGAACATCATTTCTTTGATTTTCTCTTTCTCCTTCCTCTAATTGTTCATGAATTTAACCTCTTCTTCGTTCCGCAATTCTTTTACTTCTTCTAGCTGCTGCCACTTTCTTAACAGTAGATTTGATTCTCACCATTTCCACTTTCTTGTATTAACAAAAGAAAAGCTATTTTGAAAAGGATTGAAAAGATGCGATGATGAAAATCTAAAATGTTTAAAGAAAAGTGTTAGGTCTTTAATTCTGGAAATTTGATTTCTAAACGGATTCACCAACCGGATATATCAATCCAATCTGTTTCTAGCGCCAAAACGTAGTTGCAGGAAATCCTACAACCACATCCATTCAAGATTAAGTAACTCTCTAAGAAATCATGGTGAAAATCATTTGTTTATTCCTCAAGATCTTAAGATTGAATACAAAATATTACAAATACTTTACTTGCTCTTCAAATAAACTTTCTTTCTCCTAATTTCTTGTATAACACTCACCCTTCAGAGCCCTCTCAATACACAGTTTCTTTTCCTTTATATAGGGTAATACATAGTGGACGACAGCTAATAGATCCCCTATTTTCGGAATCACTCTGTGTTACAATCGCTCCTATACTTTCGCTCAACTTCGCACACCTTACACTTTCGCACAGATCATCAAACTTTACTCGTGACTATGGTGCCATCATTAAATACATCATCCTAATTTTAGTATGTGCAATGGTCTTCGCTTACATTAGATGACCTTTACTTCGCACAAATGTGGAATACGCGATATTTCACTCCTACATTAGATATGTATATTCTCAAGCATAATTACCTGGTAAATATACTCATCATTTATCTGCTGGACGGTTTGTCCGTCATTTTTTTCGTGATCTTTCATTGTGTGTGAAGTGACCTGTAATTACGAACGTGCATAGCCTTTCTTAAGTCCAGTTTCCTATGTTGAAAAACTTCAATAATGGAATAAGATGTTTAGTTACAAACAAACATGACGAACTATATGAGTATCACATAGAAGAATAATTCCCGGATAGTAAATATTGAAGCTGCAGCCGTTAATTTTACTATTTTAACTATCGACGGTCGTCATTGGCTTTTCTTGATTGTTATTAACTTTCTTGACAATGAAAACAACCAGAGATTCTTACCGCTATGATGATGCGCCGTTCAAATAAAATTTGGTTCCATATTTTGTATGCTTTTTGCTATAACAAATAAAATTCATGGTTGATGTTCAATTTTGTATGTCAAGTAGACTGCAATACTATTTTATTTTTGGACAATATTTTTTATGGCTCTTTAAGTCAATATCAATCGTCCAGAAATTCTTATGAGTATATGTCTCGAATTAATCGGATAATATTTTACGAAGTTTTCTTTCGTATATATGAAAATATTCCCGCCATTGTAGTTGCAGGAAATACTACAACACACCCCTTGTATTATCATGACTATGATTTCTAGATCTAAACTTATTTGATATGAAAATAAAGATAATGTAAATAGAAAATAATACACAAGATTTACGTGGTTCGATCAATTTGATCTACATCCACGGGGTTAGGTTTCACTATGATCATTGAATTACATATGAATTATATTGAGACTCCATTAATGAGTATTTGGAGCTCTCTCTCTCTCTCTGATTTTTGGGAAAGAATAAGAAGATAATAATAATACCAATCCCTTTTCTCTCTCCTACCTTTCTCTTTATATAGGATGATACCTAGTGGATGTCAGCTCACATATAGTGGAGTACAGCTCATATTATCTCACGCCCAAACTACATTCTCGCAAGCTTCGCTACCTTCTCGCAAACTCTCTCTATAATTTCGCAGGCTCTATCTATAATTTCACAAATTCTTATTGTTGTGCGATATTCGGATCCTACATCTTTCCTCTTTTTCCTTGAATATTGCTTGAAGAGCGATCTTTAAGGAAAAATCCACCTTGTTGTAGTCGTTGGAGGAACGGGCGAAAGAATATTGGACTTGAAAAGTACGTACTTGCCTCTATTATTTTGTGAAGTTTCGGAATGTTGCGAAGTAAATAAGAAGTATCATCTTTTGAAGTATGCGAAGTATGAAGTATCCTTGAAGAAGTATAAGAAATATTCAATTTTCGAAATGTAAGAAGTATCCGTCCTTGAATGAGAATCCGTCCTTGAATGAGAATAATAAGTATTGCCTCTATTCATGCGAAATTATTACTCCATTTTTGGTGATTCTTGCCGAGAAGATAAAGAACATAAAATGTTTTCTTGGTAATCCATAGTTGCCTTTGTTCTTTATCTATGAGGGTAGAATCTTTGAGAAAATGTTGAATGTGTGAATTGTTTCTTCATTCTCATCTTTCCTCTGTCTTATGTTTTGTACTCATGCGATAGTATAATCTCTTCAAGTTGCTTATAATTGTGCGAAATAATTGAGCGAAATGATCATATCGTTCGGAATAATCACATTCTGCGAAATAATCACATTCTGCAAAATTCTGACACATTTTGAATAATCCTACAAAACTCTGAATACTCCTGCGAAATTCTGAATAATCCTGCGAAATTCTGAATAATCCTGCGAAATTCTGACATATTCTGCGAAATTCTGAAAAATCCTGCGAAATTATGAATAATCCTGCGAAATTCTGAATAATTCTACGAAATTCTGAATAATTCTACGAAATTCTGAATAATCCTGCGAAATTCTGAAAAATTCTCCGAAATTCTGAATATTTCTGCGAAATTCTGCGATATTATTGCGAAGTTCTGCAAAATTATTCCGTACAGTTTTGTAAAGTACTTGTGCGAATATAATGCTTATGTGATGATTATGTTATGAAATGTGTATGCGATGTTTATGCTATGAAATTCTTATGCAATGCTTTTATGATGCGAGTATGATGTTTGTATGATGATAATGCTTATCTATTGCAATGTATATCTAACGTTTGCGTTACTTAGCTCATTTTGCACGCTAAAATTGATCTAGATTTAAATTGCCTCCATTCTCCATTTCTCTGGATTTTTCTTTAGTGTATGCATTCCTCTTCGTGTAGTTATTGTTCCTCACAAGTTCTTACTTGTGTTTCATCTTTCCTTTTTCCTGCACTATTAGTATCTCATAACAGTATGATCATAATATCAAGTCTGCGGCATTTTCACTGCCTCAGTTTCATTTCCATGTACATATTCGCAAGCTTGTTTGCTTACATATAATCATTCTCGCAAGATTACTTGCTTACTCATTTTCTTATGTGGTCTTATTTTGCCTTCCTAGTTATAGGTCTTATTTTGCCACCTCTTGTCATTGCGACAAAATCGCAGGACGTCTTTGCACTTTCATGCAAAAACCCATTGATCTTGCCTTAACTTTTTCTTTTGTATTATTGCCTCTTCAGGATTTTGCGACAATATGACATGCCTAAATATTCTTGCGAAAATAAAGCCCTATGACATTGCCGTCTTGCGACGAAATCGCAGGACGTCTTCACACTTTCATGTAATGATCCATTGATCTCGTCTTATCTTTTTCTCTAGTATTATTGCCTCTTCAGGATTGTTGCACAAATATGACAAGACTTAATACCCTTGCGATTAAAAAGCCTTAATACCCTTGCGAGTAAAAAGCCTCATGACATTTTCATCTTAAGACACTTATCAGCTCTCTAATGGAGGGTGTCTCCCTTATCTCCCCCCTGGTTGCCCCTTCAAGGAGGCGTACTTCTACCATACAAGGTTAGATCCTCCCATCCGGTCTTAACAACAACCAGTTGTTTTCGTAGCCTCTTATCCCTTTTATCTATAGGGCTTATGGTTACGAGACTGCACCCTAAGTGGGGTTTTCTTCGAGCCGAGTGTAGTATAAGCCAGAACTTCTCAAGAATGGAAAGGACGCTTCAAACGCCCCTGGCACTCTTGACTCAACCGTGTACCTTGGCGCCTTGATGAGATTCTGCACTCCTTGGAAGAGTCCTTATTACCTTAGACGCCCAACCTAAGTCATATGCTTAGGCTGAGAATCTAAGGTGCCTCTCCCGGATGGGATTTATTGACCCCAAATCTCCATGACTCAGGTTCCAGGGGCGGTGTAACCTTTTCCCTGAGTCATGCTACAAGTACCCCCTTCTATGACGTACTTTAGGTCTTACATTTACATCTTGCGAAATTTTATTCGCGAACTAGGGTGTACGCCATAAAGGTTCGCCCCATTCTAATCTTATATTTTTATGGATCTTAGATTGTCTCTTGGAAAATTTTCGCGTTTCTTTGTTCTTTTATTCTTTCATTCTCATAATATCATATCATTTGAAGCAAAGTAAATATTCAATAGAAATTCTAATACATTATAATTCTGAAATCTTTGTAATTGTGAAATCTTTGTAATTCTGCGATTGTTTAGTATTTTGTAAATCAAATCAAAAATCTTTTTATTCTCTGTAAAAGAAATACTCTAGAGAAACATATAAATTAAATTTTCTCAGTTTTCTGTAATTTTGAAATCTCACAATCTTTGTAATTTTTAAGTCTCTGTAATCTTGAAATCTTAGTAATCTTTATAATCATTGTAATCGTGCGATTGAATCGCTTTTTTGTAAATCAAATCAAAAATATTTTTATTCGTTCTTAGTATAAAGTAAAATGTTCAAGGAAGTGGTATTTATCTTTCATGTGAGTCGCTGTTGTTGTCAAAGAAGTGAATAAATGCCTTGAAATGTATGAATTTTGCGCAGCAAAAATAAGTGTGAGAAGTGAGACTTGAACCCTTGATCTGCTTCTTGGATTTTCTCGCACCATACCAGCTGTACTAAGCCTCTTTTGCGAAATAATCAAAGTTCTTGCGAAGTAATCAAATTCCAACCGTGTAAGAGGCAATTCTGTATAAATTCGCATAATAAAAGTAAACATGCGAGAAGCAAGAATTGATCCCGGAACCTGCTACTTGCATTCATGCCTCCTGACTAACTGTGCTAACCCTCTCTTGCGAAATAATCAAAGACTATGCGAAGTAATCAAATATCAACTCTGCGAAATGAATATTTGCGAAGCAAAAATTATTTGGTCGCAGGGAGAATCGAACCCATGTCCTATAGTTTGCATACCCCTTCTCTGACCATCTGCGCTACTTGTTGCTTGCGAAAGAAACACATAATGCTGTACTTTATTCCATTTCTTCGCCTTTAGGATTTCAAAAATGTGCGAAAAATTAAGCTTGATGAGGGATTCGAACTCTAGTCTTAAAACTCACTCTGGAGAAGCTTGACCAACTGTGCTACCTCTTTTTTGCGAACTAATGAAACAATATTGCGAAATTATTCATTTCTTCGCTATCTGTAAAAGAAGAAAACTATGCTCGCATGGAAGTTCGAACTTGCGACCACGAACGTACATATTATTCTCTTGACCAACTTTTCAAGAATCTCTTTGCAAAATAAACGCACAATGTTTTTCTCTTATTCTTTTATTCTCCCATGCAAATGAGAAGAAAATGAAAAATATGTGTCTCTGTGAAATTCGAACCCGTGACATATCACTTACTCGCTCCAGCTCAAACCATCTGCGAGAATTTATGTTTGTGATAAAAATTGCAGCATCTGCCTCTTATCTTTTCTTCGTCCTTCCCTAACTTCTTTCACATTTGCCTTCTTCTCCTGAACATGAAAATCTTCCATTGGAACTTCCATTTTCTCCTTAAATTTCACCAAAACAACTAATTTTTTCTCTCACTCTTTTCATGTCTTTAAATTGTTGATGATGTTTACTCCCTGAAAGTGTGATTTCTTCCATAAAATTTCCATTTTTGAACCTAAATTTTGTAGATCTAGAAAAATATGAACAGTAGCTAATCTTCATGAAAATTTCTTGAATCAACAAGTTACAGGAAGGATAAATCCTTTACTCGTCCCTGTTTCTAGCACCATTATGTAGTTGCAGGAAATCCTACAACACACCCCTTGTATTATCATGACTATGATTTCTAGATCTAAACTTATTTGATATGAAAATAAAGATAAAGATAAAGATAATGAAAATATAAAATAAGACACAAGATTTACGTGGTTCGATCAATTTGATCTACATCCACGAGGTTAGGTTTCACTATGATCATTGAATTACATATGAATTATATTGAGACTCCATTAATGAGTATTTGTAGATCTCTCTCTCTCTGGTTTTTGGGAAAGAATGAAAAGATAATAATAATACCAGTCCCTTTTCTCTCTCCTACCTTTCTCTTTATATAGGATGCTACCTAGTGGATGACAGCTCACATATAGTGGAGTACAACTCATATTATCTCACGCTCAAACTACATTCTCGCAAGCTTCGCTACCTTCTCGCAAACTCTCTCTATAATTTCGCAGGCTCTATCTATAACTTCACAAATTCTTATTGTTGTGCGATATTCAGATACTACATCCATAATCAGGGGGAGACTATACACCACTAGAAGTCGGTGTTCATTAACTTTAAAATTTATATTTCTCTCCCATCATAATTGAAAAAGGATGCCATCTCAAATAGCGCGAAAACATTTCATTTTGCTTTTATTAAGTTTATCCTCTTGAAGAGGATAATCCAGTCACATTTAGCAAGTACGTAGCTTTTTAGTACATGCTACAGATAATGCTCCAATAGAGTATATCAAAACACGATCCACATTCTTCAGGTCATTATCTCTTTATTTGCCCGTTAAAGGCACTGGTACCATTAACAAATTGAATTTTTCAAGATATGCATACACTTGAAATAATATGGAATCGTACTAAGCTAATATTGTTGTCGAAAATTCATTTATAGTAGCTACTAAAAATAAATGATGGTGGTTGTGAACCCCTCTGCAGAGAAATATCGACATATGTGATTGGTTGGCATATATTCCAAATTAGATTGGATTATTTTTGTTTCTCAATTGACACAATATAAGGATCCTAGATAGACTTGACACCATAAAAGTGCCAAGCCTGAAAATTACAGGTTGGTGTTAGTCATGTTGCGTATTAAGAGAAATAAATCGTTTTAAGAGTGATTGAGGGTTATATGTTCAAACCCCAGGATTAGTTCAATATTACATTGTTCTCCCTATATAATGCGTTTGACTTGGTAGTCTTGAAGGTCTCGTATTGCATTCACACAAGAAACATGCTCGGGGAACATATTCGAATTTGTTTTCCTTAAAGGATTCAAATTATATTCTGGCAGCCACCTGACTCAATTATCAGGTTTAACAATTCTTTAAGTGTTTTTATAAATTTGGTACAAAACCAAAAAATCCGGATTAATCAGTTGAAGAAATCAACTTTATAAGTCTCTTGAAGGGTCCTTAAAAACACAAAAATCCACGTTTTAGCAGCATTAATTCTTTTTTCTTCTTCTTTCTTTCTTAGAATATGCAATTAGAATTATGCTAGCTTAAACTCATCTTTGAGATAGACTAGAGTTATTATTTTGATGCTTATTTTTAAAAACTCATGTAGTTGAGTTAACATCGATAAATACGTCAAAATTTGTACTCTTTTCCCTTGGTTTAAGGTTTTAATGGGGCAATATCTCTGACATTTAAATTTGTTTTTAATGTTGATATTTGTGCTCTTTTTCCTTGGTCCATATTTTTCCCATTGGGTTTTACTGGCAAGGTTTTAGCGAGGAAATTTAATTCAACATGGTGGTCATCCAAGGGGGATTTGTATCAACTTAGGCTATTTGGTGGATTCTCACCATTAACTAGGTCATTTTGTTTGACCAACTCAACATAGAAAGCCCTCGGGAATTTTGATGTCTATACGGTATGACCACAAATATAGTTTTGTTCACTTATGGTAATTTATCTCCATCTTGGCACTTTGTTGAAGAAACTACATCAACAACTTCTGCAAATCATCTCGGGAAGCTACCAATCCATGACACAAGTTCTCAATATGTTGAAGAAGAATTTAGGCTCTGTAAAAGTATTAATCGAAGACAATACTGCTTGTCCAACACAAAAGAATACTTCATCAACTATATGATATCTTCATGGAAGCAAAACAATCGTCTGCATTCAAGAAACGTTCATCGAAATTTGGAAGTCCCTACTCAAAGATTTGCAAGCCAAGATTTTACTGAAATATTTATCAGGGGGAGCGCCATCATCAAATTAAGCTGCATTTACTGGACTTTGTCGCGTTGTACTCTTTTTACTTCGTCAAGGTTTTGTCGCACTGGATTTTCCTTGTCAAGGTTTTAATGAGGCAATATTTGTGTATCCAACACTGTTCTTAGTATTTACATTCTTTTACAATTTCAGGTTTTTCTCTTTTGAGTTTTCCTGGTACATTTGTAATTAGCTTAGACACAGTGTCATCAGGGGGAGTGTTATAAGCCATTGTTTATTTACTATGATGTCTCTATATCTAACATTAGGGTTTCTTCTATCTATATAAATAGAGGCCTAATCTCTTGTATTTTACACATTATAATAAGAAATCTCTCTCTCTCTTCTTCCCCTCTATTCCGTCTCTCCTTCTCTATCTTCTAGTATACAAGAGGTAGTGGTTTTTTGAACTTATAAGTGCTTTATTAATTAGTGTTCACCAATGGCTCATAATAAATTATCTATTAATTTTTCTAATAATTATTGTTATTATTCTATAGAGAATTATATTTACAAAGCAGTAGTAGGTAGCCGAGCGAAAAGCTGGACACCGACTCCCTTTTGAATAACAATAACTCCCTTTTCCTAATTATAAAGTATTTAATTAATTAGTGTTTCACTAATTGGTCATAATAAATAATTATAAATATTCCTTGATTAATTTAATAAATATTTTGATAAAAATAAAAATAATATCAATAGATATGTGTGGCGGTAGTTGGTTGTGGAAGCGGTGGCGGTTCATATAAAGTAGTGAAGACGGAAACATTAGTGGTGGGCAGGGGCAGAGCCAAGCCCAATTGTAATTATTTTTGGTCTTTTTATCATAAAATGGGATACAAAGTCTATTTTGTATCTGTATCTAACTTGTCAAGAATTTTTGCTCCCCCTTTCTCAAAATCCTGGCTCTGCCACTGGCGGTGAATGTTGGTGAATAGTAGTGGACAATATTAGTTTGTGTCGCTACGACACGGATAACATCGTATTGAAAAAGATGTTGTTGGTTGTTTTTCACACGATTGGTGCATGTATCATATATTTCAGAGAAGATATCAAATCATATGAGACAACATTTTCATAATTGTTGTTCGATCACCCAAATCAGGGAATATATATGTTGTACCATATCGTATGAATCATGATTTTTAATGTTAATTAAAGTTGATTGCAAAATAAAAGGAATTATTACACGGAAAAGTATATAATGAAACAAATTAATTGACGACCTTTTGTTCAATCTAAACATCATACATGATGTTTTTGATTGAAAATCAGAATTGCATCCAATAACCTACATGGGTAGGCGGAAGTGGTGGTGGCAATGGTAGAGTCAGAAATTTACATCGAGGGGTTTTTTTTTTTTAAAAAAAGAAACATATAAACTTTGGTAGCCTAAACCCTAAATATAGATGGGCAGAGTACTATTTATAGGTGAGCAATCCTTGGCTCAACCCCTGTGTGCCGGTGGCGGATATTGGTGAGCAATAATGTACCATGTTAATTGTGTAACTCCACAAAACGTGTAACATCTAAAATACAAAACAAAGCTTGGCTAAGTTAGGCTAGATAAAGAGAGGACGAGATTTGTTTAGGAGGGAGATAAATCTATGGTAGTGGTTTGTTCAACTTTAATATTATAAGTGCTTTATTAATTAATGTTTCACTAATTGCTCATAACAAATGATCTACTAATTTTTCTCATTATAAAGTGTTATATTAATTAGTGTTTCACTCATTGCTCATAATAAATGATTATTATTTTTTAATAAAAAAGGAATAAAAAATATTTTCGATAAAAATAAAAATAGTATCAATAGACATGTGTTGCGGTAGTGGCCGGTGGAAGCGGCTGCGAATTTTATAAAGTGGTGGAGGCGGAAACATTATTGGTGGTCAGGGACGGAGCCAAGCCTAATTGTAATTATTTTTGGTCATTTTATCATACAATGGGCTTCAAAGTCCATTTGCACCTTTATCCAACTTGCCAAGCATTTTTGCTCCCCGTTTCTCAAAACCCTGGCTCCGTCCCTCGTGGTGGTGGTGGAAGAAGTAGTGACGGGTGCTGGTGAGTAGTGGTGGACAATATTAGTTTTGTGTCGTTACAACACGGATAACGTCGTATTGTGAAAGATTTTGTTGTTTGTTTTTAGCACGGTTGATAAAGGCAGGTGCCAAATATTTTATGGATGATAACAAATCATATAGTCCAAAATGTTCATGATCGTTGTTGGATCACTCAAATGGTAATCTGCTATCTTTACTACCATACCGTATAAATCATGATTTTCTAATGTTAAAATAAAATTGATTACAATATAAAAGAGAATATCATACGGGAAAAATATAATAAGATTTCTAAAATATAAAATAAAGCTTGGCTAAGTAAAGCTAGATAAAGAGCGGACGAGATTTGTCTAGGAGGGAGATAAATCTATGGTAGTGGTTTGTTCAACTTTAATATTATAAGTGCTTTATTAATTAATATTTCACTCATTGCTCATAACAAATGATCTACTAATTTTTCTCATTATAAAGTGTTATATTAATTAGTGTTTCACTAATTTCTCATAATAAATGATTATTATTTTTTTACAAAAAAGGAATAAAAAATAATTTCGATAAAAATAAAAATAGTATCAATAGACATGTGTTGCGGTCGTGGCCGGTGGAAGCGGCTGCGAATTTTATAAAGTGGTGGAGGTGGAAACATTATTGGTGATCAGGGACGGAGCCAAGCCTAATTGTAATTATTTTTGGTCATTTTATCATAAAATGGGCTTCAAAGTCCATTTTGCACCTTTATCCGACTTGCCAAGAATTTCTGCTCCCCGTTTCTCAAAACCTTGGCTCCGTCCCTCGTGACGGTGGTGGAAGAAGTAGTGGAGGGTGCTGGTGAGTAGTGGTGGACAATATTCATTTTGTGTCGTTACAACACGAATAACGTCGTATTGTGAAAGATTTTGTTGGTTGATTTTAACACGGTTGATAAAGGCAGATGCCATATATTTTAGGGATGATAACAAATCATATAGTCCAAAATGTTCATGATCGTTGTTGGATCACTCAAATGGTAATATGCTATCTTTGCTACCATACCGTATAAATCATAATTTTCTAATGTTAAAATAAAACTGATTACAATATAAAAGAGAATATCATACGGAAAAAATATAATAAAACAAATTAATTAACGACCTTTTGTCTTGAATCAACACCAACAATAGCTTCAACATCTTCTTACTGATATAATCAATCCATATCCTTCATCAGCAACACTAGCTCTCAACTAAAATCTAATTAAATTCCTAAACCTCCATTAAAAACAGGACCAAACCCTAACTTCAACAATCTCAAATTAATCTTCTTCTTCTAAACCTCATATATGGTGTTTGTGATTGAAATCAGAATTAAGTCCAACAACCTACAGGGAATGGCGGCAGTGTTGGTGGCAGTGGCAAAGTCAGAAATTGACATTGAGGAGGCTTTTCTTTAGGTTTTTTTTAAAGAAACATGTAAACTTTAGTGGACTAAAACTTAAATTTAAATGGGCAAAGTACGATTTACAGGATAAAATTAAAGATTTTTTTGTAGTTATTAGAATTTTAAGCGGGGTTAAGGCCACGTTAGTCAACCCCTAGCTCTACCATTGGTGCTGGTAGAGAAAAAAATGGTATCACACGGTTTTGTGGTGGTGACGGGTATTGAATATACTATGTTAATTCTGTGACGCCACAAAACGTGTAAAACGTGGTTGATCGTTTTAATGTTAAAATAAATTCGATTAAAACACATGACAATTAAAAAAGTACTGGAACCAATTATCATGTTATTTAATAACTGAAGACGGACGACACGAATCAAGACCAAAACATATGAAATTATTTTTATCGAACCGTGCCGTTACACGGGTTATATTCTAGTGTATCAATAAATTATGAGGCAATTCATGATCATGTTCATTATACATAGGTTGAAAGTTGACCTCGACGAGTTATATTTGATCTCAGTTACTAATAACGAAATCCAAAATTTTCATTCAAGTAAAACAAAAAATATAGCCATGAAATATCAAGATACCTTCGACAAAGTCTAACATAGCCATGAAAAGTATCTAACATATCTTACCTACCCTATAAATAATTTGTTCGACTATTAATGTTAATATATCCTACTTACCCCCTAGAAATAATTCATTCGAATATGAATATTCTAATACCATTATGGGTACGTAGCTTGCTTACTTGCATTCTTTGCGCGTCTATTTATACAGGTCGTCCTGTTATCAATAGAGTAAATAGACACTAACAAAAAAAGATGTTAGTACCTGCTAGTTTATGCATTGGTACCTTAATAATCATATGCATAACTCACTGGGTTCATAGATGGAGAAACCCCAGATGCAATGGGAAACTTCCTCCCGGTTCTATGGGTTTCCCATTTATCGGCGAAACTCATCGGTTTTTTACACCAACTACTGCATCTGATATTCCTCCTTTCATGAAAGAAAGAATGGAAAGGTATGAAAACAGTCCACACAAGATAATGAGAGCAGGTTTTGCCTCTTGTTTAGAGGAGGAAATGCAAATTAAATGTTTGTTTTGTCTCTTTATTCTAGACCCCTTCCATATTACACCATCTAAAGTGGTTGTCAAGTTTGCTTGAAAATATATATGTACACTTCATTTCACTGGCTATAATGCTAATATTACCAGATGTTACCTTGCTTTTCAGATATGGTCCCGTTTTCAAAACTAGTTTGGTTCGGCAATCTTTCATCGTATCAACAGACCGTGAAGTCAAGCACATGATCATGTCCCAGTAAGAAGGCCAATCATTTGAATTTTGGTATCCTGGAACTGTTAAAACGATTCTAGGGCAAGCAAGTTTATTGACATTAAATGGGTCGATTCATAGGTACATAAGGAACATGGTTTTGAGTCTTGTTGGTCCCGAAAGTCCGAAACAAAAGCTGCTCCCTCATATAGTACATGGGGCACAAAGAAATTTGTCGCTGTGGGTGAATCAGGATAGCGTAGATTTGAAAGAAGCCGCATCGAAGGTACAACTTTTATCCGGCATTTTTTTCTTCCAAATTTTATCATTTTTCTAAACTGTTGAATGAAAATTCTCTGGTCTACTTACTTTTACAGATGATATTTGAACTGACTGCAAAGAAACTCATCAGCTACGAATATGATCCAACCATGCCCTCGGAGAACCTAAGAGAACGTTTTGCTGCATTCAATGAAGGATTGATTTCTTTCCCACTCGACATTCCTGGGACGGCGTACCACAAATGCTTACGGGTAAATGGTAAACTTGAATTCTGCGCCTAATATGACCATCTTGGATATCTGCATAAGTTCTGAATTTTCCGGTGGTTGGGTTTTCTCAGGTCGCAAGCGCGCAATGAAGATCCTTAAAGCTATGCTACAAGAGAGACGAAAAACACCTAAAAGCTGTCCAGAAGATTTCTTTGATCATGTACTGGATGAATTGAAGAATGAAGGAACAAAGCTAACTGAAGCCATTGGATTAGACTTAATGTTTTTGCTTCTCTTTGCCAGCTTTGAGACAACTTCTATATCAACAACTTTTGCATTAAGTTACTTACAGAGAACCCTGCAGTGTTGGAAGAATTGACGGTGCGTGATGAAACTAAACTTTTCAGAGCAGCACCCATATTTTCTTTGTATTTCAAACTCACGTGATGTTGATGGTCAATTTATCAGGAAGAACATGATGCAATCATCCGTAGTAGAAAAACCGAACATGCACAACTCACATGGAAAGAATATAAATCAATGAAATTCACAATTCAGGTAGCTAAATTGAGCAGTCAAAATGGTACGGTGCGTTAGTAGTTGAACTTGTTGAAGTTTTTAGTACATCCTTACAAGTTTTCAACAAAATTGCAGGTAATTAATGAGGTAGTGAGATTGGCAAATATTGTTCCTGGAGTTTTCAGAAAATCATTGAAAGATGTACATATAAAGGGTGAGTTGCCAACTAATTAAGTTCCAAATTTGGCTAATAATAAAGATTATAACATAGTTCACATGTCTCCTTACAGGATACACAATACCAGCAGGGTGGGCTGTCATGTTATGCATTCCGTCAGTGCATCTGAATCCTTCCGAGTACAAAGATCCCCTTGAATTCAATCCACATAGATGGGATGTGAGTAGATAGATAGTCAACTTACCCAGTCTCTGTGTGTGTGTTTGTGTGTGATTCTCCCTCATATTTAAACGACAAGATAAATTTTCAACAGGGTGTGGAGTTAAATGGAGGAACAAAAGATTTCATGGCTTTTGTAGCTGGTCAGAGATTTTGTGTTGGAACAGACTTTGCGAAGCTTCAGATGGCTGTTTTACTTCATTTCTTGGTTACGAAATACAAGTACATATAATTAAGCCTCTATTTACATTTGTGTATGTTCATGTCTAGGAGACAAACTAGAGGAACTCGATACATATTAATTCTGTTCGGTTTTCAGGTGGAAAACAATCAAAGGAGGAGATATTTCTCGGATTCCTGGTGTAACATTTCCAAATGGTTTTCACATTAAAATCTCAGGAAAGAATACCTGAAATTAGGTACGGGTTATTCGTTGATGCAGTTCAGAGACTATGCCCAAGAAAGCAATGTGTTTGTTTTGCAACTGTACTTGTTAAAATTATGTACTTTTAATAAGATCTGACTCAGTTCAGAGATTGTGCACGTAAAGTAGCAGTGTGATTTGTAAGAGTACACATGATTGCGCGAGGGTAGGGTATACATACGTTCTTCTTCTTTTGGGGCTACTGTAACAGCTTCGTGTTGTGGTCGTTGTTTGTTCCCAAAATGCTTCCTACCCTCCTCTCTGTCTGTCCTTGTATCTGTATGCATATATAAGGCAGTCATGACTCTCTGCTGTTGTCTCATTATCGAAATAATATTTCTTCTCAACTATTACATGGATGGTGTTCCAATCTGATTTTTTTCTTAATTCTTAAGACCAGGAGATCCTTACATTGCCAACATCAAATTTGGTGTAAATCTAATGACATGCTCGTCTCCCATCTTCAAACATTTCTACCACGGATGGTCAACTCCATGGTTTACCACCTACATCATAAACTCTAATTATTAGGAGATATTGTATATTTATGTATATATTGTTTATATGGTTAGGAAATATAATAGTTAGGAAAGATATTATTTTGAGTTAATGCTAGCAAATATGTTTTTAGTTATCTTCCTATTTAGCCTAAGGGAATACATATTTTGTAATCAAGTTTTTCATCATAAGAAATTCTTCTGATTTCTCTACCTTGTTGTTTCACTAATTGTTACTTAGTGGGAAATTCCTAATAATTAGTAAGACATTGTTATCATGGTAAGGGTGAAACCCTAATTCTAAACTGAAAAACTGGCTGACAAAAGATTAGAAGGAGAGAAGAGAGAGAAGAAGTCGTACAATGCAATCAAATCGGAGCTAATCTCTCCGCCGGCAAGCATCATCAACAAAGCACCAACATCAACTCGGTTTCAATGGAAGCAACAGGAAGCAAAGGAGAAGAATGGAAGGTCGTATCAAATAAGAGGAAAAGAAAAGTTCACTCATCGGATCCCCTGCCTAGTAAATCCACTTTTATGGTGTCCATAGAATCCAAATCCATTAGTCTTGATCGTGGTAGGGGCTCTAAAAAGGGATGGTTCCTCCTTCGTGAGCTTAAAGGCTCCAGATTTTCGTCGATGTGGAATTGTGGATTAGTGCTAAGGGTATCTCTTGGATAGCTTCTATTCTTAAATCAGCTGTAAATTCTCCATGGATCAAACCTGAGCATTGGAAATTATCCATCCTTTCTCTGATTCTAAGGCTGTTTTTCGGGTTTCAAATAGTATTGAAAGAGAAAACCTCTTTGGTTTACAATCTTGGAAAATTTCCAATAGTGAAGTGAGTTTCTCGCCATGGGATTCTTCAGTCAATCTTGTTCCTTCTTCTGAGATCGAGGAATTGAATGCCAAATGGATTGTATTGGTAGGTGTTCCTTTTTCCCTATGGTACACTAACACATTTGAATCATTGGGTGCTAAATGTGGGGGTCTTCTTAAGGTTGCTACGGCAACTAAACTTGGATGGGATTTGTCTGCCATCAAATTGAAAGTTAAAGGTCCTATTTTAAATGAAAAATTCTCAATATTTATTGATTACAAGCCAAGACCATTTACTGCTATTGCTTCCACTGCCGCGATTCAAGCTGATGAGATGGATAATCCCAAATGGAGCTCACATTATCTCAGCTCAAGATCTCGGAAGACTTCTTATGTCGGAGCTATGAAAATACACATCAATTACGATGGAGATCCAAACATGGCTTATTTGTTGGATTTTGAAAATGATTTTACCCAAACTCAACCTTTTTCTCAAGCTCAAGATGATTCCTTTATGGAGCCAAACCCCGAAGATGAGTACATGGATGAGGAACCCGATGCTAATAATACACAAGTATGGTTATAGAAGTTATTTAATTTCCGTTTTGTAGCTTTATTTCACCAAAAGTTATGATTTTTGCAACTAGTTCGACGCAACAGAGTAAGGTTCGGCAGATAATGTGTATGCCGAACCATCAAAAATAAGAACAATTCGGTTTCTACGATTGAGAAATATATACGCTGAAATTTATTTCAATTATTTTCGCGCCAAATAATTTTCATGGTTCGGCTCTAATGCGATGTGATAATATAAGCCGAACCGTATATAAAAAATTATACGAGTTACAGTGTAATGTTCGGCTTACACGTTATCCAGCCGAACCATAATTTTTGTTTTTATAAATTTCAAGTGTGATGGTTCGGCTTATAATATTAGTACCCAATAGGACGAATCCATGTTTGATAATAGGTTCGGCTTTGGAAATCGAACACGAACTAGCCGAACCGTGAGATCGGCTTTCATAGAGTACTGCGTGTTAGCCGAACCTGACCCAAAACCTGTGCGATATTGTTATAGATTGTTCCTGAAATGGAAACTATGGAGGATCAACCACCGCCTGTTGATGTCATTCATGAAGATACTAAAGATCACTTCCAAACTGACTTGGTAAGTAACGTAGTTTATGTTTTTATTAATCTTCAAGTTTGTTGTATGCAAAATTATTAATAAAACTTAAGTTTTGTACTTGTGTATATGTAGACGTGGAAAACAAAAGAAGAAGTTGTTAAATGGGTTGAGGAACATGCTTGGAAAATCAATTGCGTCCTAGTTAAAGATAGACAAAGAAAAAAGGAGCGGGTTGAGATGGTTTGTGAGAGGGGTGGGAAGAAAGTAAGCAAGAAGAAAAAAGGTAAGCCATATGTTGGGAAGACTGGGAAAAATATAAGACTAAAACAAGGAAGATAAATTGTCCTTTCAAGATCGTCTTAAAGTGGAACATAAATGAAAAAGTTTTCAAAATGAATGAAGATATGTACACTAGTACAAAAATGGGTTTTAGACACGGTGATTTACCATGTCCAAATGTCTATGGTCACGGTATTTCATTTTTGAAAAACCGTGACTAAAGCCTGCGAGGCCAAAAGTCTGTACCATTTGGTCACGGTGGTTTTCGTGGCTATTTCCTATATTCCACCGTGACCACAACCTCATTAGTCACGGATCTTTATTATAAACCGAGGCAAATTTGCTCATTAGTTACGAAATTCTGTAATACACCGTGACTAGACTTGTTCATTGGACACGAATTTCCATATTTTACCGGGACCAATTTTGTGTAATGGTCTCGGATCCCATATATACACCGTGTCAAAACCATCACTCATACAGGATACTTCGATGATGAGCAGGTTTTGCGCTTTAAAAGAATAAAGTATGTGGAGCAGTAACAGATAATATAAACGAAAATTTACAGCATTCCATCAATTTAATGAAAAATCAATATGGTTTATATATATCTTGATATACGGATTATAATAAAGTTGATTACAAGTAATATCAATATATGGTCAGCAAGTATGAAACCATATAAGCGCATTTGCATAAAAGAATTGGAAGGACAGCCTCTAACAAATTTTTGGGAGAACTGCACTTCCATTGCCTGCCTACTCCAGGTCCCGTTACTGAAGATGGATGACGCACCCACACCACAACAACGTTAACTCATCCGAACTCTTTTTCTAGAATGTCGCTTGGCTGCGAAAGAAAAGAAAATAAAAATAAAACTAAATGTAAAATTCAATACAGTGTAAGATCTTATATTGCTGAAGTGCATGTGTTGTCATTTTTCGGATCTCGAATATATTATTTCAATGGGAGAGTGATAAGTCACTGCTAGCAATCTTCTGTCATCCCTTGTACACTAACGGGAACAATCTGCCCAAATTACTCTGGTGAGAGTCATGCCTTGCAAAACAATATATTTTTATATTAAACAATACTAAAATGTCTGCTAATTTTAAATGTATGGTGGAGAATAATTTTCATATGATTCAGAAAAAAATCAAGCATTAGAGCTACTCCGACCTCACAACTGAGACTCGGCAACAATTAGATACAGAAACAAGCCAAGGAAAAAGTAACCAATGTCCTCACAAGAGTGTCTAGAATGGTGCCCACCAATAAGAAATCATATAGAAACTTACCAGCCAAAGGAATAAGCATGTCTGAGTCCTGGATGACTGCGCCGACCATCAGTTGCATGCTAATACACCAAAATTGTGCAATACTTGGTGCGCACATGAAGCTTATGCATATATCAGTATTTCTGATCACCACCTTCACAAGCACAATTCACTCAGCCACCAGCACCCAAATCCAAAAGAAACATCAGAATGTTCAGCATTAGGAATTTGAAATTGAAACTAGTATAAAAAGGAGGTGAAAAACGCAAAATATAACTTCATCTTTTTCTTATTGAGTAAGAAGGCCAAGGTATATTTCATTCGACCCTCTAACATATTATTATTTTAGCAACTTCAAATTACATTGTGAAATGGGATCCAAACACCACAGAACTAGACATTAATCATAGAAAGTGATCAAAATTACATCAGAAGTCGAATACGAAAGAAGTAGAACTAATTGACGAAATTCAAAGAACACAATAAGAGACACACACATAATCGAAAGGAGGTGGAGTGAAGGTTTGAAATTTGTATTTCTCCATGACGCATACCAAGTTCTAGTGAAGTAAGAAATGCCTATTGTTGTTCATCTTTGTATTGCTCACCATTATTTACAAATGACTGTGCCGCAGACTCCATCAGTGCCGTGAAAGTTAATTTACCACTGCCATAAAAGAAGTTATCAAAGAGCAAATACAGAAACATAAAAGTATTACTGAATGAACAAAGAAAGAGAGTTCGCTACCATCAGGTACATATGACAAGATGTTGTTAGACAGGGTCCGTCCTATTTCCATGCATTGTTTCACCACAATAATAATATAGTCACCAATATTTTAAAAAACTATATAAGGAGAAAATCCAAGAAATATCCATGATATGTTCAGTAAGGAAATTTATAATTAGCAAGAAAAGGAAGTGTTACTGAGAAGTACTGATGCATTGCAAGAAAATAAACTCACAAATCTAAAGCACGATGTTTCCCTACCAAAAATGAATATGAGAGTTCTTGAATACTAGTGAAACAACTTAGATGGATGCCAACGAACCATTTACCCGAGATTTGGATATTGTACACAAGATTTGAATGTCAAATAACTTGTCAGAAGCAACAACTTTATATCCACAAGTTCCTAACAGATAACAGACAACAATTTATCTCTGGAGTTCACTTCTGACCACGCAGTAAGCTGGGGAAGTTCCTAGTTCAACATTTATGGACCCTGAAAATCTAGATAATAATTTCAGATTATCACTCAACTATCAAGTAAAGAGAGGTTAAATCTTCATGAAGCGTGTAGCAATGAAATCAAATGTATAAACTTTCATCTGGGTCAACTAACAATATCATCATATGTAAAAATGGGTAGGACACTAGGACTTCATGCTGCATGTTTTCCTACTAGGACTTCATGTTGCATGTTTTCCTTCAAAAAATCTTTAGCATATGACCAACAGTTTTGGATTCGATTGCAGTATCCAAGTGGGATTTTAAGAAAGAACAAGGTTTGCACAAGGTGTGCTACATGTTTGGCTGCAACAGGCTCACGACTTTGAGTCTGCAACAACAAAAAAAATCAAAAATTATACTATTGAGTTGTTTAAAGAATAATTATGTAAGGAATAATTTTGCGGATTGGAAAAAAAAAATACAGTCGATGGCCAAGACAATCCTGCCATTTCCGAAAACATCTTGAGTCTTGACAGACAAACTTGTAACGAATCACCTTCGAGGATGAACCAATGAAAACTCATTTTTATGAAGTCTGAAACGCAAGATTGTACATTCACTCCTCGTTGTTGAAATCAAGATAAAATATTTAAACCTGGAAAAATAAAACAAGAAGAACAAAACCAACAAATACTGAATAAAACCAAATGGAGAAAAGAAATCAAAAGCAAAAAGGGCAAGTGCCAATTCAGTACAACGTACCCATTTTATTCCCCACTTCAACATCATTTTACACATTTGGTGTAACAGAAAACAAAGAACAAGCTACTAGAGACAGTAATCCACTCCATCTGCCCATGTTAAATATTCTCTACATCTAAAGCTTAGCAAGTGGTCGTACTAGGAGTCCCTAATCAACACTCTAACCCAAAATTCCAATTCCATAGTGGAGCAGTAAACATAAAAAAATTAGCACATCATTAAGTGCTACTCTATATTTTAATCCAATCTCTCTATAAAACAAGCGTTAAGTAACATAATCTAAATTTTGTGTCAAAACATAATTTAATTTTGGGTTCTTCCAAAGAAATCTCAAATTGAAATCCTAAAGATCAAACAAAAGTTCATTTATATTATAGACTTAATCTTTGACTGCTAAAATGAAGAGCGCCATAAGCTGATGTTGTAGGCAGAAAAAAAAAATTAAAACTGTAACATCAAAACCTAGAAATGTAAATCTATGAAATAGTGAGAAATAATTTACATCTAGAAGACGGAGGAAAATCAGGGGCTTACCCTCTTAAATAAGTTATGGAGAACGAAAGAGATTTCACAATTAACCAATCTAAACTGAAATTTCAAGCATTCCTTGTTGATAAAATAAAAGACAAAGAAGCTTGATCAATACAAAACAAAAATAAAAAGGAACGATTTTACCATAAGAAGACCATGTAATACCTTGTGAGGTGTTTTCGCCTTCACTTTCATTAAATATCTAAAATTGTTGTCTCACCGGAAAGAAAAGAGAAAGAGGAAGGGAATTTTATTGAAGGGTTTTATTTATTTTTTCTTAATTAACCTAAGAGAGAGAAAAGAAATTGCAGTTGTAATCTCTTCAAAGGCATCATCAAAATTGTTATCTGGCTTGAAGCGAGAAAGAAGGAGATAAAGCAGGAAGTGGAGTACTGCAGTCGATCGTGGAAGTGGAACAAATTAGGTTGGGAACACTAATCCTGCAATCGTGTCTCATAAAAATAGATATACTGTTAATAGACACGCGTTGATATATCACCGTGTCCAGAGAGATGAGCAGTGGTCTCGGATATGTACTTTTGCGGGACTAACCTAGCTTTAGTCACGTATATTAGTTTAACCATGACAAGGACAGCCGTGACCAAAACCCATAGTTGTACTAGTGGTATTTCCGTCGTAACCACCCATGTCCAAAGGATCTTCATGGACATTATAGAGCAGGAAGACTAAAAGCTCATGAATATGCGGAGGTAGATAAAATGACACGAGCACGTATGGCACCCACTAAAATTCCTAGCAAGTTGAAGGCGGATGATAAGAATAACAAGAATACGTTGCAACAAATCTATAACGCGAGAAGTACTTTGAGAAGAAAGGATTTGCAAGGTAGGTTGGTGATGCAACAATTATTATGGTTGGCGCAAAAGAAGAACTATGCTTGCCAAAAGAACTATGCTTCCACTTCAGGTTAATCTTCTACATCTGGTTGATCTTCCCGGTGTTTCATTTTACCCTTTTGTTTCCTATACATAGTACAAAAACGTAAATAATTATAATCCTATAGAATACACAACATATCTTTAAAAAAATAGGTTACAGAACTAAGTTCGGCGTATACGAACACCAGACGGAACAGCCGAACCAATGAAACTGATCGGCGATTATCTCGACTAGCCGAACTGTTCTTCGGTTAAAGGTTCGGCAGCTAATAAATTACACTCTATGAGCCGAACCTTTCTCTTTGTTCCGAAAAACCTAGGTTTTTTCAATTAAACCTAATCTAACAATAGAATAAAATACATTAATCAACAAATTAAATGGTTGGGTTTGTATAACATACCTTCTAATCCTCATTTCCGGGATTTCTTCTTCACTTGATTGAACTTCTTTGTCAATTTCAGTTTCAACTCCTTTTAACGGTTGTTGGTCTTCAATTGACGGATTAGAAGAAGATTTGGACCGCCTACCAATTCCTTTTTGTTTTCCACGAGCCATTTTATAGTTTTGCTTCCTTGACTAAATTCAAATCCGGGAAATGGTCATATATCCATACCTACACCAATAATATTGAAAACAAAACACAAAACTTAATTATTAGGATCAGTAGAATTAGATCATGGAGGTTGTCAAATTGGGGAAACAGAAGCAAGTTCGGCTTATGTACAAAACAAGGTTTAAATCAGAACCCCTACAAGTTCGGCTCAGGATATTGAAATCGAAACAGCCGAACCTACAGAAAAGTAGGTTCGGAAAGCCGAGTTTTTTCTTAAAAATGGAACTACAATGTGTAAACTTACTTGAAGCATTGTGAAATAACCTCAAATGTTTCTACTTGTTAACCTATACGCAGTTCCAAGTTGCTCGAATAGGAAAGAAAGAGCCGTGGTTCCCCAATAGTACTTGTGGAAGCTTTTCAAATCCTTTAACAATTGAAGGTATTGAGCATTAACCTTGTTCCCACTGTTATCGGGAAATATAACACTTCCTAAAGTATGCAACAAATACGCGGTAGCAGTGCGCATAGCTGTGACCTCGTCCATAACCAACTCCCCCTTTGAAATTTTCTCATTTGTGTCTCCAAAACACTTTTTCAAAGCAGTGAACTTGATTTTCTTCAACTTCTTTGTGCTAGAATCCACAAACTTCACCTCTTTAGCAGCGCAGGAAAACTCCAATTCTGTTTTTTCTTTTGACCAACCAAGAGTTTCCTCAGCAAGTACATCAACTCATCCCAAGTCATTTCATAAACCGCTGAGTAAACATTTTTCCCATGCGTTCTAAGACCACTAATCTTCTTTGCATCATCTGGAGTGATTGCCATCTCGCCAAAGGGGAGATGAAATGTGTAAGTCTCCGGACAAAATCTCTCACAAATGGCTGAGTTTGTAACTGCATCAAATTCCGCTTGTGCATAGAAAATAGCAGGCCATAAAACTGAGACTTGTGCTAAATCCACCACCTCAGGAGCCTCTTTGAATATATCCCAATGTGCGGCGCTTTGGTGTCTAAATACGCGGACTACATCCCTGTGATCCGGAGTCTCATAAATTTTCTTCGCCCATGACTCCTTGTAGTCAATCAACACTCTTCCACCATCTTCAGGGAGACCATGGGGAAAACCATCCCTGCGAGGACGTATCACATTATCCGTATGAGGAATGTGCTTACCTGTCTCCCTTGATGTAACAACTTTCTCTTGTTCTTGTTATAGTTCTTCTTCTTCTTGACCTTCATCATTGTCATCCTCTTGTTCTACAGGCAAAGAGAAAGTCGTATCAATTCCCCTTTTCCCTGCATGTAAGTTCTTTGTGCCACCACCTCGAGGTTTGGGAGTTTTTGAGTTAGAAAGAGTCACTTCCATTGTTTTCCTTTTGAGCTTCTCTTTGAATTTTCCCGGATGGGTGCTAACACAAATTACAAACCTTAATTAGTTTTCCAAATTAAATAAATATGATAACTCACGTATAAGTAGACAAGTTTACAGGAAGCTTTTAGCCATACACAGTGTAAAGTTCGAAACATTCGATATTTATCACAATGAGCCGAACTAGGTGGCCAACAATATTAGCCATGGTCAGAGAAAAGTTCGGCACATTCGATATTAATCAGAATGAGCCGAACAATGAACCCAACAGTAATAGATCGGTTATTAAATAATAGCATTCAAGTTCGGATGATTATCATAAGAAAATTTTGGTGCCGAACTCAATGGTTTGGCTCATACGATATTCAAGTTTTAAGCCGAACTGTTCTTCGTCTGTGTAAAAAAAAAAGTTCGGCTGCGACATTTCAGCCGAACACTACCCTGAAACTAACAAAAACCGAGACGAATCATCGATTACATGTCATAAATCAACGAAATACGCAAAAATAAACAGTGGGTTTGTGGGAAATACCTTTCTATGTGCAATCTTAAAGAATCAGCCTCTATTTCTCCCTCTCCAACACCAATCGATCCACTATCCACTTCATCTCCATCTTTTCCAAAAACCCTAGATTGACATGCTACAGAAGCAACATCAGGATTCGGCACCGTATTTGTAGGGCATCGCTTAACACGAGGTGCCATGTATGTGTTTAACAGAGAAGTTAATTTTCAGAAATTTTTGAGAAGAAGATGAGAAAAAGAGGGAGAGAGAAGGGTTTTTGGTTTTTAAAACTTTAAATATTTTTTTTTGGTTTAAGTAACCGTTTTAGTATTAATGAGTGAGTTAATTAGTGGGTAACGATTAATTAGTGGGAGGGTAGTTAATTAGGGGATGTATTAATTAGTAGAAAAGTTTTAGGATTAGAATTTAATTAAGTGGAAGGGTAGTAATGTAATTTGAACTATATGAGGGTACTACAGTAACTTTACAATCACTAGGACACCCCTTCGCAGTTTGAATTGGATGGCATCATAAGTCTGCATGCCCCAAAATTATCATGTATGCCCCAAATTAGGGTTCATCTTTTTCTAGCGAATTTAACAATATTTCTATGTTGGGCCTCGAGCAGACCAAACCAGTTTTTGATATTAATTGGGCTCAGGCAAAAAATTCTGGTATATTTCCTTGGGGCTTTTTTAACTCTTCAAATCTTAATCTTGGTCCGACCGTGCTTACCTCTGTATCGCTAGAAGAAGAAATTTCGGGAACAAACTCTTTGTCATGTGTCGCCAACAGCCAGGGGTGTGTAACGACGGACGGTTGCGGATTAGGGTTACCCGCAACCAAACCGTCAAAGTTGCGGATTTGAAAAATTGAACCGTGACTGGCCCAATCACTCGCGGATTTCACATCCGCGGATCAGCGGGTAATGCGGACCGAATGTGGTATAACCGCGGATTTAGTCCGAAAAAAAAAAACGGTCCGCGAGTTATAACCACAAAAGTGTCACTATCCATCCAAAAAAAACCCATCAAAACAAAAGTAACACAAAAACCCCAACAAAACAAAAGTAATTCGCGGTTGATGAAACCAAAATTTGGTTTCATCATAAAATTTGATGAAACCAATTTTGAAATTTAGGGTTTTTGTATTAATTTTTAAAAATTTGGGGTTTTTGTATCAGTTTTGTTTAAGATGGAGTTTTAATGGATCCCAACATTTGAATGGGGTTTTTATATCACAAGTTTGGTCACCTTGGGTTTTTATGACTAGTTTTGAAAAAAAAAAAAGTAAACAAACAAAACCAATGAGGGAACTTTGGACATGCTATGCTAGGAATTTCATCAAACAACTTGCGTACATAATAACTAAAAACAAAGTAACTGATTTGGAGTAGAAACAGTATCCAGGAACTAATAAGCCGAAAGGAGAATTCTATAATGTAGATAGGAACACCATTCAAAAAAATCAATAGATATGTGGACTGAAACTAACATGAAATTGAGCGAAGGGGAACTTCAGTTCATTTCATTTTAAAGAAAACTCGGTTAGGCTAAATAGCAGAATACATGGCAACGGCTGCAGGCTCATAAGCTTTGTTTTGCCAGGCTTTATTTAACTGGGCTTTATCTTTTTTTGTTATAATCTACGGTGCGGATGAATTCGCGGATTTACAAAATCAACCGCAACCAAACCGCTAAACCTTGCGGATTGGTTTTCATCCACAATTTTGCGGACGAAAGCGGATGAAATCCGCGGTTCCGGATTTTATGCACACCCCTAGCAACAGCGTGTGTAACACCAATAACTCAGCATCGGAAGGCCTATCAGATGCTGCGTTGAGACAGGCTGAAGTCTTATTAAGAGAGGCTGATGAATCAATGGTTAATGAGGACGCTGTGAACCTCAACGATGATTTAGATGATATGCACGAGGTTAATTCCATCTATGGTCATTCTTCCAAGAATTTGGGTTATTCAATTGCAGTGATCAATGAAGAGAATCAAAGGTCATGTAAAGATGTTTTGCGTGCGGATTCTTTTTCTCCAACTATCCAGCCCTCTCAACCTTCATCAACTAAGCAGGACATTAATACTCAACTTGTTAATGCTGAATTCTTTGCAGCTGCACTTACAGACAAAGGGAAGGAAAAAGTTGTCATCAATACTTGAAAGATAGATTTGCACCAGCCATCAACTTAATTAAACAAATCAGTGTGGTACAAGGTATGGGATACTCCGACAATGAGGATGGTCTAATTAGGGAGCTAATGCATACTGCTGCCAGGAACCCCAGGGCATTCGAGTTTGAATGCAAGGCAACTCCTATTACTGTCATCTGTTAGGTATTCCCTCTTACTCTTTGGGCTTATTAGTTTTTCAATGTTGCAAATAATTTCTTGGAATGTTAAAAGCGTTAAAGACTGCAAAAGAAGGAATAGAATTAAAGTTTGGGTTGCTACAAATAAACCAGATATTCTTATCATTCAAGAAACTTTACTTCCTTCTTGCTCTGACTCCATCGTTAAACAAATCTGGGGCCCTGGGCTTGTGGAATGGCGTGCCCTAGACTCAATGGGAAGATCTGGAGGAATCCTAATTATGTGGAATCCTAATAAAGTCTCTCCATCATTGGCACATTCTCTGTCAATATCCAATTTGCTAACAACTCAGATAACTTTAAATGGCTTCTTTCTGGGGTGTATGGTCCTTGTGACAGAGATGAAAGAAAAAGGTTTTGGAATGAATTTTCAATCATGAAGGCTATTTGGAACCTCCCTTGGGTTGTTGGAGGTGACTTCAATGAGATTCGTTTTATGTTTGAAAGGAAAGGGTGCAATAGAATTGACAGTGGAATGAAAGATTTTGGGAAGTTCTGTGACAGACATGAACTAATAGATTTGCCCATGAATGGTGCGAAATACACTTGGAGAAGCAGTTTTTCTTCTCCTAATCCCCGGCTCAGCAAAATTGACAGATTTCTTGTTTGGGAGGACCACTTCCCCACTATTAATGTTTCGGCTCTAGCTCGTCCCATCTCTGACCATAAACCTATCAAGCTTTCATGGTCTTATGAAGATTGGGGAGCTCCACCTTTTCGCTGTGTAGCTATGTGGTTCCTTGAAGCTTCTTTCCTTTCTCTGCTTAAACAATGGTGGACTTCTTTTTCGTGTAGTGGTTCTGCTAGCTTCATTATGGCGAAAAAACTACAACTCTTAAAAGAACAAATCAAGAAATGGAATAAAGAAGTTTTCGGCAGAATAGATAGAAGGAATGAGAAAATTCTGGCTGATATTGTTGTACTAGACCAACTGGATGATGATAGAACTATATCTCCTTCTCAACTCGCTACCAGGTCCAATATTAGGCTTCAATATGAAGAGGTGGCTGATATGATTTATTTACATTGGCTTAATAAGTCTGGCGCTCAATGGTTCCAGCATGGCGACCGTAATACAAAATATTTTCACAAGTTGGCTAAACATAGAAGAAGAAGAAACAATGTGGTGAGACTCCGTATCAATGGCTCTTGGGTGGAGGATAAAGCAGAGATTAAAAATCATATAGTGGAGCACTTCAAATCCAAATTCGAACGTTTCTTTAGCTGGAATGAACTTCAAAAAACTGTCTCCTTCGAATGCTTCCTGGTTAGAAAGGAGAATAGAGGCTGATGAAATGTTACTTGCACTCTATGTTGTAAAAGGCGCTGGGCAAGGTGAGGCGCCAAGCCCAGCGCCTAGCGCCCCAGGCGAGCGCCGGAAAATTACAAAACAACAAGAACAAGCATAAATTGGTGCCTAGGGCGCATTTTTTGCCTAGGCGCTGGTCCAGCGCTTTAAGCGCCTTTGGTGAAGACGTTTGTATGATTTCGAGATTCAAGAACTTGTCATCTTATTATACCGTCTCGACTCTATCACATTTAATAATACCGAAGAAGATGATCTTCCGTGGCTTGGAGACAAATCAGGTCTATTCTCTGTTAAAGCCGCGTACTCAAACGTAGGAATTACCTATAGGTACTATTATGGTGTTCTTAGTTAATGGCAGGTCCACCCACTAAAGCCAGTAACTGGAGGTCCATAATAAAAAGAAAACAATAAAATTGGACCCAAATTTTTAGTCCCTGGTCCATACACGTGCGGGACCTTTTCTGTGCATTTTTAAAATCACCGAAATACCCCTTCTCTTTGAGGTTTATAACCAGTTTCATATTTCTACTCGCTCATTTTTTCAGATCCATTTTTTTCTCTCTTTCTTCTCGATGCAGCTTCAAAATCCCGACATCGTTTTTGAAGATTGTTTGTTCCAGGTATGTTTTCTAATCATCTTATTTGATTCTTTGTTAGTTTTTTTTTTTTTTTTTGATTTGTTTTTTTGACCGAATCATGAGAATCAAATCGATTTTCATGATGTTTTATATTTTTTTTCCTTTTTGGTAATCGTTATAGATGTATTCCCAACTGATTTTGATGATTTACAGTTTTTTTATTAATTTATTAGTGTTTTAGATCGGCTTTGGTTTTGTTTTACTCATGGATTCATCACTTAATTTGTATGGTTCAGCAGTACATATATGTTGTACTGAAAACTGCTGAATCAATTTTGTTATTAGTTATATTTTCATCACTTTTTGGTAATCGTTATAGATGTATTCCCAACTGATTTTGATGATTTACAGTTTTTTATTAATTTATTAGGTTTTAGATCGGCTTTTGATTTTGTTTTACTCATGGATTCATCACTTAAGTTAGATTTACTTATACCACTTCCATTTTGTTGGTTTTAGATGTGTTTCAGTTTGTTTTTGTATATGAAGCAACAGTACGTATATCCCGTACTGACAGAAACTCAATTTATTAAGAAGAAGAAGAAGAAGATGATGATGATGATGATGATGATGATGCATCGTTATGATTTACGACGAGAAGATTTGTTTGTGTTTCCGGGTATGTTTTTTGATCATCTTTTTTGATTATTTTGTTCGTTTTTCTTCATTTGATTTTTTTTCCGATTGTATTATGAAGATCAAATCGATTTTCATGATGCCATTATGTTTTTAGGTTTGATACAGTTTGCTTTTGTGTATGAATTGACAGTACGTATACGACGTACTGATACAAAATTCTTATGATTCGGTTATATTCAAATTTTTGCCATTTTTTTTTGTTCGATCTATGAGTACGTATGTGTAGTACTGAAATATGTGCTTTGATTCGGTTATATTCAGAGTTTTTCCATTGTTTTTGGGTTCGATCCATGAGTAAGTATGTGTAATGCTGAAGTATGTGCTTTGATTCGGTTATATTCAAAAGTTTTCCACTGTTTTTGGGTTCGATCCATGAGTAAGTATGTGTAATACTGAAATATGTGCTTTGATTCGTTTATATTTCTGAGTTTTGCTATTGTTTTTGGGTTTGATCCATGAGTACGTATGTGTAATACTGAAGTATGTGCTTTGATTCAGTTATATGCATGGATTCATCACTTCTTCTTGACATGCAATTGATTTTTTAGTTCATGAATATGCAGTATATATATGACGTACTGTTACAAACTTCTCTCTTACATCAAATAATTTTGGCAGAAGCCATTCTGGTTTTTCCTTTTCATGGTATTCCAGTGCATGTATAATGAACTGGAATACTAAATAAGAAAAAGACTATTCTTGTCTCATATTAGTTATTTAGATATGAAATTGCTGTATTAGCTTGGATTCAAGATTATGTCCACATAGCCAATCCTTAAGTTAAGGATTTAGTTGCAACAAAGCTAATCATTTCTTATTTCAGGTTCAAAGTGATCATTTTGATGAGTTTTTCGCCCCTGAGTTGGACAAACATGGTTATCAAGCTCTCTACAAGAAGAAGACAACAGAGGTTTGCTTGCGGAAATTTTTGATTTAATGGTCATAAACTCCAAATATTTAGTTCTGTGATAATGAATCTGTTCACTGTAGGTTTACACCGGGACTTATGCTATCGATGGTTGTGCAACATTTTTCCGAAGGGACAGATTTTCACATGTGAAGAAATACGAGGTTTGGAGATGACAGACTTTCTTTTGAATTTATTGTTACTCTGTTGGTTCACATGTTAAACAGTTTACTTTTGTATGTAGGTCGAATTCAACAAGGCTGCTCAGTCACTGACAAATGTTGTGGTCCCAATCACTCAGAAGAAAGCTTCTTTGTCTCGACTTCTTAAGGTGATTTTTCTTCTTTGGGAGTCTCTTATGCAGTTAATTGGTGCTTAGATTCTTTCCCAGAATCTTACTCCCTGTATTATTCTATTTGTCCATTCAATTTTGTATAGGATAATGTTGCGCTAATAGCGGTTTTGGAAGCAAAATTTAGCAACCACGGAGCCGATACTCCTGGAAAGCGGCAGCTTCTTTGTGTGGTAAGAAAATTGAAATGTTGTCTGTTACATTTTCATTTGTGCAAAGCATCCTAATATGTTACTCTAGTTTTCTATGTATCACTCGATCCTTGATAATCTCTTTCAGGGTTTGCTGTAGATATTCAGTAGCTTCTTATGGACATTAATTTTTTTGGTTAGTTTTTTAGTGGTTATGTCACCCTGTTCAATCATGCAAAATTGTACCTCTTTTGTATTAAAGAAATACTAGAGATTAATGGTATGATCCTACAATATATGTGATGTAAAACGTATATTGTAGTGCAGCAAATATGTACTCGAATTTGTAAGCATTCAGATATATAATCGGATTTGTAAGCAGTACGACAGATATGTATCATTAATTCTAATTTATTTATCATTGATTCTTACAGATTTGTACTCTACCTGGAAGCAGTGCAGCAAATATGTACTCGAATTTGTAAGCATTCAGATATATAATCGGATTTGTAAGCAGTACGACAGATATGTACTCAGACAGATATGTACTCAAATTTGTAAGCAGTGTAGCAAATATGTACTCGAATTTTTAAGCAGTGTACCAGATATGTACTCAAATTTGTAAGCAGTGTAGACACACACGTTTGGTAGTAATGGGCATTATGGACATTTCCATGTTTTAATTAATTTTGGACCTCCGGATAAAAAAAAATTCAGGTAGGACCCTACTATAAATAAGTATATGGGCCTAGGACCAAACAAGAAATTTTCCTACTCAAACCTTGCCACTATACGACCCGTTAACTTCTTTCCCAGCAAAAAAATATGGTCTAAAGCTTGGCCTCACAAGATAGGCTTCTTCTTATGGCACGCTGGACAATCTTCTCAAGAGGAACTGCGCTCCTATCTCATTATCTGGTAACCCGATTGCTAACATTTGTGTGCTATACCATCAACAAGAGGAATCAGTCAGCCATATTCTCCTCTCTTGTAGTTATGCACAGAAGATTTGGAGATATTTTTTCGCTGCCATTGATCCGGTCTTCTCTCCTCCGACTTCTGTTCTCTCACTTATATCCAGTTGGAACTTGTACCAACTGGATGGTGCTGCTAAAGAACTATGGAAGCGTCTCCATGCTGGTATTATGTGGTCGATCTGGATCGAGAGAAACGAGAGAACTTTCAATAAAAAAGAAAAGCCTTCGGAAACCATTATCATTGAAACAAAGATCAAAATCATTTCTTGGGTTAAAACTCTAAGTTCTTTCTCTCATATTGTCCTAGATGACATTATTGTAAACTGGAGATCGACTTTCTTTCATCTTCCGTAGTCACTTTTCTTGTTTTTGGGTTTTCTAGTTTACCTTTTCTTAAAGTTTCAAAGATCTCTGTGAAGAATATATTCTAAATTGATATCTTTTTGTTCTTTACATGTGATATATATAGAGATTTATGTATACAGAATATCTAAAAGATATGTTTCCTAATCTAAACAAACTCTGACTAGAATACAGGGAAGTTTTAACAACAACATAAGACTCGGGCTGTGAGTTGAAGACTTGGCCTGGTGGTTGTGATGCCACTGCCGTGGCACACAATGTGTACACGTCCAATACCCCCCTCAAGTTGGAGCGGGAGGATCGTGAGGCCGAACGCCCAACTTGCTGACAAGATGTCTAAAATAATCCACACCAAGCAGTTTCGTAAAGAGATCGGCTAATTGGGATACAGAAGGAATGTGAGTTGGTTTGATAAGTCCAGAGATGACTTTTTCGCGAACAAAATAACAATCGATTTCAATATGTTTAGTCCGTTCATGAAATACCGGATTTTCAGAGATGTGAATAGCATCCTGATTGTCACAATAGACTGGAATTGGCTTCGGAATATTGACACGAAGATCAGTGAATAAATAATGTAATTGTAACTCAGAAGTTACCCTGGCTAGAGCTCTATATTCTGCCTCAGCAGAAGAAAGGGAAATAATGGGTTGTTTCTTGGATTTCCAAGAAAGAGGACTAGTACCCAACATGATGAAATAACCTTCCGTAGAGCGACGAGTGATTGGAAAACCTGCCCAATCCGAATCAGTGTAACCAGCAAGAGAAAGTGAGCTAGTGGCAGAAAGAAAAATGCCGTGAGCAACCGTACCCTTTAGGTAACGAACAACGCGGTAAGCAGCATCCAGGTGACCAGAACAAGGATGTTGCAAGAATTGACTTAAATAATTCACAGAATAAGTAATATCAGGACGAGTTACCTGAAGATATAGAAGACGACCAATTAAGCGACGATAAATACTTGGATCAGAGAGAGGATCACCTGAGTTTGGTAATAATTTTAGGTGTTGCTCCATAGGAGAGGCCGCAGGTTTAGCACCTAAAAGACCAGAATCCTGAATAATGTCTAGAATATACTTACGTTGTCCAAGAAAAATGCCATTTGGAAAACGAGAAACTTCAATGCCCAGAAAATATTGCAAACGCCCTAGATTTTTGAGTGAAAATTTGGCTTCGATTTTATGTATGAGCTGCTGGATAGCCAAATGATTATTTCCTGTAATAATGATATCGTCGACATAAACCAAAAGATAAATAGAGATGGCGTCGGAATGAAAAAGAAAAAGTGAATAATCAGCACGAGACTGGATAAATCCTTTATCCAGTAAAGCATTAGAAAATTTTGCAAACCATTGACGAGACGCTTGCTTAAGACCGTATAGAGATTTATTTAGTTTATAAACACGAGTATCACCCTTTGTTTGAAAACCAGGGGGAAGTTTCATATATATTTCCTCATGAAGATCCCCTTGTAAAAAGGCATTATTGACATCGAGTTGATGGAGAGGCCAATTGAAAATGGCAGCAACAGATAATAAAACACGAACAGTAACTAATTTAGCAACAGGAGCAAAAGTGTCATGATAGTCGATACCTTCCTGTTGTGTGTATCCTTTGGCAACGAGACGCGCCTTACGACGATCAATATCACCATTCGGCTTATATTTAATCTTGAATACCCATTTACAGCCAATAGCAGATTTTCCAGGTGGAAGAGTGGTCATAGTAAAGGTATCATTATTAAGTAAAGTAGTATGCTCTTTGACGATGGCATCACGCCAGTCTGGATGTTTAATGGCTTCCGTAAAATAGCGTGGTTCATCATTAGAAATAACCGAAGATAGAACGACACGATATTGCGGAGTAAATTTATCAAAAGAAATGTAATTTGTGAGAGGATACAGAGAATTAGACATACCTTTAGAAACAAAGCAAACATAATCTTTCAGTTGAGATGGACGAGTATGTGTTCTAGTTGACCTACATAAATTAGTATCGATGGTAGAAGGCACTTCAGTAGAAGAGATGTCCGGAGAAGTAGATTCAAGAGTAGGTCCAGTTGTATGAGAAGTATGATCATCCAGAATGTGCGTGGGAGAAGTCGAGTCAGCAACTGGCAAAGGAGATAAATTAGGTGAATGAATATCAATGACAGAATTTGAAGGAGAAACAGACATGGAAGCACAGTGTCAGAAGTGAATTTAGCATCTTTGAAGGGAAACAAATGCTCATGAAAGACAACATCTCTTGATACAAAAGTTGTTTTTGTGGAAATATCCAAAATGATGTAACCCTTGTGGTTATGAGGATATCCTAAAAAAACACCAGGCTTAGCCCGCGGGTCAAACTTAGAATGAATCTTTGTGTTTCTAGCATAACATAGACAACCAAAAACACGAAGATGATGATAATTAGGGACAATACCAAGAAGAACTTCATGTGGAGTTTTATGTTTCAAAATAGGAGTTGGCATTTTATTAATAAGATAACATTCCGTGAGTAAACATTCACACCAATAATTAAGTGGTAAATGAGATTGAAAACGAAGAGCACGAGCTACGCTGAGAAGATGACGATGTTTGCGTTCCACAACACCATTTTGTTGAGGGGTGGAAACACAACTTCGTTGGTGATGGATGTCATGGGCTTTGAACCAGGATTGCATGTCTTGAGATAAAAACTCAGAACCATTATCAGATTGTACTCTTTGCAATATGGAAAGAAATGGAATGGAATTACCAGTTGATATTGTATCTATTTTGTGAGAATATTCGGTGATAACAAAATTAAAAAAATATTTGAGAAATTTAAAAGTTTCACTCTTGATGTGCATGAGATAAACCCACGTACAACGGGAATAGTCATCGACTATTGTTAAAAAATACTGTGCACCAGTGAGTGAAGGTGTCATAAATGGACCCCAGATATCACAATGAATAAGTTCAAAACAGCGTTTTGAAGACACTGAAGTTTTATTAAAAGACAAACGGCTTTGTTTAGCCACTGGACAGACATCACAAAAAGGGAGTAGAACTAGATTTAATGTAATCAAAAGTACGACAAAGAAATTTAAAACGATCAAAACTAGGATGACCTAGTCTGCAGTGCCAAACATTGGCAGTTTTTTTATTACATAAGACTCTATTGAATTACTGGTGCAGATGGGCTAGGAGATGATACAAGCCAGAGATAAAATCAGCCCGACCAATCACTGCTTTCGTTACACGGTCCTGAAAGAAACAAACATGTTCGAAGAAATAAGCAATGCAATTAGTTTGGCGAGTTAATTGACTCACAGAGATGAGATTGAACTTGAAATTAGGAATGTGATGTACATTCGACAGTTTTAGTGTAGACGAAAAAACAACCTCGCCAATATGCTTAACCACGGAGAATGAGCCATCCGGGATTTGCATGAGAATTGATGATTGAACAGGTATGTAAGATGTAAAGTAATGTAGTGAGTTGCAGATGTGGTGCGTTGCACCACTGTCCACAAACCATGGATCAACAATGGAGGTGGAGAGGATGTTACCTGCAAAATTGGCACGAGCATCAGGTTGTGCAGAGTCTGGTGCAGGGTTGATCAAGGCCAAAAGGCGAGCATACTGATCGACAGACAGGGAGGGAAGAGCGTGTGGTGCAGCAGATGGGTCAGTTGACAGAACTGCAGCAGCAACAGTCATGTGCATATTTGCATTAGCCAAAGGCTGCTGTTGAGAACTGTTGGCAGGGGGAAAACCATGGAGCCTGTAACACTTGTCTCGAACATGGCCTAGTCTGTTACAATAGTCGCAAAAGGGACGCTGACGCTTGTTCTGATTGGATGGCGGACGAGAGCTGAACTGGAAATTTCGAGTCGAAGCAAGAGCAGCAGCATCAACAGTTGGCAGAGGAGTATGGGTTATATGCTGCTGTTCCTCCTCCTGCTGAACAAGATTGAAGATACGAAGTGCACTTGGGAAGGGATCCATAGTGAGTATTGACTACGATGGTTGGAAAACCTGTCGTGTAATCCCTGCAGAAACTCCATGGCACGCTCTCTTTCGAGTCTTTCAAGCATGTGCTTGCCAGCACCACATATACATGCTTCCGTAGAAGCAACCAGGGAGTCATATTGATCCCAAAGAGTTTTTATTTTGGTATAGTAAATAGACACAGGCATTGATTCCTGTTTGATTGAAGCAATTGAAGATTTTAAACGAAACAGAATAGGGGCATTGGAGACACAAAACCTGATTTGCAGATCTTTCCAGATAGCATGAGAGTTGGCAGCATACAGGCAGCTAGCCCTGATATCTGGTTGACAAGAGTTTAGAAGCTAACTTCCCACGAGATCATCACATCTCTTCCAGCATTGAAACTGCAAGGGATCTGTTGGAGGAGGAAGGGAGCCATCAACGAAACCAAGCTTGCCCTTGGCATTCAGAGACTTGGTGATTCCCCTAACCCAGGAACCGTAGTTGTCTCCTTGTAAAAGAGGAGAGGATAGCACAATTGCAGGGTTATCACTGGGATGAATGATATAAGGGTCTAGAGTTCTAGGAAGAGCTGAAGAATTGATCAGAGTTTCATTGTTTTGGGAAGAGATGTTGTCATGCACTGGAGAGTTGGGAGAAGATGGATTAGAGCCAGACATGATGAAAAAAATATGAATGATAAAAGGAAACGGCGGCAGAGATGAAGCGGAAGGGAAGGTATGTTTCCTAGGATCTACAAGGATACCATTTTAAAGTTTCAAAGATCTGTGTGAAGAATATATTCTAAATTGATATCTTTTTGTTCTTTACATGTGATATATATAGAGATTTATGTATACAAAATATATAAAAGATATGTTTCCTAATCTAAACAAACTCTGACTAGAATGCAGGGAAGTTTTAACAACAACATAAGACTCGGACTGTGAGTTCAAGACTTGTTCTGGTGGTTGTGATGCCACTGCCGTGGCACACAATGTGTACACGTCCAATACCTTTTTCCCCCTTGTACCTTCAGGGCTTTGCATCTTTGCCAAGTTTTCCTTCTTGATTAATATTATTATCTTTGCCGATCAAAAAAAAAAATTGTTATCATGGTAAGTCAAACTGTTGACCAAAGTCAATATTTTGGTCTTCCCCTTTAGGAAAAGAAATTTCCCCAAAGTAGCTATTATAACACTTGCCCTCTATTGCTCCTAAGACCCAGTCTGTTTCTCCAGACTCAAAATCTACACCAGGTTTTTACATCTCTCTTTTTAAGTCCTCTTAATTCATTGTTAGTTACATCTCAATTCCATATATTAATAGCAGTGAAATGTCCAAACCCTCTATATAATTTCAGATTTTTTTTTTCTTTAGAGTTTGATTCTGGAGATTAAAAGCTTAGTTATGTGTTCCAAGTTGCCTTATTTAAATCTGCTTATCACCTGTTCGATGAAATGTCTCAGTAAATGACTTGTGAATTTCTTTATATTGAAGCTTTCATTCTTCTTTGTATTGCATTAAAGCTTAGTTATGTTTTCCAAGTTGCCTTATTCACATCTGCTTATAACATGTTAGATGAAATGACCTAGTAATGGCTTATGAATTTATTTAAGCTTTCACTCTTCTTTGTGTTGCATCATCTCCTCAGCTCATTTAGCTGCAGAATTAACATCTTTTACATCTGTATCTGTTGTTTAGATTTCATGATGGAGGAAAAGCTGTTAGCATTATCATTATCAAAAACAAGAGAAGGATCAGATGATGGACAAAGTGACAATCGACTTCCACCAGTCCCTAGTGTAGCACCATGGCTTGTTATCCCATTTGCAAAAGGTACGCAAAAACAAGCTTTTTACCATCCTTGTGAACTCAAAAGCAGAACACATTACAAATCCATACCGGAATTGAACGGGAAAAGGTTTTGGCAGAAAAATTCTCACCAAGGTTGGTTAGTTATTGTTTGTCATGACAGAAGATATGATTACAATGATGAAAACTCATTACCAGCAAACTCAAAGTTTGGTGACTGCTTTCTCTGGAATCCTATAACTTTGAAGATTTTTCGTTTACCTTCTATATTCTGTTTTCTATCTAAGTATAACCTTATTATGGATTGTGCATTATCTTCTCCCACAAGTACTGAAGAAGTTAATGATTCTATGGTTTACTTCAACTTTTTGCGTCGAGATAAATTGGATGGTGGAATTCGTGATCGGCATGTGCTTGTATACAGTACCCTAAGAGAACAACAATGGTGTGAAAGTGCATTGTATGAAGATGATTTTGATGATATTGTATTTCCTTTTGGATCACTTGTACCTGTGCATCAAGGTAAGTTAAATGCTATGGGTACCCATGGGCATCACCTAGAGATCGAAAAACAACAAGACAAAACGTTAGTCATAAGACAATTCAACACAATTACCGACAACTTTTATCAACACGAAGGCTCTGGGCCAAGTTCTCATGCTCATTATGTGGAAATTTGTGATGAAATCTATAGAGTTGATTTGAATTTCAGCGGTGATGTAGTCACCTCAGTAGAAATTTTCAAGTTGGATTTTACGTTAATGGCGTGGGTAGAGGTCAATAGTTTAGGTGATCATGTTGTGTTTCTCAGCCCTTACACAAACTTTTCCTGTTCTGCAGCAAAGATGGGTTTCACAAGAGGTTGTGTTTATTACATACCTCACGAAGATAAGAATTTCTACATGTTTGACGTAGAAGATAACTGTATTAAGATTGTCTCGCCTTGTATTATGAAGTGTGCAGTGCCATTATATACGTCTTCGTGGTTGATGATACCTGCAACTGAGATCACTGTGGAAAGAAAGACAGCTATAGAAGATTGGTTTTGTGAAGTGAAAGAGGAGGAAGAGGATCATAAACAGGAACAACTGTATGAAACAGTAGTAGCATGCGAAGAAACAAATTCTTCGATTATTATATCTGAAAACCGCAGCATCTTAGATGTTCTATCAACTTTACTGCATCCTGTGGATTTCATACACTTTCGTAGTACCTGTAAAGCAATACAATCAAAGTTCCCTGCAAGAAGCTGGAGATCGTCTTCAACTCTAACCAAAACAGCTACCTATTTATCTCTATGGCTGGTTTTCTCAAAAGATAAGGATACTTTCTTCAGTTTTGTAAACCCAGAGCATAAAAGTGAGAAATACTTCTTGAGCTTGTCTGAACTGCTAATCGGTGCTATGATACGATTTTCAAAAGATGGCTGGCTTCTGATGTCTAAAGGTAAACATATCATATTCTTCTACAATCCCTTCACAAGAGAGACCATCAAGCTTCCGGATTTGCCTGATAAAAGATGGTACAACTTCAGGGGCATATCATTCTCATGTTTACCAACTTCTCCTGATTGTACAGTTTTTGCAATCTCGATTTCAGCACCTAATGAAATTACTATTGCCACTATCAAACGGGGAAATAATAGTTGGACGTTTCATCATGTCCCTGCACAAGGTAATGATGAACCAGGGATGAGTTCATGTTTCAACAGTCCTGTTTTCTGCCATGGAGCTTTCCGTTGTTTAGATTATAATGGAATTTTAAGAAGTTTCAATCTTGATGGATCTTATATGGAGAGTCATAATGTCTCCAGGAATGTTTAATAAGGACTACCCATGTTTCCTGGTGAAGTGCGATGGTGACCTTATTAGTGAGTTTACATCTACCATTTGGGAAATCCATTAAGATTTTTAAACTAGCACTATGTTTGTTTACTCTTGACTCATCTGAGTCGTCTGGATCTGAGTGAAATCACCTGACTCATCTGGATCTGACTCAATATGTTTGTTTTGAGTCAGATCTGACTCATCTGACTCAAAAAACGTGAGTCAGTGGTTTGGTCCCGTGAGTCAGGGGTATTTTGTTACCTGACTTAAATGGATCCAAGTCAGGGGTTATGTCTGAGTCATAGGTCGAGTCAGATCTGACTCAAAATGCAAAACAAACGGTCTGACTGCTGACTCGGCCCGAGTCAGAGGTTGACTCAGATCCAGATGCCGAGTCAGCTGCAAACAAACAAGATGCTAGATTCCATTAAACAAGAGTGGGTAAAAGTTGAAAATTTGGGAAAGCATAATTTGTTTGTCAGTTATACTTCAAGCCTCTCATCAATTGCTCCTCCAAACAGTCAGATGGAGAACAAAATCTACTTCTCAAGATTGCATGGAGAAGGATATTATTCTACTCGCTCGATACAGGTAAGTACCATAGTACTAGTGGGAGTCAATATTCTGCTGAAGGTTTTTATGACTCGTATGAATACATAAATTGCAGTTGGATTGAGCCTAATTGGTCCACCTCTACTGTTCAAGAGCTTGACTGGCTAAGTTAGCTTAAGCAATTAATACCAGTATCTTATTGAATTAAGTTTCATACAATATATCCTGTGACATTTCAGAAGCCCTAAATTTTTGTCATCTGTATTAATTGTTCGTGATGTATCCGCTGATTCACATGATCTTCTTTGCCATGGATTATAAGAAGAACACCCTTTTATCTTACCATCCATCATCATTATCATGTTCCTGTTTTGGATGTTAATCTTCAGGGGTATGTCATATGTGCACGCGCTTGCGTGCTATTTTGTCTGTGGGTGCTAACGTTTTGGGTATTGTCTTGTTTGGTGTTTGGGTACTCGGCCGGCGTGTTCTATCCGATAGTAATGCATTCCACTTTCCATGGTTAATAATCACTGCATGTAATCTCTTCTTCCACGATTTTATCAATCAAGACTCTGTTTCTCTGTCTGCCTTTCTTTTTAGAATCAGTGGATAAGGAGCCCTTATCTCTTAAGGAGGTTTATTACCGAAGTCTTAATTTTCTTTGAAAAAGAAACAGAAAGTAACAAACACCGTAGAAAACATGCCACCTACTCTTCTTTAATCTAGTGATTTGCATTCATCCCGACGGATTATTGCTCAAGGGTGACTGAGACAAATCACTGGGGTCTACTGAGACAAATCACTGGGGTCTAGTAGAGAGTGACTGAGTTCTACAGGGAAGGTTTTTCATTCTGATTAGGAGGCTATTTAGAAAATTCATGGAGACACCAAATCCAGTAAAGCTAGGTGGTTTCTTATTTGTATCTAATGTTCAGGAATTTGCCAAACAATCGCCTGGAGAAGTCCCAGCTCCATACATACGCAATGATCAGGACCCAATGATTAACAACATATCTGGTACATGTATGTTAGATCAGACAGTACCTATTATTGATTTGCAGAAATTACTATCTCCTGTACCAATTATTGGAGAGTCGGAATTGGACCAACTTCACTCTGCTTGCAAAGAATGGGGTTTCTTTCAGGTATTTGAAAAATTCAATCGTAAATTTCATTTAAAGAATTTGTAGCTAGGGTCTTACCAGTGCTTTATATGCACAACTAATTAGAGCTTTATGATGTAGGTGGTAAACCATGGAATCGACATTTTATTGGTAGAGAAACTGAAATCAGAAACTCAAGATTTCTTCAATCTCCCGATGGATGAGAAAAATATATTTTGGCAGGCTGACGGAGACATAGAAGGATTTGGACAAGCCTTTGTTCATTCAGAAGAGCAGAAGCTTGATTGGGGAGATATGTTTTTCATGCTGACTCTTCCCAAATGTATGAGGAAGCCTCGGCTATTTCGTAAACTCCCTCTACCTTTCAGGTTAACTCTCTGTCTATTTTTCTTTCCGAAAATGTGGTATGAGGCGAGTTGTGATGCGGTTCTCGAAGTATTTGGTGTATCTATTCAAGCATAGCTTAACAAAAGTGTTGAAACTTTTGAGGTTGCATGCATATGATTCTTTAACTGCCTAATTCATCTTTTTTTGTAGGGAGACAATTGAATCTTACTCATCGGAGTTGAGTAAACTAAGGTTGACTGTCATTCAGTTGATGGCAAAGGCTCTACGAATTGAGAACAGAGTCATGACAGAGTTGTTTGAGGACGGGATACAAACAATGAGGATGAATTATTATCCTCCTTGACCTCAACCCGAGCAGGTCATTGGCTTGACACCACACTCAGATGCTGCTGGTTTAACGATCCTCCTTCAACTCAACGAAGTGGATGGATTACAGATTAGAAAGGATAAGATATGGGTTCCTGTTAAACCTCTACCCAATTCCTTTTGGAGATATCTTGGAGGTAAAAGAAGATAATAAGATGGAATTATTTTATTTCAAGTATTGTTTTTGCACTATTAAATCTTTGCTGCCTCCTTTTGACAGATTTTGAGTAATGGAATTTACCGTAGCGTAGAGCATCGAGCAACAATAAACTCAACCAAGGAGAGGCTATCAGTTGCAACATTTCATAGCCCTAAACTAGATACGGAAATAGGTCCAATAACGAGCATGATCACACCAGAGACACCTGCCTTGTTCAAAACAATTGGGTATAAGGATTATATTAAGAAATTTAATTCTCGTAAACTCGATGGAAAGTCATTCCTTGACTCCATGAAGATAGGAGAAGGTGATGAGGATCATAACCAGTGTGTATAACTCGAACAGTTTGGTGTTTCAATGAATGAATATCGTTCTAGTTCGGTCTAAAGTAATGTACAGAATTAATTATGTTATATTCTATCAAGGTACTAATCTTGTTAATAATAGCAGTGAAATTTAGGGGAAGTCATTGTTGGACAGTGGGGAGGTTATTGGTTGATGATATCAATGACTAGAGTTCAGAACTCGTGAACTCACTCCCTTTACTCTGTAGTAAACTCACTATCTTTACTAGTAAACTCACGTTGGCGATTTTGGCTTTTGGGATTGACTTTTGCTTGTGGAGATGCAATTTCTGGCATCTAAACATGCTCTAGGTGTAGCATACATTCTTATGAGTTTAATGTGTGAGCCTATGCTAAACGTGATCCTTTAGCATGATTCTCCTAGCCTACAAAAAGAAACGGCAGTAGAAATTTTGGCCCTTAGCCACTTCATTGAGGGGAAAGAAATGGCAACAGCCAATTTTGGCCCTCAGCAAAAAAAAGTTTATTTTTTTTTCCTCAGCAAAGATGTGAAAACACTAACAGCATATATCCTGAAAAATCCAATAGCTCCTTCCTGTTCTTAAATTTCTTATCTTTTATTGTGTTTAGCAGTGAACCAGTAAGTCAATAACAACTCTAGGAGGGACAAAAATAGCAAATTTGTACTTATCTACAAGTTACAAATGGACCCTTTGCATAAACACAAAATTGGTCGAAAAGACCAAAATAGAAAATTCCTGGGTGAAATAGATTGTTAGCTTTAGATACTGTTTATATAGCCAAAAAATAGAAAAATACTGTTCATTTAGCCAAAATGGATATTTGACCCAGAATATTTTTGATTTATTAATCTGAAGAGACAAATATGTCCCTATCTTCTACAAATCTTTACTGCGTTGGGTTAGTAAAGGTTGGAAAAAAAACAGAGTACTCTGCAATCTCAGAAAAAAACAGAGTACTCTGTTTCATGAGTTAATATATTAAACAGAGTACTCTGTTTCAGGGTAATTAAAAAAAAATCTACACAACAGATCCTACTCAGAGCTTTATCATTTTACACAACAACTACCACAACGCAACCTACTCAGAGCTTCTACGCACACATAATTACAACCATTTCAGTTGACAATCGAGTCCAAATGATGTCATCACTAGTCCACCTACTTCCACGATAAACATTGCTTCATGAATAACAACAACACCAACTTCTAATTGAATTCGATCTCTGCAAAAAAGAAAATATGAAGTTACATAAAACAGAGTAATCTCAGCAATATAAAATTGAGTAACATAAAACAGGGAAATCTCATAAAACTGGTAATCTCATAGAACATAGTAATCATGAAGCAATGGTTATTATAAAACAGAGTAGTCTCATAAAGCAGAATTGGTTCTGCGGGTTAGAGCTGGAAGTGCAAGATCTGGAGTTGGCTTGCAGAGATGCTGTAATGTGCAGCTTCAGTTGGTGAAGTGACGCTGTTGCTGCCGTAATGAGTTGTTGATGCTTGATTGCAGTCGCTGAAATGGTGGAGCTCTATATTGCAGTTCAGTTGCATGCATGGATAACTGCCAAGGATTGAATGCAATGGCCTGGGTTGTGCTGAACCTGCAACTATCAGATGTATGTTTAGGAATTGAACCAACTGGAGAGTGGTAAGGCAAGTTGGTGTGCAGTGAGTTTGAGTTGCAGTTTGCTGTAATGGGAACTGATGCCATGAGTTCAATGTCTTTGAAGAGATAGTGCTACTAGTTGATGCTAGGAAGCTAGAATGAGGCTCAAATGAGGTGCTGGTAGATGTATGAGCAGAGAATGAGATGCAGTTGAGATGGAGCTGAAATAGCAGGCATAGGCATGCATGTGCAGGTTGAGCTGAAACGGAATATAATAGAGCAACAGAGAATGAAGTATGAGCTGCCTAAAAGTATGTTGGCCTGAGATTTTCAAATGGGTACAGGTTGATGGGATCGCAGGTGGATCCCGCAAGATAATAAGGATAACAGTAGTTCAAAACCATAAAACAAAAACAAGTTGTAGATAATAAGGATAACACTAGTTCAAAAAATGACAGTAAGTAGCCATATATCTCAACAAACAAACAACCCAGCAAACAAGAACCCTAGTAAAGGATAAAAGGGCCAGTTTACCATTACATGAGCTCAAACACTCAACAGATAGTGCTCCATAACAACAATGAGCAATATAAACATACATAAACCAGTTTGAACATGATAAAACCAGCTCAACCCAATATAAAACAGGATGAAATCATTTTCATCCTGGTTTCAACATGGGGGAAACCTAACTCAACCCAATCTAAAACTGGATGAAACCAGTTTCATCTAAGATTAAACATGGGTGAAACCAAATTCAATCCACTGTTGAATTAGATGAAACTGGTTTCATCCAAGTTCAAACATAGATGAAAACAAAATTATATTCAATCTAAGAAAGGATGAAATTGGTTTCCTCCTATTTTAAGCTTGTACGGAAACAAATTTCAATTTAACTCAATTTAAAATGGGATGAAGCCAGTTTCATCCTAGTGTGAATGTGGATGGAACCAAATTCAGTATCATCCTAATCATTAGAATGAAACCCAGTTTAGTATGGGTTTCATCCTTGTTTACAATGAGTGATACCATTGGAAACTAGGCGTGCCTTGTGACGCTGCAAGGAACCGTCAGCATGAAATTTGTGGCGAAAAAGCCACATAGAACGAATAACATGTGCATCTTGTGGCTGAGGAACAAGTTCCCAAGTATTAGTTTTCAACATGGCAATGTATTCATCTAGCATGGATGCATTCCAGTTAGGGTCCCTAAGAGCATAAAGGTGGGAGCGAGGCAACGGAGAGATCTTATATTTGGACTGAACATGAAGATTGAGTTTGTGATTGGGGCAAAAAATGCCTCGGGAGGCCTGAGTGACCGGACGAGAGAGAGGAGGGATGGGTGGAGCCGTAACAGTGGGAGGATGTACAAGAGTGGGAACTGGAGAAACTGAACTAGGGGAGGCAGATGGAATGGAGATTGTAGGATGTTCATTTGAAGTAGTAGGAGCTGGACCAGTAGATGTGGTAGCGGAAGAAGTGGGAGATGGACTAGTAGATGTGGTAGCGGAAGAAGTGGGAGGCACTGTAGGTCTGCGCCTGTGAGGAGGAATATATGGAATAGGGGAACTGAGGACATCAGACGAAGGAGATGAGGGAGGTGCTGACGGATAGACAAGGGTGTCAACAAAAGAGTGGTGGATAGGTGAGGGAGAGGGTTATGAGTCTGTATGACCGGTGGGAGTAGGTGTTGCGAAAGGGAAGACATTTTCTTCAAAGGTTACATGACGAGAGATAATGATTTTATGTGTGGTAAGATCGAGACAACGATAACCACGATGATTGACAGGAAAACCAAGAAAGACACATTTGGTAGAGCGAGGAGCAAGTTTGTGAGGTGTGGTGGAGGAAAGGTTAGGATAGCAAAGACATCCAAAAATACGAAGATGATCATATGTAGGTTGTCGACCATAGAGAGCAAAGAAAGGAGATAGAAAATGGAGAATTTTGGTAGGAAAAATGTTATGAAGATAGACGGCCATGTTAAGAGAGTCGACCCAATATTTGGAGGGAATTGAGGCGTGAGACATAAGAGTACGAGTAATGTCGTTAACTCGACGAATCATACGCTCAGCCTTTCCATTCTGGGAGGAGGTTTGAGGACAAGAGAAACGGAAGACAAATCCATTTGTATGAGCAAAATTATGAAAAGAAGAGTTATCAAACTCACGACCTAAATCACATTGAAAATTTTTGATGTCACGCTCAAATTGAGTTTTAACGAAAGAGTGAAATTCCAAGAATTTGGTGTAAACTTGAGATTTGAATTTTAAAGGATAAACCCATAGATAATTAGTGAAATCATCCAATAAAATAAGATAATATCGAAAACCTGTTTAAACATGTGATGGACAGGTCCATAAGTCACTATGAATAATATCAAAGGGAGCAAAAGTATTGGAATTGGACTCAAAAAATGGTAATCTAACATGTTTGCTAACTTGACAAGAATGACACAGTTGAGAACATGAATTTTTTATTACACGAAATAAAACTTTTGGCGCGTAAGACATCTAATATAGCTTTTCCAGGATGACCAAGCCGGTTATGACAAACATATGGCGAACAAACAGCAAGAGAGATAGGTTGAGGCAAGAGCGGAGTAGGAGGAGATACGATGGACTTGGTGATAGGATAGAGCTCTCCAGAACTGTCACATCGTAGAATAGTCTTCTTCGAAATCAGATCCTTCACAGAGAAACCAGATGGGTCAAACTCAATAGACACATGATTATCAGTAGTAAACTTGCGGACAGACACTAAGTTTTTGATAATGTCAGGGACAACAAGGGTATCTTTTAGATGAAGAAGACGATAGAAGATGTATGAACTTGGTACCACTAGCCGTAACTGGTATACTACTGTCATTGCCAACTAGAATAGAGCGAACATTGCTAGAGTTGAAAACGTTATGCAGCGTACCTGGATTTGAAGTAAGATGTGAGGTAGCGCCGGTGTCCATACAGAAATCTTCATCAGGAGGTTGAAGACTCATGGAGCTATATGCCTCTGCAATATCATCCGGTTGGAGAACTTCAGTGGTCGGAGTGAAGTAAGCTTGGCCACGACCTAATCCAGGTGACCGTGCGCTTTGGGAGCGTTGTTGGTGTTGTTGTGGAGGGCGTGGTTGTTAAGCAGGGGATGTAGGGTACGGGCAGGGAGGCACAGGACAGTAGGGAGACCAGTGAGGTTGGTAGTTGGGCTGACGGGCGTATCCTAGAGTCTGTTGGGCCGTGTGATGCATGCTGGGAGTTGGCAGGAGAGGTGGTTGGGCCGCTGGGCTTTGGGTCCAGTTAACATTACCCCTGGAGGGTGGTCGTGGACCACGTTTGATGTTGCTGGGACGATGTTGTCGCTGATTTTGGCGCTGCACAGGGGAGGCAGCAGCAGCCAGTGTCGTCGGTGTAGGATTTAGGGTTTGTTGAGAATTCCTTATCTCTTCCATTCTCAGTTGAGATCTGGCAGAATCAAAACTAGGCATTGACTGTTGAGTGAAAGATGCAACAGTGTTGTATTCCTCCGGAAGGCCATTGACAAGTTGAATAACCAAACGCTTGTCATTCACCGGTAAGTCGAGATCACTTAACCGGTCGGAGAACGATTTAAGTTTATCACAGTAATCATCAACACCATTACAGTCAGTAAATTTAAGGTTAACAAACTTACTTTCAAGGGTTGCTGCGCGGCTGCCTTTGTTGTCTTGAAATAGCTTCTTGAGGTGATCCCAGATTTCTTTAGCAGTTTTGCCTGATTTGAGAACAATGAGCATCAAATCTTTGGCCATGGTAGAGAACATCCACTGGCGACAGAGTGCGTCTAGCTGTTTTACGGTAGCGGCATCAAGAACTTGGAGTTGCTGAGCCGTCAATGAGAAAAACTAGATTATGAGCTTGGAGATGGAGTTCGAAAAGGAAAACCCATGAAGAATATTCATCCTGTTTGATGTCTAGGAGAATGGGTATAAGAGTTTTGATGTAGGTGACAACAAAGTCTAGATGTAACTTTTTCGTTTCACCGTCCATTCGATTTATTTATTTATTTTTTATGTAAGAGAAGAAGAGGGATTGATGGATCGGTTTTAGGAAGATACCATCTTGGATAATGGTGAAACTCCCATGAGAGATTTCCCTTTTCTCATTCGTTATTATATGTCAAAAGAATGTCAATGAGTATCTCACAGTAATTGAGAATACTTCACAGTAATTGAGAATAATGCTAAGAAAGGAAATAAGATAATATCTAATCTATTAGTTTCATCCTTGTTTACAATGAGTGATACCTATTTCAAAAATCATAGATTCATCCTACCTATAGATGAAATCGGTTTCATCCTAGTTTAAAATGGGTGAAAGCAAATTCAACCCAATTTAGTATAGGATGAAAACCAGTTGCATGGTAATTTAAAATGGGTGAAACCAAATTCAACCCAATTTAGTATAGGATGAAACCCATTTTCATCCTTGTTTACGATGAGTGATACCTAATTCAAAAATCATAGATTCATCCTACCTATAGATGAAACCGGTTTCATCCTAGTTTAAAATGGGTGAAAGCAAATTCAACCCAATTTAGTATAGGATGAAAACCAGTTGCATGATAGTTTAAAATGGGTGAAACCAAATTCAACCCAATTTAGTATAGGATGAAACCAATTTTCGCCATGTATGTTCAACTAAATCTAGCACAAGATAAAACCAGTTTCATCTAATTAAGATGAACTAATTTGAAATCAAAACACAATTAAGGTCAAGAAACTTACCAATTTGAGCATAGTCTTCATCCTTACCAATTGGAAAAAAACAGAGTACTCTGCAATCTCAATAAAAAACAGAGTAACACCCTAATTTGGGAAATTGCAGAATACCAATTTCTTATCTTCTGAAATCGAATTAACATAAAACCCTAATTTGAGAAATTTAATCAAATTACGAAAACCCATTTTTATGGTGGTGTTGCTGGTATCTATGATGGTGTTGTTGGATAAAGTTGATGATGTCGATGGTGGTGTTGGTGATTTGTGGAGGATATGGAGATGGTAGAGGTGCATGATGATGTTACTGGTTTTGATATTGGAGACGGTGTAGAAAGAAGACGAAGACGATGTTACTTGTTTGTTTGGTAATGGAGCTGATGGAAAACGAGAAAGATGAGGTGCAGAAGTGATGGAAAACGAGAGCTTTCTCTGGCTTTTTTTAGATTTTGTTATGTTTCAGGAAACGGAGAAGAAGAGAAAAAGATATCCCTTTGACGGTTTCAAAAGGGTAGTAACGTAAACTTCTCATTTTAAAGATTTCTCTGTCCATTTGACCCAGGCTGAATCCTAACTGTAATGTGAACTTTTGGCTATATAGCCCATTTTCTGTTGCATAAATAGTAAAACCTATTGCAAATGGTTTTACACTTTCTCGGCCTCTTGGCTAAGATAGCTTCCCAACTATTGAAAACCTGAATATGCATAATTCAGATGAACTCTATGACCATTAGCATCTGCCCAACGTAGAACCAAGGATTCAGAGCCGATCCTGAAATTAGAAGGTCCTGTGCGAATTTTTTCATAGGGCCTTTTAGGCTGTAAAAAACAATTTCACCCAAAATATCATAACAACAATAAGCAAAAAAAAAAACTGTTAGTATATCCAAATGTTTTTTTTGTGATCATACAATTAATTTTTTCATTGCCAATTTTCAAAAATGTATACTAAGAAAGAAAAGTAGAACTAACAGGACTTGACTAAAAAATTTTCATACGATAAAAATCTACGAGTTTTGGTATATAGGTTAGAATTTAGAAACATGCACCTGTTGTTGCAAATGAGTAACTAACCTAGTGGTTTATTACGCAGCACTCGAGTAGGAGCAGGAGATCCAGACTCGGAATCTTGCCCTTTTCTTTTCTTTTTCCTATAGAAAAGATCCTGGATGGGCTTAGGGAAAAAGAGCCTTAATTGGTAAAGGAAAAGATTTACACGAACCTGGGCCTGGGGCGACCACACCGCTCGCCCTACCTCACGCCCGGCTCTGCAAGGATTTAGCATGAACGATTTTTTGGGGACCATGGCTTTTTTGGGGGACCATGATTATATTTTGGGTAAAGACATTAGAAGTAAATCTAGGTCACCCCTTATCTAGATATTTATATTAATACTTAAATTACCCTCCTGATTAATTTTGGGTGATGATTAGTTAGTGTAATGATTAAGTTAAAGATAATTAGTGAGATTAAAAAATCATATGGTTTTTTTTTTTAAAAGAAGTAGAATTATTGAGAGAGTAAAGTTAGAGAAGATGAAGAAGGAAAACATGAAAAACGATGGATTTTACCAACCACAACCAGAGGAAGGGTATTTGGGTACCCATGTATGCTTCAAACTTAGATAATGTTGGTTGAATTGCTTCAAACTTTCAAAAAAAAATGAAATTTTTTATGTAGATTTGGGCCAGTTCGGTTACCATATGTCAAGAACATGTAACCGAACACACCTGAAAGTGTAGTTCGGTTACGTTTTCCAAACACTCAGGTTACCGAACTCGCTCGCTAATGGAGGTTTTGGTCGTACAGTGTAATGTTCGGTTACCTAGGATAAAATGGCAGGTAACCGAACTTTGAACTTAACAATTTATTTGGGTACATCTTGTGTGTTCGGTTAGTTCGCAAACTTCAACGCAACCAAGTTTCCAACCGAATTGCAGGTTAAAAGTAACCTAATGTTAGAAGTTCGGTTGGTTCGCAAACTTCAACATATTTGCGAATCAACCGAACTCGGCTTATATATGCATATATGCAATTAGGCAAACGTTCGGTTAGTACGAAATTTATTTCTTGGCGAATTAGGTAGAGTTCGGTTACGAAGTTTCGAAGGTAGAGTTCGGTTACAAAGAAAACTTAATCTTTTTGCGAACGAACCGAACTTGTGGACTTCTCATTATTTTCGTAAACTAAAGTTCGGTGATATCCTTATTTTGCGAAGGAATCGAACTTATGGACTTGTGTTGCTCTGATACAAGGAGTTCGGTTAAACGTATTTTTTTGCGAATCAACCGAACTCTGAGTTCGGTTAAGAAAAAATTAATTCGTGATACCGAACTTTTCTCTGAAAAAAAAACCTTCATTAAACCTCTCTGCAACTTCCATTTTCAACTCATTTTAATGATTACTTCTCATTTATTCAACCAAAAACGAATGACAAGTAATGGGTTTGTGAGAATATCTTTGTTAATGTTTTAAATTAAGCTATATATATAATGGTTGGTGGTGGTGGTGGTGGGGTGGTGGTGGTAATCGGAGGTGGTGGTGGTGGTATATCGGAGGTGGTGGGGTGGTATGGTGGTTGGTGTGGTTGGTGGTGGTGATAATCGGAGGAGGTGGTGGTGGTAATCGGCGGTGGTGGGCGTGGTAATCGGTGGTTGGTGGTGGTGATAATCGGAGGTGTGGCGGTGGCGGTGGTAATCGGAAATGGTGGGAGGTGGTGGTGGGAGGAGGTGGTGGTTATATATATATAGATGGTTATTGGGTTGATTTTAAATTAAATTATGTTAATGGTAGGTTAGTCATTTCAATGCTTAGGACGTCCCTTATAACTATATAATTATAGGAAAGGTGCCATAATAAAATCATGGTCCCCTCAAAAAATAATGGTCCCTAAAAAATTGTTCTTTAACATCCATTCCTAGGTCTCCTTCTGTCTTGAAAATGTAGTCATCTTCAAAGGTTCTGCAGTTTCTCTCACGCCATAGAACCCCGACCACTGCAGCCGGTATTAGACCCCAAATATAGTTGCCTGAAGGTGCCAAAGTCTTGGCATTGCACGACGTCCAAGTCTTGGCTCACCCCTACTCAAAAAAAGATGGGTAACAGAAAATATGGTCCTTTAGCATAATTCTCATCAATAAAAATTCATATGGTTGGATCAATCAATTTCTGGTCGAATAGGAAGGACTAGAAATTTCGCCAACAAACTTTTGGTCCTTATAGCAAGCTAGTACAGGAGAAAGAAAAGAAATGTCATTCTAGCAGATTCAGCAAAGTAAAACATTGTGGTCGCTGAATAATTGCAGCGATTGTCCTTGCTTAGAAAAATTTATGTAACGTCCCACTTAAATTAATCCCGTGGTAATTCCAGTCCCTGTCAAAGATGCCGACCATCTCTCCTTTGAGAAGAACACATCCCATACGTTAACAACCTTTATATATCGAGAAAAATCCAAGATATTTAAAGAAAAACAATCCAAGAGCTCATGTCCTTAAATTTCATATCTTCTATTTTGTGGTGCGTGGGTTATCCCACATCATTGTACGGAAATAATTATTGTCCCTTGTGTATTGATAAATATACGTACATGTGATGTAAGATCCAAAGAGTAGGCAACCAAAAAACTACAACAAAAAATGGAAAACATGAAAGTTGAAGTTGTTTTGAAACAAACCATCAAGCCATCCACTCAAACTCCTCTTCACTCTAAAACTTTCAACCTATCTTTTCTTGATCAGCATCTTGGTCCTCCCATATTATTCCTTTTACTCTTTACTACGAATCCGGCGATGTCAACAACAAGAACAATCACTGCGATGGCTACAAGAACAACCTTGAAGAAGCATGTGAACATCGTGTTTCAGTAATCAAGCAGTCATTATCTGAGACACTAGCTAGATACTATCCATTGGCTGGAAGAATGAAAGAAGATAACTTAGCTGTTGAATGCAACGATGAGGGAGTCGAGTACTTTGAAACTAGAGTAAGTGATGTTCGGCTATCTCAAGTTATCAAACGCTCTCCAAATCATAACAGTGTTCTTCGAAAATTCTTGCCTCCTTGTATATCATCTTGCGATAACTCGATGTCCATACCATTTGATTATGGGTTTAAATCGAAGACGCTTTTAGCGATACAAGTTAATATTTTCGAATGTGGTGGGATCGTTATAGGTATGTGCATGGCACATAGACTAGCTGATGCGTCTACAATGTTCACGTTTATCACTGATTGGGCAGCTACAGCTCGTGGTGCAATCGAAGACATCAAGGGTCCTTCTTTTGATTTTTCATACACTCTCTTCCCGCAGAAAGATGTAATAAACAATTTCAAACCCTTCGACCCGATGTTAACGAGAGAAGAAGATCTTGTAACAAAATATTTTGTGTTTCCAGCATCCAAGATAGTTGAACTCAAGAGGAGAAACGTGAACAATATTGTATGTCAAGACACATCTCAACAAAATACCTCACCATGTACCCGTGTTGAAGCTGTAACGTCCTTCATGTGGAAGCGTTACATGGATTCGGTTCGAGCAAAAAATCAGACTCAAGCTACTTCAGTTGAGAAGTATGGGGCGTTGTATACAGTTAACTTAAGGTCAAGGATAACCCCACCATTACCAGCAAACTCTTTTGGCAATATTTATACTTTCACGATTGCACTATCCACCCCGAGTGATGAAAACGATATCGATGATGGTCTCAGAAAAGATGTTAGTTCTCCGAATGACTTGAACCTGGTAGGAAAAGTTAGAGATGCTATAAAGAAAATCGACGACAAATACACAAGAAAACTGCAAAGCTCAGAGGATGAACTAGTAAATGATGTAAAACCACTAACAAGTGGTGAGGCAATATTTTTAGGGTTTAGTAGTTGGTGTAGGTTCCCAATATATGAAGCAGATTTTGGCTGGGGAAAGCCAACATGGGTAAGTATTGGTACCATGGCTCTTCGGAATACTGTGTTTTTGATGGATACAAAATCAGGGGATGGAATAGAAGCATTTGTTAATATGGCTAAAGAAGACATGGATAATTTTGAAGTTAAGCTTTTGGCTGATCAATAATTGCATGTACACCCCACCGTTTAAACTAGTTGTACCGGATGTTTTAAGCTGAAAATTGTGGTCGTGGTTTTGTTTTGCCTAGGTAGCTAGCAGCAACTGGCTTTCTGGTTGCAACAATAAATATTTATAAATGGGACGTGAACGGTAGTCTGTGCCCATTTGTGCTTTTTCTGAGTTGTCCAGTAGCAATAAATCTGAATATTATGTTGATGATGTTTTACTGGTTAAGCTTTTACTTTCATGCAACTAAATATCTTCCTGCGATTATATTTGTGCGCCTCTCACACAAATGCATAGCTTAGAAAATTCTTATCTTTTATTTTATGGTGTATATAAATGCTAGCCCACATGCATGTCCGGGAACTAGTTAAAACTAGAGTATATAAATGGAAATGACGATGGAGGTTGAGGTAGGCTGGGAGAATGAAAGAAGATACATTGAATGCTTGAGCATTTTTAAACTAGAGTAAGTAATGTTCATAACAATGTTCTTCAATAATTCTTACCTCCTTGTATGTCACTGCAGTAGTTCGATGTCCATTTTCTAATGTGGTAGGATCGTTATAGGTATGTGCATGGCACATAAACTAGTTAATGCGTCTGAAATGTCCACTTCTGTTGCTGTTTGGGTTGCCATAGTTCGTGGGGAAATCGAAGGGGTCCTCCTGACTTTTCGTACACTCTCTTCCGCAGAAAGATAAATCCAAACGATTTCAAATCCTTCGACCCGCCGATGTGAAGGAGAGAAGAATCTTTGTTTACCGCGTCCAAAATAGCTGAACTTAAAAAGGAGAGACGTGAACGTATCTCCTCTTAAGCTCAGCTATCTTGTGTACGGTTAACACTACTAAAGAAGATATGGATGAATTTGGCATGCGTTTTGGAAAATAAATTTTATCCTTCTAAATCTCCATGTTTGACTACTTTGGCATGATTATGGATATGAAATCCATAGTTACACTAATTTCACTTTTCGAATACTTATTTTTTTATTTTATAGAAGCATTTGCTAACATGATTAAAGAAAACCTGGATGGATTTGAAATTAGGCGTTTGGCTGGTCAATAATTGTACGTACAACCTACCGTTTAAACTACGGAAAATGGGTCACTTGTCCAAATATTTTTAAATCACGGTTCAAATGGACGGGTAAAAAATAGTTTGGGTGAAATGGCCAAAAGAAAATAGTAAGGATGAAACTGGATACATCTTGTTTAAATTAAAAATAAAAAAAATATTTGAAAATAGGCACGATGAAATTGGTTACATCCTGCCTATTTTTATATTTTTGACCATTTAAGCAGTATCAAAATTTAACTGTCTATTTCACCCAAAAATTGTTGATTTTAGTATTTTTAACCAATTTTGTATTTAAACTAGTTGTGAAGTGCACTTCAAGTTTAAAATTGTGGTCGTGGTTTTGCTCGTCGACTGTAACAATTATTTTCTTATTGCAACAGTAAATATTTGTGATTGTGACGTTAACGATGGTCTTTACTCGTTTGTAGCTCAGTTGGCCAGAGCAGAGCAATAAATTTTGAATATGATGTTGATGCAGCTCCACAAATGCATGGACCCAGTGTTCTAAACAACACAAAAATTTTCATTAATAAAATTTAATTGAATACATAGTTAGCTTAAAATGGTCCCCTTCTGGCAATCAACTTCTAAAGTAATTAAAATGGTGATGAAATAAAAGATATTTTGTAAAAAGGTTGTATATTATTTAGCATATTAGAGTCTGGGTCGTGAAACATGTCGTTGTTGCGTTTGGGTCGAAGACTAACTTTGATTGTCAAATTTCTTACCAAAATACCCTTATAAACTAGTTAAATAACATTATGTCCTTGCTTAATCACCATCAATGGTGACTTCTAAATATCAAACCCAAACAACAGAGTTTTTCGTGATGTTTCTCGTATAATATAGATCACTGTATATGATTATGAGAAAAGAAAATTCACGATCACTTTCTCTCCCCATTCAATCTTAGCTTACCAAATTTGTACAAAAGAAATAACACTTTGGGAAAAACATACTTTGACAACCCCACACAAGTGTCGTAGTAGATCTACAACGACACTTATCGATGGGTTGCGGAAGGGGGGTTACAGAAGGTCCCCGATTTACTACGACTTCGAGCTAAGAGTCGTAAACCTAGTTGTGGTTCATGTTTGGACTACCTTGTGGTTCAGTTGTGATTCTCTCTCGATTTTATTTTGAAAGCCTAAAACAACTTCTACAAGAGTTGTGAAGCCGTCTTTCACTATACCTACAGGAGTTGTATGACATCCTTCCACAACAACCTATATGTATTGTAGAAAACCTTATCACAACACACCAGTAAGGTTATCAAACTCTAACATAATTTTCTAGAATTTCTTCCACAACTCCTATTTATATTGTTGTACATGCTTTCACAATATTTGATAAGTGTAGTAAAATTCTGTCACACAACTTCTTTGCCTGGTGTGAATAGTACTATTACTACTCTTGTTATAATGGTTGAAATTTTTTGTACAACTTCTAATATGTGTAGTACAAGTCCGTAACACAACTTCTATAAATGTTGTGAATAGTACTATTACTACTCTTGTTATAATGGTTCAAATTTTTTGTACAACCTCTAATATGTGTAGTACAAGTCCATAACACAACTTCTATAAATGTTTTGAATAGTACTATTACTACTCCTGTTGTAATGGTTGAAAATTTTTGTACATCCTTTAATATGTATTGTAAAAGTCCATAACACAACCTGTGCCTTGTGTAGTCATAATCTCTAATACAACAAAGGTTTTCACTAGTTGAATGTTGACCTACAACCCTTGTTTGGAGTTGTGTGCATAAACCTTTTTTGAAAAAAAAAAATTCACAGCTGAACCTAATTGCCGAAAGTAATTCACATTCATATTAAACCTGCCAGTGTAACACATTACATTCATTCAAGTTCACCTGCTAGTGTTAAACACACACATTTAAAAAATGGCAGAGATATATATGTTTGTTACCAAAAGTTAAAAGTTTCTTGAACACACACCAAGTTAAAGATAAGATAACATGTCTATTCGAACACTATTCGATCCTTGGGCCATGAGACAATACTTCCAACAGCATCAGCAACAAACTTGAACTCTGAAGTTGGCTTGTAGATATGAGCACCTTCAATGAGAAATCAACACACACAGTGTAGGCTCCAAAACCTATTGGCCTCCCATGTATCTCCTGCGTGGGATCTGTTTCACTAATTTTTGCATCAGCCACCACCTCTCATTTCTTGTACCAACTTAGTAACCGGCAAGGTGTAAATCTTTCTGTCACTTTCACATCACTTGATCTGTTGACAGGACTAGTAGTGGGATTTGAGGCTTTTCCATTGCAGGGGACAACTCTGCTAGTACTAGCACATTGTTGCTTGCAACTGTACTGTCAGTGTGAGAGTGGACTTCAGCGCAGACACACTTTGAGCTCTTATCCTGTAGAAAAAACAGATAGACAGTATGAGTGGCACAATCATGTTTGAATTCATCAACTATAAAAAGAAAACCAAAAACCAAACCATGAAAAAATAAATTCTCACCTCTAACATCACAAGACGATCATTCATTGCACTACAGCTTTCCTGACACTCTTGAATGATCAACTTATAGTGATTATTGGATGCAATCTTTTTACGTGTCGTTCCAAACCCCATGCCTTTAAGTCTTACCCCTTTATCTTCACCAAGAGCCTTTGTAAGAACATCGTCTGTCAAGGAAGATCCATTATGAAAACCATGATGTGCTTGAGTTTCTTCAATTTTTTTCTATACAAGTGTGAAACACATAAGATATTGTTGCATTATTTAAGCACACATAAATTCAAAGAAGGAAGAAGAGAATATTTCTCACAAAAGCACTTAGAACACCAAAATTTGGTTCCTTTCCTTCACGTTGTTTGTGACCTGCTACCCATAAATCAGCTCTATCAATCTGTTCAGTTGTGCTCAGTTTTTTTTGCTGCAAAGAAAATTTGAATCCCAATTAGTTAACAGCTTCCACAATTGAAGTCAAGTAAATTGTAGTCTTAATTATTGTTTGGACATGCATCAGTATGCAACACTAATAAGTCAAAATTAGAGCACAAAAGAGAAGGCCATGAAACACACAAAATACTCAATCGAGGGTAGAACATACCATCTTAACCTTTTGATCTGCAAAGGGAAATTGAGCAGTCAATAGACAAATTTCAAATTTTCAAGCTTAAAATATAATCATTCATTATATTAGAAACACTTACTCTGAATTCAGGAGAGCCTACACGTTTCACAAACGTTTCCCACTCATTGACAGACATGCTCGTGGGCATTAGCTTTGCAATCCTTCTCTCTCTTTCTTCCCCTTGTAGCTGATCCAAAGCCTCGAGTACCAAACCGGCTTTTCTAGATCGAGATTCTCTAAGATATGCTCCCATTTTGGCGAAATAGTAGTCTTGGTAATGTTCAGGCACAATGGACCGTTGCTGCAAATAAATGTAGATCATTTTAGTTAGAATCTGCTATGAGTTAAAGAGTTGTCGACTAATGAAAAGAGTTGAAGAGTTAACATTCCATATGTTGGCCTTGGACTGGGGAGGAACAACTTTCCAATCCTTGTTTGTTAACGGAATGTTTCGCCAAACTAACACCCCTAGACAACTTGCCAGATACACGGATTGGTTGATCACCAATCCTTGGACTGGGGAGGAACAACTCTCCAATCCTTGATCACCAATTGGTTGTTCTTTAAAGTTGAAGGGAACTTTGGCTTTTGGATCTGTGTTATCTAACCTCATTGCATGCATCTGCGTTGGTCCATGTGGAACAAACTTTCGTCTCTTTGTGTGTAAAGAACAAGATTGGTTGTATTGATGGAACTATTTCTAAACCAACTGACCCGACAAAACTCGGAGAATGGATGCGAGCAGATGGTCTTGTCATTGGTTGGATTCATGCTGCTATCCTTCCTAGCATTAAAGATAGTTTTCTTATGCTCTTACTTCTTTGCATCTCTGGAAAGATCTTGAGAACCGGTATGTTGAATCTTGTTCTCCTAAGATGTATCAATTGAAACAACAACTTGCTTCTATTAAGCAAGATGGTTCATCCGTAATGGTTTTTTATAGTTGTCTTCGTGCTACTTACGGATGCTATTAGACCTGTAAGTACTTGTATTTGTCCTAATGCCAAGAATATTATTGATCATCTCAATCAACACATGGCAATGAATTTATTGCAAGGTCTTCATGATAGGATTGTTGGTCTCCGCTCTAATATCTTGCAGAGTACTGAGTTTCCATCTTTGTTAACTATTTATAACTTAGTCCGACAAGAAGAGGTTCAACAATCTTTGACTAATACCATTCCGGTTTTCGAACCGGCTACTCTTGATGTTGCTCGCCATGATGGTGATAGATCTTCCAAAATTAACAAAAAGAGGAGTTATTATTGTGATATTGTTATAAGGATGGTCATACTAGAGACCGTTGTTACAAACTGAATGGTTATCCACCAAAACAGAAGCGTAAGGATGGCACAACTTTGGCTACCACTTCTGCTGTTGTTCAAGGTATAATACCGCAACAAAATAATGCATCACAAGGGATAGTTCCTCCACAAACTAATGTTGCTCCTCTTTTCCCTAGATTATCCGCTGATCATTTGGCTCGCTTGGCTGCTTTTGCTGCGTCACTCCCTGCTATAGCCGACGAAAAACCTAAAATGAATCTTACTGGTACGTTTTTATGTTCCTTTGTTACTGAATGGGTTATTGATAGTGGTGCTACCCACCATGCTTGTTCATCTCTAAAATTCTTTTCAACTTATAAACTTTCCCCACCTAATATGGGTGTTTTATTTGCTGACGGTACAAGGGATTTGATACCATGTTAGAATATGGGCATCCAACTCAAAACTAATTACAACTACGTCATCTACAAATGTTGATTTTTTCTGTGAATATCCACCATATTTACATATACCTATGCAACCTTCAGATTCCACTAATAATCCTTCATCTGCTTCCGCACCTACTTTGTCTACAACACCACCTTCTCCCATTCCACATGTTGACACGCATGCATCAACATCTCCTTCCCAAACAGGTGTCCACATCCATGAACTTCCACCTGATTCTCAAACTAGTATGGTTCATGAATCCACACTTGATTCTGACCACACAGCTGATCCTGTTAACTCTCCTTGTCCTGTTTTACGACGATCAGAAAGATCGCACAATTTACCTTCTTACTTAAAAGATTATGTTTGTTCCTCTGTTGAGTGTTCTCAATCTCAACCTTATGCTCTTACAAATTATTTGTCGTTTGACAATTTTATTCCTTCTCATAAAAAAAATTTGACTACAGTTTTGAACACAATGGAACCAACTTCTTTTAAAGTTGCTATGCAGATTCCAGTATGGCGTAATGCTCTGGTTAAAGAAGTTCGGGCTTTGAAGGACTATGACACTTGGACAGAGATGGTATTTATTCCTCCTGGTAAGTCTATTGTTGGTTGCAAATGGGTTTACAAAATGAAATATAAATATGATGGTAGTATCGCGCAATACAAAGCGTGTTTGATTGCAAAAGGTTATACCCAACTTGAAGGGGTGGAATATCATGATACGTTTGCTCATGTTGCAAAGTTAGTTACTATTAGAGTTTTTCTTTCTTTAGCTTCCATAAAAGGTTGGAATTCACGCCAACTTGATGTTAACAATGCATTTCTTCAAGGTGATCTTGATGAGGAAGTTTATATGCGTCCTCCACCTAGATTTGGTAAACCTAACCAAGTTTGTCGTTTAAACAAATCTATTTACGATCTTAAACAGGCTTCTCACCAGTGGTTTGCGAAATTTTCGTCCCCCTTATTGCTGAGGGTTTCCAGCAATCTACTGTTGATTACTCGTTGTTTACTATTCATCGAAAATCCTTATCTCTATATGTTTTAGTCTATGTCGATGATATTGTGATTACCGACAATGATTCACTTCTATTTCGCGTCTAATTTCTCGTTCAGAGACTTTGTTTTCAATTAAAGACTTGGATCGTTTACAATATTTTTCGGGAATAGAGGTTTCCCATTCTCATGATGAAATTTTTCTCTGTCAACGGAAATATATTCTTGATCTTGCGTGATTCTGGCCTAACGGGGGAAAAGCCATCAGCATTTCCAATGGAACAACATTTAAAGTTATTACCCACAAATGGTGCTCCACTTGAAGAACCGTCACAATTTAGGCGTCTTATTGGTCACTTACTCTATCTTACAGTAACCAGACCCCACATTAATTATGCAGTTACCTATTTAAGTCAATTTATGTCATCTCCTAGAACTGCACATTTTGATGTTGCGATCCGAGTCCTTCGATATCTTAAGGGAGCTTTAGGACATGACATTCTTCTTTCTTCTCGTAGTTCTTTACAGTTGACAGGATTTACTGATTCGGACTGGGATGGTTGTCCTACCACCCGCTGACCCACAACTGGCTATTTTGTTTTATTGGGTGACAGTCCTATTTCTTGGTGTTGATGGTGGATATTCATTTAAGGCTAAAATTGTTAAAGCCAAAATTATGCGCGGATATCCTGCAAAGGATAAAGCCACTGATAAAATGATGAATACTTCTTCACTTCGCTAATATACTTAGAATGGGGCATGTAGCAAAAATCCCATGTACCCTATGAATTTATCGCATCATGACCAGCCTTGTATTTCCTGGATGGGCTTAGGGAAAAAGAGCCTTAATTGGTAAAGGAAAAGATTTACACGAACCTGGGCCTGGGGCGACCACACCGCTCGCCCTACCTCACGCCCGGCTCTGCAAGGATTTAGCATGAACGATTTTTTGGGGACCATGGCTTTTTTGGGGGACCATGATTATATTTTGGGTAAAGACATTAGAAGTAAATCTAGGTCACCCCTTATCTAGATATTTATATTAATACTTAAATTACCCTCCTGATTAATTTTGGGTGATGATTAGTTAGTGTAATGATTAAGTTAAAGATAATTAGTGAGATTAAAAAATCATATGGTTTTTTTTTTTAAAAGAAGTAGAATTATTGAGAGAGTAAAGTTAGAGAAGATGAAGAAGGAAAACATGAAAAACGATGGATTTTACCAACCACAACCAGAGGAAGGGTATTTGGGTACCCATGTATGCTTCAAACTTAGATAATGTTGGTTGAATTGCTTCAAACTTTCAAAAAAAAATGAAATTTTTTATGTAGATTTGGGCCAGTTCGGTTACCATATGTCAAGAACATGTAACCGAACACACCTGAAAGTGTAGTTCGGTTACGTTTTCCAAACACTCAGGTTACCGAACTCGCTCGCTAATGGAGGTTTTGGTCGTACAGTGTAATGTTCGGTTACCTAGGATAAAATGGCAGGTAACCGAACTTTGAACTTAACAATTTATTTGGGTACATCTTGTGTGTTCGGTTAGTTCGCAAACTTCAACGCAACCAAGTTTCCAACCGAATTGCAGGTTAAAAGTAACCTAATGTTAGAAGTTCGGTTGGTTCGCAAACTTCAACATATTTTGCGAATCAACCGAACTCGGCTTATATATGCATATATGCAATTAGGCAAACGTTCGGTTAGTACGAAATTTATTTCTTGGCGAATTAGGTAGAGTTCGGTTACGAAGTTTCGAAGGTAGAGTTCGGTTACAAAGAAAACTTAATCTTTTTGCGAACGAACCGAACTTGTGGACTTCTCATTATTTTCGTAAACTAAAGTTCGGTGATATCCTTATTTTGCGAAGGAATCGAACTTATGGACTTGTGTTGCTCTGATACAAGGAGTTCGGTTAAACGTATTTTTTTGCGAATCAACCGAACTCTGAGTTCGGTTAAGAAAAAATTAATTCGTGATACCGAACTTTTCTCTGAAAAAAAAACCTTCATTAAACCTCTCTGCAACTTCCATTTTCAACTCATTTTAATGATTACTTCTCATTTATTCAACCAAAAACGAATGACAAGTAATGGGTTTGTGAGAATATCTTTGTTAATGTTTTAAATTAAGCTATATATATATAATGGTTGGTGGTGGTTGGTGGTGGTGATAATCGGAGGAGGTGGTGGTGGTAATCGGCGGTGGTGGGCGTGGTAATCGGTGGTTGGTGGTGGTGATAATCGGAGGTGGTGGCGGTGGTAATCGGAAATGGTGGGAGGTGGTGGTGGGAGGAGGTGGTGGTTATATATATATAGATGGTTATTGGGTTGATTTTAAATTAAATTATGTTAATGGTAGGTTAGTCATTTCAATGCTTAGGACGTCCCTTATAACTATATAATTATAGGAAAGGTGCCATAATAAAATCATGGTCCCCTCAAAAAAATAATGGTCCCTAAAAAATTGTTCTTTAACATCCATTCCTAGGTCTCCTTCTGTCTTGAAAATGTAGTCATCTTCAAAGGTTCTGCAGTTTCTCTCACGCCATAGAACCCCGACCACTGCAGCCGGTATTAGACCCCAAATATAGTTGCCTGAAGGTGCCAAAGTCTTGGCATTGCACGACGTCCAAGTCTTGGCTCACCCCTACTCAAAAAAAAGATGGGTAACAGAAAATATGGTCCTTTAGCATAATTCTCATCAATAAAAATTCATATGGTTGGATCAATCAATTTCTGGTCGAATAGGAAGGACTAGAAATTTCGCCAACAAACTTTTGGTCCTTATAGCAAGCTAGTACAGGAGAAAGAAAAGAAATGTCATTCTAGCAGATTCAGCAAAGTAAAACATTGTGGTCGCTGAATAATTGCAGCGATTGTCCTTGCTTAGAAAAATTTATGTAACGTCCCACTTAAATTAATCCCGTGGTAATTCCAGTCCCTGTCAAAGATGCCGACCATCTCTCCTTTGAGAAGAACACATCCCATACGTTAACAACCTTTATATATCGAGAAAAATCCAAGATATTTAAAGAAAAACAATCCAAGAGCTCATGTCCTTAAATTTCATATCTTCTATTTTGTGGTGCGTGGGTTATCCCACATCATTGTACGGAAATAATTATTGTCCCTTGTGTATTGATAAATATACGTACATGTGATGTAAGATCCAAAGAGTAGGCAACCAAAAAACTACAACAAAAAATGGAAAACATGAAAGTTGAAGTTGTTTTGAAACAAACCATCAAGCCATCCACTCAAACTCCTCTTCACTCTAAAACTTTCAACCTATCTTTTCTTGATCAGCATCTTGGTCCTCCCATATATATTCCTTTTACTCTTTACTACGAATCCGGCGATGTCAACAACAAGAACAATCACTGCGATGGCTACAAGAACAACCTTGAAGAAGCATGTGAACATCGTGTTTCAGTAATCAAGCAGTCATTATCTGAGACACTAGCTAGATACTATCCATTGGCTGGAAGAATGAAAGAAGATAACTTAGCTGTTGAATGCAACGATGAGGGAGTCGAGTACTTTGAAACTAGAGTAAGTGATGTTCGGCTATCTCAAGTTATCAAACGCTCTCCAAATCATAACAGTGTTCTTCGAAAATTCTTGCCTCCTTGTATATCATCTTGCGATAACTCGATGTCCATACCATTTGATTATGGGTTTAAATCGAAGACGCTTTTAGCGATACAAGTTAATATTTTCGAATGTGGTGGGATCGTTATAGGTATGTGCATGGCACATAGACTAGCTGATGCGTCTACAATGTTCACGTTTATCACTGATTGGGCAGCTACAGCTCGTGGTGCAATCGAAGACATCAAGGGTCCTTCTTTTGATTTTTTACACTCTCTTCCCGCAGAAAGATGTAATAAACAATTTCAAACCCTTCGACCCGATGTTAACGAGAGAAGAAGATCTTGTAACAAAATATTTTGTGTTTCCAGCATCCAAGATAGTTGAACTCAAGAGGAGAAACGTGAACAATATTGTATGTCAAGACACATCTCAACAAAATACCTCACCATGTACCCGTGTTGAAGCTGTAACGTCCTTCATGTGGAAGCGTTACATGGATTCGGTTCGAGCAAAATCAGACTCAAGCTACTTCAGTTGAGAGTATGGGGCGTTGTATACAGTTACTTAAGGTCAAGGATAACCCCACCATTACCAGCAAACTCTTTTGGCAATATTTATACTTTCACGATTGCACTATCCACCCCGAGTGATGAAAACGATATCGATGATGGTCTCAGAAAAGATGTTAGTTCTCCGAATGACTTGAACCTGGTAGGAAAAGTTAGAGATGCTATAAAGAAAATCGACGACAAATACACAAGAAAACTGCAAAGCTCAGAGGATGAACTAGTAAATGATGTAAAACCACTAACAAGTGGTGAGGCAATATTTTTAGGGTTTAGTAGTTGGTGTAGGTTCCCAATATATGAAGCAGATTTTGGCTGGGGAAAGCCAACATGGGTAAGTATTGGTACCATGGCTCTTCGGAATACTGTGTTTTTGATGGATACAAAATCAGGGGATGGAATAGAAGCATTTGTTAATATGGCTAAAGAAGACATGGATAATTTTGAAGTTAAGCTTTTGGCTGATCAATAATTGCATGTACACCCCACCGTTTAAACTAGTTGTACCGGATGTTTTAAGCTGAAAATTGTGGTCGTGGTTTTGTTTTGCCTAGGTAGCTAGCAGCAACTGGCTTTCTGGTTGCAACAATAAATATTTATAAATGGGACGTGAACGGTAGTCTGTGCCCATTTGTGCTTTTTCTGAGTTGTCCAGTAGCAATAAATCTGAATATTATGTTGATGATGTTTTACTGGTTAAGCTTTTACTTTCATGCAACTAAATATCTTCCTGCGATTATATTTGTGCGCCTCTCACACAAATGCATAGCTTAGAAAATTCTTATCTTTTATTTTATGGTGTATATAAATGCTAGCCCACATGCATGTCCGGGAACTAGTTAAAACTAGAGTATATAAATGGAAATGACGATGGAGGTTGAGGTAGGCTGGGAGAATGAAAGAAGATACATTGAATGCTTGAGCATTTTTAAACTAGAGTAAGTAATGTTCATAACAATGTTCTTCAATAATTCTTACCTCCTTGTATGTCACTGCAGTAGTTCGATGTCCATTTTCTAATGTGGTAGGATCGTTATAGGTATGTGCATGGCACATAAACTAGTTAATGCGTCTGAAATGTCCACTTCTGTTGCTGTTTGGGTTGCCATAGTTCGTGGGGAAATCGAAGGGGTCCTCCTGACTTTTCGTACACTCTCTTCCGCAGAAAGATAAATCCAAACGATTTCAAATCCTTCGACCCGCCGATGTGAAGGAGAGAAGAATCTTTGTTTACCGCGTCCAAAATAGCTGAACTTAAAAAGGAGAGACGTGAACGTATCTCCTCTTAAGCTCAGCTATCTTGTGTACGGTTAACACTACTAAAGAAGATATGGATGAATTTGGCATGCGTTTTGGAAAATAAATTTTATCCTTCTAAATCTCCATGTTTGACTACTTTGGCATGATTATGGATATGAAATCCATAGTTACACTAATTTCACTTTTCGAATACTTATTTATTTTTATTTTATAGAAGCATTTGCTAACATGATTAAAGAAAACCTGGATGGATTTGAAATTAGGCGTTTGGCTGGTCAATAATTGTACGTACAACCTACCGTTTAAACTACGGAAAATGGGTCACTTGTCCAAATATTTTTAAATCACGGTTCAAATGGACGGGTAAAAAATAGTTTGGGTGAAATGGCCAAAAGAAAATAGTAAGGATGAAACTGGATACATCTTGTTTAAATTAAAAATAAAAAAAATATTTGAAAATAGGCACGATGAAATTGGTTACATCCTGCCTATTTTTATATTTTTGACCATTTAAGCAGTATCAAAATTTAACTGTCTATTTCACCCAAAAATTGTTGATTTTAGTATTTTTAACCAATTTTGTATTTAAACTAGTTGTGAAGTGCACTTCAAGTTTAAAATTGTGGTCGTGGTTTTGCTCGTCGACTGTAACAATTATTTTCTTATTGCAACAGTAAATATTTGTGATTGTGACGTTAACGATGGTCTTTACTCGTTTGTAGCTCAGTTGGCCAGAGCAGAGCAATAAATTTTGAATATGATGTTGATGCAGCTCCACAAATGCATGGACCCAGTGTTCTAAACAACACAAAAATTTTCATTAATAAAATTTAATTGAATACATAGTTAGCTTAAAATGGTCCCCTTCTGGCAATCAACTTCTAAAGTAATTAAAATGGTGATGAAATAAAAGATATTTTGTAAAAAGGTTGTATATTATTTAGCATATTAGAGTCTGGGTCGTGAAACATGTCGTTGTTGCGTTTGGGTCGAAGACTAACTTTGATTGTCAAATTTCTTACCAAAATACCCTTATAAACTAGTTAAATAACATTATGTCCTTGCTTAATCACCATCAATGGTGACTTCTAAATATCAAACCCAAACAACAGAGTTTTTCGTGATGTTTCTCGTATAATATAGATCACTGTATATGATTATGAGAAAAGAAAATTCACGATCACTTTCTCTCCCCATTCAATCTTAGCTTACCAAATTTGTACAAAAGAAATAACACTTTGGGAAAAACATACTTTGACAACCCCACACAAGTGTCGTAGTAGATCTACAACGACACTTATCGATGGGTTGCGGAAGGGGGGTTACAGAAGGTCCCCGATTTACTACGACTTCGAGCTAAGAGTCGTAAACCTAGTTGTGGTTCATGTTTGGACTACCTTGTGGTTCAGTTGTGATTCTCTCTCGATTTTATTTTGAAAGCCTAAAACAACTTCTACAAGAGTTGTGAAGCCGTCTTTCACTATACCTACAGGAGTTGTATGACATCCTTCCACAACAACCTATATGTATTGTAGAAAACCTTATCACAACACACCAGTAAGGTTATCAAACTCTAACATAATTTTCTAGAATTTCTTCCACAACTCCTATTTATATTGTTGTACATGCTTTCACAATATTTGATAAGTGTAGTAAAAGTCTGTCACACAACTTCTTTGCCTGGTGTGAATAGTACTATTACTACTCTTGTTATAATGGTTGAAATTTTTGTACAACTTCTAATATGGTAGTACAAGTCCGTAACACAACTTCTATAAATGTTGTGAATAGTACTATTACTACTCTTGTTATAATGGTTCAAATTTTTTGTACAACCTCTAATATGTGTAGTACAAGTCCATAACACAACTTCTATAAATGTTTTGAATAGTACTATTACTACTCCTGTTGTAATGGTTGAAAATTTTTGTACATCCTTTAATATGTATTGTAAAAGTCCATAACACAACCTGTGCCTTGTGTAGTCATAATCTCTAATACAACAAAGGTTTTCACTAGTTGAATGTTGACCTACAACCCTTGTTTGGAGTTGTGTGCATAAACCTTTTTTGAAAAAAAAAAATTCACAGCTGAACCTAATTGCCGAAAGTAATTCACATTCATATTAAACCTGCCAGTGTAACACATTACATTCATTCAAGTTCACCTGCTAGTGTTAAACACACACATTTAAAAAATGGCAGAGATATATATGTTTGTTACCAAAAGTTAAAAGTTTCTTGAACACACACCAAGTTAAAGATAAGATAACATGTCTATTCGAACACTATTCGATCCTTGGGCCATGAGACAATACTTCCAACAGCATCAGCAACAAACTTGAACTCTGAAGTTGGCTTGTAGATATGAGCACCTTCAATGAGAAATCAACACACACAGTGTAGGCTCCAAAACCTATTGGCCTCCCATGTATCTCCTGCGTGGGATCTGTTTCACTAATTTTTGCATCAGCCACCACCTCTCATTTCTTGTACCAACTTAGTAACCGGCAAGGTGTAAATCTTTCTGTCACTTTCACATCACTTGATCTGTTGACAGGACTAGTAGTGGGATTTGAGGCTTTTCCATTGCAGGGGACAACTCTGCTAGTACTAGCACATTGTTGCTTGCAACTGTACTGTCAGTGTGAGAGTGGACTTCAGCGCAGACACACTTTGAGCTCTTATCCTGTAGAAAAAACAGATAGACAGTATGAGTGGCACAATCATGTTTGAATTCATCAACTATAAAAAGAAAACCAAAAACCAAACCATGAAAAAATAAATTCTCACCTCTAACATCACAAGACGATCATTCATTGCACTACAGCTTTCCTGACACTCTTGAATGATCAACTTATAGTGATTATTGGATGCAATCTTTTTACGTGTCGTTCCAAACCCCATGCCTTTAAGTCTTACCCCTTTATCTTCACCAAGAGCCTTTGTAAGAACATCGTCTGTCAAGGAAGATCCATTATGAAAACCATGATGTGCTTGAGTTTCTTCAATTTTTTCTATACAAGTGTGAAACACATAAGATATTGTTGCATTATTAAGCACACATAAATTCAAAGAAGGAAGAAGAGAATATTTCTCACAAAAGCACTTAGAACACCAAAATTTGGTTCCTTTCCTTCACGTTGTTTGTGACCTGCTACCCATAAATCAGCTCTATCAATCTGTTCAGTTGTGCTCAGTTTTTTTTGCTGCAAAGAAAATTTGAATCCCAATTAGTTAACAGCTTCCACAATTGAAGTCAAGTAAATTGTAGTCTTAATTATTGTTTGGACATGCATCAGTATGCAACACTAATAAGTCAAAATTAGAGCACAAAAGAGAAGGCCATGAAACACACAAAATACTCAATCGAGGGTAGAACATACCATCTTAACCTTTTGATCTGCAAAGGGAATTGAGCAGTCAATAGACAAATTTCAATTTTCAAGCTTAAAATATAATCATTCATTATATTAGAAACACTTACTCTGAATTCAGGAGAGCCTACACGTTTCACAAACGTTTCCCACTCATTGACAGACATGCTCGTGGGCATTAGCTTTGCAATCCTTCTCTCTCTTTCTTCCCCTTGTAGCTGATCCAAAGCCTCGAGTACCAAACCGGCTTTTCTAGATCGAGATTCTCTAAGATATGCTCCCATTTTGGCGAAATAGTAGTCTTGGTAATGTTCAGGCACAATGGACCGTTGCTGCAAATAAATGTAGATCATTTTAGTTAGAATCTGCTATGAGTTAAAGAGTTGTCGACTAATGAAAAGAGTTGAAGAGTTAACATTCCATATGTTGGCCTTGGACTGGGGAGGAACAACTTTCCAATCCTTGTTTGTTAACGGAATGTTTCGCCAAACTAACACCCCTAGACAACTTGCCAGATACACGGATTGGTTGATCACCAATCCTTGGACTGGGGAGGAACAACTCTCCAATCCTTGATCACCAATTGGTTGTTCTTTAAAGTTGAAGGGAACTTTGGCTTTTGGATCTGTGTTATCTAACCTCATTGCATGCATCTGCGTTGGTCCATGTGGAACAAACTTTCGTCTCTTTGTGTGTAAAGAACAAGATTGGTTGTATTGATGGAACTATTTCTAAACCAACTGACCCGACAAAACTCGGAGAATGGATGCGAGCAGATGGTCTTGTCATTGGTTGGATTCATGCTGCTATCCTTCCTAGCATTAAAGATAGTGTTTCTTATGCTCTTACTTCTTTGCATCTCTGGAAAGATCTTGAGAACCGGTATGTTGAATCTTGTTCTCCTAAGATGTATCAATTGAAACAACAACTTGCTTCTATTAAGCAAGATGGTTCATCCGTAATGGTTTTTTATAGTTGTCTTCGTGCTACTTACGGATGCTATTAGACCTGTAAGTACTTGTATTTGTCCTAATGCCAAGAATATTATTGATCATCTCAATCAACACATGGCAATGAAGTTATTGCAAGGTCTTCATGATAGGATTGTTGGTCTCCGCTCTAATATCTTGCAGAGTACTGAGTTTCCATCTTTGTTAACTATTTATAACTTAGTCCGACAAGAAGAGGTTCAACAATCTTTGACTAATACCATTCCGGTTTTCGAACCGGCTACTCTTGATGTTGCTCGCCATGATGGTGATAGATCTTCCAAAATTAACAAAAAGAGGAGTTATTATTGTGATTATTGTTATAAGGATGGTCATACTAGAGACCGTTGTTACAAACTGAATGGTTATCCACCAAAACAGAAGCGTAAGGATGGCACAACTTTGGCTACCACTTCTGCTGTTGTTCAAGGTATAATACCGCAACAAAATAATGCATCACAAGGGATAGTTCCTCCACAAACTAATGTTGCTCCTCTTTTCCCTAGATTATCCGCTGATCATTTGGCTCGCTTGGCTGCTTTTGCTGCGTCACTCCCTGCTATAGCCGACGAAAAACCTAAAATGAATCTTACTGGTACGTTTTTATGTTCCTTTGTTACTGAATGGGTTATTGATAGTGGTGCTACCCACCATGCTTGTTCATCTCTAAAATTCTTTTCAACTTATAAACTTTCCCCACCTAATATGGGTGTTTTATTTGCTGACGGTACAAGGGATTTGATACCATGTTAGAATATGGGCATCCAACTCAAAACTAATTACAACTACGTCATCTACAAATGTTGATTTTTTCTGTGAATATCCACCATATTTACATATACCTATGCAACCTTCAGATTCCACTAATAATCCTTCATCTGCTTCCGCACCTACTTTGTCTACAACACCACCTTCTCCCATTCCACATGTTGACACGCATGCATCAACATCTCCTTCCCAAACAGGTGTCCACATCCATGAACTTCCACCTGATTCTCAAACTAGTATGGTTCATGAATCCACACTTGATTCTGACCACACAGCTGATCCTGTTAACTCTCCTTGTCCTGTTTTACGACGATCAGAAAGATCGCACAATTTACCTTCTTACTTAAAAGATTATGTTTGTTCCTCTGTTGAGTGTTCTCAATCTCAACCTTATGCTCTTACAAATTATTTGTCGTTTGACAATTTTATTCCTTCTCATAAAAAAAATTTGACTACAGTTTTGAACACAATGGAACCAACTTCTTTTAAAGTTGCTATGCAGATTCCAGTATGGCGTAATGCTCTGGTTAAAGAAGTTCGGGCTTTGAAGGACTATGACACTTGGACAGAGATGGTATTTATTCCTCCTGGTAAGTCTATTGTTGGTTGCAAATGGGTTTACAAAATGAAATATAAATATGATGGTAGTATCGCGCAATACAAAGCGTGTTTGATTGCAAAAGGTTATACCCAACTTGAAGGGGTGGAATATCATGATACGTTTGCTCATGTTGCAAAGTTAGTTACTATTAGAGTTTTTCTTTCTTTAGCTTCCATAAAAGGTTGGAATTCACGCCAACTTGATGTTAACAATGCATTTCTTCAAGGTGATCTTGATGAGGAAGTTTATATGCGTCCTCCACCTAGATTTGGTAAACCTAACCAAGTTTGTCGTTTAAACAAATCTATTTACGATCTTAAACAGGCTTCTCACCAGTGGTTTGCGAAATTTTCGTCCCCCTTATTGCTGAGGGTTTCCAGCAATCTACTGTTGATTACTCGTTGTTTACTATTCATCGAAAATCCTTATCTCTATATGTTTTAGTCTATGTCGATGATATTGTGATTACCGACAATGATTCACTTCTATTTCGCGTCTAATTTCTCGTTCAGAGACTTTGTTTTCAATTAAAGACTTGGATCGTTTACAATATTTTTCGGGAATAGAGGTTTCCCATTCTCATGATGAAATTTTTCTCTGTCAACGGAAATATATTCTTGATCTTGCGTGATTCTGGCCTAACGGGGGAAAAGCCATCAGCATTTCCAATGGAACAACATTTAAAGTTATTACCCACAAATGGTGCTCCACTTGAAGAACCGTCACAATTTAGGCGTCTTATTGGTCACTTACTCTATCTTACAGTAACCAGACCCCACATTAATTATGCAGTTACCTATTTAAGTCAATTTATGTCATCTCCTAGAACTGCACATTTTGATGTTGCGATCCGAGTCCTTCGATATCTTAAGGGAGCTTTAGGACATGACATTCTTCTTTCTTCTCGTAGTTCTTTACAGTTGACAGGATTTACTGATTCGGACTGGGATGGTTGTCCTACCACCCGCTGACCCACAACTGGCTATTTTGTTTTATTGGGTGACAGTCCTATTTCTTGGTGTTGATGGTGGATATTCATTTAAGGCTAAAATTGTTAAAGCCAAAATTATGCGCGGATATCCTGCAAAGGATAAAGCCACTGATAAAATGATGAATACTTCTTCACTTCGCTAATATACTTAGAATGGGGCATGTAGCAAAAATCCCATGTACCCTATGAATTTATCGCATCATGACCAGCCTTGTATTTCCTGTGTTGTTCCCACTGAACTCTCATTATTGGTGCGGCATGACGACTGAGTGTTACTCTCAGCAGAGTAACACGAATCTCCAAGTGTTACTAATGAGGCATGAACGAAATACATGTACAGGCCACAACTCTCAGTGTGTTATACTAGCCCGATTAAGCATATTTGAATCTGTACTGACCATATTAGTCTCAGAAACAATCACGACCACGCAAGTTGGCCGCATCATGCCCTGGTCGGTCGAATACATACCAAGCCTCCCAAACTACCACTGAATACCATCATAAAGTAGGATGGTTGGGCTGGTATGGAGCAGCTTGGAAAACATGTACGCACAAGACTTCCAATAACGCGGTCGTCCAACTTCGCCAGCATGGTTGAACGGCGTAGATCGTCCCATGACCGGTTGGACAAGAGTTGTCCTGCATACCGGCGGGCCCCTTTCATGCCTGCATAATCGATCCTCCCCTGACCTACCCACAGAACCATGTACGGTTGCCCGAAGTTGGGCCGACGTGAAAGCTTAAAGGGTTGCAGGAAATTCCACTAAAGGTCCCAAATTGATCACCACCATCCAATTTCACCGTCATGATTGGATGGCTTAGATCGGACCCATAGCCACCAGGCAGGTATTGTCGCGTTCACCACCGACCCAACTTGGACCCCACATGGTCGGCCTCCCCAAAGGAGAAGCGTGGCTTGCCAATTCTTCCAGCCAAAGCAGCGTCGACGTGAAACCCTAATTAGCATTTGCGGCACATCACATGTGTCGCAAATCAGTCTCAACCATCCATCTTCTCAGGTATAGACGGAGGGTGTAGATGTAGATTCAAAGGGCCCAGAGCATGTCAACACAATCACCATGGGCCCGCCTACATATATGACTAATCGGTCAAGACCAACTATGGTTGGTCGACTCGATTTGTGCGCCCAAACTAGGCATGGCCGCGCATTTTCAATAGAAAATCGATCTAGACCACTCAACTTTGCCGGAAAAATTGAGTGGCTTAGAACACATCTTCACAGGACCATGAGGTACGGACGTGTACACTGGCCTGCCGACTGCTCTCCTGACTGATCGACCAAGACCGACCATGGTTGGTCGTCTCGAAACGCGCGCCCGAAGTAGGCAGGACGTACAGTCTTCAAATCCTTTGCAACATGAGATTTCTGTCGCAAATCGATCTCAACCACTCCTCTTTGGCAGACAAATTGAGTGGCTTAGATCGCATATCCATGGGAAAGTGAGGTACAGACACCTACACCAGCATGCCGTCTACACGCATGCCCAATTGGCCCTACCAAAAACGTGTCCCATGCTTGGATTCGACCAAGCTAAAGGTTGGTGTTCGAGCACCTCCTAAACCCTAATCTGACGGTCGCAGATGTGGGTCGCAAGCCATCTCGTCCGTCCAACTTCACCAGCCTGGACATACAACCTAAGACATGAGTTAGGCGACCAGTGAGGTATCACCACAATCACCGTCCACCACTCTTCCACACAGAGTGATCGGCCAAGTAACGGCTTACCTGTATAGCCTCCAAACGATCACTCGAAGATGGATGGACGTGATGCTATTTTCCGCGACTCACTCCGTTAAGCCTTAAAACAGTGATGCTTCATACACGCTGAATATATTCGATGCATTACATACAGAGAGTGCACACGGTAGTTCACAAATATCGACTTCCTAAATAACTTAGTTATTTAATCTAGCATCACATGCTGCTTTCTGTGGGTCCCATGATCCACACTCGAGACATTAATCATGTCACAAATTGGGGGATACATACTGGGGTGTTGGTCTGGCGGTTTACAGCGTGCAACACACAACACGTCATCACAAGAACGTGTTAGGAAGACATGGACGGTTAGTGATGATGAGAAAAGTGGGAAAGACTGATCGTGTGACACTAACACACGCAACTCCACTACTCCATCACTCCACTTCCTCCACTTCCCACGAGAGACGTGGGTAAGGTACAATGACTTGTACAAATAGGTTCTCCTACCTATTTCCAGAACAAGACAACAGAAACCAAGTATTGATACAATCGTATCCAAACACCAGGACTGATAACTTACATTCTGCAAGCCAGTTCATCTTTCTGATACAAGTCATACATACTCAACACCTTCACAATCTCAACACCTTCTTCGCAACCTCCCTAAGATCAACCCCATCTCCTTCACTTTGTGACCGAAGCAAGTCTGGAATGGCCATTTCTTGGTTTAGGCCAGAGTTGTACAGATTGATTTCTCGAATCAAAAGCACTCCCGTGCAGTGTATTTGTTTAGGGTTTAGATTCATTTCTCATCCACACACCCATATTTACCAAAAACCGCAGAAACAGTTTTCACCCATAAACAATGGCGACCACAGTGAGAGGTTAATCTCTCGGTTGTAAAGTCAATTTCTTCAAAAATCTGATTCAATTTCATCAATTTCGAAGGGGTAGATCTTAGATTCAATTCAATCATCAACCTGTTTCAAGATGGTAGAACTTAGGTCAGGATCAACAATCAATTCTGATGGATCTATTGCAGATAACAATCTCAATATTGACGTATCTGTCAGTGGAGCTACTGTCGTCAATACATCTCGTGGAGTCGTCTATTCTACCACCAACGCCAGCGAAGCAGGAGAGGTCCCAGTAAGCGTAATGTCTACTATCACCAGAGCCAGAGCAGCCGCGATTCCTGGCATCGCCTCAAGTGTAACGCCTCCGGCGATCACCAGAGAAACAACTTCCACTCCTTCATCAGGACGAGGAGCCGGAGGATCAAGAGGAGGACCATCTCTTATTACCATCGCAGACTTGATGGAGAGGCAGAAAGCTCTTGCTAAGACTCACACGGATATGGCTGCAACTCAAAAAGAGGTACTCACTTTTCTTAAAACCTTAACTGAACGATTGCCACAAGACTCACGGCAACCCCTGGAGCCAGCAAGGGATGCCTTCAATACATCCAGAGCAGGCGTGTCCACTCAGAACCACATGAATAAAGAAGCTCTTGTTGCTTCTTAACGCCCAAGGGAGATGGACCGACCATCCAACTTCATCACGCGTGAAGACCTGGAACGACTTCTCCAAAACCGAGGCAAAGGAAAGATGATGGAGGCGCACCAACATCAGCCGTCGTACCCTCAAGATGTGCAACGAATTCCTCTTCCAAGAGGGTACACCTCTCCTCAGTTCTCCCTCTACGATGGTACTGGTAACGCTCATGAACACATCTCTCGATTCTTAGAATCTTTGGGAGAGCATGAATACAATCGTGTTCTCCGTCTGAAAAAATTCTCGAAATCACTTACGGCGTACACCTGGTACAACAACATCGTTCCTAATAGCATATCCAATTGGGACGAGATAGTCAGCGCTTTCTATAAAAAGTACTTCTTCGTGTCCGAGCAAATCACCTTTTCAGATCTGGGGAGAGTCTCTCAGCGGAACAACGAACATCCAAATGACTTCGTCAAGAGTTTCAGAACTCAAGCACTAGATTTTCATGATCCGAACATCACTGAACGTCAGTGGGTAACATTGTGCATCAACGGGATGATACCCATATACCGCGCTTTCCTGGAGAATCTGGGCATTCAGACGTTCTACGTACTCCATGAAGCTGCCAAGCGTTCAACCAAAACTTCCCCAGCATTGCTAGAGAAAACTAGGGTTGTTCAAAACGAAGATCCACGTGAGAGTCGAGGAAGCATGCGTCTCACAACACAAGTAATACAACACTGGTCCTTCTGTGAGCGTGGTAGGCGAAGGAGGAAAAAGGAAAGCTCCAGCAACGGAACGACAACCCAAGCGTGCGGCTCCGGTACACACGACCTCGTCTCAAAAAGGAACATGCAAGACTCATGCACAAGACACCGAAGATGCAGGCTTCCCATTCACCATGAGTGAAGTAATGGAACTCTTGGAGGCATGGATTCAAGACGATGCTATCAAGCTTCCTCCCATCAGACGCCCGCCAATTGGGAAAGACATGGCGGACCCCAAGTACTGACGCTACCATAGGTTTGTCCATCATCCGACCAAAGACTTCAATAGGCTGAAACAAATCTTCAAAAAAAAGATAGAGGCAGGAGAAGTCCATCTTGGAAACGAAGGTGTTAATAGAGATCCTGTCCCTATCAGGAACTGCATGATTTCCGGGGATTCTGTTCGCTAGACTGTACAATCTATGATGGAACGTTTGTGAGAGATTTTATATTTCTCCAAGGCGCAGCGTCAGGACATATTTGCAGCCCTCAACCGCGTTGTCTCAGGTAGGCGTTTGTATCTAAAAAGGGAAGCGGTCTCGAAACCTCAGTCTTTACTGGAAGATGCAAGCAAGGGAAACTATGGACTCCTAACCGTCGCTCGTTTGAAGGATGTTGAGTTCTATATCACATTGATTGATACGGTCTCGGAATTCAACATCATCACTGTCAAGACCTTGAAGGCAGCAAGGATTTCAAAGCAAGAAGCCACTCGCAGCCCAACTGTGATTAAGAATCCAGAGGGAGAACTAGGAGATGCATATGGATACATCGATCTTGAAGTCAAATTGGGTGAAGCCTCGACGCAAGAAAGATTATACATAGTCAAAGAGCATCCCAGTTACGACATGGTCCTGGGACGCTCTTGGATACATGATAACAAGGCAACGCTGGGAGCTTGTCCTCTACCGTCTACGATACCTGAAAGAATCTCCAACAAGCCGTCCGGACATGAAGACTGTCTGTTACCGCACCTGCAGCTTGCCAACGTGACACAACTTCCTGGAGAGACCCCATCAACATACATTAATAGGTTCCGATCTCAAGTAAGTCTCACCACGCAACCCTTTTTGCAACCAATCACTCCTCACTCTGACAAGTCCTGGGGACTGGTTCCAACCAACAAACCAACCCCGGCTAGAAGATGTGAATGGGAGGCCATCCCCTTCAAACGTTTTATCAAGAGCTTAGAGGATGTCTCGATCAAAGACGATAAGGCCAAGGTCCAAGTATCTGCACGCCCAAACCCATTTGGAATTGGAGATCTGGTGACGAAGATGACTACATTCAAGGTTGAGAGCATGACAGTGAAACTGACCACTCCACCTGACTCGCCCACCGAAAGAGAGGATGAACCATACCTGGTAGCAGATGTTATGCTAGGCGGCTACTGCAAGCTCATCAACGCTGACAAGATGGAAGGCGTAACAATTCACTCACGATGGCTCAAACCCTACCATAATTAAAACGATGTGCTATTCCCTCCAGCGTGTTTATTTTACAATTACCTTTTCATACCATATTTCTAATTCCTCAGAAAATGATTGCAATACTTACATTCATAATTAGGGTTTCAATGTTCAATTTGCAAGTTAATTGAAATATTATTTCCATCTAAGAACTTCTTTACCCCCTAAAGGAAGACACAAAATCCTGAGTCAGCATAAATCAACCCACTAGAGCAAGCTAGAAAAGAAACCGTAAGCAAACATTTCGTAAGAAGTCAAGAATATGTGCAGAAAAGAAGATGTTTTGAGCCATTTATCCCAGCAAGACCAGGGAGATCTCGCGTCAGGAGCACATACAGGTCCGTGGTATTCCATTATGGCACTATTTCTTTTATCATGAAAAATCACATACATATGAAGGCACACCCTTGTGCCTGAAAAGGTTCATATGTAGTCTTACGAAAGATTATAACATAAAAACCTTTATCCAAACAAGCAAACAACAGAAGAAGATCTTGAACTCAGCCGCCACTGAGTACAAGGAAGATGTTCACGAATTACGGGAATATATTTGAAAAGAGAAAAAGAAGCAAAGAGGTTTAGCCATCAAGAAGGTCGACCGTGCCTACACCACCACTAGGACCTGCTTCAAAACCATCGCCATCGTGGACCGCTACTGCTTCTTCCTCCGGATCTGCCTAAGCTTACGCTTCGAATATTTCTGCAGCAATGCTATCCGCCTCAACAACATTAACAGAGACAACTTCCACATCTTCCTCAAGAGACACGGCATCCATAGGAATTGTGTTGAGCACTTTCAGACACTCAGGTTCATCTGTGTCAGAATCGAAGATTATCACGCCATCATGGATTGGGTAATCATATTTATCTTCACCGAGACGCCTTTTTTGTTCAACCCTCCGCCTCTTTGGCCGTGCTGCAAATCTCTCAGATCTTGCGCTTGTTGATTCTCGCAATGCTTCATCTCTTCTCCATATCGATCGCAGCTGAAAGGGCACAAATGCTTCCCCTGGTAATACGCAGGTGTAGAATGGACATCTCCTGTATAGCACGACCGACTTCACGGAGTGGGAGATCAATTCTAGCCATTATCTCCTCATGTGCACCAGCCTCCTCAGGCTTATTGACTTCAAAACTTTTTTTTGGAGAAGTTACAGAGTGATCATCACCAATCTCCTCCATGATAAACTGCGAAAAAGACGAAGTTATGGTTACCAAAAAAAAATCATCATTATTGTTAATCTATCAGAAGATCAGATAAGCGCGGAGCAGTACCTGGAATATAGAAGAAAACGATTCTGTGATAGGAGGAGTCCTTCGAATTTTCTTTATATTTCACGAGCCAACAGAATCCCAAGGAGAAAGGGAGTCTTCACTTGCCTCCTATAAAGGCTGCTAATTTGGGATAACTATCAACAATGCTTATCGGATATATCTGAGAGAAGCCGTTGTATAATGGAAGGGAGTGCACCCAGTCCAAGAAGCAGTCCAAGCTCTTTCCAGATATGTGCGGAGGAAACCAAAGGGAACCGGCTCACCTGACCAAGTCCTGCTTCCTCCACAACCCTAATCAGGTTCGACCAGCCAGACAGCACCTGACGATATCTATTTATGCATTAAATGCGTATTTACTTTAGCTTAATAATTTCAGTATACAAATTTTTCACCATCTCATGCCTACCCCACAATAGTGTAACCATTATGCGCTAGGAAGGGGACTTAATGTTGATGGTGGATTTTCATTTAAGACTAAAATTATAAAAGCCAAAATTATGCGCTGATATCCTGCAAAGGATAAAGCCACTGATAAAATGATGAATACTTCTTCACTTCGCTAATTTACTTAGAATGGAGCATGTAGCAACAATCCCATGTACCCTATGAATTTATGGCATCATGACCAGCCTTGTATTTCATGTGTTGTTCCCACTGAACTCTCATTATTGGTGCGGCATGACGACTAAGTGTTACTCTTAGCAGAGTAACACGAATCTCAAATATCACTAATGAGGCATGCATGAAATACCTGTACAGGCTACAACTTTCGGTGTGTTATACTAGCCCGATTAAGCATATTTGAATCTGGACTGACCATCTCAGTCTCAGAAACAATCACGACCACGCAAGTTGGCCGTATGATTTAACCATCCTGGACGATCCTCAGCAGGAGCAGACTACCACCTTAATGACCACCAGCGGGCCCACTTATGCCCTGGTCGGTTGAATACATACCACGCCTCCAAAACTACCACTGAATACCATCCTAAAGTAGGATGGTTGGGCTAGTATGGAGTAGCTTGGAAAACATGTATGCACAAGACTGCTAATAACGCGGCCGTCCAAATTCGCCAGCATGGTTGAATGGCGTAGATCGTCCCATGACCGGTTGTACAAGCGTTGTCCTTCACACCGGCGGGCCCCCTTCATGCCTGCATAATTGATCCTCCCCTGACCTAGCCACAGAACCATGTACGGTTGCTCGAAGTTGGGCCGACGTGAAAGCTTAAAGGGTCGCAGGAAATTCCACTAAAGGTCCCAAATTGATCGCGACCATCCAATTTCACCGGCATGATTGGATGATCGGACCCATAGACACCAGGCAGGTATTGGCGCGTTTACCACCGTCCCAACGTGGGCCTCACATGGTCGGCCTCCCTAAAGGAGAAGCGTGGCTTGCCAATTCGTCCAGCCAAAGCAGCGTGGACGTGAAACCCTAATTAGGGTTTGCGGCACATCACATGTGTCGCAAATCAGTCTCAACCATCCATCTTCGCAGGTATAGACGGAGGGTGTAGATGTAGACTCAAAGGGCCCAGAGCATGTCAACACAATCACCATGGTCCCGCCTACATACATGACTACCCGGTCAAGACCAACTATGGTTGGTCGTCTCGATTTTTGCGCCCAAACTAGGCATGAACGCGCGTTTTCAATAGAAAATCGATATCGACCACTCAACTTTGCCGGACAAATTGAGTGGCTTAGATCACATCTTCACGGGACAGTGAGGTACGGACGTGTAAATTGGCCTGCCGACTGCACGCCTGACTGATCGGCCAAGACCGACCATGGTTGGTCGTTTCGAAACGCGCGTCCGAAGTAGGCACAACGTGCGGTCTTCAATTCCTTTATGGCATGGGATTTCTGTCGCAAATTGATCTCAACCACTCCTCTTTTCCAGACAAATTGAGTGGCTTAGATCGCATCTCCATGGGACAGTGAGGTACAAACACCTACAGCAGCATGCCGTCTACACACATGCCCAATCGGCCCTGCCAAAAACGTGTCCCATGCTTGGATTCGACCAAGTTAAAGGTTGGTGTTCGAGCACCTCCTAAACCCTAATACGACGGTCGCAGATGTGGGTCGCAAGCCATCTCGTCCGTCCAACTTCACCAGCCTGGACATATAACCTAAGACAGGATTTAGGCGACCAGTGAGGCATCACCACGATCACCTTCCAGCACTCTTCCACATAGAGTGATCGGCCAAGTCAGGGATTAATTGTACATCCTCTAAACGATCACTCGAAGATGGCTGGACGTGATGCTATTTTCCGCGACTTACTCTGTTAAGCCTTAAAACAGCGATGCTTCATACACGCTGAATATATTCGATGCATCACATATGTAAAATGCACACGATATTTCACAAATATCGACTTCCTAAATAACTTAGTTATTTAATCTAGCATCACATGATTTTTTATGTGGGTCCCACGATCCACACTCGAGACATTAATCATGTCACAAACTGGGGGATACATACTGGAGTATTGGTCTGGCGGTTTACAGCGTGTAGCGCACAACGCGCCATCACAAGAACGTGTTACAAAGACATGGACGGTTAGTGATGATGGGAAAAGTGGGAAAGACTGATCGTCTGACACTAACACACGCAACTCCACTACTCCATCACTTCACTTCCTACACTTCCCACGAGAGACGTGGGTAAGGCACAATGACTTGTATAAATAGGTTCTCCTCCCTATTCCCAGAACAAGACAACAAAAACCAAGTGTTGATAAAATCGTATCCAAACACCAGAACTGATAGCTTACATTCTGCAAGCCAGTTCAGCTTTCTGATACAAGTCATACACAACCAACACCTTCACAATCTCAACACCTTTTTCGCTTCCCTCCCTAAGATCAACCCCATCTCCTTCACTTTGTGACCGAAGCAAGTCTGGAACGGCCATTTCTTGGTTTAGGCCAGAGTTGTACAGATTGATTTCTCGAATCAAAAGCAGTCCCGTGCAGTGCATTTATTTAGGGTTTATATTCGTTTCTCATCCACACACCCACATTTACCAAAAACCGCAGAAACAGTTTTTCCATAAACACTTGGAAATCAAAAAAAAAAACCAACCGTTTCTCGTTCTTCTGCAGAGGCAGAATATCGTTCTTTGGATACTTTAACCGCTGAACTGCAGTGGTTACGTTATTTATTCATTGATCTTCGCAGTCCTTGTACTTCCCCTATTACTATTTACTGTGATAGCCAAGCTTCCATACACATTGTAGAAAATCCTATTTTCCACGAATGAACCAAACACATTGAGATAGACTGCCATTTTGTCCGTGAGAAGATCCAAAGAAAACTTATCAGTCCACGCCATATCGTTTCCGCTGCACAACTCGCTGATGTCTTTACGAAGCCTCTTGGTGCAAACCAGTTCACGAAATTAGTAAGCAAGTTGGGCGTTTGTGAAATTTCTGCACACACTTCAACTTGAGGGGTGGGGGGTGGTATTAGCATGTACGTAGTGACAGGTCATATCAAGCTAATGCATATCTTCTGTCAAGAGTGATTGCAGTTGTGTAATTGATATCATATATTTTGTTTACTAAATTAGTTAGCATTGACATAGGTTGGAGACAATCAAGGATCAATCACCATTATTATAATTGATCCCATAGATATCATTCCTATTGTATCTTCCTCTAAATGGAGGTTATTATCTCTCTGTAATATTATCAACAAAACTCAATATTTGAAAATGTTCGTTCAATCAGAAGAACAAAAGCTTGATTGGGGAGATATGTTTTTCATTCTCACTCAATCCCAACATATGAGGAAGCTACGCTATTTTCCAAACTCCCTCTGCCTCTCAGGTTTGCTTCTCTGTCTATTTTGCATTCCGGAGCGTGATTTTTTTCCAATATATGTTTTTGCCCATTTCGACATAATATCGTCGTATTGCAAGGCAATTGCAAGTTGTGATGCTGCTCTTAAAGTGTCGAACTATGCAGTTTCAATCTATTTAGTACCGAGCACTATTCAAGTATAGCAAAATTAGAATGCTATAAGACTCTGAGGCTGCATCCATATGATCTTACAACTATCTAGTTCCTGTCTTCGTGCAGGGAGACAATCGAATCCTATTCATTGGAGTTGATTAAACTAGGCTTGACTATTATTAAGTTGATGGAAAAGGCTCTACAAATGGATGCCGGGGTTATGGCAGAGTTGTTTGAAGATGGGATACAAACAATGAGGATGAATTATTATCCTCCTTGTCCTCACCCCGAGCACGTCATCGGCTTAACAGCACATTCAGATGGTGGTGGTTTAACGATTCTCCTTCAACTAAGCGAAGTGGATCGAATACAGATTAGAAGTGAAAATATATGGGTTCCCATTAAACCTCTACCTAATGCCTTCGTAGTGAACATCGGAGACATTTTGGAGGTAAAGCGAGTTAATGAAATCGAATTATCCAAGTCTAGGAAGGACATCTACTTATCCTCAAACCTCAAGTATGCGCTTTGACAATTAAATTTTTGTTGCCTCCCTTGACAGATTTTGAGCAATGGGATTTACCGAAGCGTGGAACACCGATCAACAATAAACGCGACAAAGGAGTGTCTCTCTGTTGCAACCTTTCAGAACCCTAAACAAGAAACCGTAATAGGTCCCAACATGATCACACCAGAGGGACCTGCCTTGTTCAGAAAAATTGTGTACAATGATTAAATGAAAAAATTGTTTTTTTGCGTAAACTCGATGGAAAATCATTCATTGACTCCTTGAGAATAGGAGAAGGAGATTAAATACCATAACCAGCGTGTAATATTGGTGTTTTTATGCAGTTCCGTTCTAAAGTTGTATAATGTACTACCTTCGGATTAAAAAAAAAAAATAGGCTGGTTTCATGCACAAAATTACACATGAAACCAGCCTATTATTTTGAAACTGAGGGAGTATGAATTATGTAATACTCCGTCAAAATATATACATGGTGTACATCTGAAATAAATGAACTACAATCATCAAATCTACACCAAGTTTGCCTTTTTAACTGTAATCTACTTGTAATCTTTTTCATCATTTTTGAAAGGTGTCTTTTAAGTTGCTAATTACATAAGGTAAAATAAAAATTAAACCAACACAAAAAACAAACGCTGTCATTCACCAAATGCACAACAGTAATAATAAGAAGAATAAACTGAATTATCAAGGATCATCATCAGAAAAAGGTTTCAAAAACAAAAGTGATAACAACATAAGATTAGGTACCAAAACAGGAATCAAAGGATTAATATTCCAACTACCAAAACGTTTTCTTTTAAGTCTCTTTTTAAAATACTCGCTTCTCTGTTCTTCTCCAAGTTGAGTTGGTACTTCTAACCCTTTGGCCAGAATCAGCGGTGGTGGTTGCTGATATGGGCACTGTGAACGCCAAGAAGTTAATGGAGGACCCAATCTTAAGACCCTTTTTAAGAAGAGAGTGAAACCCCATTTGAGATGTAGAGATGGAAAGCTGTTTGCATCTTCTGTGTTGCAGAGGAATGGTGGATAATCCCAGTTCAGATAACAAGGGACTTGATTGGATATAAATAATTGAGAATGAAGAGAAGGTTTGATTGTTGGGTCTGTTAGAAGATGAGTTAAGGCATGTAATCTTTGCTCCCAATTTGTTTCTTCCATGATTTTATCAGTCAAGACTGTTTCTCTTTCTGCCTTAGAACTAGTGGATAAGGTACTCTTATCTTTTAAGGAGTTATTATATGAAATAATTGGTGAGTATAAATCTGACTGGGCTACTGAAGTTTGGCCCTTGGGTTTCTTTGAAAGAGAATGATTTTTTTAGGGACCATGATTTTATTAAGCCACCTTTCCTATAGTGATAAGAGGTGTCCTAAAACGTTGAAATGACTAAACTACCTTTAATTTAATTTAATTTAAAACCAACCTAATAACCACTTATATATATATATATATAACCACCACCTCCTCTCACCACCACCACCGCCGATTACCACCACCACCAACAACTACCGATTACCACCACCACCGCCCACCACCGCCGATTACCACCACCACCACCTCTGATTATCACCACCACCAACCACTGATTACCACCACCTCCTCCCACCACCATCACCACCGCCTATTTAAGAAATGTAACAACATCAATGCAATCACAATTAAGTTCGGTTACATAATAATTTTATCGAGTATAAAACACGCCAGCCGCAACCTGATTCTGCCATGGGACCACTCCGGAGGTATTTTCCAACAAACCCTTCGCTTTAATTTGATTTTGATTGCTTCAATCGAATAGAAATCATCAAAATAGGATTTTTAATAGGAGTTACAGAGCCATGTTCGATAAGGTCGATTTTCCAAAAAACCCTAGTTTACTAACCGAACTTCTCGAAAATGAAGAACACGAAGAACAGTTCGGTTCTATTGGATTTAAAACTAAGTCATCGAACTCTATGTTCGGTTGTTTCGCAAAAAAAATTAAAATTACAAAGTAACCGAACTCCACCCTTAGAACCGAAAAAAAACAAATCCAGTCTAACCGAACTGTGTTGTTGTGGCTACTATGTTGAGTTCCAAAATAACCGAATTTAGCCAATAGAGTTCGGTTTGTTCACAAAAATTTTTAAAACTACAAAGTAACCGAACTTAGCCAATAGATGCTGTAACTTCACATTTTTTTTGTTTGTTAAGTTCGGTAACTTCACAATTTTATCGCAGAAACCGAACTCAGAGTTCGGTTGGTTAGCTGTTAGGTTCAAGTTTGCGAAAGAACCGAATTTTGTAAACTTATATACTCTTATACTATGTAAAGTTCGGTTAGATCAAAAGTGCATGCAATTTTCGAACCAACCGAACTTTGTACACCAGAGTTCGGTTAGTTGAGAACCAACCGAACATAACGCTGTAACTCCTAGAAATTATTGAAGAGTTCGGTAACCTGCGTGTTTGGAACAAGTAACCGAACTACACTTTGAGATGAGTTCGGTTACTTGTTCATCTCACGGGGAAACCGAACTACATCTTCAGATGAGTTCGGTTACTTGTTCTTCATATAAAGTAACCGAACTGTTCAAAATCCAGTTCAAATTAGGATCATTTTGAAGATTAACAAATATTCTAGGAGAGGATGGAGATGAAGAATCAGATGAGTTTTCATCATTTGAATACTCAAACTTAGTGAATTGGAGAAAAAAATTATTTTCCATGTTTTTCTCCTTCATCTTCTTTAACTCTACTCTCTCAATAATTCTACTCAACTAATAATAAACCCATCTTTTAATTTAATCTCACTAATTATTTTTAACTAAATCATTCACTAATCATAACCTAAAATTAATTAAGAGGGTAGATTAGGTATTAAATAAATAACTAGATATGGGGTGACCAAGACCTTCTAATGCCTTTACCCAAAATAAAACCATAGTACCCCAAAAAAACCATGGTCCCCAAAAAATCGTTCCTTTGAAAGGGAACAAAAATTAAGACCTTAGCATTTGGCAACACTAAATCTTCATAGACCGTTGAAAAAACATTACCAAAACCAATTTAAACATGAGGTGGTGGATTTTGTGCCATGGTTGTTCAGGTAGCACCCACTGAGTTGTAGGAAATCCTACAACACACCCCATTAACTATTCCTAGATCTAAATTTATTTCACAATCAAAATAAAGATTAAAGTGCTAAAATTGTAAATTGGACACAAGATTTACGTGGTTCGATCAATGTGATTTACATCCACGGGGTTAGGTTTCACTATGATTGAAGAAATTACATATGAATTACAATTGAGACTCCATTAATGAGTATTTGGAGCTCTAGGTTGATGAAGGAAGAAGAAGGAGATAATACTACTAATAATAATTTTGTTTCTCTCTCTACCTAAAATGTGTCCTCCCTAAAGTGTGTATCTCCCTTTCTCTCTCATGCCTTTCTCTTTATATAGGTATTTACATAGTGGATGACAGCTCACATGTAGTGGAGTACATCTCATATTTCCCATATTTACGGAATCGCCACGCGACACCATCGCACGTTCATATTACGTTCTCGCACTCCTTATATTGATATTTTGAATGTCGCACACTTGATTTGTCGTATGTGATATTTTGATCCTACATTTTGCCTCTTTTTTCTTGAATATCGCTTGAAGAGTGATCTTCAAGGAAAAATCCACTTTGTTGTAATCGATGGTGCCAGATGTATGATGTTGGAGTACGTCTCTATTATTTTGTGAAGTTCCGAAGCTTTGAGAAGTATCATTTCTTGAAGTATGCGAAGTATGAAGTATCCTCGAAGAAGTATAAGAAGTATGAAGTATGAAGTATCCTTGAAGAAGTATAAGAAGTATGAAGTATCCTTGAAGAAGTATAAGAAGTATGAAGTATTGTGAATCAATCATGCGAAACTTTTTTGATGTGATTCCAATTTCTCTTACTCCCTTGTTGGTGAGAATTCTTGTTATTCATGAATGAGCGTCCTCTTTGGAAATGATTCTGACCGAAGAGATAAAGAACAAAAAATGTTTTCTTGACAATCCATAGTTGTCTCTGTGTTTTATCTATGAGAGAAGAATCCTTGAGAAAGTTTTGAATGAGCGAATGGATCTTCACGTCTTTCTTCTTTGAGTATAATGACTTCAAATTGCTTATGCGAAATAATTGAGCGAAACACTTATGCGATGAAATGTGTATGGGATGCTTATGCCATGTAATGCTTCTGAGATGCTTATGCCATAAATGCGTATGCGATGCTTATGCCATGTAATGTATAGATAATGTTGAGTTACTTACCTTTAGTTCATCGTATCGCATTGTATTGTTTCTTCTTTTTCCTTATTTCTTTGGCTTTGCCTCAATCACATTTACTATGCATTATTCTTCGCAACCTATCCGCTCTTTATCAATTCCTGCAAAACAATATTAACTTGTGTTCTATTTTTCTCATGAGGTTTTATTTTGCCTAACGATTCCTTTGCTCATGTGCGAACTTAGTTTTGCTACTCCTTTTTCGGATATCCTGCAAAACAAATATTTAGTTAAATAAACATATTTTGCTTTTCTCTAGAGGTCTTATTGGCCTTCCTAAGTAAAGGTCTTACTTTTGCCTCTGGGCGGCAAAATCGCACGCCGTCTTTACACTTTCATGCAATGATCCATTGATCTTGCCTTATCATCTTTTGTATTATTGCCTCTTCAGGATATTTCTATGCGACAATGCGACAGGCCTAAGTACTCCCGTGAGTAAAAGCCCCATAATATTGTCGTCTTTTGACACGATTCAGCTCCCTAATGGAGGGTGTCGTCCTTATCTTCTACCGGTTGCCCCTTCAAGGAAGCTTACCTCTATCAGGTTAAGATTATGGCTCTTCCCATCCGGTATCAACAACCATTTGATTTCGCAGTCTCGCATACACTACCTATAGGGTTTATGGCAGCAAGACCGCACCCTAAGTGGGGTATCTTCGGACCGAGTGCATCATAGTCAGGATTTGTCAAGAGTGGCAAGGTACGCTCCAGATGCCCCGGGCACTCTTGACTCAACCGTGTACCTCGGCGTCCTGATCGAGTTTCTGCACTCCTTAGGACAGCCTTTCTCACCTTAGTTTCTCAATCTAAGATTGTTATCTTATACTGAAAGTTTAAGGTATCTCTCCCTGATGGGCATCATCGTTTTATTCTCACCCCAAATCTTCACAACTCAAGTTCCTAGGTCGGTGTATCCTTCCCTTGAGTCATGCCTTCTATGTTCTCCGACTATGACGTGCGATAGGTATTATTTATATGTATTCTTTTGCCTCTTGCATGTATGCGAACTAGGTTGCACGCCACAGTTGGATTCCTAGCCAATCTGATAATAAATATCATTTCTGGTGCCTTTTATTAAAGTCTTATTCTGAGGAGTCACTTGTGCCTTATATTAAGGTCTTATTCTTTTTGTATGGTTGTAGTTCTCTATTTCTCTTGATGTGAGTTCCTCCTGTTGCCTAGATATTGCCTTTGATTAAGATAGTTGTAACCTTGGCCTCTTTTCTTCTTAGTATGCTTCATGCGATGATAACCTCTTTTTAGAAATATTCTGCAAAAAAAATGTGTAGGAGGTAGGATTTGAACTCTGGATATCTAGCTTGCATATCCTTTGACTGACAATCTGTGCAGCTTCTCTGATGCAAATAATTGCACAATGCTGAAATTTGGCTTCTATCTGCGCGTCTTCATCGTTCGAAAGAAACGCGAAAAATAATATGTTTCGGGGGTGAGATTCGAACATGCGATGCCTAACTCCTTGTCCTCGCTCGTAGCCAACTGTGCAGACTCTGTTGTGCGAACCAAAGTCATAATGTTGTAACTCTATTCCGTTTTTCGCACTTGGAAGATCAGAAATATGCGAAAAAAGAAGTGGGTGTGGAGATTCGAATGTGTGTCATCAAACTCGTCATTTTCACCTCTGGCCAACTGTGCTAGCTTTCTTCTTCGTCTTAATTCAAAATATTGTGAAAAATTCGTGTGAAAAATTCCACTAAAATTTTATTTTTTGCCTCTTCATCTTTGTTACTTGATTTGACATAATCTTTAATGTCGTTTGTTGTTTTCAAGCGTTCTTTTCACCGAGACTTCCATATTTCGTCTTGAAACTTTGTAGATCTAATGAATTCAACTCTAACAATAGCTAATATCTTTGAATCTTCTTCAATCCAACAAGAATCATGTAGTGTTTCTAGCGCCAAAAATGTAGTTGTAGGAAATCCTACAACATACCCCATTAACTATTCCTAGATCTAAATCTATTTCACAATCAAAATAAAGATTAAAGTGATAAAATTGTAAATTGGACACAAAACTTACGTGGTTCGATCAATGTGATCTACATCCACGGGGTTAGGTTTCACTATGATTGAAGAAATTACATATGGATTACAATTGAGACTCCATTAATGAGTATTTGGAGCTCTAGGTTGATGAAGGAAGAAGAAGGAGATAATACTAATAATAATAATTATGTTTCTCTCTCTACCTAAAATGTATCCTCCCTAAAGTGTGTATCTCCCTTTCTCTCTCCTGCCTTTCTCTTTATATAGGTATTTACATAGTGGATGACAGCTCACATGTAGTGGAGTACAACTCATATTTTCCATATTTACGGAATCACCATGCGACACCGTCGCACGCTCATATTACGTTCTCGCACTATTTATATTGATAGAACTCGCATAGCCTTATATGAATGTCGCACACTTGATTTGTCCTGTGCGATATTTTGATCCTACACCCACCGCATCACTGAAGGATTTCTCATTGGCGAAAGAGATCGGTTTGGTAATGTTTTGCGGGCATCCGTGTAATTCCCACCAATTTGGTAATACTAACGACTTGTAGTTTCAAAACAGAAATGGACATTGAAGGTGCCTGAATTGCCTAGCCAATATAAAAAATCTCAATATGTAAAATAGGTACTTTATTAAAATTTCCTATATGATATTACCAAATAGGTTGTCGGAGCTAGTTGACATCTGTGTGTAAGTGCCCTTTGTTCTGCGGCCTTAGGACAATGGTGAAAGAGTGAGGTGACCAATACCAAAGATAAGAGAGACCGTCCTTGGCAAATCAAACCTACAAGAACTAAGCATCATGAAGAAGATCAATGATAACAAAGAAATAAAATCTGCTACATTTGAAAGAATTGCAGTAAAATGCATGAACTAAAAGTCTAAAAGAGAGACAAGTAATTAAGTTATCGACTTAGATTTTCTAGAAGAAGACAATGGTAGTGGAAGTCGGGGAATTCTCGTCGCCTTTGGTGTTATGACAAGTGGTAGATCACTTACAAGCCAATGGAAGGAATAATCCTCTTCAGGAGGTAACCCGAGCAAACGAATTTGTTACTTCGGATATCTAAGCCAAAATGTATCGAGTAGTAGGGCTATATTTCAAGAGCACAACATGTCTGTCATCCGGATTGAAAGCTATCGGGTAAATAGCAGTGTCTAGTGATATACGGTCATTGAACCAACTATCGCTATCACGACCTGCACACATATTCTTTCACTCGATCTGATGAACGTCCCAAACCGGGGTACGTGCTGACAGATTGTAATGCCATATGCTTAATGTCATCTCTTTTCGCTGAATTTGGCAGTAACATAAGAGTCCTTCTGACTCCCCAAGACACTGATACTCAAAATCTTCAACATCTCTTTCTTTAGGCAACTCTATTATCCTGCATTGACGATGACTAACACTGAATACGGTTAACCGAATTTTGTAATACTTGAAAGGCTCTTCAGGATGAGGCGTATAGATGCATAAAAATGGAAAACGTTCCATCTCTGGTAATTCTTCTATATCTATTTAGGCTTACATAGATGCAGATTGGGTAGGATGTCCGGTGGATCGGAAGTCTATTACTGGATATTGTACGTTTGTTGGCGGAAATTTGGTAACATGGAGGAGCAAGAAACAGAATGTTGTCGCACGGTCTAGTGCGGAAGCTGAATACCGGGCTATGGTGATAACGACATGTGAAATTATCTGGGTTCGAGCTTTGTTACGTGATTTGGTTTTCGCTTCGCCTCATCCAGTCAAATTGTTTTGTGACAATCAAGCTGCTGTGCATATCGCTTCTAATCCCGTCTTTCATGAGCGAACAAAACATATTGAAGTAGACTGTCATTTTGTTAGAGGAAAGTTGAATAATAATGTTATATATACCCCATTTTTTCCGAGTGCTCAACAGTTAGTTGATATATTCACGAACGGACTTTCCGCTGCCAGATTTGAAGAAATACTAGGCAAGTTGGGCTCAATGGATATTTACGCACCAACTTGAGGGGGAGTGTTGGAGAATATCAAGGATACTGATAGAGATCAAGGAGACAAGATATTCTCTATCTTAATTAGCGATAATATTGTTTTCATATAATTGTTTAGGATTAGGAGAACTTCCTTTTAGGTTCTAGGTTACCCAAGTTATCGTGTTCTCTATTATGGAGAGTTATTACACATATGTAAATATAAATATCATATACTGTAATTCATAGAAGATACTACAATACAATTATCTCTCCTTCCTTGTTAAAAAAACACAATTACCATGTTAGAATACGGGCATCCAACTCAAAATCAATTGGCAATGAGTGGAGAGGCCCTAAGAGATTATAAACCGCAGGATCTTAGATAACCCAACACGCCCCCTCACGTGTAGCCTCGTTGGGTCTAACACGTGGACAATAAATCGGGTGACGTGGAGTAAAGGCGCGGTCAACGACTCGCCGCAAATAGCCTGCTCTGATACCATGTTAGAATACGAGCATCCAACTCAAAACCAATTGGCAATGAGCGGAGAGGCCCTAAGAGATTATAAACCGCAGGATCTTAGATAACCCAACAATGTGAGACTAATAATCTCAACAGTTTTGTATCATATCATAAGACATGATTCTATTTCTGAAATCTCCTTCGAACCAATACAAGATTTTGTTATGGGTAATTACTATATTTTCATAGCAGAATCTATTATCTTCATTATTTAACCAACTATCACGTAGTCTATATTTATACTTTCCGTGATTCCTACAGAAAATGTAGGAATCCGTCCTCCAGGTAACTTCTGGAGGGCATGAAACATCATAATTACACCATTCACCCGAATCAGAAGAAAATATATGAATCTTGAATTCAGTCAGCAGACGATCGTCAGGATCGTCATACTCACCTAATGATGTGTTGCTAAATTCTTCAATGCATACGACCATGTAACTGCTGGCACTTGTTGAAGTGGATGATGATGATTGACAAATGAATCCATGTAGTAAACGAGAATCCCACGGCCACCTGTATATTTTTGGGAAGAGTTTTGGGAGTGAACTCGATTTTCTGGTGAGTGGATTAGAAACATAGTGAATGTCATCATCAGTGTGATGTTCTCTTGCTGCAAACAAAATTAACCCATTACTAGAACCTAAAAGGCGTAATTTTTTGGAGTATCTACATTCTTTTGAATGGATGTATTTATAAGAGAATCCACCATTATATAAGAACTTGGATGTGTTTAGATCCGGTGAAGCAACTGCCAATTGTCCGCCGTAAAATCCATAGTTGGTTTTGCACAAACTTTTGACGGTTTTAGTAAGGAGAGAAAACCATACCTTTGATACACACATGAACTTGTATATCGAATGGAATGGAAGATATTGGAAAATTTCTTGCAAACCTTCCTCTGGTATGAACAAGTTTGGGTCGACGAATTCACCGTCATAGTTGATGATTTTCATGTTGTTGAATAGGTACCTCAAAACCTAGCTACGTTCTTCTTCTTATTTCTCCCTTTGGCACGTCCATATATATGTCACGGCAAATATTGAATTCCAGTTAACCCCTGATCAAGAAATCTCTAAAATTATGTTACACTTAGGGGTGTAAATTTTGCCCGGCAGCCCGAGGCCCAGTACCGTCCGCCCTGTCCCATGACAGCCCATGGTGGCCCTTTACGGGCTGGCCCGACCTAGTCCATTTAAATAAGAGGGCGGGCATAGGCCACAATTCAAATTTTCTTGCCCGGCCCAATACCCTCCCTATTATCCCGTCAATGTTACCCGCCAGTGTTATCCATTTACCTAGCCTAAGTGACTGTTCCAATTTTGTTTTATCCTAGAATATACTTGGTACATATACTTAATACAGTCAACCCTCATAGTTTTCATATGTATTTCTTAACTTTTATTCCATAGGAGTCTAATTTTGTTAACCATATAGAGAAAATATTGAGCAAAATCTAAGGCACTTTCCTTTTCTGATGATTCAATTCAGGAAAAATTATAGGAAGTTTGGTTTATCTTATTCCCATCTCAATTCTCGTATTTGATTATTAATTTTAAGTAAAACTTGTGTATTATTACTACTTTCTTTTTATTTTTAACAATATATATGTATAATATATATTTGTTTGTAATATTCAAGGCCCTCCCGGCCCTACCCGCCCGAGCCCAAATTACAAAACAGGTTTGGGTAGGCCATGGGTACTTACTGTAGATAAATAACCTGCCCGCCGGCCCTTTTAATTTCGTGGATAAGAGATGTTCCGGCCCGTCTTATACCGTCCCATTTAATAAATAGGCCGGACTGCCCGGCCCGGCCCAATTTACACCCCTAGTTACACTAAAGATGACATGATGTACACACCCAATAATCTTTTCAAGGCACCAATCATCTCCTAGACGTGTGCTGAACATGGTCATATGATTTAGGGAATTTCTCTTGGGGTTTTCGCGGTGTGTGCAACAGCGTTGTACTAGATAATACTTTTTTTTGGAACAATTGGGAAAAATATTGTTTGGTCCTTTTTTAGGTGGGCCCATGTCTGTTTAGTCCTTTGGTCAAACGTCTTTACTGTTTGGTCCATAATTTTTTTTAAATATAAAACAGACAAAAGTACCCTTCCTTGTTAATTTTTACTCATTTTCTTGTAGCAGTTCATTTTGTGTGATTTTCATCAAAGTCCATTCTTACAAATGAAAACCTAATAAAAAACAAATTAAATCACATATGAACGAACTTCATTATTTCATTAAAATTCTACAAAAAATTCATTATTAAGAACAAAAACCTACAAAAACCAGAGTGCATTTCTGGAATGAACTCCTCATAAAACCTATATAAACCAGAGTTCATTTCTGGAATGAACTCCTCATAAAACCTATATAAACCAGAGTTCATTTCTGGAACGACTCCTCATAAAACCTATATAAACCAGAGTTCATTTCTGGAATGAACTTGTCATAAAACCTATATAAACCAAAGTTCATTTCTGGAATGAACTCCTGATAAAAACTATATAAACGATTATGTTCATGAACAACAGAGTTCATTCCAAAAATGAAGTTCATCTTAAGCAACAACAACAACAAAACGCATAAATCTTCATCTTCAACGGCAACACCAGATTTCAAGGGTTTGACGAGTTCATCTTCATCATCATCTCCAATCGCAGTAACATCAAGAAAACCAAAAAACCTAATTAAATCTTCAACAACAACAAATCTATCTTGAGTTCGTCTTTATCTTCATCATCATCACCAATCGCAGCAAACATCAAGAAAAACAAAAACCTAATTAAATCTTCAACAGCAGTAGAAGATGAGTTCGTTCCATCAAGAAAAAACATCAAAATCTTCATCACAAACCAGAGTTCATTCCTGAAATGAACTCCGTCATCTTCATCTTTTTCATCAGCAGCAGCAACTCATCTTCATCATCTTCATCCTCTCCATCATCAGCAGCAACAACAGACGAAAAAATATCAAAATCTTCATCACAAACCAGAGTTCATTCCAGAAATGAACTCCGTAATCTTCATCTTATTTTGTAGATCCGAAACTTACCCAAGCATGTGAAGATGATAAAGGTTCATCATCATCATAAATAGTAGCAGAATCTTCAACCTCACCGTATTCACCAACAAAACAGAAGCAAAACGTCAAAAAAAAACGCAAAACTTGATCGTATTCATCATCATCGTTGTTCATCACTAGTAGAGAAAAAAATAGAGAGAAGAGAGAATCGTTCATCATCTTCATCTTCTTCATCACTAGCAGGAAGAAAAAAACAAGAAAAAGAGAGAAATTCTAGGTCTGAAAATATAAGAGAGAGAAAGTAAATCTGAGAATGATTTATTCTCTCTTACTTTTTGACTATATATATGGTCCTTATCCAAAAGGGTATTTCTGCCACTATAAGATGATATTTACATCATCCATGACATCACCCTATGACCAAATGATAATTTATATTACCAAATAGGACCAAACAGACAATTGACTAGGTCAATTGGACTAGACTCTGTCTAATATATTATTTGTAGGACCATATGGTATTTCCTACTTATTGTTTCTTTGTCTTATGGTTCCAGTTCCACCACAAAAATAGTTTTTACCAACAGGCAACAGGGACGACACATGATGAATGTTATTTTTATTTCAGGGCCGGCCCCATAAGGGAATCAGGGAAAGGCCCAGTTTGGGGCAGCAAGGCCCAAAGGCAACAAAAGCCTGGTTTGACAATTAGGGGTATTTTTAAAAGTAAAGTATTCTTAGGGACCTATTGAAGAAACTATATAATTTTTTGGGGCAGATAATTAATTGATATAAATGTTTGGGGACTTAGTGACGATTCTTTGTTTAAACTCAGATAATGTTTTACGAGTTTTCAACGACAAAGGAGAAAGGTGATCTCCACCCTCCCGTACTCTATGAATTTAAATCATTCACCAAAGATAATAGTATGGTCTTTCACTGAAATTGAGCCTCGCTATAATTGAGGTACTGTGCAATCCAATTAGGAGATCAGAATAAACATATAATAGGATTTCTGGTCGCTTCAGGAAAAAAAAAAAGAAAAAAAAAAGCAAAATGATTTCATTTCCCCCTTTCTCTAACTGCAATGATTAAATGATTTCATTTTTTTCTTGGGCCTTGGTGTAATTGCAAATTGCAATGGTTAAATAACTTTGGGTGGTTTGAGTTAGAGTTTGCACCGTGATTAGGCTAGACTATTCTTACGGAATTTCAAAAATAAATTAAAAGTATATTTTTAAAGAGTTGGCGTCAAATAATATGCGTAGCGCGGAAGTATTTCAACAAATTTTATAAGATTTACATTTAGATATCAATATAAAATATAATTATTTTTCTTTATTAGAGTCGTGTAAAAAAAAATTGGAGGCACAAATTATTTTTTTTTGCTTCGGGACAAATATTTTTCAGGAACGGCCCTGTTTATTTACATTTTTTTTTTGTCCTTCAATAGTTCCAATGTTACAAAATATAAACTCTAATTCTTCTTGTACAATTATCTCAAGTATTTTTTTTGATTTCTGAGCAACACCATGATGAATTCTACAGTTTCTTATTCTTTTTCAATTTGTGACCGCCACACAGATTCTGTTACTGCAATGGAGAATTTATCTTTATCGTCAACAACAATTTCTTCTTCTGCAATACAACAGGGTAGTAATTTTGATCTACTGTCAGAAATCTTATCACATCTACCTGTGAAATCACTTCTTGTATTCAAATCTGTGTCAAAACAATGGTCGTCACTGATTTCTAATTCATACTTCGCTATCATCCATTTAAATCGTCACCCCATCTTTAAAATCATAGTTATCCGGATTTTATTTTTATAGGGAGTAGGGACATTTAATCATATTTTTCAAATTATCATGTGAGATGTTTTAGGGGCGTCTCTAGGGAGTAGGGACATTTAATCATATTTTTCAAACTCAAATCGGATAGAAGCTGTTTATAAATCGAGCCGATTACAATAGATTTTGAAATACCAAAACTCAAGTTTTCACTTGTAAGTGCAGAGAAATATTTGAGATAAAATGTCAAACAAATCAACTTAGCTTATAATCTTCAATAAGAAAATAAAAAATGATCACTGCAATGACTAGCTAAACAGTTTCCAACTATGAACATTTCCGCTGGTCATCGTGTGACTGTCACTCAAGTAGTCAAGCTTGACCAGATGTGACAATAAAAACGAACAGTCAACTCAGACCTAAAAACTGTTAAAAACATAATTTGTGAAAACCCAATAAGTAAAGTCCAAATAATCATCTACACTAAGTAAAGCCCAATACTAGAATCTTCTAGGCCTTCTTTACATCAAGTATTATCTAGAGAATTCTTTTTTTTAGAATTTTCTTGTAATATCTAAGTTGAGAGTGTAAAGAAGAGTCTAGATAGAACTATCTAGAGAAGTAAGTAGTTGGTCATGAAGCCTATAAATAGGCATAGGATGGATTCATTTGGGATCATCCAACAACAATCAAAAACTCAAGTGAGTAAACAAGAGTTAGAGTGAGAGCTAGAGTTTAGAGTAAGAGCCAAAGTGCCTCTTTGTAAACAACTAGTGTAAGCCAAAGTTGCTACACAAGCCTCTTGTAATATTTTCATTTTCATATTAATATAAGCCTCACCTTTCAATTAACTAACCTCTCTTCCTAAATTCATTTCCATAAACTCATCACATTTCCGCATTGCGCCAACAAATTTGGTATCAGAGCAAACCTAACCCAGTAATCCTAAAACTCTACCCATGGCAACTAACCAAAGTATTCAAGGTTTCAATTATGCCCAAAGTCTAATTCCAATTTTTGATGGTGAGAGTTATGATTATTGGAGTTTACAAATGAAAATATTATTCATTTCACAAGACTTATGGGATTTTGTAGAAGATGGTTATAAGGTACCCGAGTCGGCATAAGATCTATCGTCATGGACGGATGCAGAGAAAAAGGAGTACAAGGAAAACAAGAAGAAGGATGCTAAAGCACTACTATTTCTACAACAAGGGGTAAGCAAAACTATTTTTCCTCGAATTTCGGTGGAGAAAACTTCGAAGGAGGCCTGGAATATTCTTAAAGTAGCATTCCAAGGATCAGAAAAGGTAATCTCCATTAAACTACAAAACTTATGGCGAGATTTTGATAATCTACTTATGAAAGAAAATGAAACTATCCAGAATTTTCTTTTCAAGAGTTACTGGTATAGTAAATCAAATTAGTAGTTATGGAGATACCATAAAAAAAAGAGTTGTAGAAAAGATTTTAAGGAGCTTACCGTTCAAATTCGATCACATCGTCGCTGCCATTGAAGAGTCCAAAAATTTATCGACTCTCTCGGTACACGAATTAATGGGTTCACTCGAGGCGCACGAGAAAAGGATAAATAGGTTCACGAAGCAACCGTTGGAGCAGGCGTTTCAAACAAAAATAATTTTCAGTGAAAAGAAAAATACGGAAGCCAGAAAAGGAAGCTCCAGAGGGGGATCGTCATCAACATCACCTCACGAGAAAGGTTCGACATCAAATCAAGGGCCCAAAAATTTCTACCGCGGACGTGGAAGAGGAAAAGGAGGTTATAGAAACAACAACCAAAGGTACGGAAAAAATTACTCCTCAAATCTCCGATGCAGTGTTTGCAAAAAGTTTGGCCATTCAACTGAAAATTGCAAGTACAAGTGCACCAAATGTGATAACTTAAATTACATGGAAAACGATTGTTGGCTTAAAAATAATGAAGCCAAATATTCCGAGAATAATGATTCTCAAAATCAAGTATTTTATTCATGCCTCACCTCGCAACAAGAAGCGCAAGGTATATGGTATGTCGACAGCGGATGCAGCAGCCATATGACAGGAAACAAAAAATATTTCGTAAAATTAGAGGAGCAAGAGATTCCACCGGTCAAGCTCGGAGATGGAAAGTTCCAGAATGTTGAAGGAAGAGGAGTCATATCCGTACGTACAAGGTCAGGTAAAACTCGATACATATCTGATGTTCTTTATGTTCCTGGCCTAGCTCAAGACGGAGAATGCACAATTTATGATAAAATTAATAAACAATTGGTGGAAAAAGTAAAAATGTCAGGAAATTTTGTCTTTTCTTTATCTATGCCATATATTGAAAATTGTGCAATGAGTACCAATCATATAGATGAATGCAAGCTATGGCATATGAGATACGGGCATCTCAACTACAGATCCTTGAAGGTTCTAAAATCAAAGAACATGGTAATTGGTCTTCCTAATATCAACGGTGGAGATAAAGTATGTGAAGGTTGTATTCTAGGTAAGTTTCATAGACTTCAATTTACGAAGACATCGTGGAGAGCAAGAAGGCCCCTCGAATTGGTGCACGCTGATATCTGCGGTCCGACAAGAACAACTTCACTCAACAACATAAGATATTTTCTCTTATTCGTGGACGATTATACCAGGATGACGTGGGTGTACATTCTCGAGCAAAAGTCCGAGGCATTCACTAAATTCCTAGAATTCAAGGCGCTGGCAGAGAAGAAAAGTGGTCATCAATTGAAAGTCTTTCATACAGACCGTGGTGGAGAATTTACTTCAAAAGAGTTTATCAACTACTGCAAAGAAAATGGAATTAAAAAGGAGCTCACTGTCCGATACACTCCACAACAAAACGGTGTCGCGGAAAGGAAAAATCGTACGATCGTGCAAATGGCTCGCAGTATGCTATAATCAAGGAAGCTACCCAACACCTACTGGGCGGAAGCAGTCAACACAACAGTCTACATCCTTAATCGCTCTTCAACAAAAGCGGTTCACAACAAAACTCCATACGAGGCGTGGCATAAGAAAAAGCCCGAGGTAACTTCTTTCAGAATTTTTGGTTGAGTTGCATATTCACATATTCCATCTCAACACAGAGAAAAGTTTGATGAAAAAGGAGAAAAGATAATATTCATCGGATATAGCGAGGAGTCTAAAGCCTATAGACTTCTAAAGCCAGATACAAAGGAACTGGTAATATCAAGAGATGTAATCTTTGATGAATTCAAAGCTTGGGATTGGAATGATGAACAAGATAACCACGAGTCTCCACTACTCATCGAAGAAGATCCAGATCTGTCACACCAAGAAGAAAACACTCCACCAGCAAGCCCGAGATCTCCTAGTTCGACACAACAAAGTCCAAGTTCATCTGAATCAAGTGCCCCACCTAGAAAGGTGCGTTCCCTACGAGATATTTATAATGTATCTAATTGTGCTTTTATAGCACTAGAACCTCAAAAATATGAGGAAGCGGCAAAAGAAGAAAAATGGAGAAACGCCATGGACGAAGAAATGCGAGTAATCGAGAAAAATAAGACATGGGAGCTCGTTAATCAACCAATTAACAAAGAAATAATTGGTCTGAAATGAGTCTACAAGACAAAATATAATGAAGATGGGTCAATTCAAAAGAACAAAGCAAGGCTAGTTGCAAAAGGATATTCCCAGCAACTAGGAATTGACTACAACGAGACATTCGCCCCAGTCGCTCGCATGGAAACAATCCGGATGGTGTTAGCTTTGGCATCTCAACTCAAAATGAAAGTCTACCAATTGTAAGTAAAGTCGGCGTTCCTAAACGGAGAACTTGAAGAAGAGGTGTACGTTGAACAACCCCAAGGATATACCCGAAAAGGAAAAGAAAAAAATGGTATATCGTCTCCGCAAAGCACTATACGGTCTTAAGCAAGCACCGCGTGCATGGAACAGCAAAATCGACAAGTATTTCCGAGATAATGAATTTGAGAAAAGTCCAAGTGAGCCATCACTCTACATCATAAAACAAGGTACAGACTTCCTAATTGTCTGTATCTATGTTGATGACTTAATGCCAGTACAAAACAAGAGATGGCAGAAAAATTTAAGAAGGAGATGATGAAAGAATATGAGATGACAGACTTAGGACTTATGCGATATTTTCTTGGGATTCAAGTAAAACAATCTCCAGAAGAAATATTCATTTCCCAAGAAAAATATGCAGAAGACTTACTGAAAAGTTTCAACATGATGGATTGCAAACCAATTGCAAATCCAATGGGTACCAATGAGAAATTGGTAAAAAATGATGGAGCGACAAATACAAGGCCAGACATCGTCAATGCAACCAGCATTGTTTCACGGTTTATGAGCGATCCAAGCAAGTTACACTATGCCGCCGCAAAAAGATTTCTTCGATATATCAAGGGAACAAAAGATTTTGGCATCAAATATACAAGAGAAAAAAATAATGATTTAATTGGCTTCATAGATAGCGATTGGGAAGGTTCTATTGAAGACCGAAAAAGCACATCAGGCTATGTTTTCTGTATGGGAACAAAAGTTATCTCTTAGTGTTCAAAAAAACAAAGTACGGTGGCATTATCGTCAGTCGAAGCAGAATACATAGCATCAACAAGTGCAGCATGTGAAGCAGTATGGTTGAGAAGAATAATGACCGACCTACAACAAAGGAAAAAGCAGCCAACGACTATCTACTGTGACAATATGTCTACAATTGCAATGACAAAAAATCCAGTCTTTCACGGACGGACGAAGCACATAGAGCTACGACATCACTTTATCAGAGAATTGGTCGAAAACAAGGAAATTGAGCTCCTATTTTGTCCAACACAAGAACAAAATGCTGACATCTTCACAAAAGCAGTCACAGTGGACAAATTCAATCATTTTAGAGAAAAACTTAACATCACAAATTAAGAGGGGGTGTTAAAAACATAATTTGTGAAAACACAATAAGTAAATCCCAAGTAATCATCTACACTAAGTAAATCCCAATACTAGAATCTTCTAGGCCTTCTTTACATCAAGTATTATCTAGAGAATTCTTTTCTCTAGAATTTTCTTGTAATATCTAAGTTGAGAGTGTAAACAAGAGTCTAGATAGAACTATCTAGAGAAGTAAGTAGTTGTTCATGAAGCCTATAAGTAGGCATAGGATGGATTCATTTGGGATCATCCAACAACAATCAAAAACTCAAGTGAGTAAACAAGAGTTAGAGTGAGAGCTAGAGTTTAGAGTAAGAGCCAAAGTGCCTCTTTGTAAACAACTAGTGCAAGCCAAAGTTGCTACACAAGCCTCTTGTAATATTTTCATTTTCATATTAATATAAGCCTCACCTTTCAATTAACCAATCTCTCTTCCTAAATTCATTTTCATAAACCCATCACATTTCCGAATTGCGCCAACATGCAATGGGTTACTTCTACGACCGTTATACACTACATTTGTATTGTCCCAACTGTTTTCTATTTTGCAAACTCACTACCGAACATAATTGAAAAGTAATACAATAAGTAAAAACAGAGAAGAAAAGGGATGATGCCATATCTTAAACAACAAAAAACACTCGTTGTTTATACGTTGTTATATATGAAAGACTTGGATTTTTTTTATTAAGAATATAACATCAAAAGATGTTATATACGTTGTTACATCGAACCATGTAAAATTTGTGCGTTTCTTTTTTATTTTAGCACTTCATAGTTCATATCATCATTTAATGTTCAAAAAATGTTTACACCTAAAAGTTGTTGTATGGTATTAAGTTGAAATGAGTATGGAACAAGAGAATACAAGTTCGGGTGTAACTATGAATTTTTCGTGGTTACATTTTGGCGCTAGAAACAGAGATTGAGTAAAGGATTTATCCTACCTCAACCTTACTAGTTCAAGAAGATTTGATGAAACAACTTAGAGACATGAAGTGAAGACTCAGATTTGTTGTCAAAAACAGACATGCGAAGAATGATATGGGTTCCCTTATATTTCATCAAACCTCATAGAAATCATCACTTAATCAGGAAGAGCGTAGTAAGTACAAATATTGCTGTGTTAAATATTCTTCCGGAGATTAGAGGCATAACAGTTGGTGAAGACTGAAGAGTGGTGATACCGAGAAGCAGGTCTCAGGTTCAATTCACCCTTCGTTCAAAGTTTTTCGCATATTTTTGTTGAACCCCAAAGGGCGAAGAAGAGAGTAAGTTGGCAGCGTTATAAATTGATTTCACATTGAGAAGCTCATGCAATTGAGAAGCTCGTGCAGTTGGTCAAGCGTAGGTGGAGCGAGTTTTGGTGCTCGGGATCCTAGTTAGTAAGTTTGCGAATCCATTCGCGAATTTTTCCGAAATGATACGTCCGCTTAATTCGCCAGAAATTCTTTAGCTTTTATATTTTCAAAGGACCTATTTTTTGGACTTTACTGCCTCCCAAGCATATACGGCCCAATATTAGACGTTGTTGTAATTTTTATGAAACAAAAATGACATAAGAAATTTGAAGGTGAAGGTGAGAGAGATCTAAACCACTATATCACGTCCTCTTTGATGACTAATGTTCTATATATTATTAATATCATCATATTAAGTTTATTTTTTCTTTAAATAACTCACACGTATGCATAAAAATTAGTCTATGACCTTATAAATACTAATTATTTATTATATATAGATACCGAATTTTCAGAGTCGAACTCACATTTATAAATTGAATTATACACGTACGTATGCCGTTCCGAGTTACTGACGAATCCCGTTCCGTTGACCGAATTTTGGACCGAATTTGGGTTTTACAAAACCGTATAATACTCGTACGTTTATCGTTCCGTACGTTTGCCGAATCCCGAATTGCTAACTAGGCTCGGGATCGAGTCTCACTTCGGACAGACTTCTTACTTCGTAAATGTTTACATCGCGTAAACGTTTACTCCGGACAGACTTTGCTTTGGGAACATTTACTTCGCAAATGTCTCCTTTGTCAAGCCCAGTTTCTTCGTGGACGTTACTTCGTCAAGCACACTTCGCAAAGAACGTTTTTTGGGGGATCAAGCTTCTATTTTTAGTAAGACATTTAGAAGTAAATCTAGGTCACCCCTTATCTAGATATATATATTAATAACTAAACTACCCTCCTGGTTAATTTTCGGTAATGATTAGTGAAACCAATAAGCTAAAGAAGTAGAATTATTGAGAGAGTAAAGTTAGAGAAGATGAAGAAGAAAAACATGGAAAATAATTTTTTTTTTTGAGTTCACTAATCTTGAGTATTGAAGTGATGATTCAATTGATGATAGCACATCTGAATCTTCATCTCCTTCCTCTCCTAGAGTATTTGTTAATTTTCACAATGATACGGATATGAGTTATTTCTTAGATGGTGATTGTATTCTTCCCCAAACTCAATCTCAAGATGAAAACGATGGATTTTACCAACCACAACCGGAGGAAGAGCATTTGGGTTATCAGGTATACTTCAAACTTAGATAATGTTGGTTTAATTGCTCCAAACTTTCAAAAAAAATGAAATTTTTTATGTAGATTTGGGCCAGTTCGGTTACCATATGTCAATAACATGTAACCAAACACACCTGAAAGTGTAGTTCGGTTACGTTTTCCAAACACGCAGGTTACCGAACTCGCTCGTTAATGGAGGTTTTGGTCGTACAGTGTAATGTTCGGTTTTCCCGCAATGTAACCGAACTTTAAGGTCTAGAAGTTCGGTTGCTTTGCAAACAATAACTAACCGAACTTTACGTGAAAATAAAATTTTACCAACTGTACATAGTTCGGTTGGTATGCAAAGTTCATACCAACCAACTATCCAACCGAACTTTACGTTAAAAAAAATTATTCCAAGTGTAAGAAGTTCGGTTGGTTCGCAAACTTTTATCCAAAAACGTATCTAACCGAACTCACCGATAAAAAAAAAACCAAGGTTACAGTGCTATATTCGGTTACCTAGTATAAAATGGTTGGTAACCGAACTTTGAACTTAACAATTTATTTGGGTACATCTTGTGTGTTCGTTTACATATCAAATTGCTCTACCAACCGAATTTAAAGTTCGGTGATATCCTTATTTTGCGAAGGAACCGAACTTATGGACTTGTGTTGTTCAAATACAAGGAGTTCGGCTAAAATTATTTTTTGCGAATCAACCAAACTCTGAGTTCGGTTAAGAAAAAATTAATTCGTGATAACCGAACTTTTTGCGATGGATCCGAACGTTTTGCGATGTAACCGAACTAAAAGTTTGGCTGAGACTTGTTTTTTGTGACGTAACCGAACTTTTCTCTGAAAAAAAACCTCCATTAAACCTCTCTGCAACTTCCATTTTCAACTCATTTTGATGATTACTTCTCATTTATTCAACCAAAAGCGAATGACAAGTAATGGGTTTGTGAGAATATCTTTGTTAATGATTTAAATTAAGCTATATATATATATAGTGGTGGTGGTGGTTGTTGGTGGTGGTAATCGGTGGTTGGTGGTGGTAATCGGTGGTTGGTGGTGGTGATAATCAGAGGTGGTGGTGGTGGTAATCGGTGGTGGGCGGTGGTGGTGGGAGGAGGTGGTGGTGGTAATCGATGGTTGGTGGTGGTGATAATCAGAGGTGGTGGTGGTGGTAATCGGCAGTGGTGGGCGGTGATGGTGGGAGGAGGTGATGGTTATATATATATATAGGTGGTTATTAGGTTGGTTTTAAATTAAATCAGGTTAAAGATAGGTTAGTCGTTTCAACACTTTAGGACACCCCAAAGCTCTTTCGTGGGTTAAAGATACTTCGTGGGTTAAAGCTACTTCCCGGGTTAAAAATGCTTCGCGGGTTAAAGCTGCTTCGTGGAATCAAAGCTACTTCGGGGAATGAAATCTAATTCGTTGAATCAAAGCTACTTCATGGCTCATTACTTGCTCGTGAAATGCAGGTCAACTCATGATATCCCGGTACTTCGTGAAACAAGAAATAGTTAGGCGAAGAGACACTTCGTGAAGATCAAGCAAAGGGATACTTCATGAATGGAGAAATCCAAAGCCAACGAAGAAGGAAGGCAAAATCCAACGAAGAAGGAAGGCCCAATCCAACGAAGTAAGGCAACTAACGGTTCACTTCGTCAACCCCCAGCGTTCCAACCATCTCGTCATTACTGCATATAATGAGTAAACATGAAGTAAAGGAAAGCGTACTCCGTTAGTAACAAGAATATAACAAATACATTGCTAACTCCGCCAGAATATCATTAGCAAATGACAAGTTTGCAATACGACATAAACATTCAGCTACTCCAGGAGCAAACAAAGGAGAATGATGCCTCACGGAAGCAATCGACCAAAGAAGAAGGCGGTAAGACGAGAGGCGAAAGAAGGGCTAGGGCAATCATATGGGTCAATGACGGAAGCTACGCCATGTGGAGCCTCAAGCTTTTGATTCACGATGATTGATAAAGAGCAGCCAAAGACGAAACAAGTAAATCAACCCTGCGAAGTTGATAGTTCCAGCGAAGCTAAGACCAACCTGAAAGGGCGCAGATAATGGAAGGGAAGACGACGGAAAGGGGAGAAATCAATCGATCCACAAAACGAAAGATATAAAAAAAAGATGAATTACAAGACAGACCATTGCATAAAAGGAGGTATGAATCTCTACCCTTTACTTGCAGGGAAGAAAGTACAAGCAATCCAGTGACCCAAAAGAAGAGTTCAGTTAACAGAGAAAACTTTTGACCATGAGTTCACGGCAACCACCATTCCAACAGCGAGATATTTGAGATTGCAGATTCAGAAAAGGACCCAGTCGAATCTACTTCGTTAGCAGTCAAGCATCGTTTACGGAGTGACAAGACCAATGAGTACCAAGCTCTCATCTGTGATTAGTTAACAAAGGAGGGTTTAAACGAAGAGAATTCAGTTGTAGGGCATTATGAAGTTCGTAGCATCAGAAGAAATACAAGAAGCGGGATTGAAAGTGCCTTTCAACATGAACGGACGCAGGAGAAGTAATTATACGAAGAAGAATTCGTAGATTAACTCGACTAATGACTTGCGAATATACTACTTCGTCAGTCAGGAAATTCCACCTCAGTTGACGAGGATAACAGATTTGATTCGTCATTAATCTCAGCAAAGCAACCAAAGAAGCTAGTTTCATAAACCACAAGAAAGGCAGCCAAAAGAGGGAGTATTCTCACCTTAATATCTCTAAATTTATTAAGTGTTAAAACGAAATTCACGAGGAGATGGAAGAGAATGACGATAAGGACGACGGAATCAACCCACGGAAGAGATGGGAGAGAATGACGATAAGGACGACGGAGTCAACTCACAAAGAGATGGGAGAGAATGTCGATAAAGACGATGGAATCAACTCAAGAAGAGATGGGAGAGAATGTCGATGAAGACGATGGAATCAACTAAAGAGGAGAATGAAGAAAATGACACCTTCGACAGAAATTACTTCGTGAAAGAGGACGATCCGTGCAAACAAAGAAAGATGAGATAGTAATTACGCTTCGTCTAATAACTCCATTATGACCCGAAGGAGACAAGGAAGAGGACAAGGAAGGACGTGACGAAGTGGAGGAAATGATGATTACAGTACCAAAGAGGAAACGCGCAAATCCGTCGATGTGATAAATCATTGACGAAGTGGAGGAAAGCATGATTGCAGTAGCAAAGAGGAAACGCGCAAAGGATTCGATGTGATGAATCATCGACGAAGAGATAAATCAGCTACAACCTAGCAAACACACTAACTCCGACCCACTAGAGTGGCTCACTTAGATGCTACACGAAGTACAATACTACGATGACCCGATTCAAGTACAATACAACTTCAAGGTTCATGAATAAAGCCGCAAAAAGAATGAAATCAAAAGACAAATAAGAAAAGAAGTAATTTCAAGTCCAGCAAGGAAAAATGAGACCTCAAAACAAGCAAGTAAGACCTCACATTAGGAGGCAAATAAGATCCACGAAAAGGCTTCAGAGAAACCTTAAAACCTTCTCCTAGGAAGGCTGGGAATCCACGGCGTGCACCCTAGTTCGCACGAAAGTGTAAGAGGCTAGTCCTAACGCGCGTCGTGAACAACTCTCAGAGAGATAAGCTATGGGTATAACACATCCGCTGAGGGTCTCTTTTATGATGGCTTCGGTAAGGGGTGTAGAAATATGACCAAGACGCCGACGTATTCGGTTGAGATGCGGGTGCCTGGGACGTCTGTAGCATTACCGGCCATGTCCGTATGGCAATTCCTGTCTACGATGCACTCGGTCACGAAAACAACTAACTGTCGTAATAACCAGATGGGAGGAGACCAACATGCATGTTAGGGTTAACCTCCTTGAAGGGGAAATCAGGGGGAATATAAAGGGACGACACCCTCCAGATTAGGGAGCTGTGTGACCAAAAAAGACGGCAATATCATGGGGTTATTATTCATGGGAATAGTTAGGCATGTCGTATTATCGCGAAGTAAGACCTCAGTAGAGAACGTTAAGGCGAGGTTGATGGATCGTTATTCGCAAGAATAATGAGCACCTGAGACTTCGTCGAATTAAGACCCTTAATGAGAGGGTGGGGCAAAGTAAGACCTTAACGAGGAGGCGCAATAAGACCTCGTAGAGCACAAAGGGAAACAAAATATGTTCAAGAGGAAAAAGAAAGAAAGAAAACAAAAGAAAAAAGAAAAGAAAGAAAGAAAATGAAATGAAGAAATATGATTATCAAGTAATACACTTGGAGGCAATGAAGTGATGCAATGCAAGAGCTAAAGTCGAATGAAGTCGTGGACGGAGCGAACTTGGGACAAAAGCGAAATCGATGAGGCAAAGAAAAAGAGCATGCAAGGAAAAATGAAACAACACGAATCAAGATCAAAAAAACGTTAGGATCAATGGATGAACGAAGAACCAAAACCATGCAACGAGGAACCAAAAACAACACGAAGCAGGATCGATACCTTCAAGACATAACAAACGAAAGACATTAAGCTAAACAAGGGAAAAAGCAAGAAAGGAGCATCATATGGCTTTTCCTTCGGATAGCTTAAGTTCCTTCGTCTACCAAATAAAAAGGAGGCACAAACGTACGTGAAAGCGATACCATTAACTCATCATTAAAAGGCAACATCAACACGAGGTTATCATTGGCAAAGCCCGGACTTACACTTACAATGAACTTCGCACAAGAACGAAGAAGAGGAAGCTTGGAAGAAAATCATCAAAACCAACCTTCACGATCAAACCTCGTTAACAATGAACGGATTAAGGGAGTATCAAGAGGGATACATGGCCTTGGAGGAAAATCAGAGGAAAGCTAGCAAAGTTTTGCCGATCCCGACAAAAGAATGAACTTTTCGGCTCTTGCCAAGAACGATACACGCTGTGGAAGACGACTTAAAATACGAGAGAGGAGAGATGTCGAACGTAATCTCTACGAAGTTGGTGGCTGTGTCAAGTGGAGATCAAGAATGGATTGATCAGAATCTTAGGCATGAGGAGTCAAGACGAAGGAATTATGATCCACGAAATAATAACGCGGGATACCAGCAAAGAAATAACAAGGACCAAGTTTCGGAGAAGGGGACCCCCGAGATAAAGCAAAATGGAAAAACAAAGAAGGGTAAAAAATATATATAAACTATGAGCATTAGTGAGGAGTAACAAAAAATTATTTCAATCCAGCAATAACTAGAGAAGACTCAATGCATTTTTAACAGGCGACACCTTTAGACCAATGAAAAGCGTCAACTTTAATATCTATAATGATATCTTGAATTATGAAGACCTTATATCCGACAAGGCAAGAACATTTATCCCCTTCTACACATCCCACATTACTTCCGCGGAAAGTCTTCGCATAGCTGCTTACCCATTCCAGAGAGATTAGAGCATTTTCATTTTGCGGGAATGTCCAAGATTATACATCGCATAGAAAAATGTATTTAATTAGCTTCATCTAGGAAGTACTCCAAATTATAAACACCACAGAACACGGTATACGAGTTCTACACATTGCAAAGCTTGCATATGTGATATTGGTTGGTTAAGCCCAAAATTTATTTTATGCACATAGTGGACTGTTGCGTAAGGAAGACTGCTAAAGAAAGAAACCCACTATTTGAGGCCTAGCTCTCGACCAAACTTTAGATTTTAGGAAGTTTTTTCATTGTAGTGTTGGTTGAAGTAGCCTTCTCATAGGCATCTTTGACAGGGAAAGTAACCCTCATATCTAGAGATGCACAAGAACCAACCGTCTTACCCGAACCATCTCGTACCCGATAAACTCGTGGGTTTTTAAGTCGAACCTTCCCTAGCAGGTTGGTAGTTGGTTATGAATATAAAAACTTGATACAAATGGGTTGGTATATGATTATGATTATAAACCCGCCCAAACCCACCCGTAAAACCCTATTGATACGTCGATGAGGGAAACTAATCCTAGCACTCCAATATTGATACCTAGTCAAACTCAAAGAGTAAAGACTCCAGTTCTTCTAGCTGATAGTTACTCTCTTCACTTTCTTCCTCCTCAGTTCTTCTTCTTTACTAGTCATGTGATGTCACGAGTTCTTCTATTTTGATTTCAACAACTACTCAACAACAACAACTATATTAAATCTTCCAACAGTCCAACACTACTCGAAATCAACGCTTCATCTTCAACAATGAACTTCCTAGGTATGAAAAATTTGGGGTTTTGATTTCGAATCTTCACCAACAGTCCAACACCAATAGATTTTTTTATCTCTTTGTTTCTAGGGTTTAAATAATTTTGAATTTATTACTCTGAATTGATTCAATTTATTTATATGAATTGGTTCAATTTTAAATCAGTTTCTGGGATTGTATATGCATCAATGATTAAGATTAGTAATCAAGTGATATCTATGATGCCTTTATCTGTTGTTTGATGAATAATTGAGTTTATTGTTTCAATTGGTTCTTTCAATGTCATGATCATGTTTTTGAATATATTTGAGTTTTTTTTTAACCTAAACCGGGTCAACGCGGGTTAAAATCCGAAATCGGTCGACTCATAGCGGACGAGTTAAAACCCTAACCGAAAATTTAACGGGAAGGGTTGGTTAAAAATGGTAAACCCAATGTACTAGCGGGTTACGGTTTAGTTGGTTTTTGGTGAAAAACCGAACCGCCTGACCCATATGCAGCTTTACTCATAGAGGGATTTACTGTTTAGTACAAAAAACCCGACCCGGGTTACTGGCTAGTCCAGCGCCAAAAAATATTTACTCCCTAGTCTAAAAAAGTTTTGAAAAGAGTAAAATTACTCTACTAACACTAGTATATAACATTACGTATAATAATACATATGTTACTACTAGTATACTAGTAGTATACTAGTAATAGTTAGTAGTAACTAGTATGTAGTATGTAGTAATAACATATGTAGTATGTAATATACTAGTAGTAATTATTATGTAGTATGTAGTAATAACATATGTAGTATGTAGTATACTAGTAATAATATGTTATGTATTGATACTACATATTGATATGTAGTATGTTATGTATTTGATACTACATATTGACATGTAGTATGTTATATATTGATATGTAGTATGTTTGATATGTAGTATGTTATATATTGATACTACATATTGATATGTAGTATGTTATATATTGATATGTTGTATGTTTGATATGTAGTATGTTATATATTGATACTACAGATTGATATGTAGTATGTTATGTATTGATACTACATATCAAAAAAAATAGTTATGTATTGATACTACATACTTTACTACTATACTAGTTACTACTAGTTTACTAGTATACTATACTATAGTAGTATACTAGTTTAGTATAGTAAAGTAGTTACATAATTTACTAGTAACAATAAGATATTTTTGTTACTACTAGTACAATACATATTAATATGCAGTATCACCGTATTGATAGTACTAGTATGTAGTAACATACTACTAGTAACATTTATATGTGTTGATATTAATTAGACCCGGAAGGGTGTTTTAGGAATTTATAAAATACACTTTATAGTCTCCACGAAGTTTTTGGACTAGAGAGTAAATAATATAGTCCAAAACATGTTTTTGGACTAGAGAGTAAATCTTTTCCACGGGTGGACTAGCCATTAACTGGGTCTGCTAGAACTGGACTAGCCAGTAATTCTTACTTACTCATATCCCGAAGCCATATCAGTAGATCTTCTTCTGTAGGATCCATATATATAAACTACAAAAGTATCCAATTCTTTGATTTCAACATCTTAAAGCCGGCTTAATTTTCTGTAATAAACCCAAATTCCGATACAACTCTTTTTGATCAGTTTGATGAGCATTCAAAATTTTAACATGTTAATCTGTTAATATGCAGTTGATAAAGCCCAGGAAAAAGACCACATATATAACAAACTATTTAGATTGCATTTATCCTCCCAAAATATGATTTTATCCCTTTTTCAATCTTAAATTGACACAACTTGAATGCTCTAAGGAACAATATTTATAAGGTTAACTTGCCTCACTTAAACAAGGTAGTTCTTTTTCAAGCAGCAAGTCTAGCTTTACAAATTTCCAAAAACTTATCCCATTTACAAGTAAAATTTATTTTCTTACCAAAGACATTCCTAAATATGTAGGTGGAAAATTGCACTGCATTAGCATCCATGAAGATTAAAGGGTTATGCATAAATTGTTGATAACTAATTTTGACACGTGGAGATTATATAAGTCATCTCGTTTTATAACCTTTTTTGGTAAGTAAGCTTATTAAAAGTTCAAACGAGATAAAAGAAATATTTCAATAGCATAATAATTGATAAGTGTATGCATTGCAGAAAGATATCGATGATTAGTATCTGAAAATCTTCAACCTCAAATTCGTTATGGATTATAAAAAATAGATAGACCATAAAATTGCATGGTAATGCCAAATCCAAATCCAAAAACCTTTAATTCCAAACAAGTTGAGGTAGGATACAAATAAAAACTTAACGTATACCAACATGTAATTGTCAAAATATTGATACATGGATCGCTGACTTTCATGCACATCTATTGAGAGCCATATCTTCGGGTAGGTTTTCACCTTTCAAAACCCACTACACTCCTTCCTCTCAGATCTATTTTGGTTGACCCATATTTCTTTTTGCGTCTGATACACGCCTTATAATTCATGTGCACTGGTGCCTCGGGGCCGGGTCCGTTGAGAATGGCCATATCATCACTGTCGATGTTTAACAAGCTTTTCCTCGATCGACGCCACCCCAAATTTATTGCAGACATTCTCGTTCCTAATTCGATCTCGTATCATGTATCCGCAGATCCATCATAAGATATGTATCTCTTTTACATGCGTCTCCCAAATGTGATCACTTTTGGTAAACATCCCATAACTATATAACGAACGTCCTCCTCAATCTCCCCATCACCTTGCAGCATCGAACCCAAATATTGAAAGGTGTTTGTACAAGGAAATAATTGCTTTGCTAAGAAGATCAATAACTATCGGAATGGGTCGTGATTACAATGATTAGCGGAAACTACTTCTATGGCGGATTTTATCTTATCAAAGAAGACGCCTCTAAATGGTTGAAGAGTAATCAAAGTACCAGTATTCAGATTAGTCTTTTCTATTTTAATTGATTTCATGTATGTAAATCAACGAATTCACATTGTATATTGGATGTATAATGTATAATGATCAAACATGAGGGTGTGTTTATCTACCACTTCTTCTATGTAACAATCCAAATCTCAATTTGAATGAGGTAATCTGATAAATAATTTTAGAGGTTTTCAAAAACCCTCTTTCCATCAAACAAGAAAAAAAATTGCTTTGCTAAATAAATTTCCCCTATGTCTCCGTAACTCCCATTGCTTTTCAACCTCAGTCTATTAGTTCCACATCATCAACAATGAACATGCACAAAGGGAGATCCATCACCGGAACAAAATTTTATCGGCTCAAAACCCATACCCAAAGTTAATTAAATATTCATTAATTTCTTTAAAATGTCAGGTTAAGTAAGCATTAGTTAACTACAAAAATTAATAAATTAATACACCTATTTTTATTTTTGTTTTGCTAAGAAAATAAAACAAAAATACAACCAAATGTTATAAACCAAGTTTATTTAATAAGATGCCCTTCGTGTCTAAGTTTAGAGTTTAGATATCTTCGACACCAAGTCTTCTATCTATATAAATAGATGCTTGAACATTGTAATCTATACCCATAATAATAAGAATTTTCTCTTCTTTTCTCTCTCTACTTTGTGTCTCCTTCTCTCCTTACTAGATTTACAAGACGTTATCACGCACACAGCTCTACCGATTGAGCGTCGTTTTGACAAACAAAAAAAGAATGATCTTTAAGAAAGAAAAAAAGAAAACTATTCTGGGTCATGAAAGTTGGGGTCGATGTTTTCAAAATCCATGAAATAATCGGCCATATAAATCAACAATCTTTACTCTTGTGGTTTCTTTTAATTACTTGTAGTTTTAAACCTTGTTCCACTACTAACGAATTTTGTTTTGTTTTGAATGTAGTGAGTTTCGATTGGACGTAAGCAGAACCATGTTCAGAAATCAACAACTCATCATCAGGGGAACCAAATACTACTGTTTGGTTTTTGTTTCTTTGACTGAGTTGCTTTTGTTTATTGTTTTGGTGGTGATATGACTACTAACATGTTTTGATTGGATGTAGATCTTTGGTTGATGCTTATTTTCGATATGTGTTAGTATTTATGATGTGGTGTATATCAATTATCATTGCACCAAAAGGATGCAACATCCATTATTATAGGTTGTATCTATCGAGTGCCAAATATGGGTTGCCTTTGAGCGCCCAAAATTACGTTTATTTTTGTCTGTCTTTAATGACGACAATATAGATTTCTTTCTCTTAAAAGAAATCTTGAGCTTGGTAATTTCCATGGATCTTTTGAGATAATAGGGATCTTTCGGATATTGAGACATATAGGTTTCTATTTTTTTTTCTCTCTCGATGGAACTAATACTCAATGATGCTTTTCTTTATCTATGAGCATCATGATTATAAATTCATTTATGACGGATTTTATATATCTGTGCATCCTTGACTATGAGAATATAATTATGGTTGTTCTCAAAGTTTTTTCCTTTTATTCTTTTTGGTGCAACTAAAATCGATTGATTAATTCTAAATTATATTGTCCATATTCAAGGGACATGGGTGATCAACTTTGACGAATAAGTTTGATCTTCCCTTTTCTCTAATTTTTTTTTTTATTATGTAGAAAATAAAAAGATAAAATCCATGGAAGGATAATCTAAAGTTTCTATTCTTTTAACGAAACTGTAATCACCAAAAATTGGTGTTATCGCAGATTTTATTACCTTTACGGTAACCAATTACATGCATGGTTCACAGAACCTCCGGCCAATTAAATTTGGTATCTTTGTCCGATAAACAAAGATTACGTGGTTTTATTTATTTATTTATTTATGGTTTCTATTTATTTACGAGAAACCGTCTGGATTTTCCGTATGCGATACTGAAAACGACAATATTATTTTTATTATTATTTGTCGATACAATTTTATTAATTGTACAAACCAATTGATCTTATTTTAATTGTACAAGCCAATATTATTAGTCCTTGTAGTGACTACATTGATCTTATTTTAATTTTCTTTTGGATAAAAAAAGTGTCCGTAACTCAATTATCTCGTTGGCCCTTGAAGTTACAAAATTACTAAGATTCTTTTGCATATCCTTTTTTTTTAATGCTTTTGGTTTTAACATATCATTTTATTTTATTTTTGATTCTGTTCCAAAAGTAATCCATGGTTGATGGTAATTATGTATGTCTATTAAGACTACAATTTTTTTTTTATGTCGAGAGACATATTTCATAATAAGTCTATGTCTCGAATTAATCGGATAATACATTACGAAACTTGTTTCCGTATATGAGATGAAAATATTTCCTCCATAATCAGGGGGAGACTATACACTATCGAACGTTGGTGTTCATTAACTTAAAAGGTATAGTAATTTCTCTCCCATCACAATCAAATCGATCAAGGCTGTCATATATATTGGCGTGAAATTTCTCATTTTGCTTTTATATAAGCTTTTGCCTTTCAAAAGGTAAATCAAATCACATATCGCAAAAAATAGCATTTTAGAATAAGCTACAGATAGTACTTGAATAGAGTCTATAAAACAAGATCCACATTTTCATAGTTCATATCTCCTCACTGGAAGATGGGGAGATTATAATCCCCGCGGGCGCTGATACCAGTAATTCTGTAAAATTTACAAGATATGCATACACTTGAGAATGTGGGATTGTCGTAAGCTAAGTTATTGTCGAATATTCATTTATGGTAGCTACTGAAATAATAAATAATGGTGGTTATGAACCCCTCTGCAGAGGAGTATCGACATATGTGATTGGTTGGCATATAATCCAAATTAGATTGGATTGATTTCTCGATTGACACAATTTGGATCCAAGACTTAACACCGTAAATGTGCCAAGCCTTATTAATTACAGGTTGATGTAGTCATAATGTGTTATACGAGAAATATGTTCGTTGTGAAAACGATTTGAGGGTTTTCTTTTTGCTCAGACCCTATAATTGGTTCAGTAATTGTTCTTCTTATAAGACACATTTGGCATGGTAGTCCTTGAAGGACTCATATATGGTCGGAGAACATTTTCAAATTTGTAATCCTTGGAAGATTCAAATTATATTTAGGCAGCCACCTTATTTGCTTACATAAGGTTTAACAATCCTCTATGTGTTTTTAGAAATTTGGTGCAAAACCAAAAATCCGGATTAATTAATTGATGACTTCAACGTGATAAGTCTCTTTAGGGGTCCTTAAAAACTCAAAAATCCATGCTTCAGCAGCATAAATATTATTTTTCTTAAATCTGCAGTTAAAATATTATGCTTGCTTAAAACTTGTCTATAATATAAACTATAGTTACGATTTTGGTGCTTTTAATAATACTCATATAGTTGAGTTAGCATCCATATTTACGTCAAAAGTTATAGTCTTTTCCCTTCGTTTCAGGTTTTGTCCCATGTGGTTTTCCTGAAAAGGTTTTAACGAGGCAACATTTCGTTGACGTTTAATTTAATTTCAAAATGTTGATTTTGTGCTCTTTTTCCTTCGTCCAAATTTTTTCCATTGGGTTTTACTGGAAAGGTTTTAGTGAGGCAATTTATTCAACATGGTGGTCATCCAAGGGGGAGTTGTATAATTTATGTTATTTGGTGGATTCCCACCATTAACTAGGTCATTTTGTAAGGCCAAATTAACATAACAAGCCCTTAGTAATTTGGATTCATTCCGATCCACATAAGGTATGACCACAAATTCAATTTTGTTCACTTATGGTAATTTATCTACATCTTGGCTCTATGTTGAAGAAACTACATCAACAACTTCTGCAAATCATCTCGGAAAGCTAGCAATCCATGTCACAAGTTCTCAATGTGTTGAAGAAGAATGTAGACTCCGCAAAAGTATTAATCGAAGGAATTACTTCTTGTGCAACACAAGTGAAGACTTCATCAACTATCCGACATCTTCATGAAAGCACAGTCCTCCTCTGCATTCAAGAAATTCGTTCTTCAAAATTGGAAAGTCTCGACTCAAAGATTTGAACGTCAAGATTTGACTGAAGTATTTATCAGGGGGAGCGCCATCATCAAATTAAGGTGCATTCACTGGACTTTATCGCGTTGTACTCTTTTTCCTTCGTCAAGGTTTTGTCCCATTGGGTTTTCCTTGTCAAGGTTTTAATGAGGCAACATTTGTGTGTCCAACACTGTTTCGAATCTTTACATGCTTATGCAATTTCAGGTTTTTCTCTTTTGAGTTTTCCTGATATATTTGTAATGACTTAGCCACAGTGGTCAGCAGAGGGAGTGTTATAAACCAAGTTTATTTACTAAGATGCTCTTCGTGTCTAAGTTTAGGGTTTACATATCTTGGACTCCAAGTCTTTAATCTATATAAATAGAGGCTTAAACATTGTAATCTATAACCATAATAATAAGAATTCTCTCCTCTTTTCTCTCTCTACTTTGTGTCTCCTTCTCTCATTACTAGATTCACAAGACCAAAAAATAAAAATGCAATTATCGTTTTAGTAATTTCACAACAAACCAAGTGAATTGAATTATCATATATGTTCATGTATTGTCCATTGCATATCTATATTATAAAAAGATGTGGTGTCTGTGTAGACTGATAAATCTGACCCTTGATTTCGTCATCCCACGGTGCGGGTTGATTCGTTATATGTCCTGTATAGACGTCCATCTGATCCCTTACGATTTAATTATTTTGGACGGCGTAGATTATGCCACGGCCCTTGCCTAACCTAATCTCAAGCTAGACATGGGTCTGACCCTAGCTTTGCCCGACCACCAAATTAGGAAAGAATATAGGATTCCTCATGTGTCTGCCGACCATCTTGGAGTAAATAATGATTTGTACTTTATACTACTTACGATTGGTTTATTTAACTCATGAGATGCACTCTGCGTCTATGTTTTTCTTTTTTTAATAATTCAATAAACTCTGTTTTGTACCCTTTACTATTACTTCGCTGGTATGTATTGAAAAGTATATCTCACGTTCAAATGTGGGGCGCCCACTCACTAATGATTTGCCGAGTTTATTGATCACTCAGGAAAATGTGTCTTACAGTACAACCCAGAAACAACTACATGTAATTACTGGGTATGGAGCAGCTAATTATTGTAAGATGTTTGAGACTCTATTTAACCCCTCCGCAATCCGTCATAATGAAACCGAAGTTCTTTTTCAGAACAAATGCCAAACCACGGATGAATCTATAGAATCAGTGAGGACTCTAGCGCATTTTTATTTTTATAATGCGGATCCCTTATACAGTAAAACAATTTTTACTGTTAGGAGTTTTGCTGCCTGGCAAACGAAAAAATAAAAAGAAAGGTAATTGTTTATCTTCTTCGTTACTCAAAGAAAATATAAGGGACCGAGTCTAATTTGATCAATCCTACAAAATATCAGGGCTTTTCCTAATCAAGACTAATTTTAATACGAGATTATATTTGATTATAATTCATGGTCGGGGCCATAGGCCCCGGCTATTATGACTAAAATAACTAAACACGACCCCGATTATTACGGTCTGATTACAATTTCGTGTGAGGGTACTGACTGGTTAACCAAACAGTAAACAAAACTCGAAAAAGGTTGAGTCTCTCGCCTATAAGCTCAAATAGAATTTAAGGGTGTAACCGCGTCTAATTTGATAGGTCAACAAAACATCAGGAGGTCTGTTTTATAAGTTCAACCCTCTAGATTTTAACCTAATCACGGATAATTTTATTGCGGGGACTATATTTGACTCAGATTCTTTAATTCATGGCCGGGACCGTAGACCCCGGCTACTTTGACCCGACTGACTAAACACGACTCTGTTCATTACAGGATGACTAACCAGTAAACAAAACTTGAAAAAGGTTGAGCTCCTGCCGTAGGCCGGGGTGATACCTAGTATTATATGTATAGTAACCGAACTATCGTTTTAGTAATTATCAAATATTATTTAACGAACCCATTCCAGTGAAGCCCAACTATAATTATTGTGTAAGCGAAAAAGAAAGTAAACGTTTGCCAATACGCGTAATATTTTTTTTTGAATCCAATTCAAAGATTAAATTCTACTTCCTTCATATTGTCAATCAGAAAGCAATCAAAACATCGAAATATTTTTTTTACAGAATATTATCTCTAACATAAAACTATAAAAGAATGCATCCAGATTCGGATCCGAACTCAAAGAAGCGGATCTGAGCTTAGATGACGCCTCCATGCCGAGAAAGTCTTAGCATATCCTAAAATTATATACGTTTATATATACTATATGAAAGCATCTGATTCTTTTTATTTTACTTTCATGATTAGTTTTTTAATTTGCGAACCAAGTGGCAGTTGTTATTTTGAGCTACTTTTCAAATGAATTAATTGCATTTGTCAACTATGTTAAGCGTACATTTAATATGAGGAAAAGCTTCATAGATTGCCATAATTGTTGTGCCATTTCCTCCACCAACATCAACCAGAGAATCCAAATCTTGAAAAATATCTTTACAATCTTCAAATAGAGTTCTAGTTAAAAGTCTTGTTTCTCCAGCCATTTCTTCATTAAATAACTGACTTTGATCAGGATGACCTTCTAAAAACTTCCATATTGGCATTCCCATAGCTATCTCAAATGCTGTTGTACCTTCAGTTGCTAAACCTTCTTTCATAAACTTCCATGGAACCATGAAATCTTTATGAGTTAGGCCTAATATTATTGGTACCATACTTCTTTCTGCATCTCTTAAAAGTAAAGTACCAATTGGTTTAAGTGAGTAAACCTTATCAACTCCACCATTACAAATTTCATGTTCCAAAATATTCATGTGTACTAAGAATCTCAGTATTCTGTACAAGTGATCAGAATTGACATTTGGAATTGAAAGTTTTGATGCAAGCTGTGCAAGTGTGATTGACCCATTATTGTTTTTGATAATATCTGCAATTCCAATCTCTACTGCGCAACGAAGAACAAGAGAACCACGAAAACCATAGATTATATTCCATAGTTGAGCTTGATCATTGATGTCAGGTTCTTGTGTTCCAGCTGGTTTGGCATCTAAACTTCCCATGATATGAAATTTTTGTGGTATTTGTTACGAAGACTATGCTTGTTCTGGGTTGTGTGTGTTTTGAAATCTCTTCAAATTTTTTTTATAAGTGCACCAAATCGCTGGCTGACTGGATCTGTACCCAAATTAAGAGTTGTTAGATCTTGTTTCCACGCAATGTACGTACCATTATTTGTTGCGTTGCAATCACTCAATTCCCAGATAAGTAAATACTGTTTTAGTTAAAATTTGGAAACAGTAAAATGGTCTCTCTACTCCAATACTTCAATTAGTTACAACCAAAATATAGTTAATCATTTTAATGCTTATTATACAGCCACTCTAAATTAAATAATAACCATCGGCTGTCACGACTCTAATATATCAAACAAAGAAATGCAAACAAGTACCATATTATATCTCTTCCTGTTCAAAAGAGTTACAAGTTACTACTATCTCTATCACTTCTTGATGCAGTGTTCCAATACCTTGGTACGTACTTGTATATTTAGTCCTTGGCAACCCTAGTTTCCACTATGTTGGTTGATTAAATCAGTTGTGTCGTGCCGGTATTGCTGTATGACAACGGTAAAGTTATTAGGTGATGACTTGGGCAGCCATTGAAGAAAAGGTGTGAGTTTGAATGTGTGGTTATTGGATCTTCTGGCGTGATACAGGTTTAGTTTTGCATTTCCTTCTACACTTTAATTGTGCAAATATGTATTCTCTTACATACATCAAAGGAGATAAATTCGAAATGAGATCTAACTACCCGTAACTATTGAAGGAGGTAAACTAGGAAGCCTAGTTGTAGACTTTTATAACTTCTCAGTCACAAGTAGTTGAGATAAAATAGGATCAGGGTAAGACTCTGATCCTTAACACTGCGTTCTAAAGTCATCTCCCTATCCATATTTACCTATCATTGAATGCCGGGATTTTTACAGCATAACACACAAAACAAAATATTAAAGTCTGCAGCATCCAACTCAAAATCAATGGGCAATGAGTGACGAGAGAGAGGCCCTAATAGATTATAAACTGCAGGATCTTAAATAACTTAACCATGTGGGACTAATAATCTCAACACGCCTCCTCACGTGTAGTCTCGGCGAGTCTTACAAACATGTGGACAATTAAATCGGGTGACGCGGAATAAAGGTGCGGTCAACTGACTCGACACAAATAGCCTGCTCTGATACCATATTAAAATCTGCGGACATCCAACTCAAAATCAATTAGCAATGAGTGGAGAGGTCCTAATAGATTATAAACTGTAGGATCTTAAATAACCCAACCATGTGGGAATAATAATCTCAACACAGAACAAAACAACCATCTTTGAATAGCGATTTTCATTTTGGTAATCGTTGTTTATAAATTACCATGGGTTCCATTAATTAACTACATGAACACACGTATTGTTTACTTTTAGTTCGAAGTACTAAATGCATAACTCGCAAACTAGATAACATGTTCAAAGTAAATGCAACGGTTGCCCTTTAGCATTAATTGGTACAAGTGGGAAATGGTCTGGTATCTCGTTGATGTTGTATCCGGAACCGATCAATTTTGATGACTGTTAGAAGGGGGACTATTATTCACGGGACCAGAATTTTCAATTTTAGTTGACGGAAATCAATATGGATATTAGGTAAATGATTTAACTCGTATCTCTGAACCGTCATTCCTATTTTGCTAGGTAAGGGACCATACATTGTATCCATATTAATAAACCTGCGATTGTATGGTAGGCTTCTCATTTACCTTAAGTATGATTCCGGTGTCATGTTGGGGTAGGCGCAATCTTTAAAAAGGTATATGGTACGTAGTACGTACACTCTAATTACCCCATTTCTTATTTTTATGCATTTTAGATACATTCTTGATCTTCTTATTAGTTGTTCATTTGACTAGTATTCAGTTCCCGAATTATGACATTTACAGCTTGAACAAAAGCATGTTCTCAAAAAGTTTGTGCGAGGAAATATTCCTAGGTAAATGTAGATTTGCAGTTTTTTCCCTATACAATCCAAAAAGTTCATAAATTCAATATATTACTAGTTTCTTATGGCTTCATCTAAACTAAAGGCTAAACTTTCAGTGAACCCAAACAGTTCAATAAGAGATATTTTTGTGATATAGAAATAGCCATATAGGTAGAATTCTAACCAAATGTACCGAAATTCTTGGTTGCCTGGCTAAGCTATGTGCAAAACTGATGTGTGAAATGGTTAGAAGCTACACGATCTCTTTCTATGTGTTGTTTTAGGGAGGTTAATGGTTGGAGGTTACAATTGGATTAACCATCAATATATACATGAAATCGAAACTTGATCCCATTCCCCACTCACTTTTGAGAGGGACATAAAATAGGGATAATCTAAGGGGCAAGTGAATGGTTAGAGAAGGTTACAAGGCTCATTGTTTCTCCCCACTGATTGTTCCACCAAACAGTTAGGTGTTCAAAGTAGATGTAGTGGTCGCATTTTAACATCAATTTGGCACAGGCGAAAACGGTCTGATATCTAATTGGTGTTAGCTTTTGAACCAATTATTCTAATTACTTTTGATATCTAATTACTCTAAGGGGCAAGCTGGATATGTACCTTGTAGAAATACAACCGATTATCACAATATTCATTGCTCCAGAGTGATCGATTGACATTTCAAAGTATTTTAAATTAGAGCTTGAGGAGGTTTAATTAGAATCCTGATTTTGGGCATACCAAAATCTTCTTAGGCATACAAAGCACTAGTCCTAACTTGGGTGACCTTATAAGGGGTACCTTATGGGATGGTTCAATTAGCTATATGCCCTTAAATCCTTTAAATTACTACTAATTTATCCCTAACCCTAATACAAAACCTATAATCAACTACACCTAAAATCAGTTTCATTCACCTTCTTCTTCTTCTTCCTCTCCACAGCCGAACTCATTCACCCTTCCCTTTCTTTTTTTTCATCGCGGAAATTTAATCGACAATTAAACTCATCTATATAATGGGTCGTCGTAAGGAAGTATCTCGTTCAAATCGATCGATTGAACAACCTATTAATGAAGAAGAAGATTTAGAGAGTGAAGAACAAACTCAAAATCAACCACAAAATCAACCGGAAGAAGAGATTGAAGAAGAACCAACTCCGGAAATGAGAATAAGAAAGTTAGTTCTACAAACCCATCTCATATTTGATGTTTTTGATTGTTTTGGTCGATTTAATTCGTCAAAAACATGTGTTCTGCGGCGGTTACAGGGTATGGTTCGGCGTAAAACAAATGTTAGATGTGCGCCGAGCTGTTCTTGAAACTGAACCCTGAAAGTGCATATGAACGGCTCGGCGTAGATCTGAAATCCTTTTTGAGCCGAACTTAGTGACACAGAGACTTATATTTAGGATCGGCTTATTCGATGGTGTTAGTTTTGTGCCGAATATGTTTTGTGAATTTTAGAAATTTCGCATGTGCGTAGGATCGGCTTGTATGGTAGTATTAGTTTTGTGTCGAATAAATGTTGTTTGAATTTCAGAATTTTTGCATGTGCTTAGGATCGGCTTGTATGGTTGTATTAGTTTTGCGACGAATAAATGTATCAATTCATAAGACAAGATTCGGCTTATTCGATAGTATTAGGGTTGCGCCGAATATCATTGTTAAAATTTCATAAATTTTACAAGTGTATAGGATCGGCTTATTTATATGATATCATGTTGCGCCGAATACATGTTTGAGTTCATAATCATAGATTCGGCTTATTCGACGGTATCGGCTGTGAGCCGAATATATATGATCGGCTTATAATTGTTTTGTGGTATGGATCGGCTTATAATTGTTTTGTGGTATGAGCCGATCCACTCTCTGTGTAAGCTAATAAAAATTTCAAGACATGATTCGGCTCATATGTGTTATTTCGGGTAAGCCGAGCCTTCTTATTTTCTTACAAGTTTTTGGCTTTCCAAATCTCTTTGTTGTTCGAATTAGTCTTATAAATTTCATACTTGTGTCAGGACCAATGCCGCGGGTAGGGAGATGTTGAAAAAAATGAAGGCCAAACTTGGTTGCAAAACACCAATGACCGTAGAAGAACAAAAATACCTCATCAACAAGTGGGATGCAATCATCAACAAAGGACAAGGATCCGAGGAACCCGAACAAAGGCCTACCACTAAGAGGTCTCGACAAGTTGGTGAAGGTACAAGCCAAGGTGGTGCTAACAAATTCATGTTCGTCTCAGACGATAATCATATTATGTGCCGAACCTTGAACATAAGAGGTTTCAGCTGATACGATATTCTCCATATGTGCCGAACTAGTAACAATATTTCAACCCAGAAATTAAAAAATTATGTTCGGCACATACAATTTTGGATATATAAGCCGAATTAGTAATGATTCTATTCCGGGCTATTCAGGATGTTGTTCGGCTTACTATGAAACTTTCATATAAGCCGAACTAGTGTCTATCAAAAGGGTTGGAATTGGAAATAATAGGTTCGGAGCATGTAGTAAACAGATTCAGTAAGCCGAACCTCAACCTGTTTCGCCGAACCATGATTCAAAAACCTAACTTTTGATAATTGAGAGCTATAAAAGTGAGATTAAGTATAGGATATAAGTGTACCTATGTATTAGAAGCATTGGGTTCCTCATCAATGTCTTCATCATCAGGATTTGGGTCATAAAAATCATCATCTTGAGTTTGTGTTTGAGTTTGAGCTTGAATTTGAGTGGGTGTAAAATCATTCTCATAATCTAAGAAATCAGCCATTTCTGGATCATTGTTGTAGTTGATATGTATTTTCCTAGGTTTTTTAGATGAATGATGACCCTCCTCATCCTCCATTGAATCAAGAATTAGAATTTTCTCACTTTCTCCTTCTCTCCTTCTTAACCAAACCAAAACTTTGATTTTTTTCCTCAAATTTTTCATCTAAACAACTCTTATAATTCTGAAAATTATTTAAATCACTAAACAAAATATTTAATCACTAATCAAGATTATTAACAGTAATACGTAAAGGGCAGATTTGCCATTAAAAAAATTTTGGGTTAAGGGATTATCTGATTTTGCTATTTCACAATCTTTTTTATCTTCATTCAGTATGCCTTGGAAGATTTTGGTATGCCCAATACTATGGTTCTTTAATTATGACCAAAAATGCAAAAAAACAATGTACATCGCATATTTTTCCTAGCCCACAAAGAAAATATGGTTCAATATGCTAAGCCCAAAACTGTATATTCATAGTTTTCACTAGGGGTGCACATATCCTACCCTTACCCGCCAATCCTACCCTACCCGCCAGTTTTTTAACCGTACCCTACCCTATCCGCTATTTGACGGGTAGGGTGATGGGCAAACATTATTTCATCCGCCAGTTAGCGGGTAGGGTGACGGATATAATCCGAAATTATCCTACCCTACCCGCTGGTAAGGTGTTTGCTTGCTCAAATCGATCATTATATCAAACTTGCATTTAGGATCTTGAATATTAGGATTTGTGGTGGTGACAACAGCTAAGTTGTTGAAATTACAACTCCCTCTCTGTTGATTTGCAGTCTGGTAAAACCTGTTAAATGCATACGAAACATTGCTGGCTGCGTCCAAATCACCACAAGACGACCCGTAACTAAGGCTGGTACAATCAGCGTGAGTGCAGGCGTATGTCACGCTCTCTACGAAGATGGGATCGGAAGTGCTTGCTTGTGGCGACATTACACACCATTGTTTTTCCAAATACTTGACCCCCTTTGCCGGGACTAGCTTTCTATTATCACCCAACTGTAACGAGTATTTCAAAGTTCCGTCGTAGTTGAACATCCCCCAGTGTCTCTCAAAATTCCATGGGTCTATGCTCTTTGCATCTTCGTCAATCAGTCCGAATACGTATGTCTCCGGCGCGCTCTTCTTTTTCGGCGTACCTGATTCATTGAAAATACACATTATATCAAACACCTTACCAGCAATAATCTTCTCCATAGTTTCAAATCTCTAGCATTAACTTCAGGCACCTTAATATCTACATCATCTGTCTCTTTATTGTTTCCAGGTTCAATAACCTTCGAAATTCGCAAAAAAAAAAAAAAAAAAAAAAAAAAAAAAAAAAAAAAAAAAAAAAAAACGGTTATACCCGCCACCCTACCTGACCCGACCCGACCCGCCAGAGAATGGGTTGGGTAGGATCTTACCCGTTTAATGGCGGATAGGGTGGCGGGTAAAAATTTTCTTAACCGCCAGTAAACGGGTAGGGTGGCGGGTATAGACCATATCCTACCCGCCCTACCCGTTGTGCAGCCCTAGTTTTCACTGGGGCTCAACATTTGCCACCCAATCCGCTGAGCAGATCCCACCCATTGGTCTTTTTTCGTGTGGGTGCCTATCAGTGTATAATATGAATTTCGTTTACTGAGGATTTGAGTTGCTGCTTATAGGCTTCTCGTAGATAAAGGCATAGTGGCTTCTCATATGCCTGCGGTACGTATGCACATCACAATATGTTAAAATTAAAATTTGAGTGCGACTTGGTAGCTTTGTGTGTCGTGCTTTGCTACTAATCAACATACTAGCAAACCATTGCGTCTAACACGGTAGGCATGAAACACAACACATCACATCGTGCGGCACAAATGAGCATGACATAACAATGAACGGACAAAACACACACAACGAATTAGGGCCAATGGACTATTCTTTTTACTGTTAGTCCTACTTAACCTAGCATTTTTAGGGGACACTCAAAAGGAATTTGGGCCCACTTTTGTTATTCCCATCTATTGAAGAGTGTTAAGGGGTGTCTTGAAAATAGAAATTGTCTATGTTGTCCTTCTCCTTTATACTAAATCTAAACCTATATCCTTTAATTTCATATCCTCCTCTTCTTCTTTTTTTACTCATCAAACTTTTTTTCATGGATTTAATTTTGATTGAAACCAAAGACGTCGATCAAACCAATTTTTTATGATTGATTGTTTAAAATTAAAATCCAAAATTCATTAACCTTAAAGTTGAAACTTAGAACATCAAAAAAGAAAATTCAAGCTAAATAAACAAAACGAATAGATGATAGCAGTTGTGATCCAAAATTAGGATTTGATTGCTTGAAATCAAAAATTTGATCGGAAAATTTTCTAAGATTTACAGTAGAAGGAACATAATCCGTAGATAACAATCAATTTATCTACCGATTATGGTTGATGTTCTTGGATTTACAGTAGCAGAAACACAATCGGTAGATAATAATCTATTTTACCAACCGATTATGGTTGATGTTCTTCATTTCTGAACATGATAATCTATTTTCATTTCGGTAGGTAAAATAATTGTTATCTACCGATTGTGTTTCTGCTACTGCTTCAAATTTTATGTGCTAAAATTAAATATAATCGGTAGATAATGAACATAATTGACTACCGATTATGGCAGTACCAAAATTAAAAACTGAAGGATTTTGGAAAAATCTCATTTCGGGGACAATACATATTCGGATGTTAAATTAACACAATTAACTACCGATTATGGTAGTACCAAAACTCGAAAACTGAATATATTCGGAGGTTAAAATAACACCATTTACTACCGATTATGGTAGTACCAAAGTTCGAAAATACTAGAATTTTGGCAAAATCTCATTTTGGGGCCAATATACATTCGAAAGTTAAATTAACTACCTATTATGGAAATACTAAAATTCGAAAACTGAATATATTCGGAGGTTAAAGTAACACCATTTATTACGATTATTGTAGTACCAAAGTTCGAAAATTTTAGGATTTTGGCAAAATCTCATTTTGGGGCCAATATACATTCGGAAGTTAAATTAACTACCGATTATGGTAGTACTAAAATTCGAAAACTGAATATATTCGGAGGTTAAAGTAACACCATTTACTACCGATTATGGTAGTACCAAAGTTCGAAAATTATAGGATTTTGGAAAAATCTCATTTTGGGGCCGATATACATTCGGAAGTTAAATTAACACAATTTACTACCGATTATGTTAGCACCAAAATTCGTAAATGTAAGCAAAAAAAAAAAAAAACAACCTCAAATAATCTCATTTTCAAGGGCGATTTTGCCATTACGAAAAATAAAAAATAAGAGACGAACTCAACTTAGATTTGGGTGACCTTTTTTGTTTTTATTCTTGGTCCCTAATTACTTTTGAGTGTCTCCTAAAAATGCTACCCTATTTAACAAATTTGTTTCTTAACTGGTCCCTAATTACTTTTGAGTGACTCCTAAAAATGCTACCCTATTTAACAGTTTTGTTTCTTAATTCCCATTTGAAGAATCAAGGACAAAGGGATCCACTATGAAAAATAATTTCAGTACTTTTTTCTCAAAGGACTGTTGTTTTACGTTTAGTACTATTTAGCAAATCTTTTTCTTGATTTCTCCATGTGAAGAGTCGAGGACAACGGGATCCACTATGAAAAAGAAACAATTTTCGCCACAGAAACTTACGAGTATGGTGGCACGTAGCCTTCAAAGGGTTCGATTAAATAGGAGATAACCACACACTAGGAAACAGATAAATCATAGGTTATATCGGAGTAACATTCAACTGGTAAACGACTGAACAATAAGATAAGAATTGGGACGTTCTTTTCAATCCTCTATTCTCCTTATCGATAATCATTTCTTAACACATGGCCATCTTTCTCTATTTGTTCTCGAAGGTTTATCTATCTATCATCTTTTTCGTCGTATGTCGACACTAATGATTTGTATGTAAATGTAAAACGTGATCCTCCTACTCATAGTATCGTTCCACGTTTAGTTCAATCCAGCCTCACATTCTCAGACCCCACATTCCCATGCACAACCACAGTGCTTCATGTTCATTATCGAAAATGAAGCAGGTGCTAGCATACCCTATGTTCTTAACACGTTCTATTTATACGGCTCCTCCAGATACCAAAATAAAATAAAAAATTAAATAGATAAGAAACAAAGAAAGAAAAAGAAAATGTTAGTAACTGCTAGTTTATGCATTGGTACCTTTATTATCATATGCATAACTCACTGGGTTTATAGATGGAGAAATCCCAGTTGCAATGGAAAACTTCCTCCTGGTTCTATGGGCTTCCCTATTATTGGGGAAACTCATCGGTTGATTTCTCCATGTGAAGAGTCGAGGACAACGGGATCCACTATGAAAAAGAAACAATTTTCGCCACAGAAACTTACGAGTATGGTGGCACGTAGCCTTCAAAGGGTTCGATTAAATAGGAGATAACCACACACTAGGAAACAGATAAATCATAGGTTATATCGGAGTAACATTCAACTGGTAAACGACTGAACAATAAGATAAGAATTGGGACGTTCTTTTCAATCCTCTATTCTCCTTATCGATAATCATTTCTTAACACATGGCCATCTTTCTCTATTTGTTCTCGAAGGTTTATCTATCTATCATCTTTTTCGTCGTATGTCGACACTAATGATTTGTATGTAAATGTAAAACGTGATCCTCCTACTCATAGTATCGTTCCACGTTTAGTTCAATCCAGCCTCACATTCTCAGACCCCACATTCCCATGCACAACCACAGTGCTTCATGTTCATTATCGAAAATGAAGCAGGTGCTAGCATACCCTATGTTCTTAACACGTTCTATTTATACGGCTCCTCCAGATACCAAAATAAAATAAAAAATTAAATAGATAAGAAACAAAGAAAGAAAAAGAAAATGTTAGTAACTGCTAGTTTATGCATTGGTACCTTTATTATCATATGCATAACTCACTGGGTTTATAGATGGAGAAATCCCAGATGCAATGGAAAACTTCCTCCTGGTTCTATGGGCTTCCCTATTATTGGGGAAACTCATCGGTTCTTTACACCAACTACATCATCTGATGTTTCTCCTTTCATGAAAGAAAGAATGGAAACGTAAGAAACCAGTTAACTCGAGATAACAGGAGAAGGTTTTGCCTATAATCGATTTATAAAAGGAACAAACGCAAATGCATACGCACTATATTTTATTTTTCTCATTTTGTTACACTATTATACAAATAGATGGCCTAACAGACATATTTGGAGTATGTTACCCTGTAACATCGTAGCCGGACGGTTATCAAAATTGTTTGCAAATAGATATTTACACTTCATTCATTGAGTATTATATATGTATAATTAATGCTGACATTACCGGATGTTACTTTGCTTTTCAGATATGGTCCCGTTTTTAAAACTAGTTTGGTGTGGCAGTCTTTCGTCGTATCAACAGACCCTGAAGTCAATCACATGATCATGTCCCAGCAAGAAGGCCAGTCATTTGAATTTTGGTATCCTGATAGTTTCAAAAAGATATTAGGGGAAGCAAGTTTATTGACACTACATGGTTCCATTCATAAGTACATAAGGAACATGGTTTTGAGTTTCGTTGGTCCTGAAAGTCTGAAACAAAAGCTTCTCCCTCATGTAGTACATGGGGTACAAAGAAATTTATCGTTGTGGGCTAATGAAGATAGTGTAGATTTGGTAGAATCAGTGAAGGAGGTATAGCTTTTATTGTCCCGCATAAATTGTTTTTAAGTCTTAATTTTATAATTTTTGTAGAGTGTGACAATTCTCTGGTCTACTTCTACAGATGATATTTGAACTGACTGCAAAGAAACTCATCAGCTACGTATATAATCCTAACAAGTCCTCGGAGAATCTAAGAGAATGTTTTTCTAAATTCACTGAAGGATTAATTTCTTTCCCACTAGACATTCCTGGGACCGCGTACCATAAATGCTTACAGGTAAATGGTAAACTTGAATTCGTTAGGCGCCTAATATGACCATCTTGAAATCCGCGTAAGTGCTGAATTTGCTGGTATTGGGTATTGTCAGGGCCGTAAGCAAACAATGGAGATTTTGAAAGATATGCTACAAGAGAGACGAAAAAAACCTAAAAGTTACCAAGAAGATTTCTTTGATTATATCCTGGACGAACTGAAGACTGAAGGAACTGTGCTGACCGAAGCAATTGGTTTAGACTTAATATTTTTGCTTCTCTTCGCCAGTTTTGAGACGACATCTGTATCAACAACTTTTGCTATTAAGTTACTCACAGAGAACCCTGCAGTTTTGGAGGAATTAACGGTGCGTGACATTAAACTTTTCAAAGCAGCACTCATATTTTTTTTCGTATTTCTAATTTAACTCGCAAGATGCTAACTTGGTTCATGGCCAATTATCAGGAAGAACATGAAGCACTCATCCACCGCAGAAAAAACGAAGATGAACAACTGACATGGAAAGAATACAAATCAATGAAATTCACAACTCAGGTAGTTAGTTGAGCAGTCAAAATGTTGCGGAGAATTAGTAGTTGTACTCGCCCAAGTTTTTAGTATATCCTTAGTAGTTTTCAAAATAATTGCAGGTTATCAATGAGGCAGTGAGATTAGCAAATATTGTTCCTGGAGTTTTCAGAAAAGCATTGAAGGACATACATATAAAAGGTCAGTTGGCAACTAATAAGTGCCATTTACCTAATAATTAAAATTTTAACATGGTTCGAATGGCTCTCGACAGGATACACGATACCAGCAGGGTGGGCTGTCATGTTATGCATTCCGTCAGCACATCTGAATCCTTCCACGTACCAAGATCCCCTTGAGTTCAATCCACATAGATGGGATGTGAGTAGATATATAGATAGTGAATTTACTCTCTCTATATCTGTGTGCCAGTGTGTGGGTGTGTGGGTGTGATTCTCTCTCAGATTTAACCACAACGATAAATTTTTAACAGGGAGTGGAGTTAAATGGAGCAACAAAAGATTTCATGGCTTTTGGTGCTGGTCAGAGATTTTGTGTTGGAACAGACTTTGCCAAGCTACAGATGGCTGTTTTTCTTCATTACTTGGTTACAAAATACAGGTACATATAATTTAGCCTCTAGTTACAATTGTTTACGTGCATGTCTATGAGACGAAATAGAGGAGCTCGATGTTTATTCAGTTGGATTTTCAGGTGGAAAACAATTAAAGGAGGAGATATTGCCCGGGTTCCTGGCGTAACATTTCCAAATGGTTTTCACGTTAAAATCTCAGAAACGAACACCTGAAAGGATGTATGCTTACTATGCTTATTCGTTGAAGCAGTTCAGGATTGTGCCCATGGAGGCAGTGTGTTTCTTTTGCAATTGTAATTTTATTTCAACTATAGTAAGTTCTGATGCAGTACAAAGTTTGTGCCTAATGGTTATAACAGTTTTCTCTCTTGTAATCGTATGTGTGTATTCTCTATTAAAGGTAATATAAGTGTGCAGTGGGCATATGTCTCATGTTTGTAAGAATAAGTGAATGTGCTGGTAAAGCACTTGTCGTGTGTGTATAAATAGTGTGTGGTTAGTATCATGGGGGTGAAAACTTCACAGCGAATGATCCATTAATGAAGTCTTCGTCTCCTCTTTCTTCTTCTCCCACTTTTCCAAATTTGTTCTTCTTTCACTCGCGCTGTCTGTTTTCTGTTCAGGAGTTCCGGGAAGAATGATTGTTCATTTACTGAACCTACCTTCTCTGGGTAAAACCTGTGTTTTTCATCACAAAAAAATATAATCATGAAAGACAAGTAGTGTGCCATTTGTCTGTCTATATCAATATTAATGAACACAAGATATAATCAAACAAAAAATTAATTACAGTTTCATTAGTAGATGAATGATAGACTTACCGGTTGGTTTTGCATAAATTGAAAGATAGCAACAATGAGTAATTAAACTGATTTTTACATGTAGATCCTTCCGTAGTACATAAGAATTGGAAAATTGGTCATTTGTCCAAAATCCATAAAAGTATGGGAGTAATGGACTTGTAAAATATAGGTCCGGATGAAAAGGACATGACAAAATTTAGTCATATATATCTTATATTTTAAACTTTATTCTTTATCATTTTCTTTTCTCTCCTATTTATTTTTTATCTTCAATTTAAAATTAGTTGCGAAAAAGGTCTTAATTTCCGAAATATAAGTCAGATTTTAATAAAATTTATATTTCTGGAAAGGGCTCCAAATTCTCTATGAAACAAGATTCATTGTTGATATGAGATTCAAAAAAAAAAATTTAACCCAGGCCGCGGATACATTATGCACCCAGGTGCAACCTGACCAAAATTTATTTCCTATACAAATATGCATTATGCACCCAGGTGCAACTTGGCGAAAATTTGTTTCATATAAAAATATGCATTAAGCACCCAGGTGCAACCTGGCCAAAAACATTTTTCCTATAAGAATTAAAAAAATATGCATCATGCACTTAGGTTCAACTGACAGAAACGTATTTCTTCTAAAAATATGCATTATGCAGACATGTGCATCTTGTGTATTTCTCGGATAAATATAGGTATATCCTCGAAATTACTTGCAATATATCATATGAAAGCAAAATCACTATTTCATAATCTCGAGCAATAAGTCAAGTATCATTATCATCACAGTCACCATTAAAACTTTAACCAAAACAAAGAACAAAAAAAAAATAAAGAAAAAAACATTATGCACCCGGATACAACCCGGCCAAAATATATCTCTCTGTTAGAATATACATTATGCACTCAGGTGTATTTTGTGTATTTCTTAGATAAATTTAGGTTTATCCTAATACATTTCACACTACCAAAATCACTAGCTATACATAGTGGTAACCGAATTTTCCTCCAGGTCTTTGCATAGTTCAAATCATTAATTTAGATACTATATAAGCCTAGACAAAACAACCCACTAATTAGAGAAGGTTAGGATGTTTAACCACTCCCAAGAAATTCACTCTTCATGCCATGGTAAATGACAAAAGAAAAGCTTTGATAGTGGAGTTCTTTTTATATCCACTACTACCACGGGTCCAACTTTACTTGTCTTATAGACACAAAAATTCAAATTGAGGACCTATTTAATCAAAAAATTGACATGAAAACAAGTCCTTGTTTAGATTACTAAGCAATTATCCTAAGCCGTTTATCGCTGGTGGGCCAAATAACAAGTTGATTATGACTTATTATGTTAATGAAAGATTCTCTAGATGGTTTTGGCTGTATATATAACCCACGAGATCAGGGTTTCTTAAACTTTCTTTAATTGTGGTCTAGCTTAGCTAATCTACGTGATCAGTTTCTTTGAACTTTCTTTAATTAATCGAGGTCTGGTTTGGCTAAGCTTGAGCGTATAAGAGCACCATATCGTAACAACATAAACCCACAGCCCTATAATATATGGACGGTAATTAATGTACTAAAGGGTCTAGAACCACCATAAACATAAACATCAAAACAACTAAGAACCCAACCCCATTTAATTATATGAAAGCATATGTTATCAGAATGATAAATTCTGTCAAATATATCTTGAACATATTCTTCTGAACATATTCTTCTCGGAATCCAACCTAGAAAATTAACTATCATTCATCTCAATGATAAATCTATTTAGGATTCCAAACCCATCAATCTGTTCTAACATCCATTATCTCTAAAATTATGATTTGAAATCTCAAAATTAACCCACCTGAAAAATAAACCGAGCAGAAATCTTGCAATCCTTAGAAAAAAAAACAGTATGATTTAGGTGATGGTTGGATGATATTGTTTACTTTTTCTATTGTGAAGAAGACTAACATGGCCCCACCAAAAGTTAGAGAAACAAACAAAAACAGGAAAACCCAAAAATGAAGATGAAATATCAACAAATGATTTCATCATGATAAGAAGAAAATGAAATATCACCACATGATTTCATGATTAAGTTATCTTTTGCACTAAAATGGACGAACGCGTATATACTAAAAGACTAATTTTAGTACATGGCAATGTTATTTTGTCCATCATGAACCCAATAATATCACAGATTTTTATTACGAAATAAGCTTTATATTTTTCTAGTCTAGAGGAATATATGCTATCTTAATATGCCTTTCTGGATATCCACAACTATTATGGCTGATCTTTTCAGATTTAGGTAAATAGTATTAGTAGATGACCTCAAAGGCTCAAACTAACAACTAGCCTTCAAGGGGTGGCCACATGAATTTATGAGTACGGTGGCACGTAGCCTTCATGGGGTTTGATTAAATCGAAGATAAGTAGATAACCACAAATTAGCAAGTAGATAAATCACATGTTAGATGGGAGTAACCATCAGCCGCAATAACTGGTGAAGGGCTGAACAATAAGATAAGAAGTGTGGGGTTCTTTTCAATCCTCCACTCTCCTTATCGGTATTTGTTGACACACGACTCACTTTTTTCTGATATTTTTGAAGGTCTATCTATCTATCATGATTTGTATGCAAAAATAAAACGTGATCCTACTGATCTTTTCATGTTTTCAGTTCATCCTCACATGCTAAAACCCCGCCTTCCCATACACAGACAATACTTCATTTCATCATCGTACTACATCTCATTATCGCCTATCGGAAATGATATTTGATAAAGAAAAATTGCTGTTAACGAGGTTAATAAAACAAAGAAATCGAGTTTGATTTTTCTCCGTATACACCAATATCTTAGGCTCTTGACATATATGTGAGATCCACAATTTTAAAAAAGATTTATCATTTTTAGGCGTTTTCGGATATCCGAAGCTAACCCCAAAAGCAAAAACCAAAGCAATTTGCTATATAATAAATTACATCTTCAGGTAAAGTAAATAAAATGTCGAAGCAGATAGAGATGGAGATAGAGATAGAGAGAGGTTTGACGCTTCACAAAATTGGTTAAAAGGACCAAAATCAATAATTCCTGGATGAAAAATACATGTAAAATTTGATACTGTTTAAATGGACGAGAATGTAAAAATAACCAGGATGTAAACAGTTTCATCCCATTTTTAAATACTTTTTCTTATTTTTAATTTACATCAGGATGCATCCAATTTCATCCTCGCTCTTTTTTAAGTTTAAGTCAGAATGAATCCAGTTTTATTCTTGCTATTTTTTTTTGTATCCATTTCACCCATACTAATATTTATTCGTCCATTAGAACATGTTTTAAAAATATTTGGACAAATGATCCATTTTCCGGCTTCCTTACCTTTGGGTTTCCAGTATATTCTATCTTCTTTACCATGAGTCCATGCATACAAGCACCCTCCTAGAGACTAAAGTTTAGACTGATTACATGTATATAAAATGTTCGACTAAAGTCTAGATTTCATCATTTGTTCTCCGCTCACCTATATATAAACCTCCGTATCCTGTACATGTATTTTAATGTCAACCACGAGTAAGATGTTTGAAGTACGTCTTGCTTCTTTACTTGTAGAGATAAGACTTCCCCTATGGTGCCCACTGATTGTGGGTCACTAGAACCATAATAAGATGGAAAAAACTAAAAGAGCGGATGACAGTTGTTTATTATCATTCTAATTTATAGAACAAAACTAGAATTTGATCCGTGCCGTAACGACACGGTCTCGAAAGCAAGTAAGAAGACTCATATCAATTTTGACCGGTGTCATTCAATCGTTGTTGCTATATAAAATTACAATTGTTCTCCATACTTTATTATTATTGTTTTCTCTTTTGTATCATAACTGAGCTTTAATACACTAGTACAAATATGGACTTTGGTGACAGTTCAAATTTCAAAACAATGACAATTCACGGTTAAACTGTTACAAAAGAATTACCTACTAGATATAGGTAATAGTTTCTTAACAAAACTCATACAAATAGTATTGAACAGTCATGACAGTTTTACAACTGTTACTGAACAAATATGCAATGACAGTTTTTGTAGAAAAATGTTATTGTACACTGATGTATGATAACAGTTGTAAACTATTACCATTCTAACAGTTGTAAACTACTAGATATAAGTTACTGTGACTGATTAGTATGAAAACTGTTACCGAAGTGTTTAACTTATTGATGACGGTTCTTTTAATTACCGTCACTTCCATTTATAGTGAAAGTTCTGATCCAAAACAGCTGCCATACATATAATTTATCATCAAGCATTCTCAAAAGCACGATGTTGTCAGTTTGCGCCTAATTAGCCATTATCTACTAGTGGTGGTCTGTACTGGTAAGGTATGCTTTGTAACTTCTGTTAGTGGGTCTCTCAACACCTTCTCTTGTCATTTTTATTGGAAACCCCAAAAGAAGAAGCTTAAACATAGTTTCTCAATACCATCGCCCATCTCTATTTCCAGTAAACGATAACCCTAATCCCTTTCATCAATTTCTTATCTACGTAAAAGGAGATCTCTTAACTATCTTTACAGGGTTTTTTTCTCTTGGAAAAATATGGGATCCCTTAATTCTTTTACTTCAGTCTAGGGTTCCATATCCTTTACTTCAATCCTTATCTCTCGATCACTCACTATTCATCTCGGTTGCTCTAAAAATTTTCAATTCAGGTTTTTGTGTACATAAATCAAGATTTAAAAGCTCTTTATCTACTGCCATCATATTATGGTCCTTAGTTACTTGATTTGGTTCATGATGGTGGTCGCGAAGATTTGAAGCATGTGATTTCGGACAAGGTACAATTTGTCGTTTTTTTAGTGTAAACCCTAGTTTATGATCTGGTTTACCTCAATTTTTCTATCTAGGTTTGTTTTTCTTCAATATTTACTTGTAGGAATCCCTAGTTTTAAACAGACACATTATTGTTCAGTTTTTCTATTGATTGATCTCATACGATTTCAAGCTTGTCATTCACTGGGTGTGGGACCTTTGTATTTGATACCTCAAGGTAATTTTGTAAGTTTTTCTTTGGTTCGCATGTAATAGTGTGTGATTTAATTAATGATTGTGATAGTGTGTGATTTGATTAATGATAAGTGAAATTTGAACCAGAGTTTGGTGGTAAACAAATTGGTGGTTTCATGTTTCTGTACTAGTGGTTTAGTTGTATCTGGTTTTTAGTGTGACTTCTTTTATAATTGTATTCAAGGAACTTGATGAGGAAGAAGAGATTAGTTATGGGTATGGGCAACCACAGAGGAGGAAAGACTTTGGTGATCGTTTTACGTGTTCTTGGATTTTGGCAAGTACTTAGTCTCTTGAGCAACATTGTGTTATCTCTCTTTTATTATTATGCTGAATTCAAATTAATGTTCACAGTTGAATTTCAAGAGGTTATTTTCCTCAAAAGAACACTAGTTCCCTTTTGTGTAGATGACTTCACTCCTCTGTCTAAGAAAAGTGATGTCATTTCAATAGTTCGGTTACATCAATTATCTTCTCAAATACTCTCTTTGTTGATATGAAGAATTCTATTAGATGCACTAGATGAAATGCTATTTGTGGAAGGACTTCCTAGTTGACTGAAAACCGAGGTCAGTTTTAGACCAACTCCCAACAAAACATTCATTTACACTATTGGAAAATTGCGTCTCTCACTGGAAAATTGCATCATAAGGTGCAACTCGATTGTGATGACCAGAATCGACATAGTAGAGACAATCAAACTCAACAACTCTATGCTGATTGCATTAGTGTTGCTATTAAAATCTCAGAAATTCAACTGGACAGAGCATTGGGATACACAAAAATGGGAGGATAAAGAATGGTTATGGGCAGAACTTAAGGTGAAGATTCTCGAACCTTCAATTTTATCATAAATTGTTTTTAGATTTCTATACTTCTAATGCTAGTATTTAGAATTTTATTGTTTACCTGGAATAACTAATAGATCAAGGTCTTATATATAATTCTTTTCTGCAATCAGGAACAACATGGTTTCCGGATCTACAACTACAATTGTTATTATAGTTGATTGTCAAATATTGGTTGCCAGTCTGGAGACTCAAAAGCTCAATTATATTCAGAAAAATACAAGTCTGCAAAAGAAATTAAAGGTCTGTAAATTAATGAATCTTTCTATTAGATTTATGCATACTGATCCCATACCATGTGATTCATAATTAGGATACTAAGTTGTTTGTTGTCAATTTCCAAGCCTTCCCAAAATTGCACCAGCAAGCGCATCACGCCCTTGCCTCTTCTGCTTATTAACTGTGTTCAGCCTCATAGCAGTATTACAATCTATAGTTAAATTTGAATAATTTTGTCTCATTCGGTTTTCGTCTTTTTACTTCATGGAAAGAAGTATAGATAACCTTGCAGTCTTTGTGGTCCCTTTTGAGTCAGCTAGATTTTTGAGGACCATGGAAAAGGAAGGATGTGATGGAGATCGAAGGGCATGTTTCCTCAAGTTTGAGGAAACATAAGCTTACCTCTTCCTACTCAGGTAATGTTTTCATAGAGATTACAATGATCATTTATTCCTCGTGTTTACTACTTATAACTACTCGGTGTTGCGTAGTGAGGTGTGTGGTTAATCCAGTAAATCTGTAACTTCTAGTCTCCACTTTAATAGGTATCTATTCAATCGGTTTTTGTTGAGGTCAGGTATTCGGTCACCCACACGAATAATCTACCTCAAATTCCATTTTTCGTAAGTTTAAATTATGATGTTACCTCTATTACCTCTACATCGATTTTATTCTTGTACCGATACAAATGTATGGTTAGCCTCTAGTGTCTCTTCTGTTTCCTTCCAAGAAAATAATTAATGGCGACTATTTTGTATTCTTTCTTCAGTGGAAGTCCGAGCACGTTGGAGAGATTATGGAAGTACCATAAAAATGGACAAACCATGTTCAACCGTAGGTGACATGATATCATAGGATTGTTGGTCCAGAACGGGGAAATGAAACACGGAAAAAGTAGATTTCAACCAACGTAGATTTCAGACACGGATATTATAGCTTACAATTTCCTTGTAATTGAATTATATATGTCGTTTGTACTTTGTACATTAAATTGTAGTTAAGCTATTTGGTTCGGAAATTCTAGTTCCGTACTAACTTACTTGTATTATCAATTTATTATGTTTGATCACGATTTTAAAAATCACCTACATTTGATTATGTGTTTCTAAAGAACATTAAAGATTCTTTCCACTAAGCTTATTTTTGTATTAATTGTCTCAATAAGCATTTCACCAACAACTGTAATAGAATCACTATAATACGATGACAGTTTAACCAAAAATGTGTCATACAACAGGATATATGATGACAGTTTTATGAAGAAGTCGTTATCTTAAACCATGAAATTCAGTTTCCGATGAAAGTTTTATTTAGAAGATGTTACCGTAATATGTCAACAGTGACAGGTTTATGAAAAAACAGTCATCTTAGTATACGATATTGGCTTTCTCATGACAGTTTCATCTAGAAAATGTTACCATAAGCTGTCAACAAAAATAGGTTTCTGAGAAAATTGTTATCTTATAGTTGTAATTCTGTAACAGTTTGTTAAAGACCTTTCGTAACAGAGGTTTTGGTGTCAGTGCAGAAAAAATTCAAAACTGTCACATAAGTATTTCGGTGACAGTTTTTAACTGTCACCTAAGCCCATTTTTGTACTAGTGATAATTACAAAATGAAGCACAACTTCCATAATATAATGTCACTTGTGTCATAACTATACTGATTAAACATCGCACACTATTACATTGATCAACTGCAATACCACCACCAGAACAATCCATTACCACTCCGTTTTCCACCAGCATCACTACCTCCACTAACTCCATGCACTACCACTCACAAACACCACCCTGATCATCCCTAATATTTATTGATGTAATTAAGTTTTTATCTATTTATTAGGACGATTAATAAGATATTTATCATGAGGGATTAATAAAGAAACTAATGAGACAATAATTAATGAAGTACACGGATTATGACAGTTGGTTGAATTTATAACTTTCAATCACAGACACCACTTATAACCACCTAAGTAAACGACGAATGATTTATATTCTCCCTAAAAAAATCTTGAGGATGATACCAAAATCAATTGATAAATTAAGGCAAATATCAAATATTTAGAGGATGATATCAAATCATCAAGGAAATGAGGTTGAGCAGAAGTATGTTTTTGGATTGAAGTTCTTTTTTATCTATAGTCTATCTCTCCTTCACAATTTTATTTTTGGTTTAGGTTTTTTCAAAATTGGAGAACTAAAGCTTTTTCAATCCACTCCAACCTTAGGTGAGTGAGAGAATCAATCGTTTAGTTTTATGAAAAAATAGGTTTGTTATTTTTTGTCGAACAAATTTCTCAGTTTTGCTTTTGATTTTTGAAATGAGAAAGATAATACTGATGCATTATTCCTCAATTAAAGCGTGTATTCGTTGGATCGACCACAACTGTGAATTTATCAACTGGGAAGGCAAATCAAGATCGCTCTTTATATTGACTCACTTATCGAATTTTTGTTTTATAATACAGAACAAAGAAACATGGAAAAAACTCACCTAGCTAGGATATAACCTGAATCGTAATAGTACGACTCAATAATAAGTTATTTTATTGTGTACTGATTTTGACTCGTAGTATTCGTTTATAATAATTATATAGAGTGACATTCTAGTTTATTTTGTCATTAAGACGATCGACTACTTCTTTCTGCTTTATAATGTTAACCGATTTGTGGCGACACATAATTTACAAAATATATTAATACTCACCAACACCTGCTACCACCACAAAATCACTTAATACCACTCCCTGCTACCCACCCTTCGTTGCTGGCACACTTTTAATTTTCAATCATAAACATCTTGTTTAAAATTTAGATTAAACAAATTTAAGTCATCTATTAATTCTATCCATTGTATTTTTTATATTGTATTCTCTTTATAATGTAATCAATCAATTTTATCTTAACACTAAAAATCATGATTTATCCGATTGGTTACCATAGATAGCAGGAATATGATTTGAGTGATCTAGCAGTCGTGATTGTATTTTCTTATATGATCTGGTATCATCCTCGAAATATTTGGTTTTTGTCCTTACCATACGTGTTAAAAACAACCAACTACATGTTTTGCAATACCTATATTACCCGTATTGTGAAAATACAAAACTATTATTGTTCATTACTATTCACCAACACCCACCACCATAAAAACCAGCCCCCGCTACTATTTCTTCCACCATTAGTGTTGTTACCATCTTCACCACTAGTAAGCACCTACCACTGTTTGTACCACCCACTACTTCTTCCACTACCACCACTAATATTTGTTAATATAATATTTAGTAAAATTATTTATTAATGAAAGTATGTATTTATTAGATTAATTAAATGGACATTTATGATGAGGAATTAATTAATCATTCAATATAAGCAATTAATAGACACTAATTAATAAAACCATTTACAATGGTTAAGTTGAACAAACCACGGCCATAAATTTATCTTCTTCCTAGACAAATCTCGGCCACTCTTTATCTAGGCTAAGTTGTTCAAGCTTTATTTTATATTCTAGATTTTATTCATCCCACCGTAAAAATCACGACTAGATCTTATCCATGTATTCCCACCATAAAATCAATGGTTAAATTATTTTTTTTGTCCACTCTCTTCAGTTGTTGGAGATAATTTTTTACAAAAGAAAAAAAACGGAAATTTGGTCATTTGTCAAAATATTATTAAAACATGGTTTTAATGGACGAGTATAAATTAGTATGGGTGAAATGGACACCCAAAAAATAGTAAGAATGGAACTGGATTCATCCTGGCTTAAACTTAAAAAAGAGCGAGGATAAAACTGGATGCATCCTGATGTAAATTAAAAATAAGAAAAAATATTTGAAAATGGGTAGGATGAAACTATTTACATCCTGGCTATTTTTACATTCTCGTCTATTTAAACAATATCAAATTTTACATGTCTTTTTCACCCATAAATTGTTAATTTTGGTCATTTTAATCAATTTTGTGAAAAAAATGACGGTGGGCTAAACTGCATGTTGAATAGAATTATTGTTTTTTTTTACTAGTAAATGACGGGGATCTTTGCAGGTTATTTTTTATTTGGAATGTCAGTCAAAAGTTACTTAATTTGGCAAATTAATTCGATATATTTGATTAGGAGGATATTTTTTTGATGTAATTGTGAGTCTTTGTTTTTTATTCTCAGGCTGTGACAATCCTTTGATATGTGTACATACTACATACAGGTAAAGAAATGAGAATCCAACGAACAAGTTGAAGAAAACAGAGTAAATTTGTTTTATATTAATAGTGCTCTCACTTTCTCAATATTGATGACCCCATGCATTTCTCCGATGGAATTTGGTTCCTTAATTTCCCTCCATTTTTAACTCTCTTTCCCTGTAGATACCAAAAACCACACTCGGCGCGTGGCGCTAAATGAAGACTGAAGTAGTATAACATATCTAGGATAGTGTACATAGTATCTTAGCTTAGTTTCATTAATTTGTAAGTAAAGGATATTTTTGTAAATTCATTTCTACTCTCTAGTATTTAAGAAAATATCTAAGAGAGGAAAAAGGGGGAGATTTCATTTTCTCTAACTTCATCTTCTTCCCCAAAACTAGATCTAGAAGAGCTCCAAAAACTTATTAATGGAGTCTCATCTTGTAAATCAATTAATCATAGTAAAATCCATGGATGTAGATCTACTCAAAGATCGAACCTTGTAAAATTTGTGTGTTTCTTTTATATTTCAGCACATCATATCATCATTTAGTTCAAAGAAGCTAGATCTAGAAATTGTTGTATGGCTTGAAGATAAAATGAGTCAAGAACAAGGGAATAACAAATTGGGTGTAACTATGGATTTTCCGTAGTTACATTTTGACGCTAGAAACAGGGGATTGAACCTGTGGCCTTGTGGTTAACAGCCAAAACCAAAAGAGAATTCCACTGAGGTTTAGTTACTGATAGCAACAAATCTCTCTGGATCTTGAAGTTCGAAGAATAGAACGGGAAGTTTCAGTAGCAACCTCACGTTTTCAGACAACAGATGCTACCAGCAAACCGAGAAAATCAAGAGAAAGAAGTGTAATAGTATCAACGGAAGCAGATCTGAACAATACGAATCCACACCAACAATTAGTCTCAAAAGGACAAATCTCTTCTCTATACATTCAATTTTCTGTTCAGCTATCCGGATCTGAAAATTGTTTACTAACATGATTGGTTGTTTGCAGCATGAATGATTGAGTAACTGTTGTCACCAGCCACTTCAACTAAACAGTTCAATCCCAGCAAAGAAAGACACAGTAGATTCTTATTTTCGTCATCATCCTCGTCGAATTCTCATTCGTATTCGCAACTTGTGAAAGATACAGAACTAAAGGAGAAGAGATTAAACGAAGTTCACTTTGTTGACAACTTGATACTACTTGTCTACACAGCCGCATCACTGGCGAAGAATTAGCTCTGAGGAATCAATAAACTCGGTCAAGATTTGGAACAGTCCAGGGCAGCTCGTCAGAACCAGACATCTCGTTCCAAAAAAAAAGAAGCAGCGAAGGGAAGCTAGGTTGTGACAATTTATGGGACCGATATGATAACTGACGATGATTCTCGGCGAGGTGTGAAGGAACTTCGTTAGAAATAAGATTGTGAATAATAAAGTCCGGGCAATGATCTGATAGGGAAGAAGAGTGATAGACAAAGTGTACTTCATCAGATGTTCCAGCGAAGACAATTCTTCTTTGAATCACAACGATAGTGATTGGCAAAGTAGCAGTGAAGTAGGGTGGATAATTTGATTGTCTTCGTATAAGCTGTCAAGGGCAAATGAAGAAGTTCTGTGAAGTTCACTTCGTCACTAACTTTGGTGAAGGAAAATCAGCGAAGTATTTGGAAGAGTTGCTTTGCATAAGAGGAAACTGACTTCATCACCAATCATCTAAACTACTTGGGCGAAGTGAAACAGAAAACTACTGAGTGAATACTTTTCTTCGCAAGTATTTTCTATGCGAGTTAACGAGAACCAACATGCTCAAAGTTTCTCCAACGAAATGACTTCGCAGACGAGGAAAGGTGAAGCATCCATGAAGAAGAATTAATGTAACTTAGACAATATATCGAGCGACAAGACCAACGAGCAAGAGAGGAAGACGGAGCAGAGAAAGCTCATATACGATAGGATGATCAAGCCTGGCGAAGAAGTGTAAAGGAAAAGGAAGATCAAACAACTTAGTGGGATTAAAGATACTTTGTGGGATTAAAGCTACTTCGTTGGATTAAAGCTACTTCAGGGAATCAAAGCTACTTCGTGGAATCAAAGCTAGTTCGTGGAAGAAGAAAACACATAGCACTCGGATTTACTTAGTCACTTTCTCGGCGAAGCTAAAACAACGCAACAATATCTCATGGGTTACGAGCAGCATAAAAGGGAAGTTTTCTTACCTTCCTATCTCTGACTTTAATGAATCATGAATAATGAGTCAACACACAAAGAACGAATTCAAGCCCAAAAGAGGGAAGACGACGGAAAGTGGAGAAATAAATCGATTCACAAAAAAAAAAAACCCAGTTCAGTTCCAGAGAAATACAAGGGAAGACGACGGAAAGGGGCGAAAGCAATCGATTCAAAAAACAAAAAACCAGTTCAGTTCCAGAGAAATACAAGGAAAGACGACGAAATCAACTCACAAAGATATGGGAGAGAATGACGATAAGGACGGCGGAATCAACTCAAAAAGAGATGGGAGAGAATATCGATAAGGACGACAGAATCAACTCACAGAGAGATGGGAGAGAACAACGATAAGGACGACGGAATCAACTCTCAAAGAGATGGGAGAGAATGTCGATAAGGACGACGGAATCAACTCACGAAGAGATGGGAGAGAATGTCGATGAAGACGACGAAATCAACTAAAGAGGACGATCCGTGCAAACAAAGAAATATGAGATAGTAATTACACTTCTTCGAATAACTCCATTCTGACCCGAAGAAGACAACGAAGAGGACAAGAAAGGATGCGACGAAGTGGAGGAAAGGATGATTGCAGTACCAAAGAGGAAACGCGCAAAGCCGTCGATGTGATAAATCATTGACGAAGTGGAGGAAAGGATGATTGTAGTACCAAAGAGGAAACGCGCAAAGCCGTCGATGTGGAGGAAATGATGATTGCAATACCAATGAGGAAACACGCAAAGCCGTCAATGTGATAAATCATTGATAAAGTGGAGGAAATGATGATTGCAGTACCAAAGAGGAAACGCGCAAAGCCGTCGATGTGATGAATCATCGACGAAGAGATAAATCAGCTCCAACCCAGCGAACACACTAACTCCGACCCACTAGAGTGGCTCACTTAGATGCTACACGAAGTACAATACTACGATGACCCGATTCAAGTACAATACAACTTCAAGGTTCATGAATAAAGACGCAAAAGGAATGAAATCAAAAGACAAATAAGAAAACAAGTAATTTCAAGTCCATCAAGGAAAAATGAGACCTCAAAACAAGCAAGTAAGACCTCACATTAGGAGGCAAATAAGATCCACAAAACTGTTTCAGAGAAACCTTAAACCCTTCGCCTATGAAGGCTGGGAATCCACGGCGTGCACCCTAGTTCGCACGAAAGTGTAAGAGGCAAAGTCCTAACGCACTTCGTGAACAACTCTCAAAAAGGAAGTTAGGGGAAATGATAAGACCTATCCGCTGAGGATCCCTTTTATGATGGCCTTCGGTAAGGGGTGCAGAGTTATGACCAGGGCGTCGACGTATTCGGTTGAGATGCGGGTGCCTAGGACGACTGGAGCGTTACCATCCATGTATGTATGGAAAGTCCTGGCTACAATGCACTCGGTTCCAAAGAAACCCCACCTAGGGTGTGACTTCGTAACCAATAGCCATATCGACGGAAGGTATACGAAGTCACGAAAAAAACTGATTGTCGTAATAACTGGATAAGAGGAGACCAACATGCATGTTAGGGTTAACCTCCTTGAAGGGGCAATCAGGAGGAACATAAAGGGACGTCACCCTCCAGATTAGGAAGTTGCGTGACCAAAAAATACGGAAATATCATGGGGCTATTATTCATGGGAATAATTAGGCCTTTCGTATTGTCGCGAAGTAAGACCTCAATAAAGAATGTTAAGGCGAGGTTGATGGATCGTTATTCGCAAGGATAACGAGCGCCTGTGACTTCGTCGAATTAATACCCTTAATGAGAGGGTGGGGAAAAGTAATAACTTAACTAGGAGGCGCAATAAGACCTCCTATAACCACATACAAGTTGAAGATAGCAAAAACCTTACCCGTAACAATTTTCAACACCAAAATATGTTCAAAAGGCAAAAGAAAGAAAGAAAAAAAAATCAAAAGAAAAGAAATAAAGAAAGAAAATGAAATGAAGAAATATGATTATCAAGTAATACACTTGGAGCAAAAGTGAAATCGATGAGAAAAAGAAAATGGGCATGCAAGGAACAATGAAACAACACGAATCAAGATCAAAACAACGCGAAGATCAATGGATGAACGAAGAACCAAAACCATGCAACGAGGAACCAAAAATAACACGAAGAGAGATCAATACATTCAAGAATTAACGAACGTAACACACTAAGCAAAACAAGGGCAGGGGCAAAAAGAGGAACATCATATGGCTTGTCCTTCGGATAGCTTAAGTTCCTTCATCTACCAAAGCAAAAGTAGGCACACATATACGGAAAATGCATATTATACACTTCGCACAAAATTTTCCAAAATACATGGATATGACGTTAATCAAAGGTCGTTAAGCTAAAACGAGGCAAGATAAGAACAAGAAGCGATACCATCAACTCATCATCAAAGACAACATCAACACGAGGTTATCATTGGTAAAGCCAGAACTTACAATGAACTTCGCACAAGAACGAAGAAGAGGAAGCTCGAAAGAAAGTCATCAAAACCAACTTTCACAATCAAAGCTCGTTAACAATGAATGAATTGAGGAAGTATCAGGAGGAATACATAGCCTTGGAGGAAAGGTGGAGGCAAAATTAACGAGGATATGCTGATCCCGAAAAAAGAAGGAACTTCTCGGCTCTTACCAAGAACGATACGCGCTGTGGAAGACAACTTAAAATACGAGAAAGGGGAGCCGTCGAACGTGATCTTTACGAAGTTGGTAGCTGTGTCAAGTGGAGATCAAGAATGGATTGATCAAAATCTTAGGCATGAGGAGTCAATACGAAGGAATTATGATCCACGAAATAACAACGCGGGATACCAGTAAAAAAATAACCAAGGACCAAGGTTTAGAGAGCCAGCCCGAGATAAAGCAAAATGGAAAAACGAAGAAGGGAAAAAAATTGAGGAAGAAGAAATGACGATAATCGAAAAAGAAACACATGTTATCAAAGGGAAGCGAACCCCACGAGGTCGATTAAAGGCGAACGTTACCGAGAATAAAAGGATGTCAACACAAGAAATAGTCGAAGGAAAAGAAGCGCGAAGTTCGAGTAACGAGAAAGACGAAGGAAAGAAGAGGCATAGAGAGCGAAATGAACAACGGGACTTGAAAAGAGCCGTAGAAGAAAGTAGGAAGGAGTTCAGGGAAGAGGAAAATCAGACTCAGCAGTCAATGGAAATCAATAAAAGGGGAACATCGAGGGGAACAACGAGAAATGTCTCAGCAAGGGAAAAGGCAACATAATTGACGAGGCCGCTGGAAATGATGAATAAATGTGCAAGAAGTGGACCATGCAAACCCGAGATGGCAGCATTATTTTCTCTAAAGAAAAGGGATAACGTTAACGAAGATACCTCACTCACTACATACTTTGTCATTTTTAGCTCATTACATGTAATACGACACCTCGCTATTTCTCACGAACATGAAGAATCAACAACTAAACATAAAAGGGCAAAGTCAAAGCGAAGCATTGAATGGTTCCAACAGCAACTCATGATCGACAACAACAAGGTCAAAGAATGGTACTTCTATTACGAAGCTTCAGAACTTCGCAACAAGATCAAGGAATGGTGCTTCTATACAACAATGAATCTTCAGAACTTTGCAAAAGAATAAGAGGCAAATATATACTTTTCAAGTTATTATTCTTTCGCTCGTCCCTTCAACAACAAAGATCAAAGTCATCCACTCAAGCACCACACGTCTCGCCATAAGAATTACACCAAAACGAATTTTTCCTTAAGGATCACTCTTCAAGCAATACTCAAGGAAAAAGGGGCAAAATATAGATACCAAAAACCACAGTCGACACGTGGCGCTAAATGAAGTCCGAAGTAGTATAACATCCCTAGGATAGTCTACATAGTATCTTAGCTTAGTTTCATTAATTTGTAAGTAAAGAACATTTTTGTAAATTCAGTTCTACTTTCTAGTACTTAAGAAAATATCTAAGAGAGAGAAAAGGGGGAGATTTCATTTTCTCTAACTTCATCTTCTTCCCCAAAACTAGATCTAGAGGAGCTCCAAAAAATCATTAATGGAGTCTCATCTTGTAAATCAATTAATCATAGTAAAATTCATGGATGTAGATCTACTCAAAGATCAAACCATGTAAAATTTGTGTGTTTCTTTTGTATTTTAGCACTTCATATCATCATTTAGTGTTCAAAGAAGCTAGATCTAAAAAATTGTTGTATGACTTGAAGATAAAATGAGTCAAGAACAAGGAATAACAAATTGGGTGTAACTATGGATTTTCCGTAGGTACATTCTCTCCTTTTCCAATCCTATAAATTCTCTCAAACTTTCTCAATACAACAACCATTATCAATTAAGAATGGTTTGTTCTCTGCCTATTATCCAGCGATTATCAACGTTTGATTCCAGCAAATTATTACAGCAATCTCTATTCTGTTCTTTCTCATGTGCTTCCGGTAAGTTTTTAATGATAAAGAAAACGTGTTCGTTTTCACTAATAGAGCCTAAGAGCTTGTTTAGATATGCCTTGAAAACTATTGGGAACACAGTTTCCAAAGGCAAAAATGGCTAATTTTGGTGAAGCAATTTTTTTTTTTTTTGTTCACGTACTTTATAACATTCCTATTATATTCATTTTACTTAAATTTCTTACTCTAGTTTGCTTTTGGAGGTTGTGGCTTTATATTATATTCTTAGTCCTTTTTTTTGTTTTTTCTTTCCTTATTTTCTAGCAAATACATTCTCCTAGTGAGTGTGTCTAACATAAAAACAGTCTCTTTTTTTAATAATTAACAATATATATGATCATTTTCCGACAGGTGTCCGTTCTATTGGTGGTGGTGTTCCAAATAATAGGGGCAACATCCCTCTACTGTGTTCTCCTTACAATGCAATTTCCAAACATCATACTCAAGGAGGTACGCGCGTAATAATTCTAGCGGAAAAGAAAATTAAAAATACTAAGAAAAAAATTAATGAATTTTCTTTTTTCAAAGAATTTGTGGTCTTATCATGTATGTGCATTCCCCTGGATGCAGTAAAACTTGCAAAGTGGGAAGATATTACCCGACAAGATGGAAATGGACAAACGTTATCTACTAAGGTAAATTTTCGTACAAATTTGAAGTAAAAATATTTATGTTTTCTCCCCTTACAATTAAAACTAGTAAGTGCTCGATTTTTTTTTTATATAGATTGCGGACTTGAAAAATGTGGTTAAGGAACAGGTGGAAATGATTAAGTGAGATGAATGATGGAGAAATAAGTATATCAGCATATGACACTGCATGGGTTGCACTAGTGGAAGATATGTACGGAACAGGCTCACCTCAGTTCCCTTCGAGCCTTCAATGGATCATAAAAAATCAGCTCTCTGACGGTTCTTGGGGTGACCAACATATTTTCTCAGCTCATGATCGAATCATTAATACTTTGGCTTGTCTTAGTGCATTGAAGGCATGGAATACATGCCCTACTATGCGAGAAAAAGGTACGAAAAAAGTACACCTATTCCATTTAATATATAATCAAAAACGTGAAAGAAATTCCGTTTTCGCCTCGGCCTTTTATAACGGCAATGGTAGATGGCACCTTTGAGTTGGATGTGATGGGTTACTGATTTCTGTATCCAAATTTGTATTGATATTATGCATATGTATATGACTACTGTTCATCCAGCAAAATATGTGTAAACTGGACGATGCAAATACGGTCCACATGCCAATTGGTTTTGAAGTTGTATTCCCGTCTCTTATTGAAATGGCTCGAAGTTTAGACGTCGCTTTTTCTATTGAAGATTCCCCTGCCTTGACAGATATATACGCTAAGAGGAATCTAAAGCTAGCAAGGTAGGAGGTTAGCCTTTTTTCCCGTATCGGTTCGTTTGTTTTCATTGGAATTTAACAGGAGTTTATGTGTATAGGATACCAAAAGAAATGATGCATGTAGTCCCTACAACACCACTTCATAGCCTAGAAGGAATGAAAGACCTAGATTGGGAAGAGCTTCTCAAATTGCAGTGCATAGATGGATCATTTTTGTTTTCTCCAGCATCCACAGCATTGCTCTTACGCAAACTAAAGATGGAAAGTGTTTGAAGTACCTTGAAAAAACTGTTGAAAGATTCAATGGAGGAGGTAATTTTTTTAAGAAAAAAAAAAGTAGTTAATTTCTTTCTTTAGGTACTGCGCTGTTTATTTTAGGTTCGCGCAACTTTAATCAATCAATTTACGTTCAGTTCCAAATGTGTACCCTGTCGACTTGTTCGAGCATATTTGGGTTGTTGATCGCTTGGATCGCCTTGTGTTAGGATCTTCAGGGACCGCCGGACTCTATTTTTGGGCCCGACCACATAGCACCGATACTGTCCCCACTTGACCACCTGTTTAGCAGGTGTGGGGTTTTAATTTAAAAGGCCTCAGTGTTATGTAAGGAGATGCCCAAGCTTATTAAGTGTCATATGTAGTCCTCTTATTCCATGTGGGACTATCTTAGCTATACATATGCGGTGTTTATCGAGCCACATACTCCAACAATCTCCACCTTGGCGAGATTAAACCACCTCACCAATCCAATCATACTCCACCATATGATCACCGTCCGAATAGCTACCCATCGAAAATCATTATTGTCACTACGCGCAGTGGAACCCTACTCCATCTTGAGTTAATGGGAAGGCTAGCACTAACTCCACCTTGAGCACAACCTTGCCCACCATAGATTCCTGCTCCACCTGAGTTAATGGGGTGTGGCACTAACTCCACCTTGAGCGCCAACTCTACTTTGGGTCTTGCCTGCTCCACCTTGAGTTTGACTCCACCTGCGCCCTAAACCGGGTGACATACACAACCACTTCTCCGTTCGGACAGTAGCCCCAACCATACGCTCTGATACCAGTTGTTAGGATCTTCACGGACCGCCGGACCCTATTTCTGGGTCCGACCACATAGCACCGATACTGTCCCCACTTGACCACCTGTTGTCGTAGGTGTGGGGTTTTAATCTAAAAGGCCTCGGTGTTATCTAAGGAGATGCCCAAGCTTATTAAGTGCCACATGTACTCCTCTTATTCCATGTGGGACTATCTTAGATATACATATCTGGTGTTTATCGATCCACATACTCCATACCGACCCTAACGTACTCGTCATAAGCCCATGGGTATAAATCAACTCGAAAACCGTTTGACTAGAAGAGAGAACCCATTGACTTATAAAAGACCAATTAAGCCCCATCTACCAATGTTGGACTAAGGTCCCAACATTCCACCACGCTTCCAGACCCAACGTCCTCGTTGGCCCACTCTATCTACACTGACCCAAAGGTATCCCTTTCTCTTAAGGCGGCTTCACTCCCCTATCAGTATTCAATGCGGGTGACAACTACGCCCATACATAGGTGCCACAACACTTTAATCTAGACTATAGGTCACCCCTTCCATGGAGCGGGCATGGGTCGTGGTGGTAGGCTCTGATACCAAATGTTAGGGTACCGACCCTAAACTCATCATAAGCCCATGGGTAGAACTCAACTCGAAAACCGGATTGTTAGTTATTGAAGACTAATTAATTATTTCCTAAAGTTAGCCGTGGTTATTTAGGGAAGGGGTTTCCTAAAACGGTTAGGATTCTTGTTGGCCAAGTTTGTAACCTATATAAATAGGTAGTTAGGCCTTGTAGAATTGGTGTATTGTGTAGAAAACGATTAAGAGATCGGTGAGAGATTTCTTGTATAGCTTTTAGGTCTAAAGCTAGGATTTCATTGTGAGAGCATATTGGTGAGGAACAAGAGACAAGGTTATCGTCTCGAGTAATTTTTATGGTGTAACCAAGGGTTTGTTGGGATTCACACGACGCTGTAATCGTTTTTCTTCATAGTGGATTTGAGTTGGTGCGGCTCAAAGTGGACGTAGAAAATATATACAAGTTGGATGTATTGGTCGAACCACTATAAATCTTGTGTCTTGTGACTTGTGAGTTGATTTGTATTTCTCGTATTATTATAGTTGCTTGTGCTTGGTTTACTTATTATTCATCATAATATCTTAAGATTCGTTATTCCGCGGTTGTCAGTGATTCCCTAAGAAAATCCTCACAACTGGTATCAGAGCCAGGTTAGATCTTTAGGGTTTATCGTAGTACGATTGGAGCGGGAGTTATGGGTGATAATAACGAAAGTACGGTAACTGGGATTAAAGTTTTTAATGGAAATAACTTTGCGTTTTGGAAGTATCAGATGGAAAACTACCTATATGAGAAAGACATTGCTGATCCATTGGGTGGAGTTGCGAAAAAGGGAGCACGCAAAGACGATGAATGAAATACTCTTGATCGCAAGTGTGGAGCCGTTATCCGTAGATGCCTAACGGAGAAAGTCTACAATAACGTACAAGAGGAAACTAGTACGAAGAAATCTATGGATAAACTTGAAAAGTTGTATCAAAAGTCATCAACCTCGGGGAAGATTATGTTGTGTGAACAATTATTTAATCTGAAGATGCAAGAAGGCGAAGCGATTTCAGCACATCTTGGGAAGTTTAAATCGATTATTTCTCAGCTTTCAAAAGTTAGTATTACTTTTATAATGAAGTTCAAGCTTTACGGTTGTTGTCGTCATTACCAAAGTGTTGGGAGAATGCAAGGACAACCATCAACAATTCTGCAGGGAGCGAGAAGTTGAAGCTTGATGATGTGCAGCAAAGGTTGATCGCTGAAGAGGAGAGAAGAATAGAACAAGGTTATGTTTCTAGTTCTTCAAGCTCGGCCTTAAGTATGCATGATGAAGATAGAGTAAGGAGTTCAAATAGGAACAACAACAACAAATCCATATGGAAGTCTAGAGGGAATTCTAAGGGGAGATGTCAATCTCGACCTAGATGTGTTGTTGAGTGTTGGGCGTGTAAGAAAGTAGGACACTTCAAGCGCGATTTTCCGGAAAACAAAGGTGCTAATAATGGTGGAAACAAAGGTAATCAAGAAGAGGTCAACGTAGTTGCAGCTGCGGATCCGGTGAAGGTCCTTGTTGATAAAAATAAGATGATTACGGAAGGTTTTTTACTACTCTCTGAGGACAAGCAAGATGAGTCTTGGATTATAGACTCGATAGCTTCTTTCCATGCGACAGGTGATAAGAGTATTATGATCTCTTATAAAGAAGGATACTATGGCCAAGTATTCTTGGGTGACGGTGAAGCATGCGACATCATCGGTTTGGGTGATGTGATCTTGAAAGTCAATGGTTCGAAATGGAAATTGTAGGATGTACGACACGTTCCAAATTTGAAGAAGAACTTGGTGTCTGTGGGCCAAGTTTGTGATGATGACTGTGAAGTTGTGTTAACGAAACACAATTGGAAAGTAAAAAAAGGGGCTATGGTGTTAGCTCGTGGAGTTAGAGTCGGTACTCTATACCGGACTTCAGATGGAACTACTTTAGCGGTGGTTAGTAGTGGTGAAGACACTAACTTATGGGATAGAAAATTAGGGCACATGAGTGAGAAGAACATGAAGATTCTATGTTCGGGAGGATATCTACCTAAGTTGAAGTCTGTTGATATGAGTTTTTGTGAAGACTGTGTTCTTGGAAAGAAAAAACGAGTTAGTTTCAATAGAGGAGGAAGAAACTTGAGAAGTGCAAAACTTGATTTGGTTCACACGGATGTATGGGGACCAATTTATGTTGCATCTCACAGCGGGTTCCAGTATTATGTCACCTTTATTGACGATCACTCAAGGAAGGTGTGGCTTTACTTCATGAAGAATAACTTCGAGGTGTATGAAGTGTTTAATAAGTGGAAAGCTTTGGTTGAAACAGAAACTGGTCTGAAGTTGAAGTGTCTAAGGTCAGACAACGGTGGTGAGTATGACAAAACAGAATTCTTACAGTTATGTGCTACAAATGGAATTCGCTTGGAGAGGACAGTTCCAAGGACACCACAGGAGAATGGAGTAGAAGAACTTATGAATTGGACGTTGAATGCACGTGCAAGGTGCATGAGGTTGCAGTCTGGTTTGCCCGAGACCTTCTGGGCACATGCAACAGAGACGGCTGCTTATCTAATTAACAGGACACCTAGTAGTACATTAGATATGAAGATACCAGAGGAGGTTTAGACTGGAAAAAAGGTAAATCTTTCCTATTTGAAAGTTTTTAGTTGTGTTGGTTATGTTCATCTTAGTCCCGGTGAGAGGTCTAAGATAGGTGCTCTAGCAAAGAAGTGTATATTCCTTGGTTATGGAATTGACGATTTTGGGTATAAACTTTGGGATTATCAGGGTCACAAAGTTATTAAAAGTAGAGATGTCACTTTTAATGAGAATGAGTTGTACAAGGACAGGAATACAAAACAAGTTGAAGATGTCAGGTCAAGCAACGTCGATAAGGAGTTGTATATATTGATGATGTTTCTGGAAGAAGTGTGGAACAAGAAGAGCATGATGTTGCTGATGGCAGAGAAGTACAAGTTGAAGAGACTTCTACTGCAGTGGGAGTTATTCCTATAGTTTCACAAGAAGTATGAAGATTGTCACGAACTCCTAAACCAAACCCAAGATATGCTTTGAATTATCTATTACTTACGGATGAAGGTGAACCTGAAGATATTAAGGAAGCACTAGCGGCTGATGATTCAGGAAAGTGGAAACTTGCTATGGAGGATGAGATAAATTCACTTAACGAGAATGACACTTGGGTGTTAGTAAAATTACCAAGAGGTAAGAAGGCGTTGCATAAAAAGTGGGTTTATCGGATGAAATCTGAAGCAAATGGAGAAATTCGCTACAAGGCGAGGTTGGTTGTGAAAGGTTTCCATCAAAAACCTGGTGTTGATTACAACAAGATATTTTCTCCACTTGTGAAGATGACTACTATCCGAGTAGTGTTAAGTCTAGTTGATTTTGAAGATCTCTACCTTGAACAGTTGGATGTAAAGACAACTTATCTTCATGGTGACCTATATGAAGAAATTTACATGATGCAGCCAGAAGGATTCATAGTAAAAGGCAAGGAAGAGATGGTGTGCAAGCTAAAGAAGAGTTTGTATGGTTTAAAACAAGCCCCGAGACAGTGGTACAAGAAGTTTGATAACTTCATGCATAGAAGTGGTTACTCACGGTGTAATGCAGATCATTGTTGTTACTTCAAAAGGAATGGTTCTGACTACATCATATAACTACTGTATGTGGATGATATGTTGGTTGCCGGAACATCTCTACAAGAAGTTGAGAATTTGAAGAAACAATTATCAAGTGAGTTTGCTATGAAAGATCTTGGTGAAGCAAAGAAGATTCTTGGTATGAAGATCATATGATACAGAGCTAAGGGTGTACTTATGCTTAGTCAGGATGAATATATTGAACGAGTGTTGAAAAGGTTCAATATGGAGAATGCTAAACCAGTTAGTTCTCCACTTGGAAGTCAAATTCGTCTTTCAAGTATGCAGTGTGTGAAAACAAATGAAGAAAAGGAGTATATGGCTAACATACCATATTTTTCGGCTGTTGGGAGTCTAATGTGTGTTATGGTGTGCACGAGACCGGATATTGCACATGCAGTGGGAGTAGTGAGTAGATATGCAAGCAACCCAGGAAAACAACATTGGGAAGCTGTGAAGTGAATTCTCAGGTATTTGAGAGGTTACACAAACGTACCATTGTGCTGTGGAAAAGGTGGTTCTATTTTGAGCGGTTATGTGGATGCAGACTTCACAGGTGATGTAGATAAAAGGCGAAGTACGACCGGTTATGTTTATACTATGGGGTCAGCTGCAGTGAGTTGGAACTCAAGGTTACAGAAGTTGGTGACATTGTCTACTACGGAAGAGGAGTACGTAGCGGTGAAGGAAGCGAGCAAGGAGATGATTTGGTTACAAGTATTATTAGCTGAGTTGGGAAAGGAACAAGGGGATAATGTTTTGTTTAGCGACAGTCAAAGTGATATACATTTAGCCAAGAACTCAGCCTATCATGCTAGGACGAAGCATATAGATATCCATTATCATTTCATTCGGTATCTCTTAGAAGAAGGAGAGTTGAAGCTCGAGAAGATTCTTGGTTCGAAGAATCCGGCGGATATGTTTACCAAGGGAGTTATATCAGACGAGCTAAAGCTCTGCAAGGCTTTAGTTGGTCTCTCAGAATGACGATCTGGGAGGGGAGACGCACTAACAAGGAAGATATTTTAGCACCGTCAATCCAAAGTTGAAGAATGGAAGACAATCAATAAGTCTTCAAATCGGGAGATTGTTAGTTATTGAAGACTAATTAATTATTTCCTAAAGTTAGTCGTGGTTGTCATCATAATATCTCAAGATCCGTTATTCCGCGGTTGTCAGTGATTCCCTAAGAAAATCCTGACACCTTGAATTCTCGCGATACTTCAAATCTGAAATTAAAAAGTGTGTTGACTACGTCCACAGGTATCATACCTACGCCACGGATTTTACCAGTTTCATAATATTCTTGAAGTCCTTTTAATGGTACCTAAACCTTGATGGTGATTATGGCAGGTATTGGACTGAGTTTGGAGTCTGTTGGGCAAGAAACTCCAAGGTTGCTGATATGGATGACACAGCTATGGGTTTTAGGATTCTACGGTTACATGGGCGCGATGTTTCTCCAGGTAATAATTACTGTTAGATTTCCCTTTACATTATTCAGTAACCTTTATGTATTTAAAAATCAGAATTTGACTACTTAGATTTGCCTTTACATTATTCCTTTTGGTAGATGTTTTCGGCATTTTAAGAAAGGAGATGAATTCTTTTGCTTCCATGGACAATCAACAACGGCAGTGACGGGAATGTTTAACTTATAACGAGCATCTCAGGTTATGTTCCCTGGAGAAAAAATCTTACAACAAGCAAAACAACATTCGTCCACATTTTTACGAAAGAAACAAGCTTCAAATGAACTTCTTGATAAATGGATAATTACCAAAGACTTTCCGGGTGAGGTATGAAAAGATAATTTTATGCTTTTATCCATCCAAAAGGAAATTAACAAACTATGAGACATCTTCATTAACGATACATTCATGTATGAGGTGAGGTACGCTCTCGAGGTTCCATGGTGGTGACAACGACGTTTGGATTGGAAAAACACTTTACAGGTTAAATAATTGTTCGCTCGTGCATATATATCACTATTCATGCAGGCTTCAAAAAAAGAAAATCATTATTCTTGTTAATTCGGAGTTTTTAAACGATCATCCTTGAGCAAAGTTTTTAATGTTCAACAGGATGTCTAATGTGAATAACAATCAATATCTTGAACTCGCAAAATTAGACTTCAATAATTGCCAAGCACTTCATCAACTTGAGTGGCAGGAAATTCAAAAGTGAGTCAAAACTTATTCTGCCGCATCCTCTTTCTGATCCTATTCCTATTGACTTAATTATGCACTTCACATTTTCTTGCCATGGCGAACATATTCATAGCATAGAGGTCGACAGAACGACTGGCATGGACTCAAACTGCTGTACTTACGAAAGCAGTATCGTCATACTTCGAAACAATTGCAGTTGCTGAGGAGAAATCATTTGTCAACGAATTTGCTAATCATACTGGCTATGACAATACCAGGTACCTTTGTAGAAAGAAATTTGTAGTTAAAGATCCATTCATACTGCCTTCGACTGGTCCTAGAACGAAGCTAAAAATGGGTAAGAGATACAGCATACATGACTTTATGGGTTTCTATTAGAGCAGCCTCTTTCCACAAAGAAGGAAAAGAAGTTAGTGATAAGCACTTCAACAACAGCTTATAATGGCTCTAGTCAGTACCTTGCATCATCTTTCATTGGATGTACTCGCTTGTCATGGAACACATATACAGGACCATTTACGAAGCACTGTGAGTGAATGGACTCCATATTTTGTACGCTTAAGATGTATATGCAACCAAATTGCTGATCCCAAAAGTATAGAAATGTATTAAATCTTTATAAGATATTTGCAGTGGGAGATATTTTTGAAGCAAGTCGATGAACGAAACAGACAACTGGAAGAAGCATTCGTCTTAGTGCGCACGATAACCCTGTGCGCCGGCCAATCCTCACAACTCTTGGAAAAGAACACAGTTTTATCTAATACTCACCTCGCTCGTCTCGTCTCACTTACCAAATCTCTTACTCATGAACTACTACAAATACATGGAGAAGACAACGTAGATGAAGAAATGCTGTCAATAGAGTCATCAATGCATGAACTAGCGAAATGTGTTCATCTAAGATTTGATGGGATTGACCCCGAGTTTAAGCAAGTGTTTCTTATGGTCGTGAAGAGCTACTATTATATTGCCTATTGTTCACCGGAACTATTGGTCTTCATATAGCCAAAGTTCTCTACGAGAGAGTCGCATAATTATAATGACCAGTTTTCTTCTTCTTTTTTTGTAACTACCGAAAATAAGTAGTACACCCAATAGTAAGTAAACGAGATCTAAGACATGAGATCCCAATTTGATTAAAGAACTTTTATTGATTTATAGGATGGGAACTCTCGATTTCAAAATTACACACAAAGGAAAATCCTAATCTTACTATCTAAGCTAAGGTTCCTACCCTATCAAAAATTCCATCCTTCATTCATTGCCCAAGGACCTCTATTTATAGGCATATCACCCTTAGTGATGGACAACTCATTTTTCTTCCTGGGAGCTTCGTGGTCTTGCTTTATCCTTCGCCCGGCCCATTTTTCATAAAGTTTTCCCCCTTCTTTCGCTGATACCCATGTGATCCTGTCGGGACAGCTGTCCTATTTCTTGCTCAATAAGTATTATCTTCGCCGAATGACTTTTGGGCCAAGCAATCTTCCTTCGCCTGTATACTTGTTTCGTGTGATACCTTGTCGAGTACTCCCACAACTTTCTCGTGGTTTGCACTGTTATCTCGTGCACGTATCTTCGCCGGTTCATTAATTATGACTTTCTCTGACTTGATTTGACAAGTTACTGACTGGGATCTTTGACCGAGAGGCCTCCTCGTGTTGACACATGGTGAGTCTATTTTATTTACCTACATTTTGCCTTTTCTTATCTCGTTCGAATTTCGCGAGAATGGAATAAGAACCGTCTAGAAATTCTTCAACCGCCATATTCTCCATTCTCCGGTTTTTACTCTCCTATGTTTTTTTGTTTTTTTTTTGTTTTTAGTAACCGGCTATTACCGGTTATACTACTTCGATCGTGTCGCCCAACTGGTTCTTTCGGTCATTCCCTTTTACTTTAAATATCTCTTCCCATCTTCTTTCAAGCTTTTCTTTTCTCTTCCCTTCTGCACAAACCCTTACAGCTCTCCTCTTTGCCTCAACTTTCTTCGACCTCCTTACTCTTCCTTCATCTTTCTTTAGCATCATGGATTCCCAGAAAGTATTACCCCCTTCTTTGCTTATTTCTTACGAAGAGTTTCAGGCAGACTTCCAAAAGAAGGGTTTGTCTCTTCTCCCTGCTGCTGATTCCTCAGTGACTACTTTTGTTCACGCTACTCCGTACATAGAGTTGAACTCTCGGTGGGTTCTTTCCGATGCTTGGTCCTCAGACAAGATGATTGTTTCGTTAGGTCAACTGAGGGCGGGACTTACTTTCCCTCTTTACAACCCTTCCAACCCCACCTTTATCGAGATTCTGAGTAAGCTTCAATGTGGGGATTTCCAACTTACTGGTAACGTTCTTCGCATCTATGTCGAGTTTGCTACTCGCTCCGACGAGGGTGCTTCGCAAATACCTTTCCCGGCGGGCGAATTCAATCCTCGTCACTACACTACTGACTCCTTCGCAGCTAGCTATTCTGCGAGATTCACTAGCACTAAGAGATACCAAGAGTAGGGTATCGAGCTTTTTCACAAATATTCTTCGTCGAAGAATCTCCCTCCAAGTGTGGGTCCTCTCAAGCTTGATCAGGATGATGACTGGTCAGTGCTTCCTCTCGTGGTGAGAGGTCCTTTTATTTGGGGAATTGACGAGAATAGGGTTGCCAGAGAGGGCCCTCTTCCTCAGCACCGTCATCTTCTAAACTGTAATCCTTGGAAGTTGTATTGGTCTATTCCTGACGAGGTATCCCTTCTTCCTTATCCCATTGTCTTGCCTTTGGACGTACTGGTTCTCACATCTCAGAAACATTTTTTGAAGCCATGGCGATAAAGGAAACCTGAGAAAAGTAAGAGAAGAGAGGGGTAACAATGAGGGTAGAAGCAGTAGAAGAAGAGGTAATATCTTGAGTTCACAGAAGAGAGGAAAAAGAAGAAACCCAAACTAGGGCTAAAAAAGATATTTATAGCAAGTGGAGAATTAACGGCAGAGCAAGTTGTCGACACGTTCGAGGAAACTCGACCGGTAATAGCCGGTTACCAGGATAACGTGGTCACGTGGAAGCAAGAAGGTGAAAAATGTGGCGTCCAAAGAATATCAACCGGTTCTTATTCCATTCTCAAAAGATTCGAACGAAACAAGAAAAGGAAAAATGTAGGTACACAAAACATGCTCGCCACGTGGACGACACAGGAAGGCACGAAATAGGACTGGAGAATCTCAGTTAGTGACTTGTCAAATCAAATGTCAGAATTACCTCGCCACTAACTAATAATATAAAGCACGAAGAATCCTAAAACGAAGTACCTCGTATAAGGAATCTAGACTGCGAAGAATCAGTTGGAGTACCCGGCAAGACACCGGCCACGAAATAAAGATTGACGAAGTAAGGTTACTTGGTTAGAAAGATAACTTGCGAAGTAAGTAAATTATGGAGAAAAAAAAGAGACAGCTGTCCCGACAAACACCCAAAGTTGTCAGCGAAAGCAAGGGGAAAAGTTTATGAAAAATGATCCGGGCGAAGTATAAAGCATCTCCACGAGATCCAGGTGAAGAAAAATGAGTTGTACACCATTAGGGTTGATTGGTCTATAAATATAGGTCCTTGGACAATGTATAGGGGGTCGGATTCTTTGGTGAGAGAGAGCTTTTCTTAGAATGAGAGATTAGGGTTTCCTTGTACTCAAAAACTTGTATTTTTCACTACTTTAAATGGTTAATCAATAAAGAATTTCTTTTCCAAAACCTTTATCATGTCTTTGATCTGTTTCTTCTCTTACTTGGGTGTGCTACTGGGTTTCCAATAGTTACAGTGCGCCCCTGCATATCATTATTCACGTTAATTTTGAGTTTTTAAACGTTCATCCTTGAGCAATGTTTTTAATGTTCAACAGGGATGTCTAGTGTGAATAACAATCAATATCTTGAACTCGCAAAAATAGACTTCAATAATTGCCAAGCACTACATCAACTTGAGTGGAAAGAAATTCAAAAGTGAGTGAAACAATATTCTGCTGCATCCTCTTTCTGATCCTATTCCTATTGACTTAATTATGCACTTCACATCTCAGGTGGTACAATGAGTGCAACCTTGAACTGTTTGGATTAGAGAAAGGGACACTTCTTCAGTCATATTTTCTAGCCACGGCGAACATATTCACAGCAGAGAGGTCGATAGAGCGACTGGCATGGACTCAAACTTCTGTACTTATGAAAGCAGTATCGTCATAATTCGAAACAATTGCAGTTGCTAAGCAGAAATCATTTGTCAACGAATTTGCTAATCGTATTACTGGCTATGACAATATCAGGTACCATTCGTAGATAAAGATCCATTATACTTCAAACAGCATACATGACATGATGGATTTATTATTAGAGCTCCATGACTTGAAAAAGCCCCGGATGGCTTAAACGGCTCCATTAAAGCCTCTTTCCATAGAATATATATAGGCTGCAAGCGGTACATAGTTGTACATATGCCGGGTGATAACTATTCAAGAATGTTAATTTTTGTATTGATTTTATTATCATTTTCTTTGTTTGATTGCGGTATGATCAGACTGAAGAGAATGAGATCAGTAACCAAAAAGACAACAATGAATCGTGATATAAAAGATGGAAAAGAATTTGGTGAGAATCACTTTCATGAAGAACAACAACAACAACTAATAATGGCTTTAGTCAGTACCTTGCCTCATCTTTCATTGGATGTACTCGTTTCTCATGGAATAGATATACGTGGCCATTTACGAAACCTTGTGAGTAAATCAAAACCATATTTTCTACGCTATTCGTATTCACATACAACAATATTACTGATCCCAAAAGTAAAGAAATGTTTTAATCTTTACATAACATTTGCAGTGGGAGATATTTTTGAAGCAAGGGTACGACAAGCAGAAGATACAACTGGAAGAAGCATTCGTCCTAGTGCGCACGATTAACCTGTGCGCCGGCCTATCCGCCAAACTCTTGGAAAAGAAGGCAATTCTGTCTAATGCCCACTTAACTTGTCTCGTCTCCCTTACCAACTCTCTTACTCATGAACTGCTACAACTCAATGGAGAAGCTAAGGTAGATAAAGAAATGGTGTCAGTAGAATTAGGAATGCAAGAACTGGTAAAATGTGTTCATCAAAGATTTGATACTCCGAGATTAAGCAAGTGTTCCTTATGGTCGTTAAGAGCTAATGTTGCTTATTGTTCACAGGCAACTATTGATCATCATATAGCCAAGGTTCTCTTTGAGAGAGTCTCATAACTATATATATACCGACTATTTATCTTTATTTTTATTTTCCCGAAAGAATATTAATGTAAAAACAGTATAGTAATCAAATCATTCGGTGAATATATCAGTACCTGAATCCGAAATTCGTCAGAAACAAATTGTATATGGTTCAAACAAAATAGAAGTTAAATTAGTGAAGGCATTTGATAATATTAGTTGGTGCTGTCTAGACTAAGGGATATGTTCGGCTTTGGAGTAGGTGGTGCTAGGGAGAGGTGTAAAACTTACCGCCTCGGCACAGCCCAACCCATGAAATCATGTGTTTTGCGTTTTGTGTGTCGTACAGTGATGTGTCGGGATTAAAACATTCCGTGCTTAATTTATCGTTTTAGGAGCCGTGTTGTGCTATGTTGTGCCAGAAAAAAAAACGTGTTGTGCCATGTTATGTTGTGTTGGGCACATTTATTTTATATTTTTCAATATAAATATTTTTCAAATATTTGGATATTGTATGTGTTGTTATGAAAATAAGTCAACATAATGATAACAAAATGTCAATAATTAGCTAGAATAAAAGATCTTTTGTGAGATATATACAAAATGTGATGTATTGTGGCATGTTGTGTTGTATTTCATACATATTATGACGTGCTTTCTTAAAGTGTTGTGTTGTGCCATACCACATGCTTATCTATGCCGCACGCGGTGCTGGGATGTTGTGCCGATTAGACTAACCCAGCCCGTCCCATGAAACTAACGTATTGTGCCGTGCTGGACTAACTCACGTGCTATGCTGGGCTGTGCTCAAATTTTAATGTGATGTTCGCATGAGCCCAATTTACACCTCTGGTGCTAGTCATAAGGGATCTAAGGTCCCCATTTTTGTATATTCTGATTGTGGAAGTGCTGTCGTTAATGATTAAAAGCTGCAAAAAGCTAGCAGCTGAAGCTACTAGGATCAATCATCTGTAGTTTGCAGATAATCTCATTGTCTTCCTTTGATGACAATGTGGATTAAATTAACCTGAAAATTATTTATATACTTCTTGTCTGAATTAGTATCAGGATTTAAAGTAAATTGCACAGGAAAATGTATTTGTGGCAGTTGGCAATTTTGTAAATGTCGTGGAAAGTGTTGCCAGTTATATATGGTTTCCATTCGGTAACTTCCTATGAAGTACTAGTAGATCACCCGTGCCATGATGGCACGGGATTTTTGTGGCAGTGGCATCGCAGCTGGGCTGGTGCCGGGTGGTGGTGGCGACTTAGTGTAAAACACGTGCCGTGATATTGTTATTTATGCACTACTACTTCATCACACCTAGCTAGCCATTTTGAGTTTTGACACAAAACGGACACCTGCTATTAACATGCGGAGTAGTGATGATAAAATGTAATTATATTTTCAGTTATCAGATCCCGTTCTGATTCTCAGAGTTTTCGCCTCTCTCGATCTCCATTGCTGTAAAATAGTAAACCTATATGCAACAAATTGCTGATTTTCTTTTATCTATTTTAAATGGTAAGATTAATGTTGACGGAGATAATTATTGTTGCTGATGTTTCATTTTGTTAGAAAAATAGCTAGTTTATACTCTTTCTCTTTCTTCTTTTTTAATAGGCTGGTTTCTAGAAATAAATGTTTCAAAAAAATAGGCTGGTTTCATAATTAGAAAAGTCAAATGTTACTTCAATTTTCTGGGTCCACTTTTCTCTTAACTTCTTTTGATGACAAGTGTCATGTGGACCATTTCACTTAACTTCTTTTGCTGACAGGTGTCATGAGGACTATTTCACTTCACTTCTTTTATTGACAAGTGTCATGAGGACCACTTTCAATGATTAGTTCTCTTAATTTTCTTAAATTTCTCTGAAAACAAGACCAGTCTATTAAAAAGGAACAGAGGGAGTAGCATAAAACGTTAGATTTGAATGGGTCAATACATATGGATTTTGTAGTTTTAAGAATTTTGATTTTATTATGTCTTTTTTTTTTTTGTTTTGCATAAAAAATGTAAATGTCAAATTAGACATAAATACATAACATCCATTTGTGATCTTATTTTAATTGTGTTGTCCATTGATTTCATGTTTATATAAATAGATTACTTAGAAGAAGAGGGTGGTGGTGGTGGTGACAGTCCAAGATGAAATTGAAGGTGGTGGAGGAGAGTGGTGATGATGATAGTTAAAGGGGATAGCATAGGAGAGAAGAAATAATGATCGGGAAGTTTCTGTGTACATCTCTGTTTTGGGTTTGAATTTTCACATGGGCGTGGTGGTGGCGGTGGCGGTGGCGGGTATAAATTAAAATCGAATTTGGTTTGAATTGAAGCTAATATTGGGATTTTTGGTAAAAATGTGGTGTTGTTGTGGTGGGCGGAGGTGCTGGCGGTGGTGGATTAGTGTATACTTTGTATTTAATAAAAACGGTGGAGAGCAGGGGGAGTAGGCCGATGCTAGTTACGACATAGGTGGTGTCGAACGAAGAGATTTAAACCTAGTTCGTTTTTGTTGTAGAAAGGGGAGAGATAGACAAAATAGGTGTTTGCCCCTGAATTGTTTGAATTAACGAAAGCACCGGCAAGAAACTAAAAACTGCTTAGTGGTATTCACGTAATATCAGGAGAAATTGTTAATGCTAGCGGGGATGGCGGCGTTTGTGTTCGTGGTGCTGATTCCAGTGATGGCGGTGGTGTTCCCGTTGGTGCTTGTTAGGAATACATCTCATCAAGACTCAGTCAAAGCTCTTCTGGTAATAGCTTCCAAGAGAAAATCACGTATCAATCACTAGCTTGTGTTACGCTACAAATTGATATGGATTTATTGCAAATATATTCTCTATAATTGCTAGCTTATGTTACGCCAAAAACATCTCTGTAACCCTTGTAAGAAAGGTATGTAATGTCTATATATTTGTCTACCTTTCCACCAGTTGAAGTGTGGATCAATTCACCAAAATATTGTATTTTATTTTGGTATCATCCAGAAAGATCATAAACCACGCTTTGTTCATTTTTATGCATCAATGGCAACACGAGAAACATCCACTCTTCAAGCAATTCATATTAACCATCTCATCAACATCAAACTCAATGATACCAACTATCTTTTATGGAAGACAAAATTCAAGCCACTACTGAAGGGCTATCGTTTAGAAGGATATGTAGATGGTACTTATGAAAGACCATCACCAACCATACCAAACACACAAGCTGATTTACCACCATTATCAAATCCTGCATATGAAAAGTATGAACAACATGATCAGATCCTACTAGGATGGCTGCTTTCATCCCTCAGAGAAGGAGTATTAGGTCGTGTATCTGGTTTAACAACTTCAAAAGAAGTCTGGGATGCACTTGAAAAAAGATATGCACCCAAGACAAGGGCACATCAGATAAATCTAAGAAGGAAACTAATGAGTTTGTGCAAAGGTAACAGCTCCATGTATGATTATTTTTCAAAATCTAAACAATTATTTGATGCCCTTACAACATCAGGGAATGCACTTTCTGAAGATGATATGCAGCAATCAATCTTGAGTGGGTTGGATCAAGCATATGATTCAATTGTCACTTCGCTGAGCACTGTCGAAAAGATAGATATGGATGCATTTTATGCACATATGATCGCACATGATATGAGACTTGAGAAACAACTAGCTTCTATTCAGCAACCAATGGAAAATATTGCCTCTTCATCTACTGCACCACCATATCAAAGACAAGAGCAAGGAAGGTTACACCAGAATTGATCTCAACAAAATCAAGGTTTTCGTCAGCAAAATCAACACAATCGACAGCCTAAAAGAGATCAAGTACAAGGTCCTTGTCGGATTTGCAATCGCAAAAACCATAATGCAAGTTTCTGCTGGTTTCGCAAAGATAACAATGCACCACAAAGAGGAGAACCAGCTGCATATCTTGCTTTACCTGGTGGTCCTGCTGATAACAATTGGGTGACTGACACAGGAGAAACTCATCACTTAACTGCAAAACTCAACAATCTGAACATCATGCATGAATATGATGGAACTGAACAAGTTCGTGTAGGAAATGTCAATGCTCTACACATTGAAAATATTGGTAATGCTTCTTTTACCCATAATAATCGATCATTTCATCTCAAAAATATACTTCATGTGCCTGACATAAAAGCAAATCTTCTTTCTGCTTCAAAGTTCTGCAAAGATAATAATGTATATTTTGAATTTCACTTCAATTTCTTTGATGTAAAGGATATCAAAACCAGGACAACACTGTTTCAAGGCAGGAGTAAGAATGGGATCTACATGTTTGATGATGTTCGAGAGATTACCAATACAACTCCAGCTGCTCTAGTAACCAACACTATTTCACTGTGGTATCAGCGTCTAGGAAACCCAATGCTCCGTACTGTTTTCCGAGTCATTAAACATTTTTCCCTTATAGTTTCCAATAAGAATTTTGAGTTCTGTCATTCTTGTCATGTGAGCAAGAGTCATAAACTTCCTTTTCCAAATAGTAGTACTGTAATCGATAAGCCATTGAGCTTACTTGTGTCTGATTTATGGACATCTCCTTACTTATACAGAAATGGATATCGATATTATCTTCTGCTTATGGATGTTTTCTCACATTACATATGGATTTATCCACTAGTTCGTAAATCAGATGCATTTCCTGTGTTCATTCAATTCGAAAAACTCATTGAGAATCAAACTGATCTCAAGATTAAAGTTTTTCAGTCAGAAAATGGGAGAGAGTTTAAAAAGTTCACTGCCTTTCTAAATAGCTCAGGAGTTATACATAGATTTTCATGTCCTCATACATCAGCTCAAAACGGTCTTGCAGAAAGTAGAATTAGACACATAACATAGTCAGGCTTAACACTTCTTTTTCATGCCTCAATGCCAAAATCCTACTGGTTTGAGTCTTTCACAACTGCATGTTACCTCATCAATAGACTCCCAGCTTCAAAAACTGAGTCTAAATCTCCTTTAGAGTTATTGTTCAACAAGACTCCTGACTGCTCCTCTCTTAAAGTTTTTGGATGTTTATGCTATCCATGTCTTAGACCATATGTCTCACACAAACTCGAACCAAGATCTTTACCATGTGTTTTTATAGGGTACAGTAGTGCTCACAAAGGTTATTTATGCTTACATGTTTCAACCAACATGTTATATATCTTTCGACATGTCAAATTTGTGGAAACAAGCTTCCCATTTGCTGCCAGGCAACAGATAAATTCTCCTAACTTCACACAAAAATCACTCACTACAAAGCTCTTGAGCTCATCTGTTTTATTAGTTCCACCTTCTAGTGCATCACTTGAACCTGTCCAAGCAGCATCACCATCCATTGAAGCTGAAGATATAATTGATCAACCGTTGTCCTCTAGTATGCAAGAAGTATCATCTCCAGTCATTGATCAACCCACAGACAATACTACAGTTGGTACTTCATCAGTAGCAACTGATATTACTGTTTCTCAAGCTCAACCACAAATTCAGCAGCATCATATGGTCACACGAGCTCGATATGGCATTAGAAAGCCTGTAAACAAGTTGTGTCTGCAAGCAACTAAAATATCCACTACAGACCACACATATTACTGCTCCAACATCTTATACTGAAGCATCAAAAGATCCAACATGGAGACCACCCATGAATGATGAAATTAATGCTCATATTCGCAATGAAACTTGAAGTTATGTTCCATATGAGGAATGGATGAATCTAATTGGCTCAAAATGGGTGTTTCGTGTCAAAGAAAAAGCTGATGGGTCAATTGACAGACGCAAATCCAGATTGGTAGCACAAGGATATAATCAGCGTGAGGGACTTGATTACTATGAAAAATTTAGCCCAGTGATAAAGCCTAGCACGATAAGGCTTGTTCTCTCAATTGATGTGTCTCAAAATTGGACAATGAAGCAATTACATGTCCAAAATGAATTTCTGCATGGTGAGTTAACTGAATCCGTATATATGAAGCAACCACCAGGGTATGTCAATCCTGACTATCCTAATCATGTCTGTAAGCTCAAAAAAAAATCGATTTATGGGTTGAAACAAGCTCCGAGAACTTGGTTTTCCAAATTAAGTAATTTTCTCATTGCACTGGGATTCAAGGGTTCTATTTCTGACAGTTATCTCTTTATACAACAAGCATCGTAAGGAGTTACATATGTCCTCATCTACGTTGATGACATCATCATCACAGGTTCCAACTCTGGTCTTATCACCAATATTATTACTAATCTGAGCTCTGCATTTGCAGTAAAGGATCTGGGAAACCTAAGTTACTTCTTAGGCATAAAAGTAATCCACCAAGACACTTCAGTGATACTCAGTCAGCAGAAGTATATAGTTGATCTACTCAAACGAACAAAAATGGATGCTGCTAAACCAGTCTCTACACCTCTTCCAGTAAATGCCAATATCAGTAAACACGGAAGTGTGAAATTTTAGGACCCTACTCTGTATCATAGTGTCTTTGGAGCTTTACAATATCTTCATCTCACCAGACCAGACATTGTGTTAGCAGTCAACAAAGTCTGTCACTATATGTATTAGTTGAGAGAATCCTACGATATCTCAAACATACAGTGCATTATGGATTAGTTTTCCGTCCTTCAGCGGATACAACACTTCATGCCTACTCAGACTTTGATTGGGCTGGCAGTTTAGATGATATAAGATCAACAAGTGGCTACGGTATTTACTTTGGAAGTAATCTTATTTCGTGGAGTGCACCCAAGCAAAAAACGGTCTCTAAATCCAGTACTGGGGCTGAATACATAGGCATAGCCATAGCTACATCAGAATTGATATGGCTTCAGTCAATATTGCATGAATTGGACATTGCAGTACAAGTTCCAACATTGTGGTGTGACAATCTGGGTGCGACTTATCTGACAGCAAATCCAGTCTTTCACGCACGAATGAAACACATTGAAATTGATTACCATTTTGTACGAGAAAGAGTTGCAAACAAAACACTACTGGTAAAGTTTATTTCCTCAAAAGATCAGCTAGCTGACATTTTTACAAAGGGTCTTGCTTCTGTAAGATTTGAGTTTCTCAGAGACAAGTTGAGCATTCGGCCACTCATGCACAACTTGAGAGGGGATGTTAGGAATGCATCTCATCAAGACTCAGTCAAAGCTCTTCTGGTAACAGCTGCCAATAGAAAATCACGTATCAATCACTAGCTTGTGTTACGCTACAGATTGATATAGATTTGTTGCAAATATATTCTCTATAATTGCTAGCTTATGTTACACCAAAAACATCTCTGTAACCCTTGTAAGAAAGGCATGTAATCTCTATATATTTGTCTACCTTTCCACCAGTTGAAGTGTGGATCAATTTACCAAAATATTGTATTCTGTTTGTGCTATAATGAAGAGATAGAAAATATCGAAGGAGAAACTTGTTGTTATGGAAGGGAAACAATGGTGGTGAGGAGAAGATTTTGTATTATAGATTCACCCCATACTTTTATGAAATTTTCAGCATAAATCGAAGGGAAAATGAAAACACGGAGGGGAAATCGCTTAATTTGAATACTGTGTAAGTCTGTTTTTCCCTTTCAGTTGTAATCATTTACGGAAAATTCAGCTAGAAATGAAAATGCGGTAAAATTTGGTTACACCAAACAAATCATTTTGTGTTATATTATAGATTTAGATATTCCACGAGGAAGTAAATCTGACGGAAAATGGGTCATTTCATTTGTCCAAATATTTTTAAAACATGGTTCTAATGGATGAGAAAAAATTAGTATGGGTGAAATGGACACCAAAAGAATAGCAAGAATGAAACTGGATTCATCCTGGCTTAAACTTAAAAAAGAGTGAAACTGGATGCATCCTGATGTAAATTAAAAATAAAAAAAAGTATTTGAAAATGGGTAGGATGAAACTGTTTACATCCTGGCTATTTTTACATTGTCGTCCATTTAAACAAACACAAATTTTACATGTCTTTTTTACCTAGGAATTGTTGATTTTAGTTTTTTTAACCAATTTTTTGTGCAGTGGGTATATATGATTCGATACTCCAAAAATTTCCAAAGAATCTAAGTATTTGGTAGAGAAGGTACTTATCTACCTAATGGAGGAAGATGAATGTTAATCAGGGATCTGTTATCCATTCTACTAACTTACTACTTACCATTGTTTCAATTAGCTACTTCAATTGGAAACCAGATGAACAAGATGATGAGAAAGTTTCTATGGGGGTGTCTCGAATCATAAGGCTAAGAAGGAGAAAATTTTGTAAAAACGAGGAGTTGGCATTAAGAAGAAAATATTGGCGAAAACATCATACCATGGAAATTGGATGCGGAGGAATGCGTGAGAATGCATTGTGGAGGAATCTAGCAAATTAGTCACCAATTTGAAAATAATGTAAAATCCTTCTGCGCTAATCTAAATAATGATGAAAGCATGTGGAAGAAGTTGTTACCTAGTACTCCATTCTGAATTGCAGTTTATAGGTTGAGCTAAACTCTATTATCCAAGTGAATAGTGGAATTCTATGTTTATCATATGATAGGGAAGGTGGATATTGTATCACCCTACCCAATCCATCTAATTGGCACATTTTAAATTTTTACCCACGTCCAGTCCATCGCATGTTGGGTTTGAAATCTGGGTGCACGGATAAGCCGATTAGATTTTGGTGAAAAGACGAATTTAAAGAAAATAAATCTATGAAAATAGATGAATGTTTAATAAGAGGTAATGCAATATAGCTTTAAAACTTAGATTACCGAAATTTAAGTAGCTATAACATAATAAGAATGGTGTAAGATATTTGAGGAACCCAACAAACCATGCAAAAGTAAAATATCCAACAATACGAAGACTAAGCCCTGATAGTTAGGGAATTATATCTTACCTACCAAGAAAGAATAAGGGAGGGACCCTTTAAGGAGGAAGTGGGGAACAAAATTATCCGAAGAGAAAATTCGAAACCCTACAATCAATAGTGTATATATATACCTACCAATTTTCAATAGTTTCCCAAATATATATGAATAACAAAAATAATGTCTTTGGACTGTCAAACGGACCGATATCCCACCAACATTCAATTAGTAAAAATTATAGGTTTCAAAAATCCACCGACGTCCAGTGTGCCAAAGACAGATCGGGTGTTCATCCCCAGAACGCATATTATGTTGGATAAAATCCAAGGATTTGGATATTTTGCTCATTCGGTCCAGGTAGGAATGAGCGTGGGATGGTATGGATCAGTTTTCATCTCATCCGCATCTAATCCAATTCCTTAAGGATTTCGAACTTGACACTAGCTTCAAATCCAGCATCCAACGGATGGATTGAATGCGAAAAATGCAATGGATTACAATTAAAACTTTAAATTAGAGAAAATAAGTTAACAAAAGTGACTTGAATACAATGATCAAAAAAAAAAAAAAATCTTAATTTGCATCTGAATCTCGTGCCCTAAATGTTTGATGAATATAATAATATAAACTAACTCCATATTTCTTAAAAATATACCATAAATATTTTTAATCTAATGGGTATTGATATCTAACAGATATTTAAGATTATATACGCACCCAATCCAAAATCCGTTGGATATCAAAACCAGGCGAGATTGGGGTACACGTATATTAATTGGGGTATACCCATTTTGTTTCCATCCAAGGTAGTGTGCTAAGGGGTGTCTAAAAGATGATAAAAGACCAGATTACCCTTACTATTAAAACCCTGTCGACAGATCACCCAAATAATTTTCAAAATCTATCTTCAAAACTATAATCCAATGTGATGAAATCAAAAATCAAAACGACACTAAGAAAAAAAAAGAGGCTACGGGATTTGAGATTGGGTTCAAAATCATACCCAATCTCAAATCCCATGCGACTCCACATTTTTATTAAAAGTTGACAGGGTATCGTTCTATCGAGCTTGACGACTAGTATTAGTCGTTATCTTCTTAGGTTGAATATTGTAAGGACTTTTCGTCTCTGAAATTAGCATTACACGGTCGTCACAGTATTCATCCTTATACCTTGCCGACTATAGTTTAGTCGGCAGGTTATGGAATTAATACCTTTCCGACTAATCATGCATTTGTAACACCTTTATCTGTATGTCAAAAATCCTATAGACGGTTAGGTATTTTTTTGTCGACCTTGCAGACTATAAGTTAGCCGACAAGGTAAGAAATCAATAAGATGTCGGCTAGTGAAACATTTAAACAGTCTCATGTGTGTCAAAAATAATAAAGTCGGCATTGTTATTTAGAAATAAGCACGCCGGCCAAAGTTAGTCGGCATTTTCTTCGCTTGTCGAGCGTGCCGGCATTTCATAGTTTCATAACTGAAAGTGTTGATTTTTTCTTTTAATTTTGAGCATGATTTCATACAACAGCTTTGCAATCCCCTTTTTAAAAGTGTTTGGGCTTTCATTTTCGTTGCAAAAGATATTCTCAAAACAAATTTTGTTCATCAAAAATCTTCCCACATAAGTTCAATCACAAAAAAAAATTTCATAACTTAAATTCATAATTTTTAATCTACTCAATTAATTAATCTAAACTCAATTAATTAACCTAATCATATTCGTTTAGTGTTAATTAAACAAGGGTATATTAGACATTTAGAAAATACATGGTGAAGGAAGTCCTGTTTTACTTCAAAATAACCTAGATTTTGTCTCATTAGGTATACCCAAATTAATCTGGGTATCCCAATCTCGCCAGGTATCAAAAGTTGCATCTATATCCAATTCATGAGTAAATGGTTTGGGCACTCATTCATAAGAATAGTAGGAATTACCTATAGGTACTATTATAGTGATATTAGTTAGTGGCTGGTCCACCCACTAAAGCTCAGTAACCGGAGGTCCATAATTAAAAGAAGAAAAAAAATGGACCTAATTTTTTAAGCCCAGGTCCTGTACACGTGTGGAACCTATTAAGTATATATTCAGATTTCCCGAAATAGCCTTCTACTATTTAACACAAATATGATCTAGCTATTTTCATTTTTCTTTTCATGCTCAGATCCGTTTTTCTCTCTCCCTCTCATCCTCTCCACTACCGCTGCATAAGAAATCTTCTCTCCAATTAATTTTTGTTATGAAGATTGCTTACAAAGATCTTTCGTGGTTTCCAGGTAATCTTCTCTCCTATTATGCGTACGTAATCTTCTCTCCAATTTTTTTTTTGTTTCTCAACTGAATCATGAAGATCTGATCGATTTCGTGACGTTTTCATCTTCGTATTATGGATGCTTGATTGTTCTTTTAGGGTTTTTAATATCTAATCGTTTTATGATTACTTGATTGTTTATTTCATTTTTATGAAAATAGTTCAGATCTAGATGAATAATCATGTTTTTTGTTCATTTCTTCAGTAGATTTAATTATATCAGTTTCATCTTGTTGGTTTTATATTTTTTTTAGTTTGTTTTTGTGTATGAACCGACAGTACGTATCTGCAGTACTGAAAAAAACCTAGCTTTACAAACTCTTTTTATTTGATTCAGAATTACTTATATAAAATATATAAATAAAAGTGTTTCGATTTTGTAGATTCGTTAGTTATTTTTGTCATACAACTAATTTTTAGATTTATGAATCAGCAGTACATATATGGCATACTGAAAAATACTACTTTGATTTTGTTAGTTTTTTATAGTATTATCACTTTTTATGGTTTGATCCAGAAGTATATATATGAAATACTGAAATAAAAGTGTTCAGATTCTGATTTTTCATATATACATTCATTACTTCTTTGGTTTGTTATTTTTTATATAGTTTACCACTTTTATTGTTTAATCCAGGAGTACATATATGGAATACTGAAATAAAAGCTTTCGGAAGTACATATACGTCATACTGGAAAATACTGCTTTTGATTTTCTCACTTTTCAGAAGTACATATATGACATACTGAAAAATATTGCAGTACATAGATGTCGTACTCAAAATTCTATAATTTTTACGGTTTTATTGCCATTTTTTGTTTTATCCAGAAGTACATATATGGAATACTGAAATACAAGAGTTTCAGAAGTACATATATTGCATATTGAAAAACACTGCAGTACATATATGGCATATCGAAGAATATTGATTTGATTTTTTTTATTTTTTTATAGTTTTATTACTTTTGTTTTGTTTGATCCAGAAGTACATATATGGGATACTGAAATAAAAGTGTGCAATTCTGTTTTTTCACAGATTCATTACTTATTTTTGATAGGAAATTGATTTTTAAGTTATGAATCAGCAGTACATATATGGTATACTGAAAATTACTGCTTTGATTTTGTTATTTTTATAGTTTTATCTTCTTCTTGTTCTTTTTTTTAATCCAGAAGTACATATATGGAATACTGAAATAAAACTGTGCAATTCTGTTTTTTCACAGATTCATTACTTATTTTTGACAGGAAATTGATTTTTAAGTTATGAATCAGCAGTACATATATGGTATACTGAAAGTTACTGCTTTGATTTTGTTATTTTTATAGTTTTATCTTCTTCTTCTTTTTTTTAATCCAGAAGTACATATATGGAATACTGAAACAAAAGTGTTTCAATTCTTCTTTTTCATAGGTTCATGACTTTTCTTTGACATGAAGTTGATTTTTAGATTATGAATGCAGTAGTACATAAATGACATACTGAAAAATACTGCTTTGATTTGGTTTTGGATTCTCTGAAATCGATTTCCGAATGTTATAGCCTAATAAATATTGAACCTTTTTTTGCAGGTGGTGTTTGTATAGGAAATTAAGCAGAAATGGGAGTGTGGGATACAAGTCTATTGCTAGTTTTTTTTTTAATAGTTTTATCATTTTTTTGTATACTCCAGAAATACGTATATGGAATACTGAAATAAAAATGTTTCATTACTGTATTTTTATAGATTCATTACTTGTTTTTGACATGCAGTTGGTTTTTAGATTATGAATCAGCAATACATATGTGGAATACTGAAACATACTGCTTATATTTTGTTATTCTTTATAGTTTTATAATTATTTTTTTTTGATCCACAAGTATATATATATGGAATACTGAATAAAAGTGTTTGATTCTGTTTTTCATAGACTTATTACTTGTTTTTAACATGCATTTGCTTTTTAGATTATAAATCAGCAGTACATATATGGAATACTGAGAAACCTATTGTTTCACACGTATTCAGTAGTATTAAGGTATAATAGTCATTTTCTTGATTCAAAAACTTTGGACCTTAAAATAAGGATAAAATCCGGTTGGACCCTACTATAAATAACTATATGGGCCTAGGACCAAACAGTAAAGTTTCCAGAAAAATATGGTAGGTCCATATTGAATCCACGGATTCTAGGCCACATATTCACCCCTAGGTCCAAGTACTAAGTAACTTACCTAAGTTCAATATGGTAACCCAAAAACCTCTAGACATTAGGCCCAACTTTGTGGCCCACTCAAAGTCATAAAGGTGATGAAATCATGTCACTAAGATATTTTATTTTATTTTTAATCGAAAAATGAGGAATTTACTGCAGTGAGGAGAATGAATTACAAATCAGGAGAACAAAAGGAGAAAAACAAGAAAATACTGCAAAAAGGAAACAAAAGCAGAGGATCCATTCCATCATTATATTGGAAGCAATAGTGAAGCCAACTCTTAAGATACTGTACTAATGAAACATGCTCTTCCAAGAAAAAAATGCACCAATCAATCCTAAAGTTAAAGCTTTTATCGAAGGCAAAACTCCAAGCTAGAAGTGATGTTTTACCTCCACGTTGATCTGGAAGTGAGAAAGAGATTTTCGTCAAAAATTCTTTAATTTCCTTCATTCCATAAGGCCCTTATCACGGTAGCTGGTACAAGGTCTTAGAGGTGTAAATTGGATCGGACCAGCTCGTTCATGGCACAACATATCAGTTGAAATTTGAGTACAGCATGACACAACATGTGTGATGTCACGACACAGGCACATCGCGTTAGCTTAGTGTCTTGTGTTGTGCTACACAAATAGGCACATCGGCACTGCACAACACGTGCCAGGTGTAAGCACGTGACACGACACGGGAAGAAAACACGTCATTTCATGCATAAAATACTACATAATACATCAATTTCATGCATTTTAAATTTAAAAAAAAAAAACTTTGTTTTTATCATTTTATTTTTGTTATGCTGATTTATTTCCATGATAATACGTATATTAACTAAAATATCTAAAATACATTTAATTTGGAGAACATAAAATAAGTATGCTAGCACAACACAACACATCACATCACGATTATTTTTCTTGCATAACATAGCACAACACGCCGTTTAACACAACAGAACACACCACGCCTGAATCTTAGGCACAACCCAGCACAACACGCAGCATGCTAAGTACATGATTTCATGGGCGGGGCTGTGCCGCACCGGAACATTTTACACCTCTACAAGGTCCCATATTTCTTTTGCTGGACCTAAAATACCTTTAGATGATCATGTTTGAGCCTGTTGAAGAAATTTAAGAAAATAAATATTTTCTTGATGGTTCAGTTTCATGTATGTGTCAAAATGTACAACGGTCAGTTTCATTTGTAAATTTTGATGGTTTTGTGCATGATCTTCGATGAGCTAGTTGTATAACTGAGTCGGCGAGTGAGTTCAGTCAGCCATACGGAATAAAAGCAATGAAGTACGAAAGCCTGACTCTGCCTGAGGATCATGTAAGAAACATGGACGGTGAAGACGTGAAGTTCTCTGCATGATTACTGTATCATTCTCGCGAAAGTTTACCAACCAATGGACATCTTTGCACCTCCATTTGTTTGTTTGTTTCAGAAACTTTAAAGAGTATTTCGGTCATTTCTAACAGTTCGGAGTCCATGTTGATAGTTGAAGTACAGTTCTACCTGTATGTGTGTCACACTTGTGTTTTAGTTTGCAGATAGATCAAAATTCAAGTGCCGAGGAGGCACAAAAAATTGTTATTCACTTGAAAGTACATTTCAAACTTTTATGTGTAGGACAACTGTCTCCGAACCGACATTTTCTTTGACCCTTTGGCCTTTGGTTCCAAAAACCTTGAAAAACACGAATTTACCGCGTTGTTACTCGGCACTTTCTTTGTGGCCAAATCTGTGTGCGATCTTCCGGCTCACCGTAAACGGATCTCATACCACTTGGATCTTGCGCATCTAAACAACGATAGAACACAAACAAGAAGTGTCGTGTCGCGAATCACCGTTGCTTTGGTTTACATAATGGAAGATCTGATGTACAGAGGGACTTTATATTAGTTTATGGGATGTTTTTGGATCTAGATATCTTGTTCAGAGAATCTCATTTATTAAGGAAGGAATGAATATAAGTACCTCTGTTTCTTGATACTCTGAAGTTTAGGGATTTTGTTGTACGATGTTATGGTAGTTGAAGATTTTTTGGTTGTCTGTATCACTGTCTGTATCTTACGTAGCTTAAATATTTTAGTACTATGTGACGATGGGTTTTAAGGAATTTATTTTCTGTCAATTACTAAAGTATATTTCGTTTTGTGTACTTTTAATAATTGATTAATCCTCATAAAAAAATGATTAATTTAAGGAAAGATGTATGTTTAAATAATTAACAAGTCAGATCCTTTGAGGTGCTCTTATACAGGAGATGCCTTTCTAATAGTATATCACATGACCGTTAGATTTTTCCTTCTTTTTTTTTATCGAAATCTACGAGCAAATATACTCGATCTATCATTACCTGATACTGGCCGAATAAAGGATGGTGGCTTTATCCACTACTGAGAACTTGAAGAAGCTCTATATCTAGCTAATAAATGAGCTAAGACATGCCATGTAAGTGTGAGAGTACTTGAACGCACTCGAATCCATGCAGCACAATGAACTGCCTCTTTAAGCCATCAAATTTGTTACTCTAAAGATGTACATAAATGTATATAAAGTCCGATGGCTTAGGATTACCTTTCTACTTATTAATCATGCATCGGAAGACCCATTTTCTAATGTTTCTGGTGGATGTGTTTGGAGATTAGACAGATGGTGACCAGGGGCCGAATAGCACTTTTCTACTTATTGTTATTATTGTTTAATTAACCAAATTAAATTAAATAGTAATTTCTGCAGCTACTTCCTTAATTATAAGGTATCACACGTTAGAAATATCATCCTCAGGTAAGTTAGTACCCTCACAACCCATTCCTATCACAGGATTCTTATCAAACAATGGACATTTCTGAACCAGCTGCAAACAGAAAGAATGCTATTGTATGGGAGGTTATCATATATGGATGGTGTTGGCTTAAGGCATTGGCTGAGAGATACAAGAAGCTAATGGTTGAATTTAAAAACAAGGTAAAGAAAGTTGGAACTGATGATCCAAGAAGGGTAACCCATTCTCTCAAAGTGGGAGTAGCACTTTTATTGGTTTCTCTCATCTACTACGATAAACCACTCTATGGTGGATTTGGTTCCTCGACTATGTGGGCAGTCTTAACAGTGGTAGTTGTCTTCGAGTTTCGTGTAGGTTAGTTGCTAAACACTGTACAAACCATTCTCTAGTAGGTTGGTATTACACACGATCCGATAAGGTTCCTGCATGCTCGTCGACATTCTTATATGTACCTGCTTCTCATACTTATGGAATGTACTTATGACTGAATTACTGTTTTGTAGGAGCCACATTAAGCAAAGGAATTAATAGAGTGTTAGCAACCTCGGTAGCTGGTTCCTTAGGCTTGGTAGTTCATCATTTGGCATGTCTAACTGGTGATAAAGTAGAGCCTGTACTGCTTTGCTTTTCAGTTTTCCTTCTAGGTGAGTTACCTATATAGCTAGCAGAAGCAAAAAATTTCAAAGTCAACACATTTTTTTCTTAAAGTTCTTTTGATTTTGTGCAGCGGCAGCATCGACGTTTACACGATTCTTTCCTGGTGTAAAAGCAAGATATGACTATGGGATGGTGATATTTATATTGACATTTAGTTTAGTAGCAGTATCAGCTTATAAGACAGATGAGATCTTACCGGTTGCGGGTGAAAGGCTAATAACTATTCTAATTGGTTGTGTTACATGTGCTGTTATATCTATTTTTCTGTTTCCTGCATGGGCTGGTGAAGATTTACACAAACTAATGTTTCAAAACATAGAACAGCTTGCGGTATTCTTAGACGGTACGTAATTAAGTTACTTGGTAAATTAAGTTGGAATTAGCTGATAATAATCACAATCCGAAGTTGAAACATATGCATGTCATACAGGATTCGGAGGAAAATATTTTGGAGAGGATACAACCGTAGTCACAGGTAAAAAATCATTTCTGGAGGGATACAAAAAGATTCTAAGCTCTATGCACGAGGAAGAGGCACTGGTGAGAATAATCTTCAAACTTACAACAGTAGCCACATTTTCCTACTTTTTTAGTATGATCATAAAATAGTGATCTCATTCCCAGTAGTCAGTAGATGTTTTAGAACAGCTCAAAATGAGCCGTTAATTGTTGCATTTCATTTTGTAGACAAATTTTGCAAGATGGGAGCCACCTCATGGCTCATTCCAGTTTGGTTATCCGTGGAAGCATTATCTAAAAATTGGAAAATTAACCCGACGATGTGCATACAGAATCGAAGAACTTCACAACTGCATCACATCTAAAATGGTAACAATACGAAGATAACAAATTCTCACAGGACTATCTTTATTTATGTTGAGTTTTTCCAAGTTAGCGTAGTTTTATTCGATAAATAATGAGTTAACATGAAAGTTACTAGTTTGGTATAAGGACTTTGGCTATGGCTGTAGTTGAGTAATAGTTAACAGAGAACCGGATTTATTTCTTATATCTTGTGGTTGCAGAAAGCACAATCAGAGTTCATAAAGATGATTCAGGATTCATGCATGGATTTGGGCAAGGAATCTGGTATCACTTTGCAGGAACTTTCGGCAGCGGTTAAGCAAATGACGTACCCAAAGACTGCTCCTAAACATATCAAGAACTTGAAAATGACAGCTGATAACTTGAAAGCAATCCTGAAGATGGTTACGTTAGAGAATGCTAACGTCTTAGAGGATGTCATGTCAGGAGCTATGGTGGCCTCATTACTAGTTGATATCGTTGGATGCATAGAAGATATAGCAGAGTCCATTATTGAGCTTGCTCACTTGGCAAAATTCAAAGGTGCTGATCCTGCGGTTAGGCAGGAGAAACTTAGCCAACAGTTGGGAAACATAAAGGTACATCTGTGAGCCCAAGACTTCAAGTACCTCACCACACTCTTACTCCACCAACCAACGATAGCGCGGCTAATGGATATTTCAAAATAAAATAAATCAGTACTAGATACTCTTGCACCTGCATTACTGTGATTTGTAAATGGCTTAAATTGGACGGTGACCGATTTACTAAATAAACTACTGTTTGTACGGAGCACCATTTTGATATAAAAAATCATAATTTTACCAGTTCCCAAGCTATTAGTTTTTGAAGTTCGCGATCATCTGAAATGCCACAGTGTTGTGTTGGATCCTTGCTTCCATTTAAAAGATTCGATTTGGTTATCAGACACTTTCTTGGGATAGTCCCATTGGTTATAAGTTTCCCAAGTGGAGATACCTTTGCATTAGAAATGATTCCGTTAAGACGTTGGTTTTCATGCTTAGTTTTCAGGGATGTCTTCGAGCTTTGTGTCACTCCCCAGATCATTAGGAAATGAAACCAACCTGGTTGGTTATGCGACACCAATCCTGCATTATTCTTATTGAATTCCCAGTTGAGCCTCTTGTTGTCTTCTTCCAACAAATTGATCTGTTTTCCTTGCTTGCACTGAGCCTTGAGGATCTTTTGTAATTGCCTCGTAAGGAGGCTGGTAACATCTCCTAATATTCCGCTATTGCAATCATTCCATTTTCCATATCTGTTACTTCAACCTCCCCTTCAGACTGAAAGGTTCAGTGAGATGTCCACTCAATGGCGTTTCCCTGAAAACAGGGTTATTTTAGATAATTAAAACTAGTTAGTTAGTAGTAGTTTACTATAGTAGTTAGTGTGTAGTGTGTAGTAGTGTTAGTTTGGAGCAGTATGCCATTCTCAATTGTATTACCATCCATGCTATCTATAACACTAACATGATGTTAGGAGATGGACTCTGACTTCAGATGGGATCTTTTCAGTCAAATACTCAAAAGTGATTTTTGAAGATGGAGTAGATAATTTTCCTCATGAGTTTGTGTGCGTCCATCAAATCCCACCAAAGGTTAATTTTCTGTTATGTTGTGCTGTTCATGGGAGATTAAATTCTCAAGATAGGATGCAATACGAGGGGGTTGTAGTTGCAGGAAATCCTGCAACTACACCCTTACTAAAATCTACAAATCAATCTAAGTAACCTCCATGAAAAACCACAAGAATATTAATTAAGATCTTCAAATGAGATATAAAGTAATAAGTAAACTCTCACTTGGGAAGCAAATAATCTGTCTCTCTCCTAAATATCTTGTCTACCCTCTCCCAAAGTCTCCTCACAAACAAGATCGCTCAGCCCTTTATATAGAGATTTACATAGTGGATGACAGCTAAGAAAGCATTTATTTTCGGATTTGGTGTGTTATTAACGCACACTTACATTGACTCTTATCGCACAGACTCTATAACATCGCACGGTTCCTCACACTTTACTCGTGATTAAGCTGACATCATGTGATGGGTCATTTAGATAAGCTGTATGTGATTGTTATCGCTTGGTCTTGATGATCATTATTTCGAACGTTTGACTAGTGTGCGGTATATTGTACCTACATTTTGCCTCTTCTCATGCCGTTTCTTTGGAAAAGAGTGCGATATGAGAAATTCCAATTTCTATTGCCGCACCCGTTCACCTTTTCGTATTCTTCTTTGCCGACATAACTCCCCAATTTAGGCATGACAACTTACACGCGTCTTCTCAGCCACTCATTATCTGACACGTCTTTCGTAACCGCCTCCTATTATCTGTTCACTTTCAATCATCGCATTAATGGGGTAATTATCTTGGGAATCGAGAGTAAATCCTTTATTTACTCTCAATCTTCTTCTCCCTTTCTATTTTTTTTTATCTTTTTCTCTCTGCAATTATTATTTTCTTCTGCTGCTGTTCTAAACAATTTGAAATCTCTCCGTTGTTCTTCTGTTTTCGAGTTAATCATCACCTTCTCTTTACTCTTTCATACCTGATCTTAATTGACCTGATCATCTTTATTTATTCTCATTCCCATACTCTTAAAATGGTTCTTCAAGCAAGATGGAAAATTCAAAGGGAATCGAAAGGATTCAAGCAGAATTTCAAAATAAAGGTTTTTCATTATCTGTTCCTCCCAACTCAAAACCCACTTCTACTCTCAACCCCAGATGGTTTTCACTCGATAATTGGAATGACCAGAAGATTATCATATCAGTGGGGAAAATTCTCGTTGGTCTTCCTATCCACCTTTATGATCCCCAAATTCCTTTATTTTATAAGATTCTTTCAGATGCGAGATTTTCGCGTGCAATCTTCCAATTGAGCGGTGATAGTATCAGAATTATGGTAGAGTATGCTCGGCGTGCAGCTGGGTTAGAATCCCTCTATCCCAAAAGGGTTATAAAAACTGAATATGTTGATGTAGAGATGAACCGCGAGGAGTATACAATAGAGAATTTCTTCGCTCACTATAAGGTTTTTATTATGAAGAATGAGTTATCTCGTTGGGGTGTTCGTTTGCAGAGGAAAGACGGTTTCACAAAAGAGAGTAGGATCATGCGAGATGTTGATTTCCATGATTCTACTACTAATACTGCACGATATTCAAAGGACGAGAGTTGGAATGTTTTCCTTATCATTCTGAAAGGTCCTTATATTGCTGGTCTTCATGTTGATGGATCAATTAATTCTCTTCCTGAGGATTTTCCCGCTTACAATCCTTGGGAGTTCAAATCGACTGAGAGAAATTGTGGTATGTTATTCATAACTTCGACTATATTCTTTTAATTACCCACCCCATTTATCATCTTACTAACCTTTACTTATTTTAGATTACCAAATTGAAGAAGGATCTAAGGACTCATAGGAGACAAAGTCCGTTGGAAGCATTATGTTCGATCACTGATGACGTAAGTGGATCTCATATTTTAACAATATTGTTGCCTCTGTTTCTTATTTTCATCTGTGTGCGAAGGTTAAAGCTGAAGACGTCAGTGGCTCTGGCGAGACTATAGTTGCTAAAGGTAAAGGTATGGTTTGCAACAAGAAGACCGCTTCTAAATCTTCTTCTAAGAATCCTTCAAAGAAGCGGAAAGCACCTTCCCCTTCTCCCTCAAGCTCTCACTCTAGATATGATAATGACATTCTTCTCACTGAAGATTCTTCCATCGCATCTTCTATAGAGCAACTCTCTAGTATATTTTCTGACTCCACGTGTGAAATTGAAAACGAGCCGCTCACTTGCACCTGCAATGCCATTGTAAAAATCTGCGATGCTCCTACTTTGGACGACGAATCACTTAGCGGAACTTCCTCAGTTTTGAGTCCAAGTCTCCAATATTCATTTGTCTCTTTGGTAATTTCTATTCATTCGCATTTTCTTTGATGATATCTTCATGATATACACTCTTATATTCATCCCTTTTCCTCGCAGATGGATCGTATGTCGTATGCGGTTTCTTCAGATTATCAGAGAAAACTCCGCAAGCTCGAGGCTGAGAACATTAAACTCAAGACCCAAGTTTCTGCTCATGAGAATGACGCATCTGATCTTTGCAAGAAGAGTGATAAATTAGAAGATGAAGTGTCTACTTATAAGGGCCACATCTTCGACCTTCAAAAGAGGAATCAATTAATTGGTGTGTAATTCTTCACCTTTTTTCTGCTAATCTGTATGCTTGTATGTTTTTGTTCTTTTTGTAATTGTCTATTCTTGCAGAAATCTACAGTCTAACTAACGAGGCATCTTCTTTATTTCGCTCCCTTCATCCTCCTGTTGATGATGATATTCTCCTTGAGTATCTTAATGCTTCACTAAATAACTTTGTTGATGACAAACTAAGATCCCTTTCTTTGGAAGAACTCAAGGAGAAGTACCAACTTCTTAATATTGATCACAGAAGTGCTTTATCTACTAGTAATCGTTTTTAACGTCGCTTCTTGGAATCCAAAAAAAGGATTAAAGATCTAGAAGCTAGGATTAGTACTCTTATTACTGAAAAGGACGAAGTTTCTCTTAGAGGTGTCAAAGCTTTGAAGGAATTTCAAGAAACTATACTTCAAGTTCACAAAGAGCATGATCTAGCTTTAAGCGAAACAGACGCACTTGTTAAGCGAGGAAATATGATCCGTTCCAGACTTCTTATAGAGAATGTGATAAGATCACGTCTTATCGGCTATGTCGACGATGCTGACCCGACACGTCGGTTAAGCATATTTGTTCTTCTTGGTCCATTATACGGGTCAAGTCTAGCAAAATTATGGAAGCCGCCTTGGCTAGTGACTGCGGAACGCGAGAATATGAATTTTATGGAGAATTATTAATTTTATTAGGAGTTTGTTATTAATTAAAATAAGTATTTTATTATTATTAGAATTTCTCATAGGATTTCTTTTAGGGTTTGTTTTCTTACTTTACAAGCATTGTAGCCTATAAATAGGCCTTTTTCCATTCTATGATGATAACAAGAGAATTATTAAGCAAATTGCTACCCCTTTGTTTTATTGGTTCCTCGAATCATGACCTTTTGAGCTTGAGCTGCTAGCCGTTGGTTAAGAAACAAATCGTTTCTTATCAATTGGTATCAGAGCAAGTTCGCTCCTATACCAACTTCCGCGACATCCTCATCATCAACCATCGTCGCTTCATCCGTCTACCATTATCACACACCCGCAGCCACTACGACCCTTTTCACCATATTCATCAAAAAAAAAAAAAAAAAAAAAGAGGAAAAGAGGAAAAGAAAATTGCCGAAGTGCAGCTGAAACGGACGGCTATTGGATTTCATCGTCAACAAGTTCTGTTACTGGGTATCTTCTATCGCAGGTAATTATTAACATCAAGTTTTTGTTGGTCTTGCATCAAGTCTTTCTATGGTTTGCATCAGCACTTATCACCACTTGTCGTCATTAATCAATTCATATCTTTATCATGTTCTTTAGCTGTTTCTTACAACATCTTCATCTTTACAAATCCATTAGTAACCCTAGCTCTCAATTTTACCCCACTGCGTAATATTTTCCCATCACTAGGCCGGCATAGTTTGCATCTCGTACGTGTGTTGCATTGTTTAAAAGAAATACGTGTCTTGGATTCTTTTAGTGTCCCATTGGTTTAGTCTGCAGCGCCGCCCATCTATCATTACCCCTGAAGCCCAACTGTCAACCCATTACCTGTGCACCCCAACTGTTAAGCCAACAGTAAACCGAAAAATTTCGTCTTGCATCCCTATATCTACTGCAAGTATGTCCTGGTGCAGTAAATACCGAAACAAAAATCCATCGCCAGTACTTCCAATTTTTGATGGTACAGAAGCAGTGAAATGGTTATTTGAAGTTGAATCATATTTTGAGTCCAATGATGTCCCACCATATAGGAAAACTGCAATCACAGTTGCACATCTCGAAGGGAATGCATTAAGATGGTACAAATGGGAATTTCTTTATATGGGATCTTGGTACAATTTTTTGTGTGGGATGTTGTCTAAATTTGGAGAGATGACTTACGAGGAATATCAAGCGACTAAAGTAGCTAAATATGAGCAAAATGAAGAAGTTGATGATTGCAACTCTACGTCATCACACATGTTTGTCGAGGTTATTGAAGATGTTTGTTCCACTAATATTACCGAAGTAACATGTGCCGAGTCAAAGACAGAAGAAAAACAAGTTGTAGCAATATCGAAATCGGGCCTTGGGGGAAAGGCCTTATTTAAAGAGGGTGGAATGATAGGACCATCTGCGGAGCCTATTTGTGCATATAAGGTGGACTTTGAGGGCAAAGTCCCATTTAAGGAGGGTGGAATATAAGATCACGTCTTATCGGCTATGTCGACGATGCTGACTCGACACGTCGGTTAAGCATATTTATTCTTCTTGGTCCATTATACGGGTCAAGTCTAGCAAAATTATGGAAGCCGCCTTGGCTAGTGACTGCGGAACGCGAGAGTATGAATTTTATGGAGAATTATTAGTTTTATTAGGTGTTTATTATTAATTAAAATAAGTATTTTATTATTATTAGAATTTTTCATAGGATTTGTTTTAGGGTTTGTTTTCTTATTTTACAAGCATTGTAGCCTATAAATAGGCCTTTTTCCATTCTACAATGATAACAAGAGAATTATTAAGAAAATTGATACCCCTTTGGTTTATTGGTTCCTTGAATCATGACCTTTTGAGCTTGAGCTTCTGGTCGTTGGTTAAGAAACAAATCGTTTCTTATCAGAATGATGCTGAATTTGAATGGGCTGCTAGAGTCTTAGATAATGCTAGAAATGATTTGGCTGTAAATGTTAGTCTTGAGTATAATCATGCTGCTTTGGTTGGGGATATCATTTCTAAGAAATAAGGTTGTTTATAATTCTTATTCCCTTGTTATTTCTTGATGAAGGTTCTCGCGCGTTTTTTAACCTTCATGTCTTTTTTTTGCAGACGATGAGAAAGAATCCCGTGAGAAGATTGAGAATATGGAAGCAAAGTTTGCCGCTCGTGATTCTAAGTATCGCAGGCTCACGATAAAGCTTATTACAACCGTTTCCAACTTGAGTAATGATGTTGTTCGCGTTCGTGATGCAGCTATTAAGAAAGTTTATGTGGATCATGGCATTCCTCCTTCAACTTATAAATTCGCTGAAGTCCCTCCAAATGAAAAAGATTCTGACATCTCTGACAGTAAAGGAGAATACGAGTATGAGGAGATTGAGGAGGAGGACAATGATTCTGAGGTTGACAAGATCAATGAAGAAGACACGAATTAAAAATAGTTGATCTTTCTTTGCACTTGTAAATCTTTTACCAATTTCTTGTATATTAAACTTCTCCGGTGTAAACTCCTAAGCATTTGGATCTTTTTTCTATGTAAATTCTCCTTGTCATGCACTTGTATTTGTAGGAGTTGAAGTATTGTTCTTTCTAACCTATGACCTTTCGGAGTTAATCCAATGTGTATTTTTATGAGAGTGTTGTACTCATTAGCATGTGCATGAGTCTATCAGATGGAAGCGAATAACATTTCTCCATATGCTTGCATTCCCATACTTGCCTCTGTTAATTGCGTCAAGATGATTGAGGCAAGCACATGCATATATCTTCGCATGATGCCTCTAACGTATTTTTGTACTATCCCTCTATCGCACCCATTGACTGTAGAACTTTTTCCTTTAGTTTTTCCTTATGTTGTTGAATTTGTTCGTCTGATTACCTACAAAACAATATAATTTTCTATTTACTTTCTTATGAGGTCTTATTTATCCTTCCTAAGTAAAGGTCTTATTTTTCCTGAAGTTTGATCTTATTTTTGTGCGACGACATCGCAGGCGGTTTTTACACTTTCATGTTTTATTTATCGCACAAATACGACAAGCCTTGATACTCCCGTGAGTAAAAAGCCTCACGATATTTGCGTCTTTGACACAATTCAGCTCCCTAATGGAGGGTGTCGTCCTTATATTCCCCCTGATTGCCCCTTCAAGGAAGCGTACCCCTACCGGGTTAGGGTGGGCTCCTCCCATCCGGTGATGCAACAATCAGTTGTTTTCGCAGCCTCTTATCCCTTCGCCGATATGGCTTATGGTTACAAGACCACACCCTAAGTGGGGTTTCTTCGGACCGAGTGCATCATAGTCAAGACTTGTCAAGAGCGGCCAGGTACGCTCCCGACGCCCCAGACTCTCTTTACGCAACCGTGTACCTCGGCGCCTTGATCGAGTTTATGCTTAGTAGAGAGCTTCTTACCTTAATTTTTCAATTATGGCGCTCTACTGGATGGGTTTTTGTTTCACCCCAAATCTCCATGACTCAGGCTCCAGGGTCGGTGTAGCTTTCACCTGAGCTATGCTAACTAGGTTTTCCAATACGACGTGCGTTAGGTCTTATTGTTGCCTCTTGTTGTATGAGAAATAGGATGCACGCCATAATTGTATACCTAACCTCCCTAATTAGAGGTTTTTACTTATGTAGCCTTCTTAAGGTCTTATCATAAGGTCTTATTTTTGCCCTCATCATCGAACATAAATAGAAATTTTTATTTTTAATCATACTTCTGATCAATACAATGCTTTTATTTTTATTCTCCCACGTGACTTGTTTGTGTCTTTCACTTTCTGCACTTCATTGATTTCGCATATGCTTTTTAGTACATTTTCTCGCATGCGTTCTTCATTTTCCTATGTACTACCATTGTCGCATGGATCATATTTATGCAAGAGCTTTTGGTTCCATAGCTCATCAGATGGTGCTCCTTCCTTTTCTTCTATTAAGTCATACATCCCATTTCTAACTACTTTCCTGATTCTGTATGGACCTTCCCAGATGTTCTCCATGTGTCTCTTACTGTTTTTCTGATAAGGTGGTATTTGTCTCAATATTAAATCTCCTTTTTTGAATTTACTCAAGATAACACCTTCGCTTTCTTGTGCGATTGTTATCGCCTTCGTTGAAGTCGTTCTCATCTCATTTTCCTTGCTCACAACATCTACCATTAATCGCTCACTTCTCTTGCTATCTTGTATCTGCTGCTTCCACTTTCTTCTCTTACTTGTGCGTTCTTCGCATTTGTCAATATCAATGTCATGGCAAGTTTTTACTTCATTTAGATATCCTCTTATTACTCCAACACTGTGTGGTAGAGGGAATTTTATGCATTGGTGGAAAGTTGAAGCCACTCCTAAAATTCCATGAAACCATGGTCTTCCTATTAGGGCATTATAACGTGATTCTAAGTCAACGACACAGAATACTATTTCTGTTGAAATGCTCCTTAAAGGAATTCGCATCGTTCACCTCCCATTTTGGCTTGTTAGTTGTTCCATTGAAACCATAAATTTTGTATGTTGAGGGGATTAGTTCTTCGTCTCTACCACCCATAGTCTTATATGTGTGACAAAACAAGATATCCACAAAACTCCCAGGATCTATCAGTATTCTGTTTACATCCCATGTGTTTGCATCCTCCTCTTCATCTGCATCAACTTTTATCTTTGGGTTGATTTCCAACTTAACCACCAATGGACTTTCGTGTTGTTTTCCTCCACCTGGTACTTCTTCTGCACTAAAGGAGATAGGTTGTTTCTTCCAATCTTTCAATGGTGATATCTTCGCACGGTTAACTATTTCCCTTCCATCATTATCTCTCGCGTAGACTCGACTTAAGACATTATCATGAAAGTCTTCTATGTTTTTGAATGAATGTACGATTGAATTACAATATAAATTATTTTCTTTAGCTCCGACCTCTAACAGATATGTATGCTTTTCTGCTTCTCTACCTTTTGTATGTCCTGCAGTTGGTGGTGGTGGTGGTAGATTATGTGGTTGCTTTACTAGAAAGTGATCTAGCTTTCCCTGGTCAATCATTCTTAGTATGAATTTCTTTATATTTCTGCAATTATTAGTTGTCTGACCATGCAAACGATGATAAGCACAAAATTCATTACTTCTTCTCCCTGGTGGAGGTTCATCTCCCATATTTGGTGGTGCTGGTATTTCTTCCATAAAAATTATTGCTTCCCAGATTTTCTCGATCGTGGCGTTTAGATGTAGCATCTTTATATGCTCCCAAACCACTCTATTCCTTCCTTGGTCTTGGTTATAATATTGTTTTCGTCCTCCATATCCTTCTGGATAATAGTCGATCCTCTGAATTTTATTGTTTCCTCCCCGATTATTGATTTGTCTTTCTCTTTCAAATTCTTCTTGATACCTACTTCCCATAGCTACCATTTTTTGTTCTTCTTCCACTGTCTGCTTTCCTTTACTCTCCTGAGATGTACTTGCAATAAAAAAATTTATTCTTGGAAGTAGGCTGGTATGTTCCTCATTTTCATTTGTTATCACAACTGGGTAGGACTCCATTTCCCTTTGTTTTTCTTCGAGAGTTATATATTCTTCTTGAAACTCCCGTTATTCTGCCATAGTTATTACATCTTTTGTCCTGAAGATCTGTGTGTACAATAAATCTGTAGGAAAAAGTGCATTTATAAAGGCTAATATAAGGTTTCTCTCATTTACTCGTCCGGCCATCTCACTACACATGCTTCTCCAACGTGTGGTTAGACTGCGCAAGCTCTCATTGATCCTTCTGCTTAAACTGAACACCTTTTGAATTTATGATCTAAGAATGTTATTGCTAATGTAATTTCCTAAAAAGATGTTCTGTAAATGGTGGAATGAACGAATGGTACCCACTGGTAAACCTTCAAACAATTTCAAAGCTTCTCCAGTTAGACTGGCAGGGAAATATTTACAAAGTACCGCATCATTTGCTTCCCACTGTAAGAGAGATTTATTGCAGGATCTCATATGTTGTGCCGCACATGTGCTTCCATCAAAGATGTTAGTGAACGCTGGGAGATTGCACTTAGGTGGTATAACCGCACATTGTATTTGTTTAGCAAATGTTGTTCTTCCCGCTTCTTCTATTGCCTCGTATAGTTGTCGCCTAACACCATCTCTTCGCGCCGTCATCATTTCCCTCATCTCTGCTAATTCTCTGAGTATTTCTTCATTCATGATTTGATCTATATCTTGCTGTATTGGTCTTTTCAACCTTGCTTGTGTTACTCTGTTATCATGCATGTTTTGACGCACAGCCTCTTGTATCTCTCTCTCTTCAGCCTCCTCTCTCATACTTTTTCGTCTTTCTCTTTCATTCCTTGCGTGTTTATGTGCAGCATTATTCCTTTCAACTTCCTCTTCTCGATCACGTTTATTTCTTAACATTTCTCTTCCTTGCAATATAATTCTTCCTTGCTCTGCGTTATTTTCATCATCCTGTTCATTATGTATGCGATAACGTTTGCCATGTTGTTCACGTCGGTCTCCTCTACGATCTTCTTGTACGCGATAATTGTTATCCTGCGGCATGTAAAGATCATTAATCAGTTGTTTCTCTATGCGATGTCCACCGCGTTATCCTTGTATGTTATCATCTTCATAAGGATTTTCGACAGTATTATCCAGAGGTTGTTCTTGCCTAATTTCTCTTCTATTAGATTGGCTACGTCTTGATGAGCTCCTACTGGTTCTTGATCTTGAGCTTGCACGGGTGGTTCTTCTTGATCTCCACCCTTGCAATCATATATTCTCTTCTTTCAAATCATGATTCTGTCGCATCAAAATCTCACGTTCTTCATCTTCTCTCCTTATTTTTGCTATCAAACTTTGTCGGAGTTCCGCAATTGTTATATCTTCTTCATTCCCTTCGATTAATCCTGGAGCTCCAGTTCTTTGTTCTTCCTCTTCTGTTGAATCTGTATTTGCGATATGAACGCTTACTCTGTCGTAATCAATAATGTTCTCTTGTACTGGCTCATTTTGGATTTGAGTATGGACTTCTTGTTCTCTATTATTTCTTTCTCCCATCCTTGAGGATTCAGCGATTTCACTCCTTCTTCTCCAAGTTATCCTTCTACTCCTCCTAATTGTTGTTGTTGGTTCTACTGCAGTTTGTCTCACCATCTTTCTTTTCTGTAACAATTTCTCCGTTTTTTAAAGATAAAAACACTTTCAAAGATTTAGATCTAAACTTCCAATTGTTCCCAATATTATGAATATCTTCTAACCAACAAAATTTGTCATTCCAAGCTATCTTCTAGCGCCAAAATGTAGTTGCAGGAAATCCTACAACTACACCCTTACTAAAATCTACAAATCAATCCAAGTAAACTCCATGAAAAACCACAAGAATATTCATTAAGATCTTCAAATGGGATATAAAGTAATAAGTAAACTCTCACTTGGGAAGCAAATAATCTTTCTCTCTCCTAAATATCTTGTCTACCCTCTCCCAAAGTCTCCTCAGAAACAAGATCGCTCAGCCCTTTATATAGAGATTTACATAGTGCATGATAGGTAAGAAAGCCTTTATTTTCGGATTTGGTGTGCGTTATTAACGCACACTTACATTGTCTCTTATCGCAAAGACTCTATAACATCGCACGGTTCCTCACACTTTACTCGTGATTAAGCTGGCGTCATGTAATGCGTCATTTAGATAAGATGTATGCGATTGTTATCGCTTAGTCTTGATGATCATTATTTCGCATGTTTGACTGGTGTGCGATATTTTGTACCTACAGGGGTGGACATTGACAGTTCATGCAACCTTTGTGGAGACAGCACAAAATCCCAAGATGATGTTTTACTTCACTGCAAAGTTGCTCACAAGGTATGCTCTTCTATAACTCTTTCTGCTAGTAGGGCATGGGTTTTTCCAGACTCATTCTTTAATCTGGCAAAATCCTGGTACAATATTTTCTTTTTCGGCACTGCTAAGGTGGTGTGGAAACTTGTACCTGCTGTTGTCATATGGGTTTTATGGAGGGAAAGAAACTGCAGAGTTTTTGAAGATAACTACACTTACAAACTAGATGAAGAATTATGCAGTGATGCAAAAACGCTAGTTCTCCCTTGGGCAGCTGCTTTTGGAAATAGAGTTCATTTAAACTTTGCTTACACAACACAAAACTGGAAACTGTATTTACTTAATTGTTTTTTCATACTACCATTGGTAGTATCTTGTACATTCTTCTTTTCTCGATAAATCTTCTTTTCCGATCGGGAAAAAATCGTTTTGGGATTAATGCCGTAAGCCTTGTTTTATTTTAAATGAGGAGGGTTGCACCAGTTAGCACTCCGGAACTGCTGCTTGGTAAGTGGTAACATATCTTTAATACATTGGGCCATGGGCGTTTCAAACAGTTGGAAAAATACCTTATCGAAAATAAAATCTTAGAACAAGACCTGTATTATAATTTCTTATTACTAGTCACTAGTGACTCCTTCATGATGCATTATAAGAAAAATGAAAAGCAGACATTCTAAAAAAATGGAAACAATAGTGAAACTTCTATCATTTCACTTTTGTTGATCTACACCTGATTTGCTGGACTTCGCCCGGCTTGCTGTGTGAATATTTTTGTAAAGATTCTTTGTTCGAAGAGTAAGAAACACGTCCAACCCGAAACCAACTAGGCACGTTAAAGCCATGACCATAAAGACTTGTCCGTAACAATGAGCTCCAATACATGTATTTCCACCTCCTTTTGTTTTAGTTGCCTGTGCATCATACAATAAACCGGCTAACAAACCAGAGAATAGGAATGACCCGAGGGGAAGATTCAAGATTAGAATGTTGTAGATCAACCCAAAGTATTTAAGGCCAAATAGTTCAGAAGCAACAGGGACGGTGATCGCAAGACGCACACCATAGCAAATACCAACCAATATTGAACCCACGTACAAGGATCCTGGTAATGCAATTGCTAAGACGACATATCCCAGGCACATTGGAATTTGTGATGCTGCATTCCATAGAGGCCTTGGCGTTGCAGCATTCCTGCATATTATGAAGCAATATAGTCAATCACCACGTATGTACATGTACTGAAGAAATGAAGCATAAGGTGCCATTTCCAAGACTCATATCATAATGTTCAACCTTAAAAGTAAAGAAACAGGAAACCTTATGTATACGTACTTGAGAAAGTATTCAGATATGGTTCCGGAGCCGATACGACCAAAGAAACCGAATATACTTGTGAGCGACACAAACATGGAAACGTCAGCATACCCAAGTGCTAATCCCATTTGTCCCAAATTATTCATCACTGTTAAACCAGTACCTACACCACAAAGAAATGAAAGGAAAAGGATCCAGAAATCCAATGTTTTAACCGTCTCTAAGATCGTGTGCTCTTCACCAAGAATCGGTTTCTTATAAACGATTTCAACAACTTCATCATTTCCCGAATCTTTTTCTTGTACTAGAACTGATTTTTTTTCTGTTTCAACAACATGATCATTTCTCAAATCATTTTCTTCTATTAGCGCCGATTTTTCTTCGGTTTGAACAACTTGTTCATTTCTCAAAACATTTTCTTTTACTGGTACTGGTTTTTCTACCGCTTCTGGCAGAGTTTTTCCTTCTTGAACTTGATTGCTATTACACTGACGATGAATGACACTACTTTCAACATCATTATTAGAGGTGGTATTCTTAAAAATAGAGTATAAAGGAATGAATAATGGTGAAGCTATCAACAGAAATAGAAGTCCAGAAACAAAGCACAGGGCGATTATACGGCTGTGTTTTCCTGAAATATCATAAGCTAAAAGATATAAAGCAACAATGACAGCAACAACATTAAAGAAGTTCAAGTATTTTGATTCTTCTTCTACGGCAGCTGCGCTGGTAGTTGTTTGTGGAACTTCACGTAGGAAAATAATTGCTGTGAGACAAATTACAGCAGGAACTACAGCTAACATGAGTAGAAATTTCGAAGGACTATTAGCAAACAAAGCACTGCAAACATCCGTAAAAATTGCTGTGCTTAAACCCACATATCCTTTTAAGATTCCAGATACAGGACCGCGATTTTTGCGGAAATTACGTATACATGTAACTAAAATTGCTGTGTTCATCCATGTTGTACTATTTCCTCCCAGAGCCAGAAATATACACATCTGCAAAAAAAAAAAAAAAAAAAAAAAAAAAAAAAAAAAAAAAAAAAAATAGACAGCATTAAAATAAGAGGATAAATTTGCGAACAACCAGCCATTGATCACTATAAACATAGAGATTGGATACATACCTGCCAATAAGGAAGAGGAGAAATCCTTTTGCTAACAACAAGCCATTGAACACCATAACCGATCAAACCTTCGATAGATCCGATAAGTAAAATTAGAGGAGTAGAAACACGATCAGAAGCTAAACCAGCAAGAATACCAAAAGCTTTACCAACATCTTTAGCAACTGATAGACTATTCAGTTGTAGTTGTGTTAAATGCATTAATGTTTTCAAAGCACCTGAGTAGTTTGCAAATGTATAATTATTTCCTGAAATTGCTTGTACCCAAATTGCTGTTACAAATCCTAACCATTTCCTCCCTACTGAAGTAGAAGATGATACTATTTCATCTCTAGTTTCCCCCATTTTTGATTGAGATTTCTTACTTTTGACAAAGTAATGGAGATCTCTATTTAACAACAAAGGACACCACTACTCGGATTCTTAACAACCTACCTAAAATATTCACAAACTTGTACTTTGCAAGAGTGGTGAGGTTGTATCTCTTAAATCGTGTAATCGTGTGAGGTTGTATATATAATATGTCATTACCGAGAGATTGTACGTATCAATCAAATCATATTAATTTAATTAAGGTTGTACTTTTAACCATCTCCGTAGAGTTTTTCTATGGGCTTAGTGGGATGTAAAATATCAAATGTTTTTGTCTTGGATGACTCTTCCTCCTCTACTTTATATAATACCCTGCATCATGCAGTATTGTAGTGTACTACTCGCATCTGCATCTCACTTTCAAATCTTTTCTGTACCACTGCACTAATACTAAAGGGCACACGCTCTAAAATCAACGTGACATTTCTTTCTGCTTTGTGCACGACCCCTATTTTATTGGTCATCTCTGTGAAATGACCAATAAAATGATGACATTGTTACTTGTTTGGTAGATAAAAGATAGGGAATGAAGTGGAGAAATTGCAATTTGCAATATTTTGGTCCAAAGTCTATACCGAAAAGTGAAAACTAGCTAGAAAAATAAATCAAGAGCTCTTCTTTTTGTTTTATATATACTTTATTAGATAACTAGGGAAGGTACAACGCTAGTATTTCCTCAGCGGTATTGGCCACAAAGAGGATACGTACTCAATATTTATTTGATCATTTCATGGTGCAAATATTCTTAGATAATTAAATAATTTAAATGTTTCTTTCTTAGATTTGCCTCCAAATTTTCTTTAATAGTGTCTGCTCTTTACAGCACTTAAAGTTGTAAAATCAAAATATCGAAAACTTTAATGCGATTGGTACAATAACAAAATATCGCCAAGTTAAACCAAAGCATACATTGGCACAAAAGCAGTGAATATGTGACCATATTAAAGCTGTACATCATGAGAGACCCCAATTAAGACTTTACGGCATTATGTCATTACCAAGATTTGTACGTATCAATCAAATCATCATATTAGTAAATTAAGGTTGTACTTTGAGCTATCACCATCTGCATAGGCTTTCTGTGATGGAGTATAGTGGGATTTATTTTAAGAAATACAATGTTTGTGTACCATACTTTTAAATCCTGCTTGTCGTGTACTCTTTCCTGAAGTGACTCGGATCTCCACCTCATTTTGAAATCTTTTTGTACCACTAGTACTAAAAGGCACATAGTCTAAAATCCACGTGACATTTCTTTCGGTTTTTTGCACGAACTTAAAATTGATTGGCCATTTCTCAGTGAAATGACCAATAAAATGACGACGTTGTTGGAAGAATCATTGGATTAAGGTTTCATTTTTATTTTTGGGTGGAGCTAGATAAGAATGGAGAAATTTGGGCAGATAAGATTTGATTATTTGGGTAGATTGATAGAATGAAGTGGAGAAATTGAAATGTGTGATCGAAAGTCAATACTGAAGACTAGCTACAAAAATAAATTGTGGCATGTGGGGGTAATTTTTATTACAGTAATTTTTTTTTGTTTTTCAAGCATTATTACAGTAAATAATTACTCTCTTTTTTTTATACTAAATAACTAGTGAAAGTAAAATGGTAGTATTTCATGGTGAAGTTTTTGATTAATGTTCGGCCACAAAGAAGATATTCAATATATGATAAATTCATGGTATTTGATAGGGATTGTTACAAAGTGTTTTTGATAGAAAAAGAAAGTAACCCCAAACGGGGCTTGGGTCCATAGTTTATATACTTGTGTTTTTCCTTGTACAAGAACTTTTGCATGCATTTGGGGTGGCAGTTACAGTAATAACATCTATGATGGAGGCAACAGTTCTGTCAGTGGCTTTCCCCCGGACCCAACAACTTTGTCACTGTACCAGTGACATCTTCAATTTATTTGTATCTTTATTTTCATTTAAAATCATTTAACTTGCTCAAAATAAAATAGAGCGGTTAATTTTTTCATACGAGGTGTTTTTTTTCCTACGCTCATTATCTAATGGTACTTGAGTTTTGACGAGGTCTCGATTTTACTACCCAGTTCCATGTTTTATTCGCGAACGTTATATACCCAAAAATTTCGAATTTAGTTTACCCATAATATTGGAACCACCTAACTCTAGCGCGCTCTCTCTCCTTGAAACCTAAAAAACTTGATTTTTCATTGGAGCCGATCTGAGATGATCATTCTTTCTAACAACTTCTCTTCCTGCTTACCGTCTATTTTAATCTAGTTTATTTGTTCTTAGTTATTTGTTTTCTCTTCTTTTCATTTCTAGCTAGCTTTAGGTCGTTCCTCGCGTATTTGGGTGTTTTATTTTTATTTTTGTTTTTGTTTTGATTGTTGTTTTATCTTTTCTAGCAGGTTATCACCGGTGATTTTGTGTTATCAGCAAAATGTGTGGTCTTGTTTCTCTCCTGAAGATCTTCTTCAACTGATGGAGACACCATCAACACCAAGAGGAGTGAAGCTAGCAATATCTTCATCAGCAATAATGTAGTTGCAGGAAATCCTACACTACACCACTCATATGATTTCATGGATGATCAGCTCATATTTAGGTTTTCACTCTTAATTTTATTGATTAATTTTTGAATGTTCTTACAAGAAAAATAAAGAAGTCAAGAATGATCTCTGCTCTGAACTTTCTCTCTCCTATTTACTTGTTTCTTACTCAAAAAAGATCTCTCTCTCTCTTTACAACTCGAATGACTATTTATAGGGAAATACATAGTGGATGACAGCTAATCTGTCCTTTATTGTCGGATATGACTTGCGACATTCTAGCAACCTTAAAAATGTTAATTTCGGAAGCTCTCTAATTTTCGCAGGACCATCACATCTTTCTCATGATCCTAGATGACGTCATTTGTTATATTCATCCTGAAATTGCTCTGCGACGCTATTGTGCTGTGTTATTGATAATTTCGCTAAGACATTATTGTTGCGAGATTCTGATCATACATCTTGCCTCTTCTCATATCTTCTCTGCAAAGTAGAGAATGATGTGAGAAATGCCGCAGCTTCTTATCTTTTCATATTCCACATTTATCACACGTATTCTTTCTTCCATTTATTTCTCGACACGTCTTTCGTAACAGTTGCCTTTTAACCGCTTATATCTTTCCGCATTAATGGTGTTTATTTTCTCGAGGAGAAATTCCCTCTATATATATTCCTTCTCACTCTCTTTCTTCCTCTTTTTATTTTCTCTGCAATTTCATCGTTCTTCTGCAAATTCTTCATCATTCTTCTGCAAATTCCATTATTGCAACTATTCTTCAACCTTCTTAAGTTCTTCTTCATCTTCATACTAGATATTCACAGTTCGTAATTTTCCTCGAGACGATCTCCCTGCTATTATTTTTCATGGATCCATCAAGGTTAGTCTTCTTTTTTCTTCTTTATGAGTTTTGTAGAAATTGATATATTTAAAATTGATCTTGTTTGTTTCCTTTTTTGATGTTGTTTACGTTGTTTATGTGATTCCCATACTCTTGTTATTTCAGCAAAAACGGCTCCAACACTAAATTTACAGTTCAGAACCCTAACATTCCCAAATCACAGCATAAGGTTGTCGCAAATAAAAGAAAGTCTGCGAATGAGAAGGTAGTAAGAAACACTATCTTTTTCTAATAACAATATTGTTGCCTTTGTTTCTTATCTGGATTGTAATTCGCAGGGTGATAAAGATCTTCATAAACCTCACAAGAAATCTCGCCACCTTAAAACTGTCCCAACTTCTGTTCCCTTCCACCTACTCATTTCTTCCAAATCTCCTGCGACATCTTCGCAATATAAACCTTTATCTCCAATTCGCGAAAATGCTGCTTCTGACTTCATTTCTTCCAAATCTCCTGCGACATCTTCGCAAGATAAACCTTTATCTCCAATTCGCGAAAATGTTGCCTCTGATTTCATTTCTTCAATTGACCTTTCTATGATTGAAATTCCCCCTGTGGATCCTTCTGCGAATGAAACCTCTTCTCTACCCATTGAGAATGTTTCTCAACCTTCTGTCCCTACCAGTTCTCTACCCAAGTCTCTCCCTCTGTCGAAAGAATATGTGGAAGGGATAGATATTTCTTTCAAAGTTTTATCTGAAATTTTGGATGATGGAAAGAAGTCTTCTACTGATCCCACCAAGTCTAATATTTGCGAAATTCTGAGCAAGCATTTGGGTTCTGGCAGAGCTTCTTCGCAAACAGCTTTAGAAAAAGAATGTAATGCTCTTCGTCTTGAAAACCAGAAGCTTCAGCATGTTTTGCTGGATCGTGACAATCTTCGCAAGAAGAATGATGAATTAAGAGGTGTGATTTCCTTGTCTATGTCTTTAATTTTCCTTTTCGATAGTTTTATCCTTCCCATGTTTAATTATTATTTAAATCCCTCTTTCGCATGTTAAGCATTAAATCAGAAACGAATAATGGAGAGATATCAATTTGAATCTGCTATTGAAGAAGCCCGTGTTGATAAAGAAATCTTGATGGATCAATATAACCAATTAGATAACCTCTATTCATATTATCTTGATCAGATAAATAATCTTACCAATGAAAATACCCAATTAGTTCAAAGACAAGATATATTAAGTAATGAATTATCTCATCTTTGTTATTCTTTAACTAAAGCTAATTTAGGGATGAAAACTTCATCAGATGAGAATAAAACCTTATCTCAAGAGAAGCGAACTTATTTAAACAAGATGGCGATATCTTCGCAACAACTTAATATTCTCCAAAAAGTATGTGCTGACCAAGAGCAGTCTCTTCGCTCTTTGAGAAATGAACTTAAAGAAGTAACAGAATCATCTATCGCTGAAAGAGATACACTCATTCAAGGTAGAATAACTTTAAGTGTGAAGGCAAATCAGCTTAAAGAACAATATTCCAAATTAGAATAATCTTATTCTTCTCTTGCGAAGAAAAATGCCTTTATTGTTTCTAAAGAGAAAAATCTTCAGTCTCGACTTAAAGGTTTAGTTGGAGATAAATTTGACAACGCAATAGACCATTGGGAGAATAGTTGTTTATCCTTGATTCAACACCTTATTTCGCAAAAGGAAGGTAGTCATAAAAGTTTGACTGCCTTAATTATCTTTTCTTTGTCATTTCTCTCTGAATTCCTTATCTTAATAAAATTTTGTACTCTATTTTTCGCACAGTCTGAGAAGAATCTTCATTCTTCTATTTCTAATTTGGAGGCTAAATATGCTAAAATTCGCAAGGAAAATGCATTGCTCGTCTCTACCCTTACTGGTTCTCGCGACCGAGCAGAAAGAAGACTTGATTATCTTGCTTATTTTAAGGATATTCAAGATAGGAATCATCAAAGAGCACTTCTTCGCCAAGTTCATCTCCGGGCTGAAGTCCTTGTAAATGACATCTTACTGTCCAACTCTCTTCCTCCTACATCAATTGATCCTCTAGAAGTAGATGATGATGAAGTTCCTCGTCCTGCTGATAGTGATTATGATTACGAAAGCGGTGCAGAGGATAATTTCCTGGAAGATGAAGAAGAGGTTCCTTCTAAAGAAGTATCTGCTGGTGTTAATCAGAATGAGAAAGAAATTTCTCCTGAAGAAGTAATTGCTGGCGATAATCAAGATGCTAGTCATGGCGAAGATCAAAGCCGAAATGAAGGAGAAGCTTGCGAGAATGGCGAAGAATTTCTGTCATCTCCTGCTACTGACATTAATATTGAAGCTTGAGCTTCTTATCTAGCTTTGTTTCTTGAACTGTCTTATTTTTATCACTTTTGAGAGTTACATTTTTCAATAACTTTGGAGTCAACTTTTCCTTTTAATATTTTGTTGATAAGAAAGATAATGCTTCTTGTGTATCGATTCCCATTTGCCTCTCATTATCTTTCTTGCAAAAAATATTGTTATGAATGCTTAATTAATTTGTTTTATCATATGGTCTTATTTTCCTTCCTAATTAAAGGTCTTATTATGCCATCTCTTGTCATTGCGACAAAATCGCAGGACGTCCTTGCACTTTCATACAAAAACCCATTGATCTTGTCTTAACTTTTCTTTTGTATTATGGCCTCTTCAGGAATGTTGCGACAATATGACAGGCCTAAATATTCTTGCGAAAATAAAGCCCCATGACATTGCCGTCTTGCGACGAAATCGCAGGACGTCTTCGCACTTTCATGCGAAAACCCATTGATCTCGTCTTATCTTTTCTTTTGTATTATTGCCTCTTCAGGATTGTTGCACAAATATGACAAGCCTTAATATCCTTGCGAATAAAAAGCCTCATGACATTTGCGTCTTAAGACACTTATCAGCTCCCTAATGGAGGGTGCCGCCCTTATCTCCCCCTGGTTGCCCCTTCAAGGAGGCGTACTTCTACCATACAAGGTTAGCTCCTCCCATCCAGTCTTAACAACAACCAGTTGTTTTCGCAGCCTCTTATCCCTTTTCCTATAGGGCTTATGGTTACGAGACTGCACCCTAAGTGGGGTTTTCTTCAGGCCGAGTGCAGTATAAGCCAAGACTTGTCAAGAATGGCAAGGACGCTTCAAACGCCCCCGGCACTCTTGACTCAACCGTGTACCTCGGCGCCTTGATCAGATTCTGCACTCCTTGGGAGAGTCCTTATTACCTTAGTCGCCCAACCTAAGTCATATGCTTAAGTTGAGAATCCAAGGTGCCTCTCCCGGATGGGCTTTATTGACCCCAAATCTCCATGACTCAGGTTCCGGTGGCGGTGTAGCCTTTCCCTGAGCCATGTAACAGGTACCCCCTAATATGACGTACTTTAGGTCTTACATTTGCCTCTTGCGAAATTTTATTCGCGAACTAGGGTGTACGCCATAAAGGTTCGCCCCTTTCTTTTATGTCATTGTTCTTGCGAAATTTCGCACATCATGATCTTTTTTGATATGAGTAATTCTGCAATTATTCTTTCAGAATTCATAACTTCTCAAAGCTTCTTACTGATAATATCTTTTAATACAACCTGTTCCATGGTCTGTCTAATCTATGACCAACATCTCTTCCTTCTGGATCCATTAATCTATAAGCTCTGTTCCAACTATCTCCTTAATGATGTAAGGTCCATCCCATTTTTTCGCTAATTTTCCACCATTTTCTCGCTGATATATTGGTGTTTCTCGCAGAACTAAATCTCCTGGTTGAAATTCGCGTATTTTGACACGTTTATTATATTCTCGAGCTAATCTTCGCTGATAATTCTCCATATGTTGTAAAGCTTTTTCTTCTCTTTCTTCTAATTCATCAAGTTTGTTTAAAATTAAGCCCGCACTAAGATTTTTCTCCCAAGCTTCTCTTTTTGTTTTCGGAATAACAACTTCTGTTGGTAACACCGCTTCAACTCTGTATGTTAAACAAAAAGGTGAAATTCCAGTAGCTTCTCTTCTAGTTGTATTATAAGACCATACTGCATTATGTACTTGTTCGCACCATGATCTGTGATGTCCTTCCAATTTCTTCTTTAATATATCTGCAATTGTTTTATTTGTTGCTTCTAGTTGCCCATTAGCTTGTGGATACAAAGGAGTGGACTTTCTACATTTTATCTTGAATGCATTAAGTAACATTTCTATATTCTGCCCCTCAAACTTTTTCCCATTATCAGATACCAACGGTGCAGGAATTCCAAATCTGCAAATGATATTTTCGAATATGAATGTAAAGATATCTTTGTCGCGAATATGTTGTACTTCCTTAACTTCTGTCCACTTTGTGAAATAATCTGTTGCGACTATTAAGTATTTTCTTTGTCCAGTTCCTGGTAAAAATGGCCCCACAATGTCTAAGCCCCATTTTCCAAAGGGCCACACACTTGTTGAAGATGACAATGGTGCTCCTGGTGCAAGTATTCTCTTTCCATGTCGCTGACAATCTTCGCAACGTCTTGATATTTGTTTTGCATCTTCATGCATGTATGGTCAGTAATAACCTTGCATTTTTGCTCTATGTGCCAAAGATCTTCCTCCACTATGATTGCCAGCATCTCCACTATGTAACATTTTCAGCACCTTTTCTCCTTCCTCTCGTGTCAAACATCTGAGTGATGGTCCACTAAAGTATTTTCGGTATAGCAACCCATCTATTAATTCATAATTCGTTGCTCGGCTTTTTAACTTGTTTGTTTCCAATCTATTTGTTGGTGTTTCTCCTTTCGCCAAATATGCATTAAGTTCCACTCTCCAGTCTGCGACATTGTTTATTTGTTCTTCTTTTTCATTATCTATTATCATCACATCCACATCTTCCTCTTCTTTATTTATTGATGGTGACGGAAGTGTTTGTATTTTTATGCATCTCGCAGTTGGATCTGTCATCATTCTTGAGATGAAAGCAAAAGCGTCTGCGAGTCTATTATCCTTTCTTGAAACGTGCCTCCATTTTATCTTTGGGATTTTCGCTGATAATTCTTCAACCAGCTTCTTGTATTTCTTCAAGGATGCTTCATTTGTAGTATACTCTCCTTTTATTTGGCGAATAACTAGCTGCGAATCACTAGTGATCCTGGCATTTTCTAGTTTCATTTCTATTGCGAATTTTAAGGAATGTATCACATCTTCATATTCTGTTTCATTATTAGTGGATGCAAATTCCAATCTGAATGAAAAATCCATCTTTATTCCTTCTGGAGAAATTAAAACAATTCCAACTCCATTTCCTTCTCCATTTGATGATTCATCTACCAATATTTGGTTCTGTTAATAAATCTTTTGGATCTCCATGCTCTTCTTCTACATCCATCATTTCTTCTACTGATTCATCTTCTTCTAAAGGAAATTCTGCCAAGAAATCCGCAACAACTTGTGATTTTGGTGAAGACAAAACTTCATATTTAATATCAAAGTGTCCTACTTGTGCATTCCATCTCTCCACCATTCCTGATCTTTTAGAATTCTTCATCACTGATTCAATTGGTACTTTTGTTAATACCTTTATCTTATGTTCTTCTCTGCGGTATTAAAAGTTTTGCTAATGTAATAAATGGGTTTCTCCATTGCTGCGTCTACTCGCAATAACACAACACTTAATGCATGCGACGTTGTTGCAAGGTAAATCAATAATTCTTCTCCTGGTTCTTCCTTTTGTAAAATAGTTGTATTCATAAGATATTCTTTGATTCCTTGAAAAGCCTTTTCACATTCATCACTCCATTTAAATTTTGCACCCTTCTTGAGTATATCGAAAAAATATTTGCATTTGTCTGATGATCCCGAAATGAATCTCCCCAGCGAAGCTAGAAGCCCATTCAACTTTTGTACATCTTTTATTGTTTCTGGTGTTGGCATGTCACGAACTGCTTGCACTTTTTCTGGATCAACCTGTATTCCTTCCTTTGATACAATGTAGCCTAAAATTTTCCCGATGCAACTCCAATAGTATACTTCTCAGGATTCAATTTAATGTTATACTGCCGCATTTGTTCAAAAATCTCCCTCAAGTCTTGTACATGGTCTTTAGCTTCTGTACTCTTTACTAACATGTCGTCCACGTATACTTCTAATGTTTTATGTATCCATTTTGAGAACACCTTCTCTACCATTCTTTGATATGTCGCTCCCGCATTTCGCAAACCAAATGGCATTTTCGTGTAACAATATAAACCTCTAGGGGCAAAGAAAGCAGTATGTTCTTGATCTTATTCAGTGCGAGGGATTTGGTTATACCATTTGTATCCATCTAAAGATGATACCCTATCGTTTCCCGCTGCGGATTCTACCATTTGAGGAATATCTGGTAGCGGAAAACTGTCTTTGGGTCAAGCTTTGTTTAAATCAGTGAAATCTATGGAAATCTTGATTCCTTTGTTTTTCTTTGGGACAATGACCATATTCGCTATCCATTCTGGGTATTTAGCTTCTCTTATGATTCCCGCATCAAGCATTTTCTGTAATTCTTCTTCTATTTCGGAATGGTAAGTTGTTGCAATTTTTCTTATTTTCTGTTTAAATGGTCTCACATTTTTGTTAATCTCCAACTTGTGGCATGCAATTGATGGATCTATTCCCGGTATCTCATCCATGCTTCCTGCGAAAACATCTTTATATTCTCGCAACAAGTTAACAATTCTTTCTTCTTCTTCCTTATCCATTTTGGTTCCAATTCTCAATATTAGAGGTTCCTCTATAGTCCCAACGTTTATTTCTTTTGTTGGTTCTGCGAAAGTGTAACTGGGTTTAGGTTCTCCCACTGGTGTTGGTTCTTTTATTGTTTTCATAGGATCTTCTCCTTCTTCCGAAATTTCGCCGGGTATTCCTTTGCCTTCTTTTGCCCTTATCATATATACTCTAAATTCTTCTTCTTTCTTTGCTTCCTTTGCCAATTTTCTGCGAAATTGCTTCTTTTTTGCTTGTCCTTCATAATGCTTTACTTCAATATGATGACATAATTTCGCATTATCAACATCTCCTCTGATTTCATCTACTCCATTTGGAGTGTGGAATTTAATACATTGATCCAACGTTGATACCACAACTTTTATCGCATGTATCCATGATTTTCCTAGCAACATATTATATGGTGATTCCATATCCACTACGCACAATGTTACATGTGTTTCGATTTCTCCAAGTGGAATTCGTACCACTATCTCTCCTTTCGGTTTTGTTGTGGATTTTCCGAAGCCGTGAACAAAATATGTTGAACTGGACATTTCTTCATCTTTAAATCCCATTCCCCGGAATGCGTGATAAAATATTATATCAACTGAACTTCCTGTATCGATTAAAGTTCTGTTCAACATCCATTCTCATGTGGATTTTATTGTTGTCTCCTTCTCTTTTCGTGTAATAGGCACTGTGATGACCAACGGAGACGTGTGGTTCAAATTTTCCTTTGGTATTTATTCCGCCATGAATGCAATTTTTTGCTTTTCCCAATCTTTCAAGGGTGATGTTTTTTCTACCGCCATAACTTTCCTTCCTTCAAAATTTTGTTTATGTATTCTTCCTTTGATGTTTTCATGGAATTCATTAATCATCGTTTTTGTTATCATATTACACTCCAATCTTTTGCCATTTTCATTAATTATATTCATCTTTCTTCTAACTGATTCACTGATTTATTTAATCACTTTCTTAACTTGAATATTCTCAATCAACAATCTTCAACTTTCGATTTTCAATCCCTGTTTCTAGCGCCATTATGTAGTTGCAGAAAATCCTACACTACATCACTCATATGATTTCATGGATGATCAACTCATTTTTAGGTTTTCACTCTTAATTTTATTGATTAATTTTTGAATGTTCTTACAAGAAAGATAAAGAAGTCAAGAATGATATCTCCTCTGAACTTTCTCTCTCCTATTTACTTGTTTCTTACTCAAAAAATATCTCTCTCTCTTTACAACTCGAATGACTATTTATAGGGAAATACATAGTGGATGACAGCTAATCTGTGCTTTATTTTCGGGTATGGCTTGTGACATTCTCGCAACCTTACAAATGTTAATTTCACAAGCTCTCTAATTTTCGCAGGACCATCACATCTTTCTCATGATCCTAGCTGACGTCATTTGTTATATTCATCCTGAAATTGCTCTGCGATGCTATTGTGCTGTGCTATTAATAATTTCGCTAAGACATTATTGTTGCGAGATTCTGATCCTACAAATAACATCAAAACCCCATCTACACCTCCATCAACCACATCTATTATGGCTACTAAGACTTCCATGCCGACTCAGACCGATTACGATTAATCAAACAGATCCAGAAGAGTTGTGTTACTCTGAAGACCCGCGTTACTTTATATTAGATTACTTAAGTTTTAGTTACTTTAAATTTTGTTAGTTTGATTTACGAAAATAATGAAAAAGTATGGTCGGACTGTTTTACACAACAGTTTTGGCCTATTGAAGTGGATTGATCCTCTTGGAAATTTTATTTGGTTGTGATCATTGTTATGTAAGAATCTTGGTCAAAAATCGGGGGAGAAAACTTGACGTTCGTGATTGAATTTTGACTCTTATGAAACTGTATAACAATTTGGATCTTGAATCGGCTCTGTTAATCAATATATGAGGCTTGCCTCTTTTATGAAAATTAAAATAAAAATACTTGATAAGAGAATCAAACCCTTACCAACGCAAATGAGAGTTAAAAAAAATAAAAAAAGAAAAGAAAAAAGAGTATTGGTTTTGTTATTTTAAGCAAAACCATTGACTCATTAGTCGAGTTAGGGGTTGAGGTAGTTTGGAGAATAAGTGTGCAGTTAATCATTTTTTTATAGGATAGAACAATGGCCTCTAGACTACATCCAAACTCTTTCAAATGAGAGTTTTTTTTGCCAATAACGGGGTTCGAGCCCTACCTCCGCAGTTCCATATCTCTCGAGCCTAAAGTTTCAAAAACTTGGGCTTTCAAACCGATTTATACTTAATTGCACCCCTAGTTGGACTTTTGTTTGAACGTTCTTTGGGACTACTCAAAAAAATGGGGGGACTATTGTTAAGTTTTTGGGGTGAATATTGGAAGTAATTTTCAGTCACCCCTTATGTGATTCTTTTTAATACCTACTTTACCCTTGATGATTAACTTAGTTAGTGTGATGATTAATTAGTATTAGTGTAATGATTAATAACTGATTAGTTAGTGATTAGTGAGTTATTAATAGGATTGTTTTGTTATAAACATTATTTTAAGAGAAAAGAAGAAGAAGGAAATAGGAAGAAGAAGATGGGTGAACCCAAAAAATCTTTTTTTGAGTTTAGTAATTGTGATATGAGTGATTCATGTGATCATACCCCGGAATCAGAATCAGAACCCCCTTCACCTCCTAGTATGTTTGTCAATACTTCTAATGATCCAAATATGAGTTATTTGTTAGATGATGAAAACCTTTTTCCCAAACTCAAGCAAACGAACCAAATGATGGATTTTATCAGCCACAACCTGAAGATGAAGCTATGGGTACTCAGATATGTCTCATATTTTGTTAATGTAGCTTGAATTGTGCAAATATTTGGCCAAACTGAAAACTTCAGAAACAAAATTCAGTTAGGTCAACCTAGTTCGGTTATCTAGTCTGCATAAAATGTAACCGAACCTTTCTAAATGTGTAGTTCGGTTACTAAATTTAGCAGACGCAGGTAACCAACTACATTTTAATGGAGGTTTTTGAGAGTTCGGTTATGTTTTCCCATAAAATGTAACTGAACTATTTTTATAGAGTTTACAGTTCATAGTTCGGTTTAGACGTTTTAAGTACTTATGTTACCGAACTTTGTGTTCGGCAAGATCGCAAAATAATTTTAAAGGGAGTAGATAACCGAACCTAAATTTCGGTTTAGTCGAGTTTTTCATTTTCATGGCGGAACTTAAGGATTGAGTTCGGTAAGGCCCCAAAATCCTTTATGGTTGCGAGGTAACCGAACTTTGTGTTCGGTAGGGTTGATAAAAAATTTTACATTGGCGAAATTATAAGTGTTTCTTGTTTGTGGTTTTGACGTTGTGCTATTACTTGTAGGTTCCATGTTATCCAATAGAACCAATGGAAAATCAACCTTCCCCAGTTGGTATTTTGTACGTTGACACATCCCATAACTACATGAATGACTTGGTATTTAAAAATCCGTAAGATGCAAAGAGTTGGGCTCGACAACATGCACAAAAATACATGTGCGTATTAGTATTGAATGGGAGACAAAGCAATACTCGCTTTGAAATGGTTTGTGAGAGAAGCAGTGATCCCGATAAAAGCCACAAGAGGAAGGGTTATGTTTATAAAGGAAAGACAAATAGGAAGAACAAAACTTTCTTAAAGAAGATTAATTGTCCATTCAAGCTTGCATTTAATTACAAAGAATATTTGGGTGGATGGGTTCTCTACAGGGTTATGCAAGGTTGTCATAATCATCCTCGTCCGGAGCATCTTGAAGGACATTTCATGGTGCCAAAGCTAACTCCTCAAGAGATGGACAAGGTAGCTAAAATGAGGATAATGGGTATTTCACAGGTTCAAATGCTCCAAATACTAAAGGAGGATAACAAGGATAACCACTCACCTTTTTCCACAATTTACAATGCAATTGAGACAATTAGAAAGAAGGAATGGAGAGATAGACAAGTAATGCAACAATTGTTTTTTTTTGTCCCAAGAGAAAAACTACGCGGTTTAAAAGGATATGGATTCGGAAGGAGAGATAACACAACTCTTTATTGCGCATCCGACGAGTGTTCAATTGGCTCAATGCTTTCATGAAGTTCTAATAATAGATTGCACTTATAAGACGAACAAGTACGAGATGCCATTGTTAAATATTGTTGGGCGTACTTCGACGAAGTCACCGTTTACTGTGGCGTTTTGTTTCTTAAGAGATGAGCAAGAACCTAGTTACATTTGGGCACTAAAACAAGTTAAGGCAATCTTCCGAGGTGATGATATTCCCGGGGTTATAGTGACGGATAATGATGTCGCATTGATGAATGCAATAGAGTAAGTGTTCCCACTAGCACATAATATGATGTGTACGTTCCATGTATGGTGTAATTTGATGAATAGATGCAAGCCAATAATTTGTCCACCCAAGAAAATAAGATATGAAGAAATTAAGATGCTACCGGAAAATGAACGAGCAGATGCAAAAGAGGAAGTTGAAAAACAATACCATATAAATTACGCTAAATGGGTTGCATTCAACGGTGAATGGGAATCACTGTGTTGGTCCCTTACCGAGGAAGAGTATTATCTAAATCTTGCGGAGTTTATCGCCCATTTGGATACTCTCAATTACCCCAGTGTTGTATCGTATGTTCTTCGCCAATAGTTGGAACCACACAAAGATAGGTTTGTTTATGGCTATACCAACCAATATAAACACTTGGGAAATAAAGCGACAAGTTTTGTAGAGTCGGCTCACCACCGGTTGAAGAAGAATCTATTTGGATGTGTTGATAATTTCGTAACCGTGTGGAATTCTATGGAAAATTACTTCAAGCGCGACAATGATAGAATTAAAGAGAAGTTCCAAAAAAGCCGTATATTCAAAATGAACGGAAAATATGCCGAACACCCATTGTTCAAGGGAATCCATTACAAAGTATCTCGGCAATGTATGAAGTTGTTGATTATAGAAGTCGAGTTGATTGATAAGTGGGAAACCAAGGCGGATGAGGTGTGTGTATGTAACATGAAGAAGTGTATGGGACTCCCTTGTCGCAATATGATTATCAACTACGAGCATGGTGTAATTCCTTTAAGTGACATTGATCCATTTTGGAAGCATCTAAGTTTCATCCCTCCTCCAAAGGGAAAAGAAGCCGGAGAAGAGTTTGGTGATAATGAAATGGGTAGAACCGTACTAGAAATGTATCGTGACATGAACAAGCTCCAAAAAAAATTCTTTTGGGATGACATGAGGAAAATAATATATCTACAAACGCAAGAGAATGTCTATAAACCGGCAAAAGTCAAGCCCAAACGTAGACCAAGCAAAAAAGAAACTAAAAAGGAACTAAGAGAATATGCAAAGGAGTTATATAAGAATAAAAGTGAGAAAAATGAAAATACTAGAGATCATTGTGGCCATGAGTATACTGCGGCAATGTACTCGTAGAAAACCAAGAAACGTGGTAGGAGTATTGAGGAGAAAGTCGAAACAAGTGAGCGACATTTGAAGAAAAAGGGTATGATGTGTCCATCACAACCAAGCCAACCATCTTCCGGCGAGGGGAATCTTAAGTCTCCAATGTTCCCTATCCAACCATCTTCCCTAGACATGAAGATTGAGGGTCCAAATAAAGACTATTTGAATGAGCTACCTCTATACATTAGAGAATACGTGATATCCACCGACGACGTTCCTCTGGATGGTAATTTTGGTTTTCATGTTGTCAATCAACAAATTGGGCCTTTCATCGAAGGTGAGAAGCGATATGATGGGTGTGCAATCACTCATATAAGGCAAAGGTTGTTGTCCAAACTAAAGGAGAATTCGGCCTTTTACAAGACAATGTTGTGCGATGTGGAGGGTAGTCTCAATGAGCAATTTTTTGGGTATGAACGTCGTCTTCATGGGGGCCATCCGATGACATCATATTACTAGATGGGAATGCCGATATGTGGACACTTAATCTCCTAGGCTTTCAATTGTGTGGTTCATTATTTCTCAAAATATGCTAGTTTCACCTTCACCCCGAAAAAACCCGTATATGTCAAGCAACTCAAACGAAGGAGATGTGTGATGCAATTGATTAACTACAACCACTTTATAGGCCTCCGGTTAAAACCCGATTGTCCATTCCATCTAATATGTGTAACCTCTTATTGTCCTGCATTTAATCTGGATAGAATGTTGGGTTGGTGTATCATGTATGAGCCTAACATGGAGATGTGGAATGCTTTGAAGAAGTCGAATGAAATTTTACATGAAGGTCAAATTTCACTTGAGGATGATTAAATGACACATGTAATGGAACTAAGTATGCTTATCAATGGAATACTATGTTTTTTCAAGAGTGGTATTAATTATTGAGTTAATGTTAGTATTTTATGGAGTTGAGAGATAATAGTTCGGATGGCACATATTATTATCGATATTGACCAGTGAAAATTTTGCGAGGTAACCGAACTCTGTCTTCGGTAATCTGATAGGATTTAGCAGGTTGCCGAAAACTCAGTTCGGTGACCCTGAATTTATCACAGGTTCCCTAACTTCATGTTCGGTTAGCTGTGTAAAAATTACAGGTTGCCGAAAAACATCTTGTATTCCAAATTTTAGGCTTATTAAATTGAAAACACAAACCCAATTAAAATTGAAAACACAAACAAGGTTCTAAAACAAATATAAAAGTGTTATACATACCAAACTACGAAATCCGTAAGTAATTGTTTAAAAAACACAAACACATGAAACTAAACCATACGAAATCCATAACTAAGATGTTTTTTGAAATTAAACCATATGAAATCACTAATGACAACCCTTTTTACCACCTCCTTGTTTACCACGAGTTTTAAGTCAAACTTCCTCATCACATGGGGTATCATCTCCTCGACCGGTTTCCTCTACAGCGCGACATGAACCTTCTCCTTGTTGTCGACCACTTTTACCACTTCCTTGTTTACCACGATTTTTAGGTCGAACTTCCTCATCACTTGGGGTTTCATCTCCTCCGCCGGTTTCCTCCACAGCGCGACTTGAACCTTCTCCTTGTTGTCGACCCCTCTTCAATTGCTTAGACCTACTTGGCTCCACCATTCTTTTTAGTTATAAGACTCTCCCACTGCGTGTAGTAGTCGGTTTGTTCCTTAGTCAACATCGACTCTCCACTACGGATTTTATCCATCCATTTCTTCAATAATTTCGTACCCTTTAACACCTAATTCCAATTTTAAGCACAAGTAAATATATTTTCAATACTTTTAAACAACCCAAAAGTATAAGAGAAAGAAATTTTCTTACCACATTATCCCATAACTTTTTGGCTTCTTCTCCACAATTATGCATCTCCTTCTGAGCTCTCTTAGCCTCTCTATCCTTTGCCTTCGGCTTCGCCACATCAGTATTAGCTTTTTGTTCTTTATTTATCACAAAAGGATGAATAATTTATTCATAAAACTCCATATAATCATCATCACATGCATTTACATATCCTTCACAAGGTACACAATCACCTAAAGGTAAATGGTAGTTAGTAAGTGCATTCCAATGTGCTACAGTAGCAGTTGGTTCATGTTTTGGCTCAAAATATTTCTCGGTGTTCTTTGTTCCTTCAACCTGCAAAGTCAAATTTTCATTCTCCACGCCGGGATCCATTTGGATGCAACAAAGTTGTCTTAGTACTCTCCTTGGATTATATATTGCGTAGCCGTTAGGATACCAAATTGGTCCATAGTAAGGCGAGGCGGTAGGGAAACCATTCATGTCTTCTTCATCTACAGGGACACCATCGGGTACACCGTATGGGTGAAATACCACATCGTTCACCGTAAGTTTATCCAATTTCTCCCTCAAAGAAGTCAACTGCTCTTCTTTAGACTTCTTTTGTGCGTCCAAAAACAACCATTTTCCTGCTGTAGGTTGGCCATAGGGATAAGGTGTCTTTTCCTTAGCCAATCCCAATTTAGGGAAGTGGTCTTAAATCCAAACCTATGCGAAAATACGAAAATATTAACCACATATTTGAAAATTGAATTGGAAGCAGAAAAATTTAGCGAATAATTTGCTAATTAACAATGTAGAAGGTCACCTGAACAAGAGTTAAGTAACCTCCAATTTGATTTGTCTTAATCCTCGACCCTTTGTTCATCTCTCGTAGAACAAAAGCAAGCACCCAGTGCCCCAAGAGTATTCGTTCATCTCATCGAGATGCTCCAACAGCTGTAGATAATGTGCATCCACCCTATTTCCATAAGTGTCGGTGAAAATGACAGTTCCTAGCTAATATAACCAATAAGCGGTGACATGATTCCTAAGGGTCTCCCTGTCCATCACCAACTTTCCTTTCTCCACCTTAGTTTTTGTCCCTGCAAATGTTGCCATCACAGAACGTCTAAACTCACATTGAGCGTTTCTTGCATCCCATCATAGACATTTTAGATCCAATTGTTCAAGAGCTTCATAAGACATCGAGGGGTTGTATCCTTCTCGAAGACATTTACCTTCCACTGGTAAGCCGGTGATATTATGGCAATCATCCGGAGTAATTCCCATCTCTCCAAATGGAAGATGCATAGTATATGTGATGAGTGCCAAATATTGTATATTTTTATCCCTTTTTGTTGGCAATTAACTCATCTTTTGTGCATTAATTCTACATTTTATCCCATATTTTGTATTTTCATTGTTTTCAAGAATAAATATTTTTCTTACTTAATTTTGCATTTTTAGGTAATAAATAAAGTCTGGATGACTTGCGGAGAGGAATAGAGCAGAAAAGTGGTGGAAGCCAAAAGGACTCACACAAGGATGCCGCGAAGAATGTTGCGCACAAGACTAAAAGGCTAGAAATGGGCTCAAGAAGGAAGAATTTGTTCTTAAAGAAGACATGGGCTCAGAATTATCCCAAGCCCAATCTCCAACCCAAGCCTGTTTCCCCTCTTAGCCGGAAGATCAACCCACAGATGTATCCAATGGTCGCTTCAACGCCGGTACATCAAGCTGGAAGGTCCTACTTCACACCACAACACCTAGTTCTAATCTGATACATTGGTTTAGATGTATTATGCATCTAACGGTCTCTCAATACATGCTCCCATACCACCGTTGGATCCACTTACCATCTTCACATCCAACGCATCTCCTCGCTAGACATCAAAGTTCGATGAACCCGCCTCACACCGAAATAACCCTAGGATATATAAGCCAAAAACAAAAGAAACCCTAACATTTTCTTTCCTTCTTCTCTTTCATTCCCACCAACTCCACCGTACCACCTTCTCCTTCACCTGCAACCTCCGTACTTCCACCATCTCCACCATGTCCGCCACCACCTACTCTGCCACCACCAAACCACCAACTCCACCGAACATCACCATCACTTATCCCTTCCTTCTAGCTACTTATTCCATCAATCCCTCACGTTTCTTTCTTGAAACCCTAGGCGTGAGAAATTGGTGAATTAGGTAAGCCTAGAGAGAAATTGAAGGCATGGGAAGGAGCACAGAGATAAAAAGAAGGATGGGTCGACGTCAATTTGAAGATTAGGTGAGTAATTTTAGGATTTTCAAAACCCTAATTTCCAAATTAGGGTTCATAAAAATTGGGTATTTTCTGCTATAAATAGAGAGTGAGGTGTGTGTATGGAGGGGTGTTCTTGGACTAGCCAAGTTTCCACCCAATTTGGGTTAGGTTAATTTAATTGCAGTTTCAGTTTAGGGTTAGTTTAATTTAAGTTCAATTTCAATTTTTGTTTGTTTTTAATTTCAATTTAATTTTTGATTGATCATGTTTAGTGCAATTTCAATGTTTAACTGTGAATCCCTGTTAGTGCTTTAATATGAATCATTTTTAGGTTAATTTTAGTGTTGTAATTTAGTTAAGTTTGTTTAAATCACTTTTAGTGTCAACTGTTTAGGTTTAGTTTTGTGTTTAATCATGTTTTAAATTCACTGTTATGTTTAGTGTTTAATGTTAAGTTTGTTCACTGTTAGTGGTGGAAGTTTAGGTTAGAATTCATGTAAATTGAGCTGATTGAGAAATGGAGGAATTTAGTGTCCACTGTTGCTTGTGATTGATTGTGCTGTTAAAAGACAGTCAATGCTAGGAGTAAAACAGTTGGACAAGCTTCTTCTCCTTCCATTCCATTTATGTATGCCCTGGAACATAGGCAGGCTAGAACCTCCACCTAGCTCCATTAGGGACAAGGATTTAACCAAAAACAGCCACTGCCTAGCATCTTTCCTGTTCTTCTTTGTTATCTATCTGTTTTTGTGGCTTCTTATCACTGTTTTTATAGCTGTTTTTATAACTGTTTTGTGCCCTGTTCTTCCTTTGCCTTTGGCCCTTGGCCATTGCCTTTGATTTATCACTGCCATGCCATTGTAAATTCGCATCCTTTTTCCCTGTGTTGCTTCCATGTATATGCCATTGTCACCTTCGCCATCATCATTGTTGTTTGCTATTTGTTTTTGCCATTGTAAATATCCATGTTTCACCTTGGCCTAGTGCTCTACTGCCTTGTTTAGCTCCAGCTGCACTAGGTCTTTTTGGCTTTTCTGCCCTTTTCCTTCCCTGGCCTTGCTGCCAGTTCTCCCCCAGCTTCTACTACTTGTTGTTGCTGTTGCTGCTGCTGTGCACTGCTTCTGCTGCTGCTCCAGGTCCAGTTCAATTCTGGGCTACAAGTCCAGTCATTACAAAAGCCCACTTTATCTGTTTAGAAACCTAAGGCCCAACTCAGTTCAGTTCATTTCAAAGACTACTGAGGCCCAGATTCATTACAAAGCCCAGTTCAGTCTTGGGTTAATCTAGAAGCCCATTGACACTCAAAGCCCAGTGCACTTCAAAGGCCAAGCCTAGTGCACTTCAATACCAACTGAGCCCAAGCTCAGTTCACTTCATTGTCAAACAAGCCTATAATCCAAAGGTACCCTAAGCCCAAAGCCCAAAAGGCTTCATAGTTAACCAACAACAGTTTAGGAGCCCAAAATAGCTAGAAAACTCCAAAACACTCCCAGTCTCTGTGGATCGACCCGTACTTGCACGAGCTACAACTGACGACCGTGCACTTGCGGTATTACTGTAGGCCCGTTTTTATTGCGCTTAATTTTCACACATCTCCGGGCACACCAATATGTCTCGGGATAATGCCTCTCGAGAAATGCAGATACGGCAATAGCGTCAAAATCCACATGTGCGTACTCAACAGCTCTCCATAACATACATTCTTTAACCTTCACTTGAAACTCGTCACACTCCAATGTTAGATCCCATTTGGAAGACTTTTGTCGTTTAATAAGACGAACTGCATAATTATGATCCTACGAAAAGAACATAACACTATTAATACTTGACAAAAAATATCCAAAAAAAAAAACGTTTTGTTATTTAAGAATTAACTTAAAGAATATATTTGCCGCATAGATCTTCGCATCCCATGAGTTTTTGTAGCCAAACAATGTTGTCCTTCCATGATTTGGAGTACCATAAGTTGGGTTGCGAGGTGACAAACACAAATTAGCAGGGGGAATGTGTGAATATCTAGCAATAGGTGTCTTCAGCTTCTTTTTCTCTTTAACATGAACAATTTCTTTCTCATACGACGACTCCTCCTCTTCCTCCTCTTCATCCTATCCCTTATCTTCCTCCTCTTCATCCTCTCCCTCCTCTTCTTCCTCCTGTCATTCTCCTTCTTTGCCATGTCCTTGTTCTTCTTCCTCTACATTTTCAACGTGTTCTCTTTGTTGTTCAACCTCTTCATTTCCTTGGTCTTCATTTCCTTCCTCTTCTTCATCATCATTCTCTTCTTCAATAATTTTATTCTCCATCACCTATTGATTGACATCTAGGATTACCTTACAAACATTCTCTTGGTCGACTTCCGGTAACGATCCCCCTCCATACTTAGCATTTTTGGCACCACAGTTTCAGAAATCTAAATGTTTTGCTCCACGTGGGGTGGGAGTTAGATTTTTTCCCTTTGTTCCTAATAAATGAAAACCACATTATTAGATAAACAAAATATTGTCGTATCAAATAAAATTGAACATGGAATTACATCCAACACAAAATGTTAACATATTAAAGTTCGGTTATCTGGTATTGACAGACTAATATTGTGAAGTCCCTGAACTACAAGTTTGGTGTTGACAGATCAAAGTTCGGTTACCCACAAGAATATGCGAAGTAACCGAACTATTTTATCAAAGTTCGGTTACCTATAAAAATTTGTCGACTAAACCGAACTCAAATTTCTCCTATAAAGAAGGAGTTCGGTTACGCGAAATTTTTTTGCGATTTAGCTAAAAATTCCTACTTTGCCGAACTGTTCTTCATATTCAAAGTTCTGTTTCCAAAATCTAGGGTTTTCAAAATTTCTCCTAGCCGAAATCTACACTGTAACTACCATTTTCTGTGCTTTTTGATGATTTCTAATCGATTTCGTTAACAAAAAACGAATTAAAAGGAATAGGTATGAAGGAAATTACCCGCGTATTTTCATTTCACTCGAATTGGGCTTCTTGTTTGCTGTTTGATGCTTGATTTGGTCTCTCAACTTTGCTTGAAGTTGTTTATCAATTTAAAATTGATTTGGGAGATTCGCTATAGTTGCAAGCCCCGGACTGAATCCTGAAATTCTTGGTGTCTGCTTAGAACGTATTGTTTATAAAAATTGATTAATCGATGATGAAATTTTTTTGAATCGATGATTAACGTCGATGTCTACGAAGAAGAAGAAGAGGAAAAGAAGAAGATGATGAAGAAGAAGACAAGAAAATAATCAGTTTTGAAACTGATTCTAAGTTTTAATTTAGGTTTTAATTAGTGGGTTAGATTAGTGGGTTATTAGGATTAGTTATAACGTTAATTAGGATAAGAGAATATTAGTCTTCCCTAATCTTTTAGGACACCCCTTATAATGTAGGGTGGACATTTCTATCACAAAGTAGTCCCCCCACCCTTTTTGAGTAGTCCCAAAAAATCGTTCTTTTGTTTCCCGCTAGCAGGAATTCTGGCTCCGCCCCCGAATCAGTGACTTTTTTTCTCACACCAATGTAAAATATCACTTGACTTCCAATTTCCACCCCTAAAATGAATCAAGGTCTTCCTCGATTTCTCGATTCTCTCAATCCTCCTCATTTTCATATCATTTCTCCACCACTAATCTCATCTCAAACTGGCAAAGAACTATGTGGAGATCAAAATTTAGGTACGCATTTGGTAGTGGACTATGTTATGGCACTCCAAGATTTCAAAATTTTATAACATGTGATCATCACCAAGAAACAGTTATGCTAAATGCTCGAACTGGAACTTAACCAATTGCTACTATTGATTATAACATTCTGATGGAGAGAGATTTAAGGAAAATAAATATTTCATTTTATTATGATTGTTTATATTTTATTAATGATATTTTTAGTAAATAAATAATGAATTTTCGGATTTAATATTTAGTATAAGTTTAGGATAGTCTAGAAATTTATTTTAAGAATTTTAATAAGTTAGGAAAATTTCCTAAAAGTAGTAGATACCTTGGGAAACAAGTTTTTTTTTATATATTTGTTAAGTTTAGAGTTTCTTTAGGAGGAGTTATCTATATAAGGAGTTCCAAAAACGAAAAATTGAAAGAGAATCTTTTGATTAATTAAATTATATTTTTGATGTTTAATGTAGAACTTATAAAAGATGAAAGCAATTCGGAGATTACTGAGTTGAGAAACAGAAGAAAAGATACGAAACAAGATGAAAGTAAAGTTGCAGGAAAAGAAGTTGATAGAAAAGCAAACATGTTTAAGTTGTAGATTAATAATAATAGTGTGTGTCTAAGCTTGAAACAGAACTCGAGTTTTATAGGCTTACCATAACCGACTTGAAAACTAAATAAAGAAGTTTAACTAACGTAGGAAACAAGTGTTTAACTAAAAATAGAACTCTTAAAAGTATAACAGGAAAATAAGAAAAGACGAAGCTTATGCTGCAAGACATTGTATATGCTGTACGACATCAGTCCCCCCCCCCCCCTTCTTGAATTGAGCTCGTCCTCGAGATATCTGGAAGCAACAGTGCCTCATTATCTCCATGGAAAGTGAAAACTCCTTGAACATTGAACACATTGGATATGTTCCAATCAGTTGGAAGATCTATGACATATGCATTGTCATTGATACGTTTTAAGACTTTAAATGGACCATATTTCTTCATTTTGGTTTTATTGTAAGTACCAACTGGAAATCTCTCCTTGCGTAAGTCAATCATAACCAATTATCCTTATTTAAAAATCTTAAGGCGTTTGTGTTGATCTGCAGCTGCCTTATACTTGGCATTTGACTCCTCAAGTTTGTTCTTAACTTCATGATGAAGTTGAGAAGCTCGTTCAGTCATTGCATCAACTTTTGTATTTGAGTTCTGTAACTTAGGAAGCACCACAAGGTCCAAAACATGATATGGAACTTTAGAATATACAATCTCAAAAGGAGTCTTACCAATAGATCGATTCATAGAGGTATTAGAAGTGAATTCCATATGTGGAAGGAGAATATCCCATTATTTGCAGTTGTCCATGCACTTGGCTCGAATTAAATTTCCCAAAGATCGATTAACTACTTCTGTCTGACCACCTGTCTGTGGATGAGAAGTAGTACTAAGCTGTAATGCAGTTCCAAGTCGCATCCATAAAGATTTCCAAAAGTAACTCAAAAAATTTGTATCACGATCAGAGGTAATTGATTTTGGTACTCCATGAAGACTAACAATATCCTTAAAGAATAAAGAATCTACATTATATGCATCTGTAGACTTCTTAAAGACAATAAAATGTGTCATCTTAGAATAATGATCAACCACCACCATGACTGAATCATTACCCTTAGCAGTACGGGGCAATCCCAAAATAAAATCCATACTTACATCTACCCAAGGTGCATCTGGAACTGGCAATGGAGTATATAACCCAGTATTTTGAATAGTACCTTTAGCTTGTTGGCAAACCATGCATCTCAAAACGTACTTTTGAACATCACGCTTTATAGAAGGCCAAAAATAACTGTTTTCCACAAGATCAATAGTCTTGTCACGGCCAAAGTGTCCACCAAGTCCACTTCCATGAAGTTCTCTAATAAGATGAAGACGTAAAGATCCCTGAGGTATGCATAAACGATTACCCTTGAATAAAAAACCATCCTGAATACGGAAATCATCTACACTATTAGTTGTAGAACCACATTTTTCCCATATGGACTTAAAATCTTCATCCTCTGCATAAATTTATTTAATATAATCAAAATCAAAGCTCTCATTATGAATGGATGCAAGTAGATGAGCTCTCCGACTTAATGCATCAACAACTTGATTAGTTGGTAGGCTCGAAAACCTAGAATAAATATACTGCAAGTGCACAACGTCTAACTAGTAGACAATGGCAATGATGTGATTGTAGATAGTGATAAAGGTGGTTCGATTCTCAGACTTGCAAAGGATAAAATATAGACTTAAATTCTAAAACAAAAATAGAAAACTCAAACAAAGATGATGTTGTTATCAATATTAAAAGAACACTGTGGCTAAGATTCCACTATTTTCCAAGTTCAAAGTGATTTAAATCCAATATTTATATTTATTCAATTTTTTCATTTAATTTGATTCTAAGATGTTGCAAAAAGTATATTTTTACCATCAATGGAAATCACAATTGTTGAATAAAAATCATTAAAACAATTCTCAAACAAGGAAAATAATCATATAAATAATTGTAATAAATAAGATAAATAGAAAATACCACTCTTTATTGGAAAAATAGCTTCCTCTATCGCCTCAGCAATGGGGTTTAGCTCCTCATATCAAAAACAGGTTCAAAATATTTTTCCATTGCTCAAAAGGTGTTTTCAAAAGTGAAGAGACTCAAAGGGAGTAAAACAGTTCAATCGCAACGTTTATATGTGTTGCGGATCGACTGTTACAAGAGAAACAGAAAGAATAAGACTGTTACAGTAACGATAGAAGCGAAGTGTTGTAGAACAACGACAGTGTTCTGCGACAGTTGGGCGTGGGTTGATGTTCTTCGTGTTCTTCAGCAGCACCAGCAGAAATAAAACTCCAACTCATGATTTTAGCTCTCTGTTCTCTTCTAAACTTCTCGTAAATTTGTCTTCCCCTCTCTGTGACTTGAAGCAACCTTTTTATATCCAACAGGAACCCTAATACTCGATTTAATTCTCTCTTTACTTCGGCAGAAAGTCTCGGACTTCTCCATTTTCCAAACTCTTCTCTACGCGTTTCTGAGCTTTACAGGTCATTCCAGTTCCTTTATTAGATTGATACGAATCTCAGGAAGGGTTATCTTCCCTCAAATCACCCGTAACTGCCAGATATAATCTCAACAGAGCCCGAAAACTTCTTCCTCCTCTGTTTTCTTCTCGCGGCTTATCCAGCCTCAATTGGTTGAGTCCAATCAATCTAATAGCTCTGTTGTGATCCAGAAAGTCCATCCCAACAAATATCTGCAATCGAATCTGGTCGAATCCCTTGCGAAATCCAATTCCAAACCTTCACGACTGCTGCTGTTTTTCCCGCCGAATTCCGATTCGAATTGTGAAGAAGAAGAGGCGCCCCCTATCCAGAGTAGGGGTGCCTTTAGCAGCTGCCTTGGGGTATCCTGAGGGTGCCCCTTATCCATGCTGAGAGTCCGAATAACAAGTGTCCTTCGGGCGCTTTTAGACAACTTTTCGAGCCGATTTTTCCAAAAATATTTATTGGCCAAAAATACCTACACACATAAAACACCATAATAAGTACAAAAATGAGAACTATCAATACATAGAATCGAGACAAATTAGACACAAAAATTTGTCTATCAAATACCCCCAAACTTATTATTTGCTAGTCCTCGAGCAAAACTGAAATAGAAAATAAAATCCTAACTCATTGTCGCAGGCATCGTCAATTGCATTTAGCGTATGCAATAAGCCTTTAAACCCCTAAGTGTCCCTAGTGGCCGAGTTGTAGTCTCGGGAGGGCTTACCATAGGTATACCCACAAAACCTTTATACTCCAGACCCTAGATATATACGCAGAACCTTGGAAAGCACTAAAGAATCTCCTTGGTTGGCATACTTATTGACTACAGGAGGAAGTACCCTGATGCGAAATTCGAGTTATTGTACACGAGTTTGCACTCAAGCATACTAAAATTCATATATAAGTGACAGAGCTCTACTCAGATAGTCGCACTATGGACATCAATATCCGGAGCCAAAACTAATCACATGGATAGATCAAGAAGATGGATATAGAGAAAAACATAGATGGTTTTGATGTTTACTAAGTGAACGGCGTTTCCCATATCTGTCTGAAGGCCTCCGCCAAAATGAACCTATCCTAATGGATTGAGATACTAGTCTGACTAATATAAACACAGCTGGCATATACAAGGGTACCAGTGGTCGACTTTATTGAATTTATTCCTTTTGGTCAAATGGTCTGGTCTTTATTTTTTTATTTTTATTTTTTCATCTCTTTTTTTCTTTTTCTTTTTCAACTTTTTTTTTCATGGTATCTTAATCACTCTAATTCACCTTAGCATTGGTAACAACTTGAATCGTGAGCCCCACCTATTCACTTAGAGTAACAAAGTTTAAAAACAAAATAAAATAAAAATAGAAGTGAAAAGGACTCAACGAGATATGGTGAAACTATCATGTTAATTCTAACACCTGAGCTCTGTGCTTTTATGAATAGACTCTTCTAGATGTTTCCATCTAATTAGATTGGTTCCTTAACTCCTACAACCAAAATGCTTTCATCCACTTAGGTTGGTTAGTGCTATCCTTAATATGCATAAATTTCTAGGCTCTGGAGTTTATTTAAAACAAAAAGTTTCTACCCCACCCCCAAACTTAAATCTAACATTGTCCTCAATGTTTCGAATGAAAGAACAGTACCAAAAATATAAGTAACATGAGGAAATAGTAAAGAGAGAGTTCGGAAAGATAGTACCTGGGTGAAGTGAAACCAAAAACTGACAAAAATATTATACAACATACAAACCGCCTCGATGGTCAATCAAGGGTAAACAGGGTCCTCCAGAGGGACCTCCTCAACATCACCTGTAGGAAAAGGCTCTAAAAAGGGATTCAATCTCTGACCGTTAACCTTTGAAGAACTAGTACCATCTGATGTCTCAATCTCAATAGCGCCATGAGGAAACACAGTACGGACCACAAAAGGACCGGTCCACCGAGAGCGCAGTTTCCCGGGGAATAGATGCAAACGAGTGTCATACAGAAGAACTTTTTGACCTGGAGAAAATGACTTCCGTAAAATATTCTTATCATGCACAAGTTTCATTTTGTTCTTATACTCCTTAGCACTATCGTATGCATCTCTACGAATCGCGTCCAACTCATTGAGCTGGAGCTTTCTGTGAGCTCCTGCCTTGTCAAGTGAAAAGTTTAACTGCTTAATAGCCCAATAAGCTCTATGCTCTAACTCAACAGGCAAGTGACATGCCTTGCCAAATAATAAACGGTAGGGTGACATTCCATTGGGTGTCTTAAACGCGGTACGGTAAGCCCATAAGGCATCAGTAAGCCTCGACGATCAGTCTTTCCTATTGGGATTAACTGTTTTCTCTAAAATACGCTTAATTTCCTTATTGGAAACCTCTACCTGACCACTAGTCTGTGGGTGATACGGGGTATCTACTTTGTGGGTAATACCATATTGTTTCATTAACAGAGCAAACAGTCTATTACAAAAGTTTCAACCCCCATCACTAATTATAGCTCGCGGTGTACCAAAACGTGTAAGTATATTCTCTTTCAAAAACTTAATTACGACCCTATGGTCATTTGTTTTACACGGAACCGCCTCAACCCACTTAGACACATAGTCTACAACGACAAGTATGTAAAGATAACCTAAATAATTAGTAAATGGACCCATAAAATCAATGCCCCACACATCAAAGACCTCAATCATTAAAATAGGGTTCAAAGGCATCATATTTCTACGTGAAATGGTTCCTAACCTCTGGAAACGATCACAAGAAACACAGTGACTATGGGAGTCTTTAAACAGTGAAGGCCAGTAAAATCCACACTGCAATATCTTAGCAGCAGTCTTCTTAGCACTAAAATGACCTCCACAAGCATGTTCATGACAAAAGGAGAGAATACTGGACTGGTCACTCTCAGGTACACATCTCCTAATAATCTGGTCGGGACAATACTTAAACAAATAAGGATCGTCCCAAAAGAAATGCTTAACCTCGGCTAAAAACCTAGAACGATCTTGTTTACCCCAATGTTGAGGGGTACGGCCAGTAACAAGATAATTCACTATATTTGCATACCAAGGTGATTGGGAAACAGAGAACAATTGTTCGTCAGGAAAGCTATCCCTTATAGGAAGGGCATCACTAGGGGAACTAACAACTAACCTGGATAAGTGGTCTGCTACTACATTTTCAGCACCCTTTTTGTCTCTAATGTCTGGAGAAAATTCTTGTAACAATAGGATCCACCTAATCAATCTAGGTTTGGTGTCCTTCTTAGACAAAAGGTATTTCAAAGCAGCATGATCGGTATAGATTACGATCTTAGAACCTAATAGGTAGGATCTAAACTTATCCAAGGCAAACACGATGGCTAGCAGTTCCTTCTCGGTAGTTGTATAGTTCAATTGGGCATCATTCAGAGTTTTGCTAGCATAGTAAATCACATGAAGTAATTTGTCTACTCGTTGACCTAACACGCCTATAGCATAATCTGAAGCATCACACATAATCTCAAAGGGTAGGTTCCAGTTGGGTGCCTGGACTATGGGAGGGTAGTGAGTAAATTTTTAAGCTTCTCAAAAGCCTCTAAACAAGCATCATCAAAGACAAACTTAACATCTTTTGCAAGCAAATTGCAAAGAGGTCTAGAAATCAAGCTAAAATCCTTAATGAATCGACGGTAAAAACCTGCATGCCCTAGGAATGACCTAATGTCTTTTACGGTTTTTGGGACCTGTAAAGTCTTAATAAGGTCAACTTTGGCTTTGTCTACCTCTATACCCTTTGAAGAAATGATGTGCCCTAAAACAATTCCTGATTTAACCATGAAATGGCATTTTTCCCAATTAAGCACTAAATTCTTTTCCTTACACCTAGTCAACACTAATGTCAAATGATGCAAGCACTCATCAAAAGATGAACCAAACACTGAAAAATCATCCATAAAGACCTCTAAAAACCGTTCTACCATATCAGAAAATATGCTCATCATACAACGCTGAAAAGTCGCAGGGGCATTACACAGCCCGAAAGGCATGCGTCTATACGCGAATGTACCAAAGGGACAGGTAAAAGTGGTTTTCTCTTGGTCTTCTGGGGCAATAACGATCTGATTATATCCGGAAAAGCCATCTAAAAAGCAATAGAAACTATATCCAGCTAATCTCTCTAGCATTTGGTCGATAAAAGGAAGGGGAAAGTGATCCTTCCTTGTGACCTTGTTCAATTTCCTATAGTCGATACAGACACGCCATCCCGTGGTCACTCGGGTTGGGATTAACTCATTATCCTCATTCTGGACTACAGTGATACCTGATTTCTTGGGAACAACCTGAACGGGGCTGACCCACTTACTGTCTGAAATTGGGTAGATAATACCCGCATCTAACAACTTAAGCACCTCTTTTCGAACTACTTCTTTCATGTTAGGGTTCAGTCGACGTTGCATCTCCCTAGACGGTTTGGAGTCTTCCTCTAAATGAATCTGATGCATACAAACGGTAGGACTAATACCCTTAATGTCTGCTATAGACCACCCTAAAGCTTCCTTATCTTGAAGTACTTTTACTAGCCTACTTTCCTGATCACTATCCAAGTCGGCAGCAATAATCACAGGTAAAGTCTCAGATGGGCCTAAGAACACATACTTCAGGTTATCTGGTAGTGGTTTGAGGTCCAACTTAGGGGGCTCTTCTAAGGAAGGAACTGAGGTAGTCTCAGAAGCTGGTAATGGTTCGAACCTAGCTTTCCATCTATCAGTGTCTAACACAGGGGTAGAATCTAATAGAGCATTCACTTGTTCAATGGTACTATCATCGTCAAAATCTAAACCAAAATGGGATAGACAACTCTCTAATGGGTCTTCAGACAAGATGTTTGGTAATGACTCCTGAACTAAGGATTCTATCATATTCACCTCTTTAACACATGTGTCATCTAGCTCATAAGGTAGCTTACTGACATTAAAAATGTTCATTTCGATAGTCATATTACCAAAGGATAAATTCATCACACCATTTCGACAGTTTATGATCGCATTAGACGTAGCTAAGAATGGGCGACCTAAAATCACAGGTATCTGGTTCTCTGGGTCAGGGACAGGTTGGGTATCTAGGACCACGAAATCCACTGGATAAATAAACTTGTCGACCTCAATAAGAACATCCTCGATAACACCTCGAGGAATTTTGACAGACCTATCAGCTAACTGCAGTGTTATCTGAGTAGGTTTCATTTCACCAAGTCCTAGCTGTAAGTACACATGGTACGGCAGTAAGTTCACACTGGCTCCTAAGTCAAGTAAAGCTTTTTCTACCCGGTGTTTACCTATTGTACAAGCAATGGTTGGGGAACCTGGGTCTTTGTACTTTGGAGTAGTGTTCTGAATGATTGAACTTACATGACTAGCTAAAAAGGCTTTCTTATGGACGCTAAGTTTTCGCTTTCGCGTACACATATCCTTAAGGAACTTGGCATAAGCAGGAATTTGCCTAATTGCATCTAATAAAGGAAGGTTTATGGTAACTTGCTTAAAAACCTCCAATATGTCATTAAAGTTCGATTCCTTCTTTGTTGATGCTAATAGCTGGGGAAATGGGGCTCTAGGCACAGAATCAGACCTCTCAGGAACCGAATTGGCATCATCGGAAATTTTATCAGTCCCCTCAGTTAGTGGTCTCTGTGAGGGATGAGATCCTGAGGGGTGAACTACAGTATGTTCACTATCGGGCATGGTTACCTGATTGTCTACTACTCTACCACTCCTAAGGGTTCTAATAGCATTCAATTGATTCGATGGTTTTGCACCTACTTCATGAACTCCTCTAGGGGGGGTAGTCTGACTAGGGAGCCTTCCGTTATCTCTCTCACTTAAGGTCTTAGCTATTTGGCCGACTTGAAGTTCTATCTTAGCAAGGCTCTGAGCATTAGTTTGAAAGTTCTGCTTGGTTTCCTGTTGAAAACTAATTTGGCTCTGTGCTAACATATCCTGAGTTTTTCCTAACATCTTAATAGATTCCTCTAATCTAGTCGTTTTGTTTTCTGGTCCTGATGAATTCTTAGTGTAACCAAAATCTGGGGGAGCATTAGAATTACTAAACTAACCTTGACTCTGGCCCTTAGACCATGAAAGGTTCGGATGGTTTCTCCAACCAGGATTATAGGTTTCTGAATATGGGTCAAACTTCTGACGGTTATCATACCTAGTGTTATTATAGAGAGCATTGGCTTGCTCTTCATTATTCTGGCCTTTCCAAAGAGGCTCCAATCTACCACTAGTGTGACCCACTTCTAAAGCTTCTAACCTTTTCTCTATAGCAGCAATTTTGGCATCTGATTCAAAGCTTCCTTCTACCCTATTAACGTTTCCTCTGCCTAGAAGAATTGTTTTCTGGGGTACCCTATTGCTTTCCCATTGTTGGGTCTTTTCGGCGATTTCATGCAAATATGTCATCGCATCATCAACTGTTTGGTTTCCAAACCCACCTGTACGCATCGAGTCTACTGTAGTTGTGGTGGGATAATCTAAACCCTCATAAAGGATCTGAACTAACCTAACCTTTTATAAACCATGATGAGGACATTGGGATAATAAATCAGTGAACCTTTCCAAATACCTATACAAAGACTTTCCCTCTTGTTGCGAAAACGTGCAGATTTGCATCCTAATAAACGATGTTTTGTGCCTAGGGAAAAACTTGTTCAAAAAGGCAGATGTAAGTTGTTCGTATGTTTCAATTGATTCGGAAGCCAAACTATACAACCACGACTTGGCTTTATCTTTTAAGGAAAAGGGGAATAACCTGAGTTTTAAAGCATCATCATCAAGGTTTCTAAGTACTACAAATTTCCTCAAAGTCCCTAACATGAAAATAAGGGTTTTCATTTTCTTTTCCTAAAACGATTGGGAGCAACTGTAAGGTTCCAGGCTAAAGTTCATAATTTGCTTCAGTTTCAGGTAACCTGATACACGAGGGATGAGTAGTCCTAGTAGGATTCAACAAGGCTTTCAAAGTTGCCATTTCTGGCGCTATTGGACTATCAGGGATTCTTTGCTCAAACGGACATTCAAAAGAGGAATCTTCATGAATCAGTCTTTCTAAATTGAGGTAATCAAGACACTTAGAACTACTAGGTTTCTCTTTAACAAATCTACCTAGGGCGTCTCTTTTACGTTCAGGCATGCAACAGAATAAGGTAGCGAATTCTATGCAAACACAAAACAAGGCTGACTCAACCAAATCAAACCTAAATTTCTAGCAAACAAAAAGCATGATGGCTCCACTTAGATTGTTTCTAGACCAGCTTCTATTCTTTCGAAAAGGAACTCGTTACAATCTGAGCAAACCCCTCTGGAATCAATCTGAGTCAAAGTAAGTTGAATCGAGGAGAGGGAAGCTTAGTGGAGCTTTGATACCCAAGGCCTCACCGGTTACAAAGCGGCGCAGTCATGCTTTCAACTCACAGAAACCTTCAAGAACTTCGAAGTATGCTCAAAAGAGTAACCAATATTCTTCGAACGACTTTCCTATTAAGCTCGTTACCCTATAACTCTCGTTCTAGTTAAAATTTTAGGCCTAGGTTCGCGCTTGTTTTCGTTTTCCTAAGGCGGGCAAGAAGAGAACGGTGATAAAATCCGAACCCTTATCTTGTATGGCCAGTCCTTGCCCTTTACTAGGAAATTAAAGCAGTCGTTTTCAAGTCCTCAGCATTAATGCAAACGAAGGAATACAGTAAACCCGCTGACAGGGGATTCACGGGTGTTTCAAAAAACTTACCTCCCGTACCAGACGGGCGAAGAACCGCTGAAGTCGACTCGGGCCACGACTCCTATGTCATGTACGAACCCGAGGGGCCGAGGCGTTATCGTAATCACCGTCCTTCTCTGCACACAGTTTATATTTAAACCAACCCTTCCTTAGGGTTTTAAAAAAAAATAATAATGTCCAATGTCCAAATGTCCAAAAAGAAAAGAAAAATTACAAAAATAACAAACCCTAATACAGTTTTTTTTTTTTTTTTAATAAAAAATAAACAAAACCCTAAAAAAGAAAAAATATCTAAAAATAAATTTTCTTCTTTTCCGTTCTTTTCGCTTTAATCTTTCGCTCCAAGTCTTTATGCTTTAAGATCCAGTCTTTACGAAATCACCAAACTCCTTATGATCCAAAACCTGTAGACAAAAGATAAGTACCCAAAAACGTAAAAAAGAATAAATATAATAAAAACCTAAAAAATAAAAGAAAAATAAGTCTAAAACCCTAAAAGCAAATCCGCATCGGCGGCGCCAAAAATTGATGTGATTGTAGATAGTGATAAAAGTGGTTCGATTCTCAGACTTGCGAAGGATAAAATATATACTTAAATTCTAAAACAAAAATAAAAAAATCAAACAAAGATGATGTTGTTATCAATATTAAAAGAACACTAAGGCTAAGATTCCACTATTTTCCAAGTTCAAAGTGATTTAAATCCAATATTTATATTTATTCAATTTTTTCGTTTAATTTGATTCTAAGATGTTGCAACAAGTAGATTTTTAAAATAACAAGTGTAAATCAGAAGCATGGCATATCAAAAACCTAAGTCCAAGCATATACCATCAATGGAAATCACAATTTTTGAATAAAAATCATTAAAACAATTCTCAAACAAGGCAAATAATCATATAAATAATTGTAATAAATAAGATAAATAGAAAATACCACTCTTTATTGGAAAAATAGCTTCCTCTATCGCCTCAGCAATGGGGTTTATCTCCTCATATCAAAAATAGGTTCAAAATATTTTTCCATTGCTCAAAAGGTGTTTTCAAAAGTGAAGAGACTCAAAGGGAGTAAAACAGTTCAATCGCAACTTTTATATGTGTTGCAGATCGACTGTTACAAGAGAAACAGAAGGAATAAGACTGCTACAGTAACGATAGAAGCGAAGTGTTGCAGAACAACGACAGTTTTCTGCGACAGTTGGGCGTGGGTTGATGTTCTTCGTGTTCTTCAGCAGCACCAGCAGAAATAAAACTCCAATTCGTGATTTTAGCTCTTTGTTCTCTTCTGAACCTCTCCTAAAGTTGTCTGCCCCTCTCTGTCACTTGAAGCAACCTTTTTATAGCCAACAGGAACCCTAATACTCGATTTAATTCTCTCTTTACTTCGGCAGAAAGTCTCGAACTTCTCCATTTTCCAATCTCTTCTCTACGTTTTTTTGAGCTGTACAGGTCATTCCAGTTCCTCTATTAGATTGATACGAATTTCAGGAAGGGTTATCTTCCCTCAAATCACCCGTAACTGCCAGATATAATCTCAACAGAGCCCGAAAACTTATTCCTCCTCTGTTTTCTTCTCGCGGCTTATCCAGCCTCAGTTGGTTGAGTCCAATCAATCTACCAGCCCTGTTGTGATCCAGAAAGTCCAGCCCAACAAATATCTGCAATCGAATCTGGTCGATTCCTTTGCTAAATCCAATTCCAAACCTTCACGACTGCTGCCTTTTTTCTCGCCGAATTCCGATTCGAATTGTGAAGAAGAAGAGGCGCCCCCTATCCAGAGCAGGGGTTCCTTTAGCAGCTGCCTTGGGGTGTCCTTAGGGTGCCCCTTATCCATGTTGAGAGTCCGAATAACAAGTGTCCTCCGGGAGCTCTTAGACAACTTTTCAAGCCGATTTTTTCAAAAATATTTATTGGCCAAAAATACCTACACACACATAAAACACCATAATAAGTACAAAAATGAGAACTATCAATATACAGAATCGAGACAAATTAGACACAAAAATGTGTCTATCAGGCAAGTACATGTCGTTCCCACGAGGAGTGTGAAAATACTACTACTAACTAATATCAAGAATTAACTAATCAAATTCAATATTTTAGAAATTTATAGAACTAGGAACGCAAAATAGTAAAGACGTAACCAAAGATGTGAGAATCGGTAACCATGGTTTTATGGTATCCACTACTACTTATATTCAATTACTGAAATGAAACATAATTATGAATATATGATTATTGTATGTTCAACCGACATCACCTATTATATATATTAGAGTCGCAAATATCACTGGTATACCCTAAGCATAGCGCATCAAAAGAATAAATCTAAGCATGCACCATCAACTTGCATCAGCGAGAAAATTATACGAAACTAAATATAGTTCACAAACTTTATCTGGATTTTCTAAGCATAACCCATCAAAGATTTTAACCAAGCATGAATCATCAAATAATAAGACAAAAATATTTGTAAAACTAATTCATTAAGCACATAGGTTTTTAAAAATGTTGAAGCGACAGCTAATTTTCAATCAATCAATAAACAAAATTCAAGAATTATTCTTATTCAAATCATAATGGTCTATTGCTATATCATTCGAATCAAAGTACCTAATACCTCAAGTAGATTCAACCATAAAATTCCTAATTAAAAAACTATTAGCAAGACATGGCTTTCTTAAAATCCATAAACATGTTAAAAGAGAAATCGATTTCTAATCAAAATGGAATTGGGAAAACGAAAGAACGCAAACCCTTCTCCGTCTCTCTGGATGCCTCCTTCTCGATCTCTTTTTATTTTCTTCCCAGTTGCGGCTCCAGTAGCCGGCCCCAAAACCGTTCTCCTCTTCAGTATGTAGACCTTGTGTTTATATATGCTGTTGAGACTCTACCTCGGACCAAACAAGTTTCCAAAGGCCCAATCCAAGTCTCCGCCCATATTCCAAGTTCATACTCCTTTATAATCCGGCCACTTTCCATTATGTTCTTTCCCAAGTCCGGCTACATCACCAACTCCTAATCCCAGGCCATGTAACCACTGGATGAATCGAGTAACAACAACAATAACTCCAGCACCGTTACTTCATATCCCTGAATTCCAGTTCAACTGCAACTACAAACCCAGCTTCGCTGCCGATCGATCACCACTATAGATGCAACTCCTCCTTGTTTCGCTGCTATCTCAGCTAACCCATCTCCCTCTCTCAGTGAACTAACCACAGACCTACTTCCTTTGACATTGTTGTTGCAGTTCGTGTTTAACCACAGTTCTGCACCGGCCATTTCATCTCCGTCTGTCTAGGCATCACTCCATCGTCTGACCAACCAACTTTCGTTCATCTCATAACCTAAATAGTAGCAACAATTTCTCCTTCATTCACAATTCAATTTATACCCAATATTCTCATCACAGCCAACCTCCATTTCGACTAGATTTCAGTCCAAGTTCATCCACTAGTTATCATGGATTGTCGTTGTCGTATTCAGTCCACAACATCGTCCATCACCGGTGTCCGCAGCTTGTACAAATCACCACTACCACCTGTTGGGAAAATTGGCACCCGAGCGCAGCGGAAATGAGGATCACAAAGGGAAATTGGTGATATGAACCAAACATGTGAGAAATAATAAGAGAGACAGAAGATAAACAAGCACACACAACCACAACACAAGATTTACGTGGTTCACCTTTACATGCTACATCCACGACCAACACCACCAGAAAAACTTCCATTAAATCAAAGGCCATTACATGCTCTTTCCGCAACTAAGATAAGAACCAAAGAGTTAACAAGACATACCCGAGAACACCATCGAAGAAACCATAGAAACCAAGTCTCTAACCATTCTTCAAACCAGCCTCATGTCTTCTCTTCTACGATTTTTCACAGCTGCTAGTAACAAAGGAGAAACATGGAAACACTAGAAACTAGGTTTCGGGAAAAGCCCCAAACCCTAAACACTAGACACAAAAATCCTCTTTCTACAAGTTTTTCTCTCGCACCGATATTGACTTTCACCGTAGCACACGATCCTCCCTACCAAAAAGACAAAAATCCTAAGTACAAGGATCTACCACTCTTCTAGGTTGGAATGATTACAACTCTACAATTGTAGCACTATATATAGAGACACAAAATTGGCACTCAAGAAGCCCTAACTTTGGGAACAAGTTTTCCTAACTTAGCTCTTAAGTTCCTAAAATTTAGGAACAAGCTTGCTTAGAATAGAGTTTGACTTGTGGTCAAACTACTCACCTATTAAATCCCACAATTCTCCACCTCGGATCATGCTTTCAAGCATGAGACGATCACAGAAAATTACCTCCATCTTCCACCATAGTTGTTCACCATCTCTATATACACGTAGAAGTACTTTTGAAGCTCAAACCTGAGCTTCCATCTTCATAGAAACATCTCTTCGATCAAAATACCATGACATTGATAAAAGTCTTTAAACCACTTCTTTATGAACAACATTTGTGAAACTGGCCACGCTTCACAAACACCATGAAAATCTTCTACCACCATCAACGAATCCTTGCACAGACTCCACCATTGATCACCAAGAGAACCATCCAGAAGAATCGCCGCTAGCTCCACCTAACCAATAATTAAGCTAACAACATATTGAACTCTAATCCACAAAGAAAGAATTAACTTCAATATCATACTCCAACACATGTCATGATTACCGTGTATCTGAAATAAACCATCAGACTTCTCCATTGTGATTAACAGGCTTAATCCTTTGAGCGATTCCCAAAGCCATCACCAATATGACTTACTTTTTACCACCATCACACCCAACATACTCTCTCATAATATATATCGTGTGAATTCCCATATACCGTGGTACATGCTTTCGAGATCGGGCACATTCTTGATATTACGTGCAAGCCATCAAGGATACTTTAACATATACTTAAGAACATAAATCTATAACATCTCGTTCATAACTTTGAAGCGTTTACTGGACTTGCTTCTACATGACACCTCACAGCACCATCCTTTCTTCAAACTTTGTAACCCATTCTTTATAGTGTATGATTACTAACACTCTTCAAGAAGTAAATACGTATTCCACCTCATTCATCCTTATTCTGCATCCCATACTACATCATAAAACCAAATAAAGAACATATACTTCTACCAAGTTGAACCTTCCCCTATTTGTAAATCACATCACAAAACCAACTTTGTCTAAACACCGGTTGAAACATTATCTTCAAAAAATATTTCTCCACCCGAACAATAAATCATCGTTCAATTCCAGGTTCAATCACACCAGCCCGTCCTTGGATCTGATACCAATTGTTGGGGAAATTGGCACCTCGAGCGAAGCGGAAATCGGGATCACAAAGGGAAATTGGTGATATGAACCACACATGGGAGAAATAATAAGAGAGACATAAGATAAACAAGCACACACAACCACAACACAAGATTTACGTGGTTTACAGGCTACATCCACGACCAACACCACCATAAAAACTTCCATTAAATCAAAGATCATTACATGCTCTTTCCACAACTAAGAAACCAATTCTCTAACCATTCTTCAAACCAGCCTCATGTCTTCTCTTCTACGTTTTCTTTACAGCTGCTAGTAACAGAGAAGAAACATACAAACACTAGAAACTAGGTTTAGGGCAAAGCCCCAAACCCTAAACACTAGACACAACAATCCTCTGTCTACAAGTTTTTCTCTCGCACCGATATTGACCTTCATCGTAGTGTAGTTGCAGGAAATCCTACACTACACCACTCATATGATTTCATGGATGATCAGCTCATTTTTAGGTTTTCACTCTCAATTTTATTGATTAATTTTTGAATGTTCTTACAAGAAAGATAAAGAAGTCAAGAATGATCTCTGCTCTGAACTTTCTCTATCCTATTTACTTGTTTCTTACTCAAAAAAGATCTCTCTCTCTCTTTACAACTCGAATGACTATTTGTAGGGAAATACATAGTGGATGATAACTAATCTGTCCTTTATTTTCGGATATAGTTTGCGATATGCTCGCAACCTTACAAATGTTAATTTCGCAAGCTCTCTAATTTTCACAAGACTGTCACATCTTTCTCAGGACTTTAAATGACGTCATTTATTCTATCATTTCTAAAACTGTTCTGCGACGCTATTGTGTTGTACCATTGATAATTTCGCTGAGACATAATTTTTGCGAGATTCTGATCCTACACGTAGCACACGATCCTCCCTACCAAATAGACCAAAATCCTAAGTACAAGGATTTACCACTCTTCTAGGTTGGATTGATTACAACTGTACAATTCTAGCACTATATATAGCGACACAAACTTGGCACTCAAGAAGCCCTAACTTTGGGAACAATTTTTCCTAACTTTGCTCTTATGTTCCTAAACTTTAGGAACAAGCTTGCTTAGAATAGAGTTTGACTTGTGGTCAAACTACTCACCTATTAAATCCCACACCACCAACATTTCATCCATCATATCCACCTTCCTTGTACAAAACTCGAACCAGAATCCCCATCAAATCCAGCTGAGCCAACACAACCATTACTTCCTTGTTGAACTGCTCTTCTTCACATTTTATTCTCACTGAATGTCTAACCTCCTTCCTCCACCGGTCAGAATGACACTGCACTGATTTCCATCTTCTAACAACTTCAGCAGCAATCAATCTCAGCGCCAGCATCATCGTCCATACTTCCTCGTTCCCATCAGACACAAAACAAGCTCATAATCCCCTCCATTCGTCCAACCAGTTAACAGCAGCGGAAGCATCAGTTCAGCTGCTTTTCCGACCCTTCTCATCATTCAAAACAAACCCAAAATGGCCACACACTCCAGCTTTCTTCCCTGTAAGCAAATGGGTTATACCCAATCTCTACAATTCCACCTTCGTTCAAGAACAACCGAGAGCATAAACCAACAGTCCCTTTGAGAGCTGATGCTTTCTGCCAAGAAATGAAAATATCTTAAACTCCGAGTAACTAACATGTGGTGATAATGAAGCCAGGCCACGTTCACTCATCTTCTTTGCCTAAACCACTAGTGGGAGTTTCACACGCTTGAGTGAAATAAATTTCATTTGTTTATCTTTGATGTTTATGTCCATGAAATGATGAAGTGGTGCAACAACATAGGCAACCCAAGGAAACCACGGTTAAATGATCCCTGTCTCTGTCGTGCCTTTGAGTCGCGAACGCCAGTTTGGCTCCGTATTAAGAGGTTTATTATCCGGATGATCCAATTCACTTGTACTTTCTACAAAAGCACTAAAATAGTGTTATTAGCCAAATATCGAGTCCTAGCTAGTATAAATACGGGTATAAAATGTATCACTTCCGTGCTTTTCATTATTCTTCCCACTTTTGTGCCTCACAGAAAATGTATATTTGTTGATTGTAGAAAACCAACGATCATGCATTCTGTTAACCTTGGCCCAAGTTTGTAAAAACTTCAAAGCATGGTTATCAGTATTATCAACAAAGTCTCTATGGATCAAATAAGTGTGCCAATGTTTCAAAGCTTGAACTAAAGCAAGCAATTCAAGTTCATATGTAGACCACTTCTTCTGAGTATTTGTATTCTTCTCGCTGTTGATAGACGCATTTATGTGTCTATTTTGCTCTCAATGTTCTGTATTGTTAGTGCTCGACATTGTACTAATTATGGTGCTTTTGTGTTTGGATAGGTGTTTTTGGAGAAATACATTTGTGTGGAAAAAGTGCTCGAAAAGTGCTATTTGGACCCCCAGAGAAAATTACTAAAGGCACCCCAGAAAAAGTGTTAAACGGCACCCTGACTTTGGATTATGGCACCCCCAGGCGCCCTGACTGTTAAAGGCGCCCATATTTTGGATAGGAGGAACTTCTTCTTCACGGTTTAAAAATGAAATTTTGGCAGAAAGAAATATACAACAGCATCGATATTTCTGGAGAAGATTTTAACGAGTTATGTTGGAGATTCTCAAAGGATTTGGACTTGATGTATCCTGTTTCGGTAAAACAGGATTGGTATATGGTTTTGAACAAGGGAATTTTTTTTTCCTTTTATAGAACAGAGGAGGTGGAAATACTATCGAAATCTTGTGGAGATTTTTGTCGGAGATTTTCAACAGTATTGATTGGGAATGATTTGACACACCGAAGTAGGATTGCTGACTGGTTTTTGATCGAAAAAATAGAAGATTTTCGTGTATATTTGAGTCAACAGGGAAAGAATAATATCTCGAAGATTTGCTGTTATCTGCAAGTTAATGCAATATATGGGAATATAAAATCCCCTGGGATTCGTATCTATCAGTTTAGGGAAGTTCTGAAAGATTTTGACAACTCTTCTACGTGTGAAAATAAAGAGAAAATACTTGGGAGATAATTTATTAATCGTCAGAAGATGTGAGTATTAACTCAAGAGATATCCATCTGTTGTGTATAAATAGGTGATGGGGGACACACAAAAGTGGATGAAGAGTAAGGGGTGAGAACAGAGTGTAGGAATTAGAGTTGGCGAGAGTTGTTGTTTCTTCCATGAGAGAAGAACACGAAGAACAATAGACTGCAAAAAGCAGTCGTTTTCTAGTGTCGAAAAAACCGTTACGTTTTCTTCCAGATAAGAATGTTTTTTTGCGACAGTTTTGAGCTATAGTTTTCTTGTAACAGCTACTTTGTAACAAATCATTTGTAACAGTAGGTTTTGTAACAATTATAACTGTTACAAACACACTGCTTTATATATTTTCTTCAATAAAACACCTTTTTGAGCTATGGAAAATTATTTTGAGCGTGTTTTGAGTGTGAGGAGCTAGACCCCATCGCTGGGACGACGGAGGAAGCAACTTTTCATGATTGTGGTAAATGAATTAATTCTTTTATTGACTTTTTGCATAGATTTAATTGCTTTATGATTTCTATTCATTATTTGTTATTTTGTTAGATGCCGCATGCTTAGTTCTAAATACTTGATTTTTGATTTAATGGGGGTTGTAGTAATGAAGGTTCAAACTCTCGGATTTGTGAAGGATAATTTTTTTTAGACTTAATAAAAAATATAAATATATACAATAAAATATTAACAATGGTGAGAGTTACGGGGGCTTAGGATTCGACCAAATTCATTTCTTAAATGGTTCAGAAATTAATTTTAGGCAATTATAATTCAAAACAAAATGAATTAACTCTATTCTTTGCCAAACGGATTTGTTCTTAGGTAGAATTTTTAGGTTTTTATTATTATTATTATTATTTACTATTATTTGTTCCTTTTTACGTTTTTTTTTGTGTCTTTGATTTACAGGTTCGAAGTGGAATTCTAAGGACTTGGGAACGAAAAGCTTAAAGCTAAAAGCTAAAAGCTAAAAGATAAGAAAAAAAAGACATAATTTTTTTTTAGGATTTGTAAATAGGCTTTATTTTTCATAATTTTTGTAATATTTGGACTTTTTATTTGGACTTTATTCTGGACTTTTGGACATTTTTTTAACCATACGGAAGGGTCTTATTATTAATAAAAAAAAAAATTAAATATAAACTGTTTGCAGGGAAGGACGACGATTACAATATCGTCTCGGCCCCTCGGGTTCGTACACGACATAGGAGTCGTGGCCCGAGTCGACTTCAACGGTTCATCCCTCGTCTGGTACGGGAGGTAAGTCCATCGAAACACTCGCGAATCTCCTGTAAGCGAGTTACTGTATTCCTTAAGGTGATTCATTGATTGAGGACGAATTTGGACTGTTTTTAAATTCCTAGTAAAGGGCAAGGCCTGGCCAGTACAGGATAAGGGTTCGGATTTCATCACCGCTCCCTTCTTGCCCGCCTTAGGAAAACGAAACCTAACGCGAACCCAAGCTTAAAATTTGGAATAGAACGAGACCGATAGGGTAACGAGCTTAATAGGAAACTCGTTCGAAAAATATTGGTTGCTCTTTAAGCACACTCCAAAGTTCATGATGGTTTCTGTGAGTTGAATGCGTGACTGCGCCGCCTTGTGATAGCGGTGAGGACTTGGGTATCAAAGCTACACTGAGCTTCCCTCGCCTCAGTTCAACTTACTTTGACTCGGATTGATTCCAGAGGGGTTTGCTCAAATTGCAACGAATTCCCTTTCGAAAGATAGAAGCTGGTCTAGAAACAATCTAAGTGGAGCCATCATGCTTTTTGTTTGCTAGAAATCTTTAGGTTTGTTTTGGTGGAGTCGAGTCGGACTTGTTTGTGGTTGTGTATAATTCCTTTGCAATTAAGAATGTCGAACTGGTATGATAGAATCCAATACAATGATTATCGACCTGAATTTGAATATGGACATCATCAGTTTTATGACCATGGTGGGAATAGTAGTTGGGAACGCCAACCTTTTCAAGGTTATGGTTCATACCATGGTGAGCCCAATTACTATCCACACGCGAATTTGTCTTACGAGCAAGAAACTCAGGAGCATTGTAGTACTAGTTACTCGTTTTTGGAAACTAGTCCTGATTATGATATTTCTGAACCTGTTCCATCTCTAGAAGAGACTCAACAACGGATTGAAAGGACGTTTAAACGTTTAGTTGCAATGAATAGTTCAAAAGAAGAGTGTACACGATATTCTGAGATGATAAACGAGAGTAGTGAACGTATAAGTGTTATGCTCAGTGAAATTCAGGCACGTCTAGAGGCAGAAAATGAACAGTTAGCTAATGCTGCTCGAAATAATCTAAATTTCCAAAATAGTGTTTGTAATTCTATCTTTGATATCAATAGTGAATATTTTCCTAATTTAGAGGACAAGGCTAGAATAAAAGACACTACTTATTTAGATAAGGTTCAATCATCTTTGTACTATTATGATGATGAGGATAGTAGTAATGAAGAATCTGAAATATGCATAGTGATCAGGAATCTATTAATCCAATTGAGCTTTATAATGATTATATTATTTCTAGTTCAAATCCAAATAATTTTTATGATTATTCACCTATTTAAAAGGAAGAGGATTTGATTAGGGATACCACCGTTTTAGACGATGTAGTTTTTCCTTTTGATTACGAAACCGATAGTGGTTTAGAGGAACGGGTTTATTCTGAAAATGCTGTTTTAGAGTCTAGCGACTTAGAAACAATAATCTTAAATGAAGAACATAGACCCGTAGAGATGAGTAAAGATGCACTACCTGATAAGAACTTAGAAGAATCAATTGACCACTTCCAAGAATCTGATGATCTAGAAATTAGGGAGATTATGACTAGTCTATCTAGAGACACTGAAAACTCTAAGTTTGGGGGTGATTATCACTTTCCTAGTGCTTTACCTTTAACTCTCAGAAAGTCCCCTCACATAGGACTTGATATCCATGCTCAACCATCTTACAAGATTATCTTCATACTAGGTTTCCCGAACCTAATGATGTCCTGAAAAAAGTTCAGTCGTTAGAAACCCATCCTCTGGTTGATGTGGTTTGCCCAGGCTATGATACCCAGATTGAATTTGTTTTCCCACCAAATAGTTTTCTTCCAATTGTGGGAATGTATGGATTTCCAATGTGTCACTTATTAAGTTCTGAGACTAAGTCTAAGTACTTTAGGAAATTAGAATCGACACATTTGCTTCAGAATGACCACTACTCTGACTTTGGTCAACTATGTAAGTCATACCTAATTGACTTAGAGGATCCTAAATTATTTAGGTTATTTTGTGATTCCAGGTTCTTATCTGAGTTTTTCCAGACTCTAGGACCTAATAATTTGGATCCTACCTATGAGGAAATGCATCCGAGGAAAATAGTCTATTTAGACCCCTTCATAGAACCTGAACCTGAACCGCAATTAGCGATAGTTATCCAGAAACTAGGTAAGGGAATTCTAGTCTTGTACATTTTTTTGGTTCACTGCAGTTTCCTTTTGTCAGCTCTTTTTGGTTTTAAAGACCCACAGTTATTCCGGCTACTGTTATACGGTTCGAGTTGACTAATCCTTGCTTAGTCTGGCTGAAGACTTTAAACTTAGCACTTCTTGGGAGGTAACCCAATATTCATGCGACACGGTAATATATTTCCTTATCTCTTTTGCTTCAAGTGGTAACAGTTTCTCCTTGTTCATGCTTTTAGTTTCATCTTTAGAACATTGAGGACAATGTTAGATTTAAGTTTGGGGGTATGGGAGAAACTTTTTAGTCGCATTTTTGAAACTTCTAGCGTCACATAGTACCCGGTTAGCTAAGTTTACATACTGTTTCTCACCGAAAAGATAGAAATTGGAATGCTAGAGATAACAACTTATTGAGACATTAGAGAAAAAGACATTGAGATCCTTGAAATTCAGGAGAGAACTTGTTCCTTTTAGAGGGTAACCGTGATGGACCTAACCATACATGATGGAAAGTCAAGTAGGTCAGAAGGAAATGCCAGAAATACAAAGTAACCTCACAATGTAGTCTTAGTTACTGGATTACGACTCTCTCTCTCAGTAGAAACTTATCATCATCAACAAGCGGAGTGACATCAAAATTTATGAAAAAGTTGAAGACGTTTAAGGTTTAGAAGCAACAATAGAAAAGAATAATTAAAAAATCAAAGTTGAAGTTATAAGAGCAAATGATATAAGTTGTTAGAATCCATGATACCAAGACATCACAAGTTGCGAAGATCCAAGTTTTGAAAGTCCTTCTCTCATGGCCATGTAAATTGTTGTCTTGTAATTTTTGTTTTCAAAAAAAAAAATGAAAAAATGAAAAAATGAAAAAAAATAAATAAAAAAATCATCGTTACGTTTTGTTCAATAAGGCCAAAGGGAAGTAGAAATTTATAAGTCAAGGAAGAAATCGAAGAGAAGAGTTAATTGTCAAGGTTTTATGAGGTTCGAGAGTTTATCATCAACAGTTGAAGACCGAAGAAGGCGTTGTTTCTACTGAGCACTGTGAGAGAGTCGAAGAGAGATGCATATTGGTTGCTTTGTTAGTCTGCTTTCAATCTGGCACAAGATCTTTCTAGCACTGGTTTAACTCATCACACGTAATTAGTCCAGCTGTGTAGCAGATGTCCCTCTCATTTTTATCTCTCTCCTAATCTTATCCAGCTGTAAAGCAGCGGACGCATCTTACAATGTTTATCTAGCTGTGTAGCGGATATCTCTTTATCTAGCAGTCGTGTGGATGTGTCTCCCCTTTTCTTCAGTTAGCTTTAGAGATGACACCCTTAATTTCTATGGCATTCTAGTTACTTGGAGATAGGTTAAGAATATGTATGTTCTCATAGCTCTTTGGATACTTGTGACCAATTAGAAGTCATGGTTTTTGTGGGTACACCTATGTTAAACCCACCCGATATTAACTCGGTTTTATTTTTTTGAGTTTTGCTCGAGGACTAGAAAATAATAAGTTTGGGGGTATTTGATAGACGCATTTATGTGTCTATTTTGTTCTCAATATTCTGTATTGTTAGACTCGATTAAGTACTTATTGTATTATTTTGTGTTCTTGTAGGAAATTTTAGAGAAATAAGCTCTTGTGGCGAAATGGGCTCAAAAAGTGGTGTTTTACACCCCCAAGATAAAGTATTAAAGGAACCCCAGAAATGCACTGGAAACGTCACAGAAATGTCCCGGAGGAACCAAGAAAAATTACTATTTCCACCCAAAAATTACTATTTCAGCCCCAATTGCTAAAGGGACACCAGAACTGGATTAGGGGGAGGCCAGTTTTCTTCCCAAATTCAAATTCCAAAATTGGCGGGAAAATTTGGTTATTTACTGGCATATTTTCCAATCGATTTTTGAAGGAGTTTCAGGCCGATTCAATGGCTGAAACTCATTGGGTATCTTCTGCTGGGCTAGACAGGAAGGATATGGGTGTTGGATGCGATCAAATTTGGCTGGAAAATCCATCAGATGAAATCAGAGCAGACGCGTGCATGGAAAATATTTCACGGGGTTTTGATGAGTTGGAAGTGTGCTGCTCGTGTTTGGATGGGGCTTGGCTATATTCTGAAGTGTGTTTGGGATAAACAAAGAAAATCTACCCACCATTTACATATACAGACGCGTATAGAGATAATTCAGGGAAGAAAATATTCCGAAATATTTTTCTTCAATGGCCGAGTAAATGAAGATTATTTGGAGTTAATGGAGGAGATTCAATGGTTCAATTACGTATAAATATGTTCCTAATGTGCTACAGAGAGGTTGTCGAGAGTTTGGGGTCGAGAGTTGGGAGAAGATAGGAGAGCGCAGGAAGCAGAAATCACGAGTTGAGTTTCTTCTGCTGCTGCCATTGATGAAGGCCAAGAACACGAAGAACGAACTGGCATAGACACTCGTTCTCCAACAATGTTTATGACGCAGAGCAGTGGGTCGTAAACACTGTTGGAGAACGACTATCTATGCCAGTCCGTTCTTCGTGTTCTTGGCCTTCATCAATGGAAGCAGCATCAGAAACTCAACTCGTGATTTCTGCTTCCTGCGCTCTCCTATCTTCTCCCAACTCTCGACCCCAAACTCTCGACAACCTCTCTGTAGCACATTAGGAACATATTTATACGTAATTGAACCATTGAATCTCCTCCATTAACTCCAAATAATCTTCATTTACTCGGCCATTGAAGAACAATATTTCGGAATATTTTCTTCCCTGAATTATCTCTATATGCGTCTGGATCTGTAAATGGTGAGTAGATTTTCTTTGTTTATCTCAAACACACTTCAGAATATAGCCAAGCCCCATCCAAACACGAGCAGCACACTTCCAACTCATCAAAACCCCGTGAAATATTTTCCATGCACGCGTCTGCTCTGATTTCATCTGATGGATTTTCCAGCAAAATTTGATTGCATCCAACACCCATATCCTTCCTGTCTAGCCCACCAGAAGATACCCAATGAGTTTCAGCCATTGAATCGGCCTGAAACTCCTTCAAAAATCGATTGGAAAATATGCCAGTAAATAACCAAATTTTCCCGCCAATTTTGGAATTTGAATTTGGGAAGAAAACTGGCCTCCCCCTAATCCAGTTCTGGTGTCCCTTTAGCAATTGGGGCTGAAATAGTAATTTTTGGGTGGAAATAGTAATTTTTCTTGGTTCCTCCGGGACATTTCTGTGACGTTTCCAGTGCATTTCTGGGGTTCCTTTAATACTTTATCTTGGGGGTGTAAAACACCACTTTTTGAGCCCATTTCGCCGCAAGGGCTTATTTCTCTAAAATTTCCTACAAGAACACAAAATAACACAATAAGTACTTAATCGAGTCTAACAATACAGAATATTGAGAACAAAATAGACACATAAATGTGTCTATCAATACTTTAGATGCGTCATGCTTTTAACTTACAAATAATATTTTACAAAATCTATTTTTGGCAAAGAACTAGAGTCACAACTTCTTTTGTTTGAGCTATATTGTCTAGAGTTAATGACTGAATCATAACAATATGAAAAGTAGTGGAATCCCGCGTCTCAGCATCTCTTCATCTTGTGACAAATTGTGTATATATATTTTTCCTTATTTTCTTTATTATGTCTCAAAACAAATTCTCAACAAATCTGATTGAACGAATCATCTTACTACAACATCATTGAAAAATACCATCAGCTGTCAAAAGCAACAGGATGGGATTCTTGAGATAATACTGCACCAATGGCAATGATTGAAGCATCGCAATCAATCTCAAATGGTTTAGAAAAATCAGGCAAAGCTAGAACTGGAGTTGTACATAATTTTTGCTTAAGAATATAAAATTTTTTATCAGCTTCTTCAGTCCAAACAAACTTTTCCTGTTTCATACATTCAGTAATAGGGGCTGCAATAGTACTGAAATTGCGAATAAACCTTCTATAGAATGAAGCTAAGCCATGAAAACTCCTTACATCCTTAAGTGAAGTAGGAATATGCCATTCTTTAATAGCTTTGATCTTGGAAGGATCAACATGTATTCCTTCATCAGATACCATATATCCCAAAAAAGTAACCGTAGAGACATGAAGGTACATTTCTTCAAATTTACAAATAAAGTGTGATCTTGTAATACTTGAAATACCTTTGAAAGATGAATAAGATGTTCCTTTATACTGCGGCTGAAAATCAAATGTCATCAAAGTAAACAATAACAAATTGACCCAAAAAAGGTTGTGAGACATGATTCATAAGTCTCATGAAAGTACTAGGAGCATTAGACAAAACAAATGGCATAAAAATCCACTCATATAAACCTTCACGTGTTTTAAAGGATGTTTTCCATTCATCTCCTTCACGAATACGTATTTGATGATAACCACTTCTCAAATCCATCTTGGAAAAAATTATAGAACCAACTAACAAGTCAAGCATATCATCAATACGAGTAATATGAAATCTGTAAGGAATAGTTATTCAATTCAAATCCCTAAAATCAATACACATGCTCCATCCATTGTCATTTTTTGGTACCAAGAATGCAAGACAAGCACAAGGACTGTTGCTAGGTCTAACCAATCCTTTAGCCAATAAATCGTTCACTTGATCCCTTGTAATATTTCATGTTCACTTGGCTTAACCGATAATGTGCTTGATTTGGAAGAGATGCACCAGGTATGAAGTCAATAACATGTTGAATATTTTTTAATGGAGGCAATGTCATAGGTAACTCATCAGAAAATAAAGCACTAAACCGAGATAGTAATGGACTTACCTTATCTGGAATGTCAATCAATGGTTTGTATTCTTCATGAGAACTAAGAGTATGAGAAGTATGTAAAGAATGAGAAAAGGTAGCTACTAAATCACTAGTATTTCCATCACAATTCTCTGGAATAGGAGAAGAAGATTGTGAAGGACATAATCTCTTTAATTTCCTTTGATGAGTAAAAGTGTAAGTATTGTCAAAGCAGTTATGGACTGATTTAATATCATATTTCCAGGGTCTTCCAAGTAAGAGGTGAGAAGCAGACATATCAATAACATCACACAACACAGAGTCTTCATAACCGAGAAAAGAGAAATCAACAACGCACTGATGAGTCATTTGTTCAGTAAAAGAACCATTAACCCAACCAATTGTATATGGATGTGGATGAGGAGTAACTGACAAGCCAAGTTTGTCAACCACATAAGAAGCGACATAATTTTCCACACTACCACTATCGATGATCAAATCATATACTTTATCTCCAATGGTACACTTAGCTCGGAAAATATCGTGTCTTTGAGAAAGACAAGGTTGATTGTGACATGCCCTGATTGTAATATGATTGATATGTACGTACAGTTTGTGGAGTAGTTAGGGTAGTTTTAGGTGGTTACTGTATGGGTGCTGGTATATATAGGTGGTGTATCTGTTTATTATAATTAGGTGGAAGAATGATAATGGATTGATATCCTTCTGTGTCTGTTAACTTCTCCCTGATTCTATGAATTCATCTTGTTCTCCTCTGCCATTTCGTCTCTTCTCATCTGTATTTCTCTCTAATTCCTCCCTGATTATTGATTGATGAGTTTTGGGATCGTCAATTAGTATCAGAGACGTTCGATCTTGTCGGACGATTCCTGCCATATACAAATGGATCTGCGTAATGATGTTAGAGAAAATATAAAAACTGTAATTTCTAATCTTTTAGAGCAACATGAAGACCGGGTAGCTCTCAACCGTGAAATCAAAGTTCTTAATGGAGAAATAAAATAAATAATGGATGAAATTAAGACCATTGTTTCATGCATCTCATCGAACATTTCATCAACAATTGAAGAAGAAGATTGTATCATGTTTTCTGAAAAAGAAGTTGGTTCTTCTGATTTCAACATTGTTGATTTCTGTCCAATTTTCAATGAAGAATATAAAGAGACTAAAGTACCGGTTCACAAACCACAAAATTAGGAACCCTACATATTATGTTTTCCTTCTGTTGATGAAACAAATGTTCACTTCTTCTGGGTATTTCAAGTATAGCAAATACAAAGGAAAAGTTCGTGGACGCATCATTGTGTGTACGCTTTGTGGAGTAGTTAGGGTAGTTTTAGGTGGTTATTGTATGGGTGTTGGTATATATAGGTGGTGTATCTGTTTATTATGATTAGTTGTAAGAATGATAATGAATTGATATCCTTCTGTGTCTGTTAACTTCTCCATGATTCTATGACTTCGTCTTGTTCTCCTCTGCCATTTCGTCTCTTCTCATCTGTATTTCTCTCTAGTTCCTCCCTGATCATTGATTGATGAGTTTTGGGCTCATCATATTGAGCAAAAGTGTATGAATAATACCCACCAAACGGTCACCATAAGCATCATGAATATCAGTAGGTTCACTTGTATTTAATTCATCATCCCAGTTTTCATTGTCCTGAGAATCATCAGTATGCTTAGCATCTCCAATAAACCCATTGAATTTACGGCAATCAACAGAAGTATGTCAAGGTTGTTGATATCTATTACAATTATCGCCGCAAAATTTAGAATAAATATTTGGATGTTTGGAAGGAGGAGGAAACTGTTGTGGATTTCGATTTGAAAAGCGAATATGTGTAGACTTGGGTGGAGTTTGATGAGCAGGTGGATTCTCAACAGGAAGTGCAAGAATAGGTGAAGCATATGCAGGTAAAGATGTTTGATAATAAGTGAAATTAATTGGAGGTTGTGATTGATGCTGAGGTGGAGAAATGTCTTCCTCATAATAACTATAACTCTGAGCATAAGGAACAAAATTTTCACGATAAGTGTTACCTGAAAATTGTTGTGGTTTATAATTTGAATTATAATGAACCTGACGAGGTTGAGGAAGTCTAGAAGCACGTAAAAGACGTTTCTCAATCTTGGTAGATTGTTGTATATCTTCGACCATAGTGAACACAGATTGTGTCATGTTGTTTTGAATCAACCTATATAAGCCTTCAAAGAATCGTTCCACCAACTGCTCTTCTGTTTCTTGTATTTCTTTACGAGCAATCAAATTTTAAAACTCAGCAACATAGTATTCTACATGGCGAGTTCCTTGATGAAAATTCTGAAGCTTGACAAAGAGCTGTTGTTTATAGTCTTGAGGTAAAAAAATTTCTTTAATCAATTTACGCATGCGTGTCTAAGTACGGGAGGTTTAGAATATTTGATTCTATCTTCGCGAATCCTTTCCCACCATGCAGCAGCTCCACCTTTAAGCTTGTAAGCAACAAGTTTAACTTTCGATTCCTCAGGGACATCCATAAACTGAAAAAGGCCTCAACTTCATAAAACCAATCCAAAAGTTCTTCGATTCTGAAACTTTTATTGAAGGTTGGAATATCATCCTTTAATTTATATTCTGGCAAAGAACCATAAGGGTTTGGACCAGTTCTAAGGCGTCGTTCTTCAGTCCACCTCTGATGTTCTTTTTCCTCCGCAGAATCATCATCATCACTGCAATGTTGTACAACAGAATTTTTCTGTTGTGGCTCAGGAATAGCAGTTTCCTTTTCTTTAGACTTGTGTGAATTCTCAAATCTTTTATCTGGTATATCCTCTGTGTAAACAAAACCAAAAAGTTTAGTAGAAGACTCAGCATCCTGGTTTGGTTGAATATGCAAGAAATCCATCAATCCATATAAGAGTGCAGGAAGCATATCTAGTTTAGCTTATCTACCATTAATAGTTTCAATATCAGAAGAGATTTTATTGACTCTTGCCTCCAAATAATCAGCCATTGAGAAAGAAATATAAAAAGATAGGAATTATTGTTATTTTTTTTTTTAAAATAAAGGGTTTTAGTTGCTGAAGCGGTTGAAAGGATCAAATCCTAGATAAAAATCTAAGAAAATAGGTCTGGATACCAACTAATGTAGAACTTTTAAAAGATGAAAGCAATTCGGAGATTGCTGAGTTGAGAAACAGAAGAAAAGATACGAAACAAGATGAAAGTAAAGTTGCAAGAAAAGAAGTTGATAGAAAAGCAAACATGTTTAAGTTGTAGATTAATAATAATAGTGTGTGTCTAAACTTGGAACAAGACCCGACTTTTATATGCTTAACATAACCGACTTGAAAACTAAATAAAGAAGTTTAACTAACGTAGGAAACAAGTGTTTAACTAAAAATAAAACTCTTAAAACTATAACAGGAAAATAAGAAAATACTAAGCTTATGCTGCAAGACAGTGTGTATGTTGTACGGCATCAATGTTGAACTTTTTTTTAACTTTATCTTGATTTTTATTTATAGCCGGGTTCTCTCTTCCTGACGTCTAAATAATCGTGATTATTCGGAGTTGCAAGGTTTGGATGAGTGCTCATAGTCGTTATTCCAAGGAATAATTTGAGTTTTGAACAATCTATAAGTTACTTTTATTTTCATTCCGCTGCGGAAATTATCATCAGTTGGTACCAGAGCAAAGTTGAATCTAGGGTTAATAAGATGTCACCAAGAGTACAAATCGGTCGTGGTCGAGGTCGAGGAGGTTATCAAGAAGATTTTAATGCATTAAGAGAACACATCATGGTAGATATCAAAGGTATGTTGGTTCGGCTTAACATTCATGGTATTTTTGATGATGCTCCTGAAGATGATGAATCAACTGATGAAGTTGTTCCTGGAGATCATGGAGTAAACTTTGTGGTGAGAAGAAGTTTCCTTCCTCTGCGTCAAGAAGATAGTGACATATTTTATTTTCATATGGCGAGAGTAAGCTAGTTGTTGATTATTGTGATACGTACATGGTTTCTCATATCTGCCATAATAAGAGAAAATTTGTTGAATCAACTTATGAAGATCCATTTTAGGTTTCCATCATGCCTTATGCTTCGATATGGTATATAAATAATTTTGTACGAAATCAATTCATGCATGTGTTCGAATATTTTCATCAACAAGTTACGTACACGTGTAGAACACGATACTTGCAAGATTCAGGGACGAATCTTCTCCAACACCGGTAAAATGATGGAGAGAGATTTAAGGAAAATAAATATATTATTTTATTACGATTGTTTGTATTTTATTAATGATATTTTTAGTATGTATTAAACATAGTTGTTGACAATTTTAGGAATCGACAACCAAAGGCTAAGGATAAGGATCAGGGAAAGAAGGAGAGATCGCAAGAAGTAACACCAAGTCGTGAGCGGACTCTAATGACTCTTAACAAGATTCAATTGGGAGCTCAATAAAGAAACAAATGTATCGTCATTGGTGATCTTCTACCTCCAAATGAAATTGAAGAACAAGGTGATCTTCCACCTCCAAATGAAGGTGATCTTACACCTACAAATGATGACGAAGGCAAAGGAAAGAAGAAGTATAAAGCTCCACCTTCAGAAAAAGAAGTGATCGAGGCTATGGTGTTAGTGCCGCCCAAGGCGGACGAAAGTGCTTGGGGTTTTCCTAGAGATGGGGGCGAAGTCTTATTTAGTTATGAAACTTCATGGGCTGCAAGAGTTTGTGCAGCAGAGGTAAAGATTCTTAACTTTGTCGATTCTCAAAAATTTTTACCATTATTTAATCTTTCTTTAACAATTTCATGTATTGTGTAGGATCATACAAAAGAGGTTCCTAAACTAAAGCATCAAACAGCTCAATATTGGCTATTGGATGATGAATGTGATGTTGTTAAAGCTTTGGTAGAGGGTTCGGTTTTATGGTCTGCATTTGAGTATTCGCAAAAGGACTTCGATGTTGTCACTTTTTCTGGATTCAGAGAAAGGTTTTGGGTCGAAACCATCACCCCTGACAATGTTAATCAAATTATTGGGATTCCCGTGGAAGGTAAAGCTGTTTTTGAAGATTTTAACGACTCAATGCCTTTTGAAAAGCTTTGTGACTTGGCTAAAGAGTGTCTTGTGTGAGACAAAAAAACGGCGGAAGAGAAGTTTGCAATTACCGCTGGAGCCAAACATAGAGCCAAAAGGGTAAGAAAGAGGAATGAAACAAACGTAACAGTCAACATTGCAAGAAAGATTAAATTGAAGAATTTGAGGCAAATGTTTGAAGGATCCAAAAAGAAAGAACAGGATGGATTGATGGACGTAGATATCATTAGGCATACGGCTATTGATTATTTGTTATATGGTTTTGACACCATCATTTTGCCCGATCTTACGGGTAACCGGGTCAAAGCTTTTTATCTTCAATTGTTGAAGACACTTTCTCTTGATATTAATAACGAGGTACCGCATTACTCATGGGCCACCACAACCCTTTCTTATTTGTTTTATAATCTTGGTAAAGCTACAAGATGGAATTGCTTTCAAGTTGGAGGAAATGTTTTGATTGTCCAGGTAATTTTCGCTGATTTTCAAATATCATTTATAATTCGATTGTTCAGGTAGCATAACCAAGTATGTATCATTCACTTTTTTTGCAGTCATGGGTTTATGACCATTTCCCTATGTTGAGGCCAAGTGAGGATTCAAAATGGAATAATCGTTTACCTACTGGAAGGAGATACCCTTACACTTGAGTTCAATAGAAGCATAAAGAGGCGTTCATTGCTAAGATTAGGGCCGGAAGATTTAGACGCTATGATAGTGGACAAGGTGGTGCTTTACCCATATACCTAAGGCTCAATGATGATGGAGTTGACCAACGCGAAATTTCAAGTGTGTCAACCTACAACTGACCGTTGTATCATCCTACAGGGTTTGTGATGTACAATCCTCGTAGAGTTCTACGTCAACTTGGGTATGTCCAGAACAAAGTTACCAAAGAATCTTTTGAGGTAGACAAAGAACACTCCGGCATTTCAGATTATTCAACACCTCCAGTGAAACTAAATTTCACCCAACACCAGTGGGTGGCTGTTGGAAAGACTATACCGCACTCCACTACCAACTTAAATTGGATGAGTTAACACCAATTCCTAACACTAGCGAAGACGATGACAATTACTTGTCTTGGTTTCTTGAGTGGGGTCATCCTTATGTGCTTAATATGGATCCATAAGCGGAAAAGTATAAAAACAAAGAGGTTAGTCCAAAAACACAGAATGAGCTAGTGAAGATAGTGAAGCATTGGAAGGATCAAGCCTTGATGATGTTATGTTATTACGCTAATAAATTTAGAATTTATTTAAATGCAAGTTTTTGAATAATATACAAGTTTGTGATGTTCTTTTGATATGTACTAGGCTTCTTGATGTAAGTTCGTTGTTAAGGACATTATCGGTTGCATTAATAGCAACCAAATGATGACGGATCCATAATTGAAGAAACTGCGGAACCAAATTAAATATATGCCCAACCCTGAAAAAGAAGGTCTCTTTGCGTATTCAAGTGCTTCAAGTGATGATGCCGAACCAAGTGGGACCAAGAGTAGCCGTCTTCATCTAGCGAAGCTTCTTCTTATACTCATGAAGAATTTCAAAAGGATGCTGAAACTCAAGGTCAACCAAAAACTGGACGTCGTGGTCGAGGTGGTCGAGGTAGTAAAGTTCGTGGCTAGGTTGGATTATGATGGATTATGAACTTCTTTCTCTTAGGTTGAATTTCTTTCTGTTATGATGGATTATGAACTTTTTTCTCTTAGGTTGAATTTCTTTCTGTTATGATGGATTATGAACTTCTTTCTCTTAGGTTGGATTATGAACTCGTCGTGTTAAGACTATGAATTTATTTCTTTTATGATGAATATGAATTTCTTTATTTTAGGTTGGGTTTTTAATTTCTCGTGTTAAGATTTTAAATTTAGTTCAAATGAATGACCTTTAGTTGACCAAGTTAGTTTCTTTTTGTGATGGATCTTTTTGAATCCAAAAGAAAGATTTTTGTATCATAAATGAAAAACCTACGTTTCAAGTTCCAAACCGTAAGTTCCCCTGAGATTTCCTACGGTCTGGAAAAAAATCCGTATGTAAACTCAGTGGAACTTACGGTTTGAATTTCAAACCGTATGTTAAACCCAAAAGTTGGGTTATTTCAGATCAAAGTGCACATGCGGTTTGAAATCCAAACCGTAAGTTCCCCTGAGTTTACATACAGATTGTTTTCCAGACCGTAGGCAATCTCAGGGGAACTTACGGTTTGGATTTCAGACCGTATGTTGAACCCAAAAGTTAATTTTTTTTGAAATAAAATGGTTCCTACGGTGGGTTTTCCAAACCGTAGGATAACTCAGGGCAGCTTACAGTTTAATTTTCAAACCATAACTTTACCAGAACAATTTTTTGACAGTACTGCGTTTTGAAATTCATACCATAACTTTACCAGAACAATTTTTTGACAGTACTACGGTTTGGAAATCAAACTATACTGGAACCTACGAATTGGAAATCAGACCGTATCCTATGCTACGGTTTGGTCGATTTACTTTTCCAAACCGTAGAGTATTTCCAAAAATGTCTTTTTTCTTTTAATTTAGTTAAAAAAGAGCCGATGGAAGATTAATTTAGGTTGTTATTGAATAATATATCCGTTAGGCATCTTCTTTTCAAGTTTACCTATATATATCACTCATCCCAAATCAAAATCTCACCTTCTAAATCTATTTTCTTCCCAAACATTAAAGCTTACAAATGGCTAAACCCAATTTCACTTTGGATGAAGACTTGTCTATTTGAAAAAACTATATACTATGTTATCCGAAGAGAGGAGAAGAGCGAAGGCAAGGTGGTTTGGTGAGTGTTAGTTATTGGGTAAAGATTTATGAAAACTTTTGTAACGAGACCGGTAATACTAATAACCGTGAGGGAGTGGTTTGAATGTTCGATTTGGATTCATACGCAAACAAGTTGAAGAATATATGGAATTACTTCGTATTTGTAATGAACTTCGACTTAGAGGTGTAACGGATGTTGAAGCCCTAGATCAAGATAGAAAGGAATGGAGAAAATGGAAAGGTTCCAATTTCAATTATGAAGCTCATTTCACCATCCTTAAGGACTTCTTGAATAGTCGTACGAGTAGAAGGTTCTAATGATTTACTTATGTAATATGGTTGTAATGTGGTTTAATGAATGATAAAACACAATTGAGTAATTTAAAATACAAATTTTATTCATAATGAAGCATACAAAAGTTTTTTGAAGCATACAAAAGCTTTTTCACCACCTTTCACTATATTTATTCATCTTGTTCGTAACTCATAACAAGTTCACATGGGGCATCCTTCGACAATTGTAATGCCCTCCAAAGTTCAAACCTTTCCTCGAACCGATTACACCAACCCTTGGGTATTTCTCCATTACCACCGCCTCCCATCCTTAATGGAGGTAATGGGCAATATTCTCTCAATTTGAGGCCGATAAAATGGTTCATCGATACAAACCCCATGATGACTCTCCTTGGTGACATTTCTTCGGTGAAAATACGTCTTATTGGTGCATATATAGCACTATATCCATAAGATAAAGTATGAATAACGCAATGGAATGAGTTGGCGAGTAGATAGCCACATATTGGCATTGACATCCAATATTCACTTGTCAATCTAGTGTTTCCCATTAAACGTCGTTCAAATGCTTGGAACTTCTCATTTAACGCATCCTCCATTTCTTCTCTTCCACATCTCATCATTGGCTTATAGAAACCGGGGAAACCACGTAGTTCAAGTAAACACTTTTGCCTTACATAAGTAATTTGGTCGTCACTCCAATCTTTAGCATCCTCAAAAGTTCCAAGTTGATCTACGAACACATGGTAACCAAATTTCCATCGCCCTCAACATCGTCGGTGGACTTAACGTACTTATGGATTAAAAAGTGCATATAATTTTTGAATATTGTATACGTAGGTCGAATATAATTACCTTCCTATCTATAGGGGGTGATATCATCGGACCTACTTCCATATAAACCGTCTTTTTCTCACCACTAGAAATTCTTTGTGGGGGTGGTTTGCGATGGTTCGACCATCGGTGCTTTTCCTTTGACATCATTACTTTGATTTCTTGCTAATTTCTTAACACCAATTGCACTTCCAAGTCTTATTTGGACTCCAATGCCATCATTTGTTGTTGAGCCTTCTTGGGATGTAACAACCGTCTCTTTGATTTGAACTCCACAAGCAACTTTTGTTGTTGAGCCTTATTGGGATGGAACAACCGTCTTCTTGGGCCCTTTGACCTTCACTTAACTATCTCGACTTGGTCCGCCTTCTTACATTTCATTTAATTTACGTTTGTTTGTTGCCTTACCTTTTCCTTTAATGACCTCCTCCTCATACAAGGCGTTCAAGCGCTCAAAACCCGAAAGATCTCTGTGGATTGAAGCCGGTAACTGTGGACCTTCTTGAACCACTCTCTTGGCTTCTTCCCTCCGTTCTTCTTTGTTTGTTGAGATAGAGGCCCACCATTACCTTTCTTCTTGGTTGGTTCAAGATTCTCATTTGACGTGTGAGGGAGGTTGAATTTCCGCAACTCATACAACCAAAGTTGTCTCTGTTCCGGATATAATGAAGCATACTTTTCAAATAGTTCTTTGTGCACCTCGGTGTCGCAAAACACTTCTCCAAAACCTTCATTGGGTAATGGATCATCGAAGCTAAGTTGTCTCCAAAAAAGATCGATGTCTTGGATTGGGATAACCTTTGGTGAGTACTTAGCTATAATATGCTTACATGGAAGGCCCAATGACGACATGTTGGGACAAACACAATCCCTTGGAATAAATTTCTTCAAAGCATTCACTTCCTTCATAATCTTTTTAATCGCCCAATGGGATACATAGAGATTAATTACTCGGATCCAATGGTTATCCAAATAAGTAGTATCCTTTCTAGATCGATTATACTCAAAATCCTAATTAACTCTATCGAGATCACGCTTAAAGTACTCATCCATAGCTTGAAAAATCACAACAAAACCACCATCGCACCCATTTAGCTTCCTCTTGAATCGAAAGCGAGATGACTCCACCGTGCTTGTGGCTTGGTTCCCATAATATTTATGCTTGTTTACCCATGACTCCTAAGTTTTTCTATTCATTGTAGATGGTAGACAAGATAGATGTGTTATTTTCATTTAATACCTACACACTAGCTAGAATATCAATAGGCCTTGTTTGTTTTTTAGTCAACACTTTTACTAGCTTTTTTTCTTCGGGGTTGAGCCTTGCCGAATAAGGATGATTAAGAAAACTCTTCGGGATAAGATGGTTATGATAACCCGATTTAACTTCGCTCAAAGACCACATTTTCTTTTCTTTGTTGAAATTAAATTGAAGGTTAAAAGGGACACCCGGTCTTCTCTGTATGAATAACTTTCTTTTTTCTCGAGGTCTTTGGTTAATACTCATAACCTTTTCTTTGATGACTCTCATATTTCCCACTAGACTCGCAAACCATTTGATAATTGTATTCTTTAACTTGTTTATTTTGGACTATAATACACTTCTTCTTCAACCCTTGTTCTCGAGCCCACTTCTTTGATTCCTGTTAGAGCACTGCTCGGTCAAACTCGCATGCGTTGCTATCTTAAGCATGTTTGTCAATGCTCGTGATCAAAACTATAAATCTTGATTTCTTGTCTCTTATAGCTAAGTCTCGGACTAGGATAGTAGGTGTAGTTGAGCTCAAGGACTTCATGGTGATTCATCATACAAGTAGAAGATCTACTCAAGGAACCGGTGGAACTTCTCGAAAAAAAGGTATGTGGAGACTTGAACTTATCTGTCACTCAAAAGTCTATCTATTCTCCTACTTTTTGAGACAAAATTCGTACGCTATATATATATAATAGATCATACACATTTGGTATTTCGATCCCAGTATACCTCGCCTATCTATATCTCGAAATATGTGTTGGTAAGCTTTTCGCTTCGACCAAGTTTATCTTTACCTAGTGACGAAAGTCATGAATGTTTCAGTCACTTTGAAAATTGCTTTGACGAGAAATAGAGTAACAACTACATAACGTCGTCTAAGAATGTTTCAATGATTGGAATGAGAGTTTAGATTACATAACCAATGGATTCCTTGAATCGAAGTTTTCGAACTTTGTTGATCTAGAGAACCGGAAGTATGGCAAGTACCAAGTCCGCGAACTCAGTCCACGAACTGCCGAAATTCTCAAACCCAAGAATTTCTGCTGGAGTTGACAAACTATTTGCGTGAGCCAAGTCCGCGAACCGGCGTAGTTCTCGAACCCGAGAATTTCTGCTGGAGTTTGTAAACTCTATCCGGTGTCTTAAGTCCGCGAAGCTGCGAACTTGAGAAGGTTATATATCTAAAGATGATTTCTGAACTTAATCTGAAAAGACTAAGGAATTCATTTGCAACCGTGGCTATTAAAGTTCATGAACCGATTCGAGTGAATCAAATCATCTTTGCTTAAATTTTATCTTGTGTAGTTACATAAGATTTCCTTGCAATTGAACAACTCTCTTAACTAGTTCATTTGAGTCAATTGAACTAGTTATGGTGAAGAAGAACATGGTTGGTATGAAACGCTATATGGTTAACCTCTTCGGGTAGACTATTGTTGAACCAAAAATGTACACGTTTGGATGCGGTTAACAAACCTAGAAGCTTATAGTCATTTGTGTATGACAAGCTAAGTTTCCGGTCTAAACGGTTGAGAAATATTAGCTTGAATCTAAATCAGGTTTTCATCTAACGGTGAATATTGATTGCTTTGTAACTAAAGCAAAATCCTGATTTGAAAGGATATATAAAGGAGACATATATTATTGTGGAAAAATAATCCCTACACCTTACGTGTGATACTAGTTTGCGTACTAGAGTCGTTTCTCCTTTAACCTTTGGTTTTCTTCTTCTAAAACCAGGTTAACGACTTAAATACTTCATTGGGATTGTGAAGCCAGACCGATATTACTTTTATCGTAGTTGTGTGATCTGATCTTGCATCTTCTATCGTAACAGTACAATCATATTGATTGGCTTGAGATCGTGAGAGTTCTCCGATAGGCAAGATATAAAAAGTAATCACAAACACCTTCGTCTCATCGTTTGTGATTCCATGACATCTTGTTTCGCTACCATATGATTAAGATTGTTGTGAGGTGATTGATTAATCTAGGTTGTTCTTCGAGAATATAAGACCGGATTATCATTTGGTTCCTGTTCGTCTTGATTATTATCAAAAGATGGAACAAAAACTTTTTAGGTTTTTCTGTGGGAGACAGATTGATCCTTTGATAGACTTTCTTGTGTGAGACAGATTTGTTTATTGTTAAAGCCTGCGATTTTGGGTCATAGCAACTCTTAGTTGTGGGTGAGATCAGCTAAGGGAATCAAGTGTGCAGTATCCTGCTGGGATCAGAGGCGTAGGGAGTACAACTGTACCTTAGATCAGTGGGAGACTGATTGGGGTTCAACTATAGTCCAGTCCGAAGTTAGCTTGGAGTAGGCTAGTGTCTACATTTGCGGTGTCCTCGTTAACAAAATTCTGGTGTCTGTGTTATTTCTTTTTATTCATTATATTTGTTTATATAATTGAAATAATACAGGTTATGAGTTTGAATCAATCAATTGGAAATCCGACCTTTGGTTGTTGATTGGTATTGATTGATCCTTGGACATTGGGATTTGGTACTGTCCAAGTTATTCCTTGTGTTTCATCAGGACTCGCTGATTTCTATTATCTTGAGTGAATCAAAACAAGAGAGAGATATTAACTCCTTGAGATACTTTTACCTAGATTGAGTCTGACTGTTTAGTTGATTCTCTAGAAAGTGTTTCGGAGTTAGTCCATACAGATTGCTAAGCGAATTATTGGGTGGTGTTGTTAGACCCCCATTTTTTCAATTGGTATCAGAGCAGGCAAACACGTTAAGACCTCACAAGTCTGTGTTTGTAGCGATCTGATTCTATGGATAAGAGTACTATCTCTGATAAACGCAATACCAGAAATAAGTGTTCTATCTCGTCCAATTCTAAAAAGAAGGGTTCTACTATCTTGTACTTAGAAAAACCTTCAACACTGACGAGACAGACTAACACCGACATGTGTTCTTCTGATAACCCTTCAATTGAACGGGAAACAGATGAAGAGAGTCAATTGATTCTAAACCTTGCTAGAATCCAAGATGATAGATTTAATCGGTTAAAACATCATGTCGACGTTCTACTTGGTGTAATAAGAAATTGCAAATCCAAAGGAAACTCTGATGTTCAGTCATCGTGTACGTCTCTTGAAGCTAGTCTCAGAAAACATGTCTTGGAATTTGAATATCGCTTGAGTAAACTCTCTATTCAAGGATGATCAAAGCAATCTAATATACCAAGTACTTCTGACACAAAATATGGTTCATGTTCAGAAGCAAAAACAGGAATCCCTTCTTGTAAAACGAATGTTCCTGGAGTTACCATCAATCAAAAAGGCTGCACATCAAATGAAGGGAGGAAATCTTCTAACGATGGTTTTAAGGTTGTACTATCTAATCATTCTGATGATCAGAAAGTATGTCTTGTCTGTGAAACAAAGAGTTCGGTGAAACAAAATGGAACCTCTAAGTTGAACAAAAACTCTTTGGTTCAACTTCAACACACCTTTGATTTGATTCTTAAAGGTGTAACTAACATTCGTATGTCTAAACCAATTGGTTTTCGTACCTACCCTGTGTATGTTACCAGGAAAGTCAGTTCAATGAGTTCCTCAAACAATCGAGAACAAAACAGAAATCTGAATAAACATCATCTAAAGGAAGATCGTGTGATGATCTCTGAAAATAATATTGCTCCTGTTGAGAAAGAAAGTTCAGATGAAAGAAGAAATATTGATGAATTGAGAGATAATCTGAACAAGATAATTAAAGGGTATAAAGAATTCATCAACAGGTTGTCTTCCTCATCAAACCAAAATTCTTCTGGTAAGAACTTAAACTATGTCTCGTATTTTGATGACAATAAGTTTTATGATAATTTCTCACATAACAAGGGATTATTTCCTCGTCTCGGAAGGAAAAAGAAACTTGGACACAAACACAAATCTCTTGATGAGCATATTTCTCATACCTGTGCTAATTAATCACAAGGTTTAAAGATCTTACTCATAAAAACCTTGTTGAGTAAGATGTGTTGATATTTAGGTATACGTTTGGCATGAGCATCTGTTAAGTTGAGCTATCTTCTTATCGTCCATAGCGAAACGATTACAGACTTGCTGTGCTTAGAGTATTGTTTTGGTCTAAAGTTACTTCTCATTTTTGTTAGGAATTCCTCCGTTGAATCTTGGTTCTTGCTACATCCAGGTTCAAAAGTCTTTTTCAAAAGCCATGTTTTTTTTTGGCTTCTTTTTCTGGGTCATGTTGTACTCGAACGGATACTCGTGTTCTGGCACGAGTCAACTGTTAAGAAAACCCTAGAATCTCTTCTCTAAGTTGGTTTCTGGGCTATCAAGTATGTCTTATTCTTCATCTTGCTATGGTGGTTTCGCAAGAGGATTCCTTTACAAAGAAGTTGTTGTCGAGTCTAAGAAGAAAAGAACTCTTGTAGATGAAGATCATCCCAATGCTTCATATTACTTTGCCTATGTCCATGAGGATGTTGAAAAGGATGATATGATTTCTGCTGAAGTTGTTCACGACTTTCTTAAGTACTTTGGAGAAGAAAGATAAGAGATCATTGCTACTCTGAAAAATCTTGATGCTTTGAAAACTGAGTTGAAAAAGGTTACTACTGACCTTGGTCTCATTAAGTCATGCATCAATGATCTTCGCAAAGAGAATCACCACTCCGATGTTGCAATAAATGATGTCTTTCACAAGCTCAAAGACCCCATGACTCGTGAAGTTCCTGAACCGTCCATATGATCTTAGTTCATGTTCGAAAACTGTACTGGAGTATGTTTTCCTTTAGCTTGTTGATTTACTATTGTTTCCTAGTATGTCTTCTGTTTGGTTTAGTTGGAAGAATAACTAGTGCTTTGAATAACAATGATTGTGACTACACATAGCTATTATTTTCATCTTCTTGTTTTTAGGTTTTTTGGTTTAAAATTCTAAAACTATTTGGAGGATGATATCTTGAAATACTTTTTATTTTGTTATATTGCAACTTGTTATGGGATATTTGTGTTTACGTCCGTGAACTTTGTTGTCCCATATTTTTGTCAAAAGTAAAGTCGTTCATGATCGGTATTCATGTATTGGTTTAAGAATGAATAGACTTTTGACATATACAAAAGTTAAGCCTATATTGTCAACCCTTGACGGATAATAGGTTAAAATCTTTTGTATCCAAGTATTATTGCTATTGTATATGCTTGTGCAAAAGAATGAATCCTTGTGTATTCCGCCGTATAGATCTTCATTGATCCATTTTTTTGTATTACCGTGAGTCTCCGTGATGTTTCTTATGTTGAGAACGATACAACTAAGTTGATTATTTTTGATTAGCTTGGTTGGTTGTTCCGTGAGGTACGTTATATTGAGCATTTAGAACTAAATTAATCATCTCCTTGGTTATTTAGTTATTACTCCACAAGTTCTCTTGTGTTGAGTACATGAACGATTAAGCCAATCACTCTCTTATATGATTAACTTAGTCGTTGCTCCGTAAGTTTACTTACGTTGAGCACAATGAATTAAATTGATAACTTTTGTGGTTAATTTGATTATGTATTCCGATTAGATTATTCTTGGGTTTACTTGTGAATAATTTGATTGAGTGTTGGATATAAAAATCATTCTCATGGTTTTGGTGTCCAATAAAATCCTCCTTTTCTCTTGAAATTAAGGTCGATCGTTGTTGTTCCCTTGGGAATGACATCAAATGGGGGAGAGTTCTTTTGAACTTGTGCTTAATGGTCATATCTTGAGGGGTGTGCGGCTGTGGAATTTTAGAGGCAGGGGTTATCTTGTGTCTTTAAACTCCTTGATGAATGTTGTTAGATTAGGCTATATGATTGCATCTAAATAAGATGATGTGTGTTTCTTTCTCTCAGTCATGAAATGTCTCTTACGGAAATTTCATTATGATCCCGTTCTTGTACATTTTCCAATTTTATTGACAAAAAGGGGGAGAATTAATATGTAGTTCACACTACAAATACATATGGTTTTCGGATCATTGTGTAAGGGGGAGTGGTTTTCATGTGAGATGGAGTATTTATTAAGGGGGAGTGATACATATGACCATAGTATTATTGTTGAAGTTGTGATACAATTGGACTTTGACACTGCAGAATAATACTATGACACTGTATAACAATGATCGAGACCGATGATTTCTCATTGTTATAGCTACGGATCTTCAACAACGGTGATGCTAAACTTACAACCTTTGGGATCATTGGAGTACTTGGAAGTGATGAAGATTTCGAGGAATGTTTAAGATTAGACATGTGGAATAGGAGCTACAAAAGTTTCATTATCTTTTTTTTTATTCCATATGTATTGATAGTTTTGTCATTAATATTGACAAAGGGGGAGATTGTTAGAGCACTGCTCGGTCAAACTCGCATGCGTTGCTATCTCAAGCATGTTTGTCAATGTTAGTGATCAAAACTATAAGTCTCGATTTCTAGTCTCTTATAGCTAAGTGTCATACTAGGATAGTAAGTGTTGTTGAGCTGAAGGACTTCATGGAGATTCATCATACAAGTAGAAGATCTACTCAAGGAACCGGTGGAACTTCTCGACAAAAAGGTATGTGGAGACTTGAACTTATCTGTCTCTCAAAAGTCTATCTATTCTATCTCCTACTCTTTGAGACAAAAGTAGTATGCTATATATATAGACTAGATCATACACATTTGGTATTTCGAGCCGAGTATACCTCGCCTATCTATATCTCGAAATATGTGTTAGTAAGCTTTTCGCTTCGACCAAGTTTATCATTACCTAGTGACGAAAGTCATGAATGTTTCAGTCACTTTGAAAATTGCTTTGACGAGAAATAGTGTAACAACTGCATAACGTCCTCTAAGAATGTTTGAATGTTTGGAATGAGAGTTTAGATTACATAACCAATGGATTCCTTGAACCGAAGTTTTCGAACTTTGTTGACCAAGATAACCGGAAGTATGGCAAGTGCCAAGTCCGCGAACTGCCGAAGTCAAACCCGAGAATTTCTGTTGGAGTTGACAAACTACTTGCGTGAGCCCAGTCCGCGAACTGGCGTAGTTCTCGAACCCGAGAATTTCTGCTAGAGTTTGTTAACTCTATCCGGTGTCTTAAGTCCGCGAACCTAGTCTGCGAACTTGAGAAGGTTATATATCTAAAGATGATTTCTGAACTTAATCTTAAAAGACTAAGGAATGCATTTGCAAACCATGGCTATTAAAGTTCACGAACTGATTCGAGTGAATCAAATCATCTTTGCTTCAATTGTGTCCTGTGTAGTTACATAAGATTTCCTTGCAATTGAACAACTCTCTTAACTAGTTCATTTGAGTCAATTGAACTAGTTATGGTGAAGAATAACATCGTTGGTATGAAACGCTATATGGTTAACCTCTTTGGGTAGACTATTGTTGAACCAACAATATAAACGTTTGGGTGCAGTTAACAAACCTAGAAGCGTACAGTCATTTTTGTATGACAAGCTAAGTTTTCGATCTAACGGTTGAGAAATATTAGCTTGAATCTAAATCAGGTTTTCATCTAATGGTGAATATTGATTGCTTTGTAACTAAGGCAAAACCCTGATTTGAAAGGCTATATAAAGGAGACATCTAGTATTGTGCAAAACTAATCCCCATACCTTACGTGTGATACTAGTTTGCATACTAGAGTCGTTTCTCCTTTAACCTTTGGTTTTCTTCTTCTAAAACCAGGTTAACGACTTAAAGACTTCATTGGGATTGTGAAGCCAGACCGATACTACTTTTATCGTAGTTGTGTGATCTGATCTTGCATCTTCTATCGTAACAGTACAATCATATTGATTGGCTTGAGATCGTGAGAGTTTTCCGATAGGAAAGATATAAAAAGTAATCACAAACACCTTCATCTCATCGTTAGTGATTCCACGACATCTTGTTTCGCTACCATACGATTAAGATTGTTGTGAGGTGATTGATTAATCTAGGATGTTCTTCGGGAATATAAGACCGGATTATCAATTGGTTCCTGTTCACCTTGATTATTATCAAAAGACGGAACAAAAACTTTTAGGGTTTTTCTGTGGGAGATAGATTGATCCTTTGATAGACTTGTATATGTGAGACATATTTGTTTATTGTTAAAGCCTACGATTTTGGGTCGTAACAACTCTTACTTGTGGGTGAGATCAACTAAGGTAATCAAGTGTGCAGTATCCTACTGGGATCAGAGGCGTAGGGAGTACAACTGTACCTTGAATCAGTGGGATACTGATTGGGGTTCAACTATAGTCCAATCCGAAGTTAGCTTGGAGTAGGCTAGTGTCTGTAGCGGCTTAATATAGTGTGTATTCAATCTGGACTAGGTCCCGGGGTTTTTCTGCATTTGCGGTTTCCTCGTTAACAAAATTCTGGTGTCTGTGTTATTTCTATTTCCGCATTATATTTGGTTATATAATTGAAATAATACAGGTTGTGCGTTTGAATCAATCAATTGGAAATCCGACCTTTGGTTTTTGGTTGATATTGATTGATCCTTGGACATTGGTATTTGGTACCGTCCAAGTTATTCTTTGTGTTTGATTATGACTCGCTGATTTCTATTAGCTTGAGTGAATCAAAACAAGAGAGAGATATTAACTCCTTGAGATACTTTTACCTAGGCTGAGTCTGACTGTCTAGTTGATTCTCTAGAAAGTGTTTCGGAGTTAGTCCATACAGATTGCTAAGAGAAATATTGGGTGGTGTTGTTGGATCCCCGCTTTTTCAAATCCTTCTTTATCTTCCCATTCAAAGTTGTTGGCATAGTGAGCACTTGTATATTCGGACAAAATATCCATAGCTGCAGGTTGATATTCCATTGGTTCAGGTTGATCTTCCATTGGTTCAAGTTGAAGATCGAGTTAGAAATATAAAAAATATTGCAAAGGATTAGAAAATTATGTATCTGAAAACATAGAGATTCGGTTTGGAAAGAAAACCGTAGACAAGGATACGGTGGGGAATACCCACTGTAAGTCACCCTGTGATTCACTACAATAGTTTTTTCAAGCCGTAGGGTTTTTTGGGATAAAATATGGATTAGAAACCAAACCGTAGAAGCATGAATATCATTAATGCTTCTACGGTGTGAAACATCATCGTAGGTAATATACGGTTTGGAGTTCATATTTTCCAAACCGTAGGTTCTGAAATCAAAATATTTTACGGTGCGGAATTATGAAGATTCCATCACATAAGGCAACCTACGGTTTGGAAAGATGAGTTATCCAAACCGTAAACTTTGCCTACGGTTTGGAAATATGAGTTATCCAAACCATAAACTTTGCCTACGGTTTGGTCGATAATATATCCAAACCGTATGTAGCTTACGGTTCAGATTTGGGGGTTTTCAAAAAACAAAAAAAAAATCCAACTTTCTACGTACTTTATGTTCATATTCATCTTCTTTGGGTTAGGTTAGAGGTATATTTGGTTCTTGATATTCATCTTCTTTGGGTTCTTCAAATTCAAAATAGTGTTCATATTCTTCATTTATAGGTTGAGCTTGTGGTTGGGTTACAAATTCTTGATTATCTATAGGAGTTGGAGAATTTTTGTTTGATTTGGTAGATGAGGATTTACCTACCTCACTAATCTTACGAGAGCCACTCATTTGGATTGATAAAACCTAAATTTCAAGGTTTTTCTCAAACTTTTTCTTCTTCCTTCACTAATCTTGATATTTTGATTTTCAGAAACTAAGTATAAATCAAATAATTCATAGAGGACATTTTAGTCAATACATAAAATAGTTGGATAAGGGGTTTTCTTGGTTACTATTTGGAAACCCATGTTTTGTCATTTTGTGAGCCCTCAAAACTTTTTTTAGGAGCCCCTATAATAGGTTTCTTTATAAATGATATTTTTAGTAAGAAAATAATGAATTTTCGGATTTAATATTTAGGGTAATTTTAGGATATTCTAAAACTTTATTTTAAGAGTTTTCATAAGTTAAAAAAGTTTCCTAAAATTAGTAGATACCTTTGGGAAACAAGTTTTTTACATTTTTGTTAAATTTAGAGTTTGTTCAGGGGTAGTTATCTATTTAAGGAGCTCAAAAAATAAAAAATTGAATGAGACTCTTTTGTTAATCAAATTATGTTTTTGATGTTTAATTTTATCTTTATTTTTTTTTATTGTCGGGTTCTTTCTAAGTTCTAAATACTAATCATATCTATAGTTGTGATTCTTCGGAGTTACAAGGTCTTGATCAGTGTTCATAGTCGGTATTCCCAAAACTAATTTGAGGTATTAAAAATGTATCAGTTACTTTTATAGTTTTATTTAGCTGCGGCGATTATCATCTTATGTAATACTTTAAACTGGATCATACTTACTGAGTACTGATTGAACAACATCAATATCTTTTTTCTTCTGCCACATCGTAGAAAAAAAAAAGAAATTAGTTTTCTGTTTGCCGTATCGTAGTGATTTTCGAGTAACCGAGACCAACAATATATCCCACGAATATCAAAGTTGATAACTTTGATAGAATCTAAATATTTATAAGAAGGTTTTAATTGAGTATGTTGTGTGAAGAAAAACAAATATCCATAAAACGTGCTGGCTGGAAAAAGAGATGCTTCTTCTATGGGAAGTTAGTCGGCCTCTCTTCTTCTGATAAATAACATTTTATACAGGCATTGGGATGATAATTTATTTTTTTTGTTGAATTGATTTTTTTTGGATAATTTTTCATCTCGACAGAAAATGAGAACTGCAATATAGTTTTGTTCTGAAATCTTGTAAGAAGAATAAAAAAAATGTTATTTCACAGAATAAACATCAGGAAATTACCGTCCCCTAGTTTTTCCTCGAAATTTTTAATTAGTAACCATCCTAATTAGTAATTCGATGAATTAATCGCGAATCATTCGCCAATTTTACCGAACTGATCGTATCAGAACGACTCGGCCGAATAACTTAACTCTGAACCTAATACACAGATTTTTATTGTGATTACTAACCACTATAAAAAAAGGTGTTGCTAACATGCTGCTGTCACCTAGATTAATGATACAGACATGCACTGAAATGATATATATAGCCGGAGGCTCTTTTGCCATTAACTCATGTATTAGTAGTAATGGTTTTCTGTTTCTAATATATCTAGCCGTGCTTTATGTGGAGTAAAATTTTCTTCCCACCATCCAAACTCGTCGTTAAGTTAGAATTCACAAACTTAATTAGAGATTGTTTTCACGGAAAATGGGTTATTTGTCCAAATATTTTTAAAACATGGTTCTAATGGACGAGTAAAAATTAGTATGGGTGAAATGGACAGAAAAAAATAGCAAGAATGATACTGGATTCATCATGGCTTAAACTTAAAAAAGAGCGACGATGAAACTGGATGCATGTTTATGTAAATTAAAAATAAGAAAAAATATTAAAAAATGGGTAGGATGAAACTGTTTACATCCTGGCTATTTTTACATTCTCGTCTATTTAAACAGTATCAAATTTTACATGTTTTTTTCATCCAGGAATTATCATTATTGGGCTAATTATTAACCAATTCTGTGTAGTTTTCAATGACGCGAAGCACATCCAAATGACGGAAACCAAAACTAAATGTAAAGACTATTCTATAAAACTGAAATAAAACAAGTAGAGTATTATATTATATATTAGGAAATGTGTCCAATTCCGATGCTAACGGAATTATTTGCGAAACATCTCATCGGATCGATCTTTCTTAGCAGTCCAAATTCAAGGACATGACTAACCAAATTTAATGTAAACCCTCATGAGTAATTTGAATACAATAAGTGCTCTGGTTAACTTGGGTTTTATTGTGCTTGTTTGTTTTTTTCTCTATCTTCAATGAATCATTCTTGGGCTTACGTACATATCTGACGAACTTTACAAAAGAACGAAGAGTCCCTTTGGAAGAGTCATATTCCTCGGAAAGAACGATTCAAAATTAAACTAAAAAGATTTGTGGAAATTTTTAAGGAACCCAGGTTTGAACCCTCTCTCTTCTAGAAACCCATCAATAAGATGGAATATATGTATAGCAAAATATGAGATCTACGGTTCAGATTAGTAAATTTATATTAGATTTATATATTCAAACACATTATCTGTTACTAACACATTATTATCAAGTGGGAATGTTATAAACACCCCTACTATCCATGGTCTATCACAAATACCATTAATGGCATAATTGGAATTGTGAATAGAAAAATAATTCACATAATCCCATTTTTAACCTTTACTTCTTATACTTCATCTTCTTCTTTATTCTCACTCGAGAAAAACCAATGAAACTGTCTCCATCTCCATCTCCGTCGCCACTACGACCACCACCACCATCTTCATCGTCTCCGTCGTCGCAACACCACCTCCACTACATCACCATCTCTACTTCCGCCAAAATTCCAGAATCATCTTTACTCCAATATCTCCATAATCAGATCTCATAAAGTATGTTTTTAGATTCAGAGATTTAAAGTTCCAGATTTCGATTTCAGGTAATTTTTGAATTTAAAGATTTGTGTGTTTGAACCATTGAAACTTAGTTATGATTTAGTTATCCTTCCTCTTCTAATTTCAAACAGATTCAAAGATTAATTTGATTTTTGATTTTCAATTTGATAATTTCGAATCGAGATTCAGATTTCGTGTGGATTTGAGTTGAAGATTTGATTCAGTGAATTTTATTATTGAATTCATAGGGTCAATTACAGTGGTGGGTTAATGTTTTGGTCGTGTATTGATGTTGGATGGTGGTGTTGGTGTTGTTGCAGCGTTGGTGGTGGAAGTTTCAACAATGGTGTTTTGGTGAATGTTAAACAGAGAAGATGAAATTGAAGAACTGAATCTAGGGTTTATGGGTTGAAGTTTGTTTGGTGGTTGAAATGGTTTATGTAGTGGTTGTATGTGAGATTGCAGGTGGTATGAAAAGATGCTTGTGTTTTGTAGGTGGTTTTTGGTGTTCTTATAATTGGAGTCTGGTGGCAGCGGCTGTGGCGGTGGTTAGTGAAGATGCAGGTGATGTTGATGTTAATGCATTGTCTTGAATCTTCTTTTGATTACATACAAATTTCAAGGGCGTTGATCGATTCCAGAGATGAGAAAGAGATTTGGGACTGATGATTCAGAGAGATATGGTGGATTTTGTGGGTTGTGTTGATTGCAAAACTAGATATTTTCAAGTTTGAATTGCAGGTATAACTCAGCAAGAACAAGGAATGAGTGTATGCCTCGGTTTGGTGGTTATAGTAATGAAATGCATATGAGGTTTGCAGAAATGATGATGGTACTGTGAGACAGATATGAAGCTGCAATGAAATAAACTGGTTTCAGTGATGGGTTAATTATGTTGTTGTTGATATTCATTGAAGTGGGAATCTGAGATAGTTCTGAAGCTACGGAGAAATGAAGAAAGAATGGATACTGTGTTGGCTCAATAATGGTTATATGAATGCCTAAGTTTCAAATAAAAATTGCAGGTGTTAGCAGGTTGATGGTTATGAGCCACTGAATGCAATGATATGTATGTATGCAAGGAAATGATATTGCAGGTGCAATGAAAAGCTGCAGTTTGTGTGTGGCGTTGCAGTCGGCCTGAAGCTGAGATAGAGTAGATGAATGCTAGGAAAATAAAATGGGACATGTTGGTTTGATGCTGAGAGGTTGAAGCTGTTGTTAGATGTAGGGATGTTCAGAAGAGAGTTTTGTTAATCGAAGTGAAGGATTGTGGTTGTCTTTTTGCTTGTACGCGTGCAACTTGGTATATGTCTGTTGGTGTTGTTGGAATTGGTGGTTATCTGCTTGACTGATCACAACTGTTCCGTCGGGAAGGTAAAGTAATTGCAACCCTGGACAACCTCATCAAATTACTTCCAACTTTGGAAAAAACTTGACCAAGTTGCTTCCACTATTGGAGACAACTTGAGCTAGTTGCTTCCTTTTTCTGGAGACAACTTGAGAAAGTTGCTTTCACTTTTGGAGGAAACTTGAGCTAGTTGATTCCAGTTCCGAGGCAACTTGGTTATGTTTTTGGGTCCATTCATTCATCGGAAATTATCTTATACCTACATCTTAGAGTAGTTGTGACGAATTTGTGGTGCAATGGTAACACAGGGTTGTGTTGAGTTGTTGATTATGGTTGTGTTGCTGATGCTCATGCTTAAAAGTCAAGAGGGTAGATGAATGCTTAGGAGTTGAGAAGGATTTCAATATGTATCAAGGCATTGAAAGCAGAACAAGAAGTTGTTGCTGATGGTGTTTGACTAGGGGCATGGAAGTGACTGCAGCTATCGGCTCATGTTGCAAGTGTACATAGACGGTTGTGGTCATGAAGCTGTTGCGGGTAGAGTTGCAGTAGCAGTGATGGAGGATGTAGTGTTGTATGGTGGTGGTTTGAATTATTGTTGAGCACTGAAGGTGTGGCGAACCTGTGGCGCAATGGTAGCACAACTGACTATATGTCAGAAGATGTGTGTTCGACTCACACTAGGTTCACTTATTTGTGTATAATTTTTATTGTTTTGCAGAAAACTTGTGCTAGTTGCATCCATATGTGGAGACAACTTGAGCTAGTTGCCTCTATTATTGAAGACAACTTCAGCAAGTTGCCTCCAGATTTGGAGACAACTTTCAGCAAGTTTCCTCTAGATGCTGGTGGTGGAATTGGTGGTTGCTGGTGGTGATTGGTGGAGGTGGATGAAAGTGGTGGTGGTTGGTGGAGGTGGTGGGTAGTGGTAGTGGTTGTTGGTGGTGTACAGTGGCGCTGGTTTTTGGTGGTGGTAGTTGGCGGTGGTGGTTGGCGGCGGTAGTGGAGGAAAATGGCGGTGCTGGTTGGCGGTGATGGTGGTTGGTGGTGGAGGTAGTAGACAGTGGTGGTGATTGGCGACGACGGTGGTGGTGGTGGTCGTTGGTGGTGGACAGTGGTGCTGGTTTCCGGCGGTAGTGGTGAACAGTGGCGGCGATTGCCGGTGGTGGATAGTGGCGGTGGTGGTGTTCGTCGATGGTGGTGTCTGTTGCGGTGGTGGACAGTGGTGGTGGTTGGCGGTGGTCGTCGGTGGTGGTGGTTGTGGTGGTCGTTGGTGGTGGTTGGTGGTGGTGGTTGTTGGCGGTGGTGGACAGTGGTGATGACGGACAATAGAGGTTTTCTTATTTTATTTTTTTTTTCGAATAGTGGTTAGTGGTAATGGTTTTGTATATACATTACACAAAAGAGGGTATTTTAGTAATGTATTATGCTTAGGGGTATTTGTAAAGTTCAAAAGGGTATATTTGCAATGGGTCTCATAGTAGGGGTATATAGATAATGTTCCCTATTATCAATTGATTGATTCCATTTTGTGAAAAATACTAGAACCCCCTACTATATGGGTTCAATATATAGAAGCCCCACTAAATGGATCCTCCCCTATCAACTCCATACTTCACTTTTTAATATTTCTAGGCCCAGAACTTTGGATTTCAACGCTTGGTAATAAAGTTTAGGGTTTGGGGGAAATTCGTAATACCAAAAATGCCCTTTACTATATATACCTAATGAAATAGGATATAGGTTTCATTTCCAGATTCATTTTCATTTTCACTTTTTCTCACTTTTCTCTCGTCTCTGCTCTGAAGAAATTTAGGGTTCTCCATCAAAACGAAGAAAACAATTGCAGAGAGCAAGAAAACGATTCTCTCTCCATCGATCTTCGCTGATGACGTTTAGGTATTACAGAAGAACGAAATCAATCAATCATTTTTGGTTTTAGATTGAATCTAATTTTAATTTTACGGCTGTGGATGTAAGTGTTTTGAGATCGAGTTTTTAAGCCCATAAGTTCTAGATCTGGCTTGATTTGATTGGATTTGAAGTAATTGTTAATTTAATTTCAGATTCCTAACACGATTTTAATCTCTATTTCTGATTTTATATTTGTAAACAACTTTGTTGATTAGAAAGCTTTCTATAATTTCAACTAAAATTTCGTGATGAACTCGTGATCGGAGTTCAAATTTGTTATAACCTGCTCTTTGCAATGCTTTTAAGATGAAAATATGGAAAAAAATAATATTATAAAACTTCTTTTAGGTTTCTTTATTGAGAATCACTCAGTCTCTTTTATCTTAAATATCGATTTAAAGTCTGTTTTCAGATTCGCTATCAACGAATCATCATCTTTATTACCCATATATTTGTTATGAATTTCATATAATTTCACTGAATTGCTCAATCTTGTGTACTTTACTTCTGATTCTATGTAGTTTGATACATCTATGTCAATGAAATCGAATTTAAGTATTACATAGTATTTTTTGTTGGAAATGAGAGGTGGTGATACGGTTGGTTGTGGAAATGAAATTGCAGGTTGATTTTTGAACTAAATTGTTGGAACTAAAACAAGGAGATGTGATGATGTTGATGGAATTTGCAGAATAAAGGAGTAGAGATGTGGTGGTGACTGAGATAAAAATGCAGACTAATATTCCACTCTGGAAGTACTCATGGGATCCATTATCTTTCAAACATTGCAGGTATTACGAAACTCTCTCCCCCTAAACTAGAACCATGAAATTAATTGTTGTTGTAAGCTTCCTTCACCATCAAATAGGCATTAAGTTCGACTAGAAACAAGTCTACTCGACGCCTCTTAAAATATTATTATTTTCTTGTTTAAATATCCTTGGCCATTATCACTCTAAACTCGAGGAAATTGTTGTTCTCGATGTCAACTGGCCAGTATGGCTTAGTAGTCAACTCCTGGAACCATGTGTATGTGGATAGTCTATGCCACTGAATACCTCCAAATTCTTCATTATCACTATTCGTGATCCATCTAATACATCACCCACCTATTTGTTTATTTACAAAATTAAATAAGGTAGCTTCCCCACATATGATTCTCGTAAACTTAATGTGAAGGGTATATTTTTAAATGAAGTGCCAAGCTGCTTATATACGTATAATAGAAGAGAAAATGTCTTTAGTGGTGCAGGGGAACATTTGGTGTATCTGGACATGTATATGGTCCATATTTGTTATAATATCTTGAATCCGAGCTCTGCCTGGTTTAGAATAGCCTTGATTCGTAGGCATTTCTTGACAATTCTTCTCTTGAAGGATTCTTTGTATTTGCTACTTATGTACAGTTATGAACGTCCCTTTGTTATTGTGTAGATGACACTAGTGGACATGCCACTGGAGAATCGAGGATTGGTTCCAATCTCTGTTCCTTTCCTCGACCGTCTGTTGTTTTGGTTTTGAGTTAAAATTCTTTGCAATTTCTCAATGGTCGTGATTGAATTATTTGTTTATGGTTAGGCACTTCATTTTCGATGTCCTGCATCTTATTGTTTATTAGAGTTCGTAATTGTTGAGTACAGAAGCCATATGCATGTGTAAGTCCAAGTTATACAAATAAAATGCATGTCTAACTCCTAGTTACACAAGTCAGATGTATGTGTAACTTTCGTCTACACATGTTATATGCATGTGTAATTCCCAATTACACAAGTATTTTGTATGTGTACCAGCTGATTACACTCCCGGTTACACTAGTAATATACGTATGTAACTCCTAGTTACACATGCTAATATACATTATGAAGTTTCTTTAGATATCTGACCTTTTTTGGATGTGTAACTATTGGTTACACATGCTAATTAAATGTGTAACTTTTAGGTACACAAGCTAAATGGATGTGTAGCTACTAGTTACACATGCTAATTAGATGTGTAACTTATAGATACACATGCCAATTTAATTGAATATGATACAAGGAAATTCTTTTCTTGTACAATGATTAGAGGAATTTCTTGGGAAGTTTTGATTTATTTTTGAAGTGCAGGATGAGGGCTTACTGTCTTGGACGAAATTGAAGATGCACTTTTTTGTTTTGAGTTACATGGCAAGCCAATACATTTCAGATCAGTGTTAGTGCTAAAATGGGGAATTCATAGCTCAATTTACCTACTTTTTTTATGAACTTCGATATTATACCTGGGTTTTGTTAGTGTCCTTGATAACTTGACTTTCATCTTTCAGTATCTAGTTTCAGGTTTGTATCCTTACTGACCTTTTTTGGATGTATTGTAATACTCTTTTTTTGTTTGATAGGAGCTACAATATATTTTGTTATTACCAGTAACGTTATAAAAAAGCATAAATAGGAATTGATGTGTTATACTAGAACGTTGTACTACATAATTATGTTATAACAATTGAGAACATTTTAGCAAAGTTAGGTGTTGGCTTGTTTTTCAGATTACGGATGTACTGGTCTTTTGGAATGAACAATCAGGGGATTCCATTATAGCCAAGTGTTGTTTGAGTAATGACTTGGTAATTGATGAAATACCATTTCATTCTAATTATTAGATGTCTTTTTGTGCTCGCAATGCTAAGGTAGTTTCCTTGAAAAGTCTTAGTGTAAGGTCTGGAGCACATGCGTCACGCAGTTGAAGTTGTGCCAGCTTCGGTTCTTTTCTTACATTTTCCTATCCTATTTTTCTATATATATTAAAATATTTTTATTATTTACATTACTCAACTAGAATTAGGCTAGGTGATTATGGATGCTACCAAGATGATTCGGTAAATTACTATATAATAATTTTCCTTGTTGCACTGTAAGTTAAATATTCAGCGTTTTTGCTTTATATGTACAAAGATATTTTAGGTTTACATGCCACTGTATATGTGTAACTACTGGTTACACATGCCACTATGCATGTGTAACTCCTAATTACACATACAACAAGCATGTGTTTACTCTGAGTTACACTACCCATATCCATGTGTAAGTCCTAGTTACACATGCTAAAAATGAATAACAAAATTGTTTTTTGCATCAATTGATTTTGCATTTATGAATCTAAGTACATTTAACCTTACATAGATTGAATGATAATTAATTCAGATGATTTTACACGTATTGGTTGGACTGTCTTATGACAGCTTGTTGATTCAGTCATATCTTTATTTCTAGTTGATTTTTTCCTGTTAGAGGGGAACCTACTGAGCGCCAGGTAACTTCATCTTTTCTTTGTTATCTTTCTATGAATACGTCAGTTTTGTGGCATGTTTACTTGAGTTAATTCTTTGCTTCGATGGACCTAACAATACTTGCACAGATGTAAGTGAAAGTTACACTAGTAAGATTCACGTATGCCTAAATGAATCAACCATTATGTTTCAGCTTTGGATGCCTTCAATTTCATTAACTTGTTATGCCTTTAATTTCACTAGATGTGTAATTTCTAGTTACACAAGCTAAATAGATGTGTAATTTCTAGTTACACATGCTAATTAGATGTGTAACTTTTACTTACACATACCGATTGAATATGTAAATTCCGGTTTTGGTGATTGAATTACTGTTACACTAGTCGGCTGCATGTGTAACTTACTGTTACACAAGTTATATGCATGTGTAATTTCTGATTACACATCTCTTTTCATAGTTTTTTTTCCTGATTACTTTAAGTTGGTTACATGGCATATGCTCTACAAATTCTGTTTTTTTTTCTTCATCCCAACCTAATTCCATGAGTGTTATTTTCTTTCAGATATCCAAGCATTTTGAAATCGAGGAAGACAAGAAGGGAAGAGAACATTTTTATTGCAGAATATCGTGGCTTATTTCGAAGATATAGTGGCTTATTTCGAGGATTTCGTTTTACATATCTAGTTTTTTGACTCGTTTCTTGTGAATAACAAGCAATTACTATTATTGATAAACAAACAAATTATTGTAAATGAATATTAAAGTAATACATGTATTTTCTATGTGTAGTTTTGTTGTATAACTAATAAGTACACATATATGCATGTGTAACTTATAATTACACATTCCATATGCATGTGTAACTTCTGCGTACACATGTGTAACTACTGAGCACACATCTATATACAAGTGTAACTTTGCGCCACACATGTCATATGCATGTGTAACTTCTGGATACACATGCCATATGTTGATGGTGGTTGGCGGTGGTGGCGGGAGGTGGTTGGCGGTGACGGTTATCAGTGGAGGTGCTGGTGGGAAGTGGCTGGTGGCGGTGGCTGGCTAGCGACGGCGGTGGTCGGTGGTGGTTGTCGAAGGTGGTTTGACGGTGGTGGTTGGTGGCGGCGGTGGTCGGAGGTGGCTGGCGTGGTGGTCGGAAGTGGTGGTCGGAGGTGGCTGACGTTGGTGGTTGGTGGCGGTGGGGGTCGGAGGAGGTGGTCGGAGGTGGTGTGACGGTGGTGGTCGGAGGTGGCTGTGGTGGTCGGAGGTGGTTGGAACATCATCACATAATATTTTAACAATTTTGGGCTTAAATTTAAATTTTATTTAATTATGGGCTTGATAACTTGGGACTTACATTTAAACTTTTTTTAATTAAAGGCCTCATCTCATGGGTCATCCATGAGTTGGGCCTTAGCCTAATTTTCTCTTCCATTTTTCGTGGGCGACGTTTACTCTATCTCAAATCATTAGTACTTTTATATTTTTATTCCTCTTTTAGTTTAGATCCGAAATTAAGGGTCAATTTTCAACTATTTCCATATTCAATTGATATGAGTTTCCATTTATTTAGATCCGAGACATAGGATCAAGATTTTGTGAAATATACGAGCTGCATATATCAAACGAGAAGAGGTGAAAATGTAATACTCGATGTAATATGCGCAGATACACCTCCAAATTCACTAATACATGATAATTGTAATGTGAATATGCTCTGATGGAACTCTCTCTTGTATCCTCCGTCAAATCTCCTTCTATCCTCTGTCAAATCTTAAAAAGTTAGAGTTTTCATGGAGTACACATCCTGTCAAAAACCTATATGTGATAGATAAATGGGATGAGGTGGTTACTCTAATTTGGGTTGTGGCTATGGCTTATTATGATGCCGTGTGAGATTGTCCACAATGTTGTGGAAATTTCATAACTATTCTTCTCATTGGCTTTTATGTTGTGTCTAGTCATGTTTTAGAGTTGAATCACTGTTTCTTCTTCTTTTCATGGATAAATTGAGACGACCTATGCATGGATCACCCTCTTGGTCGTGTTTTTATACTTGCAAGTCAACTCCATAAATTGAGTTCTAATGTGTTCCTCGGTTATTAATTGGTCTTGATTCGTTTTGCATTCAAACTGCATATGTGTTAGCTCATTATTAGCTCAAATGGCACATGGTTTTTAACCATGTAGATTGGGGTTCTAATGTTTCTGTATAGGCATATTTCATATCAAAATTTAATTTTTCACCCGACTTTCGAGTGATAGCCATGTACATTTGGGTTCTCATGTTACTGTGTAAGCATATTTTATATGGATATCTAATTTTTCACCTGATTTTCGAGTGAAAGATAATTTTATCCCCTATGTTTTGATGAAAATTGCGATTATCACTAAATTGTGAAAATCATAATTTTCAGTTGCAGGTGATAATTTTGATTGTTCACAATTCCTGTGACTTTTAGTTGTTAGGTTTTCCTTATAGTGAATTGGTGATAATTGCATTTTATGATTCGTGACTAAGTATTGCAAATGGAAATTGCAATTTTCACTAGACACAACTCATTATTCTAGTGAAAATTGTGATTATCGCTAGCCAAGAAATTAAATTTTGATGGAAATTTCTTCACTAATCTCATAGCCGGCCAAGAATTTCAATTTTGACGGAAAATTTCACCAATCCCTCACGTTCAAAAGTGTTACTGGAATTTTCACATCCTAGTTTTTATTTATTCTTGATAATTCGAAAGTCTTAGTGGAAAATATAGATATTTTTAGCAAAATTATACTGAAAAATACTCTATTTTGACAAATAAAACGGGATGGAGAGAGTACTATGATCTTTAATTTAATTGAGTGAACCTTCCTATTTCAAAAATAAAAATAAAAATGAGCGAACAATTACGTAAGATATTGTCTGGGAGGTGTTACTAAGCATGGATGTAAGACCGCAAAAAAAATCCATATTGATAATATAATCAATTATTGGAGTTGGTTATTCTTCTTGTGAGATCATGGCTAAAGCACACCTAAGGTTGGATCTACGAATGTAATAATTGCTTATTCATTATTAGTATTACTAATTAAAATTGGATATAACGAAAAAAATAAATATTCAACTGATATAATTAATTAACTATTTGGGTTGACTATTTTTATGAGATCAAGGCTAAATTTTCTGGCTCCATAGCTGATCATTATCAACAAAATTGTTAGTAGTTTTTCTATAACAATAACAAAAATAAGAAATAAATTGTTGAATTTATAAGTTACAATTCTAATAATAAATCTTTAAATTCTATGGAAGTTGTCAAGTTTAGAGCCAGAACGGAAAATATTTTGTTCAATCAGTAGTGTACAAGCTTTGATTTTTTTTTCCTTTCCCTCTTAAATCATTCCTTCAAGTTGTAAACCATTAGCTCAATCTTGATTTTTTTGGCATCCATTTTTTAGATTTTTTTGAGGTCTCTGTTAATGGCGGGAACTCTGTAGTTAACAAAATTTTAACTTTCTAATTTTTGTACTTGTAAATCGATGTTTTATTCCATTTTAAGCTGGATCAATTCTTTCGAATCATTCATCAAATCAGCAATTCAATTTGGATCGTGAGGTGAATTTTGAGTTTAGAGTAATGGACACGGCAAATTCAGTTCCACCATGGGATTTAGACCCGAAGATTGATCAACCCATGGAAGAAGAAGCCGGAAGTCTCGAGAATATGTACCCAGAAAAGGTATGATGTCACCCCATTTTCTTCTCTTTGTTTTTCTTTGTTAACCAATGTAGATTTCTATTTGATCATTTATAGACACGTTAAATCCAAAAAAAATTTTCTGCTAAGTCGAAGTAATTTTATTTATTCACAACTCAAAGTCTCAAAGATTACAAAAATTTCAAAGCTTTTACAACTTGATAGCTAAGAGTGAACCAAAAATGAAAGCAAAGGTTATTAAGTAATTACTAATGAAAGCAACTTGATAGAATCAGGCTTTAAAGCAATGCAACTTGATAGGGTCTTTGTCTATTGATCAGTAGACTAGGATGCGTACTATTAATTATAGTCCAGCATTTCATAGATTCCCAGGATTTTTGAAGTGTATATGACTTAGGAAACTCGTAAATTGGTTTTCAAGGCTAGTTAGGCTCGTGGACTTTAATGCAGACTATCTAGTTGTAGACTGAGAACTGGGGATTAAAGACTCGGGCTTAGTTTTTTTATTATTATTTTGATGTTTCTGCAGGAATTTTCATCACTATTAGTATTGAGACTAGCATTTCAGAGTCTTGGAGTGGTTTATGGAGACTTGGGCACATCTCCTTTGTATGTCTTCTATAATACATTTCCTGAAGGAATCAAGGATCCAGAAGATGTCGTTGGAGCATTATCGTTGATTATATATTCACTTACTCTTATTCCACTCATCAAGTATGTATTTATTGTATTAAGGGCGAACGACAATGGCCAAGGTAAATTATATGATCATATATCAAGTACAAACTGTAGTATATAACTGTGTATGTTTTTCGAAGGAGTCTGGGTTTAGAGTTCCAAAGGTTACGTGAAGATAGATATGTAACTATGTTGCAGGTGGAACATTTGCTCTTTGTTCACTACTATATCGACATGCAAAAGTGAATACTATTCCAAACCAACACCCAACAGATGAGCAGTTAACAACGTACAGTCGTCATATAATCCATGAGAAATCTTTTGCAGCTACTACCAAGAGATGGTTAGAAGCGACATCAATAAGGAAAAATTTACTGTTGATTCTTGTCCTTACTGGGACTTGCATGGTTATTGGAGACGGGATCTTAACTCCAGCTATATCAGGTCTGATTCCCATTCTTCTTTTCACCATTTAACCGTGTTGGAAATAACATATTTGTGTAGTTGTTTAGATGCCCAGTTATAAGTCATAGTATTACTAATTTCTTAGCTTCCCTTGTGTGAGCAAGTAGGAGTACATTTTTTGTTTGATAAATCTCTTCAGCGCAATCACTTAGTCAGCCGTATGGCCAGCTTTCTTTGAAAACTTTAAAGACAGAAATATGCAAAAAGATTGTTCATAATAAAACTACTATCTTTTTCAGTTCTTTCGGCTGTTGGAGGGATAGGGGTGGATCACCCTAAGATGAGCGGCGGTACCTTCCTATCTTGATATATGATTTCTGTGATGGGAAATTTATATTCCCTTTGATTTACTGTTTTCTTCTATGCAGATGTAGTGGTAGTTGTTTCGGCTGTCATATTAGTCGGTTTGTTCAGCATGCAGCATTATGGAACAGATAGAGTTGGATGGCTGTTTGCTCCAATTGTTCTTCTTTGGTTTCTTTTAATTGGAGGCATTGGCGCTTTCAATATATGGAAATATGATAGCTCAGTTCTAAGAGCTTTCTCGCCAATTTATATTTATAGATATTTTAAACGAGGAGGTTGGAGTACCCTTGGAGGAATCATGCTTAGCATCACTGGCAAGCAATCTTAACTGTTCTTCGCATTTTTCGATATTTGTTACAGATGGAACCCAAGGATTCTGATTAAATGCAATCGTTGCAGGGACAGAAGCTCTATTTGCGGACCTAGCCCATTTCCCTTTATCGGCTGTTCGACTAGCTTTCACGATGATCGTGTTCCCTTGCCTTTTGTTGGCTTATATCGGACAGGCTGCTTACATAGTCCAAAATCAGGATCATGTAATTGATGCATTCTACCGTTCTATACCAGGTCTCTTCCGAGCTCCTGTAACTGAAATTTTGCAAGCAATTACCTGCAGCAAGTTAAGTTCTTATCTGATTGCTAATTTTCAGAAAGCATATACTGGCCGGTGTTTATTGTCGCAACAGGATCGGCTATTATTGCAAGTCAGGCCACCATATCTGCAGCTTTTTCAATAATCAAGCAGGCTCTAGCCCTTGGTTGTTTCCCAAGGGTGAAAGTTGTTCATACATCCAAGATAATCCTCGGGCAGATATACATACCCGATATTAGTTGGATTCTTATGCTTTTGTGCGTTGCTGTTACCGTAGGATTTAGAAACCAAAGCCAGATCGGAAATGCTTATGGTGAGATATTTTGACATTTTTCAATGCATTTTTCCATTCCATTACTATTTATTGAGGGGCGTCCTTCATGTCGCAATCAAAGGTGTCAGCGTTTAACATATGATTAATATTTCGTCAACAGGAACAGCAGTCGTGACAGTAATGCTTGTAACGACATTTCTTACCATACTGGTAATGTTACTGGTATGGCAGACTCACTGGATTCAGGTTGTGATCTTTGCTGTCTTATCATTAATAGTTGAATGCAATTTTTTCTCAGCAGTAATTTTAAAGGTAGACAAAGGGGGTTGGGTTCCTCTTGCCATAGCTGTAGTTTTTTTTGTCATCATGTACGTGTGGCATTATGGAAGAGCAAAGCGTTACGAAGTTGAGTCGCACAGTAAAATATCAATGTCTTGGATACTCGGTTTGGGACCGAGCTTAGGATTAGTACGAGTCCCAGGTATTGGACTAGTATATACTGAATTAGCAAGTGGAGTTCCTCACATCTTCTCTCACTTGATCACAAATCTCCCAGCTATTCACTCAGTTGTAATTCTTGTTTGTGTCAAGCATCTCCCCGTCTACACTGTACCTGAAGAAGAACGATTCCTTGTAAAGCGAATTGGACCTAAAGAGTTCCACATGTTCCGATGCGTGGCCAGGTATGGTTATATGGATATCCGCAAGAAAGACGATGATTTTGAGAAAAAGCTCTTTGAAAACCTTTTCTTGTTTGTTAGACTTGAATCTATGATGGGAGTATGTTCAGATTCAGAGGAGTACAATTTATATGGACAACAAATAGTGAGGTCAGGAGATTCACAGTTAAATGATAATAGAAACATGATAATATCCCTGAATGTGGACACTACTATAGCTTCATCAGGAGATGACGGTGGCATTATACCTGCGAAATCTTCAGACTTAGTAGGGCAGACAAGTCATGAGACGGAGTTGGATGAGCTGGAGTACTTAAAAATCTGTAGGAATGCTGGGGTAGCACACATACTTGGGAATACGATATTAAGAGCAGGAAGTGATGCGAAATTCATTAAGAAGATATCCATCGATTACATTTATGCTTTCCTAAAGAGGATAAGCAGAGATAATAGTGTAAGTGAAAATTTCCATGTACCTCATGAGAGACTGCTGAGTGTCGGCCAGACATTCCTTGTATGATAAAAGTAAAGCGATTTGTTCTTGTTCTCCAAATTTTCCATGGTAACGATTTCATTTTGTTTTTCATGGATTACAAATTGCAAGTGAGAAAAATCTGTTAACGCTGTAGGATCAGAATCTCGCAGCAATAATGCCTCAGCGAAATTATCAGCAACACAACACAACAGCGTCGCAGAACAATTTCAGAAATGACATAATAAACGACGTCAGCTAAATCATGAGAAAAATGTGACGGTCCTGCGAAAATTAGAGAGTTCGCGAGATTAACATTAGTAAGGATGCGATAATGTCGCAAGCCATATCCGAAAATAAAGGACAGATTAGCTGTCATCCACTATGTAATTCCCTGTATATAGTCGCTCAATTGTAAAGGAAGGGGAGATCTTTTTTGAGTGAGAAACAAGTAAATAGGAGAGAGAAAATTTAGAGCAGTGGTTATTCTTGATTCCTTTATCTTTTCTTGTAAGATTGTTCAAAGATTGATCAATAAAATTAAGATTGTTAATCTAAAATGAGTTGAATGTTATTGAAATCTTGTGAGGGGTGTAGTGTAGGATTTCCTGCAACTACATAATGGCGCTAGAAACAGGGATGATGGAAGATTGAAGATTATTCTAGAAAAAATTGAAGATTAATATTGGGATTTGTGAAGATTTGGAGTGATTGATTAAGAATTTTACATAATCTCTTGCAATTCATTAATATTGAAGAAATGGCTAGAAGAAGAAATACATCAGAACAACCAACTACTGTTAGAAGAAGCAAGAGAATTGCTGGAAGGGAAAGAAGTGAAATGGGAGAATCTACTAGAATGAGAAATGATAGAGAAAATTAAATTCAACCACCAGTTCAACAAACACTAGTACAAGGAAGGAATACAAATTATGATAGGGTGAGTATACACACTTGGCAATCAAATTCAGCAGAAGAAGTAGAAGAAGAGCAGCAAACCAGAAACTATAGACAGGTAGAGAGAAATCAAGAAGCAAATGAAGGAATAATTCATGGAAATGAGGAAATTGGAGTGTTAGAAACGTTGAGACGAAGAATACATGAAGAAAGAAGAGCTGAGGCAGAAGAACATGCAAATTTAACAAGGCAAAATCACGAATTGAGGATGGAAAATATGAGACTAAAGAGTAGAAGATCGAGAAGTATTACAAAATCATATTCAAGATCGACTAGAAGAGAGATGAGGCGAAACTCACCCACAATTAATGCCGGAAATAACATTCAAGAAGAAATATCAAATCCTGATGAAGAACATCTCGAAAATAGAGAAAGGACTGATGATCGTTACATTCCACAAAATGAAACTTTTGATGATATGCAAAATGATAGAAATCAATAGAATGGACAACGTCAGGGACAAAATAATCAAGATGGCGAAGAGAATCGAGAGGAAGGAAGGAGAATTTTACATGGGAGAGAAGCTCAAAGAAATCAACAAACAATCGAGGAAGAAATTGAAAGACATTATGCTGAACAAGCACGTTTAATTTGCGAATGTGAAATATTGAGAGCGAAAATGGAAGAACAAGATCTTCAGGAAAAAATTCGCCAGAACAATCACGACAATCGAGAAAGAAGACGAACAGAAAATCGGAATAACGGTAATATCAATGAAGAATATGATAGAGTACATAGGATGGATGAAAGACAGCGAATGGAATTGATGAGAAATGACCAAAATCATGGAGGGGAAAATGAGAGACATCATCATATACGAATTCAAGATAGAAATGAGGAAGAGAATCGCAGAAGAAGACGAGATGAAGATGATGAAGAAGAATTGCAAAATTTCGCGAGAGAAGAAAGATATGAACGCAGAAGAAGAGAGGCGAAATTAAAAAGATCAATGGATCAAAATTCAGGTGTAAATAAACAAATCTTAAAAGAATTAGAAGAAATGAGAGGAATGCTAAATAATAGAGGAGAAGTAGGCAGAAGACAATTGGATGAAGCTATAGAAGAAGCTGCGAAAAATCCATTTACAAGGGAAGTACAACTAGGAGGAATACCACCGAAATGCAATTTGCCCGCATTAAGCAGCATTTTTGATGGAACAACTTGTGCATTTCAACACATTAAAGCCTACGTGAGGTGCATGTTACAATGGGAAAATCATGATGTTGTATTATGCAAGTATTTTGCATCCAGCTTAACAGGGGAGGCGTTAAAATGTTTTGAAGGTCTACCAAAGAATACAATAACATCCTTCAATCATTTGCAGACTACATTCCTAGGGGCATATATAAGTAATAATTCTTCGCGACCTGGTATTGAAGACGTATTTGGATTAAAACAAAGGATTGGCGAAAGTTTTAAGCACCTAACTAAAAGATGGAGGACTATGTGTAGCAAAATGGATGTCCGTGTAGATGAGAGATATCTTATCTTATCATCTATCAATGTTATGTTTGCAACCAACCTATTGTATATCCAAATTTTCAGAGTCAAGAATACAATCACAATGACTGAATTGCTAGAACTTCAGGAAGAATATATTGCTCTAGAGGAAAGGAAAAATGAAATGGAATCATATCCTGCTGCGAACACCAGTTCACAAACAGCAAATGCAAGCTTATTACCAAAACTAATAAACACAGTGACGAGCACTTCGCAAGTACAACAAGAAAAGGTGACGAGCAACAAACAACATAAACTGGTGGCTATGGGAAGCCGAGATCAAGAGAAGTATGAAAGAGAAATAAATTTCTACAATCGTGATGGAAATAACAAAATTCAAAGACTCGATCAACCGCAAGAAACTTATGGAGGCCAAAGACAAAACTATAATAGAGGACAAGGAGGTCACAAGGTGGTATGGGAAGAAATCAAGATGCCACCTCTAAATGCAAGTGTGGAGAAGATATGGGAAGCTATAATTTTGATGGAGAATATACCAACACCATGGAACATGGGAACGGAACCACCTCCAAACCACAGAAGTCATGAGTTTTGTTCTTATCATCATTTTCATGGTCATACTACAAATGATTGCAGAAATGTAAAAAGAATTATTATGAGAATGATAGATCAAGGAAAACTAAACCAATTTTTGGTAGGGCACCCACAATCTCAACCATTACCACCACCACCAAAGCATCACAAAGTAAACACGATGAAAAAGAAGGAAACATTCTTCATAGAAGTTGGTGCAAAAGAAAAGAATCTATTCTGTCACTCTATCGTACATTCATACCAGAAAATTTGAAGATTTTCATGACAATGTTTTGAGTAGAGTGTTTGCAAGAGAAATTATGAATATTGCGAAAATCTCGCCACTAGAGGAATGGCAGAAATAAATTATTTCTTTTACCGCAGAAGAAAACCCCGAAGGTGAAGAGGTACATGATAATCCATTAGTAGTAAAATTAGAAATTAATCCAAAACCGAAAGAAGATGAGGATGATGAATCTGAAGATTCATGGGCAATTAATAGGATTCTAATCGATACCGGAAGCTCTGTGAACATCTTATTTTATCATACTTATAAAACTATGGGAGGAAGAGATGATGATCTTATACCATCAACATATAAGATATATGGTTTTAATGATACTGCCAACAAGCCTAAAGGGGAGGTTATTATGCGAATTACATTGAAGGGAATATCTTCTGAAATCTTATTCTATGTCATTGATGTAGAATCACCCTACAATGCATTAATTGGTCGACCTTGGCTACATGGGATTCTAGGTGTAGCTTCAAGTTTCCACCAGTGCATCAAATTCCCTCACCCCAGCGGTGTAGGAATCATAAAGGGAGATTGGGTTGAAGGAAAGAGGTGTTACGAAACTGAGGTAGAATCCTGCGAAGGAAGAGCAAACAAGAAGAAACGTTGGCGACACAAAATCAAAGAGACACAAAGAAGTGAGAGGTTGATGGTTGATGCAATCGAAAGAAAAGAAGAAGAGATGTTGCGAAACTAATGCTAGCTCAGAATAAAAAATGGTGAACATACCACTACCAAGGAAAAAGTAGCAGAAAATGACAAAGACGCAGAGAATAGCAAAGGTAATGTATGAATGATCGATTTGTTGCGACACTCTCGCAATAAATAAAATTCTCAAAAATACATTTTATTGAATGACAAAATTGAGATTGCGAAATGCAAATACAATATGATGATGTGCAAGAATCTCGCAGAGATAATGAATTCTACAAAAGACAACCAGAGAACAATGACAAAAGAGAAAGGGGCGAACCTTTATGGCGTACACCCTAGTTCGCGAATACAATTTCGCAAGAGGAAAATGTAAGACCTAAAGTACGTCATATAAGGGGGTACCTGTTGCATCGCTCAGGGAAAGGCTACACCGCCACCGGAACCTGAGTCATGGAGATTTGGGGTCAATAAAGCCCATCCGGGAGAGGCACCTTGGATTCTCAGCTTAAGCATATGACTTAGGTTGGGCGACTAAGGTAATAAGGATTCTCCCAAGGAGTGCAGAATCTGATCAAGACGCCGAGGTACATGGTTGAGTCAAGAGTGTCAGGGGCGTCTGGAGCGTACCTTGCCATTCTTGACAACTCTTGGCTTATGCTGCACTCGGCCCGAAGAAAACCCCATTTAGGGTGCAGTCTCGTAACCGTAAACCCTATAGGTAAAAGGGATAAGAGGATGCGAAAACAACTGGTTGTTGTTAAGACTGGATGTGAGGAGCTAACCTTGTATGGTAGAAGTACGCCTCCTTGAAGGGGCAACCAGGGGGAAGATAAGGGCGGCACCCTCCATTAGGGAGCTGATAAGTGTCTTAAGACACAAATGTCATGAGGCTTTTTACTCGCAATGGTATCAAGGCTTGTCATATTTTTGCAACAATCCCGAAGAGGCAATAATACTAAAGAAAAAGATAAGACGAGATCAATGGGTTTTCGCATAAAAGTGCGAAGACGTCCTGCGATTTCGTCGCAAGATGACAATGTAATGGGGATTTATTTTCGTAAGAATATTTTGGCCTGTTATATTGTCGCAACATTCTTGAAGAAGCCATAATACAAAAGAAAAAAGTTAAGGCAAGATCAATGGGTTTTTGCATGAAAGTGCAAGGACGTCCTGCGATTTTGTCGCAATGACAAGAGGTGGCATAATAAGATATTTAACTAGGAAGGAAAAATAAAACCACATAGGTATGAGATTTTGAAAAGAATCAAAATTCACTTTGTATATGATTGCGAAATTATACATAAACAACTGCGAAGTTGAGGCATAAAATCATAAAAATCTGTAAAATCTCTTATTCAGATACAAATAACATAGGAAAGTATGGGAATGGATGAAATTTGAAAATGTTATTTGTCTCCACATGATAGATTTACGCAAAAATTAAAAAATTAATGATTATATTGATTAACCATATTGCAAGGAAGAATTGTTTTAATGAATGCAGGTCAAAATGAAAGAAACTCACATATTAAGGAATATGAAGAACCAAAAGAATTCGCAAATATACAGAAAGGAGGAATAAATGTACAAGTATTACAAAAGATTAAAGAAAGAAACAAAGACTATTTCTTAGTTGATCCTTCATCATCTTCATCAGACTTGTTCCCTTCTTCGTCTGCATCAGAACTTTTATCTCCATCAGAACCTTCATCACCATCAGATTCTTCATCATCAACTTCGCTATCAGAAATAGTCAGACTGGGAATGTTCTTTGGGATATCCTCCAAGAGACAAGGATAATCAGAATGAGGAATACTATGGTCATCACAAACCATTTGAATAGTTTGATTGCAAAAATGCATAGCATCGTTCTTAAAGAAGAACAATTAATAACATTCTCTGTCAGAAATCATATCTCTAATCAAGGTTGTATGCTCGAATTGGAGACTAACATTTACACCTAAATCTTTTCGCATCATCTAAGATTTTCGCAGCCCAAGCGAATTCATCCTCATTATTTATAAGGAGACGAGAACGAATTTGGTTTTCTCTTTCACAGAGCTCGGTATTCTTGCGGTTAGCTTCATCTCGTTCAAGTTGAACTCCAAGAAGGGTCTCTTGAGCGAAGGCATTAGGAAATGAACGAAGAATGGTAGCTTCATCAGAAAGACCATAAATGTCTGCAAAAAAGATCAATTAAATAAGATAAAATAACAGGATAAATGAATGAAGGGAAAGGAGAAAAGTAACATAACATAGAGTTGATTATTAGCTTGTTGAATATGAAGAGATGAACAGCTGCGGCATTTCTCACATCATTCTCTACTTCGCAGAAAAGATATGAGAAGAGGCAAGATGTAGGATCAGAATCTCGCAGCAATAATGCCTCAGCGAAATTATCAGCAACACAACATAACAGCGTCGCAAAACAATTTCAGAAATGACATAATAAACGACGTCAGCTAAATTATGAGAAAAATGTGACGGTCCTGCGAAAATTAGAGAGTTTGCGAGATTAACATTTGGTAAGGATGCGAGAATGTCGCAAGCCATATCCGAAAATAAAGGACAGATTAGCTGTCATCCACTATGTAATTCTCTATAAATAGTCGCTCAATTGTAAAGGAAGGGGAGATCTTTTTTGAGTGAGAAATAAGTAAATAGGAGAGAGAAAATCTAGAGCAGTGGTTATTCTTGATTCCTTTATCTTTTCTTGTAAGATTGTTCAAAGATTGATCAATAAAATTAAGATTGTTAATCTAAAATGAGTTGAATGTTAATGAAATCTTGTGAGGGGTGTAGTGTAGGATTTCCTGCAACTACAAACGCCAATGGAGTTACTTGAACTGGGGGTGGAACCATCCAGGGGTGAGCATGGGCTGGTATGGACCGGTTTTCACATCACCCGCATCCAATCCAATACACTACGGATTTCAAATTTAGCATATGGGAGAGGAGATAACAGATGTATCGACATGTAGATTCATTGTTCGTATTCAAAAAAAAGTGCAATACAAATAATGATTGTCCGTTTTACTCGTATAAAACGGTTAATGATTGTTCGTTCCATGGTAACGACTAACCATTATTCATTTTCATTAAGGTTGTGTCTGATAACAGAGAAAGGAAACAATTCCATAGAAAGTGTTTCCACGTAATCAATTTTTAGGGGAGGTAAGAAAATACTTTTCACGGAATTCCATGAAATTGAGTTTAAAGCATACTTTTTCCCACGCTTTTTTGGCAATTTCATGGAATACGCTTTTGACCAAACAACGAAAAATATGTTATTTCCATGGAATTAACTCCTATCAAACACAACCTAAATGGAAAACCGACATTAATTAGCAGTTTTTTTTGACCTTTCATTTACACTCGGGTTACATTGATTTTCCTTTTTGAGATTCATTAACACCCCTAATGACGGTTACTTTACACTGGTCCACATGAAATAAAAATTGTGTCCATGTAAGAAAATAAGAGCTTGTGACAAGGAAATATGTTCGCGATGCATGTTGCTAGCCAAAACTTTTGAGGAGAGTGGTTAGTGGTGTTTTTACGTAAACCTGATATTGATAACTCGTATAACTAGTCCGTTGCATATTTTCTTAGTAATTGGAATTGATTTGATTCCATGGAAGAGGAACCCATCAATAACCATACTCAAAAACAAAAAAAACAGATGTTAGTATTTGGAATTGATTTGATTCCATGGAAGAGGAACCCATCAACAACCATACTTATAAACAAAAAAACAGATGTAACTAATTGGCATTGATTTGACTCCATGGAAGAGGAACCCATCAACAACCATACTCAACAACGCAAAAGGCTAAAGAATCACTGATGTATATTACATACAATTAAAGTACCAAAAAAATGATATTTAGATTTCCGTCACCAAGTAACCAGTGTGTGGAGTTCTAAACCATTAGGGAAGCTTGAATAGATTCATTGAAGAAGAACCCATCAAGCAATCACAACACCATTGAAAATAATAAGGGTTTTAAAAGAAAAATAAAGGCAAATTGTCATGTAAAACAAAAAAAATTAAGCAACACAAAGTTATATTAGCTTGATTCTTGTCTAATTATCTTTCGTAATTTCATCAACCTGTAAACTAACATGTAATATTTGTATAGGATAAGATGACTCAACTCCAACAACAATGCATCACTGAAGGAGAGCAAATAGATGAAGTTGATATTTTCAATGAAAAAATATATTATGCCTTCTGGAGATTTGGTTCAAAGACAAGGAAATGGAATCCCGAAGATGCGAGCAGGCAATGCATTATTTCAACAAGAGACATTGATTCAAATGTTGAACCAAATGAACCTGGCTGAATAGCTTTGAAGATAACTGGGGATGACTACTGGAGCGACACTTGTTTAATATCTGTGAAGACGTGCATATTAAATAATAGTCATGATGACAGTCGAGGTGGTACAAGCATAGTAGGGTCAAAATATTTCATTTCTACACGAATTTCAATTTCTGGTAGTTTTATTGTTTTTAGGTTGTTTGCCATAGTAATGGTGATATATTTGATTGAATAGAACCGAAATATTTTGTTCTCAGTAACTATTATGATTTTATTGAATAAATTTTTGTTATTATTGTCGTTTGCATTAATAAAAAGCTTGTAGAGAGGAATAATTTTGTCTTTGAAATTCTTTTCTAAGGCAAACAAAGAGTCCTTAATAAAGTATTTACAGACCAAAAAAACCTCTTTAACGAAGAAGAAAGTTGTCTAGGAAAAATCAACGGTCATTTATTAAGATATTTGGAGGTGATTTTTTTTTATCTTTAGAGAGGAAGTATTTTTCCTTGATAGGATATATAGGGACGAAATGTGTTGCTTTTTAGAGATGAAAATATTTGTCTTTGAAAGTTTGTTTTAAAGGCAAAATGAGTTGTCTTTGATAAAAAATTTAAAGACAAAAATAAATCTTTCGGAGAGGAAGAATTTTTTCTTCGAAAATTCTTTCTAAGGCAACAAATTTTGTCACTAATAAAATATTTATAGACGAATAGGTTTGTCTTCAAAATTTGGTATTCAGAGGCCATTGATTTTGTCTCTGACTAAATTAATTAGAGACAAAAAAATTATTTCAGATAATTAATATTAACGACAAATTAAATTGACACAAAACTTTCGCTTGTGAGATAATTTTTTTGGTCTTAAATAGTTATTATTAAAGAAAAATCAAATTGACACGAAACTTTCATTTTTGAGACAATTTTATTGGTCTTAAATAGTTATCATGAAAGACAAATTAAATTGACACAAAACTTTCGTTTTTGAGACAATTTAATTGGTCTTAGATACTTATCATTAAAGACAAATTAGTTTGTCCTGGAATTTACATTTTTGCGACAAAAATCTTGCTCGCAAAAAAATGCCTTTCGGTGTTGAATTTTTCCGTCATTAAAATAACTTTCGCAGACAATTTTATTTCATCGGTGAAAGAGACTTTTGTTGACAATAAATTTTTAGTTGTTAATTAATTTTTCTCGTGACCGTTCGTAATTTTGTCGATAAATACTTTCCCAGACGGGGTATTTGAGACATCTTCGTGACAAAAAAAAATCCATCTCAGAAAATATTTCGAGACAAAAACAGGGGATTTCCTGACAATTTTTTTGACACTAAATCCACATTTACTTGTAGTGAAACCTCGAGCAACAACTCCAACAACTTTGAACTCGATCATGTTTCTGTCCAGGAACTTCGAACTCGATCATGTTCTTTGATCTTCAGAAGACGAATCCAATGATCCAAAAATGTCTCAAATCAGACTAGAAACAAAGAAGTTATTGACGACCAAGAATCGATTGTGTTGTCGCAGAGATGACAGTGATGACGATGCTTAATATGATGACATGGTGTTGCTGATGTTGTGGCCGCTGATTGGACCATTAATGAAAACGTGGCAACGACCCGCGCATACACAGTGACCACTGATTGGACCGCCACTACTGACATGCAACTACCGGTTGGCCTATAATTGCTGAGGTTGCAGATGACATGTAGTGCTGATTGGGCATGTTGCTGATGTGGTACCTGGTTGTACCTGAGTGTTCTGTAACAGGTTGGACCAGATGCTAGAGTGGTTGGACCGGGACTAAACCGGAAAGTCTAAACTAGGTTGGACTAGCTAGGGAACCGGATGGTTAGGTTGGTCTTTCTATCACGCTTTATGCAACAAATATTTCTGTTACTATATGTCAGGATTTTCACGATGCTTTTTGCTACTCTGGGCAACACTTTTTGCTTCGTTTCCGCAACATTTTTTTCTGCACCTTTAGCAACGTTTTGTACTGCACTATTGACAATGTTTTTCGCTGCACCTTTGGAGCCAATTTTGTTATACTTCTCACGACGTTTTCTCCATGACTCTTTTTGTTTTATTAGTATCCTCTATTTCACCATGGAAAATTGGCAACACATATATTCATTCCCAACCCTTTCTTATTTATTAGTATCCTTTGTAACACAATTTTCAAATTTTTGTTCTAATTTGAATCAGTTGAAGGTGAAATTGATCGAATTAATTTGGTTTTATGGAATTTAATTGGGGGCCCTAAGTCACTAGTTATCAAATATATTTCGGACAAAAATGTTGAATAATTCTTATCCAATTTGATCGAATTGAACGAAATTTTAAAAAAGTGATTACTCCATGGATATTTTGGGTTTTTTTTCCCAAAATATTTGTCCTCAATCCTAGATCTAGTTGATGGTGTGTAACATTAGTTGGGGATATAACAATTTGATAATCCAATCAATTTTGGAAAACAACGGTCAAAAGTACTTCAATTGAATCAACTTTTTCCCAAATAAAAAAAGAGGGTATGGCTTGACCAACGGAATGCAGGGACCCCCTCCCTCTAGTCGATCAATTTTCAATCTGCTCCTACCATGGGCACAATATGATGTACTAAGAAAAATGAAAAAGAAAAATATTGATCCTCTTTTTTGGGCTGCGCATGAGCCATTAAACAGTAATCAAAATTAACCCTTACCCAACTATTTTAAATAATTACTAATGTACCCTCCATTAGATTAGAGTTGATTAAGGTGATTTACTAAATTAATTATGATTAGTGCATGAATTGGGATTAATAACACCAATAATTTTCTGAAAAACAAAACTTTGTGTTTTTATTTTTGTTTAGAAGATTAAGAGGGGTGATTTTGATAAAAAAATTTGAAAACCTTGGAGGAAATATGGCCCACCCCAATCCTTAAAATACTCCTAATAATAGTTTTGTTGGACCAAATCCATTAAAGATCGAGAGAAAAATCTGGGTTTATTGAATTAACGGATGGGATATAATGATCACCCAGCCATGATTCACAGTTACGGCTGGAAATCTAAGAACTCCAAGTCTTAACTCCTTGAAACGGCTCGGTAAGGATGAACTCCTGGCCGATTCATCATATAGAATCACATGTGTCTGTTTTATGACTGCTAAACCATCATTGACTATGACACAAGACTTAGTTAATTATATGTAGGTTGAGCAAACGGTTGGGTATCCCATCCGTGTTTGATGTCGAAACTCTCAACCGATTCATTTCGTTGCTTTTGTTTGACATGAAGCAATACAGTTGAGTCTCTAAAACGATCATTTTTTTCAAAAAATTAGCCTTTGCATCATAAAACTGTATAAAAAGTAACCCTTTTATCATCTCTTCTAGTTTAATCTTTCAAATCCATTCTCATCTATTTTCCACCCAAAACAAGAAGAAAAACACCACGGTTACTCCAACCCCCTAAACTTACGAAGAAAATTATGTTATTATCAGAGCATGGGTGATAGTCAGACAATATGATGAAGATATTGACGTTGACATAGATCAAACATCTACGTCTTTTTGGAACCGTGCATTCATAGTTTTTATGGCGTTAGACGGAAATAGCAACTCGAGATCTTTGGCACTTGTCAAAGAAAGATTTGAGAAAATCGTTGAAGAATGCGAAGCATTCAAATAAGAAATTAAAGTCGTAAAGGAAGCCCAACACACTACGCCGTCTGCTATAGAAGTAAGTTTAGAATAATACTTTTCATTATAAATAATTTCCAACAACACTATCTAACTCTTAATTGATTTTTTTGTATTTGCAGTGGTGTATGGCACTAGTCGGATATGAGGCAGTCCGTGGGGAAAAGTACCTATAATTTTACCCTATACTATGAACCTTGAAACCTATTATTAAGAAATATTATGAAAGTCGTAAAGGAAAACAATCCCAATATGTAACGTGCAGAAAGAGTGTGTGTGTCTATAATTTTTCCATCAAAAATTGTTTTGAAAAATAGTAACTTGTAATTGATTTGTTTTTCATTGGGAGATGGTCGAAGCCGATTATGAGGATGTCCATAGAAAGAAGTTTGACCGTTATGGTTGCTATCGTGTCTTGGAAGAATGTACTTATGTTGATTTCGATCATTATTATTGCAACCCATATTTGCAATGTACTGATATTTCTTTAAGTTTTATGCTATAAATATGTATTCTTTTTTGGTTCAATGAAATCATATGAAATATGTATGCCCTTTCCCTTTATGTTTCTTTGTGAAAAGACTCGGGTACCCAAATACACCACAATATTTTATTTATCAACCTATAAGTCCTCTACTGAATGTGATCGTCTATGGACAGAGTCGAGACAATATGACAATTCGGTTCACACTTCGTGTGACCGTTTATGGATCCGAGATCGAGACAATACAACAACAAGATAACTTGTTGGATTGACTATGGATACAAGATCAAGACAACCGAACAACAAAGTGTGTACTTGATAATAGGTTCAGTAATAACCAATCTTTATAGGATCACTATCAAGTATTTCGGAGTTAATGAAAAGTGCAATTTACTTTAATTATAATAAAACAATTATAATCGGAAAAGTAAAGTAAATGGCACAACAATTAAGTAAAGTAAAGGAAACTGCAATGTAGAAAAGCACCGGGACATAGTCCAGTTTTGAATACTCTCAGAATTAAGCCGCTATACAAAATCTAATACCAACTTCATATAGTTGAGACCAAGCAGACTACCCCTAACTACTTAGTTCCCTCAGTATCCTTGCGCTTTCGACTTCTAGAGCCACGCACGTGAATAGCAAGTCCTTTGGATTGTATTCCAAACAGCGCGCAAAGGAAGAATCTGTTTGGTGACCATTCTAATCAATCTTGCTACAAGATATAGATGAGTCATTTACAAATGCTCTTATGTTTAATCTAATAAACTCCTTTTACTAGTTAGCTCAATCTAACTATAATTATCGAAATATTCAAGTATATATTCACACTCAATCAGTATAGATCTCAGAGAGAAATATAGAGAATGCCAATCTCATGCAACTAATCAATCAGATCTATCAAAGATAAATGATTCTAGTTGGATCCCAGCAGATCAAGGTTTGTGCACTAAATCCACAAGATACGAAAACTATAAGAATTCTTGAAAAGACGAGGGTACCCAAATATACCTCAATCTAAAACCTTTTCACCTATAAGTCCTTTCTCCGAAAGTGATTGTCTATGGACTGAACCGAGACAATACAAATAATCGGCTCACACTTCGAGTGATCGTCTATGGATATGAGATCGAGACAATACGACAACGAAGTATGATTACTTGATAATAGGTTCGGACTTAACCAAACACAATAGGATTGCTATCAAGTAAATAGGAATTAACGTTTGTGTATTTTACTTCTAATTATAATAAAACAATTATAATTTCGGAAATATAAAAGTAAAATACACAGCAAGATTTTGTTAACGAGGAAACCGCAAATGCAGAAAACCCCCGGGACCTTGTACAAAATTGAATACTCTCAAAATTAAGCCGCTATAAAAAATATAAACCAACTTCGTATAGTTGAGACCAAGCAACTAAATCTATAGTTCACCTAGTTCCCTCAGTATCCCTGCGCCTCCAACTTGCAATAAGTCACGCACTTGGAACAATTCCTTTGGTTCGTATTCCAAACAGTAAAGGAACAACAAATCTGTTCGGTAACAACTCTTTTCAAATAACGTGATATGAGTTTGACAAAAGGCTCTTCCGTTTATCCCAATAAACTCCTTTGTCAGTTTCTTAGATCAATCTATTTAACAACTACCAAGTTAATTGTCTAGACTATGCAATCAATACTCTTAATCACAAAGAAATGTATTGATGCCGATCTACTCAACTAATCAATCAAGGTTATCACAAAGATAAACCGATTATAGTTAGATCCCCATCCGATCAAGTTTTGTGTACACCAAATATTATGAACTCAAATAAGAAATCTTCTTTGTCTTCAAATCTTCTTAGATCTTCAATAAATACCTGCACACGAACAACTTGAATCTCTTGCAATCAATCACACACAAAACGGAGTCTGTTAACGATGGATTATCATAAGACGTCTTTAGATCTACAAACAGTTCTAAAGATCATCGTCGATACTTCTATCTAGTTTGAGTGAATCTTATATCAAGAGAAGATTCTCAAACATAAACAAACTAGGTGCAATCAAATTTCAACAACCGTTAGTCAATCAAATCAATCGAGGACTAATAATAAACTGCAATTATCTAGTTTCCCACTAACGGTACTCGTAGAGATTCCCAATCCCAAAGAAGTCTTTAAAACGAGCGGTTGTAAGATATTTCTCCTAATTAGGGTACTTTCCTTTCTGAATAGACGACTCCACCAGTAAAAACACAACTAGGTAGTTTTGCTGGCTCTGAGGATTAGTTTGCTCGAAATGCAAACTTCAATATTTATAGACCAAGGAAGTTTGGACATCAAGGAATTTCCAAAACCGAATATTCTTAAAGATATGCAATAAATCCAAAACGGTTTTCATAATTCCGGGAAATGCACTGTCCAAATATTGACCGAAATCTCAATAGAAAATCTCAAATTAGTAAATGCACATTACCAAATTTTATTTTCTAAAGATATGTATTTAATTGCTCGAAATTAAAAGCATATAAAACTAAAAACCTTAATTAAAAGATTCTCAATTTATTTCGATTCGGGATTCTCCTTTAGTTATTAAGGAATATCTTTGAACAATAAAAGATAAGAATTACTGCACATGTTCAAAGTATGCCGACATCTTTACTTTGTAAATACTTTTTCATATTTACAATCTTGGAACCGATTTGCCACATTTTTAAACGAGTTTAGAATTGGTTCATCTGACTTCCAAGAACTATGTGATTGATTATCCTATCAAATCACCATTAATGGGTTTCACAGTTCTACCAAAACACAAAGCTTTGGTTCTACCTCCATGTGGGTACTAGGATCGGTCACACTAGATTAAGATCGATTTCACTAATAAAAGTCATACCAATACAAAAGTCAGGCATTGTGAATAGTTTTACCAAGATACATAAACAAGTTATGAGCGGTTATACTAAACACACATATTGGTAATCCAAAGATTTGAAATGAATAATAATAAGCCTAGCGATTTCCCTTTCGATTCATAAAACAAGTTTATGAATTGTACTTCCTTTAAACGAATGTAAAATATTGTTTCCTAAGATGAAATCTTCACCCATACCCATACATAATCACAATAGCATTCATACGATTATGTCGATGTCTTATATATGAAGTTCAAAAGATAGACGTTATACTTCGCATTTAATTCCTTAATACTATGTCTAACTAGAGTATAATCATTCAAAGTTTCGCAATTATGTTTTCAATATGCACGACTTGAAAGATATGTTAGGAATGAAACAGTTCAAGTCAAATATTACTAACCTCAAGAGGAAGGATGATGTCGTCGATGTAGCTCTTTATTTCTTCACATTCTTCAAGTATTCACGTAATACTTGTAAGTCTCATATCCTAGTAACTTTCTAGCTAACCTATACGAAGTTGACTCCAGTAAATAATCAAGCGACTCTTTAAATGAGTTTTGATTCACTAAAATATGACAACCAAACTTGACATACCAATGCTTGGTGGGTTCAACCGAGCTATGCTCTAACAATTCTTCTTCGTCTTCAAATACCTGCACAACACCACATGAATCTCTTATGATCAATCACGCACAGAACGGAGTCTGTTAACAATGGATTATTACAAGATGTCTTTAGATCTAAAAACAGTTTTATCTAGTCTGAGTGATAAAAGATTCTTATATCAGAAGAAAAGATTTTCAAGAATAAACAAACTGGGTGCAATCAAAGTTTCAACAACCGTTAGTCAATCAAATCAAATCAAAAACTAATAACACTACAATTATCTAGTTTCCCACCAACGGTACTCGCATATCTTATTGATCCCACAGAAGTCTTTAAACGAGCGGTCATAAGAGATTTCACTTAATTAGGATATTTTTCTCTCCGAATAGACGACTCCACTAGAAACAACAAGAATTGAAGTTTTCCTGGCTCTTAGGATAATTTTCTATAAATGCAAACTTAGGTACTTATAGACCAAGGATGTTTGGACACTAAGGAATTTCCAAAACCGAAAATATTCTCAAGATATGCAATGAATGCCAAATTCGGTTCTCATAATTCCAACAAATGTTGGTCCAATATTTCTGAAATCTCTCAATAGAAAATCTCCAATTAGTAAATGCACATTACTAATTTTTATTCTCTAGAGCTATGTATTAATTGCTGGTAATTAAAGCATACAAAATCAAAAACCTTAATTAAAAGATTCTTAATTTATTTAGGCACATGATCACCTTGAGTACCAAGGAATATCTTTGAACAATAAATGATAAGAGTTAATGCTCGTGTTCAAAGTATGTTGACATCTTTTCACTGCAAATATTTATTTCATATTTACATGGATTTGCTTCTTGGAATCGGTTCTACCACACCTCCAAACAAGTTTCGAATTGGTTTACCAGTATTCCAAGACTACTATGTGATTGGTCATACCAAATCACAATGGTTAGTTGTGATCGGTCCTTCCAAGTCACATATATGGGTTCGGATCGGTTATACCTAAATATGGTATCTTCCTGTGATTGGTCACACCAGTTACTAGGATCGGTTACACCAATTACAAGGATCGGTCACACAACACTTATGATTGGTCGTACAAATTACTAGGATCGGTCACACCAATTACAAGGATTCGATCATACCATCTCGTAGTGATTACTTATGATCGGTTACACCAATTACCAGGACCGGTCATACCAAATCATAAGTCTTGGTATTGTGATCGGTTGTACCAAGATACATAACCTAATTTAAGATTGGTTCTACCAACTCACACATATTGGTCATCCAAAGATATGCAATGAATATCAAGACCAATAAACCTACTAATTTCCCTTTCTATTCATGAAACAAGTTCATGAATGTACTTCCTTTAAACAAATGTAAAACATTGTCTCCTAGCATGAAATCCTCACCATAACCCATACACATAATTATCAAAATATATACAAGATTATGTCGATGTCATATCAAAGTTCAAAAGATAAGTGTTATACTTCGTAGTCTAATTCCTTAATACTATGATCATACTATTATGATCATGTCATATCACTAGAGTATAATATACAATGTATACATTATATACAACTTCACATGTTATGTTTTCAATATGCATGACTTGAAAGATACGTCATGAATTGAAACAAGTTCAAGTCAGTATTAATAACCTCAAGTGGAAGGATGATGTCATTGTTGTAGTTCGTTACTTCTTCACATTCTTCAGGTCTTCAGAATAATACTTATGTATGTCAACATTCCTAGACTTTCTAGCTGTAATGGGCAACTCACGGCTGGGAATTCTTAGAGTCTCAACCGTACGTGTCATTTCACGGCTAGGTCGAAAAGAACTCCTATCTGTAATCAAGCAGAAGCAGTTTTCCTAAACCCTACTTTCATCAATCTTACCTATTAAACCAATCCAAAGGTAAAATAAATGGTGGGTTTTTTCAGTTCTTAACATTCTGGAGGATTTGCTGGTGTTTGGGGTGTTGATAGTGTAATAGAAATATTTAAAGGGTATATATATTGGTTTTCATAGCAGCTAAAATGTAATTTTCAACTAAACGCGAAAAAACTGTTTATTAGTCCTTCGATATCGTCAAAAATAATCCTTCTATAATTAAGTATGCATTGTTGTTGTTGGCTTACCTTTTCTTTTAACTGATAAGCTGGTCGTAAAAAACTTTCCAGTTGAAATCTTCTTTGTGTGTGTCTCGTCTTAAATCTTAGGGGATTTCAATAAATTGCCGCACTTTTAATTTCATATTTAAGAAAGTACCACCGTTTTTTCTCAAAATTTATTTAGTGCCACATATTTGACCTTTTTCATCCCGTTTTTTCCAAAAAGTTGTTGACATCAGTTAGCGCATAGGTGGCAGTTATCCATCTTAGTAAAAGATATCTACACCTTCGAATCGTCTCTATAACTGGGTTAAATCAAGTCATCATAGCGAGTCATTAACGAGTGAAGTCGTGGGACAGAGCTAAATCAATATAACTCCAAAGCCATGAGAACACGTAGTTTCCAATCTATTGCAGGAGGGTTACATCAAAGCAACTGAAATAAACTCCCGCCCTTGTCGGGGCTATGCAAACAAGAGATGCAAAATGCTAACATGAAAAGAGAACATACCTATCAGCACCAAAGACCATAGTACACAGACGCACATGATCCTGATAGCCATCAATAAGAAATCAAAAGACCGGAAAAACAACTTTAAAAATGAAAAATCATCAAATATAAAACGCTTCTAGCTCCAGTTGTCCAAACCATTTAATCTACTAACACACACAAGAATAGCAAAATACCTCAGTTTAGCGTTAAACACCTTATATTCACCATTCCCACCAACAACCTCTCATTAGAAATATCAATACACAGATAACACTAGGTAAGTACACTAAGAGCTTCATATATATCATCGGTTCCATACACAGATAACACCCCACTTTTTCAATAACCAATCTATAGAACCGCATCAACAGCTTCGTTGTGTCCTTCATCTATGACCTGAAACTCGTCAACAACTGTTTTCTGTAACTCAATTCTTCCTCTAGAGTCTCATTTCCAAAACAGTTATACCTGATATTCGATGAACCCTAATTCCCAATTTGATTTGCTATAGGAACTAAAATCAACCCTTATACATCCATCCATACCTTAATCAAGAACAAACCCATCACAAAATAATTCAGTTTCTAAATCAATTTCACACAAAATCAGAGTTAGTTTAAGAAACACTAAACTCAACTTATTACCATATGCTGAGTTTGAATCACACACTAATTGACACCAGGATGATTAGTTATCCTGATTCTATTTCATTTCTCTTAATCTTAGACTCATGATCTTCATCTCAATTATCAATTCTCACTGAAACCCTAATCTCACTTATAGAGGCATCACATTCTTCTTCTCCCGAGTCCAATCAACTACAACTCCATCATCTTCTCCCCGAGTTCAATCCATGAAACCGTTCACTTTAAATTACTCCACTAGTGGAAAATAGAAGTTAAACCACTGTCGGGAGAAGAAGTTATATCGCTAAAAATGACTGTGTCCATCAGCTGCAATCTAGAAGTGGTTTTTCTCAAAAAAATTGTGCCTGGCAAAGGTTGAATTCTTTAAAAAAACTACTTTCATTGACAACAAATTGATTAGTACTGATAGACACAGTAGTTTTTATGGGTGATATTTTATTAAAAAAATTGATATTGATTCTGCTGAATCCAAAGCTGATTCAACTGAATCAAAAACCAAAAGCTGAATCACAATTAAATGAATAATGACTTTATAACTGAATTCAACAAAATTTAATCGACAATGACTTTGGAACTCAATTTGTATTGAAAAGTGCATTCAGTTTACAATTTCAACTAATTAAAATACAACAAGTTCCAAGTCTGAAAAAACTGCTAACACTAAGTTGGAAATCCTTTACCAAGATTCATATTACAAGCTTAAGATAACGAATTGGCTCAACTCAGGACTGAGGTTCTACCATCAGTTCACCATTGAGAATCTTCCTATGACGTCCAAGACCAAGATGCTCAACCTAGTTTAAATCTTTGTAGCCATTCACCATGACTCTTTGTAGTTCTTCTGACAGCAACCTTTGACTGCTGTACCAATTCTATTGTTCTTTGTATTGTAGCACCACACTCAGTTCAGTTGAAGAAAATTTTCATAACCTATACAGTTTCAGCTTAATATTTATAAACAACATACAAAATTTCATAGGTTAACTGTTTCAAGGTTAATGCTCATAAATACATGTTTATATGCTTATGAGCTATATCATTTCATGGAGAAAGATCAAAACTCATAGGGGAAGTAAAACAGTTACTGCCAATGCTTGACTGAAGTTATAATGAAGCGTAGCAAAAATGCACAGATATAAAAAAATTATGTTTATCTACATGAGATCTTGTCGATCCCCAATGCACAAGTTTTCATGTAGATATTATGCAAAGGGTTGATCAAAGAGAAATTGAAAGCTTATCTTTGAATTGGTGGTTGTTCAAATATGTTCATGACCCTGCAACATCCTATGTCCTCACTGCAACTACTCTCCATTCAGAGTTCTGTTCAACTCCAACACTGAAACAACAAGAAAGTTTAAGGATAGTAATATTATATGTTCTAGGTAAATCAAAAAACACAACAATTCCAATGGTATGCCGGCTAGGAACCAACAGTGCATTTCACTATGCATGTGTAAGTAGGTAGTGCTTAAATTAAGATAACTCGAATCTGGTAAACCATTTGCCAACAACTACACATTTAAACTAAAAAGGCATTCTGAAAACCAACTGGGTGTTGAAAGATTTTAGTGGTGGCTTAGTTTCGATGAAAAGTTGTCATCCTGCATTTCGGTACAAGAAAGAATCCCCAGATTCTCCATTTTTAGTTAACAAAGACAATAAAGAAGAGATGCGGAGAGTTGATTATTGATAAAACTGATAAACTACCTGGTATTTAATATTAGCGTAAGTACTCTTACTTTGAACCTCCCCTGAACCTCAAACCTCTCTTGAACCTAGACATGAAATGACAAATTAAATTGCAAGCCCTTTCGTACCAAATCGACCTGCTCTGCCAAACTTTCAAAAAGAAAGAGATACTACTAAGTTTAACTGAGCTCATGCAATACTATAATATCGTATAAACAAATACCCATGTTAAGTAAAAACTTAAAGGCATGATGAAGAAACAAGATCTCAGAAACAAACCCTGTGCAAGTAAGTATCATCAAAACCAGACATAACATAATTAATTACAGTTGACGCGTTCAATATCTATTCCTCTACTAACCAAATCCATAGTGACAAGAACCCTTTAATTCCCATACTTGAAACCTTTATAGAGAGTCAACTTATGAAATATATTTAAAAAAAAATCCAATTTCAGGTATGCCTTCGCTTTTCTTAGAGATTTGATTTTCAGCAGCAAAGGCATATTGAATTATGTTGTTAAACCTTAACAGAAAATATGAACCATTATTTTAGAATAAACTACAATAATATACTTGTACAACAACCAAATCACTAGCAAATTCACTAGGAACTTGCACCTTCATGCATACACATCAATGTAACAAGCTCGAAAATAATTAGATGAAATCTAAGAAAAAAGATGTATACCTTTCTTCCTGAAACATTCCAGAATGGGTGAAAATTGATGGGAAGTTGCAATCTACATGAGGAACTCTTTTTTTAGTATTCCTTGAGTGTCTTGATGTTAAAACTACCATTGAACACAACAACTTCAGTATCAGGCGGGTAAGTGCTTAACAACTCAAACTGTTGGCATATCTGAGGTTTAGATATAAGCATCAACAAAAAATAATCAAAACCTTCATTAATAGAATAATGAAAAAAGGTTTGCGATATGAAAGTTTCTTATGAATGCAAACCTGGTAACCCAACTATGTCGTGTGAATACAAAATTAGAACAACATGTCCAGCAACACGCTCAATTTGCTTCACTGTCAAGAAGACAGAGACAACAGTTATTCCCGTCTCAGATTTTGCTTGCAAGATAACATCCATAACCAAAAATAGCTTGAGAAATGCATTCATGTTGAATTGATTGATAACCAACAGAATAATTAAAGTAGAAGAACCTGATCAGTGAGTGCAACACTAGTGTTATTACCTGCACATCAAATAATACACCTCAAAATATATTCCCCTAATGTGAACTACAATTACAAAGAAAGTATAATAAAACCACCGTAGCACCTACTCAACTTCAAGTACCAACATGACTAAATAAAAACTAGCCTACTGAACCAAAATGCTCAAAACTTAATACAAGCAACACAAAGAAACAACTAATCCAAATAAAAATTTGTTATATAAAAACATGAAAGAGTAAAAGTAATGGAAAATTTCCTTCAGATGGATCAAATCCCAAATCGACAACTGATCTCAGAAGCTCCGACTTCAATAGAAAAACTTTGAATGCAGAACTGTGTATTCCAACATATTCCTGCACCATTCCAAAACATTCAAATTAGCCTCAAAACTTTGGATCTTCAAATTTAACCTCCATATAAATCAAAGATCATATCAATTTCACTCGAAAGATGTAAACTTTAAGAAATCCCAAAATTATTATCAATTTCACCGGAAAATTAGCTTTATAGAAAAATCAATCTCAAAATACCAAAACTACATCAATTTCATTCGAAAATTTTCTCATTTTTAGGGTTTTGAAAAACCCCAAAACAAGCTCAGTCTCAAAAGACCATTAAAAACCCCAAAACAAGCTCAGTCTCAAAAGACCATTAAAAACATAAACTAAATAAAACCCATAATGGAAAATCTATCAATTATAGAAAATTAGATTCCTTTCTAAGAACAGAGAAATCTTTCTAAGAACCCTAGATTTCTTCTCACAAGATACATACGAGAGTTTCATTTGTGATGATATCTTTGAAGAAGAAGAAAAATCAAAACCTAGTTCATAAGCGACTTACTGTTATGATTGAGAAAACAAATCGAATGAACATAAAGAGTGATTAAGTTGTGAGAGGGAAGTAAAAGAAGAAATGAAGGAAGGAGGCCGAAGGAGTACTGCAGATCGAGATAGAGATAAAGATAAGAGGGAGGATTATAGAACTCACTCTCTGTATTTTTACAAAAATACCCCTAAGGAAACAATTGTGTCAGAGATAAGTTTTATTAAAACGACTGTGGCTCACATCACCTATAATTACAACTGCCCGGCAACAGTGGTTTTCGTGAAGACCAGGAAGTGGTTAAAAATCAATTTTCCACTAGTGCTCACAATCTTCATTCTCAGTTAGCAATCCCTGAAGCAAGCATTTTTTTTGTTATGTTTACTGGTGATAAGAATCATAAGATTGTGAATCTGTGATAAGTATAAGAGCAAGTCTTATGGTGGAATCCATCCATCTTCCATCTTCCACGCCACCTCAGCACTTGGAACTGTGGATAGAAGCGCAAGTATAATGGTGGAATAGTAGAAACGCTATTCTTAATGGAGCTAAAAAAACGCAATTAAGAATGGATCTAAAAAAACGCTATTAAGAATTGAGCTTTTTTCTCAGCCGTTAGATTTCAACAACTCATTTTAAATGTACGGATAAAAAAAATGCAATTCTTAATGACGTTTTTTTAGCGTTATTCTTATTAGCGTTTAGCGCTATTCTTATTGGCGTTCAGATGGATTCCACGAACCCTTCCACGAAATCGTTGAACTTTGCTTGGATTTTCTGTGGAAGACCCCAACTTGGAAGCCACTAGACTTGACATTCCATAATTTTTCCACACTTGGAATAGTTTGGATTCCTCCATAAGACTTGCTCTAAAAGGGTGTTCAAGGGTAAACATGTAAAATGCGACACATTTTATTGACCAAGTCAACGAAAAAAACCAAACATGTGGGTTCTAAGGGGTGGGTAAGTTAACGGTAGTGGAATTTAATAAATTTTGAAGTAAAAAACAGTGACATTATATCAAACCGGAAAATCAAATTAAGTGTGGCATTTTCTTAAAATTCCCAAAATCTTAACCTGATCAGGTACCAAAAAGTGACCTGGTCGTTTTTCTGAGTGACTAAGGTGCAATTCAATTATCATGGAACTTCACTATTAAGGATACCCAACGTGTGCTACACACTTGAACCTGATAATATGATTTTCATTTATATATGTTGGTTATGGCGGTGATGGTCAAGTTCAAGGTTTGGCTCTACTTCTCGTTATAGTTTTAATGAGATGAAAGGAAGTTGTTACCCTAGGAAATCTGGAGAAAGAAAATGAATTGAAGTTCTACAGACTGTCATAGAAAATCATACATAGAAAATTTGGCCGACATTCAACAGACTCTCATGAGGTACATGGAATATTACACTATTCTCTCTGCATACCCTCTTTAGGAAAGCATAAACATAATCAATCGAAATCTTCTTGATAAATTTTGAATCTCTTCTTGCTCTTACTACCGTATTCCCAAGTATATGAACCACGCCTGCATCCCTACAGATTTTTAGGTACTCCATCTCATCCAACTCCGTCTGATGACTTGTTTGCCCTGCTGAACTGAAGAAGTTGTTCGAGGCTCTTAGTGCAGAAGATTTTGCAGGTATAATGCTGCCATCGTCTTCTGATGAAGTTACAGTACTGTCCACATTCAGAGTTATTGTCATGTTTCTATTATCTGTTAACTGTGAATCTCCTGACCTGACTGTTTGCTGTCCATATGAACTGTACTCCTCTGAATCTGAACATCCTTCCATCATATATTCAAGTCTAACAAACAAGAAAAGGCTTTCAAAGAGCTTTTTCTCAAAATCGTCGTCTTTCTTGTGGAGATCCTTATAACCGTACCTGGCCACGCATCTGAACATGTGGAATTCTTTGGGTCCAATTCGTTTTACAAGGAACCGTTCTTCTTGAGGTACGGTATAAACGGGGAGATACTTCACGTAGACAAGAATTACAACTGAGTGAATTGCAGGGAGATTTGTGATCAAATGAGAGAAGATATGAGGAACTCCACTTGCTAATTCAGTATATACTAGTCCAATACCTGGGACTCGTACTAAACCAAGGTTCGGTCCCAAACCTAATATCCAAGCCATTGATACTTTGCTATGCAACTCAACTTCGTAACGCTTTGCTCTTCCATAATGCCACACGTACATGATGATAAAAAAGACTACAGCTATCACAAGAGGAACCCAACCACCTTGATCTACCTTTAAAAGTACTGCTGAGAAAAAAGTGCATTCCACAATTAATGATAAGACAGTGAAGACCACAACTAGAACCCAGTGACTCCGCCATTCCAGTAACATTATTGGTATCATAAGAAATGTCGTTACAAGCATAACGGTCACAACTGCTGTTCCTGTTGGTAGCCAAAACAAAATATTAATCATATGCTAAACGCATGAAGGACGCCTCTCGATAAGCAGGAGACTGAATGGAAAAATGCATGGAAAAAAGGAAAAATCTAAACTCACCATAAGCATTTCCGATCTGGCTTTGGTTTCTAAATCCTACAGTAACAGCAATGCACATAAGCATAAGAATCCAGTTAATATCGGGTATATATATCTGCCCAAGAATTATCTTTGATGTATGAACAACTTTCACCCTTGGGAAACAACCAAGTGCAAGAGCCTGCTTGATTATTGAAAAAGCCGCAGATATAGTGGCCTGACTTGCAACAATAGCTGCTCCTGTTGCGATAATAAACACTGGCCAGTATATACTTTCTGAAAATTACAAATCAGATGTTTATCAGATAAGCACTTAACTGCTTATGAATTTCAGACGCAGGAGTTCAAGAAAGACCTGGTATAGAACGGTAGAATGCATCAATCACATGGTCCTGATTTTTAACGATGTAAGCAGCCTGTCCTGTATAAGCCAATAAAAGGCAAGGGAACACGAGGACTGTGAAAGCTAGTTGAACAGCCGATACAGGAAAATGGGCTATGTCTGCAAATAGAGCTTCTGTCCCTGCAAGGATTATGTGGGCTTTATCAGAATCCTACGGGTTTTAAACTGTACAAATATCCAAATATATGTGAAGAATGGTTAAGGTTTCTTACCGGTGATGCTAAGCATGATGCCTCCAAGGGTTTTCCAACCTCCTCGTTTGAAGTATCTATAAATATATATTGGAGAGAAAGCTCTTAGAACTGAGCTGTCGTATTTCCATATGTTATAAGCGCCAATGCCTCCAATTAAAAGAAACCAAAGAAGGACAATTGGAGCAAAGAGCCATCCAACTTTATCTGTTCCATAGTGTTGCATGCTGAACAAACCAACTAATATGATAGTCGAAACAACTAGCACTACATCTGCATAGAAGAAAACCAAGACTATAATTACCCATCTAATTAAAGAAAACAGTGGATCAAAAGGAATAGAAATTTCTCATCATAAAAATCATGTATAGTCTTAGTATCATGTTAGAAAGGTACCACCGCTCATCTTCGGGTGATCTACCTTGATGCCTCCAACAGCCGAAAGAACTGAAAAGTAATTGGGGAGAAGAAAGAATTATAAACAGATATAGGTCTGATTTTCAACCCGATACACAACCATAGATCTGTTTTTTTCAATTTTGCAAATCTAGACCTCTGTCCATGTTTCCATCCAATTCCGTTACTTTTGTCAATTACTCGGTCAACAAGGTCAATTTCTCATTAGATGAGATGAGTTAATGACGCACAATTACCCATTTGCCATCTATACAATGTAATCATCTCGGTGTTTGATCGGATTCTACTCCCTCCGTCCAAGTTTACTTGCTTAATTTGGATTTTGCAAAAATTTGAAAGAAATTCAAATTACTTCCACATATACCATCGATCTTTCAAATTGTTTGTTCAATATAATAGTTTTCATATCCTAATTTTTGTTTCTTTCTTGATAATTAGAAAATTTTAATAGAAAATATACCAAATTTTTTGGTACAAATTTGTTAAAAAAAACACAATTTTGGTAAGTAAAGTTGGACGGAGGGAGTAGTATTTTAGTCAAATGCAAAGCTAAGAATGTATTACTAACTGGGATGAAACCAAACAAATAAATATGTTATTTCTAACATGATTAAATTGCTAAAGCAAGAATGGGATTCAAACCTGATATGGCCGGAGTTAAGATCCCGTCTCCAATAACCATGCACGTCCCAACAAGGACAAGAATAAACAGCAAATTTTTCCTTAATGCTGTCGCTTCCAACCATCTCTTGGTCTTAGCTGCAAAAGATTTCTCATGGAATATATGACGACTGTACGTTGTTAACTGCTCATCCGTCGGGTGATGGTTCGGAATAGTATTCACTTTTGCATGTCGACATAGTATTGAATAAAGAGCCAACGTTCCACCTGCAACATAGTTAGATATATAACTATATTACCTTACACATTCGCGTAATCTTCTACCCTCAAAATACAGATTCTTTCAAAACACAACATCCAGAAGGCTGGATGATATATGATGATATTTACCTTGACCATTGTCGTTCGCCCTTAACACAAGAAAGACATACTTGATGAGTGGAATAAGAGTAAGAGAATATATAATCAACGATAATGCTCCAACAACATCCTCTGGATCCTTGATTCCTTCAGGAAATGTGTTATAGAAGACGTACAAAGGAGATGTGCCCAAATCTCCGTAGACAACTCCAAGACTCTGGAAAGCTAATCTCAATACTAATAGCGATGAAAATTTCTGCACAAACATACTAAAAATATTAAGCCCAAGATTTAGAGCCCCAATTCTCTCGGTCTACAATTAATCTGCATCATAATTTACTGATCCACAGACAAAGATCCTATAACTTGAACTAAAATGGATCAATCAAAATTTAGTGTAATTAGACTAGTAATTGTATTCAATGTCCACAAATGATTAAATAGAAATCTACAGTGGTTAATAAACAACAACAACAACAAAGAGAAGATAAGGGGGTGAAAGCGGACCTTTTGTCTGGACATATTCTTGAGCTTTCCAGCTTCTTCTTCCATGGGTTGATCAAGTTTCTGGTGTAAATCCCACATACCATCTCTATTCTCAGTACTCTGTTCATCAATTGGTGGGACTGAATTTGTTGTCTCCATCACTCCAAACTAAAAATTCCTTCAAAATCCTAAACTCCAAAATTGAATCACTGATTTGATGGATGAGTTGGAAGAATTATGTTCAGCTTAAAATGGAATAAAAGATATCAATTTTGATATACAAACACTAAAATCTTGATAAATACAGTGATTCCCGCCATTAACAGAGACCTCAAAAACTCTAAAAAGTGAATATCCAAAAGATCAAGATTGAGATGATTTACGACTTGAAAGACTAATTTAGAGAAAAGAAGATCAAAGTTTTGCACTACTAGTAATTGAACAACATTGTTTCTATGATATCTCTCTAAATGATCAAAATCGTACTCTATTATTGGATTAAAAGATACATAAGAATATTAACTTGTTTCCGATGCTGCTTTCATTGAAAGTTAGTCGGTCGCTCTTCTTGCGTTGTTATTTCAGGAGATTATGATTACAGTTTCATTTTCTTAATTTCTTTTTCTATTTCATTAATTCAAACTTTTTTCTGGTGCTGCATATGCATATACATATACGGGTTGAAATTTTTATTTTTTCTTTTAATAATAAAAGGGAAGGATGTATTTTAGACGTGTGTATATATCGAAAGGAATCGACTAGAAATAGACCAATCTGCGTGGTCGTAAGAAGAGAAGTGCTAAATCAAAACAAAGAATTTACTTAAGAAGAGAAGAATTTTGGGATGAAAACGCTTTGGGCAAGCTTTTAGATGTAATTTTTCGGCTTTCGGATGAAAATAACTTGGTTAACCTATGCCAGCAACTAACCCTAAAGAGAAGACATTGATGTTGTGGTAACAAAATGAGCATATTATTCCTCCTCTGCACGTCTGATCTAGGTAGGAGTGCAGGCCTGGAATACCAACCACATACCACCACCACTTCTAAAAATTGGAATATATATATGAACATTATCCGGCCTTTCGTTAGACTTTTATTGTTTAGTACACCTTGCTAAATGTTTGTTTTTTTTGTCCTTGCACCTACCGGGAGGGATAAATAATATTACTAGATACAAGGCATATTGATTAGTAAACTAACGGTAATTTCGACATAACTTGCTTCTTGTACATAGATTTAAATTGGATGGAATGCCTTCTTCTTCTATCCTGCTCACTCTTAAAAATTCTGCTCCTTAGTGATGGTATGAGCATCAAATTAGTAACTCGTTGGTTGACGCAGGCTTTACCACGCCGAGCTGTGCTAAAAACCGGCATCAGCCTCTCAATGCGTCTCATTTCTTACTTCAAATTTAATTTTACAATTTTTTTTTCTTAATCTTGGGACCGTTAAACTGGGCTGATGTACTAGTTTAGAGTCTTTAGACAACAATGTAAAAAAAAATCGACCACAGGAGTAATTCCAAAAGTGGTTGTACTAGTGATTAAATTAAATTTTAATAATGTACATAATCAATAATTTATATGAGTTTTAACCTTAAACACTTGAGAATGATTACGTAGAATATTGCTTGTTTTATCTGGGCCGGTGTTACCATACCTAAGCTTGGATGTATGGCTGAAGTAATTGTTTACTCGTCACTGATATTATTAATTAAATTTCATATAAATAATTATGTGAGTTGATTATTTTTCATGAGAACATGTCTAAATTCTCTGACTCCATAACTGATGATTCTATCACTATCATTTATTAACAGAATTATTGTATAGCGAAAACGAGAATAAATAATAAACTGCGAAATTCAAAATTATATCGTATTCGAATATATAAAAGTAATAATACACGAAGAAGGCCATGATTAATGTAATAATAATGGTGGGTGAACATGGACTTAATATATGTGGGTCCCACTAACTGATCAGTGCAGTACTAACTAACCATTTAACTAGATATGCGACCTTTCGAGAAATGAAACCCGCCCTATCATTTCTCCCTTTACGCGGCAGCAGCAATCTAAACCTTAAATGTAAGATATTGTGATAGGGATGGCAAAGATTCCACCCGAGAGTTGGAGTTTAAAACTTTAAAAGTTCAGCTCTCTTCATGATTTGTGAAAAGAAGTCGATAGCATAGGATTCTTTATATGGAATACTGAACAAGTTCTGGTAGACTGGTAGTTTTCAGTAGCCTCTTACATTGGATAATTAGCTAAATGATGTTTGATCCACAACCTAGAAAAGTTTTAAGACTCATTCTTAAGAACATCTCCTTGCAAAGAAAAAGTGTTATACGACCAAATATGATCAAAATTATCCCTAGTCGGTAAACAATGAACTCGTAGGAATAATCAACGGAGCTCTATTACCTGTTGGAGAAAGTTACAACCAAAATTGTGGTGATGACTCTCCAATTGATTAATTTGGATCTGATTGTTCGTCGAGACTACGTATCTGCCCAAGAGGATCATCGCCTTTTTCAGATGCCAGCAGCTTCATATATATTTAAGCTGTACACGTAGTTTGGCGGAAATGTGTAAAGGAGGCAACATCCAAATTTTAAAATGAAAAAATATTTACTTAAAGCGTCCACAAGAGGTAGTACTTGGCTTCAAACTCAAATGCAGTGAAAGAAGGCAAATTTGGCATATTCATCTGTCAAATTTAGCAGTACCAATCCTCACAACAGATACAATTTTAGCAAGTCTGACCGGTGGCGCCTGTCTATGGTAAAAGATGGCACAAAAAGGCGGATATATAAACTGCCAACCAAGTACTTACACCACTTAAAGTTGTAAAACCAAAATATCAAAAACTTCAGTGTGATTGGTACATAACAAAAACTTGTCTAGGTTGCATATATTGGCACAAAACCAGCGAGAGTTTAATCATATTAAAGCTGGCATGTTATAAGAGCTCAATGATACAACTAGTGGAGCCTCTTGGAAATTTAAGCAACTTCTTCATTACTTCGTTCTGTTCATCTGTCGGCAAATTTGAATCAAACTTGATAATCATCCTCTCTAGAACTCTTGCATACTTCAAAAATGTCTGTACAACATTGAGGTCTTCCAAGCACCCATAAAATTCAAAAAAATTGGCTGCCTTGAGGTGCAACAACATACACTGAGGCACCATATTTAGCGTCCAACCACCATCAGTGCTCGATAGGTATCCCACAAAGCCCAAGAGACGGAATTCATTAGAGTTTAGCAAGGTGTGAAACTTAACAAAAAAATCAAAAGCACAATGAATTGCTAAACACTAAACAAAAAATAACACTGGTAAAAAACTACAAAATACTCAAAGTAATCAAACAAGTGTCTATTTATTTCTGGATGGTTAAGAATATGTGTTAGTATAACTTATAAGTCTATGCACGCCTAATCACCAAAACTCAAATGAATTTCAGAAGATTATGAAATTATTCAACCCAAGAAGGTATGGATAATGACTTATACTTACTTGAGCAATAATAATTGTTGCTAGGTTGGGTGAGATTCTGAGGTAGTTCAACAATGTTTTATCCTCAGAAAATGAGATCTTTGAAGCCACTTCCAAATAAACCAAGTTATGGAACATGGGCCAATTTGTAAAGAGATCGTCTGGAAATAAAAGTTCCTATCACCAAAGAGCATAAGTTTGTATAGCTACTGTGATCAAGTACTTAACCTGGAAAACATTGCATAAGCAAGGTGGAAGATAAGCAAGCATACCTCAAAAGTCCCACCAGATATCTTCAAACGTTTTACATTAGAAAGCTTTTTAATAAACTTAGTTGAAATTGGATCTTTCTCTTGGGGCAGAGATCTATAATAAACGCTTACAGTCAATCACCGCACTGACGAGTGTTTCAAAGCGATGCAAGATATAATCCTCAGCTGCAAAGTCGGTGAACCTTGTTCACAATGAAATTTAGAGTTTTAGGATAACAATTTTTTAGAGTTGTTTGCAAGTATATTGAGTGAAGATAAACATTAACCATGATAAATGTAGACATAAAATGTAAATTGAGTTTCCTATACACGGGCAATCCGGCATTTGTACTACCGTTTAGTAAAATGGCTTCTAGCATTCACAAATACGATATCTCCATTAAAAAGTCTTCAATAAATTATAGAGCACTTTAAGAGTTTCGACATACCTGAGGGACAGTAGATTTTGTGCGAAAATGTTAATCTTAAATTTTGGAATGGGACCACGAAAAAAAGCGGCTTCACTAGGACCAGTAATGAACAGACATTTCAAAGCAGGAGCTGAAATTAATAATTCAGATATGTTCCAGTCACAGTCTGTCAACTCCAATTCTTCGAGAACAGGGAGTTTAGAAAAGAATTGCTGGGTCAGATCTTCAGAATGCATACACAGTGTGGCATTCCTAAGCCGACAAATCTTGAGATTTGGAAAATTTATTGCATCAGGAAGATAAACTGGATCCCATGTGCCTAACTCCAATATAGTCAGTGATGCATATGTTCCCCTTGAAGGAAACAATCCTTCAGGCAAACTTTCTGCATAGAAAACAAACTCTTCAAGACTTTGCCTCGTAAACAAATCAGATAGCCATTCTTCGACCTGAAACCTTTGCACATCAAGATTGTCAAGATAAAATTTCTTTATATCCCGTGTTTCATGGTGAAGAGAAAGCTTCTTGCCAACAAAATTCATAAGCCTCTCAAACTGCAATGAATATAAATTTTCAACTCTTTCATGCTCCTCATTTGTGTCGAGTAATTTAGCAATTGACGGAAATTCCACTTCACAGAGATCAATAACAGGCACTGAGGTCCAAATGTACCTCCATCTTTTAGATAAAACACTCGTAGAAACGACGCATTGGGTTGGAAGAAAACTGAGAATGTGATGAATAAGGGGTTCAGGTAATTCACTAATTATATCCTTTCTTCTTGATCCTCCAGAGTCCTGGTTTATCAGCATCTTGATCTTGAAAAACCTATTCAAAATGCATGTTGCAGATTATAATTAACACCGCATCTTAAGATATACTTTAAATAAAACAAATAAAATGCTTCAAGCTTATTTCTAAATAAATACATAGTACTTCAGATAAAACTAGTGAAATCGCACGCGCTATGCGCCAGCCTAAAACAATATGGCAGAATACAATATAATTATAACCTGATCATATAGAGTAGTAAAATGGTTTATGCCATGCATCATTTTCCAATCTACAAAAAATAATTGAAAAACTGGCTTAACTCATCTACAACGGGTGCTGATGTTGTGACTATAAAAACTCAGCTAAAATACCAACACGGAGTTGATTAATATGTACAAAAGAACCCTATCAATAGGGTTGATGTATTATCGAAAATTGTCATTGTCCCGTGAATTTCAACTGAACGAAATCATAGATATCCCAATCTACATTATACATATATGACAGTAACAACTGAGAAAAAGAAGATTAAAAGTTATAGATTGGAACCAATCTGTTCAAAATCATTGTTAGATGCACCTCAAGTACAATACTCAAACCAAATAATAAATTTAATCTTTTAAACATTTCCACAAACAGCTTAAGCTCATACACCTAGTGTTTGTGATGAAAAGTTCAAAATCAAATTCACATTAGGGCTTGGAATTAAACCCATGAAAAACTAAGGGGATTCAGAGGTTTCTTACCAATTCTTCAGAGGAACCAATCTTCGGTTAATCGGTTAGCATCCAAAATTCGGGTTTGCCTCAAAATGAAAAACTGGAAGTTTCCTTTTCGCAGTAGTCGTTTGAAATGGAGATAATGAGAAGAGAGGGAGAAAAGAAATGACTAGTGTGGAAAGGTTTAAGACTTAAAAGTGCTCAAAGGAACCTTTAGTCAAACGACTCAGACCATTTAACTTCGTCCAGTAAATTGAACTGGAAAGAAATATTCTAGTACTTGTAACTAGGATTGTGAATGGCACTCAACGTAACGGATATTGGCTCAGCCGCTGGCGTTACCATTAAAATTAAAGAATATCCGATATCCGTTGTTCCGACGGAAATCTGAAATTCAATTCTGATTCCGTTACGTTGGACTTATCGGATATCGAATATTTTTCCGATAAAATCCGTTAAGTCATAAGACACACAGATAGACACAGAACACATAACAAAACAAGTTCTAAATCCAAGAAAATCAATTTTAAATCCATGCCACACAAAATAAAAAGATACAGATGTTCCACAAGGACCAAATTACATGTCCAGATGTTCTAGCAAAAGAAAAAAACATGTTCTTGCAAAAGAAAACACAAAGAAGCTCCATTTCCATGTGTTGCATCCTGTAGTGCAAGTGTGCAAATGCATTCCTCCTTAGTCCTTAGTCCTCCCTCCCTGAATCCTTACTTCTTACTCCTCAGTCCTGAACTTCTGCATTTTCAAAAGGAAAAGCAAAAGTGTTAATTAAGCTGGCAATGTCAGTGCAATATATATAAAAGCAAATGAAAGATTAAGCTGGAAAGTTACCAGTAATACAACTATCATTGTCACTGAGACTGAGATCTTGCAGCCAATCACCCAAACAAAGCAATGCTTGAACAAGTTCTGGAGCTAATGAACTCCTGTGAGATGTGAGAACCCTACCACCAACACTAAACATTGATTCTAATGCTACACTTGTCACTGGAACAGACAATACATCTCTTGCAATCCTTGAGAGAGTTGGGTACTTAGGAGCATGATTCTTCCACCAACTTAAGATATCAAACCTCATTTCTTCAGTGGATGTACCTTTAGGAAGAACTAGTTCTGCTAAGTATGTCTCCAACTCTTACTTCTGAACCTCAAACACATTTTTTTCCATTATAAAATCATCATAACTAAATTCATTTGATGTTGTTGTAGATGCAGAGATCTCCATTCCAGCTGAATTCATTCCACTATCAAAATAATCTGAAGTTGTAATGTTAGTTTCATAAACATAGTAAAGAGCATTGAGTGAATACTGAAATTTGTTATAGTGACTTTGATAGTTTTGCACACCATGTACTCTCTTCAAAACAAACTCCACCCATCTAGCCTTATACCTAGGATCAAAAACAAGTCCAATGTCCATGAAAGTGTTACTTTCTTTCCAGTAGCTATCAAATTTTGACCTCGTTATCTTCCCCATGTCTCTGATATACTCATGCTCACTTAATTCCCAGGCCTTAATGCATTTATTAACTTGTTGCACCCCATTGTAATATAAATTTGTTGTGGGATACTTAATCCCAGAAAATTTGGTTGAAATCACATCAAATAATTCCAAACATTCACATATATGTAGTCCTTGTTGCCACTGCTGAGAAGTTGGTAGTATGTTGAATTCATTATCCAAATTAGCTAGCCTAACAAAAGCTTGTCTCAAAAAAATTGCATCTTTAAGCATCTTAAAGGTGGAGTTCCACCTGGTATCCACATTTAAACCAACAAACCTTGAAGCAGGAAGCTTAAGTTGGGCAATAGCATATTCAAATATCTCTATTCTAGCCTGACTTGAATTGACATATTTCACACATTCTATAATATCCTCTATAAATGGAGGTGCTACTTTCATTCTACAAAACACAATCAAATGCAATACATGATTACTACACCTCATTTGGAACAAATCCCCATTAAGAAATAGACAATCTTTGCTATCAAGCCATGACTTCAGATTTTCCATCATAACATCATTGGATCTAGCATTGTCAGCGGCTACAGCAAAATTTTTTTTATCTATGTTCCAATATAGAGCTACTGATCTCACTACAGATGCTAGAACTTTTCCAGTATGTGGAGACGACATTAAAATGTAAGCTAGTGTTTTCTTAATCAGTTTCTACTCATCATCTATGTAATGCATTGTCACACAACAATAACCATCCTTTGTATGCTTACATGTCCACATATCTGTTGTCGAACTAACTTTAGATGTAATTGTGTCAAATTGTTCTAATAATTGGAGTTTGAACTCAGCTGTTAGTTTCATGATATCATCCCTAACTGTATTCCTAGTGTAAAGCTTAGCAGTAGGATTCAGAGACTTAACAAACTCTCTAAAATATGGATGCTCAACTATAGTGATTGGATAATCATGCTTAGCAATCATCTTGGCAACAAGAATTCTAGTAGCATCAGCATCATACTTCCAATTAGCTAACTTAGTTTGTGCATTACCTGTTTTTATTGTAGTAATCTTTCTTTGTCTTTTCTTATTCTCGGGCTTTTCTTTGCAGGTTTTAGCATGGTGACGCAAGCGGCTGGTTCCTTGGTTACTGGGTGCAGGCATTCTCCTCTTACAATGTTTGCATTCATCCATAAGTATCTCAACCTCCTTCCCTTTTACAATCTTCTTTCCAATCGACCTTTCAAAATCAATCCATACATCAGACTTTACTGAACGTAGTTTTTTCTTTTCTTCAGCTATAATTGGATCTTCATCTACTTCGATTTCTTATTTCTTGTTTTGCTTCTTCTCTGGGACGAATCGCGGTGTAATAGCAGCAGGTGTTGAATTAATTCCTGAACCTTGAACTTGGTTTGAAGCAGCAGGTAATTGTGATGCAACTGAAAGTGATGGATTGCTTGATGAACCAACATGATTGGATGCTCCTCTTTCGCTTTGGGACATGATTAATTTCATGAATCTCAAACTGTTCTGAAAATCCTAATTTCAGAACCCTAAATTGAAAATTGAGTTTTTAGGATTGAAATTAAACTCAAAAGAAATAGAAGAAGATAACCCTAGTTTTCTAATCAGTAATCACACATAATTTGTATAGAGAAGAAGATGATTTTGCACGAATTGAAAGGAATGAGATGAGGAGGTGAGTTTTTCTTCTCTTTTTTTCTCTCTTTTGTGTCGACTGAACTGAAGAATGAGTGATTCATTCGAAGTATATTTACCTAGGGTTAGGAATTTAAACGTGCTAAAAACACGTTATCGGATATCAGAAATAAAGCTAACGGAAATAGCCTTAACCGATCACCGTTACGTTAGGATTCAAATATCCATTATGTTATCGGATACGGATATCCGATTAACGATATGTCGGATATTAACCTAACGGATTCCGGATATTCGGATTCGGCTAGCGGATAACGAATATCTATTGACAGGTGCCCTACGATTCCTACTTATAACCTTTTCAAAAAATTTGAACGACCGCCTAAAAACAACCAAGAAAAACCGTCGGACACAATAATGTTTCCCCTGCTCCCGAGGGATGGGTCCACGGGGGATCACAAATTTTCAAAAACTTTGAGGGGTGGTTTTCTTTATTGTATTTTTGGCAGTTCGTTCAGAATTGTTGTATCCTTTTTAAATATACATTTTCAAATGGATTTTTGGAAGGAAAAAGTTTAAGTTTTATAAAACAAAATGTCTTCCCTCCTATTTTTGGGTTTAACTTAGGTGTTCAGATATCCAAACATATGCTATTATGGTACTTGTATGTTCAATGGATGCAAGAAGAGTGTGACCAAATGTTTGTAAGTACAGGTAACCCAACAAAAATGGTCAATATTCCTCATCATTCATGAAAAGTCAAGGGTACGTACCCTTTTTATTTTTCTTATATCCCACCATTTAATTCATAAATTTATGCATAACAAAGAAAATAGAGAAAATAATAGTGTAGTCAATTCTGGAGTAACCCATTTGTATGATCCCACCATTTAATTCAGTAATTGTTGATCTTCACGTGTTTTTATGGACTTGTACGCCACTTACACAAGGCATCCTCAATTCGTCTAGCTACTAGCTAGGCTACGAATGTTTGATCCGTCGGATTCTAGTGAAAATCATCCAGGGTTTAACAATAATAATCCAATTACATGAGATCAATACAATTACACAAGTGCTTAAGGTTTAAACTATACACGACATATAATCATTAAAAAATTTAACAGTCTTCATCGTTAACTCACATTTCAGGTGTTTTTGTCAAAAAGTGCCGCGATTTGCGAACTTTCATACTCTTAACTTCAGCTCATACTCCATTCCTTTGACTATGATCTGCAAAGATTCGCATGGCATAAGCTAATCGCTCTCTACTTTCTGTTTTCTGATCAGCGAACATAAGAATTCCTAATCTACTCCTAATATTGCCAAGGAAGAAGTCCGGGGGAAGAGCGTTTTCACCCATAATCCAGGACCCTTCTGCAAAAAATTCTACCATTGTTGGACGTGTACAGTGATACAAATACACGGAAAATCTATTTAAATAGAGCATCCACAACAGAGTTCTGGAAGTATAACATAAGGTGACTGTCTATGGTCAAAAAAGAAAATGGCACAAAGGAGAAGGATGTTCAAGTACCTGCACCACTTCAGAGTTGTAAAACCAGGTGCATAACAACAACTTGCCTAGTTAGCGGTTAGCTAAAGCATTATATTGGCCCTAAACCAGCGATACTTTAACCATACAAAAGATGCACATTATGAGACCTGAATTTTGCACCTAGGGGAGCCTCTTGGAAATTTTAGCAACTTCTTCATTACTTTGTTCTGCTCATCTGTTGATAAATCCGAATCAAACTTGATAATCATCCTCTTTAGAACTCTTGCATTCTTCAAAAATGTCTTTACGGCAGTGAGGTCTTCCAAGCACCCATAAAATTCACAAAACTTGACGGACTTGAGGTGCAACAACACACACTGAGGAATCATATCTGGAGTCCAACCACTATCAGTGCTGGATTGCTGTCCAACAAAGCCCTGCCGATGGAATTAAGAGTTTAGCAGTATATAAACTTAACAAAAAGAGAATGCATTGCTGAACATTAAATACAATTCATATAACTAAGTATCTGGATTGGCACGCACAATGAGTTATCCTTACCTGAGCAAAAACAAGTGTTTTGAGATTGGGTGAGATTCTGAGAAAGTTCAACAGTGTTTTATGTTTAGAAAAAGAGATCCCCGAAGTCAGTTCCAATCGGACCAAGTTATGGAACATGGGCCAATTTGTAAGGAGATTGTCTGGAAATAAGAGTTCCTATGATCAAAGAGAATAAGTTTGTAAAGTTACTGTAATCAAGTAAATAATCTAGAAACATTGCAGAGTTGAATGAAGACAAATATGTTATGAAGGTTGCAACAGTCATCACGTAAGTTGGAAAATAAACAAGCGTACCTCAAAAGTCTCACCAGAAACCTTTAGACGCCTTACATTAGAAAGCTCTTTAACAACCTTAGTTGTAATTGCAACATTCTCTTGTGGCAGAGGCATATCAGCATTATCATGTTCAAAGTCAATCTCCACATCAACTAGTTTCTCAAAGCGATGCAAAATATAATCCTTTGCTGAAACTTCAGTGTACCTTGTACATAATGTAATTTAGTGTTTTGAGGAAGCAACTTTGGAGTTGTTTACAAGTATATGATAGATGATAGATGATACAAAATAATCATGTAAAATGCATACATAGAGTATATTGGATTCCAGTACATGGCCATTCGTACCACCCTTTGCAAAAACCAAGCAAATTCAATAGTATAATGGCTTCTACCTAGTGCATCTACACATACCATATTTCCTTTAAAAAGAAAACTCTGCAATAAATTATGGACCACTTTTAAGAAATTCGACATACCTGAGGGACAATAAATTTGGTGCGAAAATGTGCATCATAAATACATACATGGGAACGTTATCATCAAAATCTGTGCATTCACTAGGACCAGTAATGAGCAGATATTTCAAAGCAGGAGCTGAAATTAATAATTGATCAGATATGTCCCACTGACATTCAATCAACTCTAATTCTTCGAGAACACGAAGGTTAGAAAAGAACTGTTGAGTCGGATCATCAGAATACAAATGCAGGTAGGCATGCGAAAGCTTACAAATCTTGAGATTTGGAAAATTTACTGCATCGGGAAGATAAACTGGTTCCCATGTATCCAACTCCATAATAACCAGTGATGCATATCTCCCACTTGAAGGAAAGAAACCTTCCTCCAGCGAATTGTTTGGGTAGAAAACAAACTCTTCAAGGTTATGCCTTGTGAATAATGCAGACAGCCATTCTTCAAGCTTTTCAAGTTCAAGATCAAACTTATCACTAGTGCCAAGATAGAATTTCTTTATATCTTGTGCCTCGTAGTGAAGAGAGAGATTTTTGTCCACAAAATTCATCAAACTCTGCTCCAGCGATAAACATAAATTCTGGACTCTTTCAAGCTCCTCATCTGTCTCATATGAGTCTTCTAGTCCAAAATACTCTGGAAATTCCACTTCACGGAGATCAATAACAGGTACTGAGGTCCAAATGTACCTCCATCTTTTAGATAAAACACTCGTAGAAACGACGCATTTGGTTGGAAGAAAACTGAGAATGAGATGAATAAGGGGTTCAGGTAATTCACTAATTCTATCCTTTCTTCGTGATCCTCCAGAGTCTTGGTTTATCAGCATCATGTTCTAGAAAAACCTATGCAAAAATGCATGGTGCAGATGATAAATAAAATCCTATATTTACTTAAAAAGAAGAAATAAAATGCTTCAACCTAAAAAAAATCTGTATGACATTTCCACAAACAGTTAAAGCTCATAAACAACTGTGTGATTAAAAAGTTCAAAATGAAATTCACATTAGGGCTTGGAATTAAATGTTAGAAAAAACGCTTTAAAAATACCAATTTTTCCATGGACTATGTTTTGATCCCTAGACCTATTTCCGATTAATTGTTTTTTCATTTGAATAGATAAAACAATAGTCCCACATTGACTAAAATCTAAAGAGGGAAGGTCTAGACTAGGGCAAGGTTGTCTTTCCCGTACGCGCGGTGCTTCGCATAGAAGCACGCCGCCGTCCTGTCGGGTGTGGGTGTGGGTTCATTAGATCCTATCTTTTTGCTGAAATTTTTTGGTACGTGTTTTCCTCTGTGTGGGTTTTCTTTCTTGTTTGTAACTGGTGAGACTTTTGAGGGGGATTCACATTCCAACGGACGGGCTTCACCCAGAACCCATACGTACATTAAGTTGTTTAGGGGGTGTCATAAAGCATTCAAAAAGTCTAGGTTGCCCTTCCGTCCATTTAAACATAATCAATGAAAAAAAAACTAAAATCAGTCAGTTTTTTTTTATCTCTTCTCCTAATCAATAGCATTGATGGTGATCGACAACGACCCAATAAAAAATTGATAATCAAGAAAATTAGGATGAAACCAGTGCACAATTCCAAATTAATCTAATTGTATATTTTTTTTGAGTCTCGATGAGTTCACTTATGTCGAGCATTTTCGATTAAATTAATCATGGGTTCTCTTGTGGTTAATTTAATTGACTATTTGGATTCAAATTCATACTTGTATGTGATTTATTATGTCCAAAGAATTCCTTATTTTCCTTCGAAATAAAGGTCGCTCTTGTTGTTCTTTCGGGAATGACATATTATGGGGGAGAGTTCTTAATTGAACTTGTGCTTAATTGCCAAATCTTCGTGGGGAGTGCGGCTGTGGAGTATTATAGGGGTTATCTTGTATCTTTATAAACTCCTTGATGAATGCATTTAGCTTTGGCTTTATGATTGCATCTAAATAAGATGATATGTGTTTCTTTCTTTTGGTCATGAAATGTCTCTTTCGGAAATTTCTTTAGGATCCCGTTCTTGTACCTTTGCCAATTTTATTGACAAAAAGGGGGAGAATTAATATGTAGTTCGTACTACAAATACATATGGTTTTCGGATCATTATGTAAGGGGGATTGGTTTCCATGTGAGATGGAGTATTGACTAAGGGGAAGTGATACATATCACCATAGTATTGGTGTTGAAGTTGTGATACAATTGAACTTTGACGATGTGTAATGATACTATGACATTGTATAACAATAATTGAGAACTCTTGTTTTCTCGTTGTTATAGCTACGGATTTTCAACAACGATGATGCTGAACTTACAACCTTTGGGATCATTGGAGTACTGGAAGTGACGAAGATTTCGAGTAATGTTGAAGATTAGGCGTATGGAATAGGAGCTACGTACAAAAGTTAATTTATTTATTTTTTGTATTCCATATGTATTGATAGTTTTGTCACTAAAACTGACAAAGGGGGAGATTGTAAGAGCATTAGCGTTGCTATCTCAAGCATGTTTGTCAATGTTAGTGATCAAAACTATCAGTCTTGATTTCTAGTCTACTATAGCTAAGGTCTCGGACTAGGATAGAAAGTGTAGTTGAGCTCAAGAACTCCATGGCAATCATCATACAAGATGAAGGACTACTCAAGGAACCGGTGGATCTTCATCGACTAAAAGGTATGTGGAGACTTGAACTTATCTATCACTCAAAAGTCTATTTATCTCATATCTTGAGACAAAAGTCGTTTTTCTATATAGACTTAGATTATACTCATTTGTTATTTCGAGCCGTGTTATCTCGCCTATCTATTTCTCGAAATATGTGTTGGTAAGCTTTCGCTTTAGCCAAGTTCATCTTTACCTAGTGACCAAAGTCATGACAAGTTTCAATCACTTTGAAAATTGCTTACTTTGACGAAAAATAGTTTGTGAATAACAACTATAAAATATCAACGTCCTCTAAGAATGTTTCAATGATTGAAATAAGAGTTTAGATTATATAACCATTGGAGGATATAAGCATTGTTTTGGAAACACATATATGTATAATTCCTTATCCCTTGAACCGAAGTTTGCGAACTTTGTTGATCAAGAGAACCGGAATAGTGGCGTGAGCTAAGTCCGCGAACTGGCAGAAGTTCTCGTCCCGAGAAATTCTGCTGGAGTTTGTGAACTCCGTCCGGGAACTTAAGTCCACGAACCCAGTCCGCGAACTTGAGTAGGTTATATCTAAAAACGATGTTTGTGAACTTATTCTTATAAACTAAGGAATGCGAATTGCAAACTGTGGATATATAGTTCATGAACTGATTCGGGTGAATCAAATCGTTTTTGCTTCGATTGTGTCTTGTGTAGTTACATAAGATTTCCTTGCAATTGAACAACTCTTTAACTAGTTCATTTGAGTCACTTGAACCAGTTATGGTGAAGAAGAATATGGTTGATATGAAAGTGATCATATGGCTAACCATTTGGTTGTCTATTGTTGAACCAACAAATGTACAAGTTTAGGTACGGTTACACAAGCCTAGAAACGTGCATTTAATTTGTGTGTACAAGCTAGTTTTCGATCTAACGGTTGAAAGATATTAGCTTGAATTTAGTCAGGTTTTCATCTAACGGTGAATATTGAATGCTTTGTTACCAAGCTAACATTGATTACAAACCCTGATTTGAAAGACTACATAAGGGAGAACTCTAGCAACTGGGAAACCTAATCCCCACACCTTCTGTGTGATACTAGTTGTGCTAAGATAGAGTCGATTCTCCTTTAACCTTTGGTTTCTTCTTGTAAACCAGGTTACCGACTTAAAGACTTCATTGGGATTGTGAAGCCAGACCGATAATACTTTCTCGTAGTTGTGTGATTTGATCTTGCTGTTTCTATCGTACGAGTACAATTGTAATAATTTTCTTGAGATTGATATCTCCGATAGGCAAGATATAAAAGTTATCACAAACACTTCGTCTCATCGATTGTAATTCCACAATATTTTTTTCGCTACGTCGATTAAGATTATTGTGAGGTGATTGATAATACTAGGCTGTTCTTCGGGAATATAAGTCTGGTTTATCAATTGGTTCTTGTTCACCTTGGTTTATCAAAAGACGGAACAAAACACGTAGGTATATTTGTGGGAGACGGATTTATCTATTACCGTAGACTTTTCTGTGTGATACAGATTTGTTTATTAAAGTCTCCGACTTTGGGTCGTAGCAACTCTTAGTTGTGGGTGAGATCATCTAAGGGAATCAAGTACGTAGCATCTTGTTGGGATCAGAGACGTAGGAGCATAACTGTACCTTGAATCAGTGTAAGATTAATTGGGGTTCAACTACAGTCCAAACCGAAGTTAATTTGGGATCAGAGACGTGATCCAAGTCCGCAAACTGGCGGAAGTTCTCGACCCGAGAATTTTTGCTGGAGTTTGTGAACTCCTTCCATGAGCTTAAGTACGCGAACCCAGTCCGCGAACTTGAGCAGGTTATATCTAAAACCGGTTGTTCTTGAACTCATGTTTATTTGAACTAAGGAATGCTTTTCCAAACCGTGGCTATAAAGTTCATGAACCGATTCGAGTGAATCAAACCGTTTTTGCTTCGATTGTGTCTTGTGTAGTTACATAAGATCTAAGCAATTGAACAACTCTCTAACTAGTTCATTTGAGTCATTTGAACTAGTTATGGTGAAGAACTACATGGTTGATATGAAAGTAATCATATGGCTAACCATTTGGTTAACTATTGTTGAACCAACAAATATTAATGTTTGGGAACGGTTCGTAAACCCGAAATTGGACATTTCATTTGTGTGTAACAAGCTAAGTTTTCGATCCAATGGTTGAGAAATATTAGCTTGAATCTAATCAAGTTTTCATCTAACGGTGAATATTGAATGCTTTGTTACCAAGCTAACATTGATTGCAAACCCTGATTTGAAAACTATATAAGGGAGAACTCTAGCAACTGGGAAACCTAATCCCCACACCTAACGTGTGATACTAGTTGCATAGCTAGAGTCGATTCTCCTTTAACCTTTGGTTTCTTCTTCTAAACCTGGTTTACGACTTAAATACTTCATTGGGATTGTGAAGCCAGACCGATACTACTTTTATTGTAGTTGTGTGATCTGATCTTGCATCTTCTACAGTTACGAGTACGATTGTAATAATTGGCTCGAGATTTATATCTCCGATAGGCAGATAGAAAAGTAATCACAAAGACTTCGTCTCATCGTTTGTGATTCCACAATATCTTTTTTCGCTGCGTCGATTAAGATTATTGTGAGGTGATCAATAATACTAGGTTGTTCTTCAGGTATATAAGACTGGTTTATTGATTGGTTCCTGTTCACCTTTATTTATCAAAAGACGGAACAAAACTCGTAGGTATATTCGTGGGAGACGGATTTATCTATTACCATAGACTTTTCTGTGTGACACAGATTTGTTTATTAAAGTCTTCGATTTTGGGTCGTAGCAACTCTTAGTTGTGGGTGAGATCATCTAAGGGAATCAAGCACGTAGCATCCTGCTGGGATCATAGGCATAGGAGCATAACTGTACTTTGGATCAGTGTGAGATTGATTGGGGTTCAACTACAGTCCAGACCGAAGTTAATTTGGAGTAAGCTAGTGTCTGTAGCGGCTTAATACAGTATGTGTTCAATCTGGACTAGGTCCCGAGATTTTTCTGCATTTGCGGTTTCCTCGTTAACAAAATTCTGGTGTCTGTGTTATTTCTTTTCCGCATTATATTTTGTTATATAACTAGGCCTTAACGGCACGGGCATTATAATTTCACGATAATTGATTTTCCGAAATGACACTACGATATAAGCTCTTCCATTGTAGGATTTGACTTTCACTCACCCTTCTGTTAGAGAGCACTACATTTTCTATTTCTTTGTGCGGAGGAATCGTACGCTTTCCTTATAAATTTATTAAGAAAGTGATTACCAGTGTACTTCAAACACAGTTTGCAATAACTAAAGGAACAATGATGCTAGGATCAAGAAAATTTATTACCATCAGCATTAGGATGCATATACATGCGTATTTTGTTGCAACATGTAGGTACAAATAAAATAAGACATATAACCAAAGGAACTTAACAACTGTTATAAGAGTCACTTTACTGCTGATTTAAGAACTGGAAAAAAATTTTAATGGACAAATGGTCAACTCTATAGAGCTAGGAGTTGTGCGGTTGAATTCATTGACAAACTTAGGTAAACACAACCAAATAATTAGCATTCACCGATGCGTCCATTCCCAGGATGGAATTCTTTTGTCATGTTTGTTACGATGTTCAGCAAACACCTGCAAAACCACCAAAAGTAAATTAAAGATTTGTGTTACTCAAAAACTAAACGACACAGGGCCATAAAGACGTTACCCCATCCAAGAGTTTCAGAAAACTACCATTATATGTAAATGGATTACCTGAGTTTTATGCTATTTGGAACAGTTTCAAACACGTCGGATCAGTGCCATCTTATGCTTGGACGTCAACTTATTTCATTTAACATTTCCAAGTTGGGTTGACAGCGTAAGTGTTTTCACCAACGATGTAATGATTCTCAATCATTCCAAAAAGACCTTCGGCCTTTGTTCGTGAAACACGCACTATATTTGCAAATCCTCGGTAACATATTGCCATCCTTGATGACTCATTGCTGAATCAAATTCTCTTCATTGCCACGTCTTGAATACGAACCTACTATATGTAAAAAAACTAAGACGATGACTAACAAAATATGATATATACTTGATGTCATTTTGTCCTTTTCTGAATTATTCATAAAATTTGAATACAACTATTCTTTATAGTAATGATGTAGCCCTAACGTAGTATGTCAGTGATCTATTATGTATCGTAGTGAAAGAAAGAGACTAAGAGACAAAAGATCTTAAAACGGTGGTGATATTTTAACAGGTCAAAACCTAAGAGAACAAATAAGTATATCATTTAAAAATGAAACATGCAGATCTGTGGATGTATGTGCAGCAGACAAATGGTGTAAATAACAAATCAAAGTAATATACAGTTGGTACGGTTTCAAAAGAATTGTAGCTGATTAATAGATTATGTCATCCTAAAAACCCTATAGCTTTTTTTTGAATCACTATGGGAAATGTGATGCTATAGTAAGCCAGTAAGGGTAACAATTATCTCATGTACTCAAAGGTCTTAAATTAAATTGAGTAATACATTAACAAATCTAGTTAAAATTAAGAACAGAGATAGTCCGGAGGAAATACCTACTGGAAAATGTAAGCCTAAGTGTAAATCTAGTGAAAGGGATATTGAAAGGCGCCAATCAATTATATGGAGAGGATGACTATATCTGGCAGAGGATAAAATCGACAATTTTGTTTAGAAAATGAGAAAATAACAAAAATAAGCCAACTGAGTTTGGTGTGAAGGAGAATGTAAAACTTACATAGTACAGTTACATGACTGAGCGGCGCGATGTAACCTCCGAAGAAGCAACAAAAGGACAAAGACCATGGCTGGCTGACCCTAAGATGAGTTGCAAATCATGAAGCAAGAATAAGGACGATGTGTCGAATCACAAATGACTACCCGCAGTTTTGTTAACAGTACAATCAAGTGCGGTGAATAATGTCATTTCCCCGAAATACAAATAAACATTGTAAGAAGTCTTCCAGACCTTGCACAAAATAGGAAATGCAAATGTAACATCATACAAAAAAAATACTAAAGTAACTAAACCATCAAGGTTAATTATTAGCATGGACGTAGGACGAAAATAATGGATATTTCGGCAAAATTGGTTTAACAAATTCTAATTGGATGGGGAAGGGATAAAGAGCGACTTGCTATTTATCGTGGTTTCCCTTCTTTGCACTGCATGAACGACATCGGGTTCAACTTCTTACATAAAAACAACCATACTAACTCCATTAACAATCCTGTAAGGATGTAACACCAAATCGGGAAATGACGGAACATGCTGGAAATTACAAAATGAAGCAACTAAATTCCGTGGAAATCATATCGAAAAGATGTAAATTGGGAGATCAAAAGTTACAAAGGGGACATGATAGGACTGATGTCCAATGGAGCTAAGAAACTTTGTTACTTCTTTAACCATTCTGAAATGGTTTGGATTGTAACCAAATCAATAAGAACTCACAAACATGAGCAATATATTAAAAGAAAAGAGTTTGAAGAACAAACTACCGATACTTGATATTAAAATACATGCACGATTGAATTCAAGCCATAAAAGAAACGAACCTAAAATGTTGCTACTATCACGAAATCATAAACTGCTTACTAAACCCTAGATAACTGTACGTCTCTCCAAAAATGACATCGATGGTAATCGACTGTTGTGTAAATATGTAATTGAAAATCACCCCATCAACACGAAGTTGGCCCTTAATTAACAATGAACCCCTCTAATTCTTAATGACAACAAACAAAAAAGAACTCCAAGAAACCAAAACAAATTTGAAGATCTAAACCAGTATGGCTTTTATGATTTTACCCAGTGAATTTTGAGAGATCGATGAAATTCCTTGACCAAATGACGATTTCTGTGAAAGATAAGACCAAAGCCGGTAAGAAGGAAATTGGATAGAAGCAAAAGAGGTTTTGATGATTCCGATCACGGTTCCAAAAAGAACAAAAATAGTAAATCCAATACACAAATTTGAATTCTTTAACTAATTATTGTTTTTAAGAAATGCAGGTTCAAAGTTGGAAGTACAAAACAAATAATACTATTAATACCTTCAACAACATTATCAGCAAACCTAATCCCTTACGCCACCATTCTCCCAGGAGAGAAGCAAGTACAAATAATAACTATTGATACAAACAACGAACTAAAATTTGATTCTTCAGGGACTCACAAAATCATGCCTGTAATCTGCTTTTTATTCCCAAAAATTGTTGATTCATCTTCCCAGGGAACAAAATCAAATTAAAAATCATGGAACATCACCAAGATTAACATGATGAACAAAATAAACCCCAAACCGAAAAATGACAGGCAAGAAAACTATGTGATTGATCATCGGGTTTTTAGCAGCGGCAATAGATTTTGGAAATGAGAGAGTCGGAGAGAACGATAGGGCATTCGATGGTTTTCTTTTAGCAGCGACGATCTTGGATCTGAGATTGGGAAATAGAACGACAGGGCGTACGATGGGGCGTATTCCTGTATCCTCATTCCTAAATCTAAAAGCTACGCTACACGTGCGATTAGTAGGGTCTGGTTGGGACAACCACAGCCATGGATTTATCTTTGCCAAGGATAAATCTGAACCACCACTTACACATGCTAACTTAGCCAAACTGTTCTTTATATTCTTGATTGAAATATCACAGGTTGTGCGTTGTTTAATCAATTAGAATATCCGACCTTTTGGTTGTTGATTTAAATTGATTGACATTTGGATATTGGTCTTTCGTACCATGCAAGTTATCTCTCTAGTATTTGATAAAGACTCGCATGTTTCTATTTGCTTGAGCATATATCAAATCGAAAAGATTGAGATATAAACTCCTTGATATACTATTTATCTAGATTGAGTCTGACTTTCTAGTTGATTCTCTAGAAAGTATATGCTAAGCGAAATATTGGGTGTGGTTGTCGTACCCCCACTTTTTAATTATAACAAATGAAATTGCAAAACCATATAGTTACTGCACTTAGGCTATTGTATTACAAAGCCGATGAAGCAGCAACATTTATTCTATGGAAAAACAATAGAGCGTAAGTATAATATTATTTGAATCAATTCATAATTGTCTAAAACCAAATATTATCAATTTAATCATGATCTATTGCTAGAAATGGTTTCCATCGAAGAACCCTAATCACAAAATTTAGGCAAACATGATTTTCTCAAAATCCATAAATCAATATGAATAATCTGTTGGAAAAAATTGGGTTTCACAAAGGATGAATGAATCAGAGAAGAAAGTGTTGCACTCCAAAACTTTCAAGGCTTGTATAAATTTCTTTTAGACAAATATTTCTACCCTCCCAATAACAATTGGCGATTACAACAGGTATGCGAAATATTGCCTTCAGGATACAATGAAAGCCCTGCAACGAAAACTGAATTCAAGGTTTGTACCCCTTGATTCAATCAAGAACACACAAAGAGATTTCTGATTTCTGATGATGCTTTTTGAAACAGAGAAAACAGATTGATTTTTCTTATATCTTAAACGAAACTGGGAGAAGCTATTTATAAAGGGCGATGCCCCCCAGGACCCCCCTTTGGTTAGCGGCGTTGAAAATATTCCAACATTCTCCCCCTATTTTCAAAAACCATAAAACAAAGTTAAAACTTTTAAATCAGAGTGACTGCATCACCGAAGTGACTGCCTACGTACCCGAGTGGGATCAAGCCAACGTAGTTCAAGCACAATTGAGACTAAGCATCATCGTTGAAATCAACACATAAATGATAGGTATCTTTTGGATTTGAACCTTCACTTAGTGTAAGAAACTCAAAGTCTTATCGAGGTTCTATGGTGAAACCAGTCTTGAACCAAGTACCCCTTATGATAAAACCGGAGTCTCCACACATATTGATTTCATAAAATCATGTGTTCTGTAGCCAAGCACGTTAATGGCCATGTGCTTATATCCTTGTTCATGAGTCTTCTTTAGAGAACGGTCTTCTTCTCTTAGGAAACGGCCTTATTTCCATACTCATATAGGTAAGTCTCGAAGGTGTTTCTGCGATACACCTTTTACTAATCATAGACTCATTAAGGATTTACATCCATCCTATTTTCTTGCAGAAACCAGCACTAATAAGAAATGGGAAGTTTTTATATTAGTGCTCCATAATCCACATCCATAACTTGTTGATACCACATTGAACCTTGTTTATCCTTTTCAAAACATAGGTTGGGTTTCTGCTATGGGAGATCAAACTTCCTTCACAGACCTTAGTCCCATTTCTTTCCTTTTTATTGAAACCACTGAACTTGGTAGACTTTTCGTAAATGGGTCTGCCAAATTTCTCTTTGATTCAATAAAGTTAACCGTAACTACTCCCATCTTGAGTAGTTGCCTAACCATGTAGTGTCTAAGACTTGCATGTCTAGACTTTCCATTATAAGTCTTATTAGAGACATTATAGATTGTAGCTTGATTATCACAATTAATCAAGACCGCCGGAGTTGGCTTCTTCCAAAAAGGAATTTCCATAAGTAGGTTTCTAAGCCAATCTGCCTCCTTACATGCATCAGTTAAAGCTATCAATTCTGACAACATTGTTGAATCAGAGATACAAGTCTGCTTCTTGGAACTCCAAGACACAGCAGCACCCCCTAATGTAAAAATCCATCCAGAAGTTGACTTGGAATTTGATTCTACATTGTTCCAGTTAGCATCGCTGTACCCCTCTAGTGCAGCGGGATAGCCTTGGTAATGCAAACCAAAATTTATTGTTCCTTTCAAGTAAGCCATAACTCTTGAAACTGCTTTCCAGTGTTCATATCCTGGATTACTTGAGAAACGACATAATATTCCCACGGCTTGGGCTATGTCCGGTCTTGTGCAATGCATAGCGTACATAAGACTCCCAATAACACTAGAATACTCAAGTTGAGCATGAGTACGGCCGGTGTTCTTCATTAACTTGATAGTATGGTCTAAAGGAGTAGGTGCTGGATTGTCATCAAAGTGACCATATTTCTTGAGAAATTTCTCAATATAATGAGATTGAGTTAAAACCAACTCATCTCCCTTTCTTAGGATCTTAATTCCAGAAATTGCAGAGATTGAGCAGTAGCATTCGAATTCGAAGATTCACCCTCCATTGCCAGAAATTATTTGTCTAAAAACTGTTGGAAAAAATTGGGTTTCACAAAGGATGAATGAATCAGAGAAGAAAGTGTTGCACTCCAAAACTTTCAAGGCTTGTATAAATTTCTTTTAGACAAATATTTCTACCCTCCCAATAACAATTGGCGATTACAACAGGTATGCGAAATATTTCCTTCAGGATACAATGAAAGCCCTGCAACGAAAACTGAATTCAAGGTTTGTACCCCTTGATTCAATCAAGAACACACAAAGAGATTTCTGATTTCTGATGATGCTTTTTGAAACAGAGAAAACAGATTGATTTTTCTTATATCTTAAACGAAACTGGGAGAAGCTATTTATAAAGGGTTTTGCACCTGTTGGGAATAGGTTTTTATTCGCCAACAGGTTTCTATTCACGAAACGTCAGGTTCCTTCATCAACAGACATCAATGGTGTCTTTTGGATTCGAAATTTTCGAACAGGCTTTTGTCGACCACAACCTGGAGGGCGATGCCCCCAGGACCCCCCTTTGGTTAGCGGCGTTGAAAATATTCCAACATAATCCCTAACTAATCAAATGGAATAAAAAATGAAACCCTTATTTCTTCTATCTCGAATCCGTAGCCGCACTTCTTTTTTTGTTCTTAATTTCTTTGCGGCTCTATGTAAAACGGCTGTGCACTAGCAGCCGTGGTTTCCTGTTGTTGGACCCCCCTTCTGTACGTCTCTGTTAAGTTTTTATACTGCTGCGGATAAGTCACATTAAGACCTAGCGATCTCTTCCAAGGCCCAGTCCAATACCAGCTCTAACTTCTCTGACCATCTTAAATTCCTCCTCCGAAAACAACAACAGTACCCCAAAACATTCAAACACTACACGGACCAGAATTCAGTATGAAGATTTGCATATAGTCACCATGACCAACACCAATTTCAGTCTGTCTACAGCATCTCTCCGTCCATCCATTCTCTTCCCCAAAACCGGCTGCAAAATTTAACCAACAACCTACAACACCCTTTACCAATCACTTCTGCAGATTTTCCCATACACTCAGCCAACACCAGCTACTTTCTTGTTGAAACTCCAACTGCCAAACATGCTCGGCCACCAGTAGACATTATCACTGTCTTTGTCTTTCTTTCGAATACACTTCAACTGACTGCAACCAGCTCAAGCTTTTCAGCACAATACCACTTCTTCACGCCATCAATATCTTGAACGAACAGTAGCTTCAAGAACTCAAGCTGCTGTAGTCTTTCATTCTCTCAAACCCCCATCTGTGCATGGTTCTCGATCTCCCACCATAGAAAAATGGTCGTACTGCATCTGGTTTGAACATATCACACTAGCTCAAGAACATCAATGAAATCCCATCTTCTTCCTCGGTTCAGCACACAGCAAAACCAAAATCCAAAAAAATACGAGACCCCCACCCATAAAATATTGTTGAAATATAGCCACGTCATCTTGGTTTCACTGTTTGGTAAGTGGGCAAACAAAAGAGACTTTTCTAGCCCATTGTAAACTTATCTTCTGGACATGAGCTGATGTAGGATGTACCCGAGCAGGTGGCTTTTGTGGCCTTTTGTCGCAAATGCTATGTAACCTCCAACTTTACCCCTTATTCTCCACATTATCGGAATTCAACTGTACTTTCTACAAAAGCACTAATATAGTGTTGTTAGTCAAAATATCGAGTCCTATCTAATATAAATATGGGTATAAAATGTAGCACTTACGTGCTTATCAACACCCCACATTTATATTTTGCTAGTCCTAGCAAAACAGAAAATAGACCCGCTCCACAGCTGGTCATAAAATGATAAGAAAAAAAATATACCCGCTCAACAGCTGGTCATCATTTTTTTTAAGACCCGCTCTACAGCTGGTCATAATATGATACGAAAATACATAAAAATAGGTCCGCTCAACAGCTGGTCATAAATTGCAAGAATATTCCTGAAAAGGAAAAGTAAAAAGTTAACCACTCCCCCATACTTAAACATTACATTGTCCTCAATGTAATTGAGTCATCCAACGTAAAATTAAGATGGAAAATTTATAATATGAGAAAATAAACCAATAAAAATAAAACAAGAAAATAGAATACCTGCTGGAATATACATAAAGGATTCTCCATATATCAACACCTAAATAGTTGGGGATCAACCCAGAGTACAATATATACAACTGATGACAACCTCAAATCCTCGCTGAAGCAACATAAAGATCTAGAGATTATCAAAAGGAAAGAGCTACCCCCACACTTGGTTTTTGCAAAGGATGTATCATTTCGGTCAAAAATAACCGAGTTAAAGGGTTCGCTAGAGCTAAGAACTGAAACGACCTGGGAGTCATGCACGGGCAAAGAGAAGTCACGAGATGCAAAATAATCTAGTAATACTGGAGAAGCACGCAGTTCTAATCCAAAATTAGGAATCTTCTGAAAAGTTATGCTAACAATTCTAGGTATATTAACTTCTCCACTAGGTTTGCAAACCTATACTAAATCATCATCATAATCATCGTCAATCAAGGAATCAATAGGAATATCACAATAAAGATGATTAGAAGTAACCTTATAGATAGAGTGTAATGTCTCTAAGTCGTTAGACTTAACCACAGTTTCCTCTGAATTAACACATTCGTCATAAGCATCATCGTTATAGCACTGATATGTCACACCGTCTAAAAGAATGGTGTCCTCAATCCTAAACTCATCATTTTGAATAAGCGAGTGATCATTAACACGATCAGGAGTTTGACTAAATACACCACCTTCACTTGGTATGGAAATGTCTCTATTCCTATGATCACAACTATCAAGTTCATCATCATTCTCCATACACATTGATTCATTAGTTAAAGCGATTTCATCATAAATATCAAGAGTATTAGAAAAATTAGAACTTGTGTCCTCGATAAGACTAAAATCTTTTACCGACTGCGTTAGTTGATCAATCGATAAATCAGTTTGTTCAGCAAGTTGAGCAATATGAGCATGGATTTTACTAAGCTAGGCAAAAAATATCTCATTAGCATTGGTCTGTTCAACAATGTCAATATTGAGGCGTTCTAACAAAGATAGTTGTGATGCAGATGGGTCACAGTAAGATTGATTATCTCTCTCATACTGTGACGGAGAAATGTGTGAATAATAATTGGAATCAACAAATTGTGGCTCATAACCAGGGTAAGGTTGGTAATGATCATAACCTTCACAAGGTCCGGAATGATCATACCTATGAGAATAATTCCAATCATTATTTACACACTTGGTAGGTTCTTGATAATGAGAAGGTACATATGCATACTCCTCATGTGAAATATCAAATGACTCCTCTGTCTCAGCTCTTTTGGTAAGATTCCAAAAAGCTATAAAAGAAGTCAACTCACTGGAAACCATTATACAAGGTAAAATATTCCCAATAACTCACCTTACAAAAGCTTTGTGAGAATATCAAGTACTTACTTTAAGGCTGTTGTTGACTCCAATCGCCGCTCTTCATACTAAGGTACCTAAGAAAAAATAAATAAGCTACGTAAAAAGAACTAAAAGAAAATATAAAAATAAAAACAAAAATAAACTATGGACATGAAATAAAATAAATAATAGCTATGTACAAAATACCAATTACAATATTCCACAACCGCTCCCCGGCAGCGGCGCCAAAAATTGATAGAATCCGGTGATACCTATATGTAAATAAACCGCAATCACACAGTGTCTAACTAGTAGACAGAGGAAAGTACGGGTCGTTCCCACGAGGAGCGATGGAAAATACGTAATCAATATTTAACCAGCAAAAATGTTTTTTGATTTTTGAAAGAATAATAACAGAAAAATAAACTAAAGTAACAAAATGAATCCAATAAGAGAATCGGTAACCGTGGTTTACGATGTCCACCATTATTTCTGTTCGCTGCGGAAAAGAATTCATAATTCTAAATACGCGTTTATATCTATGTCCTATTGCAACATCTATTATCGGTATATTTTCTCTAATATAACTTGCATCTCCTAAGCATAACCCATCAAAGTCTCCAAAGCATGATTTATCAAATTATAATGGCAAGCAAATCTTGAAACTACGTATTTATGGATTTACGATCATTATTTGCATCATCTAAGTATAACACATCAAATGATTTAACCTAAGCATGGATTATCAAACACTATAACAAATGAAATTGCATTCTCTCAAACCCCCATCTGTGCATGGTTCTGGATCTCCCACCATATAAAAATGGTCGTACTGCATCTGGTTTGAACATACCACACTAGATCAAGAACATCAATGAAATCCCATCTTCTTCCTCGGTTCAGAACACAACAAAACCCAAATTCAAAAAAATACGAGACCCCCACTGATTCATCGCTTTTTAGTCGAACCCCAATGCAGATTCAACTCAACCAACGCCAATGCTTCACTTCACATCCGCGACGAGCATACAATCACCACAACCAGCACCATTCTTGTTCTCTGACCAACTGATCGTCATAGTTTCGTCACCCACGGGCAGCTGCAACTTAAGCACCATGTTAACTGGTCCATCCATATCACCATCCATGCTTCTGGTCCGAGAACTCTCATTGAGATCCATAGTTCACAACACAAACTATCCATATCCAGGCTTATTAAACCTTCTAAACATTCTTCATAGCCGAGACACCAAAGCACCCAACATTAAGTGACAGCAACCCAAATTTACTGATCCATGAGATACCACCAAACGCCATCATTTCCTTTGTAACCAGCTTACTGTTAGAAAAAACACTTTTAAAAATACCAATTTTTTACATGGACTATGTTTTGATCCCTAGACCTATTGCCCATTAATTGTTTTTTCATTTGAATAGATAAAACAATAGTCCCACATTGACTAAAATCTAAAGAGTTTTAGACTTAAATACCATAGAATTGAATATAAGGGCATGGCCCTTGGGTCATTAGATTTTTGTGCTTTGAGGGAAGGCCTAGACTAGGGCAAGGTTGCCTTTCCCGTAGGCGCGGTGCTTCGCACAGAAGCACGCACGCCGCCGCCGTCCGGTCGGGTCGGGCTGAAATTTTTGGTACGTGTTTTCCACACAAGTAGAAGAATCTCTTCTTTGTCTGCACGTGCTTGTCTTGGCTTCTTTGTCTGTACGTGTTTTGTCCTGGCTCCCTTGTCTGTACGTATTTGGCTTGGCAGCAACACACTGCTCCATGCACTATCTTTAACCCAACATTACCAGTATTTCTGTCATACGCATGGGTTTTCTTTGACTGTCATACGCATGGGTTTTCTTTCTTGTTTTTAACTACACAAACACTATATAAGAGAGTAGTTGTAAGCTCAGAAAACACACACCACAGAGAAACATCTCTTCTACTCTTCCTCTGTTTTTCTGTAAACATCTCTTCTACTGTTTTTAACTTCTGCCAAGCTCTAAGGGTACCCTCATTGTATGCTACATTGAGGGGTACTAACTGTAGTTGTATCCTGGAGGTGACTCGCCAACTGCTGTAGCATCTCAGAGGAGTGGCAGGCGATATTGCCTTTAGGACAGCGTAGTTTACGTGCCTCTACATTTTCTATGCAGCAACATCAGCAACATTATTTTGAGCTAAGTATCTTTTTCTCAGTTACATTATTAGTAATTTCTCCAACAATCTAAAGGCAATATCCTCTTTACTATATTATGTAACAACATGGTAAAGAGTACTGTAGACAAACCCCCAAAGTTTAGTGGCAAAGACTTTAAACGATGGCAGTCCAAAATGTTATTCTTCTTAAAAGACCAAAGGCTAGATGAAGTTGCCTTAGAAAGACCCTAAAGAAGGCTTCATGACCGTGGTTATGAAGATAGACTGGATAGGTGGACTAGGAAGAATTACATGTGCAAAAACCATATTCTTAACTGTCTGGATGACTCCTTGTACGACTTTTATAATGCAAAAGAGAATTTTACTGCTTTTGATTTATGGGAAGCCCTAGAAGAAAAATATCTTGCTGAGCTGCTGGAAGCAAGAAGTTCTTGGTGGCTAGGTTCCTGGAATATAAGATGACTGATGAAAAGCCTGTTGTAGAACAATTCGTCGAACTCCAGCTACTCATCAACGAAATTCTTGCTGAAGGCATGCATATTGATGAATCTCTACAAGTATCTGCAGTGATTGAAAAGCTACCACCCTCATGGAACGAGTACAAGAGGAGGCTGCGACACAAGAATCGTGAAATCACCATGGTGGAGCTGGGGAAAAAGATCCAGGTGGAGGAACTTCTGTGCTGCAAGGACAAGAGCCTGATGCTGAGCAAAGACATGTCAAACAAAGCTCATGTCCTGGACGATAATGCGTCAAAAAAAGCACGGAGAATCCAGCAAAAATGGTAAACGTAACAAACAACGTAACTCCAAAGGTAACCATCTTAAGCCAAAGGGTGGTGTCTCCAAAAACACCATCAAAGGCGACTGCTATAACTGTGGGAAAACTGGTCATATGGCCAAGGACTGTAGGGCACCTAAAAAGACCAAAAATGATCCTAAACAGAAAAATAAGGCAAACGTAGTAGATGATTCTGGATATTTTACTGGCATGGTGTCTGAAGTCAACCTTGTCTCTAATGTGACCAATGTGAGAGACTGGTGGCTTGATTCTGGAGCCACTAGGCATGTCTGTAAGTTCAGAAATGCTTTCTCCTCCTATAACAAAGTAGGAGACGATGAGAAATTGTTTATGGGAAACTCTTCTACCTCTAAAGTGGTAGGAAAAGGCAAGGTTGAATTGAAGCTCACTTCAGGAAAAACTCTCGCATTGAATGACGTGTATCACGTCCCGGACATATGCAAGAATCTTATCTCAGAAACCATCTTACTTGGAAAGGTTTTAAATTTGTAGCTGAGTCTAACAAAGTTGTAATCTCTAAAGGTGGTGACTTCGTAGGAAAAGGATATGTCACTGATAACATGATTAAGCTTAGTGTACTTTCTTTGAACTTGAATGATAATGCATCTTCTTCTGCTTATGTTTGTGACTCCTCACATGTTTGGCATGATAGACTAGGACATGTTAATTTCAAATCTATTGAAAGACTTGCTAAATTAGGCTGCATTCCTAAAATAAACTTTGACAGAGGTCATAAATGTGAAATTTGTGTTGAATCTAAATTGCTAGAAAACCCTTTAACAAAAAGGTTGAACGTAGTACAACTCCCCTAGAACTAATCCACTCGATTTGGGAGATTTGAAATCAACACCAACTAGAGGAGGTAAAAAATGGTACATCACTTTTATAGATGATCACTCAAGATACTGTCAGGTTTATCTTCTTAGAAGTAAAGATGAAGCCTAGACGCTTTCAAATTATATAAACTTGAAGTAGAAAACCAAAGAGGTGTTACTATTAAAACTCTTAGGTCGGACCGAGGCGGTGAGTATGTGATACCTATAGGAGAATTCTGCAAACTTAATGGCATCATTCATGAAACTACTGCACCTTCTTCACCTGAGTCGAATGGAGTAGCTGAAAGGAAAAACCGAACACTCATAGATATGGTGAACGCTATGTTAGCTAGTTCAGGGCTACCTTCGAACCTGTGGGGGGAAGCAATTCTCTCTGCTTGCTATATCTTGAACCGAGTTCCATTTAAGAAATCCGACAAAACTCCATATGAGTTATGGAAAGGAAGACAACCGTCCTATGCATACTTTAAAGTGTGGGGGTGTTTGGCCAAGGTGGCCACTCCTCGTTCCAAGAAAACCAAATAGGACCTAAAACTGTAGATTGTGTTTTCCTAGGATATCCTGAGCACACTAGTGCTTATAGGTTCATGGTAATTGGTGAGAACACCATAATGGAATCCAGAGATGCAGTGTTTTTCGAACACATTTTCCCTTTAGGGTCTGGACCTCATAAAAGGGTCCGCGATGATCTCTCAGATGTTCCTTCGACTAGTCAACCCCCGTCTCTAGATGCTGAAACCGAACCTAGAAGAAGTAAGAGGGTCAGAACCGAGAAAGGTTTCGGTCCAGATTTTGTGACTCTTACGGTAGAGTCTGAACCCCAAACCTATAAGGAAGCTATGACTTCTCCGGAAGCTCCCTTCTGGGAAGAAGCTTCAAATAATGAGTGGGATTCCATTCAACAAAATGAAACTTGGGAGCTTGTAGACTTACCTCCTGGTAGTAAAACCATAGGTTGCAAGTGGGTCTTCAAAAGGAAACTTAGAACAGATGGAACTATAGAAAAACACAAAGCTAGGTTGGTAGCTAAGGGGTACAGACAACAGGAAGGATTAGATTTCTTTGATACCTATTCACCGGTCACTAGAATCACTTCTATCCGGATGCTGATTGCTATTGCTTCTATTTATGATTTGCATATACATCAGATGGATGTTAAAACTGCTTTTTTATATGGTGAATTGAATGAAGAAATTTATATGGACCAACCTGAAGGTTTTGTTGTGAAAGGTTTTGAAGATAAAGTATGCAAACTGAAAAAATCTTTGTATGGTTTAAAACAAGCACCTAAACAGTGGCATGAAAAATTTAATCATGTAATGATATCTAATGGCTTCAAGGTTAATGAATCTGATAAATGTGTTTACATTAAATCTGTGGATGATTCTCATGTTATTGTGTGCCTATATGTTGATGATATGCTCATATTAGGTAGTAACCTTGATAGTATAATACCACTAAAAGCATGCTTAACGAAAACTTTGACATGAAAGACTTAGGCCCTGCTGATGTAATCTTAGGGATGAAAATCAGAAAGATGTCTGATGGATATAGTCTTAGTCAATCTCATTATGTTGAAACTGTGCTTAAGAGATTTAATCATGAAAATGCTAAACCTGCAACTACTCCTTATGATCCCAATTGCAAATTGAAAAAGAACAAGGGTGAGGGTATTTATCAACTTGAGTATTCTCGTGTTATTGGCAGTCTTATGTATTTAATGAACTGTACAAGACCTGATATTGCCTATACTGTGAGTAGATTAAGCAGGTACACTTGCAACCCTGGGCAGGATCACTGGATCAATGCTCTCTACAGAGTTCTACGGTACCTGAGAGGAACTTCAAACTATTGCTAAGTTTTGGGAAGTATCCTGCTGTGCTAGAAGGGTATTGTGATGCTAACTGGATATCAGACTCAGATGAGTGCAAATCCACTAGTGGGTACATCTTCACACTTGGTGGTGCGTCTGTGTCATGGAAGTCTACCAAACAGACATGTATAGCCCGATCCACCATGGAGTCTGAGTTTATAGCCTTGGAGAAAGCGTGGAGAGGAAGCTGAATGGATACGAGGTTTCCTGGGTGGAATTCCACTCTGGCCCAAGCCTGTGTCTTCGATCGCAATCCACTGTGACAGTCAAGCTGCTATTGGATGCGCAAAGAATAGTGTATACAACGGAAAGTTAACATCTTCGAAGAAGACACAAGACAGTGAAACAACTACTCTCTACTGGCATCATCTCTATAGACTTTGTAAGGTCTAAAGAGAATATTGCAGATCCTTTGACGAAAGGGTTATCTAGAGAGGTAGTTAGATCCACATCGAAGGGGATGGGACTCAAGCTCATAGAATAAATCGCCATGAAGGACACTCAACCTTGTGAATGGAGCTCCAAGATCAAGGTTCAATGAGATAACTAATTTTTGGTGATGTCGAGAGAAAGCACTATCTTTGTCCCTCCCTATGGTGTAACCGTATGATAGTGCTGCCTGCATGTTTTAGGATGATCTGTCAGATCTTAATGAGTTCCATGGCTTTGCTTAAAGCGGAGTGTGGCAGGACACTCTTAATGGACTCACCTATGTGGATGTTGGAAGTGGGGCCGCTTCCTATGAGAATTTGAGCTTTTTCTCTAGAGACATTCATTAAGTCCGGGATTTAGCCCACGGCCAAAACGGGCACAACGGCAAGAGCTTGGCAGCTTTCTTTTTCTTTGAGACATCAAAGTGTGGTTGTTATTTCTGAATTGCACTCACTGTTGACGGTTCAAGACATTGTGTTCACCGAAACAACAAGCAGTTCCGGTAACCTCTCACTAGTTAAGGTTCAATCTCTGGGACACCTTAGCCTAATATTGATGTATTATGTTTTCTCGTATTTCGTCGATATGTTTTATTTCATGTGGGGGATTGTTAGAAAAAACGCTTTAAAATACCAATTTTTCCATGGACTATGTTTTGATCCCTAGACCTATTGCCCATTAATTGTTTTTTCTTTTGAATAGATAAAACAATAGTCCCACATTGACTAAAATCTAAAGAGTTTTAGATAAATACCATAGAATTGGCTATAAGGGCATGGCCCTTGGGTCATTAGACTTTTGTGCTTGGGGGAAGGCTTAGACTAGGGCAAGGTTGCCTTTCCCGTACGCGCGGTGCTTCGCACAGAAGCACGCACGCCGCCGCCGTCCGTCCGGTCGGTCGGTCGGGTCGGGCTCGGGTCGGGTCGGGTGTGGGTGTGGTGTGGGTTCATTAGATCCTATCTTTTTGCTGAAATTTTTGGTACGTGTTTTCCACACAAGTAGAAGATCTTCTTTGTCTGACGTGCTTTGTCTTGGCTTCTTTGTCTGTACGTGTTTGTCCTGGCTCCCTTGTCTGTACGTATTTGGCTTGGCAGCAACACACTGCTCCATGCACTATCTTTAACCCAACATTACCAGTATTTCTGTCATACGCATGGGTTTTCTTTGACTGTCATACGCATGGGTTTTCTTTCTTGTTTGTAACTACACAAACACTATATAAGAGAGTAGTTGTAAGCTCAGAAAACACACACCACAGAGAAACATCTCTTCTACTCTTCCTCTGTTTTTCTGTAAACATCTCTTCTACTGTTTTTAAGTTCTGCCAAGCTCTAAGGGTACCCTCATTGTATGCTACATTGAGGGGTACTAACTGTAGTTGTATCCTGGAGGTGACTCGCCAACTGCTGTAGCATCTCAGAGGAGTGGCAGGCGATATTGCCTTTAGGACAGCGTAGTTTACGTGCCTCTACATTTTCTGTGCAGCAACATCAGCAACATTATTTTGAGCTAAGTATCTTCTTCTCAGTTACATTATTAGTAATTTCTCCAACAATACCACTTCCACCATCAAATTGCATTGTCGGTGCTTCCTCAGATGACTGCAACAGCGCGTTTCGTCTCAAGTCAAGCCACTGCATCAACTCCTTGCTTCAGAATTCATCGTTCACTGACTGCAACCATCTCAGTTCAATCCATATAATGAACTCCCAACTTCAGTTCCATGCTCCTGCATCTTAACTTCTTTGCCAAGCACCTTAACTGGCGCCATGGTTGCTGTTAAGCCATCACCGAGAACCACTAGTCTTTATTCACGTGCAATTAAGCCACGCTGAACGATTCGACTCAGAAAATATATTTCTCAACCAACACCACTTGTTCTGATGCCGTGAACGTTTCACCCATAAAATATTGTTAAAATATAGCCACGTCATCTTGGTTTCACTGTTTGGTAAGTGGGAAAACAAAAGACACTTTTCTAGCCCATTGTAAGCTTATCTTCTGGCCATGAGCTTAGGATGTAGCCGAGCAGGTGGCTTTTGTGGCCTTTTGTCGCAAATGCAGCCTCTAACTTTACCGTTATTCTCCAGATTATCGAAATTCATTTATACTTTCTACAAAAGCACTAAAATAGTGTTATTAGCCAAAATATCGAGTCCTACCTAATATAAACACGGGTATAAAATGTAACATTTACGTGTTTATCAATGCTCTTCATATAACCAAAGTTGCCTTTGCGCCGGTAGTAAAGAAGCATACTTCTCAAAAAGTTCTTTGTGTGCATCGGTGTCGCAAAACACGTCCCCAAGACCTTGATTGGGTAATGTATCACTAAATGATAGTTGTTTCCAAAATGAATTTATATCTTCGATCGGAATCATCTTGGAGGGATAATTGGCTACCGCATGCTCACATGGGAGGCCCAAAGCCGACTTGATGGGACAATTACATCTCATTCCTGGTGGAAAATTAGTTTTCTCCCAAGCCTCCACTAATGCTATAATTTTTAGGATTGCCCATTGAGAAACGTATAAACTTATTCTCCGGAGCCAAGGGCTATCCATGTAATCGACAAGCTTTCTAGATCGGCTCTTTTCAAAATTCCCTTTAATTCTATCGGGATCACGCTTGAAATACTCGACCATAGCTTCAAAAACAACAACAAATCCACCATCACAACCATTTAACTTTCTTTTGAACCAATAGTGAGACGACTCCACCGTGCTTGTGGTTTGATTGTCATAATGTCTATAACGGTTTACCCATGCACTAACAAACTTTTCTTTGTGGGGATCCAATAAATCGTTCTTCAAATATGCTATAACATCCGGGTAGGTAGCCATTTTTCCAATACAAAACACTCCTTAGGAAAAAAGCTTCTCCCGTGAGCGACCATATTAATTGTTCCCAATCACCTTAAAAATCTGCCCATTTCACGTCGGCTATTTTGTCATCGATCTCAAACTTATCTTTTTCTTCTTGTTGTTTCTCCAATGATAGTTTTTTAATCCTTTCCATCTCGGTTTTCCTTAATGGCCAAATAACCCTCTTGCAATTAGTTTGCACATTGTTCCATAGATGAAATGTGCAAAGATGATGATGCGCGTCAGCAAAAACACGTGGTATGGACCACATCAATGATTTATCCTTATCCGTAATCAACACCTTAGGAGTATAACCTTTTTGATACAATAACTTCACCTTTCGCAATGCTCAATATAATTTGCCTTAGTCTCGTCTTTCAAGAACCAAAACACAACGGTAAATGTCGACTTGGTAGATGTTTGCCCAACAAAGTTCAACATATGCATGTTGTACTTGTTCGTTTTATACGTCCAATCCATAAAGAGAATTTGATGAAAGTATATTACCAATTGTACACATTCCGGATTCACGATGAAAAGATATTCCACTTGCTTTTCTTCATTTGTGTCATAGGCGGTAGAGTACTTTGCCTCCTCAAACAAAAACAATAATTGTTGCATAAGCACTCCCTCTTGCCATGCCTCATTTATAAATTTTTCTCTTTCGTTATAGATAGTTTCCAATGAGGATGAGTTTTGGGGGTTTAACACCTTCAGGCCTCTAAGAATATCAATAGGTCGTGTGCGTATTTTACTCAACACGTGTACTAACTCATTTTCTAAGGGGTTGAGCCTTGCCGAATAAGGATGGTTGATCAAACTCTCCGGAATAGGATGATTATCATAACCCGAGACGACTTTAACCATAAACCACACTTTCTTTTCCTTGTTATATTTAAATTGAAGCTTAAAATGGCATCCACACTTCTTCGTATTATAATGTCCCTTTTTCTACGTGCTTTTTGGTTTATACTCACTACCATTTTTCCAATGGGTCTCATACTTTCCACTACACTCGCAAACCATTTGGAAGGTGGTGGTTGTAACTTGTTTCTAGACTATGATGCACATCTTTTTCAGGTCTTGTGATCGAGCCTGCTTCTTTGCATCTTCCTTATCGTTCCACTTATAGTTGTTTGCATAGTGAGCACTTGTGTCCTCGAAAACTTGCACATGTGACTGTTGGTCTTTCATAACCACCCCTTGATCTTCCACCGAAATGTACGTTACAATCTAAAATAAAATGAAATATGTCACATCATTTGTCAATTTTTTTTAAAACACAGAAACGACTGGGTCGAAAAGTGAATATCCAGCCGTCATTGAGTATATGGCTGGGTCAAAAAGTGAATATACATCTTGTTAGAGCATAGATCGGTCTACCTCGCATGGGTTGCTATCTCAAGCATGTTTATCAATGTTAGTGATCAAAACTATATGTCTTGATTTTTAGCGTACATAGCTAAGTCTCGGACTAGGATAGAAAAGTGTAGTTGAGCTCAAGGACTTCACGGGGATTCATCATACAACGACGAATATCTACTCAAGGAACCGTGGAACTTCATCAACAAAAAGGTATGTGGAGACTTGAACTTATCTATCACTTAAAAGTCTATCTCTTCCATCTCCTACTTCTTATGAGACAAAATTCGTATGCTATATAGACTGGATCATACACATTTGATATTTCGAGCCGAGTATATCTCGCCTATAGATATCTCGAAATCATGTGTTTGTAAAGCGTTTCACTTTGATCAAGTTTATCTTCACCTAGTGACGAAAGTCATGAAAAGTTTTAATTACTTTGAGAATTGCTCTGACGCGAAACGGTCTGTGAATAATGGCTATATAACGTCCTCTGAGAATTTCTCAATGATTGGAATGAGAGTTTAGATTACATAACCATGTATTCCTTAATCCGAAGTTTTCGAACTTTGTTGATTGAGAGAAACCGGAGTAATTGTCTTTTCCAAGTCCGCGAACCCATTCTGCGAACTCCGTCCGCGAACTGATGGAAGTTATTGTACCGAGAATTTCTGCTGGGATTTTCCAAAAACTCGTTTGCATGTAAGTCTGCGAACTCAGTCCGCGAACCTAGTCCGCGAACTGGCGAAAGTCTCTTTGCCGAGATTTTCTGATGAGTTTGGAAAACTCCACCGGTTGTCTTAAGTCCGCGAACTTGTTTGTGAGCTTAATTGGTTATGATCTAAAGATGTTCTCTGAACATGAAACTTAAGTTACTAAGGAATGCTTTATGAAAACTGTGGCTATAAAGTTCATGAGCCGATTCAATTGAATCGAATCATCTTTATTTCAATTGTGTCTTGTGTAGTTACATAAGATCTCATAACAATTGAACAAATCTTTAACTAGTTCATTTGAGTCAATTGAACTAGTTATGGTGAAGAAGAACAAGGTTAATATGAAATGCTCATATGGTTAACCTTTTGGGTTACTATGTTGAACCAACATACAGGTACACATTTGGGCATGGTTTTCACAAACCCAGTAAATGTCTACCCAAGTGTGTATGACAAGCTAAGTTTTCGATCTAACGGTTGAGAAATATTATCTTGAATCTAAATCAGGTTTTCATCTAACGGTGAATATGGATTGCTTTGTAACTAAGACAAAACCCTAATTTGAAGACTATATAAAGGAGACATCTAGCATTGTGCAAAACTAATCCCCACACGTCTGTGTGATACTAGTGCGCTCGCTAGAGTCGATTCTCCTTTAACCTTTGGATTTCTCCTCTAAAACCAGGTTAACGACTTAAAGACTTCATTGGGATTGTGAAGCCAGACCGATACTACTTTTATCGTAGTTGTGTGATCTGATCTTGCATCTTCTATCGTACGAGTACAATCTTTGATTGGATTGAGATCGTGAGAGTTCACCTATAGGCAAGATAAAGAAGTCACAAACATCTTCGTCTCACTGTTTGTGATTCCTCGAGAAACCGCTTGTGTAGTCAGGAAGGATTGTAGAGAGGTGATTGATTAGTCTAATCTGTTCTTCAGGAATATAAGACCGGTTATCAATTGGTTCCTGTTCACCTCGATTTCATATCTTAAGATGGAACAAACATAGGTTTTATCTGTGGGAGACAGATTTATCCTTTGATAGATTTTTATGTGCGAGACAAATTTTTTTGTTATCAAGTCTGTAATTTTGGGTTGCAACAACTCTTGGTTGTGGGTGAGATCATCTAAGGGAATCAAGTGCGCAGTATCCTGCTGGGATCAGAGGAGTAGGAGTACAACTGTACCTTGGATCGGTGGGAGACTGATTGGGGTTCAACTATAGTCCAGTCCGAAGTTAGCTTGGAGTAGGCTAGTGACTGTAGCGGCTTAATACAATGTGTATTCAATCTGGACTAGGTCCCGGGGTTTTTCTGCATTTGCGGTTTTCTCGTTAACAAAACTTCTGGTGTCTGTGTGATTTCTTTTCCGAATTATATTTAATATAATTGAAATAGTACAGGTTGTGCGTTCGTGATCATCAATTGAAAATCCAACCTTTGGTTGTTGATTGATATTGATTGATCCTTGGACATTGGTCTTTGGTACTGTCCAAGTTATTCCTTGTATTTGATAAAGACTTGCTATTGATTTTATCTTGAGTAAAAATCAAATCAAGAGAGAGATATTAACTCCTTGAGATACTTTTATCTAGATTGAGTCTGGCTGTCTAGTTGATTCTCTAGCAAAGTATTTCGGAGTTAGTCCATACAGATTGCTAAGCGAAATATTGGGTGGTGTTTTTAGACCCCCGCTTTTTCAATTGGTATCAGAGCAAGCAAACACGCTAAGACCTCATCAGTCTGTGTTTTTAGCGATCTGACTTTATGGACAAGAGTACTATCTCTGACAACGCAACATCAGTACATGACTACTCAGATAAGTTTCAAAGATATGAAACCACTGAGAAAAATTCTTTCTCTTCTCCTTCAGCCGAATCTAAATTCAACTGGAGGAAATCTCTTGATGAACAGTTGGATGATCTTTCGGATGATAGTGATTCTGAAGAAGGACAGAGTCTTGATGTGAACGTTTCTCAATACATCAAGTTGTTTAATCGTGAATTAAAGGAAACAAGGACAACTTCTTGCTTGAGAAAGTATATGGGTCATCTCTGTCAATAAAACAGAAAGTTGAGAAAACTCTTCAAAGGTTATGATGGTGGATACAAACTTTTATAATCTACAGTTAAAGATCATGAAGAAGAGGTTAGCTCAAAAAATCTGAATGTGATAATCTTCTTCGTAACCTATGTATACTAAAAGAGAGGCTTGCCGAAACTGAAGCAAGATGTGAATCTCAACAGAAGAGTTTCAATGACAAAGAACGCAGTCTTCTTATCAAAGAGAAATCCTTCGAAACCAAACTCACTGCTGCTCATAATAAGGTAAAATCACTGGAAGATAATCTAAATAGGTTCGTTTCTAGATCTACAAAACTGTCTTCTATGCTGGGAGCCTATAAAGAACATCATGACAAATGTGGTCTGGGATATAAAGGAACAAACGCTCCTAACAGTGGTAAGACTAAGTTTGTTAAAGTTGTTAATATTTCTCCATGTGAAGAAGTTTCAGCTTGCAAAAACGAGGATTCTACTTCTTCTAAATCTTCTCAAAAGAGAACCACTGAACGTAAGTCCTTCAACTGCTATTACTGCGGAAACAAAGGACACTATGAGCGAAGGTGTCGTCTTCGGATAAGGAATGAAAAACTTCACAACATTCTTAATTGGATGTCTAAAGCAGTTGTTAAACCTATATTACAGAGTGGAATCAACCCCGTTCGACCTCAAGGGATATACTAAGATAAGGCTTTTCCTAGTTATGTCTTCAAACCGAAGGATGCCTATAATGTTGGAAGGAAAAACAGCAAAAGTGTGACAGGTGCTGTAAATCAGTATGGAAGGAGAAAAAGGAACAGAAGAAAGAAGAACGAGTTAAGTTCCTCTAATTTTCTCAAAAAGGACTGTGAATCCAATTCAGATTTCTTACATGTCAACAATCGAGTCTCTGATCTGAAGATTCACATAAACAGACTAAGACGGAATATCAAGAAAACATGGAATGTTGTTAATCCAGATACTTCTAAATCGTCTCTTGAAAATACTTCTTCAACTAAACCAGGTAGTTTGTTTAATAACGATGAAAAGGAAAAAGAAGAAGTAAACAACGATGAGCAAGATGCTCATCTTATTACACCCTGACATGTTCATGTTGCATCTATTTTTAATTTTTGTCCTGTTAAAAAGGGATGCTCTTGATTCTCAGGATTTTTCGTCTTGAGAAAGTTGTTAGGATTGTACAGCATTCGATGTTACTTTATTCCGTTTGCTCCTCAACATCTATTTCTCTAGCATAAGCACCAACCCGCACAAACGTCATGTTTCTTAGGGATTGACGAAATTCCTTATATATATAATGTGTTCCAGAGGTGCAAAAAGATTCTCTAAAAATATTTTTGGTGCACAATGGAGGGAAGCAACAAGGTTGATGATGTTGATCTATGTACTATTGATATCTCATTCTTTCATGCTCTTGATCATGAAAACGAAGACAAACTGCCAGTTCAGATTTCTTCACAACTGGTAGAAAATCTTCTTGGAGACTTTAAGGTCGTACGCGAACAACTTGGTATCGCAACACGGAATCTAGAATACCTAAAAGATGAACTAAGGAAGGCAACTGAGGAACTCGTTCTTGTTCAATCCCTGGTTGTAGACAGGATTTAGTTTTTCGTCTGATCTTGGGTCTAGTTGGTTGCCTAGTGTGTCTTCTTTTTAGATTAGTTGGAAGAATAACTAGTCCCTTCAATAGCAATGATTGTGAGTACACATAGCTATTTTTGTTTTCATCTTCTTATGTCATTTTTTAGGTTTATTGGTTTTTAAATTCTAAAAATATTTGGAGGATGATATCTATTGTAGTATTAATATTTTTATGGGATATGTATTGTTTGCGTCTGTGAACTTGAAGGTCCCATATTGTGTCAAAAGTAAAGTCGTTCATAAATTGATATTCGTATTGATGAAAGGAGGAATAGACTTTTGACAATTACAAAAGTTATCAAGTCTGTGATTCCAAGGTTGCAGCAACTCTTGGTTGTGGGTGAGATCAGCTAAGGGAATCAAGTGCGAAGTATCCTGCTGGGATCAGAGGCGTAGGAGTACAACTGTACCTTGGATCGGTGGGAGACTGATTGGGGTTCAACTATAGTCCAGTCCGAAGTTAGATTGGAGTAGGCTAGTGTCTGTAGCGGCTTAATACAGTGTGTATTCAATCTGGACTAGGTCCCGAGGTTTTTCTGCATTTGCGGTTTCCTCGTTAACAAAACTTCTGGTGTCTGTGTTATTTCTTTTCCGCATTATATTTTATATAATTAAAATAATACAGGTTGTGCATTCGTGATCATCAATTGGAAATCCAACCTTTGGTTGTTGATTGATATTGATTGATCCTTGGACATTGGTCTTTGGTACTGTCCAAGTTATTTGTTGTATTTGATAAAGACTCGCTATTGATTTTAGTTTGAGTAAAAAACAAATCAAGAAAGAGATATTAACTCCTTGAGATACTTTTATCTAGATTGAGTCTGACTGTCTAGTTGATTCTCTAGCAAAGTATTTCGTAGTTAGTCCATACAGATTGCTAAGCGAAATATTGGGTGGTGTTGTTAGACCCCCGTTTTTTCACATCTGTCATTGAGTATACGGCTGGGTCGAAAAGTGTATATCCAGCCGTCATAATCTACACGGCTTGGTCGACTAGTGATATTCCAAACCGTAAAACGTTTACGGCCAGGAGTTCCTGTCCGTTAATTAGCCTGTAATTGGATAAGTCATCTTACGGCCTAGAAAACGAGCCGTAAACCAAAAATGTCCAGAAAACCATGCCATTAAATTAGATACGACTAGGTATCCCAACCGGCGTCGACAATATTAGATAACATTCAATATTTACGGCCAAGAAACCCAACCGCCACCGACAGTATTAAATGTTATTTAATACTTCCCATGCACGTACAAAAAACCTGGCCGTAAATTTTCAGTTACGGCCAGGAATATTCATCGTCCCATCCGTAATATTTTGTTAACGGCTGGGAGTTCATCAAGAATGAGCTGTTTAAGATTATAACGGCAAGGGGTTCATGGTTTCCCAGCCGTGAGTGAACCTGGCGGCTAGAAACCTAGGGTTTTCGGAAGGAAAAATTTGAAACTTCTTGCAACTCTAACCTTCAAAACTGAAATTAGAGTTAGATTAGAGGTATACTGGTTATCTTGAGTATTTGTTTCTTCGATTTCTTTTTCTTCTTGGATTGGTACTTCGAAATCATAGTAAGGTTCATAATGATTTTGTTGAGTTTGAGAAAAAATTTCATGATTTTCTGAAAAATCATCAAAGAACTGATCATTGTTGTTGGGTATTAATATGTTATCATATTTTGAAGATGAGGCTTCACCTATATCAAAAGTCTTGCTTGAATCACTATATAAATATTGATTAGTGATGTTAATCAAGTTTAGTATCTCAAATCAAATGGGGGTCATATTAGTCATTATATAAATATTTGGATAGGGGATGTTCACTATTACTATTTGGTGACCCTATATAGCCCCCCAAAAATCAAGCCTTTTCAAGTCCCAATAATAAGATTCTTAATTTAATGTACTGCCTAGCTAGCATATCTCAACAAAAAAACAAAAAAAAACAAAAAAACTGGCCCACCGCATTTGGCTCCCTTGTTGTTTTTATGTTATCATGCATTTACCTGTAGCAGCATTTAATGTCTTGTAATTTATTTTTTTTCTTAACCACAGTTATCATTTGTGCATTTCCAATGCTAGGGGTCAAGGTCATCTTATGTGAAGGTTTTATTTAAATTTTTTGGTCCTGAATCATTTACTACATGACAAAAAAATAAATATAAGACTTTCTACCTAAATTTCATTTCCAATCCTTAATGTTTTATTTAACACTTTTTATTTAAGTTTAGAAACAAAAGACTCAAATTCTTATTTAGACTTTCTCCTTTACCCCCACTTAACCATGTCATCTTTTATTATGACCTTTACCCTTGTATTGGACATGAAAATTTAGTGGGGTAAGATCTTAAATCCTATATGTCATGTTATTTCCCCTTGCATTGGAGATGCTCGTATACCTTTCTGGGCCTTTGGCTAGATTGAATGTAATATTTTCTTTATTTATTATTTCTCATCCGTTTGAACTATAAATACTAGTGATAAAGGGAGTACATCTCCATGAAACTACATAATAGCAACTACGTAGTATATGAGATGCAAACAATTATAGAAGTGCTTAGAGCAAGGGATATGAAATGAGTGTAAAAAATACTCCTTCACTACCAAATCGAGTGAAGGACTAAGAGAAAGTGATTTTCTGACCGTGGGATAACAAAATAAGAGACTAGGAGACTCATGTTCAGCCGCTTGGAGATATAAAAGCGGCTAATCATGTGCATCCGGTGTATATACATATTTTTTTAATAACAAAATTCGTATGAATCTGCATCAAACAGTTTAAGATAAACTTAAAAACTAGAAAGGAAAATGTTTGAGCGGCTAAACATCAGCCGTTTTAGAGTTTTTCTCCTTGGAAGCGGCCAAAGATCAACCTTTTAGTCTCGACTGTTGGATCTCATTCAATTGAATTAGTGTGCGAAGGAGTTTGGGTGAAAGTGGACTTCTCCACTATCCATAATAGCACCTAATTTGATCAAACTCCTGCATATTAAACTAGAGCTCTCTCACTCCATAGCCCTTACTCTTACCGGTTTAACTAAGCATGGCATACAAGTATTTCAAATTTCTCTCGACGTGAGTTTAAATCTAATTTTGTTTTTCAGTTAAATAGTGCAACAGTTTGAGAACCTTCGTACTCTTAACCAATTATTTATGGTGTTTTCTTTTTTGTCACGCCAGCGAAAGTTGTCTTGGTCTCACACCAGAAACTTTAGCCTCAACAATTAATTTGTGTTCCAATAGACACAAGCCTTCACTACAGGGTATAAGAATCCAGTAAAAAATCAAGTACGCTAAACAATTGATTTAACAGAAACCCATTTAATGAAAGAGCAGATACCAACTCTAATCCAATGAAAATAACAATCAACCAAATGATGGAGAATGGTAACGGTATATAGTTTACCAGATACTCCAGTCCTGGTCAATTCCATCTTACACACTGTAAGTTATTTGCTGCTATAGAGCCCTATGGTGGAACCACAGATAGGGCAAAACTTGCAGAATCGGTTTCCTGATCATTTTTTTTACGCGAAAAAGGCAAATTTAATTAAAGAAAATGTCACCGAGAGTGACACCAAAGTAACTAGAAAAGATGGAAAAAACAAAAATGTAAAAAACAACAAGCCGACCAGGGAGCAATGCAGCACACTCTCAAAGAAAAAATAAAAAATATCCAAACACAAGCTCCAAATGAACACAAGCTTATGGAGCTCAAGATGTAGTTGAGTCTTGAGTTCCTGAAGCTTAAAGTGGTTTGCGTACCAAGAAAAAGTACATTGGTGTGAAAATCTCTTTCCTGTAAAAGAAGACCATGGGTCAGTGATTGTACAAAACCTGTAGGGTGGATAATTTCTGAACTAATATATCATCGAATGGTAGTATTATCTTGAAATCAATTTTGACTCTGATTATAAATAGAAAAGGAATTGTGGGTACTCTCCCAAAGAGAGTTTTCTTACTTTCCGCCAGCTACAAGGCCTTCAGCAGCTTCCTCGAGGAACATTTGAACTCTTAGGCTTCCTTCTGGAGCAAGACCCACGTACTCCAAGACTCTCACCTGCACAATACATTTTGGATTATACTCTTAGTGTGTAACAATCCGGCCCCGTAAATAAAACAAAGAAGAGAAACAAATTTGTCAAATTTCCTATAAATGTTAAGAAACCCAACCATATTTCTAGTGCAAAAACGTCCCGTAGATGTAAGACGGAAGCTAGTCAACGAGAAGTGACTTTTGTCCAAAGGCAAATACCAAGGGACTGGTGAATCCTCCGCATTAGCAAGATCTTTATCCCATATAACCTGTTATTCACCATATACACAAAGGATTCATCAGATAAAGTTGTCAAGCACTTGTAATTAGAGAGGGATAAAGAGTCCACACGAAAAGATTCAAGACGCCGCAACATAAAGGATGCTTACTTCAAACCCTGCAAGTTTCAGAGCCTCGAGACATTGTTTTGTGTTCCTTATGTCCGAGAGGCCATCCCCGAGCTCAATTGAGGCCTGGTCAGAGGAAATAGATTAAATCATCTCATAATGCGGAAGAAAATGAGATGAAAGTAACTCTAATATCCTGTTCAATGAATGTGTATACTACCTTGATTTTCTGGTGCTCTTGGTTACTGGCGTCAAAACAATCAGTCATGCACCACTCGTATGCAGCAAAATGCTGTCCTGGCTTTAACACCCTGTAGATCTCTTTGTAACAACCTAGCTGTTGGAGTGATTATTAAAACAATGAAACGGTGATGTAAGTAGAGTAATACCAGAAATTGTAACGCAACAGAAGGCCACTAGCACTGAGAATTTAGAATCTTTATTGAGTATACATATTTAAAGAACATACAGCCTCTGGGGCATGGCAGGTCGCTTCTACTGCATACACTGCATCATAGGTGTTATCAGCAAAAGGCATTTTCATGAAGTCAGCCTGCAATAGTAGTAGAGATAAATCTTTAAGCAATCTGTTACTGAGATCATAACAAGACAAAGTAACACATTAAGATCTGACAGTCAAACAGAAAGATAAATATAAGTTGCGATTACAGAAGAAAAAAAAACGAACAATGATAACTACATACCTTCACGAAATTACAGGTACTGTCAACTCCAGCAAATCTATTAAGTGTCTGCCAATTAAAAAAATGTGATCATAAGTAACCATATTCGAAAAAAGAAACTAGGACCAATACATTATCATAAGGCAAAGGAATAACTAATAAATACAGACCTCGCCTCTTGTTATCTGGTATTCATTGTTGTTCAACCCTGTAACACAAGTGCCACTGCGAAGGATCACCAGAGAAGCTCATCATTTCATATGTAGTAGTCCTTTTTTTTATGGTTTTGAAGTACAATAGTTTCAGTCCATGGGTTGTCTTATTATCTAAGAAAAACAAATTTGAGATAGACCAGTTTTCGCCCTGATACCTAAATCTAGCCACTTCTCTAAGCGGTCCACCAATACCACATCCTACATCCAACACCTAACCACGTTGAAAATCAAATGAAGGTTTAATATTAATACAAACCAGGTAAGTAAAGATCAATGTAAAATTCGAGCAGTGACACAAAGCATGCAACCGACAAAAACATATACATACCTTTTGTCCACGTTTCAAGCCAAGATTTAAAGCTAGAAAGTGTTCATAGCGCTTCATGCTCTCCCTATGGGACTCTCCTTTCCATCTGGTATTTCCCAGGCTTAGATATACCCATCAGTAAAGATTGCATATATTCCAGATAAACAGACTAAATATATATGCTTCTCCAACCAAAACAGACTGTATTTTCATTGCCATGTAAGAACCGCAAAGTAGTAATAGAATTGTTAACTTCTCAAAAGGATAAAATAAACACAGTGGTAACAGCTGACCTGTTTGCGAAATGGAAGGATTCTCCCCAGCCATATTCGTAGAAGCTGGTCGCTAGATCATAGTATTTGTTTGCCTAAAATTCCAGAGATCCAAACATGTTAAAGATCATAGTATAATGATTTTTCCTAAATATTTCATTCGAACTATCATACAACCCAAGAATATAAAATTATAGAGAGACCAGGCCAAAAAATAAATAACAAAGAAATAGAAATTATTCTAATCTGGTATTCATTGTTGTTTGACTCTTTTACGAAAATTTTACGGGCAAACCTATTTTCTAGTTTCGGGAATAATATTCATACGTAAATTCTACTAGCATATGGAAAAGTATTCTCAAAATGAAAAAGTTTTACTTAAAATTGCCGACATACGTATTCTCAAGATCGTATATGGGTGGTAAATAAGATATATGGTGGTGGCAATTAATGTGGGTGGCAAATAGGTAGAACCTAGTTTTATAGTGATTCCAAAGAAGTTTAATTTACTTAAAATCGCCAACATACGTGTTCACAGATTCTAGAATCAAATGAATAATGACGTGTGAAAAAAATATCCAGATATTGCTTTTATCACACACCAAGTCAGCGTAGTTATGTGTTCTGTCTGCCTCTTCTCCTCCGTATCTAACATGATACTTCTCGTATCTATAAACATAAATTGAGGCACCAGATTATTACATGGAATGACCAAAAAAATAATTTAAAGAAGAGATAAACCAATAAAAAGCTAGCTTATGTATACTTATCAACAGCTGAAAGCACTTCTCTTTTGTCAATCTTTCCGCCAACACCAGATGCGAGATCAAATGTTCCTGATTTTGACATTATTGATTTTCTTCCTCTTTCGTTTTTTTCAAAAAACTTCACAAGGATCTGTAGAAGAGATTCAAAATATACACATAAATATCTCATTCGATGAATAAAATGTCTGACTTCAACATCAAAATGGTACAACATAAATAATCATTCAATTGCAAGATAAGTGGAAATCAGTCTTTCTACAAAATCTAGAGAAATCATGAAGAAATAGAAGGAAAAAAAAAAGAGAAAAAAAATTACTTATGTGTGTTTTGGAAGAAGAATCTGAAAGTCTTGGGAGAAAAATATTGAGGCGAAAGACAGTATTTAAAGAGCTGTGAGATGGAATATGAACCCACTAATGCATATTTGGGATTGCATTTTATTTTTGATGAAAAAAGATAGCCATGGACATAATCAAAAATATCCTATCAGTTGATTTGCACCCAAACACTAGCATGCACAGGTACTCTTTTTTTTTATTGGGTAAAATTATTCACAAAATTGGTTAAAAAGACCAAAATCAACAATTTCTGGGTGAAATGGACAGTTAAATTTTGATACTGTTTAAATAGACAAAAATATAAAAATAGGAAGGATGTAACCAGTTTCATCGTGCCCATTTTCAAATATTTTTTTGTTATTTTTAATTTACACAGGATGTATCCAGTTTCATCATTGCTATTTTTTAAATTTAAGCTACGATGAAACCAGTTTCATCCTTACTATTCTTTTTTACCATTTCACCCAAACTATTTTTTACTCGTCCATTTGAACCGTGATTTAAAAATATTTGGACAAACGACTCATTTTCCAAAAATTATTTGGGTAATAAATTTTTAAATTCGAATTGGAAATGGAAAAAAACAAAAGAAACCAACTTAAGCATGCACAAATTTGCACTTATTTTTTTATTAGTTTTTAATTTATTTATCGCGAAGTATTTTTCTAGTTTCTAGAATGGTTATTGAAAGTTCAGTTGAGTTTAATTCCATCATTTTTTTCATACTTGTCGTTCCACAAAGTCTTTTCCCTTTTGATGGTTGAAAGTTTAGTTACGCTTATTTCTTTCATTTATGTCTTTCTTACTTGTCATCGTGTAGATTAGTCCTTTCCTTCATAAGGGTGTTTCATTATGTTGTACTGCGGACCCAGTTTAGTTAATTTTCCCTTTAATGGTTGGAAGTTTAGTTAAACTTATCTTCCCCTTAAAGATGACAAAATAAGCGTTCACGTTGAACGGTAATGAAATCCTCGTTTTTTGTTGGTAGATATTTTTAATGTAATATGCTGAAGACACTTGACATAAAAATATTAAAAATTGGGTTACAGGTTGTTTACATCAAATATTTAACCGTTCGTTAGTAACGTCGTCGACACAAAAGTAGGTGGACAATATTTCTGTCAAAGTTTTTAACCTAAATAATTTTGTTACACCGTGTTTACACCAAATACTTAATTGTACATTAACAACACCGTCTTAGTTGGACAATAGTTCCGTCAAACAACTATGACGTAAAACTGTTCACAATACAAAATTTTACTAGGATGAAACTTTTTGTGTTTTTGGTTTGTAGTTTTCAGCGTCACAAGCAAATACAAACCCTTATTCTCTTTTCCTCGGATCTTTTTTCTTTTTTCTTTTGATCGGTATCGATCTATTGAGTTTATGTATGTAATTACGTTTATGTGATTAGAATTCATGCATAAACATCAAAGATATATTTATTTTTTTCTCTTTTGGATTCAGCTTCAATCATGAATACTCTAATATGTAAAGCGACTTTTTGTAGTTGTCTGATCAGGTGTATTAACGTGACAATACCAGTTCCTTTGCCATTTTTCTCATTCATTGGATCAGAGACATCTTTTTCATATGGCCTCAAATTTCTATGGTAAGGCTATTCCTATGCACAAAGGTTAAAAAAACCTGTTTGACATACAATGTGGCATGACAAATGAATTGTGCCACTATGGAAAAACCACTGAGCGACAGAGTTTTTAGCGAACGAAATAAATAATATCGTCAGCGATAAAATCTTCATCTCCAATGCCACCATGAATATCGCTCGAAATAAAGTCTAGCGCCAACTGCTGGCTCTTTGTCACCTATAAATAGGTAATTTTCAAACTAAAAAATTACAACAAAATTTTTACACAATTATTTTCTCTATTTCTCTTTTTCTCAATCTAATTTATTTTTTCAATTTTTCCTGAATGACACAATTTCAAACCCAACTTGATTCGGCAACACAACTTGATTTTTCTGGAGTAGTGCTTGAAGTTCCCGTTAAGAAGGTATGTGATACTTATAAAGAAATAGGTAAAAAGCAAAGAAGTCTTCAAGTTTTGGATATTAACTAAGTCGAAACTGCAACTAAGAAAAGGCAAAGAAAAGTTCAAGGCAAGGAAAACCAAAGCAAAACAATCTTGAAGACAAAGAAGAAGATAAACAAAGGAAACTCCGTTCATGAGCGCATTGATTGTAAGTTTTGATAAATGAAGAATATAAACAAGATGAAGAACATTGTCCCAAATTTTTATTTTTAGAGTCAATATTTCAAATTATTATAGGCTAGCTTTATGTCTTGTAAAATGACTATTAATTGTTAATTAGAAGTTTAATGAATTTGAAAATTGGACTCGTATAGTTGAAAATTAAGCTTAATTATATTCTTAATTCAATCTTAAATTTTAATTAGAGTTACGTTTTAGTTTAAACTAAAGTATTATTTAAATATTAAAACTTAATACTTAGACTTAAGTTGACAATTAATAAATTAAAACTTAAATTTTGAATTATATTTGGGCAACCCTCTTAAAATCTCGAAACAACTTCCAAATTGGAAGTCTTTTCTGTTGATGTGATGATATTCAGGACAACACCTTTGTTCAAGTTCCATCTTGGTTTCACCATCCCTCATGTTTGGACCTTTTTGTTGAAGTAAGACAAGATACATACTAATTTCCTTATTCATTACAGTGAAGCGATGAGACAACCCTGGAGCATCACGATAACTGGGGTTTGTTCTTGAAATTTTCCAAATATCCTTTCCCAAAATGTTTGGGGATGGAATGCATCTGAGAACATAAACTCAGTAAAAAAATATAAATTCCTGCAAATACATTCATCTTCCTCAGTAGTAAACTTTGGTAATCGCCTCCTAATTCGACTTTGCACATTGGTATTAACAACTCTTTGATTTTCGGCAGCATGTTGGTTTTCTATGAACTCAGCCATGTTCATATTATCAGTTATGCTCTTTCAAGAATTGGAAGAGTGATGAAAAGAATTGGAGATTGGGAAATTCTAGAGATATTTAGAAATTATGGTGTGAGTTGAAATGAATTTGAACTCAGTATTTATAGGGGAAATTGTAGTCGTTGGATGAGGAACTGATGAGCGATGATCAACTCAGCGATCGGCATTATGAGTATCGATGGTGCTGGAATGACCATCTAACACTCTTATGACCATATAGTGATGGACACTCTATTGCTCGTTAGAAACTATGTCGTGTATTCCTAAGTGGTATATTTGGCACTTAGACAGATATGTTTGCCACTTTGACATACCCATAATGGGTGCTAAAGTAGAAAAATTAGTTGCTTAACATGTTCATAGGAATACGCCTAAAGGAATTTCTTCCCTATTTGTATGTCTATTGGCTATTAAGATACTGCTTTTGCTACTTTTTTCAGAAAGGAATAAATCACTACTCTCAATTTCGTCTGATTTCTCTCTCGAATGTACATACTTGTCGTTCCACTGTTACAGAAAATCTTTTCTTTCAGTGTCTGCTAACCTCACAATTAGTAGATGCATATATGGAGAACTGATATAGAACAATCTCTTCTAAATATTATAAGGTACCAAGCATAGCCGGTCTTGAGTCCTTGAGAGCCTTGTGCAAAGTTGATTAGAGGGACTTTATATATCTAAAGTTTTTTTCATGATAATTTCGGAACAATAACTACAATTAATTAAAAAAATAATATCAACTAAAAAAACAAAAAAAATGATGATGAAAACTCAAAATAAAAAAAAAATTTTAACAATTATATCATAATGGTAATATAATTTGTACAATGGTCACATATGTTAAGTTAGTAATTCATAGTTAATTTATTTATATTGAATTAGAAAAAGATTCATAGTGATGTCTTTTCTAATTTAAGTATAGTAGTATATATATAAATACAAATATGCAATGAAAAATCATGCGAGGTAGTAGCTCAATGGTTCACCAACTACGTGGCATTTCATTGAGTCGGGCCTTGTGTATCGCACACTCTGCACCGGCTATGTTCCCAAGGTTTGATCAAATTTTTGTGTAGGTTGCATTTGTCAGTTGATATAAAGAAATCTGTTTTGAGGCATACTCTTTTTTTTTGAGGCATACCTAATGGTGCCAAAATAAGGTCACTATATAAAAAAACATCATCGTCTCTTATCCATCCTTTTTTGATAATGGCATAACTACCCTTACTTAATTAGAATAAGTCTTATGGTGGAAGAATTCCATCTTCCATCTTCCACTCCACCTCATCATTTCAAATAGTTCATGGAAGGTCAAGTGTAGTGGTGGAATTGTAAAAACGGTAATCAAAATAGCGTTTTACGCTGATAAGAATAACGTCAGAAAAACACTATTCAGAATAGCGCTTTACACTATTAAGATTAGAGTTTTTTTTCTCATCCATTAGATTTTCAACTGTTCGTTTTAAATCTACGGATAAAACAAAAGCGTTATTCTGAATAGCGTTTTAAGCTATTTAGATTAGCGTTGGGCGCTATTTTTATTGTCGTTTTTTTCCGTCTTCTAGTGCGCTATTTTGAATAGCGTTTTACGCTAATATGATTAGCGCTAGCTTCCATGGATTTCACGGACCATCCCACGAAATCATGGAACATGGCTTGGAAAAACTGTGGAAGACCCCAACTTGGAGGCCACTAGACTTGACATTCCACAATTTTTCCGCACTTGGAATAGGTTGGATTCCACCATAAGGCTTGGTCTTAGAGTAAATAATTATGATTAGATTTAATGAAAATGATTAATTAGTAACGTTAATGATTGATTGAAGTTAGGTTATTAGTGTTACATTAGTAGATAAATCAGATCGTTTGTACCCAAAATTACTTTTGGGAACGAAACACGATTGAATTGATGATTTGGTGTATATTTAGGGTTGGAGGCGAATTAAAAAACAAATAAAAGTGACACAGGTTTTTACGTGGTTCGGCATGGTTTGCCTACATCCACGGGTGAATTCCCTGGGGGAGTATTGTATTATTGATAATAAAACTACAGTCTATTTTTTTTCAGTATGAGCTAGTCTCCCTTTTTCTATTGGCCTTCCCATTTGATTTCTGCTCCTCACCATTTATATAATTGTATACATAATTTCAATATAAACTTAAATGGAATGAACTTCTCATTCATGCCTCCCTCTTCAATTCTGCATGAAACTGCTGGAATTAATACTGCATGCCTCCATCTTCAATTCTGCATGAAACTGCTGGAATTAATACTGCATGCCTCCATCTTCAATTCTGCATGAAACTGCTGGAATTAATATCGCATGCCTCCCTCTTCAATTCTGCATGAAACTGCTGGAATTAAAGCTGCATGTCTCCATCTTCAATTCTTCATGAAACCCCATGAAACTCCCCTCTTGTTCAAATCTGCATGATGGACTAACTAGCTGACAGGCATAATGGGCTAGCTGACTGGATTGACTGGATAACATGACAAAATTTATTTTTTTATGAAGTACCTTTTTTTTCTTTAATAAATCATAAAGTTTTATTACTAAAAGATGGAGTTACAACCAAAATACGTAAGTGGTGAGAACCACAGAACTGAAAATCAACTGAATTTAAAATATTTGGAAGGCCATTCCATTCTTGACAGAAAACTTGGTCCGACAGAGTAAGTTACATATTGACTGTAGGCCAAGTTGCTACTTTTTGTAGATGGGAAATTTTGAGTTTGGTACTTAAAAATTGAAAATGGTATATGTTTACATTTGGTGCCTAACTTTGCAAATTTGAGTCTGGTGCCCGGTGGGACCCGGTTAACAGTTAACCTGACGAATGGCCAGTTGACTGTTTAAAATTTAACTTTTATTACTAATAATGAATTAGTGGAAAGTGTTAAGGACTGTGAGGTTGGGGCCCTTTTATCGAACATATTGATGCATTTTTTTTGGTGATGGAGGAATCACCTTGGAGCTAGTACTGTATACCCTTTAGTGTCCACTGCTTATCTGCAAACTCGAATTGGTTTACCATTTGACGATATTAATCGGGATGACCGAAGGGATTTTCTTCTGTACTTTCATTGTGGGATCTAAAAATGCATTGCATGCAACGTTTTTTTTCATTTTTTTAATCAATTCAATTGCATGGATATTGATCGTTTTTTCTCGAAATTGACTCAACAATCGGAAAGTCATCGTCCTCGACTACGTTTAGGAGCGATGAAAACGAATGAAGATCGACCTGATTGACGACTTATACGGCATGAAAAGGGCCAAAAAACCGTCACCAAAACTTTTTATTTTAATCTTGATCGTTGATTGCCAACAAAATTCAGCCATCCGATCTAGAACTGTTACACAGATGCTACAGAAATGATACAAAATAAGTGTTATGCAGTGTATAACGTTTATAAATGTTATAAAACAAGTGTTACCTAAAATGTTACAAAACTGTTACGAATAGTGTCACAAAAACCAGCACCTCCAAATCCTCAAAACCGCTAGGCACTCCAAATTTTGGTCGTCCTACGCTGTTGCAACAGTCATCTAGTCATATATATACTCTAATCATGCATCAGTCTTATTCATTCCTTACAAATGAAACAACAACAAAACCATCCTTACTTATTGTTTTCTGTTTAAAAACTCAACTTAAAACTAATTCAACCTCAATTATTGACCAACTTCTTCTTAAACTCAAATTCTTCAAAATCAGAAGATTAATGGTGTAGTATCTAAGAAATATGTTTGCGACATCATTGTTAAAGAAACTTTCAATGAATGATGCTGATGGCTAATATGTAAGAAATAGCTATTACTGGAGAGAACTTCGATTATCCTATGATTTTCAAGAAATTGAAACTTCAGAAACCGTAACCTCGGATGCCAGGATCCAAACTAATCCATACTTCGGGTCAGGTATCGACAATCGAATTGCAAGTAAATGAGCAGTTATGGTGATTCTCAAAGGAAATGTGACTGTTGGAGTTAAATATAAAGAAGAAAAATGGGTATCGCTTAATATAGTCTTGTTCCTACCTTCATTGGATTTGAAGAGAAGAAGGATCTGAAAAGAAAAGAAGGTAAATATCCGAGCAAAAAAATAACGAAAAAGAGGGTAAATGTGCCGCCCACGTGTCTAACTGGTAAAGATGGTAAATAAATGGAAAGTTCAATTTTAATTGGTCATTTTACAGATTTAACTTTAAAATGGATGATCAACACGGTTAAACAAGGTTAACATGTTGACACCAAACTCAAATTTGGACAAAATTGGCCACCAAATGAAAAGGTATACCATTTCATAGGTACCAAACTCAAAATTTCCCTTTTTAGATAGAAGATCTGCAGAGAAATTAATCTCAAGAAAAACATGTCTAAATTAAAGTACCTGGAATGAAACCTTTAATCGTATCTGATCACAGCTTTAGAGTTTGATTGAACAAGGATATGACCAAAGCCATCAAGTGTTGCCCATTCTAGACCCTTTATAACAGCAAGAATCTATGTTATCAAAGGCGCCTTGGGCGCTCTACTAGACGCACGAGTCTGTATAAAACAATTTCGAGTTATATATTCATAAGAGTTGATTTCTTGAAAATCAAGTTAGGTTTAGGTTTTCTGATAAAACAAGTTTTCATGTAAAACAATTAGAATCGTGTTATAAGGCCTATGGCCCATGGATGTGCGGTCCATTAGACCACTAGGGTTTTCCCTTCTACTTGTATAAATAGAACACTAAACCTATGTGATGGGTTCCCTTTCTGGTTAATGAAATGTTCTTCTATCTTTTCTCTTTCTATTATTCTTACTCCAAAACGTTATCTCGCACGAGCTCTTCCCTGCAACAAGATTTTTATTTTTTGGATTGCACAAGTATTTGAACGGATCAACGGTATCCCTAAACTTCTTTTTCTTTTCATTTTCTTTTTTGATTCTGACACGATTTGATGAATGAGAAGGTGTTTTCTACCATGATTTGGTACCTTATGTATATTGTTGTGGTTATCACATGATTTTATTCTATTTTTTTTAAATGCAATCTGATTATGACATATCACATGTGCTTGTATGTGTATGAAACTATGGCCACGATTCTTCTTGATGATTGATGATTATTATTTATATATATATGAGGGATCTGTTCTGTTCTTGATGTCCTTGTTTCGTCTTAATATGGCTCACATGTCTAGGGTTATTTAATTTTTGTGTCTAGACAAGATTGATTTTTTTCTTTCTATATATCATATTTTCAATGTATGATTGGCAATGTATGCTCACCTCCTGACCCATGTCTGTTCACATCCTGTTTCCCTGCCATTAATTTTTTTTTGTTATATCAGATCCGAACAGCACGACTCGATTAGCTTGTATGTATATATTATTATTTAATTTTAATATGTATTATTGATCTTTCCTGAACTCCGTGTATTATTATATTACTGTGTGCTAGATTGTCTGCTAGTGTTTTAATCCATGACATCTTCTGTTTTGGTTTAAAAAAAATGAATAAAATTGAAGATGCTTTATCGTTTTTTATGGCATGATTGATTTTGATGTGATTACCTTGCATGTTGCTAACTTGTATAACACATGTCTTTGTGTTTTTTTTTTATAATTTCCTTTTTTTTCTTTGCATTAAATTTCTTGATTGATTTTGAAAATATATAATAAAATAACTAATTTTTACTTAACATTCTCTTTAATGCTATATATAATGTATGCATGCGTATTTATTTTACCACTTGTAATCAATAATAATAAGGAAACAAAATAATATTAATATTAAAATAATAAATTTGTCTTTAATGCTATGTGTAACGTATGCATGTATACTATTTGTATCATTATTTAATTTGTCTTTGTTAATCATGATTGGACTTTAGTGTATGCATACAATACTATATTTTATTTTTATTATTATTTTTTGTTTTGTTTTGTTTTGTTTTTGTGTATGTGATTGTGTCATTTTTTTTATTATAATATGACCTTTTTTTTATCCTTAAAAATTGCCTTTATCTAAACCGTTAATGGGGTAATGTCATCCGTTGGATCTTGACTTAACTGGGATATTTAAAGAACCATAAAGAAAGTTGGTTTCTCACTCTATTGGTCATTAAGAATCTTGGCCTTTAGGAATAAAGTACCGGAATCAGTCATACTAATGTCCTTTAACCTTGCCTTATGTAGATGAGCAATCTGACAAGAATTCACACAATTGGGCATAGATGGACTTGAGTATCACCGTTGGATGGCTGATGTGAAGATCGCTTTTGTGGAAAAAGAATGCACCCACACCATCATACCCTCTACTGACAAAGATGTTGTCCTAGCAACTGAACAAGAAAAGCCTGATGCCCTTCGATATTTGAAGTTACACATTGACCTTAATCTCCTTTAGGGGTACCAACACATGATGTGTCCTAAAGAACTGTGGGATGCATTAGCAAGCCGTTTTGGGAGCATTGAGGATTGTCTTCTCCCACAGTTGAATGAACATTGGAATGACATTCGTTTTCTTGATTATGTGAAGGTAAGTGATTTCCAAAGAGATATGCTTAAGCTACAAGCACAACTCAATTTCTGTGGGATAAAACTCACAGATAAAGATTTGATTCAAAAGACATTGTCTACTTTCCCTTTGTCATCTGTTATTCTATCTAACCAATACCGCATACAGGTTGATAATAAAAGAATAACAACTTTCAGCAAGTTGATCAACTTATTTCGGGTGGCCGAAAGGCACAATGAAGTTATAGCAAACAGCAATGCTAGAGCCCCCGGGAAGAAGAAAATTCCCGAGGCTAACTATGGCAAGGATAACAAAGGAAAACACCCCAAAGAAAAGAGGGTTAAAAATGATGATTCATATTCTCATGCTCCATACTCAGGAGAGGATAATAACCCACGTGGAAGAGGACAAAGAGGTCATCGTGGAAAGGGACATGGGCGTGAGGGCCATTCAAATACCTGGTCTAGAGATGTTACTTCTGGACCTAGTGGTAGGGGCAACATTGTTGAAAAAGCACATAAGAACTTCATGCCTAAGAAGGTCGAGAATGACAATGCACCTTGTTACAGGTGTGGAATCTCCGAACATTGGTACCAGCAATGCAAAGCTAGTGCCAAAGTAGCAGACAGCTACAAAAAGTACCGGGAATCTATAGATCAAGAAGCTCACTGTGTGGAAGAACATGATCATACCCCAGATGTCAACTTGACCATTTCAGACTTCCAGGGAAAAAAGAACCATGCCCTTATGGAAACACCTGACTTTGATTGATTGTTATTTTATTTATTTTTTAGTTTTAGTTATCCTTTAAACCTAAAAACTTGTTTATTTTCTTGCTTTGTGGTTTAGCAGACTTTGATTGGAATATTTGTTTTGATGACTTAAACTATGTCAGGTAGTCTTAAATTATTGTTTTTTATTGATGGATCAATAGTTTTTTTTAATTTTTATGGGTACTTATTATGCTTTGGATTTATTTTTTACTGTGATAATCTATTGCATAATTTAATTATGTGACCGAATTCTCTAAAGTACCATTTACTTGTAGGGATGTCATCCTCAGAAGAGATTGAGTGCCTAGCTGATAGTGGCACCACACACACTATTTTAAGAAATAGGCAATTATTTGTTGACTTAATCCTTATAAATCCTCTGTGACTACGATGATTGTATCATCACAAGTGATAATTGGGAGAGTTAATGCTCAATTTTTGTTGCCAAATGACACAATGATTAAAGTCACGGAAGCTCTATATGCACCAAGAGCTAACCGTATCTTGTTGAGATTCAAAGATATACGTGCAAATGTTTATCACTTGGAAACTCACTGTGAAAATGGAATTGAATATATAAATATTATCTCTAATACATGTGGAAGAAAACGCATTTTACTGAAATTAATGAGTCACTCTAGTGGTTTGTACACTACTACTATTCAGATAATCGAATCACATGTTCTTACCAACGATGAACTGTTGAACAATGACTTATACAAGCTTTGGCACGACCGCTTGGGGCACCCGGGTCGTGATATGATGATCCGTGTTTTAAAGAACTCACACGGACATCCTTTATTTTGAGTAAAAAGTAAAATGAGACAAAAGACAGTTACAATGCAAAGTAACAACGTCTGCCAACCACTGACATCTACAACATATGATGTGCAACCTCTCTCTCATTCTACTTAATGGACTTTGGAAAAAGCACACCACTCATTTTGCAAAGCTTGTTCTTTAGCAAAGACAGGAGCGATACCATCCTATGCTAAAGATACAAAACAAAACATTCCATTCTTACAAACAATACAAGGTGATATTTGTAGATCTATACATCCAGAATGCATACCATTCAGGTATTTTTATGATTCTGGTAGATGCTTCGACCCGTTGGTCCCACGTTCCAATAATGTCCACAAGAAATGCTGCCTTTGCAAAGCTCCTAGCACAAATTATACGTTGGAGGGTTCACCACCCGATTATCCAATCAAGTCTACCAGACTTGATAATGCTGGAGAATTTACATCTAAAGGATTTGATGATTTTTGTATGTCTATCGGAATTGACGTAGAACATCCTGTACCCCACGTACACACTCAAAATGGTCTCGCAGAAGCTACCATCAAAAGGTTACAGATGATAGCTAGGGCATTGGTTATGCGATCCAACCTGCCTAATACTGCCTCGGGGTACGCCATATTGCATGCAGCATTACTTATTCGCTTTAGGCCCACTGCTATCCAACCATTTTCTGCATACCAGTTGGTAACTGGATATGAGCCTGATATTTCACATTTACGCATTTTTGGTTGTGCTGTATATGTGCCTATTACGCCCCCACAGCGTACTAAGATGGGTCCCCAAAGACGCTTAAGTATTTATGTTGGATATGAATCCCCAACAATTATCCGCTGTTGGGAACCTTTGATAGGCGATTTCTTTACCGCTAGATTTGCGGATTGTCACTTTGATGAGACAACCTTCCCGTCGTTAGGGGGAGGTATGGAAAAGGATTTCCTAAGGTAACGACATGAATTATCTTGGTGTGTCCCCACCTTGTCTCATCTCGATCCCCGCACCTCACAATGTGAAAGTGAAGTGCAAAGAATTATTGATCTTCAGAATGTGGCAAACTCAATGTCTGATGCATTCACTGATATTGCTAAAGTGACGATATCACACATACCAGTTGCAAACGTGCCTGCAAGGTTAGAAATCCCTAATACGGGAAAAGGCACCTTATATAGATGTGTCAAACCTACACTTGTCATGGCCCCCAAAAGGAAGAGGGGAAGACCCCCTGGTTCAATGGATACTCACCCAAGGAAGAAAAGAGTGAGTAAGGCACACTCTGATCCATTCATCATCAATACAAATAATCCCTCTCATGAAATTGTCTCTGATTATAGTTATGTCCATGAATCAATACTGGAGGACGCTCTGATGTTTGAAATGATTCCAGAGAACAAAGAAATCTCTATGGCTTATGAGAGTGCATACGTGTTGATGGAAAAATCCTCCACGCAGATTGATGATGCATTTGCATACACCGCTGCTCAAGAGATCATTGAGCACGATGACATCGAATCACGCTCTATTGCAGAATGTCAAAAAAGAGCAGACTGGTCTAAATGGGAAGTTGCAATCCAGGAAGAATTAAATTCACTGGCAAAGAGACGGGTATTTGGTGCGGTAGTGCTAACCCCACTAGGCGTAAAGCCCGTAGGACATAAATGGGTATTTGTCAGAAAGCGTAACGAGAAGAATGAAGTCTTGAGGTATAAGGCTCTCCTTGTGGCGCAAGGTTTCTCACAACGCCCTGTAATTGATTATGAGGAAACATACTCTCCCGTAATGGACGTCATAACGTTCCTCTACTTAGTTAGCTTGGTAGTTTCAGAAGGACTTGAAATGTAGCTTATGGATGTGGTTACAACATATCACTATGGGGATCTAGATTCAGATATATACATGAAAGTGCCTGATGGACTTCCATTGCCCGAATCAAGTACCTCTAAACCACAGAGTGCATTTTCAATTAAGTTGAAACGCTCACTTTACAGATTAAAGCAATCCGGGCGGATGTGGTATACCCGTCTAAGTGATTATTTGATTGGGAAGGGATATACAAATAATGAGTTATGCCCCTGCGTATTTATAAAGAAAACGAGTTCCGGATTTGCAATTATAGTCGTTTATGTTGATGATATGAACATAATAGGTACTCTTGATGAAATAAGAGAAACCGCAAGCTACTTGAAATTTGAATTTGAGATGAAAGATCTTGGGAAAATTCGGTTTTGTCTAGGACTTGATCTAGAACACCGAGCCTGTGGAATACTAATCCACCAGTCTGCATATGTCCATAAGATACTCAGGCAATTCAATATGGACAAGGTGCATCCTGCTAGTACTCCCATGATTGGTCGAAGTTTAGATGTACAAAAGGATTCATTTCGTCCAAAGGAAGATGGAGAAGAGGTATTGGGAGATGAAATTCCCTACCTAAGTGCAATAGGCACGTTATTATACTTAGCACAATGTACTCGACCTGATATATCATTCTCAGTAAACTTGTTAGCTAGATATAGCTCAGCGCCAACGTAGCGTCACTCGAATGGTATAAAGAATGTACTCAGATACCTTAAAGGAACCATTGACATGGGTCTATTTTATCCCTATGAGGACGAAAGGAGGATTGCTAAATCAACCCCCTACACTGAAACCCCAAATAATGTTTTGGTTGGTTTTGATGATGCTGGGTACCTATCTTACCCACATAAAGCTCGATCCCAAACTGGTTATGTATTCACCATAGGGAACACAACGATATCCTAGAGATCGACCAAGCAAACTCTTGTATCTACCTCCACGAACCACTCAGAGATCATTGCCCTACATGAAGCGGTTCGTGAGTGTATATGGTTAAGGTCTATCATTACATATATTCGAGGGACGAGTGGTTTGAATTCCACCACTGAAGAGCCAACATGCATTTATGAAGATAATGCAGCTTGTATCGAACAGATGAAGCAAGGATATATCAAGGGTGATAATACTAAACATATTTCACCAAAGTTATTTTAGAATCAACAACAACAGTTCCTCTTAAACATTCAAGTCAACAAAGTACCGTCTGATGAGAATGTGGCAGACTTATTTACTAAGTCACTTCCTAAGTCCTTATTTGAAAAGCACGTAAAGAGTATTGGACTAAGGAAATTGTACGAACTCCCTTGATTGCAATCAGGGGGAGATGGGGACATCAGGGGGAGTATCTAATGATATGATGTCGACATCAGGGGAAGCGAGTGTCTGTTGAACTCTTTTTCCCTTCACCGAGTTTTATTTTGTCCCAATGGGTTTTGTTACTCGGAAAGGTTTTTAATGAGACAACAACAACACTAGGTTTATGACTCTCCGATTGAAACTATCTTTTTCCCACAGGATTTTTATATTTTAGGTTTTTCTGTAAAGAAGTAGCCAGTTTTATCAACATGTTGTACTCTTTTCCCTTTTTCAAGGTTTTGTCCCATTGGGTTTTCCTTGTCAAGGTTTTAATGAGGCAACACATTTGAAGTTCCGCTTTTGAAACGCACAAGCGGGAGTGTTATAGGGTCTATGGCCCATGGATGTGCGGTCCATTAGACCACTAGGATTTTCCCTTCTACTTGTATAAATAGAACACTAAGCCTATGTAATGGGGTTCCCTTTCTAGTTAATGAAAAGTTCTTCTCTCTTTTCTCTCTATTATTCTTACTCCAAAAAATCGGAAAGTGAATTCATATTTTTGGAGTTAATTTCCTAAACAAAAACTTGCGAAAATAAAGCAAATTCAATGGGTTGGCCATGTATATTTTGTCCCACCCGCTTCACCCTCATTTGTCAATACATCCATATGAAAATGGTTATATAGTGGAGATCCTCTTTAATTCTCCACAATGTGGGACTAAAGGAACATTTCATTCACTCATAAAATGAGCAAGTATGCTTGGACTCATTAGTCACTAGATCAAACCACCCCAAGACTAAAACATATTTATTAAAAACTCATTTTTCTCCAACAGTACCATCACAACATATCAAAATTCCACAAGTTGGTGGTCTAAATTCACGTTCAATTACTCCGATGGTTATGAAACTACTGCATCCCATGTTAAAAGTCCTCAAGATCAATAACTCATTTCTCATAAGTGAAAGAAATGACCTCCTTCTGATTAGTTAAGATATTTGGAAGTATTTCTTTAAAGACTCTTTGATTTCTGGAAAACCAAATTTCTCTCGTGAGACAAAAAGCAGCAACTCTCCATAATTGATGTATTACTGGACTTTTTAGTTTACTGAATTTAAGAATATCAGAAATGAACCATTTTTTTGTTGTTAGTTACTTAGCATGTTACGTAATTGGATTTAACTTACATCTGAATATAAAGAGAGAGATATAACCTTAGCCCAGGCCGAAGTTACAAAAAGCCAATACTGGAGTACGTCACTATACGATTACTACTTCCTCCCCCTGGGTCTTTTGTCTAGATCAAATACAGCGTTTTTATCCTCATTAGTTTCAACTACAAAAACTAGTGATAAAGAGAGTAGAAGTCTACAAATAATAGCAATTACATGAGATCAAAAAAGTTAGACAAGTTCTTAGGGTTTCAATTAAACATGACATACATGCATTAAGAATCCTAACTCGTATAGTACATTTGAACCTGGATTTGTTTTGTAGTCTTGCAGCAATTTGCGAACTTTCGTACTCTAACTTCAGCTCATACTCCATTCCTTTAACTATGATATTCAAACACTCGGGCAATACTTTACCAGCATTGACTTCAACACAAAGCATGGCATAAGCTAATCGCTCTCTACTTTTTGTTCTCTGATCAGAGGAATCCCCAACCCACACACAATTTTGCTGAGAAAGGAAGGAGTCCAGAGGAAGAGTGGTAAGTTGTAAATTTTCACCCATATAGGAAGAGATTCCATCTCATCAAGTCTAGTGAATTTCAGCTTCCAATCCCATTCTCTTAGTATCAATGGTCTTTGTTGGATTTGCCAAAGATCAGCTGATTGTAGAACTCGTATCTTATCTTCGACACAACTGAATTGAAACATAAAGTGCCCATTATCCATAGAGACAACTGAAACATCTCCATTCACTTCCCAGAGTTTTCTAACCATATTTATGTCTAAAACAAAGTGGACGTTTTCTCCCACAAAGAACCCTACTAAAGCATTTTTCCACTCCCTGCACCCAGCTTCAAACTCCTCATCGGTACACATAATTTGAAGTTTACCTTCTTCATTAAAAGAGGGTTCAACATATTTATACTCTCTTTCGGGGCTAACCTCGTAAGCTGGAGAAGCTTGCGGCCTATCATCTGATATTGGTGGGCGTTCGCCCAAAGATATATAATCCAACTTTGCATTATCAAATGACACCCATCCATCAGAAACGAAGTCATGGTGGAATTCAGCATCGTTCCCGTATTCCTTCTCTTCTGAACCAACATGAGTGGATAAAACAGTAGGCAACCCATCATTGTGATGATACAGGTTACTAGAGGAGAAATCATTCCAGAGGTGGGTTGAAGTACTGGTTAAGTTGTGGGTTGATGTTGCAGCACGGTCAATTGTAGAATTGATTCTGCTTTTCCCGTGTATATTGGATGGGGTACTTGCCTTTATCATAGTCCTTCCTTCAAGGATGCTTACCACTTCTGACATAGTAGGCCTTGAATTTGGATCAGGATTCGTACACAACATTGCCAAACTCAACATCGTTTCTGCTTCTTTCACTGGAATATTCATCTTCAGGTCCTGATCAACGACCCCCAGAATATCTCCCTTCTGTTGTAAATCATAGACCTGGGAAAAAATCGAAGCTTTTCAGTTTAATTGCAAAAGAACAGCAAGTTATTATCTGGAGATTTACCAGTCAATTACAGGTTTTTATTCACTTACCAAATCCAGGAGGGAAACACTTTCATGGTCTGAAATCCACTCAACTCTCTTCTTACCAGTAATAAGTTCAAGTGTCACTATTCCAAAGCTGTAAACATCTATTTTCTCAGTAACTGTTCCTAGAATAACATATTCAGGGGCCATATATCATCTTCAACATACGAAAAAGTATATTCTTTGTCAGAAAAGAGAAACACAGAAGAACTATTTCATTCCAGTAAGTTAACTAAGAACCTGAAGTCTAGAAATAATATTTCTATTCGTTTTCTTACACTGTTCCAACAAGACCGGTGTTGATGTGTGTAATTTCTCTATTGTAATGCATTGCCAATCCAAAATCAGATATCTTGGGACTAAGATCTTTATCAAGTAAGATATTTGAAAGTTTGATATCTCTGTGAACAATCTTATATTTCGAATCATCACTGTGTAGGAAGGAAAGACCTTTCGCTACTCCAATGCAGATTTTAACTCTTGCTGGCCAGGTATGTTTATCTTTCACGTTTTCTGCAACTGAAATTGTTAGTACATTTTTATAAGTAGATCAGTTAGTTAAAAAAACAGTAAAACTCGAACACTTCTTACCAAATAGAGCACCATATAGACTTCCATTTTCCATGTACTCGTAGACTAAACAGTGTTGGTTGTTTCCTGTACAATGCCACAACATTCTGACAAGATTAACGAGGGACGAACTAATGTTTACTTCATTCTGAAAACTTGTTTTCCCTGGTCTGATGTCATAAGCAGTTGTTTCACTGCGACTATCTTTCCATTTGGAAGCACACCCTGAAATTATACCATAAATCAAGCAAGATTAACGAGGCATATACAGGAATTGAAAAGGCAAACAAGTTAGATTACAAACCCTGTAAACTGAACTAGTAGAACCTTGTCCGATCTTGTTTGCAAGGCTAAAATCTTTAGTTGCAACTTCAATGCGTCTGAAAGAGAGACTTCCAGTTTCATCTAGCCTAACTGTGTGTTTAGAACCATATTCTATAAACTCAATGTTATCATTTTCTTCTGGCACCTCTGGTGCAACTTCAGAGGATACTGATGCCTCCCCAATCTCATCAGAAAAATAATCAAGGTCTGAAACAAACCCTTCATCTGTCAGCTCTGTTTCTTTGTAGGGGCTGTTTGATTTGACATTAGAGATGACCTCCTCAGAATTGACTACTGTTGAAAATAGTGGATCGACTCTAGGAGTCTTCATTTTAGTTTTTCGTTCAAGAATATTAACAACTTCCAACATGGTAGGCCTCAATTTACCAGTAAAACTAGTGCACATAATTGCCAAATTCAAAATCATAGTAGCTTCTTCAGCTGAATATTGCATATTCAAGTCTTCATCAATCAATTTATAAAGATCAACCTTCTCTTTTAACTCTTGGGCCTATAATTCCAAACCAAAGCATTTAGGAACATTGCTTTGTAACATAATCTAGAAGGAGGATAAAGAGTAATCATAGTGAGATTTCTACTTACAAATGACACTAGGTTGACGGACTCGGATCTTTTTTCTCTGTATATCGGTCTCTTTCCACTAAATATTACAAGTATGAGCACTCCAAAGCTGTAAACATCGGTCTTATCATTTACGATACCCTGTATAAAATACTCAGGGTCAAAGTATCCACTGCGAAGAGATAAAAGAAAAACCATAATGAGCAGCGGTACAAGCCTCCAACATGAGGCATGTTAGGATCTAAAAACGTCCAGCCCCCTTTCGGGCATAACCATAGTTTCAAATATCAATACTGTCAATGCCCACTTAACCAACTAGAACATAGCTTGCGCTTCAGTGTGGGGTTTAATTTTTAAATGCCTTGGTACTATGTTAAATAAAAGAGTAGCGTTCCGAAGTGTGTAGCCTATATTTTTAGCTTAGACACTATAGACAGAGAAAACCAAGAAATCATAACCCAGAGAAGACAGATTAGCAAATAGCAATTATATCAGTAAACAACTCCATTGGTGTTCTTACTTACTATGTTCCGATAACCTCTGTGGTGTAGTGTGTATCTTCTCCTTCACAAAGCCTAGACCCCCCAAAACCAGATATTTTGGGATGAAAATTCTTATCAAGTAAAATATTTGCAGGTTCAATATATCTGTGGATAATGAGGGGTTTCGATTGATCTTTAAAATGTAGGAAAGCAAGACCCTTCGCTATTCCAAGACAAATCTTAACTCTGGTTTTCCAGTCGAGGCTCTTCTTTAAATTCACATCACCTGCATGTAAATCAAAAAATGCCCATCATTTATTATCAGTTTTCTCAACAAGTAATGGCAATTATTGTGGCCCTTGAGCAAAAACTATTAGCAAGTTGGGGATTACCCCCTCCTTGCGCCATAGTCGAACCAATAAATCAAATGTTTGAACTGTTGGAATTTCAGCTCCTTAATCTTTATGCTTTACCACTAAACAACTTATAAGCTCACTACAAGCTGAAATTAGACTAGAAACTAGTATTAGCATACTCAACAACTCACTGAAAACAGCACCACACATGGCTATGACACTACATATAATTCATGCTAAGTAAGGTTATTTAGTACAAGGAAATAGAACACAAGACACTAAACATTTCATGACTTATTATCAACTTCTATTTCCTCACATTACTTCATGATGGAATGAAAACAGATTTGCTTTTAAGGAAAACTTGTGAGGCTAGAAGAGAGTCCTAGTCATGCTTGCCACATGTCACTCCAACCTTTCCATCATGAGTTGGAGGACACCTCATGGCTACTTTGGACAGCTCGTATGACATGTCAAGCTTAAGGACATGTCATGCTTAGACTCAACCTTATCTAGCATTAACCTTAAGCTAGTCTTTAGTGCATGATTAATACCATAAACATGCCTTAATGCGGATTAAGACTAATCCGACTTAACTTAGTCTAAACAAACATTACTTTAACCATATGGGATTTGTTGCGCAAAACACAAAAAATCTAACATGAACTAGTTACCAAATAAAGCCGTTTGAAGGTCACCATTCTCCATATGATCATATACTAGTAGAAGATTGACCTTATCTGAATAATGCCCCAATAATCTAATGATATTTTGGTGTCATAATGGCAAAACAGAGTCTATTTCGTTTTGAAACTCTACATTTTTCCTTCCTGATTCTACAATTGGCGAAAAGCGTTTCACTGTGATTGACATCCCATTAGGAAGAACACCCTCCTGTATGATTATTATATATTAGCAATCGGTTTGATTAACAACCAGCAGACAAAAAATATATAATAATTAGAAGCATCACTACAGACCTGGTAAAAACTCCCAAATGCATCGGTTTGGATCATGTTTGCCTTGCGGAATGCTATTATTTCGAGATGGTTAAATTGTTCTAAAAAACATTGATGATCGACTTCAGGGGTCTTGGTGTTGGTTTTAATTCCTTCCAGAATAATTACTACGTCAATCATGGTAGGCCTCAACTTACGAGTGCTAGCTGTACACGATACTGCCAAATTCAAAATCATAGCTGCTTTTTTAGTGGACAGCTCCCTTTCAAATCATCATCAAAGAGTGGAAAAAGATTGCCCAACTTGTGTAACTCATGGGCCTATGAAAAATTCCAAAATGTATACGGTGTTTATACAATACATATAAATTACTACTCCACTGAATAGAAAAATGTTAAACCATTTACATTTAGAATAGGGATCAACATTTGAATTTTCTACTTACAAAAGACACAAGGTCGCAGGGTTCAGCACCATCTAAACCTGCATTTGGTTTCTTTCCGCCCAATAGTTCAAGTACGAGTACTCCAAAACTGTAAACATCGGTCTTATCATATATGGCACCCATGTAATACTCAGGGTCAATGTATCCTCTGTAAAGAAGTAAATTATAATGAGGATGTTGTGGATTTTGACTTAAACTATGAAAATCAAGAAACAGATCGCCTAGAGAAAATAGTTTAGAAATTGGTGCAGCAGGTAATACAAGAATACGTATTCATTCAATTTTTACTTACAATGTTCCCCAAATTTGGGTGGGGTAGTCCATATCTTCACCACTACAGAGCTTAGCCACATCAAAACCAGATATTTTGGGACTCAGATGCTTATCGAGAAAAATATTTGTAGGATGAATATCTCTGTGGACAACAAGGGTTTTTGATTCATCTTTGTGATGTAAGAAAGCAAGACCCCTTGCGATCCCAAGACATATCTCAGTTCTTGTTTTCCAGTTGAACCTCTTCTTTAAATTCCCACCACCTGCATTTACAAATATCATCAAAACTCATAGCTATATTTATGGTTCTTAGAATCAGTAATTATAATGTTTTGACTAGTTACCATGTAAAGCGGTATAAAGGTCACCATTAGTATCCACGTGCTCATATACCAGTAGAAGATTGTGTTTATCTGAGTAATGTCCCAACAATCTATTGATATTTTGATGTCGGAGTGCCAAATAAAAATCTATGTTATCTAAATACTGTGATATGACCTTCCTTCTTCTATCTGTATCTGTAGGGATTTTCTCACTCGTATTGGTATCTTATTAGGTAGAACACCCTGTATAAACAGTACAGGTACATTTTAGAAATGAGTATTGATCAGCAAAAAGGTTAACAATAACTAGCAAGTGACTACAGCATGAATCTTATTGCACATACCTTATAAATCAGATCTTCACCATGATAACCATATTCTCTGATGACATTAGCTGAACAGAAATTCTTAGTAGCTGCTTTTATTACTTTCAAAGTGAAAAACTCACATTCGAACTCGTCATAAGGGTCTTGGTCTTGTTCAACGAAAATACAAAAGAAATTAGTACTTACAGTTAAATACATGCGCCCCAAATACATGAATGACTTCAAACACCAAGGCAAATGATGAGACATGTACAATACACTTTGAAAATTGAAAAGATGATTAAATTTCAAACAAAGATATAGATCTTTACCCTGAGATCGATCTGCGAAAATTATATTAACCGTCTTCTTCTCTATCAAGATTTGGCCAATTTTCAGAAGAAAAGAGTGAAGAGAACTAAGAACCAAGACTTGTTTGTCCTGTTTAAAGTCCTCTTAAAAGTCTTCTTGAAGTCAAAAACAGACTTGTGTGGATGAGATTTCACAAAAAAAAAAAAGATATTTCTATGGCTAGATCTTTCATTTTCACTAATTCTAATGAAAATTTTATTTATGTCACTATTTCTTATACTACATCAGTGAATAAACATCTCAGAATTATCAATTTCCCATCCAGTAGAGTTACAAAATATTGGAAGCAAAATGAAAGCAGAAACTATTTTATGCACTCACTACTTTCATGCTTCAATCTTCTTAATAGAGTATGGTCTGATAAATTAAACATTCAAAATCATCAGTAGGTTCCAAAATCTTACCTTGTAGAGAGCTGAATCATTTCCAAATGGTGCTTCCTGTATGGCTTGGTGGATCTGTACCAGCAGAAACCCAATTGTTCATGCTGAAAAGATTGAAGATCCACCTTCAATTTTGGTGGCTTAGAGCAAAATAGATGCTACTGGTGCAGATCAAACAACCATATATCTTCTTGAAATTGAAGATCTCTGAAATATCTACTCCCTTTAACCATTCTACTTGGATTTCTCCACCTAGTGATTGAGGATTGAAATTAAAACATGATGGGGCTTAGAATCTCTCCTCTGGTCACCGTTTCTTTTTTTTTCTGAAATTGGAGCAATAAGGGAGGATATGAGAACTTCATTGGGAGGGAAAGAGGCAAAAAATTGTGATCGAAAGTGATGCACGAAGGAATTATCTAGAATATTAACCAGAGAAAATTTTGTGGGGATCATCATTGAACTCATTCGCTGTGTTTTTTTGGAAATTGAATCCCTAATTTCCAAGTTTAGAGGGATAGTCTTTGTTTTTGTTAACAGCACCTGAAATGGGGTTGCCCATTATGTGTAGCCCAATTTGGATGGCTTGGTCATCCTCTCCAACTTTGGCTTCATGGCTTATGCCCATCCATGTTCCAATGTCCATAGGACAAGATTTTGGAGCGATGTGGTTGGACCACATACATTTTATATGCGGCCGTTCTTTATTTTTTGACACATATCAAGCTAAACAATATGCTACCTCCAAATCCTTTCAAGAAATTAAAAAAAGAAAAAAGAAAAAAAAAAGTAATAAAGTTGGTTTTCAGATTTTCTCCTATTTTGTATGGCGTGTCAGCATTTACAAAGGGGCCACATACTTAAAATATGTGGCCCGACCATATCGTAACTGTACCGGAATTTGGATGTATAATGGCACCTATAAAGTGAAGTAAGGCTCTTGCAACTGTTTAATGCCTTGAACAGCTTAATGAAGTGGTTCCTTTGCTTAATCGATTTACTTGGTAAAAAGAAAAGAACTAGTTCGTTTTCCGATCATTTACCGAATTTAGTACAAGTTAATAACCTATGAAATAGCAAAGTGGAAGTTGAGGTCGAACACTTATAATAGCATAAATTAATCCTAGGTTAATGTACCGACGTATGACTCTGAGGACACTGTTATATCTTTATTAAAAGGAAAAAAAAAACTTATTGAGTAGTACAGCGGATTTCAACACTTATTTCTTTGGTTATTTGTTGATTGAAAATTGTAGAGCAATCAACGAGAGTTTGAGCTAACTGATTTTTTTCTTTTGTGATTCGGGAATTACATAAATTAAAATGCCATTAGAATGGCTAAAAAATACAAGAAGGAAAGGAGACTTTAGGAGCTCCAAAACAAAACCAACAGTGAATCCTAAAGCTAGATCCCCAAAGAAAAATTATTAACATGAACCTAATATGTTGCCCAATTTACAACAATTTGATCCGACTTAAAACCCTACACATCTTTTTCATAGATGCACTAGTTTTCAACTTGACTTGAATGATGGATTGCTCTGGTGGCTACATAATACGTTTAAAGGAACGTAAAACCAACTGTTTCATGCAGTACTATTAATGCATGTATATATTACATTATGGAAAATTATGGTATTTTATAATGATCAAAATTGAAAGCAGGGAAGATTGAAACGGCTACAAAGAATTTCTACTACAGGTAATAAGAACGTTAAGGACGTAAAAAGTAGCCTGACACATTTATATCATATAAAGTTTTCTGTTACAAGACTTAATCAGCCATATTGACTATTTTCACTATTTGACTATTATACCTATTAGCCCCCCCTCAAAATATCAGTTTGAATAGAAAATAAGCCCTGCAATATAATAAAATTATCAACTCAACTCATAGAGAGGAGACAATCAATAAAATCATAACATTACAATAGAATAATAAGATGTAACAATAACAGAAGAAGATATGGGTGAAGGAGAATCATCAGGTGAATGATCTTCATCAACATCAACTGAAGAAGTCTGACAATTTCTATAAGTAGATACATCTCTAGGATCAACTGTAGAGGTAATAATTCCCCGCAGTTGAGGCAACAAAGAAGTAAAGATTGAAGCACAGAATCCTTCTATAAATAAGTCTGCTAATTGCAATTTTCAGAAGATATATGTTGAGCATCCAGAAAACCACTTTTAATAAGCTCTTTGACTAGTGGTGCACCATTACATGTTTTGACCTGGAGTGAGAAATATGATTAACAACCAAGTATATAGAAGCAACAAATGAGCATTGGTATCCTACTTCAGCCATAGATCTTGATCCAGTGGACTGCTTTTTGCTAGACCAATATATTAAAGAATTACCTATCAAAACTGCATAACCACAAGTTGATGTGTCTCAAGATAATTTCTCAGTCAAAATTTGTATTTGCTGTCAAACATTCAATTAGGCGCGGAGCTAGTAAGGGTGTAACACCCAGAATTTTTTTTAATTTGGGTTATGTCTTTGGACCTAACCTACTGTTGATGGTGCTGGGATTGTGTAATGTAGGTGCACGAATCCTAGTATTACTGTGCCTTGCGCTTGGAATGTGAGGTGAGTGTTTTGAGTCCCATGTAGGGTGTTGTTAACATTTAGTTGTCCTTATAACAAGGGAAGAGTCAATTTAATGGTAACATGGAGTTGACTAAAACCCCACTTGACCACCATCTATTTGAGTACATGTGGTGCATTTATTTGAGTACATGGTGCACAAATGTCACTAGGGTCATTTTCGTATCCTGCAACAAAAATCTGATTTTAGTAGAAACTAAATTCCTCTATTCTTTGTTTTTCTCCACCATTTTTATCTTCTTCCACTTCTTCTTCAAAACCTTAACAAATGAAGAGTGATCGTTCTTTTTAAACCAATTTATAACACGAGCTATTCTTGGAATTCGACTAAGGATTCTGGCAAGCATTGAGGTAGGGTTTTTCTTTCCATTGATTTGTTATTTTCTAAGTGGTAACCAACTGATTTTGATGAATAATTTGACTTATATCTATCTTGTTACTTATGATTCATGAATTTCATTTAAATGGGTATTGTGTAATCATCATGCTTTATATGTTCTAACAATTTAGCTTGTGAATTTCTTGAATTCCTCCATGTTTAATATGAAATTTGTTTTTGTGGTTTCCTTACCATCTTGTGTTAAATCTATAATTCATGTATTTTTATCATTTGGGTTTGTATTACTTTTGTTCAATTTTGATTTTTGATGAAGTAATTGACTCGTTTCTTTTTCTTAATTGAAAACTCTAGCTAAGAAAAATGGTGATTGTTCTAAGCTCATGATATTAATCCTTGATTGCATAAAAGCCTCACACCTTGTATATCATAATGTTTAGGGAAATTTGGAAAAATGCCCCAATATGACCTGCAAAGTTGGAAACATGCCCCAACATTAAAAAGTGTTGGGAAAATGCTCCACTGTTAAAAGTTGCAGTTAAATCCACATGTGTGACTTCACACGTGTAGAAAAAGACAAAAATACCCACTTTCGCTAAGATTATGCCACACATGCAAATGATCCGACGAACAGAGATGAGAAAGGGAAGCACGTGATGTCATCATAATATGCCAATTTACCCGTCACTCTTTTCAGTGATGGAGCCAAGGCACTCTGCTGGCGGGGTCAAAACAAACTAAGGGATATAATTAATATAATATTATCTTTTTGCCCCCACAAAAGCCTATTTTTAACTAGAAACCCTCTCATATTTACACTAAGATCCGAAAACAAGTGGAGTCCGGGGAACCCATTTGTCTCTGCATAGCTCCGTCCCTGACTCTTTTTTTAATACCTTTGTCTACAAGTGGCATGATTCTTATGGTAAAATGTGTCACCCTCAAAGACACGTGCCCACACCTTATGGCTAGATGTGTCAGCTACCACACGTGGGAATTATTCCCTATATTCACCATTTTTGTGTTGATTCTTGCATATTTTGCAATATCATCAGCTACACTATTTGTTTCTCTTTTAACATGAGAGCATTTCCAATTATTAAAAACTCTAAGTAAATTCAAACATTCCAGAATAACACTGTTTGTTGTCCATTTAATCCCTCCAGTTCTTCCATTGATAGCATCCACTACATTCTTGTAATCCCCTTCCAGATGCAGATCAGAAATATTCCTCCCAGCTGCCCATTTGATCGCTTCCAGTGCCGCAATCGCTTCCCCTTGTTCCACATCTATTGTTGTATATGTAGTCCCCTTTGCTCCAAGGAATGCCTCTGCAGAACTGCGAGCAATTAGTCCCATTCCAATAGGTAGATCCTTACTTACAAAAGATACATCAAATTTCACTTTAACAACATTATGTGAAGGTACAGTCCACTTCAGGTTTGAAAGTGTACTAGCACTAGGTGCCTGTACATGACAAATATTTCTCTCTATGCCAGAGATAAAACAATTCACATTATGAATGAATTCAACAGGTCTATATTGCATGTTGTCAAAGATTATGGAGCATCTAAGTTTCCATACATTCCACAGAATGCAATTTATAAATCTAATTTTCACCTGCACAGAATCAGCATAAAAATTATTAGAGACAAACATATCAGTAAGCCAAGAAACCAAATTATTATTGCCTACACTAACAAGGACAGTAGCAAACCAAATTCTTTGGACAATAGAGCAGTGAAGAAACATATGCCCAACATTTTCTTTTTCTCTACCAGAAAGAGGACAAATGTCGTCTATATTGTGAACATGCCTGACTATTTTATCTCTAGTGGATAAACAATCCTGTAGAATTCTCCAAAGTAGGTAGAGAGCTTTAGGAGGCAGTTTCATGCTCCATAATCTTTTCCATGGAAAGCTAGTGTTAATAGCTGAGGCCTCATCCAAAAGATTGTTATAAGCAGATTTAACTGTGAATTTCCATTTCTAGTTTTTGTCCATCTAATTCTATCTTTCCCTAACATAGGAATTCTAATCCTACATATCTTATTAACTGTTTTAGCTGGAAAAAAAGTGTCAAGCATACTTAAATTCCAAGATTTAGTATCTTGATCTATAAGTTGAGAAACATGAACCATATTAGAAGACCAATTAGTAGAAGGGACTAGATTCTGACACCCATGAATCCACTTGTCCTTCCAAATATTGATATCCTTTCCATCAGCTAGCTCCCAACAATAATATTTTTTAATAATTTTCAAACCTTTGCAGATACCTCTCCAAATACAACTACCATTTTCACTAACTTCATCAGAAAGAGGAAAACAGTTAGGAAAGTATTTATGCATTAAAATTTGGACCCAAAGAGCAGTAGGATCCTGGAGCATCCTCCAAGCTAGTTTTGCTAAGAGAGCTTGATTAGAAATAGCAGTTTGTCTGATGTTGAGACCATCTCTGCATTTAGAGTTAGCAACAGTAGACAAATTCTTAAAAAACAGCCCTCTAGTATTGATGTTCTTACCCCACCAGAATCTTCTTTATATACCATCCATCCTATCAGTAAGTTTCTTAGGCATAGGAAAAACACTAATCTGATGAGTAGTTATTGATCCTAAAACAGTTTGTGTAAGAACAGTCCTAGCAGGCTGGTTTATGTGTTTAGCTCTCCATATTTCTAATCTACCACCGAATTTGTCAAACATACCTCAGAAACTTTCATACTTGTTCCTTTGCAGCAATAAAGGAACTCCTAGGTATTTTTCTTGTAATCCCATCCTTCTAATATTAAGAATATTAGTGATAGTATTTTTATCCTAGTTACAAGTTTTTGGATTAAAAGCAAGTCCAAATTTATCATAATTGATATCTTGGCCAGATATTCTACTAAATTGCTCAATGATAGTGTTGAGATTTCTTACCTCCTTAAGATTAGCCTTACTGAAAATCAATAGGTCATCTGTAAAAAATAGATGAGAAACAGAAGGGCTAGCAGGTGTAACCTTAACACCCTTAATAAGATTATTATTTTCAGCATGCATCAAAGCTTTGGAGAAAACATCCATACAAAGAATGGAGAGATAAGGAGACAAGGGGTCTCCTTGTCTCAAACTTCTAGTGGGTTTAAAATGGGTACCTGGTGCACCATTTAGAAGGACAGAAGTGGACACAGTAGTAACACATTGCATTATCATCTTACAAAAACCATCATCAAACCCATGACATTTCAAGTAGTCTTCTAGGAAAGTCCATTCAATCCTATCAAAAGCTTTGCTCATGTCAAGTTTAATAGCTGATAAGCCTTTCTTAGATTTATGTTTCTTTAAAGTGTCTACTAATTCATGAGCAATTACAATGTTATCTGTCATAAGCCTATTTTGCACAAAAGCAGTTTGAAAAGGACTGATAATATTATTCAAAAGGGGCTTTAGCCTATTAGAAAACAGTTTAGAAATGATCTTATAAGATGCATTACATAAACTTATAGGTCTAAAATCTGCAACAGTTTTAGGACAATCTATCTTAGGAATTAAAGAGATAAAATTATGGTTGTTTTCTTTAAGAATGAACTTACTATGAAAAAAAACCTGAACCATTTTAACTGTGTCATTTCCTATAACATGCCACATTTGTTGATAAAATCCAGGAGAGAAACCATCTAGACCAGGAGAGGTCCAAGGTTTCATGTTAAAGACAACATCCTTAATTTCTTCATGAATAGGCATTTTAAGCAAAGCCAAATTATCATCTGCAGAAATACAAGGGTTAATATGCTCAAAAAAATTCCTATCTCTAGAAGGATTACTAGTTCTAGCCATTTTAGAGAAACGATGCAATAGGTTTGAAGCTATTCCTTCCCTATCAGTAACCCAAATGCATGTTGAGTCTTGTATAACTTCAATTTGTGTCCTTCTCTTCCTATAATTGGCTCTATTATGGAAATACCTAGTATTCCTATCATCTAGATTTATGATGTCATCCTTAGCTCTTTGTTTCCAATAGTCCTCTTCTATGTTCTGCCAATGTTGCAACTCACCTTTAAGACTAATGATCCTACTTTCTATAGTGTCCACTATCCCTTGAGAATGGAGAGACTCTAGTTGGTTATTAATCCTGCTGATATTAGTTTGAATATGGCCAAAAGTGTGAATATTCCAATCTTTTAAAACAAACTTAACATGTTTTAGATTGTTCTTGTGTCTATAGGCTTCAGAACCATTAGTACTAACATTCCATTTATCACTAATAAGATCTTTACACTTAGGGTCTCTGAACCAACATCTGTTGAATTTTATCGCTCCGTTGTCTTGGGGAGCGTTGAAGCTTGCTTCTTCTACAGCTTGGTCATCAATACGACCTGAGAACTGTGAGAGAACCGATCTGATTCTCATTGGAATTTCGTACTTATGTCGGATCCTACCTATCTCCTGATCGAGCTTGTGTAGGTAGATGTTGCCTGGTAGGGCCGATAGTAGTACACTGTGTGGGACGGAGTCAGGGCCGTTCATTTTTCGGCGTCAGGCTCTCTTAACAGGATTAGAGTCTCTAGAGCTATAGGATTTAAATGATAAACATGGCAGTCATTATATAGATTAAACCAAATATCATTACCAAGCACTCTATCTAGTCTTTCCTGAATGACTTCATCACCATGCCTTTTGTTTGACCAAGTAAAGGGATTACTTGAGAAATTAATACTCTGAAGTCCTAGATCATCAACAAAATTTTTAGCCATATCTAGAGTAGTTTGAGTATGGGGTATACCTCCTTCTTTTTCATCATTACTAATAATGAAATTTAAATCTCCAATGAGAATCCATGGTAAACATACACTCTCACTGAAAGACTTTACAAAGTCCCATTGATTATCCCTGTTACCATTTGGCAAGGCACCATACATGCATGACATTAGGATTTTAGATCTAGCGTCAATAAAAAACTCACAGTTAACCACATTAAAAGAAGAGCTAATAATTTTCAAATTGATACCATCTTTCCAAAGTATGCAAAGGCCACCTGCAATGCCAACTGTATTAACAATAAAATGGTTAGGATAATTAAGAGGTTTAATTAGCTTCTCCATTTTTTTTGTAATGGGACTTAGTCTCAGAGAGAAAAATAATTGTAGGGTCATTAGTTCTCAATAAATCCTTAAGATGGGCTCTAGTGTTCTTGTTACCATACCTCTGGACATTCCAGGATAAAATTCTCATTGTTGCAAGTAAATTTTGAAAACTAAAAATAGTAAAACTACAACTAGAAAAGTAATGCTGGTAGTAAAAGACCAAAAAGGGATGAAAGATTAATACCGTAGCAGCATGGTTCTCATTAATAACATGAAGATACTCCTTCTCGGCTTGCACTCCTTCTTCAATTAGATCATGTTCCATTTCATCAGTCACCGTATTAGATGTCCCTTCCCAAACATTCTTATCAAGTTCTTGGTTCTGTGAAATTTCACATAGATCATCATCCTCTGCCAAATCATTGTCTACCTCAGTGTTTCTAGATCTCTTGAGTTTTCGGCCTTCTTCAATATCCTATGCATTGCTTTTTGTTAGCTGAGCTTGGCTTGCTTCACAGATTTGTTGCACCATTAAATCAATATCCTCAATAACTTCAACGCCATAAGCTTTGGCTAAATCTTGAATATGTTCTATGTATTCCACATTTGTGTATCTACGGATTTTCAAATCTTCAGCTAGAATTGCACAATCCTCATCATTGTGATCAAATATGAAGCATTCTTTGCATAAGTTATGAGACTGTCTTTCCTAATGGTAGCTGGGTGTGATGATAGGAAGAGAGGTTCAGTTTTGTTGTTGTTGATGTGAGAGAACATGGGACTGAAATATGTTGTCCACCGGTGATATGAATTATTAGAATGAATGGGTTTGAATAGAATTTCGTAATTGTTATGCAAGGAAGGAGAAACGGTGTGTTAGAAATCATCATCAATCTAATCTCATCTAAGTCTTGCACATAAGTTGTTTGCGAAAATACCTAGTTGTAAGAAAGTTTGTATGGGTTTTAGCCGAAAATTGATTGGGTGCTAGACAGTATTTGTCGTGTGGTCCATGGAGTGAACGAGTCTCAATGTGCTGGCTCGAGACAATGGCATTGGGTCACGTTGTTACGTGCTTTTCACGTGCGTTGAGTGGTCCTCTCATGCCGTTGGATTATGCGCATATGTGGCATGATCTTAGGGGAGGTAGGTATTTTTGTCTTTTTTCTACACGTGTGAAGTCACACATGTGGACTGAACTGCAATTTTTAACAGTGAGGCATTCTTCCAACACTTTTTGACGTTGGGCAGATTTCCAAGATTGTCGTCCATATTGGGCCATATTCCCAATTTTCCCTAGTGTTTATATCATAAATTTCTAAACACGTGATTTGGGTCCTGTTTTGTTGAGACTTTCGACACATCTTCAGTACCTTTGGTTACCATTTTTATATTAACATGGGTTTCATATGCTTTATAAAGAGCCCAAGTTTGCAGAATTTCATCACCTAATGAATTTTCTATGTATTTTTGATCTGAGAACATGTTCTTGTCCAGTTTGTCGAGACGGTTTTGACATAGTTATAAAATTTATTTCCTTGTGCTATAATTTGTATATTAAATAGGAGTGTCTCAGCTTTCCAACAAGACCGAATTTGCTGAGTTCCATCACAAAGTGATTTTTGTATGATTTTTCGAGTAAAGATCGTAAAATCTGAAAACTTCTGAAACATATTCTAGTCCTGGTGTCTTTGTGAACTTTTAATTCTGCAATCTACTTTATTATTTTAACTTATAATTTTTATGTTAAATATGGCGTTCTCTAGTTTCCAGTAAAACAAGATTTGCCGAATTCCGTTGCTTAATAAAAACTCAAAATTTCGGAACATGTGCTACTGCCCTGTTTTGTAGAGAATCTTTGATACATCTATAATACATGATACCTTCCCCTTTATTTTTGTGTTAAACATGACCCTATCAGCTTTCAAGCAAGACCAAATTTGATAAATTCCATTTTCTAATGAATTTTGTACGATTTTTCGATTATGAACTGCCGAAACTGCAACGTTCTGAAAAACGCTATTTCTATTCTATTTTGTCAAGACCTTTCAACACAACTATGTTCCTTGTTACTTCTTTCTATTATTTTTATGTTAAATAGTGCTATGTCTTGTTTCAAATGAGACCAAATTCGTTGAATTCTATTGCATGATGAATTTTGTACAAATTTTTGACCCAAGACACCCAAAACTGAGATTTACATGATAACTCGTTCCAGACTATATGTCTCATTATTCCCTGTTGTTTTAAATTACTGTCATACTTGCAATGAATATATACTTTTTCTTTTTGCATACATGGTCATAACCTTGGGTTGTTATTGTTTTCGATACTTGAATATTTTTGAATTGAACATGGATTTACACACTTTTCAATAGTGGATTATGTTTCGAACCTAATCTTATGCTCGGGAAAACGGTTTCATGGTAAGGTTTTGAGAATGTTGCCAATGTTATGTTTGTGCAAGTTTTTAGTTATGGATTTACGAGATTTTCATAAATTGGTTTTGTTTCTGGAGGTTTCCTTGATGACAGTGTTGGAAAACGATTAATAAAAATATAATTTTTTAAAATTTTAATAAAAAATTACAATTTATTGTTTTATTTTGTGAATGAAACTTTTTAGTCCCACATCGTGGAGTTTCCAATTTTTAGTAGTTTTAAGAAACTATATAAACCTTTTAGTCCCACATCGGGGAGTTTTTCTTCTTAAGTTGTATTTGTCAATTATATAAAGAAATTCACTACTTTTGTAAAATCTATGGGAAATGAGTTGCTCTATATTTTAGAGGTACCCCTAAGGGAAAATATTTTATAGCGTTTCATAAGAGTTCGCGATTTTCCTTAACGGTTTTTTCGGAGTTTCCAAGCTCAAGTTGAGCATCTACTACATATGCTAGTAGTAGGTGTAGTAGGGTGTTTTATCCTGGAGATATCCGTCCTGTGAGGGCTATAACATCACTCTTGAGTGTAGCCGGGCGCTAATGTCTTAAGGGCAACGTGTTGAACACGTGACTCACTCTGTTTTTTCCAAAGTTTTGCCTTGTTGTTGTTGTTGTGGAGATATGAGAAGCTCGTTCGTTTCATCAATTGATCAATTCCATTATAAAGGAGATAAGTATCAATAACTTTTGCTTATTTGATTTTTTTTTTATTTTAATTATTGCACCCAACAATCTTAAGACATTAGTATGTGTAATAATAAAAAAAATGGTTGGTTGGTTGGTTTGTGAATCATGGATGTTAATTGTGGAGTGAAAAACAAAAACGAATTTTTTGGTCATCTGTAGAGTTTCGAGATTATCTCTTAACCTAGAAGGAATTTCTATGAACCCTTTTGACACAACGTAGTAGACATCCTGATAGTTACCCACTTAAACTTTCATAATTTTTGGAGTTGTAAAAGTATCTTTTTGATATTTTACAAAACAGACAAATGTTCCTAAAAAATTCTGACGGGCAAACTTTTGTTGTTAACTAAAGTATTTTTTATGGTGTAATCATGAGTTTTTTGATATGGTGGTTCAAACGAAGTTTGTAAATCTAGATATTATCTTCAAAACTCATATTTTATCTTTCGTTTCGGAACTAAGGTTTGTGAGATGTGGTGTATTAGGTGATTGGGAAATTACCGTGTCCGTGGTCAGAGTATAAACGAAGATTGTGACATGAAATTGAAAAGGAACATGACTACCAGGCGCATGTGGATGAACACAAGTCTTCCAAAGATGAAAAAGGCGAGAACATCAAACACAACTCTAAGCGTAGTCTTCATAAGAAAGGTATGTTTCGTAAAACTGAATCCGGCATTACTTAATTAAAGGTGATTGTTATGTTTGTAAAGTTCCTGGCCATACGGCAGTAAAGTGTAGACAACATAAAACCTTAATAAGTAAAAAGTAATGCTAATTTAGTTGAAACAAATTAGAACGAGTTCATTGACATGATGTCGGAAGTTATTTTAATAACCAATGTGAGAGACTGGTGGGTGGATTCTGGAGCCACTAAGTATGTTTTTTGAAACAGAGACATGTTCACCTCTTATCAGAGGATAAGGGATGTCGAGAAACTATATATGAGTAACTCATCTGCGACAGAGGTTGCATAAAAGGGAAAGGTCGAGCATAAGTTCATATCTGTAATATTCTCACACTGAATGAAGTTTTCATGTTCCGAACATATGAAATAATTTTGTATCTTGTTCTCTTGAAGATGGTAAAAGATTGAAGATCCTAATTAAATGTGGAAAACTTGTTATAACTAAGGGTATTGATTTGTTAGGCAACAGTTATAGGACTTAGGGTCTATATAAGTTTGAAGGAAAATCTGATGAAGTGAACATAGTTGATTCTTGTGCTTTCTTTTGTGTGTCTTTGAATGTTTTGCATGGTAGACTTGGAACCGTAAAATTATAAGTCAATGTATAAACTTCCTAGCATAGGCTTCGTACCCAAATTTAGTTTGGATCTTGAACACAAAAGTGAAATGAATATGCTATAAAAAATTTTAGCACAAATGTTCATAGTAATTCTAATCCCTTAGAATTAATTCAGTTAGGCCTAGTTGACTTGAGTTCAACCCAAAACCACTATGGTAAAAGATGGTTTATAACTTCCGTAGATGATTGTATGAGGTACTATCTTGTATAATTGCTTAGGATAAGGATGATGCCTTAAAAGACTTAAGATGTATAAACTTGAAGTTGATAACCAATTAGAAGCCTTGAACATATTAATTGTATCCTCAAGGAGATCATAATTACCATGTTGATTAGTTCAGGATTACATGCGGTCTTGTGGGAGGAGGAAGTCCTCTTAACTAGTATATCCTGAATATAGTACCCTTAAGGATCAGATGAAACTCCATATGATTTATGGAAAGGTAGATCACCTTCTTATGAATATGTCAAAGTGTGGGGGTGTTTGACTAAGATTGTCATTCCTCTTCCTAGAAGAACTAGATAGAAACCAAAAATGGTGATCGTGTCTTCATATAAGGTATGCTGAGTATACTTCTACATATAGATTTTTGGTTGTGTGTTCTGATTTTTCATACTTTTGGTGTGATTTTTATGACTTTGTTGTGAAAACTATTACATAATAGAGGGATGTTGAGTTCTTTGAACATGTTTATTCTTAAACCTGTACCTCATTAGAGATGTGTTGTTGATCCCCTAGATCTATTTTCAAATAGTCAGAACTTATCTGTCAGAACTTATCTTAAAGGAAGATGAAGTTAAGGTTGAGCCTAAGATAAGTAAAACAATTAGACTTGAGACTTCTTATGAAGCCGACTTCATAACATGCCTAGCGTAGTCTAAGCCCTGGACTTGTAAAGAAGCCTTGATATCTACTGAAACCCCATTCTGGTAAGAAGCTTCATTTAGTGAAATGGACTCAGTCCGTCGGAACCTGACTTGGGAGGTTTATAGTTTACCTCCAGAGAGTAAGACCATGAGATGTAAATGAGTCTTTAAGAGGAAACATTAGGTATATGGAACTGTAGAAAAATATTAGGCTAAGTTGGTAGCTAAAGGCTATAAACTAAAAGAAGGTGTATATTTCCTTGATTCTTATTCACATGTGACGAGATTTACTTACGTTGAGATGCTAATTGTTATTGTGTCATAAACAAATTAGAGATACATCAGATGGATGTTAAGACAGCTTTTCTAAAATCGTGAATTAGATAAAGAAATTTACATAGACCAACCTGAGGACTTTGTAGTGAAAGGTTATGATGACAAAGTTTGTAAGTTGAACAAAATTTTGTATGGTTTATAAAATAAGCACGTAAACAGTGACATGGAAAATTTGATCATGTGATAATGTGTAGTGGATTTAAGTTAATGAATCTGACAAGTATATTTACAAGTAACTTGTTAAGGATGCTTGTGATTGTATGCTTGTATGTTGATATATGCTTATACTTGATACAAACATAGATGTGATTAATTCCACTAAAAACATGCGCTGAATGAGAACGTTGACTTGAAAGACTTAGGCCCTGTTGATGTAATCTTAGGGATGAGGATTAGAAAATAATCTAACATATGTAGTCTTAGTCATTCTCATTATTTAATTTGTGCTTAAGAGATACAATCAGTGTGATTGTAAGCCTGCTTGTACTCCGTACGATTATTCTTGTAGACTCAAGAAAAAAGGGTAATGGAGTATCTTAACTTGAATACTCAAGAGTTATAGGATGTCTGATGAATTTAATGAACTGTAAGAGTCCAGACATTGCCTATATTGTGAGTAAGTTAAGTAGATATAATTGTAGTCCAGAGCAAGCATTGATGCACTGAGTAGAGTATTATGGTACCTAAAATACTCTATTACCTTTTATTTGATTTATGAAAGGTATCTTGCTGTCCTTGAGGACTTTGTGATGTAAACTGGATAGTTGACTCAGAGGAGTCTAAGTCTACGAGTGGATATGTTTCACTCTAGCAGGAGGTTTGTTTTGGAAGATTTCAAACAACATATATTGCTCAATTCATTATGGAATCTGAGAGTATTGAGTTAGATAAAGCACGAGAGGGGGCCGAGTGCCTAAGATGTTTTTAGAAGACATTCCTCTCTGGCATAGGCCTGTGCCAGCTATATCTATATATTGTGTTAGCCAAGCTATAATAGCTAAAGCTAAAATAACTAATCTCAATCGGCGTTATTTCCATTGATTGGATAAAGTCCAAGGAGAATATCGCGCAACCTTTGACGAAAGGTTTATCCAAGAGATAGTTAGAAGCATCGAGGGGAAGGGGCTTAAGCTCATAAATTAAACTTGCCATGAAGGATACTCAACCTTGCTGACTGGAGATCCCAAGATCAAGGTTTCGAATGAGACAACTAATTTGTGGTGGGTAAAGGTAAACACTATCAGAGAATTTTATTCTCTGTCCCTTCCCTATGGTGTAGACGTGATAGTGTGACTGCATGTGAAGGATGACTTTTAAGAAGTCTTAATGAGTTCTATAGTTTCAATTTAAGATTGAAGTGGGGTGTAGCAGTAACACTCTTTATGGAAACTCACCTATCTGAATGAGGAAGTGGGCCGCTTCCTATGAGAATATGAGCTTTGATTCTCTAGAGCATTCTGAGAAACAGGATATGTCCAGGGCCAAATTGGACAAAACGGCACGAGCTTGGCAGCAATCTTGGAGATATCACCCGTGGTTGTTATCACGAATTACATCAAATGCTAGCAGTTCAAGACATAGTTCACTGTCTCTAGCAAGTAATTCCGGTAATATCTCACTAAGCAAAGGTTCAAGACCTCATGGACACCTCTGCCTAAAATGGTATTTCCTGCGCTTTTTATGTGATTTTCGTTTTGATGGTTTTGGTATTACTGGAACTTAGGACCTAAAGGTCACTAAGGGTTCACTAGTTCATGCTTTTTCACTTTGGTGAAAGATACCTATAGTCTCACCATGTGAGAACTAAAGATGAAAGCTCTCAATACTATTATGATTTATGCAATCCATAGTATGACCCTGGGGTCAACACACTTTTGTGTGAGGGAGAGGACGTAGAAATGACTAGTATGATTTCAACACTTGCACGATCAGTCTGTTTGGATCGTGAGGTTGGGATGTTGATTTACCAAGATCTATCTGTGTTTTCATGTTTTATTGAGTTTTCATTCATGTGGGGGATTGTTGGAAAACGATTAATAAAAATAATTTTTTTTTTTAATTTTTTTTTTTTTTTTTGTGAATGAAACTTTTTAGTCCCACATTGGAGTTTCCAATTTTTAGTAGTTTTAAGAAACTATATAAACCTTTTAGTCCCACATCGGGGAGTTTTTCTTCTTAAGTTGTGTTTGTCAATTATATAAAGAAATTCACTACTTTTGTAAAATCTATGGGAAAGGGGTTGCTCTATATTTTAGAGGGACCCCTAAGGGAAAATATTTTATAGCGTTTCTTAAGAGTTCGTGATTTTCCTTAACGGTTTTTTCGGAGTTTCCAAGCTCAAGTTGAGCATCTACTACATATGCTAGTAGTAGGTGTAGTAGGGTGTTTTATCCTGGAGATATCCATCCTGTGAGGGCTATAACATCACTCTTGAGTGTAGCCGGGCACTAATGTCTTAAGGGAAACGTGTTGAACACGTGACTCACTCTGTTTTTTCCAAAATTTTGCCTTGTTGGTGTTGTGGAGATATGAGAAGTTCGTTCGTTTCATCAATTGATCAATTCCATTATAAAGGAGATAAGTATCAATAACTTTTGCTTTTTTGATTTTTTCTTTATTTTAATTATTGCACCCAACAGACAGTTGATTTTATTTGGAACTAACGACTCTACTTTAGGAATGTCAGGCCTTAATTGGACCCCCACCTACGGGTGGCAACCCAGAAGACCGTTAGCTGTAACGGTAGTTGGTATCTGACTACCCTGACATTGGCAACTGGCCATACGAAGAGTGGAGTAATTTTATCTGAATTTAATTGAATGGTAGCAACAAATATTTATTAATAAATACATTTACTTATGGATTTCAGATTCCGGTTTGATGTTCTATTGTGGTTTTTACCTGTTGGCATTTTATTGTTTACATCTCCTGACATTCGATCATCGTTATATCCCCTAATGGGCTTTGGCTCACCCGTTTTGTTTTGTTTTCTTACAGAGTTTGGAGCTAACTCGATGTATTAATCTGGGAAAATTTATGGCATGGAGCTATGGACACAATGTGATATATATTGTCGTCCTTGTATATATATATATATATATCATGGACTGAGGTGATTTTTAGTCAATGTCAAGTTGGTTTTTATTGAGTTTTCCCAAGCATGGCTGCTAAGAATCTTGTACAGTTGAATAATGGTTTTGTGCAAACCACTTGTGTATGCTCGGGTGTACAGTTATATAGCTAAATTCATTTTGCTTAATGGGAGATGAGTATCAAATCTCCTTGGTTTTCTTTCACAGTTTCTGTTAAATAAAAAGATTTCAGTTTTAATGTTAAGCCTTTGTTCTATTATGATTTTTCTTTCTAAATAAACCTTAATTTATGGTTTTATCTATTTCCCACCCAAATTTTTTCTAATTCCCATCCCACCTCAGAAATCATTATTTCTTCAACTCCTTCTACATTGGGTAAATAAAACTCGTCCTATTTTATTTGTCGGCGTCTTCATCTACCTCTACCACCATCGTCTTCCTTCTGGCCTTCTCTCTATTAACATACGGCTACTAACCTCTGTAACATAGGTTTAACGATGTGCCCGTGTAACATAATACCGTCATGATCCTATCAGATGCGCACCACCACGCGGACACCCTATACAATACCATCTGTGCATCATTGCTAGTACATCTGTCTTGGTTTAATGATCTAGGTATTAATCTAATGATCTAATAACAATTTTGTTTTTATACCCAACTTATCAGAACTATAATTAATTGTACAGTCGGCGATTCACTTTTCCATTCATTATTGGATTTTCTCATTTATGCAAGTCAGTTTGAACTAAAACTGAAATGATAAGGCATAAGCGAACATATAATTCTCAAATTAGGTTTTCGTTGTAATCAACTATCCCCAAATGTAAGTTTAATGATTTTATAGGTTTTCCCTATTTTCAACCCCAATTTTTTCTATTTCCCATCCCTTCACAAGTTTTAAAATAAGTCTACTTTTTTATTTTGATTTTTCATATGTACCATATATAAAAGTCAAATGTATATGACCATGATTATTAACACATTTATTTATCTTCTTCGTTAGTCTCCCATTTTCATCAAACAAACCCATTAAAAATTCATTAGAAACCCTAGGTTACATTTTTTATCAAAATACTATATCTATTCCTTCTGTCTTTGTCAGATTTTCTTGACAACCTTTTCATTTTTATTTCCGTAATTCGTAAATTCCATTCTTTTGATTCAAGAGATACACAAATTCAGTTTTCGTAGTTCACATTAATTCATTTTGTTTAATCAGAGAAACAATATTGTGTGAGTTACAGAGGTTAGATGCAAATGATTAAATTCAATCAAATCCACACTCAAATACAAACAATACTCTTTAACACAGTTTGAGGTTTTAACTCACCATGATGTGAATCAGGCATGATAATTATTTAAATATTATGCCCTAGTCTCTGAGGAACACCAAATCTTTTTCCTTAATTGACAGATTATATTTCCATCTTTGTCGTAACATTTGGGAGATTACCATCCGTTCCCAAAGAACTCTATCACGTACCACTGATCTCTTCCACTGCTGTTGGTTCCGAACAATATAGTTTCAGTATTGATACGAGTCATACGACGGCTTCAAGGAACATCCCCAGATGATAAATAAAATTCATAGTATGAGTTACCGATTATATTGCAATACCACATGTTGTTATCCGATGAGAATGCATGCTCTGTTCACAAATAAATTTAAAGGGGTGGAAAATCTCAAGGTGGTGGTGGAGTTGGGAAGAAGATGTAGTTGGTGCGGTGGTGGAGATGGAGAACAAGTTGTCCCTAAATTAGGTTTTTAATGTTTAGTTGGTGGGTGATTTCATTTGTGGGTGTAAATAAAAAAGTCAAGATATGCATTTAGGAAAAATGAAAATTTAAATGGGTGGTACCTAGGAAAATAGGGGATGGGAATTTACGTGGATTGGAAATAGGGAAAGTTGGGATGGGAAATAGGGAAAACCATTTTATACTAATGGAAATCGATTATTTTTGTCTAGTGATTTGACCACTAATCTAGTGAGTTTCGTTTGCCCACTTTTGGACGAGTTATACAAAATATTGCTTGTAAAGTGGGGATGGGAATTAGGAAAAATGGGGATAGAAAATAGGTAAAATCTAATTTATTATCGAGCTTTCCTTTTTTGAAATTTGTACAGTACTATTTCATACTTTTATTTCGTTTTGTTTTCCGAAACGAATTTACATATTGATTTAGATTTCCAAGTGACGTATTGGGGGATTTGGCCTTGCTAATGGGTTGAAAACCAACCCATTAGAAGGGTAAATTTTTCGGTCTGTTACAAAGGGTCTAGTGGGGACAGAAGTCCTCAGTAGATTTTTTATATAAACCTGAATAATTCAAGATATTTTTTCCTTTGTAAATAGGTGATAGATAATTTGTAAAAATTTCTCACCTTCAGTAAGTAAGTTGCTCATTGAAAAAAAGACAAAGAAGAAGCAGCATAGAAAACTTGAATTGTAGTTGTATTCATTGTTAGAGTGAAAGAGAATGAAAAGCTCCCATCTTTTATCTGCTTGTAGTCTTCATGGCTTTGTTTTCTACATTTGCATACGCTACTGATCCAGGTTCCCTGCAAGACTTTTGTGTCGCAGCTGAAAACCCAAATCATGCTGGTATAGAAAACTTTACCTCAGCTCTGTGATCTTAGCCATGTTTAGCATAGTTTCCATGTTAATGAAGCATTATTATTTAGTCAATAATTACTTCTTCTTTTTTTTTTTTTGATGGAATTCTTATTTCAATGCAGTGTTTGTGAACGGTTTATTCTGCAAGGACCCAAATCTTGTTGTGGCCGATGATTTCTATATTGAGCGTTTCAATAAACCTGGAGTAATTACCAACCCAGTAGGATCCATTGTTACGCTGGCTAATGTTTTTGTACTTCCCAGACTTAATACTCTTGGTCTCTCCGTGGCTCGTGTTGACTATGCTCCAAAGGGAGTTAATCCACCACCTACACATCCAAGAGCAACTGAAGTTTTAACCGTAATGGAAGGTACTCTTCGGGTTGGATTTGTCACATCAAATCCAGATAACAAACTCTTCACCAAATTGATTTACAAGGGAGATGTGTTTGTATTCCCTCAGGGACTCATTCATTATCAAATGAACGTAGGGAAAACCCCTGGTGTTGCTATTTCCTTCTTAAGTAGCCAAAACCCCAAGAATCTCCAAGTTGCTTCAGTGTATGAGGTTGTAGCCAATTAACCATTGCAGCAACCTTGTCAGGGTTAGCAGCAACACCATTGGCAGTAATGATATGACCAAGGTATTCTAGTTGTGGCTGAGCAAAAGCACATTTCGACATCTTTGCGAATAAAGAATGCTTCCTTAACAAGGACAAAGTAAGTTGAAGGTGTTATATGTGTGCTTCAAAGGATGGACTGTAGACTAAGAAGTCGTCAAAAAACACAAGGACAAACTTACGGAGATATGGCTGAAACACCTCATTCATGAGGGCTTCAAAGGTTGCAGGTGCATTAGTAAGCCCAAATGGCATAACTTTGAAATCGTAATGGCCTTGGTGAGTGCGAAAAGCAGTCTTGTGGATGTCAGGTGCATAAACCCGAATTTGGTAATACCCAGAACGAAAATGAATCTTGGAAAATACCACATAACCATTCAACTCATCCAACAATTATTCAATAAGAGGAATAGAAAATTTATCCTTGACCGTAATATCATTAAGCTTTCGATAATCGACACAAAAAACGCCAAGTACCATCCTTCTTCTTGACTAAGAGAATAGGAGAAGCAAATGGGCTATGACTATGTTGGATCACTCCACTAGATAGCATTTCAGAGACCAATGACTCCACGACAGATTTATGTATAAAGGGGCATTTATATGGTTTTGGAGAAGTGGGGTTAGACCCATGTTTCAATGGGATCTTTTGGTCAAGTGATCTAGAGGGTGGTAGGCCAGTGGGCTCTGCAAAAATATCTGCAAATGTCTCTAATAGTGTAGAAACTACAGGTGGAGGTGGGAGTATAGGAGTTGTAGAAATAGAGAAAAACTAGCCAATTAGGGATGGTGTATTACTCTTAATAAATTTCTTCAATGAAGAACCAATAATCATGATTAGAGAAGGTTTAGAAGTGATATCCTGAAGTGTGATATGACTACCTTGATGTAGAAATGAAATGCTCAATTGACTGAAGTTGAATGTAACATCACCAAGTTGGCGCAGCCAATCAGCTTCTAAAACAATGTCAGAACCGCCAAGAGGAGGAGCTCGTAAATGTTCAGAGAATTGATGGCCTTGCATATCCCAATGTAGGTTGTGGCAGATACCTTGAATGATGGTGCTATCTCCATTAGCAACTGTGACAAGAATTTGTCCAGTTGGAGAAACATGTAGACCAAACTTTGAAGTTAAAGCAACATCAATGAAACTATGTGTGTTGCCTGTATCAATAAGGACAATGACAGAGTGCTTATTAAGATGACCATCAATTCTAATTGTGTCAGGGGCAACATTCCCTGTCAAGGCATGTAAGGAAATCTCAATGGGAGAATCAGGAGTCGAAGGAGAGTCTTCAGAGACATCTTCAGTTGATAATGACTCATGTCCTTCAAGGTCCTCATCAGCAATCAACATAAAAAGTTGCTGAGTTTTACATCTATGCCCTTGTCTGTAAAACTCACCACAATTATAACAAAGCCCTTTGTCTTTCCTAACCTGCATCTGTGCATGAGTGAGTCTTCTAACAGGAGGAAGAGAGTTGTCTGGGGATGTTTTAGTGGGTGTAGTAGGATGACTCACAATAGGAGATGATGATGATGCAGTGTTCTTAGTAAATGTAGAGGATGAAGTGAAAAAAGGTTTGATGGTAGATGGATGGTGGGAAACAGAAAGTGGTGAGGGAGCAAATGGTTTAGAGAAGGATTTAGTTAATTTAGGCTGGTGATGCATAGAAGATTGCTTCAATCTAGCCAAGTAAAAATTTGTTGCAGTATTATCAGGTTTAAACATTTGTACCATAGTACGGATCTCCTATTTTAACCCACTAATGAAACTCAAGGTAAAAAAACTCTCAGACAAAGAAAGATTGTTAGCAACTATGAAACTTTTATAATGTTCCCAAATATCATAATAATCATCAACACTGGTGGTCTGGTAAAGTTTATTGAAGATACCTACATAATTGTCCTGGGCAATATCCTCAAACCGAATACATAAATCCTCAACAAAAGTATCCCATGGAATGAAATATTTACCATGTTGGTAATTTAGAAACCACGGATCTACGGAAGTATCTTATACATTTGAGAGCCCAACCACGGGGATTTGTACCATTGAATCGAGGAAAATCTACTTTAGAAGTACGAGAGAACTTACGATGTTCATTATGAGAAAGATTGTGAACCAGCTTATGAAAGCCTGCAATTGAATTTTCTATATTCGTTTGAGGAATCTCAGATGCAGAAGGATCTGGAGGTGAATTCGAGCTCGGTGCAGCCTCAAGTAACCCAATGATAATGTTCATCTTAGTACTCAAAGATTAGATTTCAGATTTAATCTCAGTAATTGAATCAGTGTGTTGAGAAATGGTTGATGAAATCTCTTGAAGCTTTTCTTTGGTGGCCATGGATACAGGTTCCAGGATGAAGTCTAATACTAATTGTAGTGTATCTAGTACAACTGCAAGATGAATTTTTGGAAAAAATGGTAGCAAGCTACCTTCTCTCTGATGAACAGAGCCTAAACTTCAATTGAAGTCAAATCTGATTTTCATTACATAATTCAGGAGAGAAGAATGATTGTCCTTTAATAGACTAATCCTTAACAGTTGCATCAACGGCTAGAATTGAATCATAACTCAGTGCTAGACTCGAGAAGGGACCCTAGGATTAATACACCCAACTCAACTTAGTTACATCCACTCACTAGTTACTCAGAATTACAAGGTATGTGGAATGAATATCCTGTGAACATGACACTACATTTTGGCTCTTCTCATGTTGTTTCTTTGGAAAAGAGTGCGATATGAGAAACTTCAATTTATGCTGCTGCACCCGTTCACCTTTTCGTATTCTTCTCTGCCGACATATTTCCCTGATTTAGGCATGACAGCTTACACGCGTCTTTTTAACCATTCATTATCTGACACGTCTTTCTTAACCGCCTCTTCTTATCCGTTCACTTTCAATCATCGCATTAATGGGGTAATTATCTTGGAAATCGGGAGTAAATATTTTATTCACTCTCGATCATCTTCTCCTTTTTTCTTTTTACTTTCATCTTTTTCTCTCTGCAACTATTACTTTCTTCTGCAACTATTACTTTCTTCTACTACTATTCTTTTGGTAAAAACCTTTATGTTGTTCTTTTATCTTCGAGTTAATCACCACCTTCTCCCATTCTTATCACTATTTTTACTTTTTCACATCTGATCTTGATTGATTTGATCATCTTACTTTTGAATGATTTGATCATCTCTCTTTACCCTCATTCCCATACTTTAAAAATGGTTCTTCAAGCAGGATGGAAAATTCAAAGAGAATTCTATGGAATTCAAGCAGAATTTAAAGACAGAGGTTTTGCATTATCTATTCCTCCCAACTCAAAACCCACTTATGCTCTCAACCCCAGATGGTTTTCACTTGATAACTGGAATGACCGGAAGATCATCATTTCAGTCGGGCAAATTCTCGCTGGTCTTCCTATCCCTCTTTACAATCCTCAAATTCCCTTATTTTATAGGATTATTTCTGATGCGAGATTCTCGCGTGCTGTCTTCCAACTGAGCGGTAATAGTATCAGAATTATGGTAGAGTACGCTCGGCGTGCGGTTGGGTTAGAGTCCCTCCACCCCAAAAAGGTTAGAAAAGATGAGTATGCGGATGTAGAGATTAATCCCGAAGAGTATACAGTAGATAATTTCTTCACTCACTATAAGGTTGTTATTATGAAGAATGAATCATCTATTTGGGGTGTTTGCTAGCATAGGAAGGACGGCATCGCAGAAAAGAATAAAATCATGCGAGATGTCGATTTCCATGATACCACTAATAATACAACACGATATTCGAAGGATGATCGCTGGAATGTTTACCCCATCATTCTAAAAGGTCCATACATTGCTGGTCTTCATGCTGATAGATCAATTAATTCTCTCCCTGAGGGTTTTCCCGCATACAATCCTTGGAAATTCGAATGGACTGAGAGAGAAGTTGTCGTATGTTATTAATAGTTTTACTTATTTACTTTTCATTATTCATCCCATTCCTCATCTTATTAACCTTCTTGATTTCAGATTGCCAAGTTGAAGAAAGAACTAAGGACTTATGGGAGACAAAACACATTGGAAGAACTACGTTCGATCACTGATGAAGTAAGAAATACCTTCTCTCATATTTTAACAATATTGTTGCCTATGTTTCTTATCTTTATCTGTGTGCGAAGGTTGAAGCTGAAGGAGTCGGTGGTTCTGGCGAAACTGTAGGTGCTAAAGGTAAAGGCATAATTCGCAACAATAAGATTGCTTCTAAATCCTCTTCCAAGAATCCTTCAAAGAAACGGAAAGCACCTTCTCCCTCTTCCTCAATTTCTCACTCTAGCGATAATGATGATATTCTTCGCACTGAAGACCCTTCTATCACATCTTCTATGGAGCAACTTTCTGGCATCTTTTTTGATTCCATGTCTGCAATTGGAAATGAGCCACTCATTTGCACCTGCAATACCATTGCAAAAATATGCGATGCTCCTACTTTGGATGACGAGTCTCTTCGCGGAGCTGTCTCAGCGTTGAGTCCAAGTTTTCAATATTCACTTGGTTCTTTGGTACTCTCTATGCTTTCACATTTTCTTTGATGTTATCTTTATGCTATATATTCTTACGTTCTCTCCATGTTTTCGCAGATGGCCCGCGTGTCATATGTTGTTTCTTCAGATTATCAGAGAAAACTTCACAAGCTTGAGGTTGAAAACAATAAACTCAAGACCCAAGTTTCTACGCATGAGAATGATACATCTGATCTTCGAAAGAGGAGCGATAAATTAGAAGCTGAGGTGTCTACTTATAAGAATCATATCTCCTATTAGAGAATAGATCGGTCAACCTCGCATGCATTGCTATCTAAAGCATGTGTTGTAAATGTTAGTGATCAAAACTATAAGTCTTGATTTCTAGCCTACATAGCTAAGTCTCAGACTAGGATACAAAAGTGTAGTTGAGCTCAAGGACTTCATGGCGATTCATCATACAACAACGAAGATCTATACAAGGAACCGTGGAACTTCATCAACAAAAAGGTATGTGGAGACTTGGACTTATCTAACACTCAAAAGTCTATCTCTTCTATCTCCTACTTCTTATGAGACAAAAGTCGTATGCTATATAGACTAGATCATACACATTTGACATTTCGAGTTGAGCATTCATTGCTTATCTTGTATCTCGAAATCGTGTGTTGGTAAAGCATTTCGCTTTGATCAAGTTTACCATGACCTAGTGACGAAAGTCATGAAAAGTTTCAATCACTTTGAGAATTTCTCTGATGTGAATCGGTCTATGAATAACGGTTACATAGCGTCCTATGAGAATGTCTCAATGATTGAAATAAGAGTTTAGATTACATAACCGTGTATTCCTTGAACCGAAATTTTCGAACTTTGTTGATCAAGACAAATCGGGAGGATTGTGGAATTGGCTTGTCAAGTCCGGGAACCTAGTTCGCAGACTCATTCCGTGAACTGTCGGAAGTTCTTGACCGAGAATTTCTGCTGGATTTTCCAAAACTCGTTTGTGTGCTAAATCTGCGAACTGGCGGAAATTCTCTTTCAGAGAATTTCTGCTGATTTAGGAAAACTCAACCGATTAACTTAAGTCTGCGAACTTGTTTGTGAACTTAAGAGGTTATGATCTAAATATGTGCATGAAACATTAAATTACTAAGGAATGTTTTATCCAAACCATGGATATAATTTTCATGAGCCGATTAAATCGAATCGAATCATCTTTGTTTCAATTGTGTCTTGTGTAGTAACATAAGATTTCATAACAATAGAACAACTCTTTAACTAGTTCATTCGAGTCAGTTGAACTAGTTATGGTGAAGAAGAACAAGGTTAATATGAAATGCTCATATGGTTAACCTTTTGGGTTACTATGTTGAACCAACATACACGTACACGTTTGGGTATGGTTTTCACGTACAAGTGTGTGTGACAAGCTAAGTTTTCGATCTAACGGTTGAGAAATATTAGCTTGAATTTGAATCATATTTTCATCTAACGGTGAATAAGGATTGCTTTGTAACTAACACAAAACCCTGATTTGAAGGCTATACAAAGGAGACATCTAGCATGTGCAAAGCTAATCCCCACACGTCTGTGTGCTACTAGTGCGCCCGCAAGAGTGGATCTCCATTAACCTTTGATTTTCTTCTCTAAAATCAGGTTAACGACTTAAAGACTTCATTGGGATTGTGAAGCCAGACCGATACTACTTTATCGTATTTGTGTGATCTGATCTTGCATCTTCTGTCGTACGAGTACAATCGATTGATTGGCTTGATATCGCGAGAGTTCTACGATAGGCAAGGATTGTAGAGAGGTGATTGATTAATCTAAGATGTTCTTCGGGAATATAAGACCGTATTCAATTGGTTCCTGTTCACCTTGATTGTATATCAAAGGACGGAACAAAACCTAGGGTTTATCTGTGGGAGACAGATTTATCCTTTTATAGACTTTTCTGTGTCAGACAGATCTGTTTATTATCAAGTCTGTGATTTTGTGTTACAACAACTCTTGGTTGTGGGTGATTGATAGGGGTTCAACTATAGTCCAGTCCGAAGTTAGTTTGCAGTAGGCTAGTGTCTGTAGCGGCTTAATACAATGTGTATTCAATCTGGACTAAGTCCCGTGGTTTTTCTGCATTTGCGGTTTCCTCGTTAACAAAACTTCTGGTGTCTGTGTTATTTCTTTTCCGCATTATATTTTATATAATTAAAATAATACAAGTTGTGCGTTCGTGATCATCAATTGGAAATCCAACCTTTGGTTGTTGATTGATATTGATTGATCCTTGGACATTGGTCTTTGGTACCGTCCAAGTATTCCTTGTATTTGATAAAGACTCGCTATTGTTTTTAGCTTGAGTAAAAATCAAATCAAGAGAGAGATATTAACTCCTTGAGATACTTTTACCTAGGTTGAGTCTGACTGTCTAGTTGATTCTCTAGCAAAGTATTTCGGAGTTAGTCCATACAGATTGCTAAGGGAAATATTGGGTGGTGTTTTTATACCCCCGCTTTTTCAATTGGTATCAGAGCGGGCAAACACGTTTAAGACCTCATCAGTCTGTGTTTGTAGCGATCCGACTCTATGGACAAGAGTATTATCTCTGATAACGCAACATCAGTTCAGGACTACTCAGATAAGTTTCAAAAATATGAAACCACTGAGGAAAACTCCTTCTCATCTCCTTCAAATGAATCTAAATCCAACTAGAGGAAATCTCTTGATGAACAGTTGGATGATCTCTCGGATGATAGTAATTCTGAAGAAGGACAGAGTCTTGATGAGGAAGTTTCTCAATACATCAAGTTGTTTAATCGTGAATTGAAGGAAACAAGGACAACTGCTTGCTTGAGAAAGTATATGAGTCCTCTCTGTCAAGAAATCAGAAAGTTGAGAAAACTCTTCAACGGTTATGATGGTGGATACAAACTGTTACAATCTACCGTTAAAGATCATGAAGAAGAGGTTCGATAAAAAAAACTGAATGCGATAATCTTCTTCGTAACCTCAGTGTGTTAAAAGAAAGTAAATGGCTCAAGGACAAAGGACATCAGTTTCTTGCCAAAGAAAATTCCTTGAAAACTGAACTTGCGGCTGCGCTTGAGAAGGTAAAATCTCTGGAGGAAAATCTGAAGAGATTCAACACTAGCTCTACAAAGCTATCATCTATGCTTGAAGCATGTAAAGAACATCGTGATACACGTGGTCTGGGCTATAAAGATATAGACATTCCAAGCACAGGTTAGATCAACTTTGTTAGAGCCGTTAATAATTCTTCATGTGAAAGACCTGTGTCAGCTTGCAAGAACAAGGATTCTACTCTAACAAAGTCTGCTAGTAAGAGAACTACTGAATATAAATCCTTTCACTGATATTTCTTCCGGAACAAAGGACACTATGAGTAAAGGTGTCGTAATCGGGAAAGGAATGAAAAACTTCGTAACGTTCTTACATGGATGTCTAAAGAAGTTGTTAAACCTGTATCACAGATTTCCATGTTCCTTCGAAGGATTTCTACAAAGGAAGAAAAAAGAATGGCAAAAGTCTAACGAATCTGTTAAATCAGTCTGAAAATAGAAAAAGGAACAGAAGGAAGAAAAGGTCAGGTTCCTCTAATTCTCTCAAAAAGGACTGTGAATCCAAGACTTCCAATTCAGACTTCGTACGTGTCAACAATCGAGTCTCTGATCTGAAGATTCACATAAACAAACTAAGACGGAATATCAAGAAAACATGGAATGCTGTTAACCCAGGTACTTCTAAATCTTCTCTTGATAATACTTCTTCAACTAAACCACAAGGTAGTTTGTTAGATACCGATGAAAAGGAAAAAGAAGAAGTAAACAATGATGAGCAAGATGCTCATCTTATTACACCCTGACATATTCATGTTGCATCTCTTTTTAATGTTTATTTTGTTAAAAAGGGATGCTTTTGATTCTCATGATTTTTCGTCTTGAGAAAGCTGTCAGGATTGTACTGCATTCGTTGTTACTTTATTCTGTTTGCTCCTCAACTTGTATTTCTTTTACTTTGGGATTCCTGGTCTATCATAGGCCCGTTTCTCTAGTACACGCACCTACTTCTTGTTTCCTAGGGTTTGATGGAATTCCTTATATATATATATTGTGTTCCAAAGGTGCAAAAAGATTTTCTAAAAGTCTTTTTGGTGCAAAATGGAGGGAAGCAACAAGGTTGATGATGTTGAGCTATGTCCTATTGATATCTCATGGTTTCATGCTTTTGATCATGAAAACGAAGACAAACTGCCAATTCAGATTTCTTCACAACTGGTAGGAAATCTTTGTGAAGACTTTAAGGTCGTACGCGAACAGCTTGGTATCGCAACACGGAACCTTGATTACCTAAAAGGAGAACTAAGGAGGGAAATTGAAGAACTCTTTCATGTCCAATCCCTGGTTGCAGACAAGATTTAGTTTGATCTTCTTTGTTTTGGTTTATATGCCTAGGATGTCTTGTTTTTGGATTTGTTGGAAGAATAACCAGTGCTTTGAATAGCGATGATTGTGACTACACATAGCTATCTTTGTTTTCATCTTCTTATGTTATTTTTTTAGGTTTATTGTTATTAAATTCTAAAAATATTTGGAGGATGATGTTTATCGCAGTATTTTAATGGTTTGTGATATTGGAATATTTGTATGGGATATGTATCGTTTACGTCCGTGAACTTGAAGGTCCCATATTGCAGTCAAAATTAAAGTCGTTCATGAATCGGTATTCGTATTGATGAAAGGACGAATAGACTTTTGACATATACAAAAGTTATGCCTATGCAATCATGTATTTGATGGAAAATAGGATAAAATATTTTGTTCAACAAGGATAAAGTCTATTATGTCGTTATGATGGAAAATATAATAGATATTTGTATGTTATCCACGGTATTGATCTTCATTGATCCATTTTATTATGTTTTACCGTGAAGGCTCCATTGTGTGTCTTATATTGAACACCTTACAACTAAGTCGATTTACCTTGGCTTTGTTGGTTGTTCCATAAGATGCTATATGTCGAGCATTAGGAACTAAATTAATCAACTAGTTTGGTTATTTAGTTTGTACTCCATAAGTCTTCTTTCTTATGTTGAATACGTGTACGGTTAAGGTTATCATGTTTTATGATGAACTTAGTCGTGGTTCCATAAGTTCTTTTATGTTGAGCCCAAAATAATTGAATTGATTACTTTGGTGATTAGTTTGGTTGTTTGTATTCCAATTAGATTAATCATAAGGTCTCTTGTAATTAATCTAGTTGAGTTTTCATATATTCCACAAGTTCTTGTGTTGTGTATATGAAAGGCTACACTATCATGTTCTTTGGTTAATGTAGTCATATGTTCCGTAAGGTTTTCCTTATGTTGAGTATTTGAAAGGTTAAGTTAGTTATCTCCGTGTGATTGACTTAGTTGTAGCTCCATGAGTTTACTTATGTTGAGCACTTTTAATTAAATTGATCACTTTTGTGGTTTGATTTAGTTGCGTATTCCAATTGAATTATTCATGGGTTTACTTGTGGTTAATTTGGTTGAGCTTTGGATATAGAAAATCATTCCTATGGTTTTTGGTGTCCAATAAAAAAATCCTTATTTTCTTTCGAAATTAAGGTCGCTCTTGTTGTTCTCTCGGGAATGACATCAAATGGGGGAGAGTTCTTTTGAACTTGTGCTTAATGGTAATATATTGCGGGGAGTGCGGCTGCGGAATTTTATAGGGGTTATCTTGTATCTTAAAACTCCTTGACGAATCCTGTTATCTTCGGATATTAGATTGCATCTAAATTAAGTTGGTATGTATTTTTCTTTTGGTCATGAAATGTCTCTTGTGGAAATTTCATTATGATCCCATTCTTGTACCTTTGCCAATTTTATTGACAAAAAGGGGGAGAAATATTGTAGTTCACACTACAAATACATATGATTTTCGGATCATTGTGTAAGGGGGAGTGGTTTCCATGATCGAGATGGAGTATTGACTAAGGGGGAGTGATACATATCACCGTAGTATTATTTTTAAAGTCGTGATACAATTGGACTTTGATGTTATATAATAATACTATGATAATGTATAATAATGATCGAGAATCTCGATTTCTCTCATTGTTATAGCTACGGATATTCAACAACGATGGTGCTAGACTTACAACCTTTGGGATCATTGGAGTACTTGGAAGGACGAAGATTTCAAGGAACGTTGAAGATTAGACTATGGAATATGAGCCACTAAATTTTATCTTTTTTGTATTCCATATGTATTAATAGTTTTGTCGCTAAAATTGACAAAGGGGGAGATTTTTAGAGAATAGATCGGTCAACCTCGCATGCGTAGCTATCTCAAGCATGTGTTTTCAATGTTAGTGATTAAAACTATAAGTCTTGATTTCTAGCCTACATAGCTAAGTCTCGGACTAGGATAGAAAAGTGTAGTTGAGCTCAAGGACTTCATGGCGATTCATCATACAATGACGAAGATCTATACAAGGAACCGTGGAACTTCATCAACAAAAAGTTATGTGGAGACTTGCACTTATCTATCACTCAAAAGTCTATCTCTTCTATCTCCTACTTCTTATGAGACAAAAGTCGTATGTTATATAGACTAGATCATATACATTTTTCATTTCGAGCTGAGCATTCATTGCTTATCTTGTATCTCGAAATCGTGTTTTGGTAAAGCTTTTCGCTTTGATCAAGTTTATCTTCACCTAGTGACGAAAGTCATGAAAAGTTTCAATCACTTTGAGAATTGCTCTGACGTGAATCGGTCTGTGAATAACGGCTATATAGCGTCCTCTGAGAATGTGTCAATGATTGAAATAAGAGTTTAGATTACATAACCATGTATTACTTGAACCGAAGTTTTCGAACTTTGTTGATCAAGATAAATCAGGAGGATTGTGGAATTGGCTTGTCAAGTCCGCGAACTGTCGGAAGTTCTCGACCGAGAATTTCTACTGGATTTTCCAAAACTCGTTTGTGTGCTAAGTCCGCGAACTGGAGGAAGTTCTCTTTCCGAGAATTTCTGCTGATTTTGGAAAACTAAACCGATTAACTTAAGTCCGCGAACTTGTTTGTGAACTTAAGAGGTTATGATCTAAAGATGTGCTCTGAACATGAAACATTAAATTACTAAGGAATGATTTATCCAAACCGTGGATACAATGTTCATGAGCCGATTCAATCGAATCGAATCATCTTTGTTTCAATTGTGTCTTGTGTAGTTACATAAGATCTCGTAACAATTGAACAACTCTTTAACTAGTTCATTTGAGTCAATTGAACTAGTTATGGTGAAGAAGAACAAGGTTAATATGAAATGCTCATATGGAACCTTTTGGGTTACTATGTTGAACCAACATACACGTACATGTGTTGGGCATGGTTTTCACGAACCCAGTAAAAGTCTACCCAAGTGTTTGTGACAAGATAAGTTTTCGATCTAACGGTTGAGAGATATTAGCTTGAATATAAATCAGGTTTTCATCAAACGGTGAATAAGGATTGCTTTGTAACTAAGGAAAAACCCTGATTTGAAGGCTATATAAAGGAGACATCTAGCATTGTGAAAAACTAATCCCCACACGTCTGTGTGCTACTAGTGCACCCGATAGAGTCGATCTCCATTAACCTTTGATTTTCTTCTCTAAAATCAGGTTAACGACTTAAAGACTTCATTGGGATTGTGCAGCCAGACCTATACTACTTTATCGTAGTTGTGTGATCTGATCTTGCATCTTCTATCGTACGAGTACAATCGATTGATTGGCTTGAGATTGTGAGAGTTCTCCGATAGGCAAGATAAAGAAGTCACAAACATCTTCGTCTCACTGTTTGTGATTCCTCGACAATCCGCTTGTGTAGTCAGGAAGGATTGTAGAGAGGTGATTGATTAATCTAGGATGTTCTTAGGGAATATAAGACCGGATTATCAACTGGTTCCTGTTCACCTTGATTTTATATAAAAAGACGGAACAAAACCTAGGGTTTATCTGTGGAAGATAGATTTATCCTTTTATAGACTTTTCTGTGTGAGACAGATCTGTTTATTATCAAGTCTGTGATTTTGGGTTACATCAACTCTTGGTTATGGGTGAGATCAGCTAAGGGAATCAAGTGCGCAGTATCCTGCTGGGATCAGAGGCGTAGGAGTACAATTGTATCTTGTATCAGTGGGAGATTGATAGGGCTTCAACTATAGTCCAATCCGAAGTTAGTTTGTAGTAGGATAGTGTGTGTAGCGGCTTAATACAGTGTGTATTCAATTTGGACTAGGTCCCGGGGTTTTTCTGCATTTGCGGTTTCCTCGTTAACAAAATCTCTGGTGTCTGTGTTATTTATTTTCCGCATTATATTTATAATTGAAATAATACAGGTTGTGCGTTCGTGATCATCAATTGGAAATCCAACCTTTGGTTGTTGATTGATATTGATTGATCCTTGGACATTGGTTTTTGGTACCGTCCAAGTATTCCTTGTATTTGATAAAGACTCGCTATTGTTTTTAGCTTGAGTAAAAATCAAATCAAGAGAGAGATATTAACTCCTTGAGATACTTTTATCTAGGTTGAGTCGGACTGTCTAGTTGATTCTCTAGCAAAGTATTTCGGAGTTAGTCCATATAGATTGCTAAGCGAAATATTGGGTGGTGTTGTTAGACCCCCGCTTTTTCATCTCCGACCTTCAGAAGAGGAATGATTAATTCGTTGGTGCATAATTTTTCATTTTTTTGCCAGTCTGTTTGTTCTTATTTTTTCGCTCCCCTTGTAATTATCTATTCTTGTAGAGATTTATAGCCTTACAGATGAGGCAACTTCTTTATTTCTCTCCCTTTATCTCCCTGTTGATGATGACATTCTCCTTGAGTATCTTAACACTTCTCTTAATAACCTTGCTGATGACAAATTAAAATCCCTTCCCTTGGAAGATCTCAAGGAAAAGTACCGACTTACTAATATTGATCACAGAAGTGCGTTGTCTACTAGTAATGGTTATAAATGTCGCTTCTTGGAATCCAAAGAAAGGATTAAAGATTTAGAAGCTAGAAGTTTCTCTTAGAGGTGCCAAAGCATTGAAGGAATTTCAAGAAACCATCCTTCAAGCTCAAATAGAACGTGATCTAGCTTTAAGAGAAAAAGACGTACTTGTTAAACAAGGAAATTTGATCCGTTCCCGACTTCTTATAGAGAGTGATGCTGAGTTTGAATGGGCTGCTAGGGTCTTAGATAATGCTAGAAATTATTTGGCTGTAAATGTTAGTCTTGAGTCTGATCATGCTGCCTTGGTTAGAGATATCCTATCTAAAAAATAAGGTTGTTTATAATTCTTATTCCCTTGTTATTTCTTGATGAGAGTTCTTACTCCTTTTTTAACCTTCTTGTCTTTTCTTCTCAGACGATGAGAATGAATTTTGTGAGAAGATTGAAAGTCTGGAAGCGAAGTTTGCCGCTCGTGATTCTAAGTATCGAACGCTCAAGAAAAGATCACTACAACCATTTCCAACTTGAGTACTGATGTTGTTCGCGTTCGTGATGCAGCTATTAATAAAGTTTGTGCGGATCATGGCATTCCTCCTTCAACTTATAAATTCGCTGAAATTCCTCCAAATGAAGAAGATTCTCATATCTCTGACAGTGAAGGAGAATATGAGTATGAGGAGATTGAGGAGGAGGACAACGATTCCGAGGTTGACAAGATCAATGAAGAAGACACAAATGGAAAATAGTTGATCTTTCTTTGCACTTGTAAACCTTTTACCAATTTCTTGTATATTAAACTTCTCATGTGTAAACTCCTAAGCATTTGAAGCTTTTCAATGTAAATTCTCCTTGTCTTGCACCTGTATTTGTAGAAGTTGAAGTATTGTTCTTTCTAACCTGTGATCTTTCAGAGTTAATCCAATGTGCATTTTTATGAGAGTATTATATCCATTAGCATGTGCGTGAGTCTATCATATGGAGGCGACTAATACTTCTTTATATGCTTGCATTCCCATACTTGCCTCTGTTAATTGTCTCAAGATGATTGGGGCTAGCACATGCAAATATAACGCATCTTCTGCCTCGGCGATGCGTTGTTTTACCATTTGTATGTCTATTCATAATCACATCATCCCATACAGGCAGCTTCTATTCATATCTTCGAATATGTCTTCGCATGATGCCTCAGCCATATTTTTTACTATCCATCTTTCGCGCCCATACATTCTGACTGAAATTTTTCTTTGGTTTTTCCTTCTGCTATTGAATCTGTGCGTCTGATTTTTCTTACCTACAAAACAATATAAGTTTCTGTTCTACTTTCTCATGAGGTCTTATTTAACCTTCCTAAGTAAAGGTCTTATTTTGCCCAAAATTTGATTTCGTTTTTGTGCGACGAGACCGCAGGTGGTTTTTACACTTTCATGTAATAACCCATTGATCTCGCCTTACCGTTTTATGGCATTGTTGCCACTTCAGATTTTATTATCGCACAAATACGATAAGCCTTAATACTCCCATGAGTAAAAAGCCTCATGATATTTGCGTCTTTGACACAATTCATCTCCCTAATGGAGGTTGCCGTCCTTATATTTATCCTGACTGCCCCTTCAAGGAAGCTTACCCTACCGGGTTAGGGTGGGCTCCTCCCATCCAGTGATGCAACAATCAGTTGTTTTCGCGGCCTTTTATCCCTCCAACGATATGGCTTATGGTTACAAGACCGCACCCTAAGAGGGGTTTCTTCGGACCGAGTGCATCATAGTCAACACGTGTCAAGAGCGGCCAGGTACGCTCCAGACGCCCCAGGAACTCTTGACTCAACCGTGTACCTCGGCGCCTTGATCGAGTTTCTGCACTCCTTAGTAGAGAGCTTCTTACCTTAGTCTTTCAACTAAGGCGCTCTACCGGATGGGCTTTTGTTTCACCCCAAATCCCCATGACTCAGGCTCCAGGGTCGGTGTATCTTTCACCTGAGCCATGTTATCTAGGTTTTCTCAATATGACGCGCGTTAGGTCTTATTATTTCCTCTTGTTGTATGCGAACTAGGTTGCACGCCATAATTGGATACCTAGCCTCCCTAATTAGAGGTTTTGCGTCTGTATCCTTTTATGAAGGTCTTATCATAAGGTCTTATTTTTACCTTTTTGTATGACGCTGTCATTAAGAAATGAAGATTTTCATTTGTATTCATATTCTTGATCAATACAATGCTTTCATCTTCTCCCCTTAATTATTCTCCCATATGATTACTATTTTTTATACTATCTCATAACCAAGATGACTTCACAGTTTCTTATATCTTCTGTACTTTATTGATGCTTTTTAATACATTTTCTCGCATACATTCTTCATTTTCTGCTGTGCTACGACTGTGTCACGGATCACATTTCTGCAAGTACACTTGGTTCCACAGCTCATCGGATGGTGCTCCTTCCTTCTCTCCTGCTAATGCATACATCCCATTTCCAACTACTTTCTTGGTTCTGTATGACCCTTCCCATTTGTTCTCCATTTGTCTCTTATTGGTTTTCTGATAAGGCGATTTTTGTCTCAATACCAAATCTCCTTTTTTGAATTCGCTCATGCTAACATGTTCGCTTTCTTGTGCGGTTGTTATCGTCTTCACTGAAGTTGGTCTCATGTCAGTTTCCTTGTACACATCATCCACCATTAATCGCTCACTTCTCTTGATTTCTTGTATGTGTTTCTTCCAATTTCTTTGCTTGCTTGCACGTTCTTCACATTTGTCGACATCACTATCATGGCAAGTTTTTCCTTCGTTTGGATCTCCTCTGATTACTCTTATACCTTGAGGTAGCGGGAACTTTATGCATTGGTGGAAAGTTGAAGCCACTCCTAGACTACCATGCAACCATGGCCTTCATATCAGAGCATTATAAGGTGATTCTTCGTCAACAACGCATAATACTATTTGTGTTGATATACTTCTTAAAGGAATTTGCATCTTCACCTGTCCCTTTGGATTCTTGGCTGTCCCGTTGAAACCATAAGTTTTGTATGCTGAGGGGATTAATTCTTCATCTCTACCACCCATAGTCCTGTATGTGATAAAAAAGAATGATTACTGAACTCCCTGGATCTATCAATATTCTGTTTATATCCCATGTGTTCGCATCCTCCTCTTCATCGTCATCATTCTTTACATTTGGATTGATTTCTAACTTGACTACCAATGGGCTCTGATGCTGTTCTCCTCCTCCTGGTACTTCTTCTGCATTAAAGGAAATAGGCTACTTCTACCAATCTTTGAATGGTGATATTTTCGCGAGGTTGAGTATCTCCCTTCCATCATTATCCCTCGCATGAACTCGGCTTAGGATATTATCATGGAAATATTTTATGTTCCTGAATGAATGTATCATCGAGTTACAATACAAATTCTTCGCCTTTGTGCCAACCTCTATCAAATATGTATACCTTCCTGCCTCTCTTTCTTGTGCATGCTCCGCAGGTGGTGGTGGTGGTAGATTCTGTGGTTGTTGAACTAAGAAGTGATTTTACTTCCCCTAGTCAATCATTCTTAGTATGATTTTCTTAATATTTCTACAGTTATTAGTTGTGTGGCCATGGAAATGATGATATGCGCAGAAGCCGTTACTCCTTCTCCCTGCAGGCGGTTCATCTCCCATATTTAGTGGTGTCGGTATTTCTTCCATCAAACTTATTACTTCCCATATCTTCTCGACTGTGGTATTTAGATGCGGCATCTTTATATGCTCCTAAACTACTCTATTACTTCCTTGGCCTTTGTTATAATATTGCTTTCGTCCTCCATATCCTTCTGGATGGTAATCGAGTCTCTGAATCTTATTGTTTCCTCCGCGATTATTGAATTGTCTTTCTCTTTTAAATTCTTCTTGGTGCCTACTTCCCATTGCTACCAGTTTTTGTTCTTCTTCCACTATCTGCTTTCCTTTTCTCCCCTGAGATGAACTCGCGACAGCATTTGTTGTTCTTGGGAGTAGGCTGTTGTTTCCTGTGTTTTTAATCACCACTGGATAAGATTCTATCTCTTTTTGCTTTTCTTTGAGAGTGATGTATTCCTCTTGATTCTCGCGCAATTATGTCATAGTTATCTCATCTTTTATCCTAAATATCTGGATATATACGGCAAATCAGTTGCAAATAGTGCATTGATGAAGGCGAATATGAGGCTTCTCTCATCTACTCTTCCGGCCATCTCACTGCAATGCTTCTTCCTCGTGTGGTTAACTTTCGTCCTCCATATCCTTCATTGGTTCTTCTGTGTAAGCTGAACACATTTTCTATCCCAGGTCTTAACATATTTTTGCTGATGTAATTTCCTAGAAAGATGTTTTGTAAGTGATGAAATGATCGAATGGTACCCACTGGTAAACCTTCAAACCATTGCAGAGCTTCTCCAGTTAGGTTGGCAGGGAAATATTTACAGAGTACCGCATCGTTTGCTTCCCGTTGCAAGAGAGATCTGCAATAGGATCTTATATGTTGCACCGCACATGTGCTTCCATCAAAGATGTTAGTAAACACATAGAGATTACATTTAGGCGGAATGACTGCACATTGTATTCGCCTAGCGAATGGTGTTCTTTCGGCTTCTTCTATCGCTTCATCCAGTTGTCGTCTGCCTCCCTCTCTTCGCTTGGAGATCATTACTCTCATCTCTGCTAATTCTCTAAGAATTCCCTCATTCGTGATTTGGTTTTCATTTTGTTGCATAGGTATTTTCAACCTCGCTTGCCTTATTCTGTTGTCATGATTATTCTGACGCGTAGCTTCTTGTATCTCTCTTTTTTCAGCTTATTATCTTATTTGTCAGCGTCTTTCCCTTTCATTCCTTGAATGTATTTGTGCGATGTTATATCTTGCAGCTTCTTCTTCGCATTCATGTTGATCTCTTATCATTTCTATTCCTTGCAGTATGATTCTTCCTTGTTCTTCATCATCTTCCTCATCCTGGTCATGGTGAACGCGATGCCTCTCGCCATGTCGTTCGCGTCTATTGCCTATGTTATATTCTCTCGCGCGATACTCTTCGCCATGTTGTACGTACCTGTCCTCAACTGGTTGTTGTTCTATGCGATGTTCACCGCGTAAATCTTGCAAGTCGTCATTTATCTGGAAGTTTTCAGCAATATTATCCAAAGGTGACGCCTGGATGTACTCCTGCTTATTCTTGACCTTGAGATTGCTCGTGTGATGCTTCTTGATCTCTGTTCTTGCAATCTTATATTTTCTTCTCTTAACTCATTATTCTGGCGCGTCAAATTCGCATACTCTTCATTTTCTCTCATTCTTTCCGCAATCAACATTTGTCAAAGTTCCTCGATCGTCATTTCTTCTTCATTTCCTTCTATTAATCCTGGCGCTCCACTTATTTCCTCTTCTTCTTCTGTTGAATCTGTATTTGCGGTATGAACGCTTAATCTATCATAATCGATAACATTTTCCTGCACTGGCTCGTTTTGAATATGAGTTTTAGCTTGACCTCCTCTATTATTTCTTTCTCCCATTCTTGAGGATTCGGCGGTTTCGCTCCTTCTTCTTCCTGCGATTCTTCTACTCCTCCTAATTGTTATTGCTTGTTCTGCTGCAGTTGTTTGTCTCACCATCTTGTTTATCTATAACAATTTGTTTTGTTATTCAAAAATTCTCTCTCAAGGACCAAAGATTTCTCTAGTGAAGATTGTTTTTCTTAACACTAAAAGCTGTTGACTGAATCTTTTAGATCTAGATTTCCAAATTTTTCCAAGATTTTGAATATCTTTGTTTGTACCATGTGTAAAAATACCACATATTGGGCTAGAATATTATTTTGGTCCACTATTCAGCTGCCACCAGCCTACCCATTGAAGTAGCTACCAGCAAGTCCAGGGCTTCATGAAGTCAATGCCAGGTCAATGGTCAAAGTCAACCGTCAGTCAACTATCAAATTCAAGTTGCCAGTCGCGCTTATAACCAGTTTCCAGTTAAGTACTATGCCGCACTGCCAGCCAGTCTCTACCCATGTTGTCAGTTGTGCTTCCAGACAGCATCCATACATACTGCCAGCCCGTTACGCCAGTCAAGCAAGTCTGCCAACAGGGCAAATCAATACAAGGAGACATGCATGGAAGATTAATGCCAGGAGGCATTCAGGGCAAGTCAATAGGCATGCAGGGCAATTTCATGCAAAATTAATACAGGAGGGCAGTTTCATGCAAAATTAATGTAGGGCAGTTTATGGCAAGGAGGCATGCAGGGAGACTTAATACAGTTTATGACCATGAGGCAATTAGGGGAAGATCCTAATTCTGATTTTTATAAATAGAGATTACAATCTCAACAGGGGAGGGGAGGAAAAACCCTAGCAAGGAGAGAAAAAATCAACTTTAATTCTAATATCAATAAAATATCACTCCCCAAGGGGATTCGTCCGTGGATGTAGGCAAACCATGCCGAATCACGTTAAATTCGTGTCTCTCATCTTTATGTTATTTCATGTTTTAACCCTGTTTTCCTCATCATCACCAAAATCATCGTTTTTAGTGCCTTGAAATATTTCTGGGTACAAACATTGGCGCCGACTAACTGGATTACGAGAAAATAAATCGTGTTTTCCCGTTGAGAAAAGTAGTACAGAATTCTTCAAAATCGTTTCCGTTAAAAAATAGTTTGAATTGAAAAAGCGGGGTACAACAACCACACCCAACAATTCGATCAACAATCTGTATGGACAAACTCCAATATACTTTCTATAGAATCAACTAGATAGTGAGACTCAATCTAGATAAAAGTATATCAAAGAGTCTATATCTCAATCTCTCGATTTGATCTTTACTCAAGCAAATAGAAATCTGCGAGTCTTTATCAAAGAGAGATAACTTGGATGGTACCAAAGACCAATATCCAAGTGTCAATCAATTTAAATCAACAACCAAAAGGTCGGATATTTTAATTGATTGAACAACGCACAACCTGTGATATTTCAATTATATAAACAAATATAATGCGGAATAGAAATAACACAGACACCTGAATTTTGTTAACGAGGAAACCGCAGATGCATAAAAACCCCGGGACCTAGTACAGATTGAACACATACTGTATTAAGCTGCTACAGACACTAGCCTACTCCAAATTAACTTCGGTCTGGACTTTAGTTGATCCCCAATCAATCTCACACTGATCCAAGGTACAATTATGCTCCTACGCCTCTGATCCCAGCATGATGCTACGTACTTGATTCCCTTAGCTGATCTCACCTACAACTAAGAGTTGCTACGACCCAAAGTCGAAGACTTTAATAAACAAATCTGTATCACACATAAAAGTCTACGATAATAGAAAAATCTGTCTCCCATGAATATACCTACCAGTTATGTTCCGTCTTTTGATAAATCAAGGTGAACAGGAACCAATCAATAAACCGGTCTTATATTCCCGAAGAACAACCTAGTATTATTGGTCACCTCACAATAATCTTAATTAACGCAGCCAAAAAAGATATTGTGCAATCACAAACGATGAGACGAAGTGTTTGTGATTACTTTTCTATCTTGCATATCGGAGATATAAATCTCGAGCCAATTATTACAATCGTACTCGTAACGATAGAAGATGCAAGATCAGATCACACAACTACAAGAAAAGTAGTATCGGTCTGGCTTCACAATCCCAATGAAGTATTTAAGTTGTTAACCTGGTTTAGAAGAAGAAACCAAAGGTTAAAGGAGAATCGATTCTAGCTATGCAACTAGTATCACACGTAAGGTGTGGGGATTAGGTTTCCCATTTGCTAGAGTTCTCCCTTATATAGTTTTTGCAATCAATGTTAGCTTGGTAACAAAGCATTCAATATTCACCGTTAGATGAAAACCTGATTAGATTCAAGCTAATATTTATCAACCGTTGGATCGAAAACTTAGCTTGTTACACACAAGTGAAATGTCCAATTTTGGGTTTACGAACCGTTCCCAAAAATTAACATTTGTTGGTTCAACAATAATTAACCAAATGTTAGCCATATGATTACTTTCATATCAACCATATTCTTCTTCACCATAACTAGTTCAAATGACTCAAATGAACTAGTTAGAGAGTTGTTAAATTGCTTAGATCTTATGTAACTACACAAGGCACAATCGAAGCAAAAACGGTTTGATTCACTCGAATCGGTTCATAAACTTTATAGCCACGGTTTGAAAAAGCATTCCTTAGTTTAAATAAACATGAGTTCAAGAACAACCGATTTTAGATATAACCTGCTCAAGTTTGCGGACTGGGTTCGCGGACTTAAGCTCATGGAAGGAGTTCACAAGCTCCAGCAGAAATTCTCGGGTCGAGAACTTCCGCCAGTTCGCGAACTTAGTTCTCGGACTTGGCTCACGCCACTTCCATTTCTCATTATCAACAAAGTTCACAAACTTTGGTTCAAGGAATAAGGACTTATACATATATGTGTTTCCACAAGAATGCTTATATCCTACCAATGGTTATGTAATCTAAACTCTCATTTCAATCATTGAAACACTCTCAGAGGACAAATATAGTCGTTATTCACAGACCATTTTTCGTCAGAGAAATTTTCAAAGTGATTGAAACATAACATGACTTTCGTCACTAGGTAAAGATGAATTCGGCTAAAGCGAAAGCTTGCCAACACATATTTTGAGAAATAGATAGGCGAGATAAGCTCCTCTCGAAATAGAAAATGTGCATAATGAAAGTCTATATATCAAAACGACTTTTGTCTCAAGAGTAGGAGATAGAATAGATAGACTTTTGAGTGACAGATAAGTTCAAGTCTCCACATACCTTTTCGTCGATGAAGATCCACCATTTCCTTGAGTAGTCCTTCGTATTGTATGATGATTTCCATGGAGTTCTTGAGCTCAACTACACTTTTTATCCTAGTCCGAGACCTTTAGCTATGTAGGCTAGAAATCAAGACTTATAGTTTTGATCACTAACATTGACAAACATGCTTGAGATAGCAACGCATGCGAGTTCGATCGAGCAATGCTCTAACAATCACCCCCTTTGTCAATTTTAGTGGAAAAACTATTAGTACATATGGAATACAAAAAGTAAATAAATTAACTTTTGTAGCTCCTATTCCACATGCCTAATCTTCAACATTACTCGAAATCTTCGTCATTTCCAAGTACTCCAATGATCCCAAAGGTTGTAAGTTTAGAATCATCGTTGTTGAAAATCCGTAGATACAACAATAAGAAAACAATAGTTCTTAATCGTTGTTATACAGTGTCATAGTATCATTACACAGCGCCAAAGTTCAATTGTATCACATCTTCAACAACAATACTATGGTGATATGTATCACTCCCCCTTAGTCAATACTCCATCTCACATGGAAACCACTCCCTCTTACATAATGATCTGAAAACCATATGTATTTGTAGTGTGAACTACATATTAATTCTCCCCCTTTTTGTCGATAAAATTGGCAAAGGTACAAGAACGAGATCCTAATGAAATTTCCGAAAGAGACATTTCTTGACCAAAAGAAAGCAAAAATATCAACTTGTTCTTTAGATGCAATCATAAATCCGAAGCTAAATGCATTCATCAAGGAGTTTATAAAGATACACGATAACCCCTATAATATTCCACAGCCGCACTCCCCACCAAGATATGGCAATTAAGCGCAAGTTCAAAAGAACTCTCCCCCACTAAATGTCAATCCCGAAAGAACAACAAGAGCGAACTTAATTTCGAAAGAAAAGAAGGATTTATTTGGAAATAAAAAATCACATACAAGTATGAATTTGAATCCAAAAAGTTCAATTAAATTAACCACAAGAGAACCTATGATTAATTTAATCGACAAATGCTCAAACATAAGTGAACTTATGGAGACTTAAAAAAATACAATTAGATTAATCACAAGAGAACCCATAATTAATCTAATTGAAATACACAACCAAATTAATCACAAAAGTAATCAATTTAATTGGTCATGCTCGACATAAGAAAACTTACGGAGCAACAACTAAATAACCAAACAAGATGATTAACTTAGCTGAAAATGCTCGTCATAAAGTACCTTTCGGAACAACAACATAGCTAATCAAAAATAATCAAATTGGTTGTTTAATGCTCAATATAAGACACTTTACGGAGCCTCACAATAATACATAAAATATGGATCAGGGAAGATCAATTACTGCGGTATATACAAGGATTCATTCTATTTACCATCACTATTTGCACAATGACATAGAATGAACATAATCCTTGCAAACAAAAGATTTAAACCTATCTTCCATCAATAATTGACAATATAGGCTTAACTTTTGTATTTGTCAAAAGTCCATTCATTCTTTTATCAATACATGCATATCGACATATATACGAAAGACTTTACTTTTGACAAGATATGGGACGGTCAAGTTCACGGACGTAAACACACAAATCCCATAAAAATATTGCGATATATGAAACCGTAAAGATTAATACTGCAAAAATCATCTTCCAAACAAATTTAGAATTTAAATCAATAAATCTAAAAACATGAAGATGAAAACGTTGGACATAGCTATGTGTAATCACAATATTGGCTATTCCAAACTCTAGTTACTCTTCTAATAAAAACAAGAAAAGATTTACTAGAAATCAACAAGCTAAGGAACAAAAGCAGACTCCAGTGCCATGTCCGAACACGAACTAAGGTCAAATAGACGGTTCAGGATCCTCACGAGTCTTGGAATCTTTGAGCTTGTGATTAGCAGCATCCATTACATCTTCAGAGAAGAGATTCTATTTATGAATATCATTGATGTGAGATTTTATGAGACCAAGGTCAGTTGAAACCTTTTTCAACTCAGTTTTCAACACATCAAGATTTTTTCAGAGTATCAACGAGCTGTAGTTTTTCTTCCTCAAAATACTTAAGAAAGTTGGACCACTTCAGCAGAAATCATATCATCCTTCTCAACATTCTCATGAGTATATGCATAGTAACACGAGGCATTAGGATGATCTTCATCTACAAGGGTTCTTTTCTTCCTCCCTTCGGATTCAAAACCAATACCTTTATCAAGAAAACCTTTAGCAAAACCACATGTTTGTGAAGAGGAATACATTCTTGATAAACCAAAATAACCTAGAGTATGCAAACATGACTCATAGGTTTGGTATTTATATGGTTTCTTAGGGAAGAAGACCTTTAGGGTTTGTAAACCGTTGACTCGTGATGGTAACCCGTGTACACATACGAATACAACATGGTCCATAAAGACTAAAACAACAATAGAACTTTTGCTACATGAGAAACGACACAACAAATTCCTTACCATAGGAGAAATTTAGAGAACACTTGTAGCAGCTCACAAAGATGCAAAAGAAATGTAAAGAGAAAAACGATAAAACAAAAATACATCCTAGGAAATATTGTCTGCAGGCACTAGTTTAGATATAAACGATAAGAGGATAGCTCAACTAACACTACAAAAAAACTGACCAAAGGCTACTAAAATTTTTCCACAGCAGCAAAATATAGTTGCCTTAACAGTTTAAGCAACTAGGAAAGGCAACGGGGGGTGTGTATTGGTATAAGCCACTAAACGGTAAGCAACTATAGTTTCTAAAATCCATTAGCAATAAATGTGCGCCAACCAAACAAATGCATTAGTAGCTTGAGACATTCAACCACATGGAGAAAACCAACAACAAGATACTAGTTGCCTAATTCTTTATTCAGCCACTAAAGTAACGCAACTACAGGTAAACCTAGTTGATTAAACCTTTGGGAACTAACCATGGAAACTACAGTAGGCATATACATTAAGCTACTTTTGGCAACCAACTTGAGCATCGTAGTAGCTTAACTTAAGAAGAGTAAATAATTTAATGAGAGAAGCCTTGTAAGTGAGCCCTCATACTCAATAGTCTGGACATGTTATTGTGTATCAACTAACATGAGGTTGTTGTAGAGTTATTTAGTAATTAAGATGTGTTAAAATGTGTATCGACTACATATAGAAACACTCCGCGTCAATGCAAAATCAGATTCTTAACATTACCATGCCAATTGCAAGAATACTCTGTTTGTTTTAATAAAAATGAAGGCTAAGGCCAGAACTTCCATCACCTGAAGTTAACAAAAGTAACTATAGTGGTAAAACTTAGATTGAAAAGAAAAGAAAAGTTCCTTCCTCACAGAATCTGGGCATCACTTTCAGTTTCCATGTATAGTTCAAAAGTTCCATACAACCAAAACAAGAAGTTTCCATACATAGTTCAAAAATTCCATACAACCAAAAGAAGAAGTTTCCATACATAGTTCAAAAGGGTTGAATTCCTCCTAAACAAAAATAAAAACTTGACCATTGTATACACTTGAACAACGTGCATAAACTGCACCTTCGCCAAATGCGGGCTATTAGAATCCCATATCGCCAAGTTCAAAGTCATCGTCTTCTTCGTCAGTGGTGTAAGTCGGTCCTACCCCAAACCCTTACTTCTTCATGGCCGATGGCTTTGGACTGAACGTCAGTCCTACCCCAAACCAAAGTATACTGCAGGCACCAAAATAAAGTATACTTTAGGCACGAAACACAATTGTAACCTTACCTTTTGGTTCCTTGGTCATAGTAACAACAAACCTTATCCACAAAAGAAAAATAAATGAGTCAGAAACCATTGGAATACGGATGTTGTAATTAGAAAAAATTGAAACATAAGCATACAAGATTTCAGCAACAACAACAAAACAAAACAAAAATTAGAATGTGAACAAACCTGAAGTGCAAGCTGTGGTACTTTCTTATTTGTTTTTAATGTTCTCCAAGAAAACCTTCTACTTCGTCTTCTGGCTCCAAGAAAATTGCCTGATTTTCAATATTTCCACCATTGCACATCTGAATCACATTGAGGATAGAAACAACAATAAAGTCCTTGTCCATTTCCTATAAAATAAGTGCAACCAAAAGAACGAACCGAACTTTGTTGATCACTTATGAAGAATTTGAACTTACGAAGAATTTGAACTTACAAAGAATTGTATGTAAATTTGAACAAACCAAATTTGTTGTATGCAGATTAGAACGAGTAGCAGTAACTAGATAGGTAGTCAACTCCTCGTTTAAATGAGACCCATCCTAATTAGGTGCCTGCAAAAATACCATATATAAGCAAATATATAAGTTCTAATAAGCTAGAAACAAGGGATAGCAGCTCTGCGGCAAGTTAAATCCTTGAGACAAATTGCTTGCAACTACAAAATGTTAATTTTGGGAGGTTTCAGGGGTCACAAGAGTTCATGGACCTTGGAAGTTTGATCAAATTGACATGAATCAAGTATTACTTTCTGGGTATAGCTGAGAACGTTCACAGCTAGGTGTTGATCCCTTAATAAGAGAGTAACTCACAAAATTAAGCAATTAACTGTCAGACCAGAGATTTTTTTAATAAGCAAATATACAAAGGATCAATTAACCAACCTTAGTTTCACCAACTTAAAGCATGAGTTCAGTTGTATGAATTTGATGATAGAATTTCAGTCCGCTGCATATTTAAAAGCCATCAGTGAAAAATTCAAGAGGAGAATCAACCAAACCCCAGTGATGACAAATAACAATCCAAGTAAGACTCATTCATACCGTCTCTTACTTTACTAAAACATATTTATATTAAACAAAATATAGCAAACAAAAGGATTGGAATTCACTCACAACGAGGAATAACTTCGAATCATGTCAAACATTGAGGAGTCTTTAGCTTGAAAAATGAACAGATTGCCACGAAAGATATCCACATCGGAAATGCCAAGTATGCACTTACATTTGTAAGTTCCGTTCACTTGCAATACACAAAAACACTCTGAGAATAACAAGAAATTACCAATTATATGAAATGATATTGTATGAGAATCAAAATAAACAACATCAGCTGGCAGTTTCGAGAACGTTCAATCACCTACTTTAAAGTTGTCTTCGGTCAGCCATGCTGTGCCAAAACTAGGCCTACAATCAAGAGGTAAGGCCTCCTTTGGTGCTTCTACTAAGGCACTACGAATTTCACCTGAATGTTCCATGTATTCATACATTTGCATGAGTTCTGAATCTTTTTAAAAATAGGAGGAGTTAAGCCACAGACAAAAAAGAACATTAAACAAAACAAATAAAGTGGGTTAGGTCACCTTGTAGCCCAACAATAACCGTAACGACATCGAAACCTTGGTTTGTCAAGAGGGTCAAACACAAACTTGGCTTTATAATTCAACATTCCTAGTTAGGAAACTTTGGACGACCTAAGATCCACAACTACAGACAAAAATTATAGCGTGCAATATGTTACAGCACCAACCTTCAAAATCCTTTTAAACACCCTACAAATCTAAACCATGAGGATCAAGCAACATGCCAGATACCAAGTCGTCCCTCCACACACAATAAGATTCACTCAGCTTTGGCAGTACAATTAACAACATCAACTATCAAAATCCAGAGCTAAAACATTCATAGTAAACAATGTCAGCAAATTTAGTCCAAATTTAATTAAGCTTCAGATTCTCCATGCTCGTGTTGGTTCTAGCAAGTTGCTAGTACTCCAAAGTGGATACCAACATTGATAGGCCGTGGGATCCATTCCACTTTGAAGTGCTAACATCAGGCAAGCATCAACGCCTAATTTTGTACCAACACAACCCAGAATCCCCAACAACCAAAACATATAATCTTCCTACTACCAACACAAACAAACGCCGCAAAAGACAGTCAAATCTCCACATTTATTAGCTAAATCATGACTTAAGAAAGCGATTATTACCTCATAATATTCTCCAGTTCATCTTCGATTCTTCATACCCTCTTTCAGACAACCTCATCAAGAATCCAAACTCCATCTAAAGCACAAACACAAATCGAGTTCATCAACATCGAATTAACCATATCTGAGAGATAACAGTCAGAGTAATTTTGTCAAACAGGTTATAAGCGTTTGTAAATAGAGATTTGGAGTGTCAATAAACTAACTTGAAGTGGACTGTCAGTAGAGAAAAGCATAGAGTCAAAACCCCTAATTTCCAGTATACAGTATCAATTAACAATCTCTCTAAGACTACGAAGTCCAGCATCACAACCTGGATTTTGGAGATTTTAATGGTATTTGATCAAATCGATCGAAAAAGGTTAGGAATCAACTAATAACTGCGCAGTCCAGCTAATAGCGTGTGAGTTAGTAATTGGGAGATAGCGGTATGAGAAAGATTGGTGGAAAAACGATCAAAAAAAAGAAGAAATTGGTGGAAACTAATTGTTCGGCAGTCCTAAAGAAAGAAAGCAAAGGTCAGAGAACTGGAATAGGAGAACTGGAGAAGCATGGTGGTGAGAGATATTGTTAACCTATAGTAAGTGGTTAACAAAAATGTACATCTGTTAAATATGGATCTTAAAACAGCTCAGTTGCAGACTTCCCATAGAGAAAGCAGAATTCCTAAACTAAGCTTCAAAGGAAACAAACAAATCAAACACAACTTTTTACTTCAACCAAATTACAAGTTATATATAACTAGAACCTCAATCTTTGGATAACCTAACTCAATTTTTCAGAATACACACAAAAATTGTGCTAAAAAAAGTTGTGAAGCTTTACACAAAATTTTCAAAACCATAATTACATAACATACATTCTCAACTAGAAAAAATCAGAAACAACGGAAGCAAACACTTAATCCTCATTACATCACATCAATCTTAGCAATAAAATAAAATTGAGCACACTCAGATAATAGATCCATGAGACAACATTTGAAGAAGAATTATTACCTAGAAATTACAAACTTGACAACAAGAGCCGTGGTTATGAACAGTCTACCCTTTGTTTTGTAACTTGATAATAGCCAGTCGAGGTGTTGAACCTACCAATACTTCCTAGAGTGAGTCTACCCTTTGTTTTGTAAGTTCATCTCATCTTCAAACCCTCATTCAAACAGTTTCATAAAAAATCCAACCTGCATCTGAAAATACAGTCAAAAATTGAGTTTGTCAAAATCATACGACCAAATCTATTAGAAAACTCTCAGAGTAATTTTTTCAAACAGTTAACGTCATATATTTATGAGAATTAAAGTGAAAAAACAGAAACAAAAATTAACATGTGCATCTTCAAGAAACAACAAAACATGACTGAGATTCTTACCTTTAGCTCCACCAGAGACATGAGGAACGAGTTTTTTTCTAAGAAAAAAAACGATTTCTAGCAGATTGAACATATTTTGGTGAGGATGATGGATAATTTAATTCCTTTTCATTATAAGAATCAAAGACGACCGAGAAAAATAATGAGAATAACCTTCTCTGATAACTACTCCATAAAACTGATCTCTTGATGTTTGGTTTCTTCGCCTCTATTAACAAAACCCACTAAGAGTTTTTCACAAATCATTGAAATCAATCAGAATAGAAAGAGAAAGGAAAATATGGAGAAAATAGTAATTTTGAGAATTAGGTTTCAGAAAGTTGTACTGCTTTAGCCTTTAGGGATTCGATAGGCGATTTCTAGCCCAAAATATTTAGGCAACACATATAAATCGGAAAATCACCATAAAATTATAATTTTGCACAAATTTTTGTAGCGCGCCACAACAAATCTTGCGCGCGCAATTTTCCCTCAATTTGACAAGGTGACAAGGTGGCAATCCGTATGACTTCTATGGGTTGCATCTATTCGTGGATAAGAAATTTTGGCTTTCTATTAGCCAGATTTATACCACACGGATCGAAACGTGATGTCAAAAGACTCTGGCTTTCCATCGAAATATTGGCATATGGTTATACATTTTGTGTAAGTGAAAATGGTGATTCATTCTTTTTGCCCTAATTCCTTAAGATTTTGTAATTTATCGGACTTTGATAAGTATAATTGAAAATTTATATAAGTAAATTCCAAAATCAACTCGTCCAATTATGAAATTCGAAGCATCTAATTGGATGCTTAAAATTTTAAATAAACTGATTCCAAAAAAAAAATATTCTCAAATTTTAGTTTGGTTGATCACGTTAGATGTACTTAGAAGCTTGGTTAAGTCAACTCAAAGACAAGTTCATTCGTCTATGTAATTTGTTCAATCTCATGTAATATATGTACAAGTTCATTCATCTTCGTAATTTGTTCAACCTCATGTAATATATTTAAATATCAAGACAAAGTAATTTATTTTCATAATTTAACGACGTCCAATGTTAATGTGAAGTCCAGTATACATTGAAAGGTTATTAGGATTGATTAATCTCTCCAATCAATTAATAATGAGATTATAAAATTAGTGTTTATAGAGTTTTGATAGTATAAATGTTAGTGTGCTTTCTATGTAATTAAGTTTTGCGATTTCTATTTTGTTAAATTTTATTGTCGTTTCCTCTATTAGTGAGTTCTAGTTCAATAAACTTTAACATGGTACCAGACTAAAAAACCAATAAATATCTCAGGTTCTTCGAACTCTCCAGATTAGGTTGAAACTTGTTGTTGCTAAATTGGAACTAAAAGCTATTAAACAAAACTGAAATATATATTAATTGATAATCCACAGGGTCTGTATAATGATATTCAAGAAATGAATACTTGTAAATTAAGTCGTACTATATATACCAAACACTAAATATTTTTGTAATACTGAAACTTTCCATATAATGTACCGATACCATGACCAATCATATAATCTAACAGTTTGAGATTCATAATCGAATGAATTATGTAGCTACACATTGAGATCAAACGAACTCCAAAATATTCATGTAAATCTTTTATTATCCGATGAGATGAAAAGGGATCAAGTGAAGTCCAAAATCCAGAGTGTTTTGAGTTTCTATAAATCTGTAAGTATTAAATGAAAGGTAGTCAAATCTAATGAAGTTCGAAATCGAATCAATTGAATCTATGTTAACTTTTGAGCATTTGATATGCAATTACATCTAACAAAATTCAGAATCATATAAATTTACGTGGATTTTCGATATTTGAATGAGATCGGATGATATCAACCGAAGTCCAATTTTATCTACAGAATATGCATCTCCTGGAGAAAAAAACTGTTAATAACCCATAACCAATTCCCTTGCAAACTAAAAATTGTTACTGTGAGCACCAAAATTGTGCTGATGACTTGAAATCTCATAAGGGATTTATTGAATATGATCAGTGACTTAAATCGGTCGTTTAACCATATAAGTCGAGCTACGTAAACAAAATCATATTTTTATCTGCTTATTTTGTATCTCTTGGTAGGAGTGAGCATTTGGCTCGTAATCTGCGGATTTAACCGGGACCAATGTTCTTTTGCGGATAAATGCCCAGACCGTTCATCAATGGGTTGGATGTGGATGGAACTTTTGAGATCCAACGGATTACGGATCGGGCTCGGATGCAACCTTGAAAATCCGTTGGCCATCCATATCCTTTTAATTAAGGGAACTTATATAGTTCTAGAAAACACCATGGATCATTTGGGAATTCTTAAGTTGTTTGTTTGGGATATTGTACATGGCATTTATGTATTTGTATACGTATATAGGATATGTAGGTTTTATAAGAAGTCATTTGTGTTTGTTTTATTTTCTTTGTTATAAATTTTTAACTAAAACAAATCCATTAGATTATCTGTATCCAATCCGACCATTCATGCATCCATTGGATTGCAAATCCGTTAAATGTTGGATTGGATACAGATGCTTAATTTGAAATCCGTAATGTATTGGATTGGATGCGGATGAGGTGAAAATCTGCCCATGCTCACCTTTATCTCTTGAACCAAAGAAATATTTTAGAAAAATCATTATTTGCATCATTAAGTAGTGCAAAACCGTAATCGACACCGAAAATCTAACAAGGTTTTCAAGAATGCCTCGTGACTTAAAATCAACCACTTTAACTTAAAGTAAGTTGATCGGAAGAACCATATTATTATCACCATGTATAATATGCATCTTTGCACCAAAACTTCCTGTTAACCCAAAGGCAAATGCTTCGTAAAGCAAAATTTGTTATTGTGATCGATCAAAAACCATTTTCATGACTTAAAACTTCACAAAGGAATTTTGAATTTTTTTGGTGACTCAAAATCGACTACTTTAACCAAAAATTTATATACTTGGTCAAAATCAGGTACTATCAATACGGTATATATGCATCTTACCAAAAAGAATCCGAATAACCCAAACCCATTTGTATTGTAAAGAAAAAGGAAAATTATCACTTTGATTGATCATTAAGCCCTACCGAAACCCAGTTGTATCGTAGAGAAAAATCATCTTGATTGGTAAAAAAACCATACCCGTGATCTAAAATCTCATAAAGGATTTTTGAATTTGCTTGGTAACTCAAAATCTTATGCGTTGGTAAGAGCTTTTCCAATGGAATGTATGTGAAGATAAATGTTTAAGTCCATATAGGATAGACATTCATTTTCCCTAAAAATCTTCTCCAACCCAACTTTTTAAATCAATATGAAGATAACATGACTTAATTTTTGTTAGACATTTGATGAGTGCTAAAAAGTGCATATTTATATATATTTTTCTTGGCATTTAACTCATCTTTTGTGCTCTAATTCTCCATTTTAACCCATATTCTGTATTTTCATTGTTTCAAGAATAAATATTTTTATTAATTAATTTTGCATTTTTAGGTAATAAATAAAGACTAGATGAGTTGCGGAGCGAAAAGTGCAAAGACACGGAAAAAGCCGAAGGAAACTCTAGCGGAAAAGAAGTGAAAAATGTGGTATGGAAGAATCAAAGATGAAAATGGGCTTAAAAAGGAAGAAATTATTCTTAAAGAAGAAGTGGGCTCAAGATTGTCTAAGCCCAAACCCATTTCCTAAACCCAAACCCATTTTCTAAGCCTAAAATCAATACCCAAACCCGTTTCCCTTCTTAACCGTCAGATTGGATCCATTTCATCATCTAACTGTCGTTACATCCGAGTACATCGAGCTTTGATGTTTCTGTCTAACACTATAGCACCTAACTCCATCTTGGACCGTCAGTTTTGATGTATCTCAGATCCAACGGTCTTTCCACACCCATCTCCATCACGCCGTTGGATCATTCCTTCATCTTTTCATCCAACGGATTCCCCTTACAAAACATCAAATATTGATGATCCCGCACAACACCCTAGTACCTAATATCTATACCCAAAACAAACGATCCCTAAACCTAAATCCATCGATCTCTTCTCCTCCACCTCCTCCCTCACCGTCTGCAGAGAAAACCCATGTCCGCCATCATCACCACCACCTTTCTCAACCACTTTCTCTAACAAATTCGAGAACCCATCATCACAATCATCCCTATCTCCACTTTTATCAACCTAATCCGTTGTTCTCTAGCGCTGTGAACGATTAGGTCGAAGACAGTGGAGTAGGAATTGAGTATGGATGATTTGACACTACATCTCACATCACAGGAGCATGGGAAGAGCAGGAGAAGACAAATAAGAAGCATGGGTCGACGAATTTGATTGCTATCAGTGTTTAGGTAAAGTTTAATTTCAACTTTTTTGAAACCCTAAATTCTGTGAAATTAGGTATTTGTGGGAAACTCATGTAAACTATAGATATGGATGTGTGGGAGGATTAGAACTCATGCCTGGGCTAGCCAGTGCTTCACCCTAAATCCTAATAAGTTTTTGCTTCCTAAAATTAATTCCAATATATTGAATAATCCTATTTAGGTGTAATAAAATCTATAATTTAATAAAAATAAACAATGCATTTAATTCATAAAAAATCACAAACAACACCACTTGGGATGAAATGTTTTTTTCCCCTAAATTTAAGGAAAAATTGAAATGAGGATGTCTTGTTTGGGTTGTCACCTAGAAAACACACAGCCACCATCGGAGATGCTATAAGATTACTCGTGATTGACTGTTAACATGGTCCCCAAATGAACCGGTAAGATTAGTTGGTAAAAGATCTACTAATTATCTTGATATCCACGTGTCAAAACTATACTTATCAAACATCAAAACTTTATGCGTTGCCTTAACCGAAATATTCAACAAAACCCTAACGCTGCACTTAACGGCATGTCTCGCTCTCCATCTCTTCATTACCACCAAACCAAAAAAATCTATTGTGGTTCACGCCGCCATCACTGATTCACCATTTCCCTCACCACCACCATGACAAGCACCATCTCAAACAATAAAAACGAAGTAACCTCACACCTCAGTAATTCCAGCAGCACCGAAATTATGCTTTTTAGAGTTTTTCACTTTTCAGTTCTTCAATTTTGCTCTGTATAAAGATTTTTAGGGATTGTTAGAAGTTTAAATGGCGGTGAGTTTTGGTTATTTACATTGGTTGTTCGAAACAATTATTTATGATTCCTTCATGATTCTAAACGATTTGAGAATGTTTTCTCCACAGATTTTTCCACGAAAGAGCTAAAATCAAAGACCGGCTACAGGTCAGTTTTTCTTTTCATCTCCCATGTTTTTCATTATGCCGGGACTATGGTTAGATTTATTCTCTGATCCGTTCTATGATGTTTAAAGGTTAGCAACGGAAAGGAAAACGCTAGTCGTTGACCTTACCATGGTCTTATTCTTTGTAGGGCTCCTGCTACTCATTTTTTTTCCTGCTCACTGATTCACTGTTATGAATCAAATCCATTTGAAGAGGTTATTATAAATCATATGTTATATCGTTTTCGTTGATGCTGATGCTATCGATTTCAATGTATGGTGAAGATACAATATCCTAATTTATTTTTTATCCTAATCTCTATTACTCTATTTCATTTATATGCTGTTTCATTGTGTAAAGAGATGGGTTTGTTGTAGTACTGATTTTATGTGATGATTTGAATTTATCGACGTATATTCATTTGATTTTAAGATTCAATTTTGTGTTTTATGCACAAAAAATGTTTGGCAATTTATTGGAAAGAAAGAATTTAGTTGGTTTTAATCGAGTAATTTTCTATGGCGTTTGTAATAATGTGTCTTCTGTATGTAGGGTAGACTAGTAGGAGTCATTCTTTAACCCTGTGAGGGTGTACTTATTTGAAGCATGGTTGTTATTTTTCTTGACATTGCTGAACTTAGAATTTCGTAGCCTTGAAAGTTTGTTTGCATAAACTGACCTAGGTGTATACGGTCCTTCCAGGAATAGTCAACAACGTAAAAACATGCCATAACCGAAAACAGCCGGTGTTAAGACATTCAATATCGCAATCATCATCTACGTGGAATTTTGAACTGCAGTTCATGGGAACTGATAGGCACTTATATAAGGACCCAGATTATGGAATCTTGGCCATTCTTTGCAACACCAAAGTATATAGTTGTAAATATCAATATCTGTTATTGCTTCCTGCAGGTGCCATTTTAATCTTTTTTTCTTCCTCTAATCCACTAATTTTGATTGCAATGAAGTTTCGGGATCTCTTATGGTTGCTTTGTGTACAATTTTGGATCAAAAACTAATTGGATAAATCAGACATATATTGCCAGGAACTATAAATTAATTTCTTCATTTTTATGCATTTGTATCTACTTATTGTCTTCCTAATCACTTATTGGGTGTTGCAGCATGGAGTGAAGAGATTCAACTCTCCTTTTTCAGCTGGTCACTGGACATGTTTGGAAGGGAATTACCTTTGGTTGATTCAAGAGTCCAGTTGAAACTCCACTGAAGTACCATGGCTTGTTGAAAACTACATGAAGAAGGTACTAAAATCCACTAAATCATACAGCTGTTTGGCTATTTGAAATCATACACTTAAATCAAATCTCTTACCATTTCAGTAAATGCCAGATAAATATGACAAGTTCAACATGTAAGCTAAATCATACTTTCAGGATATCATACACTCAAAGTTCAATTTTGAACCACCATTTCAGGATGTACACTATAATTCCAGATGCCTACTTTAAAAGTTGAACACTGTCAACTCTAGTTGATAAATCATAAATGAGTAGTTCTTAGAAACTCGCAGATGTTGCTGAAAAGCTTAGTTTTTATTTTTTCTAGCTTTTGTTTGTTCGTTGGTCCCGATTGCTGCAACAGTCGGTCTAGTATTAAGTGATGAAGTGAAAATGAAGTTCTGTTATAGATAGATGTTATTTCCTTTTTGAATTTCATACGGTTCTTGATTTTGTTTGGCTATTTTGTTATTGAGTATGTTTTGTGTGTGCTAATATAGCAATTGCTCATAAATCTTTTGGTGCAGGATATTACACTTTGTAGAAACCAAATCTGTTAAGGGATCGGATGATTACTTTATGTATCAGATCTTCAAGATACAACAGTCTTAGTCGCTCATTTTATCTATTGATGAGGTAATGTTGTTCATGATGCTGAACAGTAAAACTAGGATGGGTCATGGCGTTTGTATTGGACAGTCATTCCTCCTGCTTTTCAAAGAAAGCCATCTCCAGGCCTCCAACAGAAAAAGGTTTCTGTCAGGTGTGCGTCGGACTGCCACTTAATGTTTTGGCCATTTTTTTATTTTTAAGCGTTCACTTAATATGATGTCATTGTTGTATTTTTAGAATTTGTTTTGATGTCATTCGTCGCAACCACTGTATTATCTTAGAAAAAAAAAACATATATCTTTTGTATTTGAAATTTATTAAATATCTAGTGTTTTATTCATAAAAACCTCCTTGTTCATGGAATAATTTTCCACTCTAATAGTATATGTAATTTTGTAAGATTCATCCCAGACCCATTAAATTGGAATTTCTTAACCCAAAAAAAATATGGCGAAATGTAAGGCAATTAGCTATATAATCGTAATAATAATGGCACAGATCTTTCAATTTGGAAATAAAATATTTGTTAACCGCAAAAATTACGGCAAAAGATATGGCAATTAACTAAATGAAAAGAACGATAATTAAGGCAATCAACTAGATAATAGTGACAGTAATGGCACCGATCTTTCAATTTGGAAATAAAATTTTTTTAACCGCAGAAATTACGGCAACATATATGGTAATTGAGTAAATGATAATATCGGTAATTGAGCAGCTAAGAAATTGTAGCTTTAACTAATAGGCTGTTACAGATACTCGTAGCTCTAAATTTAGGCCACTAAAACTTAGTTGCGTAGATTTTTGCAAGCAAGGTTAGCTACTACCAATACATGTAGTATTCTATATCCGTAACCTATTGAACCACTAAACAAAAAAAAAATAGTGGATAAATGATTACGCATGTAAACCGCCTGGTACAGAATCCACTGGTTTATATTGTTGGCTACTAGATGAACCTCTAAATGCAATATCTATTAAACCACTACAAGATTATAAATGCTTTAATGTTTTCGCTAATAACAGTGCAGCTACTCAAATTAGTGGATTTACCTATTATGTGACAACTGTTGGTCAACTAGCCATACTAGTAGCTTTAGACATGGCGACCAACTAACCATTGCGAACTTGTTGCTTTAAACATAAACAACACCCTCTTACGCCACTACAGCCGGACAACTAACATTAAATGCATAAAGTGATACGCAACTAAAGATTTGAATAGGCCACTACCATTGATCAAGTAGCCTTTGGTCAGTTTTTTTGTAGTGTAAGCAGAACACCAAATTTCCATAGTATACCTAATTTTTACACATCTTGCTCAACAGGATTTTTATGAGAAATTTCTTAACCCTTGTGATTAATTAGCACAAGTATGAGGTCTGAGCGCATTAAAAGAACTGTGTTTATGACCGAGTCTCTTTTTCCTTACGAATCTAAGAGATATTCCCTTTAATGTGAGAAATTATCATAAAACTTATTGTCATCAAAATACGAGACATAGTTAGAGTTCTTACCAGAAGAATTTTGACTTGCTGAGGATGACAACTTGTCGACAATTTCTTTATATCCTTCGGTTATCTCCATCTGGTTATCATCAATTTTTCTTTTTTCTCCTGGATTTTTGTTCACATTAACGGAAATGTTATTTCCAGAGGAAACGACTTAATCCTTCCTTGGAAGATTCTTGTTAAGACTACTATTCTGCTTTAGAGCATTTGAGGAACTCATTGAACTGACCTTCCTGGTAACATACACAGGGTAAGTACGAAAACCAACTGGTTTAGACATACGAATGTCAGTTACACCTTTGAGAATTAAGTCTAAGGTGTGTTGAAGTTAAACCAAGGAGGTTTTATTCAACCAAGAGTTTCTCTTTTGTTTAGCAGAGCCTTTCGCATTGCAAAGGAGGCATGCTTTCTGATCACAAAAGTGATTAGACAAAACAGTCTTAACAACCTCGTTAAGAGATTTCTTCCTTCCATGTGATGTGGAACATCCTTGATCAATAGGTAATTCAGACACATTCTTTGCAACAGGAAGGGATTCCAATTTTATTTCTGGAGCTGGAACGTGTTTAGGCTTAACAAAAGTACTTGGTATATTAGACTGCTTAGAGCATCCTTGAATAGAGAGTTTACTCAACCGATGTTCAATTTCCAAAGCATCCTTTTTGAGACTAGACTCAAGAGTCATACGTGAAGAATGATTTTCAGTATTTTCTATGAAATTGCAGTCTCTAATTATATCAAGTAGAACGTCGACATGATGTTTTAACCTATTAAATCTATCAGCTTGGATTCTAGCAAGATTTAGAATCAAGACACTCTCTTCAGCTGTTTCCCGTTCATTTAGAGAAATAGACTCTTTTGAAGGGTAATCAGAAATACTCATGTCGGAGCCTGTTTGTATTGTTGGAACACATGGTTCGTCTATATTCGAGATTCAGGAATCTTTCTCTTTAATAGAATTAGACAAGACAGAGCCTTTATTTCTGGTGACGCGTTTATCAGAGATACTATCGTCGATCCTAAGATCGCTACAAACACAGACTTGTAAGGTCTTAAACGTGTTTCCTTGCTCTGATACCAATTGAAAAAGCGTGGGTATAACAACCACACCCAACAATTCGATTAGCAATCTGTATGGACAAACTCCAATACACTTTCTAGAGAATCAACTAGACAGTCAGACTCAATCTAGATAAAAGTATATCAAAGAGTTTATATTTCAATCTCTCGATTTGATCTTTACTCAAGCAAATAGAAATCTGCGAGTCTTTATCAAAGAGAGATAACTTGGATGGTACCAAAGACCAATATCCAAGTTTCAATCAATTTAAATCAACAACCAAAAGTCGGATATTCTAATTGATTGAACAACGCACAACCTATGATATTTCAATTATATAAACAAATATAATGCGGAATAGCAATAACACAGACACCAGAATTTTGTTAACGATACCTAGTCCAAATTGAACACACACTGTATTAAGCCGCTACAAACACTATCCTACTCAAATTAACTTCGGTCTGGACTTTAGTTGAACCCCAATCAATCTCACACTGATCCAAGGTACAGTTATGCTCCTACGCCTCTGATCCCAGCAGGATACTACGTACTTGATTCCTTTAGCTGATCTCACCCATAACTAAGAGTTGCTACGACCCAAAGTCGAATAATTTAATAAACAAATCTGTATCATACGGAAAAGTCTACGGTAATAGATAAATCCGTCTTCCACGAATATACCTACGAGTTTTGTTCCGTATTTTGATAAATCAAGGTGAACAGGAACCAATCAATAAAACGGTCTTATATTCCCGAAGAATATCCTAGTATTGTTGATCACCTCACAATAATCTTAATCGACGCAGCGAAAAAAGATATTGTGGAATCACAAACGTTGAGACGAAGTGTTTGTGATTAGTTTTCTATCTTGCCTATTGGAGAAATAAATCTCGAGCTAATTATTATAATCGTACTCGTAACGATAAAAGATGCAAAATTAGATCACAAAACTACAATAAAAGTAGTATCGGTCTGGCTTCACAATACCAATGAAGTATTTAAGTCGTTAACATGGTTTAGAAGAAGAAACCAAAGATTAAAGGAGAACCGACTCTAGCTATGCAACTAGAATCACACGTAAGGTGTGGGGATTAGGTTTCCCAGTTTCTAGAGTTATACCTTATATAGTTTTCAAATCAGGGTTTGGAATCAATGTTAGCTTGGTAACAAAGCATTCAATATTCACCATTAGATGAAAACCTGATTAGATTCAAGCTAATATTTCTCAACCGTTGGATCGAAAACTTAGCTTGTTACACACAAATGAAATGTCCAATTTTGGGTTTACGAACCGTTCCCAAACATTAACATTTGTTGGTTCAACAATAGTTAACCAAATGGTTAGCCATATGATTACTTTCATATCAACCATATTCTTCTTCACCATAACTAGTTCAAATGACTCAAAAGAACTAGTTAGAGAGTTGTTCAATTGCTTAGATCTTATGTAACTACACAAGACACAATCGAAGCAAAAACGGTTTGGTTCACTCGAATCGGTTCATGAACTTTATAGCCACGGTTTGCAAAAGCATTCCTTAGTTTAAATAAACATGAGTTCAAGAACAACCGGTTTTAGATATAACCTGCTCAAGATCGAGGACTGGGTTCCCGGACTTAAGCTCATGGAAGGAGTTCACAAACTCCAGCAGAAATTCTCGGGTCGAGAACTTCCCCCAGTTTACGGACTGAGTTCGCATACTTAGTTCACGGACTTGGCTCACGCCACTTTCGTTTCTCTTGATCAACAAAGTTCGCAAACTTTGGTTCAAGGAATAAGGACTTATACATATATGTGTTTCAACAACGATGCTTATATCCTACCAATGGTTATGTAATCTAAACTCTCACTTCAATCATTGAAACATTCTCAGAGGACGGATATAGCCGTTATTCACAGACCATTTTTCGTCAGAGCAATTTTCAAAGTGATTGAAACGTAACATGACTTTCGTCACTAGGTAAAGATGAATTCGGCTAAAACGAAAGCTTACCAACACATATTTCGAGAAATAGATACGAGAGATAAACTCGGATCCAAATAACAAATGTGCATAATGAAAGTCTATATCAAAACGATTTTTGTCTCAAGAGTATGAGATAAAATAGATAGACTTTTGAGTGACAGATAAGTTCAACTCTCCACATACCTTTTAGTCGATGAAGATCCACCAGTTCCTTGAGTATTCCTTCGTCTTGTATGATGATTGTCATGTAGTTCTTGAGCTCAACTAAACTTTCTATCCTAGTCCGAGAATTTTAGCTGTGTAGGCTAGAAATCAAGACTTATAGTTTTGATCACTGACATTGAAAAACATGCTTGACATAGCAACGCATGCGAGTTTGACCGAGAAATGCTCTAACATGAATGTCTTGAAAAATCATTGTTGTTTTCCAGTTTGATCGCAAATGCTGCAGACCATATAATCGCAGATATTGCAGTCCAGTTGATCGCAACTGCTGCAGTCCATAATGATAAGTAAAGTTCGTTCAACTCGGACTTGTGTAGACTCAATTTCATAATTAAAAATAAAACCAAATAAAATATATTCACAGAATTGTCCCGATAACGAGAGACACTAAGACTTCGAATTCCACCATTAATCACATTCAATTGGTTCATATAATGACTCATAACAATTCTAGCTCTTTTATGGACTCTATTTATTTGCCAAGGTAGATTTCTAAAATATTAGATGTAAATCACAAGCATGGTATATCAAAATCTCTTACGTCTAAGCATACACCATCAAACGAAATCACAACTAATTAGTGAAAATCATAAATCAATTGAATCAAGTGCAAAAGTAAAAAAGAATCTAATATAGTTACCAAACAATTGTGAATAAGGCATCCTCCGTCATCCCAGTGTTGGGGTTTATCTCCTCATGTTGGAAACACGCTCAAAAGATATTTCCATTGCTCAAAAGGTGTGTTTACAATTGTGGAATGGAGAAAAGTAATAAAAACAGTGAACTGCAACGTTTATAATCGTTACAAGCGAACTGTTACAATGGTAATGTATTGTTGCAGGAACGACATATATGTATTGTAGCGGATTTTGCGACTGTGCTCTGTAGGCTTTTGTTCTTCAACTCCTTCTTCACCAGCAGTAACAGGAAACTTTCCTGCAATTCGTTTCTTCGGCTCTGTGGCCTCTCCTTTCACCCCAAAACTCCGACTCCCCTTCTATATGACCCAACCAATCTATTTATATCAAAAAGGACGATTAAATCTCTCCAAAATCTTCTCGAAATCTCTTCTTTTCTTTTCTTAGCAGTTACGGCAATAATCTTTTTTCCAAATCGTTCCACGCGTTTCTGAGCTTTCCCGATTGTCTCAAACTCTTCCTTAGATAGATATGTATCTTTGGAAAGATTTTTAGGTCTTTAGTCTCTCTAGAACTTCTAAAAATAATCTCAATAGGGTCCGTGTAAAAACACTTTCCCTGTTTAGCTCCAACTCGGTTTCTAGCCCAATTCGATCCAAACAAACGACTATAACAGGCTTGTTTAGTTGAATCACGTCCAGCCCAATCAATTCTGGCGATTGAATCTCACTAAAACACCTTCGAAATCAATCCCCAACTCTGCCAGTTGCATGCACAAAATTTCCCGCCAATTTCAGTTTTTGAACGTGAAGGGGAAAGGTTACCCCTTATCCAGTGGTCGCCCCTTATCCGCTTCTGGAGTCCGTATAACACTTGTCCCTTGGGTGCGTTTAGTAATTTTTCTGGGATGTTTTCCACACTTTTCTAGGGGTTCCTCCGGGGTATTTCTGGGATGTCACTGGTACATCTGCTACGGAGGTTCAAATGCCACGTTTTGAGCCAATTTCGCCGCAAAAGCTTATTTCTCCAAAAACACCTACAAAGAGATAAAATACCAAAATAAATACAAGAATGAGAACTATCAATATATAAAATCGAGACAAATTAGACACAAAAATGTGTCTATCAACTATGTTCGCAGCTCCTGCAGTCCAGCTGATCGCAGCTGCTGCAGTGCAACATTGCTTGCCGCTACTGCAGTTCAGCTGATCGAAGATACTGTACAATCCAGCTATGTTCGCAGCTTCTGCAGTGCGGCTTTGCTCGTTACTGCTGCAGTCAAGCTGATCGAAGCTGCTGCAGTCCATCTCTGTTCGCAGCTCCTGCAATCCGGCTGATCGCAGCTGCTGCAGACCAGCTTTGCGCAAAGCTGTTGCAACCCAGTTTTTCTCATTACTGCAGAGAACAGTTTTTTATGGCCGTCACAGTCCAGTTTACCGCAATCATTGCAACCCAGTTCCGCAACAAGTATTGCGATCTAGTCTACATCGCTAATGTTATTCTGATTCATATAAAACGACATATAAAGATCAATATCATATCCAGTAACACAACCAAGACCATTGGAGGTCCAAAAACACACAAAGTCTGTTACCATCTCAACTATTGAAGAATCACACCCTTTCGCTCGCAACTACCGCAGCTCAGTCCGTAATTGACAACAACTTAATACCAACAGCTACTACTACCTAGTTTAGTCAGAAATTACTGACATTCTGCAAATCCAAGTTTCGTTTACAACAACAGTTCGTACAGATTCTAGCCGAGTGACGTCAAATATAACCCATCTTTTCCAAACAAATGTTACTAGTCTAGTTCCACGCAACTACCACAGTTCAGTTTTACATCAACAATTATAGCTCAATTTCAACACCACACCGCTCCAGCATCGCGTTTCCGTTGCAGACCAGTTCAGCCTTCAGTCCAGTTTTTTCATACAACAACCGTTCATACTCATCTGTTGCCCGCCGATATTCCAGTCACAATAGCCTCACTTGGGGGCGTCTTGATTATGATTTCCGCAAAAAACAAGGGAAGGTTTCCAATCACTTCAGCAGAAAAAAATCCACACTTAAGGGCGAATTTTGTCATTGATCAAGGGAAATGAAATGTTCTTAACCCCCAACAAGTTGGAGGTTAAGAGGAGGATATGTTTTTACCATGTGTAAAAATACCACATATTAGGCCAGAATATTGTTTTGGGTCACTATTCAGCTGCCACCAGCCTACCCATTGAAGTAGCTACCAGCAAGTCCAGGGCTCCATGAAGTCAATGCTAGGTCAATGGTCAAAGTCAACCGTCAGTCAACTATCGAAGTCAAGTTTCCATTCGTGCTTATAACCAGTTTCTAGTTAAGTACTATGTCGCACTGCCATCCAGTCTCTACCCATGCTTTCAGTTGTGCTTCCAGACATCATCCATCCATACTGCCAGCCCGTTACGCCAGTCAAGCAAGTCTGCCAACAGGGCAAATCAATACAAGGAGACATGCAGGGAAGATTAATGCCAAGAGGCATGAAGGGCAAGTCAATAGGCATGCAGGGCAGTTTCATGCGGAATTAATACAAAAGGGAAGTTTCATGCAGAATTAATGTAGGGCAGTTTATGGTCAGGAGGCATGCAAGGCATGGCCAGGAGGCATGCAGGGAAACTTATTTAATACAGTTTATGACCAGGAGGCAATTAGGGGAAGACCCTAATTATGATTTGTATAAATAGAGGGAATTACAATCCAAAAAGGGGAGGGGAGGAAAAACCCTAGCAAGGAGAGAAAAAATCAATTGTAATTCTAATATCAATAAAATATCACTCTCCAAGGGGATTCTTCCGTGGATGTAGGCAAACCATGCCGAACCACGTTAAATTCGTGTTTCTCATCTTTATGCTATTTCATGTTTTTAACCCTGTTTTCCTCATCATCACCAAAATCATCGTGTTTAGTGCCTTGAAATATTTCTGGGTACAAACAATATTCTAACTTGTTTTTAAGAACTTCCACCGACAAGATACATCATTCCATGCCGATTTCTTAAGGTAGGATAAAATCCTTTACTCTCTCCCTGTTTCTGGACGCCAAAATGTAGTTGCAGGAAATCCTACAACTACACCCTAACTAAAATCTACAAATCAATCTAAGTGAACTCCATGAAAATCATAAGAACCTTTATTGATCTCTTCCAATTGGATACAAAATAATAAGCAAACTCTAACTTGGGAAACAAATAAACTTTCTCTCTCCTAAATATCTTGTCTAAACTCTCAAAAAGACTCTCCCCAATACAAGACCGCTCGACTTTATATCGGAATTTACATAGTGGATGACAGCTAAGAAAGCCTTTATTTTGGGATTTGTCGTGCGTTAATAATGCACGTTTACGTTGACTCTTATCGCACAGACTCTATAACATCGCATGGTTCTTCACACTTTACTCGTGATTAGGCTGACGTCATGTAATGCATCATTTGGATAAGTGGTACGCGATCGTCTTCGCTTGGTCTTGATGATCATTACTGGTGTGCGGTATTTTGTATCTACAACTATTATTACTGTAGCCGTAGTAGTAATACAATCATGAAATTTTAGTGGCAACGATGGAGACCATGATCGTATTTTTTGAAACAATCTATAATGTTTTGGTCATATCTTGAAAATAAATGCATCTGGATTGAATATTGTAATAAAACTTAAGTTGTCCGTTTTGTAATTTATTATGTACAGGCTCATCAAAGTGACGCATTTGTGAATAGAGAAACTATTCCAGAACATGTATATTTTGCGGAAATTGTTCCTCAAGGACAATTTATGCTTCAACCGAACAATCGTACATAACTATGCCGATTATGCCCATTTTTTATGCACTTAATAATCCATCACCTAATTAACGCGCCGAAGTGGCATGTTACTACATGTTGGTGTATATAACCGATCGAGAGTTGACTTAGCAGAAGCTATTATTTGTTATAATGCCAACAAAATCAATCAGAAGAGTTGTAAGTCAACCATTTTCGTCATTATTAAGGTAGATTCAATGCATGATGTCTTTATACCACTAATAATTGGTTAGTTAATTGAAAAATCAAAGTAATAATTGAAGATAATTGCATAATCAGCCAGAGAACATGTAATGGCAGCCTTTGCGCATTATGGAAAAACTGGAAGACGAGGTCAGACGATAATACACAATTAAGGTCTCGATGTCTATATAAACATGTTAGACGCAGATCATCTTCATCTCACTACAACCATTTCACTTTTCATTCCTTAGTTGAGAGTATCAATTAATCATGTCTACTGTTCTAAAGTTTCTCTCAATTTTAGTTCTTGTTCTTGTTGTTTTAGATTCAACTAATGGTCAGGGTCTAAAACTAGGATTCTACAAAAAGATATGTCCTGATGCAGAATCAATAGTTCGTAAGACGACTTCTTCATTCGTTTCTCAAAATCCTACTCTTGCTGCTGCATTATTGAGGATGCATTTCCATGATTGCTTTGTCAAGGTATCTATATTAGTGAAGCTGTTTAATACAAGATATTAGTGTATATTTGCTTTGGTAATTAGTTGTGATCATTTAGCAAGTGTGAATATAGATACTGAAATCCATGCATCAATGCATGCATCTATAAATACCGCAGGGCTGTGATGGTTCAGTTCTAATCAATTCTACAAGCAGCAACCAAGCCGAGAAATCTGCACCTCCTAATCTATCCCTCAGAGGGTTTGGTGTAATTGATGCTATTAAGGCTGCATTGGAACAAAAGTGCCCCGGAGTTGTTTCATGTGCAGACATTCTATCATTGGCAGCTAGAGATTCAGTAGCCGCGGTAACTTATTAGTTACTAATCAACTATTACTGTTGAACAAATTGATGTATCTGCGTATATGATAATTATTACTGATCCAAATTGACATTTGAGTTAATTTTTCAGATCAAGGGACCATACTGGAAGGTAACTACAGGTAGAAGAGACGGACGAGTATCGACCACTTTAAATGCTTTAACTAATCTACCACCAGGAAGCGCCGACATCAGCTCATTGAAGGCTACATTTGCATCAAAGGGTTTGAATTCAAAAGACCTTGCAGTCCTATCAGGTATATATGCGTGTCTGTCGATATATATGCACACCAAGCTAAACTATGTCTTCATTTACTTTGGTTTCCGTCAAGAAAGATTCAGGAAAATTCATCGTTTTACTTGGCATAATATACTCATGCATATTTACAGGTGCACACACCATTGGTGTTTCCTTTTGCTCAAGTTTTACAAACAGACTGTACAATTTCACCGGTAAAGGAGATTCAGACCCAACATTGGACAGCGAGTATGTTCCGAGATTAAAGAGCAAATGCAAGCCAAACGATGCAGTTCAGACAGCTGAGATGGATCCAGGGAGTTTCAAAACATTCGACTCAAGTTACTATTCGCTTGTTATTAAGAGAAGGGGATTGTTTCAATCTGACTCCGCTCTACTTAATGACGCGGTAACTAAGGCTTATGTCAAAAGACAAGCAACAAAAAGAGGATCACCAACTTTCTTCAAGGATTTTGCTAAATCTATGGAGAAAATGAATGCTATTGAAGTTCTCACTGGTAAAGCTGGTGAAATCAGAAAGCATTGTGCCTTTATCAACTAGTAATATAGCCAGAGGTTGAGTTAATTTCTTGAAGACGGATAAAGAAGTTGAGACCTAATAAGGGACAGAATGGATGTCGTATAAGTTGCATCAATTTCTTGTAGTATAATCAATTTGTTTGCATTGTTATTTTGTTTATTTTTTTGTTTTTTCTTTTTTTTCTTTTATACGCATGATAATGCATGAGTATCATTTTGTATTTCCTTTCATGGAAATTGCTCAACGGAGATTTCTTCCTTTAGAGAAAGATATACTTGGCGAAGAATTACTTTCTCTGTCAATTATTCGTATTTTCCTCATTTCCTGGATGAGTTGAATTTTGCACTTTTCCCAGTTGAATTGACATGTGCGTGATGCATTAAATTTTCAATGTTCCACTCCTGGTGCAATAGTCGATAATTGAGGAATTCAGAAACCTCGTGGAAAAGAAGAGTCCAGCGTAGATAGAAAAAATAACAAAGACAAATCCCCCAGTCTCAATGCGAGTGAGATGTGAATCCTTGATGGCTGGATCTCTTGGTACAACTACAAAAACACCAAATTTTTTGTTCTTTTTTTAAGCGAAACCCGGAGGCATTTTATTAAGAACGCGAAATTGGGAATAAAAATATTAATTGGGGATATAAATTACTTCCCCCAACCCATAATGTGTGCTAAGGGATGATTTTTGGATGTCAAAATACTAAAATACCCTTTACTCAAAATAAAAATCAAAAAACAAAATCATATCCTCATTTATCCCACTCCCTTTCAAATTAGAGTTTTGCCCACTCCCTTTCAAACTCTAAATTTTTCCTACTCCATTTCAAATTCTCTTCCCTTTTAAATTTTCCCCATTTCCCCACTCCCTTGAAAACGATTTATTTTTTTCATTCGGAAGCGATGAGGACCAAGCCGGTAGTGATGAATACCATGCCGGTATTGATGAAGACCATGCCGGAAGTGATGAAGACCATGCCGGAAGTGAGGAAGATATGCTGGAAGTGAGGAAGACCAATGCCCGTATAGATGAAGACCATGCCGGCATAGATGAAGAGCATGCCGGTAGTGATGAAGACCATGTCGGAAATAAAAAAAAATTACATCGCCGGAAGTGATGAATATCATGCCGGAATTGATGAAGACCATGACGGAAAATGGTGCCGGCATACATGGTAACTAACATTCAATGCCGGAACTGAGTGCCAGCATGCTCGATAGAAATCTATCAATGCCGGTAGTCAAGTGAAAAAATTTGAAGTTTCCTGGATACTTTAAGCAACATACTATGCCGGCATAGATACCGGCATGCTCGAGAATTAACTGACTGTGCCGGATAATGGCAAACATTTATGAAAATTTCCAACAAATGCCGGCATGGTTTTTTCGGTTGAATACAATACCGGCACCGAGCTATTTCAGATGCAACAATGGTGGATTCAAACAAAAATAAATTAAATTTTCAACCTCTTAGCAGCAATTCTCTCTTCACAATCGTCCTCCACTTTCACCAAAAAAAGTTTCCTCTCAAATTTTTTTCCATCTTTCTACTCTCATCTCATTCACCCAAATACAAATACAAATACAAATACACACTAATCATTTAACAAATACTTAAGATTTTTACTAATTATTATTAACCACTAAACCTGATTAGTGAGGGGTAATTAGGATTTGAATAAATACTTAGATAAGGGGTGATCCTGATTTGATATTTGGATCCAGGTTTTGTCTTTTTCCTCTATCCCCGATTAGTTTTTTTATCCCACAATTTCGCGTTCTTTATTAATCAAAGAAAAAGAAACACAGGTAACTAGAGGAGGCATAGACCTGACCTCCAAAGAGAAAAGAAAGAAAAGCAGAAAAACTTCTTACAAAAACGAAAATTGTGGGGGAAAGACGTCTCTGTGACTAGCTATTACATTATAAATCATAGAGGGAGGATCCGGCCACCACAAACACAAATTCTCTGACCAATGTAACTGTTTGATGCTTACCAGTTAACAAGTGTCCTTCAAAAATCCGCTAAATACAATCCCATATGTATTCTATGTACTTAAGTGAATAAGTGAAGTTGTTGTTCCTTGTACATATTGAAATGATACAAAACTTGTCCAGAAACATCATAAAAAACAATCTTAGCAGCCTTTGGTTTTGAGTTCTATGGATACAAAACCTTGCCCGTCGTGAAAGAATTTCAAACCATCTTTTTCTTTGTCAATAAAACCATTCCATGCTTTTGAACCTCCTCCACTTGTTACAAATTCTAGTTTCCCCTTCCTGCATCAACGTATATATAGAATCTCGTCAGGTTTAATTTTTTTTACACACTTAAGAAATGATCAGAAGCTGTGTCATGGGTGCTAGCTGAGCGCTTACCTTTTAGTACTAGTGAGGTGTTGTAAACAATGGTCATGCCCATTAATGTAAAGATCCACATTATTTTCCTGAAAAATAATCCGTTGCAAAATTAGATTAATTAATTCTCTACAAATTAAGCAATTGAACTTTTAAATTTTATCAAAGAGTAAAAAACTTAAGTTTATTACCTCTAGAATTGGAAGAAGTTGTTCAACAAGTTCCCCAGTGTCGCGATGGATTCCGGCTGTTCTTATCGTATGATGACCTACTACTATTTTCCACTTTGCTTCTGATTTTTCCAAGGCCGATTTTACTTCCTAATTACAATATAATATTGTCTTAGTTTTTCTTAGATTAATTTTCGATAACACTTAAAATCCCTTTCTGAAATGACATCGGACCAGGGTGTTCCATTATCCAAATCTAAACTTTGTCTATAATAATTGAGCCTTTTATCTAGACTCTCTTATAGTTCGTCTTATGGGATCCGATCCAACTTTCTGGTGTTTATGAATATTGTTGCGTGATGCTTCAAAAACAAACAAACAAACAAAGAATATTGCTATGTGCAACAGTCTGGCATGTAAGAAAATGGTAATCTCGTTTAGTGTTTTTTTTCCTTTCTCTGATACATGGCATCTGTGGAAAGACTCCAAATATGTCCCCTCATAGATCTGAAGAGCAGACGTAGCCCAATCCTATATCCTAGATTTGAATAATCCGTTGAGATGAAAAATAAAACACCAGCAATTTAACCTGGCTTGATTGGGGTATACCCAAATTAATTGGGGTATACCCAATTTTAAAGGGACTCTTTTTGAGGGTTTTAGGGGGAGTCCTAATGGGTAAGTTAGAAAACCCCCTTACCCTTTAAAAACCCATTACCCTAAATCAGTTTTAATTTTCTTTTTATTTCATCTTCTTCTTCTCCTCAACAACCCTACCGGCTCCATCACCCCTACCACCACCAAAACTCGTCGATGAATTCGCTAAAATCGTCGATTCGAAAACTCCGAATAATCTTCATCAATGGATCTGCCACCACCTAGGGCTAGTAAGATGAAACAAACAAATAGAAAGCGCAATGAATACAATCCCGAATTTGCAAAACTAGTTCAACAAAAAGAGAAGCAAAAAAGGTTGAAAAAGAAGAATTTGCAGGCGCTGAAACACGAGAAATGGTTCGATTAAGAAAGTAAGGGCATACTAAAACTCACTCTAGTACTTCAATTTCATGTTTGCATGTCAAATTAGGTCAGAAAAATCGAAATTGTGAATTGGCAGTTGCGACGCTGGCAAGGTACTATGTTATCGACCCTGCCGACTTTTCATAGTTAGGGTTTGGCCGGCAGGCTCTTTGGTTGAAGAACTTGCCGGATATTTAGTGTCTGCAACTTCTACTAGCAGGGCCGGCAGGTTATTCAAATTTAGACCTTGTCGGCGTCAGTTTTGTAATGAAGCCGACATGTTATTATTTTTTACCCTGCCGGCTACTTGGTTTGAATATATTGGTTCCTGATGCCTTGAATTTTTAAAACCGGAATGTTATTTATATAAAACCATGTCGGCGGTTTGTCAGCCGACGATGTATGGGTTATGGACCTTGCCGACCTGTAATGTGAAAAATCCTTGTTTCTACTGTGTTCATATGTGTTATAAGTCGGCACGCTATATTAATAATACCCTGTCGGCCGCTCTTTAGCCGGCCTATGATTTAGATATCTACCCTTCCGGCTATTGTTCCGCCGGATAGTTTATATATGTCGACCCTGCCGACCTGTAATGTTTTTTTCCCTTAATTGTTCTTGTTCAGGTTGGAAAAGGAAAAAAAGAAAGCTATGAAAGATCTTAGTCCTCCTTCAAGACATCCTCGTGTTGGTGATAAATTCTTGACTTTAACACATCGAGGGACATACGTTGTGCCGGGAACGACAAAGATCCGTATAACAAATGATTCTGAACCACCATCTGAATACAGTGATTCAGACGAGACTCTAGATGAAGACCAATCAATTCCATCTGGTAGAAGAGGTGATGATGATGATGTTGATGAAAGCACTCCGGATGATGGAGGAGGTAACAATGATAATGATGATGATGGTAATCAAGACATGCCTTATGTTGGAGGAGGTAATGATGATGATGATGGTAATGGAGATAAAGGTAAGAATATCCAAGATGAAATTGTTGAAGAGGAAGAGGAACAAGAAGAAGAAGAAGAAGAATAAGAAGGAGATGGAGAACAAACTCTAGCTATTGTTCAACCCACCGAAGCTTCAGCTTCAACCGAAACCGGCACGAGGAAGAGGGTGATCACTAAACCAGCTGATTCTCACATGCCTCCCCATCACTTGATGGTTACACTGAAACCACGTGAGCCTCCAAAGGGGACCCCGGAAGATAGTGAAAAAGTTCTTTTTGGATACATGTGCATGTATCAATAATACTATCGTAAGTAATCTCAATCCGTCTTTGTTCTTTATTCAAGTGTGTAACTATCTTAAATTTAGGTCAAATGTTTGTATTTTTTTTCATTTTGTTTTTTTGGCATTTAGGATCACACGCATGCCATCCTTCTCATGAGGCGCCAAGCTTCGTTCAGTGACTAATACTTGGGATCTTGACAAGGAATGTGAGGAGGTGAAAGTGATTGTCAAGAACCTCGGGTTGTGGCCTGCGGTGGAGAGTTCGAATATTGATCATGATAAAGTTACCGTATAGCATTCTGTGAGAGGTTCTACGGAGAGACTGATACAATGTTATTCTCATTTGGTGAGATGGCGATAACTCCCGATGATCCTCAACAAATTCTAGGCCTTCAGGTTGATGGAAAAGCAGTCACTGAGGGATTCGATAATAAGTTTCCTTTCAAGGATATTTACAAATTATGACATAAATTGTTCGGTTGGAATCAGGTTGAGACGGAGTCTGTTCTTGAGATGAAGGATGGTCGTCTAAGCAAGAAGTTTAATCTGAAGAAGTTGAGGGACAAATTATGGGATACAAAGACGATCTGTTTTAAGGAAGGAAGGGTGAACCCGGTGCGAATCAATGCTACCGCGTCAGCTTATTTGCTATACGTCCTGGGCAAATGTATCTTCCCCGACAGTTCCAGAAACTTGGTCGAGGCCAGTTACTTGCAACTATTGTATCCCTTAGATAAGATGCATGAGTATTCTTGAGGTACTGCGGTGGTCGCCTTCTTGAACAATGAGTTGACAAAATGTTCTAGAGCACTCACTAAGCAAGTTAACGGAAACACATGTCTTTTCCAGGTAATTTTACTGTCTAAATCATTTATATTTGCAAAATTCTCTTAAGATAAGATTCTTACTAAACTTTTTTTTTTGCATAGGTTTGGATATATAAGCACCTCCCTTCTTTATTCAAAACCAACTCATACGTCAAAGTGGATGAGAGTGTTGCGGTTGATAAGCCAAGAGCGCAAAGGTACAGTTTTAAGGGTACTCAGGATAAGGAAATGCCGCAACAACTTATCAAACTCCGAAACGCCATCGACAAATTGACTGCGGAGGAGGTGATATTTGATCTGTATCGAGATGCTAGAACTAAAGATTTAATCTAAATGAGAGATGAAGTTGTTGCATTATACTATGGACCCTTGATGATCACGTTTGATGGATATTCAATGTACGATCCACATCGGGTAATGCGACAATTGGGTTACGTCAAAGAAGAACCTCATTTCGATGAAGAAAATCCATTCTCTACTGTGGACATGGCTGATTGCACCACGTCCCAAAAAAAGTATTAACGTCTCTTACGATCCAACGCCAGTTTAAAAACATTGGGACGACAAACGTGGCCGGAAAATCGATGTGAGTCTTTTGGACGAGGTGACCAACGGTCATGAAGCTACTGAGAAATCATGGAGTGGTACTTGGGTTGGGCTCGTCCTACTGTGATTAGGAAAATGACTGCTGAAGAACTGGCTCGTAAGAAGAAGATGGAATCGAAAGACCCAGCAACAATGCTTAAGTTCTTTGTAAGTATTTTAGAGTTTCTCTTACTATTTTAAGATTGATTGCATTTCCGAATCATTCTATTAATTGTTTGTTATTTAATTGAAAATATAAGGACCAATTGAAGACCTTTATGAAGGTATTGTGCTTCTCGAAAGACAGAGGAGAGCCTTTGTCGATTGAAGAGCAAACCAAGCATATTGATTATGCTTGCAATGTTGACAATGAGTATGCCCATATATTGTTCAAGCAACTTGAGGCTGAATTAAAGGTGGAAGAAGAAGCTAGGAGGGAAGCACAAGCCAAGATGAAGGCTGATAAAAAGAGGACTCGTAGTGCTCGTGGTGGTGAAGGTAGCAACAGTGGTCGTGGTGGTGAAGGTAGCAGCAGCGGTAGTGGTGGTGAAGGTAGTGTTCCAAAACGGGGTCGTGTTCGTGATCGTGGTCGTGGTGAATGAATTCTTTCCTAATTTATTTCTTTATGTTGTGGTGGAAAAATGTTTAAGTTAATAGTGTGGACAAATGTTTTTTTAAGGTTTATGGGACAAATGTTTAAGTTAATGGTGTGGACACACCTTTTTTTTAAGGTTTGTGCTGGAGAAATAAAAACCGTGCCGGCGGGTTCAAATTTCAAATTTTTGCAAGTACAATTGCATTGATTGACTTGTACTTATACGCTATAACAGCCAAATTTGACCACCATCATATAAATACACTACTTCTCTCTACAAAACAACATACAAATAGTTCTATTACTCTCCAAAGCTCATATAATCATAGAATCCATCTAACTCACCCAATAGCTAAACAACAATGAATTCATTTGATTCAAATGAAGATTTGTGAATCACCAAAGATTGGTACGCGGAAACTCGACTTAGACGTCAATCCTCTGTAAGTGTGGATAGGGTAACCTTTTAGGCTAGGGTACACAACAAATTTAGGCAAGATTTTGGGAATCCAAATGGAAGAAGTTTTCAAGAAGTACATGATCGGCACCATTTAATCGAAAATGCCATACTTTCTTTCTAGCTCTCCAACCCCGGATTTTTAACACTCGCCCCTTCAACTTGTCCATTGCACAATTTGTGAGTATTTTTGTGGTTTGTTTCACGTGACCCATGTTGTTTTATCTTCCAATAAAACACCACTAATAAATGTAAGTTTGTTTTTGTAGCACGAAGTCGTGAAAGCGCGCTACTTGGAGGAAAATGGGGAAGCATTCGCTTTCGATGCAAGCTATCACTTCTTGGCCGAAATAATCCCGGAGGATAACCCGGAATACTTGGATGGGGTATCGTCCTCGTCGGAGGAAGATTGATGTCTTTAGAAGTTTTTGTATAAGTTTTGTGCGTATACATCTATGTAAGCCCTCACGAGATTATAACTCGTCCACTAGGGTTGCCTAGGGGTTCTAAGGCTTGATGCACATGCTAAGTGCATTCGTTTTTCCGTCGACAAGGATTAGGTTTTATGTTTCAATCAATGTAGTAACCAAAATTGCATGAATAAAGTAAATTACATCTTCCATATTTTGTTTTCTGTTTGGTATAAGTTTAGGTCGGCAAGGTCAGAAATCCTTAACATGCTGCCTACATGTCAGCCGGCAGTGTTGTAAATTACGTGCATGCCGACTTTACGGTAGCCGGCATGGTAGGAAATATTTACATGCCGACCGTAAGATTGCTGCCCAAGAAAGCCGGCATAATCTTCATTCAAACACCCTTCCGGCTGTTTACGGGTCGGCGTGTTCTGCATCCAAGGATCATGCCGGATAAGATGGGTCGACATCTTATTCATCGACGACTATGCCGGCGAGGTATAGCCGGCACCTTGTTCAAACGTAGACCTTGCCGACCTTTCACATATTCAAAACCAAATTTTTGGATCGAAATCGAACTCATAAGATGGATCAAAGGGTTAATCTACTAAGTTCATAATTTGAAAATTTTAATATCAATTAATTAACCTAATCATAATTTTAGTGTTAATTAACCAAGGGAATTTAGAAAATACAAGGTTAAGGGGTGGCTCGATTTAACTTCAAAATAATCAGATTTTGTCTTATTGGGTATATCCCAATTAGTTTGAGTATACCCCAATCTCGCAAGGCAATTTAAGGGTTTGGAAGTCATTGCTTCACCCTTCGCGAACAACAAGCGTAGAAATGGCATACTTTTGAGCAATTTCGTATAAATCCAATATTCATAATAAAAGTTAAAAAAGACTTGCCAAGCTATATATATTATACCTAGGGAGATTGGGGTATACCTAGATTAATTGGGGTATACCCAATAAGACAAAATCTGGTAATTATGAGGTAAAATCAAGCCACCCCTTAACCTTGTATTTTCTAAATGGCTAATATGCCCTTGTTTAATTAACACTAAAAATTCTGATTAGGTTAATTAATTAAGTAGATTAAAACTTCTCAAATTATGAAATTGAGTTATGAAATTTTGTTTTTGTTGAACTTATTTAGGAAGGTTTTTGATGAAAAAAATTTGTTTTGAGAAAATCTTTTGGAACGGAAATTAAAGCACACTACCTTAACACTTCTAAAGAGGGGATTGCAAAGATGTTGTATGAAATCATACTCAAAATTAGATCAGAAATCAACACTTTCAGTTCTGAAAGTATGAAAAGTCGGCAAGGTCGGCGATGAAGACCTTGCCGACTTTTTTTTTGACATACAGGTTACGACAGAAAAAAAGGCGACAAGGTCTTCAAAAAATACCCTGCCTGCTGTTGAAAATACCTTGCGGGCTGTTGAGAAAAATGTATTTGTCGGCAAGGTTTTCAAAAAATACCCTGCTGGCTGTTTATTAGTCGGCAAGGTCTTCAAAAAATACCTTGACGGCTGTTGAAAAATTTACAGTCGCCATGGCTATTATGAAAAGTCGGCAAGATATGCATGTCACGACCTTACCGGCTGTATTGGACGGCAAGGTCTTCAAAAAATATCCCGCCGGCTGTTGAAAAAAATTTACAATCGCCATGGCTGTTATGAAAAGTCGGCAAGATATGCATGTCACGACCTTGCCGGCCGAAGACACAGAAATCATAATTTTTGATTTCTAACCTAATATAACAATTATATAACAACCAAATCACACAACACAATGATGGGTTTAAGTTTAGATATCACTTAGAGTCTTCTTTTCGTCGGCCAATGTTGGAAAATCAATGTTGAAGATTTTCGATTGATGGAAGAAATGAAAGAACATGAAGGGGAAGAACAGAGAGATTAGAGAAGAGAGATTGGGGAAGATTAAAATTTTTTAATTTTAGGGTTTAATTTTCAGTTAATTAGTTCAAGGGTATTAAAATAAAATCACCAATTTTGACCACCCCTTAGCAAGAACACTAGGTCCAATTAATCTGGATATACTCCAATTAATCTGGATATACCCCAGTCAAGTCGGGATATTATACCTCTAGCTGTTTCGCGATGTAACTCTTCTGTGGTGTCACGCCTCTCCAATCATATATTTTGCCCGCCTCAGGTTTGGTAAAGTAGCTCTCCACGAATGGCGACGTATCCACGAGAAAAAAAATCCAAAATCTCTGAAAAATCATTGCAGTTCTTTAAATATATATACTGAGAAATGTTAGCATAGAGCTCAATAAAAATTACAGTGAAAATTTTGCTTTTCACCTGCGTCAAGTATATATGATCTTAAGCAAAGCCATCTGCTATCAAGTTGTGTAAGGACAGATGATAATTGTGCTTCAACATCACCTCTATAATCATGGTTCCCCAACACTGCAATGTACATGTAATATGGGATTCAAAAATATATACTTAAACAAATTCAATACAAAATGCCGAGTTTCATGGTTATTTATAGGCCTCATGGGAATGATGTTTACCAATATACCACTGTTTTTGCAAGCTTGGAGCTGTATAGATGTTCATAAACAATTCATGGGGTGCAGGATGGTCGATACACTTCAATCCGTAGTCGTAGAAATTATCCCCAGTAGATATCACAAAATCCATGTCTTGCATTTCTCCGAGCATCCCCATCTATATGTTATTAATTGAAATAAAAAAACTTAGCTAAAAAAGAAATAATTGAAATATAAAAATTTAGTGTACACGACGGAATTTCTGCAGTTAGAAATATTTGGATCCATATTTGGATAGAAGCGGAGTCAGAATTGAAAGTAGTAGGGGCACGAAAAAATGTGTTGGGGCAAGCAACGAGCAAATTCATAATTTTTTTTTGCTATTTGTAAAATATGCATAAATAGACTTCAGTAGTAAGTGACGACTTCAGTAGTCAGTTGGTAAGAGGGACATGATAATAGATTAACCACGGACATGTTACTAAAAACAGCCATGGCTTGTATAAGAGATGGATTGAGAAAAATTGAGATTGCTGCATTCTTTCTTAGAATATTCAACTATATATAAGCATAGGGATACTGCAATTAGATCAGCGTTACCACATTTCCTGTAACAAAGCATGATAGGGGCATGTGTTATGCTAGCTGTAGTGGCCGGTCAAAGCTGTTAGTTTCACTTAAATAAATGCAGTAAAAACAAACTGTTGAGTTAGATTTCTGATTGTTGAAACTAACAATAGGTTATATAATTAATGGTGTTTGTCAACATATAAGAAGGATAAAAAAAAATTAAAACATAACAAACGCTTCCAGCAAAACTTCAGAACTGCTCATGGTCGAACTCGTACGGGACAATCTCTTGTCTAACATCTAAAACTTCTTCGACCTCGACTGCTTCAGCTTCATACTCTTCTTCATCATCATCACTTGCTTGACCGTCTCTTAGGAGCTGCCTCTCCAACTTCTCTTCCTCATGCAATTGTTTCCATTTCTGGATCCAGGAGTCCCACTCTTCTTGCAACATCTTTCGCTTCTCCCTGTCTTTTCTGCGCAACTGAGTAACAGCATCCTGATCTTCAGTTTCATATTTCTTGCTGTATTCATCAAGGTTCTTTGAAATTTGTTCTTCCATTTCAGCCGTCAAGAAAGATGGTGGCCTTGGACGCCACAAGAACTGATGGAAGTGATCTTTTGAGATTTTGTATAGAAGCTTTCCAGTGAAAGACCAGATGTGGAACCCATTTTCCATCTCATGAACTGAAGTAACAGCAGTTGCAACATATCTTCCAGTAGGATCCCATTCGATGTTTGTCGCCATGAAATGTTCTGCAGTTGCCATTGTAGCAAGCTCATCAACATCGTAGAATTCCAATTGCCCGTTGAGACCGGAAAGAACTATAAAATGACCAGAAGGAGACCAATGTAGCGCACTAGCATTCTTTGCTTGCAGTGTTGTGAGCTTTGAAACACGCCCAGTACATGTCGCCGTCCGCATTGAGTAGAAGCTAACATCAACCTTACGGGCTTCTCCATGGATAATAGCAAATCTATGTCCTTTTGGCTCCCAAGCAAAAGCCATAATATTGTCATTCTTGCTCTCCAGCTCCAGGACCTCGATAGGAATATCTCTTTCTTTCATTCGGAAAAGCTCAAAACTAGCGCAAGTGCTTTTCCTAGTTTTTGTGTACCGGACAACCTTCACAGCAAGGTATTCTCCATTGCTTTGCCAGTACATTTTGCAGTCGGTAACACTAAAGAGATTCTTCTGCCTGAGTTCATATTTTCCAGGAATTTGAACAAGGCTCAGCCTGGCAGGTTTGTTGCCTCCATCTAGTTCAGGAACAAAGAGAGCAATGATGGGATCAGCAGGTGACCAACTGAAGTCGAGCACATTTTCAACCTTTAAAGATTTCTTGTCAATTAGAGTGAAATTCTCTGTTTCATAAACAGAGATGACATTCTTTCCAATTCTTGCAAAATACTTATCATCTTTTCCACCACCCCATCTAAAGAAGGGCCACGAGAATCCAGATACATCCCCAGTGCCACCAATAGTAAACTCATCAGCACTTCCTTCAAAATCACGCATAACTTTGCGCGTTATCACGTCAAATATATTCAAGATAACGTTGTGTGTCTCAAAACGACTGCCATATTCATGACTGCTATATGTAACCAAATATTTTTCCCCGGGAGAGAAATCAATGAGCTTAACCTGTGGATGAGCACAGCTAGAAAGACGGTCAAAGGTAGCTGCACCTCCCCACACAGCAACACCTTTCGTGTGCACCGTGGCGAAGTATGTCCCATGTGAAGACCACTGAACAAACTCTCAGTCCAGTTGGAACGATGATAAACAAGGTCAGGCCCTGATTGCCTGGGATTATTCCAGAAGATCTCAGTATCATTACCTGCACGAATAACAAATTGATCACGTGCTTTTACGTCAGTCAGCCACTGTTGCAGGTTTTCCCCAGGGATATACGGCTTAATTTCAGGCGCAGCCCACTCATCAGCAAGTTCCATGAATCTATCGAAGTCCTTGAATCCGTTGAGCGCAAGTATATGAGCTCTGTCCAATTTATATTTATTGGTCCTCTGTATTGCAAGTTCAGCTTCCTGCAATATATTGAAAACAGGTAATATAAAACAAACAAAAATATATCATTAAAAACTTTAATATGCGAGGCTGTAACAGCACTACAAGTCTACAACTACGTAGTACAAAACATTCCAGCAAGAATTTAAAGAGCAATAAACCAATTTAAACAGCAACAATAAACAGCAACAAAAAAACTGAAGAAAAAGTATGAGTGCTTAAGCTGTCAACTAGAAGTCTAGAACCACAGCTAAATCAGAAAATTATTCAGATCCAAGGATTTTTTTTTGTTTTTTTTGGGTATCATAATGTGAATAATAATGCAAAAGCTTAACCTACATCACTATCTGTTATCCGACACTGCATCATTAAGAACAACAGATATTGAAAAATCAAGATATGCTCTAAACCCCGATCCAATTAGGGGTAAACGCCTAAGAAAACATCGCTTGGATTTTTCCATTGGTTATTCTTTATCCGGAAATCCTATTTCTGATATTCATTTTTGACCCGACTGAGATTGTATTTGATTTGTGCCTATGCATTATATATTATTTTAATTCATAAGTGAATCAAGAAAAAGAGATAATACCTGAGGTGTGTCATATTCGATGAAACAATACCCAAGAGATTTCTGTGTTTCAGGATCAACAGGCATCCATAACTGACCTTCATCGGTAACACCAGATATCCTTTTGATTACTCCAATCATCTTATTATACTTTTCAGCAGTAACTACCGGAAGATTATCAACAACAATTATATTACCAAACCCTGATTTATTCTTTAAATCATATTTATTATTCAATTCTTCTTCATATTCATCATCATCACTTGGAATGCCAAAATCTTCACCTGATGGTAGCTGAATGGAATCTAGATCACCTCGGAACGCTTCAATGTCTCCCATTGACATAAGTTCTGCCATATTTTTTTCTTTCTGATATCTTCTTTTCAGTAAATAAAAACTAAGAACAAGATATATATAGATATAAAGTTGGAGAGTGTGTGAGTTTTTTACTAGTATTAAACGAAATAAACGCGTTATTCCAAATATAGGTATACTGTTTCAAGGGTATAACCCTAATACTTGGAGGCCAAGGAATCCCAAATAAATAATAATTCTTGGAGGCCAAGGAATCTCAAATAGTAATAATAAGCCTGTTTGGCTCCAGATACTCTGTGCAAGGAGTTCTCTTGTATCTCGGTTCCGGCCAGTCAAATTAATCTCAAATTGTTTGACACGTTTTTAATCTTTAACTACCATAAACCAAATTTTCGGGAGGCTAAATGTTGGCTTAAAGAAGATTTTATAAGAGGAAAGAAAAGGAATTTCAAAGAAAGCTCAGACGCTCAGATAATGATCCGCAGAAATCGCCTCCTCTGGGTTAATGAGTTCAAGCCTAAAAAGCCTGGATATGAATTGACACCACTTACAACCAAGAAATCCGTTTCTGCTAAAATGTCCTGTTACCGAGAATACCCTCAGTTTCCTCCTCTCTCTCTTCATTCTAGCATAATAGATCAGCCCTTGGGGCATTGGAAGATGTGTGACAACAATTCTGAATAGAATTATCTTAAGGCTAATCAATCAACCTATATTGATTCTATATCTTCCTGCAATCCGGTAATACATAATCCCATCATGAATAATTATAGCATTATAATAATTGCAAGTCCAAGTGACAGATTCAAGGCATAAAACTTCTTCATATACCTTTCATTCACCCAAACTAAATCTTGAGCATAACCTTTCAGTTAGTTGCTGAAATACTTGATAATCAAATTATAGTTAACTGTCAGACAGTGAGAGAATGAATGATTTCATGGTTTCAAGATGTACAAAATGTAGGTGCCGCGGATCTTCAGAGCTCGAGAGAGTTATTAATGGTAGGATGCTGGATAATATGGAAAGAGAGATGCGACTGTGTCTTCCAAGATAAATCCCTCAACCCTATGAATACTCTTCTAGAATCCAATATCAACTGCTTAGTTTTAATAACTCTGTGCAGGATAAATTAGTTGATATCACTTATTCAGACTCAATTTCTGCATCTCTTGATAATCATGCATATGATAACTTGCATAACTTCCTTATAGAAAACATAGGCTCTTTTAATTTATTTTTTGATGCATCATTTGATCAAGATACTAATGATTGTGGTACTGGCATTATCTTGCGCAATATGGCACGTGACTGCACAGGGTTCAAAGGAACCTATGCAGCTGGAGTAATTGATGCTGAAACTGGAGAATGCATGGCAATACTAGAGGGATTAAAGTGGGCTAAAGCCATGGAGATGGACAACATTCATATAGTTGATGATGTTGAAGTAGGTGTTAATTCTATTAATAATAACTCATCACTTGTAAGATGGGAAAATAGAAAGCTCTAGCGAGAAATTAAACTTCTATTTGAGTCTTTTAATTTATCTAAGATCGGTTATGTAAGGAGAACTGCTAATCAGTTAGCTGATTCCATTTCTAAGAGAGCTAGGAAGGATAAGCTAGTCATTGAGGAGTTTAGTATTGATCTTATACATATGGATCCTTTGTTATCCAGGTTCTTTGATCCTGATTAATCAATGAAATTTTAAGTTATGTAAAAATCAAATAAGGACATTTTCGCCATTACGAAAAATGATTGGATAGGGGGCACTACGCAAGTACTTTCTAGTGACCTTGGTTTTGTCCTATTATCTATACCCCGGGATTTTTTTGTATTCCCCGACGAACGATGGTTCTCTCAATAAGGCAGGTACACCGCCCTTGCAATTTGTATAAATGTACAACGTGATGTTCTCTACTCTAACGTCCCTTCTCCACGAGGATAAACCCTAAATTTATCGCTTCATTCTTCTGGTGCAAGTCTTTACTACGACAAAGATGACAAAACGTTCTTATTCTTTAGGTAATCAAAGTCAATGGTATCATGTTGATTTTGTTGGAAAACGATTAACAAAAAAATAATTTTTTAAAGTTTTAATAAAAAATTATAATTTGTTGTTTTATTTTGTGAATGAAACTTTTTAGTCCCACATCGTGGAGTTTCCAATTTTTAGTAGTTTTAAGAAACTATATAAACCTTTTAGTCCCACATCGGGAAGTTTTTCTTCTTAAATTGTATTTGTCAATTATATAAAGAAATTCACTACTTTTGTAAAATCTATGGGAAAGGGGTTGCTCTATATTTTAGAGGGACCCCTAAGGGAAAATATTTTATAACGGTTTTTAAGCATTCGCGATTTTCCTTAACGGTTTTTTCGGAGTTGCCAAGCTCAAGTTGAGCATCTGCTACATATGCTAGTAGTAGGTGTATTAGGGTGTTTTATCCTGGAGATATCCGTCTTGTGAGGGCTATAGCATCACTCTTGAGTGTAGCCGGGCGCTAATGTCTTAAGGACAGCGTGTTGAACACGTGACTCACTCTATTTTCCAAAGTTTTGCCTTGTTGCTGTTGCGGAGATACGGGGAGCTTGTTCGTTTCGTCAAAGCAATCACTTCCATTATAAAGGAGCTAAGTATCAATAACTTTTGCTTATTTGATTTTTCTTTGTTTTTGATTATTGCACCCAACAATCTTAAGACATTAGCATTTGTAATAATCGAAAACGATTGATTGGTTTGTGAATCATGGATGTTAATTGTGGAGTGAAAAACAAAAACGAATTTCTGGTCAGATGTAGAGTTTCAATTTTATCTTTTAATCTAGAAGGAATTTCGATGAACCCTTTTGACACAACGTAGTAGACATCCTGATAGTTACCCGCGTAAAATTTCAGAATTTTTGGAGTTGTAAAAGTATTTTTTTGATATTTTACAAAACAGAAAAACGTTTCTGAAAAATTCTGACGAGCAGAAAATTGTTGTTAACTAAATTAATTTTTGTGGGGTAACCATGAGTTTTTTGAAACGCTGATTCAAACGAAGTTTGTATATATAGATGTTATCTTCAAAACTCATATTTTACTTTCTGATTTGGAATTGTGATTTGTGAATAAAGGTGTCATCTCCGAGGGACATGGCTAATAGCCGCATGTGGTTGGAAACAAATCTTCCAAAGATGGCAAAGGTGAGAACATCGAACGCAACTCTAAGCATGGTCTTCATGATAAAGGTATATTTCGTAAACCTGAATCCGGAATTACTTTAGTTAAGGGTGAGTGTTATGTTTGTAAAATTTTCCACGCGCAGCAGTAAATTGTAGACAACATAAAAACCTTAATAAGTAGAAAGTTAATGCTAATTTAGTTGAAACAAACTAGAACGAGTTTGGTGGCATGATGTCGGAAGTTATTTTAATAACCAATGTGAGAGACCAGTAGGTGGACTCTGGAGCCACCAAGAATGTTTGTTGAAACAGAGACCTGTTCACCTCCTATCATAGGATAGGGGATGTCGAGAAACTCTTATTGAGTAACTCATATGCAATAGAGGTTGCATAAAAGGAAAAGGTCGAGCAGAAGCTCATATCTGTAATATTCTCACATTGAATGAAGTTTTCATGTTCCGAGCATATGCGAAAATCTTGTATCTTGTTCTGTTGTAGATGGAAAAATATTTAAGATCTTAATTGAATCTGGAAAACTTGTTGTAACTAGGCAGTGATTTTTTAAGCAAGAGTTATAGGACTTTGGGTCTATATAAGCTTAACGGAAAAACTGATGATGTGAACGTAGTTGATTCTTGTGATATCTTTGTGTGATTGATTGTTTTACGTGGTAGACTTGGAACCGTAAACTTATAAGTCAATGCTTAACTGGCTAGCATAGGCTTCGTACCCAAATTTAGTTTGGATTTTGAACACAAAAGTGAAATCTGTGAAGAATCAAAATATGCTATAAAATCTTTTAGCACAAATGTTCAGAGTAATTCTAAGCCTTTAGAATTAATTCAGTTAGGCCTAGTTGACATGAGTTCAACCCAAAACCACTGTGGTAAAAGATGGTTATAACTTCCGTAGATGATTGTACGAGGTACTATCTTGTATACTTGCTTAGGATAAGGATGACGCCTTAGAAGCCTTAAGATGTATAAACTTGAAGTTGGAAACCAATTAGAAGCCTTGAACATAACAACCGTATCCTTAAGGAGATGATAATTTCCATGTTGATTAGTTCAGGATTACCTGCGGCCTTGTGGGGGGAGGCAGTCCTCTTAACTAGTATATCCTGAATAAAGTACCCTTTTAAGAATCAGATGAAACTCCATATGGTTTATGGAACGGTAGATGACCTTCTTATGAATGTGTCAAAGTGTGGGGGCGTTTGACTAAGATTGTAATTCCTCTTCCTAAAAGAACTAGATTGAAACCAAAAATGTTGATTGTGTTTTCGTATAGGGTATATTGAGTATACTTCTACAAATAGATTTTTGGTTGTGTGTTCTGATTTTTTCTGACATTGGTGTGAATATTATTACGGAATCTAGGGATGCTGAGTTCTTTGAACATGTTTATTCTAAACCTGTACCTCATTAGAGATGTGTTGTTGATCCCCTAGATTTATCTTCAAATAGTCAGAACTTATTTTAAAGGAAGATGAAGTTGATGTTGAGCCTAAGAGAAGTAAAATAATTAGACTTGAGACTTCTTATGAAACCGACTTCATAACATGCCTAGCTTAGTCTGAGCCACAGACTTGTAAAGAAGCCTTAATATCTACTGAAACCCCATTCTGGTAAGAAGCTTCATTTAGTGAAATGGACTCAGTCCGTTGGAACCAGACTTGGGAGCTTGCTAGTTTACCTCCAGGTTGTAAGACCATGGGATGTAAATGAGTCTTTAAGAGGAAACGATAGGTAGATGAAACTGTGGAAAAATATTAAGCTAAGTTGGTAGCTAAAGGCTATAAACTAAAAGAAGGTGTAGATTTCCTTGATTCTAATTCAATTGTGACGGAAATTACTTCCGTTGAGATACTAATTGTTATTGCTGCCATAAAGAACGTAGAGATACATCAGATGGATGTTAAGACAGCTTTTTCTAAAACCGTGAATTAGGTAAAGAAATTTACATAGATCAACCTGAAGACTTTGTAGTGAAAGGTTGTGAATACAAAGTTTGTAATTTGAAAAATCTTTGTATGGTTTTCAAATAAGCACGTAAACAGTGACATGGAAAATTTAATCATGTGATAATGGATAGTGGATTTAAATTAATGAATCTGACAAGTATGTCTACAAGTAACTTGTTAAGGATGTCTGTGTAATTGTATGCTTGTATGTTGATGATATGCTTGATACAAACATAGATGTGATCAATTCCACTAAAAACATGCACTGAATGAGAACATTGACTTGAAAGACTTGGGCCCTTTTGATGTAATCTTAGGGATGAGGATTAGAAGATAATCAAACATTTATAAGTCTTAGTCGTTCTCATTATGTTGAGTTGTGCTTAAGAGATACAATCAGTCTGATTGTAAACCTGCTTGTACTTCGTACGATTATTCTTGTAGTCTCAAGAAAAATAAGGGTAGTGGAGTATCTTAACTTGAATACTCAAAAGTTATAGGATGTCTGATGAATTTAATGAACTGTAAGAGTCCAGACATTGCCTATATTGTGAGTAAGTTAAGTGGATATAATTGTAGTCCAGAGCAAGAGAATTCAGATGCACTGAGTAGAGTATTATGGTACCTAAAATACTCTTTTGATTTATGAAAGGTATCTTGTTGTCCTTGGGACTTTATGATGCAAACTGGATAGTTGACTCAGAGGAGTCTAAGTCTACGAGTGGATATGGTTTCACTCTAACATGTGGGTTTGTTGTTGGAAGATTTCCAAACAAACATATCGCTCAATTCATTATGGAATCTGAGAGTATTGCGTTAGATAAAGCATGAGAGGGGGCCGAGTGCCTAAGATGCTTTTTAGAAGACATTCCTCTTTGGCATAGGCCTGTGCCAGCTATATCTATACATTGTGTTAGCCAAGCTATAATAGTTAAAGCAAAGAAATAACTAATCTCAATCGGCGTTATTTCCATTGATTGGATAAAGTCCAAGAGAGAATATCGCGCAATCTTTGACGAAAGGTTTGTACAAAGAGATAGTTAAAAATGCATCGAGGGGGTTGGGGCTTAAGCTCATATATTAAACTTGCCATGAAGGATACTCAACCTTGCTGACTGGAGATCCCATGATCAAGGTTTCGAATGAGACAACTAATTTGTGGTGGGTAAAGGTAAACACTATCAGAGATTTTCATTCTCTGTCCCTTCCCTATGGTGTAGACGTGATAGTGTGACTGCATGTGGAGGATGACTTTTTAATAAGTCTTAATGAGTTCTATAGTTTCAATTTAAGATTGAAGTGGGGTGTAGCAGTAACACTCTTTATGGAAACTCACCTATCTGAATGAGGAAGTGGGTCGCTTCCTGTGAGAATATGAGCTGATTCTCTAGAGCATTCTGAGAAACAGGATACGTCCAGGGCCAAAACGGACAAAACGGCACGAGCTTGGCAGCAATCTTGGAGATTTACCGTGGTTGTTATCACGAATTACATCAAATGCTAGCAGTTCAAGACATAGTTCACTGTCTCTAGCAAGTAATTCTGGTAATATCTCACTAAGCAAAGGTTCAAGACCTCATGGACACCTCTGCCTAAAATGGTATTTCCTGCGTTTTTTATGTGATTTTCATTTTGATGGTTTTGGTATTACTGGAACTTAGGACCTAAAGGTCACTAAGGGTTCACTAGTTCATGCTTTTTCACTTTGGTGAAAGATACCTATAGTCTCACCATGTGAGAATTAAAGATGAAAGCTCTCAATACTAGTATGATTTATGCAATCCATAGTATGACCCTGGGGTCAACACACTTTTGTGTGAGGGAGAGGACGTAGAAATGACTAGTATGATTTCAACACTTGCACGATCAGTCTGTTTGGATCGTGAGGTTGGGATGTTTATTTACCAAGATCTATCTGTGTTTTCATGTTTTATTGAGTTTTCATTCATGTGGGGGATTGTTGGAAAACGATTAATAAAAACATAATTTTTTAAAGTTTTAATAAAAAATTATAATTTATTGTTTTATTTTGTGAATGAAACATTTTAGTCCCACATCGTGGAGTTTCCAATTTTTAATAGTTTTAAGAAACTATATAAACCTTTTAGTCCCACATCGGGGAGTTTTTCTTCTTAAGTTGTATTTGTCAATTATATAAAGAAATTCACTACTTTTGTAAAATCTATGGGAAAGGGGTTGCTCAATATTTTAGAGGGACCCCTAAGGGAAAATATTTTATACCGGTTTTTAAGCATTCGCGATTTTCCTTAACGGTTTTTTCGGAGTTGCCAAGCTCAAGTTGAGCATCTACTACATATGCTAGTAGTAGGTGTATTAGGGTGTTTTATCCTGGAGATATCCGTCCTGTGAGGGCTATAGCATCACTCTTGAGTGTAGCCGGGCGTTAATGTCTTAAGGACAGCGTGTTGAACACGTGACTCACTCTATTTTCCAAAGTTTTGCCTTGTTGTTGTTGCGGAGATACGGGGAGCTTGTTCGTTTCGTCAAAGCAATCACTTCCATTATAAAGGAGCTAAGTATCAATAACTTTTGCTTATTTGATTTTTCTTTGTTTTTGATTATTGCACCCAACAGATTTACCAACGGAGGTATTGTACGAGATCTTCATTCGTTTCCCGTCGTTAGAACCAGTGTATAAATTCAGGTGTGTATCAAAGTTCTGGAATTTTCTTTTATCTGACTCATATTTTATCACCAAGTTTTTCAATACTATTAGCATCCCATGGATCTTAATGTATGATCCCTCAAAGCAACAAATCCAACTCTATCTAGATCGTAACCACAAATTCATAAACCATCATGACGGTTTATCCTTTAAATCCTTTTAGCTTCATCTGAAGCACGGATACGCTTCTTAGATTCATGAGCAATGGTTTAGTACTTTTTTCAGTGTATTCGTCACTAGATTACGCAACACGTTCTAAAATTACTGAGTTCTTTATATGCAATCCCCTGACCAAAAAATGGGTATCCCTCCCTCAACGACCATATACTCTTCAGGATGATTATGACCTGCGCACTAATCCTAAAAAATATTATAGCAGCTGCCCTAAATTGGTATGTGAATCCTCGACAACGGCACTTAGTCAATCTATATGCAAGTACAAGGTGGTTTATACCTGTTCTGTTGATTCAGAAAACAAATATAGCTTACAAATCTTTTCTTCTGACACGGGTGAATGGAAAACGTTTCCATGGCCCGAAGAAATTTGGGTAGAGGTGTAAAACGTGTTGGCCCATCACAGCCCGGCACACGAAATCGCATGTTTCACGTGCCATGTGTCATGCTGTTCTGTGCTGTGCCAACGATTTAAACGTGTTGTGTCGTGCTGTGCTTTACTAGTCAAAAGCTAAGCACAGCACAGCCCACGGGCACTGCACAGGAATAAACGTGTTGTGCCGTGTTGGCACACTTGTTATAAACAATTTGAAATCATTTAATGTATACATTATGTTGGACATTATCACGAGAATTTAAATAGACAACATATCATTTCAAATTATTTCAAGTAAAATTAACAAGTTTATTCAATAAAAAAAATAGCCTATCAAATATAAAATTGGATCATTGTCATGTAAATTAATGTTATGGTCAAATATAGGTAACGACATTATAACAACGATATTGGAATATATTTTCCAAATATTTAGATATTATATGTGTTGTTATAAAAGTAAGCCAACATAAAATGTCAAAAACTAGCTTGAATAGTGATTTTTTTGTGAAATATACACAAAATGTGATGTATTTTGCCTTGTTATATGGTATACTTGTGCATACTATGACGTGCTTTCTTAACGTGTTGTGCTTGGCTAGGCCACGTGCTTATCCGTGCCGCGTGTTGTGCCGTGCTACTGTGCCGATTAAGCTAACCCAGCATAGCCCATGAAACTAACGTGTTGGGCCGTGCTGGGCTGAATCACGTGTTGTGCTGAGCTGGACTCAAATTTTCGCGTGCTGGGCTGGGCTTTGCTTGTGCTGGCACAACCCAATTTACACCTCTAAATATGGGGGCCTAATATATGGCATGATTTTTCTCAAGTGAAAACTACAGTGAGACCCATTCTCACACATTTTTTTACTGAGAAACCCACAGACAGAAAACTGAAGGCGCGCACCCATTTTTTACTTCCTAATTACAATATAATATAGTCTTAGTTTTTGTTAGATTAATTTTCGATAACACTTAAAATCCCTTTCTGAAATGACATCGGACCAGGGTGTTCCATGATCCAAATCTAAACTTTGTCTATAATAATTGAGCCTTTTATCTAGACTCTCTTATAGTTCGTCTTATGGGATCCGATCCAACTTTCTGGTGTATATGAATATTGTTGCGTGATGCTTCAAAAACAAACAAACAAAAAAACAAAGAATATTGCTATGTGCAACAGTCTGGCATGTAAGAAAATGGTAATCTCCTTTAATGTTTTTTTTCCTTTCTCTGATACATGGCATCTGTCGAAAGACTCCAAATCTGTCCCCTCATAGATCTGAAGAGCAGACGTAGCCCAATCCTATATCCTAGATTTGAATAATCCGTTGAGATGAAAAATGAAAAACCACCAATTTAACCTGGCTTGATTGGGGTATATCCAAATTAATTGGGATATACCCAATTTTAAAGGGACTCTTTTTGAGGGTTTTAGGGGGAGTCATAATGGGTAAGTTAGAAAACCCCCTTATCCTTTAAAAACCTATTACCCTAAATCAGTTTTAATTTTCTTTTTATTTCATCTTCTTCTTCTCTTCTTCTTCTCCTCCACAACCCTACCGGCTCCATCACCCCTACCATCACCAAAACTCGTCGATGAATTCGCTAAAATCGTCGATTCGAAAACTCCGATTAATCTTCATTAATGGATCTGCTAGCCAAAAAACAGAAAAATACTGTTCATTTAGCCAAAATGGATATTTGACCCAGAATCTTTTTTATTTATTAACCTGAAGAGACAAATATATCCCTATCTTCTTCAAATAGATACTGGACTGAAGAAGAACAAAGTAATCAAATAAAAACAGAGTATTTCATTGCAGATCAAATAAAAACAGAGTAAAAAAACCAGAATACTTAATTGCTCTGTTTTACGAATTAAAACAGAGCAAAAAACAGAGTGCGTGAAACAGAGCAAAACAGAGTGCGTGAAACAGAGCAAAAAACAGAGTGCGTGAAACAGAGTGCGTGAAACAGAGCAAAAAACAGAGTGCGTGAAACATTGCAGATCCTTCATCTCTGCCTCATGCCAACCACAATTGCCATCACTTGCACATCTGTAATGTCATCTCCTGCATCATTCCATTGCAATACCAACCAGTCCACCTGACACTACACTAGAACCAGTTTCTCCATCATCAAAACAACACCACCACTACCCATTAACTACATTACTGCCACCAGATCCAACAACTGTAGCTGCAACTAATAGCATTACCTGCATCATTCAAATAAACAATGTTAGACAGATACAATAACAACAATTGCTTAATTTTGCAAGTGCAACTGAAATTTTTGTTCTAACTCACAATAAGAGATGGCCTGTATAGTATTCATTTATAACATAAGTGAAACACTCTTTAGCAGAGTTTGCATTTCTTTCATTAATCCAAACAAAGAATACTCTTTTAAATACAATCTATACTAATCTCACAATTGTCAATTCCTCCCCATTCATCAACTGGCATAATTGTTTTCGGCACGACATTCTTAATATCAGCACAAGACGTAAGCAGATACATTAAGCAATAAATACATCACGCACCTGGTTATATCCAGCGGTGCGACCATTATTCCAACTTTAGTTTCAGTAATCAACACAGGATGTACCTGTGTACGTCAAGAAATAGTACAGGATGGCATGTACTTTCCCATCTATCTGTTCTTTTTCTTCGCATAACTTGAGACTATACTTTTTAAAATAAGAAAATTAGTAAGGCTTATGTAATTGTGAAAAGAGATTATACTGTTACTGCATTATCAGTAAAACAAAATTTAACACATTGCAAAATTCAACACATTGCAAAACATAATGAAACTGGTTTCATCATAGCCTAAATATCAGTGAAACCAAATTTAACCAAATTTAAAACAGGATGTAACTGGTTTCATCCTAGTTTAAACAAGGGTGAAAACAAATTCAAAAAATTTTAAAACATGATGAAACTGGTTTCATCCCTGCCTAAATATCGATGAAACCAAATTTAAAACACGATGTAACTGGTTTCATCCAAGCTTAGTTTAAACATGGTGAAAACCGATTAAAATTTTTTTAAAACATGATGTAACTGGTTTCATCTCAGCCTTAATATGGGTGAAAACAAATACAACCCAATTCAAAACATGATGTAACTGGTTTCATCCCTGCCTAAATATCGATGAAACCAAATTTAAAACAGGATGTAACTGGTTTCATCCAAGCCTAATTTAAACATGGTTGAAAACCAATTACAGATTTTTTAAAACATGATGTAACTGGTTTCATCCAAGTTTAAATATGGGTGAAAACAAATACAACCCAATTTAAAAACATGATGTAACTGGTTTCATCACAAAATTAATCTGAATAGCTTCAAATGGACATTTCTATTCCAACATTAAAACAAACAAAACACACCCCAATTAGACAACTGAATAAGAAAGGAAGAAATAGAACAAAAAAAAGGGCAAAAAAGGTGGTACCTTGACACAGATACCACATCCAATACACAGCTCCTCAGAGATGTAAGCAATCTTTCCAGCTACAGTAACCTCAATACACAATTTCTCTGTTGAAAACCCAAGTTAGGAAATTGAACAAAACCCTAAATTACAAAGATTTAATAATTCAGAATAAGCCCCAAATCCGATTTAAAACAAAGAGTTGTTCAATTAGGGTTAGCAGAAGATGGAGAAACCGATTTCTGATAGTGTTGATTTTCACTGTAGATGGTGAGAGACGTTGATGGTGGGTATGAGAAGATACAGAAACCGATTTGAGAAGACCCCAAATTCTTATTTTTGATGGTGAGAGACGTTGATTGTGTATGGTTATGGAAATGGTGGAGAATGGGATCGAGAAATTGATGAGTTCTGGTAATAAAATCATGAAAAACAATCAGGATCGAGAAACTTACCAGTGAAATTGATGGAAGAAATCAATGGATTCGGTGGAGAGCAGTTGAAGAAGGGTTTTGGAGATAATTGATGGTGGTGCTGGTGGTGGTGATGAAATCTTTTTGAAGAGAGATTTTGATTTTTCCACGGTGGTGATGGCGGAGATGGAGAACGAGATGTTTCTGGTAGAGGGTGGCGGAATTTTTGAGAAGATGAAGATGAAGGCGTTTTTTAGGTTTTTTGAAGAAAGAAGAAGAACGTGTCGAGGTATAGGTGGACGTGGCAGGATAGTTGTGTCTATTTCACACAAAAGATTCTTTTGGACAATTGACCCAGACTGAAAGCTTACAAGTCCATATGGCCCAGAAAACACAAAATTTTGGCTATATAGCCCATTTTCTGTATATTTTAAGCAAATTAGGAGATATGAGTGTATACCCATACATGTTTAACCACCATTTGGAGTCAAGTGGTACATTTAGAATAATATAGTCAAATTAAGCACACACTTGAGCAATAAACAATCTACAGTATTTTGAAAAGATCCCATACGGGCCATACCCACTACCATTGGGCTAAAATACGTTAGAAAAATACAAAAAAAAACTCAAATACACTAAAAAGAACACAAGAACCTCTTCACTAACTTTGTAGGGCAGAACTTACTTATTAAGCCAATATCAAACAATGTGGTTATTTATGATGGACAGTGCTGGGAGTTCTGTTGGCCAAAGCTTTAGCACTAGTGGTTGGGCAATTTGTAGAAGTGCATTTCTTTGACATCGGAATGAAAGCTCTTCCAATTTTTGGGTTTGAATGTTGTATGCAAAAACGCAGTTGGTAATACCAAGCAAAACAACATTCTTGTCTAGTGGATTGAAACCAAGAACATCTGAATGCTACATGCGTTTAGGAATATCACTTAGCTTTAGATTGTCTCGTGAATTGAAACCAAGAACACGTGAAAATATCATGCCTTCGAGAATATCACTGAGCTTTATATTGTCTAGTGGATTGAAATAACCAAGAACACTTGAAAACTTCTTGCGTACAAGAATATGATAACTTAGATTTATATCTTTATGCAACAACTGCCAGTTCTCCTTAAGCACCCAGACACTCAAACTCAAGTCGATTCTCCTAGCATAACAGATTAAACCTTCAGACACATTAAGACACTGACTGCTATGTGCACCACCACCTTGTACCTGGCCAGCCGGCAATTCAGTCAACCTACATTTATTTTTGTTTACATTGTAAGCTAGAATTTTGTTTGTATTTGCAATCCAAAGCAAATCCCCATTATGGCTAACTAAACCGCCAAAGGACCTCCCAACCGATATCTTCAGGGCATGAAACTTCACAGATCGTCCATTCACTGGCATCAGAAGAAAATATATGAATACTGAATATTCTCCTTTCCTCTCCAAATTCAGGTATCCGCACAACTTTGTAATTTGTAGATGGAAAGCACTCACATATGAAACCAGTCATAGTCTTACAATTAGATACAACATCTTTGGGTGGTGGAGGAAGCAAAACCCATTTTGCAGTGAGAGGATTAAATACAATATAAGTAATCTGATTAAATAGTGATGTTGAAAACACAACCAAACCATTACTTGAACCCATAGTTACTTGGCATGAATTTCGATCGTGCCCCAACAGATGCTATTGCAGATGAAAAAACCTTAGGAGCAGTTAAATGATCATCTTTGTGTGAACAAATAATGTGAGCTACAGCCCATAGGACAGATTTAGATGAGCTGTTATGTTTCATCCACTTTTTGATAAAATAAGGATTAGATAGAAGTGAAAATCATTCCTTCGAAACACACTTAAACTTGAAGATCAAATTTAAAGGAAGAAAAACAAAGATTTCAAACAGATATCCGCTGCTAGGTTAGTATATTTGCAGCATTCAGATGACGGCAGTTCACACGATTTCCGAAGTAATGAACTACAGAAACTAGAAGAATAACTCAACTTCCGCCTCTTATTCATCAACATCTTCGGAATAAAGCAAAATACAGAAGAAAGAAAAAAAAAAGCCAGAAGAAGGGTTCTTTAGAACTGAGAAGAAAAATTATAATTACAGTACTAGGAATGCACAATATACACCACAAAATTTGAAACTCTACATGCTAGGAATGCCAAGTTTATTCACGAACGGTACTTCAATACCTAACTAAGTTCAATGATTAAGGAATGTCTATGTCACCGATCAAAAAAAAAAAAAGAAAAGAAAGAAGGAATGTCTATGTCAAGCTTCTATTTCCTCTGTTTCTCGCTGTTTCCATATATTTTTCAAGCAATCAATTGCCACGGGTGGCATCTCTGTTGTACGCGGCCCATACCCGCATCAGTAACGCTAAATGCCTGGGAATTTCTTGGATGACCACCTCTTTACGTCACCAAGTATTTCTTCCTTTCTCCTCTAGTAGACATTTCGACAAAAATTAGCCCACTATTTATAGGTATATTCCGTTAACTAGGACCCTAGGACTTAAGTGATTTCGCACATTAAAACCCTAAATATATTCTTACCAAAACAAAGTCTGATTAGAACCTATTGTCTAGATTTCTTTAGTCTTGGAAGGAGAATTTTTCAAGGACTTTGGGGAGGTAGCTATGGGCCAAAAATTGTGCTAGCTAAACTGGGATGTTTAACTTAGCGGACGTTTCTAGCTTAATGTAAACATTTTGGTTTTGAGATGGTGGGTCATCACATAGCCTAGACTTCGGTCACCGCCGGCGCTTGACACTTATGACAATTTTGCGGCAGGCTTTCGTGGCCCATACTTATATGCCAAATTGGGTTGTTTACAAATGCATTATCGTATCTGAAGTGAATTAATTTGTAAAGAATCGGAATTTTTTACCTAATTTCGAAACCAGCTACCTGACATATTACAACACCAAAAGTAATACTATCGAGCTCCTGAAGAAGCTAATAACTTGGCTTTCGGAGGAAATGGGTTTTGAAGTGCATACTAGAGGAGGTACGTGGAACTAGTGTTGGCCTTTGGAACAATGCATGGGTTATATATATTTCCATGTAACTAAGGCAGATTTTGTAATCAATCACCAAAAACACAAGCAAAATAAGTTCAAACGCTTTTATTATTGCAAGATTATAGAAAACAGGGAATCCAACCCTCCCTAGTGGGAGTCAACCCCCCTACCTCTCGCCCGCATTATGGACGAAAGGGGTGAGCGGGTATTACAGTGGAACCATCAAGCATTTGCAACACTTGGAATGCTTTGTTCGTTTCTAAAGAAATTTGCAGGATCAACTTTAGTCTTCACACGAACTAATCTGTCATAGTTATTTTTGAAGTAGTTACCACCCCAGACTTTAGCTTGCAAGTAAGTTGCTGTACCATTTGTACTTTGACCTATATCAACATCTCTGTAGTTCACATATGCTGCTCTTGGATTTTTAGATACATAAGGTGCCATATACGCATAGAGTCTTCTCATCCAGCTTACTCGTTCTTCATTTTCTGCTAAACCTCCCCAATGTGTTAGATACAGGATTTGGTATATATTTCCTTCTCTATGTGGGAAAGGAATTGATGATTCAGAAATGTCATCCATTTTTCCACCGTAAGGAACAAAAATCAAAAGAGGGTAATCTTGTTCCAATAATCTTTTCCAAATTCCATCAAATCCCACTGTTGGAATGGGTACCTTCACGTAATCAGATTTTGCTTTGAAAAAGAACTTGGCTTGATTTCTATTGAGTAGATTTTCAAGAGGACCATTAACGGGTAACCCGTAAAAATATAGAGTAGATTGAACCCAACTCATTTCGGTACAATCATTACTCGTCAAGCCTAACTCCGGAAATCTTTGATTCATTAGACTTAAGAGGTTTTCCTTGCTTCCAAGATATATGGAGTTGAATGAAGCTCGCGCAGTTCTAACACCATTTTGATTAAAGACATCTAACAGGACTCTGATGAAGAGTTCCTCAGGAAGATTATACGCGATATCTTGCCACTTATACACAAGTGCAGTTGCACCTTGCTGTACGGTTTTGAAGATTGTAAAAACAGTTACAGTAGATGGAACCGTGACCAATTTAACCTTCCAAGAAAGAACGATTCCAAAACTTCCTCCACCACCTCCTCTAATGGCCCAGAACAAATCTTCTCCCATAGTTGTTTTGTCAAGAATTTCACCATCAACATTGACTATACGTGCATCAATGACTTGATCAGCTGCAAGGCCATATGATCTTAACAGGGTACCATAACCACCTCCACTGAAATGGCCACCAGCACCGACAGTCGAGCAAATACCACCGGGAAACCCAAGTGTTCGACTTTTTGCTGCAATGTTATAGTAAACTTCTCCTAGAGTTGCACCGGATTGAATCCAGGCAGTTTCGGTTTGTACATCAACAGAAACTGATCGAAGTTTGTTTAAATCAACGACCACGAATGGAATGTCAGATAGGTAAGACAGACCTTCATAATCGTGTCCGCCACTGCGAGTTTTGATCTGAATGTTGTTCTTTCTCGAACAAGTTACAGATGCTTGAACATGAGATTCAAGCAAAGGTGTAACTATTAAATATGGTTTTGGGGTTGTGGGTGATAATAATCTTAGGTTTTGTATAGTGGATTCTAAGATAGTTGTGTAATTCGCATTATTTGGTGTATAAACTGGTATTGAAGTTTGAGATTGTTGCGAAAGACATTGAAGAAAGTCACTCTCAAATGAAGAGTTTCCCAATGAAATGCAGAAAACAAGAACAGAAAGTATAATGAAATGAGAGCTTGAATAAGTTGTCATGTTTATATTTCTCAAGTGCTTTTTGTTTGTAAGAAGATGCACAAAGATTTGGCTATTTATAGGGAAGATATTTGATAACCCCCTGCCTCCACTTGCATGTAAACAAGTTGGCCATTGACAAATTCATCACGTTGGAACCCTTGCTTACCACAGATATAAATAAAAATTTGTCGTCTCAATCCGCACTCTTGCGTCCACTTCTATATGTCCCTTCGGGAACACCCGATTAAATTGGAATATCCACTTGTATATAATCAGCTGGCATGTCCAGACGCAAACACGGCCCGACACATAGACGAAGGCGCGGCAGTGTCTTGAAAAATCTGGATGAAACGTTATGAAATCAGCAGTATTTCACACTAATTTGCGAATGAATAAGCATGTATTACTCGTGCAACTTTTATACTAAAAAAAACGGACATTATTAGTATACAATTAAACTAAAATTCTGTGTGACAGATCATAGTCTGGTATCATTAGTGTTGAGATAATTAGTCCCACATTATTTGGGCAATCTAAGATTCTGCGGTTTATAATCCTATGGGCCTCTCCACTTATTGCCAATTGGTTTTGAGTTGGATGCCCGTATTCTAACATGGTAGCAGAGCAGGCAATTTGCGACGAGTCTTTAGACCGCGTCACCCGATTTATTGTCCACGTGTAAGACCCAACGAGGCTACATGTGAGGGGGCATGTTGAGATTATTAGTCCCACATTGTTTGGGCAATCTAAGATCCTGCGGTTTATAATCCTATGGGCCTCTCCACTTATTGCCAATTGGTTTTGAGTTGGATGCCCGTATTCTAACAATTAGTAAGTAATTAAGACGACTGGGCATGCAACACTGACACATTCCAAAGAAAGTCTGTTCATTTAGTCAATTGCGCAAATATTTTTAAAACATGGTTCTAATGGACGAGTAAAATCTAGTATGGATGAAATGGACAACAAAAAATAGCAAGAATGAATCTGGATTCATCCTGGCTTAAACTTAAAAAATAACGACGGTAAAATTGGATGCATCCTGATGTAAATTAAAAATAAAAAAAAGTATTTGAAAATTGGTAGGATGAAACTGTTTACATCCTGGCTGCTTTTACATTCTAGTCCATTTAAACAGTATCAAATTTTACATGTTTTTTTCACCCAGGAGTTGTTGTTATTGGGTTAACTGACCAATTTTGTGATTTTACAAAGGTAACAAGTTACCACCAACAAATGTTTGTGAAAATGCATTAAGAATTCGGTGTTGTCAAGTTTCGAACTCAGGTTATAACCTTCGTCACCCAATAATTTAACCTCTATATTCCATTGAGGACTACTTTATTAATAAACTGATGTTGAAAAATTAATAACAGTTACAAAAAAAAATGGATGGCTTGGAGCCCGCTTTTGCATCAATATGCGCAAGTTTTTACCATGAAAATTCACCCCACCAGAACAAATTTCTGGCTAGGTCGCTCATTGAATTAGCATTAATAACATCAGTAATCCATTTGTGCATCGCATCCCATAAGAGATTTCTGCAAGAGGGCTACTCACATGTTGGATGCATATTACTTTAGTATTAAATAGTTGGAAAAGGAAAAGATTGGATAAGATAATTCTATTTATTGTTTGTATAAATTCCGACAAATAAAATTGGAGAAGGCACTTGAGAATGAAAATAAGATAAAGAATTGTAAAATTCTTTTGGAGGAGGCACTTGAGAGTAAAAAAGAAAAAAAGTATATATAAGCCAAGAAGTGTCCTTTCGGAAATAAAAGATCTGATATGCAACTTGTGGGTGTTCAGCCACTAAGTGGGAACTGGGAACCCTACATTCCTACAGAGTTGGTGCAATTTTCCATCTGTGTATCAGGTAAAAATAGTAAAGGAAAAGTTCCACTCTTTCAAGGAATAAAGCAAACGTATTAGTGGAATTTTATTTTTGGTTTCTTGAGGTACTGTTGAATCCCGAAGTTAGCAAGAGTTAGGCGCCTCCTTGACTGTGTGATTTAATTTTCAATTTCACTTATAATATACCTAGATTTTTGATAAATATAGTAATGTCTATTTTATTTTATTTTGATAGCTTGGTACAGTGGTCCCTAGACAACTCATAAATCCCATTCATTTAGGAATTTTAGCAATTACAAGGGTTCGAATCCTGGTCTCCGCAGTGGGAGGGAGCATGAAAGCCATCAGACCACTTGATGATTCTTATAATAATGTCTTTTCGGGGCAACCAGGATTAGTGAAGTTAAAATTTATAGGAAAATTCACGCGTATAATCTAAGCCACGCATGCACAGGTGCTAACTCATCTAACCGAGCAATGGATGGAAAAACTAATGAAGGGAGGAAACACTAATTTCAATCTATTTGGGGAGGAAACGCTAATTAGCAATCTTGGGAGGGGAGGAAACGCAAAATAGCCCTTGTTTCTTCTTCCTTTGTTTTTTTTCTTTGTAACTTCCTTTTTCCTTCGTCTTTTCTTTCTTATGATTACCTTTTATTGCCTAGAGAACATGGTGAAAATAATCGAGGATAATCATGTTGTTGCCGTTAGTTGATAAGATTTTTGGAAGAAGATTCAAAGTGATTCCATTTTTAAGTTTTAAATCTGTGACGTTGTGAAAAAACGGGGGTATGTATGGGCTGTCGTAGGCTCCACAAATTAATGAATATACTTCCCACTAATTAACTGGTAATATAGCGATAGTAAGAGATCGTTCCCACTAGGGCTGCACATGGGCGGGTATGGGCGGGTATAAGCTAAAACCAACCTCGCACCCATAGGCTGCGGGTTTTTTTTTTTATAACCAACCCCGCACCCACAAACAGCGGGCGGGTGTTAATACCCGCCCGCTGCGGGTTGGGCGGGTATGGGTTTAAGTGGGTTTAACCCGCTTTATATTCAATAATCATTCACACATCTGTTTTTTAAAATCTAAAAACCATAAACATAAACATAACATTGCTAAGCTAAAACAAGTTTAAACAGTACAAATAAAACAACAGAAGGTTGCAATCATATCTCAGTCATGGTGCCAAAAGCATAACATTGCTAAGCTAAAACATGGTTTGAAAGCTAAAATAAGTTTAAAACTTAAACAATAAAAGTTTCCAGACTATCATATTCAAGTGACTCAAGTCTCTCATCCTAGCATCCTCAAGGATCAAGGACTTCCGACACGGTCTTCTTAAATAAATCTGCAACCAAATCGAAAATTATGTTAGCTTCTTTTAAGGTCTTTACTCTTTACTGAAATATACATAAAATAGAAAACAAAGAAGAAGAACATTTTGAAGATTACCTTCCTCAATGCTAGAGGAATCATCTGGTACATACTCCATTAGAAAATCAAGATCGACAGGCTTTTGTAACCAACTCTGCGTACAGAGTAACGCCTCAACTGTCCTCGCAGACAAAGAGCTTCTCCATTGGCTAAGAACACGCTTCCCTGTACTAAATGCAGATTCAGACGCAACTGAAGAGACAGGTATAGCTAATATATCCTTCGCCATATGTGAGAGTATTTTATACTTGGTGCTATTTTCTTTCCACCAAGCCAATATATCAAAATCGGGATCATTAGGAACACAATCATCCATCAAATACTTATCTAACTCTGAGTTTGCATCAATAACTGGGTTTTTTCTACGCTTTTTCTTCCTTGACTCAAGAATAGCCTCAATCGAATCATCTACCATAATATCAGGAGTTACATCCACAGCAGCAACACTAGATGACCCTTCCTCCACTGTTGAAAACATACACTTATACTCTTCAAAGAGTCTCACAAGTTCTTCCTTTACCTTTTTCATAATACTTTCAACCCTGTATTCATCGCTCTCATACAAACACTGGAGTACAAACTCTAATCCACCTTCTTTCTCTCTTGGATCAAGTATTCGGGCAAAAAATAATGCTGAATTCATATCTTCATACCTATCCCAGTACTTATTGTACTTGCCAATCATAAGAGTTGCCAAACTTGAAATATAAGGATCTGGATTTCTGGTATCTCTAAAAGCAATTAATTGTTCATGGATGATTGCTAATTGCCATAAGAATATATGTGATGTAACCTTTGTTGAAGCAGAAAACTTAGCAGTACAGTCAAAGAATACCTTAAAACACTTCACAAGGCCTCTGGCATAATCCCAATCTTTGGCATAAGGAGCATGCTGCTTAGGCTTTTTCTTCTTTTTCTTTTTCAGTAATAGCTTCCTGCCTCTTGGATTAGCATTCACACTTTCACTGTCAGATTCAGAACTAGATGAAGAGTCAGAAGAAAACTCTCCAAGGTCAGAATTATCAATATCAGAAAGTATATCTTGAATATTAGGTAAAGCAAACGATTCATCTTCAGGGAAAATATACTTCTTTTGGAAGTCTTTGTCATTCCTTGCTAACCTATTAAAAACTCTTTCGTACTTTTCAGCTGCCTCTAACATCAAATATGTGCTATTCCAACGGGTTTTAACATCTAAAATCAAACCTTTCTTGGAGTCAATCCTTTCTTTTGTACAATACTCTTTAAATGTAGCCAACCTAGTAGGAGAAGAAGTAACAAACTTCACAACTGACCTGATCCTCTTAATCGACGCGTTATATTTAAGTATTGCATCTCTTATAACCAGAGCAAGGACATGTGCAGCACATCTGACCTGATAAGAACAAAAACAAGATAAACTTAGAAATTGCATTGGTTGAATCAGAAATTAAATCATCATTTGTAATAATAATAAATATAACTTTCTTACATGTAAGTACGCAGCTCTTTCAACTGCACCTGTCCAACCAATTACACTCGTCTTCAAGTAATCAATAGCCACAGTATTAGCATTAACATTGTCAAGAGTCACAGCAAAAACATCTTCGAGTCCCCAATCCACCAAACAATTTTCTAGCATGATACCAATGGCTTTACCTGTATGACCTTTCACTAAGCAAAACATGATAATTCTCTTTTGCAACTTCCATTTATCATCTACATAATGAACAGTTACACACATATAATTGAAATTATTCGGCGATGTCCATGTATCTGTTGTTAGAGATACTCTTTGTTTGTTCGCCTTGAAATATTCTTTCAACAGTTTCTTCTCATCAATATACATTTCTAAAATGTCTCTGTAAATTGTCATACGACTTGGGACAGGAAATCTAGGCTCAAACTCTTGAAGCAAAGACCTTAAACCCTCTGCTTCAACAATTCTAAACGGCAACTCTAGCTTAATTATAAACTCCACTAAACGCCTTCTGCACCTATCATAATTATAAGAGGAAGCAGCTAGTTTAGCACTAACACCTGGCTTTGGGGGTAATAAAACAATACTCTGTTGTCCCTTCTTCCTATCAAGATTCTTAGGACATCTAGCAGCATGATTCTTCAAACTAGTTGTCCCATTCCTAACCTTTGCATCAAAAGTATTTTTACAATGATTGCATCTTGCTTGAAGAGGATTTAACCTAGTAAAATCTTTCACCCATACATCAGAATACTGTTTTGACTTCTTGTTACCTTCACATGGGGTTGTAACTTCATTTTCAGAGACATCAGGTACAGATTGAGGTGTCCCACCAGTTTCAGATTGAGGTGTTGCCGAGGCTGGTGCTGCACTTGACATTTGGCTGGAAGTATCCATAGCCAAAGCCAAAGGTTGATATGATGAACCTTCTTCCATTAACCTGACTAAAAAACATTGAACACCAATTATATTTCATACCTAGATAGTAGATACAAATGAATCATTGATCAGACAACATATTATTCAGGAATTAGTCTACACAAACACTGATTGTTTCATTCATTCGAATCATTGATCAGATTTTTGTTCTGATTCCAAAAAATCAAATTGAAACAAATCATAATTATAAAATCAAAACAAAAAATAAGAACATTATAATTAGAATTTACAGAATCACAGATGAACATTAACTCAGTGAAGAAAAACCAAAACCCCAAAAAATTTCATACCTAGGAAGTTCACATATGCAGATTAGGTGTTGAATCTGTTGATTTTTTCGATTGCTAGTGAAGATTGGAAGTTGTAGTTGTTGTTGTTGAACTGTTGTTTTCGTAGCGAATCGTAGGTGAGGAAGAAGACCTAGGAGGAAGAAGACCGAGGAGGAAGAAGGGGAAAGGGCCGAGAGGTCGAACAGAGTCTAGAGTCTCTGAAAGTGAATGAGAGATTATTAGGATTAGGGTTTCATAATGGATCGGACGGCTAGGATTAATTTTATCTAAAGGTATATATTTTGCGGGTTTTTCGGGCGGGTATGGGCGGGTATGAGCTAAAACCAACCTCGCACCCACGGACAGCGGGTATTTTTTTTCATTACCAACCCCGCACCCACAACGGACGGGTATGGACTAAAAACCCACGGGTTTAGCGGGTACGGGTGGGTATGGGTATCGTGGGCGGGTCTTGTGCAGCCCTAGTTCCCACAGTGAGATGTGTAATTGATAGGTTATTCGTATTAGCAAAATAAAATAAATAACAAAAGGGGGTTTTGGTTTATAAGATATAATTAAAAAGACAATAAGAAAGAAAGATGATTAAGGAATCCTTCGCCGTTACCAAGTGATAGCTGGATTAGTATACTTATCTATCGTTCGTAAGAACCATTCATCACCAAACGTAGAATAGCAGCTAGCTCAGTGTTATCCCCAAAACTCCTTTTACCACGGATACGGAAGCTCTCCAATATCAGATTATATTCAACCGAACCACCAAGTAGTAGCTCATCCAAGGTGTAATCCAATCGAACGCTTTAAGCTTTGTGAATTAGGTTAATCCCAGTAGTTAAACTCTTAGCTCAAGGTTTACTTGTTGGTGTTATTTTTACACACGATTCCTCCACAGAATCCCTCTGTAAGGTCTCGTGATTTCTACTTGTGTAGAGAGTTATTCGACGATTACTTATCTCCTAACTTCCACTAGCAATAGAACAACCATAGACTAATCTAGTATGCATCCCAAATCAATCTAAGAATTATTCATAAACCCTAGATATGGTAAAGACAAACGATGATGATAAAAATTATCGATAGGTTTGTATTATTAATAAAGATTTACGCGTAGAACATTGAATTCATCCTTAATCAACAAAGGTTTAGTTTCTCATGATTACACAATTACCCGGTTTCCCCCTAAAGGGGTAAACCCTAAAATATTAATGAAGAACAAAAGTATAATATGATATGATGATTTTACATGACCTAATACCTTTTTATAGGTTTACATTGCTTGGCCATCAAGTATTTAGTTCGGTTCAAGAACCCGACCCGAAAATACGAAGTAACGATCCCAAACGTGCCCTTAGGCCTTTCAAGGAGTTTATACACGTTTTCCTACTTGTTAGGTATGAGTACCCGTACGCGCACCTCAAATTCTAGCAGAAATTTTCGGAACTAGGGTATGCGTACCGTACGCGTACCCTAGTGTCTTCGGTATTCGATAAAAACCCGTTTTGGCCAAAACTTCTTCGTCCGAACTCGGAATGACCTCATTCTTTTTGAATTATTTTTATCTTTCAATTCTCTTCAAGATGGTGATGAGAAATCCTTAATTTTAATGAGTTAAGATAGGTCTTTGGCCATTCTCTTAATTTTGAGCGTTTTGTTCCTTTTCGTCGCACTTCTTCCACTTCTCTTGGACTTGGGCACTTGGGCACTTGGATACTTGGAATACTTATCTTATTAGCTATTTTAAGCACTTTGTAGATCCTTTTTTGATGATTCACCTATTAGAGGCAAATAAGAGAAAACAATAGTAATAATACGAATACATGTAAGACTAATAGCTAAAACAAGTATGGAATGGACACTAAAATCATATGAATTATGCACTTATCAGGGTACAACAACCACACCCAATATATCGATTAGCAATCTGTATGGACTAACTCTAATATACTTTCAAGAGAATCAACTAGACTCAATCTTAATAAAGTATATCAAAGAATTATAATATCTCGATCTCTCGATTTAATTCTTACTCAAGCAAATAGAAATCTGCGATTCTAATTAAATACAAGAGAGATAACTTGGATGGTACCAAAGACCAATATCCAAGTGTCAATCAATGTAAATCAACAACCAAAGGTTGGATATTCTAATTGATTGATCTAACGCACAACCTGTGATATTTCAATTATATAACTAAATATAATGCCAAAAAGAAATAACACAGACACCAGAAGTTTTGTTAAAGAGGAAACCGCAGATGCAGAAAAACCCCGGGACATAGTCCAGATTGAACACACTGTATTAAGCCGCTACGGACACTAGCCTACTACAAACTAACTTCGGTCTCGACTGTAGTTGAACCCCAATCAATCTCACACTGATCCAAGGTACACTTGCGCTCCTTACATCTCTGATTCCAGCAGGATACTACGCACTTGATTCCCTTAGCTGATCTCACCCACAACTAAGAGTTGCTACGACCCAAAGTAGAAGAATTTAATAAACAAATCTGTGTCACACATAAAAGTCTACAGTAATATATAAATATGTCTCCCATAGAAATACCTCCGAGTTTTGTTCCGTCTTTTGATAAATCAAGGTGAACAGGAACCAATTGATAACCCGGACTTATATTCCCAAAGAACAGCCTAGTAATATCAATCACCTCACAATAATCTTAATCGACGCGGCGAAAGAAGATATTGTGGAATCACAAACGATGAGAAGAAGATGTTTGTGATTAATTTTATATCTTTCCTATCGGAGATATCAATCTCAAGACAATCGGTACGATTGTACTCAATACGATAGAAACAGCAAGATCAGATCACACAACTACAAGAAAGTAGTATCGGTCTGGCTTCACAATCCCAATAAAGTCTTCAAGTCGTTGACCTACAGGGTCTCGGTAGAAACCAAAGGTGAAAGTAGAATCGACTCTAGCTTATACAACTAGTATCACACAGGAGGTGTGGGGATTAGGTTTCCAAATTGCTAGATTTCTCCCTTATATAGTCTTTCAAGTCAGGGTTTGCAATCAACGTTAGCTTGGTAACAAAACATTCAATATTCACCGTTAGATAAAAACCTGATTAGATTCAAGTTAATATCTTTCAACCGTTGGATCGAAAACTTAACTTGTTACACACAAATGAAATGCACGTTTTTAGGTTTGTGTAACCGTACCCAAACATGTACATTTGTTGGTTCAACAGTAGTTAACCAAATGGTTAGCCATATGAGCATTTTCATATTAGCCATATTCTTCTTCACCATAACTAGTTCAAATGACTCAAATGAACTAGTTAGAGAGTTGTTCAATTGCTTAGATATTATCGAAGTATACAAGACACAATAAAAGCAAAAAAAATTTGATTCACTTGAATCGATTCATGAACTTTATAGCCGCGGTTTGCAAACTTTCATTCCTTAGTTAACATAAGTATAAGTTCACGAATAATCGTTTTTAGATATAACCAACCTAAGTACGCGGACTTAATTACCCGGAATAAGCTTGTAACAAGTTTAAAAACTCCAGCAGATTTTCTCGGGAAGAGAACCTTCGTCAGTACGCAGACTGGGTTCGCGGACTAGGTTCGCGGACTCTTGTTCCGGTTTTCCTGAGCAGCAAAGTAAGCATACTTTGGTTCAAGGAATAAGGACTTATACATGTATGTGTTTCCACACAATACTTATATCCAACAATGGTTATATAATCTAAACTCTCATTTCAACCATTGAAACATTCTTAGAGGACGTTATATAGTTGTTATTCACAAACCATTTTCCGTCAAAGCCATTTTCAAGTAACTGAAACATAACATGACTTTCGTCACTAGGTAAAGATGAACTTGGCCAAAGAGAAAGCTTACCAACACATATTTCGAGAAATAGATAAGAGAGATAAACTCGGCTCGAAATAGCAAATGTGTATAATCAAAGTCTATATTACAAAACGACTTTTGTCTCAAGATAGGAGATAAAGTAGATAGACTTTTGAGTGATAGATAAGTTCAAGTCTCCATATACCTTTTAGTCGATGAAGTTCCGCCAGTTCCTTGAGTAGCTCTTCGTCTTGTATGATGATCTCCATGGATTTCTTGAGCTCAATTAAACTTTCTATCCTAGTCCGAAACTTAGCTATAGTAGACTAGAAATCAAGACTTATAGTTTTGATCACTAACATTGACAAACATGCTTGAGATATCAACGCATGCGAGTTCGACCGAGCAGTGCTCTAACACGTTGTTTCAATTTTCAATGAGTAGAGCTGATTCAATGGCTTTCTAGGCCTACTTCCATCTTGTTTGAAAAAAAAATTATTGAGAGAAGAAGAAGAAGAAGAAGAAGAAGAAGAGGAAGAAGAAGAAGAAGGAGAAGAAGGAGAATAAGAGTTTTGGGAAAAAATAAATTTTAATCTTAACCTTCAAACTACTCCGGCAAGCTTCATTTAGTTTTTTGTTGCTTGAATTGACCAAAATTTCTTGAAAATGAGAAATTTTAGAGTTATTTGGGCCATGCCAAACAAGTTCGGCTACAATATCTGAAGGACATGTACCGAACTTATCTGTAAATGTGGTTCGCCTAATGTTACTGAAAGCACAAGTAGTCGAACTTAGTTTTAATGGAGTTTTTGTTTTGTTCGGCTATCATATTTCCTGGACAAGAAGCCGAACTTTTATTATGGGTTATGCAAAGTAATGTTCGCTTAGTCGAGTCCATCATTTTTGTAGTCGAACTTTTAGTTTAAATTTAATGGAAAAACCTGAGTTTGGTCAGGAGAAAGCATTGCAATGTAACCGAACTCAATATATAGGATTTCTGAGAAAAGTTTGGTTAGGATAAAAAAGATTGCAACATAATCGAACTCGATATATAGGTTTTCAGAGAAAAGTTCGGTTAGGAGAGAAAAATTGGGACCTAACCTAATTGAGCATATAGGTTTTCAAAGAAAAATTAGGTTAGCTAGGAGAAAAAAGATTCAACTTCACCGAACTCAGCATTTTTTCCTTACGGACTAAAGCCCGGTTAAGAGAAAAAAATATCAGACTTGACCACACACAATACTGTACCTTGATTAAAATTTTAACTTCACTTTTTCATTTTTTGTTTTCCCATACATTGGAAAAATGAAGAAAAAAATAAAAAAAAATATTAAAACTAAAACAGAAAATGGAAAATGGAAAAAGAAAAAGAAAACTAATAACCTAATGGTCCCAAAAAAAAAATACCATGATGCCAAAAAAATCGTTCATAACAAGAGTTTGGTTCCCCATAGCCATAACAGGATTTCTAGCTCTGTCGCTACCGACCCCCAACTAGTTCATAACAAGAGTTTGGTTCCCCATGGTCGATTTGAAGAACCCCCACTATCGCATTTGTGTCTTCACCATAGACAGAACCTAATTTGGGATTACAATGTCGTTGAGATGGGAACCATCCGTAATTTGGTAGTCCACAACACACAAAATGACATATGGAATTGGCAGGAATTCGACGGTCCCTCAAAAGTTCTCCTTGAATTTTATCCGGAAAATGAGTCATTCGTCCAAATATATTTAAAACATGGTTCAAATGGACGAGTAAAAATTTGTATGAGTGAAATGAACACCAAAAAATAGTAAGGATGAAACTGGATTCATCCTGACTTAAACTTAAAAAATAGCAATGATGAAACGGGATGCATCCTGATGTAAATTAAAATTAAGAAAAAAAATATTTAAAAATGGATAGAATGAAACTGTTTACATCCTGACTATTTTTAAATTTTTGTCCATTTAAACAGTATCAAAATCTAAATGTCTTTTTCATCCAGGAATAACCAATTTTGTGAATATTATCTGGGTAGCACACACCAGGTTAACTTGATTTGGGAAATTTTGAGTTACGTCATAGACTTTGGGTCAGGATTGCAAGTTGCATTTTACAAATTACGGGCATAAAATAAATTTTCAGTCATTTTCAGTGCATGGAAAATGTCATGTCTACTTATGTCGTGTCTACTTCATATGATCTGGCTAGACTACTGCATTACAAAGTTCCGGTGCAGGGATTGGAGCTAAAGGATGGAGTGCTTCAATAACAAGGAATAACAACAAAAAGGAATAACAACAAGGAATAAAAAAAGAAAAAAATGAGGGCACTTAATAGCATAAAATCCATTTATCTTCAAACACCCAAACGTTCAAAGTCATCTGATTCCTCCTGATTCTTGCATAACAAAGCAAGCCTTCCGACTCCCTGCCAAGATATTGTAAGCTAGGATTCTATTTCTGCTGTCAACCCAAAACAAATTATTATTATGGAAAATTAAATTATTATAAACAGGGAATCGCCAAGTGACATCTTGTGGGCATAAAATTTCACATATCTTCCATTCATTAAGTTCAGAAGAATATATTTCGATGTTAAATTAGTTCGTCAACGAATTTCCAAACTTCGGAACACGCGCAACCTTGTAACTATTTGCGGAATCCTGTATGAATCCAGTAAGAACAAATGCACTGGCCATTGAAGGTGGAAGAAGTGATGCCCAATTCCCAGTATTACATTGCAAACATAATATGTCTTCTGTAAATATACCCTCGTCGTACATATAAGGAGGCCATTAATTGAACCTAAAAGGCATAACTGTCCAGTGTTCAGCCGATAATGGCAATCTAATTTCGGATCTAAGAACTTCATATAGAACCCATCGTGACCAAAAACCAATTGTGAATAAAAATCAATAGAGGAAGCAGTACTTGCAGACGTTTTTGCCACGGTGCTATCCGAAAGGTGATGTGTCGGAAAACCAATGCCGCAGTTTAAGGTCCATGGGAGAGTTTTTCTTAGTCCGTTGAGTTGAATCCACTTATGCATGAATAATGGGTTAGATAGAAGTGAATGCCATACTTTTGAAGTTAACACACTTGAACTTAAAGATCAATTCCAGAGGAAGATAAAGAAAGATTTCAAACCAGACAGTATCTGCTACATATTTGTGTTCGACAAGTCGTGTTGTGTTTGATGCGAACTAGAAGAAGACGAATGCACCTCAATCATCGTCTCTTAAGAGGAAAACTATAGGGTTTTAGTTTTCATAACCCTAGTTCACCTCTTCCTAGCTAGTTGAACCCGTTTTTAAAACTACTCAAAATCCAACCCAAAAAATTATTTAACGGGCTAGAGTTTTGGTTTTTGAAAGAACCATTTTTTAGGGACCATGTTTTTTTTTGGGGACCATGGTCTTATTAGGCCAACCTCTCTATACTTATAAGGGGTGTCCTAAAGTTAGGTAAATACACATTTATCCTTTATTTTAATTTAAATTAAAACTAATTAAATAATTATATAAATCTAATCATATACATCTAATCTAAATGAATTTATTAACCAATATCAAAATCAAAAAGAAAAACAGGAGGGGAATCGAAATTTTTTAGTTTTGAAAAAAAAATTTATTCTCTTCTTCTTCTCTCTTTCCTTGACGTTTCTCGTTCGATTGAAAAACCCATCAATCTTTTTAATTCGTTCTTTGATTGGGAAAATTGAGTAGAAATCATCAAAATATGGTTTAAATGGAAGTTAAAGTGGCATGTTCGGTTAGGAACAGTTTTTAAAAAAAAAACTATTTTTGTAACCGAACATTTTGAAACCAAGAACACGAAGAACACTTCGGTTATCACGAATTTAATTTTTCGTAACCGAACTCTGAGTTTGGTTGGTTCGCAAAAAAATAGTTTTAACCGAACTCCTCATTGAAAACTAATATATTGTGTTCAGTTGGTCCCCAAAAAATTCTAAAACTAGTTAGTAACCGAACTCTACCCATAATACCAAAAAAATAAAATAATGTAACCGAACTGTTTTATTTTTCCCACTATGTTGAGTTATGATTTAACCGAACTTTGCCTACTCTGTTCGGTTGGTTCGCAAAAATTTCTAAAACTATCTAGTAACCGAACTCTACCTATATTACAAAAAGAAAAAAAAATCCAATGTAACCGAACTGTGCTATTTTACCTACTATGTTGAGTTTCAATTTAACCGAACTTGTCCCACTATATTCGGTTTGTTCGCGAAAAATCTTAACAAACCGAACTCTTCATTAATTGCATACATGTGGAGTTCGGTTAGATATGTTGTTGGGTTAGAGTTTACGAACCAACCGAACATTACTCTGTAAATCCTATAAACAAACTTCGGTAACATGTCTGTTAACCGAACGACTAAAAACCTCCATTAAAGAGCCAGTTCGGTAACCTGCGTGTTTGGAAAAAGTAACCGAACTACACTTTCAGATGAGTTCGGTAACCTGTTCTTCACATAAGGTAACCGAACAAGCCCAAATCTACTCTAAAAATTTACAGTTTTTTAAAAATTTGGAGCAATTCAACCAACATTATCTAAGTTTGAAGCATACCTAGGTATCCAAATACTCTTCCTCCGATTGTGGTTGGTAAAATCCATCGTTTTTCATGTTTTCCTTCTTCATCTTCTCTAACTTTACTCTCTCAATAATTCTACTTCTTTTAAACAAAAAACATCTGATTTTTTAATCTCACTAATTAACTTTAACTTAATCATTACACTAATTATTATTAACACTAACTAATCATTACCCAAAATTAATCAGGAGGGTAATTTAGGTATTAGTATAAATATCTAGATAAGGGGTAACCTAGATTTATTTCTAATGACTTATCCAAAATAAAATCATGGTCCCCCACAAAAAAAACCATGGTCCCAAAAAACGGTTCTTTTGAAAATACCCATAATTGTGTCCAAAAGGCAAAAACCAAAATGAAGATTGCCTAGAGCAAGCATTGCTTTAAGTTACAAAAGATTACTAGGAATCAACAACAAAATGAAAGGCATAACATATTTGAACTCCGGATGATTAAGCTAATACATGGATAGTAGAAACAACTTAACAGACATCTAAAAGCTAATTAAACACTGATTTTCCAACCGAAAAAAAGATTATGGAGGCAAATCCTTAGTAAACCAGTTGTTAAAATTCTCGATACGAGACACGAAACATCTAACGTCGATTGAAGTTCCACGAGGGTGGTGGAAGTGTTGTTGGTCTTGGCTTTAGAACAAATGGTAACTTGGCAGCGCCATCAACACATAAATTAATGTTAGGCAGGAAAGAAGGATGGGAGAGCTGTTCAAAATTTCTTGTAAGAATGTTGAATGCCCAAACGTCTTTGCAGTCACCGAAGAAAACCACATTTCGATCTACTGGATTGAAACCTAAGATACCCATTGAATTGAAACCTAAGCTATTCCAATAAGAAGAAACCAAACAAGACAATGACATCATTTCTCTGATGATATCTTGTAAAGGGATATCCTTATGCAGCAAATGCCATTCATTTTGAAGAACCCAAACATTCAAGGTTTGCCAACCATCTCCTGTTGAGGCACAACATATGTTCCCTTCAGATTCCCCAAGACAATATTGACGTTGACATGAACGATTAACATCCCGGACCTGATCCTTGTCAGGCAAGTCAATCAGCAGATATTTATGATCACCATTAGTAACACCGTAATCAGCATCATACACTACAATTCTCCGTTTGCTACAATTCTCCGTTTGCTATCAGTCCAATACAAAACTCCATTAAGAGTTATTGCACTATTGTAGAAAGAACTTCTCACATTAAAATTGCTAGAACATGAAACTTCATAAGTAACCCATTTACCAGAATCAGAAGAAAAGATTTCGACATTATTATTGTTCACTTGTCTGAACTCTGCTGGTATACGAACAACCTTATAACTCGTCGAAATGAGTGATGATGAAGAACATTCATTACATATGAAACCAGTCATAACCAAACGAATTGAGAGTTGTGTTGGTGGAGGAAGTAAAACACATTTCTGGGTTAGTGGATTAGAAACATAATAAGTAATCTGAACAGCTAAGCATGTTGTGCTGAGAACCAAACCGTTACTTGATCCTAACAGAAACAATTTTTTCCCCACTTCATTTGCATTTAGGAACACAAAAGAAAACCCATTTTGATGATTAGATACAAATTTGGAATGCAAATCAGGATATGCAATGCCGAACATTCTTAAATCAAACCTTAAACTGCCTAATAAACCATGGTCTTTAATGGAAGGCATACTGTAAACTAGCATCCATGGAAGAAATGGGTGGACTTCGTTCTATTTGTTCATGAAACAAGAGCTACAGAGAATAGAAAACCATGATTTTGAGACACACCTGAACTTGAAGATGGACTTAAGAGGAAGACGAAGAAATATCTCAACCAATACATCCTCTGTTAAACCCTTTTGATGACCAACTTTTTCAATTGTTGCTTTAGAAGAGGAAAATGAAGAACCCATGATTTTTTTTTTCTAGCTTGAATGTAAATGTGTTGTTTTGGTGAGAGTGTGACTGATTTATAGCATTCAAGATACTGTTGTAAACTTGGTAACCAAGTCTGTAGACACTTGGGTTCCAAGTATTTCATTGGGAACTGGGAAGTGATATTGCTGATGCTCTATACTCATTGGGAAAAGTAAAAGCTTCAGACGTGTAAAACCTATTTCTTAGATTAAAGATACCAACTACAGCAGATAATGAATTACACCCATCTCAATTGCAAAATAAGATGGCATACTTTCTTCTTTTTTCCAAGAATATAAGATGGCATAGGAAATATATATAATGATAATAATAATAAAGGATTAAAGCGCGTGGCAAGCTTGATTGATCGGAATCGATGAGTCTGACATGGAACCATTTATAATGTACTTAGCAACCCAGTGGTTAGCTGCTTCTGAATAATGTATACCATCCCAACTAATATGTGTCTCTGGAGTAACACAAGGCTCGCCATACACCGTCCCATTTACTGTAACCGTTTCACCGCAGCCTACATGAACGCCGTAATAGCTCCCGCAGCAAAAGTCAAGTGGGTCAACAAAACCTGCAGTCATTATCAGAATAATACCTTAAATATCTAACTACAGTAATACACCATCAAACAATTAATCAGCAATCTATTTTGTGGATGAAAGTAGAGTGCAAAGTTGAGGTTCATAATTAGATTGGAAGCTTCTCACCTTGACTCTTAGCAGAGTTGATTAGGTTGTACTTGGCTGAATAAGCATCAACATATGTGAAGGCTGCATGTGTGAGGTTGGCCTTAAGTTGGCCTAACTTGGACTTGAGTTGCTTATTGAATTCTTGAGCTATCTCATTCATAGGTATCACACACCCATTCTTGTCTATATTACCTGATTTCTTGGGGTAATAAATGTAACTGTAAGGTAGACATCCAACAGGTCCTGTGTTGTGTACCCAAAACACCCTTGCTCCATCATTGTAAAGTTGCTGTAAAGAAAAGAGTCTAAGTTGATACCTTGACAAAAATCAGACTCTTAAATTGTCATCAACAGCAGATTAGTGACACTATACTATGTAAGCTACTTTTTAATGTGTTATAAGCTACTTACTAACCTGTACAACTTCGGAGAATTTATTAAGGATTCTAGGAATTGAACCACGTGTTTCCCTTTCTGATGTATGTTGAAGTCCGAATGAAATATCATTCTGTCCAATGTCAAATGTGTACAGAGCTTTGGAGAAATCCTCTGGTTTCGGTAGATTGACTTCACCTGAACATAGAAACCATCAATATGGCTGCGAAACTAGATCAGAGACCAATTAAAAAACAAAATGCTTTTTGCGTGTTTGGGTTCTTATATCTGCTCAGGGTCCCTAGCTGTTGGTAATGCTGGACTGATTGCACGGCTGAACTACAAAAATTTCAGAATGTCAAAATGATGTAGGGGCACAATTTTCCTCACCTTGTTGCTGATCAGTGTAGTTATAACTGCCAATGATTCGGGATTTAAATTGTCGGAATTGTGAAACCTGAACAGATAGATCAAAGACACTGTAACCGCCTTTTTCAATGGATGATCCTCCCGTTGCAAAATTGGCTCCATTGTTGAACGTACCTGGTCCAAGGGGGTCTAAATATGCTCGCAAGTAGGGTAAACCCAACTCCATGGCTGCACCACCATTCACCAAAATTTCAAACTTCCGACAACATTAGAAATAAATTTCTTCCTAAGTTGTAACGGTACAGGCAATGAACATTTCATAGAATGACCCGTTGATTCCAAGGAAACCCAACTGCATTGTTTTAATTTGGTTATATGAAATTATAAATTAAAAAAGAGCATTCATACCACTTACCTATGTAATCAACGATGAGACGACCATCGCAGAACCTCCCAGAAGGTTTTCCAGAGATAGTTTGTTCAATAGGAGGAGGAGGCATCTGACCGTACGCTGCTGATATAGCTCCAGTATCCGAGTTTGAGTCTCCAAAATTGAAAACCACAGGGAAATTGCAGTTTTCCGCTGTCAATGAACCATCACTTCCGTCAACCTTATGCACCACCGACAATCCTCCTACTCCAGTACTCAGATTAAGAACCAAGAACAAGAAAAAGCAGAGCAACTCGATCATCTGAATAACTTTCACAAAAGCCATGTTCATGTCTTAATAAAATCTTAGAAGTTGTAGCACTACTTAAGTAGGCTGTTCTCTTCCTACCACCACTACTCCTACTGTCCTCATTCAATGTCAAGAAAGATCTCAATGAATGTAGTACGAAAATGACAATCACCTAACATGAGCTTTAACTGAATGTAGTGAGGGAAAATTTTACACCGCAGGGTAGTGGACCCAATCAGTAGAACTTTACAGCTAGAAACAGAGAATGACCGTCACGAACATTAAACACTGTTTTGCTACTCAGTTTACCAGAACTAACTATCTCTCCATCAACCGCCTACATGTATATATATTAGGGCTGTCAATGGGTACCCATTACCCGGATCCGGAACCGGACCCGGTATGTTAGGGTCCGGTTCCGGGTCCTAAAATTGGACCCATTAGCTACTTAGGACCCGACGGGTAATTACCCGATTGGACCCGAATTTAAACGGGTCCAAACGGGTAATACCCATTGGGTACCCGCGGGTATCGGGTACCCGTTTATTCATTCTTTTATTCATGTTTTTAGCAAAATTATAAGTATTTTTTCTAGTTTTAGCTTTGATATTTTACTTATTTAAATTTTTTTCTCTTACATTTAATCTTTATGTAGTACATTCATAAGAAACAATAATAATTTTTTATTAAAATTACTTAAATCCAAGCTAAAAAGAGAAATATATTAAGTTTTTGAGATTTTTTAACTAGTTTTCTTTAGACCCAATGGGTACCCGGAACCGACGGGTACCCGGGTATTTAAACGGGTCCGGTTTTGGGTCCACAATTTTAGGAACCGGATCCGGAACCGTTAGGAACCGGACCCGACCTTTATAAATAGGGTCCGGGTCCGGGTCTAGTGATACCCGCAAGGACCCGGACCCGTTAACACCCCTAATATATAGAAATGGGATCAGTAAATCATTTACGTCTCGTGATCCATTTTTGGAACTCAGCCCATTTACAAGAGAAGTGGGGCTCGAAAAGTACTTGTGTATGAGGGAGTAATGAATAAGAGATTTAAGATCATTACCTCACTGGTGGGTCCTGATAAGTACTGACCTATAGAAAGAAAACAAAATTATGAGTGAACAATAATTCAAGGAGATAAGGTTTTAAGATTTCAAGATATTTTCATACTAAAAACAAAAGAAGATGCAGCACCTGACACAAACAGAAACAAAATGCTCATAGTACTGTAAAAACCACCATAACTTAAATTTTTACTATTGTGTGTCAATTCTGGTGAAATTGAAGTGATGCTGCTGATGCTTTATCACATTTGACTCTTTGGGAAAAGTAAAAACGTAGAGCGTAAAATCGATTACTTGTAAACAGATGAAAGATGCAAACTTCAACAAGAACAAAAATTAAAGAAAAGTACAAAATTAAACATTGTGATTCCAATAAATTGAAATTGGGCGCACATAAACAAGAATCAAGAACACCGAGTGTTCCCAGGTGAAAGTATAATACTTGTTACAAGGGGTTAAGTCCACCAAGCATATCAAACGCCTCTAAATTGCGGGAAAAATTGATATCTTGGTGCAGCAAACACCGGCCATTCAAAAGAGACCATATGCTCAAAGTCAGGTGTGTTTTCTCGATTTTATAGCCAACAAATTAACCATTCTGTCTCGCCAAATCCTGATAAGACAAGCGAGTCACCAGAAAAAGTGGTACGGGATTCGGGAAAACGACAGCCAAAACACCAGACACAAGGTACTAACTGAAATAAAGGCCAGCGCCTAAAGATCACAAAAGATCAAAATCGGATAAATTAACTACGAATACAACACAACAGAAACAGAGCATAGGGGACATATGAGTAGGAATATAACACTTCAAGGGGGATAAACAACCATTGACTTGCATCGGGTGATAAATCTACTCAGGTGGATCTTTTACACACAACAAAACAAGAAGCACGTTAAAATAAAATGAAGTTAACCAGATAGTATTCAGAGTAAGTTGCACCAATGTGTATCTTTGTTTTTCCCCTGCCAGATGATTCGTTCAGTGTAGCTACAGTATGATTGATCCCCTGCCTATCAGATACTCAGATGCATTAGACTTCCTAAATACTAAACAAAAAGAAGTAATGACTTGCTACCACACTGAAGGAGTGCCAACACCTCCTTCAGTACACCTGAATCCCCAAAAGAGTTAATTTCATTGAGTTAAGTCATTGTGAACATCTAATTTATGTCTTCTTTCAATTTAATTTCAAAGTGATCTTCACTTCACTCTAGATCTAATTTTGTAGGAATGTAAACTGGAAACGAACCTGACAAAAACTGTAATTCTGATGATGGATGTTTGGATTCCACCGCTTTACATTATGCGCCTAAGACAGTAAAGAGAAAACCCTTATCCTCTATGTTTCAGCCAAAATGACTCCGTATTCAATGAAAGGGGGTTATTGCCTCATTGATATTAGAAAGAAAGCTAACATAGAAAAACCATTCAAAGAAGAAATAAAGAAAATAAAGGTAATGCAGAACATGAAACATTGGTGTCTGAATTTTGAACAAGGAATGTACCGTTAAAGATAAAATAGAATTGAAAACTCTTTGAATGGAGTAAAATTAACAGAAAATCAATAATATTAAAAGATCCAAAGTGATATACAAGTAAATAAGAACAATAGCAACACCTTTAATTTCTGTTCATATTTGAACATTCAAGATTCATGTGTCACTCGAAGACAGTGGTGGAAGTACTGTAGCCTTGGATTTAAAACAACTGGTGAGGCACTCATATGATGAACCCTGATCATGGTGTTGTATGCCCAAATGTACTTCTTGGAAGTTGGAACTAAGTATAACCACATTTTTGTCAACTGGATTGAAACCTATAACCTCAATTTCAGTGCAAAATTACATGCTTCAGACACCTAAAATTCCAGAAGAGGTAATTTCAACGAGTAACTGAACTCAAAATAACAAAGGTCTGAAAAGATCAGATTTTCCTTTATAAGCCACCCAGCATCTAGTTTATGTCTTCATCCAATTTAATCTCCAAGGGTTCCTCAATTTTCATTCTAAAACTAACTCTCTAGTGACAAGTAAACAAATTGGCTACTGCGTGTTCATATGATGTTCCTTAGTGACCAAGTAGAAACCCTTTACCTCTGGTCTACAACCTGAATCGCAGCCTATTCAAACAGGGGGGGGGGGGGGGGGGGGGGGGGGGGGGGGTAAACATATAGAGTGCACGAAGGAAAGAAGAGAAATAAGGCTAATATGGAACATCATACCTTTGTAGTCGGGATAGTGAAACACCAAATAAAATAAAAATATAATTCTTTGGATGGATTAAAAGATAACAGCGAAACAATGAGAGTCCACAATTCAATAACTTCTTCCAATGGAATAGTCAACATCCTCTTCTTCTATCAATCACCAAAGACTTGAATAATCGATATCTCTTCATTGAATTTGTCAATTAACTTGTTAACTCCCCAAGCATCTGCTGGAAACATTGAAGAACACCTTCTTCTTTTTTCCGGTTACTGACTTCGAATGGCAATCAAATATATTATCGGTGACGCTAACTTATGTTGTTTTCAATAACACATTTCAATCCCAATAGACTGATAATCTGACATCTCTGAAACCTCAGAAAAATTCAAGAATTATTGAGCAAACAGGAAGAATGGTAAGAACGTTAGATATGAAAATGGGCTCCTTTATCTATCCATATTTGAACATCACAAATCAATGTGTCACTCCCAGGAAACAGGTGGAAGTGTTGTCGGCCTTGGTTTTAAAATAAACTCTAAAGCCCTCAGACGAGGAACAGAGGGAACATTGCTACGCAGGAAAGAAGGATGACATAGCTGTTCGTATACCCTGGTCTTGGTGTTGTATGCCCAAACATACTCCTTGAAACTAAGTATAACCACATTTTTGTCAACTGGACTGAAACCTGCAATCCTAATTTCGGTCATTAAATCCCTCCCATCTGATCCGTCACACAACCGAGTTTCTATTTCAGCTAACCAATCATAGAGTTGAATATCCTGGTGCAATACATACCAGTCTACATCGAGCACCCAAACACTCAAACTCATCTCTTTATACTTGAACCTAGCGAAACAGATCAACCCTTCTGATTCCCCGAGACATTCACTCAAACTGGTGAAATCGTAACGATCCCTCACTAGGTAAGGTATATTGATCAACCTACATTCATTCCCACAGGTCCCATCATTGGTGTTTCTATCAACACTGAAAGCTAAAACTTCACTGTTTTGCTGTTGAAACCAGTACAAAACACCATTGAGGGTAACAAAATTGTCATGAATGGTGACTTCCCACGTAGCACGCGGAGGACATGATACGACATTCCATTCACCCAAATCAGAAGAATATATTTCAACTCTAAATTCTTTTGCTGCAGCTTTAACCTGTGGTATACGGATGACCTTATAACTCGTAGATGATTCTGAAAGACATTGATTACATATTAAACCAGCAACAGCCCAATTATTTTCTCTTGGTGGTGGTGGAGGAAGTGAAACCCATTTTTGAGTGAGTGGATTACATACATAATATCTAATCTGATTATAAATGTTTGTTGTGTAGAGAACCAAACCATTACTTGCACCTAATAGGTATGGGTATAATCTAGCTAATTCTTGATTTAAGAATCTGAAAGACAACCCAGTTTGATGGTGAGACATAAACCGTGAGTGCAAATCAGGATATGCAAATTGTAATGAAAATATGTTATCTGAACCTTCAGGTAAACGAAATTCATGAAAAAATGTCCATGGGAGTAATGAATTGTTGAGTTTATACCACTTGTTAATGAAATTAGGGTTTCTAAGAAGATGAAACCATACCTTTGAAACACACCTGAATCTGTAGATTGAATTGAGTGGAAGATAGAGGAAGATCTCATACCAAATGTCATCTGTTAATTCCTTTTGATCGACTCTCTTGATTGAAGAAGAATTATCCATTATTGTAAATTGAATTGGGGATTCTGGATTGATACTTGTTTGATGCAACACTGTGATAAAAGGTCACACCTGAGCTGATGGTGGGCTTTTGTTCCTTTTTCTTCGATGGGCTTTTTATTTTTTATTTTATCTTTCTTAAGTGAAAAATTGATCCATGGTTGAGGGCAATACCATATAAAGAGGAATGATTTTTTAGGGACCATGGTTTTTTTTGGTGGACCATGATCTTATATCAATTATGTTTTTTACCCTAAGCTTCCTTTCAGGACTTGCAAGACTTGTTTTGTGCTGTATCACAATGACATTCAGTGCAAAGATATCCAGATGAGGATTTTCGTAAGAGCTCTGCCAGTTCCAACCAGAAGAGCTTCACATGTTGTTGTTATAAACTTGCAGTCTTCTTTCTGAAGTTGGATATAGATCAAAGTCAAAGGATAACATTGCCCCTTCTTCTGATGAAACTGATGCTGACTCTACAGTTCTCGACCATTCGAAGCCATCTGCTTTCTCAGTCAGCCTCCAGCCAGCTGCAGCTCTCAGAAATTCGGGTCCTTCTTTTTTCTCTCCTACTTATTCTTATGCTATACCTAAGTATACTGCTCTTACTATTAGGGAACCAGTTAGCCAAGCTTTCACAAATACAGTTCCCTCTCAGCCTTTTTTGAGTCGTGCTGGGTTTACTAATTCTAGTGAAAACATTTCTTTTGATTCTGATGGCCTTGTGCATGATAGAAAAGGAAAAAGAAGTAGAACATCATTTGAGTATGTTGTATTTGGAAATAGCTCAGGGACCCCCTCTTTTAATATGATGCCAACTCCCCACTGGCCTCCTTTGACATCCATAGATCCTTTTAGCCCGCCTGCTGATGTTTCTTTCAATTCGGGTCGCTCGAACTTCTCTGCAAGTTAGAGTTTGGATGACGCCAACATGGTCTGGTCAACGTCGACTTCTGCTTTTGCTCATACTGTCTTCTCCGCTCTAGGAATTATGTTTAGCTCTACCTCAGAGATGAACTATGTTTCAGAAATGGTTATTCCATCAAGCTCAGATGTTGGAGGTTCCTTTTGTGCTGATCAGAAGGAAGCTCCTTTGGAGCCCTTGATTCTTGAGCCTATGCCCTTATCAATGCTACCACCTGAACCTGAAATCACTGATGAAGAATTCGAAAAATAAGTTGATTTGATGATGATGGATACTGACTCTATGTTTGTGGAACCTTCGGACGCTCATGACCTAGTAAGTTCTTATACTTTTCTGCTAATTTACTGTGTCTTTACTGCATCTTTTTGGATTTGTTTGCCTTGCTGCTTTAATTAGTTTGTGGTTTTTCTTTCTAAGATGAAGTTCTTGTGTTGGAATATAAATGGATGTTGCTCTGATAGGAAATGGTTGCATGTTTTAAACTTATATAGGAATTTTAGATATGATGCTATTTGCTTGATTGAAACTATGGTCGATGAAGAGAGTGTTCGCAAATATGTTCATCATTTACCCTTTGATGCTTGGTTTGTTATTCCATAAATGGGTAAGTATGGAGGACTAGCATTAGGATATTTTGAAAATCCAACATAGAAATCATAAACTCTTCCTTCAACATGATTCATTTGGTATGTGACATAACTCCGCGTATTAAGAATTGTCTATTTCCTTTGTGTATGGGTCTTTAAACAACTTGGGTATGAGAACACAATCGAACCTTCTTAGTAGTATAAACGATGAGGCAAACAGACCGTGGTTACTTTTAGGTGATTTCAACTTTATCATGCATGAATCTGAAAAACAGGATGGTATTGCTGAAAACTCGATTGTTCCGAACTTTGTGAGAAACAAATTGATTGATTTAAAACTGAATGAAGTTTTCCCTTTTGGAAATCCTTTTTTACATGGTGCAATAGAAGATTCAAAGCTCCTACTGAGCTTATTTTTGAAAATTTAGACAGGGGTTTTATGAATGATAAATGGATTTCTTTACTGCCGCATACTAGGGTTACAAATTTAGGTCATGTCTACTCCGACCACTGTCTTATCCTGCTCAATTGCTTTCATTTTGAAGACAAACTTTCCATTCCGTATAAATTCTTCAGATCTTGGCAACTGAGTCCATAATTTAAGAGTGTCCTTATAAATTCTTGGTATAAGTCAGTTAAGGGATCAACGAGTTTCATTGTTGCGGGGAAGCTTAAAAAACTTAAGCATGATTTAAGTAATTGGAATAGGAATTCCTTTGGGCATATAAAAACTACAATACGAAAATTAAACGCTGAAATTGAGAAGCTTCAATATCTTCCATATACTCCTTCGATTGGGTCCTTCATTCTGAATTACTCGAAGCAGCTTGATTATTGGTATGAGATTGAAAATTCTTTTTATAAACATAAATCAAGAATTGATTACTTTAACTATTATGATAAGAATACTAATTTCTTTCATAATACAGTTAAGCTCAGAAATATGTATAATAATATATATACTTTACGTGACAGTCACGGTAACTGGTTGGAATGCAGAGACCAAGTTGTATCTCTTCTTTCTAGCCATTTCAAAAATATTTATACTTCATCGCAGACTAATAAGGGTGTTATTGAGGAAGTTCTTAAATACATACAGCCTATTATAACTGATGATGTTAATATCAGACTAACTGCCATTCCTACTTCGGATGAAATCCTAGATATTGTCAGAAACATGGCTCCATGGAAATCGCCGGGACCGGATGGTTTCCCTGGTGGTTTCTTTAGAGACAACTGGAATGAGGTGTCTTTAGAAGTTATTAATCATGTGCAATCTTTCTTTAGAAACAAATTTCTTCTTAAGAAGCTGAATCATACTTTCATTGCGCTGATTCCTAAAGTTAATAACCCCACAACTCCCCATGACTTCAGGCATATTAGTCTTACAAATACAATCTATAAAATTATCTCATTCTTACAAATAGGCTAAAACCCTTACTTAACTCTATTATTTCGCCTTTTCAGTCTGCTTTTATAGCAAACAGGCAAATTCAAGACAATATTCTAATTAGCCATGAAATTTACACTCTTTCAAAACTAGGAAAAGAAAAAACAATAAGAATGGATTTATGGCTATCAAATTAGATTTATCAAAGGCTTTTGATCGTCTTGAGTGGACTTTTATTTTTGTTGTGTTTAAAAAACTGGGTTTTTCTGAAGACTAGTGTCATCTTATTTCTCAATGTATTAGTATTGTGTCATACTCGGTGTTGGTTAATGCCTCCCCTAGTGATATATTTTGTCCTTCTAGAGGAATAAGGCAAGGAGATTGCCTTTCACCCTACATCTTTATATTATGCATGGAAACTTTGTCTCAACTTTTGTTGAAAGGAGAAAAGGACAATCTGATCCAGGGCTTTAAACTCAGGAATCATAGTCCTTCGATATCCCACTTGTTTTTTGCAGATGACTGCATGTTGTTTATGAAAGCCTCCTTAACTAATGCTAGAAATCTTATGAAGATTATTGATACTTTTGCGTAAGCTTCAGGTCAGGCTATAAATTTCTAAAAATCAGGTTTCTTTACTAGCAATAAAATGCATCATAAACATGTCAAACTTTTAGCTAGAACCCTTGGTATTAAATTTCTTAGTACTTCTGAAAAGTATCTTGGTACCCCTTTATTTGTTAATAGAGATAAAACTAAAACTTTTCAATTCCTCATTGATAAATTCTATAGCAGATTAAGTAATTGCAAGAAAACTAACTTGAATGTTGCTGGTAGAACGGTGGTCACTAAACATGTCCTTTCTAGCCTAGCTGTATATCATATGTCTAGTTTTCTTTTCCCTAAAAACATTACTTCTAAGATCGATTCTATTCAGAGAACTTTTTGGTGGTCAAAGAAAGATCCTAGAAGAGCTGCCTACTATCGTTCTTGGGGTGATATTGGTAAATCCAAATTAAATGGTGGTCTTGGAATTAAAAATTCTTTTGCTACTAACAGAGTGTTTATTGCAAAAATTGGTTGGAGATTGTATAAGAATACGGATCATTTAGTATCTAAATTTTTCAAGGATAAGTATTACCCAAATCAAAATCTGCTAGAGATCGACAAAGCTGTTAATTCTGCTTCCTGGACTTGGAAGGGCATAGTAAAAGGTTTGATAATATTTTTTATAAAATTAATGATGGTAAGGCTACAAGTATCTGGTCTTCTAAATGGTTACCTCTCAGTGATTCTCCTCCGACTTCGATTAACCCTAACTTTGTGAATTACAGTTTTGTTAGTGATCTTATTGATGTGCAGAATATTAGTCTTATTACATCGCTGTTTTCTCAGGATGTAGTCAACAAAATACTTGCGCTTAGAATCAATACTAGTAAACATGACACTGTCATGTGGGCTCACACTAGAAATGGAATTTTCACTATTAAATCTGCTTATAAAGTGTATATGAATGAATCTATAACCCCTGAAGATGCTTCTTTTTGGAAGAAAGTTTGGTCTTTAGATTGCCTTCCTAAGATTAAATTTTTTATGTGGAATTTTTTTGCTTATATGTTGTCTGTTAACTCTCTCCTTATGTTGTATAATCCTGCGGTTGATGACAGTTGCCCTCTTTGTAAGAATGAGTCTGAGACTGTGATGCATTTGTTCTTTAAATGTCCCATGGTTGTCCATATTTGGTTTGCTCTCTCCTTGCAGCATTTGGTTGTGGGAATTTGATTGGGTGGATGATATATTTTTGAACTGGTTTAATGGTAGTCTGGGTACTTCTCCCTTTGCTGCTGATTGGCCTAGCATTTGCGTTATAGTAATGTGTCTATATGGAAATTTAAATGTGATGTGTGTTAGAGCATAGCTCGGTCGACCTCGCATGTGTTGCTATCCCAAGCATGTTTGTCAATGTTAGTGATCAAAACTATAAGTCTTGATTTCTAGCCTACATAGCTAAGTCTCGGACTAGGATAGAAAAGTGTAGTTGAGCTCAAGGACTTCATGGCGATTCATCATACAACGACGAAGATCTATACAAGGAACCGTGGAATTTCATCAACAAAAAGGTATGTGGAGACTTGAACTTATCTATCACTCAAAAGTCTATCTCTTCTATCTCCTACTTCTTATGCTATATAGACTAGATCATACACATTTGACATTTCGAACTGAGAATTCATTGCTTATCTTTTATCTCGAAATTGTGTGTTGGTAAAGTGTTTCGCTTTGATCAAGTTTATCTTCACCTAGTGACGAAAGTCATGAAAAGTTTCAATCACTTTGAGAATTGCTCTGACGTGAATCGGTCTGTGAATAACGGCTACATAGCGTCCTCTGAGAATGTCTCAATGATTAAAATAAGAGTTTAGATTACATAACCATGTATTCCTTGAACCGAAGTTTTCGAACTTTGTTGATCAAGAGAAATCGGGAGGATTGTGGAATTGGCTTGCCGAGTCCGCGAACCCAGTCCGCGAACTGTCGGAAGTTCTCGACCGAGAATTTTTGCTGGATTTTCCAAAACTCGTTTGTGTGCTAAGTCCGCGAACTCAGTCCGTGAACCCAGTCTGCGAACTCAGTCCGCGAACCCAGTCTGCGAACTGGCGGAAGTTCTCTTTCCGAGAATTTCTGCTGAGTTTTGAAAACTCAACCGATTAACTTAAGTCCGCGAACTTGTTTGTGAACTTAAGAGGTTATGATCTAATGATGTGCTCTGAAAATGAAACATTAAATTACTAAGGAATTCTTTATGCAAACCGTGGATATAATGTTCATGAGCCGATTCAATCGAATCGAATCATCTTTGTTTCAATTGTGTCTTGTGTAGTTACATAAGATCTCATAGCAATTGAACAACCCTTTAACTAGTTCATTTGAGTCAATTGAACTAGTTATGGTGAAGAAGAACAAGGTTAATATGAAATACTCATATGGTTAACCTTTTGGGTTAATATGTTGAACCAACATACACGTACACGTTTGGGCATGGTTTTCACGAACCCAGTAAACGTCTACTCAAGTGTGTGTGACCACTAGTGGAAAAGGGGGGGTTTCTGACCCACATCCTCGACTCACAATAGCGGTTAATTGACCGTGGACCGGTCAAGACAGTCTGTGGTTCAGAAAAAAAACACAGAAAAGTTCCTCAATCACTAAAAGCGGTCGTTGCATAACAAATTTTTATTACCGTATCAATCTTCTTCAACTACTGATGCCTCGACCGCTGAGGCTCGATGTTTCAGTGGTTAGATTTCCTAGAGATTGATTATGATAATTGACCTACGGCTGTGATTTAATATCTCATTTCTTCATTAAATGCAGAAGAACCTTATCTACTTATCTCTTTTAATTATATTTCTTCTTCTCACCTCTTTCACAGCCGAATTCCTCATCTCTATATCTCTTTCTTGGTTTTTCTCTGAAAGTTTAATGGAGATCGAGTCTGCTTATTGACATCCTCTCTAATATCTTTCATTATCTGCTCTCAATCGACCTTCATCGTCTTCTTATGCAATTTCTCCAGATCCGGAAGGTGGAGTAGAAGTCAATACCCCCAAACAAGAAAGAGATTTCAATGGTAGTTTGTTCTTTCAGTGTTAAAATCCTTCACGCGATTAATTTGTTAATTATCTATGAATCATTCTTATTCATCATGTTCAATTATAGAAATTTAATTTCTAATATTAGGTCAGGGTAAATTTTCAAAGCTCTTGATTTTCCTTGTAATAGTTTTGATTAAGTGTTATCTTTCTTGATTGGGGTTGCGGTTTACTTCAACTGGTTCCTATTGACGGTGTGGTGGTGGTGATGAATTAGAAGATGACTCAGTTTGCTAATAAGATTCCTTATATTGCTTGTATTTTTGTGAGGTTGGTTAATTTGTTTTTGTTTTTTTTTTTTCAATTTGGGATTTAGGGGTATTCTGGTATCATGAGTTGATGATGTTTTTGGTTGATTCCAGCTGGGTCATTCTTAGATTCCATGACATATCTTTTAAAAGGGCAAGAAACTGAAGGTGGTAACTGGTTATCAAGAATTCTGGGTTTGGTTGCAGGAAGAGATTTGTTATTTGTGATGTTTCGATCTAATTATTTTTGTTGGGTTTTGGTGATTTGATCAATTTTTTGTTTTCATGTTGATTTTGAAGATGAGGATGACTATTTGTGAAGGACCTTATGGAAAGGGGATGTGTTTGTTTTTCCAGAAGTGGTCAAATACAGGTATGGTTTATTTGGTTGATATCGTTTATGTTTCATCAATGATTTCTTGGCCTCCTAGTGGCAGTTGAATTATGTTTTTTTTTTTAACTGTTCTTTTTATCCTATGAGTTCATTGTTTTGATTATCGCAAAAGGTTGGCTTGTCCTGCTCCAATATGCATATACGAGACAAAAAAGATATGGTTGGATGTCGTTAATCTTAGAGAATGTCAAAGAGGGGGTTAGTCGTGGGAGAGTTCGAGAGATTTTAATGTATTTGGGTTTTCTCCTGTTAGTCCTGAGGGAGTTTGAGGGAGTCTCTCCAAATCCCCGTTAGTCGTGGGGGAGTTTAGAGGAGTCTCCTAAACTCCCTAGAAAACACCCGTTAGTCGCTGGGGAGTTTAATAAAAGCTCTTGAACTCCCTGTTAGTCATAAAACCCTAAAATATTAGGGAGTTGGTTTCTTTGGGGAGTTTGAAGGAGTTTTTAGTGTATTTTGATCTCACAACAAATCTCTCAAAAGAGTAGAGATTTTAGTGTATTTTGGTCTCACAACCAAATTTGGTTCAAAATCTTTCTTTTCAAATCATACGGATTTCTCAAATCTCATCAACAAAAATGTTGTTCCCAACATGATGAAATGATTATCAGATGATGGCCATTATGATACGGTGAAACATTTCTATGAAGATATTAGGATAGTGATCTAGAGTCCATGAAAACATGTGGATATATAGATTTGTTTAGATCTACATATCCCGTAAGATGCACCAGCAAAAAAAAATGTAGAAGTCTTCACAATTAGCGCTTCCCTGAGTTGAATTACATTACCACTTCTGCAACCACCGTCAAAACTATTTTCTCACCACTACCATCACCACCTATAACCAACCACTACTCCCTTAACCACCCCAAATAAGAACCCTAATTTCAGAAATAAATAAAGGGAGTTAGAATTGTATGGAGACCGTTAAATTGAAGGGGAAAAAAATTATCTCGTTGCACAAAATAACATATTATTGATACAGAGATATGATCATTTTCATTTTTTTTTTCTTTTGATTAAAGATCAATGTTATTTGCAAATGAGGGTTTATTGTTTCTTAAAAGAGAATGAGTTAGGAGTGAACTCTCTCAAACTCCCTCTAATAAACTCTCTCAAACTCCCTACACTCCCCCAAACTCCCTGAACTCAAAAACACCAAACTCTCTCAAACTCCCTACACTCTCTCAAAATCTCTCAAAATTCCTGAGATTTAAAATACACTCAACTCCCCGGAAATCACTCGAGGACTAACCCCCTGAAAGACAGAGACGCTTATAGATAATTGTCCTGCTTTTAAATGTATCGACGCAAGCCCTCTACCTCCTTGGCTGAATTTACAATTTGCTAAAGGACATCAAAGCTTTGTTTAGTAGTTAAATAAAAACACTATACAGTTACGGGTGTCTTAGCTAAACATGAAACGGTGTGCCAGTGGCATTTATTAAGGTGCTGAGTTTCAGTTTGTTTACATCTTCTAGATTGAATTCTAGTTAATGAAATTTATTTTCAGGGATTGAATGATTGATTATGGATTTATTGTTGGTGGTGGATTATGTTGGTGGTGTTCGTGACGCTGATTGTGTTGTTAGTGTTAGTGTTGGAGGTGCAAGTGTTGGTGTTGTTGCTACTTGAAGGTGGTGGTCGACCTGGTGGTCTCTTAATAATTACATAAACAATGAGATATGAAATGGTAATGTAGACGGGATCACGGATTTGAATTCGCAGCGGAGATGTTGTCTGGTTTGATCCATGTCAGATACATACTATCCACTAAAGAGATGACTGCTATGGTGAGAACTTGCTCGGTTTTCTTTTGTTTCCTTAAATGCTTTCTTTTATGATTAGAACTATGATTATTTAAGGTGACATCCGCTACCGTCTTATCCAGATGAACAAGTATAAGAACTATGACTCTTGGAGAAGCAATAAAGTTTATAGATGTGGAAAACCATGCCTTCCAGTTGGACAGTCGGACATTCTTGGTCAAGTACAGTGAAGATCAACTGTCCTAAGTGCGAAGATATATACTGTCCTAGAGTTTATTGTTGGTTTAGTATTTGATTGTTAGTTAATTGGTTTGGTATTGGTTGTTGATTGCAGCTTAATGACCACAATATTATTAAAGGAATGGGAGTCTCATCAATTCTGGGGAACGCAGGCTCTCGAATGACCAACTCGATGGGGAACATCGTTGGTGTTAATAATGGCGGAGGTTTATCTGTTGCTGGTCTAGCATCCAGTTTAAACTTAGCAGGAAATTCTGGATCTGGGAATTTGGGTCTACAAGGACCTCACAGACTAATGACTGGTGTTATTCCACAAGGTAGAATCTTTATATCTCAGAAGAAACTCCATTTAGTCCTGAATTATCAGCATTGCAATAAACATGACCCATTTGGATTTAACTGTATATACACATATATATATAGAGAGAGGGAGCACTGTATAAATGAGAGTTTTCTGCAACTGGTGACTTTCAGCACTATAACTATATTATTTATATGGTTATGCTTAGGAATCATGTTAAATACTCTCATATCCTCATAGGTCACTTGACACTTTGTTGAGTGATGCCAATTGCCCAGTTATTAACATGAGCCTGCGATATGTGATTTACTTGAGGTTGTACCCTGAGGAGGTAAGCAAAATGACGGTAAGAGTTCAATTTTACGTGTAGTATTACTAGAACTCGTAGACTGGATGAACCTACGTAGTCATTATTTTTTATCATGAGACTGAATTATGCGATTTACTTAAGGTTCTATCTTGAGGAGGTAAGCAATATGACAGTAAGATGACACTAAGAGTTCAATTTTACGAGTGTAGTACTACTAGAACTCATAAAGTGGATGAACCTGCGTAGTCGTTATTTTTAACTAGAAGATCTGCTGAATGAATTGTCTGGATACTAGTTTGACTACCAATGACTCTTGATCCTCGGAAAAATATGAGGTGATATAGTACAAGTATCTTACTTGAAGTATCAAATCAATAATCACATCTGTGTCTTCTCTCTGAGCAGACACATTAACTTCTCCTGAATTTCATGTACCTGTAATTTGTCTAATTATCTAAGATGAACCATGAATTATTTTTGGTGCTTCTCTGCATGTATGTGGTATATGAAGTCAGCGCTGCAGATGATGTCTATGTTAGGAAACTCCTATTCTAATATTGGAGGTCCGCTATCTCAGAATTCTATCTTTCATTATGGTGCAGCTTAACGCTGACCTTGCTTATAAGCAAGGTCAATTTAGAATGTCTATGTAAGTCAGATCTCTGTTCTATGTGCCCAGGATTATATATTACATGTAAACTTTGCATGATATGAAATATGACCTTGCTTTGGTAGTTATTCGATGCAATCCTCTGTCTCTCCATCTTGTTGGTTCTCATTAGATTAGATTATAGTGTCATAGTTCTGTTCTATACCTTTATGACTTTGTATTCCTTAATTGTATCTCCAGATTTGGAAGTTTTGCACATAAACTTTTTAAACATAAGCACAGAAGACCATGCCATGTATGCGAAGGTATAGTCATAATTAATTATAATAATAAGATGCAAACTTACATTTTTTTGGATCTAGATTCAACCCTCTGATAACAAATAGTTAATTTCTGGCAACATTCTATTTTGTTCTCCTGGATCCTTCTTGATCTGGAACTGTTGTTGACAGATTGAATAATCTTACTGCAGGTGAGCTTCATTCGATTCTACCACTTTTTTCTTCAATATAAGCTTTGCACCGAACTCTTATTTCTCTTCTGATTGTTCCCTCATTATTATTGCTCGCTCCCGCTAGCAACCGGTTAGGCTTCAGTGGGTATGTACAGATTTTATTGCAAAAATAGTTGAATCTGAATGCTATTGTGGATTCCAGGGGTTACTTACTTGTTGAAGATGGATTCAATTATATGAAAGTGGCATTTGTAAGAGATATCAAAGATCAACAAAGAAGTTTGAGGTTTGTTTCGCCAGCAAACCTGTTCCATGTCCTAGTTTGGCTATTACATAGTTTTGTTTCTGAATGTAACTTGCTTTTCTTGGTATGTCATTGATAAGAGATGGGGATTAGGAAACACAGATAATGGACAAGCTCCGCTCAGACCCAGGTAAGTAAAAGAACCTATCAGCTAAGCATCATTTCTAGTTACCATTTTAGTTGTTATTAGTTTCTCTAAGTCTCATTACAAATCGTATTAAGTTCAATGTTATATTTGGGCTTTCAGGTTTTAAACTTGGGTTTGGGAAACATACATCAGAAGAAATAGTGATCTCCAAGGAAGCATTGGTATTTAGTTTTGGAATCTCCAATAAGATCAGACCCCAACACGAATGCTTATAGATCCATTTGTCTTCTCTGGAACCACGAATGAAGCTCCTTCAATTTCGACAACTGTTGGAGATGATGAGTATTAGGATGGAGATATTCGGTAATAATGTTGGTTTTAACACTTGTTTAGTGGCTTTTCTTGTAAGATTACATTGGTCAGAACTCCAGATTTTAATCCTTTTTGTGTAATTTGAAACCAATGAATCATTGAGTGTTAAATTGAATGATTATTTGTGTGCAAGTTTAATTTGATTCTAATTTTTACTTGATTTGAATTTGGTTTCCATTTGAGTTTTATTTGATTCTCATTTGACTTCTAATTTGAGTTTCATTTGATTCTCATTTGAATTCTAATTTGACTTTCATTTGATTCTCATTTAGTTTTATTTGTGTTTGATTTCAGATACAGTCAGATTCAGTCAGGCCAGACAGCCAATCTGAATCAATTTTTTTTTATATTAAAATTTATATTTATGACTGATTGAAGTTAGTCATACATTATTGACTGTTAAAATGGGTCGTTCATATAAGATTTAACTCGTATCTATGACTTGCTTTGACGGTCGCGAAACTGCTATTTTCCACTAGTGGACAAGCTAAGTTTTCGATCTAACGGTTGAGAAATATTAGCTTGAATCTAAATCAGGTTTTCATCTAACGGTGAATAAGGATTGCTTTGTAACTAATGCAAAACTCTGATTTGAAGGCTATATAAAGGAGACATCTAGCATTGTGCAAAACTATTCCCCACACGTCTGTGTGCTACTAGTGCGCCCGCTTGAGTCGATCTCCATTAACCTTTGATTTTCTTCTCTAAAATCAGGTTAACGACTTAAAGACTTCATTGGGATTGTGAAGCCAGACCGATACTACTTTATCGTAGTTGTGTGATCTGATCTTGCATCTTCTACCGTACGAGTACAATCGATTGATTGGCTTGAGATCGTGAGAGTTCTCCGATAGGCAAGATAAAGAAGTCACAAACATCTTCGTCTCACTATTTGTGATTCCTCGCCAATCCGCTTGTGTAGTCAGGAAGAATTATAGAGAGGTGATTGATTAATCTAGGTTGTTCTTCGGGAGTATAAGACCAGATTATCAATTGGTTCTTGTTCACCTTGATTTTATATCAAAAGACGGAACAAAACCTAGGGTTTATCTGTGGGAGACAGATTTATCCTTTGATAGACTCTTCTGTGTGAGACAGATCTGTACTTATTATCAAGTCTGTGATTTTAGGTTACAACAACTCTTGGTTGTGGCTGAGATCAGCTAAGGGAATCAAGTGCGCAGTATCCTGCTGGGATCAGAGGCGTAGGAGTACAACTGTACCTTGGATCGGTGGGAGACTGATTGGGGTTCAACTATAGTCCAGTCCGAAGTTAGTTTGCAGTAGGCTAGTGTCTGTAGCGGCTTAATACAATGTGTATTCAATCTGGACTAGGTCTCGGGGTTTTTCTGTATTTGCGGTTTCATCGTTAACAAAATTTCTGGTGCCTGTGTTATTTCTTTTCCGCATTATATTTTACATAATTGAAATAATACAGGTTGTGTGTTCGTGATCATCAATTGGAAATCCAACCTTTGGTTGTTGATTGATATTTATTGATCCTCATACATTGGTCTTTGGTACCGTCCAAGTATTCCTTGTATTTGATAAATACACGCTATTGTTTCTAGCTTAAGTAAAAAATCAAATCAATAGAGAGATATTAACTCCTTGAGATACTTTTATCTAGATTGAGTCTGACTGTCTAGTTGATTCTCTAGGAAAGTATTTCGGAGTTAGTCCATATAGATTCCTGTAGATGGGGAAAAACGATTTGCTGGTTTTTAAGGAATTGAGGAGACGACCGTACGGAGGAGACTTCTCGAACCGAGCGAAATGTTAAACCTCACACAGATGCACCGCAGCAAAGGGGGTGCTTTAGATTCGAGAGATCAATCTGTAGTACTCCGGCCTAAATCAAGACAATGACCGTTCCAGAGTAAATTCGGTCACAAGAGAGGATGGGTTGATCTGTAAGAGGGAAGCTGAGAAATGTGTGGAATCAATGGTAATCAAAGATTGTGGGTGTGTGAATGCTGAATATGATAAGCTCTGAATGATTGAAATTTCTCAATCGAGATTAGTTGCTCAATTGACGAGTTGATGATCTCGTGTTGTCGATGAGACGTGAGATTGATGATACTGTTGATGCTGATGATTCAATCATGATTCAGAGACTTATTTATATTGCTGGAATTTTAGACATCATGATCCCATGAAGTGTGACAGTTGATGGAATCAAGGAGTGGGGAATTTTAGAGATCGTGTTTGAAACCAGTTGCTCAACGTGTGGAGACTTGGTCGATTTTCCACCCACTACCTCGTGAATTCCTTCAACTGATTTCACGACTTTCTCACATACCATCGTGTGTTTGAACACACGTGCCGTAGACTTCCAGACCAAAACCCTAAGTGATATCCCCCAAAGTGACACGATTGACGTCTCGTGGTATGTTGGTCGATTGATGACTTCGTGGTTTGATGGGACGACGAGTCCATGTAGTTGCTGAGTTGAACATGATGTTCTGAAACTCATGAGTTGAACATGTCATGAGACAGAGGTATAGTTCTTACGATGAAGTGAGCAAGTATTGCTCATTCTATGGATCGTTGAATATTGATTGTTGAACCAGTATTCCTTGGTTTGAGCGAATATTCATCTGAGAAAGTGTTGCTCATGTGATGAATTGTTCAATATTATATCATCTGAGCACGTGTTGCTCATCTGATGGATTATTGGCAGCGTACCAAAAATATTAATTAGAATACTGGTCGTTGAACCGAGCATAATTAATAAAATTAATTACCATGAGGTCGTTATAAAATTATTAAGTTTGGAATCTGGAATGATGATCCTTGGATTCAGAAACCCTAATTTGATCAATTGATGATCAATTCATGGTTCGTCAGAATTTTAACCATGGGACGAAGGAGGGAGCGACTACATGGGACCGTGGGTCAACCATGTAGTGTCCATATGCCCACGTGAGCAAATATAAAGAACTCCTGAAGAGTTGACGATTTGTTGGTGAAAGAATGATCAAATGCTGGTTTAATCATTTATTCGAAAATGCTCGTCTGAGCCTTATGTGAGAAAACCTAATTAATTATGACGGAGTGAGGGACCGACCATGGGTCATGAAACCGGCCCTGGGTAGTCACGTGACCGCGCTGATGATCACTTCATGAAAATCCAAAGTGTTTGGAAGAGTCTTGGACCTAATACGTGCAATTGTTAAAATTAGGTCAAAACTGTGAAACTTGATGGGACCGGCTTCTGTAATCCAAAGAGCCAATCTTGGTCGGTCAAGATAGCGTGATCGTGTCCCCAAGGCGTCCGCGTCTCAGTCCTGAGAATTATTATATTTTCTGGCGTGCAATTGAGCATCTATTCGAGAAAATATGCCAAAATTAGGGTTTCGACAAAACTGAGGAAAACACCATGAGATGATGGAAAATAATTATAAAATAAGGAATAAGGAGGCATGGGACATCCGAGGCCAAGGCATGGTCGGCCGGTCGTGGACACGGTCCCGTGGTGCCTTTTCCTTAATTTTATAATATTTTGATGATTTTATGAAAAATTCATGAATTTTGAGAAATTTGATGAATTTAGGGAGTTTCCATGCATTGAAGGAGTTTTCATGAGTTTAGGGAAGGAAAAATATTAAAATAATAAAAACAAAGGCGTGTGGGGCCGTGGAGGCGCGGCCGGACGGCTATGGCCCGGTCCCATGAGTTTTCCTAATTTTTATGTATTTTTAATGTATTTTTCCATGATTCGAAGGGATTTTCCTAATTTGAGAGAAATACCATGAAATCAAGGAGTTTCATGGAATGAAGGAAATCCTAAAAATAATAATAATAAAATACATGGGCGTGTGGAACCGGCTGAGGCATGGCCGGCCGGCTGGGCCCGGTCCCACGTGTTTCCCTAATTTTTATATTATTATTTTTTATGTATTTTGAAAATACCATGATTTGAAGGAATTTTCATGAAATCAGGGAAATAATAATAATAATAATAATAATAATAATAATAATAAAATAATGAGGAACCATAAGGTGTGGGGCCGGCTGGGACCAAGGCGTGGCCGGTTGGCTAATGGTTGCGCCCCACACTATTTTTCCTTAATTTTATATTATTTTCATGGGTTTATGAAAACGCCATGAAATCGAGGAGTTTCCTCGAGACGAAGGAGATTTGTTCAAATGAAAGGATTTTCATCGGATGAAGGAAAATAATAAAAACATGATAAAATATAAAACTGGCATGGGATTGGTCATGGCACGGTCGGCCAGTCAATGAATCCAATCCCTTGGCGCCTTGGTCAATATTTTGATTATTTATTATTTTCTTCCTATTTTGCAATAGGTTAATCGTTTCGTCGTATTTTGAAATACTCGTTCATGCGGTGACTGTTAGTGCATCGTCGTTGAACACACTTTCATCATGAAATCGGAGTAATGAGATAATATAGTTATTGATATTCTATGAGATCAAGCCATGGATTCGATCATAAAACCAGAACAATTGTTATTGCCATTCCATGGGACCAGTCGTGGATTCGACCATGGAATAGGAGCAATTGTTATTGCCATTCCATGGGACCAGTCGTGGATTCGACCATGGAATAGGAGCAATAATAGATTATTCAGGGAATTCAGTAGTGAATGTCATGGCAGAATTAATCTTTATTAGAAATAATTAACTTTGTGGCTCTATACTAGCATAGAAAGTTGTCTAGGAGCATTAATTATCCCGATATGAGCTTGTCGGTAAGTCATATCCTTTATATAGTCAGGGTAAACTCGTTGCTTGTTCCTAAAGACGTTGTCGCTCTATACTAGCAGAGCAAGCTTTCTAGGAGTCGTCCATCTCGTGATACTATATAGAAATAATCACTGAAAGTGTTCAGTGTTCATGAGATATGCCGTTGTCCAGTCGTGAGACTACATATCTACATGTACTCTGGGAGAAAGTACTCTCCGTTGAGAATTCGATGATAGACCCGTGTCTTAATACTCACATCGATTGCTGGATCAGAGCTTCGTATAATTATGAGTTCACGATTTTAGCCCTTGTCGAAAATCCACCATCTACATTAAGTCCCCTGCTTACTCAGGAAAGCGGTGTTCCTCAGTCAGCATTAAATGGTGATTTTCCGGCCATAAATAACAATATCGGTAATTGAACTTAGTCGTAAGTTGAGACGTTACCGGATTTAGAGAGCATGAGAAGACCACGACTTGATGAAGGCTTCAATGTCATGATTGGAGCGTCGTTTGGTGAGCATAAATTGGTATTGAACCGCTGGTTTGGACGACGAGTCCGTGGTTGGTCAGGATTCGCGGGACGGGCCCAATAAGGAAATCCTTGGAAAATTAGGTTTTGGAAATAAAAAATTGTATAAAAGGAATTAATCCTTTTTTTTTTAATTTCTCCACGTCTATCTCTCCATCACCTCTCCTCCTTCACGCCAGCAGCTTGAAGTTCCGCCGCCACCTGATCGCTGCCGCCGGCCGACCAGGTGCGCGTTTTTTTTTTTTTTTTGATGTTTGCTGATGTTGTGACCTTCATGAGTTGTTCATGTTTTGATCATGATGAAACCATATACATGTGTGTATATATTGGTATGAGTTTTATGACAACCCTCGTTTTTGAAAACGTATGTTCGTTCAATCGTTAGTTTTGAAAATTAACAATAATCCCTGATTTAGAAGAGATTTTTTTTTATGAACCTAGGTCCAGTGATAAAACTTAGTTTATGAGGTTTTATCATAAAAGAAGTGAATTTTCACGAAATCGACATAAACCTTCATTTTAAAGACAAATAACGACGACACGAAGGAAAATATATATTATGAACATGTGTCCAGTGATAAAATTTTGTTTATGATCTTTCATGTAAATACAAAACTTTATCATATGTATAAATTGTGAGCTTTCACAGTATTTCGAAATAAACCTTCGTTTTAAAGACAAATAACGACGATACGAAGGAAAAATAGTTTTTTTTTATATATATGCAGCCGTGACATATATTGTGCAAAATATGATGGTATATTTTATTTGCATGAGTTTGTTTTCATTAGATAAAATCTTTGAGAATTTATATATGCAAGTTGCATTAATTGTTGTTTTGAAAAAAAATCAAAACGTGTGTTTTGAGGAACCTTCGAAGATAGACAATATATTTATGATGAAATATTTTATTGTTATAAACTTCGTAGGTCAGTTGTGTGAATGTTCACATTATGAAAATTGTGTTCGCGATTTTATGAAAATCAGTCTCGGAAATTAAATAAAGTTTCGTTCGTTTTTGCAGTTTTCGAAGAGGCGAACGATTTTGAGGTGTTAACTCTTACGACATAACTACTACCATTAGTAGAATTGTAAAGAGGTAAGAATTCAGAGTTACCATTTTTGCTTGTATTTCCTTGATTTATATCTGGACGGCATACTGAAGTAGAATGTAGTGTGAACCTTTTCAGCTACTCAGCAAAGATGACCAATTCCCAAGCTGACGACGCCTCGAGGGAAGAGATGTGCGTTGATGATGGTATCTCCAGAGATGAGACATGCATGGATGAAACTTCCATTGGGGGAGACGAAGACGAAATCCCTGGGATTAAGAATGTCCCGAACATAGATGATGCAATCTTTGAAAAAGATATTCCAGGAGCTGAGCAATATTTGAAATCCCCAGTGTATCGTCTTTTGATAAATCCCAGAACTGTTACTCAGAAGAAATTGGTGACTCCTAAGACAGTGATTCAATTTTGTCTTGAACGAGGGATCTTCACCTCATCAATCATAGAGTTTAAGCTTTCTCGACGACCTTTGGAGAAATTTGCCGGTTGGGCGAGGCATATGTTGGGTTTTCCTCATGTGAGGACTATGCTCGACCAGGTGCAGGTGACAAGAGCTATTCAAGCTTCTGGAGAGTTGTTCATTTATCATGACGTAAGTGGTATTGTGGATCTGTTTGCTCGTTGGTGCATTCCCACTCACACTTTCATATGTATATGGGGAGAGTTTACCATTACCTTGGAAGACGTGGCGGCTCTGATGCATCTCCCAATCACGGGAAATCTTCCTGGGGATCTTTCAGATGAGGAGACCGCCGTTTCTCATGTCTTGACAGCTGCAATGGAGAAAGCGAATAAGGCTGGTAGTAAAGGGTGCTATGCTTCCTGGTTGACACACTGGTGGCCCAAAGACGAGGTTTCTGATAAACCCATCGACGGTATGTTACCCATTGTTGCTTTCTTATGTTTATGGTTGTCCAGAGACGTTTTTGAAGACAGTGGAAACTTGTTGAAGCCTTTTGAGATTACCTTTGCTATTAAGATGGCTCAAAGTGAGCAACTTCCGATAGGTAGTTTGTTCTTAGGCTCCTTGTATTACAACCTGGACTCCTTGATTATAGACTCCAGTGTGTCGAACGGCTCTATGAAGATTGAGTGTTATGCCAACACGATGTTTCTTCAAGCTTTGATGTGGGAGCACTTTAAGAATTATGCACCTACTCCACGTAATGTTCTGCAAGGACCGAATACTGATGCGCGCCATACTTTCCCTGAGAAAGATAATGCTAGGATCATGCGTTGGTCCACAAAGCAGCCTCGTTCTAAAATACGCTTTATTGATGTGTTAGATGAAGAATCTGAGTTCAATTTTCGCCCGTGGGTGTCAGTCCCTGATTATGTTTCTCAGCCGATGACTTTCAATACTGGAGAAAGCACGATTTTGACGTCTGGTGCGTATCTGAGTGATGGCGAAAGATCTTTCATGTTGAGTTGCACCCCTGGTCATTTGCTATCAGCCACGTTTGGAGAGCTTTCAATGGAGGAGTATAATATTGATAGAACAACTCGACAAATGGGTATGGATCAGTGTGTTCCAACCATACGGAGAAGGAAGCCATCAGTTGAGCAACTCAGGACTCATTTGTATCATACTCACATGGAAGGGAGCAGCTACTGGTTTCCTGGTTCTGATAGATTCGCCTATGTAACCCCAGGTTATGTAGAATTCTGGGATCAGCAACTTCGGCGTTTGTGTGGCTTTGTAAGATTTCCCAGACCTATATTCAAGGATCTTCCTTCGACTGAGATGATTTCCAGTCGACCAAGATTGAAGTATCTTTCTGGTGATAAACGAAAGTCGTCTCCAGGATGCTCTCAGGTATGTTTCTTCATATAATCTTCACGAAATTATAAGAACTGTATTCTGATTATATTACTGGATTTCACCACAGGACGGTCGTAATATACGACCTCGAATCGGTGTAGATCTCTCAGAGACTGAGGCGGTTATTCATGGCGGAGAAGGCAGGTATAAAGGTTGTAAGCTGTTACCCAATACCGTAAAGTCCCCAGTTGGTGCTTTGGTGAGTTTCCAGTATTTTCTTTGTTGTGACTCTTTCTCGCCCATATTATTAGGATCCTGAAACCGATATTGTTATTCCGTTGCAGAGTTTTTCTCCATCAAGTATTGATGGTCTTCGGTTCTCCGCCTTTGATCAAGCAATTCCTGACTTGAGCGATGAAGAAGAAGTTGTAAGTATCTCTTCACATGTTCGATTATGATGCTTTATTGATGAAACGCTAATTGTTTGAGAATATGTCCAGGAGGATGTTGTTATGGAAATGGAGAGTGCTGCTACTCGACCGTCGCTTGAGAATAGAGACACAGGCAGTGCCAAGGATTTGGAGCCGAATGAAAGTAATGATCCTCCCATCATTGACACGGATAATCCCAACTCCTTGAACGCTTTGTATACCTCTCAAGTAAGCATATATCATGTACCTTCTCCATAGAAGTATAAAAGTTCTTATTTTTGAATGAATGAAAGTGAATCCATGTGCGTATATGAAAACTTAGTCAAATTTCGTCGTCAGAAAATTCGGAACCCATCTTTTAGTAAAAATGCCGTAGAATCTTCGTCCGGAATCGGATTTTGATGATCTGCATGTGCAAATTCAATCCTGTAAAATTTCCAAGGTTTATCAAAGAAGATTTTTAATTTTTGAGCACGTTCATAGCCTGACAAAGGCGAAATAGTAAACTTCCAGGACTTTTTCAGATTGCGCATCACTTGATATTTTGGCCACATCTACTTGCTCGTTCATCGGATTGTCATGAAAATTTGACATGTCGTAGAGGACATCCATACGAATAGAATGGTATATGTATAATCCTCAAATTTCTTGTAGATTTCTCCCAGTTTGTCTCTTAGTACAGACCAGATTTCAGTTTCTTCAGACGGACTCATCGTAAAACGTGTTTTCATGACTTTTATGTTATTTGATCGTGCCTTGAATGTATTATGATGAACCTTAATGATGTTGCCTTGCTGGTATACTGTGTTTCATAATCTCCTTTGGATTCGTGACTCTAACCTCATGTAATCTTCGTATTAGGTGCAAAATACCGAAATTGAGGATACTGGAGCCAACGATGATAACTCTAACCATTCTGGAGTTATTGATGAAGAGACAACCAACCCTGCACTTAAATTCCATGAGAAGGTCGCTACTGATGTTATGGAAACCCAGATGGTTATTTCCTCAGTGATAGAAAGAAACTGAGACAGCAACGAATAATACCGAAGGAATTATTGCTTTGGTTGTGGAAGCCGCTCCAGTGTCTGAGAACCGTATAATAGTGTATGAATATCCAACTGCAGGAGTTTCTTTCGATCCTCCATTTGACACTTCACTCCCATATCATGAACTGATAGGTGGATTCAACGTTCCCATTGGATATGCACGCTTGTACGAGACAATATGGAAGAAGTTTGGCCACATGATCGTTGACAGGAATCCTGGGCGTGCTTATGCTTTAACCATGCAAGTAGACGTTATCTTGCGTGTCGTGAGTGATATGCGTGCCAGACCTAGGAATACTGTGACTCCAGATATACTCTTTGATTGGGAGTTTAACTTGGAGAATTCAGAGAGACTTGGCCCCAACGTGAAATGGCTTCGCAAGCAAATAAATGTTATCAAGGATTCATGTGAGAAGAACATACCCTTTACCAATGATGCTGTGAAGGAGAAGGAAGACAAGATTTCCAAGCTGACCGAGGAGTTGAACAAGGAGAGGGCGGCTTTGCAAATCTTGAAGGATGCTGATGAACGAAAGCCTTTTCTTGCTGATTTCCTTTGATTATCTCCTGAACTTATGAACTTCTGAGAGATGTGAGGTTTATACTTGGGTTTTGATATTTAGATGGTTTTGGATTGACTGATGGTTAAGGATTTTCTTGTAGATTTGATAGAGATTTTCTTTTACGAAATATGAACTGAATTTTGATAAATTGTTGAATTCAAATACTAATTGCAAGTATTGCAAACGTTTTGGAGGAATTGAAATACAAATGAAACAAAATCCTAAATATTAAATCCAAACGCCGTGAATGCTTCGAACGCCCAATACCTCAAATGTCCAATAATTTTAGATAAACGCCTTGAGCCAATTTTCATGAATTACTGGCAGGGTTATGTCATCTGTGTTGGACTTGATGACCATGAATGGTCCTTCCCAATTGGAGTCCCTGTTTGACGGAATTCCACGATTGTGGCACATATGGACACTCGCGCGGAAGAGAATATCCAGCATAGTGTTGATCATGTTTAGCCAGGTCTTCGACAATAATCCTCTCGATGGAGTGACCGATTTGAAGAAGTTCTGAACCCAACCATTGGGTGTAATATTGCTGCGGTGAAGTTACCCACTCGTAGCTTTTGATGACTGCTAAATTGTTCATGGGGAGAAGTCCCTGGACCATAGTAGCATATCTGAATATTGGTAATATTGGAGCATGAGGAGGAATAAGACTTTCCTGAGCTCGAAACCTTCTGACAAAGGTGTGCGGATTATCTCCAAGTTCATGCGTAAGTCCCATCAGAGTTTTTACTTCTTCCAGATGCTCAAACGGTGGTGCTTCCTCTTCTTCGTCTTCTGACTCAGAATCCTTGTCGATGACAGGATGTGTTGAAGGCATCATTATCCTTCCAACATGAATCCAAGTTCTTCCAAGGACCATGTCATATCCAGGGTCTTCCCGGATTATGAAAAACTTGGCCTCAGTGCAGATCAATCTTTCCGTAACTTTGAGAGTGATGAAGCCGTATGCGTCTCTGGAGATTCCTTCGTGGTCCCTGATTTCTATGGGAGCGTGGGTGGCTTCCTGTCGAGTAATACTAGCAGCTCTGAGAGTTTTCAAAGGGATGATGTTGACAGCGATACCAACATCGACGAACGCCCTCTTGAACTCATTTCCTTTAATGTGCACTGTGGTGAGAAGTCCCCAGTCATACATTTCTTTGTCGGTGGCTGAAGGTTCAGTGGTGGTCTCTTGGATCAGCAGGCGTTTTCCGGACACGATGTGGTTCAGTGCAGCAAGCATGTCTTTCCTTTGAGCTTTCGAAAGATACAACAACTCCCAGACATGTTCGATCAGAGATTGGACCGATTCCTTGACAGGAGGTTCATAGATGGTAAAAGTTCGGACTGGGAGGGTTTTTTGTATACTCCCTCAGTCCCCAAGTTGAGCTCTCCTGATTCTACCTTTTCTTTGATTATGCGTTTCAAAATTTTGCAATCACTTGTGGGATGGATGACGTATCTATGGAAGCGGCAATACCGAGGATTTTTCATGGCTTCTTCAGTTGGTTCCTTCTTGACATAAGGCAATTTGATTGCACCATCTTGGATCTAGGAATCGAGTAGTTCATTAACTTCTTCCATTGAATAGGGAAAATCAGGTGCTTCTGGATCTCCCGTATGCTGAGGAGGGACTTCCGAATTCTCCTTCTTGTGTGCCTTTGAAGGGGTGGAGGAAGTCTGCTTGTGCCGTGGTTCTGCTTTTCGCTTACTCCCTTCTGCGACAGCATTTGTTGAAGGTTGCAGGTTGTACTGCTTGTTGATCAAACGCCTGCTTCCTCGAGTGTCTTTTGAATCCTCAGTCTTTGTAGGATTTGCTCTTTCCAAAAGAGCGGGTGCAGTGGTTGCCGACCTTTTCGCATCTTCGTGAAGCTCTGAGAAATTCTGGAATCGAAGGTTCTCCAGCAAGGCCCTGTAGACCGGGAGCATGCCATTGATGCACAAGTCCACCAGTTTTTGCTACGTGACGTTTGGGTCATGACAATCCAGAGCTTGGAATCTGAACCTTTTCACATAATCATTGGGATTTTCACTGACCCTCTGAAACATTCTTCCAAGGTCGGAGAGGGTGACTTGTTCTGAAACGAAGAAGTATTTCCTGTAGAATGCGTTAACCATTTCTCCCCAATTGTTGATAGTCCTGGGTGCGATGTTGTTATACCAGGTGTATGCTATGACTTTCAGAGACTTTGAGAATTCCTTGAGAAGAACGACATGATTATGTTCATGTTCTCCCAGGGATTCGAGAAAATGAGAGACATGTTCCCGAGCATTGCCAGTTCCATCATACAAGGTGAAAGTTGGAGAAACGTAACCTTTGGGGAGTGTAATCCTATGCATAGCGGCAGGATAAGGAGGTTGATGACGATGGTCATGCGATGTCTTGTATTTTCCACGGTTCTCCAAGAGGTGCTCCATATCCTCGCGAGTATTGAAGTTCGATGATCCCTTCGCTGATGAGTTGTCTGCAGCAGTTTTGCGGACTTCGTCGTCTTCTACTGTATGGATTGGAATTACTTCAGGATCGTCGTATGAGGATTTCTCATTCTCCTTTCCCTTCTCTTGAGTTTTCTCTGACATCTTGTCAGTAAGAGTTTTGAGATAATTACACAGCTCCTTCTGTGCAGCAGCGATGTCAGCATGATTCTTTGCAAGAGTCTCCTGCGCTTTGATAAGATCAACAATGGTAGGTGGTGGATCTCCTCTGACTTCTTCAGGGTGTCGTCCGGACAGTGGATGACCTTCGACGTGAGGAGGAGTAATGTCACCACCATCAGTGTTGGAGGTCGGAATTGTCTCCGGGATATTCTGATTGTTGTTGTTTCTAGTGCTAGCACGGTTTGTGTTAGGATTCGTAACGGAACCTGACCTGAGATCAACCATCTTGTGAAATTGTGAGATTTCAACCGAGAGAATGATCTCCCACTGTGGTCGCCAATATGTAGATGGGGAATAAAGATTTGCTGGTTTTTAAGGAATTGAGGAGACAACCGTATGGAGGAGGCTCCTCGAACTGAGCGAAATGTTAAACCTCACACAGATGCACCGCTAAAAAGGGGGTGCTTTATATTCGAGAGATCAATCAGTAGTACTCCGGCATAAATCAAGACAATGAACGTTCTAGAGTAAATTCGGTCACAAGAGAGGATGTTGATCTGCAGGAGGGAAGCTGGGAAATGTGTGGAATCAATGGTAATCAAAGATTGTGGGTGTGTGAATTCTGAATATGATAAGCTCTGAATGATTGAAATTGGTCAATCGAGATTAGTTGCTCAATTGACGAGTTGATGATCTCGTGTTGTCGATGAGACGTGAGATTGATGATACTGTTGATGCTGATGATTCAATCATGATTCAAAGACTTATTTATATTGCTGGAATTTTAGACATCATGATCCCATGAAGTGTGACAGTTGATGGAATCAAGGAGTGGGGAAGTGGAGATCGTGTTTGAAACCAGTTTCTCAACGTATGGAGACTTGGTCGATTTTCCACCCACTACCTCGTGAATTCCTTTAACTGATTGCACGACTTGCTCACATTCCATCGTGTATTTGAACACACGTGTCGTAGACCTCCAGACCAAAACCCTAAGTGATATCCCCCAAAGTGACACGATTGACGTCTCTTGGTATGTTAGTCAATTGATGACTTCGTGGTTTGATGGGACGACGAGTCCATGTAGTTGCTGAGTTGAACATGATGTTCTGAAACTCAGGAGTTGAACATGTCATGAGATAGAGGTATAGTTCTTACGATGAAGTGAGCAAGTATTGCTCATTCGATGGATCGTTGAATATTGATTTTTGAACCAATATTCCTTGGTTTGAGTGAATATTCATCTGAGCAAGTGTTGCTCACGTGATGAATTGTTGATTATTTGATCATCTGAGCACGTGTTGCTCATCTGATGGATTATTGGCAGCGTACCAAAAATATTAATTAGAATACTGGTCGTTGAACCGAGCACAATTAATAAAATTAATGACCATGAGGTCGTCATAAAATTATTAAGGTTGGAATCTGGAATGATGATCCTTGGATTCAGAAACCCTAATTTGATCAATTGATGATCAATTCATGGTTCGTCAGAATTTTAACCATGGGACGAAGGAGGGGGCGACTACATGGGACCGTGGGTCAACCATGTAGTGTCCATATGCCCACATGAGAAAATACAAAGAACTCCTGTAGAGTTGACGATTTGTTGGTGAAAGAATGATCAAATGCTGGTTTAATCATTTATTCGAAAAATACTCGTCTGAGCCTTAGGTGAGAAAACCTAATTAATTATGACGGAGTGAGGTACCGACCATGGGTCTTGAAACCGGCCCTGGGTAGTCACGTGACCGCCTGATGATCACTTCATGAAAATCTAAAGTGTTTGGAAGAGTCTTGGACCTAATACGTGCAATTGTGCAAATTAGGTCAAAACTGTGAAACTTGATGGGACCGGCTTCTATAAGCCAAAGAGCCAATCTTGGACGGTCAAGATAGAATGCTCGTGTCCCCAAGGCGTCCGCGTCTCAGTCCTGAGAATTTTGATATTTTCTGGCGTGCAATTGAGCATCTATTCGAGAAAATATGCCAAAATTAGGGTTTCGACAAAACTGAGGAAAACCCCATGAGATGATGGAAAATAATTATAAAATAAGGAATAAGGAGGCGTGGGACCGTCGAGGCCAAGGCATGGTCGTCCGGTCGTGGCCACGGCCCCGTGGTGCCTTTTCCTTAATTTTATAATATTTTGATGATTTTATGAAAAATTCATGAATTTTGAGAAATTTGATGAATTTAGGGAGTTTCCATGAATTGAAGAAGTTTTCATGAGTTCAGGGAAGCAAAAATATTAAAATAATAAAAACAAAGGCGTGTGGGACTGTGGAGGCGCGGCCGGACGGCTAGGGCCCGGTCCCACGAGTTTCCCTAATTTTTATGTATTTTTAATGTATTTTTCCATGATTCGAAGAGATTTTCCTAATTTGAGAGAAATACCATGAAATCAAGGAGTTTCATGGGATGAAGGAAATCCTAAAAAATAAAATAATAAAATACATGGGCGTGTGGGACCCGCTGAGGCATGGCCGGCCGGCTGGGGCCCGGTCCCACGTGTTTCCCTAATTTTTATATTATTATTTTTTATGTATTTTTCCATGATTCGAAGGGATTTTCCTAATTTGAGAGAAATACCATGAAATCAAGGAGTTTCATGGGATGAAGGAAATCCTAAAAATAATAATAATAAAATACATTGGCGTGTGGAACCGGCTGAGGCATGGTCGACCGACTGGGCCCGGTCCCACGTGTTTCCCTAATTTTTATATTATTATTTGTTATGCATTTTGAAAATACCATGATTTGAAGGAATTTTCATGAAATCATGGAAATAATAATAATAATAAAATAATGAGGAACCATAAGGTGTGGGGCCGGCTGGGACCAAGGCATGGCCGGTTGGCCAATGGTTGCGCCCCACACTATTTTTACTTAATTTTATATTATTTTCATGGGTTTATGAAAACGCCATGAAATCGAGGAGATTCCTCGAGACGAAGGAGATTCGTTCAAATGAAAGGATTTTCATCGGATGAAGGAAAATAATAAAAACATGATAAAATATAAAACTGGCATGGGATTGGTCATGGCACAGTCGGCCAGTCAATGAATCCAATCCCTTGGCGCCTTGGTCAATATTTTGATTATTTATTATTTTCTTCCTATTTTGCAATAGGTTAATCGTTTCGTCGTATTTTGAAATACTCGTTCGTGCGGTGACTGTTAGTGCATCGTCGTTGAACACACTTTCACCATTTGGATCGGGGCTTACTTCGAGGTAGCTCAGACGCCCGGTTGTTGATTATTTATTACTAATTGTGGAATTCAGTGGAAAATAATTCACAAAACTGAGTAATAAGATGTTTATTATTAATTCATAGGATCAGCTGAGGATTCGACTACGAATTCAGAATAATAAAGTGAGTATTACCATTCCATCGGATCGTAGATTCGACCATAGAATCGGAGTAATTAAGTTTTATTAAATTACCATTTATGAGACCAGTTGTGGATTCGATCATGAAATCGGAGTAATGAGATAATATAGTTATTGCTATTCTATGAGATCAAGCCGCGGTTTCGATCATAGAATCAGAAAAATTGTTATTGCCATTCCATGGGACCAGTTGTGGATTCGACCATTGAATAGGAGCAATAATAGATTATTCTGGGAATTCAATAGTGAATGTCACGGCAGAATTAATCTTTATTAGAAATAATTAACTTTGTGGATCTATACTAGCAGAGCAAGCTGTCTAGGAGCGTTAATTATCCCGATATGAGCTTGTCGATAAGTCATATCCTTTATATAGTCAGGGTAAACTCGTTGTTTGTTCCTGAAGACGTTATCGCTCTATACTAGTAGAGCAAGCTGTCTAGGAGACGTCCATCTCGTGATACTATATAGAAATAATCACTGAAAGTGTTCAGTGTTCATGAGATATGTCATTGTCCAGTCGTGAGACTACATATCTACATGTACTCTGAGAGAAAGTACTCTCCGTTGAGAATTCGATGAGAGACCCCTGTCTCAATACTCACGTCGATTGCTGGATAAGAGCTTCGTATAATTATGAGTTCACGATTTTAGCCCTTGTCGTAAATCCACCATATAAAATTCCTAAGCGAAATATTTGGTGTTGTTGTTAGACCCCCGCTTTTTGAGTTGGTATCAGAGAAGGCAAACACGTTCAAGACCTAACAAGTCTGTGTTTGTAGCGACCTGACTCTGTGGACAAAATCTCATATGCATACCAAAATGCCTATTAAATCTATCAACTTTGTCAAGTGACTCGGAAATACCTCAAAGGGTCATTCTTTAGATGATTCTTCCGAATCCCGAGGTAAGAAGAATGTCTCATCTTGTGTCAATCATTCTTCCTCCAATGAGACATTGGATATAATGGCTAAAGCTGACTTGGAGCTCACCAGAATTTCAAAAAATTCTACTGAGTGTATTGATCTACAGGATCATGGTAAAATCATTGATGAATTTGAAAAGTCTATTGATCGTGAACAAGTACTCTACAACATTATAGGGCCATTCTCTAAGGAAATTGAGAAACTTCTTCAAGAAAACAATATACAGCGCGAAAAGATTTGTGATCTTGAAAAGCTGGTCAAAGAAGGTTCAATTAGAGAAAATTGTTTGATCAAGACGCATTCATCTGATCTAGACAGACTTCGTGTTGAGAAGGAGAAACTTGAAGCATCTCTTGTCATAGCCCATGGACAGTGCAAATCCTTGGAAAAGGAAAACTCTGTTTTAAAAAAAATTCTTTTGCACAAACTAACTCTCATGAGTCTCCGTACAGAATGAAATTTTCTCCATATGAAGATTGTGTCAAGAAAAGTTTTCATAACTTACAATCTTCTCCCGTGGCTATGAAGTTTAAACAAGTTCCAGTTGTTACTTCTCCTCCACGAATTTGTACCTTATGTGGGAAAGGAAATCACTTTGCTATCCGTTGGTTTTCCAGAAAGAAACAAATTTATAAGCTTCGTAATTTGTTTTTATCCACTATCAATGGAACAAATAGTCAGTCGACTACCGCAGTGAATCGTATATCCACAGAAAACCAAGAACCTTATAAACATGGAACTCTTCCTAGAAGTCATCACAGGACACATGTACATTCTAACTCTCATATTACTGATGAATGTATTTCCAATGCTTATAAGAAGGTTCTTGGTAAATCTAAATCTAGAAAATGGATTCCCATCTTTTATGATTCCCTTGAACCAATTTCAAGAGGTCCTAGATTTAGTCCTCAGAGAAATCCTTCAGAAGGATATGCAGATCGTGTTATGTCTTATTTTTCTAAACTGAGTGATAATCAAAGAAGGAAGGCTAAACAAAAGAAATGTTCATTTAATGAGCTGAGTGCTCATTCTTGTGCTAATTAATCACAAGGTTGATATCTCACCCACCAAAAATCCTAGTTGTGTGAGAATTGAATAGGTATACTCTGTGGATAGTATTTGTGATTATCTAGCTATTTTCTTATCGTTCTTAGTTGGATAATCTGTCACATACTTCTACACGAGTATTTTTATCACCCATGTTTGTATTATTTGTCTTGGATTTTAAAACCACACGTTTTGTGTTGGGCCCTTGTAAGGGTACATGTACGGCTTTAGACTTAGTCTCATATACCTACCTTTAAACCCTAATTCTCTCAAACCATTTATATACCTTTCCTATTGAGTTATAGCTTGTTCACTCTAGGTTTCTCATCAATGGCCTCTTCTTCGTGGGATTTTCCTGAAGACTTTGTTGATAATGGTATATACTTCGAGTTTAATAAAGTGAAGGGAACTCTTGTTGAATTTGAAAGTTTTCTTCTGTAATCTCTTATTTATTACTCAGACATTGGGGAGAAGATTCCAACTAAGGTGATTATTGATACTCAACAACTTGTTGGGACTATAAAGTGTCTTGATGCTGTAAGAGCCAAGTTGGAAAAGGTTAATTGTAACCTGGCTCTCATGAAGAATCAGCCCCTCAAAAAGGATGATTGCTCAAAGATTGATGAGGTTGCTATTACTCGTAAGCTCGATGATCACAAGACTCACGAGTCTCCAAAACCGTCCTTCTCATTAGTGTTTGGGTTTTGGCCTAAGAGTCTGTATTTGTTTTAGATACCTAGTATGTCTTCTTTTTGGATTAGTTGGAAAAATAACTAGTGCTTTGAATAGTGATGATTCTGACTACACATAGCTATTTTTGTTTTCATCTTCTTAAGTTATTTTTTAGGTTTATTGGTTTTAAATTCTAAAAATATTTGGAGGATGATGTTTATTGCAGTATTTTAATGGTTTTTGATATTGCAATATTTTTATGGGATATGTATTGTTTACGTCCGTGAACTTGAAGGTCCCATATTGAATTCAAAAGTAAGGTCGTTCATGAATCGGTATTCGTATTGATGAAAGGACAAATGGACTTTTGACATATACAAAAGATATGCCTATGCAGTCATGTATTTGATGGAAAATAGGATAAAATATTTTGTTCAACAAGGATAAAGTCTATTATGTCGTTATGATGGAAAATAGAATAGATCCTTGTATGTTATCCACAATACTGATCTTCATTGATCCATTTTATTATGTTTTACCGTGAAGGCTCCATTGTGTGTCTTATGTTGAGCACCTTACAACTAAGTCGATTTACCTTGGCTTTGTTGGTTGTTCCATAAGATGCTATATGTCGAGCATTAGAAACTAAATAAATAAACTAGTTTGGTTATTAGTTAGTACTCCATAATTTTTCTTTCTTATGTCGAGTACATGTACGGTTAAGGTTGTCATATTCTATGATGAACTTAGTCAGGGTTCCATAAGTTCTCTTATGTTGAGCCCAAAATAATTAAATTGATTACTTCGGTGATTAGTTTGGTTATTTGTATTCCAATTAGATTAATTATAGGTTCTCTTGTAATTAATCTAGTTGAGTTTTCATATATTCCACAAGTTCTTGTGTTGAGTATATGAAAGGCTACACTATCATGTTTTTTTGGTTAAATTAGTCATATATTCCGTAAGATTTTCCTTATGTTGAGTATTTGAACGGTTAAGTTAGTAATCTCCATGTGATTGACTTAGTCGTAGCTCCGTGAGTTTACTTATGTTGAGCACTTTCAATTAGTTTATCACTTTTGTGGTTTGATTTAGTTGCATATTCCAATTGAATTAATCATGGGTTTACTTGTGGTTAATTTGGTTGAGCTTTGGATATAGAAAACCACTCCTATGGTTTTTGGTGTCCAATAAAAAATCCTTTTTTTCTTTCGAAATTAAGTTCGTTCTTGTTGCTCTCTCGGGAATAACATCAAATAGGGGAGAGTTCTTTTGAACTTGTGCTTAATGGTAATATCTTGCGGGGAGTGCGGCTGTGGAATTTTATAGGGGTTATCTTGTATCTTAAAACTCCTTGATGAATGTTGTTAGCTTCGGCTATTAGATTGCATCTAAATTAAGTTGGTATGTATTTTTATTTTGGTCATGAAATGTCTCTTGCAGAAATTTCATTATGATCCCATTCTTGTACCTTTGCCAATTTTATTGACAAAAAGGGGGAGAAATATTGTAGTTCACACTATAAATACATATGGTTTTCGGATCATTGTGTAAGGAGGAGTGGTTTCCATGATCGAGATGGAGTATTGACTAAGGGGGAGTGATACATATCACCGTAGTATTATTGTTAAAGTCGTGATACAATTGGACTTTGATGTTATTGTTGATGGTGGTTTTTAGCCTAGGTTTAAAATCGTAAAACCGCACATCTGGCATGACGTCATTATGACCATTAGAAAATTTACTGAACTGATCAGCATGCTTACGTAAGAATTACCAGGGTATCTTTTTTCTTTCTATGTGTCATGTTCCACGGCAGAACCTTTAACATTGACTGACATCACCTGTGCAAAACCCTAAATTCTCATGCTACCGCGCCAAGGCATTCCAACCATGCCAGCCGCACCACTGTGCCAATGGAAAACCGAGCCAGCCACATCTTCGCGCCAACGCATGCCAACCATGCCACCCGCACCACTGTGCCAATTGCAAACCGTGCCAGCCACATCTCCGCGCCAAGGCCTGCCAACCATGCCAGCCGCACCACTGTGCCAATGGAAAACCGTGCAAGCCACATCTCCACGCCAAGGCATGCCAACCATACCAGCCGCACCACTGTGCCAATGGAAAACCGTCCCAGCCACATTTCCGCGCCTAGGCATGCCAGCCGCACCACTGTGCCAATGACAAACGGTGCCAGCTACATATCTGCGCCAAGGAATGCCAACCATGCCAGCCACATCTCCGCGCCAAACGCACCTAGCCATGCTAGCCGCATTATGTGCCAAACGGCATGCCAAGCCCTTGGCCCCGCCATGCAAGCCAAACGCACCTATCCATTCTAGCCGCACATGTGCCAAACGACATGCCAAGCCCTTGGCCCCGCCATGCAAATCCAAATGCACCTAGCCATGCTAGCCGCACCATGTGCCAAACGGCATGCCAAGACCTTGGCCCCACATGCCAAATGCACCATGCCAACCTAGCCGCGCCACCATGGTGGCCTTCCCTATGCGGCTACCAAACCGAAGGCGTGCGACAATCAACGGTCGCCCTTCAACCCCAGGAGAAAATCCTAGCCATCTAAGGTTACCAGACAACGCATGGTAGCCTTTGGCCCGAAACCCTAGTTTGCCCACGCCAAACCGCGCCAAGGCATGCCATGCCAACCTAGCCTCTCCACCATGCTGGACTTCCCTATGCGGCTACCAAAACGAAGGAGTGAGACAATCAAAGGTCGCCCTTCAATCTCAAGAGAAAATCCTAGCCATCCAAGGTTACCAGACAACGCATGGTAGCCTTTGGCCCGACACCCTAGTTTGGCCACGCCAAGGCATGTCATGCCAATGGCATGCCAACCTAGCCGCGCCACCATGCTGGCCTTCCCTATGCGGCTACCAAAACGAAGGCGTGCGACAATCAACGGTCGCCCTTCAATCCCAGGAGCAAATCCTAGTCGTTCAAGGTTACCAGACAACGCATGGTAACCTTTGACCCAAAACCCTAGTTTCGCCACGCCAAACCGCGCCAAGGCATGCCATGCCAACCTTTCCGCACCACCATACTGGCCTTCCCTATGCGGCTACCAGAACGAAGGAGTGAGACAACCAACGGTCTCCCTTCAATCCCAGGAGCAAATCCTAGTCGTCCAAGGTTACCAGACAACGCATAGTAACCTTTGACCCAAAACCCTAGTTCGGCCATGCCAAACCGCGCCAAGGCATGCCATGCCAATGGAATGCCTTGTCGCGCCACCATGCTGGCCTTCCCTATGCGGCTACCAAGAACGGAAGCGTGCGACGATCTACGGCTACCTTTCCTCTTAAGATGCAAAATCTCGACCGTCGAAGGTCACCAAGCCAGCAAGTCTCCCAATCTCGACTTTCCAGGCGACAACAATATGCTACATGTTTTCCACGAAAACATTCGAGACATCAACACATATCACAAACTGGGGGATCCTATTTGGGTATTGGTTTGGCGGTTTACAGTGTGCGGCGTACACTACGCCCGTCATAAGGAAGTGTCATAAGGATGAGGCGGTTAGTAAATACAGGGAGTAATTGTGAAACGCTCTTTTTATGGAACATCAATTCCATGCGTTAACAGTTACCACCTCCTCCCATTTACTCACCCATTTTTCCATTCCTTAATGAGACAAGAGTACGTTACACCTCGACTTGTATACATAGGTCTTACCTATTTCCACCGAACAACAAGTTCAGTCAGGAGCATACAACACTCAGAAAACATTTGCTAACTTTTCATTTTTGTTAGCTTCCAACTTTATGATACAAGTCGTAGAGAAACAACTACTCTTCCAAAAATCAACTATTCTGGTCTCATCGCTTTCCTTGCTTCCCTCCCAAAAACCAACCCATTCTCCTTCATTTTGTGACCGAATCAAGTCTGGAACGACCATTTCTTGGTTTATGCCGGACTTGTACAGATTGATCTCTCGAATTTAAAGTACTCCCGTGCAGTACATTGTTTAGGGTTTAAATTCGTTTCTCACCCACACACCCGAAATTACCGAAATCAACAGAAACCGTTTTCACCCACAAACAGTTATATAATAATACTATGACACTGTATAATAATGATCGAGAATCTCGATTTCTCTCATTGTTATAGCTACGGATCTTCAACAACGATGGTGCTAAACTTACAACCTTTGGGATCATTGGAGTACTTGGAAGGACGAAAATTTCAAGGAACGTTGAAAATTAGACTATAGAATAGGATCCACTAAAGTTTATCTTTTTTGTATTCCATATGTATTAATAGTTTTGTCACTAAAATGGACAAAGGGGGAGATTGTTAGAGCATAGCTCGGTCGACCTCGCATGCGTTGCTATCTCAAGCATGTTTGTCAATGTTAGTGATCAATACTATAAGTCTTGATTTCTAGCCTACATAGCTAAGTCTCGGACTAGGATAGAAAAGTGTAGTTGAGCTCAAGGACTTAATGGCGATTCATCATACAACGACGAAGATCTATACAAGGAACCGTGGAACTTCATCAACAAGGAGGTATGTGGATACTTGAACTTATCTATCACTCAAAAGTCTATCTCTTCTATCTCTTACTTCTTATGAGACAAAAGTCGTATGCTATATAGACTAGATCATACACATTTGACATTTCGAGCTGAGCATTCATTGCTTATCTTTTATCTCGAAATCATGTGTTGGTAAAGCGTTTCACTTTGATCAAGGTTATCTTCACCTAGTGACGAAAGTCATGAAAAGTTTCAATCACTTTGAGAATTGCTCTGACGTGAATCGGTCTGTGAATAAAGGCTATATAGCATCCTCTGAGAATATCTCAATGATTGAAATAAGAGTTTAGATTACATAACCATGTATTCCTTGAACCGAATTTTTCGAACTTTGTTGATCAAGAGAAATCGGGAGGATTGTGGAATTGGCTTGCCAAGTCCGCAAACTGTCGGAAGTTCTCGACCGAGAATTTCTACTGGATTTTCCAAAACTCGTTTGTGTGCTAAGTCCGCGAACTCAGTCCTCGAACCCATTCCTCGAACTGGCGGAAGTTCTCTTTCCGAGAATTTCTGCTGAGTTTGGAAAACTCAACTGATTAACTTAAGTCCGCGAACTTGTTTGTGAACTTAAGAGGTTATGATCTAAATATGTGCTCTGAACATGAAATATTAAATTACTAAGGAATGCTTTATGCAAACCGTGGCTATAATGTTCATTAGCCGATTCAATCGAATCATCTTTGTTTCAATTGTGTCTTGTGTAGTTACATAAGATCTCATAGTAATTGAACAACTCTTTAACTAGTTCATTTGAGTCAATTGAACTAGTTATGGTGAAGAAGAACAAGGTTAATATGAAATGCTCATATGGTTAACCTTTTGGGTTACTATGTTGAACCAACATACACGTACGCGTTTGGGCATGGTTTTCACGAACCCAGTAAACATCTACTCAAGTGTGTGTGACAAGCTAAGTTTTCGATCTAACGGTTGAGAAATATTAGCTTGAATCTAAATCAGGTTTTCATCTAACGGTGAATAAGGATTGCTTTGTAACTAAGGAAAAACCCTGATTTTAAGGATATATAAAGGAGACATCTAGCATTGTGCAAAAATAATCCCCACACGTCTGTGTGCTATTAGTGCTCTCGCTAGAGTCGATCTTCATTAACCTTTGATTTTCTTCTCTAAAATCAGGTTAACGACTTAAAGACTTCATTGGGATTGTGAAGCCAGACCGATACTACTTTATTGTAGTTGTGTGATCTGATCTTGCATATTCTATCGTACGAGTACAATCGATTGATTGTCTTGAGATCATGAGAGTTCTCCGATAGGCAAGATAAAGAAGTCACAAACATCTTCGTCTCACTGTTTGTGATTCCTCGACAATCCGCTTGTGTAGTCAAGAAGGATTGTAGAGAGGTGATTGATTAATCTAGGCTGTTCTTCGGGAATATAAGACCGGATTATCAATTGGTTCTTGTTCACCTTGATTTTATATCAAAAGACGGAACAAAACATAGGGTTTATCTGTGGGAGACAGATTTATCCTTTGATAGACTTTTCTATGTGAGACAGATCTGTTTATTATCAAGTCTGTGATTTTGGGTTACAACAACTATTGGTTATGGGTGAGATCAGCTAAGGGAATCAAGTGCGCAGTATCCTGCTGGGATCAGAGGCGCAGGAGTACAATTATACCTTGGATTGGTGGGAGACTGATTGGGGTTCAACTATAGTCCAGTCCGAAGTTAGTTTGTAGTAGGCTAGTATCTGTAGCGGCTTAATACAGTGTGTATTCAATCTGGACTAGGTCCCGGGGTTTTTCTGCATTTTCGATTTCCTCGTTAACAAAATTTCTGGTGTCTGTGTTATTTATTTTCCGCATTATATTTTATATAATTGAAAAAATACAGGTTGTGCGTTCGCGATCATCAATTGGAAATCAAACCTTTGGTTGTTTATTGATATTGATTGATCCTTGGACATTGGTCTTTGGTACCGTCCAAGTATTCCTTGTATTTGATAAAGACTCGCTATTGTTTTTAGCTTGAGTAAAAATCAAATCAAGAGAGAGATATTAACTCCTTGAGATACTTTTATCTAGATTGAGTCTGACTGTCTCGTTGATTCTCTAGCAAAGTATTTCGGAGTTAGTCCATATAGATTACTAAGCGAAATATTGGGTGGTGTTGTTAGACCCACGCTTTTTCAATGTGATATTTAAAAACTCCACTATCAGGCTGGACAAGGTTATTTTGGGTACTAGAAGGCTGATCAACACCTTTATTGCTCCACCTTCTCCTTCTTTTACTACTTTGAGTACAATGATTGTTAAAACTCCTCGGCAGGATGTTGACTATGTTTTCTTTCTGGATGTTTCTTATAAAGATCTTAATATGGGTATTAGAATTGTTTTTTGTGATAATGCAGGAAGAGTAATTCAGTCAAGAGCAGACTTTGGACTCATTACAGGTGTTGTTGGTGCTGAGACAACATCCCTAATTTTGGCTATCTCTTGCGTAGAAGAGATGAATTTGTCAAAAGTTCTATTTTTCAGTGACTGTCTTCAACTGGTGAACTTTATTCATGAAGGCAAGGATGTTGTAGACTGGATTTGTAGTGATCTTTTAGAAGATTGTCGGATTTCTCTTTCAAATAGTGTTAGTTTTAAGGTTGTTTATATTAAGAGACTTAAAAATAAGGTAGCGGACCGGCTTGCATGTCGGGCTAGAAAGTTTAAGTTGAAAACTTCATGGGTTTCTATTCCTCCCTTTTTGAACTCTTTGTTGAGGAAAGAACATCTATCGTATGTTTGTAATTTTCTTTTCAGTTAATGCCATGGTGTTGTTTCTTAGCAAAAAAAACAACCATATAAAGATAAAAACGGGTTATTAAATGATAATTTAAAAAGTCCCTTATCCATGTATTTTTTTTAATGTCAAAACTGCACTTATTTACATTTTTAATTTTTTTTTAAATCTTAACTTTTTCTAAAAAACAATTTTTTTAAGGATAATATTATATAAAAATAAAATGAAATTAGTCGTACAATAATTTAGGTGGCAGCCTAGCAACAAGTTGGGAATAAATATTTTAAATTGCTTTTTTTATTTTTTTTTAACTTTTTCAAAAACTAATTTTAAAATTATTTAAAGAAAATATATATATTTTTTAATTTTTAAAAGCTTATTATTATCTAATTTTTGAAAAATTATTATTTTCTATTTTTTATATTTTTCAAATTATAAAAATATATTTTAAAATTTAAAGAAAAAAATTCTAATTTTTAAAATTATTATTTTTAGTGAACTTTTTCTTTAAAGTTTTTTTTTCTAATTTTTATAAAAATAATTTTCTTTATTTTATATGAAATTAAAATCTTTTTTAAAGAAAACAGTTTTAAAAACTTTTAAAAGAAATAGAAAAAAATATAAAATAAATTAAATAAAAAATATTTTTTTTAAATAATTTTAAAATTAGTTTATAAATTATAGAGTTTTTGTTAAGATTGAAAATTACATAACTAGACATGATGCTAATATTAAAGTTCGCAATTTTCTTTTTATTAGATTAGGTTTAGCTATACAAAAAGGGATTGGAGCGCAACTTGTTGCAAGGCTACCAACACGTTTCTTGTGAAATTTTAATTCTTCTTTTTATTAATAAAAGCTCTCTTTTTCAAAAAAAAAAAAAAAAGAAAAAAAAAGTTAAATAATAAAAAAAAAATTTAAAAAGAAATCAAAAAGATCCAAACGACAAAATAAATAAGTAAATTAATAAATTTATTGAGGGTAACTAAGTAATTTACCTATCCTTGAATACCCCTTATCACCCCACCCTAGTTAGGGTAATCATTTTGTATGCCTAAAATTTTTAGGTATTCCCTAAAACATGGTTCGAAAAATTTGGTGTTGTCAGGGGTGAGCAATGGATGGGTGGATGCTGACTTCAATTCATCTAAATGGTGGATTTGAAATTTCTAACCACGTCTGATTCATTATCTGTCGAATTTGACATCCGTGGGTAGTGGTTGAGCGAATTGGATGTTGATCTAAATCTTCATTAGTACAAAACAAATCTAGGCTAAGCTTGCTTGTGTTAGTGGTGGTCAGGATTTGTCCTGGCAAAGATAAATCAAGGGTTGTGGTTCTCCTGACCACCCCCTACAACTCGCACGCGTGCCATTAATTCCAATATTATGAATGAAAAATGAATACTCAAGTCAAGATATGGAATTTCAAAAATTATAACGGGAGGTTCGAAATCATGACCTATTGTGTCATAAGAGTAGCCTCTAACCAGTGTTCCATCTTGGTTGGAATTGATAGGAAAGATAAATCAATAGTGGTGGTTTGTGCAACTTAAATACCATAATTGCTTTATTAATTAGTGTTTCACTAATTGCACATAATAAATAATCTATTCATTATAAAGTGTTTTATTAATTAATGTTTCACTAATTGCTCATAATAAATGACTAATCATTTTTTAATTATAAATGTTTTCTTAATTAATTATAATATTTATTTCTATTAATAAGTAATTTTGATAAATAATATCAATGGACATATTCTGCGACAATGAGTAGTAGAAGAGGTGGAGGCCGAAAGATTAATGGTGGTTAAGGGCGGAGCCAAGCACAATTATATTTATTTTTGTTCTTTTATCATAAAATGGGATACAAAGTCCATTTTTCACATGTATCCAACTTGCCAAGAATTTTTTCTCCCTCTCTCCTCAAAATCCTGGCTCCGCCCCTGGTTTGTGGTGGAAGAAGTAGTGACAGTGAATGCTGGTGAGTAGTGATGGACAATACTAATTTTATGTTGTCGTTACAACATCGATAACATCGTAGTGTGGAAGATGTGGTTGGTTGTTTTTAACACTTTTGATAAAGGAAGGTACCATATATTTCAGGGATGATATCATACAAGACAATATTTTCATGACCGTAGTTGGATCACCCAAATGGTACCCCTGTTATCTTTGGTACTATATCGTATAAATCATGATTTTTTAATGTTAAAATAAAATTGATTGCAATACAAAAAAGAATATATACACAGAAAAAAAATGAAACTAATCAATTGACGAAATTTTGTTCAATTTAAACCTCATACATGGCGTTCGTGATTGAAAATTAGAATTGCGTCCAACAACCTACATGGGATGGGCGGAAGTGGTGGAGTCAAAAATTGACATTGAGGAGGCTTATTTTTTTTTTAAAAAAAGAAACATGTAAACTTTGGTGGACTAAACTATAAATATATATGGACAAAGTACTATTTATAAAATAAACTAAAAAATTTATGTAGTTATTAAAAAGGTTAGATCCAGGTTAGTCAACCCTTGGCTCCGCCACTAGGTGGTGGTGGATAAAAAAAGTGGATTCATATAGTTTTATGGTGGTGGGTGGGTATTGGTGAACAAAAACATATTATGCTAATTTCGTAACGCCACAAAATGTGTAACGTTATATTATAAAGTATAAAACGCGGTTGATCATTCTAATGTTAAAATAAATTCGATAAAACACATGTCCGTTCTAAAAAATTGGTGCAATCAATTGCCATATTATGTAATAACTAAACGACGACACGAAACAAGATTAGAACATATGAAATTATTTATTATCGATTTGTTTATGTAAAGAGTGGTCAGGATTTGTCCTTGGCAAAGATAAATTCACCGCTGGGGTTTGTTCAACTTAACCATTTTTAAACGTTTTATTAATTAGTGTCTTATTGATTGTTCATAATGATTAATTAAATTTCTATTATAAATGTTCCTTTAAAAATCTAAAATAAATACATAATTTTATTAAGGAGATTAAATACATAATTTTTTTAATAAATAATTTTACTAAAAACTATATTAATTCTAATGGTGGCAGTGGAAGTAGGGTTACACTAGTGGAAATCAGACATTCCGCGACCGCCAGAACACGTCATATAAACGAGTTAAACGACCTGTTCTAGGGTTCTCTGAATGGGTCGTTTATAAAGCGTTTTTTAATTGCACAACCCTTATTGCGTGAGTCTCTGAACAGAGACCGTTTCTTACAGTATCAGCATACACTGGTCGTAGATTTGAATTATAATATAAAAAAAAATACAGATTCTGATCAGCTGAAATGTCTGAATGGCTGAATCTGAATTAATCTTACTGGTATTTAAGTCAAACAGTCAAGTCTAGTTAAGTCAAACTACAGTCAAACTGAAATACAAATGCAACCTCAAATTTAACTGAAATTTAAAAGCAACTCAAATTTAACTGAAATTCAAGTGCAACTTCAAATTTAACTGAGAATTTTAACATTCATTCCATTGGGTGTAAAACTACACAAAAAAAAAAGAAATATTGAGTTCAGAGAATACATGTCCAAGATTGCTAAGTTCTGACAACAACCAACTGATAAAAAAAACAAAATGATAATTCAGCTCCTCCTACAACAATACTTCACAAATGATATCAAGCAGAGCATCAATGTGTTGTATCCTTGGTTCACATGCGACTTCCTTCAAAGCAAATCAACAACAGTACAATGACTTCGTTCAGTTCATAAAACACGGTAGAACAAAATAAGTTACTAGATATAGGTCATGTAGACAACAGTGTGAGGTAATTTGACAGACATTCTAGCAATGGGTAGTAGTTGGAAGCACATGTGTGAGGTAATTTGACACATTAAAACCTACATATAGGTCATGTAGACAACAGTTGGCTCATTAATTGCAGGGATCAAACCATAATCATTTCCATTCTACCAGACTAATTAAGACCACAACTATAATTCACATCACTTGAACATCTTATACAATCCAAGCAAAACTCATTGTTATATACAATCATAAACTCAGCTTACTTTCCAATCCACCAATAGCTGCAATCTCATTTCAATCGTCACCAACAATCTCAATTTCCCTGAACTACTACCACCAGATTCAATAACCTCATCATTAACAGTGCTAAAAACTCATTTCCTGCATTATTTGCATACATACAAATTCTCTGTGATTCAACCATAATTATAAACTACAACCATAACCATAACCTAAACGAGGTCACGTGTGAGGTAAATTTGAAAAATCAAACCTTAGTTGTAGGTAATCTAGCAGCGCACATCACAAATGTAACTTAACTAATAATATTAGCTGGGGGGAAGATGTCTATATATACATGCAGTATTGGCCACAAACTACAGGAAAGTTATCGCACAACCATAACTACGACAGGAGAAGATTGCAACAAAACGGAAGCTTCGGGGCAATCGAAGGCAGATACTGGGGAAAAAGAAGATACTTGCACAAGCTAAACTAGTAATCATAAGAAATTAAAAATCAGATTGCATCAGAGTGTTCATTAAAGATATCCAAGATTATGCATAACAAATTAGAAATCATCAACAGCCAACAGGTTAGATATTGTGGAATATAAGACGTGCAGATTATAGTACAAGATTCAGTATGCTATATGACCCAAATAAGTACCTAATTTTCAAGGTTCTGACTATACAACGCATTTAAGATGCATATGAAAACTCACATGTGCGCAGGGGAGCTACATGATCTCCACCAGTTGAATTATAAGGTGCTGGGCAAGTTCATTCACATACGTGTATCCCCATTTCTCGTGCCCTTGGAAAGATAACCAATTGTAGAAAATGAAATTAAAACGAAAGTAAACATAACAAATATGGAATCTACTAGAAGAGACACTTAAGAACATAACTAGTAGATATATAGAGCGACAAATGCCACCATGCAATGGAAATGATTTTCTTTTCAATTCGAGCTGCCAAAGGAAGCCAATTAAACAACCTTTTTGTTTTGTGCCAAGCCCAAATAACATCCCTTTCTCCCTGTTAGCACACATGTAGTAAGTGAATCATTTGACAAACAAATTAGAGAAGAAACTAGAAAGCCAATGAGATTGTGAAAAGTACTATCCGTTCAGTGCACTCGATCGTGAATCCAAACAGAGCATCAATATCTGCTGCCTCGGGGTTTCCACGAACCATATGTACATCTTGTGGATACTTGACCTGGGACATATAGATGGCCATAGAGATACACTTAATTCACCTTCATTTTATAAAAAACAGGGTAAACACCAGAAGGAAACAAACGGGAAATGATACCCCAAGCAATACCTTCAATGCAAGCAAAACACTAATCATTTCCAAGCTGAGTTGGCCTAGGTCAACATATTCCCCTAAGAAGAGGTAGTCGATATAACTGCAGATGCCATGAAGAAAACAAGGAGGGATGAGTGAGTGAATATTTACAATTTTAACGAAGTCTATGCTAAAATTTAGTAGGTGCCGAAATACAAACACTCACGCCATATCTCCTGCAGTTGAAGGAGACCCATATTTATCAAAGAGACGCATAAGGCCCCCAAATTGCCCATGAAAATCGCCAAGATCTTGACAGGATTCACGATCTGTGGTACACTGAATAGTTTTGGTGCCTGCACAAAACATATCAATCTTCATTTGAATGCGTATGGTCAACACTTAATAGGCAGGGGATTGGGAGGCTGAATCAAAATGCCAAAAAATACACTAATATGTTTCGACATCGGCAAAGAAAAAATCAGTAAAGTGTTGAGCCCCTGCAAAATGTAACAACAGCCCACCAAACACAAACATTCAATCAACATGGCAACAACAGTTTTTAAGTAGGAAATTCAATCTTTATATTCTCAAGAAGTCACTATTAAATCTCAAGATAGTACAGTATAACATGGTCACATAATTAGTTTTACAATTTTTAATATCCCAAACCATTAGAATTTTAATTGGATGCAGAAGAATTGAGATAGGTTCATCATCCCTGAGTTAAATCAGAAACTAAAAAAAAAAATATAACCTAGCTAGTTTCATTACCAAAATGAATAAGAAACTTCTCACAAATTCAAACCAAATTATTGTTTCTACACAGACGATTGAGCTACTGATCATTGTCTTAACCTAGATGAACAAAAAAAGAAAAGAAACAAACATAAACATAAGAGGGAGAGGGAAAAAGAGCACCTTTGAAGCCAGCTCTGTTTCGAGATAAGCCAAAGCTGCAGCAATTTCATTTAACCTGTTGTAGCTCATTTGCTAACTGCTTTAGTTGTCCTGCAGTAAAAGTAGTCTGCTTTAAAGTTAACATTAGCTAAACTGAAGGTTGTTAAACGATATAGAAATGCAAGTAATTTACTGGCAGACCTTGAAATTTGAACCTCTATCTAAATTACAAGAAGTACTCACTTCGGATGTTGTTCGAGCACGATCCGAGTCGCGGATTTATGGGCATTCCTCTGTAGTTTTACTTAATCACGTCCAGTACTCTATCCCCACGTCTCCATTACCATCCCCGATACTACTACAAATCACCACTACCACCATCTTTAGAATACCGCTCCATACTACAACGATTCACTAGCACCAGCATTTCCATTACCTAGAAAGAACAATCAAAATAATTCACAAACCACCATCTTCATTACCTGCACGGAAAGAACAATCAAATCAGTATTAAAAGTTTTGATGACCACACATAACGTAATACATTATTGAAAAAATTATAGCAAAACATAAGCCAAGATATTCTAAAATTATATACAGAACTTCTGCCAATTTTAAAAAAATTCTAAACCCAACATCAAAATCATTAATTAATAATACTACATGAAAACAGATCAAACCCATAACATTACTCAAATTACAATTCCACCTTCATCCACAAACGTATAACCTAAAATAATAATTTTCACCATTCCATTCACAAAACCCTCCCCATTGATTGAAGAATCAATTAAGAAAATTGAATAAATTACCTCATCTTTTCATTAGATTGTTTCTGAAAGCAACACCTGCAAAGAAACATGACAAATATCAACCTACATATAAAAATCTAGGGTTTCAAAATTCAAAAACAAATCTAGTCGAAGAGAGAAATAAAAACAATTATACTTGAATTTCAGATGCGGAAGCTGGAATAATCGAAATCGTTGTTTCTATCTTAATTAACTTCTGCACCGGCAAGATGTTTTACTTTTTTTTTCTTCATGATATAACTTCCATCTGCAAAACACACACATCATTAAAAACCCTAAAATCTAATTGACCAAAAATAACGTTAAAAAAACCCATTCAATTAAAAGCCCTATTTCTATTAGAAGTTGGAAGAACATCTCCATTAGCACTACCTTGACTCAATCATAATCCCTTGAAGTTTCTACAAATTGAACTTCTAATGAATTTTACATCATCCTCATCAGGAAACCCCTAAATCCCAAATTGAAAAAAAACAAACAAACAGAATACAGATAAATCCCTAGATTGTAGCAAACTAACATCACGAAACATTGAAAAAATGTACGGAGAAATCTTCTAAATGACAGTTCTAAATCGATTGTAGCTGATTTAAACCCAAGAAGATTTCCCCTTACATTAATTTCTAAATCGATTTTTTTTTTCATACTGATTCAATTGAGAGGAATCTCGAAATTAAAGGTTTCAAAGTTTCACTAGTAATATCATTTAGTCATGGTGGGATTTTTTTCCTTGGATTAATCTTTGTTCCAGAAAGCTTGGGTTTTTAGTTGTTTGCAAACGAGAGAAGAAACAATGAAGAGAGAAACAAAGGTGAGAGAGATGGAAAGATATGAGGTGGGGTGAAGAGATAAGGTTTTTTTTCATCCACGTGCCCGCTCATTTCAGAATCTCAGATTGCTCGATCGTGGCAATACATAGTGTGGGCCTAAAAATCCTGACACAAAACTACCAGATCTACATCGCACTCTAAGGTTCTCTGAATTGGAGGTCAGAATGGTAAATTTAATTAGTTATTCAGAGACGGCTACATAGGCTCTCGGATTTTTTCCGTGTTTTTACCATATCAGAGACCGCTACATTTGGTCAATGGTCCAACCACAGTCGATGAGGGTCTCGGATGTGGGTTATATAATACCCATTTTCCACTAGTGTTAGTATAAGCAGTGGCGGGTGTTTGTGAACGGTGGAGGCGGTAACATTACTATTGGTGGAAGAAATAGTGGCGGTGGATGATTTTTCTGGTGGTGGGTATTGGTAATAGTAGTGTATAATAATAGTTTTTGCTTTTTAGTGAGTTTTATTGACCAAGTAAAAAAATAATCTTCACAAAACATGCAACAGTGTATTGTGAAAGATGTAATTGGTTGTTTTTAACACGATTGATAAGGACAAAAACCAAATATTTCGAGGATGATACCGGAACGTATAAGACAATATGATCATCATTGTTCGATCACCCGTATTATATAAAGGCAATTGGTGTACCCGCGTAACAGAACATTATCGCTCTCTCAAGTACTATTACATTCTTTTTCCTGAAATACCATCAATGTCGAGTTGTTTCGCGACAACTACCTACAAAGACAACAACTTTCACTCAATTCCCGATATAAAACCTTATTGACCGGGAAAATGTATTTGCATTCTAAAATATTTGTTTGAAAATTATGTTTGTTCATCAAAATCATCATAAAAAACTCTAAATCATAAATCTAAATTTTGCCTCCGATGTTTATAGAATATTTTTTATATTTTACATTCTCAAATCATGCGACCTCTTGATGACAAATCAACAATATCAACTTACGGATCAATATGTATAGGATTCATTCACTGGGTTAGAAGGTAGAGTAGACACAGATGGGTAGATCACACAAAGCAGAACATGACTGAGAATACTTCAATAATTTGGTCAAGAGATAAGGTCAAAATTTTGAGATTAACTTTCTATATGACTAATTAGACCGGATTCGATAGGAGCTGACTAAAATATGGATTAATAATAATTTTCATGTAAGACAATTGCAAAACATAATTTGGCTAACTCTGCCTATGTAAAGAGTGGTCAAGATTTGTCCTTCCTCAATTGTTATGTTATGTGAGAAGAAGGTGATATCTAAGATTGGGGTATAATTCAAATCTGTTAGATTCATACCATTTACAACTGGATTCCTTGAAAAAAATTGACGTGTTGTTATTATTATTACATGCAAGGGATACATTGACCACACTTGCGCAAATAGCTCACTTCGCAAATGATTGGTGTTGCATGTACTGTCTAGAATGCAACAAGGAATTTTAGGAAACAAGGCACCAGAAGCAGTGTCCGGAGTATTTTGGATATAGTAACTTAGACCCGATGTAATACTTATGTTCTTTTCTTCTTTTTTTTTTAGTTTTTCCACAATCTATTTAATTAAGAAAAATGAACATTGCAAATACATAACATGAACAAAAATTAGACAAATTGCGTTTGACAATGATGGCTACTGATGGTCCGGAAACGACAAAAGAAAGGAATTGTTGTAGAAGAATTGTTGGGATATACAACTGTTGATGGTGGTTTCTAGCCTAGGGTTAAAATCGTAAAACCGCAATCTGGCATGACGTCATTATGACCATTATCACATTTACTGAACTGATCATCATGCTTACGTAAGAATTACCAGGGTACCTTTTTTCTTTCTATGTGTCATGTTCCACGGCAAAACCTTTAACATTGACTGACATCACCTGTGCAAAACCCTAAATTCTCATGCTACCGCGCCAAAGCATGCCAACCATGCCAGTCGCACCACTGTGCCAATGGCAAACCGTGCCAGCCACATCTCCGCGCCAAGGAATGCCAACCATGCCAGCCGCACCACTGTGCCAATGGCAAACCGTGCCAGCCACATCTTCGCGCCAAAGCATGCCAACCATGCCAGCTGCACCATGTGCCAAACTACATGCCAAGCCCTTGGCCCCGCCATGTCAAGCCAAACGCACCTAGCCATGCTAGCCGCACCATGTGCCAAATGGCATGCCAAGCCCTTGGCTCCGCCATGCCAAGCCAAACGCACCTAGCCATGTTAGCCGCACCATGTGCCAAACGGCATTCCAATCCCTTGGCCCCGCCATGCCAATCCAAACGCACCTAGCCATGCTAGCCGCACCATATGCCAAACGGCATGCCAAGCCTTTGGCCCCGCCATGCCAAGCCAAAAGCACCTAGTCATGCTAGCCGCACATGTGCCAAACGGCATGCCAAGCCATTGGCCCCGCCATGCCAAGCCAAACGCACCTAGCCATGCCAGCCGCACATGTGCCAAACGGCATTGCCAAGCCCTTGGCCCCGCCATGCCAAGCCAAACACACCTAGCCATGCTAGCCGCACCATGTGCCAAACGACATGCCAAGCCCTTGGCCCCGCCATGCCAAGCCAAACGCACCTAGCCATGCTAGCCGCACATGTGCTTAACGACATGCCAAGCCCTTGTCCCCGCCATGCCAAGGAAAACACACCTAGCCATGCTAGGCGCACCATGTGCCAAACGGCATGCCAACCTAGCCGCGCCACCATGCTGGCCTTCCCTATGCGGCTACCAAAACGAAGGCGTGCGACAATCAACGGTCGCCCTTCAACCCCAGGAGCAAATCCTAGCCGTCCAAGGTTACCATACAACGCATGGTAGCCTTTGGACCGAAACCCCTAGTTTGGCTACGCCAAAACGCGCCAAGGCATGCCATGCCAATGGCATGCCAACCTAGCCGCGCCACCATGTTGGCCTTCCCTATGAGGCTACCAAAACGAAGGCGTGCGACAATAAACGGTCGCCCTTCAAACCCAGGAGCAAATCCTAGCCATCCAAGGTTACCAGACAACGCTTGGTTACCTTTGGCCCTAAACCCTAGTTTGGCCACGCCAAACCGCTCGAAGGCATGCCATGCCAATAGCATGCCAACCTAGCCGCCCCACCATGCTGGCCTTCCCTATGCGGCTACCAAAGCGAAGGTGTGCGACAATCAACGGTCTCCCTTCAATCCCAGGAGCAAATCGTAGCCGTCCAAAGTTACCAGACAACGCATGGTAACCTTTGACCCAAAATCTAGCCTGGCCATGCCTCCATCCCTCCTGAATTCTTCCTGGTTTCACTGTAGGGCTGTTTTCACCACCCAAACGAGCTCAAAACATGAATATTCCAGCGGTAAGAGATCGAGAATTCTTTTCCGGTCAGATGGAGGGGTGGATCGTCAAAATCCGAGTCCGTACGTAAATTCAACGGCGATTCTAGTAAAAGGCGTTAATTAGGGTTTCAGCATGTCAAAACTTAGACAAAGCCATGCACAAGGCAGATACCAAAACGAAGGCGTGCGACAATCAACGGTTACCCTTCAATCCCAGGAGAAAATCCTAGCCATCCAAGGTTACCAGACAACGCATGGTAACCTTTGACCCAAAACCCTAGTTTGACCACGTCAAACCGCGCCATGGCATGCCAACCTTGTCGCACCACCATACTGGCCTTCCTATGCGGCTAACAAAACGAAGGCGTGCGACAATCAACGGTCTCCCTTCAATCCCAGGAGCAAATCCTAGCCGTCCAAGGTTACCAGACAACGTATGGTAACCTTTGACCCAAAATCCTAGTTCGGCCACGCCAAACCGCGCCAAGGCATTCCATGCCAATGGCATGCCTTGCCGCGCCACCATGCTGGCCTTCCCTATGCGTCTACCAAGAACGGAAGCGTGCGACGATCGACGTCTACCTTTCCTCTTAAGATGCAAAATCTCCCAAGCTCGACTTGCCAGGCGAAAACAATATGCTACATGTTTTCCACGAAAACATTCGAGATATCAACAGATATCACAAACTGGGGGATCCTATTTGGGTATTGGTTTGGCGGTTTACAACGTGCGCGTACACTACGCCCGTCATAAGGAAGTGTCATAAGGATGAGGCGGTTAGTAAATACATGGAGTAATGGTGAAACGTTATTTTTATGGAACATCAATTCCATGCGTTAACGGTTACCACCTCCTCTCATTTACTCACTCATTTTTCCATTCCTTAATGATACCAGAGTACGTTACACCTTGACTTGTATAAATAGGTCTTACTTATTTCCACCGAACAACAAGTTCAGTCAGGAGCATACAACACTCAGAAAACATTTTCTAACTTTCCATTTTGTTAGCTTCCCACTTTCTGATACAAGTCGTAGAGAAACAACTACTCTTCCAGAAATCAACTATTCGGGTCTCATCGCTTTCCTTGCTTCCCTCCCCAAAACCAATCCATTCTCCTTCACTTTGTGACCGAGTCAAGTCTGGAACGACCATTTCATGGTTTAGGATGGATTTGTACAGATTGATCTCTCGAATCTAAAGTACTCCCGTGCAGTACATTGTTTAGGGTTTAAATTCGTTTATCACCCACACACCCGAAATTACTGAAATCAGCAGAAACCGTTTTCACCCACAAACAATGGGCGACCACAGTGGGAGATCGATCTTGCGGTTATAATATCAATTTTTGACCATCGATTTCATGCTTCGACCCAGACATCAAGACGGTAGAAGAAGGAGATCCGCTCAGGGATCGACGACTCAGTTACCAGACAACCCGATTATCAGTCTTGACACGACAAGGGATGACTGGGGACTTCCTAGAGTTTAAAAACGAACGACCCAGCCAGTCTTGACGCGACAAGGGGCTGCTGGGACTTCCCAGAGTTTAAAAGCGAACGATCCAACCAGTCTTGACGCGACAAGGGGCGACTGGGGACTTCCTAGAGGTTAAAAGAAAACGATCCACTCAGGGATCGACGACTCGACCATCAAGTGACTCAGGGACGACTGGGGACTTTCCACAATCGCGGTGTTTCCCACGAAAGTCGGACTTGCAACTGAATCGTTTTTCGTTAGCAGATCCAAAAAACCGATTCATCCAGAAGAATAATCCAAAACCCTCATAGGTAACACTTGTCTATCAACCCAAAAATCAAGAAAATCAAAACCATAAGCCAGGTGTTCCATTTGCCTTTAAAAAAATAATAATAACGAAACAGAAGAATTTCAGAAGACAAAAGTGCATTCAAAGGAAGCCATTCAACGGTGTTTTGGTCTTCTCTAAGAAGGTGTCCTTCGTCATTTGGAGGACCGCCTGTTTCAGCTCCAACTCTTTGGACAGCCTTTCGACCTCCGCTTCTTGTTGTTTCACCACGTACGCGGAAGGACCTTCGGTCACCTCGGCCTGCGATTTTTGGATCTCAGAGACACCATAAAGCCCAGTTCTTCGTGGAATCACTCACATACCCGTACATACCTACTTTGCATAATAACGATTACCAGACACTATTCATGAGGTATCCGACACTACTACAGTGATATTCGAAGAGAAGAACAAGTACTTCTACAAGTTTAAGAATGACGTGCTAACGGCTAAGGTTTACACCAGTTCGGAAGGACAATATTTATACATATTTATGGAAGGCATACCTATGGCTAGGGTATGCACCAACACAAGAAAACAAATTGGAAGAGAAACGCTGGAGTACAGACCTGGAATATGCTTGACCACTTTATTGCTACTGTGCCACGCCAAGCCAATGCCATGCCGAGCCAACTCTTATTCCAAGCCGATCCAGCGCTAACAGCTTGCATCTTCCCAGCACCAGCAGCTTGCATCCTTACAGCGCTTACAACTTGCATCATTACGGCAGCTTGCATCCTTCCAGCGTTGTTTCTGAACGCCCAGTGGAAGGGAATCAACAATCCAATTTTATAACACGTAAAGAGCAGGAATAACTTCTCCAAAATCGAGGCAAAGAAAATCAGCAACCCCCCTGAGTTCACAAAGACTCTCTTCCTGTCAGGAGCTGCGTGATTTCCGGGGACTTCGCTCACAAAATCGTGTAGTCTATGATGAAACACTCATGTGAGATTCTGTAGGCGCAGCATCAAGGCATAGTTGCATCCCTCAACCGCACTGCATCAGGGAAGCAGCCGTTTCCAACCAGAGAATTCGTTCCCAAACCCCAACCTCTCCTGGAAAGCACGATTGATAGATGAAACTGGGGACTCCTAACCATTGTTCGCCTGAAGGGTGTCCAGTTTGACAACACACTGACTAACGCAACCTCTCCGCTTCAGCGTTCTCTCCATAAGATGATCCAGGATACGAAGCCGAAACTTTAGCGTTTGACTTCCTAAGTTTCAACATCCTCTCCAAGAACCGAAACTGCTTCAACGCCACTTCTTCCTGCAAAGGGTCGTACCACCACGCTCCCCATGCCAATGATCATGATCACAGCCAGCCAATCTTCGTAGTCATGGACGCCTTTTGTTCCATCCCACCAAAGCTTGTGGTCATAGACAATATACTCGCTTACGCATCCAACCAATCCATTTACTTCCATGGACAGTCTCTTCTAATCACATTGCTGCCAAGAACTGTTGCCGCCAGTTTGTTGATACCAGTCAGAGTTTCACCATAGAAACAATCACTGTAAAGGTAACCTGTACTCCTCTATATTTCAATTGCACCTGGAAGAAGTACCAAAATCACAAGTACGAACACACGATGGTGATATCCCTATCATGGTCAACCATACGACCACCCAGGATGGAAACATGCAAACTACACTTGGGGACTGGGAATCTACACAGGATCCCTTCACTATCGAAGCTCAGAAGACACGATCAACCATCAAATCACGACCAGAAAAGCCGAAAACATACAGGAAATACCTCATTCAATTACTGAAAATATCTGAAGGGAACGAAAGATCGAACAACCTATTCTAATGGAATATTGAGGTCTTTCAAATGAGAAGTTTTATTCAAAGATGTGAAACCGCAAGCGGGATGCTAATTGACGAAACCATAACTTCGTCATGAATACAAAGAAGATAACAATAAGTCCGTAAAAGCATCAAGGTATCTATGCAACAAAGAGAAATAACATAAAAGGGGAAACTAGTCATCAAAAGCAGACGCACGAGTTGCCAACTCCTCTGTCAGAGCTTCTCCAAGCACTTTCCCCAATAATCTCTCGGGCAGTAAAGGTTTCATTCGAAAGCAATATCAGCAGTAACCGGCACCTCAACATCCCACATGGAAACTGTCTCAGCGACAACAACATCCGTCTTCTTCCCGACACCCGCTTCAAAACCTGACCCAGCATAGGCCACCATGACTCCCCCAACGTCACCAACAACAGTTTCGTTGTCCGCTCCGTAAGCTGTTTCAGTTTCATCGTCAACCGCAGCGTCATCTTCCTCGACAATCTCCTCAGCAACCTCTTCAAGAGGATTCTCCAATTCATCCGCATCAGAATCAAGGACTATGACACCGTCTTGACTAGGGAAGTTACGACGGCCTTCTCCTACAAGTTTTACAAACTCAGTTTTCTGTCATTTCAACCGAGAGGCAGACCATTCCGCCCTAGCACCTGGCCGTGAAGAAGTTTTGTTACATTGAAGCCTCTCAACACATTGGGATACTTTTCTATCTTCCCACTCTTACTTCATGTTCACCAAATCCAAGAGGTCTGGACACACACCCGCACCTCGCCTAAATAGGAAGAAGGTATGTCCCGAATAATTTCGGCAGCTTCACGGAACAGAGATTCAATTCTATCTAATGCCTGCTCATGAGAAGAAAACTGGTTTTCACTGATCCCAAAATTTCTCTCCGAAGAGTTAGGGGTCTGATCATCGTTGGAAGATCACATTACGCACTACAAAACCAAAGAAAAGGATTAGTTTTCACCCTGTCTGCTCTAGCAACCTACATAAAAAAGAGGAAAAAATAGGAAACCAGTAGAAAACACGAGACGATACATGTGAAAGAAGATGGGCACGATTTCAAGATGACCTGTGCGAACGAGGGATCCAAGATCATCTCTTATAAACAGCAGGGCAATAATGTCCCGAAAATGAAAGACTTCTACCAGCCGTGAATTAAGGCGTGACATCATATTTTTAATTAAACCCTGTTCAACCAGCGAATATGAAGAAAGTTTCACATCTGTCCATACAAGATGATTAGGGTTTGGTAAGAAACGCAGAAAGCATAATACTTGGGAGTTTTAAGCAAGGAAAGGATTTCCTATTCGAGCCAAGTAAGGAAAGAGGAAACCGGTCCCGCAAAGACCACGCCAAAACCGTCAGCGCCATTTCCTTGGCCCCACATGCCAATTCGTCCTCCATGCTTTTCCTTTCCAAGACCGCGCCATTCCTTGGCCCCACAGGCCAAGCCGTCCGCGCCATTGCCTTGGCCCCACATGCCAAGCCGTCCGCGCATGCTTTGCCTCTCCAAGCCGTCCGCGCATGCTTTTCTTATCCAAGCTGTCCACGCTAACACCAACAAACTAGCCGATCCAGTGTCGCGATGTTCTCTAACCCAGTTGAGGAGATGCATGTCCAGACCAAGCCGGTCATTCTCATCTCGCCACTCCACGTGTCCCCAACACAATCTATGCAAGGCCGCCAACACGAAAAACACGAACTCTCTTTACCTCTCGAAAAAGGTTAGTCGGACTTTCCTGACCATCTTATCACGATTTGTTGTTTCGATTTCTTGTCCTAGCCTGGCACCATCTTATGCTTACCTCGCAACGATGCTCCTGTTCCGAGCTAAGCAGGGGACTTAATGTTGATGGTGGTTTTTAGCCTAGGGTTAAAATCGTAAAACCGCTGATGCAGCATCCTGATACCTTTCCTAATTTTGGCCTTTTTTTTGGATTTCCTTTTCTTTTATGAATTCCTTTTTTTTTTAGATGCTCGATTTTTAGGAAAGTTAGGTTATTATAAATAAGGGATTGTAAGATAGCTTTTGTCATTCAGTTTTAAGAGATAGTAAACTAGAGTTTTTCTCTAAAGCCTTGCATTGATTTGATTCTGTCATCAATTCGAGAGCCTTGCATCGAATCTGATTCAATTCTTCGATTCAATAAGTCAGGTCTCTGGAAATTTCAACCTAAATTTCTAGATTGAGCTGAGTTACCGTTGATACGCTGCGCCAACCGCACATCTGGCATGACGTCATTATGACCATTAACACATTTACTGAACTGATCAGCATGCTTACGTAAGAATTACCAGGGTACCTTTTTTCTTTCTATGTGTCATGTTCCAAGGCAGAACCTTTAAAATTGACTGACATCACCTGCGCAAAACCCTAAATTCTCATGCTACCGCGCCAAGGCATGCCAACCATGCCAGCCTCACCATTCTGCCAATGGCAAACCGTGTCAGCCACATCCCCGCGCCAAGGCATGCCAACCATGCCAGCCGCACCACTGTGCTAATGGAAAACCGTGCCAGCCACATCTCCGCGCCAAGGCATGCCAACCATGCCAGCCGAACCACTGTGTCAATGACAAACCGTGCCAGCCACATCTTCGCGCCAAGGCATGCCAACCATGCCAGCCGCATCATATGCCAAACGACATGCCAAGCCCTTGGCCCCGCCATGCCAAGCCAAACGCACCTATCCATGTTAGCCGCACCATGTGCCAGACGGCATGCCAAGACCTTGGCCCCGCCATGCCAAGCCAAACGCACCTAGCCATGCTAGCCGCACATGTGCCAAACGACATGCCAAGCCCTTGGGCCCGCCATGCCAAGCCAAACGCACCTATCCATGCTAGTCGCACCATGTGCCAAACGGCATGCCAAGCCCTTGGCCCCGCCATGCCAAGCCAAATGCACCTAGCCATGCTAGCCGCACCATGTGCCAAACGACATGCCAAGCCCTTGGCCCCGCCATGCCAAGCCAAACCACCTAGCCATGCTAGCCGCACATGTGCCAAACGGCATGCCAAGCCCTTGTCCCCTCCATGCCAAGCCAAACGCACCTAGCCATGCTAGGCTCACCATGTTCCAAACGGCATGCCAAGCCCTTGGCCCCGCCATGCCAAGACAAACGCACCTAGACATGCTAGCCGCACATGTGCCAAACGACATGCCAAGCCCTTGGCCCCGACATGCCAAGACAAACGCACCTAGCCATGCTAGCTGCACCATGTGCTAAACGGCATGCCAAGCCCTTGGACCCACATGCCAAACGTACCATGCCAACCTAGTCGCGCCACCATGCTGGCCTTCCCTATGCGGCTCCCAAAACGAAGGTGTGCGACAATCAACGGTCTCCCTTCAACCCAGGAGCAAATCCTAGCCATCCAAGGTTATCAAACAACGCATAGTATCCTTTGTCCCGAAACCCTAGTTTGGCCATGCCAAACCGCGCCAAGGCATTCTATTCCAATGGCATGCCAACCTAGCCGCGCCACAATGCTAGCCTTCCCTATGCGGCTACCAAAACGAAGGCGTGCGACAATCAACGTTCGCCCTTCAACCCCAGGAGCAAATCCTAGCAATCCAAGGTTACCAGACAACGCATGGTAACCTTTGGCCCGAAACTCTAGTTTGGCCACGCCAAACCGTGCCAAGGCATGCCATGCCAATGGCATACCAACCTAGCTGCGCTACCATGCTGGCCTTCCTTATGCGGCTACCAAAACGAAGGTGTGTGACAATCAACGGTCGCCATTCAATCCTAGGAGCAAATCCTAGCCGTCCAAGGTTACCAGACAACGCATGGTAACCTTTGATCCAAAATCTACGGCGATTCTAGTAAAGGGCGCTAATTAGGATTTCAGCATGTCAAAACTTAGACAAAGCCATGCACAACGCGACTACAAAAACGAAGGCGTGCGACAATCAACGGTCGCCCTTCAATCTCAGGAGCAAATCCAAGCCGTCCAAGGTTACCGGACAACGCATGGTAACCTTTGACCCAAAACCCTAGTTTGGCCACGCCAAAACGCGCCAAGGCATGCCATGCCAATGGCATGCCAACCTTGCCGCACCACCATATTGGCCTTCCCTATGTGGCTATCAAAACGAATGCGTGCGACAATCATCGGTCTCCCTTCAATCCCAGGAGCAAATCCTAGTCGTCCAAGGTTACCAGAAAACGCATGGTAACCTTTGACCCAAAACCCTAGTTCGGGCACGCCAAACCGCGCCATGGCATGCCTTGTCGCTCCACCATGCTGTCCTTCCCTATGCGGATACCAAGAACGGAAGCATGCGACGATCGACGGCTACCTTTCCTCTTAAGATGCAAAATCTCGACCGTCGAAGGTCACCAAGCCAACAAGTCTCCGAAGCTCGACTTTCCAGGCGACAACAATATGCTACATGTTTTCCACGAAAACATTCGAGACATCAACACATATCACAAACTGGGGGATCCTATTTGGGTATTGGTTTGGCGGTTTACAGCGTGCGGCGTACACTACGCCCATCATAAGGAAGTGTCATAAGGATGAGGCGGTTAGTAAATACAGGGAGTAATGGTGAAACGCTCTTTTTATGGAACATCAATTTCATGCGTTAACAGTTACCACCTCCTCCCATTTACTCACCCATTTTTACATTCCTTAATGAGACCAGAGTACGTTACACCTCGACTTGTATAAATAGGTCTTACCTATTTCCACCGAACAACAAGTTCAGTCAGGAGCATACAACACTCAGAAAACATTTGCTAACTTTCCATTTTTGTTAGCTTCCCACTTTCTGATACAAGTCGTAGAGAAACAACTACTCTTCCAGAAATCAACTATTCTGGTCTCATCGATTTCCTTTCTTCCCTCCCCAAAACCAACCCATTCTCCTTTACTTTGTGACCGAATCAAGTCTGGAACGGCCATTTCTTGGTTTAGGCTGGACTTGTACAGATTGATCTCTCGAATCTAAAGTACTCCCGTGCAGTACATTATTTAGGGTTTAAATTCGTTTCTCACCCACACACCCGAAATTACCGAAATCAGCAGAAACCGTTTTCACCCACAAACAACAACGGATTGCTTGATACGAATGAAAGAGGTATAACTATTTCGATTCTGAAATCACATAAAGTTCACAGTAGAAGATGACATCAAGTTTAAAGTTAGTAACAAACATAATATGGCTAACTAAAATGTTAAAAACAAACAAGATATATAAACTTAGAAATCCCTGGGACTTGAAGAGGCAAATTTTGAAAACTACAATCTTAGAAAGCACGATCCACAATACCATAAAAAAAAATTTAAAAATATTCAACGTAGAATATGTCAACTTTTGGTAAAGGATCTATTGACAACCTATTAATTTGAAATAGGATCATGGAGTACAATATGTGTTCAAGGTTCTTTATGAGGTAATGTGTCACCAGATTGTATTCCAAGTGAAGGTAGGAACATACGGAAGTGACAAAATGTCCAAGACTTTTGAAGTTACCAAAGCCTTCATTAAGACGAATTGCTGGGAACAATACTTTGTTGAAGATTTAATGGCAGAGGTTCGCATATATACAATCCCTTCGAAAAGGTAATGGGTACACATTTTAAACATTGTCATCTAATGGGTGTTGAAAAATTATAGGAAAATCATGTCACATTGGATAGTTTGTATCATTTTTTCGATGCAAAAAAATACTATTCTCTGCCTATTTGGAGGATCGACAACATGACCATGATAGATGAGTCAGCTGGAGCGAAATAGGAGCATGTGGAGAGTTTTATGGACGATATTGATTAGTTGATTTCACTGAGATGAAAGCTGCTGACGACATATTTCCAAAAAATATTTAAACTTCCATGTTCATGTAGAGCATTATTTCATTATAAGCAATGAACCTAAATAAAAAAAGTGTCTGAAAGTTAAGATTATATTTCTTTCGTTTGAGCAAATCTCCGGCGGTAAAATATTAAAGGAAAAAACAAAGAAAAAAAGAGAGGAAAATCCCAACTATTTTTATGACAAACACATATTAAATCACAAGGAGTTGATAAGTATTCGGGACACAAATTATACGATATATTAAAAATGAACCAACACCATGGCCCGTGCCGTAAAACAAAGCTTGGACAACTTAGGCAAGATAAAGGACGCTCTGGATTCATTATTAGGAAGTCTAAATCAATGGTTGTGATTGTTTACTTTTATATGTCTGAGATTGAAAGTTACAATCAAATCTAACGGTCTTAATTTTCTTATCATATTATTAATTTCCCATTAACTTTTCATAAATTGAGTTTTATTAATTTCTTATAATAAATATATATCTCATTATTTATAGATCCTAATAAGTATATATCTCTACATTAATATATAATGAATTTGCTAAGAATAATAGTGGTAGTTATGAGGTGTTTGTGAGTGGTGGTGGTAAAAGAAGAAGTAGCGGTAAGTGGTTTTTATGATGTTGGTCGGTGTTGTGTAGTGGACAAATTTCAATTTCGTGTTAGTTAACCTAAACTCGGTTACAATACAAAAAAAATACAAAAAAATAAGAAGACAATTTAATAAGTATCGGGATTCTCACTTCACGTAGTAATAAAAAATGAACGGTACATATTTTTATCGAGCCACTACAAAATTATTGAGTTTTAGCCACGACCCTATTTCCACGAATTCAAAGATCCGTGGCACATTATCACATATTTCCACACCTAATTGATAGTCGTGGCAAATAGATCACTCATTTGCCACGACCTGAGGATAATTTGCCACGAGTCCCGTTTTATAAGGGATGAATCTGTCGAATGGACTCTAGTCACGACATACTGGGCCTGTGGGTATTGTGGACTTTTTGTTACGGCATAGAAGGTATCGCCGTAGCTAATAGCTATAACTAAATTATAATCCGAGTTCACACGAACAACCCACGTTTCTTAGAAGAAAAAATAACTCCCCACTCCCCCTCAGTTCCCCTCAACTCTCTTCTTACTCTTCTTCTTCCACCATGTATCTCAGAAAAAGAAACACCGATACGTTAAACCACTCTACACATAAAAGGAAATGGTGCAAGTAAGTTAGGGTTTGTGTAGATCTAGTTCTTTCTTTTCATTTTCTGAACTTAGGATTTCGAAGTAGTATTTGAGTTTGGTTTGTACTTAATTTTAGTTCGTTCATAAATTTTTCTGCAATATAGTATTGTATCTTCTTCAGTTTAAACTATTTCTTTGATATTGGTACAGGTTCGAAGTAAAGAAATCAAACAATTTCTTCATTTATTTGCAATGCTTCATTGATTTATACCTCGGGTTGTATGTCCGACAAGCTGGAAAGAAAATTTTCTACTTGTTCCTTTAAATTTCTGGTATGATTATCCTTTAATTCCAGTTTTAATTTGTGATTCACCTGAATTTTCTATTCATTTATGTATGAGTTTTTGTATTATAATAAGGTGCATGATCTGTGTTTGAGGAAATTACAAACTAAATTTGGGATTATATTTTGTGGTAAATCAATCCAATACATTACATGAACAAGGAAGAAGAATTCTGATTGTGCTAATCTATGGTAGGTGCTTCTACAATTCAATTCCATTGGAAGTTTAATTTTTCCTTTAGATTTTTTCATGCTTATAGAGTAAAGATATGTAGACTGTTTGAACTAAGAAACATATGTGTATATCGTTTCTTTGCAGACGTACTGAAAGAAATTAGTATGGATTCATGGGTTTTGTTTTCCATATACCAAAAGAATGTGCACATCTTCTTCCATCTCTCCGTCAACAAAGAGTGAAATTTCTAGTTACCGCAGGACCCTCATGCTCAGAAAATGGTCAGGATTTCGTTTTTTGCCTCTGCTGCTTTGGATGTTTAGTACGGTGATACTTGGTGAGTTACACTACTGATCCACTCTGGTTTATCTATGACTGGGTGGAAATTCATTAGTGGTACCTCTTATGTCTGACGAAGAATGGCTGGTTGAATTTGAAAAATGTAAGAATTCTCCTGAACATAAGAGGTTAGTCTTGGCATTGCCTCTTTGTTACCTCTTTTTCCCAATTTAGCATTGCAAATGAAACCTTTTTTTACATTAATTTGCACCTGAAATGATTGTATTATTTTCCCCCCAAAGAAATCCGTGTATTTGTTTATTTTAACCTTTCGAATATTCGTTCGTTTATAGAGTATTTCTTGTCAAAAGGAGTTATATGCACGATGAAAATAAACTAGAACACGTAGGTGAGCCAGAGCTGAGTTGTATAACTTCATGATGTCATGTTATATCAAGTGGAACTAAGAGATTTAGTATCTTATGGTTTAACAATCTACACAGTAAACAAAGGGATGAGTACTTAATATCTAAATATATTGGATGGAATATATCATTGTATATGGGAAAGGGGTATGGGTATCATGTTTGCTCTCCCATTTTGACTATGCAACTTGACGTGATTTCGAGACCATTTGCAGCAGGTATTTGGCAGGACTAATTGACTGGGTGATGGTTAAAAGTGGTTCAAAGGTAAGAAGCATCATCTAGAGCAGAGTTGACGTGTAATCTAGGTCTTAGCGTCTTTTATTTCAAATCTGTTTTTTTTTTTCTTATTTTTTGCATTGTTAGACTGGGCATATCGTTTTTGTATTATCTAATCGGTGTTTATGCATTGAGTGTTATTATGGAAGTAACTGGTGTGATGAAAAAAAGACTGCTCACAACTTGCCTGCAAGTATACAGGGATAAGTTGTAGCTAGTGGGTAAGAAGGGTCAGTTCCACAGGGATTAGGAGGTTGTAATTGAAGTTGGGCTAAGCTAGGCAGTGGATGCAAGACAAAGGTAGCAGTGAAGTAAACCAAGGCTATGAGCCAAGGGCAGAGGAGAGCAGTGCACTATATCCAGTGCACAGCAAGATTGGAGTTGCACAAATTAAACCAAACAGTAAAGAAACACTTAAGAAGGCAATAAGCAAAACAGAGAGAGAGATACAGAAAGTGGAGTTACTAAGGCAACTGAGTCCACCATGTGCCTATATCAAACAATGCAGTCAAGGTTGAAATGGAATTCCTAAGCATACATCTAGAATGAGATGAAAAACAGCTTGCTCACTGATATGCCCCTAGAATTGATTGTCTTTTGACAGCACAATCAATCACAAGCATGCCAGAGCACTGAGTACTTCTCATTGCTCAAGCAAAATTGCAAGAAGAACACTATCCTAACCATGCATCATCCAACATTACACTAGGCTTCATCAGAGCCCTAGTTCAGTGCTATTTAGCTCATGTCCAACATTTTACTAACAGCATACAAAGATAATGCAAACATAATTTCAACAAAATCAACTGATGAACAAATTTTACACATGCACTGTTGCTAAACAGACATTTGAGAATTAATGTAATAAAATGTTCCTGGCTAGCCAGAGAGCTTTCCTACCACACCCATATCATGCATTTATAGTTTTTACAGGGAAATTATATTTCTACAAACCCTAATTGGAAAATCCCCAAATTTGAAAATTAGGGTTTTCAAAATTAATAAAAATTAACCTACATACTGACCAAAATAGCTTCAACCCATGCTTGTACGATGCCTTCTCTGCTTCCCTGTCGCTCCAAGTGAAACCCTAGCTCGAGATTTCTTATCAACTCCATACCTAGGATGCAGAGATATGAGTTTGATAAGAACTCTAGGCTAGGGGGAAAGGACTGATGGGTATGGGTTTCTGTGGTGTTGGGAGGTGTTTGTGGTGGTGGTGGAACTCGAGACGAACTGGGCTGGTCGGGGAAAATGATGGCAGGGTAGAGCAGGTGGTGGTGGTTCTGGAACTGGGGGTGGCAGAGAGTGGTCGATGATTTGGGAAGAAGGGGGTGTTTGGTAGAGGTGTAGGGTGTTTGGTGCTGTGGTGTGTAGCGGTTGCAGCGAGAGATGATGTATCTCGATCTGATCCGTAGGATGTGACAATGGTGGGTAGATCCAACGATAAGATGTGAATCTGCGGTTAGCGACCGTCGGATGGAGGAATGCAACGAAAAGGACGGCCCAAGATGGAGATGGGCGTTGCGATGTTCAGCGGGAGCTTCGGAGTTTGATGTGCGATGATGGATCGACCGTAGGATGCTGAGATGCTTCGATCTGACGGCTGAAATCCGATACGGGCTTGGGTAGTGGAAATGGGTTTGAGAAAGGGTTTTGGGCCTTGGGTATGCCAGGCCCATAACTTCTTTAAGAACAATTCTTCCTTCTTGAGCCCATTTCTGCCCTCTTGGTCTTGTGCACAACATTCTTCGCGGCTTTTTACTACTTTTCTGCTCTATTCCGCTCCGCAATTCATCCAGACTTTATTTATTGCCTAAAAATGCAAAATTAAGTAAGAAAAATATTTATTCTTGAAAGCAATGAAAATACAGAATATGGGATAAAATGTAGAATTAATGCGCAAAAGATGAGTTAAATGCCAACAAAAAGGGATAAAAATATACAATATTTGGCACTCATCAAATACCCCCAAACCTGAATTTTACTTGTCCTCAAGTAAAACAAAACTAAGGAAATCCTAACTATACCATTGTCGCTGGTCTCTCGAATGCATTTAGCGTATGCACTAAGCCTTTTAAACCACTAAGTGTCCCTAGTGGACGAGTTGAAGTCTCGTGAAGGTTTGCTTAGAACGTACCTACAAAGTTCTAGGTCAAAATATAAGCTCAGATTCCATCAAATGTGACATGTGCAAGACAGTAGAAGCTCACAGCAAAATGGAGATGTCAATCTAGCTATCAAGGCACAATCCTAGCACTGATAACAAATAAAGACATGTGATAAGAGTGTAAAGTGTATCTACACATGTGTAAAGAAAGATCTGAAGTCATGACTACTAATTACCAAGAGATAGTTTCTCAGGCTAAGAACTGAGGTCGAAATCTAGCTAGCTGTCCGGACTTTACGAGAATTGTGAATGAGTTGGAGGTATTTCACAATTACTCGCGTTGTACATCAATGGCATACACCCTCCTTGCTTATTACAATGAAACAACAAAATGACTATTTACATGACTCTTATTTACATTGACTATCTCTTTTTTTTTTGGAACAAGAGATGATGGAATTGATAAATACTTGATTTTTTTGTATTTTTCTGATATTTTTTTTTTTTTTTTTTTTCTGAATAATACATCGTTTTTTTTTTTTTTTTTTTTTTTTTTTTTTTTTTTTTTTTTTTTTTGAATAAGGAAACACTTTTGATACATAACAAAAGAAACAAAAATTACATGACACTTTGCAAGAGGTAGCCCTTTTTGATGCACCCAGTTAAATTCGATGGTTGTCTTTCTTAATGTAACCTCCACTTCTATCCCAACCAACCAAAGAACAAGCTAGTCAAGTTTCGTTCAGTATTCTAAAGTGATTGGCAATCGTAACTTCCTATCAACACCTTGAAGATCGAGGCCATACATGTATTGGTAGATCGTGCGCGTGCAAATTTCTTATCACTATGTGAATTGTGCTAGAATCAGGGTGCCTAAATATCTAGACTAAGACTCCTAATAAATACATATTTGCACAAGAGTCAACATTTCAAGGTAAATGAGCTCCATTTTTATGATTTTTCATTTTTTTAATTTTTTATTGATTTTTTTTTTTTTTTCAATTTTTTCAAAAAGAAGGAGTTCGTTTTCATTATGGCAATTATCATGGTATCTACTCTATACCCCCAAACCTAAACTAAACATTGTCCTCAATGTTTCAAAATATGGAAAGAATTATAAAACAATATATGAAGAGGAACATGCTGAGTAGAGTAAAAGGAGAGAGAATACCCGATTGTACGGCGAAAGCTCGATTAAAACTCCGTTATTCAAGGCAAAAATCCATCATATTAGGAGTCACAATGGATGAGCACAAAATATATACAAAAGGAAATTTAACTAACACATTATCTACAAGAAAATTTGGTTTTTAATGGGATTGGACTTTTTGGAAAATTTGGTTTTGTTGGGAACATTTGGTTTTGATGGGAAAAAAAAATTTTGGTTTTTAGGGAAAATTTGGAAAACTTTTTGGTTATTTAGGGAAAGAGTGGACCAGTTTAGTCCACATAGACTGGGTCCTCCAGGTTGGTTGTTTCAATGTCGGGTGGAAATGGCTCAAGGAATGGCTTTAATCTCTGCCCGTTGACTTTGAAAACGTTCTTGTTGGAGACATCCTCCAGCTCTACAGCTCCATGAGGAAAAACTGTGCGTACTAGGTACGGACCCTTCCATCTGGAACGCAGTTTTCCTGGAAAAAGATGTAATCGGGAGTCATACAGCAAGACTTTCTGACCAGGAGTGAAGGATTTGCGCAGAATACGCTTATCATGAAACATCTTCATCTTCTGCTTGTACAGCTTGGCACTGTCATAAGCCTCATTTCTCAATTCTTCCAACTCGTTGAGTTGAAGTTTCCTTGAATTCCAGCTTCGTCCAGAGAAAAGTTCAGCTCTTGATTGCCCAGTAGGCACGATGTTCTAATTCCACAGGTAGATGGCACGGCTTTCCATACACTAGACGATAGGGGGACATGCCAATTGGTGTCTTATAAGCTGTTCTATAGGCCCACAAAGCATCATTCAATCTCAATGACCAATCTTTCCTGACGGGTTGACCGTCTTCTCCAGAATGTGCTTAATTTCCCTATTAGAACTTCCACTTGTCCACTAGTCTGAGGGTGGTACGGAGTAGCAACCTTGTGAGTTATGCCATACTTGCGTACTAAAGACTCAAAGTACTTGTTACGAAAATGTGAACCGCCGTCACTGATGATAGCTCTAGGGGTACCAAAACGTGCAAATATGTTTTCCTTTAGAAATGAAAGTACCACCTTGTGGTCATTTGTTCTGGTTGCTATGGCTTCTACCCACTTAGAAACGTAATCAACTGCGACTAGGATGTACAATCTGTCAGACATGGGAATGGACCCATGAAGTCTATCCCCCAAACATCAAAAATCTCCACAATCAAAATGGGGTTCAATGGCATCATGTTTCTCCTCGAAATGCTTCCTAGCTTTTGACAGCGTTCACAAGCAACACAATAATCATGGCAATCCTTGAACAATGATGGCCAATAGAATCCACACTGCAAGATCTTTGCAGCGGTTTTCTTGGCACTGAAATGGCCTCCACATGCTTGGTCATGACAGAAAGATATCACATCTTTCTGTTCAGTGTTGGGGACACATCTCCTAATGATTTGGTCTGGCAGTACTTAAACAAATATGGGTCATCCCAAAGGAAATGTTTACTTCAGCCAAATTTAGCGGTCTTGTCTCGACCAACGTGAGGGCATCCTACCTGTGCGAGGTAGTTAACATATCAGCAAACCAAGGAAGGTCTGAGATAGACATCAGCTGTTCATCTGGGAATGATTCTCTAATCAGCTCAGATTCATCAATAGACTCTAAAGTTAATCTAGACAAATGATCAGCAACCACATTCTCACAACCTTTCTTATCACGGATTTCGAGATCGAATTCCTGTAATAAGAGTATCCATCGAATAAGGCGAGCTTTAGCATCCTTCTTGGAAAGAAGATACTTCAAAGCCGCATGGTCTGTGTATATGATGATCTTAGACCCTATCAGATAAGATCTAAACTTGTCTAATGCGAAAACGACGGCAAGCAATTCCTTCTCGGTAGTTGAATAATTGAGTTGGGCATCATTAAGGGTTTTGCTAGCATAGTATATCACATATGGTAGTCTATCAACTCGCTGTCCTAAAACAGCACCAACAGCATAATCAGAGGCATCACACATAAGTTCGAACGGAAGCTTCCAATCGGGTGGTCGGACTATAGGAGCGGTGGTGAGAAGGGTTTTTAATTCCTCCCATGCCTTCACACAAGCAGCATCGAAATTGAAGGCAACATCTTTGGAGAGAAGACTGCACAGAGGTCTGGAGATTTTGCTGAAATCTTTGATGAATCGCCGGTAAAAACCAGCATGACCTAGAAATGATCTGATCTCCTTCACAGAGCAAGGTTGTGGTAGATGTTGAATGAGGTCAACTTTAGCTTTATCCACTTCAATTCCTTTTTCTGAGATGATGTGTCCTAGAACTATTCCTGAATTCACCATAAAATGGCATTTTTCCCAATTTAGAACAAGGTTCTTTTCTTTACATCTGGATATCACGAGGGCAAGATGCTTCAAACATTCGTCAAACGAGGAACCAAAAACAGAGAAATCATCCATAAAGATCTCGAGAAAACTATCTATCATGTCAGAAAAAATGCTCATCATGCAACGCTGAAAAGTAGCAGGTGCATTACACAACCCGAAGGGCATACGTCTATAAGCAAACGTCCCAAATGGACACGTGAATGTAGTTTTTTCCTGATCTTCTGGAGCAATGTGAATTTGGTTATAACCGGAAAAGCCATCTAGAAAACAGTAGTGACTGTGTCCAGACACACGTTCTAGCATTTGGTCAATGAAAGGGAGCGGGAAGTGATCCTTCCTTGTTACTGTGTTCAACTTCCTGTAGTCGATGCATACTCGCCATCCTGTGGTTGTACGAGTAGGGACTAATTCATTCTTGTCGTTCTGAACACAGTAATGCCTGACTTCTTAGGCACAACTTGAATGGGACTAACCCATTTGCTATCGGGAATTGGGTATATGATACCCGCATCAAGTAGTTTCAGGATCTCTCCTTTGACTACATCTCTCATGTTAGGATTAAGTCTCCTTTGCATTTCCCTAGATGGTTTGGCATTCTCTTCAAGGTTAATGTGGTGCATGCAAATGGTGGGACTAATTCCTTTGAGATCTGAGATGGTCCATCCTAAGGCCTCTTTGTGTTCCTTAAGTACTTCTAAAAGCTTACTTTCCTGTTCCGTGTCTAAACATGATGAAATAATGACAGGTAAAGTATCAGAAGAACCTAGGAATGCGTACTTCAACGTACTAGGCAATGTTTTCAATTCAAGCTTGGGTGGCTCAACAATGGATGGAATAAGCTTGGAATCAGAGAGTAAGGGTGGTTCCACTTCATATTTCCTTTCAGTGACGTCCATTTGAGGTACAGAGCAGATAGGAGGACGTCACTACAGTATGCATCATCATAGGAATGAGGTTAAAGTTCTCCATACATGCTTGAAAGGGGTCGACGGATAGAATGTTAGTCAACGAATCTTGCATTAATCCTTCAATCATATTAACTTCATGCACATCATCATCATCAAGATTCACAGGTTGTTGACTAATATCGAACACATTCAATTCTACCGTCATGTTACCAAAAGACAGTTTCAACACTCCATTACGACAATTAATGATCGCGTTGGACGTAGCCAAGAAAGGACGTCCTAAGATGACAGGAATGTGACAGTCTGGGTTTTGTACAGGTTGAGTGTCTAAGACAATGAAGTCTACGGGAAAATAGAATTTGTCAACCTTGATCAAAACGTCTTCGACCACTCCACGAGGAATCTTGACAGATCGGTCTGCCAGTTGTAGAGTGATAGATGTTGGTTTAACTCCCCAAGACCTAACTGCTCATAAACAGAATATGGCAGTAGGTTAACACTTGCACCTAGGTCTAATAACGCTTTATTGACCGTGTGTTCTCCTATAGTGCAAGAAATTGTTGGACATCCTGGATCCCTAAACTTGGGTGGAGTTTTGTTCAGAATGATGGAACTCACCTGACTGCTCAGCTAAGAAGAAAGCACGTTTTTGCACATTGAGCTTGCGCTTTTGAGTGCACAAGTCTTTGAGGAATTTGGCATAAGCAGGGATTTGCCTAATTGCTTCAAGAAAAGGATGTTGATGTTGACTCTCTTGAATAGATCTAACATCTCATTATAATGGGTACTTTTCTGTTGAGATCAATCTTTGAGGAAATGGGGCAACAGGAGAATGAGTTGGCAAAGGGACATTCACAGTAGTAGAATTGTCAGGCTTTCCAACTTGCTCAGATTCTTTGGTTTTCTGGGGTTGTGGAGACAACGTGGAATTTGTATCAGATTCATTAGGTTCGCCCACGTTGTTCTCGATGATTTACCACTTCGGAGGGTGGTAATGGCATGGACTTGATCGGGTGAGGTTTCAGTGCAGGATGTTGTGCCTGTTTGAAATATCCTCTTTGGATTTTGTTGGGGTTGGCTAGGAAGTTTACCCTTTTCCTCTCACATATTTGATCCATCTTTTGATCTAGATTTTTCTGACTTTGCATCAGACTGGAACATCTCCTCTAGGGGATAATCTCTTGTCGGTATGTGTTGAGGATAAGATTGTTGAGAGTTTGATTGTTGTTGAGGGTTCCTAGGGTGTTGATAACCTTGATTGTTCTGATATCCCTGATTGTTTTGATAGCTCTGATTGGGTTGAGATGGTCCTCCCTGAGTGGGTCCTTTGGACCATGAAAAGTTAGGGTGGTTTCTCCATCCTGGATTGTAGGTCTGTGAATAGGGTTATGCTCTTGTTTTTGAAACATGGCATGTGCCTGTTCAAGCCTAGATTCCTGGACTGCAAGCAAATCGGGACAATTTTGGAATTGATGGTTGGGATCGTTACAAGCGGCACATACAGACGAAGCGACATGTTCTCGGAGAGTAGTGGTGGAAGGTTTTGAATTTTTATGTAGTTCTAACTCTTCTAATCTCCTAACTATTGATGCCATGTTTGCTCTTCCCTCAAAATCCGCTTCAATCCTAAAAGCCTAGCTTCGGATGTAGTCTTTATGGGTTCACGGATGGATTCCCACTGTTGCGTCTTTTCAGCTACTTCAATCAAGAAGTCCCAAGACGCTCAGCGTTTTGTCTACGAATAGACCATTACACATTGACTCAACCGTTGTTCGGGTGGACACATCTAGACCTCATACAAAATTTGCACAAGTCTCCATTTTTCAAAACCATGATGGGGACATTGGAGCAATAATTCATTGAATCTCTCCAGGTATCTAGCTAAGGTCTCACCTCTAATTGCACAAAGCTATTCAGACTTTGACGAATTGTCGCAGTCTTGTGATTCGGGAAAAACTTTTTGAAAAACTCCTTTATGAGGTCATCCCATGTCATGATGGATTGAGGCTGTAAAGCATACAGCCAGGCCTTTGCCTTATCTTTCAGGGAAAAGGAAAGAGCCTTAACTTTAGGGTTTCGTCGGACATTTGAGTGAAACGCAGAGTTCCACAAATTTCCTCGAATTCTCTCACGTGGTGGTAAGGGTTTTCATTCTCAACACCTCTAAAAATAGGGAGCATCTGTATTGTGCTGGATTTCAGCTCATAATGGCCATTAGCCTCGGGTAGCACAATACAAGAAGGTTGACTGGCTCTAGTTGGGTACATATAATCCTTGAGGGTACGGGGTTCTCCCATTGTTTCAGATTGGTCCGGTGTGTTTTCCTCAGAAGTTGTGGGTATGTCAATTGGGTCTATTGATTTACTCTAACTAGTCTATTTGATTGGTCTCTAAAGGTTACAATCATATCCCATCATGAAATAACAAGCCCACAGATAAGGAAGAAAACAGGGCCCATAAGGGTTGGTTTTGAAAGGGTTAAGTGGAATTTGGTTTTAAGGAGTGGAATTTTGGTTTTAAATAGGGATTTTGTTTTTGGTCTAAAATTGGGCTTTGGAAGAGTTTTTGAACTAAACCTAGCATAAATTAGCACAACCCATAAAAAAAAAAAAAAACAATAATAATAATTACAAGCCCATAAAAGAAAAATAAAAGAAAATAAAAGAAAAAGAAAATACAAAAAAAAAAAAAAAAATGAAAATAATTATTACAATCCCAAATTAAAAAAAATAAATTAATTATTACATACCCAAATTGAATATTTAATGAGGCCCAAGTGGGTTACTCATGGTTTTAGGCTTACTTGGTTAAGGAGGGAAGCCCAGTTAGGCTTTTGTTCCCTTTTAGTTGCACAGCCCAGTTGGGCTTTAGGATCGTCCTACACAGCTCTCGCTCAAGCCCAGCAGCAGAAGGCAGAACCAGTAGTGAAGCCCAGTTGAGTTGGGTTCAGCTCAGTAACAAGAGACCAGGAGCCCAGTAACAAAAGGAGGCAGAGCCCAGCAGCACTTGGTGAAGCCCAATTCAGAAAAGTACAAGCCCACCAGAAGTTGGCAGAGCCCAGCAGCTTCACTTCAGTTGGCAGCCCAGCAGCTTCACTTGGCAGCAGAGAAGGCACCAGCAACAGGTGAGTGGACAATGAGCACAGCAAGGCCACAATAGCAATGAGCACACAACTATGGCAAGGCAGGAAGATACAAGGCAGGAAGATACAAGGCAGGAAGTGAAAGAAGCTTCTAGTTCACAACAACAACAATAGAATCAGCTAAAATGCAAGAGGAGCTAAGATGCAAGAATAGTTAGGAGAACTTCAAAAACAGCACAACCAAATCCCCGGCAGCGGCGCCAAAAACTTGGTGTGAAGAGAAAAAGACTGCTCACAACTTGCCTGCAAGTATACAGGGATAAGTTGTAGCTAGTGGGTAAGAAGGGTCAGTTCCACAGGGATTAGGAGGTTGTAATTGAAGTTGGGCTAAGCTAGGCAGTGGATGCAAGACAAAGGTAGCAGTGAAGTAAACCAAGGCTATGAGCCAAGGGCAGAGGAGAGCAGTGCACTATATCCAGTGCACAGCAAGATTGGAGTTGCACAAATTAAACCAAACAGTAAAGAAACACTTAAGAAGGCAATAAGCAAAACAGAGAGAGAGATACAGAAAGTGGAGTTACTAAGGCAACTGAGTCCACCATGTGCCTATATCAAACAATGCAGTCAAGGTTGAAATGGAATTCCTAAGCATACATCTAGAATGAGATGAAAAACAGCTTGCTCACTGATATGCCCCTAGAATTGATTGTCTTTTGACAGCACAATCAATCACAAGCATGCCAGAGCACTGAGTACTTCTCATTGCTCAAGCAAAATTGCAAGAAGAACACTATCCTAACCATGCATCATCCAACATTACACTAGGCTTCATCAGAGCCCTAGTTCAGTGCTATTTAGCTCATGTCCAACATTTTACTAACAGCATACAAAGATAATGCAAACATAATTTCAACAAAATCAACTGATGAACAAATTTTACACATGCACTGTTGCTAAACAGACATTTGAGAATTAATGTAATAAAATGTTCCTGGCTAGCCAGAGAGCTTTCCTACCACACCCATATCATGCATTTATAGTTTTTACAGGGAAATTATATTTCTACAAACCCTAATTGGAAAATCCCCAAATTTGAAAATTAGGGTTTTCAAAATTAATAAAAATTAACCTACATACTGACCAAAATAGCTTCAACCCATGCTTGTACGATGCCTTCTCTGCTTCCCTGTCGCTCCAAGTGAAACCCTAGCTCGAGATTTCTTATCAACTCCATACCTAGGATGCAGAGATATGAGTTTGATAAGAACTCTAGGCTAGGGGGAAAGGACTGATGGGTATGGGTTTCTGTGGTGTTGGGAGGTGTTTGTGGTGGTGGTGGAACTCGAGACGAACTGGGCTGGTCGGGGAAAATGATGGCAGGGTAGAGCAGGTGGTGGTGGTTCTGGAACTGGGGGTGGCAGAGAGTGGTCGATGATTTGGGAAGAAGGGGGTGTTTGGTAGAGGTGTAGGGTGTTTGGTGCTGTGGTGTGTAGCGGTTGCAGCGAGAGATGATGTATCTCGATCTGATCCGTAGGATGTGACAATGGTGGGTAGATCCAACGATAAGATGTGAATCTGCGGTTAGCGACCGTCGGATGGAGGAATGCAACGAAAAGGACGGCCCAAGATGGAGATGGGCGTTGCGATGTTCAGCGGGAGCTTCGGAGTTTGATGTGCGATGATGGATCGACCGTAGGATGCTGAGATGCTTCGATCTGACGGCTGAAATCCGATACGGGCTTGGGTAGTGGAAATGGGTTTGAGAAAGGGTTTTGGGCCTTGGGTATGCCAGGCCCATAACTTCTTTAAGAACAATTCTTCCTTCTTGAGCCCATTTCTGCCCTCTTGGTCTTGTGCACAACATTCTTCGCGGCTTTTTACTACTTTTCTGCTCTATTCCGCTCCGCAATTCATCCAGACTTTATTTATTGCCTAAAAATGCAAAATTAAGTAAGAAAAATATTTATTCTTGAAAGCAATGAAAATACAGAATATGGGATAAAATGTAGAATTAATGCGCAAAAGATGAGTTAAATGCCAACAAAAAGGGATAAAAATATACAATATTTGGCACTCATCAGTAACATATTGTACTTTTCTATGTAGGAACCTACATTTGAATATGTGCAGCAGCCAAGAATAAGCCCTGACCGCCTTGCAGCTCAGCTTACGTCAACATTTGGTATCTGTTGTTGTTTCCTTCTCTGGACTGCTCTATCAGTTATCATGCCTGCACCACCTAGTGATCTTATATCTTGGATTCATGGGGCTACTAAAATTAGTAAACATGTCATTCTTGTAAGCTTTGTTGTTGGAACTACTTTGTTTTCAGGATTCTTGCTATTCCTATGAAGTCGATGTGCAAGTTATCCAAGATTGTGCATGATTACCTTGAGAATCAGTAGTGAATGTTATACATGGTTGATTTTTCATGTTGTTTGTCAAAAATTTCATTTTTGATGTGTTCATTTTGCAGGTTTTGTTGGCAGATAAGTTCAAGGCTATGTAGGAAGATATATGTTGATTAACTTTGACAGTAAGGAATCCATATGTAATAATTAATATATTTTGTTCTTTCCCATGTCCCATTAAATTTTTCTTTTGAAACCTGTGCTAGACTTGAAATGCTTTAGTATCAGTTTTTATTTGCCTTTCTTGAATGTAAACAATCAGACAAAATTGTAATATTTGTATTTTTCTTTGAATGAATTGATTTTATTGTCAGAATGGTTGTTGTATTAATAAATATTGTTTACGACTGATTTTAACTATTAAAAGATAGCCGCAAACAATAAAAACAACCAAAAATGATTCTATTATCATGAAACAAATGGCAAATCATCTTGCAGTAACAACCAATACAAAACCGTGGGTAATGGCATGGGTAATAACCTCACGCGTGTGACTTCCAATGTTAATCAGGCACACAATGGGGCCTTGGTAAATGCTCTTGCAGTAGTATCTATGCCTGAGAACCGTGGCTATTGTCGTGGCAGATAGTATTATCCACTGGACTATTTGTTACGGCAGCACAGGCGTGGCAAGTTATCTATTGCCACGGATTTTTTATCAACTGCCACAGTCCTTTGGCGTCACTAAAACTCAGTATTTTTGTAGTGATCCCATGTTGTTCTGGTAATGGCTAAGTAAGCTTATATAACTGGCGGCCCAGATTCATACGTGCAAAAGATAAACTCATGCCTGACCTTTTTTCCTCAATAAAATGATAGTCATCGTGCATTATTTGGATAAACCTAGTTTTGTTTGAGGTTATTGTTAGATTTTTCCCGATATATATAAATTAGTTCGATTGCGGATGTTACGATTTTGTTAGATTTTTCCCGTTATGATTTTGTACCTATATTTGATTTGATATGAGGTTTAGACATATTTGGATCACCTCAATACGATCGCGTAGTTCACTTATAAGCTTCTGTGTTACCACATACAATTTACAACAATTTCAACAATTCTATTTATTTGATTGGTCTTTGTAGTATTTTATAGACGGCCCATTTTTAGGTTTATATTTCGGGTCTACATAGTATGAATCAAACCGTTGAAGCTCAAAATGGTTATATCCCTTATAGGTGATTACCTCTAAAAGCACATATTTCTCATATGTGCCAAAATATCCGATTTTAATCGTTATCTGATGTTATTTACTATTAGGATTATAATTTTTTGGACTGATTTTATCCCAAATCACAACAATCAAAAATTCGTGAATTTTTTACTCTTGCTACTTCCCAAGATGAAAGGTAAAATATAGAATTATTGTTGAAGTGTCCTCTAATTCATCATTTTGATTATTGCACGCGGATTTGTTTGCTTGGATTTTTCTGTCATGATTTTTGGTTTCATTTTGCTGCACCAACTTTAATAGTTTTTTTTTCTTCTTCGAATTCTTGATTGTTTAGATGGTTAAATTATTAAACAATGATTGTTTAATACCCTTATTATATAAGACCTTACATTACCATGTTCAGTGAGATATGGTAATTCTGGGTTCCCTTGCAAAATCAAGTAACAAAATCGTATCTTTACGAATTCCAATAACTGAATGCGACGCACGCACATGCCATTACGGGCACGGATTAAGCGCTAGTAAATTATAAACGAACACGAAGAAATGTTGAAAATGAGCAATATAACTTAATTTTAAAATTTAGATTACTAAAATATAAGTAAAACAAAACAAGAGAAACCCAATGTTTTTCCAACAACAATAATTATAATGTTTATTTATATGAAGGCCTCCGACAAATCCGAAATTAAAACTTTGGAAATATCATTGAGGATCTTTAATGCTTCTCAATAATTTTATCCTTAGGATTGGGTGTCCGGCGGATGGGTGATGTTCCACCCGCGTCCAACTTGTGGAAACAACCGGTTTTAAAAATTCACCCGCATCTAGTCTGGGAAACGGATTGGGTGTCCACTTTCCAAAAGTTACCCAATGTCTTACGAACTCAAGTCATTAGTATATGTTGTTTTTTCCTTTTTTTTCTTTGGTATTATTCTGGATACGGAAAAATAATTCTATTAGAGCGAATAAGTACCTTGGGTAAGAATTGAGAAATTCTATGGCTCGAATATTTATTATTATCTTATTTTTCACCCATGTATACTATTTAGGCAGAATAACATCGCCTATTGTTATTAAGAAACTAAAAGAAGAAATTGCCGAAACGGAAGAAAGGGGGCAAAGTGAGGGAAAAATAGATGTAGAAATCGAAATATAATTTCTGAAATATGGGGAAATAGAACTTGATTTGACTCAGATGCAAGGGTTTATTGATGATGCTTTAACTCTGTCGTTTCTTCTCATCAATCTCTTCTAGTTTTTTTTTCTTGGTCTGATTACTTATGTCTTATGTGTTTGCAGGATATCTGATTTCCTAGAGCCCCAAAAGTGGCTAAAAACTAAAAAGGCAGTTTACAAGTTGTAGGCCGAGATCATACAACTAACCAGCTTTACTATTCTCTTCGCGTGAGTCTGGGGTTTTGTAGTTCCTTACTTGATGACTTTCATACATGCTGGTGTTGATGGTGGTTTTTAGCTTAGGGTTAAAATCGTAAAACTGTACATCCGACATGACGTCACTATGACCATTAGCACATTTATTGAACCAATCAGCATGCCTACGTAAGAATTACCGGGTACCTTTTTTTTACATGGGTCATGTTCCACGGAAAAATCCTTAACATTGACTAACATCATCCATGCCAAACCTTAATTCTCATGCTACCGCGCCAAGGCATGCCAACCATGCCAGCAGCACCACTATGCCAATGGAAAACCATGCCAGCCACATCTCCGTGCCAAGGCATGCCAGCCGCACCACTGTGCCAATGGAAAACCATGTCAGCCACATCCCCGCGCCAAGGCATGCCAACCATGCCAGCCGCACCACTGTGCCAATGGCAAACCATGCCAGCCACATCTTCGCGCTAAGGCATGCCAACCATGCCAGCCGCACCACTGTTCCAATGGAAAACCATGCCATCCACATCACCGCGCCAAGGCATGCCAACCATGCTAGCCGCACCACTGTGCCAATGGAAAACCATGCCAGCCACATCTTCGCGCCAAGGCATGCCAGCCGCACCACTGTGCTAATAGCAAACCATGTCAGCCACGTTTACTGCACCAAGGCATGTCAGCCATTCTGGCCGCACCATGCGCCAATGGCATGCCAAACCCTTGGCCCTAGCCATGTTGGTCGCACCATGCGCCAATGGAATACCAAACCCTTGGCCCTATCCATGCTGGCCGCACCATGCGCCAATGGAATGCCAAACCCTTGGCCTCACCATGCCAAGCCAACCGCATCTTTCCTTGGCCCTACCATTTCAAGCCGTCCAAACCCTTGGCCCCATCATGCCAAGCCATCTGTACCATTCTTCCTTGGCCCCACTATCCCAAGGTGTTCGCACCATTCTGCCTCGGCCCCACTATGCCAAGCCGCCCGCACCATTCTGCCTTGGCCCCATTATGCCAAGCCGTCCGCACCATTCTGCCTTGGCCCCACTATACCAAGCCGTTCGCATCATTCTGCCTTGGCCCCACCATGCCAAGCCGTCCAAACCCTTGGCCCCACTATGCCAAGCCGTCCGCGCCATTTGCCTTGGCCCTACCATGTCGGCCTTCCCTATGCGGTTACCAAAACGAAAGCATGCGACGATCAACGGCCACCCTTCAATCCTAGATGCAAATCCTAGTCGTCCAAGGTCGCCAGACAACGCATGGTAACCTTTGGACCAAAACCCTAGTTTTGGCCACGCCAAACCGCGCCAAGGCATTCCATGCCACATGTGCCAATGGCATGCCAACCACCTTGCCGCGCCATACCATGTCGGCCTTCCTTATGCGGCTACCAAAACGAAGGCGTGCGAAGATTAACGGCCGCCCTTCAATCCTAGATGCAAATCCTAGCCGTCCAAGATCGCCAGACAACGCTTGGTAACCTTTGGCCCAAAACCCTAGTTTTGTCCACGCCAAACCGCGCCAAGGCATGCCATGCCACATGTGCCAATGGCATGCCAACCACCTTGCCGCGCCATACCATGCCAGCCTTCCGTATGCGGCTACCAACACGAAGGTGTGCGACGATCAACGGCCACCCTTCAATCCTAGATGAAAATCCTAGCCGTCCAAGGTTGCCAAACAACGCACGGTAACCTTTGGACCCAAACCCTAGTTTTGGACACGCCAAACCGTGCCAAGGCATGCCATGCCACATATGCCAATGGCATGCCAACCACCTTGTCGCGCCACGCCATACCGGCCTTCCCTATGCGGATGCCAAAACGAAGGCCTGCAATGATCAACGACCACCTTTTCATCTAACATGCAGATCTTAGCCGTCCAAGGTTACGAGCTAACGCATGACAACTTTTGGCCCTAGTTTGGTCGCGCCTAAACACAGTCAAAACCCTAACTTTTGGGCGCGCCTAAACCAGGCCATATTAAAGCCATACCGAGCATGCTTTCATGTCACTGGCTACCAAACGAACGGTTGCAATAATCAACGGCTACCTTTCTTCTTAAGATGCAAAATCTCGACCATCGAAGGTCACCGATCCGACTGTGACATGCTTTCATGTCACAGTCAAAACCCTAACTTTTTCACCCTCAAACAGCTGGATATCCAACTAGTTTTTTTTTTTTTAAAATTACACTTCAGGAGTACTTATCTATCTTATATCACGTAGCTTTGATGATTCATTAATTAGTATTTATCAACATTTGCCCTTCCTCGAAGATTTTCTATACTGCTGCTAGTGCTAGTTTTGCTGGCATTTGATGTTACCGTCATATGGATTTTAACTTTTCTTTTATCAACTGATGTTCATCTTAAACATAGTAAAGAAATAATAGAAGACAACACGGATAAAAGAGTTTGCCTGAGCATATGTTGAGACGGGCTTGCTGAATGATGCATCAAAAGAGCAGCTGGTTAAGGTACATACTAAAAATTTCTTTACAAATGTATATATACTGTAATTTTGGTTGTCTAACAACTTGTTTGTAGCATTTATTATATTGTATTGTAATACCTTACATGAAATTTTAATGCAATAGTCTTTGAAACAATTTTTTTTTCTTTTTTTTTAAATTTAATTTCTACTAGTATTAAATTTACGGTCCGCGGGTTATAACCTCAAAGGTGTCATTATCCATCCACAAAAAAACCGTCAAAACAAAAGTAACACAAAAACCCAAAAAAACAAAATTTTGATGAAACCAAAATTTGGTTTCATCATAGAATTTGATGAAACCAATTTTTTGTTTCATCATAAAATTTGATGAAACCAATTTTGAAATTTGGTGTTTTTCTATCAATTTTTTAAAATTTGGGATTTTTGTATCAATTTAGTTTAAGATGGAATTTTAATGGATCCCAACATTTAAGTGTGGTTTTTGTATCACAAGTTTGGTCACCTTGGATTTTTATGACTAGTTTTGTTAAATTTATTGGGTACCATTATTTAATAATTTATGCACATGTTTCTGTGGATTTTGGATAAAATCTGACAATGTGGTGGGTTGGGGAAAAGTCGGTGTACGTCTCCAAAACAGGGATGGGGAGTTAAAAATAAATATTTTTTTTCTTAATTACTGCCAAATTTGTTACACTCCTATATATATAAGAAATTTGACATACTTTTAAGTGTGATTTAAATTAGTGTGACCACTAATTTGTAACAAAAGAAAAACACCATATTTATTACACTTATATATGTGATAATAAATAAGAAGTAACACATATTTATGTAACAAAATACCTGTTTTGGTGTAGTGAACGAAGGGGACTAAACAGGAAGAAGGATCCATCAAAGAAGAGCCTTCCCTTCCCTTTGTTCGGAAGAAAATTCTTCTGGTAGGATTTTTATTCTTTTTTTAAATAAGTGAAAATTTTGGTACTGACGAGTTTCAAACTCAGGTCACTGGTATTCTCTTTTTTTTTTTTTTTTTTTTTTTTGCCTTTTATTTTATCAATGAAATGGTGCTGGCGAGTTTCGTACTCAGGTCAAAATTTTGGTACTCGCGAGTTTCCAACTCATGTCACTGGTATATTATTTGTTTTGTTGGCTTTCTATTTATTTATTTTTATCAGTTAAACTTGGTGCTAGCGAGTCTCGAACTCAGCTCACTGTATTTTTTTTTCTTCCTTTTTGATGACCTGATATCGTTTGTTTTTTTCTTTCTTTTTTTGACTTTACCACTATACTACAGTGACAGTGATGATGGGCTTTTTATTGCTTTTTGGACAATAATTTAGAAGATTATTGGTCCGGACTCCAGAAAAGTACTGACCTATAGAAAGAAAACAAAATTCTGAATGTGGTTTTAAGATTTCAACATATGTTCATACTAAAAACTCAAAAGTGACCCCACTAATTTCAACAAAAGAAAATGCAACACTGGGCAGAAACAAAATCGAAAATGCTTATGCCCCCAAATTTTACACCTGGGATGTGTTATATTAATGGCAAAATCTAACACTAATGGACCCGTTTGCTCCAGAAGAAGGGAGGGGACATCATATCATGGAAATACATCTGGGGTATGGGTGGGGGACGTAGCAGGATACAAGCAAAATTTAGCATGCTCCCTGCAAATGTGATAAGAAAATGAGTGTAAAACCGATTATTCGTAACAAATGGAAAATACAAGAATTGAATAAAGTACACATATAAACAACATGACTCTGACAATTGAAATTGGGTTCACATTAATAAGAATGAAGAACACCAAGTGTTCCTAGGTGAAAGTATAAAAAATATATATAGAGAGAGAGTGAATTGAGTGCCAGTGAAGAGAGAAAAGTCAAGGCAATTTTTCTTGCGACGTTGACTTGGTCAACCTTGTAACCCTCTTCGAATTTCTGCTCAATTCAGATGATTTACAGCTAAATCTTTTGCAAATCCATGTTCTTTTAGTTCTTGTTTCCATTATTTCTGTTTTACTACTGATTATTTCAATTTCTAGTTTCAGGTTTTGAATTTAAGTTATGACCTAATTTGTTTTTGAACTTTTGTTTTTCAACGTAATTTAAATTCTTCCGCCTTAAGTCATGATTGTTTAGACATCTTTTGTTTTTTTTTGTGATTATTGTACTTCTAATCCTCTTTCTGGTTTTGTGTTTTCAGTTTTCTTCTTGTTTTATTATTTTAGGTCATGGGCTAAGGGAGGTGCCGCCTTAGGGTTTTTTGAGGCAACATCATGAGATGCGATTAATCTAGTGCAGCTTAGGTTTATATGGGGTTTTCTGCTTCTTGGGTATGGTTCGCTGTATCTCACTCAGTCTATATGATACATCTCATCGGATTCAAATTTTCTTTATATAAGATATGAAGTTTAGTCATTCAAAGGATTTGGGGGTTATTGAGATCCTACTCTCGTAGGTATTAGATAATATTCGATTACAGTAAAGTATCTGCTCTTAACTCAAGATAATTTTCAGTTGTGTTCTCGTTTTGGGTCTGTGAATATGCTTCTTATACTGTGTAGTCTTATCTTAATGTTGGTTATAATGAGACTGAGAGATAGACTCATAAGCATTAATCTTTCTTTTAATCTGATGAGGGTTTCTTGTTGGGAAAAAAGCTTTCCTTTTCTACATCAAAATCTGTGTTCTTTCATATCTCTTCATTATGCTAATAATTTTATATTAAGAGAGATAAATCTTTATTTTAATCAGTTCTCTAACTCTCTCTGTTAATGGGCGGCTGAATCAGAGATTTTCAAACACTTGGCATTTTACTTGACTGTTTCAGTTGCTCTTTGATCTTTTGCACATTGAGAATCAGCATAATTATTTGTTTAGATGCCTGACATTAACAGGTTAATTCTTTGAGCGTGATGTATGTCATACTGCAGGCCTATTATCCTTCAATTCCAATGACTGTGTTAATGCTTTGCTTTATCTTAGGCTCTATATATGCTTGGTTGATTAACTTTTTTTTCTCATCCCATCTCTTTAGTCTCACGAGTTCTTTTTTTCTTACTTATTCCTTCAGTTTAGTCCTGCTAATGGATTTTGTTGCTGATCAAGTTAGGGTTTTAGATTTAGATGAGGACTTTGAAGAATTTCCTCATAGATTTGCTGCTTCAGTATGTCATAACACCCGTAGCTACTATAAAACCTCAGTGAAGCATCATCTTAACAGGATCTGGACCATTAACTCTCCAGATTTCAAACTTGCAAAACCATTTATTCAGGGAATGGGTATTCAAAATTTGTTAGTTGCGATGTTTAAGAAAAGCACTGATAGAGATATTTCTTATGCTGCTAGGACTATTCTTTTTTTTGGTCAGCTTTTTGCAGTGCATCAGTTAGGTAGATTGGAGTCTGTCTTTGATCTGGCCTGGGACACTACGCTCATGACGGTACAAATTATATCCCATCTGATTTGGTGAATAGAGGTAGGGTTCGAGAAGTTTTGGATCAGATTGGTGCTTTTGTATCTGATGACTCTCCGGCTGGAAACAATTATGAAGCCAGACTTATGGTGCCTCTTCATTCTCCTTTGACAAGGAAGGTAGTTTCTAACACAAATAGTAGGACTTACTATATGACTGTGTTTTATCCAAAGCTACCTTTTCGTTCTTGCAAGAGGTGTTTTGTGCTCTTTCATGATGATGATAAGTGTAGGGAGATTCGGTCGAGAATCTTTGTCAAAGCCCTGCCTGCTCCCACTCCTCATGTTTCTCATGTTGCTGTCACTAACCCTAGAAGGAATGTGGCTGGTGAGGCGAGCTCCAATGTATCAAGTTCTGCTGCTATTGGAACGGGTGTTGGAATTCCTCAAGAGCAATCCAATCCTTCTACCTTTTCAGTATTCTTGTAGACCTCGGGGGTTTTAGGTAATAGAACATCGGTACTTTCTTCTCATAATTTTGCTTCCGTGAGGCCCTCAGTCTCTGCTTTAACCATTAGGGAACCCAGTAATACTGGTCTTGCTTCGCCTCATCCTGTTTCTCTTAATCGTCATGTTCTCATTGGTGACCCTTTTGATCGAAAAGGAAAAAGTCCTAGAACTAAATTTGAGTCTGAACCGCAACATGTTTATTCTGGGGATACTTCTTTTTCATTCATGCCTACCCCTCGTTGGCCGCATGCTTCTTCTTTGCGTCCTTTTACCCCTCCCTCGGATGTTTCATTTAATGTTGGGAATGTGGCAGAGTCCTCTAGTATGGGATCCTTGGTTGGGAATGTAATTTGGTCTTCGTCATGTTCAACCTTTTCTCAGACAGTGGTCTCCTCTTCGAGTTTTATTTTTGGTGCTGCATCAGGGATGAATTTTACTTATGATGAATTTATGTCCTCCATTCCTAGTAATGACCACATGAATGGTATTTGAAAAAGCGGGTGTCTAACAACACCACCCAATATTTCGATTAGCAATCTGTATGGACTAACTCTGAAACACTTTGTTAGAGAATCAACTATACAGTCAGACTCAATCTAGATAGAAAGTATCTCAAGGAGTTATTATCTCAATCTCTCGATTTGATCTTTACTCAAGCAAATAGAAATCTGCGAGTCTTTATCAAAGAGAGATAACTTGGACGGTACCAAAGACCAATGTCCAAGGATCAATCAACTACAATCAACAACCAAAGATTGTATTAGAGAAGTTGATGATCACGAACGCACAACCTGTATTATTTCAATTAAATTAAATATAATGCGGAAAAGAAATAACACAGACACCAGAAATTTTGTTAACGAGGAAACTGCAAATGCAGAAAAACCACGAGACCTAGTACAGATTGAATACATACTGTATTAAGCCGCTACAGACACTAGCCTACTGCAAACTAACTTCGGACTGGACTATAGTTGAACCCCAATCAATCTCTCACCGATCCAAGGTACAGTTGTACTCCTACGCCTCTGATCCCAGCAGGATACTGCGCACTTGATTCCCTTAGCTGATCTCACCCACAACCAAGAGTTGTTGTAACCCAAAATCACAGACTTGATAATAAACAGATCTGTCTCACACAGAAAAGTTTATAAAAGGATAAATCTGTCTCCCACAGATAAACCCTAGGTTTTGTTCCGTATTTAGATATAAAATCAAGGTAACAGGAACCAATTGATAATCCGGTCTTATATTCCCGAAGAAAAGCCTAGGTTAATCAATCACCTCTCTACAATCCTTCCTGACTACACAAGCGGATTGTCGAGGAATCACAAATAGTGAGACGAAGATGTTTGTGACTTCTTTATCTTGCCTATCGGAGAACTCTCACGATCTCAAGCCAATCAATCGATTGTACTCGTACGATAGAAAATGCAAGATCAGATCACACAACTACGATAAAATAGTATCGGTCTGGCTTCACAATCCCAATGAAGTCTTTAAGTCGTTAACCTGATTTTAGAGAAGAAAATCAAAGGTTAATGGAGATTGACTCTAGCGGGCGCACAAATAGCACACAGACGTGTGGGGATTAGTTTTGCACAATGCTAGATGTCTCCTTTATATAGCCTTAAAATCAGGGTTTTGCCTTAGTTACAAAGCAATCCTTATTCACCGTTAGATGAAAACCTGATGTAGATTCAAGCTAATATATCTCAACCGTTAGATCGAAAACCTAGATTGTCACACACACTTGGGTAGACGTTTACCGGGTTCGTGAAAACCATGCCCAAACGTATACGTGTATGTTGGTTCAACATAGTAACCCAAAAGGTTAACCATATGAGCATTTCATATTAACCTTGTTCTTCTTCACCATAAATAGTTCAATTGACTCAAATGAACTAGTTAAAGAGTTGTTCAATTTCTATGAGATTTTATGTAACTACACAAGACACAATTGAAACAAAGATGATTCAATTCGATTGAATCGGCTCATGAACATTATAGCCACGGTTTGCATAAAGAATTCCTTAGTAATTTAATGTTTCATGTTCAGAGCACATCTTTAGATCATAACCTCTGAAGTTCACAAAGAAGTTCGCGGACTTAAGTTAATCGGTTGAGTTTTCCAAACTCAGTAGAAATTCTCGGGATGAGAACTTCCGCCCGTTCGCGGACTGGGTTCGCGGACTGAGTTCGCGGACTTAGCACACAAACTAGTTTTGGAAAATCCCAGCAGAAATTCTCGGTCGAGAACTACCGACAGTTCGCGTACTGAGTCTGCAAACTAGGTTCGCGGACTTCGCAAGCCAATTCACCAATCCTCCCGATTTCTCTTGATCAACAAAGTTCAAAATCTTCGGTTCAAAGAATACATGGTTATGTAATCTAAACTCTCATTTCAATCATTGGGACATTCTCAGAGGACGCTATGTAGCCGTTATTCACAGACCGATTCACGTCAGAGCAATTCTCAAAGTGATTGAAACTTTTCATGACTTCCGTCACTAGGTGAAGATAAACTTGATCAAAGCGAAATGCTTTACCAACAGACGATTTCGAGATAAAAGATAAGCAATGAATGCTCAGCTCGAAATGTCAAATGTGTATGATCTAGTCTATATAGCATACGAATTTTGTCTCATAAGAAGTAGGAGATAGAAGAGATAGACTTTTGAGTGATAGATAAGTTCAAGTCTCCACATACCTTTTTGTTGATGAAGTTCCACGGTTCCTTGTATAGATCTTCGTCGTTGTATGATGAATCGCCATGAAGTCCTTGAGCTCAACTACACTTTTCTATCCTAGTCCGAGACTTAGCTATTTAGGCTATAACAATGAGAGAAATCGAGATTCTCGATCATTATTAGATAGTGTCATGGTATTATTATATAACATCAAAGTCCAATTGTATCACGACTTTAACAATAATACTACGGTGATATGTATCACTCCCCCTTAGTCAATACTCCATCTCGATCATGGAAACCACTCCCCCTTACACAATGATCCGAAAACTATATGTATTTGTAGTGTGAACTACAATATTTCGCCCCCTTTTTGTCAATAAAATTGGCAAAAGTACAAGAATGGCATCATAATGAAATTTCCACAAGAGACATTTCATGACCAAAACTAAAATACATACCAACTTAATTTAGATGCAATCTAATAGCCGAAGCTAACATCATTCATCAAGGAGTTTTAAGATACAAGATAACCCCTATAAAATTCCAAAGCCGCACTCCCCGCAAGATATTACCATTAAGCACAAGTTCAAAAGAACTCTCCCCCATTTGATGTCATTCTCGAGAGAACAACAAGAGCGACCTTAATTTCGAAAGAAAAGAATGATTTTTTATTGGATACCAAAAACCATGAGAATAATTTTCTATATCCAAAACTCAACCAAATTAATCACAAGTAAACCCATGATTAATTCAATTGGAATACGCAACTAAATCAAACCACAAAAGTGATCAATTAAATTGAAAGTGCTCAACATAAGTAAACTCACGGAGCTACGACTAAGTCAATCACACGGAGATGACTAACTTAACCGTTCAAATTCTCAACATAAGGAAAACCTTACGGAATATTGACTACATTAACCAAAGAACATGATAGTGTAGCCTTTCATATACTCAACACAAGAATTTGTGGAATATATGAAAACTCAACTAGATTAATTACAAGAGAACCTATAATTAATCTAATTGGAATACAAATAACCAAACTAATCACCGAAGTAATCAATTTAATTATTTTGGGCTCAACATAAGAGAACTTATGGAACCCCGACTAAGTTCATCATAGAATATGACAACCTTAACCGTACATGTACTCGACATAAGAAAGAAGATTTATGGAGTACTAACTAAATAACCAAACTAGTTGATTAATTTAGTTCCTAATGCTCGTCATATAGCATCTCATGGAATAACCAACAAAGCCAAGGTAAATCGACTTAGTTGTAAGGTTCTCAACATAAGACACACAATGGAGCCTTCAGGGTAAAACATAATAAAATGGATCAATGAAGATCAATATCGTGGATAACATACAAGGATCTATTCTATTTTCCATCATAACGATATAATAGACTTTATCCTTGTTGAAAAAAAGATTTTATCCTATTTTCCATCAAATTAATGATTACATAGGCTTAACTTTTGTATATGTCAAAAGTCCATTCGTCCTTTCATCCATACGAATACCGATTCATGAACGACTTTACTTTTGACTGCAATATGGGACCTTCAAGTTCACGGACGTAAACAATACATATCCATAAAAATATTGCAATATCACAAACCATTAAAATAATGAAATAAACATCATCCTCCAAATATTTTTAGAATTTAATAACCAATAAACCTAAAAAAAATAACATAAGAAGATGAAAACAAAAATAGCTATGTGTAGTCACAATCGTCGCTATTCAAAGCACTAGTTATTCTTCCAACTAATCCAAAGGAAGACTTAGTAGGTATTGTAGATCTTATTAATTATTTCACTTACCTTGAATATCCTTCTCGTATTATCTATACTCTTCAATCTCATCTTTTATTAGGTCAATCCTTGATTCAAGGCTATCCATTTTCTCCTCAAGTTTTTTGGAAAACACTTCAAGTTCATTTTTCAGAGCACGAACTTGTTCCAAAACGAGATTCATGGTTATAGAGAGCTTATCAAACTGAGAGATAGAGGGGTTCGCATCAGAAGAAGAGACATGTTTGTCATATCACATCTCATTTTCAGAAGAATCGAAACGAATCTTCTTTGAGGGAAATAGAACTGTCCATACATCACTTTCTTTACTTGAAAGACTAGAGGAGGACATTATAGAGAGGATGAAATGAGAGTGTTGAAGAGGTATAGCCTTTTAAAAGGAATGCAGGTGTAGAATTCTCAGAAACATACTTTTTACGAAATCCTAACAGAAGTTGGTTATCAAAAAGTTGAAGTTGTTCACGAACAAGACTTGGAAAAAAAACACAAAAAAAATCTGTTACATTCCCCTTGTATATTACGATTCTTGTATAAGAGTAAGAGAACACAATAATCATTTTTTTAACAAGATTACTGAGCATAAGGCCTCCAATCCAAGATTGGACTGGGATAATATTTGCAAAGAGAGAAACCACCCATTTCACTAGGTTTCTGCTTATTCATTGTGATCAGAGTTTTATAAAACTTGATTGCAGATCTTTGCAAATTCTGCACCGTTTTTGAAAACACCTTTTGATGAAAGGTAGACTTCCTTTTTGTTTTCAGCATACTACGGTTGGCCAGGAAGGACTGTTTTTGATTTGACGTGCTAAGATGATCCTGAGGTGAACTCAACTTAACGGAGTGATTTGGTAGACTCTTTTCCGATAAACTCCTGCAGTTCAACAAAAAATCAGGAGAGGTTTGCTGATCCAACACAGGCGGACATGTCACATGAGAATGATTTTAAGCAAAAAGTCTAAGAGAGCAATCATAGATTTTTCAGAACAATAATCAAGAGTATTCATCCATGCTGTAGTTATCTCTCTTGTCTCCGTTTCAGGATTTTTCGAAAAGGCTTGAACACACATAAGACCAGTTTCATTAGTACGGCTCTTCTTGTTATTCTTATCCTTTATATTGACTAACGAAGTTTCCTTTTGAGACTTTCTTTTACTACGTCTGAGGATCTTCTTAAGTTTTTGTATAAACAAAGACAACGTAGAAATAAAGCAATTCTCACTTTTCTCTTTCGTCAATTTTGGATGACAAGATTTATGATCAGGAGAGGTGACACGGTTGCCAAGCAAATGATGATCGTCTCTTGCCATATATTCGCGATCGAAAATTCTAATTTTTCTGACCAGTGTGTTTCGTGAAAGAGTATTAAGGTTATCTCCTTCAACGATGGCATGTCTTTTAGATTCGTATCTGGATGGCAGCGATCGAAGGATTTTCATCACAATTTCCTTTTCAGGAATTGTCCTACCCAATGCACATGATACATTAACAGTTTCAGACAGTTTGTGATAAAAATCGTCGAACGAATCTTTTTCTGCCATAGAAAGGTCTTCCCATTCGGAATTAAGGTTTTGAAGCCTAGCTTCCTTTTCACTGGGGTTACCTTCAAATACGCTTTCTAAAGTATCCTAATCTTCTTTAGACGTAGTGCATGAAATCACATGATGTCTAAGGTTTGGGGAAACAACATGTAGGATGGCGTTCAAACCGTCGGAGTTTTGCCTTGCAGCAACTAACTCGGTAGTATTGTACATACATAAATCTTTTGGTACAACAACATCTCTTTCCATAACAACGGGAGTCTCATAGCCATTCACTACACATATCCATGATTGGAAGTCACGCGACTGAAGAAAAGTGCGCATAACAACTTTCCACCTTAGGTACTTTGAGCCATCGAGGACTGGTGGTACGTTAATAGAGATAACACTTCTGTCCATAGAGTCAGATCGCTACAAACACGGAATTGTTAGGTATTAAACGTGTTTACCTGCTCTGATACCAATTGAAAAAGAGGGGGTCTAACAACACCACCCAATATTTCGATTAGCAATCTGTATGGACTAACTCCGAAACACTTTGCTAGAGAATCAACTAGACAGTCAGACTCAATCTAGATATAAAGTATCTCAAGGAGTTATTATCTCAATCTCTCGATTTGATCTTTACTCAAGCAAATATAAATCTGCGAGTCTTTATCAAAGAGATATAACTTGGACGGTACCAAAGACCAATGTCCAAGGATCAATCAACTACAATCAACAACCAAAGGTTGGATTAGAGAAGTTGATGATCACGAACGCACAACCTGTATTATTTCAATTATATAAAATATAATGCGGAAAAGAAATAACACAGACACCAGAAATTTTGTTAACGAGGAAACCGCAAATGCAGAAAAACCCCGGGACCAAGTCCAGATTGAATACACACTGTATTAAGCCGCTACAGACACTAGCCTACTACAAACTAACTTCGGACTGGACTATAGTTGAACCCCAATCAGTCTCCCACCGATCCAAGGTACAGTTGTACTCCTACGCCTCTGATCCCAGCAGGATACTGCGCACTTGATTTCCTTAGCTGATCTCACCCACAACCAAGAGTTGTTGAAACCCAAAATCACAGACTTGATAATAAACAGATTTGTCTCACACAGAAAAGTCTATAAAAGGATAAATTTGTCTCCCACAGATAAACCCTAGCTTTTGTTCCGTCTTTAGATATAAAATCAAGGTAACAGGAACCAATTGATAATTCGGTCTTATATTCCCGAAGAAAATCCTAGATTAATCAATCACCTCTCTACAATCCTTCCTGACTACACAAGCGGATTGTCGAGGAATCACAAACAGTGAGACGAAGATGTTTGTGACTTCTTTATCTTGCCTATCAGAGAACTCTCACGATCTCAAGCCAATCAATCGATTGTACTCGTACGATAGAATATGCAAGATCAGATCACACAACTACGATAAAGTAGTATCGGTCTGGCTTCACAATCCCAATGAAGTCTTTAAGTCGTTAACCTGATTTTAGAGAAGAAAATCAAAGGTTAATGGAGATTGACTCTAGCGGGCGCACAAGTAGCACACAGACGTGTGGGGATTAGTTTTGCACAATGCTAGATGTCTCCTTTATATAGCCTTAAAATCAGGGTTTTTCCTTAGTTACAAAGCAATCCTTATTCACCGTTAGATGAAAACCTGATGTAGATTCAAGCTAATATTTCTCAACCGTTAGATCGAAAACTTAGCTTGTCACACACACTTGGGTAGACGTTTACCGGGTTCGTGAAAACCATGCCCAAACGTATACGTGTATGTTGGTTCAACATAGTAACCCAAAAGGTTAACCATATGAGCATTTCATATTAACCTTGTTCTTCTTCACCATAACTAGTTCAATTGACTCAAATGAACTAGTTAAAGAGTTGTTCAATTGCTATGAGATTTTATGTAACTACACAAGACACAATTGAAACAAAGATGATTCAATTCGATTGAATCGGCTCATGAACATTATAGCCACGGTTTGCATAATGAATTCCTTAGTAATTTAATGTTTCATGTTCAAAGCACATCTTTAGATCATAACCTCTGAAGTTCACAAAGAAGTTCGCGGACTTAAGTTAATCGGTTGAGTTTTCCAAACTCAGTAGAAATTCTCGGGATGAGAACTTCCGCCCGTTCGCGGACTGGGTTCGCGGACTGAGTTCGCGGACTTAGCACACAAACTAGTTTTGGAAAATCCCAGCAGAAATTCTCGGTCGAGAACTACCGACAGTTCGCGTACTGAGTCTTCGAACTAGGTTCGCGGACTTCGCAAGCCAATTCACCAATCCTCCCGATTTCTCTTGATCAACAAAGTTCAAAAACTTCGGTTCAAAGAATACATGGTTATGCAATCTAAACTCTCATTTCAATCATTGGGACATTCTCAGAGGACGCTATGTAGCCGTTATTCACAGACCGATTCACGTCAGAGCAATTCTCAAAGTGATTGAAACTTTTCATGACTTCCGTCACTAGGTGAAGATAAACTTGATCAAAGCGAAATGCTTTACCAACAGACGATTTCGAGATAAAAGATAAGCAATGAATGCTCAGCTCGAAATGTCAAATGTGTATGATCTAGTCTATATAGCATACGACTTTTGTCTCATAATAAGTAGGAGATAGAAGAGATATACTTTTGAGTGATAGATAAGTTCAAGTCTCCACATACCTTTTTGTTGATGAAGTTCCACGGTTCCTTGTATAGATCTTCGTCGTTGTATGATGAATCGCCATGAAGTCCTTGAGATCAACTACACTTTTCTATCCTAGTCCGAGACTTAGCTATTTAGGCTATAACAATGAGAGAAATCGAGATTCTCGATCATTATTATATAGTGTCATGGTATTATTATATAACATCAAAGTCCAATTGTATCACTACTTTAACAATAATACTACGGTGATATGTATCACTCCCTCTTAGTCAATACTCCATCTCGATCATGGAAACCACTCCCCCTTACACAATGATCCGAAAACCATATGTATTTGTAGTGTGAACTACAATATTTCTCCCACTTTTTGTCAATAAAATTGGCAAAGGTACAAGAATGGGATCATAATGAAATTTCCACAACAGACATTTCATGACCAAAACAAAAATACATACCAACTTAATTTAGATGCAATCTAATAGCCGAAGCTAACATCATTCATCAAGGAGTTTTAAGATACAAGATAACCCCTATAAAATTCCAAAGCCGCACTCCCCGCAAGATATTACCATTAAGCACAAGTTCAAAAGAACTCTCCCCCATTTGATGTCATTCTCGAGAGAACAACAAGAGCGACCTTAATTTCGATAGAAAAGTATGATTTTTTATTGGATACCAAAAACCATGAGAATAATTTTCTATATCCAAAACTCAACCAAATTAATCACAAGTAAACCCATGATTAATTCAATTGGAATACGCAACTAAATCAAACCACAAAACTGATCAATTTAATTGAAAGTGCTCAACATAAGTAAACTCACGGAGCTACGACTAAGTCAATCACACGGATATGACTAAATTAACCGTTTAAATACTCAACATAAGGAAAACCTTACGGAATATTGACTACATTAACCAAAGAACATGATAGTGTATCCTTTCATATACTCAACACAAGAATTTGTGGAATATATGAAAAATCAACTAGATTAATTACAAGAGAACCTATAATTAATCTAATTGGAATAAAAATAACCAAACTAATCACCGAAGTAATCAATTTAATTATTTTGGGCTCAACATATGAGAACTTATGGAACCCCGACTAAGTTCATCATAGAATATGACAACCTTAACCGTACATGTACTCGACATAAGAAAGAAGACTTATGGAGTACTAACTAAACAACCAAACTAGTTGATTAATTTAGTTCCTAATGCTCTTGATATAACATCTCATGGAACAACCAACAAATCCAAGGTAAATCGACTTAGTTGTAAGGTCCTCAACATAAGACACACAATGGATCCTTCAGGGTAAAACATAATAAAATGGATCAATGAAGATCAATACCGTGGATAACATACAAGGATCTATTCTATTTTCCATCATAACGACATAATAGACTTTATCCTTGTTGAACAAAAGATTTTATCCTATTTTCCATCAAATTAATGATTACATAGGCTTAACTTTTGTATATGTCAAAAGTCCATTCGTCCTTTCATCCATTCAAATACCGGTTCATGAACGACTTTACTTTTGACTGCAATATGGGACCTTCAAGTTCACTGACGTAAAAAATACATATCCCATAAAAATATTGCAATATCACAAACCATTAAAATAATGCAATAAACATCATCCTCCAAATATTTTTAGAATTTAATAACCAATAAACCTAAAAAAAAATAACATAAGAAGATGAAAACAAAAATAGCTATGTGTAGTCACAATCATCGCTATTCAAAGCACTAGTTATTCTTACAACTAATCCAAAGGAAGACTTAGTAGGTATTGTAGATCTTATTAATTATTTCACTTACCTTGAATATTCTTCTCGTATTCTCTATACTCTTCAAGCTCATCTTCGATTAAGTCAATCCTTGATTCAAGACTATCCATTTTCTCCTCAAGTTTTTTGGAAGACACTTCAAGTTCATTTTTCAGAGCACGAACTTGTTCCAAAACGAGACTCATGGTAGAGAGAGCTTATGAAACTGAGAGACAGAGGGGTTCGCATCAGAAGAAGAGACATGTTTGTCATATCACATCTCATTTTCATAAGAATCGAAACGAATCTTCTTTGAGGGAAATAGAACTTTCCATACATCGCTTTCTTTACTTGAAAGACTATAGGAGGACATGATAGAGAGGATGAAATGAGAGTGTGGAAGAGGTTGAGCCTTTTAAAAGGATTACAGGTGTAGAATTCCCAGAAACATCCTTTTTACCAAATCCTAACAGAAGTTGGTGATTAAAAAGTTGAAGCTGTTCACGAACAAGACTTGGAAAAAAAACACAAAAAAATCTGTTACATTCCCCTTGTATATTATGATTCTTGTATAAGAGTAAGAGAACATGATTAAATATTTTTTTTGTGGGTTGTAGTAATGAGGTTCAAACTCTCGGACTTGTGAAGATTAAATTTAAAGGTTTAATAAAATTATATACAAAATTATTAACAATGGGTGCGAGAGGTAACCAAGACACTAGATTCCACTATTATGCAAAATTGAATGATAAATATTTCAAAACTCTATTCAATTCTTAAGTCCTCTTTTATCTTTAATTCACTATCAATCATACAGATTCTCAAACATTATTTGTAAACCTTAAGCATAGATTATCAAGAGATTAAACCAAGCATAACCTATCAAACTGAATAACAAATAATTAAGACAATCATTCAAATAATTTAAAACTCTGCAAAAGCAGCGATTAGGTGAATTATATAATTAAATGAAATAGTTACCCATTTATGTTGCGTGAATAGCTTCCTCCATTGCATTGGTTACGAGGGAATTAGCTCATCATAGTAAAAATGCTCTCAAAATAATTTATTATGGCTCAAAAATGGTTTACAAATGATGAGAAGAAGAGAAAATGGTGTAAACAGCTAATGTGCGACCCACAGGAAGCGTCACACAAGAACGATACATATGAATTGCTGTAATAAATTACGACCCACACTCCGCTTTCGCTGTCACTGTTGAAGAACGACTGCTCTGGCAGGTCCGTTCTTCGTGTTCTTCATCATCAGCAGCAGCAGCAGCAGAGTTTTGTTAAACTCTGATTTCGTCTTCTCTAGCTCTCCCTAGCTCCCAAAACTCTCGACACCCTTTTCCAAACTGTTTTTCCTTGTATTTATAGTGAATTGGAGCAAAAAATCCGACCATTGATTGCATATATTCTCCATTTAATCCAAATATTCTCGGCTGCCAATAATAACGAAAATTTCCAAAATTAACTCTGTCACACGTTAGAATTGGTTCTGCACACTCCAATTCAGCTCTCCCACGCCTAGTAAGTCGTCGAACGTCCCTTAATCACTTCCATGCATAGCCAAAACACACACAACAACGTGTACAGGGTGTGTTCAGTCCGTGTAGCTCTGTTTTGAGCTCGAGAATCAAATCGATATTTCCAGCCAATTCCGATCAAATTCGACACCCAAACTATCTTCCTTAGGATAAATCATAACTTCCTACCAAGTTTGAGCGATTGAATCGCACTCTAACTCATTCATTTTGACGATCACAATTCTACCAGTTGAAAACTTCATTTCCCGCCAAAACACAAATTCAAATTGTTGAAGAAGGTGCCCCTTATCCAGAGTGTTGGGGTGCGAATAGTAATTGAGGTGGAAATAGTAATTTTTCTGGGTTCCTCCGGGACATTTCTGGGACGCTTCCGGCGCATTTCTGGGGTTCCTACGGTACATTTCTTTGGGGTGTAAAACACTGCTTTTTGAGCCCATTTCGCCGCAAGGGCTTATTTCTCTAAAATTTCCTACAAGAACACAAAATAACACAATAAGTACTTAATCGAGTCTAACAATACAGAAAATTGAGAACAAAATAGACACATAAATGCGTATATTAGAACACAAGAATCATTTTTTTTAACAAGATTATTCAGCATAAGGCCTCCAATCCAAGATTGGACTGGGATAATCTTTGCAAAGAGAGAAACCACCCATTTCACTAGGTTTCTGCTTATTCATTGTGATCAGAGTTTTAGAAAACTTGATTGCAGATCTTTGCAAATTCGGCACCGTTTTTGAAAACACCTTTTGATGAAAGGTAGACTTCCTTTTTGTTTTCAGCATACTACGGTTGGCCAGGAAGGACTTTTTTTGATTTGACGTGCTAAGATGATCCTGAGGTTAACTCAACTGAACGGAGTGACTTGGTAGACTCTTTTCCGATAAACTCCTGCAGTTCAACACAAAATCAGGAGAGATTTTCTGATCCAACACAGGCGGACATGTCACATGAGAATGATCAGCAAAAAGTCTAAGAGAGCAATCATAGATTTCCTTAGAACAATAATCAAGAGTATTCATCCATGCTGTAGTTATCTCTCTTGTCTCCATTTCAGGATTTTTCGAAGAGGCTTGAACACACATAAGACCAATTTCATTAGTACGGCTCTTCTTGGTATTCTTATCCTTTATATTGACTAACGAAGTTTCCTTTTGAGACTTTCTTTTACTACGTCTGAGGATCTTCTTAAGTTTTTGTATAAACAAAGACAACGTAGAAATAAAGCAATTCTCACTTTTGTCTTTCGTCAATTTTGGATGACAAGATTTATGATCAGGAGAGGTGACACGGTTGCCAAGCAAATGATGATCGTCTCTGACCACTAATACGAGCCACGGCAAGCCAGCTTGGCAGGCTAATAACGGGTCTTAAACAGACCTCGATATGACATGCCAAAAGGCAGAGATATTGAGCCTGGTCTGGGCCATCTTTGAGCATGGGCCCGACCTGGGCCTACTTATTCACGGGCAAGGTTAAGCTTGTGCCTACTAATACATGCTAGACTTGAGCCGGCCTGGCCTTGTACACCTCTAGTCGTACCGGATTTTTTGAGAGTGTGCACCATACTCCTGATAATTATTTCATATAGATCTTAGCATACCCCAAAATATCTTATTTTTAAATGAATTCTGGTACACCTCAAACAAACCGGTACCCGTTACCAAGGTCGACAACGTTATACACTACGCCCATTCAGGCCCGTTATATATATTTAAGTGCATCGTACACATCTTCTTTGAATAAGTCGGTCGGTCGTCTACCCCCAAAGAATTTGTGTATAAATGCATTCGGATTTTTGACGTCTAACCACGAGGAAAATCCTAAATTTTTATTGGAACTATAGTTTGATTATTCCGCAAGTTAGGGCAACAGTAAGTTCTTGTTTAGAGCATATTGTTATTTATATGTCATCATCATGATGTCGGGAAACCGAGGTTAGGTTTATTAACACAAATCTTACCAAGTAGCAAAGCTTTATTGTACTTATACTTTCATAGTCTTATGTGTGGTTTCCCGTACTCACAAGCGGGGTAGCCGGCATATACGATATTAGATGTTAAACAATCAAGGTGCGTCTAGACGTATTTGCAGATATGAGTTGATCTGAAACAAATACAGTCTGTATCGGTATATATATACGCAATTGGTATGGGGAAATTCAGATAAACTGAGGATCTTAGATCAATTTAAACATAAACTGATATCATAGGATAGATGCGGGTTATATCGACACATAATAAACAGACCATGATTCCTGTTCCGCCATATTTTATTTTTAATAGCTAAAGCTAGGCCCAGACCTTTACCCAAATCTAACCAGTTGGACTAGCCTCATTGCCAGACACAAACTCGCCAAACCCCTCTAATCCAGTTTGCCATTTTTAATCCCGATAATTTAGCTCTGTGTGCTGTTACAAATATATGCCTCGGTGACGTACTGAGTTGAACTTTCTTAGTTACATGTTTATTGCAGTTTTTGGGTAAATCGAACTAAAGATGAAGTGGAGTATGCAAAATATATACTTTTCATGCTTTTAAAAAAAGATCAAAAAGTCTAACCAAATTGTTTAAAAAAAATCGCCAAAAGAAAACCCATCCCAGAAACTCTCACAAAAGCCGGACTCTCTGCTGTCCTTTGAGAGGCCCACTGGAACCATACCGAAAAACTGTGAGACAAATTTAAAATGCCGTTTTGGTATTGGTTTGCCCACAAGGTCTATTCAGAACCACTGAAAAAAGATACTATACATTTCGTGCTCAAACTGCAACTAAATGTATTCTCGAGGAAGTAACTAGTATTTAATGGAAAATTCTAGACATGGGACAACTATTATTGTCCAGATATGGGACAATAGATCCGAACCTTTAATCATTTCACTCTTCACCCCGCTACTAATCCAGATGCTAGAATCATTCCCATATTCAATACCGTTGTAAGTTTGTAATGACTTTATCAAAAGGTACTTGCTATAAGCCGATAATATAATTGGTCGCTATGAAGCACGGATACTGATACGGAGATACCGATTCCGGAATACTGATATGGGGATTCGTCAATTTTTGTAAAATGGGGATACGAAATACGTAGGGATACGCGTATTTATTAAAATCATTTAATTTTATAATAGTTCATGTTAGTAAAAAGAATCACATAAAACAAAAAAAATCTTAAATACTTTAAGGAATATTAAAATAAAACAGATAAAAGTTGTCTAACATCTGGCTCACCCATCACCCATTTATATTGTGTTCATCAAAGAGCATCGTTTTTTGTTGCGGTTCGTCAAGTGAAAGATTTGCAACTTCAAGTTCTTTCACACCGTCTAGTGTATCAAATTTATCTTCACTGATATCCTACATTCTACTTTCTTCTTTTGTATAATTTTCACTTTCTCGTGAAAGGAGATGAATATTACTGTAAACAAAGAATAAATCCTCAGCACGTGAGGTACAATCTTGTTTCTCTTCATTGAATGGACAAAATTATATATGCTCCAATTTCTCTCCAATGATAAATTATACTAGTATATGCTCAAATTATTTTATAGATTGTATCCCCTCTTAGAGTATCCGAGAGGTATCCCAGAGTATCCCCTGTTCTTTTTGTAATTAATAAAAAGGATACTTCAAATAGAGTATCCGATAGGTATCCCCAAGTGTTCCCAAATATCTGACACTGATATGGTGTCTGACATGGATACGTCAACGATTTTGAAGTGTCCGTGCTTCAGATATTGGTCGTCATCTATACATGTAGTTAAAATCGCCTTCCAAGGGCTATTTCTATGCAAGTGTAGTGGCTAGTCGCTAGTTTGCGTAATTTACAATTCCTCAGCGTCTGCAAGTTTTGATGAATTTTAAGCTAGTCGGATTTTCCCAAATTTTAATTAGCACGGTTGACATTTCCTAGGAAAATTTAAGAACAACTTCTAAAAAAATAATTATGTTTTTGTTTACCAAAAAGCTTTGCTTGTTGACTTCTAAATATTACTTGTGCTTCGTGTATATATTATCCGGCCACCTCATAATGACACGTTTATATAGTTCAGCAATTACTAACTAAGACTGATTGCCACTAAAACTGAGCTCCCTCTTGTAATCACTTTTTTTTTTATCATGATTAATTTCTGATCTGATGGCAAATTATTTATCCGACAGATTGAAATGGTGGTAGTTATAAAGTTTCTGAGTGCAGTCGTAATCGACAAAAGGAAAAGGCAGATAATGCACAGAGAAGTGCTGGGTGGTGTTTCAATGAGAATTGATGCAAACATACAATAAAGGAAAACGATCAACTTTTAAAACCAACATACCGTACCTATACTATTTACACACTTAGCAACTAGCTAGGATCACATTGATCATACACATTGAAGAAGCAGGCAGTAATTCTTTTAGGGAGCTATATATCAGCCTTCATCTTTAATTTAAGCACGTAAAAACTAGGTTGGCGCGGCGCCTTTCAGTTTTACGAAACACTGTTATGCTGTTAAGTTAAGCATATAAGCCCTCGCAGTTTCCTTCCACTTCCAGATCCCCTAGATATGAAAATTTTCAAGCAGAAATAATATCGAGAAAAGAAATATGTTGTGACCAATTGATTAAAATCGAGATCCCCGCACATATGATAATTGAAGCAGAAATAATCTTGAAAAAAGATACACGTTGAAAACGCACAAAAAAAGTAACCATATATATATACACATATTTCCATAAATAAAAAATAAAATAGAAAAAGCATATGGGGTCTATGGATTGGACTATAAAAGGAAAAGGAAAAAAAAAAATCAGATCTCTGATTCGAGAGATTGATCCCCTTGTCAAAGAAAAAAAGAGAGAAAGATATGAAGCCCCACTTCATGAGATAATGAGCTTTCGGAGAGTTTACACTCCTTTTTTAAGCTTTACTCCATACAAATAGCTAAGAGATAAGATCTAGAGGTTTGAAGTGTGTGGTGCGAGCACATTTATAACATAGCACGATATAGCTTGAACACGGTACGACACAACATTCTACTGAGCATATCACCTGCTAAACACAGTTGATAATACAATATGTAAGAATTTGAGTAGTTTTGCCAAATTTATTGTATTTTTTTTTCTGAAAAATCATTTAATTTCTAGATGTGCTAATTTCCGAAAAATAATTTATTTGAAAATAAAACAAAATAAATGTGTCACCACGGCCATCACCAATGTTATTCGTGTGCTATGCCTGCGGTGTGGCTTGATGTGCTTTGCTTTTAACGAAAAAGCACAACACGCTTTTAATTCATAAATCATGGCACACATTATGCTAGGTATAATTGGTATGGCTAGTGAAGCGCAATAGTGGCACGTTATAATATATTCGGTCTAGTCGGTGAACATCTATGATAGCATTACGTTGTATAGACTATTAAGAGCTAAAATAGAGGGATCCTGCAGGGCCAGTAAACTATGTTGATTTGCTAAATTGTAGAGTTACTTACTAAGTAATGAAGCTTATTGGCCGACACAATGAAACTTCACTGGAAGGCAAGATAAGGCCAAATGATAAAAACAACATTTGATGTTGGCATTGATGCATATCTGTGGAATTGAGTTAGCCCAACTCAATGATGATGCAAGAACATGGAATAGACCAAAAGTTGGCCTGTGCATTAATCCAAGGATGGTCAAAACTTGGACAGTGCAAACAATTTAGTGATGCAAGAGTATGCATCACTATATATGACGCATGGTACATTCGAATGAGCTAAGTGAATGGCCAGGATGATTACTATGTTAGTTGTGCATTGGCTCGGGCCAATACAACTACAGTGCTATGTTGGTTGTGTATTCACTCAAGGTCAAGGGTTTAATAATGCGCAAGGATAACCAACTACAGTGTTATGTTGGTTATCGGCTTTACAAACATGCCAAAGATGCGATACAATGGTGAACGGTTATAGAGGAAGTCTATAACCTAATGGGAGTGTCCATAACTGTTTTGGAATAGGTTTAGAAGGACGGATCGAGTTGGGAAAGAAACTGCCAGTATACACAGTTATTGGCGGTTATGGAACTGCCTTATAGGACACGTAGATGTTCCATGCATTTGCAAGTGTTGTGCACGGTTTTTGGGCATTGTAACCACTGTATAAATATTGTAAAGATATTAGAAAATCAGTAGAATTACAGAGTTGATTGTGATATTTAAATTGGGAGAGTGCTGGTAAGGTAAATGCATAGTTCAAGAGGAACAAGTCTGTGTAAGTCCCTAAGTGAGAAATTTTTGTATATCTTCCCTCTGATGCAATAAAATGAGTTATTTGTGTCATGTTCTATGTGATATAGGTTGGCTGATTGTTGTTCATAATGTATGGTAAAGTTTGAATATGTTGTTGGGCATATTTGAGAAGAAAAGAAAAAGAAAGGTTAAAGACTTTCGTTGTCAACTCAAAGGAGTGTTGTTGTGTGTTCTGGTACAAACTTATAAGTTGAAGTAATTTTGGTTGAAGCTTAATTCACCGAATCACGTTACTGCTAGGTTACAGTTGCACAGCAAATTTGCTGGGTGCATTTGCAGGTGTAATACTAGGCACGCTTCTTCGTGTATTAGCAGAACATGACATATAACGCTTTACACATCTAGACAAAATCAATTAAATAAATCATTTAGAAATCTATGTTGCTATAACCAATGTAGTCAATTTCGTCCATACCGGCCGAAATATCGGCGATATTACCGGTATCGGACACTGAGCGATACGGAAATCCCGATATCGCAATACGATTTTTTTGCCGATAATACCGTCCGATACGGGAAATACAGTACACCGATAATATCGGTATTATCGGCGATATTTGTCATTTGCTGTAATTTCTGAGGGCATTTTCGGGATTATAAGAGAAGGGAAGAGATTTAATCCCTAAATCCCCTCGATACGCAAAGGGTAGAGATTAAATTCCAAAAATTTCGTTGCAGGTTCTTCTTCTCTATTTTAATGGCGAGATTCAGTTGATTCTATCTTAACAAGAGGTTAGTTTTGATCATTAATCGATTATGTCAATCTATGTCAACTATTTCAAATGGATTATGTCAATCTTTGTTCATACTTTGGTGTATTTTAGGGTTTTTAAGAAAACTATTGGAATGTAATTTGGTTTTGATCATTAACAAATATTGGTAGTCTGGTACCCAAAACTGATGCTAGATTTTTGCAATTTAGGTCCAAGGGAAGATACATCTTATATGCATATCCAGCAAAGGGAAAGTCGCTGAAGAAACATCAAAACAGTTCATCTAGCAACTGGGTATTAAAATAGATAACTCCATGTCTTTACAGATTACAACGATTTTAATTTTTGTGTACTGATTTTCACTGCTTATATATTAATCCCAAAGAAGCTACAGTTGTGTGATAATATTCTTTCTATATTGTCTTTCTTGCTTGGTTCAGGTCTATTTACATACTTATTGCACTTTTGTTTTGTTTGTTTCTGTTTTAGGGATTTGGATTTGAATTTTCTGTTTTACTTATTGCTACTGATTTCCTTAAGATTGGTTGTTGATGGAAATGTTGAGGTTTAATCTTTTTGTTGTGTTGTTGATGATAGTATTAGTATGTAGTTGCATACATTATCAGTCTGTTCCTGGGATTTAATTTGTTTTATTTCTGTTGTAGGTTGTGATTATGGATTCTTCTAATGCATCAAATTCAAATACGGCAAACACTACCTGTGATTTATTGCCCTCTTCTTCGGCTACTCAAACTAAAGATCCAGCATGGGAATGGGGTGAACGCCAAGACCTAGCAAATCAAAATATAATTACTTGTTTGTTATGTAAGAAATTAATTCGTGGTGGTGGAATTACTAGGCTTAAGGAGCATCTTTTACATATTAAAGGGAATGTTTCTTCATGTCCAAATGTGTCCATTGATATTATGAACAAAGTTGGTCTGGTGAATTCTGTAAAGAGGACCAAAAAAGCTCATAAGGATAACATTGATTTAGCGTATCGGCGTGCAAACAACTCAGATGAAGCCTCTGATGCTGATACCGATGTTGAAGAACAAGAAGTTGAAATTGATGGCAATATGGGCAGTCGTGGTGCTGGTGCTAGTGCTGGTGTGGGTGCTAGTCAACTAGTTTCTCAGAATCAGACAAAGAGAAAGAGGATAAGCCAAAGTAATAGTAGAGGTCCAATTGATTTATATATGAAGACAGACCACAAAAAACTCAACAGGCCACTCTTGAAAGAGACTCAGCTGTGAAAGAGAAGTTAATGAAGACTGCATGGAAATGCATTTCAGCTTGGATGACTGAGAATTCAGTATCATTTAACACTGTTCGTTGCCCAAGTTTCAAAGAAATGATATATGCAATAGGCGACTATGGGAAAGGTAAGCAGTTGTGATATGCTCAGTTGATTTTAGCTATAATACGTGCTTTAATCTGTTCTTCTTATCGTATATTCATTTGGTTTACTTTTGCTTTTTATGTTGTTTTTTGTTAGCTATGCCCCCACCATCTTACCATCAGATTCGTACGAATCTTTTCAAGGACCGGTTAGTAGAAATGAAGAAATTTGTTGATACATTTAGGGAACATTGGAAGAGGTTTGGATGTTCTATCACGTCTGATGGCTGGACAGATGGGAAAAAGCGACATCTTATTAACTTTTTGGTGAATTGTCCGAAAGGGACAGTTTTTTTGAAGTCTGTGGATGCGTCAAACAGAACCAATGATGCTGATTTTATACGTGGGCTTGTAAAGGAGGTAATTAACGATGTTGGGGAAGAAAATATAGTTTAGTTCATTACCGATAATGGTTAAAATTTTAAAAAGGCAGGGAAAGATTTAATGCTTGAATACCCAAATATGTTTTGGACTCCTTGTGGTGCTCATTGTGTTCAGTTGATGCTAGAAGAACTTGGTGGCAAGCTTCCACGAATCAAGACAGCCGTCATTCTAGGTAAGAGACTCGTTACATATATTTATGCTCATTTTCAAGTATTAAGCTTAATGAGGGAGATGATCGGTGGTGAATTACATAGGTCTACAAAGACTAGATTTGCAACTCAGTACTACATACTAGAAAGTCTTGCAAAGTATAAAACCCATTTGCAAATAATGTTTGTGAATGATAAGTGGTTGAAAATGAGGTTTGCAAAAGAAACTTTGGGAATTAATGTACTTAAAATTGTCACAAGCGGTACATTTTGGGAAGATGTTGATTATTCTTGTAGAGTGCTAAAGCCTTTGGTTAAGGTTGTAAGGTTAGTGGATATCGAGCGCAAACCTACAATGCCTTGTTTTTATGAAGCAATGAGGATAGCAAGGGAGAAACTCGAGGAGAATTTCAGTCAAGATGATAGTACTTGGGCTGTAATTAAGGCTATCTTTGATAAAAGATGGAAGAATAACTTCAATCATGCTCTACATTGTGCTGCATATTATTTAAATCCTTCCATATTCTACAAAGTCCCTGCTCATCTAATGGATAATGATCTTAAGTACATAGAAATTAAAAGGGGACTTCATACAGCAATGCAAAGGCTTATTCCCAATGAAGAAGATCTTGAGAAAGCTACAACTGAATTGAGAGACTACAGTGATGCTAACGGGATCTTGGGAACTCCGGTTTGCAAAAAAAGAAGATATAAAGATCAACCTCGTAAGTTTGTTTGTTATGTAAGTTGAAGGTTTGATTACATCTGTGTTACCTATGCATTTGTATAATTATTTTGTCCGTGTTTATGACAGATGATTGGTGGATTACATATGGAGGAATCGATACCCCAAACCTACAAAAATTTGCAATAAGGGTATTGAGTCTTACTTGTTCTGCTTCCCCGTGTGAGCGAAACTGGAGCACATTTCAGAATGTAAGTATTCTAATCTTGTTGAGTCTTACTTGCACTGATTATTTTTCATGTATTACCATTTTCCTGTAAGGGTATTTAGACCATATGTATGCCTGTAATTCAGTTTCCTGAGGTGCCGCGACACACCAAGTTGTAGTGAATGTGTAATGTGTTACCATTGTATACCACTATATGAGCAAGAGTAGGGCATTTTTCATTGTTCCATATGATGTCATGTGCTAATGATCCAAATCAGTCTATGACCCAAAATCAAAATGATCATGGTATTGTTCTCTGTGCTGCCATCGCTACCTTTGATGGACCGGTGGTGAGTCAATCTAAACCTGTCTTCTCCTTTTCCCTGCATTTAGGGTCGCTAAATACTAAGTTATGTTCCAACACACTTGATTTATATTTGGCTTTTCTATTTGGTTCAATTTATAATGATGAACATCAAGATTCAATCTGTTTGATGTGTTTCATTTACTTATTATCCTTTCGTCTTTCAGTTGCATTCAAAGAAGCGAAATCGCATAAAGCAACAAAAATTGAATGATAGCGTCTTTATTCAATACAACAAGAAATTGGAACGTCGATACAAAGAAATCAGTCAATATAATGATGATCCGAAAGCTCATGATCCCATTTTTCTGGATGAGCGTGATGACAATGATGAATGGTTGGCTTTAGAGAATTTGGATGACTTGGTTGTACAAGGAGATAATGTTATTTTGGATGATTTGCAAGATATTGTTGGTGAAAAAGGTATGCCAGTTGTTGGTAAAAGTGCTTGTATCTCCCGACGCAAATCTACTTATCCAACTGACTCTGAATATAGTGGATATGATACTGATGACTTGATGTTGGACTCTAATTATGGACTACTTGGTGGAGATGATGGAGCTACGGAAGATTATGATGTCTATGATGAATCGAATGATTTTGATTAAAATTGTAATGTCCATGTTTAATTATGTTTCCAGATTGTGAACTTTAAAGTTGTGAATTCTCCCATTTTTCCAATTTGAACTTCATACGACGACTCTTATGTTTTGAATGAACTTGTTTGTTTCTCTAAAATTGATGCATTTTAATGTTGTATAATTTTGTGTGAAACAATATAAATTATAGATATAAATTTAGAACCGATATCTCCCCGATATTTGAAACCGAGATCTCCCCGATACAATGTTGTACCAGTGTACCGGTCCTCAGCCGAGACAAACCGGTATCCGATATTGACTACATTGGCTATAACTAGGGATGAACCCCACAGTATAACTTTAATCATAAACTATTCTGTCCGCTTTAATTGTTGGCCTTTTTAGCAATAATGGTGTATATCCCAACTATGACAGTTTGGGATTGTTGTTGTCGGCCTTTTTTTAGCAATAATGAGTTTTTAAAAGGATTTTCATACTGTGTGTTGTTGTGTTTTGATGTGTAAAAAAAGTTGCTGAACGTTTGATAAAATATTGTGTTTGGTAAATTATCGGGTTCGACAAATAGTGGTATAACAAATTACAAAAGCAAACATATCTCTTGAAATGGCTTCATATTAGTTTTTTTTATAACTTTTACTATTAAATATATATAATTTTAAAAACTATTATATTTCTTAAGCGTTTTTGCTTATAAGTACAATATTCCAACAAAAAATTAATCAAACTAAATTTGAATTTCTTTTAATATTTACTGTAAATTCTTTTTTTTGGGTTTATCAAAATATAGATGAAAACCACGTCAAACATTTTTCAAATTGTAATTTGCATAGACCGCCATGTCAGTTGGAATTAGAAAAGCTTTTTTTCTTTCTGAGTACAAAGATTGAACTTGTATTAAGAGGAAAAGGTAATCATACATGGACTTTCAGTCCCCAATTACAAACCCTAGAGAGTTATATTGAAATTTACCTACAATCTAGGATTATTTTCCAATGGGTGATCAAATCTCTAAAGATAAATTATCTGAACCAATTTGATGGTGCTCCCCATTTGTATATTTTGGCTTTAACTTCATTGACCAAGGTACCTATGCTTCTGGGATTCTTGCCTGCCATTACTCTTCTATTCCTTTCATCTCATAACACCCAGCAAATGGCAAACATTAACAATGGCCATATCTTCCTTCCCATGTTTCTTCCTCTTCTAAACTTCCATGCTTGTAATTGAGAGCAAACATCTCTAGACTGCACCCATTTAACATTGTATCCCTTCAATAAATAGTTCTATATTTGAGAGGTAATTTGGCAATGCAGCAACAAGTGACTTACATTTTCATCTTCTTGTGAGCATAGAGAACAGGTCATGTTGTTGGAAGCACATCCTCTTCTCACTAAATTATCGGTTGGAGCTATTGCATTTTGTGCAGCTGACCATAAGAAGACTTGAACTTTAGGAGGGACATGCTTAATCCATATGCAAGAGTATGGTACCTGAGAGGAAGGACTGTCACTTCTTTCAATAAGCCAGTTATAACAAAATTTTGTTGTAAACCCAATAGAGACATTGCACTGGATTGAATCTTCTTTTTCAGTTAAATTTGGTGTATCTCCCAGCAGTCGAAAAAGTTCTGTAACCTCTCTGATTTCTACATTTTTGAGATTCCTTTTGAGATTTCTCTTATTGTTGCATTCTTGTTTACTGCAAGTTTATAAATTCTAGGGAACTTCTCCTTTAATGTCACATCTAGTTTCCATTTATCCCACCAGAATTTCAAAGAATTTCCATTTTGTATGTTTAGCTTTGTTATCTCTTATAATATATGTTTTTGTTGTTGAATCCCTTTGCATATACCTCTACCTTGAGGTATCAATGAATCTTTAGCCCATAGATCAGATTCATCTCCCTTTATTTTGATTTGAACTATCTTTCTCCATAACTGTTTTCTCTCACGTCCATATCTCCAGCTCCATTTGGACAACAAAGCTTTATTGGTAATTTTTAAGCACCTAATTCCCAGACCACCCAATTTCTTAGGTTTACTTATCTCATCCCAAGAAACCCAAACAATTTTCCTTTTTATCAGCTGAAGACCCCCACAAAAAGTCTCTCATAATTTGAGTTAACTTTTGTTCCATCTTTACTGGCGTGGGAATGATAGATAAGAAGTAGAGTGGCAAGCTGGATATAGTAGTTTTAATGAGCAGTACTCTTCCAGCTTTTGTAAAAAAAATTCTCCTCCATAGCGCCAACTTCTTTTAGAATTTTTTTACAACAACATCCCAAATGGAGGAATTTATGCTAGTAGCTCCTAGTGGAAGACCAAGATATTTTAGAGGAAGTTGCTCAATGTTGCAATTCAAGATGTCAGCCATCTCTTGAACTTTATCATCTGCTCCCACACTAAGAATTGAGCTTCTAGCCAGATTTACCTTTAAACCAGTCATTGCTTCAAATATCTGTAGTACAATTAGTAGGTTTTCTGCTTCTTCTTCCTTTGCATCCGAAAACACGCCAAAGTGTCATATGCATATTGTAAATGAGACCCTCCCAGCTCATTGTTGATGTAAAACCTAGAGATCATGTCGAGTTCCATGGCTTTATTCATCAACTTTGTAAATATTTCAACTACCATAATAAAGAGAAAAGGAGAAACTGAATCTCCTTGTCTTAACCCTTTCTGAGGTTTAAATTTCTATGTTGATGCACCATAGACTGAATCTCCTTGTAAATATTTCAGCTACCACAATACTGAGTGTTGTGCAGAGTTCACACTCACCAGTCTATCCAATGTATCCATTTTTCTCCAAATCTTGAATACTTTAAAACATGCATAATTATATGTCAGCTTACACTATCAAATGCTTTCTACATGTCTAGCTTGCACAATATCTTTGGAATTAGAAAAGCTCAACTAGTGGCTAGGAAATATAATAATATTGATATTCAGCACTTTTTATATTTTTCCGTATATCATATTGACAATTATATCTACAACTATTTGAATACTTACCAAAACAGAAAGGAGATGATGTAAAAAAAAAAATCAAGTTTCTTAACATTAATAAATTTTTTTTTTCCAAATACTATAGTTGCACCCTCCATAGCCGTGACTATTAATATTTATAATAATTAACCGGAGTAGCGCATAAGAACTTTAAGTCCTACATACTTGCTTATGCAACTGATTTAAACAAATTAAGGTTCTTAGTTTTCACGTTTTTGAAATAAATTGTGGTTGAAATATTTAAGAAGCGCGTCTCCACTTTCCAGTACATAATCAGTGCATAATTTTTTTTTTTCACAAAATTGCTTAAAAAGATCAAAAATCAACAATTCCTAGGTGAGATGGACAGTTAGATTTTGATACTGTTTAAATGGACAAAAATGTAAAAATAGGCAGAATGTAACCAGTTTCATCGTGTCCATTTTCAAATATTTTTTCTTATTTTTAATTTACACAGGATGTATCCAGTTTCATCCTTGCTATTTTTTAAATTTAAGCTAGGATGAATCCAGTTTCATCCTTGCTAATTTTTTTTTGACCATTTCACCCAAATTATTTTTTACTCGTCCATTTGAACCGTGATTTAAAAATATTTGGACAAATGACCCATTTTCCGTTTTTTTTGTTCGGTAGTCACTTTAAATTTTACTTATGAGTTTTGTCCAAGAGACGAAAATGCGACCTTTGATTCATAAACCTTCCCCAATGGTATTGAGAGTTAATTCAAATATTTCATGCCTTGGTATAAATGGTTTAAAAGTTGTAATTTTTCATTCTCCAGAATTTTTATTTTATTTCAAACAATAAAACAGAATTTCTTAGTTTAATTAACAATATGTATGAAAATCTAGCATTTAGATGTACGATACTTATTCTAAGATTTTTGTTGGCCATATCATTCCTTCTGCTCATCTAGGCATTGGAGATAGAATATTCCAATTGAAAATCTAAAAAACTAGTCAATAAAACTAATTAAACTTTTAACCACAATTAGAGGTGTTCTAACAGTATCGGTATACACTCATCATATTACCAGCTTAAAGGGGCACAAAAATTATTAAACATGATGCACATGTTGTTGTACTTCAAAACTTTGGATGAAATGGTACTTTGATTTGCATCGAAAAATTCTTATATGTGAAAAAATTCTTAGATGTTTGTTTGAGATTTTAATTTATCTAGGATCCATGTCAGTATAATGAGGGCATGTTAACACACGGTAGTGGGTTCAAATCAATGACTATATGTCTATATTTAAAGGGAAAAATGATTATGTCCCCAAAAGGCTGCAAGTTTTGGGATACTTTGTTGGTCTGAGAACTCCATGGTATACAAAAACACATACTTTCTAAATAACTTTCAGCAAAGAAAACTATTATCTGATGACCTAACAATTAATAAGTAAACAAAAGAAGAGTTCCTGCATGAATAACTCCTGGAAAACCATTTTGGGTTTTCAAGATCCCGCAGCACAACAGTGTAATTAGTGTAGCTGGATTATACATTGGACAGTATCATTTAGATAAACAAAATATCACAATATCATGTTTTTAGAGACGATAAACTCAGGTAATTTATCGTATAATAGTATTGAAGTCTATTATGTACCCATATCTAGTCTGGTGACTAGTACATAATAATATTGATAGCGGTCGAGAAAACATGTATTCGCAAGATGGGAGGGGAATGAAGGTAGTAGTCATTACTCGAAATATTTGGCTGAGCCGATTCCAAAAATCCTCAGCGTGGTCGGTGCACAGTGCACACACACTAACTATTTTGGAGTTTCTTCATTATTTCTCTATATATTCCTCCATATCTTTTGTAAACAAATTCAAGATAAATCCCCTTAAATTTTACACTTAACGTGGAAACAGAGTGATTAGATGATGGCAGATATGGAGGGATTAAATGCTTATGGTTTTCATGATGAAGAAATGAATCAAGCACCCAATATGGATAACTCAAAATCCAAAATGGGTGATACAATTTCTTCATGGTTAGATTTAGATGATCCGGACATTATTCCTCAAGATCTTCAACAACTTCTAGATTTTCAAATGCTTGATACAAATACCACTAGTACTAGTATAAACATGGAATATGAGCACCCTAATTCACAATGCAACCTTCCTCTCAGCTTACCTAGACCTGATTCACCGTTTCCACTCGATCTTCATGAATTTGATAATACCGTTATTTCTCCACCAGAAGATCACTATTATTACCCTATTCTTCCTGGTCACGACGAAGTTATTCTTGATCAACCCGTTGATAAAGACGCAAACTGTGAGATGTATCTTAATGTAATGGCAGAGAGTAGTTTTCAAAGTGTTGGTGTTAATCAACATTTTCACACTGATAGTGACAATCCAATCACCATGGCATCAATTTCTCCATCATCAGATTCTGAACATGTTCCTCAACAACTTCTTCCTGGTCACGACGAAGTTATTCTTGATCAACCGGTTGATAAAGACGCAAACTGTGAGACGTATCTTAATGTAATGGCAGAGAGTAGTTTTCGAAGTGTTGGTGTTGATCAGCATTTTCAAACTGATAGTGACAATCTAATCACCATGGCATCAATTTCTCCATCATCAGTTTCTGAACATGTTCCTCAACAACTGCGGCTGAAGAAGCAAAAACTCCACAATATCGAAAAGCCACCTAAATCATCAACCAAGCGACGTAATCAAAGTACCACTACGGCTGCTTCTGCTACTAATAGTTCTATAGCAGATGATGACGACGAGATGGAAGAAGATATAGATGGTGAATCCAAAACAGGAAAAGTAAATTGTAAAAATTTAGTTTCAGAAAGGAATAGAAGGAAGAGACTTGGTCAACAACTACTTGATTTACGTGCCCTTGTTCCTAACATCACAAAGGTAACATAACTACTTTTTTTTCAATTATATTTTGTTACATGCGTGGGTTTCTGATTTTGGAGACTAAAGAATTCCATTGGTGAATATGTTGCAGATGAATAAGAGATCAGTATTGGTAGATGCGATATCTTATTTAAAGAATATTCAAGAAGAAACAAATAAGATAAAAAAGGAACTTAAAGAACAACACTTATTTCAACAACAGCGACCTAGATTGGTAAACAATGTTATTATGGAGGGTGATGAAGATGAAGATGATCATGAGCATGATCTTAGTGATGATACTCGTGCAAGAACTAGCGTTCCCGGCACTGCTTCTAAACCCAAACCACAAATAATCGAGGTACGGACATGCATGCATGGCTATTCATATCACAAATATCAAAGAGATGAGTTGGTGACTCATAGCTAATTCCACACTTACCTTTTTGATTATTATTTCCTTTTTTGATTTCCTTTTTGAAAGCAAGTCATTTGTCAAAGTTTCTTCCCGGTCTATAATTTTTACAATGTTCCTGGAAAAACTGTCCCAAAAACTATTCCAAAACACCCTAAACTCTAACTGAATGCCATGAGAATCAGTACGTGAGGGTTTTGGAGAGGTTTGGGGGATGGTCTAATCTTTTTATACTTCCGCGTGACTTCCACTTAGAACACATTTTCCCCTGCATAAACGATTTCTTTTATTTATTTTAATGTAACAATACGCTCCCTTCAATCAACATTAGATGAGTGAAAAAACATTCTGATGATTCTCAAGTTTCCTCCCATAGGTGAGGTTGGGGATCGAAACCATGTAATAGCATAAATCCTACGCTATTGTACTTAAGGTTAGTTCTAGGGACATTCTATGTGTATCAAAAAAGAAATCCACATTCTAGTTCCAAAACACTTAGAGAGTTTTCATATTTTCCACAAAACTACCACTAACACCTTTAATTTTACCTTGGAAGTGTAAACATGGTAATAGCAATAAATATTTGAAAACTTCTTTCATGGACAAAGGCTAAAAAAAACAGTCTTTCTCTTTTTTTCTCTTAATATGTGTGAGAACTGCTAAATCGTAGTTTAAAATGGAATGGAGGGAGTAGCCATAAGCCAATTAGCGGTTTAAATACTTTTTTTCCTTCAAAAGGAAAAATTACATAGCACCGATGTAACATCCACCAATTCGATTTCTATTAGTTGTTGTTGCTTTTCATCCCTATTTCATTCCTCGTTACTGTTTGTTTGTTTATTTGTTTGCTATTCTAAAAAGTAACAATCTTGTAGATCGACATAGAGAAAATGGAAGAGAAAAGATTCATAGTGAAGATAACATGCATAGGTGCAAAAGGCGTGGCAGGGGATATTTTTCGCGTGATGGAAACTATTGGTTTCGAGATTAGTTATGCGGCTCTGGATCAAATTAAACCCCAACAAGTCTTAAGCACTGTCTTTATCAAAGTAAGGTGTTTCAAACTCTCTGTATTTTTGTTCATGTTAATGTTCATTATATACTTCTAAAAGAATTGGATCGCCGGCCATTGTAATGTAATAGTACTAATATATTATATACGAACAGTTCATGATCTTTGGCGATTTAATTAGTCGCTCTCAGTCATTTAAAAGATGGAAAAACCGTTCAAAGTTTTTTGAGTATATGTTTTGAACAATTTAAAAATTAGAAAATGTAATTGGAAAGTGCAGAAAATATCATATCAAAACTATTGCCTTTTTAGTTTTTTAGTCATCAAAAAATAATTGAGAAGTTTAAAACATACACAGTTTTTTAAATGGGAGTAACAAATCAATCAACAAGAATGCGGATTTGTTTTATAACTTTAATTACTCATGTTAACTGGATAACTTAAAGATAAGTTTATGCGGATGTCACTGTGCTACAATAGTAAAGTCAGGATGATATTAACAACGACATCAGCACCAAATTCTTTGTGGATTAAGAAAAAAAATTAAGCTAACTTTAGGTGGTGCTGTGGCGGGTAGATATGTCTTTTGACATAATAATTAACAGATACGCATTTTTAATGTAACCCGATAACCGACATCAATGATTGATGAAACAAATTGTAGAGTTTTTTTTTTTGTGAACTATCCGTTACTGGATTTAAATGTACTTTTTGCAGGTGAAAAAGCAAGAGAAGATGACAGAAGAAAAGCTGAAAGACTGCATTATCAGCTCGGCCTTAAGATGTGGTTTCACTATCCTATTATCATCTTCTTGTTAACAAAAGATGAAAAAAAAAAGATTGCTGGTCTATGTATTAATAATATATGATTATGATGATGCCGCTATATTTTTTACTGTTCAGAAAAGGAAGAGGCCTTGTCATGATTCATCATCAGAGTGCAGTGCATAGAGCTAGATTAGGCTTCTCGTTGTCTGATATCCTTACGCTGTCATTTGTTTTTTGCACTTCTATCAGTACGCTAATAAGTAAGACGCTGTTTAAATCTTGTGGAACAACTCTTAATTTATTATCTTTGATTTCTGCCTGGTATGTAATAATAATTTCACATATCTTGTTTGGTTTGGTTATCTTGTTTGGTTTGGTTTTCTTTAGACTTAATCCTTGCCTTATGAAAAAGAAAAGACAAACAATACATCACATACTCGCCGTACTGTACAAAATTACACCTAAAGGATGGAGGAGGGTGCATGCGCAATACAAAATTCGATTCACTCATTTGTATTTGGAGTGTTGTGTATTGTATGTGTGGGGTTTAGTCGGTGGTGCAAAGTTTGACCTTTATCTTGTGCAAACTTGATCCTAAAGTTTAGGAATTCAAGAGCCAAGTTAGGAAAAATAGCTTGTTCTTAAAGCTAAGGTTTCTTGAAGGCAAAGTTTGTGTTCTCTATATATAGTGCTAGTATTTTAGAGTTGTAAACATAATCCAACTTAGAAGAGCGGTAAATCCTTATGCTTAGGATTTTGATCTCTTTGTTAGGGAGGGTCGTCTGTTAACGTGAAGGTCAATATCGGTGTGAGAGAAAAACTTGTAGAGAGAGGATTTTGGTGTTCTAGTGTTTAGGGTTTGGGGCTTTGCCCTAAACCAGGTTTCTAGTATTTCTATGTTGCTCCTCTGTTATTAGCAAATGTGAAGACGGTGTAGAAGAGAAGACACGAGGCTGGCCTGGCGAATGATAGAGAGCTGGTTTATATGGTTTCTTCGATGGTGTTCTCGGGTATGTCTTGTTAACTCTTTGAGCCTTGTCTTGGGTAAAGAGCATGTAATGTTCTTTGATTTAATGGAAGTTTTTCTGGTGGTGTTGGTCGTGGATGTAGCCTGTAAAGGTGAACCACGTATATCTTGTGTTATGGTTATGTGTGTTTCATTATCTTATGTCTCTCTTACTATTTCTCCCATATTTGGCTTAAATCACCGATTTCCCTTTGTGATCCTGATTTCCGCTGCGCTCGGGGTGCCGATTTTCCGAACAGTATGAACTAGACTTCTTTTTAGCGCTTATTATTAGAAAACGAATTGTGTATACTTAGGTCACCTTGGTTTATTATTGGTTGTGTTTGAATCCCATGTGTCCGTACTCAATGTATACTTGCATGCCTCAAAACTGCAACTAAGTGCGGAACCAGGAAAAAAAATTCTATAATCATGTAGGATTTGAGTGAACTAAATACAAAATTATAGGTGGACTAGATACGAATAAATGATAAAAATACAAGTGCATTTATCAGAGGTCTGGCTGCTAAAAAACTCGACAATGCTGATTTAGTAGCACTCTCACACAGTCGGCATTGAATTCCCACCCCTTGTTTACTTACTGAGGCAGGCATAGCATATGTTTCCTTTAGACTCCCCAAGACATTGACGTTGACAAAAACGATCAACATCCCGGACTTCATCCTTGTCAGGCAAGTCGATCATCATATATTGATTTTATTTTATTTTTTTGATCGGCAAAATTTATAGATTAAGGGACTGCGATTTTCTTTTTGCCATCGGTCCAATACGAAACTCCATTAAGAGTAACTACACTGTTAATTAAAGAATTTCTCAAAGTAACATCATAAGAACATGAAGTTTCATAGATGATCCATTTACTAAATCAGAAGAAAAGAATTCGATGTTGTACCTTGTTCTTTGTTCTTGTGTTTGATATACGAACAACCATATAACTCGTCCAAATGAGTGATGATGAAGAACATTCGTTACATGTGAAACCAGTCGTATAGAGGAAAGGAAATATGCACTTTCTGTCTTCATGGACGAGTTTGAAGAACCCCACTGCCGCTGATTTTGTGTGATCATTCACGGACGAATTTGAAGAACTCCCACTATCACATTTCCGTCTTCACCCTAGATAGGACCTAATTTGGCATTACAATTATGTTGTTATGGGAACCATCCATAATTTGGTAGTCCACGACACACAAAATGACATAGCTAGGAATTGGTAGGAACTTGACAGTCCTCGGAAGTTTTTCTTAACTTTTATTTGGGTAGCACTTAATTTCAGGTGATTTGGGAAATGGTTTGAGTTACGTCATAGACTTTTAGTCATGATATCAGATCGCTGGATCAGTAGACAAGTTTTGGTGAGTATGGTAGATGTCAAGTTGCATGTTACTAATTTTCAGTCATGTTGAAGATTTTTTGCAATTATGAGCTATGAGAATGAGACTATTATTATACATGTGACATGCCGTATCTAACTACATATTCAGTCAAGTGGCAAATTTAGAATCATATACAATGCGTTATTATATGGATATTCGAGTGCATATTGAAGGATTGCTTTTAAAGAAGTTAACATGGCTTCACAGAGGTGTCATGCCAAAATCCATTAATTAAAGCATCAATACGAGCTCTTGAAGAAGTTGACATGGCTTTCAGAGGAAATTGATATTCGAGTGCATATTGAAGGATTGCCTTTAAACAATGCATGGTAAGACAATTGGCTTATCAATATAAGCAGAAAATTTGTTCGCTAGCTAGGGAATTAAGACTGATGGCAGAGATCTTCTTCATATGCTCTGGCTAGACTACTGCATTACAAAGTTCCGGTTCACCCATTGGAGCGAAAGGATGGAGTAGTTCGATAATTAGAAGAAAAGAAAAAAAAAAAAAAAAAACATAAGAGCGCACTTAATAGCATAAAATCCATTTATCTTCAAACACCCAAACGTTCAAAGTCATCTGATTCCTCCTGATTCTTGCATAACAAAGCAAGCCTTCCGACTCCCTGCCAAGATATTGATTACAGCAACTATCAGATCGACTATAATACGAACCGTTATCTTCTAACTCATGATCACATTCGTAAGCCAAGTTTATCAACCTACATTGGTTACCACCAATTTTTCGTTCACTGAAATTGTAAGCTAGGATTCTATTTCTTCTGTCAACCCAAAACAAAACATCATTAAGGAAAACTAAATTATTATAAACAGGGAATCGCCAAGTGACATCTTGTGGGCATAAAATTTCACATATCTTCCATTCATTAAGTTCAGAAGAATATATTTCAATGTTAAATTTGTTCGTCAACGAATTTCCAAACTTCGAACACACACAACCTTGTAACAACTTGCGGAATCCTGCCTTGATGAAGACGCATAATCACACACGAATCCAGTAAGAACAAATGCACTGGCTATTGAAGGTGGAGGAAGTGATGCCCAATTCCCAGTTATTACATTGCAAACATAATATGTCTCCTGCAAATATACGCTCGTCGTACATATAAGGAGGCCATTACTTGAACATGAACATAATAAGGCATAACTGTCCAGTGTTTAGCTGATCTATTTTCGGATCTAAGAACTTCATATAGAACCCATTGTGACCAAATACCAATTGTGAACAAAAATCAATAGAGGAAGCAGTACTTACAGACGTTTTTGCCACCGTGCTATCCGGAAGGTGATGTGTCGGAAAACCAATATACGCTGGTCGCACATATAAGGAGGCCATTACTAACACAACCAGGAAAAATATGATTTGATTCTTTTTTAAGTGGTCCCACGTTTATTTGGTCATTTCAAAAATCACATTTTCCATTTGATCTATAATTATTTAAAAATATTAAAATATCTAAAATAACCTTTATTTTTTTATTTTTCTTTCCTCATCACGTGAATGATTTTTCTTGTTTTCTCTCTCTTCTTTATTTTCTCTATCAATTTCTCTCTCTTTCTAACTTTAATAAATAAAAACTTAAAAATGAAATATCTCTCAAGATATAAGTCGAAAATTAATATATTTTATATATTCGGAAAGCCTTCGACGATAGCTTTCCAACGAGTACCATTGTCGCTATGTTTCAGAGCTTTTAATTTCTTTCGGTATAATAGTTCATTTTCGAGAATGAACACTATTTTTGAACAAGGTAGTTCTTTCTAGTTCTAGCAATTCATTTCGTAAAATGAACTTGTATATACTAGCAATTTATTTTGTACAATAAACTCATAATAGTAGCAGTTCATTTCGTAAAATGAACTCGTATATACTAGCTACTTTTTTGTAAAGTAAACTCATAATAGTAGTTCAATTTGAAGAATGAAGTCGTAATGATAGTTCATTATTATAGTTCATATTGAAGAATGTACTCGTGATAGATGTTCTTAATTTCGAATGAACTCATAATAGTTGTTCATATTCTAGGATTGATAATTCATGTTGTAAAATGAACTCGTAATAGTAATTAAGAATGGTAGCTCATATTGTAAATGAACTCGTAATAGTTGTTCATTATGGTAGTTCATTTTATAAAATGAACTCGTAAACGGTAGTTCATATTTTAGAATGAACCCGTGATAGGTGTTCATATTGTATAATGAACTCGTAATAATAGTTCATTATACGAGTTCATTTTGTAAATGAAGTCGTATGTTATTTAATACAAAGAGTTCACTTTTTGGAATGAACTAACTAGCATGATAGTACATTAAAGTAGTTGATTTTGTAGAATGAACTCGTATAATAGTTCATTAAAGTAGTTCATTTTGTAGAATGAACTCGTATAATAATTCATTTTATAGCCAAAAAATAAGGCAAAAAATAAAAGCTCCGAAACATAGCGACAATGGTACTCGTTGGAAAGCTATCGTCGAGAGATTTCCGAATATATAAAATTTATCATTTTTGGACATATGGTTCAAAAGATATTTAAGTTTTAAGTATTTATTTATTTATTTTTATTAAGAGAGATAAAAAAGAGCAAAAAAAAGGGTATTTTTGCCACAAAGGACTGTGACATCATTGATGACATCATTCCTCGTGGGTATTGTCCACCCTAAGATCAAACAATAATTTTTTGGACCAAACAACAATTTATATTTTTAAAACGGTCCGCGAATTATAACCCCAGAGGTGTCACCATCCTTCCACAAAAAACCCATCAAAACAAAAGTAACACAAAAACCCCATCAAAACAAAATTAACACAAAAACCCAAATTTAAATGTTGGTTTCATCAAATTTTATGATGACACCAAAATAAAATTTGATGAAACCAAAATTTAAATTTGGGGTTTTTGTATCCATTTTTAAAAATTTGGGGTTTTTGTATCAATTTTGTTTACAATGGAGTTTTAATGGATCCCAACATTTGAGTGGGGTTTTTGTACCACAAGTTTGGTCACCATGGGTTTTTATGACTAGTTTTTTTTTTAAAAAGGACCAAACAGACATTTGACATGAGTCAACTGGACCAAACTAACTCTAATATATTATTCTTATGACCAATTGGTGTTTCCTACAACATAATAAGGCATAACTGTCCAGTGTTTAGCCGATCTAGTTTCGGATCTAAGAACTTCATATAGAACCCATCGTGACCAAAAAACAATTGTGAACAAAAATCAATAGAGGAAGCATTACTTGCAGACGTTTTTGCCACCGTGCTATCCGGAAGGTGATGTGTCGGAAAACCAATGCCGCAGTTTAGGGTCCATGGGAGATTTTTTCTTAATCCACTTATGCATGAATAATGGGTTTGATAGAAGTGTGAAAAAGCGGGGGTCTAACAACACCACCCAATATTTCGCTTAGCAATCTGTATGGAATAACTCTGAAATACTTTGCTAGAGAATGAACTAGGAAGTCAAACTCAATCTAGATAAAAGTATCTCAAGGAGTTAATATTTCTCTCTTGATTTGATTTTTACTTAAGCTAAAAACAATAACGAGTCTTTATCAAATACAAGGAATACTTGGACGGTACCAAAGACCAATGTCCAAGGATCAATCAATATCAATCAACAACCAAAGGTTGGATTTCCAATTGATGATCACGAACGCACAACCTGTATTATTTCAATTATATAAAATATAATGCGGAAAAGAAATAACACAGACACCAGAAATTTTGTTAACGAGGAAACCGCAAATGCAGAAAAATCCCGGGACCTAGTCCAGATTAAATACACACTGTACTAAGACGCTACAGACACTAGCCTACTGCAAACTAACTTCGGACTGGACTATATTTGAACCCCAATCAGTCTCCCACCGATCCAAGGTACAGTTGTAATCCTACGCCTCTGATCCCAGCAGGATACTGCGCACTTGATTCCCTTAGATGATCCCACCCACAACCAAGAGTTGCTGCAACCCAAAATCACAGACTTGATAATAAACAGATCTGCCTCACACAGAAAAGTCTATCAAAGGATAAATTTGTCTCCCACAGATAAACCCTAGGTTTTGTTCCGTCTTTTGATATAAAGTCAAGGTGAACAGGAACCAATTGATAATCCGGTCTTATATTCCCGAAGAACAGCCTATATTAATCAATTACCTCTCTACAATCCTTCCTAACTACACAAGCGGATTGCCGAGAAATCACAAATACTGAAACGAAGATGTTTGTGACTTCTTTATCTTGCCTATCGGAGAACTCTCACGATCTCAAGCCAATCAATCAATTGTACTCGTACGACAGAAGATGCAAGATCAGATCACTCAACTACGATAAAGTAGTATCGGTCTGGCTTCACAATCCCAATGAAGTCTTTAAGTCGTTAACCTGATTTTAGTGAAGAAAATCAAAGGTAAATGGAGATCGACTCTAGCGGGCACATTAGTAGCACACAAACATGTGGGGATAAGTTTTTCACAATGTTAGATGTCTCCTTTATATAGCCTTCAAATCATGGTTTTTCCTTAGTTACAAAGCAATCCTTATTCACCGTTAGATGAAAACCTGATTTAGATTCAAGCTAATATTTCTCAACCGTTAGATCGAAAAACCTAGCTTGTCACACACACTTGGGTAGACGTTTACTGGGTTCGTGAAAACCATGCCCAAACGTGTACGTGTATGTTGGTTCAACATAGTAACCCAAAAGGTTAACCATATGAGCATTTCATATTAACCTTGTTTTTCTTCACCATAACTAGTTCAATTGAATCAAATGAACTAGTTAAAGATTTGTTCAATTGCTATGAGATCTTATGTAACTACACAAGACACAACTGAAACAAAGATGATTCGATTCGATTGAATCGGCTCATGAACATTATAGCCACGGTTTGCATAAAGCATTCCTTAGTAATTTAATGTTTCATGTTCAGAGAACATCTTTACATCATAACCTCTTAAGTTCACAAACAAGTTTGCGGACTGGGTTCGCGGACTGAGTTCGCGGACTTAGCACACAAACGAGTTTTGGAAAATCCAGCAGAAATTCTCGGTCGAGAACTTCCGACAGTTCGCAGACTGAGTCTGCGGACTGGGTTCGCGGACTTGGAAAGCCAATTCCACAATCCTCCCGATTTCTCTTGATCAACAAAGTTCGAAAACTTCGGTTCAACAATCATAAAATTTGATGAAGCCAAAATAAAATTTTGATGAAACCAACATTTAAATTTGGGGTTTTTGTGTTAATTTTGTTTTGATGGGGTTTTTGTGTTACTTTTATTTTGATGGGTTTTTTGTGAAAGGATGGTGATACCTCTGGGGTTATAACTCGCGGACCGTTTTTTAAATCCGGAAATTATGTGGAACAAAAAGAGAATACATTCATTATTAGAATGTTTGATTTTGCTGACCGATGGTAATTATTATTCATTCATTCATGCTCAACACTTGCATAACTCTTCTTTTCATTCATTTTGCTGACGGATGTTGATAAAAGGGGAGAAGCTTTTACTCAATGACGGACCTACAGCTGGGCTAAAGGGGGCTTTAGCCCAGGTAGGCTTCCCAGTCCACAAGCCAAATTTTTTTTTTTTTTTGCTCGACCAAGGCTTCTAGCCCGGGCCTTAAAACGAAATTTACCTTTCCTGGGTCCGTCCCTGCTTTTACTCCTAACTGAACTTTGTTAGTAGTTGTACATCTAAGGTTTGCTGCATTGAAAAACATATCATGGTAGATGTGTTAATGCTATCCCAATTGACTTCAACTTATGCAAGTATTGTTGGTTTTTTACGTGTCTGGATGAATGAATTATCTGGTGGATAACATAGTACGGATAATACATCAAAGTTCATCATTAAATGGAGATAAGGATATCACAGTTCATCCGGTGTCGTACAATAGTAAATTTAATGGTACTGTTTGTACCCAGAAATATTTCCAGGCACTAAACACGATGATTTTGGTGATGATGAAGAAAACAGGGTTAAAAATATGAAACAAGCATAAAGATTAGAGACACGAATTTTACGTGGTTCAGCAAGTTTTGCCTACATCCACGGACGAATCCCCTTGGGGACTGATGTTTTATTGATATCAGAATTACATGATTTTTTTTCTATCTTAGCTAACCTCCCTCCCCCTTTTTTGGGATTGTAATTCCCTGTATTTATACAAATGTGAATTAGGGTCTTCCCCTAATTGCCTCCTGGTCATAAACTGTATTAAGTTTCCCTTTATGCCTCCGGGCCATGAACTGCCCTGCATTAATTCTGCATGAAACTGCATAAAACTGCCCTCATGTATTAAGTTTGCATGAAACTTCCCTGCATGTCTATTGACTTGCCCTGCATGTCTCCTGGCATTAATCTGCCCTGCATGCCCCCTTGTATTGATTTTCCCTGTTGGCAGACTTGCTTGACTAGCATAACGGGATGATAATATGGATGGATGATGTCTGGCAGCACAGCTGACAGCATGGGTAGAGACTGGATGGCAATGCGGCATTGGCCGCCGACGTTGGCCACCGGCATTGGCCTCCTTCCGAATTCCTAGAAGCGCGACTGGAAACTTGACTTCGATAGTTGATTGACGGTTGACTTTGACCATTGACCTGGTGTTGACTTCATGGATCACTGGACTTGCTGGTAGCTACTTCAGTGGGTAGGATGGTGGCAGCTGAATAGTGGCCCATGCAACATTCTGGCCCAATATGAGGCAATTTTACTCATGGTACAAACAAGTACCATTTTATCTGAGGGTGTACCAAAAGAAATAGGGAAGGAGGATATCATTGCCATCTATTACCTGGTCAGGCATATTCGATTTGATTTAATTTTTTCTTGATCGGTAAAGAATTTGGTGCTGGCGAGTTTTGAGCTCAAGTCACTGGTATACTAACTTTACCTTTATACTGCGGTGACACCGGCACCAGTCAGGCACATTGATCAACCTATTCATTGTCAACTTCCAAGTTCCATAGTTGGTCTTTCTATTAACTGACACAACTGGATTCGCTGTTAAAACCAGTAGAAAATACCATTACATGTATGAACAGGGGAACAAATTCTTGATTAACTAACTAATACGTATCCATGGGAGTGATGCAGTTTTGAGTTTATATCACTTAGTTCATGAAATAAGGGTTTGAGAGTACCGAAAACTATAAGAGATTTTGCCGAAAAAGACCTTAAAAAATTGTCCAATTCCGCATATATGGTCAACGTATTATTGAATTCCGAAAACAACATACATGACCAAAAGAACAAAATATGACCCCAAAAAATGATGTCCATGTCCTTATACACGACTGCACGATGAATACAGTGAGAACCACTTTTTGGAGTGCACTAATAGTGCGTTCGAAATATTGACCAGTCATGGACTCACATTCGTGGTTAATAGCACTCGGACACTATTTAGTCAACGGTCAACATTACAATTTTCGAATGTCCACTAGGAGTGCACCCGAGTACCGGGGTCAGACAATTGAAATAGTCAATGTTCAATGTTATGTTTGTGGTACGTTTGTGGGACTCAATGAGTCCTTGTTTGACCAAAACAATTTCTAAGAGTCTATTTTCAAGGGCAAAAAATGTATAAAACGTTGCTAAAAGTCCAAAATGTTATTGTTGGAATTTCCGATCACGAACAGTAAGTGCCAGAATTTCACCATTTTTCAAGTCATGTTCCCGTAAACAACTCAACCCATAACTTTGAATATTTATCTTCGCTGTTTTAATTATGCTGACCTTCATTGTTACTCTAGATCATTTTGTACAAAATGTTCGTCTTGTCCTTGCTCATGGTGTTGGTGATTGAACATGCAGTTTATTTGCTAATGGTGTTTCTATTGTCCCATCGTCTAGTGTTTCCACTACTCCTGGATGCCTTTGTTCCATCTATTAGTAGCATCATGTCCTGGTAAAGAGGGTCAGATTCCAATCAAGACGCTAAAATGTAATACTGTATACAGAAATAAACAACTTCCTTACTCCACTATTAATTGACCTTCTTTTACTAAAGGGGAACCGATCTTTTGAAGCCGCTCCCATATTCAATTGCTGCCGGCATACCCTATCTTGCATGTCGCTTCTCCGAGTATACGTAGCGCCCTCTTTTAATTCCATTTTCCACATAAATTCGATAAATTGATAAATTGGAAGTAGAAGAATACAAATTCGAACTCCATGAATAAGAAAGAAATCATATTGAATGAGATTACTGAATACTTTATTTTCTAACCATACTATATATATTTGGAGATAATTCATTACACTCTCTAAGCTCCAAAAACAAAACAAAAATTATACCGGAATAAATAAATTATATATGCAATGTAAATAAGCAAACTTAAGGAATGAAGTCGATCTAGGTAGCTAGCTAGCTACATCGCGCCACATGATAATCAATTCGAACATTCCTCCATATGATCTTCCTCAAGAACCTGTTGAGTTGCTTCATCCAGGAGCCACTTCTCTAGTACAGAAAATGGAGGTTCGTTTTGATCATCTTCGATCAACCTTTGGTGATCACTCGCCAAGATCGAATCAACCATGTCTTCGATTGTGGTAGTTGTTGTTGTAGTAGTAGTTGTTTGAGCTTCCTCTGGTGATGCCGATGTTGTCCCATGAATCTTAGTTGACTGTGGAGAAGATTTCTGCTCCCAACAAGCCACATTACTTGTATTCTCAAATGTTAAAAGAGATTCAAAGTAATCTGCCTCATTTGAGAGATGAGCATCATCGTCATAGCGGGTTTCTTGTTCTTCAACTTTCTTAATGAATATCTCATCATCATCAAGGTTATTGTCGCTAGTGTTGTGGTTGTTGTTATCGGAGTTGTTGCTGCCGCTGGGTACTACTTTGCCTTCTGATTGGTTAGTCTTTAATTCGAGTTTACTACTACTCAACTTGTTAGGAGAAGTTTTCACCCAACCTTCCAAGAGTCTTGAGATGTTTCCTGTGCTTGAAGCATAAGTAGTAGATGAGGGAGTACTAGTACTACTACTAGTAATACTATTAATGAACTTATTTAAGGCCGAAGTTTGATGGATATTCAGATGATGATCGCATTCTAAGTTTCTTGTTCTATTAAAACTATTACTACTATAATCTTTGTTAAGAAATTGAAAGTTAGGTGAAGATGATCCCGAATGATGCGACTGAAACTTCTTCATCAGTTTTTTCTTTAGATGTGTATTCCAATAATTCTTTATATCATTATCTGTTCTTTGTGGAAGATGTGAAGCCATTGCCGCCCATCTGTGTGAAACACCAAAAAAAAAAAAGAAAATGGTCAGCTAATTAAAAAAATAAATAGTTGGCTACTTTACGAAAGAAATGTAAATATATATACTTGTTGCCCCATAAACTTTGAAGACTTATAATCATCTTTTCTTCGAGTTCAGTGAAGTTTCCTCTTTTGATTTCCGGTCTTAAGTAATTAGTCCATCTCAACCTGCAACTTTTGCTGCATCTTAGCAAACCTTGTAAAACAACAACAAACAAAATTTAGGAGATAGACATTAAAGTATATATACGTACGATCGAAAAGAAGTATAATAATAAAATTCCTGAGGAGAACATTCTATACTTACCTGCATTAGTTGGTACTGATCTCCAATTCGCTGGTCCGTGTTGTTTTATATAAGATGCTAAAAGATGGTCTTCTTCAGGAGTCCAAGGTCCTTTCTTGATTTCAAGTACTTCATCACAGCAACATCTTGGCCTATTTCTCATGGCTTGCTTATTGCTTTCTTTTTGTTTCTCCTCTATTTTTATATGATCTATCTATCTTTTAAAGTAATGTACTCTTCAACTTTCCTTCTCTAAGAAAAACAACCTACCTACTTCTTCATATACAAAATGAATGAATGTACAATTTGAATGAGTTGTGAACATAAATTCATGAGAGAGATATAGAGAGGGGGGACTCGTTTGATGATCTGATCTATGAAGTGATAACTACCTACCTCTGGCTTCTTCAGCTTCTTCTATCAAAAAATATTAAATTCAGTCAAATTTACAATAGTAAGTTTATATCCATTTTTCAATTCTTCTAGGCAACCCTCCAAAACAAAAAGAAAAATAAAAGAAGAAAAAGTAATTAATGGTGTTATCAGGTTTAATAAAGCCGCGGTTTAGGTGTTATATATGAAGTGAGTTGATTTTCTTATTGTTTATTTGGAGTATCATGCTGAAGTTTATCAGAACAATGTACAGTTTAATTCTCGCAGTAGATCTTATGATCCATGAGAGTCCACGGTATTGTACCTTTCTTTACTTAAACGAGTTTTCAAGTATATTCTGTTTTTCATGATTATATATCCATAAATTTGCATTGATATTTCATTTTTAACCAAACAGAAATTTATGTATTTGTCAGATAAATTCATATCAAACCAAACATCTTCTGCATTGGATTTCTATATGTAATCAAGTTACCACACCGGGAAAAAAATAATTAAAAACAAACAAACACAAAGTACTCTAGATATGATAAATGGACTATCGTGACATCTACTGATCTACATATGGTATCTGGACTATCGTGCCAAAATTATTTTTTCAGAGGAAATTTTTTGTGGTAAAGAACAGCAGGATCGATAGATACCAGATCTCACAGAAAGATCATCAAATACCAATCCAGAGATCTAGTGAGGTTTTGATATAAATTGACAACTCTCCTTAGAATACTTGTATAAATCTTGAAGAACAATGACTGAACAGTTTTATTGACTAATTAAATTACAAATTGACTTCAACTTAAGGGCCTACGGCGCTGTTCTTCTTTTTTATGTGTCTGGCTGAATTATAGGTGGATAACAACAGAGTACGGGCAATGCATCAAAGTTCAACATTAAATAGAGATAAGGATATCACAGTGCATCAGGTGTCGTACAATAATGGTAGCATTTATGATATTGAAAAGCTAGTCCAATCGATCTTAATTGTTGAATCTGAATCACAAAATCAAAACCTGGCCATCCATCTAACTGTATTCTCAGATTCGCATACCACTATATCAGTGACACTGTTCCATATGACAAATGACAATAATATATATTTTTAATATTAATGAACGGAAATAAAATTCGGCAATGCTACACGGCGTCCCGTCCGGTTCCGCGCCCTACTCACCGCCCAAACTGATGTGTTTTCAGATCACGCCCTACACTTGGATTCTCACTTCTCTCTCTCCAAGTTCTTCTATTCTCTCTCAGCTAAAAAACAGATGGGCGTAGAGTAGGGCGCGGAACGGGGTGCAGAAAAGCATTGAATAAAATTACTGTACTGAATTAGCCCAACAATGATATGCACGTACAAGATAAACATACTCCTTAGATCAAGGCTTGTTGCCTTTAATTCTTCACCAAGAAGGCTCGTCTAATACGAGTACATTTGCAAAAAAAAAATTTTTTTTAAAGAAACTGAGCAAGTATCCACAGTCATTGACCACCCCAAGCAAATTGGCACCCTATTAGCAGGGTGTTTTTCTTCCAATCTAATGCAAAATAACAAAGAAAGCAGTTCTCTCATGCTGGTGGAAATTATACTCCGAAAAGAGGTTCATCCGTATGAAGCCTGACTAACATTTGATACCCTAAAAAAAGAATTATACTCCGGAAAGAGGACGTGGCATTATGGAGAATTCAATAAAAGAGTCTTCTTGTCTTTTATTGAATAAAAAGACAACCATTTGGAAAGAAAACCACAAACAGAAAAACAATAAAAACATTCTTGTCTGAAATTTAAACAAGGAATATGATTAACATGCCAACTAGATTGAACAAGGACATAAACCAAGGATCATTTGCAAAATTGCAATTGTTCTAAGAAATTGTGTTCCTTTTTTTTTAGTAAACGTTCAGGGGCTATTTTGCGTTTCCTCACCTGCCAAAATTGCTAATTAGTGTTTCCTCCCCAAATAGATTGAAATTATTGTTTCCTCCTATCGTTAGGAATTCCGTTACTCAGTTAGCTGAGTCAGCACCTGTGCACGCGTGGTAAAAATTGTACACGTGTTTCGTCACCTTCCCAAAATACCCTCTAAAAATCCCTTACCTCCAAAACCCAAAAATGTCTGAACAGTACACACTTGCTAGACCTGCTTCTTCATCGTCACTTTTACAGAAGCCAGTCGGGTCTTCGGCATAAACCAGAAAAGAATAGATAATCAAACTTTTTGTTCATTGATCATCATTTAAATGGAGAAATCAAATAAACTTTTAAATCAAAACCCAACTTAAGATTCCCAACAAAACAAATTATTCAACCGAAAAAATCAAACAAAATCTATGTTAACCAGTTGGACAACACCCATGTTAGTTTCTCACCCAATATTAAACATCTATTTCATGTCATTTTGCTGCTCTAATAAAAGACAAGTATACACCATTAATGGGTCGTCAATCTTATTTACATCCCTTACCTCCAAAATCCAATTTTGTTCCATAAAATCATCACCATTTATTGTCAATCTCCGATCTATACTTGAATCTAAATCTAAAATCGAGTTTCTGTTCGATCTAATTCATCCAATAATCCATAAAATATCTTAAAGATGTTAATGGGATCAATCCAAATGGAACTGGAGATGGGGTCGGGATGAAATTAATAATGATGATGGTACTGTTAGTAATTCCTAATGGAATTGAAAAAATTATTTTTGCTTGCCTAATGGAATTGAGTGAATCAGTGATCAAGAACAGGGGTTTGGGGAATTAGTTAATGAAGATGGGACTTGGTGATCTTATATCCAGATCTAGAAAATTCTAATTTGTTTTGATAAAAAAAAAACACCCTAATTTTAGAATTCTAAAATCTCATGAAACGTGATATGGGACGGGTTAGGATGAGGGGGTCTTGGGGTTAAAATGAGTTTTAACGGACGAAGAAGATGAGGGTGTTTTAGGCAGTTTATGCGACACGTGTACCTTTTTTCCGCCTGTATATTGATGCTGACACATCTAACTGATATTTGGATGAAAAATCTAACGACGGGAGGAAACGCTAATTTCAATCTATTTAGGGAGGAAATGCTAATTATCAATCTTGGGAGGGGAGGAAACACAAAATATCCCAAAGTTCAAACTAGAAATCGAGTGAAAACGTTTGCAGCAGTTGAAGCTATTGAATTGGTCACCAAATTGATAACCATGTGATCATCACTGAATCTAGATGCGACAATCTCACGGAGAAAATAAAAGTACACGAACAACTTGGCTTGGCAAGAAAATACATTATGGAAAGACTAGAAAATACATTATGGAAAGACTTCAAAGTTCCACGTTTTTAAACTATCAATCTAGTCAAAGTTTTGATTTCACTTATGCAACCTAGAGGGTACATACGGCGTATTCTGCATCGGTTCTCAAATCTAATGCAAATGCAACGTGTTATTACTTCACCATTTTTATCCTGTTAGATGTATATTTTCTTTTCTAAACTCTAAAGGTCATAAGCTACACAAGATCTGACTCAGCCAATACTTCCATGACTCTGTAAGTATTGTCTTGACAGGATGTTTGTTTTTTTGTGGACTCGACGTCTGGTTCCGACTCAGTCCCTGACTCATCCCAAGTCAAATGTGTGACCTTTTGTCTTATAATTTGAGTCAGATCTGACTCGCAAACTGATTCAGACCTAATGCCTGATTCAGACCCATTTGATCTAGGGAATAAAATTCCCTTGATTCATGAGACCAAGCCACTAAATCACATATTTTTGAGTCAGATGAGTCAGATATGCAATCCCTCCTGTTAGTTCTGAGGGTTGTGATGATCTTTATCAATGCCCTTATCGTGGACTGGATGGTTGCAAAAATGGTGTTGGTGGGAGAGGGTATCTGAGAGGCTCATTGTTTAACCACTTGAAGAAGCACCGTTACAACAGGGAAGATGGTATGAATAGATGTCGTGAGAGGTTACGAAGCAACGAAGCTGTTTACATAGCATGGGATTCAGTACCCAAGTACATTTATAGTAATCATCCAAAATGGTAAGAAAGCATTTAGCACCAGTAAGTGATGGAATGGAAAAGGGACCCAAAATATCACCATGTATCAATTGAAAAGAATGTGTAAAAAAAGTGATACTTTTATTATACTTAAGACGTGATTGTTTTTCCCTTGGGAATACATCACACAAATGACTGAAAGGAGAACGAATGTAAGTAAATTAATTGACTAGCTAAGAACTTAAAAAGTTCATATTTGGATGGCCGAGACGGCAGTGCCATGTGCTGACATGATTATTTGCATTGAATGGTAAAACAAATGGATGAAAATTGAAATAGTAGAGACCAACAATGCATCTACTCTATCCAATATCCTTAATTGTTTGACGGTTCTGAAAGATGCAAGACTCTTGTGAGAATGAGACACAATAATTTGCTTTGGTGGTCAATTGACTGACCCAGATCAATTTAAACTTGAAGTTGGGAATATGAAAGATTTTAAGAAGTGTTATAGAAGATCTGATAATACAATACTTCCAATATGTGTTGCTGATATATGTGATCCATCTGGAAGTTGAATTGTGTTTGGTTTAGAAACCAAGGTATATGAAGAAAAGAAAGAACGTGAAGAACAAATATGGTGAATAACACCACTATCAACTATCCATATATTATTTGAACAAGATAAAGCTTTACCTGCAAATTTTGCAATACATCATGGCCTTCACTGTTTAGTTCAAGTAAAGAGAGTAGGCGAGCATATTGAGAAGCGGTGGTATTAGGTGCATCAAGTGCAGAAGCAGTAACAACACCAAGGGTATGAGATTCAGCATCTCTCGAATTTGGCAATTCTTTAGCGTAGTTATTAAAATTCTAGCAGGTAAGTTTTGTATGGCCATGGTTATCGCAGTGCTCACAGAAAGGCAGGGGTCGCTTATTACTATTTTTTTTTGGTGCAAACAATCTCTGATTTCTGGGTTCACTACGAGACACATTCAAAGTTGTAGATTCAACTGAAGGAATTGAACAAAATTGATACCTTGTTGTTCTTCTTATTATCTCACATGGTTGTATATCTTTGCATGATATGACATAGGTTGCATTAGCGAAATCTGGCTACGCAGTTGGGACAATCGATTATGTAGTCCTTGAAGAAACTCCATTGATCTTTCTTGATTATGATTAACCATAAATCTCTTTCCTGATTTACAAATACACGGTTGAGGTGGTCGAAAAGAATCAAGTTGATCCTACAATGATTTGAGCCGACTGTAGTACATGGAAACACTTAAATTGTCTTGTTTGAGTGTTGAGATTGACTGGATACAGTTAAGAAGAATTATGAGGAGAAAAGCGTTCCTTGATTTCAAGCCACATATCCTTGATCTGATTTATGGATCGATAGAGTTTGGAATCCATCTGCCAACCAAATCGTCATAGCGTCTCCAGTGTGGGAGATCCGTTGCATCTGTTTGTGTCTTGATCATGCCATCAATGTAACTTGTCTTACCCTTCGCACTGATAGCTTTATTCATTCCTCTTTCCCAAATACAGTAATTCTCACTATTGAGCAGAGGAGTAAAAATCACAGATGTTGGATTATCAGTCGGATGTAAGTATATAATAAGGACTGGTTGGAGAGATACCAGAGTCATTTTATGAAGCAATGATGCTTTGATATGCCATTGAAGGGTTTATCTCGCCTTCTCCAGTCATGGAGATGAAGATGCAGAGAATTATTTTTTTAACCTAGCTCTAGTGTACCATCTTGAAATGGTGGTATTTTGTTTTGTTTCTCACACAACTGTGTTGAGATTGATTTTATTGAGTTATATACATACGGATTACATAAGTGCAAAGTTCTACATGGATAAGAATATATAACAGAGAAAGCAAAAGAATAGGTATAGCTAAAGAATATGAGGACTAAAACCTAATGAGCTAAAGAATAGGAAGACTAATAATTGTCACACCAACCTGTGCGTGTGAGAATTTAATCAAGTGACTGATAAACTTAATGGAAAGCAATATTAACTGAATGAAATTACTGCATAATTTAGTTTATATCAGTACTATATATTTGAAAATAACTTTGATAGTCTAAATAAGCATACTTAAGGAATGAAATTGATCTAACTTACTAAAGAAAACTTAAAGAATGAAATTATCTAATTAACTACATGCTTATAGTCTTGTAAAATAGAGAAAAAGAGAAGGAGACACAAAATACAAGGAAGAAGAAAGAGAGATTCTCATTAATGTGTGTATTAGGAAAACCTTAAAGCCTCTATTTATAGGGATAGATATATGGCATCCCGGTAATACACGGGATTTATCCTAGATATTCTTAACATAATTATACGTTTATAACACTCCCCCAGATGAGCACTGTTTCTAAGTCACTCTGAATATAACAGCAAAACTCAAAGAGAAAAACCTGGATATATATATGTTGCCTCGTTAAAACCTTGACAAGGGAAAACCAGTAGGAAAAACCTTGAAGAAGGAAAAAGAGTACAACGCGATAAGTCCAGTGAATGCACCTTAATTTGATGATGGCGCTCCCTCTGATGAGTACTTCAGTTAAATCTTGGCTTGCAAATATTTGAGTCGCAACTTCCCAATTTGATGAACGTATTGTTCTTTCGTGAATAAAATTGATACTTGATTAAGTTTTCTTTTGTGTAAGTCTTCTAATAGTAATTTTCTCGAGTCTTCATACTTCTTTAAGTACATTGAGGACTTGCTTCTTGTATTGCTAGCTTATATGGATCAAAATGATATCCAAATTCATAGGAGATGGTTATGTTTATGTAGTCTAACAAAACAAAATGACCTAGTTAATGGTGGGAATCCACCAAATAATCAAAATTGATATAACTCCCACTTGGATGACCACCATGTTGAATTAAATTGTCTCAGTAAAACCTCTCCAGTAAAAACCCAATGGGAAAGAAGATATATGGACGAAGGAAAAACAACACAATATCAACATTTTGAATAAAAATTCATTGTCGGCGATATGTTGCCTCGTTAAAACCTTGTCAGGTCTTAGAGCATAGCTCGGTTGAACCCACCAAGCGTTGGTATGTAAAGTTTGGTTGTCATATTTTAGTGAATCAAAACTCATGTTAAGAGTCGCTTGATTATGTACTAGAGTCAACTTCGTATAGGTTAGCTTGAAAGTATTAGGATTTGAGACTTTACAAGTATTGCGAAGACTTGAAGATGTGAAGAAGCAAGGAGCTACAACGACAACAATCATCCTTCCACTTGAGGTTAGTGATATTTGACTTGAACTGTTTCATTCCCTAACGTATATTTCAAGTCGTGCATATTGAAAACAAAACTGCGAAGCATATTTGAACTCTAGATAATAGACATAATATTAAGGAATACAATACGAGGTTTATTGCTTAACCATTAAACTTTGTAGATAAGACAACGCCATAATCATTTGAATGCTATTGTGATTATGTATGGGTATGAGGTGAGATTCATCCTAGGGAACAATGTTTTACATGTGTTCTAAGGAAGTAAGTTCATAAACTTGTTTGTGAATCAAAAAGGAAATCACCAGGAGTTATTGGTTTTGTTATTCACTGCATATCTTATGAACAACCAATATGTGTGATTGAGTATAACCGTTCACGGCTTGTTGTGTTCTTGGTAGAACTATTCACAAAGGCCTGACTTATGTATTGGTATGACTTTTATTAGTGAAACCGATCTTAAGTAATCACCTGAGATGGTATGATCGGGTTTGTGATTTTTTGTCTGACCAAATATGGGAAAGAGGAACCGATCCTAGTAAGAGGTGCAGTACATCAAAAATAGGAACCGATCCTTGTATGAGGTACAGCAAGGTTTATAGCGGAAAGGGGAACCGATCATATGGACATGTGCAACACGTTTTTAGGAAAATGGGAACCGATCCTATGGACATGTGCAACACATATAAGTTAGATACTATATATATGTGGGGAAACGATCCTAATACCTAGTCAACGGAATTTTAGAAAGCTAGTGTGACTTTGCACAGTACTCACATTTTTTTTAATAGGAATGGAAATTTCATTGCTTAATTTTAAACTGAAATACATAGTTTCTCATTTATGAGATCCTTTAGCCAAACCGGAAAATCAGAGCCCAAAAATTGATCACTACTAAGTACTCTACCATCCTTGGCCAGGGTGTCTGCAACAGAATTTGCAGCCCTTGGCACATGTGTGCACTCCCAACTAACAAAAGACTTAAGCAAATCTAAACAATCTAGAATGGTGGCATTATTAGTCCACCCTACAATGCCTATTGCACCATTTATTGTATTCACTACATTAAGAGAGTCACCCTCCGGGTGCAAAGGCTGAATATTGGAACTCCTTGCCCATTTAATTGCTTTATATGCATCCAATGCTTCAGTTTGCTCCTCATCTTCAGCTACTCCATTCTTGCTCCATGCTCCTTCAACATTCCCTGCACCATCAACCATGATTAGTCCTATCCCCATAGATTTATTAACTTTCAAGAAAGATGCATCAAAGTTGACTTTATGGAAATCCATTCTAGGAATAGTCCATCTAGCTTCAACTCTAGTAACTGTCCTTTGAGCATATTGAACAACTTGTTTCCTTAGATGTCCATTCCACTCATTTAGATATTTTTGAATCTGGTTCACCACAGTTGGAACCTGCAAGTTAATATTATCAAACACTAGTGAACACCTGGCTTTCCAGATATTCCATAAGATTGTACCTGCAGAAACTATCAACTGACTCACATTTTTGTGATCAGAGAACCAGCTTTCCACCCAATCTTTTAAATTCATGTTTCCTATTATTCCTGCAAAATTGTTTTCTACGGAAACCCAGATATCTCTTGACACAGAACAGTTCATAAATAAGTGATCAACAGATTCAGGTTCAGATTTACATAAAGGTTATAAACTATCAATATTTTTCACATGTTTAGCTAATCTGTCATTAACAGGAAGAAAATTATGAACACACTTCCATAAAAAATGTAAGACTTGGGAGGCAAATTAGCCTTCCAAAACTTTAGCCGGGGGAAATTGAGCTGAGCTGCACAGTACACTGGATCATTACCTGCATTATTAATCACTCTATATGCAGATTTAACAGTAAAGATACCATTTTTTGTTGGAATCCATCTTAACTTATTTGTTCCTGACTTTGGAATTCTAATTTTAGTAATTTTAGCAACAATATCATTATCAAACAACGCACAATACTCACATGGAAGGTAGAACCGAAACTTGTTTTGGTAGAACTGTTAAACCCAGGATTGTGATTGAATGTTATTTGATCAATCGTATAGTTCTTGAAAGTCAGATGAACCAATTCTAAACTTGTTTGGAAGTGTGGAAAATCGTATTCAAGGTTGTAAGTGTGAAAGAGAACTTACAAAGTTAAGATGTCGACATACTTTGAACACGTGTTATGAATGTTTATTTCTTTAATTGTTCAAAGTTATTCCTCAATAGCTAAGGGAAGAGAATCCCCGGATAGAAACATAAATAAGTTAAAAATATTTTAATTAAGGTATTTAACTTCATTTTGTAGGGAAATAAGAATTAATAATGTGCATTTACTAATTAGAGATTTTCCGAGAGACTTCGATCATTATTTTTGGACAGAGCATTTCCAGGAATTATGGAAACCGAGTTTGTGCTTTAATGAATATATTGAGAATATTTTCGGTTTTGGAAATTTCTTGGTGTCCAAACATCCTTGTCTACAAATACTTGAAGTTTGTCTTTCTTGCAAACTAATCCTTCGTAACAACAGACTTCCTCTTTGTTGTGTTGTTACTGGTGTAGCCGCCTATTCGAGGAGGAGAGTAACCTAATTAGGCGAAATATCTTACGACCGCTCAGTTTAAAGTCTTCTTTGGGATTGAGAAGCTCTAGCGTGTACCGTTGGTGGGAAACTAGATAATTGCGGTTTATCTTTTGTTTTCTTTGATTTGATTGACTAACGGTGGTTGAACTTTGATTGCACCTAGTTTGTTTATGCTTGAGAATCTTCTCTTCTGATATAATATTCACTCAAACTATTTCAAAGTTTGGACAGGGATCTTTAGACTGTTGTTAGTTCTAAAGACGATCTTGTGATAATCTATTGTTAACAGACTCCGTTCTGTGCATGATTCATCACAAGAGATTCAAGTGATTATGTGTAGGTTTTTGTTGAAGATCTAAGAAGATTTGAAGACGAAGAATATATTGAAGATTTCTGATTTGTGGGTTCATAATCTTTGGTGTACACAATACTTGTTTCGGTAAAACAGGATCCAATTAATAATCGGTTTATCTTTGTGATAGATTGGATTGATTAATTGAGTAGATCGGCATCTGATGAGTGCCAAATAATGTATATATTTATCCCTTTTTCTTTGGCATTTAACTCATCTTTTGTGCATTAATTCTACATTTTATCCCATATTCTGTATTTTCATTGTTTTCAAGAATAAATATTTTTATTAATTAATTTTGCATTTTTAGGTAATAAATAAAGTTCGGATGAGTCGCGGGGCGAAAAAGAGCAGAAAAGTAATGAAAAGCCGTGATAAATCACGCAAGGAAGCCGCGAAGAATGGTGCGCACAACCTCATTTTCTACACACAAAAGCGCCTCCGTTCTCAGCCGTCATATCAGTTCCCAAAAGCATCCGATGGTCGCTCCTTCATAGAGCATCAAAATCTGAAGTCTCTGCCAAGCACCACAGCGCTGAAATTCCAAGCCTTCAGATTAGATGGTTGTTGAATCCAACGGTCGCTCCCTTGCTGTTCATCAACGTCTGATATCTCCGCCTTACACTACAACACCTAACCCCATCTAGAGCCGTTAACTTCGTTGTATAAAAAAATCCAGCGGTCGCTACAAGCTTCACTTCATCTCACCGTCCGATTGATCTTTCATATCCCTATCCCACGGCGCAGCATCGCAGATCATCACACTCGATACACTCGCCTCACACCCTAGCGACCGAGCACCTACACCTCAACCAAACGCACCCTTCCCTTCCCCATCGAACCATCTCCTCCATCACCCCCTCTGCAGAACCGCCATGCCCCGTACCACCACCATGTCCATCTCCATCACCACCACCTCACCCCAAATCACTCCACTAATTTCTCCCCAACTCTATTCTACCTAAACCCATCACGTACCATCTCTTTAATCATCATTTACAACCTCAATTTCTCATCTCTCTGCCTGAAACCCTAGGTGAGAAATTGGGGATATATATGATAATTAAAGCATCAATTGGAGCTCGAGAGGAACGAGAAGAAGCAGGAGAAGATTGGGTCGACGAGATGGAGCGAATATCTCATCAACAGTAGGTAAATCAATTTCACCAAACCCTAGTTCTACTGATTTTGGGGGGAAATTGGGGGAAAACCTAATTATGTGTAATGGGTATAAATTGATGTCATATGAAGTATGTAGAGGACACTATATACCTCTCTGGACTAGCCAGTAGAGAATTGAGCTAAATTTTAATGCATTTCAAATTTCAGTGCTTATCAGTGACAGTTGAAAATTGCTTCTGTTTGTAGTTATCTGATATGTTGCAATTTGTGTTTAATTTATATCATATGATGAATGTGAATGTTTTACTCATGGTTAGCATGAGCTAATCAGCTTCAGGCCAAGGCTCAGTGAAGCCTTGTGCACTGTCAAGTGTGAATGAGCTAGGATAGTTACTTCCTGTTGCTGTGTTTTGATTGTGCAAATGAGAGATGCCAATGTTCATAGAGCCTGTGATTGGCTGTACTGTCAAAAGACAGCCAATGCTAGGGGTAGACTAGTGAGCAAGTTGGTGTTCTTCCATTTCTAGTTGTATGCTTAGGAATGAACATAACCTAGAAACATGTCACTTGATTAGGACACAAGGTGGATCATAAGCCTTGGCTTACCCACCAATTCCCTCTCTGTCACTTTTATTTTTCAGTCTTGTATGCTTGTATTTCAGTTACTTTTATTGCCTTTCATTTTCTTGCACTTTGTAGCTACTTTGCACTGAAGTCAGTGCACTGAACTCACTCTGCCCTTGGCTTCCAAGCCTTGGTTATTTGCTGCTTCTCTTAGCTGTTTCTTTGTTGCTTTACTTTCCAAGCCTTGGTTCTTTGCTTATCTTTCCCTGCTGTGATTCTAGTCTGTTTTTCATTACTTAGCTTGGTTCTTTGCTGATTTGCCCTGCTTTGCTCACTGCCATAGTGCATTGTCACTATTGTTAGCCTAGGAAAACTTCTTATATGCTCCTCTCCCTGTGGACAAACCCCTACTCATCATTTTATTACAAATCTTGGCCTTGTATACTTGCAAGTGTTTTGTGTGCATCTAAAAATCACACCAAGTTTTTGGCGCCGCTGCCGGGGAGCTGGCTGCCATATTTTTGAAGTTTTCATAGCTGTTGTGGCCTTGTTGTGCTTGCATAGTTGTGTGTGTTCATTGCTATCTTGTTCACTTGCTAACTGCTGCTGGAGCTGTGCATTATTTGTTGTTGCTGCCAAGCCTGCTGCAAAGCCTGCTGCCAACTGAAGCTGCCTAGCTGCTGCTGCTGCTGTTGCTTCTGATCCAACTTGCTGCCAACTGATGCTGCCAGGCCTGCTGCCAACCTCTTCTGCTGGGCTTGTGCAACAATCTCTGAACTGGGCTTGAACCAACTGAGCTGGGCTCAGTAATCTCAACTTCTGCTGGGCTTGCAACTTCTGCTCTTGGGCTTGCAACTTCAGCTGGGCTCCGTTGCTGCTGCTGCTGGGCTCTGCTACACTTGCTGCTGCTGGGCTTGGACGTGAGCTGCTAGGACGATCCTAAAGCCCAACTGGGCCTTGCAACTAAAAGGGGACTAAAAGCCTATTTTTGGGCTTCCCTCCAAAAACAAGTAAGCCTAACCCATGAGTTAACCCACTTGGGCCTCATTTAAATTCAAATTTGGGCTTGTAATAATTTATTTAATTATTTATTTGGGTTTGTAATAATTTTTATTTTATTTTTCTTTTTTTTTATTATTTGGGATTGTAATAATTTTTTATTTTCTTTTTTGTTTTTCTTTATTTTTCTTTTATTTTTCTTTTTTCTTTTATGGGTTTGTTTAAATTATTATTATTGTTTTTATTTTCTTTTATGAGTTGTGATAATTTATGATAGGTTTAGTTCAAAAAAATTTTCAAAAACCCAAAATTTTTAAACCAAAAACAAAACCCCTTCTTTAAACCAAAACCCATACAAAAACCAAATCTTCATAACCCTTGGGCCAAATTGTTTCCGATTGCTCTGTCTGACCAACATGTTAGTTAAGGTACCTACTAGGACATGATTGTGACCTACAGAGACCAGACAAACAGACTTGTTAGAATTAACCCAGACGAACCTATCGAAATTCTAAGTTCTGAGGGAGACAGTCCAGATCAACCAGAAACAATGGGAGAACCACGTACCCTCAAGGATTATATGTACCCAACTAGAGCCAGTCAACCGTCCTGTATTTTGCTGCCCGAGGCTAATGGCCATTATGAGCTGAAATCTAGCACAATACAGATGCTTCCTATTTTTAGAGGTGTTGAGAATGAAAACCCTTACCACCACGTGAGAGAATTCGAGGAAATTTGTGGAACTCTGCGTTTCACTCAAATGACCGACGAAACCCTAAAGTTAAGGCTTTTTCCTTTCTCCCTGAAAGATAAGGCAAAGGCCTGGCTCTATGCTTTACAGCCTCAATCCATCATGACATGGGATGACCTCATAAAGGAGTTTTTCAAAAAGTTTTTCCCGAACCACAAGACTGCGACAATTCGTCAAAGTCTGAATAGCTTTGTGCAATTAGAAGGTGAGACCTTAGCTAGATACCTGGAGAGATTCAATGAATTATTGCTCCAATGTCCCCATCATGGTTTTGAAAAATGGAGACTTGTGCAAATTTTGTATGAAGGTCTAGATGTGTCCACCCGAACAACGGTTGAGTCGATGTGTAATGGTCTATTCGTAGATAAAACTGCTGACGCGTCTTGGGACTTCTTGATTGAAGTAGCTGAAAAGACACAACAGTGGGAATCCATCCGTGAAACCAGAAAGACTACATCCGAAGCAAAGGCTTTTAGGATTGAAGCGGATTTTGAGGGTAGAGCAAACATGGCATCAATAGTTAGGAGATTAGAAGAGTTAGAACTACATAAAAATTCAAAACCTTCCACCACTACTCTCCGAGAACATGTCGCTTCGTATGTTTGTGCTGCTTGTAACGACCCCAACCATCAATTCCAAAATTGTCCCGATTTGCTTGCAGTCCAGGAGTCTAGGCTTGAACAGGCACATGCCATGTTTCAAAACCAGAGCATAACCCTTATTCACAGACCTACAATCCAGGATGGAGAAACCACCCTAACTTTTCATGGTCAAAAGGACCCACTCAAGGAGGACCATCTCAACCCAATCAGAGCTATCAAAACAATCAGGGATATCAGAACAATCAAGGTTATCACCCGAGAAACCCTCACAACAATCAAACTCTCAACAACAATCATATCCTCAACACAATACGACAAGAGATTCCACCTTAGAGGAAATGTTCCAGAGTTTGATGCAAAGTCAGAAAAATCTAGATCAAAAGATGGATCAAATATGTGAGAGAGAAAAGGGTAAACTTCCGAGCCAACCCCAACAAAATCCAAAGAGGATATTTCAAACAGGCACAACATCCTGCACTGAAACCTCACCTGATCAAATCCATGCCATTACCACCCTCCGAAGTGGTAAAGTCATCGAGAACAACGTAGGCGAACCTAATGAGTCTGATACAAATTCCACGTTGTCTCCACAACCCCAGAAAACCAAAGAATCTGAGCAAGTTGGAAAATCTGACAATTCTACTGCTGTGAATGTCCCTTTGCCAACTCATCTTCCTGTTGCTCCATTTCCTCAAAGATTGATCTATCAACAGAAAAGTACCCATTACAATGAGATGTTAGATCTGTTCAAGAGAGTCAACATCAACATTCCTTTTCTTGAAGCAATCAAGCAAATCCCTGCTTATGCCAAATTCCTCAAAGACTTGTACTCAAAAGCGCAAGCTCAATGTGCAAAAACGTGCTTTCTTAGCTGAGCAGGTGAGTTCCATCATTCTGAACAAAACTCCACCCAAGTTTAGGGATCCAGGATGTCCAACAATTTCTTGCACTATAGGAGAACACACGGTCAATAAAGCGTTATTAGACCTAGGTGCAAGTGTTAACCTACTGCCATATTCTGTTTATGAGCAGTTAGGTCTTGGGGAGTTGAAACCAACATCTATCACTCTACAACTGGCAGACCGATCTGTCAAGATTCCTCGTGGAGTGGTGGAAGATGTTTGATCAAGGTTGACAAATTCTATTTTCCCGTAGACTTCATTGTCTTAGACACTCAACCTGTACAAAACCCAGACTGTCACATTCCTGTCATCTTAGGACGTCCTTTCTTGGCTACGTCCAACGCGATCATCAACTGTCGGAATGGAGTGTTAAAACTGTCTTTTGGTAACATGACGGTAGTGAATGTTTCGATATTAGTCAACAACCTGTGAATCTTGATGATGATGTACATGAAGTTAATATGATTGAAGGATTAATGCAAGATTCGTTGACTAACATTATTCCGACCCCTTTCAAGCATGTATGGAGAACTTTAACCCTGATTTCTATGATGATGCATACTGTAGTGACGTCCTATCTCTGCTCGAATCTGTACCTCAAATGGACGTCACTGAAAGGAAATATGAAGTGGAACAACCCCTATTCTCTGATTCCAAGCTTATTCCATCCATTGTTGAGCCACCCAAGCTTGAATTGAAACATTGCCTAGTACGTTGAAGTACGCATTCCTAGGTTCTTCTGATACTTTACCTGTCATTATTTCATCATGTTTAGACACGGAACAGGAAAGTAAGCTTTTAGAAGTACTTAAGGAACACAAAGAGGCCTTAGGATGGACCATCTCAGATCTCAAAGGAATTAGTCCCACCATTTGCATGCACCACATTAACCTTGAAGAGAATGCCAAACCATCGAGGGAAATGCAAAGGAGACTTAATCCTAACATGAGAGATGTAGTCAAAGGAGAGATCCTGAAACTACTTGATGGGTATCATATACCCAATTCCCGATAGCAAATGGGTTAGTCCCATTCAAGTTGTGCCTAAGAAGTCAGGCATTACTGTTGTTCAGAACGACAAGAATGAATTAGTCCCTACTCGTACAACCACAGGATGGCGAGTATGCATCGACTACAGGAAGTTGAACACAGTAACAAGGAAGGATCACTTCCCGCTCCCTTTCATTGACCAAATGCTAGAACGTGTGTCTGGACACAGTCACTACTGTTTTCTAGATGGCTTTTCCGGTTATAACCAAATTCACATTGCTCCGGAAGATCAGGAAAAAACTACATTCACGTGTCCATTTGGGACGTTTGCTTATAGACGTATGCCCTTCGGGTTGTGTAATGCACCTGCTACTTTTCAGCGTTGCATGATGAGCATTTTTTCTGACATGATAGATAGTTTTCTCGAGATCTTTATGGATGATTTCTCTGTTTTTGGTTCCTCGTTTGACGAATGTTTGAAGCATCTTGCCCTCGTGATATCCAGATGTAAAGAAAAGAACCTTGTTCTAAATTGGGAAAAATGCCATTTTATGGTGAATTCAGGAATAGTTCTAGGACACATCATCTCAGAGAAAGGAATTGAAGTGGATAAAGCTAAAGTTGACCTCATTCAACATCTACCACAACCTTGCTCTGTGAAGGAGATCAGATCATTTCTAGGTCATGCTGGTTTTTACCGGCGATTCATCAAAGATTTCAGCAAAATCTCCAGACCTCTGTGCAGTCTTCTCTCCAAAGATGTTGCCTTCAATTTCGATGCTGCTTGTGTGAAGGCATGGGAGGAATTAAAAACCCTTCTCACCACCGCTCCTATAGTCCGACCACCCGATTGGAAGCTTCCGTTCGAACTTATGTGTGATGCCTCTGATTATGCTGTTGGTGCTGTTTTAGGACAGCGAGTTGATAGACTACCATATGTGATATACTATGCTAGCAAAACCCTTAATGATGCCCAACTCAATTATTCAACTACCGAGAAGGAATTGCTTGCCGTCGTTTTCGCATTAGACAAGTTTAGATCTTATCTGATAGGGTCTAAGATCATCATATACACAGACCATGCGGCTTTGAAGTATCTTCTTTCCAAGAAGGATGCTAAAGCTCGCCTTATTCGATGGATACTCTTATTACAGGAATTCGATCTCGAAATCCGTGATAAGAAAGGTTGTGAGAATGTGGTTGCTGATCATTTGTCTAGATTAACTTTAGAGTCTATTGATGAATGTGAGCTGATTAGAGAATCATTCCCAGATGAACAGCTGATGTCTATCTCAGACCTTCCTTGGTTTGCTGATATTGTTAACTACCTCGCTACAGGTAGGATGCCCTCACGTTGGTCGAGACAAGACCGCTCTAAATTCCTGGCTGAAGTCAAACATTTCCTTTGGGATGACCCATATTTGTTTAAGTACTGTCCAGACCAAATCATTAGGAGATGTGTCCCCAACACTGAACAGAAAGATGTGATATCTTTCTGTCATGACCAAGCATGTGGAGGCCATTTCAGTGCCAAGAAAACGCTGCAAAGATCTTGCAGTGTGGATTCTATTGGCCATCATTGTTCAAGGATTGCCATGATTATTGTGTTGCTTGTGAACGCTGTCAAAAGCTAGGAAGCATTTCGAGGAGAAACATGATGCCATTGAACCCCATTTTGATTGTGGAGATTTTTGATGTTTGGGGGATAGACTTCATGGGTCCATTTCCCATGTCTGACAGCAAGTTGTACATCCTAGTCGCAGTTGATTACGTTTCTAAGTGGGTAGAAGCCATAGCAACCAGAACAAATGACCACAAGGTGGTACTTTCATTTCTAAAGGAGAACATATTTTCACGTTTTGGTACCCCTAGAGCTATCATCAGTGACGGCGGTTCACATTTTCGTAACAAGTACTTTGAGTCTTTAGTACGCAAGTATGGCATAACTCACAAGGTTGCTACTCCGTACCACCCTCAGACTAGTGGACAAGTGGAAGTGTCTAATAGGGAAATTAAGCACATTCTGGAGAAGACGGTCAACCCGTCCAGGAAAGATTGGTCATTGAGATTGAATGATGCTTTGTGGGCCTATAGAACAGCTTATAAGACACCAATTGGCATGTCCCCCTATCGTCTAGTGTATGGAAAGCCGTGCCATCTACCTGTGGAATTAGAACATCGTGCCTACTGGGCAATCAAAGAGCTGAACTTTTCTCTGGACGAAGCTGGAATTCAAGGAAACTTCAACTCAACGAGTTGGAAGAATTGAGAAATGAGGCTTATGACAGTGCCAAGCTGTACAAGCAGAAGATGAAGATGTTTCATGACAAGCGTATTCTGCGCAAATCCTTCACTCCTGGTCAGAAAGTCTTGCTGTATGACTCCCGATTACATCTTTTTCCAGGAAAACTGCGTTCCAGATGGAAGGGTCCGTACCTAGTACGCACAGTTTTTCCTCATGGAGCTGTAGAGCTGGAGGATGTCTCCAACAAGAACGTTTTCAAAGTCAACGGGCAGAGATTAAAGCCATTCCTTGAGCCATTTCCACCCGACATTGAAACAACCGACCTGGAGGACCCAGTCTATGTGGACTAAACTGGTCCACTCTTTCCCTAAATAACCAAACGTTTTCCAAATGTTTCCCTAAAAACCAAAATTTTTTTTTTCCCAACAAAACCAAATTTTTCCAAAAAGTCCAATCCCATTAAAAACCAAATTTTCTTGTAGATAATGTGTTAGTTAAATTTCCTTTTGTATATTTTGTGCTCATCCATTGTGACTGCTAATATGATGGATTTTTGCCTTGAAATAACGGAGTTTTAATCGAGCTACCACCGTACAATCGGGTATTCTCTCTCCTTTTACTCTACTCAGCATGTTCCTCTTCATATATTGTTTTATAATTCTTTCCATATTTTGAAACATTGAGGACAATGTTTAGTTTAGGTTTGGGGGTATAGAGTAGATACGATAATTGCATAATTGAAAACGAACTCCTTCTTTTTAAAAAAAAATTAAAATTAAAAAAAATTAAAAAATTAAAAAAAAAAAAAAATCATAAAAATGGAGCTCATTTACCTTGAAATGTTGACTCTTGTGCAAATATGTATTTTTATTAGGAGTCTTAGTCTAGATATTTAGGCACCCTGATTCTAGCACAATTCACATAGTGATAAGAAATTTGCACGCGCACGATCTACCAATACATGTATGGCCTCGATCTTCAAGGTGTTGGATAGGAAGTTACGATTGCCAATCACTTTAGAATACTGAACGAAACTGACTAGCTTGTTCTTTGGTTGGTTGGGATAGAAGGTGGAGGTTACATTAAGAAAGACAACCATCGAATTTAACTGGGTGCATCAAAAAGGGCTACCTCTTGCAAAGTGTCATGTAATTTTGTTTCCTTTTGTATATGTATCAAAAGTGTTTCCTATCAGTTCAAAAAAAAAAAAAAAAAAAAAAAAAAAAAAAAAAAAAAAAAAAAAAAAAAATATTCAAAAAAAAATACAAAAAAAAATCAAGTATTATCAATTCCATCATCTCTTGTTCCAAAAATAAAAAGAGATAGTCAATGTAAATAAGAGTCATGTAAATAGTCATCTTTTGTTGTTTGTTGTAATAAGCAAGGAGGGTGTATGCCATTGATGTACAACGCGAGTAATTGTGAAATACCTCCAACTCATTCACAATTCTCGTAAAGTCCGGACAGCTAGCTAGATTTCGACCTCAGTTCTTAGCCTGAGAAACTATCTCTTGGTGATTAGTAGTCATGACTTCAGATCTTTCTTTACACATGTGTAGATACACTTTACACTCTTATCACATGTCCTTATTTGTTATCAGTGCTAGGATTGTGCCTTCGATAGCTAGATTGACATCTCCATTTTGCTGTGAGCTTAAACTGTTTTGCACATGTCACGTTTGATGGAATCTGAGCTTATATTTTGACCTAGAACTTTGTAGGTACGTTCTAAGCAAACCTTCACGAGACTTCAACTCGTCCACTAGGGACACTTAGTGGTTTAAAAGGCTTAGTGCATACGCTAAATGCATTCGAGAGACCAGCGACAGTGGTATAGTTAGGATTTCCTTAGTTTTGTTTTACTTGAGGACAAGTAAAATTCAGGTTTGGGGGTATTTGATGAGTGCCAAATATTGTATATATTTATCCCTTTTTGTTGGCATTTAACTCATCTTTTATGCATTAATTCTACATTTTATCCCATATTCTGTATTTTCATTGTTTTCAAGAATAAATATTTTTATTAATTAATTTTGCATTTTTAGGTAATAAATAAAGTTCGGATGAGTCGCGGAGCGAAAAGAGCAGAAAAGTAGTGAAAAGCCGGGAGAAATTACGCAAGGAAGCCGCGAAGAATGGTGCGCACAACCTCATTTTCTACACACAAAAGCGCCTCCGTTCTCAGCCGTCAGATCAGTTCCAGAAGCATCCGATGGTCGCTCCTTCATAGAGCATCAAAATCTGAAGTCTCTGCCAAGCACCACAGCGCTGAAATTCCAAGCCTTCAGATTAGATGGTAGTTGAATCCAACGGTCGCTCCCTTGCTGTTCATCAACGTTTGATATCTCCGCCTTACACTACAACACCTAACCCATCTAGAGCCGTTAACTTCGTTGTATAAAATCCAGCGGTCGCTACAAGCTTCACTTCATCTCACCGTCCGATTGATCTTTCATCTCCCTATCCCACGGCTCAGCGTCGCAGATCATCAACTCGATACACTCGCCTCACACCCTAGCGACCGAGCACCTACACCTCAAACAAACGCACCCTTCCCTTCTCCATCGAACCATCTCCTCCATCACCCCCTCTGCAGAACCGCCATGCCCCGTACCACCACCATGTCCGTCTCCATCACCACCACCTCACCCCAAATCACTCCACTATTTCTCCCCAACTCTATTCTACCTAAACCCATCACGTACCATCTCTTTATCATCATTACAACCTCAATTTCTCATCTCTCTCTGAAACCCTAGGTGAGAAATTGGGGATATAATGATGATTAAAGCATCAATTGGAGCTCGAGAGGAACGAGAAGAAGCAGGAGAAGATGGGTCGACGAGATGGAGCGAATCTCATCAACAGTAGGTAAATCAATTTCACCAAACCCTAGTTCTACTGATTTTGGGGGAAAATTGGGGAAAACCTAAATGTGTAATGGGTATAATGGTAAATTGTGTTGAAGTATGTAGGGACACTATTACCTCTCTGGACTAGCCAGTAGAGAATTGAGCTAAATTTTATGAACTTCAAATTTCAGTGCTTATCAGTTGACAGTTGAATTGCTTATGTTTGTAGTTATCTGATATGTTGCAATTGTGTTAATTATATCTATGATGAATGTGATGTTTTACTCATGGTTAGCATGAGCTAATCAGCTTCAGGCCAAGGCTCAGTGAAGCCTTGTGCACTGTCAAGTGTGAATGAGCTAGGATAGTTCTTCCTGTGCTGTTTTGATTGTGCAAATGAGAGATGCCAATGCTCATAGAGCCTGTGATTGGCTGTACTGTCAAAAGACAGCCAATGCTAGGGGTAGACTAGTGAGCAAGTTGGTGTTCTTCATTTCTAGTTGTATGCTTAGGAATGAACATAACCTAGAAACATGTCACTTGATTAGGACACAAGGTGGATCATAAGCCTTGGCTTACCACCACTCTCTCACTTTTCATTTTTTCAGTCCTGTATGCTTGTATTTCAGTTACTTTTCTTGCTTTATTTTCTTGCACTTGTAGCTATTGTGCACTGAAGTCAGTGCATGAACTCACTTGCCCTTGGCTTCCAAGCCTTGGTTATTTGCTGCTTCTCTTAGCTGTTTCTTTGTTGCTTTACTTTCCAAGCCTTGGTTCTTTGCTTATCTTTCCCTGCTGTGATTCTAGTCTTTTTCATTACTTAGCTTGGTTCTTTGCTGATTTGCCCTGCTTTTCTCACTGCCATAGTGCATTGTCACTATTGTTAGCCTAGGAAAACTTCTTATATGCTCCTCTCCCTGTGGACAAACCCCTACTCATCATTTTATTACAAATCTTGGCCTTGTATACTTGCAAGTGTTTTGTGTGCATCTAAAAATCACACCAGCATCAACACAATTTTTTGGATTAATAGTGTTGTTGGCTTAATCTTAAATGATTACTTTGGTAGTTGAATATAAGATAGATCTAAAAACCTGACGAAGGAGTTTATGTTAAGATAAACGGAAGAGCCTTTGTCCGACTCATATCACTTGGTTTAATAGAGTTGATACCAAACAGATTTGTTATTCCTTTACTGTTTGGAATACGAACCAAAGTAATTGTTCCCAGTACGTGACTAAGGTCGGAGGCATGGGAATACAGACGGAACTAGATGAAATATTGGTTTAGTTGCTTGGTCTCAACCATACGAAGTTAGATGTAATTTTGTGTACGGATTAATCCTGAGAGTAGTCAATTCTGGACAAGGTCCCGGGGTTTTTCTGCATTTGCGGTTTCCTCGTTAACAAAATCTTGTTGTGTCATTTACTTTATATTTCCGCATTATAATTGTTTTATTATAATTAAAGTATAATTCCTATTTACTTGATAAGTGAATACTATTGTGTTTGGTTAAGTCTGAACCTTTTTATCAAGTAACATACTTCGTTGTTGTATTGTCTCGATCTCATATCCATAGACGATCACACGAAGTGTGAACCGATTAGTTGTATTGTCTCGACTCAGTCCATAGACAATCACTTTCGGAGAAAGGATTTATATGCAGGGAAAGTTTTAGCTTGAGGTATATTTGGGTACCCTCGCCTTTTCATCAGGAAAACCACATGAGACAAAACCTGAAACGAAGGGAAAAGACTACAAATTTCGATGTATTTAGGGATGTTAACTCAACTATATGAGTATTTCATAAAACAAGCATCAAAATCATAACTCTAGTCTATATCAAAGACGAGTTTATGCTAGCATAATTCTAACTGCAGATTTTAGAAAGAAAGGAAAAAAGAATAGAATTTATGCCATTAAAGCGTGGATTTTGTGTTTTTAAGGGCTCCTCAAGAGACATGTAGAGTTGATATCATCAACTAATTAATCCGAATTTTTGGTTTTGTACCAAACTTCTAAAAACACATAAAGAATTGTTAATCCTGACACAATCGAGTCAGGTGATTGTCTAAATATAATTTGAATCCTGCAAGGATTAGAAATACGAATATGGTCTCTGGATACATACGACTCATTCAAAGACTACCACACCAAATGCATCATATAAAGAAAACAATTATTAAACCAATCCTGTGGTTTGAGAAAAAAAATAAAACCTTCAAATCGTTTTTACAACGAAAATATTTCTCATATGAAGACGCAATATCACTACACCAACCTGTAATTAATAGGCTTGGCATGTTTAACGAGTTAAGTTTGGATCGAAAATTGCAATCGAGAAATTAATCCAACCTAATTGGATTGTATGCCAACCAATCACATATGCCGATATTCCTCTACAGAGGGGTTAACAACCACCGTCTTTATTATTTTAGTAGCTACCATAAATGAATATTTGACAATCATATTAGCTTATCACGATCTCACACAACTTTCAGTGTATGCATACTTTGAAAAATTCAAAATTTACCTGTACCAGCGCCCAGGGGCATGATAATCTCCTACTAGTCAAATGAGATACGAAATTTTTAGAATGTGAATCGTATTATGATAGGCTCTGTTGGAGCTATCTGTAGTCTATATAAAAATGCTAAATATTTGCTTGCTATATGTGATTGAATTTGTTTTCTCCAGCGGCATAAGCTTATATAAAAGCTATATGAGATATTTTCACGCCTAGTAGACAACCTTTTTCGATTTGATCAAAATGGGATAGAAATTGATATAACTTTTAAGTTAATGAACACCAACGTATGGTAGTGTATAGTCTCCCCATGATTATGACAGAAATATTATAATTTCGTATACGAAACAAGTTTTGTAGAGTATTGTCCGATTAATTCGAGGACATATACTCATTATGAAACATGTTTTTCGACATAAAGAAAACGTAGTCTTAGTAGACATACATATTTACCATCAACCATGGATTACTTTTGAATTAAAAAAATTAATTTAACAAAAAGCATTGAGAATATGCAAACAAATCTCCAAAATAAAACTAAAATCATGACCTATAGGGCCGACGAGATAATTATTCACTTTATAATGAAATTACAGACACATTCTTTATCAAAAGAAAATCAAATTAAGATCAATATAGTCACTACAAGGACTAATAATATTGACTAACAAACCGGGTGCGCACCCATTGATCTTTGGTGTCCGACCGTATTCCAACTACAAGTGAAACGGTTCCAAAATTTAGAGATTTACCATGAGGAAAAAAAACAACTAAATATCCTTTAAGAATGTAGCGAGTCCTCTTCGCATTTGCAATTGTTAATATCATAATAACGATACTTTATATATCCTTTAGGATCAATAGGGAAAAACCAAATCAATTGTCTTATATGATTCATTTTAAGAAAATAAAGAGATCATTTTCGTTATTGAATTAAGTAATCCGTGGTTTCCGGTATGAAATGGAAACCAATGGTTTATTAGTAGAAAAACCCATATTTGATGGTAAAAATCTTTTTGAACAATTATCGTCAAACTAAGAGAATAAAAATAAACAAAATTGTCTAAAATTTCCTAAAATGCCAATTTTAACATCTCCCGCAGGATTGATGGAGAAAACCTAAACCGGTTGGTCTATACGATACACCAAAATTGCATCGACGAAAGAAGAAAAAATATTCGATTTACTCGTGGCATAGGAAAATCCACTTTGACGAATGGCTTCCTGTAAAAGAAATTGAAACCATATGGATAAATCACATGGTCCCTGTTTAATTACCGTAGGTTTTTCAACCATGCATGTAATTAACTGGAAAAGTAACCAACTTGCCCTAACACCAAGTTTTGTTGATTACAATTTCATTAGGGGAATAGAAACCGTGAACCATCTTTTGATGGATTTCTTTTTTCTCTTTTAAAAATATTAGAGAAAAGGAAATTAAATTTATTTACTAAAAATTGATCACCCGCGCTCATTTCGGATTCACCGATGGATATCAATTGCTCCAAAAAAAAAAAAAAAAAGAATGGTTACGATAATAACATTGGAGGTGGAAGATAGGTAAACAAAATCCATTCACGTTTGATATTTTACCACGTTGATTGAGATTGTGGTAAATTAAATTGATATATGCATATCAATAAACCATCATGAGTACGTATTACATAAAAAGCATAAAATATAAAGAAACTGAATTGAAAAACTTACTCAAAGCATCATGTAACCTGTTTTCTGCTCCTATATCGTACGAGCAAAAATCATCGTTAGTCGGCGCATTAAATAACCAACAGGAGTTAGGATACTTATGTAGACAAATCTTTTGCCATGATAACGTGCATAGTCATCTTGAGGTTTTGTCGAGAACCCCCATGAGGTGATATCCTGCCTACAATTGTTACAACAATTAGTTAGAACTTTAAAAGTGTTGTAGTGTGTAACACTAAATCAAAATAAAGAACATAGATTCTGGGAAAGGAAAAAAAAAATCCTTTGCCGTCCTCTTTATGTGGACGACTTCGACTATTATTTTTATAGTATGATTTCAGTCTCCAGAATTCGTGGAGGACTTCAACTACTATTTTTATAGTATGATTTCAATCGTGCCCGATAACGTCCCGTAAAATAGAGAAAAAAAGAAGGAGACACGAACGGGAAGAAGAAAGAGAGATTCTCATTAATGTGTGTATTAGGCAAACCTTAAAGCCTCTATTTATAGCGCTATGGGGCTTTTTGGTAACAATTATTTTAATGGGTTATCAGCCCATAATCCATTATCGAGATTATAAATGGATTTTATATGCATTTGATAACCATTATAATAATTATTTATTTTAATCATAATTGAAAAAATCCATTATTTCCATAAACAGGAAAAAGTTGTTTTTAAAATTTATTATAATCAATTATTTTTTGTAAGAAACTCAAATTAAATTTTTTCTTCTTATTTTCTCTAAACTATCAAGAGAGACAAAAAAAACAACATAGGACTAAAAAAATATCCTAAATCATTGTTTTTTCATCTCGTTTTTGAAATCATTATTCTAAGATAATCAGTTATTTGAAAAAAGTGTTTGGAAAAATTTATTTTGAAAATGATTATACCAAAATCATTTATCAATTTCATAATTCGATAATCATAAATTTTACCAAACAAGGCCATATGACATCCCGATAATAAACGGGATTTATGCTAGATATTTTTAACATAATTATACGTTTATAACATATATAATTTATTTATATAATAAATCTTAATTCTTCATCATTCACTTTGTGATTAAACACAAATTCATACTTAAAAATAATTTTCCCTGTTACCGAGCCAGAGAAGAAAAGCATTACCATACTAAATATAATCAAAATGTTGGATAAATCTCCATTTGATCTTCCTCAAGAACTTGATCAGTTGCTTCATCGAGGAGCCACTTCTCTAGTAAAGAAAATGGAGGACGTTGGTTTTGATCATCAACAACTAGCCCTTGGTGATCACTACCCGAGTTCGAATTAACCCTATCTTTAATTGGGGTAGCAGCTTTAGTAGTAACAGTAGTTGTTTGAGGTTCCTCTGGGGATGCCGATGTCGACCCATGAATTGTAGTCGTTGAGTCTGAAGAAGATTTCTGCTCCCAACAAGCCATATTAATCTTCTCAAATGTTAAAAGAGATTCAAAGTAATCTGCCTCATTACAGATAACATAATCATTCCCATTACAGGTTTCTTGCACTTCAAATTTCTTAATAAGTAGATCATCATAATTATAAGGGTTATTGTTACCATTGTTGGGGTTGTTGTTATCGGAGTTATTGCTGCCACTGGGTAGTACTTTTTCTTCTGTTTGGGTGGTCTTTAATTTGAGCGCACCACTACTGAACTTGTTAGGAGAATTCTTGACCCAATCTTCCAAGAGTCTTGAAATGTTTTCTGTGCTTGAAGCATAAGTGGTAGATGATGATGGGGTACTAGTACTACTGCTAGTAATAGTACTAATGAACTTATTTAGGGCTGAATTTTGATGGATACTCAAATGATGATATTCTAAGTTGCTTATCCTATCATGACTAAGAGTTCTACAATCTTTGTTAAGAAACTGAAGGCTTATTGATGATGATCCCAGATGATGCGAACGAAACTTATTCTTGAGTTTTTTCTTTAGATGTGTATTCCAATAATTCTTTATATCATTATCTGTTCTTTGTGGAAGATTTGAAGCTATTGCTGCCCATCTGAGTGTAATACCCCCACCAAAACAGAGATCAAGTTACTAAAATTTATAGATTATGGAATCGAAATTAATTAAGCATTACTAGGGTTTTATGAGAGAAATGTAAATATATATACTTGTTTCCCCATAAACGTTGAAGAGTAATTATGTTGTTTTCTTCAAGTTCAGTGAAGTTTCCTCTCTTGATTCCTGGTCTTAAGTAATTAGTCCATCTCAGCCTGCAACTTTTGCTGCACCTTGACAAACCTAAAAGTTATAACAACAAACAAAAAATCAGGAGGTACACGTTTAAAGTACACATCTACGAAAAGTATAATTATCAGCATGCATAAAATCAAATTCATAGTACGATGTAGAGAGCGCATTGAGGATATTCTATATCTCTATTCTAAACTTACCTGCATTAGTTGGAACTGATCTCCAATTCCCTGGTCCATGTCCTTCGATGTAAGATGCTAAAATTAGATCGTCTTCAGGAGTCCAAGGTCCTTTCTTGATACCAAGTACTTTATCACAACAAGGAGGTCTTCCCATGGCTAATGGCTTGCGTTCTTCTCGTTTGATCTCCTCTCTATTTTATGGGGAGTGTTCTTCAACTTACCAAAATGAGTTGAATTGGGAATAACTTCATGAGAGAGAGGGGTATAAAAGGTGTTCTCACTCATTTGATGATTTTGATCTACCTCTCTGACTTAGCTTATTCTATTACGTAATTACTTTCTTATGAAAACATATTAAAGTCGGTCAAATTTACAACAAGTGTCTAAGTCATTGTAGAGATTTTTATATATTACGAAATTATGGTTTTTTTTTTTGTCTATGTGTGTTTATTACTAGCTAGATAGAGCAGAGTCGCTGTTTCTCAATAAATGGGCGGTTTATGATTTTAAGTTTGAATTTTGGTGACTACGTTAAACCTAAAAATGTTACTTGATCAGAAGATTCAGAACTACAATCGTATTTGATGAATTAGATTTTCTATGATCCACGAAAGTCCACGGTATAACTTTACAAAAATAAAATAAAAAATAAAACCAAATAAAAAACATGGCTTGATTGGGGTATACTCAAACTAATTGGGGTATACCCAATTTTTAAAAGGACTCTTTTTGAGGGTTTTAGGGGGAGTCCTAATAGGTAAGTTACAAAATTACCCTTACCCTTTAAAAACCTATTACCCTAAAGTGGATGTGAGTGTTGCGTTTGATAAGCCAAGAACGCAAAGGTACAGTTTTAAGGGTGCTCGGGATAAGGAAATGCCGAAAAATCCTATGAAACTCTGAGACGCCATCGACAAATTGACTGCGGAGGAGGTGATATTTGATCTGTATCGAGATGATAGAAATCAAGGTTTAATCCAAAGGAGAAATGAAGTTGTTGCATTATACTATGGACCCTTGATGACTACGTTTGATGGATTTTCAATGTACGATCCACATCGGGTAATGGGACAATTGGGTTACGTCCAAGAAGAACCTCATTTCGATGAAGCAAAGCCGTTCTTTACTGTGGATATGACTGATTGCACCACTTCCCAAAAAAGTATGAACGTCGCTTACCTTCCAGCACCAACTCAAGAACATTGGAACGGTAGACGTCGCCGTAAAATCGTTGTGACTCTTTTGGACGACGTGACCACCGGTCATAAAGCTACTGAGAGATACATGACGTGGTACTTGGGTTGGGCTCGTCCTACTGTGATTAGGAAAATGACTGCTGGAGAACTGGCTCGTAAGAAGAAGATGGAATCGAAATACTTAAGTTCTTTGTAAGTATTTTAGAGTTGCTCTTACTATTTTAAGATTGATTGCATTACCGAATCATTCTATTAATTGTTTGTTGTTTAATTGAAAATAGAAGGACCAGTTGAAGACCTTTGTGAGGGTGTTGTGTTGCGCGAAAGACAGAGGAGAGCCTTTGTCGATTGAAGAGCAAACCAAGCACATTGACTATGCTTGCAATGTTGACAATGAGGATGCCCATATATTGTTCAAGCAACTTGAGGCTCAAGTAAAGGCGGAAGAAAAAGTTAGGAGGGAAGCACAGGCCAAGATGAAGGCTGATAAAAAGAGGACTCGTAGTGGTCGTGGTGGTGAAGGTGGTAGCAGTGGTCATGGTGGTGAAGGTAGTGTTCCAAAATGGGGTCGTGTTCGTGGTCGTGGTGAATGAATGCTTTCCTAGTTTATTTCTTTATGTTGTGGTGGACAAATGTTTAAGTTAATGGTGTGCACAAATGTTTTTTTAAGGTTTATGGGATATGTTTTCGTATTTTGGACAAAAAGTGTTGAATTTCTAATTGTTGAATGAATGGTTTGTTTAGCTATATAAAGTTTCAATACTTATACCGGCATGCTTTTTTTAAGATACATTGCCGACTCTTCCAGGGCCGGCAACATTATGAATTGTCAGACTGCCGGCCCTGACAACGAAAATTGTGTAGTTATCAGGGTTGGCAAGGTAATATGAATCCAACCTAGCTAGCTGTTTACTCGCCGTCAAGGTAATATGTTATCGACCATGTCGACTATTTGTGGAAAAAAAAACCTTCTCCTGATGCCTAAAATCATATAAGGTCGGCATGGTAACAAAATTCTTACATTGCTGGCCGAATCCTAGCCGGCATGCTAATGAACCCATACAGTTCCGGCGGATACACAAAAGAAAAACCTTCTCCTGATGCCTGAAATCATCAAAGGTCGGCATGGTTATAATTTCCTAGCCTGCCGGCGATGTGAAAGCCGGCATGCTAATGACCCAATATAGTTCCGGCGGATACACAGAAGAAACTGGTCTCCTGATGCCTAAAATCATCATCATGTCGGCATGGTAACAAATTTCAGACCCTACCGGCCTTTCGTAGTCGGTATGCTGGGGAAATAAAACAGTGCCGGCGGATTTAAATTTCAAATTTTTTGCAAGTACAGTTGCATTGATTGACTTGTACTTGTGCACTATAACGGCCAAATTTGGACACCATCCTATAAATACACTAGTTTTCTCTACAAAACAACATACACCTAGTTCCATATGCTCTCCAAAGCTCATATCATCATATACTCCATCTAACTCTCCCAATACCTCTACAAACAACAATGACTTCATTTGATTCTAATGAAGATTTGGCAATCACCAAAGCTTGGTATGCGGAAAAACGACTTAGACGCCAATCCTCCGAAAGGATGAATTCCACGACCTTTTGGGCTAGGGTACACAACACATATAGCCAAGAGTTTGGAAATCCTACACAAGAAGTGTTCAACAAATGCACGATAGGCACCTAGTCATAGAAAATGCAATACTTGCTTTTTTAGCTCTCCAACCTCGGATTTTTAACACTCGTCCCTTCACCTTGTCCATTGCACAATTTGTAAGTAATTTTGTGTTTTTTTTACGTAACCCATGTTGTTTAATCTTTCAATGAAACACCACTAACAAATGTAAGTTTGTGTTTTGTAGCACGAAGTCGTGAAAGCGCGCTACTTGGAGGTAAAGGGGAAAGCATTCGTGTTTGATGCAAACTATCACTTCTTGGCCGAGAGAATCCTGGAGGATAACCCGGACTACTTGGATACTGTATCGTCTTCGTCGGAGGAAGATTGATGGCTTTAGAAGTTTTTGTACAGGTTTTGTGGGTATACCTCTATGTAAGCCCTCACGAGACTATAACTCGTCCACTAGGGTCGCCTAGAGGTTCAAAGGCTTGATGCACATGCTAAGTGCATTCGTTTTTCCGTCGACAAGGATTAGGTTTTATGTTTCAATCAGTGTAGTAACCAAAATTGAATGAATAAAGTAAATTACATCTTCCATATTTTGTTTTCTGTTTGGTATAAGTGTAGGTTGGCAAGATCAGAAATCCTTAACATGCCGGCTACATGTCAGCCGGCAGTGTTATAAATTATGTGCATGCCGACTTTACGATAGCCGACATGGTAGGAAATATTTACATGCCGACCGTAAGATTGCTGCCCAAGAAAGCCGGCATAATCTTCATTCAAAGACCCTTCCGACTATTGAAAGGTCGGCTTGTTCTGCATCAAAGGACAAAGCCGACTGAGAGGGGTCGGCATCTTATTCATCGACAACTATGCCGGTGAGGTGTAGCCGACACCTTGTTCAAACGTAGACCTTTCCGACCTTTGACATATTCAAAACCAAATTTTTGGATCGAAATCGAACTCAGAAGACAGATCAAAGGGTTAATCTACTAAGTTCATAATTTGAAAATTTTAATCTAAACTCAATTAATTAACCTAATCAGAATTTTAGTGTTAATTAACCAAGGACATATTAGCCATTTAAAAAAGACAAGGTTAAGAGGTGGCTTGATTTTACTTCAAAATAACCATATTTTGTCTTATTGGATATACCCCAATTAGTTTGAGTATACCCCAATCTCGCCAGGATAAAAAGAGAGCAATTATTAATTAAGAAACCAGAAAACCACAATGGGGAGGGACAACATCCAGAGAAATAAAAAAACAAAAGAAATTGTTATTTTAGAATAATCGAAAAGTGGCAAAACATCTATCAACCCCATTGCAATATTAATCATCATTGTGGAGAATTCCTGCAACGGATCGCCTAGGCCACATTGAACTTCAGTTTTTTTTTTTTTTTTTGAAGAAAAAAAAGAGTACAAGATGACAGCGCCTAGGCCAACCAAAGGTACGGGTAAACCACCACCAGAAACAAAGAAATAAACTAAAAGAGTGGTAGAGATCAACTTGCGAACCAAATAAATAAAAAATAATGTTACATAAAAAGCAAATTACTTATGCTTCCTAGACGTAGATCTTTGGCCTTTCCAAAATTTTCATTGAACTTCAGTTAGAATATCTGCAAGCGGCTTTGTGTCTAGTTGTGCTTGTTAAAAAGCATTTTTGGATGTCTATAAGACTATAAATTTTTAATAGTTAACTTTTTTGTTTTCTACATCCATAAAAAAAATTGAATAGTTAACTATTTATGTTTTCCATTTTGGTAGCTTTGTTCCATGTCGGTTGCATTCCCAGCTATATATGATTTTATTTTCTACATCCATATTCCATAATCTTTTTAACGTTTCTACATAATTTTGGGGGAAAATTTGACTTGAAATGACCTGTAACAAATTAAATGTACAAAATAAATCATTTTTTTCTTTTAAAGCACATAGTTGACCAGAAAACTCTCTACTCTGCTCCCTCCAATCTACACCACATATTTAGGATTTGAATCACATTCAGATACAAGTGGGATTCACCATTTTCCAGATATGAGGTTTAGATTGGAGAGAGCAGAGTAGGGAGGTGGACAATTGGGAGCTGAATAGCACCACCCATATTCGACACCTCATATATATTCCAGACCAACACATATTTGACAGCTCTTTTATGGCAATCAAAAAGTAACAAACCAAAGGGAGCTAAACGAGAGTTACAAAAACCAACTACTTGTATAGTTTGGGTAACAATGTCTTCTTTGAGGCAATGTTTGGATGACAAATAGATTTTTGTGGTGAAGAAGGACATGCAGGGGCGGAGCCAAGAATCATGAAAAGGGAGTGTAAAAATTTGATATAGGCACAAATAAAAGTTTTAGAGGATGCAAAAATGCAAAAAACAGGCTTATGTATTAAAAATATTCTTAAAGGGCCTAAAATGGGCTTTAGAGCCAGCTGGGCAGGGGGTGCAAGTGCCCACCCTTGTAATGGGATGGCTCCACCCATGAGGACATGTAAACAGTTTTTGAGGGATTACAGTAATGTATTTGTTCCCAAAGTAGTTTAACTCGCTCCAAGGTCCTACTCGATTGAGGAGCTTGGAGCTTCGAAAAATGAGTTCGGGCTTGGAACTCGCTTGATTCGGCCTAATATCCTGATGAATTTTTTGGTGGTTTTAAGTCCCGCTAATCATATACACTGCTACTAACATGACTTGTACCTGATTAAAATCAAAATTTTAACATCATCATGTGGTGATTTAGCAACACCAAAACAATTAAAACTATATAGGTTCTACATAACATGAATTCAACATAAAAAAAATCTGCTTGGAGTAAGCTAAAAAATCGTCTAAAATCGGCTCTGGAGACTTATTTAATCACTCAAAGTCGGATTCATTTTGGAATCAGAAATCACCAACATCATTTAGCGAATAGTGATTAATCGCTTCGAAATCGTCATGGAGACCTTGTTAAACTACTTTGTTTCTGCCACATTATGACTGGTTTTGATCATGTTGTTATGATGAATAAATAAATAGATATTTCTGTATCTTAGTTCTTTACCACAATTGACTACATTACAAATTGACTTCAACTTACCGCAATATATTGTTTTCTTCCAAAACATGTCTGACAGTTTATATGCAGGTACGGATAATGCATCAAATTCATCATTGAATGATTCAAAAAGAAAAATATTTGAATCACTAAATTGGGATAATGATATATCACAGTGATCAGGTGTCGTACAACAGTAACGGACTAACAGCTTTTATGATGAAAAGCTGGTCCACTCTTTTGTCAATGAATCATAAAATCAATCCCTGGCCATCGATCGATCTAGCTGTCTCCTCCGATTGGCATATATATAGCAGTTACAATGACACTGTTCTATAGTACTAGTAGCCCGACAAAGATACTAAGGCTTGGTGTCTCCCCTATCTTCATAAAGTTCAATGGCTAGAAGACTTGGAAGGATTTGTAAGCGAAAAAAATGTCTTGAAGCACATGACAAGTTGACTGACAATTGGGAGAAGCTAGCCACAAGGTAATTCTGTCCCTCCTTTAAATATATGAAAACAGCAACGAATGCAGTTCTCTGCAGCTATTGACTTGCCAATTAACCTGAGTCTCACGCCATCCAGCTATTAATTAACTACAAACCAAAATCACGTTCGTCCGTCCACGGGAACAGGTAAATAAGAAAAATATACCCGTCCCATTGGAGTTGCTCTAAGAGTTACAAGTTTATTACTGTATAAGTTAAGAAAGTTAAGAAATTGGACCCTTCCATCCCACATACACTCCATCCTTGCATTCTAAAGTTCCATATTTCCATAATCTACCGATTTTAATATCAACAGTTAAGTTTCAAAGACTTATTTTCTCAAAGTAGGTCTATGGATATCTGTATTATTGTTTTAAATAAGAGCATTGCCACTACGGGGCAGTGTACGTTGTAGGTTAGCTATGAGCATAATTCTGGATAAGTTCAATGAAAGAGGTAAAGCTTTCTGTTTCGGCCCTTTTGACTTTATTAGGTCCTTCCCACTGTTTGGTCGTCATTCCTTAATACTTTGGGTAGATCAGAAGAAAAGGAAAAAAACACAGACATTTCTGTCTAGAGTTTGGTCTCTTATATCGCCGGATTCACCGCCTACTTAGGCCACCTTAGTCTATGTTCCCTCAAATGGCAAGAACATGTCTTGAGGTGAGACTGAATAGGCAAATCCAAAAAAGTGACAATGGATCTTAACAATTCAATAATAGTGGTTAGCTTCCACGTTAGTCTTTTATATGTTAAAGTCTATCTACTCTCTACTGACCACCTCAAACCAATGATATTTTTACTATCTTTTTTGTAGTATTCTCTTAAACTTTTATTCATCGAGCCATCGTTAAATTTTTTTAAATAAAATATTTGGTGGAAACGTAAGATCTACGTATTCATTTTGTATCCGAATTTAATCTATAAATGAAGTGGTGAGTTGACATCTTCTGAAAACAAAGCATCAATCTGCTAACAATATCTTCTTCATATCTTATTCTTGCATTGGTTCTGTTTTCTGCAATAGTGAGCTCACATGTAGAAGCACAAATAAACCCACCTCCATTAGCAAAGGGTCTATCATGGACGTTCCACCAGACAAACTGTCCAAATCTGGAAGGTATCATCAGAACTGAACTCATTAAGATCTTTCAAAATGATATTGGTCAAGCTGCAGGTTTGCTTCGTCTCCATTTCCATGACTGTTTTGTTCAGGTAACTCTAAAGTTTGTTTTAACTTCCGATTTTTAGCTAAATTTTTGTGATTTTGATACCACGACTGAGAGTACCAACGTGAGTTCTCTAATTCTTGTATGTTTGTTTAGGGTTGTGATGGATCAGTTTTGTTAGATGGCTCTGCTAGTGGACCAAGTGAGAAGAACGCACCACCAAATCTCTCACTCAGACCTCAAGCGTTTAGAATCATTAACGATCTACGAAGTCGCATCCACAAAGCCTGTGGCCCTGTTGTCTCTTGTGCTGATATCACTGCGCTAGCTGCTCGTGATGCCGTTTTACTGGTAAGCATGCCGTCCATAACATAAGCATATATATGGTTCATTGATCATTACCGGGAAGAACATATTGTACCTAATATTTGAATCCTATGCAGTCTGGAGGCCCAATCTACCCAGTCCCACTAGGTAGACGCGATGGACTCGCTTTTGCAACTCAAGCAGCAACACTTCAGAACTTGCCTCCTCCTTCCGCAAATACAAGTGCACTTATCACAGCTCTGGCTGCTAAAAACCTCGACACTACTGATCTCGTAGCACTATCTGGTGCTCACACAATCGGTATCGGAAATTGCGGATCCTTCACAAGTCGATTATACCCTACCCAAGATTCCACCATGGACCAGACCTTTGCAAACTACCTTAAAGTCACATGCCCAAAAGCTGACACTTCCAATACTACAGTACTCGACATTCGATCACCAAATGTATTTGACAACAAGTACTATGTGGATCTCATGAACCGTCAAGGTCTCTTCACTTCTGATCAAGATTTGTTTATGGATGCAAGGACCAAACCCATTGTGACTAGTTTTGCCGTGAATCAGAATCTGTTTTTCGAGAAGTTTGTGTTCTCAATGATCAAGATGGGTCAATTAAATGTATTGGCTGGTAACCAAGGACAGATTCGAGCCAATTGTTCTGCCCGAAATCCGTCCTCTTCATCCTACTTGTCCTCAGTGGTTGATGAAGTCGAAGATCACCATGACATAATAAGTTTTGTTTGATTTCATGTTATATGTATGATCAAGTGGGAATTAGTTATTCTTCCCATTGGTCTGTCTAATAAAACACATTAATTATCTGATCTGCGTAAGATAATCACTTCTTTGGGCTTTTGTTGAATTGGAAAGTAGGTTTGATTGTACATCTTTTTGGTCATATGAGGATGCGGACATATGATGGGGCAGACAACTCTCTTGCAGAGTACATAGTAAAAAAAAAAAAAGTGAAAGTATTGTAGCATTTGTCTTATACAAGTCACCGATGTACTCTTATCAAGATGACCTAACTGTTCATATACCCCGTCTTAGTGTTATATATATGCCCCAATGTATTTCACGGAACTAAGTATAACCACATTTTTTTCAACTGGACTGATACTTACAACCTCAGTTTCTGTAATCCAATTAACCACGTCTTGTCTGTCTAACCGATCTTGAAGTCTAATATCCGTGTGGAGCAGTGCTATCCCGCACGACTCTGCGGGAGCGCTTAATAAGGAAGCAGTTGTTCATTCGTTGGATCATTTTACCAACGCTTGGATTGATTTTACTTTATCTCTTTCTGTTATATACAGCTGGCACAATTAGTAAATTAGAGTTGGGTCCTTTCTCTTATAAACTAAAAAGAAATCCGTCCTTTATACACATTACTAGGTAGGAATTTCTTGGCTCGTCAGACGTATCGGTAAGTTGGGGAAACAGGCACTTTGGGCACAAGGTCTGAGACAGCTCTATGCGCCATTAAAACCGAACAAGGTCCCTTCTCTACTTAACATTTTTAAGTAGACTTCTTGCAAATTGTTTGTTCAACTTTTGGGATTGACATTTCCAGTGAACAAGGTCCCAGACAGCCCTATGCGACAACGGGTCAACCAGAAACATCAACAAACAAGGAGCAACATCAACATGATGCAAAGCAATATGAGTCGCCCCTCCATGAAAATATCAGATACTTACACATTACTAACAGACAGCAGCTGCCAAAAACCCTCGGACGAAGATCCTTAAAGTCTGATGATACGAAAAGCCACCAGAACTCTCTACTAATACCACCAGCAAAGCCACAACCCACCAACATCATTGACAACCAGAGTTAGCACCAACTGCAGTTTGCCTGACCACAAACCATCACCACCAAAAAGTTTCTAATACGTGAACTGCATAACATTCATTGTTACAATATGGGCATCCAACTCAAAACCAATTGGCAATGAGTGGAGTGACCCTTAAGATTATAAACCGCAGGATCTTAGATTGCCCAGACAAGGTGGGACAAATAATCTCAACATTCATGATTAGGAAATCTAAAGAAAACTCCTATAACACCGTTTTGCTACTTCTGTGATGGGTCCTTCTTAATGATCCAATAGAAAGCATTGAAATATGTGGGATTAAGAATATAAATTATCAAATTATCAGTTTGATTAAAAAAAAATCAAAATCAATAAGAGAAGACCATAAGAAGTAAGAAGTTTCTCTGAACAATACCTTCCTTCTTTGCACATGATTCTTCCAAATATTATGGGCATTCCATACACTAAAATCAAAGTCATTTCACAAACTGACTTCTTCGAGGACTCATTTCCACAAAGTCATAAACATGAGAGATCGGGAGAAGGTGCGTTTTAAAAAAATTAGTGGTACTTATTAAGAGAAAGTACTGTGTATGGAGAACGGATTTCTTCTTAGTTTATAAGAGAAGGGACCTAACTCTAATTTGCTAATTGTGCCAGCTGTATATATAAAGCAAAATCAATCCAACTGTTGGTAAAATGATCCAGCGAATGAACTGCTGCTTCCTTATTAAGCTCTCCCGCAGAGTCGTGCGGGATAGCACAGCTCATCCGTGTGCAACATATACCAGTCTCCAGCAAGCACCCAGACACTCAAACTCCTCTCAGTTACCTTGAACCTAGCGAAACAGATCAATTCTTCCGACTCCCAGACACATTCACTGAAATAGTTAATATCACTATCCATTTCTGTCAGGCCTATTCACAGGTTCCATAGTTGGTGTTTCCATAAAACACACAGCTAAGTCTTGTTGTTTCGCTGTTGAAACCAGTAGAAAACACCATTATGGGTGAAAATATTGCCATATTCAGCTAAGGGAGTTATCCCACGTAACATATTCAGGACATGAAACATCATATATATTCCATTCAACCAATTCAGAACAATACACTTCAACTTTAAATTCCTTTGCTGATGCAGCTGTAAACTTCGGTATACGGATGACCTTATGACTCTTAGAAACAAGTGAAGAGGAAAACATTCATTACCTATGATAACAGTCACAACCCGATCATTTTCTCTTGGTGGTGGTTGGGGAGGAAGTTGTAATTGCGGAAAATCCCACAACTACACCCGATGAGTTGATAAAACCAAAAACTCTAAGTCATGGAGATAAACTTAGACATTAATAATATCATATACCACTTGACACTAATATGATCTTCACACAAGCTTTGTATTGAGAATATGATGTTCTTACAAATATTACAGAGATTCTAATGTATGACAATGGTGATAATAAGTAAAAGGTTAAACTTTAATGGATTCTTTTTTTCTTTTAGAAGTGGTTCTTAGCTCTATTATTTGACTGAATTATCTCTCAAAAAACTGCCTTCTCTCTTTGTCATGTAAGTCTATATATAGGCAAATGCATCAGTAGAAGACAACCATGTTCACGTGCGAGATCTTTGAAGATGGATTTGGTATCAATTTGTCTTATTCGCCAGGCTTTTGAGAGTTGTCCTTGTCCGTCGCATTGATGCTTCGTGCTTCTTCTGATCAATGCCGCATTTCTCTTGTCGTGTGATTGTTTTTCGTGCCTTCTTCCTTATTATCGCATAATAATTCTTCGCCTAATTTTTTTTCTTCTTCGTGTTGATGATTGTCTTAGTTAGGGCGAGGTTGTGGGTTTTCTATGTGCGATATTTCGCCCCTACATTTTGTCTCTTCTCGCGTTGTTCTTAATTATGTAAGTGGAATAACGCGAGAATCCTTAGTCAATCTTCTTGTCAGATTTTTATTCAATGTATCTCCGTGATTTCCGTGTAATTATTACACGTGTTGTCAATTTCCTTCTTTTCTGGTGGTGCGTCTTTATTGCTTTTTCTGAATGAATACCAGAGGGGGAGAGGAATATCTTTCATCTTTCTCTTTCTTCCTGTTTAATATATACGCTTTAGGGTTTTCTTAAATTTCATGTCTTCAATGGTGGGTTGTGATGCATTTCTTCCTATTGTTGTTGTATTGTTTTCCCGGTGAGTCCTTCCCTCAGTTCTTCATATTTTTTCTTCCTCTTTTTTTCTTTTAGGATTATATGTCTTACTCCAGCGCTTCTTCTCTCCTGCAGATCTAGATTTTATTTTAGTAGTTTCATCAAGGAGTATGTAAGGGGTTTTCATCATGACTGGGGACCTCCTACAGATGTGTTTCCGTCTTCTAAGAATGACGGTATTTCCTCTCGACTGTATGGTACCCCATTTAATCTTTGATTCGGGAAGAATTATCCACCGATCATGTTCGAAGGATCACTCTTCGGAAAGGGATATCCACCGATTATGTTGGAAGGGTCTGATTTTCCGCTGCATGCATCTTAGCTTGGAGTTACCTTGCGATATTGATCCCAATTACTCTGATGGATTTGATGCGCTGCTGGCGTTGGTAAGGACTCGCGAGAAGAAATTTTGATCGTACGCTTTATGTTTCTCCTTCTGTTTATATGTCGCTACACTGCGATTGTATCACTTTCCTGCACTTTATTTTAGAAACAGATATGTATTCGAATTTCAAGAGTTAATTGAATTTTTGAGTTTTAATTATTTCATTTGTGGTGTTGTGCGAAGCATAGTATGGGTATCTTCCTGAGGAGGTGGGAAGCATTATTCCCCTATTTCCTCTGCTTTCTATGTCCGAGGGGAGTTCATGGTTTATCATGCGAATGTTACTCGTGCAAACTAGATCATGTACTTGCGAAGATGGTAGAGTATCGACATGCGAAATTGGGTTCAAATTCCTGCGAATATAAACAAAATGCCAAAGAGAAAACTAAATGTGTGAGAAAATAGATCTTAGGGCTTGTCATACTCTTGGGTTTGACATATGTATGCGAAGTAGATATCTATTATTTGTATTATGGTATTCAGATAAGCATGATGATGTAAGCATTTAAGTATTTCCTATCATGCTTTGGTTACTAGAATATTTAAACCTGTAAGTTGGGTATACTTAGCTCGAGAGGAGTGCGTTTTCTTCCTGCCTCAGTGTGCCTTTTCCATGCCTCGATTTCCTTTCGCGCTCCTTAGATGGATTGCATTCGCATGAACTTTATAGGTCTCAATTGACTCCTAAATAAGGTTTTACTGCCTTCCCCACATAGAACTTTAAAGGACTTATGGTCTCCTTGGGTAGGATTTTCAACATTGGGCGACGAAATCACAGTTCCATGTGCTCTTGCGAGTCATTGGCCATCGATCTCGCCTAAAATTTGTTAGTATTCTTACCTCCTCAGGTTATTCTGCAATAATATACTGGGCCTTAGATACTCCCGTGAGTAAAAATCCCTAACACATTGTCGTCTTTGACACAATTCAGCTCCCTAGTGGAGGGTGCCATCCATTTATATTCCCCCTGAATCGCCCTTTCAAGGAGGTCACCCCTAACCATTTCAGTTGGGATCCTCCCATCTAGTTATTCAACGACCAGTGTTGTCGCAACCTCATGCTTTTCGCCTAAGTGGATTAATAGGCACGAGATCACACCCTAAGTGGGGTTTCTTTGGACCGAGTGTAGCACATGTACCAGGCCTTTTTCTATCTCCACTGGTATTTCTTTAAACCCCATACCGAAGAACTTATTTGTTGAGTGGTTCGTTCTCAGTGGCCTCCAGTGGATGGGATTTTCTTTCACCCCAATATAAGTAACTTCTCTAGAATGCCCCCGTTATGACGCGCGTTAGGGATTATGGTCGCCTCTTACACATTGTGCAGTCCTCCGGTCGCACAATTGTGCGAACTAAGTTGATACGCCACAACCTTAGTCCTAGCCTCCCTAGTTAGAGGTTTTAAATAGTAACTTTTTTCCCCTTATTGAGGTCTTACGAGAAAATTTTGTAACTTTGTCGTGTAGATTTTGTTTCGCCTTTGGCTTGGTTGCTTGTTTATGGAAAGAATTTTGCTTCATGTGTACTGGAAACAATTTTTCAGGTACACTTCTTGTTCTTCTCCTGATGGCACATCTTACTGCTTCAAGGGTAGTACTTTTTGAGATAGGTGTTGTTTCAAGGATGAGTGAGCGTGTGTTCCCCATCTTTATCAGTGAGTTCATATGCCCATTTCCGACGATTCTTTTTACGATGTAAGGTCTTTCCCAGTTTTTTGCGAGCTTTGCTCTTGGTTCCCTTTGGTATGGCGGGATTTTGCGCAACACCAGGTCTCCAACATTGAAATCTTGGACGAGCACGGGCTTAGTCAAGTAGAACCGGGTTGCGCTGCTTGATGCTCCGATCGAAAACACTTGTATGAATGGGGCCATGCCTGTAGACAGAATATGCGTTAGAAAGTCTAATCCCTCTCCTAGGACACCAAAAAACCGGGCCGAACTTCAGCAGGCCTGCCCGCTTCCATAGAACAAGATCGTGGCAACGTAGACAAATGTCTTGGATTAACCTTCTTGTTGTATTCTCGGGACAGTCTTATGTGATAATTGATCATGTGTTGTACTGCAACTTCTCTATTTTCATCCGCGTCATCAAGCTTTGCTAGTATGAGGTCTGTGTTCAAATTCTTCTCCCAAGCTTTGTACTTTGTAGTTGGTATGATGACTTAAGTTGGTAGTACTGCTTCAACGCCATATGTTAAGCAAAAGGGGGACGTTCCTGTAGCTTCACACCTTGTTGTATTGTATGCCCACAAAGTGTTATGTAGCTGTTCGCACTATCCTTTATTGTAAGGACCATCAAGCCCGTCAACGCTATTTGAATGGTTAAGAGATGATTTACTCGCTAATGAATCGATTAGTTAATATAGATTTTAATTAATAGTAATTAATCTAACAACGATCTAGATACTAAATTAGTATCACTAGGTAGATCTCGAAAAGTCTGGCTAAATAGACTGCTCGCACGTGTCAATCAGAAACCGGACGAAGAAAATTTTATCAGATTAGTTAGAGGGGAAAAATAGTTATTTTGCAGACAACCGCATTGGTTTCCCTTATCCACCTTCTGGTTGTCGTAATATTTTGGTCGGCCTTATCCCCTGTCGATTTGAAAAGATTAACTCATTCTCTTTTTTTCTTTTTCATTCTTCTTTCTTCTTCTCTTTGATTCTTCTCTGTTCTTTCTTCTTTCCTTCTTTCGGTTGATTTCGTCGTCGAAGCTAGCTTAATTTGATGCGAGTAATTTATCAAAGTTTATTAGTTAGTTGTATGATGGAGAAGGTGATGGTGCTGAAATTGTTCGATCACAGAAAGAAGCAGAAAAGGGTAAGCTAAATTAGGGTTCAAATTGATTGATGTTTATTTATGAAATTGTTATAGAGTGGGTTTACTCTTAATTGAAGTATAGATGGAAGTGTAGGTTTAATTTTAGTTTCATAGAGAATTAGGGTTTGTGTTGTTCTTCCACAGATTGGAGTTAGGGTTCCTGAATCGGATAGTCCAGATGAATATGTTGAATTGCGTAGCAGTATTCGAATTTGAGTTATTGATTTGGGGTTTTGAATCTGGTTTTGAGTTGTTTGAAATTGAGAAGCATTTTGGTGAATGGAGGCAGAGATAATGAATCTTTGAATGGAGGTAGTAATTGATGGATAGATTGAGATCCAAGGAAACTCAGTTATAATCTGGTGGAGCTATGTGATTTCAGGGAGTTCATGGAGTTAAGCTCAGTTGGAAATGAAGAAGATGAATGGATGTTACAGAATTAAGTAGATTTCCTGAAATGACAATGATGTTGCTGTCGTGGTGTTAATGATGTTCAGTTGTTGGTAGAAGTTAAATTGAGTTGCTTGTGACAAACATGAAGAAATTCATGGTGTTGCATGTATTTTGAGTTGGAAGAATTGTTGATTGGTTGAGATGGTGATTTAGATAGCTTGTTTGCTGAAGTTGGAGACTGAATGGATTGAGATGTGGTTGTAGTTTCGGTTTGACGTGGGTTACATGAGACAAGAGATGGTTAAATCTGCGAGTGTTGTGAATTGAATCTTACAACTGAAACAGAGATGGTGTTGAAGATGAACCTGGTTCAGATGAGGGTGTGAGCTATGAATGTGCAAGTGTGGTGTTGTTGGTAGTAGTTAAGTTGTTATTTGTCATTGGGAAATGCTCAGGAGTTACAGGAATGAAATATGAAGTATGGCTGGTTAATGAGATGGATTTGTACCTTCAGTTGAGAGCAATGACTTGATAGTGTTGATGCAGTTAGAACTGTGGTTGGAGTTATAGGAATTTGGAATATGCTGAAATATATATGAGGTGTTGATGTTTGAAGTTATACTTTTGAAGAATACTAGTATCGTAATGAGTTGCAGTTGAAGATTATGTATGAACTGTTGGATTCATTGTACAGAAGAATGAAACTGAAATTGGAACTGCAGGGGTTGAGGAATTGCTGGTGGAAGTGTAGCCAGGGATGAAGATGTTGCAGGGAGGATGTTCAAGACTCAAATGGATTAAGAAATTGATTGCAGTTGTTGCAGTTGAGCTGGATCAGTTCATTAGTCAGTCGCAGCTGTTGGAAATGAGATGTACTTAATAGCTAGTGGAGATATAAAGTAATAAATTAGTTGTATGATTGTAGTGTTGAATGTTGTAAGATAGGTTTTGAACTGTTAGTTTCACATAATCAACAAACTTAAGTGATTCAGACCTGTCAGCTGTCTAGTTAACTGATTTTCGGACTCAGCTGATCTGACTGAGTTAACTCACCGAGTTTCCCTGTCTTGACCGAGTTAGACCGTTGACCTGTCCTTGACTTCAGACGTTGACCATCAGTTGACCAGTGGACTGTTAGTGGATTCTTTTGGACCAGGCCTTAGATTAATGGGCTGGTTTGTTAGACTTGGGCTTAGAACTAGGTTCTTGTATTTGGCGATTTGGACCTCTTATTGACCGAATTAACCCTTGAATTGTTCTTCAAAGTTGTAGATATTCATAAGTTGTAGTTAATGAAATATAGAATATATCCTATTCAATTAGTAAACCTTAGATATGATAAAGTTAGATAATGAAAAGGTGTAGAACCATTAATGGATTTAGAACCAGTAGTTAGACTTGTTATGAATCTTGTATGAGCCTTTTGGATAATTTCTTAAATTGTTTGTGTGATTAACAGTTAATCTTTATTAAAAAGGATCGATTCATAAGATGAACCAGTGGATTGAGGATCTCGAGGTAGGCGAGGCTTGCCATCCAAAAATGTGGGAACTCTGTAACCTTCTTGTAATCATTAAGATTTCTTTGTCTGCGAGCATGATGAGTCCTTACTGTCGGTGTGCATGATTGCGTGTTCTTTGATGTACTATTCATGTATCTTTGTGTATGACGTATATGTTGTATATGTATGTACGATGTTTGCTTCGATGTATTGTTTGTGATATGCATTGTGAGATTTCCATGTGAGGAGTGTTTGTGTTTCCCCACGTATCTTAGCTAAGTTAAGTAAGGCGGTAAATCATCCGTCGATAATATTACCAAGTAGGACGGTAATTTATCCGTTTTAATAGTATTATAACTATTTCATAGTAGGGCGGTAATTCATCCGTTTTAGTAGTATTGCTTATTAATATAGTAGGGCGGTAACTCATTACCTAGTAGGGAGGTAATTCATCCGTTATAATATTATATATACTATTTTATTTGAGGGAAACCACTCATGTGCATATTATACTGGTTCTTCTAACAATCTGATCTTGATGGTAATATTCTGAATAATAGTTTGTATGTGAACTATGTGTGGATGATGTTATTATTATTGGTTAGGGTTGTTCTCGCGTCTTCTTCTCCAATGAGTTTGGAGAGGTTAGGATAACACTTGATTCTTGTTGCATGAATTGCTGAATGCTTAGATTCATTACTCTTCTTTCAATTTTTGTTCTTAGAACTGTGAATCATGTTAGTGATTACTTGGAAGTTATAATTTTTCATTGGGAACCCCTTTGGGATGATGTGATCACTCGTTTCCACTTCATTTTCAGTAACCATAAGCAATGGTACACATGAAGATATCCGTTTTCGTAGCTTAAAGCTTTTAGCGATGTTAGAGATGTTGAGAATCCTTTATATATATGTATTGCATATTTATTCTGTAAAACAACACATTAATATACTCATATCACTAGAGATATTTGTTATTTGTATAATATCAGAGAGTTTGGATTTTATTTTTAGCACTTTATGTAACTATGATTATTAGAATCGGTAATCTAGAATTGACTCTTCAATTAGGTTGTAATCCTATTAGCTAAGCAGGTTTAGTAATTAGGGCGTCACAATCTTGGTATCAGAGCTCACTATTAGATCTTATATGGGAGATAATAAAAATATCTAGTGCTTGTTGGTGAAGTAGATTAGTTTAGACTGGGATGGGATGTGAGATAAATCTTAATCACTAAAATCTATCAAGAACTGAAAGATTTATTTGATTGAATGATTGATTCGTTTTTTCTTGTTGTGTGTATATAGTATGAAGTAAAAAATATAGGTTAAACCAATATTATAGTCTAGAAGCTTCAATAGAAATTAGAGAATAATTAGTAAAAAATTGAGAGAACTTAGTCAATCCAGTTCTGGAGAAACGTGAGTTTAGTAATTCTGATAGATTCCAAATTCATTTTGAAACTTAGTTGAGTACTTTTACATATATTTAGAACCCTTAATTTATTGAAATAGAAAAATGATGTGAAGAACATAGACTTAATTATCTATTACTGCTTAAATCAGTATACCTGAGGTTGATAATTTTGATTGATATATTACAGATTCAAATATAAACTTTATTATAGAGTGTCTTCTAGTGTACTTAGAACTAGTTATCTGTTGAAATAGAATATGGTCTTTTGAACCTAGATCCACAAATGTTAGTTCTAGAAATCCATATAGGTTTGTACTTCATTTCATGTTATTTCGAACTCATCTGAAATGAGTTAATTTACGCGCGCTTCCCCTCAAGCTCATCAACGCTATTTGACTGGTTAAGAGACGATCAACAGATGATTTACTCGCTAATGACTCAATTAGTTAGTATAGATTTTAATTAATAGTAATTAATCTAACAACGATCTAGATACAAAATTAGTATCACTAGGTAGATCTCAAAAAGTTTGGAGGAATAGACTGCTCGCACGTGTCAATCGGAAACCGGACGAAGAAAATTTTATCATATTAATTAGAGGGGAAAAACAGTCATTTTGCAGACAACCGCCTTGGTTGCCCTTATCCACCTTCTGGGTGCCGTAATATTTTGTTCGGCCTTATCCCCTGTCGATTTGAGAAGATTAGCTCATTCTATTCTCTTATTCTTTTTCATTCTTCTTTCTTCTTCTCTTTCATTCTTCTCTGTTCTTTGTTCTTTCCTTCTTTCGGTCGTTTTCGTCGACGAAGCTAGCTTAATTTGATGTGAGTGTCATCAAAGTTTATTAGTTAGTTGTATGATGGAGAAGGTGATGGTGCTAAAATTGTTCGATCACAGAAAGAAGCAGAAAAGGGTAAGCTAAATTAGGTTCAAATTGATTGATGTTTATTTATGAAATTGTTCTGTGTTGATTGATTATAGAGTGGGTTTACTCTTAATTGAAGTATAAATGGACATATAGGTTTAATTTTAGTTTCATTGAGAATTAGGGTTTGTGTTATTCTTCCCCAAATTGGAGTTAGGGTTCCTGAATCGGGTAGTCCAGATGGATATGTTGAATTGAGTAGCAGTATTCGTATTTGAGTTGTTAATTTGGGGTTTTGAATCTGGTTTTGAGTTGTTTGAAATTGAGAAGCATTTTGGTGAGTGGAGGCAGGGATAATGAATCTGTGAATGGAGGTAGTAATTGACGGATAGAATGACATCCTAGGAAACTCAGTTATAATTTGGTGGAGCTAAGTGATTTCAGGGATTTCATGGAGTTAAGCTCAGTTGGAAATGAAGAAGATGAATGGATGTTACAGAATTAAGTAGATTTCCTGAAATGACAATGATGTTGCTGTCGTGGTGTTAATGATGTTCAGTTGTTGGTAGAAGCTAAATTGAGTTGCTTGTGACAAACATGAAGAAATTCATGGTGTTGCATGTATTTTGAGTTGGAAGAATTGTTGATTGGTTGATATGGTGATTTAGATAGCTTGTTTGCTGAAGCTGTAGACTGAATGGATTGAGATGTGGATGTAGTTTCGGTTTGATGTGGGTTACATGAGACAAGAGATGGTTAAATGTGTGAGTGTTGTGAAATGAATCTTACAACTGAAACAGAGATGGTGTTGAAGATGAAACTGGTTTAGATGAGGGTGTGAGCTATGAATGTGCAAGTGTGGTGTTGTTGGTAGTAGTTAAGTTGTTATTTGTCTTTGGGAAATGCTCAGGAGTTACAGGAATGAAATATGAAGTATGGATGGTTAATGAGATGGATTTGTACCTTCAGTTGAGAGCAAGGACTTGATAGTGTTGATGCAGTTAGAACTGTGGTTGGAGTTATAGGAATTTGGAATAAGCTGAAATGTATATGAGGTGTTGATATTTGAAGTTACACTTTTGAAGAATACTAGTATCATAATGAGTTGCAGTTGAAGATTATGTATGAACTGCTGGGATTCATTGTACATCAGAATGAAACTGGAATTGGAACTGCAGAGGTTGAGGAATTGCTGGTGGAAGTGTAGCCAGGGATGAAGATGTTGCAGGGACGATGTTCAAGACTCAAATGGATTAAGAGATTGATTGCAGTTGTTGCAGTTGAGCTGGATCAGTTCATTAGTTAGTCGCAGCTGTTGGAAATGAGATGTACTTAATAGCTAGTGGAGATATAAAGTAATAGATTAGTTGTATGTTTGATTGTAGTGTTGAATGTTGTAAGATAGGTTTTGAAATGTTAGTTTCACATAATCAACAAACTTAAGTGATTCAGACCTGTCAGCTGTCTAGTTAACTGGTTTTCTCACTCAGCTGATCTGACTGAGTTAACTCACCGAGTTTCCCTGTCTTGACCGAGTTAGACCGTTGACCTGTCCTTGACTTCAGACGTTGACCATCAGTTGACCAGTGGACTGTTAGTGGATTCTTTTGGACCAGGCCTTAGATTAATGGGCTGGTTTGTTAGACTTGGGCTTAGAACTAGTTTCAGTATTTGGCGATTTGGACCTCTTATGGATCGAAATAACCCTTGACTTGTTCTACAAAGTTGTAGATATTCATAAGTTGTAGTTAATGAACTATAGAATATATCCAATTCATTTAGTAAACCTTAGATATGCTAAATTTAGATAATAAAAAGGTGTAGAACCATAAATGGGTTTAGAACCAGTAGATAGACTTATTATGAATCTTGTATTAGCCTTTTGGCTAATTTCTTAGAATGTATGTGTGATTAACAGTTAGTCCTTATTAACAACAATCGATTCAGAGGATGAACCAGTGGATTGAGGATCTCGAGGTAGGCGAAGCTTGTCATCCAAAAATGTGGGAACTCTGTAACCTTCTTGTAATCATTAAGCTTCCTTTATCTGCAAGCATGATGAGTCCTTACTATCGGTGTGCATGATTGCGTGTTCTTTGATGTACTATTCATGTATCTTTGTGTATGACGTATATGTTGTATATGTATGTACGATGTTTGCTTCGATGTATTGTTTGTGATATGCATTGTGAGATTTCCCTGTGAGGAGTGTTTGTGTTTCCCCATGTATCTTAGCTAAGTTAAGTAAGGCGGTAAATCATCCGTCAACAATATTACCTAGTAGGGCGGTAATTCATCCGTTTTAATAGTATTACAAACTATTTCATAGTAGGGAGGTAATTCATCCGTTTTAGTAGTATTGCTTATTAATATAGTAGGGCAGTAACTCATCCGTTTGAATATTATCAAGTAGGGAGGTAATTCATCCGTTATGATATTATATATACTATTTTATTTGAGGGAAATCACTCGTGTGCATATTATACTTGTTCGTCTAACTTTCTGATCTTGATGGTAATATTCTGAATCATAGTTTGTATGGTCACTCTGTGTGGATGATGTTATTATTATTGGTTAGGGTTGTTCGCGCGTTGTCTTCTCCAATGAGTTTGGCGAGGTTAGGATAACACTTGCTTCTTGTTGCATGAATTGTTGAATGCTTAGATTCATTACTCTTCTTTCAATTTTTGTTCTTAGAACTGTGAATCATGTTAGTGATTACTTGGAAGTTATACTTTTCCATTGGGCATCCCTTTGGGATGATGTGCTCACTCGTTCCCACTTCAGTTTCAGTAATCAGAAGCAATGGTACGGATGAAGATATCCGTTTTCGTAGCTTAAAGCTTTTAGCGATGTTAGAGATGTTGAGAATCTTTTATATATATGTATTCCATATTTATTCTGTAAAACAACACATTAATATATTCATATCACTAGAGAGATTTGTCATTTGTATAGTATCAGAGAGTTTGGGTTTTGTTTTTAGCACTTTATGTAATTATGATTATTAGAATCGGTAATTTAGAATTGACTCTTCAATTAGGTTGTAATCCTATTAGCTAAGCAGGTTTAGTAATTGGGGCGTCACATTTATGGTGTCCATCAAGTTTTTTCTTTAGAATGTCTGGCAAGGTTTTATTGGTTGCCTCAGCCTGGCCATTGCTTTGAGGATAGAGTAGAGTTGACTTCCTACTTTGGATTTTGAATGCATTAAGCAGCATGGTAATGTTCTGTCCTTCGAATTGCTTCCCGTTGTCCGACACTAACTGCACCGATATCCCAAATCTACATATGATTTGTTCGAATATGAAGGAGAAGACGTCAGTGTCTCTGATTTTCTGTTCGCTCTGTCTTCGACCCACTTTGTGAAGTATAAGTTGCTACGATCAGAAACCTTCGTTGTTTGCTGCCTGGACGAGGGGTCCTACTATGGCTAGTCCCCATTTCGCGAAAGGCCAAACACTTAATACTGAGTTTAAGGTCCTTCCTGGTGCGTGAATACACTTCCCCTACCTTTGACATTCCTCGCATTTAGTCGCGATGTCCTTTGCATCTTCGTGCATGTGTGGCCAATAGTAACCCTGTCCTCTAGTTTTGAGAGCCAAAGATCTCGTTCCGCTATGATTCCCAGCGTCTCCATAATGTGTGGCTTTCATAATCTCAATGTCTTCTTCAGGTGATAGACATCTCAGGAGTGGCCCTTGAAAGGATCTTCTGTATAGTACTCCATCGCGTAAGCTTTTGAGTTTATGTGCCTCTAGTCTGTTGCGCGGAGTTTCTCCATCCTATAGATATTTGTGAATTTGGGTTCGCCAGTCGGTTTTTTCAACATTTTCAGCATTATCTTCCATGTCTATGATTTCTACAGCGCGCCCTCTGGTGTCTATTGACAGTTGCATTAAACTGTCAATGCGAATGAATCTGGTTTCGGGATTTACCATCATTGATGTGACAAATGTGAGGGCATCTGCATGTCGATTGTTAGTTCGACATATGTGTCTCCATATGATATTTGGGATGTGATCTGCATACTGCCTTTCTAGTTGCGAATACCGTTGTAACGCGAGATCATTAATTTTGTATCGCCCATCCATTTGGCGAGTAACTAGATGCGAATCACTAATAAGCTTGATGTCTTCCAGCCTCATTTCTACTGCTAGTCTCAACTCATGTATGACTGCCTCGTACTCAGCTTCGTTATTCGTAGTTTCATACTCCAATCTAAAACATTAGATTATTCTTTCCCCTACGGGTGAGACAAAGACGTTTCCTATCCCATTACCTTGACTGTTTAATGACCCATCTACGAATACTTCCCATCTTCTCGGGTTATATGATTTGAGTAGGTCTTCTGGTTCAAGGCGTTCTTCGTCAACATCCATCATTTCATTCACAGGATCATCTTCTTCTAGCGGGAATTCTGCGATGAAGTCAGCTATTACCCAGGACTTTGGTGAAGATAAGACTTCATAACTTAGTCCAAATTGCTCGATCTGTGCATTCCACCTTTCAATTCTTCCCACCCTTTTAGAGGACTTTTATACAGATTCGATGGGAGTTTTGGTCAGTACTTTGACTTTGTGCGCATGGAAGTAGATGTGAAGATTCTAAGTCGCATAAACTAGCGCGAGGAGTAGCTTTTCTATTATCGTGTAATTACATTCGGCAGAGTTGAAAGTTTTGCTTATGTAATAGATTGGTTTCTCTACCCCTTGATCCGATCGCAGCAATACCTCACTGAGGGTGTATGATGCTGTAGCGAGGTATATTAAAAACTCTTCGGCCGGCTCGGGTTTCTGCAGCATCGACAGGTTGGCCAAATAATCTTTTGTACTTTGTAGGGCGGCTTCGCATTCTTGCGAATTTTCTTTCTTTCTTTAAAATGTTGAAGAATTTTCTGCATTTGTTGGACGAACGCGATACGAATCTTCCTAATGACGCGATCAGTCCATTTAATTTTTGTACATCTTTGATGGAGGCTGGAGAGGGCATTTCGCGTATAGATTTTACCTTAATAGGATCAACTTGAATTCCTTCTTTTGAAACAATGTAGCCCAGGAATTTCCCGGATTCGACTTCATAAATACACTTTGTCGAATTTATCTTCATCTTTATCTTTCGCATTTGCTCGAATATTTCTTTTAGATCCTTCGCGTGATCAATTAATTTTTTACTCTTTACTAGCATGTCTTCCACGTAGATCGCCAAAGTGGTGGGTATCCATGGTTTGAACACTTCTTCTACCATCCGCTGGTAAGTGGCTCCAGTGTTTCGCAACCCAAATGGCATTCGGGTGTAGCAGTATATGAAAAATCGGGGGGCTAACAACCACACACAATAATTCGTTTGGAAATTTGTATGGACTAACTCCAATATACTTTCAAGAGAATCAACTAGACAGTCAGACTCAATCTTAAGAAAAGTATATCAAAGAGTTATATCTCAATTTCTCAATTCAATCTGCAATTAAAAAAATAGGGATTTGCGAGCCCGATTGAATATAAGATATAACTTGGACGGTATCAAAAACCAATACCCAAGTGTCAATCAATTTTATTAACAACCCAAAGGTCGGATTCACAATTGGTTGAACTTACGTACAACCTGTGACATTTCAATTATATAAAAAATATAATGCGGAAAAGAAATAACAGAGACCAGAATTTTGTTAACGAGGAAACCGTAAATGAAGAAAAATCCCGGGACCTAGTCCAAAATAAACACACACTGATTATAAGTTGTTGCACCAATTTCCTACTACCTATTCGGACTAGAAGTAATACCTTCTTCAGCAGAAACTCCTAGCACAACACCGATTGTCTTTAGGAATTCTTCTCGTAAATCTTCTAGAAGAACCCAAGGCTCTCTTTAGAAGATACAAAAACACGATTGATACGATTCGATTTTTGTATGCACACAACACCGATTTGATTTCCCTTTAGATGTAAATCAAGGTTTTGGAAATCTTGTGTTTATTTTGATTTCCCTAGGATTTATGATCAACAACTCTTGAATGGTTTTATATCAGAAGAGAAAACCTTAGAATAGACAAGAGGTGAAAAACCTAGATTACAAGTTGTATAATCAATCACGAAGATTAATCCAACTCGGTTTTGTGATCCCCAATACAAAGACTTTTATATCACTCTTGTTCACGAAGAACAGAAGACATGGAAAACAACCTTATGAGCTTTACACCAATTTTCCAAAGGGGATGAAAACATGTAGCACTCATGAACCCTTTATTTATATTGAATAAGGTAGCTTGAAATCTAAGCTACGGTTTAGGCTTTTTTTCTTTTTTCAAGACTCTCCTAAATATGGGAGTCTTTCCTAAGTTACAACTCTTGCCAAAATAATTAAATAAATAATTAATTAGCAAATGTTGTATTTATGTGAATAAATCACATTTTAACTTAGGAAGGAATCACAAACACTTTAATATGGTAATCAAATATGTTTGGATTAAAAGCCAACTTGCCTAGATAAGGAAACATCACCAATTTGACTAAAAAAGACTTCTTGTCACGTAATTGGGCCCAAGTCCGTTAATCGTTACAAGCAGTCCATGGATTGTTTCCTACTAACGAACTGTAACAGTTACAGCAACACTTATAACTGTTACTTTAATAAATCACTCATAACTTCATCGTTATAACTCGGAATTAAGTGATTCTTGGCCCTTGAATTTGTAAGCTCATTCACTATAACATGAGTACCTTTCCAGGGATAAAGGTTATTGTAATAAAAGTCGTAGCTCAAATAACCTCGAGTATATATATATATAAATGTATATTTACCGTCATAGGAATTGTTCCATAGAGTGAGCATATGTTTGGATAGATTAGAAAGGTATAATTGAACAAGAATCCAAATGAAATCAATTAAATCATACCTTTGTTGATGAAGTCCTTGTTTATGTCTTCTTGTAATCTTCAGTCTTCATCCTTAAGAGTAGTTCTTCTTAGACCTAATCTAGTCTGAAACTATATATAGTATACTAAATCAAGAATGCGTTTTGGAAACTAAATTTGACAACTAGCTTCACATACCAACGCCAGTGGGTTCAACCAAGCAATTCTCTAACAATCTCCCCCTTTGTCAATTTTAGTGACAAAACCATTTTACATATGGATTTAAACAAATAAAAGCATTACAGCTCCAAAATCCAAAATGCTTGATTTCCTTGGTTCTTCAACTATGCATGTGTTCATCCTGTACTTGTTGAAGATCCATCATAGTATTATTGCATAATATCAAAGTTCAATTGTATCACAACTTTGACAATAATACTACAGTGATACATATCACTCCCCCTTAGTCAATACTTCATCTCACAATGAAAACCACTCCCCCTTACATAATGATCCGTAAACCATATGTATATGTAGTGTGAACTACAAAATAATTCTCCCCCTTTTTGTCGATAAAAATTGGGAAGGGTACGAAAACTGGTGGGATCCTAATGAAATTTTCATAGAGGAACTTCTTGACCAAAAGAAAAACATATCAACTTTACTTTAGATGATATCACAGAGTCGAAACTTAGTGTCTTCATCAAGGAGTTTATTAACCCCTACATGTTCCACAACCGCTTCTCCCCTCAAAGATATAACAATTAAGCACAAGTTCAATTAAGAGCTCTCCCCCATAAGATATCATTCCCGAAAGAACAAAAAGAGTGACCTTACTCCAGATATAAGGATTTATATATTGGATTTTAGAAACCCCACAAGGAGATACGAACTAAGAACCAATCATTGAAAGTCTCTCATGAGATCGTGTTACCAAACAATAGATCTATCTCATGGTAATAATACACAATATGTAATCATGAAGATCAAGTATTGTGATCATCTTTTCTAAGATACAAACTTGTATAAACAAGAATTGATATGCTTAGAAGGAAGAATAACCCTTTCCATAAGGATTTACACCAAGAATGGTTACCATAAGAGTATGAAAAAGATTCTTTGACAATAAAAACCAACATCCAATGGTTTTTATTATTGCTTCTAACCTGTTATGCTTAAGAATTTTAATCACAAATCAAGTTAGGTAATTAAGAATCATACGCGTGGTATTTAACCATATTCATCTTAACCATAACTAGTTCAAATGACTCAAATGAACTAGTTAGAGAGTTGTTCCACTAGTGGAAAAAGGTCGTTTTAAGATAGTTGAAAAGTGTCGTATTAGCGATATATATGACATTTTCGAAATGTTGTTGAAAGTGTCGTAGATTCAGTGTCTTTTCCTAAAACGACACTTTTAGGTTGACTTTAATTTACGATACTTTTTTGATGTAGCTAGGTCCGACACCTGTGTTGTGTCGTAGATTTAGTTTATAGTTAAATAAAAAAAGGATCAGATCAGGCTGACTGCAGCCTGACTGGGCTGAAATAATTCTGATTCAAACTCGATTACACTGAATTCAAATGAGCATTCATAACTAAAATGAAACACAAATAATAAAATCTAATTCATCCATACAAAATGACCATCCCATTACATTAAATTTGTATATTCATATTTTTTGTTCAAAATCATGCAAAAAAAGGATTCAATTCCTGGATTGACACCAATGTGAGTCCTGAATAATAAGTTCAAGGTTACTTAAAGAGAAGGTACTATAAGTCCCAACAAGAACAAGGTTTCTAAATTTCTAAAGACAAGTTCTAACCAGCAAAATGATAAATCGCCTGTTAAGGGACTAAGGCCACGCACTTCCGATTGGTGCACCTGCACCAAAAATAAGATTTCAACATTAACTAACCAAAACAAACTTGGAAAATATGATGGAATTTGAAACAACCGTAAGCTCATAACAGTCAAAGCTTCAATCACAATCAAAAATTTTAATTTGTAGTTACTCGTGAACTATACTTCACACCATTGGATAAAAGACGAGACAACATGAGATGCAAGCTAGTCAATTTCCAACAGAAACTACAGACAAATATTTCTCTATCAACATTCACGCCTAGATGCTCTGACAGAAACCATGGTCCATTGTAAGCATGGCATAACCCATATTGGTGTGGTAAAAGGTATACAAAATGGAATCATTTTCTTATACGACAACCTTATAGCTTTAATCTCAAGGGACAATAATTAAATGTACAAGGAATATTTAAGCTCACCTTCATGCCACCCATTGCAGAGCCATTCATAACGCCACATTTATCTTGATCCAACTCATTAAGGATATTTTGTCATCACAACATGCCCCTAGGAAATTTAGCCCACAATAAGAATGTAAATCATCAAATGTTGTGCCTAGCCGCATCTGACACAAATGGGGAAAAAAATAGCGCTAAAACTCATAATGAGGATAGGAGCTAGAGAAGTTCAAATGCATCTTAGAAGACATATCACCTTACGTGCAAAGTAACTACGGAGCCAATCTGTAATTGCTGCATCAACGAATATGCTTGCCGCAGTTGCTGTCGTAGATGTTGCAGGCACAGGCAGTAGCCATGGTACTTCTCCAAATGCAGGTTTCCCTATTGTTCACAACTTTCGAATTTAATTGCATAGATCCAGGTTGCCCTGTGAAACTTCGAGGAATAGCACCAGATCCTTAGCATCGGAAGCGCAGCTTGCAGCACATAAGAATACTTGAAGGTTATTGTGATAAGAAACGATTTGTTTCTTAACCAACGGCCAGCAACTCAAGCTCAAAAGGTCATGATTCAAAGAAATCAATAAACTAAGGGGTAGCAATTTGCTTAATAATTTTCTTGTTATCATTAATCAACTAATAAAGCCTATTTATAGGCTACATTACTTGGAAAATAAGAAACCAATACTAGTCCTAAAATAGTATTCTAAACAAATATAAACTCTAAATAAAATAGTTAAATACTTAAAATATAATAAAATACCTAAATAAATGTATTATCCCTAATAATAAATAATTTATGCTTATCCAATGCCTTGTGCCTCCATTGGACTTATGTGCTCGTTGCGCCCTTCACTGGCTAACCAGGGTGGCTTCCACAATCTTGAGAGACTTGACCCGTATAAGTGATCATATATGTCAAATATGCCCGAGTGACGTATGGGGTCAACAACGTTGACATGTTCCATAAAACGTGATTTTATCATTCCACCCTCCTTAAATTGGACTTTGCCCACAAAGTCCTCTACGCATACCAATACTAGCTCCACATATGCTCTTACTATTCCACCCTCCTTAAATAAGACCTTACCCCCAAGGTCTGATTTTGACGCACCTATAATTTGGTTTTCATCGTCGACAACTTCCGAAGGAACATTGACGATATCAAGAAAATTAATCTCACTGGGTTTTGGCATCTCAATAGTGAAATAATCAGATGTAGTTGCAACAGGTTGTGGCTTCAAGACTTTAGCTCTTTGATGCTCCTTGAACTCTTGGAAAGAAGACTTCCAATATTCGCGGCTTTCATCTAGATTTTGTTGCAAATTAGCTAATGCAAGAGTTGGATCCTCGCTTCCAAAACGCTTCAATAAAACAAAGCAAAAATTCTTCCAAGATCCAGAAATATAATCTTGTATCATTTGAGTGGACTGCCGATAAGATGATCACTAGCTACCTTCACAAAGTCTTCCAACGGAATTTTACGGTACTCAAAAACTAATTGTGCTTGAAATAACCAACCTTGGGTATCTCTTCCGTCAAATTGTTGGCATAACAACTTTTTTGTGTTGCTGGACCCGTACATAATGGATTAACGGGAAACTGGTAATATCGTTGAGTTTGGTTGATTGTTGGGATTTAATTAAATTTTGATATGCGTGTGCTGACCTAATAACTAAAGATGATGACGTGTGTAAGGTGAATGGATGAATATGGTTTAGAATTAAGATGAAGTGCGTACTGGTTGGTACCTATGCAAATATGGATGGTTATAAACTACTGGGACTCGATATGGTTTAACTTTTGGAAATTGATATGGACGGCGGTGATAAGGAGTTATGAACCTAGGGTTTACTAAGTGATTGTGATTATATGAGGTGATATGAAACTAAAGATGATTTATCTTAAAAAGGGCTTCAATGGTATAATGAGTGGCGGTGATATATATATATATATGATGATGCTTGACTGTTATGCATGTATGACAGTTGAACCGAGAAGTAAACCTCAACTAAAAACTCACCCAACAATAACTCGTAACATCTGAAACGTAATGACACTTTGGATCCACGCAGCAACTAGCACAGAGAAAGATCTTGATGATGCTAAATATCAATACCGACTGTTGTCGCAATTTGTTGGAGGCGAACAGTATTTCCACGTTTTTCTTTTTTTGTTTTGTGAATACGATGAGGATGGGGTGAACAGTATTTCCACGTTTTTCTTTTTTTGTTTTGTGAATACGATGAGGATGGGGTGATGGATGATTTTCGTGGTTGATGGTGATTGTGGTTCTGAAGTTGGGATAGGAACGACCTTGCTCTGATACCAATCGATAAGAAACGATTTGTTTTTTTAACCGACGGCCAGCAGCTCAAGCTCAAAAGGTCGTGATTCAAAGAAATAAATAAATCAAGGGATAGCAATTTGCTTAATAATTTTTTTGTTATCATTAACCAATTAATAAGGCCTCTTTATAGGCTACATTACTTGGAAAATAAGAAAACAATACTACTTATAAAATAGTATTCTAAACAAATATAAACTCTAAATAAAATAGTTAAATACTTAAAATATAATAAAATACCTAAATAAATGTATTATCCCTAATAATAAATAATTTATGCTTATCCAATGCCTTGTGCCTCCATTGGACTTATGTGCTCGTTGCGCCCTTCACTGGCTAACCAGGGTGGCTTCCACAATCTTGAGAGACTTGATCCGTATAACTGATCACATATGCCAAATACGCCCGAGTGACGTATGGGGTCAACAACGTTGACATGTTCCATAAAACGTGATCTTATCATATTGCTGACTAGAAAAAAAAAAACAGGTGAGATGAACTTAGAGCAGAGATTTTCATGAGAACTTACTAATAAAAGTGTTTGTATCTCACCCTTCTTCATGCCCAAACTTTGTTAGTGGTAGTGCAGATTACAGTATTAGGTAACCATGCACCTAATGGTGCTTGTGAAGCAGGAGCATGGCCTGAATTTGCACTAACAACACTACCAAAGAAGATCTTTTCCGTAAGTGTTAGATCATGCACCCTTTTAAGAGCGCACCTGCAAATTGATCACACGACTATCTCAGACAACTTTCATAGAATTTCCAGCTTCTTCGAAATTCAAAATTTAATTACAGATAATAGAAGAGTACCTAATAGTTACTGATCCGAGCTTAGTGTCCCACAGTTGATTATACGCTACCAAAAAATCCACCCATTGGTGGACGTGCATCACCAATAATACATACATCTTTGTTTCCTGTGTATGCAGAACCATAGACACCATTAGATCATTTTAATGTGCGGCACATTATACACAGGTTAACAAGGTAAAGATATAAGCCACTGAATCTTAGCCAACTAGATCATTTTAATGTACAACGTACGCAGGTTAAACAAGTTAAATATATAAGCCACTGAATCTTCCCTTTGTGTTTAATTTCTGGAAGTGTCAGAATTGCTCTTCTATATGTTGGCTATTGTCCCATTATTTTAGAGGATTTGTGAAGACTAAAGACCAACTGCCCTGCGCTCATTTGAAAAACATAAAGAGGAATATAGAACAACCCACAAGATTTTATTGCAGACAAATAACTCAAGCCCTCACTGAAATCAAAAGTTCACGAGTACTGACGAAAGTCAAGAAAACTGAAACTGCGGTATGACAGACCAGCCACTACGAAACTAAACTATCAAATTAGCAATACCAAAATTTTATTCGTCTATGTCGCTATGTACCTCATCATTCTCATATATGCGTACAAGAAGAAACAAAGGAAGTCCAATAAGCATATCAAGTTTAGCTGGGTTGTTTTCTACGCCTTCGTGGTGCTTTTGCTCACTTTGGGCTTAAACTCTGTAAGCCATGGAAAAGTTTGGCAACTAGAATGTTGAGTGACGTTGTCAAAAAGAACAAAAGTTGGGCTTAAACTCTGTAAGCCATGTACTCTACTGGATTCTTCAACTTTGATCCCTTACTCACTGCAGTTTAAAGCTACATTTGCACCCAACTAAATTACTACAACAGGACAACAGTTGAGAGTTGAAGGATACAAAAGAAACGTAAGAGATGTTGAGAGTTGACGCGTAGGCTCAGTGGCTTCAGAACTGTCAAGGGGCAGGTCTAAGCCTATGCCACGAATCAAAAAAAAAAAAAGAATTAGTTCTTCAAAAAAGAATGCGTCGAAAAATAATTCCAAGATTAGTTCATATTCATGTAATGCACATCACACAATAGTAAGTGGTAAACAAGTTACTAAAGTATATGAGCCTGCAGGTTCCAGATATAAGCAGAGTTTAAAACCAAAACACACCAAGCATGTGATAAAAGCTATAAATTGTCTGAACTGCAAAGCTACAATGTTAACTACCAATATGAAGTAATTGCAACAGATTAGCATCAAAGGACCTGTTGCTTGACATAAAGATAGAGGACTTATATTCTCCTTTAATAGGATAAAGATTGGATCATAGTTCAAATGCACAAACCAGCTTAAAAACATGAATTACTAAACCAAGATACTACATTAAAATCAACTAACAACTTCATTCAATAAATTAATCCATGAAATAATATTCCCCTGCTTACTTTGGTGGTATACCCCATCTTCACTTTGAAGGAATAATCAATTCCTCAAGAAAAAAATTCTTTCCATCTTCATTTCCTGAATATGCCAAACCATGGACACCATTAGACATAACTCTCCAACATCTCTCAGTGAACAAGTCAAAAGACAAACTACATGAAACACAATTAGATAACAGAAAGATTACTTACCATCTCTGGAGATGTTGATGCATAAACATACATAAGCTGCAGAAAAACAAAAACAAAGCCAAAATTAAAATAGGATCTAATCTTGACATGATATGGTGTTATCAGTCTCTTTAAGGAAAAAAAAATATAAACGTGAACAGATCTTACTGTAACATGAGATTGAAAGATAAAGAAAAACACAAACCTGACAGGGTTATCAGTTTCATACGGATCCGATTAGTGATGGATCTGCTTTATCTAATCTTTTCACCGAGGTTCTTCTTGATCATAAATGACATATAGGAAGGCTGTAAAATGTAAAAATCAAAATCAAATTAATCACTGAAGTAAAACCTAGAAACCAATACAGCCAGATGTGATTATACAGTAACAAAATTCAAAACTCAATCAACTAAATTGAAATTATAAACAAACCCATGCATCAAAACTCCATGATATCCAATAAAGAAACATAAAAATTGCATATTCTCAAAGAAATTTTACTCGATAAGAAAAAGCCGGACTCACAAAATCCCTAGAAAAAAAACGAATTAGGGTAGAGAAAAAACGAATTGGGGTTTTTACACACTGCACCTGTACTTGATAAACTCATCTCATTGGATTGGATAAATTTCAAATGTAAAAATAGAGAAAATAGTTTATTTTGCTAGAGTTTATGAAGGGGAAAATCACATATCTAGGGCTGCAAACGAATTTTAGGTTAGTGAAGATTGAGTTTGATCTCTGAAAGATGGGTTTTGATCTATAGATAAGTCTTCAGAGAAATAGCTTCTGAGTTTTTGATAGATTTCGTTGGGTTTCAACAGATCTAGGATTAGCAGAAGAAGAGGGAGAGAATGAAGAAATAAAACGGGAGAGAGAGAAAGTCAAAGGAAAAAATGGGAAGTGATAAGGTTTGTTTATCTAGTCAAATAGTAGGGAGAAGACTGAGTCTTCCTATCCAGCCATCCATCAAAAAGAAGAGTAATCTTAACCATACAATAAAATATAATTATAATAGAAACAATAGTATATGCAATGTCGTTATATTAGTCAACGAATGTCTTGACACAGCCACGTCTTGACTTTAGTCAGCCACAAAGTAAGAAGTGCCGTTGTCTAAGTCAACAAAGGTCCCAACAAAACGATAATTTGACTTTAGTCAACCACATTTTCTCTGTCTAGTTAAATCCTAATATTTAATTTGTGTCGTTTCATTATATCTCAGATAGCCCATTTTCCACTAGTGTTCAATTCCAAGGAAATCTTCTGTAACTACACAAGACACAATTGAAGCAAAAACGATTTGATTCACTCGAATCGATTCATGAAGTTTATAGCCATGGTTTGCAATTTGCATTCCTTAGTTTATAAAAATATAAGTTCACAAAAGATCGTCTTTAGATATAACCAACTCAAGTTCGCAGACTAGGTTCGCGGACTTAAGTTCCCGGACGGAGTTCAGAAACTCCAGCAGAATTTCTCGGGTCGAGAACTTATACATATATGTGTTTCCACAACAATGCTTATATCCTCGGGTCGGACTGGGTTCACGGACTTAGCTCACGCCACAATTCCGGTTCTCTTGATCAACAAAGTTCGCAAACTTCGGTTCAAGGAATAAGGACTTATACATATATGTGTTTCCACAACAATGCTTATATCCTCCAATGGTTATATAATCTAAACTCTCATTTCAATCATTGAAACATTCTTAGAGGACGTTGATATTCTATAGTTGTTATTCACAAACTATTTTCCGTCAAAGTAAGCAATTTTCAAAGTGATTGAAACTTGTCATGACTTTCGTCACTGGGTAAAGATGAACTTGGCTAAAGTGAAAGCTTACCAACACATATTTCGAGAAATAAATAAGCGAGATAGACTCAGCTCGAAACAATAAATTGTTCCATATCCTCAAAAATTACCCAACACAATATGTGCGCCCAAATTCTTTTGCAATCCTCACCGCATTTACTAGGGCTTCTTGGTGAGGATGCATTTTCAATACAATCAGGTTGTGTTGATGTGAACAAAATCTTGCTCACGACAGGTATTCGAAACAAAATCATGCACGGACTCTAGGAATTTAACAACTTCATGGAAACTTTCAATAATTGTTTCATACCTTTTTTAAGATGTATTCCCTTGTCGAACTCTTGTCTGGGAGATCCTTATTAATAGTACTCGTTGCTTTATCGATCTTCTTTGGTACCCATTTCTGAGTAGCTTTTGGAGCAACGTATTTCTTTTTCTACCCAATATAATTATGAAATTGCTTGGAGGGAATACTAGAAGAACTGAAATTATGAGACTCAGTTTTTCTCCAATTTGGAACATCAGATCTTGTCATCTTAATAGAATCAGATCTGGTTTTATCTCGTTTAAGATATCCGCAATTCCTCTGCAAATGACCTGGCTTTCCACAATAAAAACAATGTTTAGTAGAATGGAAAAAGTTATGTTTAGAGTTACCTGAATGAGTATGCGCTTGCTTTGGAGCTTGACAGAATTTCTTCTTTTCGTCATCGGCAGTTGGTAGAGATACTTTACTTTTGTCAACCGTGGAAAGTTTGGTTTAGAAGAATCTTTAGCTTTGACAAATTTTACCTCTTTGCAAATACCAGGAGCGTCTATTCCTTCATAGCCCAATCCTCGTGTATCACGATGAATTATACATGCTCCCAATATCGAGGTTAATTTTTCTGAGCTGCTATTTCTAGACAAACTCTCTTTTAAGCTCGAGTTTTCTTCTTCCAAACTTTTGACCTTTTCGAGTGCAATAACTAGATCATTCTTGGATGATTCATATTTAACACTGAGATTTTCTCGTTCCGAAACAAATAACAAGTTCATCTCAATATTCTCCAAGTTATCTACCTTTGCTTGAAGAGTAATTCACCGATCTCGACCTTCGGCAATTTCTTCTTTAACCTTTCGTATTTCGTTGAGATAATCTCTTGCACAACTAGAATCAAGTTGGTCTTGCAAGTCTTTATTCCGACTACGAAGTCTGTCATATTTAACTTTCCCACTGAAAATGGTGCTTTCAGTTTCCGAGAGTTTCTGAAGACATTCTTTAAGAAGATTATTAGCAACTGGATCAACATGGAACACTTCTTCATCAGAATCAGAATCAGTATCCGAAAGAATTTTTTCAGACGCTAATGCAACCTCGCCTGCGTACTCTTGGGGATTATAATATTCAGGTCCATCATCAAGAGTAGGCAAAGCAGCTGCATATGCCGATTGTCTACGGCTCCAGCTAGGACATACTGAAGACAAGAGCCCGAAACCACGAAAATTATAGCATTGTACATCATCATTAGGAGATGTTGTAACTTTAGTAAAACTCTTTTTCCTATCTCTCAAGAATTTTCTAAATTTTCGTGAAGTAACATCCTTAGTATCTGGCAAACCAGATTTATCCTTAGAGGATTCAGAATTGTATGGATCTTTAAGAGAAATCACCTCTTTTCTAGATGCGTGTTCATTGTCAAAGATCTTTAACTTTCCAACAAGAGTATTTCTGGAGAGTGTAGAAAGATCGTTTGCTTTTTCAATGGCATGTTTCTTAGACTCGTGTCTTGATGGTAGAGACCTGAGAATTTTCATCACAATGTCCTTTTCAGGAATAGTCTTACCCAATGCAAAAGATGCATTAACAATTTCAGACACTTTGTGATTAAACTCATCAAAGGTTTCATCATCAGGCATGCGAAGGTTTTCCCAGTCAGAAGCTAGATTTTGAAGCCTTGCTTCTTTCTCTGCGGCAATTCCTTCGAATACGGTTTCTAAGATACCCCAAGCATATTTAGACTTATTACACTTAGTCACGTGGTGCTGAAGATCTGGGGTAATGGCATGGATGATAGCATTTAATCCATCAGAATTTCGCTTTGCAGCAAGAATCTCAAGATCATCGTAATCACCAATATCCTTTGCAACAGTTACACCGTCTACTGTAACTAATGGAGGATTATAGCCATTAACAATACAAACCCATGATTGAAAATCTCGCGCTTGAATAAAAGAGCGCATAACAATTTTCCACCATAAATAGTTCGTGTCATCGAAGACTGGAGGTACGTGTATAGAGATAGCACTTCTATCCATAGAATCAGATTGCTACAAACACAGACTTATGAGGTCTTAGCGTGTTTGCCTGCTCTGATACCAATTGAAAAAGCGGGGGGTCTAACTACCACACCCAATAATTCGTTTGGCAATCTGTATGGACTAAATCCAATATACTTTCAAGAGAATCAACTAGACAGTCAGACTCAATCTTAAGAAAAGTATATCAAAGAGTTATATCTCAATTTCTCAATTCAATCTGCGATCAAACAAATAGGGATTTGCGAGCCCGATTGAATATAAGAAATAACTTGTACGGTATCAAAAACCAATATCCAAGTGTCAATCAATTTTATCAACAACCCAAAGGTAGGATTCACAATTGATTGACCTTACGTACAACCTGTGATATTTCAATTATATAAAAAAATATAATGCAGAAAAGAAGTAACACAGACACCAGAATTTTATTAACGAGGAAACCGCAAATGTAGAAAAACCCAGGGACCTAGTCCAGAATAAACACACACTGATTATAAGTTGTTACACCAATTTCCTACTACCTATTCGGACTAGATGTAATACCTTCTTCAGCAAAAACTCCTAGCACGACACCGATTGTCTTTAGGAATTCTTCTCGTAAATATTCTAGCAGAACCCAAGGCTCTCTTTAGAAGATACAACAACATGATTGATACAATTCGATTTTTGTATGCACAAAACACAGATTTGATTTCCCTTTAGATGTAAATCAAGGTTTTGGAAATCTTGTGTTTATTTTGATAAAAACAATTACTAGGTAAAAGTAATATCAAAACAAACTTGTAGATTAGGGTTTTAAGTTACAATCAGTATACATACACACAAGGAGTCCATGAACCTGATTTTCGTAAGTGAACTTGGGCGATTCCAAAGACTAATTTCCAAGTTAAGAAAACCCTAATAATCCTACAACAAGAACAACTAGAATAAATCTAGAGATATCTTGTTTAAAACTTCTTAAGGATTTTTACGAGATACCTTAATTGAATTTTTTTTTCTAGCTTCCGATTTCGACTAACAAGTGTTGGTATATGATCGGAAACTGAAATCTATAAAAACCTAGGAATTATGATCAACAACTCTTGAATGGTTTTATATCAGAAGAGAAAACTTTAGAATAGACAAGAGGTGAAAAACCTAGATTACAAGTTGTACAATCAATCACGAAGATTAATCCAACTCGGCTTTGTGATCCCCAATACAAAGACTTTTATCTCACTCTTGTTCACGAAGAACAAAAGACATAGAAAACAACCTTATGAGCTTTACACCAATTTTCCAAAGGGGATGAAAATATGTAGCACTCACATGAACCCTTTATTTATAGTGAATAAGGTAGCTTGAAATCTAAGGTAGGGTTTAGGCTATTTTCCTTTTTTCAAGACTCTCCTAATTATGGGAGTCTTTCCTAAGTTACAACTCTTGCCAAAATAATTAAATAAATAGCAAATATTGTATTTATGTGAATAAATTACATGTTAAGTTAGGAAGGAATCACAAACACTTTAATATGGTAATCAAATATGTTTGGATTAAAAGCCAACTTTCCTAGATAAGGAAATATCACCAATTTTACTAAAAAAGACTTCTAGTCACGTAATTGGGCCCAAGTCCGTGAACCGTTACAAGCAGTCCATGGATTGTTTCTACTAACGAACTGTAACAGTTACAACAACACTTATAATTGTTACTTTAATAAATCACTCATAACTTCATCGTTATAACTCGGAATTGAGTGATTCTTGGCTCGTTGAATTTGTAATGTCATTCACTATAACATGAGAACCTTTCCAGGGATAAAGGTTATTGTAACAAAAGTCGTAGCTCAAATAACCTCGAGTATATATACATCAATGTACATTTACTATCATAGGAATTGTTCTATAGAGTGAGCATTTGTTTGGATAGATTAGAAAGGTAGAATTGAACAAGAATCCAAATGAAATCAATTAAATCATACCTTTGTTGATGAAGTCCTTGTTGATGTCTTCTTGTAATCTTCAGTCTTCATCCTTAAGAGTAGTTCTTCTTGGACCTAATCTAGTCCGAAACTATATATAGTATACTAAATCAAGATTGTGTTTTGGCAACTAAATTTGACAACTAGATTGACATACCAACGCTAGTGGGTTCAACCAAGCAATGATCTAACAATATAGGCCTCTTGGCGCGAAGAATGTTGTGTTCTCCTGGTCCTCTTCTGTTAAAGGTATCTGCTTGTACCCCGAATAGCCATCCATCAGTGATATTCTTTCGTACCCGGTAACATATTCTACAGTCTAGGGGATATCTGGCATTGGGTAGCTATCCTTCGGACATGCTTTGTTTAGATCGGTGAAATCGATGCAAATACTAATTTTCTTATTCTTTTTAGGGACTATCACCATGTTTGCGACCCATTCTGCATCTTTTGCTGGTCTAATGATCCCTTAGTCGATCATTTTCTGTAGTTTGGCCTCAATTTGCTCGTGATACCCTTTTGTTATCTTTCGTATCCTTTTTCTAACTGGATTCAATGCTGGGTTGATGGCTAGTCTGTGACAGGACAAAGAAGGATCTATACTGGGCATCTCGCCCATACTATATGCGAAGATGTCGCAGTAGATTTTTATCAGCTGTATGAGGTTCTTTTCTTCCTCTTCCTCCATTATGGTTCCTATCTTTATCATCTTTGGTTAATCCTATGTTCCCAGATTGATATCCTTTGTAGGCTCTTCGGCTGTGAAATTTGGTGTGGGTTCTCCTTGTGGCGTTGGTTCCTTATCTGGTGTATGTGATCTCCTTCTTTTTCAGGGATTTCGCTAGGGACTCCCTTGACTTCAGTCGCTCTTTCTCTTTCTTAGTTTCTTTCGCCCTCTTCTTCCTATCCTTCTTTCTTTGTTTTCGCCCTTTTTGATATCGCACGTTAAGGTCTTGACACTTCTTCGACAGCATGATATCTCCTTTGATTTCCCTTATGCCATTAACATGAAAGCAAATACATTGGTGGAAAGTGGATGCAATTCCTCTGATTCCGTGTATCCAAGGACTCCCAATAATCGCGTTATATGGGGTGTTCACATCCACGACGCTAAGTGTTACAATTGTTTCTAGCGAGTTCACAGGTATTGTTACCGCGATTTCTCCTTTTGGTTTTGTCGCTACGCCATTAAACCCGAAGATATAGTATTCTGCTGGTGTGGGATTTGAGTCGTTGTAACCCATTGCTTTGAATGTGTGATAGAATAACACATCCACCGAGCTTCCACTGTTCACTAGGATCTTATCGATTGCCATAGGAGGTATCACTCTGTCCCCATCTCTGCGATATGATTGTATTATCAAGGTTACAATGTAGTTTTCCTCATTTGGTTCTCCATCTCCTGGGGCATCCTCAACATAGAATGTGATTGGATGCCTTTGCCAAACCTACAAGGGTGCGTTCTTCTCTTTGGGATATATCTCTGCCTCGTTGTAGTCGCGTTTGTAGACTCGCCTTATTAATTTGTCGTGAAATGCTTTGACATCTTTCGAGGTTGATACTATGACATTACATTGCTGACGTCCTTCATCATTTCTTCTTATCCAAACCCGGCGTTGAGTTTCTTTTCTCCAGTTCTCACAGCGGTTAATTCGCGCTGCTCTTCTTGTGTTTAGTTGTTTTCTTTCTTCCCGCCTTCGCGCGTCATTCCATTTTTGGTCATTTAGTCGCGCTTCTCTCTGCTCCCTTTCAGCAATTTCCTTTGCTCTACGATATCTCTTATAGCTTTATCCATACTCTATCTCCAATTAGTATTCTCACACCTTTCTCTTCAGGTTGTGGTTTTCTATCCATACTCGCCCATACTTGACTGCCAGGTTCACCCTTTCTGCGATTAGTGTTTTTTCTCTTTCTTTCCATTGCGCGAGTTTTCTCTCATGTTCTCGCACAGTGATGCTAGCTTCTTCTCGTTTGTTTGGGTTTTCAGCTCGGCCAAATTCTTTCTTATCGCTTTTTCCGATCCACTGCATATTTCTAGCGACAGATGATATCTTGGTCATTTCTTCACTTCTTTCTACGTCAGTTCTTCTTTTTTGTGTTTCCATTTAAGTTTCTACTTTGTGATACAACTCATGTCGTTCTGTTTCCTGAGAGATCTGGTCAAAAACCGTCAACACGAAGAGTTCTCCTTGGGGTTCTGGAAATGGGGAGATTTTAGAAATACTTTTCTTAGTAAGGTGAAGGGCACATGCTTTCTTGTGTACCGTCTATTCATAGTGTAACAGATGTTGCAAACTTTCAGAATGATGATGTCTTTAATCGATCAGTGGACTTCCCATGGTGGAAAAAAAATGATGTTAGTAAAAACAGTAAACAATCTTGGACAGATGATGATTTCTAGCTAAATACTAGCAGGTGAGGATAAATCCTCCCTGTTTCTAGCTCCAAAATGTAGTTGCGGAAAATCCCACAACTACACGCGATGAGATGATACGAAAACAAATCCTAAGTCATGGAGATAAACTTAGACATTAATGATATTATACACCACTTTACACTAATATGATCTTCACACAAGCTTTGTATTGAGAATATGATGTTCTTACAAATATTACAAAGATTCAAATGTATGACAATGGAGATAACAAGTAAAATGTTAAACTTTAATGGCTTCTTTTAGAAGTGGTTCTTAGATCTATTATTTGACTGAATTCTCTCTCAAAAAACTGCCTTCTCTCTTTGCCATGTGAGTCTATATATAGGAAAATGCATCATTAGAAGACAACCATGTTCACGTGCAAGATCTCTGAAGATGGATTTGGTATCAGTTTGTCTTATTCACCAGGCTTTTGAGAGCTGTCCTTGTTTGTCGCATTGATGCTTCGTGCTTCTTCTGATCAATGTCGCATTGCTCTTGTCGTGTGACTGTTTTTCGTGCCTTCTTCCTTATTATCGCATAATAATTCTTCGCCTAATTTCATTCTTCTTCGTGTTGATGATTGTCTTAGTTAGGGCGAGGTTGTGGGTTTGATCTGTGCGATATTTCGCCCCTACAGAAGTGAAACCAATACGCATTCTGATTATAAATGTTTGTTGTTCACAAAACTGATCCACGACTTGAACCTATGATGAATATGTTTAAGTTTCTTTGGTCAGTTCTAATATGGAAAAATGGATCTTGAAAGTCAAACAAAAAATTGGTTCGATCGCAAGATATAAATTGTGAATCAGTTTATGCTATTGTTAAAAATCTTCTAATCAGTTTTTTATCCGATATATCAGCATAACTAATTAATACCCATGGGAGTGATACATTGCGGAGTTTATACTTTATACCACTTGTTCATGAAATTAGGGTTTGAGAGTATTGAAAACCATAATTTTGAAACACACTTGAATTTGAAGATTGCATAAAGAGAAAGATGAAGAAAGATTTCAAACCAAATATCTTCTATTAAATCCTTTCGATCAACTCTTTTAATGGATGAATCTGAAAAAGAACAACAATCCATCAGCCTAAATTTCTTCATTCTGAAATCTATTTCTATAGAAACTAACAAGAAGAGAGAATTGTAACGTATTGTTGTTTATCCGAAAATGCTATATGACCAGCTTGATAACAGCTCCTTAACAGATGATCATACGTGGCATGCACAGTGAAACTGTTTTCCTATTTTAACCACGTCATCTGTAATTAGTTTTCTTTTAATAGTTCTCTCTTCAAGTTTACAACATAGCATGAATGATAACTTCATGAATTCTTTGTGTTTCTGCAATGTATAAGATCCTCCTAATTTCATTTTTTTTCCTTCTTCTAATTCAAAACCCTCGGGTTTTCTCAGACACTAATTACTATGTTGAATATTGGGTAACATTATTTTATCTTGATTTGATGGTGTTTAATCAAAGAAGTCAGAAAAGACATGATGAAAATTGTTATCCCTCTATGGAACCTTAGACATAATATGTGTTGATCAACTGTTGTTCTATATACAAATATGTATTATTTTTTTCAGAGATTAAAATGAGATTGAAAAAGATATCTAGGAAGGCGGTTCTAATGACGGTAAACAAAATATGGAAACAGGATTATCACAACGATAAACAATATCTTGCAAATATCTTTGATATTCTCTAATACTTGACCGTGCAACAGTATTATGTTTCTTTCTCCTCCATGTTACCAAATTTCCGCCAGCAGACGTACTTTAATTATTAACCAGTAGTGGACTTTCAATCAACCAGACATGCAGACTAATCTGCATGCGAGTAAGCTGGAAATTTTCCGGTCTTGATTTGCTGCTAACCGAACCCTATAGTTTTGATCGGCATGAGAAAGAAATCGTATTTGAAGGAAATTACTGCATAATTTAGTTTTATGCAGTGTAAATATAAGCAAAGTTAAGAAATAAAATTGATGTAGCTTTGATTTATTTTTTTGAACCAAAATTGATCTAGCTAGCTACATGCTTATTTGATTTATTTTAAATAATAAACCCTTTTTCTTCCATCTTAAACTTTGTGAAAGAGATTACCATGTTTTAGAAAACAAATTCATACACAAAAACAGTTTTTCCCCATAGGTAAATCATCGCACCACATAATAATGAATTCGAACTTTCTTCATGCGCATAACTTTTGCAACTATGCGACCTGAGAAGAAGAGCATTACCATGCTAATTATGATCAAAATATTGGAGAGATCTCCATTTGATCTTCCTCAAGAACTTGTCCAGTTGCTTCATCCAGGAGCCACTTCTCTAGTAAAGAAAATGGAGGTTGGTTTTGATCATCTTCAATCCACCCTTGGCGATTACTCTCCGTAGTCGAATCAACCCTATCTTCCATAGGGGTGGTAGTTGTTTGAGGTTCCTTTGGAGGTTCTGAAGTCGACCCATGAATTGTAGTTGAGTCTGAAGAAGATTTCTGCTCCGAACAAGCCATAGTACTTATAGTCTCAAATGTTAAAAGTGACTCCAAGTAATCTTCCTCATTTGATATAAGATAATCATCGCGATTACAGGTTTCTTGAACTTCAACTTTCTTAATAAGTAGATTGTCATCATCATCAAGGTTACTGTTGCTAGTTTTGTGGTTGTCGTTATTGGAGTTATCGCTGCCATCGGGTGGTACTTCCTTTTCTTCTTGGGTAGTCTTTAGTTTGAGGGTACTACTATCTTTCAGCTTATTAGGAGAAGTCTTCATCCAACCTTCCAAGAGTCTTGAAATGTTTCCTGTGCTTGAAGCATAAGTAGTGGTAGTAGATGAGGACCATGAGGTAATACTACTAGTAACAATGCTACTAATGAACTTATTTAGGGATGAATCTTGATGGATCAAATGATGATATTCTAGGTTTCTTGTTCTATCATAACTACTCCTATAATCTTCGTTAAGAAACTCAAAGCTCTTTGATGATGATTCCAAATGGTGAGGGCGTAATACCGAATGAAATTTGTTGAGCTTTTTCTTTAGATGTGTATTCCAATAATTCTTTATATCATTGTCTGTTCTTTGCGGGAGATTTGAAGCTATTGCTGCCCATCTGTGTGATACCCCCACAAAAAAAAGAAGGTCAAGTTATTAAAGATTATGTAATTGGTTTCCAAATGAAACTAAATATTAGTATAGGGTTTTATATACTTGTTGCCCCATAAACTTTGAAGAGTAATGATTTTCTTTTCTTCAAGTTCAGTGAAGTTTCCTCTCTTGATGCCTGGTCTTAAGTAATTACTCCATCTCAACCTGCAACTTTTGCTACATCTTAGCAAACCTAAAACAATACAACAATAACAACAAAAAAACAAACAAACAACAATTAGGAGATACGCATTAAGTGCATATACGAAAAGTATAATGATCAGAAATGAATCAGCATGTACAAAATCAAAGTACTGAGGAGGATATTTTAATCCTACCCGTATTGGTTGGTACTGATCTCCAATTCACAGGTCCCTTTTCTTTGATATAAGATGCTAAAATCAGATCTTCTTCCGGAGTCCAAGGTCCTTTTTTGATACCAAGTACTTTATCACAACAAGGAGGTCTACCCATGGATTGCTTGCTTTCCTTTCTTTTCGTTTCTTTTCTTCTGATCTCTTGTATTTTATGGGGAATACTCTTCAAGTACTTGACCTCAAGAAAATTACTTCTATATAAACAAGAAAATGAATTGAATTGTGAATAACCTCATGAGAGAGAAAGAGAGAGAGAGAGGGGTATAATAGCTGTTCTCACTCATTTGATGATTTTGATCTACCTCTCTGACTTACTTAGCTTATTCAATTAATTACTTTCTTATGAAAACATATTAAATCCAGTCAAATTTAGACCAAGTTATCGACTTGTTATACTGCGTTTACTAGTGACGTTGTGGGCAACTGCATATATATGCGTCACCAGTAGTGGAGGATATTCTAATCTTACCCGTATTAGTGGGTACCGATCTCCAATTCCCTGGTCCATTTTCTTTGATATAAGATGCCAAAATTAGATCTTATTTAGGAGTCCAAGGTCCTTCCTTGATACCAAGTACTTTATCACAACAAGGAGGTCTTCCGACAGGGCCGTTCCTGAGAAGTTTTTGTCCCGAACCAAAAATGCTTTTTGTGCCCTCAAATATTATCTTTTTCACAACTCTGATTATAAAAGGCATGGGAGGACCCTTTATATTTCTATTCTCACGCATTATACGTCATTTTGGTGGAAAAAAAATCCAAATGATAACAGATTTAAAGCTAATATTTTAGAATATATATTCGTCTTATAAAGCCTATAACTCCATCATTTAATACTTTGAAAATCGACCTTCGCAAATCAACAGATTTTCAGCCATTAAAATTACCATTAGTATATGGTGAGATTTAGTATTTATATGTGCTCAATTTTTATGGGTACGTAGAGCATTGTAGGACGAGAAATATCCCCAATATTTGGTTTAAATACACCACCGTTTAATTTTTATCAAGAAGATTGTCTACCAAAATATGAGGTATGTGAAGTTTAAAAGTATAAAGGGGATTTGGGTGGTTATCAAAGTTACATCTTTCAATCAATAATTCGAGACTCAAAGAATACAAGAGAATTTGGGTGGTTATTTAGAACACCTTTCTAGATTTAAGACTTCTATCAAATAATTTAAAAGGTATGACACATTTTTCAATCAATAATATAAAAGTTAAAACGAGAAAAAAATCTTTCGTCAAAGACGGGAGAGAAATTAACGAGTTTATAAAATAATCAAAAATAAACCCCCAAATATTTATAGTTTCATCAATAAGTCCCTACTGAATTTTATTTATAAGAATACACCCAATATAAAACTCGGCTGTTGCTGTCACTAGGCCTTGCTGCCCTAAACTGGGCCTTTCCCTGATTCCCCTATAGGGCCGGCCCTGCTACCGATAGATTGCTTGCTTTCTTTTCTTTTATTTTATTTTCTTCTGATCTCTTTTTTACGGGAATACTCTTCTGTACTTTCCTTCTTAAGAAAAAACAAACTACTTCTATATAAACAAGAAAATAAATTGAATTATGAATAACCTCATGTGAGAAAGGGGTATAATAGTTGTTCTCACTCATGTGATGATTTTGACCTACCTCTCTGACTTACTTAGCTTATTCAATTAATTACTTTCTTATGAAAACATATTAATTCCAGTCAAATTTACACCAAGTTATTGACTTACTTATTATACTGCGTTTACTAGTGATGTTGTGGGCAAGTGCATATATATGCATCACCAGTACTAGTGATGGTACTGTGTGTTAAGTTCTTTCTTGGGTTCACATGAAGCGTACTGTACTTGCATGACTTGCTGTTTCTCAATAAATGCGCGGTTTATTATATTAAGTTTCGATTATATTAAACGTAAAAAAGTTACTTGATGATCAGAACTACAATTGTATTTTCTATGATCCACGAGAGTCCACGGTATCACTTTCAAATAATTTTAATTTTTCTTAAAAAAAAAACAAACCCAAAGAGGACAATTTATTAATCAAGAAAAAAAAAACCATAATGGATGGGTCGACCTCTGTAAATATGAAAAAAAATAAAAAATTAAAAGAAAAAGTAAAGAAATTTTATCGAAATTGAAAAGTGGGATAAACGTCTCAATCAACCCCATTGCAACATAAATCTTTGATGGTGGAAAATTCCACCAACAATCTTTAGTCACTAATACAGAAGGATAAGAGGTGTTTAAAAATGCATTAAAATACTAAATTATCCTTTGCACAAACTTAATAATTCCAATCATCTAAACCGAATAAAAAACCAAAATCGTTTCTACTAACAATCTTTAATCAAAACCTATTTTTTTCTCAATTTCCATGATAATCAAAAACTAAAACATAATCACAAAACAATTCGATTCTTAATTTTTTTTGGGTTTTCAAACAATATTTCTTGGTGACAAAAAACAATTCGAGTGATTGAGTTGAATCTTTTTAATCTGTTCCTTTTAAGAGGGATCCATCAATGATTTAACTATGAATTTCTGAAATTTCTCATCAAAATTTTCTTAAACTCAAGCAGAATCGATTGAAATAGACATTAACATAAACTGATTATTGTTGACACTCCCAAAAATCGGTAAATATGGTACACCAAAATAAACCGATTCTGATGTGATGACAATCAGCATACGTTAATGCATACATCAACCGATTCATTAATCATGTTTGAATTTTACAAAAACCCTGAAGTTTTAATCTTTATATAATAGAGCATGAAAATACAAATTGAACGCAAAAAGAATGAGGTCATTCCGACATCGGACGAAGAAGTTATAAGCAAAACAGTCGAAGAAATGCCAGATTTACAATCGGTTTACGTGGGTATTTATGTAAATCGATTCTAGCAAAATTTATCACAGAAAAACTCTTGAATTTTACAATCGGTCTATGTTCCAAGTCTTATAAACCGGTTTCTAGAATTGATTTACAAGTGCATTAACATATACCGATTCTAGGTTGAGATTTAAAAGTAAATAAATATATTTTTTCATGTTTTGATGATGATTTAAGATTATTTGATTTCTAGGTTAGTATGATTAAACATCAATTAATCATCCAAATTAACACTATTTAATCAGGAATAAATTAGCCATTAAATAAAACAGTTGGATAAGGGGTTTTTTATTTTACTTTTAAATGTCTATTTTTGTCTCGTAGTGGCAGGTCTCAAATAAAATTCGTAGGCCTCGAACTAGGATGGTAAATTTAGTTCGAATATTTGCACTTGCAATATATCGCCTTATTTATAATTCAATTACATGCTAGCTGAAAGAGGCCATATTGAACTTCAGAAATCATAACGATAACTTATCATTTTCTGTAAGAGCAAGCCTATGGGAAAGAGTGATCATTTCAAATGAGTTAGGGCGGTTAGAAAAATGCCCAGTATTGGAAAAACTTACACTTATTCAAACACCCATTTTCCTTCTCCTCTATTTGAGGTGAAGTGGCGGGTGAAAGACATTGATACAATGATACTGATATGGGTCGGGATTCATAAATATTGAAAAAATAGGTATACGAGAGACGTGGAGTACGTGTACTTATTAAAAAATAATCTATTAGTAATATTCATGTTATTAAAAAATTCACATAAAATAAAAAATTCTATAAATACAATTTGGAATATTAAAAAAAGATAGATAAAAACAACCTAACCGCTGGCTCACCTATCATCATTTTTAGTTCTAACCGACCAAGTGAAAGATTTCCTACTTAAAATACTCCCATATTTTCAAGTGATCAAATGCATCTCCACTAATATCTCACATTCTACTTTCTCTTAAATAAATTTACTTTTCAATAAAACTAATTACAAGAGCTTGTGCCATTCAATGTAAAGCTACGCCTAGTTATCTAGTAAATATGGATGATAAACGGATTTTTGCGGTAAAGCACAATTTGTAGACGCAGTTCTTGATTGACCAAGAATGTTAAATCATCAGAAATATCTACTGTTTGGTCATGTGGTAATGATAAATAAATATCAAAATCATAGATGTACTACGACGCTTGATTATTTATTTTCGGAGATTTCTCACGGAATTTATTACGGTCAGTGTAGGATCCTTGGAACAAATAAGGTATTTTTTGTATCTAAGTTCTTTACCACAATTGACTGAACTACGAATTGACTACAACTTATGGGGCTAGCAGCCACAAGGTAATTCTGTCATTCCGTTTAATGCAGATGACAGTGAAAGGAATTAGGTGTAGATATTGAAAGGAATTAGGTGTAGATATTGACTTGCAGATAAGCAGCAGATTTACCCAAGACTCCCCGGGCAGGTGGAAATTACACCCCGAAAGGAGGATAATCTGCAAGAAGCTATCCTACTGTTAAAAACAAACTTTCAGCTGGATTTTCGTCCGCCACTTTTAGAATCAAAATTTCATGTACCATAATATCTTGAAGGGTTTAACGGTTGAATCCGCGCCCAAGCACCGCTAAATAAATCCCTTAGCCATCGAGGTAGCTCTCTTCTCCGATTGACATGCATACGACTAACAGTGACATTGTTTAATAGTAGCAGTATTTAAATAGCCCGACTAAGATATTAAGGCTCGGTATCCCCCTATCTTCATAGAATTCATTTAGCTAGAACACTTTGGAAGGCTTATTAAACGAACTAACTGTCTTGAAGGAAGCACATGACAAGTTGACAATTGGGAAATGATCAGAAGCTAGCCACAAGGTAATTCTGTCACTCCTCTCAATATATGCAATTGCAGCATTGAAAGCAATTCTGTAGCTTATTGACTTGCCAATTAACCCAAGTCTCCCCAGGCAGGTAAAATTATACTCATGGAGAATCATCTTCCTTAAGCCTATCCGGCTGTTATTTACTAGAAGGGCTTACTTTCCCTTTCCTCCCCGAGCATCACTCTGCATTCGTGCTGAATCATATGCATGGAGCCTATCCTGGCTATTAATTTCTCGTGCTGGATTTTCATCCACCGCGAAAATTTTAGAATGAAAGTTAATTTCTTGTACCATGCGCAACACATGAAGGGGACCTACTTGCCCATTCCTCCCAAGCGTCACTCTCTCTTAACGGTTGATCTTGTGTCCGACTATATATTTTCCTTGGCTCCAAGGCCCAACCCAAGCACCACTATATCTAAAATTCTAAATAATTCAATGTCCTGCCTCTTCCGATCTCTTGACAAGAACATCCACAATTGGCGTAATACTCTTTTTACCTCCTTAGATTTGTAATTATTATCATTGTTTGTTATTTTAGGAAGGAAGAATTTAGGCTTAACTACTCTTGTTCAGTTGATCCATATATATGAGAATTCTGATACTCTTACTGACGTCAATTACTACAACACCTGAATCCTTTTGTCACAGGAACAAATCCAACCCCAGGGGTTTATCTTTGAAACCCTTTGTAGATATTAAATACCACACTTCTATTATATGTGCGAAGTAATGGTTCGATGAACAAGCGAAGGTTATCGCGTACAATATATTTAAGATGACGTATCAGATGATGTCAGAAGAATCACGAGTAAAGTGTGATGATCGTGCGAATTTATAGAGTACGTGCGAGAAGAGTCAGAGTAAGCGTGCGTTAATGACACACGCCAGATCCAAAAATAAGGGCTTTATTAGCTGTCATCCACTATGTAAAATCCCTATATAAGGGGACCGAGCGACCATGTAAAGGAGAAATCTTTTTGAGAGCTTAGACTTGGAATTTAGGAGAGAGAAAGATTGTTTGTTCTCCAAGTTAGAGTTCATCTCAAATCTTGTAACCATATTGAAGATTCTATGAATGAATGTATGAATTTTAAGATGATTACTTGAGTTGTTATTAAGGTTTCATTAAGGGTGTGGTTGTAGGATTTCCTGCAACTACATTTTGGCGTTAGAAACAGCTTGGAGTGATATACTGTGGTGGTGAAAGTTTAGAAGTTTAAACCTAAAAGTTCAGAAAGATAGTATCAGAAAATAAGAAAACACAAATGGTAAGACAAAATTTTGTAGAAGGACAGGCTGTAACGGTTAGAAGGAGTAAGAGAATAGCTGGAAGGAGAAGGAGTGAAATTGCAGAGTCATCCAGGATGGGTGAAAGAAATAATCAAGAACATCAAGTCCATCATCCGATTCAACGAGAGCTTGAACCTCAAGAAAATCAAGTTCGTCATCCGATTCAACGAGCGCCTGTACAAGATAACGCTATTGATTACGATAGAGTGAGTGTTCATACTTTGCAAACAGATTCAACAGAAGAGAATGAACAAAGAACTGGACAGGGGGGACTCGTAGAAGGAACTAATGAAGATATGACAATCGAAGAGTTTCGACAGAGGTTGGTTGCAGAAAGAAGGCGAGAGAACGAAGAGCGTGCGAATTTGATGCATCAGAATAAGGAGTTAAGAGAACAAAATATAAGATTACAGGAGCAGAAATCGAGAAGTACGACTCGCTCAAGGTCAATATCAAGCAGGAGTACATCACAACGTAGTCAATCTAATCGAAGAGATCTCAGACTAGAACCACCTTAGGATAATATTGCAGAGAATATTCGAGAAGATGATGATTTACAATATCGACGCGATGAATATCGCATAGAGAAACCCCCAATAGATGATCGATATGTGTTGCATGATGAAAATCAACAAGGAGAGCGATATCAAGGTGAACAGAATGATCCAGAGCAAGGAAGAATGATACTAAAAGGTAGGCAAATGTTAAGAGACCAACGCGAACGCGAAGCTGAGGTCGAAAGGAATATGGCTGTACAAAATCACGCACATGATGAGCGAGAAAGACGCAGGAGAATAAGGCAAGAAATTGAAGAACAAGAATTGCAGGATGTTGTGCGCGAAAACAACCATGACAATCGATTGAGAAGACGCGAGTTTAACCTCATACTTCCAAATTAGATTGTGGTAGATGAGGAAGAACATAAAAGAGCTAGGTTGCAAGAAAGAGAGATGTTGAGGGATCGACACGATCAAGTAGAAGAGGATTAAAGAGAAAGACGAAGACGCCGAAGAGATGGTGAAGAAGAAAGAGAGATGCAGGAGGTTATACGTCAAAATAGGCATGACAATAGAGTAACGCAAGCAAGACTAAAAAGGCCAATGCAACAAGACCAGGTGGTGAATGAACAAATCTTAAGAGAATTTGTGGAAATGAGAGAAATGATGACAACAAGAAGAGAGGGCGGTAGGATACAGTTGGATGAGGAAATTGAAGAAGCAGGGAAAACACCATTTGCAAGACAAATACAGATGGCGGGAATACCACCTAAATGCAATTTACCAGCATTCACCAACATCTTTGATGGAACAACCTGTGCGATACAACACATAAAAGCATATGTGCGAACTTTATTGCAATGGGAAGATCATGATGCGTTTCTTTACAAGTATTTTCCGGCAAGCTTGTCAAGAGAAGCTTTGAAGTGGTTTGAAGGTCTACCTACTGGAACAATCAGATCATTCAATCATTTACAGTCAATATTCCTAGGAGAATACATCAACAATAATGTATTACGACCAGGCATAGAACAAGCATTTGGTTTGCAAAGAAGAACAAATGAAGATCTGCGAAGTTTAACCACAAGATGGAGAACTATGTGCAGTGAAATGGCTGGACGAGTGGATGAAAGAAACCTCATATTAGCGTTAATCAATGCACTCTTCGCAACAGATTTCTTATACACACAAATTTTCAGAATTAAAGAAACCATATCAATGACAGAGTTACGCGAGTATCGAGAAGAATACATCGCGCTTGAGCAAAAGCAGAAAGAAATTGAATCTTATCCTGTGACCAATACAAGCACAAAAGCTGGGAATGCGAGTTTACTTCCTAAAATAACGAACACAGTCGAAAGTACATCTCAAGGAAGATACAAAAAAGAGATAAATGAAGATCAACAGAAAATGGTAGCAACGGGTAGTCGAGATCAAGAAGAGTGGGAAAGAGAAAAACAATTCAAAGACTTGATAACCAGCCAGAAGGATATGGGGGCCAAAAGCAGTATTTTAATCAATCTCAAAGAGGCAATAAAGTAATTTGGGAGCCTATAAAGATGCCGTATCTAAATGCTACAATAGAAAAAATATGGGAAGCTATAATTTTGATGGAAGAAATACCAACACCACCTAATGCGGGAAATGAGCCACCACCAGGGAGGAGAAGTAGAGAATTATGTGCTTAACATCACATCCATGGTCATATAACAAATAATTGTAGGGACATAAAGAAAATCATACTGTGAATGATAGATCAAGGAAAGTTAGATCACTTTCTGGTACAACAACAGCAGAATCTACCACCACCACCTCCAGAAGGTCGCACACAAGGCACAAAGACAAGAAGAAATATATATTTGATAGAGGTGGGTGCGAAGGCGAAGAATTTATACTGTAATTCGATAATACATTCGTTTAAGAACATAGAAGACTTTCATGATAATGTCTTGAGCAGAGTTTACGCAAGGGATAGTGATGGAAGAGAGATATTGAATCTTGCGAAAGTATCTCCCTTAAAAGATTGGCAAAAGCAACTTATTTCCTTCAACGTCGAGGAAATGCATGGAGGTGGAGAACCACACGAAAGTTTATTAGTGGTAAAGTTAGAAATCAATCCAAGAGTGAAAACTGATGAAGATGAAGAGGAAGACACAGATACATGGGCTATCAACAGAATACTAATAGATCCTGGAAGTTCGGTGAATATCTTATTTTACCACACATACAAAACCATGGGTGGTCGAGATGACGAGCTTATTCTATCTACTTATAAGATATATGGTTTAATGGCACAACTAATAAACCGAAGGGGGAGATAACTATGAGAATTCCTTTAAAAACCATATCAATAATTGTCACAGGTTATACCTGTTACTGATTGAATTTGTAACGGTTATAACTGTACTAAATAGGCCGTTATTAATAATTGTGATGGTGTTTTGTAACAGTTTTATCTGTGACAATAGCCAGATACAGTCACATATAAAAGCGTTACAATAATTAATAGCCACAAAATACCTAATTTTCTGATTGCGACACGTGTCATATTTGTCACATATATCTTACAACAATTAGTTGAATGACACGTCACAATATTTGTTGACGCGTGTTATTTTTAGGAGGATGACACGTTTTTTTTTAATCACATTTCATGTCACAGCTAAACCCGTGACAATTTTTAACTCACAATTTTTAAAAAAATGGGTAGCCCAGACCATTTTCATGGATCCGGGCTTCCAATCTACAGGCCTTGGTCTCGATGATGGACCTGCACTCTCCGTTTACAGGCCTGAACTACAAATAAACCGCAAACTGGATTAAACCTGGATTTTCTAGTTTACAAACATGCAGTACAATTAAACCTGAAACACAACTGCAATCTATTCTCTTTCAATCTGCAATTCATACATATCAATCTACAATCCCTAACCTCACCATAACTTCAAAAGATGGATAAAGTTCTCCAATCTCTTCATACATATTCCACACATACATTTTATATTGCAACTGCTCCAAAGACCACCATAATCTATCTTCTGAGCCTTTGCCATGTGTAGGATCAAGCAAACACTCGTGAGCTGCAAAGCCCAACTTCAATAAGGACAACTGTAGATCACAATGTGACAAGAAGCTACAAGAGAAAAAAAATATACAAATGAATGATAATGATTTTTTTAGTTTATTACATGTATCATACCATGTAACGAGCTTAGATAAATCTATCATTTCACATAATTCTAGACCATTAATCAAAACTATGACAATCCCAGCAAAGAGTATGAAAGGAAACAAGTAGAGCAACACTACTTAGACGAACACATAGTTAAACATGAATGGTATGCTTGAAGAAATCAGCATACAAGTATACAACTAAAAGGTGTACAGATTTGTTGGTTCAATAACCAATACCGCACATTCTACGTGCACACAACCTACCCATGGGAAACTAAGTAACTACAAAAACACATAATGAACTTGCCAAGAGCAGAAATTTACCGAATAGCAAAGTTCCAAAATGGTATCAGTGCAAGTTCTTAACACCACCAGTAGTAGGCGCAGACCTACGAGCAATCTAGTTGCATCACCTTGCCTTCATGAACATAACTAAATAGGGAATCCCTACAAAAAGATAGTTTGTATCACATTTAATAAGAAATCAACATTATTGATACGTTTTATAAGTAATCAAACAAACAACTTTAAGTCACAGACAAAAAACTAGGAGACATTTACCTTCCAGATACACACAATCTTGCCTCATATGCATGTGTGGGCTTGTATATTTATGTGGTCTCCCACATCCAAAATAACTGCTTCGTCTGTGAAGCGAATTCTCTTGTAAGTGACATTTTCAACGCTTGGACTCTACAAGTAGAAGTTAATACAACCACTTATATCCAATTTAATACAGAATGCATACACCCAATTCAAATAGTCCTCGCTTGTAATAAACTATCCATGTAAACACAACTATAAGTCTATAGAAACTTGAAAAGGTGTTCACAGAACAGGGGAAGAGACCAACCATTTACTAAAACTATGATATTGTATTTTAGGATGACAAGAACAAAAATTAAAAAAATAGTAAAGAAAATATTGAATAAAGTCATTACCTGTCTGTCATGATTGAACACCAACTCAAAAGCATCATGATTTGTGAAGTCTTCAAAATGCGAACAAAGTTAAGGTATGTCGGCAGAATTCTGAACTAATAGTATTGGAAATACGAATCAACAGGAAAAAACTAAGCCAGACAACATTAAGGTAGTCTAGTCTCCAAAATATTTATTACACTTATTTCCAGTAAGGGTAAAATAGTCATTTTCATAGTATGTAATATTTATTTTATTTATTTCTGATAAGGGTAGTTTGGTCATTTTCATAGTCTCCATGATATCTATAGCACTTATTTCTAGTAAGGGTAATATAGTCATTTTATAGTCTCCATGATATTTATTGCGCTTATTTCTAGTAAGGGTAATATGGTCATTTTCATAGTAAGGATAATATGGTCGTTTTCAAAATGTGTAATATTTCCTTTACTTATTTCCAATAAGGGTAGTCTGGTCATTTTCACAATCTCCATTATATTTGTTGCACTTATTTCCAGTAAGGGTGAAATTGTCATTTTCACAGTCTGTAATATTTTCTTTACTTATTTCTTATAAGGGTTGTATGGTTATTTTCACAGTCTGTAATATTTACTTTACTTATTTCCGATAAGGGTAGTCTGGTCATTTTAACAGTTTCCATAATATTTATTGCACTAATTTCCGTTAAGGGTAATATGGTCGTTTTCACAGTCTGTAATATTTACTTCACTTATTTCTGATAAGGGTAGTCTGGTAATTTTCATAGTCTGCATAATATTTTGTTGCACTTTTTTCCATTAAGGGTAATATGGTAAAATAGTAAGGGTAAAATAGTCATTTTCATAATCTATAATATTTACTTTACTTATTTCCGATAAGGGTGGTCTGGTCATTTTCACAATCTTCGAAATTTTTATTGCACTTATTCCGATAAGGGTAGTCTGGTAATTTTTACCGTCTTCGGAAGAAGCAGATACGTCAAAGTCAAATTTCTATAAAGTCATGACTTGTTAACTTGGTCTTGATCCTGTTTTCTAATATTAAGAAAATTAAAATGAAAAAGAAAAATGTATTTTGATTTATAGAAATGAAATATAATTGTTAGTTTGTACAAATGCGGGAAAATTAGTGACAAGTAAAATTCAAAGTGTTATAATTTTGGGGTTGTTTTAGATGTGGTGAAATATTTGGGTGGAATCATCTCTTTGAATTATAATTGTGATTGTCTGTAAAATTGTCAACAAATATTATTGTGACTAATAAAAGAATTTAATATTCCTAATTATTATCACGAATACAAAATTTAATAACAGTTTTAACTGTTGGAGGACTTGTCACAGGTGTATCTGTGATTGAAAAATAAACTGTGACAGGTTGCACTGTTACAAAATGCTGGTTTTGGTGTAATGATTATGTATTGTTGATGTAGAATCACCTTACAATGCTTTGATTGGAAGACCATGGTTACATGGTATTTTAGGGGTGCCTTCTACTTTCCATCAATGCATCAAGTTTGCTCTTCCTCAAGGCATAGGAGTAATAAGAGGAGATCCAAATGAATGAAAAGCATGCTATGAGATTGACATTGACAAATATGAAGAGCGCTCCAGCAAGCGAAGAAACTGGAAACAACAGGTTAAAGAGAGTCAGCGTGGTGAAAGTTTGATGGTAGATGTTGTAAATAAGGAGAAGGAGATAACACATAATTCTACACAGGCGATCACAGTTGCACCAGAGCAAAGGCGCAAATTCCAAGTAGGAGATCTAGTGTTGAGGCAGAAACCTAGATATCAAAGAACTGGTAAAGGAAATATGGAAAACATGTGGGAAGGCCCATATAAAAGAATTGTTAACAATAGGATGTATGAGCTGATAGATGAGAAGGGGAATCCATCTGATGAATTATGGAATCGAGTATACTTGAAGAAATATGGTTCATGCGAAAATGTGAATCTGTATATCCAATAGCATATGCGAACTTAAAGAAGCATTGAAGGTGAAAGAAGTAAACTAGTTATCTCAATTTATCAGTCAAGCGAATAAGAAAAGAAAAATGATGTCAGAATTGTTTTAATCAAGAATATGAATGCAATCGAAAAATATCTTTTTCATTATAAGAGAAAAAGGTAAAAAGAAGACTCCAATTAAGGCAACAGAAATAAAGACCTTCATAGAAGGCATTAGAAATAAAGACTCCAATTAAGGAGCCTAGTTTTCTGATTGTGGCGTGCACCTTAGTTCGCATAAAGCAAGACGCAAGAATAAGACCTAACGCGCATCATAATTCGGATGCTAGTTAGCATGGCTCAAGTGAAAGCTACACCGACCCTGGAGCTTGAGTCATGGAGATTTGGGATGAAATAAAAACCCATCCAGGAGAGGCGCCTATATCGAAAGATTAAGGTGACAAGGTCTCTCCTAAGGAATGCAGAAACTCAATCAAGGCGCCGAGGTACACGGTTGAGTCAAGAGTGTTTGGGGCGTCTGGAGCGTACTTGGCCATTCTTGACAAGTCTTGACTATGACGCACTCGGTCCAAAGAAATCCCACTTAGGGTGCGGTCTTGTAACCATAAGCCATATCGGTGGAGGAATAAGAGGCCGCGAAAACAACCGATTGTTGTATTACTGGATGGGAGGATCCCACCCTAACCCGGTAGCGGTGCGCCTCCTTGAAGGGGAAATCAGGGGGAATATAAGGACCGCATCCTCCAATGGGGAGCTGAATTGTGTCAAAAGACGCAAATATTATGAGGCTTTTTACTCACGGGAGTATTAAGACTTGTCATATTTGCGCAACAATAAATCCTGAAGAGGCAATAATACAAGAAGATGATAAGGCGAGATCAATGGATCACTGCGCGAAAGCGTAAGGGCGTCCTGCTATTTCGTCGCGCAGAAACAATATCATATACTAGGAAAAATAAGACCTTTAACTAGGAAGGCTAAATAAGACCTCATGAGAAAAATAATATATAAGCTAATAATTATTGTTTTGCAAGATGAATATAACTTGGGAATATAGTCGCATGGTTATAAGACAGAGAGAATTTCTCGCAAGAGAATTTCGCATGGAAACATGAAGAACATAGCTGAGGCAAAGGTAAATTTGTAAGAGGAAGAAAAGGTATATAATCTGATATATAACTTGATATATAATAACAAAACGTACTATAACGCAAGAGGAATATGTACATCTATAATAATCATCTGTCGTCGAATAACAGAGGCAAGTATGAGAATGCAAACATTTTGAAAGGTGTTATTCGCCTCCACATGGTAGATTTACGCATAAGTTATTTATCATTGCGCATAAGATATATAACCTGATAGATAAAAGGATGTTATCCCAAGTTAATCTCATTTGTTGAAAAATGAAGTTTTTATACAAGTATATAACAAGGAGAATATAAAATAAAGGAGTACCAAATATTCAAAAAGATTACATTAAAGAAGCAGTTTTCAGAAGTTAATGCGAAAAGATAAGAAAGAACTTCATTAAAGAAGCAGTTTTCAGAAGTTAATGCGAAAAAATTAGAAAGATCTTCAAGAACAAAGAAATTACTTCTTTCCCGTGCTATCTTTGTTAATCTCATCAGTCTAAGAACCATCAGCTTCAGATTCATTATCTTCTTCATCAGTTTCCTCATATTCTTCATCTTCTCTTTCACTATCAGAGATATCAGAAGTTTCTTCATTAGGAGGAATATCAGTAAACTTATACTTTGAAAGAGGAATGCCATTCTCAGCACAGATCTTCTTAATTGCTGCATCACGAAAGCGAATAGCATCTTTGCTATTATTTGAAACGGTGGTAGCAAATTGTTTCTTTAACCTGCGATATTTGGAATCACGTGCGACAATCTTTGATTCCATCTCCTGAATTTTACTGCAAAGTTATTTCTCAACCACTGCAAAAGAAAGTAAGAAGGTTAATATCAATTACAAAAAATTGATCAAGAAATAGCAAATGGAAAGGCATAATGGACAACCTTCTTTATTGGAAATAATATCTTTAATCAAAGAATAATGATCCGACTCAAGGCTAACATTCACAACTAAGTCATTCCTAGCATTATCTTAGACCCTAGCAGCCCAGTCAAATTCGACATCGCTTTCTATGAGAAGTCTAGAACGGATCATGTTTCCTCGTTCAACAAGCGCGTATCTTTCGCTTAAAGCTTGATCTCTTTCCATTTGAACTTGAAGAATAGTCTCTTGGAATTTCTTTAAAGATTTTGTACCGTTTAAAGCAACTTGATTCTTCTCAGCGATAAGAGTGTTAATCCTGTCTTGCAAAGTTTTATTTCTTTCTTTAAATTCTAAAAAGCGACGTCTAAAATCATTACTATTAGACAAGGCACTCCTATGGTGAACATTAAGATCTTGGTACTTCGCGTTAAGCTCCTCCAAGGAAAATGTATTCAACTTGTTATCAGCAAAGCTATTTAGAGAAGCATTAAGATACTCTAGAAGAATATCACCATCAACAGGATGAGGGAGAGAATGAAATAAAGAAGTCGCCTCATCAGTAAGGCTGTAAATCTATGCAGGAATAGATAATTACAATGGGAACAAAAGACATAAATAAACAGGTTGACAAAAGGAGTAAAGGACTACGCACCAATTAATTGATCATTCCTTTTTTGACGATCGGATATCTTGTTTGTACAGAAAGAGATATCAGATTCAAGTTGATGATTTCTCTTGCGAAGGTCAGCTGCATTATTCTCATGAATGAAAGCTTTGGGACTTAAGTTCATTATTTTTAGCTTCAAACCTGCGAAGCCTCCTTTCATAGTCTGAAGAGACAACTTATGATGAACGAGCCACCTGCGAGGTTATTAAATAAATGAGAGAAATTTTCGCACGATGCAACTTTAAGGAAAATGCGAAGGTATAAGAAATTACCATAGAAGCAAGTGAATATTGAAAACTGGGGCTCAAAGCTGGGGCAGCTCCGCAAAGAGAATCATCATCCAAAGTAGGAGCATCTATTATCTTCGCAAGAGTCTCACATGTATGAGCCAATAAATCGTCTCCAACTGCTGCCATGGAGTAAAAAAAAATGCTAGATATCTGATCCATTGCAGATTTAATAGAGGGATCTTCACCAAGAATACTGTCATCATCATTGTCGGACTGAGAGCTTGAAGAAGAAGAGGAAGGAGCTTTCCGCTTCTTTGAAGGATTTTTGGAAGAAGATTTGGAAGCAGTCTTTTTACTGCAAATTACACCTTTCCTTTCACGCTTACAGTTTCACCAGAGTCATGAGCCTCTTTAACAATTACATCCTGCGCAAATAATGGAAGATAAGAAACAGAGGCAACAATATTGTTAAATTTAAACAAAAGGTGTTTCTTACTTCATCATTGTGCGAAGGTGTCGCTCGAGACAATTTTATGGCCTTTTTTACTCGATCAACCATCTGAAATGAGGAAAATAGATAAGAGTGGTAGAAGATAAAAGGAAAAAGAAGGAAATAAAGATAAATAAAGATAGCATACCACTTTCACTTCTTCGGGCCATCTGAATGTCCAAGGATTATAAGCAGGAAGTCCCTCAAGAAGGGGAAGAGTTAAGCCATGCTCATCCCTACCAGTTATGTATGGGCCCACCAAGATGATTGGATAATATAACCATCACGTGTCATTCGACCAACGAGCGGTATTATTTGTAGTATCATGTCAATCGAAATATCACATGATTCTTTTCTCTTCAGCAATACCATCTTTTCTTGACAGGGGAACACCCCATTTAGAGGCGCTACTTTTCATGATGGTAACTTCGTAATTCTTGAAAAAAGTTTCAAGGGTATAACCAGCAGGATTAATTTCATAATTTCGATGATCAGGATTTCGCTTCTCCGCTGGGTATTGAGATTCTAAACCTGCTGCGCGACGAGCATATTCAAGAGCTACTCTAATACTATCACCGCTAAGTTGAAATATGCCAAGCGAAAAATTCGCATGTGAAAGGATCTCATAAAACATGGGAATTCTGGGATCATAAAGGGGAATAGGAAGACCAACAAGAAGTTGTCCCACCGAAATGATGATCTTTTGGTCATCCATTCCTCGAGAGAAAAACATTCAGGTCCAAGTTTGGATGAAGGTTTTGATCCAGCTGGGACAGATAATGAGAAACCTCGTGCACCAAATTCTTTCTTCAATTTATCAAATGCTTGTTTGTTCTTCCAACTAGCTTCAGGCATTTTTAAGTATGGGAATGAGGAATAATGAAAAGATCAAAAAGATCAAGATCAAAATGTGAGAGAAGAAATCATAAGAGTAGCAGCAGAAGAAAATAGCTGCAGAGAATAAAGAAAAGACCAAGAGTAAAAAAGTATGAAGAAAAAGAAGAGTAAATAAGATATTTACTCTCGATTCCAGAGACATTCACTCATTAATGCGATGATTGAGAATGAACGGATAAGAAAAAGCGGTTATAAAAGACGTGTCAGTTCAAGAGTAAATGAAAAGACACGCGCAAGTTCTCACGCTTAAATTAGGGGGATATGTCAGCTAAAAAGAATACGAAAAGATGAATGAGTGCGTCATTTTAAATTGGAGTTTCTCATATCGCTCCCTTTCCAAAGAAACGACATGAGAAGAGGAAAAATGTAGATATTAAATACCGCACGTCTATTATATGTGCGAAGTAATGGTTCGATGAACGAGCGAAGGTTATCGCGTACAATATATTTAAGATGACGTATCAGATGATGTCAGAAGAATCACGAGTAAAGTGTGATGATCGTGCGAAGTTATAAAGTACGTGCAAGAAGAGTCAGAGTAAGCGTGCGTTAATGACGCACGCCATATCCGAAAATAAGGGCTTTATTAGTTGTCATCCATTATGTAAAATCCCTATATAGTGGGACCGAGCGACCATGTAAAGGAGAGATCTTTTTGAGAGCTTAGACTTGGAATTTAGGAGAGAGAAAGATTATTTGTTCTCCGAATTAGAGTTCATCTCAAATCTTGTAACCATATTGAAGATTCTATGAATGAATGTATGAATTTTAAGATAATTACTTGAATTGTTATTAAGGTTTCATTAAGGATGTGGTTGTAGGATTTCCTGCAACTACACCCTTTTAATTGACATGGTTCGTAAAATATGTCGCAACAAATGTAGAACTGCATTTAAACTGCAAGATGTCGGATCGAAAAACAAGTTACACTTGACTGTTAAAGTCGTCTGCATTGAATAAAAATAGATGTGCAAAAATAAGTACATTATGGGTTATGCTTATTTTTGCAGAAATGTAGAATGTTACGAGAAGAATACAATACTTTCTTCAAATTTATTATCGTTTGAATTTTATGAAAAGAAAAAAACCCAAAATTATAAGATGGTGTGAGAACATGTCTAATGAATCTATTTGTACTCATAATTTAGAGAAAAACATAGGCAAGCCTAAAAAGCGTACAATCTAGAGCTACTGGCATAGATGCTGCCAATACTCCCATGATTGATTTTTTTTTTTCACTGCAGGAAATCCAAAGGTAGATTCCATGAACGTTCTTGGGACAGTTGTTAACACCTGAAACTAAATGCCATGAGATTGTGGGGGCACAGTTCAAATCTTGCCACCTACTTGGGCCACCTTGGTTTATATTCCTTCTTATTAGTCGTGTTTGACACCATGTGTCCCAATATACTCAACACACACTTAGCTCAACGCCATGTGCCTACTTTGGTCTGTGCCCTCAAATGGCAAGAACATGTCTTGCAGTGAGACTGAAAAGGCAAATCCTGAAAAGTGGACTTCTGGTCTAAAAAAATCCATAATAGTGGTTAGCGACCACGTTGTATATAGTATCTTAAATGTTAAAGTCTATCCACTCTTCTACTTACCCTCATGAATCAATGATATTTTTACTATCATGTGGAAGCACAAGTATATCCACCTCCATTAGTAAAAGGTCTATCATGGACTTTCCACAAGACAAATGACCAACCTGGTAAGTATGGCCAGAACCGAACTCATTAAAAGTTCTTTCAAAAAAATAATTAGTTAAACAAGGAATGTACCATTCAAAATGGAAAACCCCAAAACAAAAACAAATAATTACTTGGATGGAGTAAAATTAACAGAGAATCAATAAGATGAACCTAAACTGATACCAACAAGTAAATAACAAAAGTTGCAACTTGCAAGACCTTTAGTTACCTTTAACTTCTATGATCATATTTGAGTTTGAGCATCGGAAGTATTGTCGGCCTTGGTTTTATAATAACTGCTAAGGTCCTCAGACAATAAGGAAAAAATTGAAGATTTTCGCGGGGGAAATAATTAAGGATCCCAGAGCTGTTCATATACCCTGGTTTGGTGTTATATGCCCAAACATACTCCCCGTAACAAAGTATAACCACATTTTTGTCAACCGGACTGAAACCTACAACCTGAATTTCGCTTGCCAAATCATCTCCACATAAGTCATTAATCAACTGAGATTCTATTTCTGCTATCCATTCATGAAGTTTAATATCCTTGTGCAACATATACCAGTCTCCGGCATCAAGCACCCAAATACTCAAACTCCTCTCTGCGTCCTTGAACTTAGCCAAACAAATCAATCCTTCCGATTCCCCGAGATGTCGACTTGAATAGACACCATCATCCATTACTTGTTCAGGTATATTGATCAACCTGCATTCATTCCCACATGTTCCGTGGCTTGTGTTTCGTTTAATACTAACAGCTATAATTTTGTTGATATGCATTGGAAACCAATACAAAACACCATTACGGGTAAAATAATTGTGAGAAGATGTGTACTTCCAAGTAACATATGCAGGGCATGACATATTATAAACATTCCATTCGCCCAAATCAGAAAAAAAAAATGTCAACTTTCAATCCTTTTGTTGCAGCTTCAGCTTGAAACTTCGGTATACGGATAACCTTATAACTTGTAGATTCTGAAAACGATACATATAAAAGCAGTCGCAACCAGATTATTTTCTCTTGGTGGTGGTGGAGGAAGCGAAACACATTTCTTTGTCAGTGGATTACAAACATAATAAGTAGTCGGATTATAATGGCATGTCGTGCACAAAACTAAACCACTGCTTGAACCTATAATGAATAGGTTCATCCTTCCTTGATCAGTACTATGTGGGTAAATTGGATTTAGAAAGCTAAAACAAAACCCAGTTTGATGATGAGATGCAAACTTCGAATGGGAATCAGTGTAAAGATATTAAAGAAATAGTGTAATGTTATTACAGGTAATGATTCAGTAGTGAATACAGACACAGATTAAGAGGTATTTATATCTCTTCTTACAGGACTTAGTCAAGTCAATATAAGCTGACTTGACTACACAGAATATACTCTAGTATACCCCTCAATCTGAACAAGTACTGAAACGTAAGTACAGATTGCAAGAAAGCAAGACAGACACTCAACAAGAGTCCGTCTGTAAAAGAAAATAAATGTTCAACGAGAACCAATTCTGACAAGAAGAACAAAGATGCTCAACAATAGCCAAGAAGTAAAAGACACTAATTTGAAGTAGAACTGACTGCAGCTGAAGATTGTACCATCCTTTGGAGAAGCCTGGACAAAGTTGGATAGCAGAGACCCTTTGTCATAATATCAGCTAACTGCTCCTCCGTTACTACATGACTGACTTGAATAATTCCATCTTCAACCAGTTCCCTGACAGTATGGTAATCTATCTCCACATGTTTGGTCCTGGCATGGAACACTGGATTAGAAGCTAGACAGATAGCACTTTGATTATCACAGAGTAACTTCAGAAGATATGGAACTGAGACATTCAATTCTGTTAACAAATATGTAAGAAATTGCAGTTCAGCAGTAGCTACAATTAAACATTTATACTCAGCTTCAGCTGAGCTTCTTGAAACAGTTGGTTGTTTCTTTAAAGACCAAGAAACAACAGATTCACCCATAAACACCACACAACCAGAAGTAGACCTTCTTGTGTCTGGGAAACCAGCCCAATCAGAATTAGTATATGCGGTTAAGCAATGAATATCCCCTCTTTTTAAAGTAATCCCAGTACCCAAAGTACCTTTCAGATATCTCAAAATTCTTTTGACAAGAAGAAAATGTTGATCTGTCGGAGCATGCATAAATTGAGACACATAATTAACAGCAAAACAAATATCTGGCCTTGTATGTGTAAGGTATTGCAAACCACCAACAATTGTCCTATATGCTAGTGTATCAGACAATAAAACTCCATCATTTATAGAACACCTCTTACCCTTTGCAACATGAGTGTCACAAGGTTTGCAGTCCACCATTTGTGCCTTAGTAAGGAGTTTTATATTTTTGTTGATTTAAGAAGATAGTATCTGAAGATTTAGTAGCTTCAGTGCCAAGAAAGAAACTTAAGTCCCCTAAATCTTTCATGGCAAATTCCTTACTCAAGGCTTGTATCAACTTAGTAATAAGCACATCAGAACTGCCTGTTAAAAGAATATCATCTACATATAGTAGTAATCCCAACATATCTGACTCTGTGATGTAAATAAACATAGAATGATCATTCTTGGACTTAGTAAAACCATACTGAAGAAGAAAAGAACTAAATCTATGAAACCAAGCCCTTGGTGCTTGTTTCAAACCATATAAGGACTTCTTTAAGTGGCATACATGATCTGGAAAATATGGATTAGTGAACCTTGGAGGCTATTTCATATAGACATCTTCAGTTAAGTGACCATGAAGAAAAGCATTAAACACATCAAGTTGTCTAACTGACCAATTATGATTTAGTACTAAATTTAAAACCACTCTTACAGTTGTGGACTTGACAACTGGACTAAATATCTCTCCAAAATCCACTCCCTCTTGATGATTATAGCCTTGAGCTACTAATCTAGATTTCAATCTATCTATAGTTCCATCATACTTCAGTTTGACTTTATACACCCACTTACAACCAAGAATGTTCATATGAGGTTCAGGAAAAACATAACAGCAAGTATCATTAAGCATAAGATCATTATTCTCCTCTTTCATAGAGACCATCCATTTAGGTTCTTGACATGCTTCTCTAAAAGTTTTAGGCTCAGAAATAGTGGTTAACATACTTGTAAAAGCAGGAGAAATAGGATTCTTGACTGAATGATTAAGCACATAATCAGAAAACTGTTTATGTTTAGATATGCCTTGCATTGATCTAGTAATTTTAGAAGAAGGAGGAACTGAAGTAGGCGGAAGTAAAACAGAAGTATCATTCACAAATATAGATTGAGGTAAATCAGAAGTACAAATTATTATTTCATATGAGGAATAATTTGAATTATAGTAAAAATTATATTCATCAAAAATCACATGTCTGGATATATGTAATTTATGAGAGACGGGATCAAAACATTTGTATCCTTTATGTAGTGGACTATAACCAATAAAGATGCATTTGACAGATTTTGGAGACAATTTGTCAGGTCTGTAATAACCAAGAAAAGGAAAGCAAATGGAACCAAAAACCCTTAGAAAAGAATAATCTGGAGTAGCTTAAAACAAAACTTCATAAGGATATTTTATGGATAAAACAGGAGTAGGAGTTCTATTAATAAGATATGTAGCAGTAATAAAGGCATCATACCAAAAAATATTAGGAGTTGAAGAATGAAACAAAAGGGTATTACCCATTTCTGTAATATGCCTTTGTTTTCTTTCTGCCAGTCCATTTTGCTCAGGAGTATTAAGACATGACAATCTAAGATAAATTCCATTTGAATCAATAAATTGTTTAAAAGAACCTTTAACAAGTTCACAGGCATTGTCTGTTTGAAAACACAAAATTTTTGTGGAAAACAAGTTCTCAGTAAGAAATTTGAAATGAGTAAAACAATGAATTGCATCAGTTTTTAATTTAATAGGATAAATCTAGTGAAATCTACTAGCATCATCCACAAACAGAATGTAATATCTAAAACCAACATGAGAAGTGGTTGGAGAAGGTCCCCAAACATCACAATGAATAAGAGCTAATAGTTTATATTCATGAGAATGAGAAAGATGAAAAGGTAACTTTTTACATTTAACTATTTGACAAGGATGACAAAGTTGATTCTCATGATCAGAGTTAAGAGCAGTGACTTTAGTAGAATGTAAGTGTTGAACAATTTTCTTAGAGGGATGACCTAACCTATTATGCCACAGATATGGAGAAGCCAGAATAGATGAATATGAAGTGAACAAAGCATTCTTATTGACAGAAATATGTGAGAGAGGATACAAGTTATTAACCATTTTTCCCTGAGCTAAAAGAGCATGTGAACTTAGGTCTCTAATCTCAAAACTCCATGGGTCAAAAACAAAATAACAACAATTATCCTTAGCAAATTGTGCAACTGATAATAGATTTTGTTTAATTTCAGGTACTAGTAAGACATGTTTAAGTTCAAAACTAGTTTCAGGAGTGTGAAAAATAGAAGTACCAGTTTGAGAGATTTGTAGGGTCTTACCATTACCAACAATGACTTGATTCTTTCCCTTATAGTTAGAAGTATTTTGAAGAATCTCCTTATCACCAGTCATGTGTCTTGAAGCACCAGAATCAGATATCCAAGTAGTAAAAGTAGAGGCACTAGAAGGATCATCACACAAATCAGCAGAATTAACATGTATACCAATAAAAGTTGTTTCAACCTGAGCCACATGTGCAGTAGTCTTAGACTCAGAACTAGGTGGAGGATGATATCTGAAGAAACATCTAGAAGCATAATGACCTGTTTTTCGACAAATCTGACATTCAACAGTTGAGAAATCCACAAAAGATCTACTAGTAGAACCACCATCTGAAGCATCTGCACTTGAACTAGTAGAACCAACAACACCCTTAAATTGAATATTACCATTACCAGATTTTGAAAAATGTCCTGGCTTGTTCTTTCTCTTATTCTTCCCATTCTTATTACCAGTAGAAATATATCTTCCATAAAAGGCTGACTGATTATCCAGAAAAGTACTTGACTCCTGATTTTGAGCACTTATCCATTGTTCATGTGTTAACAATCGTGCTTTTAACTCACCAAAAGTATAAGGATTTTCACGATTCTGTGCAGATATTACAAAATTATCATACTCTCTTCCTAAACCATTAAGAACATACATCATCAAATCTTCATCTGAAACTCGATCATTAATAGCAGCTAAAGAATCTGTAATCATCTTCAAATTATGCAAATAATCACAGATAGATTGAGAACCCCTTCTAATACCATATAATTATTGGCGTAACATATTATGTCTTTCTCCAAATTGAGACCTAAAACTAGATTCAAGATATTTCCAGATCTCACGAGCAGTAGACATTCCAAGAACATCACCAGATATAGTTTCAGTAAATTTAGCCTTCAAACAACTAACTACAAACATATCTGCCTTTCTCCAGTATACCCATCTTGGATTAACACTAGTAACACCATTGATTAAATTTTTTTATGGAGGTTCAACAATTTCACCACTTAGATAACCATATAAATCAGTAGAAATCAAGATGGACTCGAACTGATCACGCCATAATAGAAAGTTTGTATGATCCAATTTTGAAGAAACGAAATTACCTATATTATTGAATGGTAAAGTAAAAGAACTTGAATTATCATTACCAGAAATATGAGCAGCAAAAACAGGAATTTCACCCTGGGGATCTGGAAATTCTTGATGTTGTTGTTGTTGATGTTGATTATTCAATGAACCTCTGGTATTCGACATTGTGAGATGAAGAAGAAACCCATATTCAAATAACAAGAAAATCAAGATTTTGAATGTTGTTGAAAAATTTAAGCAACCAAATTTGCAGAAAGATGAGAAATTTTTTTGAGAAGGATATTTGATCTTAATAGAGTGAAAGAATCACAATTCTGTGTAAAAATTTGTTGAAAAATTATTGCAGAATTTTACCTATGTCGTACCGTCACTGATACCATGTAAAGATATTATAGAAATAGTCTAATGTTATTACAAGTAATGATTCAGTAATGAATACAGACACATATTAAGAGGTATTTATATCTCTTCTTACATGACTTAGTCAAGTTAATATAAGATGACTTGACTACACAGAATATACTCTAATAATCAGGATATGAAATTGCAAAAAATCTTTTCAATTTGTTGTTGTCTTGGGAATGGTCTCCTACTGAACCAGCAGTATAATGAACGAATCCCCATGGGAGTGATAAATTATTGAGTTTATACCACTTGTTAATGAAATTAGAGTTTGAGAGTATGGAAAACCATACCTTTGACACACACCTGAATTTGAAGATTTCACTAAGGGGAAGATAAAGAAAGATGTCAAACCAACTATCTACTGTGAAATCCTTCCGAAGAACTAACTGGATCTGAAGAAGAAGGAGAAAACCTCATCAGCACAATGTTCTTCATTCTGAAATATGTTTCTCTTATTTGCTGAGCAGAAAACTAATAAACTAGGGATTAGCCATATCATAAAGGAAGTGCATTTTCTAACACAACTCAAGAACTAATTAGACAAACATCATTTGGTTAAACTAGCTGACCACGATGGGCAGGTGTTGATGGTAGTTTTTAGCTTAGGGTTAAAATCGTAAAACTGTACATCCGACATGACGTCACTATGACCATTAGTACATTTATTGAATTAATCAGCATACTTACGTAAGAATTTCCGGGGTACCTTTTTCTACACGGGTCATGTTCCACGGCAGAACCCTTAACATTGACTAACATCACCTAAACCCTAATTCTCATTCTACCGCGCCAAGGCATGCCAGCCATGCCAGCCGCACCACTGTGCCAATGGCAAACCACGCCAGCCACATCTACCGCGCCAAGGCATGCCAACCATGCCAGCCGCACCACTATGCCAATGGTAAACCATGCCAGCCACATCTACCGCGCCAAGGCATGCCAACCATGCCAGCCGCACCACTGTGCCAATGGAAAAACATGCCAGCCACATCTACCGTGCCAAGGAATGCCAACCATGCCAGTCGCACCACTTTGCTAATGGAAAACCATGCCAGCCACATCCCCGCGCCAAGGCATGACAACCATGCCATTCGCGCCACCATGCCAGCCACGTTTCCATGCCAAAGCCACGCCGGCCCCGCTACATGCCGCTGGCTGCCAAAACGAAGGGTTGCAACAATCAACGACCACCCTTTCATCTAAGATGTAGATCTTAGCCGTCCAAGGTCGCCAGCCGACGCGTGGTAACCTTTGGCTCAACGCCAAGCCCCAATTTTGGCCGCGCCCAAACTAATGCCAAACCCTAGCTTTTTGGCCGCACCTAAACTATGCCAAAATCCTGGTTTGGCCACGCCTAAACCATGTCATGTCGGCCTTTCCTTTACGGCTGCCAAAACGAAGGCGTGCAGCAATCAACGACCACTCTCCAATCTAAGATGAAAATCTTAGCCGTCCAAGGTCGCTAGCCGACGTGTGGTAACCTTTGGCCCAACGCCAAAATCCTAGCCTGGTCACGCCAAAATCCTAGCCTGGCCATGCCGCCATCCCTCCTGAATTCTTCCTGGTTTTTACTGTCGGGTTGTTGTCACCACCCAAACGAGCTCAAAACCTAAATATTCTCGCGTAAGGAGATAGAGAATTCTTTTCCGGTTAGATGGAGAGGCGTACCATCAAAATCCGAGTCCGTATACGAATTGTACGGTGATTCTAGTAAAGGGCGCTAATTAGGGTTTCGGTATGTCAAACCCTTAACTAGTTTGGTCGTGCCTAAACCGCGCCAAGGCATGCCGACCATGCCACATGTGCCAATGGCATGCCAAGTCAATCGCACCTTGTCTTGGCCCTATCCATGCTAGCCACACCATGCACCAATGGCATGCCAAACCCTTGGCCCTACTATGCCAAGTCGGTCGCGCCATTCAGCCTTGGCCCCATTATGCCAAGATGGCCGCACCATTCAGCCTTGGACCCACTATCCCAAGCCGGCCGCACCATTCAGCCTTGGCCCCACTATGCCAAGCCGGCCACACCATTCCGCCTTGGCCCCACTATGCCAAGCCGGCCGCACCATTCAGCCTTGGCCCCACTATGCCAAGCCGTCCGCACCATTCAGCCTTGGCCATACTATGCCAAGCCATCCGCACCATTTGCCTTGGGAATACCATTCCGGCCTTCCCTATGCGATTACCAAAACGAATGCGTGCGACGATCAACGGTCACCCTTCAATATCAGATGCAAATCCTAGTCGTCCAAGGTCGCCAGACAACGCATGGTAACCTTTTCCCCAAAACCCTAGTTTTGGCCACGCCAAACCGCGACAAGGTGGTTGGCATGCCACTATGCCATTCCATGACGGCCTTCCCTATGCGGTTACCAAAACGAAGACGCGCGACGATCAACGAATACCTTTCCTCTTAAGATGCAAAATCTCGACCGTCAAAGGTCACCAAGCCGGCAAGTCTCCCAAGCTCGACTTGCCAGACGACAACAATATGGTACATGTTTTCTACGAAAACACTCGAGACATCAACGCATATCACAAACTAGGGGATCCTCTTTGGGTATTGATTTGGCGGTTTACAGCGTGCGGCGTACACTACGCCCGTTATAAGAAAGTGTAATAAGAATGAGGCGGTTAGTAAACATGGGAAGTAATGGTGAAACGCTTTATTTTATAGAACATCAATTCCAAGCGTGACTGGTCATCACCTCCTCCCATTTACTCACCCATTTACCATTTCTTAATGAGACCAGAGTACGTTTCACTTCGACTTGTATAAATAGGTTTTACCTATTTCCACCGAACAACAAGTTCAGTGAGGGAAATACAACACTCAGAAACACTCGCTAGCTTTCCATCTGTGAGCTTCTCATTTTCTGATACAAGTCGTGAAACAACTACTCTTCTAGAATCAACCTGGTCTCAACACTTTCTTCGCTTTCCTCCCCAAAAACCAACCCATTCTCATTCACTTTGTGACCGAAGCAAGTATTGAACGACCATTTCTTGGTTTAGGCCGGATTTGTACAGATTGACCTCTCGAATCTAAAGTACTCCCTTGCAGTACATTGTTTAGGGTTTAAACTCGTTTCTCACCCACACACCCGAAATTACCGAAATCAGCAGAAATCGTTTTCACCCTCAAACAATTGGCGACCACAGTGGGAGATGGATATTTCGGTTATAATGTCAATTTTCGACCATCGATTTCATGCTTCGACCCAGACATCAAGACGGTAGAAGCAGGCGATCCGCTCAGGGATCGACGACTCAGTTACCAGACGACCCGATTATCAGTCTTGACACGACAAGGGATGACTGGGGACTGCTATAGTTTAAAAGCGAATGGCCCAACCAGTCTTGACGCGGCAAGGGGCGACTGGGGACTTCCCGTAAGTTAAAACCAAAACGATCCGCTCAGGGATCGACGACTCGATCATCAAGTGACTCAGGGATGATGGGGGACTTTCCACAATAGCGGTGTTTCCCACGAAAGTCGGACTTGGACCTGACTCGTTTTCGTTAGCAGATCCAAAAAACCGAGTAAGTCTTGCCTAGACAAAATACATGGTTTACTATTTCAAGTTTTCACGGGAATGATAAAACCGATAGCCATGTTATGTTTCATCCCATGTCATCTACCGACGCGCAACGTTCATGTTTCCATATCTTCCATGGGATGTTTGTGTTACTTACAATCACAACCAAAACGGCATCATCCTAAAATAGTTCATCCAGAATAATAATCCAAAACCCTCATAGGTAACACTTGTCTATCAACCCAAAAATCCAGAACATCAAAAACATAAGCCAGGTGTTCCATTAGCCTTTCAAAAAAAAAAAAAAAACACGAAATAGAAGAATTTCCGAAGACAGAAGTGCATTCAAAGGAAGCCATTCAACGGTGTTTTGCTCTTCTCGAAGAAGGCGTCCTTCGTCATTTAGAGGACCGCCTGTTTTAGCTCCAACTCTTTGGACATCCTTTCGACCTCCACTTCTTGTTGTTTGACCACGTCCGTGGAAGGACATTTGGTCACCTCGGCCTGTAACTTTTGGATCTCAGAGAAACCATAACGCCCAGTTCTTCATGAAATCAGTCACCTACCCGTACGTACCTACTTTGCATAATGACGATTACCAGTCACTATTCATGAGGTAACCGACACTACTAAGGTGATGTTTGAAGAGAAGAACAAGTACTTCTACAAGTTTATGAATGACATACCAACGTCTAAGGTTTACACCAGTTCCGAAGAACAATATTTCTATATGTTTATGGAAGGAATACCTATGGCTAGGGTATACACCAACACAAGAAAACAAATTGGAAGAGAAACGCTGGAGTACAGACCGGGAATATGCTTGACCACTTTATTGCTACCGCGCCACGCCAAGCCAGCATCGTGCCAAGCCAACAGTCTGCGCCACGCCAAGCCAACGCCATGCCAAGCCAGCGCCCTTTCCAAGACGATACAGCGCTAACAACTTGCATCTTCCCAGCACCAGCAGCTTGCATCCTTCCAGCGGTTACAACTTGCATCATTACAACAGCTTGCATTTTTCCAGCACTAGCAACTTGCATTCTTCCAGCGTTGTTTCTGAACACCCAGTAGAAGGGAATCAACAACCCAATTTCATAACACGTAAAGATCAGGAATGACTTCTCCACATAGACTTCTCCCACAAAATCGTGCAGTCTATGATGAAACACTTATGTGAGATTTTGTATTTCCCAAAGGCGCAGCGTCAAGACATATTCACATCCCTCAACCGCACTGCATCAGGGAAGCAGCTGTTTCCCACCAGAGAAGCCGTTCCTAAACCCTAACTTCTCCTGGAAAGCATGATTGATAAATGGAACTGGGGACTTCTAACCATTGTTCGCTTGAAGGGTGTTCAGTTTGACAGAACAATGATTAACTCAGCCGCTCCGCTTCAACGTTCGCTCCAATAGCCACTTCACTTCAACGTCCTCCAGCAGCGGCTCCGCTTCAACGTTCGCTCCAACAACCACTTCACTTCAACGTACGTTTGGTTTTTTTAAGTTTCAACATCATATCCAAGGGTCGAAGCTGCTTCAATGCCGCTTCTTCCTGCAAAGGGTCATACCACCACGTTCCCCGTGTCAAGGATCATGATCACGACAACCATTATTCGTAGTTATGGCCGCCTTTTAATCCATCCCGCCAAAACTCGTGATCATGGACAGTTCGCTCGCTAACGCATCCAGCCGATCCTTATACTACCATGTATTCCCATACAATTCCAGCCAACCTACTTTGTTACCACGACAATGCAGTCTCTTCTGATTACATCTGCTACCAAGAACTGTTGCTTCTCATTTGTTGATACCAGCCAGAGCTTCATCACAGCAGCAATCACTACAAAGATGGAAACATGCAAACCATACTTGGGGACTGAGGATATACACAGAATCCATTCACTGTCAAAGATCAAGTGACACAGTCAACCAAAAGGCCATGGACACAACAAAGTCATCTACTCTACAAGGGTGCAACCAAGAATAGCATCACCTCTCTGTATAGAAGACGCCTTCGACACTCTACGAGGCCGCGGAAGATTCCAAGCCTGCCCATAGGAAACAACTTCAGAAACTAAAGAAAAGCGCGACTGGGCACTGATCATCACAATCCATCCCGACGAGCATCAAAGATTCGTGAGATAAACTCCAGAGATGCGGCTGAAACAGTTCCCTGAAGAAACATAGGGCGTCACGACAAACAACATAACTCTATCATTTTCTACCTCTTCTCTACCCAGAATATTTCATCCATGTGGTATTCTGAGGATCCCGGCATCACATCCACATCCAGAAGAATACAATAAGCTTGCATCAAATCCCGTGGATGTGGATCCCAGGCGATGCAATGGAAGTACGCTACACATGGGGACTGCCAACATGAGACGCTTTCACTCCCCTCAACCAGGTTATTTCTAATTTCAACGTCATCACTGTAGGAGTTTTAAGCAAAAAATTCTCAACATGAAGCCGTACATATATGATAGACACATTTTTGTGTCTAATTTGATCTCAATACTATATATTGTTGGCACTCGATTTTGTACTAATTTTGTTATTTTATGTATTTGTAGGTATTTTTTGGAAATAAATATTTTTGGAAAATTCGGCTCGAAAAGTTGATTTTGTCACCCGGAGGACAAGTGTTATTCGGACTCTCGCTTTTGGATAAGGGGTAACCTAATTACTAAGGGGCACCCCCAGGTCACCCCAACGCAGCTGCTATTCGCACCCCAGTTCTGGTTAGGGGGGAGGACATCTTCTTCCTAAATTCAAAAACCAAAATTGGCGGGAAAAAAATGTTATCAACTGGCAGATTTAGGGTTGGCAGTTTGGACGGGATTAAAGGAGACTCAACGACCCAAATTGATTGGGTTTGTTCCTAGGGCCTAGACAGAGCTGGTATGGGTGTTCAAATCGAGTTAGTTGGGTTGGATAATCGTGGGATGCGAAAACACGAAAGTTGAGTTATTCTCGGCATTTTTCTTGTTTATATGAAAGTTACGTAACCAAATGGGTAAGAAGTTATCCTGTTTGATTTAAATACATCCTATGAAGATTTGGAGAGGTTAAAACAAGCCAGCAGACGCGTGCATGGAAAGAAAATTTCTTGGGAATATTTTCATTCACTGCCGAGTAATGGGAAGATTTTTTGGATTAATGAGAAGTTATTCTTGGTCCAAAGGTGTATAAATATAACTCTTGGGTTAAAATAGAAGGTTGTCGAGAGTTGGGAGGAGAGAAGGAACGCTGCAGAATCGAGAACCATGATTTCTCTCTGCTGTTGCTGCTGCCATTGATGAAGATGAAGAACACGAAGAACAGACAGCCAAAGACCGTCGGTCTTCAACAGTGTCTAAGACGCACGTCCGCGGGTCGTAGTTCGTCGTACAACAGCAGTTATCATTTATCGTTCTTCTTGTAACAACTGAACAGCGCCTTTGCAACAGTTATTTCTGTTGCGATTTTTCTGTTCAATTGTTTTACACCTTTTCATCATTTGTAAACCACTTTTTGAGCAATAAATAATTATTCTGAGAGCATTTTTACTATGATGAGCTAAAACCCAACACTGGGACGACGGAGGAGGCCAAACTTCATACTTGGGGTAATTTCATTTAATTCTTTTTTACGACTTTTGCATTAATTTAAAATTGAAATATGATTTGAATTAATTGGTTGTTATTTAATTTGATGATGTATGCTTGGCTTAGGTGTTTTGATACATCATGCTTAGGACTTACAATCAATGTTTTGAAAATCTACTTTGGCAAAATAAGAGTCCATATAATTTATGTTTTGAGCGATTATTGTCGAGAATAAATCATTGAGCCCCATGTTATGAAAATTGGCCGAATCATTAGTCCCAGGACCTCTACCAATTTGTTAATATTTTTTTTGTATATATTTTTATTTTTAAATATTTACAAGTCCGAGCAACGAACTTTTACTACCACTTTCAAAACTATAACAAAATGGCGCCGCCGACGCGGACTTGTATATAGATTGATTTTATTTTTTTTAGGTTTATTATTTTTTTTAGAATTGTTTGTTCCTTTTTACGTTTCTTTTTGTCTTTATTTTGCAGGTTCAAAGTGAAAACTAAGGACTTGGAGAGGAAAAATCTTAAAGCGAAAAGAGAAGAAAAAAAGGACAATTTTAGGATTTAATTTTTAATTTGTAATGTTTTTAGAGTGTGTGAGGAAAACTGTAATTTTTTTTATTTATTTATTTTGGACTTTGGACTTTAAACAATTGGGCTTTGTTTTTTTTAACCCTACGGAAGGGTATCATTATTAAAAAAAAATATTATATAAACTGTGTGCAGGGAAGGACGACGATTACTATATCGTCTCGGACCCTCGGGTTCGCACACAACATAGGAGTCGTGGCCCGAGTCGACGACAACGGTTCATCGCCCGTCTGGTACGGGAGGTAAGTCCAATCGAAACACCCGCGAATCTCCTGCAAGCGGGTTACTGTCTGCCTTAAGGTGATAATTGTTTGAGGACGAACCAGACTGTCTTTATTTTCCTAGTAAAGGGCAAGGCCTGGCCTAAACAAGATAAGGGTTCGGATTTCATCACCGCTCCCTTCTTGCCCGCCTTAGGAAAACGAAACCTAACGCGAACCCAAGCTTTAAAATTTGGAATAGAACGAGACCGATAGGGTAACGAGCTTAATAGGAAACTCGTTCGAAAAATATTGGTTGCTCTTTAAGCACACTTCAAAGTTCATGATGGTTTCTGTGAGTTGAATGCGTGACTGCGCCGCCTTGTGATAGCGGTGAGGCCTTGGGTATCAAAGCTCCACTGAGCTTCCCTCGCCTCAATTCAACTTACTTTGACTCAGATTGATTCCAGAGGGGTTTGCTCAAATTGCAACGAATTCCCTTTCGAAAGATAGAAGCTGGTCTAGAAACAATCTAAGTGGAGCCATCATGCTTTTTGTTTGCTAGAAATCTTTAGGTTTGTTTTGGTGGAGTCGAGTCGGCCTTGTTTGTGGTTGTGTAGAATTTCCTTGCAATTAAGAATGTCGAACTGGTATGATAGAAGCCAATACAATGAGTATCGACCTGAATTTGAATATGGACATCATCAGTTTTATGACCATGGTGGGAATAGTAGTTGGGAACGCCAACCTTTTCAAGGTTATGGTTCATATCATAGTGAGCCCAATTGCTATCCACACACGAATTGGTCTTACGAGCAAGAAATCAGGAATATTATAGTACTAGTCATGCGTTTTTGGAAAATTACTTAAAAACTAGTCCTGATTATGACATTTCGAAACCTGTTCAATCTCTAGAAGAAACCTACCAACAAATTCGAAGGGAGTATGAACGTGCAATTAGTTCAAGAGAAGAGAGTACACAACGGTCTAAGATATTCAATGAGACTTGTGAACGTATAAGTGTTACGCTCAGTGAAATTCAAGCACGTTTAGAGGCAGAAAATGAACAGTTAGCTAATGCTGCTCAAAATAATCTAAATTTCCAAAATAGTGTTTCCAATTCTACCCTTGATATCAATAGTGAATATTTGGCCAATCTAGAGGACGAGGTTAGAATAAAAGACACTACTTATTTAGATAAGGTTCAATCATCTTTGTACTATTATGATGATGAAGATAGTAGTAATGAAGAATCTGAAATATGTAGGCATAGTGATCAGGAATCTATTAATCCAATTGAGCTTTATAATGATTATATTATTTCTAGTTCAAATCCAAATAATTTTTATGATTATTCACCTATTCAAAAGGATGAGGATTTGATTAGGGATACCACCGTTTTAGACGATGTAGTTTTTCCTTTTGATTACGGAGCCGATAGTGGTTTATAGGAACGGGTTCATTTCGAAAATACTGTTTTAGAGTCTAGCGACTTAGAAACAATAGTCTTGGAAGAAGAAGATAGACCCGTAGAGATGAGTAAAGATGCACTACCTGATAATAGATTAAAAGAATCAATTGACCATTTTCAAGAATCTAATGATCCAGAAATTAGGGAGATTGTTACTAGTCTATCTAGAGACACTAAGAACTCTAAGTTTGGGGGTGATTATCACCTTCATAGTTCCTTACCTTTAACTCTCAAAAAGTCCCTTCACTTAGGACTTGATATCTCTGCCTCGACAATTTTACAAGATTACCTTCATACTCGTTTTCCCGAACCTAATGATATCTAGGAAGAAGTTCAGTCGTTAGAAACCCATCCTCTGGTTGATGTGGTTTGCCCAGGCTATGATCCCCAGATTGACTTTGTTTTCCCACCAAATAGTTTTCTTCCAACTGTGGGAACGTTTATATTCCAAATGTGTCGAATATTAAGTTGTGAGACTAAACCTAAATGCCTTAGGAAATTAGAATCGACACATTTGCTTAAGAATGACCACTATTCTCATTGTGGTCAATTTTGTAAGTCATATCTGATTGACTTAGAGGATCCGCAATTATTTAGGTTATTACTTTGTGATTCCAAGTTCTTATTTGAGTTTTTCCAGACTCTAGGACCTAATAATTTGGATCCAATCTATGAAGAAACGCATCCAATGAAAATATTCTATTTAGACCCTTTCATAGAACCTGAACCTGAACCGCAATTAGCGATAGTTTTCAGGAAACTAGGTAAGGGCATGCTTTTCTTGTCCATTTTCTTGGTTCACTGCAGTTTCCTATGGTCAGCTCTTTTTGGTTTTGAAGACCCACAGTTATTTCGACTGTTACTTTATGGTTCGAGTTGACCAATCCTTTTCTAAGTCTGGCTGAAGACTTTAAACTTAGCACTTCTTGGGAGGTAACCCAATCTCATGCAACATGGTAATATCTTTCCTTAACTCTTTTTCTTCAAGTGGTAACAGTTTCTCCTTGTTCATGCTTTTAATTTTATCTTTAGAACATTGAGGACAATGTTAGATTTAAGTTTGGGGGTATGGGAAAATCTTTTAGTTGCAATAAATAAACTCCAGAGCCTAGAAATTTACGCCTATTAAGGATAGCACTAACCAATCTAAGTGGATGGAAACATTTTTGTTTTAGGAGCTGAGGAACCAATCTGACTAGATGGAAACATCTATAGAGTCTATTCATAAAAGCACAGAGCTCAGGTGGTAGAAATAACATGATAGTTTCGCCATATCTCGTCGAGTCCTTTTCACTTTCACTTTCACTTTCTATTTTTAGTTTTCTTTTATTTCAAGTGATTTGGTGGGGCACACGATTCAAGTTGTTACCTTTGCTAGGGTGAAATAGAGTGACTAAGTTACCTTTTCAAAAAAAAAAAAAAAAAAATTAGACCGGACCAGTTAGACCAATCGGAATAAGTATTAACACTTGGATAGCAATATGCGTGTGTTCTCCCTGTTTCCGTCGCCTAAGAAAGCGTGGAATGCAGGACCCGTGGGAACTATCGTGTAATCTGCTGACAAGAAGCATGCGCTTGGATCAAAAAGATCTATTCATGCAGTTAAGTTAAAAAAAAATGGTTATTGTTATGTGTGGTCAACTGCTGGTTCCCTTGTATTTTCCAGTTTGTTGATCTAGATTTAAGTTATTGACCACTGGTTCCCTTGTATATGCCAGTGTGTTAATATTAGTCAGACCGGTATCTCAGTCATTTAGGTTAGGTTCATCTTGGCAGAGGCCTTCAGACAGATATGGGAAACACCGTTCACTTTTCAACCATCTACATTTTTCTTTTTCCATCTTCTTAATCTTTTCATGTGATTAGTCTGACTCCGAGTATGATGTCCATCGTGAAACTATCTTAGTAGAGCTCTTTCACTTATATGAGTTTTAGTATGCTTGAGTGCAAACTCGTATACAACAATTGGAATTTCGCGTCAGGGTACTTCCTCGTGTAATTAATAAGTATGCCAACCAAGGAGGTTCTTTAGTGCTTTCCAAGATTTTTCGTAGATAGCTAGGGTCTGGAGTATTGGTTTTTGTGGGTACACCTCTGATAAACCCACCCGAGATTAACTCGGTCACTTTTCAAGAATAAATTTTGCTCGAGGACTAGCAAATAATAAGTTGGGGGTATTTGATAGACACATTTTTGTGTCTAATTTGATCTCAATACTATATATTGTTGGCACTCGATTTTGTACTAATTTTGTTATTTTATGTATTTGTAGGTATTTTTTGGAAATAAATATTTTTGGAAAATTCGGCTCGAAAAGTTGATTTTGTCACCCGGAGGACAAGTGTTATTCGGACTCTCGCTTTTGGATAAGGGGTAACCTAATTACTAAGGGGCACCCCCAGGTCACCCCAACGCAGCTGCTATTCGCACCCCAGTTCTGGTTAGGGGGGAGGACATCTTCTTCCTAAATTCAAAAACCAAAATTGGCGGGAAAAAAATGTTATCAACTGGCAGATTTAGGGTTGGCAGTTTGGACGGGATTAAAGGAGACTCAACGACCCAAATTGATTGGGTTTGTTCCTAGGGCCTAGACAGAGCTGGTATGGGTGTTCAAATCGAGTTAGTTGGGTTGGATAATCGTGGGATGCGAAAACACGAAAGTTGAGTTATTCTCGGCATTTTTCTTGTTTATATGAAAGTTACGTAACCAAATGGGTAAGAAGTTATCCTGTTTGATTTAAATACATCCTATGAAGATTTGGAGAGGTTAAAACAAGCCAGCAGACGCGTGCATGGAAAGAAAATTTCTTGGGAATATTTTCATTCACTGCCGAGTAATGGGAAGATTTTTTGGATTAATGAGAAGTTATTCTTGGTCCAATGGTGTATAAATATAACTCTTGGGTAAGCATAGAAGGTTGTCGAGAGTTGGGAGGAGAGAAGGAACGCTGCAGAATCGAGAACCATGATTTCTCTCTGCTGCTGCTGCTGCCATTGATGAAGATGAAGAACACGAAGAACATACAGCCAAAGACGGTCGTTCTTCAACAGTGTCTAAGACGCACGTCCGCGGGTCGTAGTTCGTCGTACAACAACAGTTATCATTTATCGTTCTTCTTGTAACAGCTGAACAGCGCCTTTGCAACAGTTATTTCTGTTGCGATTTTTCTGTTCAATTGTTTTACACCTTTTCATCGTTTGTAAACCACTTTTTGAGCAATAAATAATTATTTTGAGAGCATTTTTACTATGATGAGCTAAAACCCAACACTGGGACGACGGAGGAGGCCAAACTTCATACTTGGGGTAATTTAATTTAATTCTTTTTTATGACTTTTGCATTAATTTAAAATTGAAATATGATTTGAATTAATTGGTTGTTATTTAATTTGATGATGTATGCTTGGCTTAGGTGTTTTGATACATCATGCTTAGGACTTACAATCAATATTTTGAAAATCTACTTTGGCAAAATAAGAGTCCATATAATTTATGTTTTGAGCGATTATTGTCGAGATTAAATCATTGAGCCCTATGTTATGAAAATTGGCCGAATCATTAGTCCCAGGACCTCTACCAATTTGTTAATATTTTTTTTGTATATATTTTTATTTTTAAATCTTTACAAGTCCGAGCAACGAACTTTTACTACCTCTTTCAAAACTATAACAATATACACCGAAGACTCCAAAAGCACGACACAGAGATGCATTCACATATTTGGACATGACCATCGGATCAAACAGAAGTATAACTGGGGACTGTTCACCGCGTCCCATTCCATACGATAATCCAAGATTCAGAAGCTGATTCGAAGGATGTCTCTTGGAAAAAAGTCCTTGAAGATTTGATAGCAGCACAACGGCGACAGAATGTCTCCCAACTCATCTGTTTCAAATTGTGTCTTCGGAAGATTTCTACTATATGATCATCCACAACATATCATCATCGAGATCATAGGATCTAGACACTGAACAACCTAAAGTCAAGGATGGCCGATAATGCAACAACAATACCCAAGATTAGCCCTGACATGATCGTTTCCGAACATATATTTCATCCATTCATCCCAATAATGCAGTGGAGTTTTGGTAAACTTTGGAATCTACTGGAGAGACACTGGAGACGAAAGCACGTATCCAGACGAACAAGAAAAGAGGGTCGATACCTCTTTTCATGCGAACGGAGTTTCTAGAGTTTGAACAGAATGAAGATTCATTCTTGCTCCATGAACGGGAATAGATGACTGGGAGCGACTATACCACCTCGGGCCCGCAACATCCCTCCTGAAATCTTCCTGAGTTTCACTGTCGGGTCGTTTTTACCTCCTGAACGAGTTCAAAACCTTAATATTCCCGCGTATGGAAATAGGAAATTCTTTTCCGGTCGGATGAATGGGCGTACCGTCGAAATCTGAGTTCGTACGAGAATTTTAAAAAGATTCTACTAAGGAGCGCTAATTAGGGTTTCGGCATGCCAAACCCTAAATTAGACAAAGTTGTCAGGCGCCATCACCACCATTTGATAACCGAAGTTCCAACGTCATCACCATTCCCACCATTCCAGGCCGAATGATGCTGACGGCTCCATTCCAAGCCGACCGATGCTGACGGCTCCATTCCAAGACGACCGACGTTGACGGCTCCATTCCAAGCCGACCGATGTTTACGGCTCCATTCCAGGCCGACGATGCTGACGGCTCCATTCCAAGTCGATCGATGCTGACGGCTCCATGCCAAGCCGTCCGCACCATGCCTTGGCCCCACCAAGCCAAGCCGTCGACGCATGCTTTGCCTCACAAAATCGCTCCTTGCCATGGTCGTACCATGCCAATCCGTCCGCGCCATGACTTGCCGCGCCAATACCAACAACTCGCTAAGCCAGCGTCATGATGTTCCCTAACCCAGCCAAGATGACGCATAACCAGACCAAGCCAGCGATTTTCATCTCACCGCTCCACGGTCTGCACCACTAGTACAATTAATCCAAGGCCGCCAATACGGGAAGCACAATCTCTCCTTACCTCTCGAAAAAGATTAGTCGGACCTTCCTGACCATCTTTTCACGACTTGTCATTTCGATTTTTTTCCTTGCCCGTCACCATCTTAAGCTTACCTCGCAACAACACTCTTGTTCCGAGCTAAGCAGGGGACTTAATGTTGATGGTGGTTTTTAGCTTAGGGTTAAAATCATAAAACTGTACATCCGACATGACGTCACTATGACCATTAGTACATTTATTGAATTAATCATCACGCTTACGTAATAATTACCGGGGTACCTTTTTTCTACATGGGTCATGTTCCACGGTAGAACCCTTAACATTGACTAACATCACCTAAACCATAATTTCATTCTACCGCGCCAAGGCATGCCAACCATGTCAGCCGCACCACTGTGCCAATGGAAAACCATGCCAGCCACATCTACCGCGCCAAGGCATGCCAACCATGGAAGCCTCACCATTGTGCCAATGGAAAACCATGCCAGCCACATCTACCGCGCCAAGGCATGCCAACCATGTCAGCCTCACCACTGTGCCAATGGCAAACCATGTCAGCCGCACCACTGCGCCAAGGAATGCCAACCATGCCAGCCGCACCACTGTGCCAATGGCAAACCATGCCAGCCACATCTACTGCGCCAAAGCATGCCAACCATGCCAGCCGCACCACTGTGCCAATGGAAAACCATGCCAGCCGCATCTACCGCGCCAAGGCATTCCAACCATGCCATCCGCACCACTGTGCCAATGGAAAACCATGCCAGCCACATCCACCGCGCCAAGGCATGCCAACCATGCCAGCCGCACCACTGTGCCAATGACAAACCATGCCAGCCACATCTCCGCGCCAAGGCATGCCAACCATGCCAGCCGCACCACATGTGCCAATGGAAAACCATGCCAGCCATATCCCCGCGCCAAGGCATGCCAACCATGCCATCCGCGCCACCATGCCAATGGCTAACCATGCCAGCCACGTTTCCATGCCAAAGCCACGCCGATCCCCCGCTACATGTCGCTGGCTGCCAAAACGAAGGGTTGCAACAATCAACGACCACCCTTCCATCTGAGATGCAGATCTTAGCCGTCCAAGGTCTCCAGCGACGCGTGGTAACCTTTGGCTCAACGCCAAGCCCCAATTTTGGACGCGCCCAAACTAATGCCAAACCCTAGCTTTTTGTCTGCGCCTAAACGATGCCAAAATACTGGTTTGGCCACGCCTAAACCATGCCATGCCGGCCTTTCCTTCACGGCTGCAAAAACGAAGGCGTGCAGCAATCAACAGCCAATCTCCAATCTAAGATGCAAATCTTAGCCATCCAAGGTCGCTAGCCGACGCGTGGTAACCTTTGGCCCAACGCCAAAATCCTAGCCTGGTCACGCCAAAATCCTAGCCTGGCCATGCCGCCATCCCTCTTGAATTCTTCCTGGTTTTTACTTTCGGGCTGTTTTCATCACCCAAACGAGCTCAAAACCTAAATATTCCCGCGTAAGGAGATACCGAATTCTTTTCCGGTCAGATGGATGGGAGGACCATCAAAATCCTAGTTCGTATGCGAATTGTACGGCGATTCTAGTAAAGGGCGCTAATTAGGGTTTCGGTATGTCAAACCCTTAACTAGTTTGGTCGCGCCTAAACCGCGCCAAGGCATGCCGACCATGCCACATGTGCCAATGGCATGCCAAGCCAACCGCACCTTGCCTTGGCCCTAGCCATGCTAGCCGCACCATGCGCCAATGGCATGCAAAACCCTTGGCCCTACTATGCCAAGCCGGCAACACCATTCAACCTTGGCCCTACTATGCCAAGCCGGCCACACCATTCAGCCTTGGACCCACTATCCCAAGCCGGCCGCACCATTCAGCCTTGGCCCTACTATGCCAAGCCGGCCGCACCATTTATCCTTGGACCCACTATGCTAAGCCGGCCGCACCATTCAGCCTTGGCCCCACTATGCCAAGACGGCGGCACCATTCAGCCTTGGCCCTACTATGCCAAGCCATCCGAACCATTTTCCTTTGCCATACCATGTCGGCCTTCCCCATGCGGCTACCAAAACGAAGGCGTGCGACGGTCAACGGTCACCCTTCAAAACCAAGATGCAAATCCTAGCCGTCCAAGGTCGCCAGAAAACGCATGGTAACCTTTGGCCCAAAAACCTAGTTTTGTCTACGCCAAACCGTGCCAAGGCATGCCATGCCACATGTGGCCGTGGCATGCCAACCACCTTGCCGCGTCATTCCATGACGGCCTTCCCTACGCGGTTACCAAAACGAAGGCGCGCGACGATCAACGGCTACCTTTCCTCTTAAGATGCAAAATGTCGACCGTCAAAGGTCACCAAGCCGGCAAGTCTCCCAAGCTCGACTTTCCAGACGACAACAATTTGATACATGTTTTCCACGAAAACACTCGAGACATCAACGCATATCACAAACTAGGGGATCCTCTTTGGGTATTGATTTGGCGGTTTACAGCGTGCGGCGTACACTACGCCCGTTATAAGAAAGTGTAATAAGAATGAGGCGGTCAGTAAACATGGGAAATTATGGCGAAACGCTTTCTTTTATGGAACATCAATTCCAAGCGTGACCGGTCATCACCTCCTCCCATTTACTCACCCATTTACCATTTCTTAATGAGACCAGAGTACGTTTCACTTCGACTTGTATAAATAGGTCTTACCTATTTCCACCGAACAACAAGTTCAGTTAGGGCAATACAACACTCAGAAACATTCGCTAGCTTTCCATCTGTGAGCTTCCCATTTTCTGATACAAGTCGTGAAACAACTACTTTTCCAGAATCAACCTGGTCTCAACACTTTCCTCGCTTCCCTCCCCAAAAACCAACCCATTCTCCTTCACTTTGTGACTGAAGCAAGTCTGGAACGGCCATTTCTTGGTTTAGGCCAGATTTGTACAGATTGATCTCTCGAATCTAAAGTACTCCCTTGTAGTACATTGTTTAGGGTTTAAACTCGTTTTTCACCCGCATACCCGAAATTACCGAAATCAGCAGAAATCGTTTTCACCCTCAAACAACATGATATTTATCGACAGTTTACATTTACATCGACTATTAATATAAAATCGGAAATGCTATTGGCCTGGTCCACATGTACAAGTGACAAAACTTTATCAATTCTATCAACACACGAAAAAAAAACAGCGACTCCTTTTCTCTCAGCTGAACGTCCCGGCTTCCCCCCTCTCTCTTCTCTGTTTTCAGTTATGTTATGTTTAGATGAAATGAAATGTTCACTAGAAAAAAATCAGAAGAACTTTAGGTTCATGTTATTAAAATTAAAACCACAACTGATCCATCTTCTTGAACAGAAAAATCAAGCAAAATAAATGAAAACTGGAATACGGGAATTTAATTTTAAATCAGGTAAGTTTTTTGAGTTTGCAATTTTTGAATAAAAAAAAATTACCAAAAAACGAAAATTGAAATTGGTTTGTAATTGGAGGTTTTGAATCGATTTGGGTGTAAATTTTTGTTAGGTTTTTTGATTTGCCTTAGAGGTTAGGTAATTCCCAAACTTTTTAGATTGATTGAATAAATCAAGATATGCTGCAAATTGGCAGTAACGTTGTTCGGATAAATTGTTGTTCGAACAAAACAAACTTCGTACTTACAGAAAGAAGTGAATTAGGTTCAAATGAGAGGGGATTTTTTGGGTTTTTAAACTGCAATCTATGAATCTATGATGATGGTTTTTTTTTTTTAATCTATGATGATGTTGGTTACAAGTATTTAATTATGTTATCCTATGAAATGTTACTATTGTGATTATTTGTTAGATGGGAAAATCCTTGATCTTGATTTCATTTGTTGATCAAAAATTGGTCTCGTCAATGTGTGAATCACAGCTACAAGATGATAAAGAAGATAGAAGAGATTCCCAAGTTGAAAGGCGAGAAAATTTTAGGTGGTTCCGCTTTTTTTTTTTTTATCGTATCCACAGCTCAGATTGCCACGTCAGGCAGTGCTGGGAATAGAGCGGTGTTGAGAGTGCGGAATAGCAAAACCCATATAAAATATATGCTTGTCTGGTGCTGAGTGACTGTGGGCCTGGTGTACCCAGAATCTGATATATATACACTAGCTTACTGCCACTGTGCCACATGATATAATATACGCACTAAGTGCAAGATACATCCATGGATAAATTGAATGCAGGAAGGAACAATATTACTTCAGAGGTCGCCAAATTTCACAGGTTTACCAAATTCATACAAGGTCCTTGAAAAAGGAAGAAGGCCTGTGGGTGTTTCAACTTTCAACCCGTTGGCTTTACAATAGGTCCTTCCCTTGCCCATGGCCAGTGGTTAGTGCATAATCCTGTGGGTACAAAAAGAAAACTAGCGAACTTTTGGAGTAAATTTGGTCTCTTTTGGCGCTCAGATGCTGGCCGCCTTGGTCTAGATACCGATAATTGGTTTGTTCGAGACCATGTGATGCGAATAAACAAATGGAAGAAAAAAAATGCCTAGCAATCTGAGTGAAAAGATTCGTCCTGCAAAGTCAGCATGTGTCTGAACAATTCAAAAGATTTTATCTTACGCATCAGATATTTAAGCTTAAAGTTTAGTAAGTGAATAAGAAAATGCCAAGAACACGCCTAACCATCTGAATGAAAAGCAAGTCCTGCAAAGTCTGTAGTCTCCACTTTCCCCCAACTTTATTTTTTCCCATTTTCATTTCTGTAGCATTCTCTTACAGTTATATGGCATAATCCAGGCATTGTTTTTATTTAAAGTAATTAAGCATTATTTATTCCTTATCTTTATGCAGTGCGCCTATGAATGAACATGTGAATAACCAATACAGTAAGCGGTGAGTGATAGCTTCTGAAAACAATGTCTTCTTCTTCTTCATTTCTTGTTCTTGCATTTGTTGTTTTTTCAGAACCAGAAGACCAGTCTAATCCATAGTGAAGGGTCTATCATGGCCAAGCTGAACTCACTAAGATCTTTAAAAAAGATATTGGCCAAGCTGCAGGTTTGCTTCGTCTCCATTTCCGTGACTGTTTTGTTCAGATAACTCTTAATTATACTACTACTTCTTCATCACTACCAAAATTTGTATTCCCTTAGGATTTGCAGCTAAGATTTTGATATCGCAACTGACTTCAGTTCTCTAATTTTGTATGTTTGTTTAGGGTTGTGATGGATCGGTTTTGCTAGATGGATCTGCTAGTGGACCTAGTGAGAAGAATGCACCACCAAATCTCTCACTCAGAGCTCAAGCGTTTAAGATCATTAACGATCTACGAAGTCGCATCCACAAAGCCTGTGGCCATGTCGTCTCTTGTGCTGATATCACTGCCTTGGCTGCTCGTGATGCCGTCTTACTGGTAAGCTTGTCGTCCATTTTCCATAAATATGGTTAATTGACCATTATTAATGAGAAGCCTAATGATGTATGAATTATGTCGCTATAGTCACTCGTGCTTGCAACCTAATGGTAAGCCTAATGACATATGGATATCCACATTTTTGTCAACTGGACTGATACTTGCAACCTAAATTTCTGTATCCTTGTGCAACATATACGGTATACCAAGTCTCCATCAAGCACCCAGACACTCAAACTCCTCTCCGTTACCTTGAACCTAGCGAAACAGATCAATCCTTTCCGACTCCCCAAGACATTCACCGGAATACATGGAAACATGATTGTCACAATTTGATAAACAATATCTTGCACATATCTTAGATATTCTCTGAAATTCCCCCTCAAGTTAGTGCGTAAATATTCATTGTTCCCAACTTGGTTAAAATTTGGCAGCGAAAAAGTCCTTCTGTTAATGTGTCAGCTAACTGTAGAGCACTTGGAATAAAAGGGTTACAGATGACATTATTCTTCACGTTTTATTCTCGAAAAAAATTGGTAATCTCATGAAAGAAGGGATTTGAGGCGATAATCATAGCAGCTTGTGTCACAGAACATTTTAGTTGGTTGAGGAGAAGCGAACCACAAATCACGTCACAAAGCTCGAAGCCAAATGATTTCACATGTTGTTAACGCCATAGCTCAATATTCATCTTCGGTACTAGACCGTGCAACAAGAATCTGTTTCTTTCTCCTCCATGTTACCAAATTTCCGCCAGCAAACGTACTTTATTATCCAGTAGTGGACTTAATCACACACCCAGCCTAATCTTCCCGCGAGTATCAGTACTATATACTGTTTTTCACAAAGTGAGTGATGAAAAAACAGTGTATAGGATTTTTAATTTGATCGGCAATAAAAAGAAATCTTAATTGAATGAAATTACCACATATTTTAGTTTTTATTTTTATCAGTAGATTAAGTACTATATGTATTTTTGAAGATAACTTTGGCAATTTCAATTAACAAACTTAAGGAATGAAATTCATCTAACTAACTACATGCATATTTGATTTATGGAAATTTTCCTGTTATGCACCCATTTCAAAGGGTCGAGATCGTCTGTGCCACTGCTTGTGTGTGCCCTATGCCATACCAATAGAAACACGCCACATCATTCCTCTCATTAACCATGACTAACTAAATAGATTTTCTATTTATACAACACTAATCGATTAGGAAAGATAATTAATTAGTTAAAGAAGATATTACAAATCCAAGAGAAAATACCGTGTTTCTATTGGTGTGGCACATAGGGCACACACAAGCAGTGGCACAGACGATCTGGACCCCATTTCAAAACCTGTTTTCTAATATACACCCGTTTTTTTGGATATTTCTAATATACACCCATCATAATTGAAAACGTTAGCACACAACATCTAAAGATCTAGCCGTATATCTGTCGATCGGAATGGACGACCTAGATTTATCTAAGTTACAAAATTACGAGTTTACCCATGACTCAGAAACAAAAGGTTGAGAAGAAGATAAGATTTCATTTTCTCATTTCAGTCGTCTTCTTCTCTCTTTCTGCTGCTGCTGGTCTCGATTCATGAGATACGAATTGAGTTTTTGTTGCAAAATCGACGATTTCCCAAACTAGAATAAGAATCTAACAAGATTTCAAGACGCTATGAAGAAAAATTCAGAGAAGAAAAAGTCGAAGAGGTAGGGTTTTTCTGAACTGAAATTCTAATTATTTTTCACCAGTTTTTGATGATTTGTAAGCCCTAATTGATGAACCCATCTCTGTTTTTATTGAAGTTATCAAGACATATGTTTAATTTTCTAATTTTTTTCATCTTCTCTCGATTTGATTTGGGATTTTATTTTCTAATATTTTTGATTTGATCTGGGGTTTTATTACAGATAGTGCTATTTATTGAATCGATTTTGTTTTAATGCAGAAATGGTGTTATTTATTGTAGATTGTGTTATTTATTGATTTTATTTCGTTTCTGTGCAGTGCAATTATACCGTATTGGGATATTAGTGTTCATGTGGTGAATTCTGAAATGTGTCTATCTTTCCCCAACATATGTAGAGACCTGATTAATCTGAAAATGTTTGAGGATATGGTACATACAAGATTATGGCTTGGTACTAGCCAAAAGGTTAATCTGTATTGGTGGGATGATGACCCAAATGTGCCAGAATACTTAGTGATGGATGAAGATTTTGATAGGTTTTGGAATGAGGCTGTACCTAATAAAATGGGAGATATTGAACTTAAAGTGTTTGTAATTTGTGTTGAAGAGGAGTATGATGCAGTTAAGATGAAGCAGTCAGTAGTTACGCCAAAGAAGAATTTGGGTGAATATTCAATGGAGTCACCTAGGAGATCACCTAGACTAGCAGCTAAAATGGAAAAATCAGTTCAACAAGTGGGTTATGAACAAATGGGTACTGCAAGAAAGCTTTCTTTTGTAGATTTGCTGAATAAGGTTGAAAGTGATGGGTTATCATGTTTGAGTCAGGCTAGTATTGGTGACAACATGTGGAATGTTGGGAGTAGCAGTCAGCCTTCACAAGTAATTGAAGATGAAGGAAGAGAAACATTCAATCATGATTATTGGACAATGCTTGTGAAAGACCAAACCTTGTTGCCTGATGATTACAATGTGCAGTTAGAAAATTTAGATGTTGATGAATGTCACCCTGTGGAGGAAATGGAGCCTCCAGTGTTGTTTGATAGTGATGAAGATGAGAGGGATTATAGGGAGTTTGGAACTGTTTATGAAGGTGAAGATGATGACAGTGATGAAGAGGAGGTTAATGAAAAACATGGAGGTAATGATGCTCAATCTAATGAAGAGGAAGCTAAAGAAAAACATGGAGGTAATGATGCTCAATCTGAGTGGTTTCAAAACTTTGTAGAAGAACACAAAGTCCACTTTGAAAAGGAAGAAGAAGAACCACAGTTCCCTGAGGATGAAGAGGTTGAACCAGTTGATCCAAGTATGATGCTGTTTAGTACCAGATTTGCTAAACAGGAAGACTTTAAAAGGAATTTGAGGGCTTTATGTGTCTTGAATGAAACTCAGTTTTTGGTCAGATCTAGTTGTTCCAGGAGAGTGAAGGTTATATGTAGATTTCATGAGGAATATAAATGTCCTTGGTTTGTGTTTTGTTCAAGAAGGAAAAAAGGTGGTTACTGGTCAATTACAATTCTGGAAGAAAAACATACATGTGTTGGTGATCCAACAGGGAGAAATAAGTCTGCAAACAATTATTTTGTTTGTGACTGGGTAAAGGATAGGCTTAAAACCACTGCTGGGAAAGTTATTCCAAAGCCAGGACAAATAAAAGAAGACTTTTTTACTCAAACCAACATTGATATACCATATCAAACAGCATGGAAGGCAAGAAATTTAGTTATAGAATCACAGTATGGGAACTATGAAGAAAGTCTCAACAATGTACCCACTTTCTGTAACATGGTGACCAAAACAAATGATGGTTGTGTGGCTATTTACACATATGCACAAGATGATGATCATTTTGAAAGCATGACAATCTGTTTTGCAGCAACACTTCAAGGATCTAAAGATGGATGTAGACCGGTAATTGGGTTGGATGCTTGCCATCTTACTGGAAAGCATGGTGGTGTGCTAATGGCTGCAACAACACTAGATGCACAAAGTGGTTTAGTACCATTAGGGATTATGGTTTGCAGGGCTGAGACCATAGAGAATTGGACCATGTTTCTCCAACATTTGGCTCCACATATCACTGATCATAAGTGTCCAATTACATTCATATCTGATAGGCAGAAGGGATTACATGAAGTTGTGGCTGTAGTGTTTGGAAAAACTCCTCATAGATATTGTTATAGGTAATGTACTTGTATCTTAAGTTATTTTTTCAATATGTCTTTCATATGAACTGCAATCTCACCTTTGGAATGCATACTAAATTTGGCAGGCACTTAATGGTAGGTTGGGAAACCCACAATAAAATACTGCAAGTGCACAGTGTCTGACTAGTAGAACAATGGCAAGTACAGGTCGTTCCCTCGAGGAGTGTGAAATACTCAACCAACTAATATCAAAAGTAACTAATCGACAAGATGATGTTTTAACGATTTTTCAGGAGTTCGGAACAAAATGATATAATATAAAAATGGGTTATTAAGGTTTTCGGTTTCCACCAATTAATTATGCAAACTCTACTAATCTTTAAAAATATATTCCATGCATTATCAAATATTGTTTCTCCGCTATAGTTTTCTTCGCTTCATGGGTAGTGATTCTAAAGCATTACCTATCAATCCTTGCATACCACGTCTAGGGATTTAACCGAAGCACGAAATATCAATTCAAAAGCATAAATAATCAAAAAAATCACATAAACGATTAAACACCAAGCTATATGAAGAAAAACTATTAATCAATCAAATCATTATTTAGCATATAAATAAAGAGTTCACACAATTAAATTGGTTTCTACCTAAACCTTTACATGGCTCTAGCTAGACATGGCTTTCTCAAAAGCCATAAACATATTCAAATCAAACTAGCTAAGCAAAAAAGATCCCGAAAAGAAGAAACTCCAAACCCTAGTATTCTCTGTTCACGGCCGTATCTCTTCATATAGGTGATGCAAAGGATTTCAAGACAAAACCTAGCGACATCTGCCACTGCTACAGCCCAGCCCAATTACCCGAACATCCAACTCCATCTCCAGTCCGGCCAATGCACCAGCTCCACCAATTGTCTTCTGCCAGACCGACCACAAGACCAATTCCATTGCCCGCCATCTTCTCGATCCAACTATAACACCAATCCCATTCGAGCACTATTACTGGATTCTCCCAACTCCGGCCACAACAACTTTCCATTCTCTGAATCTCGAGTTAGACCCACTAGTCATCACTTCTAAACATTAAGTTCACGGCTAACTTCGGTATCTTCTATCTTCGTTCATTCCTGAGTTCATCACCACCAGTTTCGATCCGTCCAAGACCACCGGAGTTCACAGCAAAGCAGCCTTCGAGTCCTCTTTCTCTACTGATTTATACAGCCAAAACCAACCCTAAATATCAACAGTAGCATTACCAGTTCTTTTCCTTAAATCTGAATACAATCACCACTGCCGATCTTTCCCGATCAGAACCACTCAATCGTCACCTGCATCTCCATTGATTTCACCCTCAGGACTGCCAAGAGTTGTTTCCGTTCTTCCTTGTTCTCTCCCTGGTATTCTGGCCACATGAACATCTCGTACTTCAATTGATCAGAATTAAAACTGCAGAATACCTCCACCAGTCACGATTAATCCAGCCGTAATATCCATCTGTTGATGTTGCTGTCGTTCATCAGCAAATGCCAAGACCCGTCGTTCACAATAGCCAGCTGCAATCGATTCAGTTACCAACTCCGGCTAACAAACTGACCATTCTCTCTTCTCGCATTCAACTACACCACCAGCTCCTTGTCTCGATCTCATGGCAGCTACAGCAGCTAGCTCTTTCTTCTTGTTATCATGCCACCACTATTTCGACCTACTTTTCTTCTGGCACTCAGCAACAGAACCCGTCTCCATTCACATCACCATTCCAAATTCCAACCAATCGATGCACGGACGCTGACTTTGTTTGCTGCCGTCTTCTTCTCTTTTCCGTCTCAATGGATCAACTCCATTACTATACAGTCACCGCTCATACTTCTTGACTCCATAAGCATTCTCAAGCATTGAAGTTACCGTTCGAGTTCGGCAGAAGAGTTCTAACTCAAACAACTGAGTGACAGAATAAGCAAAATCACCTTGCAAAGAGCTGCTGCCTTGATTACGACTTCCAAATCCAACTCCTTTCGGAATCCAGGCAACAACGAACTTCTCTTTTCTGAACGGAATGCCAAGACCCCAACTACTACTGCCATTTCTGTCAACTACGATCACAGCAGCAGCTTCTGTCCCAGAATCTTCATCGTCGCTGCTGCACTATTAATTTTCATGATATCACTTCGAACAACAGCATACCAACCGAGACATAACTCTCCTTGTCTGCAAAATCGTCTCTTATTTTAACCATTGACCTGGTTCTTCATTGCTGCTTTCAAGGTACAAAATCCATATATGACCCATATCTTTCAATCATTCGAACTCAATCAAGGGTCATGGGTCATTCGAACTCAATAATGTTGCTGCAATAGAGAGCTCGAGAATCACCTACTGCCAAATCGGATTCACATCTAAGTCATCATTCATGGAGTACTAGCTTCCATCTTCATTTACATATCTCCACTTCAGTTCTTCATGTTCTCGGCTACTGCTTGCAAATCTCTGGCTGTCTCGGCTACAACATCATTTCCTTTCTCCCTTGTATGCGACAGACCCTTCACTTGGACAGAAACCCCATGGAACTCCATCTGTTGCGGTTACTGGCACTGTTGTCGTGTTCCACTAATGTTCAGTGACGAATATTTCTCACAAAACGTTATGAACCTTGTTATGTAGATGAAGAACACCACTTGACACAACCACGTAGAATTGTGGTCATGAGAGACAGACACGTCTCACTGCGTTATTCCACTACCAGAATGTGGTATCCAAGGCAGTACCCAAATTTAGTGGTACTCAAACCACTTCATGTCCATGAGATGAAAAAGCACCAGGTGACACATCGATTGTTAATTAGGCAAGGAATAATTAATTAAGTTGCTTCTCAATGCCTTGTGACGCAAACACCATTTAATTTCTGGTTTAGCCTTTTATTCTTCGGATGATGGAATTCATTTGTAATTTCTACAAAAGCACTAAAATAATATTGTTAGCCAAAATATTGAGTCCTAACTAATATAAACATGGGTGTAAAATGTAACACTTACGTGCTTATCACTTAAGTAAGAACTTCAAGAAGAAATTCAAGGGCTATGAACTGCAATCTCACCTTTGGAATGCAGTAAAATGTTATAAGAAGAAGCATTTTTTTTTTTGTAAGTTTTCTCACTTAGTTATAGATTGTACCATTTTTTAAGATTTTAATTTTGTTTTCTGAAATTAAGACTTTAATTTTGTTTTCTGAAATTAAGACTTAGTTATGTTTCCTGTAGGAAAACATGGAACTTTTGAAGAATGAAAATGAGGAAGCTTTTATGTATCTTATGAGGGAAAATCCTGAGTCTTGGTCAAGAGCTTTTTTTGATAGCACAAGTAAATGGAACATATGAATAATAACTTTTCTGAGTCTTTTAACTCCATGGTATGTAATTTAAGGGACAAACCAATTTGTATGTTAGGAATGATGTATGGACAGTTAGTCATGGGCTTGTTTTATAAGAGGAGGACTGAATGTGCTGGGTGGACACATGGGAAGTTGGTTCCCGCTGCAGTTAAGTTAATTGAGAAGATGATGAAATTAGTTGGTAAGTTCAAGACAGTTGGATGTGTGGCAGGTAAGATATATTCAGTAACTAACAGGGACACAAATAAAATGTTTACTGTTAATATTGTTAATCAAGTATGCAGTTGTGAGCAGTGGCAGAAGAGGGGATTTCCCTGCCAACATGCAGTTTGTGCATTGAAGACAATTAGAGCTGATTGGCCTAAGTAAGTATATTAAGTAACTTTAATTTTTGTTGTTTTGTTTTTGTCTTTGAAGCTTTGTAGTTTTGTCTTTGTCTTCAATTTTTGTAGTTTTGTTTTTGTCCATTCATTAAATTCAATCCATTAAATTTTTGTTGTTGTGCTTGTGTAGATATTGCAGTCCTTACTTTAGAGTGGAATCTTATAGAGCCACATATGCACCAGTGGTGCATCCTTTAGATGACCCAAAGGACTGGGTAAAGGTAACCTATTTATTGGTTGTTGTGTTTTTAATATTATATTAAATGTTTTAGGGTTTCATCATATTTTAATCCCCCAAATTGTTTCTTTCCAATCTCTCTCCAGGTAGACATGAAGCTCAATACTCTCATCTCAAGTAGATCTACAAGAAGACCAAGAACTAAAAGGATAAAGTCATATGATGAACCTAGAGTTGAAGTGAGAACTAGAAGATGCTCAAGGTGCAAGGTAGTAGGTCACAACAAATCAACTTGTAAAGGAGGTGAAGTTAGACAGAATCCAAAGGGAAAGAGACCAAGAACTCAAGTAGATGCTGCTGATTTTAGTTTCTCATATCCATCACAACCAAGTAAAGCAAAGAATGTGAAGAAGACTGCAGGTGAATCATCTAAAGATGTTGGATCCAAGAGGAAGGTTGCACAAAATGTTTCACAGACTGTGACACACCCTATGTATGGATCTGTTTCACAAAATATCACACAGTGTATTCAGATCCAGGGGAAGGCTAAGAAGACAAAGAAAAATTGATTTTGTGAATGTTATCTTTTGAAATTTTTTGGATCTGTCTCTTTTTGGGTTGTGTTGATTGAGACTTGGAAATGTTTATGTTTTGAACAATTTCAATATTTTTTAGATTGAAAAACTCAAGTGTTAGTTTTGATTGAAGAACTTTGATATAAATTTCCTTTTTATTACATAACTTGTTGCAGATAAGTTTACATATAAAGTTTTCCAAGATCCCTACATATTGTTTGCAGATTCATAACACTTTTTCTTGCAGCAATAAAAACAGCATCTGAAGCCCATGTAAATGCTTGACATTCACTGCACTTGAGGTAAGATATGTCTCTGTTGTGTTCATTCTTACATGATGACAACTTGAGTTTTTCTTTGCAGTGTGCCTTGAAGCATGGTTGATTATGCAGTGGACAATCTTTCATCATATGTGCATCTCCACAAGCAGAGCAACCACAATCTGTTGGTAACTTCAACATCAAGCTCTTTGTAGGATCTTTGGCATCATCAAACCATTCAAAATATGTGCAGGTAACATTTGAGCACTTCAAAAACATTTTCCCATTACTATCAGCTGTGGTGGATTGTAGTATTTGCCTTATACCATTACAAGGTACATGTTTGCACCTTGTGTACAACCATGGACACACTTTTGTCTCATGGTTTCCTTGTTCACTGATTGAACATTCAGTCATGATTTTCTTCTCACTGTTTTTTCTATTGCTACTACTTGGTGAGTCTTTTTGGCCTCCATTCATGGCTTATTTGTGTGATTGAATGTTGAAAAGGGATTAGGTTTCATCACTGGTTCTTATAGCAGTGAAAAACATTAAAATTTAGGGTTGTAATCGTGGCCGTTTATTTGAACGCACAAGATGAATCCACCTGTTAAATGACAATTTTTATTGCAGGTCATGTGACGTGCACGTGCATGGTTTTCTGAGTCAACCAGGTTATCAACTCGATTGATCTGGACCCGAGTTTATCCCATAGGAAGTTTTTTGTCTTTTTCATGTGGTGCCAGTTGTGGTGTCAGCTACACAGATAACGGCTGTTAGCCGTTTTAAAAACGGACGGAGTTATTTTTTCGGGTGTATATTAGAAATATCCAAAAAAACGGGTGCATATTGGAAAACAGGTTTTGAAATGGGTGTATATCGGAAAAACGCCCTTGATTTATTTTATGTAGATCATTCACTTTTTGAAAGAGATAACCATGTTCTAAAACACAAATTCATACTTAAAAACTGTTTTTCGCCATATGTAGATCATCGCAGCACATAATAATCAATTTGAACGTTCTTCATGCGCATAACTTGTGAACCTATGGCTCCAGAGAAGAAGAGCATTACCATCAACATATTGGAGAGATCTCCATTTGATCTTCCTCAAGAATTTGTCCAGTTGCTTCATCCAGGAGCCACTTCTCTAGTAAAGAAAATGGAGGTTGGTCTTGATCATCTTCAACCAACCCTTGGTGATTAGTCTCTGTAATCGAATCAACCCTATCTTCCAGAGTGGTATTAGTTGTTTGAGGTTCCTTTGAAGGTGCTGATGTCGACTCATGTATTGTAGTCGAGTCAAATGTTAAAAGTGATTCAAAATAATCTGCCTCATTTGATATAAGATAATCATCTCCATTACAGGTTTCTTGGACTTCAACTTTCTTAATAAGTAGATTGTCATCATCAACAAGCTTATTGTTGCTAGTGTTGTGGTTGTCGTTATTGGAGTTATCGCTGCCACCAGGTAGTACTTCCTCTTCTGTTTGGGTAGTCAGTAATTTGAGTATACTACTGTCTTTCAACTTATTAGGAGAAGTTCTCATCCAACCTTCCAAGAGTCTTGAAATGTTTCCTGTGCTTGAAGCATAAGTAGTAGTAGTAGACGAGGACCATGAGGTAATACTATTAGTAATGGTGCTACTAATGAACTTATTTAAGGATGAAGCTTGATGGATCAAACGATGATATTCGAAGCTTGTTCTATCATAACTTCTCCTATAATCTTTGTTAAGAAACTCAAAGCTTTTTGATGATGATCCCAGATGATGAGGGTGTAATACCGAATGAAACTTCTTGAGCTTTTTCTTAAGATGTGTATTCCAATAATTCTTTATATCATTGTCTGTTCTTTGGGGAAGATTTGAAGCTATTGCTGCCCATCTGTGTGATACGCCCAGAAAAAAGGTCAGATTATCAAAGATTATGCAATTGATTTCGAAATTAAACTAAACATTAGTGTAGGGTTTTATGTACTTGTTGCCCCATAAACTTTGAAGAGTAATGATTTTCTTTTCTTCCAATTCAGTGAAGTTTCCTCTCTTGATGCCTGGTCTTAAGTAATTACTCCATCTCAACCTGCAACTTTTGCTGCATCTTGGCAAGCCTAAAACAAGACGACAATAACAACGATGCAACAAGCAAACAACAATTAAAAGATACGCATTAAAGTGCATATACGAAAAATATATTGATCACCATGCATAAAATCAAACTCATACTACGAAGTAGAGAAAACTCTGAGGAGGATATTTTAATCTTACCCGCATTAGTTGGTACTGATCTCCAATTCCCTGGTCCATGTTCTTCGATGTAAGATGATAAGATTAGATCTTCTTCAGGAGTCCAAGGTCCTTTCTTGATACCAAGTACTTTATCACAACAAGGAGGTCTACCCATGGATTGCTTGCTTTCTTTTCTTTTCTTTTCTTTTCTTTTCTTTTCTTCTGATCTCTTCTTTTTTATGGGGAAGACTCTTCAACTTCCGTATAAACAAGAAAATGAATTGAGTTATGAATAACCTCATATGAGAGAGAGAGAGGGGTACAACAGCTGTCTCACTCATTTGATGATTTTGATCTACCTCTCTGACTTACTTAGCTTATTCCATTGAATACTTTCTTATGAAAAACAGTATAAAAAATAAAATTCTTATGAAAACATATTAAATTCAATCATATTTACGCCAAGTTATTGACTTATTATAGAAATTGTGACGAACAGTTTTCTAAGAAAAATATTGTATTATTTATTTTGTGTGTTTACTAGCCAGATTAATAGAGCAGTACCTGTAATGGTGTGTGCATATATGCATAATGCATGCATGTAAGTTCTTTCTTGGGTTCACATGGACCGTACTGTACGTGCATGACTTGCTGTTTCTCAATAAATGCGCGGTTTATGGTATTAAACCAAATATCAATGCCTACTTGTTCTCAATTTATGGTTGAAAATATCAATGTGGAAACTTGTGAAAAAGGTGATGAAGATACAATTTTTGGATCTCTCTTTGAAGAAAATAAATTTAAAGAAGGTAAAGAGATGATATGCATGCTAGGAAAGTTCTTGAAAACTCCGATGCTCCCGCAAAATCTCTTACAATTATTAAAAAAAATTCTGGTTTGCTAGGAGATACCAGCGGAAAACACAGACAAGCATCTTATGTGGGCTAAATGATAAATATCAAAAATCTTGGAAGGATAGGGAGCTTGGAAAGTTAGGATGGAAGGACGAATCAAACAATGACAAGCTTGGCTGAGGTCACAGGAAATCGGCAAAGAAGAAATGATTAGCTGCCTGTTAGTTTGGGAGGTCTTAAGCTTTGTTGGCTGTTATTTTAGTCTGAAATTGACTTTGTCTGTGGCGCTCGGGAGCTTTGTTTTCTTTGTAGCACTGTAATGTGTCAGTTTTCTGTTTTTTTATTTTTTATATTCTTTCTTCTCTGTATTGGATATCTTCTTTCTAATACAATTAACCTTTCTAATCAAATTAAAAAAAAAAAAAAAAAAAGGTTAGAATATCTGCTCAAGCAATATGTCGCCGTAATTATGATCCTGCAATTAAATTACACACCAGCTGAAAGAGGCCACATTGAATTTTAGAAATCAGAATAATAACTTATCATTCGTTGTTAGAGCGAGGTTATCAAAAAGACCGACCTATTTCAAATGAATTAATAACGCCTCTACAAATACGCCCATTATCGGAAAAATTTACGCCCCAAAGACCAAATCTCTTTCGCCTCTATTTCAAGTGAAGCAGCGGGAGAAAGAGCATATGACAACCTGTTTGTTGTCACAATTCTTTGTTTTTCAAAATTTTTGTGAACTTGACCTCAAGTTATTTGCTTTCAAGAGCTTGTTTTAGTTTTTTTTATTTCTTTTCTAAATATTCAAAATGATATAATGACGTCTAGAGTATTTAAAAACTTGTTGTTTTTTCCTTTTTTACTCGGTTATTTTAAACTTAATCTCCTTTGTGAAAAGACCACTCCTTCAACATTTATTGTTTTTTATTTAAACTTGCTACTTCTTCTAATTTTTTTTTTTTGAAACGAAAATAATTTATAGAAAAAATCAATCATGGGATTCAGACCGGAGTTGATCAGAGATACAACTAGAGGTGGAGTCAGACCATACTTTGATAAGTTTCTTTATTTGAGCTACTCTCGACAGTATGTCTGCCACCTTATTTTGTTCTTTAGCTACATAATAAACTTTTCAGTTTTTATGAATTCTAAAACAGATAATAATTTCCTTAATGAAATGATAGAATTGCCAGTTGATATTGAATTGGCCCTTGGTGATAGCTTCTATTAGAATCATCGAGTCTGTCTCAAAGTTGACTTCCTCTAACTTCAGCAGCTAAATCCACTTTACAGCCTCCCACAGCGCCAGACCCTCCACATGCTCCGGACTTAGTGCTTGTTTAACATAGGAGCATTTTGCTCCTCTGGCAGTACCTGCAAAATTATGGAGAATCGGTCCAGTTTCTGCATTCTTGGTTAAATGATCAAAAGACCCATCTAAATTAACAGTAAAATATCCTACAACTGGTGGAATCCATTTTAAGTTAGATCTTTCTACTCTCGATACTAGCTTAATTGATAGTTTATTCTTAGGCTCAATATGATCAAGAGACGAAGAAGCTATTTTGAGAATAAGCTGCTGAGGCTCCATTAGCTTATTATCAAAAACCTTGGAATATCTCTCTTTCCAAATATCCCAAGCTGTCGCCATTCTTTTTATGAAAATGTCAGAAGTAAGGGTTCCTTGACTGAATTGATGAATCCAGTTGGATAAAACTTGACTTAGATGGCTGTGAGAATCAAACTGCAGACCTGCACATCCAAACCAAACTGCTCTAGAGTAACTGCATTGTTGAATTATGTGTGAAGAACTTTCTTCTTCTAGACCACACAAAGGACATCTAATATCGGCATTACCAGAAAATCTTAGTCTCCTTTCTTTAGTAGGCAATATCTCAGGTAAACATTTCCAAATAAAGTATTTAATCCTTGGAAGTACAGGGAGACTCCACATAATCTTGATAATCTTTTCTTTTCATCAGAGAAATCTGAATTTCCACGAGTCTCTAAGTAGATTTTCTTGTAAGCAGACTTAACTGTAAAGGATCTATTTTTTTTCTAGCTTCCATATTAGCTTGTCTTTTGAGAAGGATGTATATTAAGTTCCACAATAATATTTTCCAGCTTAGGAGAGAAAAGATCAAAAAGAAGCCCAATACTCCATGTACTCGACTCTGGTGCCAATAATTCCTTAACCAAGAAATAAAAGAAGGATCAATAGAATTTGTTTTAGGTTCAGGAGGAGAGTCAAGACCAAGTATCCATACATCTTTCTAGAATTTGTTTTAGGTTCAGGAGGGGAGTCAAGACCAGGTATCCATACATCCTTCCAAATCCTAATTAGAGATCCATTACCTAGATTCCAAAAATTGTTCTCCTTTATGAACTGAATTTGAGAACTAATACTTCTCCATGCATAAGACGAATCATCTTTAACTGTATACTCAAATATATCTCCATTAGGATAGTATTTAGCACCCATTGCATCAAACCACAGATCAAAACCTCTGGTACAAAGTCTCCAAGCAGATTTAGAGAGCAAAGCTTTATTAAAACATTCCAAGTCCCTAAAACCAAGCCCACCTTCTTCTTTATATCTACTCAAGTTAGACCAAGATATAATAGCACCCTTATTAGTATCCTTTCTTCTCCAGAATTTACCTGGTATGGAATTTAGTTTCTTTACTGTTTGATCGGGTAACTTGAAAGAAGTCATGTGATGAACAGGTAAGGCATTAAGAACATGTTTGATCATAATTGTTCTTCCTGGCTCAGATAAATTAGTAGAGTTCCTCATAGATAATCTAGTATCTATTTTTTCTACCAAAGAATAGAAGGGAATTTTCTTGTCTCTTCCAATGAAGAAGGGAAGTCTAAGATATTTCTCACTAGAGTCCATAATAGAAACTTGAAGAATACCTGCTAATGTCTCACATGCTGAAGGACGGACATTGTTGCTGAAGTATAATGATGACTTATTAAAGTTGATAACTTGACCTGAGAATTTATTAAATTCTTCAATAACTTCTAGAAGCTTCCTTGTCTGATCTAAGTTTTCTTTTGAAAACAGCAAACAAACATTTGCAAACAGAAGATGATTTATTTTAGGAGCTCTTCTTGCTATTTTGACACCAGGAATAATTTTTGTCTGTTCACAAAAAGCTAGCCTTCTAGAAAGTGATTCCATGTCAATGATAAATAGGTAGGGAGAAAAAGGATCCCCCTGCCTAATGCCTCTTGAAGGATGAAAATATTGACAAGGAGATCCATTTAGAAGAACTTCTACTTGAGTTGTACTGATGCATTGGTGTATTAAATGACACCATTTATCACAAAAGCCAAATTGCTTCAGAACTTGCATTAAAAAATCACATTCTAACCTGTCAAAAGCTTTTGACATGTCCATCTTCAATGCCAAAGAACCCACTCTACCTGATTGTCTCTTCATACTATGAACCATTTCCTGTACAAGAGAGATATTTTCAGAAATTAACCTCCCTCGCACATAGGCAGCCTTCATAGGTGAAATAATCTTTCATATATGTTTTTTCATCCTTCTAGCAATGATCTTGGAAATTAACTTATATGTGGTGTTGCACAATGCTATAGGTCTGAAATCTTCAGGCTTGTGGGGTGTTGAGTTTTTTGGAATAAGAGAGAATCTAGTTTTGTTGTGTTGCTTGACAAGAAAACCAGAATGAAAAAAGTTCTGAATCATTTGAATAAGATCCACTTTAACTGTATTCCATTGTGTTTGGTAAACTCCAGGTGGAAACCCATCTGGACCTGGTGAAGTCTAGGCTTCCATAGACATTAAAGTATCAAAAATCTCTGCCTCAAAAGGAATTTGTTGAAGTTCTTAGTTATCCTCATCTGAAATACACTTAGGTATGTGTTGTAGAAAATTGTAAGAGTCTGAAGTCTCAACTGAAGTACTGATTGTCTTGAAGTGAGTACTTCTTCTAAATTTACTTTTCAAAAAAACTGGTCGGATTTATAGGAACCGTAACGATCCGACCCTCCACCGATACTGCCCTCATTTAGCCACAGTGGTCATCCGATAGTATGGGGTTTTTAAGGGGCATCACTGCGGTAATCCAGCAACAACTTCCCGGGAGGTCACCCATCCCGGGCTTAACTGCAGAGTTTTCTGCAAACTCTGGAGACAATTGTGCTGAAAAGGCCTCGGTATTATGTAGACGTTCCTTGCCTCTTGTGAGACCAATATCTGGCATAACATCCTAGCATAATTTCCCACTAGAGTGCAAGCGACCCGTCTCTAGTTGTATCACAACTAATACTGATATTTATCCCACTTACCCATAGAGGTTATCCGACAGTATGAGGTTTTTAAGGGGCATCACTGCGGTAATCCAGCAACAACTTCCGGGGAGGTCACCCATCCTATGACTACTTTCGGTCGAGCACACTTAACTGCGAAGTTTTTCCCACAACTCAGTCAAGTGAACCCATCAGGCCTCGGTGCTAGAAAAGGATAAATCATTACTTATATTCCATTCGGCCAACCACTGCCGAATATCATGGTTTGGAATGACCCGTCCCTCCACCGATATTGTCCCCTCTTAGCCACTGCGGTTATCCAGCAGCAACTTTCCGGAAGGTCACCCATCCATGGATTGTTTCGGCCCGAACACGCTAAATTACAGAGTTTTCTGCCAACTCTGGAACCAATTGTGCTGAAAAGGCCTCGGTGTTAGGAAAGGACAAATCATTACTTATATTTCATTCGGCCAAACACTACCGAATATTGAGATAATACAAGAACATGTCTAGCCAGTTCCTGGTGAGTTATATATATGGAGATACGGCGCTTTATAACCATTCGAGTCTGGTTTCCTAGTTTTGCCTTTGGTTTTCTACATGTGCCTTCTTTATAATTATTGGGTAAGCTATAACGCGTAATATATAATCATCTGGTTGACAGAATTTCGGCATATGCATTGCAAACAGATTTTTGTGGTGAATAATAATGTGTAAACAGTTCTTAATAGATAGTGAATGTTAAATCGTCGGAAATGTCAACTGTTAGGTCATGGCAATGATAAATGAATACGTAAATCGTTAGATGTATCGAAGAGTTTCTCCTAGCGACCCTTGATTATTAATTTTCCGGCATTACCACGGGGTGACCCTCGTGACAGCCAATTGTAAGGGAGCTCTTCTAAACCCTTGCATATGCACACATCTCAAGACTGAATTTAAAATATAAAATTTTACTACCTCCGTCCCATTATTAAGTGACCTAATTTATAATTGGAGTATTTCTAATTTTTCTTTTTTACATATCCTTTCATTTCCCCTGAAAACCTAGAATCGGTACTGGGATTTTAAAACCAATTAATTTTCTTTTATATACTCACTCCGTCCCTAATTAGATGGCCTATACTATAAATAAGCGGAGTGATAGATTAGAAATATGTAAAATTTGATAGCCATATTTATATTCATTAGATAAGTGTTTTAAAATGCTTTCCGATGATACAAAGTTTACAAAAATTCGTTGTATAGTTTGAAAGATAAATCATTTCTAAATTTATTATTAAATTTTAACTATGTCATCTAATTAGTTACGGAGGATACAGTATATAAAAGGTTACTTTTGTAATCCACATAATATTTTGATTTAAAGGTAATTACGGAATGTATAGCTTTGTTAGTTAAGACAAATTAGAAAAGACAAGTGTCACGATTTTATTCTCTTGATACCCTGGACACATGGACCATTGGGCACAAAAGAAAAAACTCTTTAAAAATACTCATCTGAAAACAACTTCCCCAAAATTACTCCTTTATCAAATAGTATATTTCCGGTATTAGATAAAAAATTTATATTTATACCTGACGTAAAAACACTCAACTACCATAAAGATAGGAAAATCCCAGCACGCAGTCTTTGCGTATTACCCTAGACTTCTTTTTCTTCTCTTCATTTTCTTCATCCCGGAGCTTTCATTAATTGCTACCGTTTTTTCTTCAAATGATGCAATTAATCATCATTTTCTCCATCCATATATAACAATTATGTTATCACCTTAGAAACTTCGGGATCAAAGTTAATGGTAACTTTTTCATTTATGAATGAGTAGAAACATGAAATCGCCACCGATGATGCTGAAATGGTAGTTAGAAATAAAAAAATCAAATAATTAAACATGCATGTTCTATTTCTGTGTTATAAGTGTATGATTGAGTTTAAGTGCTACAATCATCGTCGATTTAATTATGAAGGAAAATTCTAGTTATCACATTCCAGTGAAAATTGCATTTATCATGGGCTACGATATTTGGAGTTATCACTATTTACGAAACCAGCGGAAATGAAAATTCTAATTTTCACATCGTGGTGAAAAATGAATCTATCCTCTGTGTATGGTTAAGTTACACTGGCTGCGATATTTTGGATTATCACCGCCTACGGAACCAGCAAATGATAATGTTACATGGAAAATTTTAGTTTTCACATTCCGGTGAAGATTGCATTTATCACTGGCTGCGACATTTTGAATTACCACCACTAGCGAATGATAATACTAGTTTTAACATTGCGGTGAAAATTGAATTTATCCCCTGTTTGTGGTTGAGTTAGATGGAAAATTTTAGTTTTCACATTCCGTGAAAATTGTATTTATCACGGGCTGCGACATTTTGGATTATCACCGTCCATGGAATTAGCAAATGATAATTGTAGTTTTCACATTTCGTGAAAAATGAACCTATCCTCTTCCTGTTACTCACTTGCCATATATAGCTGTTTTCTTTTTTTTAAGAGAATGAAGGAACTTATGTTTCGAGATAAATAGGCATCGATGAGATAAAATCCAAGGGCTTGGAAGCGTTCCCTTAAGGTAGCTGTCACTAAGGTGACCTCGCCACAATCGACCTATACTACAGTGACTTCCTTATGGCGGTATATTGTTTTTTCCGAAAACATGTCTGTCTGACAGTATATGCATGGTGGATCCGATCAATAAATAATATACAATACGAAATTATGGACATTCATTAAATTCATCACTAAATAGAGATAATGATATATCAGAGTGCATCAGGTGCCGTACAACAGTAGCAGCTTTTATGATGACCGAAAGCAGAGATCCATCCTTTTCTCAATGAATCTTAAAACCAAAAATCAATTCCTGGCCATGGAAAACTTTCACCATGTTTGGCATGCTTCCAGAAAAAACCATGTTTGATCTGCTTGTGAAAGAAAAAGACGGAAGCTTTTATAGTACTAAAGGCAAGCATTACCTAAGATTTTTCAGCTACATTAATTGATGGGGTAAGCTGTTACGGTGATTCTCATCTAGAAGCTACTGGCTCCACTTTAATTTCTTTAATCTGCCGCAATGGAGATGCAAGCAGAGCAACACATAGACTTTGCCTCCACTGTCGAGAGAAAGGTGTTACATAATGGTGGAAAGAGATTTCCACTTTGTGCATAATGCACTTGAAGGCTTGTGTGATGAGGTGAGTGGATTGACCTGTATCCTGGCAACATTTTCCTAAGCCTTACTGCCAGTAATTTCCGCAAACAAAACACAAACCAAACGCACCCTAAAATTAACAAAGAAAATGATTTTTACCTTATTTTTGAAATATTGAAAAAAATAAAGTTTTGAAATGAAATAAAGAATGGATGAAGTTTTGAAATGAAATATTTTGTTTCCTAAATTTATTAACCGTCTCTTAATTGATTTAAAGCTAATTAGGGTATGTATTGCTGTGTTAGTTAAGACAAGTGTCACCATTTTATTCGCTTGGTACACTGGGCACATGTACCATTCGGCACAGACAATACGCACCCGATAAGGGAAGAATAATCCAAAAGAAAAAACTCTCTAAAAATACTCATCTGGAAACAACTTCCCCAAAATTACTCCTTTATTAAATAGTATATTCTAGGAATTACTGGTTAATCCAGTTTACAAAGAACCGTTTAGTGTGTAATCCAACACTAAAATAATTCTACTCGCTGGTCCAAAAATATGTTTTTGGACCAGATTTTTTAATCGATGGTCCTAATACGTGTGGAAGCTATAATGTGTACTTTTCTAAATGCCTAAACAACCCTTCTGGTCAAATTTAATTCAGTTTTATCAGCTCGTTCTTCACAAATTGGAGAGCTCTGGCGATGACGATGGTGATTTATGGAAAAAAGCCAAAGATTCCAACTCCCTCTACAAACTAAATCCGGAGGAGTCGATAATGGTGAATCGTCGTTGTTCTCATTTTATATTTGATATGTACATAGGATGTGTACATATGGATACCATCCGTATTTTCAACTAAATCCTATGTAATCGAGATTTTGTAATCTTATCAACACTCTGGCTATTCATGGAGATGAGGTTTCACATAATCACAAAATAATGCTCGTTAGTGGACCATTATTGTTGTTTCAAAAGCTAAGTCTTCTACTCTTCTTATAATTTTCCTAATTTTGATTTTAAACACCTTTTGATTTCAAAAGGGAAAAATAATTTTTAGGGTTTTCAAAGATCTTTTTTATATTCTTCTTTCGTAGGTGATTGAAACTTGTTTTTCCTGATTTGATTAATTCAAATTATTTTAGGTATGTTATTCATGTTTAATTTTTATTTAGGTGTGGTTAGTTTTAAAAAATTTCTTGAAAGATCAATTAGTTTATAGGATCGATTTGGTTTTTGGAGCTTTTTTGTTTTTGGAATTTTTTGTATGGTGATCTGTTGAGTTAGCTTAAACATTTTTGATTTGTTGGGATTGCACTTGAGATATTAGCTTAAATAAAAAGAATGAATTCATGTTTTTCCTGTACTGATTTTCACAGTACATATTTGTTGTGTAGTGCTTTCGCGGTACATATGTTCATGTACTGATTTTGCATTTGGTACTTGTCTTGTGTGTTAACAGTAAAGACGGCGGAAATGGGGTTGTAATGGTGGCGAAGGATAAAATGTTAGGAAAAGAAGATACGTGAGAGGAACACAATGCTAGAATAGATGCCAAACACAAGGGAAAGGTGGGTTTTTTATCCCCTGAACATCAATTTAAAATTAAAAAAACTAGAGAAATGGTCAAGTACTTGTGGTTAGAATTCTAGAGACACGAGGTCTTGGAATTACATTAGTGAACACTGTCTACGGGATTTGGACATTATGTATTGGCTTTAACTATTTAGGTACCAACATTAGTTTTGTTCATTTCATTTGTAAGACCACATTTTAGGTACCAAGAGAAACTTACGAGACAGGAATATGGTCATATTTCGTTAGCCAAATTAAGATTTTATTGGGAATGCGTATGCGCACCCTAGAGTCTTAAAACGAAAACATCATTTAGTTGTTTTCTTTTGCATTATCTATTGTGCATGAGTTTAGCAATATCATATCAATATATTAAGCAGTACATGTTGATATGCGTAGTCCCAACTGAGATCCAGATGTTACTCCTTGGACCAAAGTCCTTGGTGCAATATTATGTAAGTAATATATAATGTATGTTTTTGAAAAGTGTCTCGATGCGTTAGGTTTCACACAGTACATATCAATATGTACCAAGGTTTCACTTAGTACACATCAATATGTACCAAGGTTTCACTTAGTAAACATCAATATGTATAAGGATTTTCCTTTTAATATGACGCACCTTGTGTCCAGTGAACATATAGAGGTAAGTTAATCAATTTTGTTTTCTATTCGCGATCAGTATTAGTTGGAAATTGCAAAATTTGATATGTACTAGGGTTTCACTCAGTACATATCAATATGTACTAGAAGGGTTCACTCAGTACATATCAATATTTTAACTTTCTACTTTACAGATTATATTGGTATATATATTGTTGTGCATGATGATTCAGACAATGCAGAAAACATCTGCACCTGTAATTCTCTATGTTATCTGATATTGGTCCTTGGTAGATCTAGAACCAGATGTTAGATAGTAAGGATAAAGCATCAGTTGGATTGGCAAGTGTTTTACTGGTTCCAACCGATTCAGGCTCCGAGATAAGCACCACGGAAACAGTAGCTAACAACCAAGTTCGAAATGAAATACCGGTCGAGAAAGGTAAATTTTTTCTAACAAAACTATTCGTGCATGTATAAAGTTTACAGAGTTGCATCCATATGGAGACTGAATAGACTTGCATCTTATTGGAAACTGAATAGAATCACATCTATATGGAGACTGAATAAAAGTTTTTGGTAGTGCTTTAAATTGAATCATATAATTATATTTTCGGAAATTTGCATGGGTACAATAATTGATAGCCACGAAAAAACAAAGCATTTTCCAACCAGAAGATAATAAATTAATATCAATTTAATTACTGTAAGAAAAAAATACTTAGAGTTGGATTCTGTAATGATTTTGATCTACAATCTTTCAGTTCATGGATTCATTATGTTGTTTTTGTTCTGTCAATTTAGTACATATTTTGATGTACTGCGAAGAGCATAAGGCTTGTCAGCTGGCTCATCTGGCGTAATACTTACCTGACTTGTGTCATCAGTTGGAGAAACAGGTTCTACGTGCCAGTGAATTGCGCAACCACACTTGTCTTTGGCAGAGATAACTCATGAATAGCGCAAACCAGATTATCACACTCAAAAAGAATAAGAAGGCTCATCTGGCGGAATTTCATGCTAGTTATTATTGGCGGCATTATATATTTCTTAACAGAATAGACTTGAGCATGTTGTACTTGTTGTGTTTCCAGGGAGGATGTATTTTGTTAGTCGGCTCATCAGTTTTATTTCTTTTTTTCCAATAAGTGTAAAAATACACGTAACTTCTGAGTAAGAGTTGTTTTAAAACTATATTTTTTCCAGGGTCTGGTTAAGGCTTTCATATCAGGGATAATTTTACGCATTTTTCTCCGCTTCCATGGTGCAAATTGTCTGCATTATCTTTTGTTTTATTAATGAAAAACTGCTTATCATTGTTAACAACACATAATTTATAGTATTACTGCCCTTTTTCTCTAAAAAAATTCAGAGTATAAGTTCCAATTTTCTTATTGTGCATCATCTTTCACAGTACATGCAAATATGTAATGCCCGTATTCAAGGATTCTTACTCTTTTTCCCGTTTTCATACTGACAATATAGAACATCAATATAACTCTACATATAATAGTTAAGAGAAAAAAACCAAAAAAAAAAAAGAAAAATACAAACAATGCAACATAATCCATCATTTACATTATAAGATTTCAAATTTCCATACTAATATGTACTGCCAACTAAAACCTAACCCAATTACGTCGTACATACCAATACATATGAATATCCACTGTCAGTAATGTTGGCATACTTTAAAGTCTTCATGTCTTGGATTTAAATTTATTTTTCTGATGACAAAAACAGTTCCGTTTGCATTGTACACACACCATAGTATTTGATGGCTCTGCATAACAGTGCTTGATGAAGGGTCATTGCCCTTTCCTACGGTGAGTTTGCATATTCCCTTAAGTTGGAAATTCCCAACGCCTAGTAAACAAGTCAATATATGAAGAAACAAACTCATCATCTGCGGGGTCAATAGGTCTTGGAAGATAAACTGTGAGTACCTACGACATCCCAGATACGACATGTTCCACCACTTGATGACCTGTGCGAAAAAGAGAAACATCAACATATAGATTACAAAGCAACTTAGTATCAAACAAACAGTAATAACAGTACACATCAACAAGTACATATCAACAAATTGATAAGTTTATATCAATATCTAGTATCTACTGCTTTCACCCATTACATATCATTATCTAGTGTAGGATCAACGAGTACATAATAATATGTTCCTGTACCTAATACTAAGGTAATCCAGTATCTCAATACAATGATATGTTCTAGTACATATTTTTGCAAGGTAGTATAAGTTGATATGTACCTAATACTAATGTAATCCAGGTATTCAACAGTACATGTTGATACGTACTACTGGTGGATTCTACTTGTATTTAAGCATAAAATACATATTGATATGTATTGCATCAACAAGTCCTTTTTTTCCTAAGTACATGTTGATACATACTCTAGGATCATGTCAGGCATAAACTACTGTACATATCGACATGTACATCACTAACGAATAAATTTTACCTTACGTACATATCGATATGTACTGTAGGATATATTCAAGAAGAACCATGCTAGGAGTTTATATGTACTGCATCAACTAATCACTCTTTCCCTAAGTACATATTTATAAAAAAAAATACTCACCAAATCGAACTCCTAGCAATAGTTTTAACTTCTTCCATGAATCCTTGAAGATGCACAAACATTCTTGCATTCAGTATTTGTGATTGAACTATGATCAATAGCAAAGTGAAGATTTAATACAACACAACTTAACAACAGGATGCATTACAATTTAAAGTGAAAAAACGTACCACGTTTCAAGATTGACCATGTTTCTCATTTCTTTCCATGTGTTGGTCCTCTAGACATAAAATCCACAACTTCTGAACCTAGAAAACAGTTGGTAAAGCTTCACATTTTCATTTTCATAAAAGTATCCTTTTCATTTTCATAAACACATATAACATGTTTTTTGTTGGTATATAAGCATCTAGGTACAAGGGTTTATCCAGTACATATAGATATGGTCATTGATCCTATGCTGATTAATGACCTTTAGGCTTAACTAAGAATGTGAAAATTTGGTTTCATTTTAGGTACATAACAGAGAATTTTTTCTCAAAGCTCTGAGAAAGCAAACTCATTCATATAAATGGAGACTTACATACCTTGCGATTCAGGTAATGATGACCTGTTCAGAAGATCTGAGGACCATCCATGTACACTAGTTGAACGCACCAGCTCCATATGGTCCTGATACGATTCTCCCCCACTAACACAACCCCCAACACCACCAAAATGACTTCTATCAGGCAAACCATCAGCAGCCATGGCTCCAGACGAAAATGGAGAACCAGATATCCAACATAACATATCAAAATGTACCTACTAGATATCCAACAAAACATATTGGATACATATCGATATTTTGAACATCAGTATAACTAACATTACATATCAACACGAACATCAGTATGACTGCCAATAAATATCGATATGTACTATTGAATATAAGCATCAGTACATATCCTAGTAAGTACTTTCAACAATACATATTGATATGTACAATCGAATCGTACACAACACACAACTCATATCAATATGTGTCGAAGGATATTAATATGTACTGTTTGATTTAATGGTTCTACTAAAAATCAAAAATCATACAGTACACATGTTGGATTGCATTACCTTGTTTTAGCAGAAACACCAGGTTTCTTTGATTTCGCCTTCTTAACAGATTCGTTGTTCTTTCTTGATTTGGTTTCACAACTAGATTTCTTCTTCTGATTCTTTGACCCTGGTTGAGAATCAGGAGTACTTGTTTCTTTCAATCTTTTTTAACCATTTACTTCGAGAATTTCAGTAGGAAAACGAATTTATGAGTAACAGAAAAACGAATCATAAAATCAGATCCAAAATGAATCTGCATCAGAACAACTATGTCAATCTTATACGATTTTTTGTTTAGATCTGATTTTTTCAGTTGATTTTGTGATGGTTTCAACGGATTTTTGTAATGATTTCATCAAATCTAGGGTTTTGTCGTTGATTTTTCTTTTGTTTGTTGATGATCGATTAAGAAGATCACTTGAGTACGATGAGGTAGAAAAAAAATGAGAAGAAGTAACAGAGAAAACTTGTTTAATGGAAGAATTGCAGAGAGAGGTTGGTTATTTAGTATTCACACGTATAATAAAAAGGGTACTCGGGTCTTTTTGCAAAGACCAGAACTTTTTTGGACCTCCTATTAAATGTTTTTTCTGGATGGACTACAGACTAACCCGGATCTGGTTTTATGGACTAAACAGGAAATTCCTCTAGTATATTCCCGGTATTAGATAAAAAAAATTATATTTACTAGATTTGTCTCTGTTTGACTAATTTCGTGGTAAATATTTATTCTTTAATGGAAATATACTACGAGAGCAATCCAAGAAACTTTCTTCTTCAGAAAAAAAAGATCCATCCTGTGATGATCGATCCTGTGATATGCAAATCCCAAGTTCACACATATCTATATGCAAGCCCCATGAAAAGATTCAATAAGTGCAACTAAAAGCACAACCTACATGGAAGAATCATGATTAATGATTAATCAACTGAATGGCTCCAAAGAATAACTATTACGGATTTTTAGTTTTTAAGTTTATCAAAGAGTTTCTATTTTATCAACAACGATCAAATTTAATTTGTTATTTGTTTATTTGTCGATGATTTTATTAAATTGCATAAATTTATATTTGTTCATTTTCTATACATATTAATGAGTCGTGGCTAAGAAATTGGGTTTGCTTGTATTCTATCTTATTATCAGAGTAACAATATTCTCCATATGTGCCGAACCAGTAACAATATTTCAACCCAGAAATTAAAAAATTATGTTCGGCACATACGAATTTGGATATGTAAGCCGAATTAGTAATGATTTTATTCCGGGCTATTCAGGATGTTGTTCGGCTTACTATGAAACTTTCATATAAGCCGAACTAGTGTCTAGCAAAAGGGTGGGAATTGGAAATTATAGGTTCGGCGCATGCAGTAAACAGATTCAGTAAGCCGAACCGTTCATCAATTGGTAGATTCGGCTCATAGATGTGAGCCGAACCTCAACCTGTTTCGCCGAACCATGATTCATAATCTAAGAAATCAACCATTTGGGAATCATTGGTGTAGTTGATGTGTATTTTCCTAGGTTTTTTACATGATATATCACCCTCCTCATCCTCCATTGAATCAAGAATTATAATTTTCTCACTTTCTCCTTCTCTTTCTCTCCTTCTTAACCAAACCAAAACTTTGATTTTTTTTTCCTCATATTTTTCATCTAAACAACTCTTATAATTCTGAAAATTATCTTAATCTCTAAACAAAATATTTAATCACTAATCAAGATTATTAACACTAATACGTAAAGGGCAGATTTGCCATTAAAAAAAATTTGGGTTAAGGGGTTATCTGATTTTGCTATTCAACAACCTTTTTTGTCTTCATTCAGTATGCCTTGAAAGATTTTGGTATGCCCAAAATTATGATTCAACTGAAAAGGAATGTTTTCATTTTTGTGGCCCCTTTTTTTTGCGTGGCCTCAAGCGCGGCTTGGCCGCTTATATGGCAGGGCCGGCCCTGAATGAACCCATCCTTTTCCTGTTACTCACTTGCCATAGCTGTTTTTTTTTCTTAGAGAATGAAGGAACTTACTATGTTTCGAGATAAATAGTCTAGAAAAAATAATTAGGGGCCTCACACTACAGGAAAAAAAGGTCACCCATTATCCAAAAAAAAATTAATGGCAAAACTACCCTAAGTGATTAGTGTTAATAATTAGTTAAGTTAAGTTAATTCGTGGGTTAGGTTAAAATCAGATTTATGAATTAAATTTTGGGGAAAAAAAAGTTGTAAAGAAGAAGAGGAGTTTTCGGGGGGAACTTTGGGTTTTTAGAAATGAATGATTCAAGTGGAGGAAATGATATTGGTGAAGGTTCAAATAACAAATACGATTGTGTTGATGGTAAGATTATCTTACATTCTCCTATGGGATATATGATGAGGAGATGTTGATAGAGGAAACCTTGAATAATGGTGCAAATGAAGATCCAACTGCTCAAAATGAAGGAACTAACCCTCAAAATGAGGAACCCGAACCTCAAAATTTTTAGGTAAACATCTTATACTCTTCGATTTTTATGTTTGTTGCTCCAAGTGGTCGAATCATCCACACTATGGAACAACTCAGTGCAAGGGTTGTTATTGTCGGGGGTTTATACCAAAACGACTATGTAGAGTCGTTATTTTAGACGATGCAAACCTGCAACTTTTCCAGGTTATGAAAAATCGTCATGGTGGTGTGATAAACATTGACGACTCCATATAGCTAAGTCACTTAGCGTCGTCGTTACTCTGTCTTGTTTATACCATGACGACTCTAAAACATAAAACTTTGTGTGAATGTAACTTTTAGGGTCGTCATTCGTGTAATCATATAAAATAACGACACTAACCAACCATTTCATAGATAGCTGAGAGTCGTCAACGTTATAAATATAGGGTTAACGACTCTAGGACTGCGATGGAATATTCCAACTTATCAGCTTTAGGGTCGTTATTCTTCTAAATATATAGTTGACGACCCTTAAGATGCCACAGTATATAATCTTATCAGCTTCAGAGTACTTATTCATTCTAGCCAACATTTAAACAAATAACTTCTAAACAACGTTCTAAAAGATTAAGAAAGCAAAATAGTTTCAACAAAAGCAAAATAGTTTCAAAAAACCATCCAAACCAAACCCCTAGCATCTAATACACAAAATAGTTGCATCTAAAAAAAGTTAATAATCATAAGTTCAAGTCGAAAGTAACATAAAACATAAGTTCATTTCGACAGTAACATCTCCTCACTCAAGACCACCACCTCAACCCCTTTTACCTCCCTGAACGGCTAACTTTCCAGATTCTATTAGAAGGACCCTGAGTTGCACTGCCCCCTGGGGAACCACCATCTTCTCTACTGCCTTGTTCATCATGATGGCTACCTTGTCCATGTTCATCACGTTCTTCTCCTAGTTGGCTACGTGATTTCCCGGTTTCTCTTACCTTCCTTAGCCAGCTCAGCAAACACTTCCCCTTTGTCAGCTGAGCAACACAGTGTCTTGGCAAAAAGATTCATTCGTTCCCTCTATTTTCATCCAAATGCAAATTCACATTAACAAACTTATATTTGTATGTAAACGACGATGACTATTACAAAAATAAATACTCACCACAAGCTTAAGAATGATAGAATCATCCTCTTCATCCTCCTTATCACCAGCATCATTACCATCATCATCATCCTTATCACCACTACCACCACCATTTCCATCATCCTCCTCATCATCATCATTGTGTTCATCCTCCTCCTCCTCAATCTCCAAATCCTCCTTACCACCACCACCATCGCCTCGACCAGAACCACCGTTACCAGCATGACCATCATCATCATCATCATCACAAACGACCCTTCAACATAAATGACGAGTCCAAATTAGACCATGACGATTCTCAAATACATAATGACGATTCTACTTCTTTTCGATAACGACCCTTCTGATTATTTGAACAGTAAAAAATTTATTTTTAATACAGAGTCGTTAGGTTCTAAAAATGGGTCGTCATAAGGAATTGTTAAAGGTTTATGTATTAAAGCTAACGACCCTTTCATTATTTTGGACAGAGAGGTAGTTTTGTATAATATAGAGTCGTTTGGCAATAAAATAGGTCGTCAACAGGAATCGTTATCGGGGTACTTAAAACATCCTCCTCTCTAACCTAGGGTCGTTATCTTCCTTAGCATAAACATTAACCATTTTTCATAATATATCAACATGCAGATGAAAAATCGTTAGGGAATAAAGACTTCGACTATGACGACCCTAGATCTGTAACTGGAATTTTGCAGTTAAAAATCAAAATTTTCAATCATCCTATCAAATTAAACGCAAACCCAAGATAGATTAGGGGTTTTTAATTCACATACCTTCCGATTGGAGCCATACCTTGGTCCAATTCCGCCTCTTTTGACTTCTTCCTCTAGGTCATTGATGGAGATGGAGTGAATAGAGAGAAGGAGGGGAGGAGAAGAAGGGACTAATTTTTGTTTAGAGATGAAATGAAATTGGGGGCTTAGGGTTAAGGGTAAATGGGATTTCTAGATTAGTAATTAGAAAAGGGTAGAATGGTATTTTCACCGTTTTTTGGACTTCCCAAAATTGGTCAGGCCCCTAATTGTTTTTTGGGGGCCCAGATTAAACGAGGATAAATAGGCATCGATGAGATAAAATCCAAGGGCCTAGAAGCGTTCCCTTAAGATAGCTGTCACTAAGGTGACCTCGCCACAATCGACCTATACTACAGTGACTTCCTTATGGCGGTATATTATTTTTTCCGAAAACACGTCTGTCTGACAGTATATGCATGGTGGATCCGATCAATAAATAATATACAATACGAAATTATGGACATTCATTAAATTCATCACTAAATAGAGATAATGATATATCAGAGTGCATCAGGTGCCGTACAACAGTAGCAGCTTTTATGATGACCGAAAGCAGAGATCCATCCTTTTCTCAATGAATCTTAAAACCAAAAATTAATTCCTGGCCATCGATGGATCAACTAGCTGTCTTCTCCGTTTTCCGATTTGCATATGTACCAGTAAGAGTGAAACTGTTCTATAGGACAATTATGATATCTATTTTTTAATCATGGATATAAAAATATAGTAGCAGTGCTAGTAAAAGTATCCCGACAAAAATATTAAGGCTTGTTGTCATAGAGTTCATTTGGCTAGAAGACGTGGAAGGATTAGTAAACGACCATGTTGGCAATTGAGACATCAGAAGCTAGCAGCCGCAAGGTAATACCCCGTTTAATGCAGATGAGAATGAAAGGAATTAGGAGTAGATATTGACTTGCAGATTTACCTAAGTCTCCCCAGGTGGAAGTTACACTCCGAAAGGAGGATTATCTGCATGAAGTCTATCCTACTGTCACTCCTCTCAATATATGCAGTTGGCAACTTGGAAATTTCATCAATATATGCAATTGCATCTGCATGAAGCCTATCCTACAAGGTAATTCTGTCACTCCTCTCAATATATGCAATTGCATCAATGAAAGCAATTCTGTAGCTATTGACTTGCCAATTAACCCAAGTCTCCCAAGGCAGGTGAAATTATACTCAAGGAGAATCATCTTCCTTAAGCCTATCCGGCTGTTATTTACTAGAAGGGTTTACTTTCCCATTCCTGCCTGAGCATCACTCTTACTGCATTCGTGTTGAATCATATGCACGAAGCCTATCCTGGCTATTAATTTCTCGTGCAGGATTTTCATCCATCACGAAAATTTTAGAATCAAAATTAATTTCTTGTACCATGCGCAACACATGAAGGGGACCTACTTTCCCATTCCTCCCAAGCGTCACGAGTAGTGCTACGTTGACACCCAATATTACCATGTAAAATCCCGTAGGATATCCAGCGGCTGAGAAGGGGAGCGTGTTTAGCATTTGGATATGAAAAGGCTGAAGTGTGTCCCCATGTATCTCACGCATTATTGAAGCGTCACTCTTTTTTTTTTTTTGATAGGCAGGCCCCCTAACAAGGGCTAGCTAGGGCTGCAATTAACAAGTTTAGGAGTAGTAACCCCATTACATCTTTTTGAAAAACATGAATTAAAAACTAGGTAAAGTTCCTATCCAAATGCCTTCGTTCTTTTTAGAAGTTCCATCTTTAGCAAGTCTATCAGCAACATTATTAGCTTCTCTGTATCTCTGACTGAATCTTAGACGATTGAAACATCCCTTGAGAGAGATGATTTCACTGATGAGTCTCTTAGTGTTCCACTGGGGTTGGGAAGTCTCTCTGCAGAGTTGAATTGCATATTCTGAATCGCTTTCCACCTCCAAATCAGTGATGCCCAGCTCCATAGCCAGGCGCAGGAAATTTCTAATGGCCCAAACTTCTGCAATATTATTTGTGTTCTTGAAAATATGTTTACAATAACAAGCAACAAAATCTCCTCCTTCACTCCTAATGATGCGTCCAATACCTGCAAAACCATCACCATTAGCGGAACCATCAGTGTTTAGTTTGTAAAAATTTGCACTAGGGACCTCCCAAGCAATATGGATCTCCTGCTTATTGGTTTGCTGCTCAACTCTCTTATTAGCATGTTGATATTCCCTAGCTTTTTGCAGAGCTTTGGAAAGAACAAGAAGGGCATGAAATTTAGCATTTTCAAATAAAAACTTGTTCCTGAGAATCCAAATACTCCAAAGGACAAAAGGACAAACATCTATTCACTTAATACCTCCTATTTTAGCATCAATAGAACAAAGTTTCCTGATAAAAGTAAGAGAGAGCGGTTCAATGTCAAAATGCCAACTGAATTTGTCCTTGAGCTTTCTCCAAATTGGCCATATACATTGACATCCAAAAAATAAATGGACACATGTTTCAATATCCCTATTGCACAGCTTACAACCTGGATGGTTACCAACTTCTTTACGGTAAAGAGATTCATTCACCTTAAGTTTGTTATGGCATAATTGCCAAAGGAAGAATTTGTATTTAAAAGGGCAATGCAAAGCACAAATGAATCTCCAATCCTTATTAAGAGTTTGAGATTCAGAGTTACTTACCTGAAGATGCCTGTATACATCTTTTATAGTAACCTCCCCAGTGCCACTTCCTGACCAAACAAGACTATCCTGATTTTCGTCAACAACACATACAGGAATGGCCCTAATTAGATTAACTACATTACCCGAGACTCTGCTAGCAAGTTTTCCAGTATCCCAATCTAGTCTCTCAGAATCCATGTATTCACTAACAGATTCTCTAGGAATCCTATTTTCATCTAGTTGAGATATCGAAGTGATAGATCTATTAGATATCCATGGATCCCTCCAGAAATCCACAGTAGAACCATATCCAATACTCCATTGCACACTATTCTTAATGGCATTCCTACCTTTGACTATACTCCTCCAGCAAAGAGAAGAGGAATATTTAGCATTAACATCCCAGAAGTTCTGGTTTTTGAAGTACTTAGCCTCTAACAGTTTAGCCATGGTGCAATCACGATTATAATGCACTTTCCAGGCCATTCTGGAAAGAAAAGCTAAGTTGCTTAGCTCCAGGTCTTTAATACCTATTCCTCCTAGGTCTTTAGAATTGCAAACAGTTGACCACTTGACAATATGCATACTTCTTTTATCTTTATCACCACCCGATAGGAAATTTTTTCTATATTTATCTATTTTACTAATCAGACCTTTAGGAAATTTAACCAAAGACATAACATGATAAGTCACTGGGTCAATTGCAGAGGTAATCTTAGTGAACCTACCAGCAAGACTAAGATTTTTAGATTTCCAACCTTGCATCCTATTTCCAACTTTTTCAACAATCTCACTAAAAGTTTTCTCACTTATTCTACCCCATTGCAAGGGAATACCAAGGTACTTACCAGGATTAGTGGAAACTTGCACTCTAAGAGCATTGGCCATGCCTCTAGTAAAACTTCTTCCCAAGTTGGAGGAAGTAAGTAAGGTATACTTACTATCATTAATACGTTGTCCAGTCCAGTCGCAAAACTTGTCTAACAGCACTCTGAGATTTACAGCATTTTTGTAAGAAGCCTTCAAAAAAATGATATTGTCGTCAGCAAACAAAGAAAGGGTGATTTGAGGAGCACCCCTCGCAGCATTAAAACCAGAAAGAGTTTTATCATTTATTCCTTTATTCAACAACCTAGTCAAAGTTTCAAGACATAAGTTAAAAATATAAGGGGACAGAGGGTCCCCTTGCTTCAAACCATTAGTGGGAGAAAAACTAGAGTTTGGAGAACCATTAATAAGAACTTGAAAAGACACATAAGTAACACATTTCATAATCCAGTCAATGAATTGATGGTTAAAACCTGTGAAATGAAAGATTTTATGAATAAGTTCCCAACTTATCCTATTATAGGCTTTATCAAAGTCAAGCTTTAGGGCCATCCATCCTTTAGCTCTCTTTTTAGACTTGAAAGAATGGATAATTTCATTACAAATAATAGCAGAGTCAAACAAGGATCTACCTGGGATAAAAGCATGCTGATTATGCGAGACAATTTTTCCAAGGATGGGTCTTAATCTATTCGTGATAATTTTAGTAATAATCTTCATACTAAAATTACACAAACTAATAGGCCTATACTCTTTAACAGAGGTAGGATTACTCACTTTGGGAATCAGAGCAATATAGGTTTTGTTAAGTCTAGCATCTAGCTCGCCATTCTGAAAGAAATTTTTAACAAGAGCAATGACACTAGAGCCTACATGTTTCCAGTACTTTGTATAGAAAATACCTTGGAGAACGTCAGGACCGGGGGCTTTAAGAGTCCCTAATTTTTCATAGCAATCTTAATCTCCTTATCAGTCACCTTGCTAGTGAGGAAATCGTTCTCATCAGAAGTAATCACATTCGGAAAAAGAAATCATAGGTCACTATCATACATAATAGAATTAGTAGAAATTAACAGACTGTTAAAATGATTGATTATGACTGATTCAATATCATTAGCATCATTAACCCACTCACCATTATCATTTTTAAGCATAACGATAGAATTTCTTTTTCTCCTAACAAGGGTGGAGGTATGAAAAAATCTAGTATTCAAACCACCTTCTTTAAGCCAAGAAATTCTAGATTTTTGTCTCCAAAAGGTCTCTTCAAGTTTCAGAAGTTTGAGATAATCAATAAGACATTCATTCATTTTAACTCTGGCTCAGTCAGAAGGCCACGAATTAAAATCATTCTGGGCCTTTCTAAGCTTCTCCTGGGCATCAACTATTTGGGTTTGAATATCACCAAAAACATTTTTATTACACTTTTTAGATTCCACCTGAATCTTAGTAATATTGTTAAAAAAGTTATTACTGACATTACCACCAGTATTAGTACTCCATTTCTTTTCAACAACATCACTATACCTAGGATCCTCTGCCCACATGGCCTCGAACCTAAAAGGTCAAGGTTTAAACCTAGTTTTAGGATCTAAATCAATGAGAATAGGTCTGTGAACTGAATTAAAATAAGAGAGATGAGTTACCTGAACCTTGTTGAACCTGTTGATCCAGCTTGAGTTGGATACAGCTCTATCCAGTCTTTCCTTAATATTAGCAGCTCCGACACGCTTGTTATTCCAAGTAAATTTAGGACCACTGAAACCTAAATCAATAAGCCTACAATTATCCATAACATCTCTTAGCTCAGTAAGTTGGATAGTAGAAGTATTTCTTCCACCTCTCTTCTCCTGAGTGCCACCAATAGTATTAAGATTACCCATTACCGTCCACTCAGAGTTAGGAATGTCAGACACAGCTTGAAGTTCACTCCACACCCTCTTTCTGTTAGCCTTGTTGGTACTTCCATAAATGGTGGATAGAATCCACGGACTTTGAAGCTTAGCCGTAACCACAACATGAACAGCCCACCTCGACTCCTTAGTATTCTGAATATCTACCTCATCCGGATTCCACATCAAGCACATTCCCCCATAGAATCCTTCAGCATCAACCAAAACGGACTCAAACGAACCCAATTGTCTGACAATGCGTACCGCATGGGAGGCAAGCACTCTGGTTTCGAGTAAAGCCACAATGGTTGGCTTATGTCTCTTAATCAATTTCTTCATTACACTTATGAAAGAGTGTCTAGAAGCACCCCTACAGTTCCACACTAAGATCTTCATCGATAAATTATTAAAACATTTGGGTATCGAAACGGACCGAGAAGGACCTCTAGGAACTTGCATTTTCATTCTCCTTGCTACTGCTGCTTTGTTCAACTCCAATAATGGATTGAACCTGGTCTTGAACTGTCTTTGGTATAACTACTCCGCATCCAAACGTGTAGTGAAGTGCATCTCGAACTTCAATAGATCGCTTGGGCTTTTTACAAGAGATGGGGTTTCCACCATTGGGGCCAGTTCCACCTCCAGCGTTGTTGCTTCTTTCCACATCCTTGACACGCATTCTAGTTCTTCCTTTCCCTGGTTTAGAAACTCCTCCGGATCCATGTGTGTCCAACTTGAAGGTGAGATTCTTAATGGAATCAGAGTTTGCTGGATTCTGTCCAAAAATAAACTCCAGTTCATCTTCTCTTGTGTATGTACTACTATTGGTAATACATGGTTCAGCTGACTTCTCATCCGAGCAATGTCTTCCATTAGTTGAAGTTTGATATCCACCCTTGAGATTTTTTCTATTACTATCTCTGTCAGATGATTCTGCATTGCCTGGAGTTCTTCCTGTGCTCGCCTCACTAGCAAATCCTCTACTCTCCACTGCACCTCCAATGGATCTGGACAAACTCTTGAAAACATTTGAATCTGTTGGCTGCTTTCTTCCATTTTCCTGGTTGTTGCTAACACTTGTTGATGCTTGCATTATTCCTTTACCCTTACATATAGGCATCTGATCATTAAATTTCCCACCATTAATACCTTTCCCACTTACTTTGTTAGTGGTATTAAAATTTTTTACGGTTAAAACTCTTCCCTAATGATGCTTGAACTACCCCTTTATTACCAATACCACTATTATTATCATTAACCTCCTTATTTTGTAACTGCTTTGTAAACCCTTCATAATTCCCATCATGCATGGCACCATTAAAGTTACAACTATTGTTATTCTGAGCATTAATTGACCTTTGATGAGCAACATTGAGATCAGTCTGGTCAAATGAATTTTGCTCATCAAGAGAAGCAAATATGTTCGACACCCCTCTACTGTTATCCTGCACCTTCTGGTTAGCCACACGAGCACCAGCCACTCTAATTTTATTCTTCTTCTTTTCTACCAACATCCACGGACCAAAGCTTTCTTTTGTAATTGCAGAGTTAACAGTAACTGTAACATGAGCAGGTTTAGAAACATTATTGGTCATTTTTGCACTGTTTATAACATGATCGGAATTATTAGCATTATTGGCCTCTGTAATCAAAGGACAATTCTCTTTTTTATGTGACATTTTTCCACAGTGGAAACAAATCAAATTGACTCCCTCATATTCTAATTTTTGTTTGACAGAACCTATCCTAACGAAAGGAAGTAATGGTTCATCAGTGGACACCTCCACACACACCCTAGCAAATTTTCCTCTTAGAATCATATTAGTAGTATTGTCAACTTTAATCAATCTACCAATTTTTTGACCTATTCTCTCAAGAACAGCCTTATCAAAGTACTCAAGAGGTAACTCGGGTAATCTAGCCCAAACAACAGTTGTGTTTACTAAAGCTTAGGAAGGTTTAAAATTTGGTGTCCATCTTCTCATAGAAAGAAGATGTCCACCAATAAACCAAGGGCCTTCAAGAAGAGCAAACCTATAATCAGCTGGATTTTCAAACTTAAACAAAAAATAATCACAACCTAGGTCAAGAATGTTGCACTTACCTGACAGATTCCACAATTCATTCACTTTAAAAGACAAGTATTTATAACCTACCGTTTTCCCCACAACTTTACCGATTAGACAATATTTCCACGGTTGGATAATTCGCTTTTGAGTTTCAATATCCAAATTGATAGATGGGATCTCATCGTCCACTTCTACATCAGCCGGAGAAGAAGCATAAGTCCCCTCCAATTCCAATTCTAATTCTTTCAAGCCCCATTCCTGGAAGCAATTCCTCCATCTCGCCTCTGAGTTTAAAAAAGCATCTATATACGATGTTGCCCTTGTTGTATCATTATGAGGAGACCTTGAGTTTGGATGAACATGACCCCTTTTCACATGCATGGAATCATCAATATTCATACCATCAGATTGGTTATCATCCCTGGAGTTTCCATCACCAGATACACAAACAAATTGGGTATTCATTGATTCCATATCCAATCGATTTCCCTTTTCCCTCAATTCCATATGAGAATCGAACATTTGGGCGTCTTTCTCACCAGATCTAACGGTAGTAACCATTTTTAGCCTTGATCGATGCCCACCAGGTTCAATTGATCCATCAACAACAACATGTTGTTTGTTAATCATCAGATTAGAACCTAGAATTTGAAATGAATTTCGACCGATTTACAACTCAGTTTTCTCCCGATCGTCTACAAGCGTCACTCTAACTTAATTGTTGATCTTTTATTGTGTACGACTATTTTCCTTTACTCCAAGTCCCAAGCACCACTAGATCTGAATAATTCAATGGGCTGCCTCTTCCGATTTCTTGACCGGAGCATCCACAATTGTCGTAATATTCTTCATTAGATTTTTAATTATTACTCCCTCCGTTTCATTAGATTTTTAAATATTCTTTATTCTTCATTAGAATTTCTCAAAATATTAAGGAGACCATACTATTTTACCTGACTACCCTTACTTACTTACCTATTTTATTTTAATAAAAATGCTAGCAATAAAGACTATCCAAAATTGGTGTGAGAATTATAAATACGAAATATAAAAGGGAAATTTAAAAAATATTGAATTTAAGAAGTATAAAATTTATAAGGAATCTAATTTTTAGAGTTAAATGTATATTTCCTTAAAAGGAATGAAGGATATATTCGTTTCCTCAATTATAGTAATTTCTTTAATATTTTAGATTGGGTCACGTTAAAAATGGATTTATGAATATAAAGAATTCAAGGGTATATTAGAGAGTTCATTGAAAAAGTATGACTATAAACAGAAGATGGGCACAATTTTGAAACTGACGAAAAAGGAATAGAGGACGGTCTTTCAGAAACAAAGGGAGTATCTTTTATTGTGGTATTATCTAATCCCCGGAGGACCGATTTAATTTTGCACTATTTACTCCCCGGAGGGGCGATTTTCCCAGAGGGCCGATTTGCGGCGATTTGGAGGCGATCACAGAGTCAGAGCATTTCCATCTGATCAAACCTTTTCTCTGTGATTCCTTCACTTTGTTTTCAGGTTCTCATCTCTTTCCCTTCATGATTAGCTACCTTTGGATATTAGTCTTCACTCGAACTGCATCGCAGGCAACAATATACCTTCTTCTAGGTTTTTTTTAATTGATGTTATTCTAATGCCAAGAACTGTTTCCTACAAAGCCTCCACACCTGGTACGTTGTCTGCTACCCCCTCTACTAGCCATGGAAGCTTAGTCTCTACTGGCTGTGATGATCTTTTCCAGTGTCCATATCGTGGACTGGATGGTTGTAGGAATGAGGTTGGGGAAGGGGGCTTTTGAGGGTTTCTTTATTCAATCATTTGAAGAACCAACACTACAAAGGGGAAGAAGGTAGAGATCGATGTCGTGAGAGGTTACGAGTTAGTGGTGTTGTTTACAGGGAATGGGAGGTTATTCTGCTATAATTAACAGGGTGGTTATTCCCTCAATGTATGCACATTAATGTTTGGGGTAAGATGTGTAAGGTGTATCAAGGGCCTGTGATACCTGCAACTTCCAGTGGTTCAGTTCCTACGACTCTTGTACAAGGCATAGTTTCACCTGCTTGCTCTATTGCCTCCTCCAGCTGTGTACCTGATAGTGGAACTGAATGTGTTACAGCCTCACCTACAATCGATTTGGAACTTGAATACAATCTTCCAAACGCAAATTCTGACAGTCTCTAGCATCCCTGCAAAATGCAGACCGCACTTTGCTCGTACGTTTAAGTATGTGCTCCAAAAAGTGGTGTCTCTGCCTAATGAACTAGCCTCTTGGATTCAGCTGTTGATTTTTCCTATTTGTACTCTCAATTCGTACGTGCCACAGAACAAACAAGAGGAGAAGGCTAGCACTAGAAAGAAACTTCAAATAAGGTCCATGAACCTTTCCTTGAAGCAATGGGATGAAGCTAATGTTTTTATGTTGCTGGTTCAGAGAGTTTTGGCAGAACATGAGCAGAGACGAAGCTTTTGGAGTTGAGAAAGAAGACCCAACCAGAGAGCCAGGAAGCCAATAATTTACGCTTGTGCAAAGGGTGTTAGAGCACTGCTCGGTCGAACTCGCAAGTGTTTCTATCTCAAGATTGTTTGTCAAGTTTAGTTTATCAAAACTATAGTCTTGATTTCAAGTCTACTTATAGCTATGTCTCGGATTAGGGTAGAATGTGTAGTTGAGCTTTAGATTTCACGGAGTTCATCAATTGAAGACGATGATCTACTGAGGAGAGCTTAGAGGAACTTTATCAACAAAAGGTATGTGGACACTAAAACTTATCTATCACTCAGATTCTATTCTATTCTATCTTCTAATGAGACTTAGTCGTATAACTATATAGACTTTTATATTATACACATTTGATATTTCGAGCTGAGTTTATCTCGGTTATCTATTTATTGAAATATATCTTGGAAGGTTTTTGCTTTAACTATTGGAAACTAAATATTGAGTCAAAAGATGATCATGTGAAAATTGCCTTGAAAAATCTTATATGATTTGTGTGAGACTATCATTTGATGTCGACTTGGAAAGTTTCATATTGATCATTCGATCACTTGAAAATTACTTGAAGCTAATAGTTTGTGTGAGACAACTATTTTCATCTTATAAGGATGTTTCAATGATTGAAATGGGAGTTTAGAACAATTAACCATTTATGGATAAAACACGGTATGCATACCTAGTATGCGAACTATATTGTTATGATTTAGGTCCAGGAACCTTGTTTGCGTACCTAGTATGCGAACGGTTTTAACTATAAAGGTCTGGGAACCTTGTTTGCGTCTTAGTATGCGAACGGTTCTACCTGAGTTGGGTCCGAGATAGCTGTTTGCATACCTGGTTTGTGAACGGATGGATAAGGCCAAGGTCCGGAGCTGTTGTTTGCATACCTGGTTTGCGAACACAGTGGTTTAAGTTCTAAAATCGGTTAAGGATGATTCTCATACTCATGAAGTAAACATTTATGAATTAAGGAATGCAATCTTTTCAAACCGTGGCCTAATGTTCATGAATTTATTCTTATATAAGTAATTTGTATGATTACAAATCAATCCGAATAGTATGATTCTCATATTCATGAACTAAACATTTATGAATTAAGGAATGCAATCTTTGCAAACCTTGGACTAATGTTCATGAATTGATTCTTATATAAGTAATTTTGTACGATTATAAATTTGTTTCAATTGGTTCATATATATTTCTATGAGATAGTGAACAATTGAACAACTCTATTTGAAACACAATTAGATTCATTGGATTATCTTTCATGATTGATTGATAATCATATTTGATCTAGAAGTGTTAGAAAAATGTGGTTAAGACAAAAGTGTTGATATTGCTAAGTCCAGTTAACTGTTATTGAGCCAACTCAATATACACGTTTAGATACGGTTATCCATATCTAATTGAAGGTATATTTCAATTGTGTGTAACAAGCTAAAACCAGATTGATTTCTTTATTTTCAACCAGACTTAGCTTGAATCTTAAATCAGGATTTCATCTAACGAAGAATATTGAATGCTTGTTACTAACCTATCTTAGATTTGATTGTAAGCAAACCCTGATTTGAAAGACTATATAAGGGAGAACTCTAGAAACTGGAAAACCTAATCCCGACACTTTCATGTGTCCTAGTTGAAAACTAGAGGCGATTCTTCTATAACCTAGGTTATTCCAAAACCCTATTCGGTTTACGACTTGAAGACTTCATTTGGGATTCGTGAAGCCAGATCCAACTAATTGTTCAGTAGTTGCGTATTTTGATCTTACTTTTTCTATCATGTTGAGTACTATCTTCTCTAAGATTTGCTCGAGATTTATCTCCGATATGTAAGATATAAAAAATAGTCGCAAAGTTCTTCGTCTCATACTTTGTGATTCCACAATAACTTCTTCTACTACCATATAGTTAAGTTATTGTGAGATTATTGATATTTTTGGGGTTCTCTTCGGGAGTATAAGACCAGATTATCAATTGGTTCCTGTTCACCTTGATTTATCATAAGAGGAAACAAAAATTCATAGGTATATCCGTGGGAGACATATTTATCTATCAGAATAGACATATATGTGTGAGACAAGTTTGTTTATAAGTCTTAGTTGTGGGTGATATCATTTAAGGGAATCAAGTGCGCAGAATCCGAGGTGGTTCTAGAGGCGTAAGGAACCCGCCTATATCTTAATCATTGTGAGACTTGTTTAGGGCTCAACTACATTCCAGTCCGAAGTTAACTTGTAGTAGGATATTGTCTGTAGCGGCTTAATACAGTGTGGTGTTCAATCTGGACTAGGTCCCGGGTTTTTTTTTGCATTTGCGGTTTCCTCGTTAACAAAATTTCTGGTGTCTGTGTTATTTCTTTTTCGCATTATATTTTATATAATTGAAATATCACATGATGTGCGTAGTTCAAGCAATTGATAAATCTGACCTTGATTGTTGTATAGGAATTGATTGGCACTTGAGCATTGGTCTTTGGGTCCAAGTTATTTCTCATATCAATCATGCTCACACATTTCTATCTATTCGATTGAGACTATGCTCTTTTATGCATCTCTTGATTGAGCTCGCTTTTAAGTTGGTGCTCACGGAATTATATTGGAGTTAGTCCATACAAATTTCCGAACGAATTATAGGGTGTGGTTGTTATACCCCCACTTTTTTAATTGATATTAGAGCAGGAAAACACGTTAAAGACCTCATAAGTCTGTGTTTGTAGCAATCTGACTCTATGGACATAATTGCTATCTCTATAAACGTACCGCAAGTCTTCGATGGCTCGAATTTTTTATGGTGGAAAACTGTTATGCGTGCCTTCCTACAAACGCCTGATTTTCAATCATGGGTTCGTGTTGTTAATGGCTATAATCATCCATATGTTACAGTAGACGGTGTAACTGTTGCAATGGATATTAGTGAGTATGATCCTGTTGCGATTCTCGCTGCAAAGCAAAATTTTGATGGATTAAATGCTATCATCCATGTCATTACCCCAGATATTCAGCACCATGTGACTACGTGCACTCGGTTTAAAGATGCTTGGGATATTTAAGAAACCGTATTTGAAGGGAATGCCTCTGAGAAAAAGCTAGGCTTCAAAACCTAAATTCTGATTGGGAAAACCTTCGTATGGCTGATGAAGATTTATTTGATGAGTTTAATTACATAGTGTTTGAAATTGTTAATGCATCTTTTGCATTGGGTAAGACTATTCTTGAATAGGACATTATGATGAAAATTCTCAGATCGTTGCCAGCTAGATACGATTCTAAGAAACATATCATCGTTGAGGGAAATAACCTTGAAACACTTTCAAACAACTCAACTTGTTGGATTGTTAAAAATACTTGATCATGATCAGAACACAGTCAAAACATCTGTGTTCAATGTTGTGACCAATACAAGCGAATCTTCTAACTTGTCTTGGGCTGATGAATGTTGTCCTAATCATGTTGATCTTGACAGGTCATTGATTACACAAAAGACCAAGGATATTGTGAAGAGAAGCAAGAGATCTGAGAAACGGATCTCTCTCAATCTGATGCTTCAGATGATTCAATACAAGATGTAAAATCAAGTCAGTTTGTCAAGAATATGCATACCTTTGAAGTCCGCACAAAAATTCTGCTCTCTCAGCTGAAACTTCTATTCACTCAAATTCTGATTCAGAATTCGAGTCTGACACTGAGATTTTAAAAATTCTTGGATAAGAATTAAGAAAATTTTCAATTGAAGAAATTGTTGGAGAAACTTGAATCATCACTTCAGGTGAAAAATCTTGAGATTGATTGTTTTAATGATGAATTCACCAGAACCCTATCCCTAAAAGAAAAAGAGATTGATACTCTTAAGTGTGACAGCAAAGGTTGTCTGAAAGCTCTGACAAGATCTCAACAATGTTATTTGGTCAGAAGTCCTTTGGAAACACAAATGGTATAGGGTTCAAAAGAAAAACTGTGAGCGCAAACAACTTTTTTGTTCCATCCATTTCTGGAAAGATAGATGTAGAAGGTAGTGATAAACAGAAGATCAATCGAGAAAACGAAAATACCTCTCTGAATTGTTTGTTTTGTAGAAATACAAGTCATGGTCAAAGTAGGTGTTGGAAATTCAAGAGGAACAACAAAAGAATTTCCAAGCTTCAAGGTGACATGCAAAGAATGAATCTTGCCTTGCGTAACCAACAGGGAACCTCTGATGTCAAGAAGAAGCCTCAAAGAACCAGGATCAGACGAGGTAAGAAGTCTGTTTATACAACAAAACCTTGATATGTCACCATGTGACATAAGAAGTGAGCATTCTGCTCACTCCATTGCTACCTAATGATAGTAATGTTTCCATCCTCTTTATTAACTTGAGAATATGAGGATTGCATCAAGGATTACTCAAGATTTGTATAGTTTTTTGTTTTTATCTTAAGGATACGAAAGTTAAGTTTGGCAAAGTTAATATTTTCTTATCAAAAATAGATAATGGATCATGAACCGTGAAGACTTTTTCAAAGTCCTATTGAAAAATGCTCTTTAGGGTTTGATAGTTCCGGTGTTCTATTTATATTCCTTTGTAATCAAATATAATTCACTCTTTTTTTCTTTGAAAGATACAGTATCATGGCTCTTGTAACCAGAGGAACCACAAAAAGGGATGCAGTAGAAGCAGTTAATGTGTATCCATGTAAAGGAATACAATCTTCGAGAAATAAAAAGGAGATGTCTACAAATGATGAAAAAGGTTCTTCCTCTAACTGTTTTTATATGTTTGTCAGCATGATTTAAAATCTCAAATCATTTTATCCTTGGAAAAGATAGCCCACTATGTACGAATGTTGTCTCTGACAAACAAAACCTTGTGTAAACTGAAAACAGAGCTTAGTGAGTTAACTGACATTTTTGAAGATTTGGAAGAAAAAGAATTCTTGGTAGACGCTCTGAGAAAGCTCTACGATGTCTAGGAAACTTCTTATGAGAATTTATTCTTATGTTTTAAGAAGGATAACTAGGGTTCGGAATAGCAAATATTGTGATTACACATAGCTATTTCAACGATTTTCATCTTGCAATGTTTTTAGATTTATTTATTTAAATTCTAAGTGATTTGGAAGATGATTTTGCAGTATTAATCTTTATTACTTTTATATATTGCAAAAAAAATTATGGGATATGTTGTGTTTACGTCCGTGAACTATGATTATCTCATATACTCAAAAGTTACGTCTATTGTGTCATTATGCGTATATTGATAAAAGATAAAATGAACTTTTGAAAATCCCGCAGTATTGATCTTTTCCTGATCCACTTTTATGTGAAAGTAATGTACGGCTCCGTAAAGTTTCTTATGTTGAGCGTTCCGATTAAATTAATCAATAAGGTCTTCTTGTGGTAAATTTATTCGAATTTACCGGATACAAATCCGTGTGGTTTCCAAAGAAATCCTTCTTTTCTTGTAAAAGTAAGGTCGCTCATGTTTTTCTTTCGGGAATGACATATTATGGGGGAGAGTTCTTAATTGAACTTGTGATTAATTGTCATATCTTTGCGGGGAGTGCGGTTGTGGAATATTGTAGGAGTTATCTTGTATCTTTATAAACTCCTTGATGAATACACTAACTTTCGAATATGTGAAATCATAGAAACAAGTTGATATGTTCTCTTTTAGTCATGAATTATCTCTTTGAGAATTTCATTATGATCCCCTAGTTTTTGTACCTTTGCCAATTTATATTGACAAAAGGGGGAGAATTATTTGGTAGTTCACAGTACATACATATGGTTTACGGATCATTATGTAAGGGGGAGTGGTTTTCGTAGTGCGATGAAGTATTGACTAAGGGGGAGTGATACATATCATCGTAGCATTATTGTCAAAGTTGTGATGCAATTGGACTTTGATGTTGTATAATAATACTATGACATTGTAGAACAATGATTGAGAACATTTGTTTTCTTATTGTTATGGCTACGGATCTTCAATAGCAATGATGCTGAGTTGAACACGTTCAGAATCACTGGAGTACTTAGAGTAGCAAAGAATTCAAGAAACGTTGAAGAGCCAACGAAATCAAGCATGATGGATGAGAAGCTACAAAGTTTATTTATTTTGTAATCCATATGTATTGATGGTTTTGTCAATGAATAAGGGTTTCTTTTACTTCGGAGTAAAGTGAATCAAGTTCCGTGTATTTTATAGAAACATAAAACTGATATTGTTTTTTTTTTGACAAAGCCAAATTTCATTAAGATAGAACATAAGAAGAAAAATGAAAGTAAGGACGTGTGCCATCCCTAAAATGAACATGAAAAAAATATGGAATGAACAAACTTGGAGTTTGTTCATTTTGCTCCCACTATGGAATGAACAAACACAGAAAATGGATGTTCAAATGAACAGATCTATTCATTTGAACATCGAGTCGGAACATCAGGCGCACGTCTATTGTAAGGACGCGCGCCATCCCTACTGACGCTGGCGTCAGAAGAAATGACGTGCGTTCATGTAAAAAACGCCAGCGACACTTGGATTGACGCCCACGACTCTTGGATTGACGCCAAGTACAATCCCTGATTATTTTACTACTTTTTAACCTTATTTTATCTCACTTTATCCTATTTTATCTCACTTCATCCTATTTTATCTCACTTAAATATTATATTTTATTTTTCATCTTTATCTTACAAAACATTTTATATTAAAAACAAATACTTGTGGGGTCTTAGAAAACCAAATCTGTTCATTTTGCGCTGCTTTACCATAGTGGAGAAACACGTTTGACCATCCATATGGCTCAACAAAATTTTGAGTTTGAACATTACCATAAGAACTGCTCTAACCAAGTTAAAATAGTCCACTAGAATTAGCCTCACTAATGAATACTTCTTTTTGAACCCATCATAGGTCCGTTTTTAGGCATCAAGACATTACCTTTTCCTCTTTCAAGCTTTACTAGACCATGTTTGATCATCATTACAAGATTCGAAATTTAAAATTTACACAATGATCTATATATTTTTTATTTTGGTACCCAGTACCCACAATAAATTGAATTCCCATTGAATGCAAACTTGATTTTGCTTGTCATTCGGTAGCTCCCAATAATGGCATTGTGTTGTTACAGTCATGAACATTGTTGGATTAACCATTTTTTAGTCCTTCAAGATGATCAATATCCAGTGCATTAGCACGGGCATGAAAGGACATATATATATATGCATGTATGTTCTTTTTTGGGTACACATGGACCATATTGTACGTGCATGCCTAGCTGTTTCTCAATAAATGCGCGATTTTATGATATTGGTTTTTGATTTGGTGGATACATTAATGTTAAATCGCCATTTGATAAAAAAAAAAGGTTCTTAAATCATCAAAAATGTCTACCGTTAGGTCATGTACGGGGTTTCTCGGCTAAAGACGCTTGATTACTAATTTCCCGAGATTTCTCATTGAATTTATCACGGTCAGTGTATTGTGTATTTTGAGAAAATTTATTCTTACGATCCTGGAAACTATAGGTCTTATTTTTTTGGCCCCAGGGTTATTTAATAAAATTTGCAATTTATTCTGGTGGCCTTGGAATATTATAACCGGTGTGTATATTGTCTGGACATAAAATCAGTGTGCATATTACCTGCACACTATAAAATATGAAGAAAATTTAGAAAATTATGTACAGAAATCTGTGTGTATATTTTTTGCACATAAAATTAGTGTGCATATCGTCTGCACACTACAAAATATGAAGAAAATTTTAAAAAATATTTAGAGAAGAAAAAATTTCATGAAATGAAAATTTGATAGTTGTATTCACGCTTGTTGTGTAGCTTTTTCAAAAAGTTTTCCAAATATATAAAATTTGTCGAAATCTTACGTATGACTTGTGAGACGTGTTATGTTTAAGTTGGTATGACGATTATACTCTTAAAGGATATAATTTATCATTTGATAACATCATCAAACATCTTTATCCAAATGACCCTCCTTCTTTTTTATGGGTCATTTCAATAAAATGGGTTAGTTTTTTTAAAATTAAGTTTTAAGTCAAACGGTCATTTGAGTAAGAAATAGCGAGGGAGGGTCAAACACTTAATTCCCACATATATTTTTAGTAGCTACAGATTGACTTCAAATTATAGTATACAACTATACATAGTTTTCTTTCTTTCCAATAATGTGTCTGTCTGACAGTTTATGCATGGTGGAACCAATTTACAAGTATACGTACAGTACGAACATCCATCAAACTCATCATTGAATGTTTCAGAAGAAAAATGTATTTTATTTTCGAAATAGAGATATAATGATATATCGATCACAGTGCATCAGGTGCCGGACAACAGTAGCATCTTTTATGATGATCGAAAGCAGAGGCCCATTCTTTTGTCAATCAATGAATCATAAAATCAATAATCAATAAGTGGCCATTGATCGATTGATCTAGCTGTCTTCTCCGATTTGCATATATAGACCGGTATCAACACTGTTATACATGACAATAATAATTTCTATTTTTAATCATGGAGAAAATAATACACTAGTAGAGTAGTAGTACTAATAAAAATAGCCCGACAAAGATATTATGGCCTGTTGTCATAGAGTTCATTTGGCTAGAGGACTTGGAAGGATTAGTAAACGAACGAACTAAGTGTCTAGACTCCAGAAGCACTTGAGAAAGTTGGCAATTGGGAAATCAGAAGCTAGCAAGTAGCAGCCACAAGGTGTCAAGGTAATTCTGTCCCTCCGTTTAATGCAGATAACTGTGAAAGCAATTCGGTGTAGCTATTGACTTACAATTTAACCCAAGTCTCCCCGGGCAGTCGTAAATTACACTCCAAAAGGGATGTCATCTGCATGAAACCTATCCTACTGTTGTTTACTCGTGTTGCAATTTCAGCCGATGAAAATTTTGTCAAAAACAAAATTTCATGTACCCTGCACATCACTGGATCGTAGGGCTTACTTGCTCATTCCTCCATAAGCATCAGTCCTAATGTATTTGAGCTAAATCATATGCATGAAGCCTATCCTGGCGATTAATTTCGCGTGTTGGATTTCCGTCCGCTGCGAAACTTTTATAATCAAAATTTCATGTCCATGTGCATCACTTGAAGGTTTTACAGTACGAACAACTATCAAATTCATCATTAAATGTTTTAGACCAAAAACATATTCATCAGTAAATAGACATAATGATATGTCACAGTGCATCAGGTGCCATACAACAATAGCAGCTTTTATGGTGATGAAAAGCAGGTCCATTCTTATGTCAATGAATCATAAAATCAATCCTTGGCCATCGATCTAGTTGTGTTCTCTGATTGGCATATATACCTGTAACAGTGTACTGTTCTGAAGGACTAGTAATTAAAGTAGCCCGACAACGATATTAAGGCATATTAATATCTCCCCCTGCTATCTTCTTATATGGAGTTCATTTGGCTAGTAAAAAGTCATTAAGCACATGATAATTGGGAAATAAATTTGAAGCAATGGAAGCAGTTCTCTGCAGCTATTGACTTGCCCCTTAACCTAAGTCTCCTAGGGAAAGTGGAAATTATACTCGAAAGGAGGATATAGTTGTTATGAAATTATGAGAACAATTTCATTACACAAAAGCAAATTATACTCGAAAGGAGGATATAGTTGTTATGAAATTATGAGAACAATTTCATTACACAAAAGCAGGGACAGACCCAGGAAGGATAATTTTCCTTCTAAGGTCCGAGCTAGACAGACACACATAAACAATAATTCAGGGACATGTATACTCTGTCAGTTACGTTTATCCTAATCAGATAAACAGAAGTAAATGAAGTGTAAAAGATAAAAGAGCTGTAGGAGAAAATAAATAGTAGCACTGTCTCAATCACCCTCCCTCAAGCACAAGAGGCTTCAGCACCTTGAGCTTGTTCTTCAGAAATTCAAATCAGGAAGTAGCCAACCTTTTTGTAAGCACATCAACAACTTGAGCATCATTGAAATATACTGAACCTGCTGATACAGGTGCATCCCTACTTCTCTTAAGAACTTAGTAAACCTCTAGCTAAGTTGAGAGAAGAATCCTAAATTAGGAAGGAAACCTTATTTGGGCAGAACTTCTAGTTAGGAAAGAGTTTTGTTTTAGGCAACACTCTTAGTTTAGGAAATAGACTCCTAATAGAAGAACTTGTCGGTTGAGTATGATGAAAGTCTATAAATAGGGAGGTTTGGTTGTTAACTAGACACATACCTAGAGAAAGCTTGTAGACAAATACCTGTGTTATTGTTAAGGGCAAGCTTAGCAAACAGTTTAGGGTTAACTACTATTTAGAGAGATTGTGAGCATAACAAAGAGATAATTGTAAATCGTTTTCTTGTTCATAATCTAGAGAAGATATATTTCTTCAAATTACTACTTTGTATTCTGTTTTACTAAGTTTTTGTCTATTATTATTCTGAATTCCGCTCTATAATAACAGTTACCAAGGTATGGAGATCATACGTATCAAGTTGGTATCAGAGAAAGGTTAGTTTTTAGGGTAGATCCCTGTGGTTTATGGTTTTCACTAGATCTCTCCACATAAAGATTGGTGAGGTACTCGAGAAGCTAGAAGACGTTAGGAGAACAAGGAGATCAAGGATGACGAAGTCAGATGATGATCCTAAGCAAGCGAACCACAAACTATGGAAGAAAAGGTGGCTACGCTACAAATAGACATGAAGTCGATTCAAACCATCCTTGAAGAATTGACTGAACGTATTCGTTCTCCTACACCCAAGCCAGAGACGAAGAAAAGGATTACACCTTCACCTGAAGCTTCGGATGAAGAGGATGAGGAAAAATAAGAAGAAGAAGAGAAAGAAGATGAGGACGAAGAAAATAAGAAAAGTGAGTTTCTTAAAAGTCCTACATCAACTAAACTTCATGGTAAGAATCTGAAAATTGATTTTCATGTTGATATTCGACTTTACGATGGGAGTATCGATGTAGAAAAATTGGATGATTGGATTGAATGTTTAGAGTCGTATTTCTCTTTCTTTGAATATGGTTCAAAGGAAAAGATTGCTTTTGCAGCATTGAAGCTACAAAAGCATGCTCTAACCTGGTGGAAGGCTTATCAAAGGAAAAACCTAGGTAAGGGAGTATTGTTATGGAAAAGATTCAAGAAAGTTGTAAGGAAACAGTTTTATCTGGTTGGCTACCTTGAGGATAGATGATTCAAGTGGTATAATGTAAAGCAGTCCTACAACTAAACTGTGCAAGAATATATTTCGGAATTTCAGAATCAAGCTATGGTTTTGGATTTAGACTTGGGAGTTATGTTATATATATGAACTATATCTCCGGGTTCCATGAGTATATACGGAAGGACTTGAAGATGTTTTCAGTTGATACTATTGCTGAAGCAAGTATAAAAGCTAATGCCATTGAAGGAAGGCTAAAGAAATCTGATTCAAAGGGAAATAATAAGGGGAAATCTAGAGGTACCACTATGAAAGGAGGTGAAAGGAGAAAAGAAGAAGGGAAGTCTATTTACAAGGAAGGTTTGACTTGCACCCATTGCAAACAGGTCACGTTATCGACAAGTGTTGGTTAAAGAACCCTCATCTAAAACCCAAAAGGTTGCTGAGGAAAGAAGTCAAGAACATAGCACTAGTCGCCCAAAATTCAAAAGAAGTCCAAGGACTAACTGAACCCAATAAAATCTCTCTCTTATGACAGGGGCAAAAGAAAGACCTCTTTTATACCGCTGTTTTAAGAAGAAAACATATATAAAAGAAAAAAGAAATTCATATTTTTCATGAATGACCATCCATCAACTTTAATAAGTGGAGATACAAAAACACCCATACCCATAATCAGTTAATACATCGAATATAAAAGCAAACTAAGTTTTGAAGCCCTGAATCAGTACCACACTCCTCTTCATCTTAGGGAGCAATTCTTCACAGTGAATATGCAAGTCAAAACATCACTAGTTGATGTTGTTATTGACCCATGAAGTCAGGAGAATTTACTTTCAAATTCATTGGTGCAGAAGTTAGGATTGAAGACTTTCAAATATCCAAAACCATACCCTTTAGAATGGCTTCAAAGGGAAGGAAGCTTACAAGTTATACAGCAGTGCACGTCCAAATTTGCTCTAGATGAGTCATACATTGACGAAATGACATGCGACGTAGTCCCTTTGGATGTTTGTCAGGTAGTACTAGGTAGTCCTTACCTATGGGATAGAGATGCAACTCTGCACAGGCGGAAACAAAATTATACCTTCACTAAAGATGGGGAAAGTTTAGTGATTCGGCCTATATATTCTCCTCTGGAGGGAGCAAGCTTGATCACAGCCACTCAATCTAAGCGGTTGGTGAATGCTAGCATAAAATTTATTCTTCTGGTGATCCGTTCTCTTGAAGAGAAGCCGAGTAGAGTTTTCTTTTTACCATCCTTGTATACACAACAAGAAGACGACCTAGAAAGGTTGAAGTTGAAATATAAAGAGTTATTTTTAGATGTCACGGGTTTACCGCCAAAGAGGGGTGTGGAGCATGCGATCATGTTGAGCGGGGAGAGGTATTTACTTAATGTAGGTTTTTACCGCACGTCCATAGAGGAATCTGATGAGATCAAGAGACAAGTTCAGGAACTTCTAGAATTAGGAATGATAGTGCCAAGTGCTTCATCTTGTGGATCAGCGATGTTGTTGGTACCAAAGAAAGATAAAGGCTAGCGTATGTGTATTGATTATTGAGCATTGAACAAGATCATTATCAAGAATCATTACCCTCTACCTAGGATAGAAGACATGATGGATCAGTTGGAAAAATATCAAGTCTTTACAAAGTTATATTTCAAATCCGGATACCACCAAGTGAATAAAAGTCCGAGAAGATGATACACGGAAGACTGCTTTCAAAACCAAACAAGGCTTATTCGAATATTAGTGATGCATTTTGGTTTGTGTAGTGCTCCAGCGAAGTTTGTGTATTTGATGAATGATTTGTTACGACCTTTTATAGAAGATTTTGTGATTGTCTACTTGGATGATATCCTAGTATACAACAGAACTTGGAAGAGCATCTCGTTGACGTTGATAAGGTGTTTAAAGTGTTACATGAGCCCAGCTGAAGTTGAACGAAAAGAAGTGTGAGTTTTGAAATGAGTAGTTGGTATATCTCGGATTCGTTGTTGGTGGTGGACAACGAAAGATTGATCTAAGGAAGGTTGAAGTGATTCCTGGGTGGCCTAGACCTAGTACTTTAAGTGAAATCAGGAGTTTCTTAAGGGATTTCACATACTTGCGTAAGTTTATCCGGCATTTTTGACTATTGCAGAACCACTACATAGTTTGATGGGAGCTAAGGTAAAGTTTGAATGGTAGAAAACCCATGGAAACGCCTTTCAGTTACTAAAAGGGAAGATTTCAGAAGCACCGGTTTTGGCGTTACCTAACTTACAACATACTTTTGAAGTTGAGATCGACGCTTCTAACTATGCAATGGGAGGAGTATATTTGCAGGATAGTAAACCAGTAGAGTACCGTTCAAAATTGCTTTAAGGTGCTATTAAGAACTACACACCTTATCACAAAGAAGTTTATGCTTTATATCAATGTATCAAGTATTGGCGAGTATACCTCTTAGGTAAAGAATGAATGGTACATTTAGATCGAAAACAATTAGAGTATCTACACGCACAGAAGAAACTACAACAATACCAACACATGAAGTGGATGTCTTGCTTGATGACTTTCAACATTCTCATTAAATACAAGAAGGGAGTAACAAACAAATTGTCTGATATGTTATCTCGACCACCAGTCCGAGCATTAATGGTGGCCATGAGAATTCATCTGATTGTTCCTCGAGAGTATGCAGAGTCATATGCATCTAGGAAAGACTTCAAGAAGGTGTTAAAATGTGTAAAGAGTGGTTTGAAAGGCGAGTTTGAACTCCGGGACGTAACATATTTTTATACAAGGGTCAGTTACTTTGCATTCCAGATGGAGATCGTTAACAATGGTTGAGAGAGGCACACACATTCTGAGTTGTTGGACACTTTGGGATGAATAAAACTCTTCTTAACCTTCGTCGTTATGTCTTTTGGCCAAATATGAAAGATGATGTGGCTAAGTTGGTTAGAGGGTATAAGTTGTGTAGTACATCTAAACCTTCCAACATGACATGTGGGTTATATCTACCATTACCAGTACCATCAAGGCCTTGGGAGAGTGTTTCGATGGATTCTATTGGTGGGTTACCAAAGACCAAGTCTGGTTATGATTACTGGTTCGTTGTGGTCGACCAATTCAGTAAGACGATTGCATTAATTCCATGTACAAGGACGGTAACGGGAGATGGTGCAACAAAGCTTTTCTTTGAGCATGTGCTGAAGCATTTTGGTTTACCTACTTCGATTATTTCTGATAGGGATAGTTGATTCCTTAGTCACTTTTGGGATTTCTTTATGGAAGATGATGGACACTAGGTTGAAGAAGAGTACAACTTCTCATCCAGAGACATACGGACATACAGAAGTGGTCAACAGGACTATGGTTCACATGTTCAGGGGATATAATTCCAAGCATCCTAAAACTTGGGATGAGAGTTTACCATATCTACATTTTGCTTTCAATAAATCAGTTCACAGTTCTTCGGGGGAATCTCCTTTCGATACGTGCTACGGTTACTTACCACCCAGCCCTTTCGATCTAGTATGTTCTAGTGACATCTCAAGGGGGGGGGGGGGGGGGGGAAGGATGTGAACGACAAAATTTCTTGGAGAAGATAACTCAGATTCACATGACTGTTGAAGCACAATTAAAGAAGTCACAACCAAATACAAAGAAAAAAATGCCTTGTAACGGTATTGGTAACTTGGTATGGTTAAAATTAGGTAAGGAACAACTAAATGGGGAAGGTAAGAAGTTGAATCCATTGAGGTATGTACCATTTCGTATTCTCGATCAGATTGGTGACAATGCCTTTCGTCTGGATTTACCACCTTATCTAGGAATGTACTAGGTTATAAATGTCTAATACTTGAAGTTGTTTGAACCATCATTACTAGACGATGACGGCGACGACACTATGATCTTACCACAGGTAGAAGACTTATGGTTTGACAGAGAGGAACCACTAAAGGAAGACTGCATATTGGATCGAAGAGTGACCAAAACACAACAAGAAGAGAAAGAAGCTTTTCTAATTGGATGTAAAGATCAAGTTCCCAGCAAGACCAAGTGGTTTAACAAACAAAAAAGGAATCTTGAGTTCCCTAGCCTGCATTTTTAACTTTCACATAAGTTCAAGTTCTTAAAAGAGGTACCCATGATACAGGTGTATCCCTACTCCTCTTAGGAAATTAGTAAACCTCAAGCTAACTTGAGGGAGGAATCCTAAATTAGGAAGGAAAACTTATTTGGGCAGAATTTCAAGTTAGGAAAGAGTTTTGTTTTAGGAAACACTCTTATTTTAGAAAATAGATTCCTAATAGAAGACCTTGTCGGTTTATTAGGGTGAAAGTATATAAATAGGGAGGTTTGGTTGTTAACTAGACACATACCTAGAGAAAGCTTGTAGACAAATACTTGTTTTATTGTTAAAGGTAAGCTTAGCAGACTCAGGGTTAACTAATATTTAGAGAGATTGTGAGCGTAACAAAGAGAGAATTGTAAATCGTTTTCTTGTTCATAATATGGAGAAGATATATTTCTTCGAATTACTATTTTTTGTTTTTTTTTTCTAAGTTTCTGTCTGTTATTATTCTGAATTCCACCTCTATAATAATAGTTACCAAGGTATATAGATCATACGTATCACCTGCAAAGAGTTGTTGTGAACAAATTCTGTAACAACATGAAATTCTATCGCCAAATGTTTCTTCCTGCTGTGAAACACATGATTTGAGGCTAAGGAAATCGAAAGTTTTTTGTCACACATTAGAAGAGGATAATCAGAAAAAAAAAATGTAAATTCCTTAGAAGCTGACAAGGCCAAACAATTTCAGTTGCTACAGAGGCTAAAGATCTGTATTCAGCTTCAGTACTAAACCTGACAACAATAGCTTACTTCTTAGATGACCATGATACATGATTTCTTCCAAAAAAATACACAATAAACACTAGTAGATCTTCTGGTAGTTGGATCTCCAGCCTAATCTGCATCAGTATAACCTTGGAGAGCTGTGAAACCTTGCTTAAAGAAAATGCCATGACCAAGTGTGTCCTTAGTATATCTTAATATCCTTTTAGTAGCTTGAAGATGATAAGGAGTTGGTGAGTGCATGAAGTTACACACGTGATTGACTGTAAAGGAAATCTCTGGTCTTGTCCATGTTAGATATTGAAGTGCGAACCCGCAATGGATCTAAATTAAGTAGGATTGGATAGTAATTCGCCTTCAGTGAGAGTAAGTTTGAAAGAAGCAGGATAAGTTGTAAATCAAGGTTTGATACCTACTAAATTTGTTTTCTCTATAAGTTCAAGTGCATATTTAGTTTGAGACAGGAAAATACATCATCATATCTTTTGACTTCCAAGCCAAGAAAATAGTGTAGTTCACCTAAATCTTTGAGAGGAAATTATCCTTGCAAGCTTGAGATAATATGGTTGCAGAAGGAAACCTAACCACCAGTGATAATAATATCATCCACATAAACTAAAATGATAATGATTTGAGAGTTGGAGTAGTGAATGGATAATGAAGAGTCAGCTAAAGAAGGTTGGGAATCAAGTGCTACTAAAGCATCAACTAACCTTTCATACCAGCCTCTTTGATGAAGGGAGATTTATGCGAACTAAATATATTATTTTCCTATTTTTATTTTTATTTTTATTTTATTAATTATTTTTATTCCGAAGAATAACTACTATGAACTAATTATTTCTATTTAGGCTCTGATACCAACTGATGCAGATCGGAAAGGTTTTAAGATGATAATTGTCACAGAGGAATGAAGTGCAGCGGAATGAAAATATATAAGTAACTGATAGATTGTTCAGACCTCAAATTATTTCGAAGAATAACAACTATGAACTAATGATCCAGACCTCGCAATTCCGAGAAATCACGACTATGGATAAGATGATTATTTAGACCTCAAGATGAACCAGACTATAAATAAAAATTAATATAAAATTAAACAAAGTTTAGCATCAAAAACTTAATTTAATTAATCAAAAGAGTCTATTTATTTTCGTTTTTGGAGCTCCTTATATAGATAACTCTCCCTAAACAAACCATAAACTTAATAGAAATATCAAAAACTTATTTCCCAAGGTATCTACTACCTTTAGGCACCTTTCCTAACTTATTAAAACTCTTAAAATAAACTTCTAGACTACTCTAAAATTACCCTAATTAATAAATTCGAATTTTAATTATTTTTAGGCTAAAAATATAATTAATAAAATACAAATAAAATAGGAAAATAATAGATTTAGTTTCCATAAATCTCCCTTCATCACTCTTGGAGCTTTCTTTAAGCCATACAAGGATTTTTGAAGTTTACAGATATAGTCGGGATGTGCAGCATCAACAAACCCTGAAGGTTGAGTCATACAGATTTGAGAGATCCATGAATAAATGCATTATTGACATCGAATTGCTTGAGAGTCCAACTGGAGTTCACTGCCAGAGATAAATCAAGTCTGATAGTAGTGGTTTAACCACAAGACCAAATGTTGTATAGTCTGATCCCTCTAGCTGATTGAAACCTTTAGCAACCAGTCTTGTTTTGCATATATCAATAGAAACATCAACATTTTTTCTAATCCTAAACACCCATTTACAACCAACAACATTTTGATATGGATGAGAAGAACTAAGATCCATGTACCAGCAGCATCTAGAGCATTTTTATCATTATGAAAGAAGTTTTCCATTTTGGGTTCTTGTTTGCTTGAGAAAAAGTGCTAGGTATTTTAGATGGAACTATGTTCATATAAGATTCAGGTAATAATTGTCTAGTTGCAAGAAACACTTTAGGTTTGGAGATATCATTTTTGATCTGGTGGTCATAGAAAGAGAAGAAGTAGCTGAGATATCATAGGTGACAGATGCTGAATTTGTATTATTATAAGATGTTACAGATGAATAAGGAGCAATTGAAGAAATTGGTATTGCAGAAATGTTGTATGAAACTCGTGTTGGAGCTGAAATTGGCGGAGGATAATGATGTAGGGTTCTAAGTGGATGATGCTGGAGATGAAAAAATGATATCCTGTAAAGTGTTGGAATTGGACACAGAGGGTATTGTTGAGTGTAACATCTCCAAATTACAAGTAGAAGATTGACCATTAGATAAAAAGGGAAAGTTGTCTTCATTAAATTCTACATGTCTTGAAACATAAGTTTTTCCAGTGATAGAATCCATACACCTACACCCCTTGGATGATTTTTATAACCTAAAAATTATAAGGCCTTGCTTCTGGGTACAAGTTTATCTTTTGTATAAGGCCTAATCCATGGGAAACATAAGCAACCAAAAGTTCTAAGAAACCAATAACCGGATCCTTGTTGTATAAAAATTCAGAATGAGAGATCATATGCAAGGATCTTGTAGATAATCTATTAATGACATAGTTGGCTGCAGTTAATGCCTCAACCCAAAAATGATCAGGTACACCAGATTGAATCAGAAAAGCTCTTGTAATCTCTATAAGGTATCTGTATTTAGACTCTGCAACTTCATTCTGATCAGGTGTATTGGGACATGTAAGTTCATGTGAAGTTTCATTGTCTAAAAGGTCTGCAATTAATTCATTATTAACAAACTCTCCTGAAAAAGCGAGGGTCTAACAACCTCACTCAATATTTCGCTTAGCAATCTGTATGAACTAACTCCAATACACATTCAAGAGAATCAACTAGACACTCAGAATCAATCTTAAGAAAATGTATATCAAAGAGTTCTATCTCAATTTCTCAATTCAATCCGCAATCAAACAAATAGGAATTTGCGAGCCTGATTGAATACAAGAGAAATAACTTGAATGGTACCAAAGACCAATGTTCAAGGATCAATCAATTTCAATCAACAACCAAAGGTTGGATTTACCAATTGATCGATTCAACGCACAACCTGTGATATTTCAATTATATATAACAAAATATATTGCGGAAAAAGAAACAACACAGACACCAGAAGTTTTATTAACGAGGAAACCACAAATGCAGAAAAACCCCGGGACCTAGTCCATATTTGAACACCACACTGTATTAAGTCGCTACATACACTAGCCTACTCCAAGTTAAATTCAGACTGGAATGTAGTTGATCCCTAATAAATCTCACACTGATCAAGGTACAGTTGCGTTCCTTACGCCTCAAGAACCACGCCGGATTCTGCGCACTTGATACCCTTAGCTGATCTCACCCACAACTAAGAGTTGCTACGACCCAAAGTCGAAGACTTGATAAACAAATCTGTATCACACAAAAAGTCTATTAAATAGATAAATATGTCTCCCACAGAAATACCTACGAGTTTTTGTTCCATCTTTTGATAAATCAAGGTGAACATGAACCAATTGATAAACAAGACTTATATTCCAGAAAAACAACCTAATATTATCAATCACCTCACAATAATCTTAATCGATTAACGAAACAAGATATTGTGGAATCACAAACGATGAGACGAAGGTGTTTGTGACTACTTTTCAATCTTTCATATCGGAGATAAAATCTCGATCAAATCTTAAAGAAGATAGTACTCAATCACAATAGAAAACAGCAAGATCAGAACACACAACTACAGAGAAAATAGTTGGGTCTGGATTCACAATCCTAATGAAGTCTTTAAGTCGTTAACCTACATGGTTTCATGAAAAACCTAAGGTTAAAGGAGAATCGACTCTAGATTATGCAACTAGTATCACACATGAGGTGTGGGGATTAGGTTTCCCGGTTGCTAGAGTTATCCTTTATATAGATTTCAAATCAGGGTTTGCAATCTAAGTTACCTTGGTAATAAAGCATTCAATATTCACCGTTAGATGAAAAACTTATTAGATTCAAGCTAATATCTTTCAACCGTTAGATCCAACTTAGCTTGTTATACAAAAATGAAATGTATCTTCATTTAGGTTTGAGTAACCGTACCTAAATGTGGACACTTAGTCGATTTAACAATAGATAACCAATGGTTATCCATATGAGCACTTTCATATCAACCTTATTCATCTTTACCATAACTAGTTCAAATGACTCAAATGAAGCTAGTTATAGAGTTGTTCAATTGCTTAGATCTCAGAGAAGTATACAAGACACAATTGAAGCAAAATCGATTTTGATTCACTCGAATCAATTCATGAACGTCATAGACACGGTTTACAAAAGATTGCATTCCTTATTATATAAATGTTTTAGTTCATGAACAAACCGATTTTTGAAAGTAATCTACTTAAGTATGCAAACGGGTACGCATACCTAAGTAGCCGGACCGAGTTTGGTTACGCCAGTATGCATACGGGTGCACATACCTATTCACACTTCCAAACTCCAGCAGAAATTCACCAAGCCCAAACTTCCGCCAGTACGCGTACGGGTAGGCATACCTAGGTTCCGGACTTCCAACAACCAACCAGTACGCGTACGGGTACACATACTTAGGTTCCCGGTTTTGGATTTTATACAAATGTGAATACACACTATGTTTATATCCAAACATGGTTACTTATTCTAAACTCCCATTTCAATCATTAAAACTTTCTTAGAGGATGACAATAGTTATTACCCACAAACTATTAGCATCAAAGCGATTTTCCAGTTATTGAAATAATCAATATGACTTTCGTCAAGAGTAAAGATGAACTTGGTTAAAGAGAAAGCTTACCAACAAATATTTCGAGAAATAGATAAGTGAGTTAAACTCAGCTCGAAATAGCAAATGTGTATAATTGAAGTCTATATAGCAATACGACCTTTTCCTCAAATAGGAGATAGAATACATAGACTTTTGAGTGATAGATAAGTTCAAGTCTCTACATAACTTTTGTTGATGGAGTTCCATAATTTCCCTTGAGTAGTTCTTCGTCTTCATTCGATAAACGTTGTGGAGTCTAAATCTCATCTACACTTACTATCCTAATCCGAGACTTAAATATAAGTAGACTAGAAACCAAGACTTATACTTTCGGAAACTAAACTTGACAAACAAGCTTGAGATAGCAACGCTTATGAGTTCGACCGAGCATTGCTCTAACAATCTCCCCCTTTGTCAATTATAGTGACAAAACTATCAATACGTAAGGAATACAAAATAAATAAACTTTGTAGCTCTCATCCAAATGCTTGATCTCCTTGGTTCTTCAACATTACTCGAAATCTTCGTCACTTCAAAGTAATCCCATGATTCCATAGATGTTCAATTCAACATCATAGTTGTTAAAGATTCGTATCTATAACAACGAGAAAACAGTAGCTCTCAATCATTATTATACAGTGTCGTAGTATTATTACACAACATCAAAGTTCAATTGTATCACAACTTTGACAACAATACTATGTTGATATTTGTCACTCACCCTTAGTCAATACTTCATCTCACATGAAAACCACTCCCCCTTACATAATGATCCGTAAACGATATATATTTGTAGCGTGAACTACACATTAATTCTCCCCCGTTTTTTCAATAAAATTGGCAAAGGTACGAAAATTAGTGGGATCCTAATGAAATTTCCATAGAGACACTTCATGACTAAAAGAGAAACACATATCAACTTGTTTATATGCAATCATATATCCGAAACTAAATGCATTTATCAAGGAGTTTATAAAGATACAAGATAACCCCTATAATATTCCACAGCCGCACTCCCCACAAAGATTTGGAAATTAAGAACAAGTTCAATTAAGAACTCTCCCCCATAAAATGTCATTCGAAAAGGAACAACAAGAGAGACCTTGCTTTTACAATAAAAGAAGGATTTCTTTGGACATTAACAAATCTCATGAAACGTGAATTTTGTATCCAAAATACTTAATTAAATTAACCACAAGAGAACCCATGATTAATTTAAGTGGAAATGCTCACATAAGAAAACTTACAGAGCCGCACAATATTTACACAAAGATGTGGATCAGGGAAAGACCAATACTGCGGAATATTCAAAGATTCATTCTATTTTTCATCAGTATTTGCATAGAGACATGTAATAGACTTAATTTTTGTAAACAAAAGTTCATCCTATCTTCCATCAATATTTGCATGATGACATAATAGGCTTAACTTTTGTATGTCAAAAGTTCATTCAATCTTTTATCAATATAAGCATAAAGACATATGAAAGACTTAATTTTTGACCATGTATGAGACAATCATAGTTCACGGACGCAAACACATATATCCCGTAGCAAGTTGCAATATATCAAACCATAAAGATTAATACTGCAAAATCATCTTCCAAATAAACTTTAGAATTTAAATAAATAAATCTAAAAACATTGCAAGATGAAAATCGTTGGAAATAGCTATGTGTACTCACAATAATTGCTATTCCAAACCCTACTATCCTTCTTAAAACACAAGAATAAATTGTCATAAGAAGTTTCTTAGACATAAAATAAATAAATAAAAAAAAACTCTTAGAAAAGACGCAACTGAACCTCATCAGATATGACCAGCAACCAGAGATCGAACATAGACAAGCTCATCAGTTGCTTTCTTCAGTTCGTTTTTCAGAAATTCAAGATTCTTTGTTGCAATTCCAAGTTGTTCACGTAAAACACCAAAATCTCGAAGAAGATTTCCTACCAGTTGAGAGGACATCTGAACTGGAAGTTTGTTTTCATGATCAACAACATGGTAGCAAGTTATGAAAACAGGGTTCTCGTGAAACTCCATAACCTTGCATTTCTCACTTTATTGCCTTCCTCGTTGCATCCATCAATTGTGCACACCACAAAAATTCAGAAGAACCTTTGACCTTACAGAACTTGTATGTATCAGGAGAGGATAAAAGATATGATACATATAAATATATATATATATATATATATATATAAGAGTTCTTCATAGGGAAACCCTAGGGTTACTCGTATATGTTAGGTAAGGGCCCAGTGCACGTGTACTTATGATTACGAACCAGGTTCGAAACCAAGACAGTAATGGAGCCTCATTTAGAAGTAGTTTTTGATAAAAAAAAATCAAAGACAAATTCTAAACGAATTGACAGATAGTCTTGGTTCAAAAGAACATAAGATAATTGTTGATGAAAAACAACTTACTCGTCAATGGGAAGAGAACAAAAGCTTTTCAAGGTAAGCAACAAAAATCTCAAAAGTTATTGAAGGAATATTACAATGAGTAATAAAATACTGGAGCAGGGATCAACATTGGTATGATTATTATGACATTACAACAAAGACTACTTTCTCAAGATAGAAAAACTTATTGAGAATTATGAGCATCCTCACAAGGTTTTAAGGAGGATGCTACTTTGAGCAGTGAAGTTGTACTTTGATGAGCATTTCGCTCATCAGGAATATTGGCATCTTCCCTTTTTCTTCCTTGAATATCTTCAGGGGAAACACTAGGGTTAGTCAAAAGAAAATTATCACTAGGAGGACAAGAGATACCTGAGAATGTTTCCTTCCTTGTCTTTTTAATGCTGTATTTGTTTAATTTGTCTTGATCTCCAAGACTCGATTATTGATGTGAACAAAGTGTGTAGCAGATATTTCAGATTCAAGTATTTCTTCAGTGAGAGGCAAGGTGTTTGAACATTTCTTCTTCCGTCGATGATTTTTTTTCTTCATAGAGTACTTTGAAGATTCACTTGTCCATATGAAATTCTTCCCTTTACAAATGTAGACAGGATCTGTGTCATACTTATAATCAAGAATTGTCTCATCACAACAGTTTTCTTGATTGCAGACAAGACCTTTTACTCCAACAACATGAGAAGCAGGTTTAATTACTTCTTTAGACATCCATACAAGAATGTTATGAAGTTTTTCATTCCGCAGTCAGAAAAGACATCTCCTTTCAAGGTGACCTTTGTTTCCGTAATAATAATAGTTGTAGGGAATGTTTTTGACTGTTCTCATCTGATTTGTTTTCGAAGGAAAACAATTCTTGTTCCTAGGAATATCAGCTACTGAAGGAATTTTTTCTCTTTTGATATCAGGGTTATTTTCACATGGAAGCTTGTCATTAGCACAAACAAAGTTGATCTTACTAGTACTTGGAGCGTCTATTCCTTTATAGCCCATACCATGTGTATCACGATGTTCTTTACATGCTCCAAGCATAGAGGATAATTTTGTAGAGCCAGCGTTGAATATTTTCATATTCTCTTCCAGTGAATTGAGCTTATCAGGAGCCGCAACTAGATCAGCCTCCAATTGTTTTTCCTTGGCGAGGAAGCTGATTTCCCTGTCTTTAAAACATTTTTGTTAAGAGTCATATCTTGCTTCAGATTCTGCAAGTCTTTATTTCAACATGAAGAGGTTTCCACTAAGATTATCACATTCAGACCCTTTTTGAACGTACATCTTCGTCACGATCTTTAACAGTAGATTGTAATAGTTTATAGCCACAATCATAACCTTTAAAGAGTTTTCTAAATTTCATGTTCTATTGACAGAGATGTGTCAGATATTTATCCAAGCAAGTTGTTGACCTTTTTATTTTTAAGATGTGGTCAAAGAGCGTGATATATTAGGAGACTTCCTCATCAATACCTTGTCCCTCTTCTGAGTCACTTTCATATGAAAGATCATCCAACTGTTCATCTAGGCATTTTCCCAGTCGATCACAGTTTCAGTCAAAGGAGAAAGTATGAGAGAATTCTTAGAAGACTCAGAACTTTGAACCAAATCAGAGTGCTCCTGAATTGGTGTTGCATTGTCAGAGATAATACATTCCGTAGAGTCAGATCGCTACAAACACAGACTTATGAGGTCTTAAACGTGTTTTCCTGCTCTGATACCAATTGAAGAAGCAGGGATCTAACAACCTCACCCAATATTTCGCTTAGCAATCCGTATGGACTAACTCCAATATACTTTCAAGAGAATCAACTAGACAGTCAGACTCAATCTTAAGAAAAGGTATATCAAAGAGTTATATCATAATTTCTCAATTCAATCCGCAATCAAACAAATAGGAATTTGTGAGCCTGATTGAATACAAGAGAAATAACTTGAACGGTACCAAAGACCAATGTTCAAGGATCAATCAATTTCAATCAACAACCAAAGGTTGGATTTACCAATTGATCGATTCAACGCACAACCTGTGATATTTCAATTATATAACAAAATATAATGTGGAAAAGAAATAAAACAGACACCAGAAGTTTTGTTAACGAGGAAACCACAAATGCTTAAAAACCCCAAGACCTAGTCCATATTTGAACACCACGCTGTATTAAGCCGCTACACACACTAGCCTACTCCAAGTTAACTTCGGACTGGAATGTAGTTGATCCCTAATCAATCTCATAGTGATCAAGGTACAATTGCGTTCCTTAGGCCTCAAGAACCACGCCGGATTCTGCGCACTTGATTCCCTTAGCTGGTCTCACCCACAACGAAGAGTTGCTACGATCCAAAGTCGAGGACTTGATAAACAAATCTGTATCACACAGAAAAGTCTATTAAATATATAAATATGTCTCCCACAGAAATACTTACAAGTTTTTGTTCCGTCTTTTGATAAATCAAGGTGAACATGAACCAATTGATAAACCAGACTTATATTCGCGAAGAATAATCTAGTATTATCAATCACCTCACAATAATCTTAATCGATTAACGAAAAAAGATATTGTGTAATCACAAACGATGAGACAGAGGTGTTTGTGACTACTTTTCAATCTGGCCTATCGGAGATAAAATCTCGAGCAAATCTTAAAGAAGATAGTACTCAATCACAATAAAAAAACAGCAAGATCAGAACATGTAACTACAGAGAAAATAGTTGGGTCTGGCTTCACAATCCCAATGAAGTCTTTAAGTCGTTAACCTACAGGGTTTCGTGAAAACCTAATGTTAAAGGAGAATCAACTCTAGCTTATGCAACTAGTATCACACAGGAGGTGTGGGGATTAGGTTTCCCAGTTGCTAGAGTCTTTCTTTATATAGATTTCAAACCAAGGTTTGCAATGTAAGTTACCTTGGTAACAAACCATTCAATATTCATCGTTAGATGAAAACCTGATTAGATTCAAGCTAATATCTTTCAACCGTTAGATCGAACTTAGCTTTTTATACACAAATGAAATGTATCTTCATTTAGGTTTGAATAATCGCACCTAAACGTGTTCACTTAGTCGGTTCAACAATAGTTAGCCAATGTTTAGCCATATGAGCACTTTGATATCAACCTTATTCATCTTTACCATAACTAGTTCAAATGACTCAAATGAAGCTAGTTAGAGAGTTGTTCAATTGCTTAGATCTCATAGAAGTATACAAGACACAATTGAAGCAAAATCGATTTTGATTCTCTCGAATCAATTCATGAAAATCATATCCACGGTTTGCAAAAGATTGCATTCCTTATTATATAAATGTTTTAGTTCATGAACAATCGGATTTTAGAAATTAGCCTACTTAAGTATGCAAACGGGTACGCATACCTAAGTAGTCGGGCCGAGTTTGGTTACGCCAGTACGCATACCTATTCACACTTCCAAACTCCGGCAGAAATTCACGGAGCCCAAACTTCCGCCAGAATGCGTATAGGTACGCATACATAGGTTCCAGACTTCCAACAACCAACCAGAACGCGTACGGGTACGCATTCTTAGGTTCCCGGTTTTGGATTTTACACAAATGTTAATACACACTATGTTTATATCCAAACATGGTTACTTGTTCTAAACTCCCATTTCAATCATTGAAACTTTCTTAGAGGATGACAATAGTTGTTATCCACAAACTATTATCATCAAAGCGATTTTCAAGTTATTGAAATAATCAATATGATTTTCGTCAAGAGTAAAGATGAACTTGGTTAAAGCGAAAGCTTACCAACACATATTTCGAGAAATAGATAAGTGAGTTAAACTCAGCTCGAAATAAAAAAATGTGTATAAATGAAGTCTATATAGCCATACCACTTTTGTCTCAAATAGGAGATATAATAGATAGACTTTTGAGTGATAGATAAGTTCAAGTCTCCACATAACTTTTGTTGATGAAGTTCCAAAAGTTCCCTTGAGTAGTTCTTCGTCTTCATTCGATGAACGCCGTGGAGTCTAAAGCTCAACTACACTTACTATTCTAATCCGAGACTTAGCTATAAGTAGACTAGAAATTAAGACTTATAGTTTTGGAAACTAAACTTGACAAACAAGCTTGAGATAGGAACGCTTGCGAGTTCGACCGAGCAGTGCTCTAACATCTTCTCCATCGTCTGTTTTCAACGTCTTAATTTTTGGTTTAAAAGAAGTTCTCAACAAAGTTCTTAAAGTATAAAAGATAATCTTAAAATCTTATTTGGCTACAAGAGGATAACTATTGACAGAACTGGACAGCATGAAGGGTTTCTTATGGCTTCTAGCAAGCTTGCAGTCATTACAAAAGAGTGTTCGATGTATAGAAACGTAATGACAATTTTCTATGAACTTTATTCATAGTATGAAATAAGGGATGGCGCAACATTATGTGCCAAGAAATGGCAAGGGTCTGATACATGACAAAGCAGTGGAGATGGTGGGTGAAGTAGCTGATGGATGAATATGACATTGTAATGGATACAATCCACCTTTACTGATCCCCATGAATAATGTCTTCTAAGAGAGACGATCCTTTGCAACATAGTCATAAGGAGTAAAGGTAAGAGAACAAGTGTTTTCTCTAGTAAATTGATTAACATAAGCTACTTCATCATTAGCATTTGCTACTTGTGCAGAACCATCATAAGAAATAGAAGCACCATAGTCGTCCATATTGTAAGTGAGATAATTTGTTTCACCAGAATCCATATACCATGGATTTTCACCAAGAATGTTAGCACTAGCAAGCATTGCAGATAGATTTTGTGGTGGTTCACGACCTTGATAACCAAAATTCATGCGTTGGTAGCACTGAAGATCACTGTGACCAATTTTTGAACATATCTGACAAATAACTCGAGTACTAGGAGGATGACTGGATCTTGGTCAAGAAATATCAGTAGAAACGATGAAGTATAAGAACCTTAAAATCCTCCTCTAAAGTGAAAACCACGACCACAACCACGAAAATTAGAGTTATAAGGAGGTCGAAAATTATGAGAGTTACCTTGAGAAGATGATGCACGAATAACTTTTGATTCTGCATCAGATCGAATAGACAAAAGACGATTTGCAAGGATGATTTCTTCACTTCAGAAAAGACTATGTAACTCAGCAAAGGTAGCAGGAAGAGATCTAATCCTGATAGAAGTGGCAAAGGCATGATAATCTGGTCCTAGACCACTAAGAACAATAACAAGTAAATCATCATCTGAAATACGAGATCCACAAGCAGTAAGTTGATTGGACATTTTCTCAATCTCAAAGATGTATGTAGAAACCTTTGAAGATCCAAGTTTCATATTTTGTAATTGAGCACGAAGTTTAATTGTATGAGTCGATGATGAAGCACCAAGTCTTTTCCTCAAATTATCCCATAATTCCTTTGATGTGGAACAATTAGAGACATGAACAATGGCACTAGCAGAGATCGAAGTATTGAGGAGAATAAGTACACATGTTTCTTTATCTTGCCAAATATCATGGTTAGGATTTACAGTTTGAGATGATCTGGTAGTAGATGCAATGAATTGAGCAGGACATTGATTAGATCCATCAACGTAGCCAAGAACATTAAATTTTCGAAAAACTGGAGTAATAAGAGATTTCCATGTCAAGATTTTATCTCCCTGGAGCTTAATAGGAATGATATTTTTTAAAGTATGAAGAAGTACATATGTAATAGATGGAGTCAGATTCAATTACACAGGAAATGATTGAAGAAAAAACATAGATGATAAAAGATGATGAAAAATAAAATTTTTGATAACAATAATGAAGATGAAGATGAACAGCGAACTGAAATCGAACTTGAAAACCAGAGATTTAAGGTTTTCAATCTGATACCATAATTGTTACGGAATTATCAGAACAATTTCATTACACAAAATCTTAAAACAGAGTTTTATATGTGACCGACAAATGAAAAGATTACGATAATTCAAGAAACCGCTACCAGCTGTCACACACTCACTATACAGAGACACATAACTAATAAGACAGAGACACCTTGAGAAGCACATAAATGCTACATTCTATACCTATATTTATATTAGTTAGGATTCAATATTTTGTGCTTTCGTAGAAAGTACATATGAATTCGATCATCCGTGGAATATATGGCTAAATGGGAGCTAAAATGGCATTTGCAACAGTAACCACCAATATCACTCACAACACCCAAAGGAGACAGCTTAATTATTGAGATTGTTGGCTGCCAAAAACTGACTACTCAAGTTGTGGCACCGAATAACAAGCTTGCGGTCAGAGAACTGAAGGAAACAAAGGGATGGCCTTTATTAACGCACTCAAGCCCCTCTAATCCACTAAGAGCTACGAGATGGTATTTTTATTCTAGATGATGTGGCAACTCCACACATTTCTATATGATGTCGAAGTAATGAATGGCAGTGAGTTCTCAAGCTACTAGTGGAGGTGTCATGCTATAGACATTTTGGGTTCATATTCGGACTGAAATTGGGTTTGTTGACAGCGTGGTTCTGAGATGGGTTAGAGCGCACGGCCGAGTAAGAGTAACACAGAAAAACTGTTGGCAAATTTGTGTCGTGGACAGAAGGGCTCTTTCTTTCGGTTTGTGTTTTCAGATTTTGTATGCCTTAGATGGTTACAAAATGAAAATAATGTTGAAGCCGATATTGAGATGATGGTTGTCGATGGAGAAACGAAGTAGAAGACCAAGGGAACGAATTGGCATCAATCTTCTACTCGAACTGAAATCGATGGAGCTGTTGTGCGCAGTCGAAGGAGCAAAGGAGTGATGGTTGGTTTGTATTTTGAACTGTTGGCAGTAGAATGGAAGGAGATGGCAGGTACCAAAGTTAACCGTGAACTTATTGTGAGACCTGAATAGTGGGTCTAACTTAACTCCGGGAATGGAAGTTGTTGCTGGCTCGGATGCTCAGGAAGCAAGAATTGAAGCAGAGAGTTGGAGTGATGCTGTCACGCGATGCTGTAGAGACTATGAAGATGGTGGTGATTCTCGAGCTTTTATAGCAACACTTAAATGGAATTTTGGGAGTTATCAAATTGGGGTTGGCTGCGTGTAGTAGCCGTGTACTGTGGATGCCAAGATGGAGATGGTTCCATTCGAAGAAGTTTGGTGCTTTGGCTGGACGGACAGAAGACTAAGAAGAGTTTCGTTTGTTGGCTGAGATTAAGCTGCTGCTGCAATCGGTGGGTGACGAAATTAGATGACCAGATTGAATACGGATAGGGGTGATGTTCGGACTGGAGTTAAGTAGGGACGGACAAATACAGGCAGTAGCCGGACTTTGGCAATGGCCTGGATTTGGAATTAAACATGGGTACCAGACTGGGCCTGGACTGGATTCGGAGTTGGAAGCAAAAGAAGGTTTTAAAACCTAAGTGTCGAACAGTTTTGGGAGACGGGTAAGGAGGCCGGCTGGAGTTTTAGAACGCGGCGGAAGTTCTGGTGGGAGGATTGCCTGACAACTAGAGAAGAAGCCGCCGTGAAGGTCATTGAAGCATAGATAGGGAAGAAGACGACGCTATCGGTTTAATCTCTTCTCTCTTGATTATTATTTTCATGGGTTTTAGGAAACCCATAACCATGAATTGCTAGTTTTATTGTAACTAGGGTTTAATAGTTGAAATCACTTTTGAGTATTAGACCACTTTGATTCGAAACACATATGGTTTTGAGGCTATTTTGATTTGAATAAATTATTTCTATGATCTTATTTATTGATTAATCAAAATATGGGTTATTGCTTCACCGGTTTCGTATAACCTTTGTGCATAATTGTTAGGATAACAAATTTATTTGTCTACTTATTTGATATTCCATGATGGGTTAAATCTTTTGATGGGGTATACTTAGAATAGCCAGGTATTATTTGTGAACCTATAATTAGTTTCGTATAACTTTCTCGCTAATGCAATTTGATGGTACATGCTTCGGTTTAGTCTTTTGATGTGCCATGCTTAGGGCGTCCCTGTGATATTTGCGACTCTAATACATATAATAGGTGATGTCAATTAAACGAACAATAAATAATTCATCAATTATGTTTCATTTCAGTAACTGAATAGAAATAGTGGTGGATACTACAAACCATGGTTACCGAGTTTTCTCATCGAATTCATTTTATTATTTTAGTTTATTTTCTTTGTTTTTATTCTTTCAAAAATCCCAAAACATCATTGCTGGTTAATTGATTGAGAATATCGATTATTGGTATTTCCACCGCTCCCTGTGGGAACGACCCGTACTTGTCTCTGTCTACTAGTTAGACACCATGCAATTGCGGTTATTATATGTAGACAATCCCGAAAGCCTGTCACACATCTACTTTGTCAGTTACAATAATCCTAATCAGATAAGCAGAAATAAATGAAGTGTAAGAGATAAAAGAGTTGTGGGAGAAAAGTAATAATAACGATGTCCCAATCATGATCATCCACAAGAAACCGATCCAAATGTTATTTACTCATGTTGGAATTTCGCTCGATGCCAATTTTTCAAAACAAAATTTCATATGTTGTGCACATCACTAAAAGGGCTTAGTTGCTCATTCCTCCCTAAGCATCACTCTTATTGCATTTGAGCTAAATCATACGCATGAAGCCAGTACTTACAACTGTTACGAGTTTATTGATAATAAATAAATGTAACTGAATTGGTTCCACACACCATCTTGGACTGTTGTTACAGAAATACTTTAGATATGATAAAAAAATATATATTAGCTTCAAATTCGTTATCATTTGAATTTTATACCGGAAGAAAATTAAATAAAGTAAACATTAGAAGATTATATGAGAATAATCATGCCTATAAATCTAAATCATATTTCAGAATTTCAAAGTGATACATGGTGATCCCATATGTCTTGGACTTTGCTTACTTTTGTAGGAACGTAAAATGGTATTCGAATAATTATCACGCTAATAGCTTCAAACTCGTTATCATTTGAGTTTTATGCTAAATTAAACAATACTAATAAAATTGGAATTACGGGATAACCACTTTTTAAAGGGAAATTATGCTTAAAAAAATATTCTTATTGTCAGGTTCAAGATTATTTTTAGTTTATATGAAATTTTGAAAAATATCTACATAACGGGTTATGCATCCTAATTTTCAGGGTATAATTGGCAACACAACTTGGATATAACATATCTAAAAAACCGCGCCTTGGAATTTTACAAATTTTATGTCGTTGGAAAGCATTTTAAGAGAGCTACTCAACGAGTACAAACAACAATGTCAAATTTAAGCTTTTTGCGAAAAATCCGAGGCGATTGTTCTTTTAAGCAAAATTTCGAAAAATTTGGTACATAACCATTATGCAGCCAACAAAAACGATGCATAACACATTATGCTGACACAACAAAAGATGCATAAAACCTTATGCAACCATATTTTGGTTCATGCATCTATTAATTTATGCATAACATGTTACACATCCATTTCCTTGGATGCATAAAAAATCATGCATCATTTTTTTTAATTTAGTGCTTCCAAAAATATGGTTGCATAATGCTTTATGCATCCACTTTCTCGACTGCATAACATGTTATGCAGATATTATTGTAGGTGCATAACAAGTTATGCAACCTTTTTTTTGTTGGTTTCAATACTAACAAAAAAGTAGCTGCATAACAAGTTGTGCAACAAGTTATGCAGCTATTATTGTAGGTGCATGACATGTTATGCAACCTTTTTTTTTTGTTGGTTTAATACTAACAAAAATGTTGCTGCATAACGTGTTATGCAACCATTTTCGGGACTGCTTAACAAGTTATGCAACAAATTTTGTAAATGCATAACAGGTTATGCAAACATTTTCTTACCGCATAATAGGTTAACAGAAGTCAATGGTAATTGGTAAAGCCAATCACCAAGTGGTCTGGTGGTTGGGATGCTCCCTCCCACTGTGGAGGTAGGTGTTCGAACCCTGTAATTGCTGAAATTCACTCCAATTTTTAAGAAGTTTGGATGTAGTCAAGGGATCACTAGTCTAGGGCATAAAAAAAAAAGGAAAAAAGTAATTGGTAATTGCTTTAAAATGTACATGTTATTTTAGTTAATTAGAATCCCAAAATGTGTATATAACAAATAAAGTAGGTTTTTACTAATGTGTCATGTTATCATATTTCAATTTTCACTTTATGCTAGCCACGTATCAATGCGTGACATACATTTGTATGCGTGTATATAGGTGCTAAAATATAAGGATAAGACAATAATTTGGTGATACGTAAAACTGAAAGAAGAACACAATAATTATGGTGTCCGTCTCCATTTCTTTGTCTCTACCCCAGCTCTTTAACAATCAAATCGAAAGCTTTACACTTTGAGTCGTATAAAAATAAGAAGAAATTGGTTGTTTAGATCTTAGTTCACAAGGTTATGGAGTTATGAATTTTTTTGGAAGATCTTTATTTTCGACTGGTTTTTTAAGTATAGGTTTGAGTTTTTATCATTTCTTCCCTATCCGAGAATCTTTCTTCTCTACCGACATCGAAGGAAACTCTGTTTTTCTGGTTGGTTGATCATGCTCTATTTTTATCAAATTTATTCAGATAGATAGTGTTTCACGGTACAAATCACCGTTTTTGAAAAATCTAAATGTGTGTTTTGAAATTAATTGAAGTACAATTGTTTTAGTTATCCTAATATGATTGATCTTACAAAAAATGGGAAATTGGAAAACTGATTTTAATTTCTGATTGATCGATTTAATGGAGATTTTTAAAAGATTTGAACTGTAAATTTCATTGTTTGATCGTAGCTGATTAAGACTAATTATCTCAAATTGCATCTCAACTTCATGAAACTGGAAAAAGAGAGAAACTGAAATTTTTTCGTGGGATAAACATAATTTTAGAAAAGTATGAGTGTGTGAGAAATTTATCCCCAAAAAATGAGGGCGCGCATGAAGATTTCCGCTCGTGGGTTTGCAGGTGAAAAAAAAATTGAAAAATGGATGTCACAGTAATTTTCACTTTTTTAAACCTCTTTCTCTGTCCGACAAAAAGGAAAAATTAAAAAAACCCACCTTTCGTGTCACCGAGAGAGTATTAATTTATAACACAATTCTAATCAACGGCTTTATTATGGCCGGGCAGTTCGCATTGCAAGTTGGCTATTAACATAATTTTGAGTAAGTTCAATGAAAGACGGAAAGCTTTGTGTTTCCACTTTCAGCCCTTTTATCTTTATCAGGTCCTACCCGCAGTTTGGTTATCCGTTATGTTGTGGGAAAGCTTTGTGTTTCCACCTTTTATCTTTATCACTTTTAAAAATAGTTGATTATCTTAGAATGATCATCTCGAAAATGAGAAGAATGAACAATGACCTGGAATTTTTTATAGTCTTATGTTGTTTTTTTACCTCTCTCTTGATAGTTTAGAGAAAATTAAAAAAAAAATCAATTTGAGTTTGCTAGAAAAAATAATTGATTATAATAAATTTTCAAAACAACTTTTTCCTGTTTATGGAAATAATGAATTTTTTCGATTATGATTAAAATAAACAATTATTATAATGATTACCAAACGCATATAAATCCATTTGGAGTTTTTTATTTGTAGCACAATTTTTTAATTTTATATATTAGAAGCTCAGTTCCGAAAATTACGTACTCTACCATTTATCAAGCCTGCTCTTTTCCCTCTTCCTAAAATACCTCAATTAATTCCTTGAATTTCTCATTGGAACATGCAATTAATATCAGGATTTTTAGGCTTAAATAAGTTTATACACATATCTAAAGGGCGTTCCTTTATAAACCCCTAGAAATACTAACCATACCCCTATTAGTTAGTTATGTTAATAATACCCCATCTGTATTAATCACAAAATCACTTTTCGCGATATTTTTTTGTATTTCATTGCCAAGCGTCCCCTTGAAAGAACCAACTCACAAAAGAGGGAAAGCTATATTGTTCTTCTGATCAAAGTAGCTAGTTTTGTAATTCGATTCAAGTTTGGCATATATAGTTGATTAGAAGAATAAAGATTATTCTATTGGTTTAAACTTCGTCCACCATCAATGCACCTACAGAAACACTTAAAGATTGATTAGCTTTATTGGTTATACATTGATCCCGCATATATATTCAGTTTGTTCATACTTATTTGATTAGTAATTTGGCACTCAAACCTTATGCCGTTGCTGCAATTTTGCCCGATCTTTAATGATCTGTTCCCAGAACGACGCCCTAAATACAAGTCAGTTGAAAAGCAATCAAGTCGAAACTTAGGGTTTCTTTAGCAATCCAAGTTGAAAAGCAATTTTGACTATAACGATAATTGACTTAGGGATCGTTTTGTTGTTGTTTTCAGGGTTGAAGGAATCTTTGAAGGTCAAAATAATTAGGCTTTTACAGTATGTTCTTCTCTACCGATCTACGAAGACAATGATAAAACGAATAAATCAATAGTTTAACCATTTCTTAGATAAAGGAGAAGATAGGTTTGTGTTTATGTTTCTCCCGGGATATGCAAATTTAGAAGACTTGACGGGTAGGTAAATAAATGTTGGGTATATAGATGAAGGGGTATCATTAGTATTTCTAGGGGTATATAAAAGAAATTTTCCAAAGAATTTTTTAGACTGAAAATTAATAATAGTTCTTTCCAAAAACGCATAATGTGATAACACAATTATTCACTGAAAACATTGGTGAAAAAGGAAAATTTCTATAAAAGTTTTTCGTGAAACAAATTTTTTTGAGAAAACAGGCAAAAACACAATGTTGCACTCAAAATATTGGTGAGAAATGAATTTTTCCAAAAAAATAAATGTAGTTCAACAAAAACTCTCCCAAATAAAATAGATGAAAGAAAAATTATCACATGAAGAACATGTGACATTGGATTTTTCACATGTAAATAAAGTGAAAATTTGATCTTTCACAAGGAAGAGCGGATGAGAATTATATTTTTCACTGATAAGGAAAGATAATGACAATTTTCACCAAAATAATTTCATGCGTGGTTGATGAAAATTCTAGTTTTCCTTTGACATAGGCTTGAAAAGTGCAATTTTCAGTCATAGATTTTAATGGCAAACCCTAAAAACAAAAACAGAAATCATACATACAAGAAATCAGAAATTTTTTATTTCGAAGAACACAAATGAAATAAGTGAAATTACACCACTATTGTTGAGATTGACAAATAAATGACGTGGAGTGCTCCAAATCTACTAATTAAAAAAAGACTAATCACTGACCTATTACCGATGATTTAAGTGTAAAGATTTTCAAACAACAAGCCATTTAGATTAAGAATGAATGAGAATGGTGATTACTCATCCAGCACAGTGCGCACTAGTGAAAACTGCTCAATCAGTAGTGAAGAAAGCAGCTTAGAGCATCTCAAATGGTGTCTCGGTATATATCCTATGTGGAAACCTAAATATTACGCTTTTAATAAACATTATATATAAATAGAATCCTATTTTAAGAAGCATCTCCAATGATGGATGTATCTATATATATTTTAATACAAGTGTCATTTAGTTATAGGTTATTTAATTTAAAATGTGGGCCTAAATAATTTTGAACAGAAAAATATATGGCTCCGGATCGTCTACACCAAAATTCCTCTGCACCTCTACACCCGCCAATAAGTAGCTGCCACGTGTTCACTTTTAACATACCAAAATTAGATTTTTTTGAATATTTTAAAATTATTTAAATTGAAAGATCTTCAGAGAGATAAAAAAGGAAAACATCTGCCCCCTTAATTATCTCTTCCTACTCAATACAATATTACTTATACCGTACCATTGTTAAGGTATACACTATTGAGTATCGACGAACACTTTCAAATCTCTCTTTTAAGGGTGGCATGAGCTTTGGATGCTTTATTAGTAATGAAAATTAAGTTAATAACCTTGCATACTGAATGCTTGCATGGTATAAATCTCTCTTTTGTGGCATGAACTATGAATGTTGTATTAGTAATGGAAATTATGTCAACGACTTGTCGACTTTGCATACAAAATGCTTCCCTGGTAGAAATCGGCTACTATGAATATCAAGGATTTCTACATTTATAAAGATCGATAGTCTTGCATAAAATAGTTGATCTCACTGTTTTTTTCATGGTAGATCATGATATAAATGTATCACAAATCCATTAAACAGTTGTTAATCACAAATAATCATCTCATATTATGGTGGGAAATTGGTGTTAACCTTCAAACTTTTACTTATAGGTCGACAATTGCTCTTCGTTGGTCGTCACAACTTGACAGAAGTCGAAAGTTCAAAACATCCTTAAGTGGGAAGAGTTAATTAAGGGAGGGTAAACGTTTTCCTTTCTTATCTCTACGAAAATCTTTCAATTTAATTAACTCGAAAAATCTGATTTTGGTATGTTAAAAGTGAACACGTGGCAGTTACTTATTGGCGGGTGTAGAGGTGCGTATCTAAATTTAGAGACTCTCATCCAAACTCAAATTGCCACATCATGCTAATTTTTTGTTATCCAACCACCATTGGGGAGAGTTTTTTATGTTAGAGTATCTTAAATCCTGTGTGACAACAATTTTTTTTAGAGACCCAAACTCTATTGGAGATGCTCTGTTGGAGATGCTCTTATCCCGTTAGAAAACGTACCAAACCTTACTGAGCCCCTTACTTCTTGATTAACATTGTTCTCGCCATGCAGATATAGAAACATTAAAATCCGGGTCAACAGTGGTGACCTTCCCTATTTTAAAGATGAGAAAAGCGAAAGGAGCGCCTATAACCGGACCGGAAATAATGCTAAGAACATGTTTGATCGATTATCAAGGGACTTTTCTTTTAATTGTTTTAAAAAAAATTAGATTAGCCGATTTGAATAAAAAGGTAAATTTGGTCCTGCATTAAATGTAAAAATAATAATTTAAACCAATCTTAGCAGTAGATCTTATCTTGTGGACTACATGTATAGGCCATTTTAATGATGAGTTTCTTAAAGAGAGAGGAATCAAACTCGGGTTCCTCAGAAATTTACGTAAATCCATTATGATCTGCATAATAAATTATAAGCTGATAATCTATTAAAATAATGAATACCAAACAGCCCCGTATCTTTCGGTCCAGAGTCTGATCTCTTTTATCGTCGCCTAACTACTTATTAGGCCACCTTAGTCGTGTTTGACACATCTATCTATGTAGCCAATGTACACTTGGCTCAATGTTCAAAATCTCAAATGGGCAAGAACATATCTTGCTGTGAGACTGAAAAAGCAAGTCCTGAAAAGTGACACTCGGTCTAAACAATTCAATAATAGTGGTTAGCCTCCACGTTATAGTCATTCAAATGTTAAAATATCTTTTTTTTTTTTTTTTTGTTATAAACATGTAATTATGTAAAGAATATTTAGGATGAATCTCATTTATTAATGGGATGTCTTTGTATCTAGCCCTATAAATAGAGGCTCTAATGTTTGTCTACAATACACATCTAATGAGAATTCTTCTTTCTTCTCTCTTTATTTTTTATCTTCTTCTCCTCTTTCTCTGTATTACAATACGTTATCATGCACGTAGCTCTGATCGTGGAGCATCTAGGAGACCGAAACCATGAAAGAAAAATAAAAAGAAGTATACGTTTGGACGGATTTGGCCGATGTTCTCCTTACAGCATTAACATGGGGAGATTCGAACAATCCTAAGCTCTTTTGATATTTTTTTTATTGATTGTTTATTCCACAACTGACTAATGTTAATCAGGGCTTTGTTTTTGTTTATTTTTGCATGTGTTAATAATCCTTGAGGATGAGATCCAAAGTCCAAACTATATATGAGCCGTCCCTTGAAGGGTCCACTGTACCTTTCCATCAAGGATACATGATGAAGTACCGATTGGAAGTGGCGGCTGTCGACCACTATACATTAAAAACCCAAAAGTATTTTATATTTTGATTATCAGTCCTTTGTTTGAGCGTTTTTTTTAAAAGAATATCATGCACATTAAGTTGTATTATTACGTACGGGTGATCCATCTTTCCAATTTTTTTTTTAATCTCCTTTCTTTTCTTATCCTTTTTTTCATAGAGAAAGAAAAAATAAATAAAAATCCGTGGAAAAATGGTCTACAGTTTCTATTTTTTTCATGAAACTGTAATCACCAAAAATTGGTGTCATCGCAATTTAGCTACCTTTATGGTAGTTAATCATATGCATGGTTAAAAAACCTACGGCCAATTAATTTTGGTATCTTCTTCTATTTGATGAAGATCATGTGATTTTTGTGATCGGTTTCTATTTTTCTTTTTAAAGAAACCATCTATCAACGACGAAGTGGATTTTCCCTATGTGATGACTAAGTCGACATTTCTTTTTCTTCTTGTCGATGCAATTGTGGTGTACCGTATATACCAACCGGTATTGGTTTTCTCCATCACTTATGAGGAAGGAGATGTTAAAAATGGCATTCTAAGAAATTTTAGCCATTATTTTTTCTCGTAGTTTGACGATAATCGTTTAAGCAAACCATTACCGATTATGGTTTTATATTTCTACTAATAAACCATTGATTTCAATTTCTTATGGGAAAACCATGGATTCCTTAATAACGAAAATGATCTCTTTATTTTCTTAAAAAGAATCATATAAGCCAATTGATTTGGTTTTTCCCTATCGTTCCTAAAGAGATATATATAAAGTATCGTTATTATGAATATTCACAATTACAAACACCTAGAGGAATTGTTGCATTCTTTAGAGATATTGAGCATTTTTTTTCTCATGGTAAATCTCCAAAATTTTAAAATAGTTCCACTTGTAGTTGGAATTGGACACTAAATATCAAAGGGTGCGCACCCATCTTGTTAGCCGAAATCATTAGTCCTTATGATGAATATATTGGTCTTGATTTTTTTTTTATGATATATAGTGTTCATAATCTTATTCTAAGGTGAATGATTATTTTTTCAGGCCCGTAAGATCGCCATTTTTATTTATACGGAGAACTTACATATTTTACATGCTTTTGTACCGATTAATTTCGGGTTCCAAATGTATCCATGGTTGCAGATAATAGTATGTCAAGCAAAAAAAATTTTCATGTCGATGGACATATTCCATAATGAGTATATGTCTCGAATTGATCGGACAATTCTTTTACGAAGTTTTCTTCCGTATATATGATGAAAATATTTCCGCCATGATCAGGGGAGACTATATGCTACCAGCAAAATTTGGTGTTAATTAACTTGAAAGTTATATTAATTTCTCTCCCATCACGATCAAATCGATTAAGGCTATCATTATATGATCGGCGTGAAATTTCTCGTTTTGCTCTCATATAAGCTTTTGCCTCTTAAGAGGAAATCCAATCACATATAACAACAAGTAGCGTTTTACAAGAGGCTACAAATAGTACTCCAATTGAGTCTATCAAAACATGATCCACATTCCTATAATTCATATCTCCTGAATGGAAGATGGGGAGATTATAATGCCCGCGGGCGCTGGTACCAGTAATTTTGATTTTTTCAAAGTATGCATACATTGGAAGTTGTGTGAGATCAAATATGCATTTAAAGTAGCCACTACAAATAAATGGTGGTCTTGAACCCCTCTCTCCAGAGGAACATTGATTGTCTGATTGGTTGGCATGTAATCCAAATTAGATTGGATTATATTGACGCAATATAAGGATCCTAGCTAGACTTGACACCTTAAAATTGCCAAGCCTAAAAATTACAAGCTGGTGTTAGTCATATTGTGTATTAAGAGAAATATATCGTTTTAAGAGCGATTTGGGGTTATATGTTCAAACCCTATGATTGGTTCATTAACATTTTGTTCTTCTTATATGATGCATTTGCGTGGTAGTCTTGAAGGACTCGTATTGCATTCACACAAGATGTGGTTGGAGAACATTATCGAATTTGTAATCCTTGGTGGATTAAAGTTATATTCAAGCAGCCAACTGACTCGCTTACGTCAAATTTAACAATCCTTTGTGTTTTTAGAAATTTGGTACAAAACCAAAAATCCACGCTTTAGCAGCATAGATTCTATTTTCTTTCTTTCTTTATTAAATATGCAGTTAGAATTATGCTAGCTTAAACTCATCTTTGAGATAGACTAGAGTTATGATTTTGATGCTCATTTTCTGTAAAACTCATATGGTTGAGTTAGCATCTATAAATCGTCAAAAGTTGTACTCTTTTTCCTCCGTTTCAGGTTTTGTACAATGTGGTTTTCCTGACAAGGTTTTAATAAGGAAACATCTCCTTGACATTTATTTTATTTATTTTTTAAAAATGTTGATATTTGTGCTCTTTTTCCTTTGTCCAAGTTTTTTCCCATTGGGTTTTACTGGCAAGGTTTTAGTGAGGAAATTTAATTCAACATGATGGTCATCCAAAGGGAAATCGTATCAATTTTGGTTGTTTAGTGGATGCCCATATTTGATTAAACCAAATCAACTTAATCACTCCTAAGATTTTGGATTTCCTTCCCACAAATACGATTTTTGTTTACGTATGATGAGGTATTCATATCTTGGCAGTTTGATTGAAGAAACTACATCAAATATTTCTGCGAATCATCACCAAGAAATTAGAAATCCAAAAAACAAGTACTTAATGTATTTGAAGAAGCATGAAGACTCGAGAACACTATCATTAGAAGACCAACACAAAATAAGACTTCATCAACTCGAAAATTTCTTTCGAAAGCATTGTTATCTCCAACATTCAAGAAATTCGTTCACCGAAATTGGGAAGTCACGACTCAAAGATTTGCAAGCCAAGAATTTACTGAAGTACTCATCAGGGGGAACACCATCACATAAGGTGCATTATGTTTGACTTATCACGTTGTGCTCTTTTTCCTTCATCGAGATTTTTCCCACTGAGTTTTCCTTGTCAAGGTTTTAATGAGGCAACAGTTGTGAGTCCATATCTTTTCTAAGTTTTGTTAATTGTACTCTTTTCCCTTCAATCAGGTTTTGTCCTTTTGGAATTTCCTGTAAAGGTTTTAACGAGGCAATTAGCTTAGACACAATGTCATTAGGGGGAGTGTTATAAACGTGTAATTATGTAAAAAATATCTAGGGTGAATCTCGTTCATTAATGGGATGTCCTTGTGTCTAGTCCTATAAATAGAGGCTCTAATGTTTGTCTACATTACACATCTAATGAGAACTCTTCTTTCTTCTCCCGTTATTTTCTGTCTTCTTCTCCTCTTTCTGTGTATTACAATATTTTTTACTATTTTTTGCAGTATTCTTTTAGATTTTTATTTTTATAGTATTCTTTTAGACTTTTATTTACACATTCATCAGGCCATCGATTAAATGTTAAGATAAGATATTGGGTTGTGTTTTCTGAGATAGCCAGTTCCGAGGGCGGGGGTGTGCACTTGCATTAGCTCGCTCCAAAACTTAATTTAAGTCCAGTTAAAAGATTGTAAATTATTTGCAAGCCTAATTTTGCTTCTTGTACCTTGTACCCAAAGCCGAATTTCGCACCCCAACCTAGAATTTTTGCTCCGCCCACTGAGTTCACATGTGGAAGCTCAAACAGACTGCCAACAGGTAAACTTTTGCACCCCCAGTTACCCTTTTAAAAGAATAACACTAATATTGAAAGGATGGAGTAAAATTAGCAGAGAACCAATAAACAGATAATTTTAACAGCTAAAATATTGTTGATATGTTGTGTATAAGTATCATCATATAAGCACAAAGTGCGGGCTACATCGATCCATGGATAAGCTGAACGCAGGAATGAGCAAAATTGCTAGCGGAGTGGCCAAATTCGTATAAGGTCCGACTGAATTAAGGCGCGTCATGGAAGGCCTTTGTGTGTTTCAACTTTCAACCCTTTGGCTTTACAATAGTTCCTTCCCTTGCCTTTGGTCAGTGTTTAGTGCATAATTCTGTGGGTACATAAAGGAAACTGGCAAACTGTTAGTGTCTAAAATTTGGTCTCTTTTGGCGCTCAGATGTTGGCCGCCTTGGTCTAGATACCGATAATTCGTGTGTTCGAGACCATGTGATGCAAATAAACAAATGGAAAACACATGCCTAGCAATCTGAGTGAAAAGATTCGTACTGCAAAGTCAGCATATGTCTGAACAACTCTACCAGATTTTATCTTTCGGATTAAACTTTTAAGCTTAAAATTAAGTAAATGAATAAGAAAATGGCAAGAACACGCTTAGCCATCTGAGTGAAAAGCAAGTCCTGCAAAGTCAGTACTCTCCACTTTCCCCCAACTTTATTTTTTACCATTTTCGTTTTTGTAGCATTTCTCTTACAATAATATGGCATATGGCATGAAGGCATCTTTTTAATTTTAAAGTAAACATTATTTATTCCTTATCTTTATGCAGAAAGCCTATAAATGAACATGTGAATAACCAATACAGTAAGCAGTGAGTGATAGCTTCTGAAAACAATGTCTTCTTCTTCTCGAAAACTAAGTTTATCTCGAAATTAGGGTTTAACCCATGCATGTATTCAACCGTACAAATAGAGGGGAATATCAATCCTAAAGGACACACCCTAATAGAGGGGAATCTCAATCCTATAGGACACACCCTAATAGACGAAAATACACAAAGACCCTAGAAGGGATCATAAATCATTGTAATCCATATATCAATAAAATATCTCTCCCTACGGGGATTCGTCCGTGGATGTAGGAAAAACTTTTGGAACCACGTTAAATTCATGTCTTTCTATTTATGCTTGTTCTGTGTAAACCCTAGTTTTGATCATCATCAGCAAATCGATTGTGTGATGTGCCTGGAAATATTTTTGGGTACAAACATTGGCGCTGACCAAGGGGATCTACGCGAAAAGGAATCGTGTTATCCCGTTGAGAAAAGTAGTACATAAAACATCAAAATCACGTTCGAGGGAAAATCAGTTTGGACGCCTTCAACAATTACTGCTGCAGTCCAGTTGATCGTAACTGCTGCAGTCCAGTTTTGACGTAATTGTTGCAGTCCAGCTGATTGCACATGCAGTCCAGTTAATCGCAGTTACTGCAGTCCAGTTGATCGCAACTGTTGCAGTCTAGCTTCGCAGTTTGAGATTTGCTGAAACTATCACCTTCAGAAGCCACCAGAACTGTATCACTGCAAAGATCGTTAAAACTGTTGGCTGGATGTTCGATCCGCAACATTTTCAAGTCCAAAGTTCGGAGAATTTGCTTCCAAAATAACGCAGCGTCCATGTCAGCATTATAGGAGGACATGTCAGCATATGTCCAATCAACAGTGATAAGGAAGAAAAGTTCTAAAACGACGTCATCATATTCCGTTAAACTTTTAACAATAACGGGATATTCTCCTATGTCGTTAGCATATTTCGTTATACGGTAATGACGTCATCGTATTTCGTCACATCTTAACGTCGTCAGCATCTTTTGTTATCGACGGCGGCCAAGTCCAGCGGAAAACCCCGGCGGTCATGTCCGGCATCCAATCCCGACGACATATCCGACGACCATGACCGGTGACCGATCCCGACGACCTACCGGCGGCCAATCCCGGCGGCTGGACCACAGTCCATCTGGCTGCAGATGTTTACTCCTCGCTTTCTCTTCGCTGTTGATAGTCCCACCCAGATAAGCCTCCAAGCCAAGCCAAGCTGACGATCCGAGCAGCTAAGCCAAGCCATACATGCATGGATGTTTCATCCCCAATTGGCCATCTTCACGTCCAACTGATCGCAGCTTTGCTCGTCGCTGCTGCACTCCAGCTGATTGCAGCTGCTGCAGTACAGCTTATCGCAGTTGTTGCAGTCCATCTTTGCTCGAAGCTTCCGCAATTCGGTTTTTCTAATTACTGCTGCAGTACAGTTTTATGGTTGTCGCAGTCCAGTTTATCGCGGTCATTGCATTCCATTTCCGCGGCAACTATTTCGGTCTAGTTTTACATCGCTACTGTTATTCACGACATATGAAGATCGCTGTCATATCCAGCAGGACACAAAGTCTTTTACCATCCCAACGATTAAAGGGTCTCACCAATGGATGTCGCCTTTTCGCTCAAAACTGCCGCATTTAAGACTGTAGTTGACAACAGTTTAGTACCATCCCAAGTTTGGCTTGCAACAACTGCAGACACAGATTCTATCTCAGTAACTGCAAAGATAACTCGCCTTTTCCAACAACTGTTACCAGTCTAGTTCTACGCAACTACTACAGTTCAGTTTAGCATCAACTGCTGCAGCCCAGTTTCGATTAAACTATTGCACCCCATTTTTGCGTCAACAGCTGCAACTCACTTTCAACAATATAAGTGTTTTGCATCAATCTCAACAATCAAGTTTCACTTCAACAACAATAATCTACACTTGGGGGCGAATTCTGTCATTGATCAAGGGAAACAAAATTTTCTTAACCCTACAACAAGCAGTTGGAGGTTAAGAGTGTACCATTATAAAATTGCCACATATTGGGCCACTATATAGTATGGGCCACCATTTAGCTGTCATCCAAGCCTCCCGTCCAGCCAACCGACGCATCTCACCAGCTGGCCCAGTATTACATGAAGTCAACGACCAATCAGTGGTCAAAGTCAACGACGGGACAACCGACAAAGTCAATGGTCAAAATCAACATCAAGCGGTCAAGACTCGGTTCGCCGGCCATGTTCCCCGGCCATGTCTCCCGACCATCTCCCCGGCCACGGACATCTCCCCCGGTTCCCCGGTCGTGCTTCTCAGCCGTGTCCGCCGACCATATTCCTCGGCCTTGTCCACGGGTGAATTCCTCCATCCAGATTGCCAGATATGTTGTCATCTGATCTATAATTCAGTTTCCCTCTAGTTTTCATCTAGACTGCTGCTAGCCTGTTATGCCTGTTAACCAGTCAAGCTAGTTTTCCATCAAGTTCTTCCATTCAAAGCTTGACAGTCGCAATCAACACCAAAAAGTCAACCCTTCAAGTCAAATTCAAGGGGTCAAACCCTCTAATCCATGACATTTTTGCCCGTATCCAACGCGCAATTCCCTCTACACCCGAAAATATTCATATATTTTTTGTACATAATTCTTGATACAATCTCGTAACCAAAAACCCGCTAATCCTTGACACTTTGGCCCGTATCCACTGATCGAGTACCAGAATCCACCAAGAAGGTTTTAGAAGTTTCTAGATTGATTGTTGACCATGTAATGACCCATCCCTCCACCGATATTGTCCCCACTTAGCCACTGCGATTATCTGTTAGTGTGGGATTTTCAATGGGCATCGCTGCGGTAATCCAGCAGGAACTTCCCGGATGGCCACCCATCTCCGGATTTCTCCTGCCCGAGCACGCTTAACTGCAGAGTTTTATGCCAACTCTGGAGTCATTTGTGCTGAAAATGCCTCGGTGTTAGGAATGGACAAATCACTACTTATATTCCATTCGGCCAACCACTGCCGAAATCGGGGTATTATAATACCACCACCTTAAATTATAGTCGTCCTCGGCTCCGGAATATGTATACAAGCCCAGATCTCCGACGTTCCCTGCCCCTCATGAGAAGCACCTGGACCACTCATGTCCAGCATACCTTCCACCCTCGTCCAGGTGACCCGTCATCGGCTCTGATACCATTTGTAATGACCCGTCCCTCCACCGTTATTGTCCCCACTTAATCACTGCGATTATCCGGCAATGTGGGATTTTGAACGGGCATCGCTGCGGTAATCCATCAGAAACTTCTCGGATGGTCACCCATCCCTGGATTGCTTCCGCCCGAACACGCTTAACTGTAGAATTTTCTGCCAACTCTGGAGTCAATTGTGCTGAAAAGGCCTCGGTGTTAGGAAAGCAAAAATCATTACTTATATTACAAACCAATTTTGCAAACAAAGTTCTGAAACATTCCAGATGTCTTCCTAGTGATGCATGTCGTTAATGCAACAAATTAATAAAGATATTTCCCACTAATTAACTGGTAATATGGCGGTAGTAAGAGATCGTTCCCACAGAGAGATGTGTAATTGATAGGTTATTTGATCAGCAAAATAAAGTAAATAACAAAGGGGGGTTTTGGTTTATAGAATATAACTGAAAAGACAATAAGAAAAGAAAGATGATTAAGGAATCCTTCGTCGTTACCAAGCAATAGCTGGATTAGTATACTTATCTATCGTTCGTAAAAACCATTCATCACCAACCGTAGAAAAACAACTAGCTCAGTGCTATCCCCAAAATTCATTTTACCACGGATATAGAAGCGCTCCAATATCAGATTTTATTCAACTGAACCACAAATGCAAAACACATGCCTAGCAATCTGAGTGAAATGATTCGTACTGCAAAGTCAGCATATGTCTGAACAACTCTACCAGATTTTATCGTACGGATTAAACTTTTAAGCTTAAAGTTAAGTAAATGAATAAGAAAATGGCAAGAACACGCGGAAGATGCTAGGGAGACCCCGGTTCTTTACACCACCATTTTACACCCATATGTGTCATCTATATCTACCATAGATTTCTTCCCTATCCTACACCCATATGTGTCATCTATATCTACCATAGATTTCTTCCCTATCCTACCCCACCAGAGAAAAATAGGTGGTCCACTTTAAAAGTAAACCAATAGAAACTTAACACATAGTGGGGTAAAATTTGGGTGTCAAACTTTTGGGGGTTTTCTTGCATTTTCGAGAACACGCCTAGCCATCAGAGTGAAAAGCAAGTCCTGCAAAGTCAGTAATCTCCACTTTCCCCCAACTTTATTTTTTACCATTTTCATTTTTGTAGCATTCTCTTACAATTATATGGCATATGGCATCAAGGCATCTTTTTAATTTTAAAGTAAGCATCATTTATATTTTATCTTTATGCAGAAAGCCTATAAATAAAAATGTGAATAACCAATACAGTAAGCAGTAAGTGATAGCTTCTAAAAACAATGTCTTCTTCTTCTTCATTTCTTGTTCTTGCATTTGTTGTTTTTTCTGAAATAGTTAGTTCACATGACAATCTCTCAGTGCAAGCACAAGTAAACCCACCTCCATTAGTAAAGGGTCTATCATGGACATTCCACAAAACAAACTATCCAAATTTAGAAGGTATCATCAGAACTGAACTCACTAAGATCTTTAAAAAAGATATTGGTCAAGCTGCAGGTTTGCTTCGTCTCCATTTACATGACTGTTTTGTTCAGGTAACTCTTAATTATATTTATACTACTACTTCTTCGTCACTACCAAAATTTGTTTTCCCTTGGGATTTGCAGCTAAAATTACTGAATTTGATATCGTAACTGACTTGAGTGATCTAATTTTTTATATTTGTTTAGGGTTGTGATGGATCGGTTTTGCTAGACGGATCTGCTAGTGGACCTAGTGAGAAAAATGCACTACCAAATCTCTCACTCAGACCTCAAGCGTTTAAGATTATCAACGATCTACGAAGTCGCATCCACAAAGCCTGTGGCCATGTCGTCTCTTGTGCTGATATCACTGCCTTGGCTGCTCGTGATGCCGTCTTCCTGGTAAGCTTGTCGTCCATTTCCAATAAACATGGTTAATTGACCATTATTAATGAGAATCCTAATGATATATGAATTCTATGCAGTCTGGAGGTCCAAACTACCCAGTACCACTAGGTAGACGAGATGGGCTCGTGTAGGATCGAGAAAGAGAGAGGAGAGCACACGCGGAAGCAATAAAACGATTACATTGATAATCAAATTCGGTGTACTTTAACTCACGACTTAACAACCTACTTATAGTCTCACAAACTTGATGATCACTCAAAGTACTTACCTAATAAAATCAAACTCTAAATAAAGCACACTTCTAGAAACACAAAGAAACTCTAAACATAGTAAAACTCTAAAACAAGCAACCGACACAACTTGCTCTTCTAGTTAACCCGAACTTCCAAATATCGCACAGTGTGTCAACAGTTCCTGTTGATCCAACTTGACTGCGTCAACTGCAGCAGTCGATCCATTCGGACTGGATCAACATCATATTTTGATCCACGAGCCAAATTACCATATCTTGGTTTAACTTCCAACATCCTCCCTTAAACCAAGATATCATTCAACGAGAATTCCGTAACTCTCTTCTTCCATTGATAAACGTTTGCACGTCCTTGTCTTTTATCATTTTTTATTCCTCTTCTTCCATTGATAAACGTTAACACGTTCTTGTCTTTTCTCAAACCAGAATTCCGTCATCATTAACTCACAAAAACAAACTTCTTCTTTTTGCTTAACAACAATCATCATACTTCTTTTCACATTCTTCATCGCAGCGGAACACCATTCTTAACAAGCTAGAAACACCTCTTTGTGCTCCATTCAACTTGCTAACCAAATACAAAAGCAAATTCTTTAACTCAACTTACCAAGAATTATAGCTTAACTTCATCTTTCTTCACTGAGCATTGTAGCTCAAACTCAACTCTTGTTTACCCACTTCACTCGCAGGGTTTCCACTCAACTCTTCAAATTCCACACTGGAATTTCTTCACTTCACTAGCCAAATCCCCACTGGGATTGCTTCGCACAACTTGTAGACTTTACTCACCTATAATCTTGTTTCATGCTCACAACATTGTGACGTCTCAAACTCAACACTTTCTCATCACCACCTGGTGATTAACTTCTCGTTCTTCATAACCTTGTTGTTGTTTTCTTCTTCTCTTGTTCCAGTCACGCTATTGTTGCGAAACCTTCACACTTCTTTGTTCTTCAAGATTCTCTCACAATCTTTCACTTGTTACGCTTCTGCCACAAGCAATAACTAACAAAAAGTCTGCCACACTTTGTAAGATCTCCAAGTTTCTGCCACAAACTCTTCAATCACCATGTTTGAGCTTAACCTTTAACATCCTCCCTTAAGCTCAAACATAACCATCCAATCATTCCTTGTCATTCTAAGTCCATGAATTCTAGTCAACTTAATCAAACCGTACCCGTCCTTTTTTACTGAAATACCTTTGATCCGCCATCAAACTGTACCAATCCTTCTTGACTGCAATATCGGTTGATCCTCCATCCTCATCGATTTCGAATTCATGACTTAACCCTTCGACACAACCACTCACCTTAAAACATATTCACCTTCCAAAATCAACCAATGTTCTGCCACATCAACCCTTACTTAAACTACCTCAACGATCATCAACACACACAAAAAACTGCTTTCTGCAACACCTCTGACAGAAAATTGTCACACTTTCATACTCTTATAAACATTTGTTACACTTACTCACAACTGTGACCTTTTCTTCTGTAACGATTTTGTAACAATTCCTCATTAACACTTACCGTGACAACCTTTTGTCACACTACTCATCATCTGTAATAGTTTTCCTTTGTAACACCCAGACTGTTACAAATTTTCAATAACATTTGTTTTTTTACTTGTGACCATCTTGGCTGCGGGTTATGTCCCTGGTTTCTCGAGTTCCATCAGTTCCAGTAACAAACAGTGAGACTCAAGTTGTCTTCTGTCCACCAACGTCATCACCAGCACCTTCTCTTCTCTGTAATCACCACTACGATCACCACCAGCAGCAAGCTCATGGCATACTCGAGAACTTCATGGCATTTCTAATTACTTATCATCATCAACTTCTCTGCAATCTACCGATATAACAGCACCAGTTTCGTTGGCTCAAACAACAGCAACACTTTTTTTTTTTAATCTTTGACATTGCTTCACAAAAACAATCAACAGCACCAACCACCATCGGCATCAAGACTAAATTCTATCGGCATCCTGGACCTCCATCACCGATCAGCAACAACTCATTGTTAACTCAACTTCATACTCGAGCCACCACAATCGAGTTCAGCTCCAATCCAATCTTCATCACACCCTTGAACTTCAACCAGCAATCCAACCACAGACCCATCTTTATTGTCTTTGAAAAATTCAGCTTCATCAAAACGAAACACTAATTCTATTATCTCCATCTCTTCTTCATCTGCACTTGAACAACAACAATAACCTTCTTTTCTCCGAACCCTAACCTTCTTAAGCATCACTCGAACCATGACTTTAATGGCAGCAGCTTGCGTTTCTTCTCAAACTTGTTCCATGTTCTTTTCATCAACAGCGCCACTGCTTCAACGCCTTCACGAACACACCTAAAACAACTCCAACTTGACCTAGTTTTATTGTTTTCCAGTGCACATGTGTGTTTCCTTACATGTGAACCGGAGAGAACATCAGAACCGCCAGTGTTACTTCCTTCTTTTAAAAAATTCACGAACCCTAGTGACGAAACAAACCAACGCAACTTGATAGACCTTCGCACAATTTTCAAAACACAAAACAATTCTCAAACAGCGTAAAAGCTTATGAATCTTCTCTAACTCTTTTTCCTTTTCCTCTCCCTTCCTCTCACCTTTCTCTGATACCAAATGTAGGATCGAGCAAGAGAGAGGAGAGCACACGCGGAAGCAATAAAACGATTACATTGATAATCAAATTCGGTGTACTTTAACTCATGACTTAACAGCCTACATATAATCTCACAAACTTGATGATCACTCAAAGTACTTACCTAATAAAATCAAACTCTATATAAAGCACACTTCTAGAAACTCTAAACATAGTAAAACTCTAAAACAAGCAACCGACACAACTTGCTCTTCTAATTAACCCGAACTTCCAAATATCGCACAGTGTGTCAACAGTTCATGTTGGTCCAACTTGACTGCCTCAACTGCAGCAGTTGATCCATTCAGACTGGATGTTGATCCACGAACCAAATCACCATATCTTGGTTTAACTTCCAACAGCTGGCTTTTGCAACTCAAGCCGCAACACTTGAGAACTTGCCCCCTCCCTTTGCAAATACAAGTGCACTTATCACAGCTCTGGCTGCTATCTCGTAGCACTTTCTGGTGCTCACACAATCGGTATCGGAAATTGTGGATCCTTCACTAGTCGATTATACCCTACCCAGGATTATACCATGGACAAGACCTTCGCGAAAAACCTCAAAGTCACATGCCCAAAAGCCGACACTTCGAACACTACAGTACTGGACATTCGATCACCAAATGTGTTTGACAACAAGTACTATGTGGATCCCATGAACCGTCAAGGTCTCTTCACTTCTGATCAAGATTTGTATATGGATGCCAGAACAAAACCCATTGTAACTAGTTTTGCTGTGGATCAAAAACTGTTTTTCGAGAAGTTCGTGTTCTCGATGATCAAGATGGGTCAATTAAATGTATTGATCGGTAACCAAGGACAGATTCGGACCAACTGCTCTGTTCGTAACCCAACCACTTCATCCTACTTGTCCTCAGTGGTTGATGACATAATAAGTTTTGTTTGATTTCATGTTGTATGTATTAAAGGGAAACTAGATTTTGTGCCCGTGCTACGCACCGGGCATTTTTTCTTTTCACCTTATTTTTCATTTTTTATTAGGTATCGCGGGACTTTGTCTTGCCAAGTCTCATTTTTGATTTGGTGTGGCTCGGCTTCGCCTCGCCCCGTCGCTTAGGATTTTTTATTTGTTGTGGCTCGGCTTCGTCTCATCTTGTTCAGATGCACTTTTGATTTGGTGTGGCTCGGCTTCGCCTAGCCTGTCCCGATGCATTTTTCATACGATGCCGCGCGGATTTGCCACATCCTGTCGCGATGCATTTTTGATTTGGTGTGGCTCGGCTTCGGCTCGCCCTGTCGTTTTGGATTTTTGAATTGGCATGGCTCGGTTTCTCCTCGCCCTGTCCCGATGCATTTTTCATTCGGTGTCGCGAGGCTTTGCCACATCCTGTCATGATGTATTTTGGATTTGGTGTGGCTCGGCTGCGCCTCGCCCCATCGTTTTGGGTTTTTAATTTGGTATGGCTCGGCTTCGCCTCGCCCCGTTCCGATGTATTTTTCATTTGGTGTTGCAAGGCAAATCCCAGCCCCATCACTTAGGGTTTTTAATTTGGTGTTATTCGGATCCGGCTCGCCCCGTCCCAATCCAATGTATATGTCATATATAGTAACTTATAACCTTATGTTTGGTCGTACCATTGTTACAATCCATTGTCAGTGATTTGAGCGTTTAAAGTTGAGTATGGGAAGTAATTAGGCAGCGGTAAAATTGTTCCCTCATGTACAAAGAAAAAAACTAAACTTAACAACCAAAATCCAGTATCTTAAACTGAAGAAAACCATGTATTGCAAAACCCACCATTTTCGAAAACCTTTAGCGCTTCATTTTAGGAACTCCATCTCTAGCAACACCTACCTGAACATTTGCGCTCCGAGCAGCCCTGGTAACATAATCGGCAGGCTTAATTTCTCATTTGAAGTAGCCAAGAAATTTTCGGCATCATATTATTGTTAGAAGATTTGGAAAAATCATTGGCTTTCGTAGGCAAATTCTTAAGATGCTTCTAACAGTGGTGAACGGTGGTTAGAAAATAACCAAATCATGAAAATGTAAATCTTAATTTTCACAATAAATTATTTCTAAGCACATTCTCTGAATAGATAAACAAAAAAAATGGTTCAGTTACTAAGATGCACTCAATTAGTAAGCCTGACAAAATGTGAACACCCAAAATCATCCACACCATCTATTTTAACCCTGTCTACCATTTGCCTTGCATATATTCACTCACCCCAAATAAAAATCTAAAACGATTAAAAACAATACTGTAATTTTAAAGATCCATGCCTTATATATGATACCTATTCTTCTTTATCACACAGCGAGGTAAGTTGTTTCCTTCATTCACTATACTCAAATTTCGTAGCACTAAAAGATGGGAAATATTCCTATGGTTCAGTGAATTGCCAATATAGATATTCACAACACCTAAAAACTGTTGAACACTATTAGTAAAACAGGATGATATTTATTTATACCTTGGGGCTTCTTACTTATGTAGGCGCCTGCTGGAATACATTTCATGTATAAGTTCTTGATATCGGTACCCCGAACCGAAATGCACCTTAGATAATAATAAACAGGAAATACTAAGTTACAGAATTTCAGCCAGATTATCCAGAACAACTTGATAAGCCGTTGAATACCTCTTTGAACTTCCTCTTATGGTATGGTCAAGGATTGGATTAGAATAGACAATGTGGAACGAATATACAATCAAAAACAGTGTACCAAGTACTACCTTTAGCTGATATGAATTTGGAACACAATGTCGTACATCTCCGAAGTATGCCACTTGATGTTCCTTTGGAGCACAATGGATGTCCTCACAAAAAACAGAAAACAAAAATAAAACACAATAGCGAAATAAAGAACGGATTATGAGAAATATCAAAACATAGATACAACAATTAATAAAGATGTTATAGATAAAATAGAGCAGTGCTTGAGATAATTGAGTCAAAGACTCAAGATTAATTATGTCAACGAAGAATGCTTGCCCTGTTTGCACACTTGCACAGAGAGAGGGAGAGGGTACCCAATCAAGCATTAAACCTTTCTGGTCCACTGCTCGTCCAAAATCTAGCGCCTTTTGACCTGTGATCAGCTCTAACAGTAAGATACCAAAACCGAGCACATATGTTTTATCTGATGACTATCCAGTTGATAAGTACTCAGGGGTTGTGTGCCCAACAGTTCCACGAATAGCTATGCTTTCATGAAAGTCACGTTGGTCCAAGAGCTTTGCTAATCCAAAATCTCCAACAACTGCTTCAAACTCTAAAGCTGGCTTACCCGGATGCTGATCTGCAAAATCATGTAAATTTGTAGACTCATAAATATCTTAATAAAGCTATATAAAATGCTTTACAGAGCAAGCAACAATTTATAGACCACATATATCATATTCCAGTTGAAACAATTTAAGCTTCTAATCTTCAGTTGTAACAAAGATTGATATATTTGTGCATAATCCCGTAGCAAAAACCCTAATCAAAAATTTATCCTAAAATGTTTCGCGGCATTAGTCCGACAACCCTCAACCCCAAAAAGGTGCACGTCTTTCTGATTTAGCATTCAAAAAAACAAAAAAACATAACAAACAAACAACTAACCCATAATAACTTTGAAATAATCAAATAACATAACCTTATATGATCCCGATGATAGAGATAGTAGCAACAATAAGACAGGTCACCATCGCTGTAAAATCTCAAGTGAGTAAAGTTGAACAATCACAAACTGCATATGTAATCCAAGAAACTTAAACGAAAAAATAAAGTGGAAAATGTACTCAGCCAACTATACTGATCAATTGCAAGAGGTCAGCGTTGGGTTCCCAAGGATAATATCCAGTATAAACTTACTTGGTTCATGGAGCTTCGCGACAATTTTTAATTGATTGGATGTGAACCACAACTGATGACTGAAATCAATCCCTCTCCTAGAACCATTCTTTAGGGCGTAGGCATAGGTTTATCAAAAATTAGGGTTTACGTAATTATTGTTCCAATGATTTTTATTTCAGTGCTCCGAATCATCGTATCCCTGAGCCTCACCAAAATCTGTAAAAGAAACCATTTGTAGATAATCAAAAAAAAAAAAAAAAAAAAAAAAAAAAAAACGACGGTGAATTAAACAGAGAGAAGTAGAACGCGGAGAGGAGTAGAAGAAGGACGCGGAGAGGAAAGCTTAGGTTTAGTTGTCTTTTTTCTTTCTCTCTCGCAGGTTTAACTTTTCTTTTTATTTTCACATAACTAGTCATAAAAATTCAAGGTGAACAAACTTGTACTACAAAAACCCCATTCAAACGTTGGGATCCATTAAAACTCCATCTCAAACAAAATTGATACAAAAACCCCAAATTTTGAAAAATTGATACAAAAACCCCAAATTTCAAAATTGGTTTCATCAAATTTTATGATGAAATTCTTTGTGGTTTTTGTGTTACTTTTGTTTTGATGGAGTTTTTGTGTTACTTTTGTTTTGATGGGTTTTTTGTGGATGGATAGTGACACATTCGGGGTTATAACTCGCGGACCGTTATTTTCCCGTGTAAATTAGTTAATTTAGGGAGGAAAGAAAATGGAATGATAAATATAAAACTTACTTTTTTCAACAAAAAAACGTCTTGTTTTTCTCTTATTTGAGAAAAAGTGAAACGGAACAATTCCGTGAGTGGGTGAGAGTCACCGTTTAACGTGGAGCCTTATGAGCTTAGGATTTTAAAGGAGTTAGATTAGTCTTTCCGCAAAACTAAGGGACACACCTTTGCTGGTCTGTCTATCTGATAAAACGAGTCATTTGGGTACGATATTCACTTCTTTGGGCTTCTATTGTATCCAGCAGTAGATTTGATTGTAAATTATTTTACCATTCAATTGTGCGTGTATACTGGTTATCATGATTCCATAATTCAAAACAAATGTTTCAAAGGTGAAGAGCTAAAGATGTTAGAAATGAGCAGAGCTATATAGCGTTGAGACAAGCTCATAATGAGGGGCATACTTTCGTGGGCTTAATGATGGGCTAACAGAAAGACCATTGACGTGGAAAATTGTTGAAATTAGGAGTGACCGGTGAGTAGGGGTGAGCATAAAAACCGGAACCGCGGATTTGACACGTATCCGTCCGCAAGATTACGGATTTCACCCAAACCGCAAAATGTATGGGCCGGACACGGATGGGATTCTCAAATCCGCACGTTTTAGCGGTTTGGGTGCGGTTGAATATTGAAAACCGTGGATTCACCCGCACCGCAGAAGCCCATCTTTGCTAGCCATAAGCCCGAGTTGGTCACTAAGCCCAGCTATGTATATTAATAAAATAATAAGTGTACCAACTAGGCAACTACCAAATTAACTGGACGTCAGTTAGCTAGTTGGCTGGACGTCCCTGGCCCATGCAGCTAGACAAGTTCTGAACATGCATAATGCATGATTAATGGGCCATAAATGCCAGTTCTCCACGCTTATTCAATCTTGCATGTTGGAGATTGCTATGCGAAGTTTGGCTGTAATGCTGTGTCATCTTTTTAAATTCCAAGAGTGAAATCCGCGGTTAATCCGCAACCGACCCGTACAATCCGCGGATCCGCAAAGGTTAAATCCGCGGGTGATTGGGCCGGTCACGGTTCAATTTTGTAAATCCGCAACTTTGACGGTTGCGGGTGACCCCTAATCTGCAACCGTCCGTCCGTTGCACACTCCTACTGGTGAGCAACATGAAAAGAATGATTTTTTTGGGACCATGCTTCTTTTTTTTTTTGGGTCCATAATGTACTTAGACCACCTTTCCTACACTTATCAGGGGTGTCCTAAAGTTAAAAAATGACTAACTTATCCTTTATTCGGGTTTAAGTTAGGACTAATCTAATAACCTCCTTTCTAAACATACTAACTTAATTCATAAACATAAACACTAACCAAATTCATAAACATCAGAACATAATTAGAGGTACTAACCAACTCTAATTCATAAACATAAAAACACAATTGGAGGTACTAACTAAATTTTATTTTAAAATTTTTTCTCATTGTTTTGTTTTTCTTCTGTTTTCATAATCGTTTTAAATCCAGATTTTATAAATTTGTATATTGGAGGTACTTTCCAACCAACACATGTGTTTTTTATATATTTGTGATCGATAAATCGAGGGAGTAGTAATCATAAAAATTGAAGTTGCATGAAGTTGCACAGAGAAGTTCAGATAGGAATTTTGTGAAAAAACTTTGTCGAACTAGCATAACATGCTGGAAATTAAGAACAGTTTGGCTGTCTCACAAAAAAATAATATTTCTAACCGAACTTTCTAATTTCCTCGCCGAACTTTCTGATTTGCTAGCCTAATTTTCAGATAAAAGATTGGTTACATAGCAAATTTTTTCCTCCTAACCGAACTTTTTTCTGAAATCATATATATTGAGTTCGGTTACTTCGCAATTTTTTTATCCTAACCGGATTTTTCTTCAAAAACCTATTTATTGAGTTCGGCTATGTCGCAATTATTTTCTTCTAACCAAACTTTTCTCTGAAATCAAAAACTTCATTAAAACTATGTTCGGCTACCTATGCCTTCATAAACATTAGTCGAACTAAATTAGAAGATAGGTTCGGCTACTTGTTCTTCAGATCTTGTAGCCGAACGTGTTTGACTTAGCCAAAGCTATAAAAAATTTCATTTTCAAAAAATTTTGACTAATTCAAGCAACAAAACACTAAATTTGAAGTAAGTCTGGGTAGTTTGAAGGTTCAGACTAAAAAAAAAAATACATATTTTTTTTCCAGAACTTTTGTATTCTCCTTCTTATTCTCTCTTAATTACTTAATTAAAAAAATAATTTATTTATTCAATCCTACAGTAATCATCAATTAGCTTAACATAATCATCACAGAAACGACCTATCTAAACGGTGAATATGGTTTGGAACCACCCACATCCGGCTTATATATAACGGCGATGGCCTAATATTGCCAAAGGTAGAGTTAATTTAATTTCCTGCGTTGCGACATAATCATCCACTTATCCGCTTCATCTCTCTTGGTTGGTTTTTCATGAGGCTCGCTAGTAAGCTAGCACGATAACTTTTCAACTAATGTAATAGTTACGTTGTTGGAGCTCAGCTTGCTGTTAGGTTTCCAACTAGTTGTTCAACTAGTATAACGGGACGTTGTTGGAGCTCAACTTGTTTCTAGGCTTACAACTAGTTTCTTGTAAATTACTCTTTATCCAGTAATAATAGTAATAAACTTTCTTTATAATAAGGGACCCCGTAGTGGCCACATGTGAACTCCAAAATTACTCTTGATTTTTGTGAAGCTGCGTCAGCACTAACTTCCTTTTCATGACAAGCTAATTGGCCACATCATCGGTTCTCCACAGATCATCCATGTGTCATCAACATCTACATCACAAATACATAGTCACAATTTAAGGACAGAGTCACTTGATCACCATGTTGTCTTTAACACGATAGTTTACCCCTACACCTCAAATATGAGTGATGCTAATACCCTGTGGTGAAGTCGTATCCAGGATAATTGCCCGTTGCAAGTACTATAAGCACTACAACACTTTCCCAATCTTACGAACTTAACACCAAAGCACAAAATGTAAACAACCACATAGAGGGAGAAAGACGAAAATAAGATTAATAGTAGCTTCTTCTAGACACATTTTGGAACAAAATCGAATTTCTTTTATAGGAAAAATATGGAGTTAAGAAAATGCTTCAATTAGGGCATAAATCAAGTCGCAAATTATAACAGAAATTAATTAAAAATATTTATGAAATATTCTTGTCATAATATCGACATAATGTTAAAAACCATTAAAAAATATAATGTCATCTTATTGACATAATTTACAATATTATTTTTTACAATATTATTTTTAATAATAAAAGTATCATACAAAGCTTTTGGTTGGTAACCTAGAAACAAGATGGGCTCCAACTCCCCTTTGAATAGCCACTCCTAATCTATGAAAAATGAAACTGCCTAAGCCGCTACTAGCATCATTACTAACTAGGCAATTCTTCAGACGCTTGAAAAAAACCAAGGTATCTTCGCCAAGTTCTTCTAAGGTAGAGAAGGCTAGGAAACCCAAACCATACCCATGTGAAGCACACTTGTCCAAATATTTAGTGCGTTTCCATGAAACCGCACTAGAAATTGCCTTTCCTGGGACAAAGGAGCGAACACCAACACCAGTAAATGGTGAGACACCTCTAACATCCATACAACATATTATCCATTTTCCCAGTTAAGCACAAGGATATCAGCTGGATTTAAATCTGTCATCATCCGTCTGAAGGCCAATAGAAACTTCCTTGCGCGCAAGCACATTAGCTTTGTAACAAATGTCATAGATAACGTCACGAACAAGATCATGTCGAAACTTATATCCAACATCTTTAGCACAATGAAGAGCGTGATCACCAAAGATGTTCATAGATTTGTTACACCTTGGGCATAAACTATTCTCAACAAACAGAGGGATACAAAGGCGATAGCAAAGGACATCCCTGAATTGTCTTGGTCTGAGATACTGTTTAAGCCCACTGATGGGTACAGATAGCAGATAATCTTGCGCGTGTCTAACACGGTTACACTGCCATAAGATGGAATCTCTTGCAGACAAAGAAAATTGGTCTTAGATTTGTTTCTTAACTACATCGAAATAAGTTACTGCCACGAAATGCATGGAGGGAGGTGGGTTGGGGGTCGGGGGGGGGGGGGGGGGGGGGGGGGGGGGGGAGTATCATCGATACAGTAAGTAGAAGGTAGTCCACATACCTGGATGAAAGTATGAAGAGCCAACTGATAGGCTGAGCCTTTGTCCGTTGAGAATAAATTACCAAAGATCACCTTTTGCACCGAAACAGTCTGGCTCTGAGAAGCAAGATAACAGTAGATACGGGTGTCATCCATGGTATAAATGCCAAGTCCACCATCTTTGATAAGCAAGGTAGCTAATCTCTGCTGTAAATGACCAAAACCGGCACCATCCCCAGTAATTAGGAGTCTCAAATACTAAAATAACTGATCATCAAAAAGATCAGCGGCTGGTTGTAGAGTAGCAGGATTGATAGTCCGCATTGCAAAATATTGCCTAGAAACACCAGTTCAATTGCGAAGTAATAGCATCTCACTTTGAGGATCCTTGAGTTTTTTGATTGTATTCATTAGTTGAACAGTCTTATGCACCCTGCTCAACAACATATCACTAATAAAGTCCAAATCCAAACTCACCGGTCCACCCAAAAGTTTAACACCATTAGAAGGCCTACCAATATTCGGAGGGAATACACCATCAGCTGTACTTCTAGGATCAGAAGAATGCCAAAAGACCCCCGTTTTCTTTATAGTGAGGTGTAACCCCCTGATTGGTCCTTTAGTTTCAATTATGCGCAAGGCCTTATCTACCTCTAGCGTATCGCCGACAACTATACCATCATCAAGGTACCAGGCGTGCAAATCGAGTTTGCAACGAGAAGCAATAGTCTTCATTAAGGGGTGAAGAGTCAACGCAAACAACAAGGGACCGAGAGGGTCACCTTGTTGGACACCAAGGGTAGAAGACAAATATATTGGGCTTAATAAAGCTTAGCCGGTCGTAAGTAGAAAGATTCTACCCAATGAGAAATACCTGGACAATGTAGACGAACTTCTTTAATGAGTTGAGATTTGCTCACCATGTTGAACGCATTAGAAAAGTCAATTAGTAACATTGAAATTTTGTCCGAATGACCTTTCATCTCCAAAAGGCGATTTACAGCATGGAAAATACCTTCCCCTCTGACAGGCACACCGACACTGAATTGGTAATCACCTAAATAAGACGTCATGTCCTTTCCAACAGCAAAGGAAACCACTTTGGAAACCAATCTACGCCAAACCGTACCAACTGCAATGGGTCTAAGACCACCCCCGGGCTTAAGAAACAGTGTTAAAGGTGCACTAGCAATGTATTCTCCTAATTCCACAGGGCATTTTCCAGCCAACCAAAGGTTGACGACCCCGGAAATTGAAGAAAGTAAGTCGTCTGCCACTGCTGCCGCCGCTTCACTAAAAACATCGACTAAGTGTTGAGCACGTAAGCCATCTCGGCCGTAATATGTTCCTTTAGGGAAGCTTTTGATAGCTCCCAAAACTTCCTTGGAACTTACCGTAATTGGGTCAACTACAATATTATCCACAAGAACCTCAAGAGGAGATGCGGGCGGATGTTTGTCCAACAGTTCGGAGTAAGTCTTCTCATCACATGGAGCAATACCAGACGACGATAACACTCGAATAGCTGCGGCAAAATTGCCAGAATTCAACTTCCTCTGACAAGATATGATGTTGGAATCACCTTGCTTCTTGTCTTCTGCCTTCTTAGACCTCCCGCGAATGGGATGTTGAAGCATTTTGTTCGCCAAGACGAAGCAACCGTTAGATTCCTTCTAAACCGTAAGGGCCTGGATAATTGCAGCATCCTGTAGATGGGTTCACTAAAACTTTGTCAAGATAAACCTTTTAGAGCCCTCGAGAATGCGAGCTTGCACTTATGAGGTATACAAGTGACTGTAGTAAACTGCCTTTAGAACACGACGTTCAGCAAATCAGTAGAATGAATTCCTACGGCGTCACCACCATCCTCCGCAGAAACGACAACTTCACTAGTAACCGCACATTCAACTTGTAAGCCATCTGGTTTATCCAAACCATGAATTAGAAAATCTTCCCCTACACTATTGAATGGTCCAACAATGATATCATCTACAGCTTCAACACTACCCTTGCAGGGTTTCTTCCACGCGTGTAAATGCATACACCTGCTGCAGAGCCACATTCGTAAACTGTATAGAACCTTCTCCCAAAGAAGAAGCACATTCAAATTACTGGCAGTCAAATCCTTGAAGGTGTTTCTGCTGGCTATCGAGAACAGATGCTTATCGTGAAGGTGTTTCAGAAAAGACCCCTTGGCATATCCTCTGCCATGAACTCCATCCTGACAGCCATGGATGTTCTTGAAAGGACAATGGCAATAACCATCATCTGAGCCAGCATCTTCTGTATAGGAAGAGGGAGAAGGGTTCGAGGGCTGCGTGGAAGGAAACGTCACATGAGAAGAAGCCCTAGTAATCATAGACATGGATACATCGTAAAAACCCTACTGAGAAAAACGTGAACCCTAAAATAAAACCAAAAGCGGCAGAAAAATAGATCAAAAACAAATCAAGAGGAAAGCTCTGTGGGAATTAAAACAAGAGGAAAACAAAATCAGTGGAAAAACTGGTAGAAAACATGTTGAATCCGTGATTGAAATGGGTTTTAATAAACAAATAAATTTCTCCCATGTCTAAAGCCCAAAATTAAGCAAAATAATAGGCAATATTCGCCTTAAATTCCTTACAATTAAAAAAACAACTTTGAGCAAAAAGGGGACCTTGGTTGTCATATGTCCAGGACGCCGACACAGTCCCTAGCCTTAAGCCTAAAGCCTTAGCGGTAACAAGTACTTTGTTTACCTTCCAGTGGCTTCCCTACCAAATTGGTAAGTATGATACTTAGCTTATATGGATGACATTCACTTCTAGTATACACAATGAGAGACTAAAGGTTTTCTTTCATTCACCCATAAGAAAATGAGCACGCATCTTTAGTGACTCATAGGTCATAAGACCTAATCTAAACCAAGACTATGAAATACCCCATTTTCTCTAACATAATCACCAAATGACATCACCCTTGTAAGATTAATCAATGGTTTTGAAACCTTTTGTTTTCCCAAACAATATAAAGAAGATTTAATAAATTAATACCGCGGTGCAACAGAATTATACATACCCGCCTGAAGAGAGGAGAGAAAAAGAAAGAAAGAAAAGGAAAAATAGCATATATATGAAACAACTAGACTACCACCTTGTTGTTGTTTTTCCCCGACTCATTTGAGTCGTGTGAAACTGACTCGTCTGGATTTACATGACATGACCTGACTTATCTGGATTTGGTTCAACATGTTTGATTTTTGAATCAGATCCGACTCATATATGTGAATCAGTGACTTGGTCTAATGAGTATGGGCATTTTATTTCCTGACTCAAATGGTTCAAATCGGGGATTATATATGAGTCAGATCACGAGTCAGATTTGACTCAAAATAAAAAAAAGGTCTAACATCTAGCTCGAACCGAGTCAGGGGCCAAGTCAGAATCAGAAGCCAAGTCAGCAAAAAAAAAAAAAAAAAAAACCTGGAACATGATTTTAACCAAAGGGGATAATCAGAAATCCAAGATTGATCAATCCTATCAATCCTAGAAAGAATTTATGGAGGTTCAAAATGGTTTTCATAAACTTCTTTTCTCCTGGAAGATTACAACTGATAAAGTTTATCATACCCCCACCTCAAACATGCATACATGGTAAAGCATTATAATGAAGTTCATGCATGCTTTTCCGGACTGATTGTACGTCTGGTTTTTTAAACTCCACATATTGAGAATATGTTTTTTCGATAACGAAAATGTCATGATGATATTCCATTCCTATGCGCCATTTAGGTCACTATTGAAAAAACACAACACTAATCTTTACCAATAACTATGTTAACTCTTGTTCACACAAAGACCACTATGTGCGAAAGTGCGGTAAAGAACATGTGAAAAAATCATAAAGTATATTATTCTACCTTTGACTACCATTATACTTTAATCAGTCACTAGCTGGTAGATAAGATTTGGTACATTGAGAATCATGTTGTCTCCCGTTTTAATGATTTGACATCATAGGCCAAGCGGTGAATGGTAAGCCACTATAAAAAAGCGTCATGAATAGACACAGTAAAACAGCAACAATGTCTTCGTTAACACTCTCCATAGCTACTAATGTTCTGCTACTATTACTTGTTATCCCTACCTCACTTTCTCTAACTGATGATGAGCAACCACGCACCTACATCGTTCATGCCTTCAAATCTGATAAACCTTTGCATTTTGCTTCCCACACTGATTGGTATCACTCAACCCTCCAATCTCTTCCACCTTCACCTCATCCAAAGAGCATCATTTACACGTACAGTCGTGTTATTAATGGTTTCGCTGCTCGACTAACACCTTCTCAGGCTAATCATCTCCGGACCGTCTCTGGAATTTTGTCTGTCATTCATGAAAAAATTCGCCAATTGCACACTACTCGAACTCCAGAATTTCTTGGTATGTCTGCGAATTCCGCCGGTCTCTGGTCATCATCAAATTATGGTGATGATGTTATCATTGGTGTTCTTGATAGCGGAATCTGGCCAGAGCGGAGGAGTTTTAGTGACTCTGGGTTGGGTCCGGTGCCTGCTAGATGGAAAGGTATCTGTGAGACTGGTCCTGATTTCCCCAAAAAGTCTTGCAACCGAAAGTTAATTGGTGCGAGGGCTTTTTATAAAGGAGCTGAAGCTGGAATTGGTCATATAATAAATGAAACTGGTAAAGATTCGAGATCACCAAGAGACATGAATGGACATGGTACACATACTGCATCTACGGCAGCTGGATCTCCTGTCAAGAACGCCAAAATGTTTAAATATGCAGCTGGAGAAGCCAAAGGAATGGCACCGAGGGCAAGAATTGCTGTTTATAAGGTATGCTGGAGTCTGGGATGTTCCGATTCAGATATTTTATCTGGATTTGAAAAAGCTCTGGAAGATGGTGTCGATGTGATATCTTTTTCAGTCGGTCCCTCCGAAGGGAATGATCCATATGATCTTGATACAACCGCGGTGGGTGCTTTTGCTGCCATGCAGGAAGGAGTTTTAGTTTCTGCTTCTGGAGGAAATTCAGGCCCTCGTCCGAGTACTGTGTCGAACGTTGCCCCATGGATGTTAACTGTTGCAGCATCCACGCTTGATAGGGAATTTCCAGCGGACATAATTTTAAATGATGGTACGTTGATTAATGGCGCTTCGTTATACTCGGGGAAGCAACTTCCAAGACAAGATGTAGAATTAGTCTATGCTGGTGATGTTGGCAATGAATATTGCTTACAAGGAAAATTTAATTCTACTGCTAAAGTTACTGGTAAAATCGTTCTTTGCGAAGCTGGCAATACTCAGGCAACTGCTCAAGGGTATGCTGTGAAAATTGCAGGTGGCGTTGGAATGATTGCCGTGAATGTAAAATATTGGGGTAAAGGGCTTATCCTAGAACAATTTTTAACTCCAGCAATACAAGTGAGTTTCGACGATGGAGTTACGATATTTAAGTATATCAGATTACAGAAAAAGCCGACAGCTACTATGAAATTTCGTGGAACCGTAACCGGAGGATCGACATCTGCTCCTAAAGTGGCTGCATTTTCTAGCCGTGGTCCTAACAGTCTAACAGCCCAGATACTTAAACCGGATATCACCGCACCTGGTGTTGGTATCTTGGCCGCTTGGACAGGAGCTGCTTCTCCAACCAACTTGGACCTCGATCCAAGACGAGTCGAGTTCAATATTATTTCTGGTACTTCAATGTCATGCCCTCATATAAGCGGATTGGCGACGTTGCTCCGTAGTGCTTACCCTAAATGGACACCAGCTGCAATTAAATCTGCTCTTATGACTAGTAGCTATAACTTGGACAATTCAGGTAAAAACATTACTGATCTTGTCGATGGTCTTGATGCAAAACCGTTTGATGTTGGTTCGGGACATGTTGACCCGAACCGAGCTCTTCATCCAGGTTTGATATATGACATCGCACCAAATGACTATGTTGCCTTTCTTTGTTCCATTGGGTATAATTCAACACAGTTATCGGTTTTCATCGACAAGAAAGTTGATTGCAAGTCAATTGGATTGTCTAGCCCGGGTGACTTGAACTACCCATCATTTTCTGTTGTTTTTGAATCCGGCAGTAGTAACAAAGTTAAGTACACCAGAACTGTGAAGAACGTCGAGAAGCTAGGATCCGCAATCTATAAACCTACCATTACAGCTCCATCGTCCGTGAAAATCAAAGTTTCACCGAAGAAGCTTGTTTTCAATGACGAAAACCGTACCTTATCTTATAAAATCACATTCACAAGTCTCATTAAGGGAAAAAAAGGTGATGTGATGAAGGAACCAGAATTGGGTTCCATCGAATGGCGTGACGGGGTTCACGTTGTGAGGAGTCCTATTGCATTTACGTGGGTTACTACTACTAAACCGTAGTCCTGTCTTTTGGGTTTAACGATCACGAATACCTGTTTCATCCGCGTAATGGTATTATTGATTATGCTTTCAATCTCTATCTATAGCTTTGTTTCTGTCCTTCGGTTATTAATCGGATTATAACGATTATAATTCTGAAGTGTTGCTATGTATGCAGTACCTAATTTCGTCAAGAAGTAACAATAACGATTAATCCGATTATAACATAACTCTATACCAATATATGGATAAATGCTTGATCATTAAACGTCAAGAAGTAACTAATTTCGCACTCCAAATGACCTAGACCATAGGTCAGCGCACTAAACTTAATGTTTATCTCTCCCTCGTGACTATGACAATGAGTGCCAGTGAAATTATCAGACGGTGTTGTGTGGTTTTTCAAAAGCAAAAGAAAATTGGGAACTACTCTAAAACCCATTTTTAAGATTTTTTTCTCACCGTCAAACCCATTGGAGTGCACACCCATTTTCTAGGTTAAAATTTTCCTCATACCCATATTTTCTAAAATTATTTCTTCACCTCTTTTTCCTCGGTTTTTTTTCGTGACTTCATTTTTCCTTCGTCTTCTCTTTTTTTAAGATTGTCTTTTTTTGCCGAGAGAACATAGTAAAATTAATCGAAAATAACCATGTTGTTTTCGTTAATTGATAAGATTTTTGGAAGAGGATTCAAAGTGATTTCAAGTTCGTATGGTATATCCTGATTTAAGTGAATTGTTTCAAAGTGAAATACCTCTCGAAGAAATAGAAGCGAAATGAAAAGAGAATATTTGATTTTCTTTCATCAGAGTAATTGAGATTCTCCTCAGGTTTTATTAATTTTTATTCTTATAAATTTTTATTTTTCATTTAGAACGATTCCATTTTTAGGTTTTAAATCTGTGATCTTATTTCAATGAGTAGAGCTGATTTAGTGGTTTTCTAGGTCTAATTCCATCTTTTTTTTCATGAAGTTATTATGATTTCGTTGTGTTTTGGTTTGGTTTTCCCAAGGTTATTGAGAATAAACCCTATTTGTTTGATATTGTAACTAAGACTTGGGGGACTAGGGTTTATGAGAAATTAAGATTAGGTTTGAACCAGGATTGATTAGAATCCAGTGGAATTTAGAATCTTTATTGATTGAAATTCGATATGTAAATAAGAATGTGAAAGAATACAAATTCAGGTCAACTAGGTTTCTGCAAATATGATTTTAATATAACGCATAATGCATCAACTTTTTGTTAGTACTGAAATCAACGAAAAAAATGAATGCATAAACTATTATGAACCTACAAAGATGAACGTGTAACTCGTTTTGCAGTCGAGCAAATACTGCATAACGCATTATATAATCACTTATTTGTTAGTATAAAATAAAAAAATTGTTGCATAATCTTTTATGCATCTGAGAAAATGGATGCATAACCTGTTATGCATCCGAAAAAATGGCTCTTTAACGTATTATGTATCAATTAATTCTTTTGTAAGCACTGAAATCCACCAAAAAATGGTTGCATAACTTGTTATGCAGTCGGAAAAATGACTGCAAAATTCATTATGCATCCTTTTGTTTTGTTGGAGTATTACTTTTTAGGCATATACATCGTCTTAGTGGTTTGCGTAACCAAATTTGTGGATGTATGAACCAGAATATGGCTTAATAAGGAGTTATGCATCCTTTTTGGTGGCTTAATAATTCGTTATACATCCGTTTTTTTGTTCGAATAATATTTTTTAAGTATATGTATCGTTTTAGTGCTTGCATAGCAAATTAACAGATGCATAAACCAAAATATGGCTACATAATATGTTGTGGATCATGTTTGTACCCAAAAATATTTCCAGGACAATACACAATCGGTTTGATGATGATGATGAAAGCTAGTTAGGGTTTTACACAAAATAAGCATAAATATGAAAGACACGAATTTAACGTGGTTCGGCAAGTTTTTCCTACATCCACGGACGAATCCCTGTAGGGAATGATATTTTATTGATATGATTGATACATTTGATTTCTGATCCCTTTTAGGGTTTGCTAGTGTATTTTCGTGTGTCATGACCTCCCCTTTAGGGTTGATATTCCCCTCTATTTATACAGTTGGATACATGGGTTAAACCCTAATTTCGAGATAAACTTCCTCTCCAAGTAACTTGGTCAGGAAGACATCTGGAATGTTCCAGAACTTTCTCTGCAGCGACTTAGTCAACAATCAATCCAGAAACTTTTAAAACCTTCCTAGCGGATTCTGGCACTCGATCAGTGGATACGGGCCAAACTGTCATGGATCAGCGGGTTTGACCAACGACCTTGACTTTGACTGGCATGATTGACTTTTTGATGTTGACAACAACTGTCGACCTTTGAATATAAACATGACTAGAGACTGGATGGCTGGAAACATAGATGGAGGCTGGATAACAGCACGATAGGCCACATGGATGAAATCTGGAAGGCAGCGTGGTTGGCAACTGCATTGGAAACTGGCTGGAAGCACGACTGGTAACTTGGTTGCAAACTGGATGGAAACACGGTTGGCAACATGGCTTCGACAATTGACCGATCGTCAACCGTGATGGTGGACCGGTCATTGATTTTGACCATTCACCAGACGTCAGACTTGGTTAGCCTGTATACTGTGTTGGTTGGCTGAATGACAGACTTGAATGAGGGCCAAATGGTGGTTCAAATAGCAATATGGCCCAATATGTGGAATTTTTACTCATGGTACAAACAGATCCTTTTGCGGCGTCTGCGTAATGTGGTATGCGTTCTTTATGATAGCTACATAATGGTTATGTACCAAGTTTTCGAATCTTTATCCTAAAAGAACAATCACCTCCGACTTTTTCGTGAAAAACTTAAATTTGATATTGGTGTTTGTGTTCGTCGCTTACATCTCTTTAAAATCTTTCCAACGGGATAAAATTTGTAAAATTCCAAGACACGGTTTTTTACATGTGTTATATTCTAATTTGCTATTGTTATACTCCTGGAAAAATAGGAAGCATGACGGGCTATGCAGAATTTTTTTTTATAATTTCCAATAATTACGGATGTCACAGAAACAGAAGAACATTTTGAGATTGACAATTAGACTAATAATTTGTTTGGATCGTAGCCTAGATTCCCCTTTTCAAAAATTCTTAACATACCGTCCTTAAATCTGTACAAAAATTGTATACTCACATCTCTTGACATGGTAGGCCCAAAGGTGGCCCTCCTACTAACCTCTAAGCGGGTAGGGCCCACCCTTATACGAGGGTCCGGTTTTTATGTTGTTTATATACGGGGCAGTATGTGTAGCATTGCCTATGTGTGCTCTTTCCCTTATTCTAGAGTGAATCATAATAGGTGTTTATTAGATTTGTGCCCGTGCTATGTAACGGGCATTTTTTTTTTCTTTTTATTAACTTTGCATGCGCGGGGTCTCGCCCCGTCCCATAACGATGTATTTTTGATTTGGTGTACGCCAGATTTCGCCCAGCCCCGTGGCGATGATTTTGTGTGGCTGGGTGAATACATCATCCTCCAATGGCTTTTGCCTCTCGGTTGAGGGTTCGAAGTACCGAAAAACCGATTGGCACGGTTTTCAAGTATTTTTATTGGAAGTGATTATCATCGGCTCAGCATATTGAAAGCATCACATGAAGGACCCCGATACAGAAGTTTTCTATATTCCAGAATCATTAGTTTAAAGAGTCACACTTATAAGTAGGGAGCATATCTAAAACCTAGTTGTGGCAGTTTTCATTCGAATATGCAGTCATTGAATTTGGTATACAGATGGTTAAAACTAACTTATTCATAGATGGGAATCGTTACTTGAGAGGTGGGGTTTGGAAGGATCAGTAAGATAGATTTCTTCAAGGAGTCACAATGGTCAGTGTTTCTGATCAAAAACATAATGCCGAGTGTTGTTTGAGGAAAGAAGATGATCTTTCATATCTCCCCACTTAATGCACATTAAGAAACAACTAGATTTGTGGCCGTGCTACGCACCGGGCATATTTTACTTCTCATAACAATTACCCCATCATGAGAAAACTGGCATGTAACCTATGATACTAACCGGTCCGATGAGAATTTTTATTGTAGGAATTACTGTTTAGTCCAATTTTTTATTACCCAGTTAATGGCTAGTCTAACTGTGAAAAACATTTACTCTAGTCTAAAAACATGTTTTTGGACTAGATTATTTACTCTCTAGTCCAAAAACTTCGTGGAGATTATAAAGTGTATTTTCTAAATACCTAAAACACCCTTCCAGGTCTAATTAGTATCAACACATGTAAATGTTACTAGTAGTATGTTACTACATACTAATAATATCAATACGGTGATACTACATATTAATATGTACTATACTAGTAGTAACAAAAATATCTTACTAATTTGTTACTAGTAAATTGGATAACTACTTTACTATACTAGTTACTACTAATATACTATACTAGTAGTAACTAGTATACTAATTTATACTAGTAGTATACTAGTTACTACTAGTAGAGTAATTACTACTAGTAGTAGTAACTAGTACTAGTAGTATACTACTACTAGTAGAGTAATTTTACTACTAGTAGGGTAATTTTAGTACTAGTAGTAACTTTACTAGCAGTATACTATATCCCAGTATACTAGTAACTAGTACTAGTAGTAACATGTAGTATCAATACATTACATACTACATATCAATATGTAGTATCAATATATAACATACTACATATCAAATATACTACATATCAATATATAACATACTACATATTGATATTTAGTATCAATATATAACATACTACATATCAAAATGTAGTATCAATACATAACATAACAGGATTGAACATAACATATTGATACTACATATTAATATGTAGTATCAATATATAATGTACTACATATTAATATGTAGTATCAATATTAATATATAATATCAATTTATAACATATTACTACTAGTATACTAGTTACTATTATACTACATATTACTACTAGTATATACTAGTTACTACTATATTACTAGTATACTATTAGTTACTACTAGTATACTACATATTACTACCAGTATACTAGTTACTATTATACTACTAGTATACTAGTTACTACACATTACTACTAGTTATTACATACTACATATGTAGTAACATATATATGTATTAATATACATAATATTATATGTTAGGGTTAGTAGAGTCATTTTACTCTTTTCAAAATTTTTTTGGACTAGCGAGTAAATATGTTTTCCCGCTGGACTAGCCATTAATCTGGGTCGGGTTTACTGGACTAAACAAGAAAGTTCTCATTTTTATTTGGTGTGACGGGCTTTTCCCTCCCCGTCGCGATGGATTACCGTTTTGATTAGAATTTTCGGTAGACCTCTCTGCTGACAACAAATTTGAGTTACTAAGATTTTAACATCGGCCACAGTTCATATGCTGAAACCCACTGTTAAAGATTAATGGTGAGCCAAGATTAATGGTGAGCCTTCGTAAGGTTGTAAGTGGGTTATCTTGTTCTCTGACTCCACTGAAGCACAAAACACTACAAATAAAAACAGGATACATGCTCTGCGTTACAACACACTGTCACCTAACGAAACATTTGTATATACCTTTCATATTTTTGGAAAATTCCAATTCCAGGGAACCTCCATACATTTGTATATACTCTCCAACATAAATCTTACTTTGGTGCCTTGGGCTCCTTTTACAACATAGGGTGGTCATATATAAATAGTAAGGTAATATTAAAAAGACAATTACGAATTAGAACACTATTAAGCTCCGCTCCATTAATGGTTTCCCACCTGCATATTTAGACACAAAAAGAATATTAAACGAATAAGCTCCAAGGATCTTCATGATCGACTAATATAAAAAAATTGCAGCATTTTCTTTTTAAAAATTTGCAGCATTTATGAGATGTAATTAATTATGGAAACCATGTTTAAACCAACATCCTACCATGTGTTTCAATGGACCCCTCGCTGTGCACAGTGAAGATCGAATGGATTCATTTGTATCCTAATGATCGACCAAGTACCTGGAATTCCTCACAAAAATGCTTGTACTTGGATTTCATGTTCACCCTTTGGGACAAATGACACAGTAATAACATTTTGATCCAGCAAGTACCCAGCAAAGCTAGCAACACCACGGTCAACGTCTAGGAACCTTGTTTGTGTCCCCCATTGAATGGCAGAATAAGTCTTTAATAACATTCTTGAAAAAGACGACTCATACTTGTCAAATGACTCGCTACAAAACTTTTAAGGAGGACTGGTTTCAAAGTTTATAAGATGAATGGCAGTACATATGTTGAAAAGCCATCCACAACCTGAAGATAATAACAAAAGAGATGAGCTTATAACATCTGACTGGTATGTATTGCAGAACCCTAACAGATACTCCTCGGGAGGGGTCAAAGGATCTTTAAAGTAATAGTATCCTAGCACCGGAAAGGTAACTCATCTCCAACAGTGGTATATATCAACAAAACATTAAAAGTAAACATATTTTCTTAAGATGAGAGGCACCGTGCTTACATCATAGTTACAACTCGCAACTCTAATTGTTAAAGACAGGGTTTGGAATTAATGCTAAACTCAAACATACACCAAGATGCATTTAAATGCATAATGCAGAATATACTGAATTTCATGAACAATCTTTAAACTACTTTGCATGTTCCATGGAAGAAGAACAACAAAGCAACCGATAACTGAACACTAATACAACCAACAAATACGATATCTTCCAAATTGAGCTGCTATCAACAAAATACTTGTGAACCAAATATAACTGCAACGTGATCTTTCAATTAACTACGATTTTTACATGCAAGAGACCACCAAAATTATCACTTATTGTAGGATTATCTATCCTTCACCTCCTTACTGTCAGAACTCTAGATAATTCTGAACTTAAAAGGTTGTAAGTTTAAACCACTAATGTTAGATATGTTCTAATATTTATAGTAATATCATATTTACTTAGATTCAACAGGAGAAGTTTCCTATGCAAAAAAATACTGAAGCCTACAGGACGGACACTGAAAAGCTAGACGTTTTACCCCATCAACAATGTTATTCTATAGAAAAAAAGCTGAGGTACCTTCCCCGTCGAAAGTATTAACGCCAAAGACTTTCTTCACCCTCCCCGCATGTGTGCACCCAGTTCCCCAAATTGATCATGAGCTTCTATAGTGTCTTCAGAGAGACGAACATGGTCGAGCTTCTGCTTAAGGACCTCAATTGCACTGACTACACATTTCAGTCCTAGCCATAGCACCGAGCTTTATACTCTCTTCTACTGCTCTACGCAACCATCTCTGGCAGCAACAACAATCACAAATCACCAACATCAATTCCTTGTTCTCTACTGCATTCACCATTAGTCACAATCCCCTGTAAACTTAACTTCTAGCCTTAAACCACCAGAAAAGCTTCAATCAGTCTCTCCTAGCATCTCCATTCAAGACTGCAATACCACCTACAAACCAACTCAATTTCAACTTCCAACACCTTGAACTCAATACAGTTCCTTTAAGCAGCAAACAACCCATCTCCATCTTAGGTTCAAGACCGAATTCACAACCTCAAAACCACCTGCAATGTATCACTTTCATAAACTGCAAAAGACACAGCTCAAACCTTCAATCTGTTGGTTGTAACTTCCACTTTCAGCTGCATCTTCGAGAAGCTTTCCAGCATCTGTAGATTCAACCGTAAAAATAAAGCTATCTTCTCTCGCTGTAATTTCCACAAGCCCTGGATTTCCCATAGCTTCTGCCTTTTTGATCACCTCATCATCGTATGTGTACGCTTGAGTGTCATACACTTTGAGCAACGCATTGTAGTTATTCTGCATTGTGAGAACAATTATAGCTCTACACACGTTGCTCCAAAAGTTGCCTTAGCGAAACACATATTTTGAACTCAACATGTAACTTTAAGAACTTTCAAATTCCTTCGCTCATCATGTAAAAATATGAACTCGTAAAAGTATCTACAAAAATCAAATAAAATACTATAAAAATAATAAAAAAAAAGTCGAAACCTGAGAAAAAAAGATTGATTTTACCTGGAATCATATACCCGAACATCTCCTTTTGTAATTGTGTCTTTATGCCATATTACAAATGCTTCTCGGTCAATTGAAAAACTCCTCTCCTACAAAACCAAAACCAAAAGACAGCAAGATGATTAAAAGATAAGTAACCTAAATCAAAATAAAAAAGAGAAAAGAAATAAATCCTAAATCACGTACAAATTCAACCTTCATGTCTGTTTTATTCTTCAGCAATTAATCAACAGCAAATCCATAACCTATGACTATTAAAAAACCTCTAGCACATCCATATCTTGTGGTACAGTAAAAGCAAGAGACAGTGTACTTCTACAATTAAGAATAAATACAATTTTTTTATTTGAAACGATTTCTTGTTTTGGTGTCAACGATTTCCTTTTTTAACAGGATTTGGTTTTTAAGAGTTTCACCTATATTAAGAATTCACGTTTCTTTTTTTTTAAATTTATTTAACGTGGAAGTGAGTTTTATCCATCCTTACTAAAGTACAGTTAAGTATAGGTGTAAATACGGTGTAACTAAATAATTCAAGCTTAAATCCTAACCTAAGTATTGTTTACCTACTTTTTTTTAACACCGTTACTAACGGACCGTTAAGTATATTAATATATCCAAATTATAACTAAATTCTAATTATTACAACCAATAAAGTTATGCCAAGTGTCCTCACCATAGCTTCTGCATTAGAAAAGGCCTTTCTAGACCAATAGGAAGCGAGGGTTTCATCACCATTTAATGTGAGAGCTTTATTTGTCTAGGCCTTTAAGGGGGAAGATAGGCATTAAAAAGAAAAACCGGCTTAAAATTAACAATGGGCATTAATGAATCATGGATTCCTGGTCACTGTTGTTCGTGAATCATTGTTAAACCATCTGACAGAAAAACAAAACAAAAAAAAAAACATGCAGCGTACGTCAACAAAATGTGAAGATAATTACGGGAATATTACGACTTGCATACACATATATTATATATATATATGTAAAGAAAGGCCAATTCCTTTTTTGACACGGACTCCTGATTTCAACCGATTCCTTTTTTTTGGTGTGTCAACGATTTCTTTTTTTAACATGAATTCCTTTTTAAGAGTTTCACGTTTTAAGAATTTCTTTTTTTTTCTTTTCTTTTATTTATTTAACGGTTTGGATGCGAGTTTTGTCCACCCTTACTAAAGTATAGTTAAGTATAGGTGTAAACACGGTGTAAATAAATAATTCAAGTTTAAATTCTAGCATAAGTATTGTTTACCTACTTCTTTTTCAATACCGTTACAAACGGACTGTTAAGTATTTGATATATCCAAATTGTAACCAAATTTTAATTATTACAACCAATAGAGTTATGCGAAGTGTCCTCACCATATCTTCTGCATTAGAAAAGGCCTTTCTATGCCAATAGGAAGTGAGGGTTTCATCACCATTCAATGTGAGAGTTTTATTTGTCAAGGCCTTTAAGGGGGAAGATGTATTTGTTTGGTGATTAATTCTGTAGTGCTTATTCTAGAGTAAATCATTAGAGGGGTTTATGTATTTGATTGGTGATTACTTTTGGAAAAACGTTATGCTAAAGCAAGGAAGCAAATACACATGATCAGCTCAGATTTAGGAGCCAGTTCAATTTTTTTCGTAAATTTTAGATTTAATGCTTTATTTTTTAATTAGTAGGTTTCAAATAAAAAATGCTTATAATATTTCAATTTTTGTAATAAAAATGCCGTTATGAACACTTGGACAAGGGAGAGTTTTGAAAGGCCATATTACAAGGACTTTACATCCATAATTGTATCATCTATGTGTAGAGGTGTAAAACGTACCGGCCCGGCACAATCCGTCACACGAAATCGCATGCTTCACGTGCCATGCGTCATGTTGTGCTTTACTAGTCAAACGCTAGGCACAGTACAGCCCACGGGCACATCACACGAATAAACGTGTTGTGCCGTGCTGGCACACGTATTATAAACAATTTGAAATCACTTAATGGTATAAATTAAGTCAGACATTATCACGAGAATCTAAATAGACAACATATCATTTGAGATTATTTCAGAAATTATTTCAAATAAAATTAACGAGTTTATCCAATAAAAAGAAATATCCCATCAAATATAAAATTGGATCATTGTCATGTAAATTAATGTTCTAATCAAACATAGGTAACGACATTATAACAACGATATTGAAATGTATTTTCCAAATATTTAGGTATTATGTGTGTTGTTATAAAAATAAGACAGCATAAAATGTCAAAAACTAGTTAGAATAGTGACTCTTTTGTAAAATGTACACAAAATGTGATATATTATGTTTTGTAATATGGTATACTTGTGCATGCTATGACGTCCTTTCTTGACGTGCTGGTCTGGGCTGGGCCACATGCTTATCCGTGTCGCTTGTTGTGATGTGCTACTATGCCGATTAGGCTAACCCAACACAGCCCACGAAACTAACATGTTGGGCCGTGCTGTGCTAAATCACGTGTTGGGCTGGGCTCAGATTTTAACGTGTTGGGATGGGCTGGGCTCGTGATGGCACATCCCAAATTACACCTCTAACTATGTGACAACTTTGGATTCACATGTTTATATGAACCAGGACCCCAATTCTAATATATGTTTCAAATCCTCTTTTCGAAAAGAAAAAAAAAATCTTTGAGAAAAACGAAGAGTCTCTCCTGAGAGAATATTTTTTTTTGGAGAGTCACAACTCTCCATGGAGAATTTCTTCGTGAAGAGATGCGACTCTCCATGAAACAATAATATATTTTTTTTTTCAAATTCAAATTAAAAGGGACGCAACCCTCCATCATTTGCTTCATCTAAGTACCCATTAAAGACTTTCATAGTAGGCTAGTAGCATAGTCAGTGACTAGATACCCAGTCCATGCTACTCATGGAGAGCAGGAATAGTTATCACTGAACCAATTATGAGAGTTTTAATTTCTTTAGAAAACAAAATAAAGTATTGTAGTTTGTATATGAACATGTCATTCATCCAAGTATCTTATGCATTATATGGAAACTAGTTAGGGGTAGTTGTGTTACATATGAGAACTTAAAAGTAGAAATTTCAAGCTTGCTTCTAGATGTGTGTTGTGTGAAAATTCAGAAGAATATCTAGACCAGATATTGTGGCAATGTGAAAAAAACATGAAAATCTGGACGTGGATTGGTAGAAATTTTATTTTGTGAATCCATCATCATTTGAGAAAATTATTCATTTTGATGAGCACAAGAGTCTTGCAGTGAAAGAAATATGGAGGAATGTTCCATTTATAATCATGAAAGAATTGTGGTTCATGAGAAACAATTGTGTTTTTGAGGAAGGTACATATAATGAAGGCATACTCAAAACAGAATATTGAAGCTCACTTTTGAATGTGATGTGAGAATAAAAGTTTCTAAAAGTACAGGCAAGTTAAAAATGTCAGAGTAGTAGAATTATTCTTTCAACAACCAATATAGATAATCAATTTCTCTTGTCTTGTGATGGAGCTTCAAAAGAAAATCCAGGATATGGTTTCATAGGAAGGGACGGTGGAGGGGGTTACCTTATAGCTGTAGCAGGGGGATTAAGTATTGCTACAAACTATTTTATAGAAGCGATGGTTGTACTAAATGCAGGGGAATGAGCATTGATAAACATCTTTACTTCTTTGACTTTTAGATCAGATTGAAAGGCTGTGGTAAGTGCTTATTAGGTCTAATCAGATACCTTGGTATGTAATCACAAGATGGTCACAGTCTTATTTTTGATACTAGGCTAGAGTTTTTGGAGGTGATTGAAACTGTTGGTCAGCCTTACTTCAGAATAATTTTAAAATGATCATATCATAGATGCCTAAAAATATAAAGGCCGGGTGTTTTTTGTTTTTGGGTTTTGGCTACCCATTGGTTTTTTGTATGACTTTTGATGTTCTTTGGTTTTAATAAAAATTTATTGTCATCGAATAAAAAAACTTGGCTAGTTCAGGGCCTATAGTAAAACATCGATAAACTAATAGCGTTGGGACCAAAAAAATTATTATTTTAACGAAGTTATTAATATGTCGAGTTAAAGTTTAGGTTATCCAAGCATTTTTGAGACCAGAGAATTTTACTATTTTAGCGAAGTAATTAATTTATCGAGGATTGATTTATCGAAGTTCTACTGTAGGTGAGTTATTTGGGGCCTATCACTACGTCACAAAATAAGACATTTTGAAGAAAAATGTAAAACCCCTTAGCCAATTATTTTTTAATGGCTAATTTACTCCTGATTAATTAGTGTTAATTCGGATAATTAGTAGGTATTTAATCAAGTTAACCTTGAAATCAACTGACGTTAATTTGTATAAAAACATGAAAAAAAATTATTTGACAAAAATCTACTCAGAATCGGTGGATATTTATGCACACGTAGACCGATTATGGGTTGATGTTTTCATTCACAATAAACACCAAGAATCGGTACATATTACTTACTACTAGCCCGATTATAAAAATCGGTGACCACGATACACGCGCTCATGTAATCCGATTCTGGGTTATTAAGTACACAAGCAAGTTAGGCATTTTCTTCACTAAGAATCGATTAATGTAGACATTTACATGAACCGGTTCTAGAAGAAAAAAAAACAAAACATCATGAAAATTAGGTATAAAACACAATTCAAATTCATACTAGGGTTAAGAGTGAATATGAAATCATACTAATTCTCAAATTGAGTATGAATCATACTCTATCTGAAAATAGGTAGCAGTCATACACGTTTTCGGTTCGAGTATAAATCATATTGATTTTCAATATACTCGTCTTTAATTTGGGTATAAAATTTTCATAAAATTTTCTTTCTCATTCAACCATGCTTCACCGGCTGTAGCTTAAAAAATAAACTAAAAAAAAGTGGATATTTTCTTTCTCGGTCGATTTCCCACATCGACCAATTTTGGTTAGATGTTCGTCAACTTGATAACACATACAGAATAAATCAGTTGACGTGGTTACATACATCGACCGATTTTCACAGAGATCGGTAAATGTGGATATGAACGTCGACTGATTATGGTTAAACACAATAACTCGAGATTGTTTGCGATGTCAATCCTGAACGAAGAAATCAATCACAAAAATAATTAAGAATAATGGGTTGCAATTGACGATGTTTACTTTGATTTTTAAAGCATAAGAAAAGATGAATCATGGAATTTCCTATCACTGCACCATTTTTTCCGATTAGCAACAAAATTTTGCAACAACTCTTATGCAGTTGCGAATTCGCAACTGCTCAAAATTTCGCAATTGCTGGATGCTGTTGCAAAATTTGTAATTGCAGAAAGCAGTTGCGAATTTTTTTAGCGGTGTTGCAATTTGCAACGGCTGACCATAACACATGTGTGTCCTTCTTGTGTGCAAGGTAACTCCAACACTATACGCGTGCGAATCGGCTGCGTGGGGTGGGAACACTATTCTTATTTTTTAGCCCAACTATGTAAAATCGTTTTACATAAGAAAGATTATTCCACCCTTTTTCCTTGTCATATATCCAAAAATTCAACCCTACCCTATCTTCTTCTTTATCTACCAGGACCAGCGCCTCCATCTCTCTCATTTCGTCTCCTCTCTATTCTCTTCATAAATACAAACGAAATCGAAGATCCATCGAAAAAATCAATCAATAATATGAGCTCTTCTATATTCTCTTCATCAACACCAGCTGAAAACGAAGATTCGTCAGCTTTTCTCGATGCTCATCATCAACAAAATCCATCGGCAGATCAGTTCTTGAGGATTTGTTGTAAATCGATGAAGAACAGTCAATGAGGAGCACCAACAATATTCGAGAGTAATTTTGTGTTGTCTAAAGCAATTAGTAATTGTACCGAAACTCGAGATTATACCTTTTCGTTGGTATGTTGTTGGTATGGGAAACCCTAATTTTGTTTTTGCTTTGATTGATGCTGGTGTGAATTTTAGGGATTTATCAAATGGGAATTTTTGTTGTTTGAAATTGATGGTTCAATTGATTGTTCGTTGCAGCTGTTAATTCCAGAAATTTGTATGAATGGGTGTGTATACTTAGCTCAGTAATGGATTTACTTATAATGGTATAGAAGTTGATTAATCTAAACACCAAACCTGCAGTTTGAGGTATATAGAAATAACAATTCATGAACTAGGTATATTTCAGTTTCGTTATACTACAATTTTTGATGAACACATATTTTGTTTGCTTGCTTATAGTGTTTTTGTCATTGAATGGGACACACCAACAGATTTGAATAACAAGTTCCACTTCTGGGCTTACCAAAAACAAAAAATCTTCATATATTTTAAGCTATGAGGTGGTTCAATACATGATAGGATTTATTTTATAATAATATTGAGTATCGATCATACCCCTATTACACTTGAGGTCAGTTTATTTGGCTTCGGCACAGGCTCTTGCTTGTAGATTTTTTTATGTTCATGGAGATGTGCGTGAGAAATACTGGAAATCCTCAGTTTGTAGAACCTGTTCACCTTCTCTATGAAGGCATATCACGTTTCCTGCTGGTGCTTCCTCATGATTTTCCATAGTTACAAACCTCATGATTTTCCAGAGTTCCTTTGTAATTATCATTTCAGCTTCTGCAATTTCATCCTATCGAGCTGCTTCTTGTAATGTGCATCATTGATGGGGGTCGAATGCAAAAGAGTTTCTATCAAAGGAGAGATTGATTGTGATAATGACATGAGCTGACATGAGCATTGAAATGGACTATGATGTGCAGTATTGAGATAGACTGTGATAGTGACATGAGCGAGGGTCTGAGGCTTGTACTGAAAATTTGAAAAATCTAATTGGCATTCACATTTGAAAGTCAATATTATCAGATTGCTGTGATTTGAATATTTTTTTTCTTTATCGGAAGCATCTTCCTCTTAGTTATGATAGGCGGTTTATGGTGTTAAATTATGATTTTAATGGTGTCTTTGAACATGTCACGGCAAAGTGGCGTCCAGAAGCTGCACAAATGCCTGTCCTGGAGGCTGACTTTTCTCGATGAAACCAGTATACGGGTAAATTCTAAATTTGTATTGGCAACAGGGGGTATATCTACCTCTTGGGGAGTGAAAGCTGGTATGGAGATGCAAGCAAAAGCGAAACGTAAAAAGCGAGCTTAATTTCTTAAGTCAGAATTCGAAAACTTCTATTGCTAAATCATTTCAGTTACTTGGTTTATTAATATTCAATTTGTAACTATTGTTCATGAAAGTATATAATTCAGGTAGTTGCATATCTAAAACTGTAGTTACATGTTGTGGATGATTGATAACATGTTTTTGGAACTCGACAGGGAAGAAACATGCCGATATCAATACAGCGGATGCAAAGAAAAGCTCAGAGATGTTTGCTGCCAAAGGAATCAAAGAAAAAGTGCTCACAGAGGCAGAAAAAAACAAATCAAGAGTGGTAATGGAGGTTGAAGGTATGTTTTTACAAAGAATATCTACCTTCCTTATTTTTTTCTTGGGGTACAATTAGTGGTATTGGTTATCGCTTGCGCCAAAATCAAATCAAATCTTTCACGGGTAATCATAGAAATGTTAAGAAAATTGTATATTTATTTAGTAAATATAATTACAGTACACTAACAATGACAATTATCAAAGTGCAGGTAACCTGGAACTGGAAACAACAAATGAAACCAAGATATATCTCAATCTGATGAGTATCGTGCATGTAGTTTACCTGTATAGAGAAGAAGTAACAGTTTTAGCAGTCAACTTACCTTGTGGTTGTATATAATTAGAATTTTTTGTTGTGAATCTTGTGATCCTTCCTAAGTTATCAGTATAATTGTGGATAAGAATCAAGCTTTCTATACCTTCATAATCACTGCTCCATTTGATACCTTGTGTGTTCTTTTGTTCTGCATATGAAAGTGGGAGATGCTCTAAGTTCTGCTATAAGGAAGCAGTGATGGATTGCTTATATGCAAAATGTGGGTGTTATTTTTTCATTCCGTGTTTTTGAATGTTAGTTTGTGATCTTTATTGTCTCTGATTAGTTTGATATGCTTGATTTAACTCATTTGTTGTTTTATTCCTTTACTTTTGCTGACAAGGCATTGCTTGTGTCATGGCAGAGCTGGAGAAGTTATGCCAGAACTGAAGAACTGAGTTGCTTTGAGGTTAGATATTTATTTGAGAAGTTTCATTGTTGTCAAATCAGCTAGCATGCTTTATTCTTAACTCTGGGGATTGTTCTTAAGCTAAACTGTGTAACATGTCATTTATCGTCTGATAGTAGTGCAAAGCATCCTTGATTTGAGAGACTGCCATGTACTCACCAAGGAACTTATGCTGATGATTCTATGGTTAATATATAGCTTTTTCACTATTGTTACTAATACTTCAAATACTTCCTCTATTTTTTAACTTGTAATAAAGATGAATTACTATCTGTACTTTCATTTTGCAAGAAGGTGGTATAGCCTCATTTAGCACGTTTTTTTATTGTCATGTTTTTCACCCCTCTGTGTACTGTTGACTTACAATCTTGTTTGTTTCAATTTCTAAAGGTTCTAAAGAATAACTCTAATGGTGCCGAAACTGGTTCGTTACTGCATTTGATGAAGGAAGCAACTTCGGATGCACAACTTAGAGTTCTCGAGTCTCTCTGGATCCACACCCTTGATAAAGGTGATCTTGTCTTGACTCCATCCTTGAAATTTTTGATATGGGTTTCGGATCTTTTAATGTTGTGTTCCGTTTAGCTAGAGTTCTTCTCATTACTTAAGTGTATCTTTCACAGAACTTACGTTTGTTCAAGTATGAGATCTGAAGTTCAAGTAGTTTTTTTTCAATTGCCTTTAATTATGAAGTTCATCTAGCTTTCGTCTTGGTTTTGATGCTAGATGAAACAATTATATAGTTGGCACGATATGGCCAGAAGGAGATGAAAGCTTGGCTTCCATTCCATGAGGCTTCAAGACAAGTAGTGGGGAGTGAATCTAAGATTGCTCAAGTATTTTTGGAGGTGCGTTGTGGTGATGATACGATAACAAGTGAGAGTAAGGAAGATTTTGCAATGTTTAATTTAGAAATCATGAAAGTAACCTAAAACATAGAAATCTATATAGTTGAACTTATACAGTGTTTGAATAATTGAAGTATCCATGCTTTGATATGTTGCATAGTTTTAGTTTTACCAAAGTATATGTGAAGTTTTGTTTATATGCTTTCAGTATTTTGGCCTGAATTCTGGCCTGAAAATATATTGCAGGAAACTGTCGACCTAGTCAACAAGAGATTAGCTTGACTTTTTTTTCTATTGCAAAAACTTTAGCAACGGTTGGAAACTGTTACTAAATTTAGAACCAGAATACTAAAACCGGGTCAGGCCAATGGGCCGTTCTAAATTTTTTTGGTTCCAAATTTCGCAACTACTTTATAGCTGTTGCTAATTTTCAACTTCGCAACTGCTTCAAGCTGTTGCCGAAACAGTTGCAAAGCCGAAAAACACTTGGGTGAACCTAAAACCGTTGCCGAAAAATTTCGCAAAGGAAAACGATCTATTGCAAAAGATATGCAACGCCACCATTAGCAACGACTTCTGCCGTTGCAAGTCCCTTTTGCAACAGCATCCATCTGTTGCTATTCCGGAGAAATGGTGTAGTGCATAAATCGATCGATGTTGTTAGAGTCGATTGATGAATTAAATGTGAGGGACACGTGAATCATTTTCAAAATGACAAAGAAAGATAATATCGGTTTCAAAATGACAAGGTAAGATAAAACCGGTTTCAAAATTAAAAAAGGAATAAAAATAATATCGGTTGCAAAATAGGAAAGATAAAATCGGTTTCAAAATGAAAAACGGAATCATCAACAACAGGGTTCGATCCTGCGCGGGCGAAGCCCAACAGATTTCAAGTCTGTCTCCTTAACCACTCGGACATATTGACCCCTGTTGATTACCAACAAAATTAATGTATTTGAAAGACGACCTAATGGAACACTAAGGGTTAGGCGATGAGGATTTGCATATCGGTTGATTTTGATAATTTTAGAATCTCGAGTTGCCATTTTCTAAGAAGCAACTAGGTTTGCCTCAACTAGGCGGTGTTCAGATGTCATCAGGATGATTATGCGTGGGAGGCATACATCTCCATGCCCCACAATTGTGTCTGTGTACACGACTTCACGTTTGTACTTTCCTTTCGACACAGACAAGTCTATATGCGTGGGAGTTTAACCCTGTTGGGCTGTTTTTCTTTTATTTACCTTGCTCTTTTTAGTTACCTTGCCACAATTATCTTCTCATTCCCTTGATCACCAATCAAAATAGCAGCTTGCACTGCAGCATCATAAACCACAGCCTCATCAGGGTAGAGGAGACACTTGCTCGGTTCCTTCTCATTTTAAGAATTCACGCAGAAGAGATTCAACCTTTGGAATTCCGGTGGGCCCACCAATGAGGACGATGTCATGAATCCCGCTCTTGTCCATCTCGGCATCCCTGAAGCATTTGAGTATGAATTCGTGCACACTCCTTAACGAGTGGATGTTTCACATTTTAATCTCTACCCTTGATTTCATTTAGGGAGTTATGTAACGAGGGTCGTGATTCTAAACATGAAGGGTAATGGTCATCCGTTAAATAATCAACAAATCAGAAGAATATGTGAAATATACATTCGTTAGAGGAGTGTGAACAAATTTGGACTCGAAGCATTTCTCAAGAGATTCGATAGATCCCTTGAAAAAATCCGTGTTCAATTCACGTAAAAGAATTCGGAGCGAGTAATGGGCAAACAAAGCCCTTCATGCCAAAGAATCCTTGTCTATACTTGTCTTAGTTCTTGTCCATCTCGGCATCCCTCGAGTATTTCTCAACAGATTCCATACATTTTCTTGAACAAATTCATGTTCAATTCTCGGCAAAGAATTGGGAGCGAGAAATGGGAAAACAGAGTCCTTCATGCCAAAGTATCCTCGTCTATGCTTATCTTAGACTTCGTTGAAAATTAGAGCATAACCGAAATGAGAACTTAGTTTCGTGGGCTTAAAGATGGGCCACCGGGAAAGACCAGTTTTATGTGGATAATTGCCGTAATCCTAAAATTAGTGTATTTGGAAATTAAATAGTCCCACATCAACTAAATCAACTAGATAGATTACGAATATAATGATATTTTTGTGCAACTAACATCGCCAATTGGCTTTGAGTTGGATGCTCACAAAAATAATCTTACATAGGCTCTCAGCAAATGCTTGCCTCGATCGTAACGGATCATTTGTTCTTTAATTTAAATTAATTTAGGTATTGCTGAAGAATTGGTTGTCTGAAGAATTGTTTAGCTAGCAAGGACATTAGTAGTGCTTTGATAGTTTTATTTTTCATAGAGATAGATTAAGTATTGTTATTCAAAGAGGTGTTGGTGCCTAGCTTGTTGCTAGGTTGCCCACCAATAGTAGTCAGTTGTTCTTTAAAAAAAATGCCTCTCCACTCATAGCCAATTGGTTTTTGTTTTAAGAAACAACCACCGTTCTTTTTTATATATTAAAAAAAAATGTCTTTCCACTCATACCCAATTGGTTTTTGTTTCCGAAACGATTACCACGTTTAGTATATGGTTCAATTTAAGAAAAAATCACCGGTCTCTATATAACCCAGAGTCTATAACATAATGGGATATCCAGAACATGACATCCATAGTTTATGTAGTTCATCGTTAACGCGGGTCTGGTTGAAGAAATAGAGTATTGAAGACTAGCATTAAAGATGTCATCTTTAAGCAAAGAAATAGAGTATTGAAAACAAAACTATTGTATATAAACATTTGTACACAATATGATGAACCACTTGATAAGATCATCTGGCCATATACAAATCGAGATCCTACACAACCGCATCAGGATATAAATGCCTCAACCGAAAAAGCAATCAGATGGACCAGAACCAATTACCAACCACCAACTTTATTTGGCCGCTATCTTGCTCACAAAAATAGAAGGATGTTTTTGAGGCATACTCAAATTTTGAACCGAACCTATGTTTTTTCCTAGGTTCGACTGATAAATTAAGGTTCGGCAGATAACTTTCAGCTGAACTTAGAAAAATATTTGCCTCAAAACATTTGAATATGCCTCAAAATAGGTTTCCAAAAATATATATTTTTTTGAAAACAATGAATGAAGGTTTACCAACATTCAAAATTCTTAATAGGATCAACCTTACCAGTTCAAATATATGCCCAATCTGCAACTCAGCTCCGGAAATGGCTATCCATATTTTTTTTTCAATACTAACTTTCAAGGGAAATTTGGAACATATATCTCAAATACTACAATCCAAAGGACCAACTCACATCCTCACCTCTTTCTTCTTCATTTTATGTTCGTGAAGGATAGCCATGAACGAATTTATGTATAGAAAAAACCATTAACATCTAACAAATATTATTCAAATAGCGATCCGGCTAAGCCAAGAAATTACTTGGGAAGGTGAAGCTTACTATATGTACCATCATTGCCAAACCCAAACCACATAATTAGAACGAAAACAGTAACAATAGTAGTTTGGAAACCTCTGAAGCTGGATTGAGTGAACATTAACAGATGTAGGATCAGAATCTCGCAGCAATAATGCCTCAGCAAAATTATCAACAACACAACACAACACAACATCGTCGCAGAATAATTTTAGAAGTGACATAATAAACGACGTCAGCTAAAATCATGAGAAGAATGTAATGGTTCTGCGAAAATTAGAGAGTTTGCGAGATTAACATTTGTAAGGTTGCGAGAATGTCGCAAGCCATATCCGAAAATAAAGGACAGATTAGCTGTCATCCACTATGTATTTCCCTATAAAAAGTCGTTCAGTTGTAAAGGAGAGGAGGGAGGTCTTTTTTGAGTAAGAAACAAGTAAATAGGAGAGAGAAAAAATCTAGAGTAGTGGTTATTCTTGATTCCTTTATCTTTTCTTGTAAGATTGTTCAAAGATTCATCAATAAAATTAAGATTGTTAATCTAAAAATGAGTTGAGTGTTAATGAAATCACATGAGGGGTGTAGTGTAGGATTTCCTGCAACTACATAATGGCGCTAGAAACAGGGAACATTGAAGATTATTTTAGAAAAAAATGAAGATTAATATTGAGATTTGTGAAGATTTGGAGTAATTGATTAAGAATTTTACATAATTTCTTGCAATTCGTTAACATTGAAGAAATGGCTAGAAGAAGAAATACATCAGAACAACCAGCTGCTGTTAGAAGAAGCAAGAGAATTGCTGGAAGGGAAAGAAGTGAAATGGGAGAATCTACTAGAATGAGAAGTAATAGAGAAAATCAAATTCAACCACCAGTTCAACAAACACTAGTACAAGGGAGGAATACATATTACGATAGGGTGAGTATACACACTTGGTAATCAAATTCAGCAGAAGAAGTAGAAGAAGAGCAACAAACCAGAAACCATAGACAGGTAGAGAGAAATCAAGAAGCCGATGAAGGAATAATTCATGGAGATTAGGAAATTGGAGCGTTAGAAATGTTGAGACGAAGAATACACGAAGAGAGAAGAGTTGAGGCAGGAGAACGTGCGAATTTAACAAGACAAAATCATGAATTGAGGATGGAAAATATGAGACTACAGAGTAGAAGATCGAGAAGTATTACAAAATCATACTCAAGATCGACTATCAGAGAAATGAGGCGAAACTCACCCACAATTAATGTTGGAAACAGTATTCAAGAAAAAATATCAAATCCTAATGAAGAATATCGCGAAAATAGAGAAAGAACTGATGATCGTTACGTTCCACAAAATGAACTTTTGATAATAGGCAAAATGGTAGAAATCAAGAGAATGGACAACGTCAGGAACGAAATGACCAAGATGGCGAAGGAAACCGAGAGGAAGGAATGAGAATTTTACATGAAAGAGAAACTCAAAGAAATCATCAGACGATTGAAGAAGAAATTGAAAGACATTATGCTGAACAAGCACGTTTAATTTGCGAACGTGAAAGATTGAGAGCGGAAATGGAAGAATAATAGCTTCAGGAGACAATTCGCCAGAACAATCACGACAATCGAGAAAGAAGGCGTACACAAAACCGGAATAACGGTAATATCAATGAAGAGTATGATAGAATACAGAGGATGGCTGAAAGACAGCGAATGGAATTAATAAGAAATGAACAAAATCATGAAGGGGAAAATGAGAGACATAATCATATGTGAATTCAAGATAGATATGAAGAAGAGACTCGCAGAAGAAGACGAGATGAGGATAATGAAGAAGAAATGCAAAATTTCGCGAGAGAAGAAATACATGAACGCAGAAGAAGAGAGGCGAAATTAAAAAGACAAATGGATCAAAATTCAGGTGTAAATAAACAAAATTTGAAAGAGTTAGAAGAAATGAGAGGAATGCTAAATAATAGAGGAGAAGTAGGCAGAAGACAATTGGATGAAGCTATAGAAGAAGCTGCGAAAACTCCATTTACAAGGGAAGTACAATTAGGAGGAATACCACCGAAATGCAATTTTCCCGCATTAACCATCATTTTTGATGGAACAACTTGTGCAATTCAACACATTAAAGCCTACGTGAGGTGCATGTTGCAATGGGAAAATCATGATGCTGTATTATGCAAGTATTTCGCATCCAGCTTAACAGGGGAGGCGTTAAAATGGTTCGAAGGTCTACCAAAGAATACAATAACATCCTTCAATCATTTGCGACTACATTCCTGGGGGCATATATAAGTAATAATTCTACGCGACCTGGTATTGAAGACGTGTTTGGATTAAAACAAAGGATTGGTGAAAGTTTGAAGCACCTAACTAAAATATGGAGGACTATGTGTAGCGAAATGGCTGTCCGTGTAGATGAGAGATATCTTATATTATCATTTATCAATGTTATGTTTGCAACCAACCTATTGTATGTCCAAATTTTTCAGAGTCAAGAATACGATCACAATGACTGAATTGCGAGAACTTCAAGAAAAATATATTGCTCTAGAGGAAAGGCAAAATGAAATGGAATCATACCCAGTTGCGAACACCAGTTCACAAACAGCGAATGCAAGCTTATTACCCAAGCTAATAAACACAGTAGCGAATGCAAGCTTATTACCCAAGCTAATAAACACAGTAGCGAATACTTTGAAGTACAACAAGAGAAGGTGACAAGTAACAATCAACAGAAACTGGTGGCTATGGGAAGCCGAGATCAAGAGGAGTATGAAGGAGAAAGAAATTTCTACAATCGTGGTGGAAATAACAAGATTCAAAGACTCGATCAACCACAAGAAACTTATGGAGGTCAAAGACAAAACTATAATAGAGGACAAGGAGGTCACAAGGTAGTATGGGTAGAAATCAAGATGCCACCTCTAAATGCAAGTGTGGAGAAAATATGGGAAACTATAATTTTGATGCAGAATATACCAACACCATGGAACATGGGAACGGAACCACCTCCAAACCACATAAGTCATGAGTTTTGTTCTTATCATCATTTTCATGGACATACAACAAATGATTGCAGAAATGTAAAAAGGATTATTCTGATAATGATAGATCAAGGAAAACTAAACCACTTTTTGGTAGGGCACCCACAATCTCAACCATTGCCACCACCACCAGAGAATCACAAAGTAAACACGATGAAAAGAAGGAAACATTCTTCATAGAAGTTGGTGCAAAAGCAAAGAATCTATTCTGTCACTCTATCGTACATTCATACAAGACAATTGAAGATTTTCATGACAATGTTTTAAGTAGAGTGTTCGCAAGAGATAATGATGGAAGAGAAGTTATGAATATTGCGAAAATCTCACCACTAGAGGAATGGCAGAAATAGATCATTTCTTTTACCGCAGAAGAAATCCCCGAAGGTGAAGAAGTACATGATAATCCATTGGTAGTAAAATTAGAAATTAATCCAAAACCGAAAGAAAATGAGGATGATGAAGCTGAAGATTCATGGGAAATTAATAGAATTCTAATCGATATTGGAAGCTCTGTGAACATCTTATTTTATCATACTTATAAAACTATGGGAGGAAGAGATGATGATCTTATACCACCAACATATAAGATACATGGTTTTAATGGTACTGCTAACAAGCCTAAAGGGGAGGTTATTATGGAAATTCCATTGAAGGGAATATCTTCTGAAATCCTATTCAGTGTCGTTGATGTAGAATCACCCTACAATGCATTAATTGGTCGACCTTGGCTACATGGGATTCTAGGCGTAGCTTCAACTTTCCACCAGTGTATCAAATTCCCTCACCCCAGCGGTGTAGGAATCATAAAGGGAGATTGGGTTGAAGGAAAGAGGTGTTATGAAACTGAGATAGAATCTTGCGAAGGAAGAGCAAACAAGAGGGAAAATTGGCGACACAAAATCAAACAGACACAAAGAAGTGAGAGGTTGATGGTGGATGCAATCGAAAGAAAAGAAGAAGAGAAGTTGCGAAACTAATGCTAGCTCAGAATAAAAATGATGAACATACCACTACCAAGGAAGCAGTAGCAGAAAATAATAAAGAATCAGAGGATGGAAAAGGTAATAAAAACAAGAAACGTATGAATGATTAGTTTGTTGCGACACTCTCGCAATAGGTAAAATTCTCAAATATACATTTTATTGAATGACAAAATTGAGATTGCGAAATGCAAATATGATATGATGACGTGCGAGAATCTTGCAGAGATAATGAATTTTACAGAAGACAATCAGAGAATAATGATAAAAGAGAAAGGGGTGAACCTTTATGGCGTACACCCTAGTTCGCGAATACAATTTCACAAGAGGCAAATGTAAGACCTAAAGTATGTCATATAAGGGGGTACCTGTTGCATGGCTCAGGGAAAGGCTACACCGCCACCGGAACCTGAGTCATGGAGATTTGGGGTCAATAAAGCCCATCCAGGAGAGGCACCTTGGATTCTCATCTTAAGCATATGATTTAGGTTGGAAGACTAAGGTAATAAAGACTCTACCAAGGAGTGCAGAATCTTACCAAGGCGTCGAGGTACACGGTTGAGTCAAGAGTGCCAGGGGGTTTGAAGCGTACCTTGCCATTCTTGACAAGTCTTGGATTATACTGCACTCGGCCCGAAGAAAACCCCACTTAGGGTGCAGTCTCGTAACAATAAGCCCTATAGGTAAAAGGGATAAGAGGTTGCGAAAACAATTGGTTGTTGTTAAGACTGGACGGGAGGAGCTAACCTTGTATGGTAGAAGTACGCCTCCTTGAAGGGGCAACCAGGGGGAGATAAGGGCGGCACCCTCCATTAGGGAGCTGATAAGTGTCTTAAGACGCAAATGTCATGAGGCTTTTTATTCGCAAGGGTATTAAGGATTGTCATATTTGTGCAACAATCCTGAAGAGGCAATAATACAAAAGAAAAAGATAAGACGAGATCAATGGGTTTTCGCATGAAAGTGCGAAGACGTCCTGCGATTTCGTCGCAAGACGGCAATATCATGGGGCTTTATTTTCTCAAGAATATTTAGGCCTGTCATATTGTCGCAACATTCCTGAAGAGGCCATAATACAAAATAAAAAGTTAAGGCAAGACCAATGGGTTTTTGCATGAAAGTGCAAGGACGTCCTGCAATTTTGTCGCAATGACAAGAGGTGGCATAATAAGACCTTTAATTAGGAAGGCAAAATAAGACCACATGACAAAACAAAATCTTTATAAGTATTCATAACAGATTATTTTTCGCAAGAAAGATAATGAGAGGCAAGTATGAGAATCAATAAACAAGAAGCATTATCTTTCTCACCAACAAAATACTAAATCGAAAAATTTATTTCAAAGTTGGTTGAAGAATATTATTCGCAAAAAGTAATAAAGATAAGACAATTCAAGAAGATAGAACTAGATAAGAAGCTCATGCTTCAATATTAATTCCAGTAGAAGGAGATAATAGACGTTCTTCGCCAATATTTTCATTATCGCAAGCCTCTCCTTCATTTCGATTCTGATCTTCTCCTTGATTAGCACCTTGATTATCGCCAGCAATTACTTCTTCAGAAGAGATTTTTTTTTCATTCTCATTATGATTAACACCAGCAGATGCTTCCTTATAAGGAATTTCTTCTTCATCTTCCAAGAGATTATCCTCTGCACCACTTTCATAATCATAATCACTATCAGAAGGACGAGGAACTTCATCATCATCTACTTCCAAAGGTTCGATTGATGTAGGAGGAAGACATTTAGAAAATAAAATATCATTTACAAGGACTTCATCCCGGAGATGAACTTGACGAAGAAGTGCTCTCTGATGATTCCTATCTTGAATATCCTTGAAATAAGCAAGATAATCAAGTCTTCTTTCTGCTCGGTAGCGAGAACCAGTGAGGACAGAGACGAGCAATGCATTTTCTTTGCGTATTTTGGCATATTTAGTCTCCAAAACAGAAATGGAGGAATGAAGATTCTTCTCAGACTCTGCGAAAGGTAGAATACAAAATTTCAATAAGATGAAGAACTCAAAAACATGTGACAAAGAAAAGATAATCAAGGCAGTCAAACTATTATGACTTCCTTATTTTTGTGAAATAAGATGTTGAATGAAATTCAGACAACTATTCTCCCAACGGCCCATCGCATCATCAAATTTATCTCGAGACTGAAGATTTTTCTCTGTAGAAATAAGAAGGGCATTTTTCTTTATTGGAATATTGTTCTTTAAGTTGGTTCTCCTTTACACTTAAAGCTATTCTACCTTGAATGAGTGCATCTCTTTCAGCAATAGATGACTTTGTTACTTCTTTAAGTTCATTTCTCAAAGAGCGAAGAGATTGTTCTTGGTCATCACATACTTTCTGAAGAATGCTAAGTTGTTGCGAAGATATCGCCATCTTGTTTAAACAAGTTCGCTTCTCTTGAGATAAGGTTTTATTCTCATCTGATAAAGTTTTCATCCCTATATTAGATTTAGTTAAAGAATAAGAAAGGCGAGATATTTCATTACTTAATAAATCTTGCCTCTGAACTAATTGGGTATTTTTATTGGTAAGATTATTTATATGATCAAGAGAATATGAATAAAGGTTATCTAATTGGCTTTATATTGATCCATCAAAATCTCTTTATCGACACGGGATTCTTCAACAGCAGATTCAAATTGATATCTCTCCGTTATTCGTTTCTGGTTTAAGGCTTAACATGCGAAAGAGGGATTTCAAGGATAATTTAATATGGGAAGGATAAAACCATTAGAAAGGCAAATTGAAGACACAGATAAGAAAATCATACCTCTCAATTCATCATTATTCTTGCGAAGGTTCTCACAATCCAACAAAACATTCTGAAGCTTTTTATTTTCGAGACGAAGAGCATTACACTCTTTTTCCAAAGCTGTTTGCGAAGCAGCTCTGTCAGAACCGAAATACTTACTCAGAATTTTTCAAATACTAGACTTGACAGGATCAATGGAATACTTCTTGCCATCATCCAGGACTTCAGACAAAACTTTGAAAGCAATATCTATTCCTTCCACGGTTTCTTTCGAAAAGGGAAGAGGCTCAGGTAGAGAACTGGCAATGATAGAAGGTTGAGAAACATTATCAATAGGAAGAGAAGAAGTTTCATTCACAGAAGGATCAATAATGGGGGTTTCAATCATTGAAAAGTCAGTTGAAGAAATGAAGTCTGAGGCAGCTTTTTCGCGAATTGGAGATGATGGTTTATCTTGCGAAGATGTCGCAGGAGATTTAGAAGAGATAAGTAAGTGGAATGGAACATAAGTTTCAACAGTTTTAAGGTGGCGAGATTTCTTGAGAGGTTTATTGACATCCTTATCACCCTGCGAATTACAATCCAGATAAGAAACAGAGGCAACAATATTGTTATTAGAAAAAAATAATGTTTCTTACCACCTTCTGATTCGCAGACTTTCTTTTATGCAAAACAATCTTATGCTGCGGTTTGGGAATATTAGGGTTTTGAACAGTAAATTTAGTGTTGAAGTCGCTTTTGCTGAAATAACAAGAGTATGGGAATCACATAAACAGTATCAAATAAGGTAGTAAGCAAGATCAATTTTAGCAAAACCCATAAGGAAGAAAAAATAAAACTAACCTTGATGAATCCATGGAAAACACTAGCAGGAAGATTATTTCGAAGAAAAAATACGAATGATGAAGATCTACAGAGGCAATAGTATGAAGATGAAGAAGAACTTAAAAATATTGAAAGAAGGAATTTGCATAAGAACGATGAAGTTGTAGAGAAAATAAAAAGAAAGAAAAAAAGAGTGAGAAAGAGTATATATAGAGGGAATTTTTCCTCGAGAAGATAAACACGATTAATATGGAAAGATATAAGCGGTTAAAAAGCAGCGCGTTACAAAAGACGTGTCAAGAAACAGATGGGAAAAAGGATACGTGTGATAAATGCAGAATATGAAATGATGGATAACTGCGGTATTTCTCACATCATTCTCTACTTCGCGGAGAAGATATGAGAAGAGTCAAGATGTAGGATCAGATTCTCGCAGCAATAATGCCTCAGCGAAATTATCAACAACACAACACAAAAGTGTCGCAGAATAATTTTAGAAGTGACATAATAAACGACGTCAGCTAAAATCATGAGAAGAATGTAATGGTTCTGCGAAAATTAGAGAGTTTGCGATATTAATATTTGTAAGGTTGCGAGAATGTCGCAAGCCATATCCGAAAATAAAGGACAGATTAGATGTCATCCACTATGTATTTCCCATTAAATAGTCGTTCAGTTGTAAAGGAGAGGAGGGAGGTCTTTTTTGAGTAAGAAACAAGTAAATAGGAGAGAGAAAAAATCTAGAGTAGTGGTTATTCTTGATTCCTTTATCTTTTCTTGTAAGATTGTTCAAAGATTCATCAATAAAATTAAGATTGTTAATCTAAAAATGAGTTGAGTGTTAATGAAATCATATGAGGGGTGTAGTGTAGGATTTCCTGCAACTACAACAGGGACGAGGCATATAGGGGATACTCGGGTCATGTCGGGATAGGTTTAAGATTCAATGGCAAGAACCTTAGTGGCATTATCTCAGCCTCCGGGGATCATGCTCTAGTGGCGAAAACATGGGAACTGATGACAGCGACTAGAATATAGACAGATACACAGCGGAACAAAATTTATTTCGAATCTGATTCTAAAAATGTAGTTTGTTTCATCAAGAAAATAATGAACCATCCAAATACTTATCAGGCATTATAATGGAAATCCAAAATAGGATGATGCACATACCACACACAGTGATAGAGCACATCTACAGAAAAGAGGTCTAGCAAACCGGGTAGCAGAAGAGAGTTAGACGGGCTCGTTCTCAATAATTTCCTAGATAATATTACTACTTTAATTAAGAATGATTTTTTGGGGACCATGAGATTTTCTTTTCATAAAAGAGGAAAACACCTCAAACTTACAGAGATAACAAACGCCTTCTGATGAAGTCGTCTATGTTCATCACGTGTGCATTTGAATTTCGGATATCAAGATATAGTTCTTAATGGCTAAAAGACTTTCATCTTTCCAATTATTTTGGATAGTGAATCTATTACCAAAAACTAACAGATCTGCTGCCCAAATGATATTGTATCTACTTGTTAGTACAAAATCATGGATTTAAAATTTATGTTAATGTCTGAATTGTTTCCAAAGTCCGAGTTTTGTTTGGATTTTCTTTCTCTAGCTTTAGTATACATTCTGATTAGTAGCTTGAGAGTGGATTGCTGATCACTTTGGAAAATGATATGGTATCCACTCATTTCAACTTCCCATTGAAAGGACGCCTCAGCTCATGTTACATTGTTCTCTGGTGGTACAATTTCTCAAGCTACCCCTAGCTTCAATAGTTCTTCCTGCAAAATTAATCATTGTTAGTTCAACTCCTGAACTAGTCATCGGATCATGCATATATAAAGCAATATTTATCGTTTATTGCCATGTATCCTGAAGCATTATGAGGTTGGTTGTTAGTGACAATCAATAACTCATCATTTAGTGGGTTGTAATACAACGTTTGCATGAAATTGTATTTTTTTTTCTGTTAACCCACGTATAACTGTTTATCAATTTTACTATCTTCCTTGTTGTTGCAGTACTATTTTGAATTTATTTTTTGAAACCCTATTACATCTTGCCTTCCAAACATGCCATGTTACAATGCTACAGAGAACGTTCAATTCAATTACATTGTTTCCTCTATTTTTTTGAGTAAACCACCCATTTAACCAATTTTGAAAAGTTTTAGCACTTTGCAACACATTGGCAATATCAAAGTTAAGATGCATCCATACCTGTTTTGTGAAGTTGCATTTCATAAAAAAATTATTAAAAGATTTCGCTTCTACATTGCATAGTTTGCAGCAAACATCTATTTCTGGTATTATGATAGCAACTCTCACACTATTTGGAAGTATAGAGTGTGCTTCCTTCCAGATAAATGTTTTGATTGAAGGAGTTATTTTCATTTCTCATATTTTTTTCCATTACATGTTAGTTTCTCAGTACTATTAATTTTTTTATATCAAGATTTAACAGTAAAAATACTTGTGTTGCTTAGCGTCCAGTGAGGGACAACTGGTAAACTATTGTTAGGAATTTGTATCTTTCTTATCTTGTCTACTGTAATTCAGTCTAAACAACCTTCAGGTTTTGTTATATCCCAAGTCTTATTTGCTGTAATCAAATGTCATACTTTAGTGGTACCTACATTCTCTGTCTTAATATTGTTTCTGGTTGGTTTAACATCTGGAATATAGTAATCATCCCATATATTTATATTTTCTCCATTTCCCAACTCCCAAAAAAACAATGTTTCTTTAAGTAAGCTACTCCTAATAATATACCTTTCGATATCTAGCTATCACTTTGGTTTGGAACAATGTTTTATATGAAGAGTATCACACGTAAGGTAGTACTTAGATTTAAGACTTTTAGACATTAGAGAATGAGGATTTTCATGCAGTATTTATCTTATCTTAGCCAACATAATTATATTAAAAAATTTCATGTTTTAGAATCCTAAACCTCATTCCTCCAAAGATTTACATATGTTCTCCCAACCTATAAGACATAATACCTTTTTTACTTTTCGCATTCAATCCATTTTCATTTATCCCCTACCAATAATTTCTTTGCAATTTAGTTATGTCATTACAAATTTTAACACGTATTTTAAAATAATTCATTTGGTAAACACAAATATAAGAAGTAACATTTGTAATCGTTACACCTCTACCTGTTGGGTTTAGAAGTATGCTTTTCCATCCAATCAATTTGTTTATCATTTTTTCCACTATGGGTTCAAAAAATTTTATTTTTGAAGTGTAAGAAAATAAAGGGATATCCTAGGTACTTATCATTTATAGGTATTTCGTTTGCTCCTAGTATTTTCCTCACATTATTCCTGAGAGTAGGATCATTTTTAGAACTACGAAGACCCCTGATTTGGTCAGATTGATTAACTAGACCAGAAGTTTCCCAAAAATATTTAAACAGTTTAACTAGGTTGTTGTTAGAGAGAGTATTAGATTCACAAAATATAATACAATCATCAGCAAACATTAAATGACTAATTGAAGGGGCATTGTTGGTTACTTTTAATACTTTTTTGAGCCTTGGTCTTCAGCATGGATAAGGGTTCTCAAAAGAACCTCATCATGCAAAACAAAAATAGGTATGGAGATATAGGATCTCCCTATCTCAATCGTTTGGTTGGTTTAAAATTTTTTGTTGGGGATCCATTTATGAGAATTGCTAGAGTAGTGGTTTGAATACACTTATAATCAAGATTACATCATTGTTCATTAATTCTCATTCTCTACATGATCCGGATTAGGAAAATCATTTCCACTATGTCTAAAGATTTCGATATGTCAATTTTTAGGCACGTAAATCCTTTCCTACTTTTGTTGTTTCTCATTTTGTGAATTAATTTATGGAATAAAATAATATTTTCAGATATCTGCCTTCCAGGAATAAAGGAACACTGAAATGGATATATTATTTTGCTAAGAAGGCCTTCCATTCTGTTAGCCAATGGTTAGAAATAATTTTGTAAGTTGTATTAGCGAAAGCTATTGGTCGAAATTCAGCTAGGGTAGTCGGGTTTTAAAGTTTTAGGGATAAGAAAAATGAATGAGGCATTTCTCTCCTTAAATATAAAACATGTTTAAAAAAAAAGCTGGGAGCATTATAGTTAAGTCAGGGCCTATGGTCTCCCAATTCTGTTGAAAGAATATCGGAGGGAATCCATCAGGCTCCATAGAGAAAAGAGGTTGTTTTATTTCAACCAAAGAGGGAATAGTGCAAAGCCTATCATTATCAACAGAATCAATGCGAACATGAATCATATCAATCATGTATTGGTCCAAACAAGGGTTTAAGTGGTTGTTATTTCATGAAAATTAATGGTCAGTAATACAAGCGACAATCATACGTCATTTTTTGTCTTTTAATTATTCTATCATGTTTTTTCCAAACCTCTGTTTATCCCTAGTATGAAAATATCTAGTGTTTCTATCTCCTAACAAAATATTAATGCAGTCACTCGCAAGCAGAACAAATACCTAGATAAGTGCACTGCTCATGGGTATGGCTGTGGTACTCTTGCCTTTACCACTTTGGGTGAGCTCAGTGACAACACCATTACCTTTTTGAAGAGATTAAGGAACTGCTTAGCCTGTCAAAACACCAATGAGAGAGTGCATCATTTTCTTTTTCAAAGGATTGGTCTTGCAATCCAAAAAGGTGCTGGAGCCCAGCTAGATTTCGGGCTCCCATATAGTTTCTTGTAAGAACCTGTTTAAAAAAAAATGGTTCTGATAATGTCACTGTTGGACTTATCTCTGATAATGACTCTGGTCTTATTCCGGCGGACATAATGGTTTATAACTGGGAAAATGGCCGTGATGTTTGCTTTGATGTCACTGTTGTTTCCCCCCTTCACAGGAAATGGTGTTCGCTCCTTTGTACCCGGTCGAGCCATTGACAAAGCTGTTTCCCTCAAGCGTAAGAAGTATCTGGAAAAGTGTAATGCTCAGGGTTTCGGGTTTGACACCTTAGCTTTCACCACTTTGGGTGGACTGGGTGATGAGACTATCGACTTTCTTAAGAGATTGCGTAATTTCTCGGCTAGTCATGATGCTAATGTTAGAGTTGGAAATTTTCTTTTCCATAGGGTAGGGGTTGCTCTTCAGAGAGGGATTGGCACACAACTTGTGTCTCGTGTGCCAACTAACTTCTTGAAAGAACCTGTCTTGGAGTGATGTTTTATTTATAAAATTATATTATTTAAATTTTAAAAAAAAAAGCAAAAAAAAAAAAGGACAATTTAGTCACTTGCTCTTACTAGGACATCCCTAAACAATGGCCCGCTTATAACTTAATGGTTCCTGAAAAATGAAAAAATAATATATCGTCATCAGCAGGGTTCGAACCTGCGCGGGCGAAGCCCAACAGATTTCAAGTCTGTCTCCTTAACCACGCGGACATATCGACTGCTGTCCATGTCTGACAAATGTAGCAATTTGTAGCGGGTCTCCTAAGAATCTTTGCACTACTAGGATGCTCTGAAGAAGTTCTGGATTCCGGTTCATGTGTGTACAAAAATATATAAACCAAGATTTGACTTTAATTGCAGCATGATGAATGGCTTCGCAAAAACAAAATCAACTCAGCAGTTGAATACTTGGATATATAATGATGATTAACAACGCCAGTTAGCTTTGGGTACCTATAATGATGATTAAAATTTAAATTTCAATAAATGTAGTGCTGAGGTCCTGAGGAATTTCACGCTAAAATCATTGGTACCCAAAGATTTTACCACTGTACGATGATGAAATAGGCATCTAGATATGTTTTTAATATGCGAGGAAAACCACCTGCGTTTAACTTCTAACCAAAGCATACCAAACAAGTTTGAATAAGTTTAATTAAATAGGGACAACACTAACAACTTGAACAATACTATAAATAGAGAAACAGTAGTCCTACTTCATTCTCTCCAACAGATGGGTGGAAGTATAGTTGGTCTTGGCTTTAAAGCAAATGCTAAGACACTCAGGTGAGGAACAGATGGAAGATTGCTGCCAAGGGAAGAAGGATGACAGAGCTGTTCATATCCCCTGGTACTAGTGTTAAAAGAAAAAATGTACTTCTCGTACCCGAGTATAACCACATTTTTGTCAACCGGATTGAAACCTAAAATCTGAACTTCTGTAATCAAAGCATTCGTACTTGCCACACCAATCAACCAAGATTCTATCTCCGCTAACATATCCTGAAATTTTACATCCTTGTGCAGTAGATACCAGTCCTCCTGGAGCACCCAAACACTTAAACTCCTCTCTGAATCTTTGATTCTAGTGTAGCAGATCAATCCTTCTGATTCCCCAAGACACTGCCTTATATGATCACCACCTATCTCTGGGTCAGGCAAATCGATCTATCTACATTCATTGCTGTACGAATCACCTTTTGTGGTTGTGTTGACACTGAAAGCTATAATTCTACTCCTTTCCTTTTGAAACCAGTACAAAACGCCATTATGGGTGACAACATTGTTATAAGGGGAGTATTCCCAAGTAATGCCTTGAGGACATGAAACTTCGCATATATTCCATTCACCTATATCAGAAGAAAATATCACAACTTTGAAATCTTTCATTGCAGCTTCAAACTTCGGTATACGGATAACCTTATAACTCGTAGACGAAAAACATTCATTACAAATGAAACCAGTAACAACCAAATCAAATCCACTGGGTGGTGGTGGAGGAAGTATAGCCCATTTCTGGGTGAGTGGATTACAAACATAATAATTAATAAGTTACCTGATTAAATAAGTTTGTTGTGCACAAAACCAAACCATTACTCGAGCCTATAAGGTTATTTTATCAGGCACTTGATTATTCAAGAAACTAAAAGATAACCCACTTTGATTATGCGTTATAAATCGTGAATAAACCTTAGGATATGCAATTGTAAACTTTCTTTTTATTCTCAATTGATTATCTTGGGAAGAATTGTCTTTCATTGAATCAACTGGATGGACGAAGGTCCATGGAAGTAATGAAGCGCAGTTGAGTTTATGCCATTCGTTAATGAAATAAGGGTTTGAGAGAATAGATAACCATACCTTGGAAACACACTTAAACTTGAAGATTGGTTTTTGAGGAAGATGAATAAAGATTTCAAACCAAATATCTTCCGTTACATCTTTTTGCAAAAAAAGTTCCATGGATGAATAAGTATTCTTCTCATACACTTATTGAATATTCGTAGATAAGAACTTAGAGGAAGAAGAATGCATTTAACGCACATGATTTTGGATTTGGTTTGGAGTATACAACTCCACCTAGTCAGCCACATGTATAGGGCACATGCTTTAAGTTCCACGAATATTCCCATTGACATGGTCACGTAGGTCGTTCTATGAGACTTGCTGAATGATTCAGCCTAGTATATTCATATTCACCATCAAAAGATTCACAATCTGCTAGATGTAGGGTTTACAGTCTTTAGACGTAGCCGTCAAAGTGGTTGTTTAGTTGTAAAAATTAGTACTCCAACCATATAGTAAAAAAGATTTAACGGTGAGTTGTTGTTTTTTTTCCGATGTTTTGGTGAAAATTAACTTGCCGTGTATCCCAAACTAAAAAACCCTAATATTCAAATGATATGTTTTGCGGATCCTGAAAGTGAGAAATATTTTTCAGTTTCTTCTTTGCTAAAGGTGCATACAACTTCTTCTGTATTTAAGGCCTAAACAACATAGCAGCAGCCAGCAAGTAAGTCGCACTAGGAGTCTGTCACATGCTTCTTGTACCTCATCTTAGATTTACCGGATGTGCGTGATTTCCATATAAAAACGGCTTAATTAGACATCTTGGTGAGTTTAAACTACTAATCAAGCCACAATGCCATACTCCATAACGAGGAATTTGGGATTGTCAATCGAGACACTCGCCTTCATAATTTGAAACTGGGATCTTGAGTCAAAATTACTTTTATTTTCCATATTAGACAATTGCAATTTGCTAGCTCATAAAACCATGCACGTAAGGCAAGGGGCGTGGATTTTGGGTAACATAAAAAAAATTTTACTCGGTCAACTTAAAGTAAAAGAAAAAGCGAAACTGTACAGGTACTAGGCTATATTAGCGCTAAGCCGTTAGGCTGCACGCCAATAAGAACTATTTGAAACGAGAATAAACCTCTCCAGGCCATTCAACAGACTGAATGAAATCTGGCCGACCCTCATAAAACTCATCAATTTCCTCAGCCAACAAACAAGCTTGTTTGGCCGAGGCATCAGCTGAAAAATTAGTCTCTCTGTAGCTATGAACATAGCTAATATTGTTGTAGAAACTCTTCGCCATTCTCCAACTCTGCATTAGCTGCCACGGCAACTCCCCTTTCTGAAAAGCTAAAATACAACTCATCCAATCCGATCTCACGCATAGATTTTTGACATTCCATCTTTGAGCAACAACTACGCCATAGATGACCGCACACACTTCAGCATAGATTTTGGGTAACATAAGAAAGACACAATTTTAAAAATAAGGGCACGGTTGAACCGGACGTAATAGAAAAATAATCCAATAGTGTACAGAGGAGAGGTCAAAAAAGTTAATTCAAAACCGCATTAAAGAGATTCAAATGCAGATATGAGATACATTGTACATAACGCAGTTAAATATACTTTCCAAATTTAAGATTTCCAAAATATCTTGCATCAAAAAGACAAAGCCTATATATGCCCTTCTCGTCTAGATCTATATCTTTCTCTTGCCGCATGACTCTTCTGTGCACTTAAAATCTCCTCAGCCCTCTCTTTCTCAGTCTGCATGTAAATGGGAGCTTTACGTGGCGGAGTATCTTCAAACTCAATCGTGGCGGAATTCCATCTGGTGTAGTTGCGTATCTCTTCATCTTCATCTTCAATCTTTCCTGAAACAAGGTTCGTTCTTTGTTCTTTTCTATTTAATTCTCGATAGTAATGGAGTTTGAGTTGTTCAAGAACAAGTATGGGTTTGATATATGTTCAGGTTAAGTTTTATTTATTTATTTTACTCTTTAGTATTATGGATAAACAAATATGGGTTTGCTATTGTCTGTTTTTGTGTTTCAATTGGTTTAGTTCTGGGTTTAATTAATGGATATCAAACTTGTTCATATATGTTCTGTTCTATGGATTGATGCCAAGTAATTACCCAAATTGCGTATATCTAAGTCTAGTTTCATATAGGTTGTCAGTTTGAGACTTGAGATCAATGTTGGTTGGTAATGTTATTGGTTGATCAAGGACTTAGAAACTCTTGTAGAAGGGAATTGTGCAGGAATTAGTTCATATTGCGAATTTAACTTCGAGCAAATCGCCTGTTTGGTATTCGCTCCATTGTCGTTCGATAGAAATTATGCGCATTGAAAACGAAAGACAATTTTCGGGATTTAATGAGCTCATAAATGTTGTAGTGCTAGATGCATTCTCCTAATTCAGTATGCAACTATTGGTTTTGTATTTGCAATGAAGTAGATTCAAGTAAATGATTCAAGAATAGGAATTGTTAATGAGATGTAATACAATGTAATTACTCATTAAAATCTCCGTGTGAGTGGTCTATTGTACTCGAAAAACCCCTATTAGAATTTTTTTTAGTAACTTGACAATGCCACTGCAAATTCGAGTGTTTTTGTCAATCCCCACAATTTATAGCATATATGTCTTAGTAATGTACTAGTATGTATGCTTGACACTGATTGATTTCCTGTGTCATCTTGTCAGCTTGGTGGAATTGTTTTTCTCTATAGTAAAGGATTTGGGTTGCATTACAAGTACATAACGCCTGGTGATGACGATAAATGATTATGTAAATGCGAAAAAGGGCACACTCGAAGACTGCTTGACGTGCCCGTTATGTTTTAATCTATTCGAGGAGGCTACAACAAGTTGTTTATGCCTTCATACATGTAAGCACCTAACACATTCTTATCCTTTTCGGATTCTTTTTTCTCAGATGTTTTTCTATTATTTTGTTATTTTTGAGGCTTCTCTTTGTGTGTTAAGGGAGCATCATATCTTCAATTGGTGTAATTACTTAGTGTGTTTTTTGTCTTGCAGTTTGCAAGAAATGCATATATCAAAAACTCAAGGAAAGTCTAACAAATTGCTGTCCATTGTGTAATGAATACCTGGGTTCTTGTCCCAAAGAGAAACTTAGGTAAATCTTCCAATTCATTATTCTCTTGTGCTCCTCGATTAGGTCCAAACTATCCTAAAGAATGTAGGTTTTTATGTTCATTTTTTTCCACAAGAAACTTGTCGAACTTATAAGAATTATTTTTGCTTCAGGCCTGACAATAATTTACAAGAACTTAAAAACAAGATATTTCCATCAAAGAAGGCAAGAGACATTAAAAGTAATGAGACCCCTGCAACACAAAGAAAGGCAACTTTAGCATCACTTCCTAATGCTCCAAAGGCAAGAAGAACAAAAGAAAATGTAAAAGCAACAAAAGTTTCTGCCAAGAATGACAAATTAGACAACATTGCGGAAAAAAATCATCGTGGTGCGGCCTCAGAGCTCGAAACCTCCACTAAGACCCCAGTTGTTTACAACAAGCAGGTACTTGTGCGCATAATAATATTACTATTGAGTATATGCACAAGCGTTGACATGAAAGTTCTGTTCTATTGTTTATTAATAATGCATGTAATATTTATGTATGGTTTCAGAGAGTTAAGAGTGCGGAAGATCCCTCTAGAATTGGTAAGAGATCAACGCATAAGCAAGCTAAGGCTGACAAGTTATCTGTTCCTGCGGAAACTTCAAATGGACGAGACGACATAAATGGTCCTTTGTTATCTCTTCCAGAAGTATGCTTAGACAAAGAAGAACCAAACAAGAAAATTCCAACAAGGGCAAAAAGAAGAAGCCGTAAATCCATACCTTTTAAAAGTCCCGGCTTGGTGGATCTTAACGAGAAGCTTGAATCAGAACCAGAAACAGAAATAAAACCAAAAGAAAGATCACAGCCTAATACAAGTGATGTCCGTGAGTTAAAGAACTCAAGAGAACTAAGATTTGGAGCTTCAACTTCAAGAGGATTTGAAGAAGAACCTGTGACAAGATCATATCCTGTCTGGTTCACACTCCATGCTTGTGAAAATAAGTAAGTGAACTAAAGCAATTCGGTTTATCTTGGTCTATTTTGTAGTCACTTCTCCTTATGAACATAATTTAGCAAATGTTTATGTGCTTGCAGGAGAGGTGAATCATACCCGCAAATTCCAAAACCTTATATCAAAATCAAGTAAGTCGGATCACTGCTGAATATACAATAACCTGTGAACAATTTATCTTTAAAGTTGCTGCAATACAACTTCATAAATTTGTAATCCAGATTATTAGTGACACTTTAGCCTAGAGTACTATAGGTGAACCTTTCGTAATTCCATTTAACCATTTGCTATGAAACACGAGAAAAACTTGCTCCTTGTGTCCTGCAATTTGCTAATCATTATAGATAGTTCTCAAAGTATTCTAATAAGTATGCTTTCATCTATATGAAGTTCAATGAATTATTTCTGACATTTTAAATGATACGTCTGCAGTGATGGAAATATGCCAGTATCCTCAGTCCAGAAATACCTTGTGCAGAAGCTCAATCTAATACATGAGTCCGAGGTAACGATTGTTGTATTTACCATCATCGGTATAAGTTTAAACAAAGCGCTGGCACCAATAATTCCAACTGTAAGAGCGTGTAGGAAGTCTAGGACTCACATATTGCCTAAGTACTGGGTAAATGTTGTTCTTGAATGACCCTTTACTTCCCACCTGTAGTGAAATCTTCCCGTTATTCATCGAAATCAAAGCACCCCCAGTCATTGCCTCAGAAATGCAAAATTCCTTCGTTAGTTCAAGGGGAAACACTCATGTGTTGAATAACTACTTATCCCCTGGCAAGATGTCGATATAGCTTTATTGTATCTTTTGTTACTGTTTGTTTGGTGTCAGAATGATAAAAATTAGAATGATCTCTTGTGCAGGTTGAAGTAATGTGTTGCGGTCAGCCATTGGATCCAATTGCACCTCTAAATAGTATAACTCAAATGTGGGTAAAGAATACTAATGGACACATTCGAATAAAGAGTTCAGAGGCTCAAAATTTCATCATGGTCTTGACATATAGGAAAAAAAATAGATAGATAAACAAATTGAGAAATGGTCTCACAACCGAAGATCATTCCGAACTCATCATTATCATCGATCCTCAGTTTTCGCTAATTCAGAGTTTCAGACCATTTCCACTGGTTGTAAAGGCTGTGCAACGTTTTTTTGGTAAGCTGTATTTCAGTAGGAAATGTAATTTGTACCATTCATGAGTTTTGATACAAAATTGTAAACTATGAGCTTCTGAATAATCCGGTGGCCTGCATGGCCATATAGTTATAAGATATTCCGCAAAGTGACATAATAAACTCTTGCTCGTGATCGAGTTCATATCCATTTTTCTCCTTTATGATGTGTATGAAATGATGTAGACAGCATAAACTAGACGAGTCTAGCATGTTGGAATGTGACTAGCTAGGTGGCCCATTTTATTTGATTTAGACCTGGCAAAGATATTCTAAAAGAAAAAAGACAACTCAAAGTCTCAAGTGACTGGGGAATATAACAAAGAATACTAGAGTGTCCATATGTGCATATTATTAAGCAGATATTCTGATCCAAAAATTAACTAAACGGATTAGATTTGTGTTTAACAGAGTCGGGTACGCAATATTATATCGGACTCAAATGTATTATGTACGAGCCTTCCTACTCAAACATCAAAAAAAAAAAATGAAAAATCAAATAATTTAATATCAAATTCATATCATTTCTGCCCTTTGTTATCTTTATTTCTCGGAAATGAGGGCAATCCCTATGGCAATCAACAAATCAAAAAATCTGATGAGCCTGGTGGATGGTCAAACTGTATTTTGGACTATGGTAAAAGTAATGGGCGGTTGATCATCAAACGTGCGTGTCAAAAACAAACGCTGTCGGTTTAAGCAAAAATTGGCGGGCGATCTCAACACGCCGGTGCGTGATGTACAACCGCCAACCGCTAGTTTTTCAAATTTAAAAAGCGGTCATTTTTTTATCTCTATAAATTACCACCATCTTCAAACAATTCACTCACATCAAATTCATTTCTCTTGAATGTTCTCTTCTAAATCTATTTCAACTTTTTAGTTTCATTGTTGGTGAAATGGCTGAAAAGGCGATCACACTTTTTTGTGATGCAAAACTTGAAGCTGTTGTTTCTAAGATATGTGGAAGTTTTAAAAAGATTGAAAATTGTAAGAGGGATGTGCAAGTTTTTGAAGTGACTCCATGAAAATGTTCCGCTAAAAGGCAGAGAAGAGCTCCAGTTTTGAAAGTTAACAACAAAATATTCAAAAACAAAGGCGAAACTGTTAAAGAGTGCGTTGAATGGAAGATACGTCAAATGAAGATAAACAGAAGGCCAACTCTTGTACTTGAATTTTTATTGAAGTGTAAATAACGAGAAGAAATATTCTCTCTTTTGGAAACGCTTCTCTCTCTTTCTCTCTAAGAAAACAAAAACAAAAACAAAAACTCTGCATCTTCATCTTGCTCAGATTTGGTACTTTTGGACCAGATCTGAGCAAGGATTATTGTTTTCTTTAGTTTTAATAGATTTTCTAATAAAATAAGATGTTGTTTTTTAATTTATGGTGTCTTTTGACACATTTCTTCACCATTTGGGTGATTTTGTCTTCGCTTTTTGGGCGATTTTTTCTTCGCTCCAAGAGCGATTATTTCTTCACTTTGATGGTGATTTGTTCAATCTTTGTTGGTTGTTTCATGACTTATTATTCTAGATTCGAGAACATCGGCGATTCAACACGGCATAGCATTGAGTTCATCTTCAACAAAAGGGATTTAGGGCATCCGGGTTTTTCGTTCACATATACAAGATTAAGGGCTAATCACTCCTTTGTTTTTGGAGCATCTCTTGTTATAGAAGCCAAACACTCAAAATGGTCGGATTTGATTCCGGATTTCACCATCTTTTCTCTCTACTTTTCATACAAAAATTGGGTACCTTTGCGGTATTTTGCTCTTTCTCTTCGCGAATTACATGTAATTGGTATCTTTATTTGTATTTGGGTTTTAAGTTTCTTGTATTTTGATGTTCTTTTTCTTGTAAACAATCATGTAATCACCTTTTTGGATTGAATGAAATGTGGTCTGATTGTTCATCAAAAAAAAAAAATTATTGAAGTTGTTTAGTACTTTTTATTATTTTTTAAGTTTATATCTTGTAAAATAATTGGCAGTAATATCAATGAATTTAAAAGGTTTAGATTTTAAAATAGATTTCCACTTCAGATTAAGCGATATTTATTACATTTTATACTTGCATATTTTTTAAACGACAACGATATGTTCAAACTATATCAAATCCAGCGACATTATGTCTATAAAGTTCATAGCATTCAAAATGCTTAAACTCTTTTCCGTTTTCTTCGGTAAACTTGGTCTGAGCGATGGTTTTCTGTAAAACAGATAAACAACAAGTTAGTTAAGATATTATGATGTAGTGGATCAGTTAGGCCAAGGTATTAAGATACTCACCAGTTCTTCGTTGGATAATCCAGAATTGCGACGGTGAACCATCCACAAAACTTCTGTATAATGCTTCACATCGTTAGGGATGAAAATCTTAGTTCTAGGCTCTTACTGTTTCTTATGGCTTCGTTCCGCAATGCTACAAAATGGTCCAATACTCTTTCCCAGAAACAATCACTGTTTAGCGATCTCATCATACGATGTAACTAACTTCGAACAAGAGTTACATCTTCTTCCATTGTAAAGACCGGGAGACGCATTCGGGTGCAGTACAAATGTGCTTGAGATGCACCATCTTTAAGAATGTTGAAACAAGCTTCATAAAGAAAAGGTTAACCGTGAGCTTCCTCCCAATTATCAAGAGCTGTTTGGATCACTTCGGCTTCAGTTACACCGAGGAGCTTTTCTCGATCAATTTTTCTTACCAAAGCAAGAAATGGCATGACTGCAAACCTAATTGATTAAAAACGAGCATACAATGGACGATCGTCTCGGTTTTCGGGTTCCCCATCAGTGAGACGAACATTGTAAAAATTTTCTCCCAAAAATATCTGTCTTGATAGCCCATACCAACGATTACCCTATGGAAAAAATAGGCATTGAGTATAGTTACATCTCCTTCTTCAGTAAACTTAGGACCACGAATTCTAGCAGACATTTCTGTAAAGTGGGATAGATTAAAGAGTTGGGAAAAGAAAGAAGAACATGTGAAGATGGGAATTTATAGGGTGAGAAAGAAATCGAGCCGTTGGAAATGTAGCCATTGGCGGTCAAAGTAAAACCGAGCGGCTTTACTTTGACCGCCCATTTGAATTACCAACGACTATTATTTTATTTTTGTTATAAATGCGGCACTAGGTTTGATTCTCACCATGTTTTCTAAAGGAAAAGCGAAGCAAATATTACGTGTCGACGTAAAAGAGGTTTTTCCATAATGTTTCATGGATAACCACAGTCTTATGCAATGCCCTTGGATTTATTCAAAGTGTCCGCAAGAAGGTTGGTCACGTATCAGAATGCTGATTGAATCACAACCGGAAAAGCTCAAGTATTTTCAATGTCAAGATCCCAACTGTCCAGAGGAACCACATATGCTAGATGATGCTATGAAGGTTAAAGAAGATAAGAAAATTTTGCAACACTCTGCTAAAACTTCAAACTTAAAGCCAAATTGAAGAAGAAGTTATTACAATGCGAGCATTATGGAGATGGAGATCACGAATACAAACATTGTCCACATAGAAACAGTGTATGATCAAAGCCCGGTTGCAGGAATTTTATGCATTTGTGCACTTCTACTGAAGAATACACATATGGAAGGCATTTCTGGAAATGTCCTAGGTGTTTTTTGGTGGAGTTGGCTGATTAAAATTGATGGAAAAATCGTTCATTATGGTATTATGTTATTTGGTTTGGTGTTTATTTTGTGTTACGATTATCTAAGCCAAACGTCTGGATGTATTCACATTTGCACAATCAATATCTTAACCAATTTAAACCTTTCTTATAAATAAAAACATACTACATTGGATTTAACAACTACATCATACATGAGAATAAAAGAAATACATTAGATTAAAACAACTACTACATAGGCGTCAATTCTCATCCTCATTTAATGGTCTGGGTGGTGAAATTCCTAGAGCGATGTAGGGATCGAAAATATTATCTCCATTTCTGGAAAAGTGTTACTTTCACTTTTTCGATTTGGTCTATTTTTAGGCTAAAGTGAAAAAGTGAAAGTAACACTTTTCCAGAAACGGAAGAAATAATTAATAATTAACGTCTATAATATCTTTTGCTACAAAATAGGCAAAAACTAAAACCTTCGTTATTTACGATATGCAAGTATAGGAATTTTAGTTATTAGTCATCACCATAAATACTAATTCATTTGCTATATCAAAAGCTTAACCGAACTACAAAGACATCCGTCGTTGTGTTTGTTTCTTTTACAAAAATTCTTCAGAAAAGTTTGAAGACATATACGAACAGATGACTGCTGAAGGTGAGACATCATCAATACAAATACATTTCTTACTGTAAGTGGTTGCAGGACTTTTCTTTATATATACTAGAAAGATCGCATGTGCGATGCACATGTTTGAATTGGATTCTTTTAACAATACCAAATTTGATAATGAAGAAAAAAAATTCTTGAAATAAAAATTTAATACTCTTGTTTGTACTCATTACGTAGATAATTTAAAGAGCTTGACAAATATATTAATTTTGCGAAAATCCGACATGTATTTTTAAAGATATCTAAGTTTTAATTATTTTTTTAATCTATTTTTAAAACAATGACATTTTTGTGTATATACAAATATTGATTAAAAGCTTAGTTAATGGGGGTATTATTGTCATGTGAAAGGGCTTCACCAAACAAAGGAATCTTTTCTTTATATTAGTAAGATAAGATATTTTAATTGTTGATTAATAAACTTAAAATAGGTTTTACCAAGTTTAATATTTCAGTGACTTATGATAAGTCTCCTTTCCTTACATGTTGGATACATGATTTCTCACAGGGACAAACTCGAAACCATGTTAAAAGACTATTTAAAAAGAGTGTTTTCTGGTGTGAAAATTGTGAGGACCGGTTGCATGGAAGATGAGTGGATGAATGATTATACATTTTGTTGAAAAGAATATCTTTGATGTTATAAGCAATTAATTCATCGTGCAACGATTCGAAAATATGAAAATACGTAGGGGACAATTATGAAATATATCCAATAATATATCCAGTTATGAAAATACGTAGGGGACAATTACTAATAAAATAAAATAAAATTCATACTAAATGCCTCTACTAATATAAAATCCTGGATCCGCAGTTGTAATGAACTCCCACTTGAACAGCCATGAACCCATATGCACATGGCTGAAAACTCAAATGGACCAGAGTCGCCAGACAACGGGGTTAACCCAAGTTGGGGCTGACACCCATATTCTTTGCCATACATTACTCCCCATCAAATCAACGTTGAAAATCACAAATCAAAACACAAATCTCGATGCAAGTCAACGTTTTCCAAAAAGAAAATCTTTTGGTAATTAGTTCAAACCCCCAAGGGCATTTCGTTTACCAAACCACAAAGAATATCTTCCGAAAGAACCTGCGTCCCACTTGATCCCCGCCTCGTTTTTGTAACTGCAAACTCCCAGGTTCGTCTCCGAACCTGTAGATCCTCCGAACCAAAGCTACACGTGTAACCTACTAATTGGATTGAAATCAGAACAAAGAAAATAATTTAAAAAAAGAAAGAAAGAAAGAATCATTATACACCACCTGGGTGAAAACAGACACATTTTTTCTCATTCTTTCTTTCCCCGAGTTTCTCGTTTCATACTTCAAATCATCATCACCTCCATCTCATTTCAGAGAATTTGTTCTTCAGTTTCTTCTTCAAGGTAAGAAAATTACAAGGAATTCTTTTGAAAAATTCAGTTATTTTTTTTTTTAGATTATTAATTAAAAATTCTTTGGTGATAATTTAGAGGAAAAAAAAATTGTTTTTGATTCCCAAGGAGATCTTCTCCTTCTCCCCTGAATGTAACATCAATTTCAAACAACAAACTTCTTCTTTTTCTTAGAAAATCTGTTGAAAATTGAGATAAGATTTGGGTGGAAAAGTTTGGATCTTTATTGAAGTCACAAAAACTTTGTAGAAATTGGATCTGGTTATAGATTTTGTTGTATTAATTAAGATAATCTAGCTTTCAAGATCTTTTCAATTTTGGTATTTAAATGTTTGTGTTTTGATGATTTTGTGAATGTGCAGGCCTGAGAGGAAAATGGAAGGAGGAAGAGATTCAATATTATCAGGCCTTGGTGGTGGTGGTGGTGGAGAAGAAAATAATAATAATAATAATAAGGTGATAGCAACATTTCAGAAGAGTTTTATACAAGTACAGAATATTTTAGATCAAAACAGATTGTTAATCAATGAGATTAATGCTAATCATGAATCTAAATTACCTCATAATCTGAGTAGAAATGTTGGGTTAATTAGAGAACTTAATAACAACATTAGAACGGTGGTTCATCTTTATGATCAGCTATCAACTTCTTTTGCTAAATCCATGGAAGTCTCTTCTCAAGAAGCTGATTCTGCTGCTACTACTAGTAATAATGCTTCCAAATCATCACAATCCGGTCAAAAACGTATTCGACCCGGATAACAAACATCGAATTGATTCATGGGTTTTTCGGGGTAGTAATTTGGCAGTCTCATAGAAATAATAGTGTTCTCCATTTTGTAAATTCAGTCAGTCTCTATATGTAACTGTGTTCTATTTTAATGGATGGAAGAAAAAAAATTTAACATTTTGTTGTTCCTCCCCATTTTTGTTCTTGAGTTTGTTGCTGGTTGAATTATACATTTAATTGATTAAACCAAATTTAATTAGGACCTATGTGGTTAGATTAATGAATTCTTAATTGAAGTTTCATCTTTATGGCCTTTTGTTCAAAAAGGTTGAGATCTGTTTACGAGTATTTCATCTTTTCAAGCAGTAATCTTTTCGTTTCAGGAAAAATGATTTTTTATTTTTCTTTAAGTTTAGCTCAACAGTAGTAGGCAAAAATGAAAAAAAAATCAAACAAATAGAACTCTATTCATTCAACAATTATGACCTATGAGAATTTTCATGTTTTTGATAAGTAATTTTTTCGTTTCAGAAAAAATGATACTTTCGCTCTTTCAATTTACATTAATAAGAGTAGGCAAAACAGATTAAAATATCGTTTTTTTCTGAAACACAGAGGTAGTATATCCTATTGGAAGTCTTCACTGATATTTTCACTATTGCTGGGATGAGGACTAGTCAGTAGTGGGAAATGATGGTTCACTTTCTAGTTGCCAATCAAAAAACAGACAATTAGGATTTTCCAATGTACATATAAAATCCCATTAACTTTGTGTTGTTGGAACTGTTGTAGAAAAAGGAAGGATAGAATCCTAAGTTAAAAGATTGGCTTTTTGACTAAATATTTTTGATTCTGAAACCAAAGAATTGACTAAAATCTTTTCTTTTCTTTCTCATTTATGAGTCAATATCTTGTTGTTTGGTGTTGAAAAGGATAGATTTATGCTTCAAAAAAAAAAAAAAAAAAAGGATAGATTGTATAGTATACTACTTACTTATGGGAGTATGTCCATTGCCTTTGGAGCTAAAATCATATTTGCAAGGCTGGTAATGGTGGTATCATTTTGTTCGAGGGTGTACCAACCCAAATGTTTTTCAATGCACGAAGTTTGCGAACATCCGTGATGTAATTTGAGAGATAAATCATTTTAAAATTTCGATATTTATTATTCATAAGGGTATAATTGTAAAAGGTGCTTAAAAATATTTTCCCCCTTGCTTACCTTAAAAATTGTGCAAACTTGAACTATGTCACTTAATAGTGGGATGGAGGGAGTACATTTTAGTCCTATATACATATTGGTACACCCCCAAGCAAAATGGTACCCCATTAGCAGTCTTGCATATTTGGAGCAGCCAATATGTGGAGTTTTCAGACGGCATAGGTGAGCTGTATAATAAGCTATTTGTCTAAAGAAATGGCAAGTTGTCAATATGTCCGAGTGGTTAAGGAGACAGACTTGAAATCTGTTGGGCTTCGCCCGCGCAGGTTCGAACCCTGCTGTTGACGAAATTCATTTTTCATTTTGAAAATGACTCATTTGATTAATAGGCGCAGTGAGCATAGGCAAATGAGGAAGTTTGGCCGACTGTTGCTAACTGACTTTTCCTTCTCGTATTTTTCTCTATGAAAATATCTCTTTTGATTTTTATTGAACTTCTCTAAAATCTCCCGGTATCTCAATCTCAAAATATTCTTTTTTATTTTTTATCGATATTCTCTAAAATTCCAACAGAAATATATCAATATATAAATATTAGGCGATAAAGAAATTGAAAACCACCTCTGAAAAAACCAGTCAAGCTCTGTCGGTGACACATTCAGCCTTTGATGAAGAGACCAATCTCAACCTATTTTCCGGCCGAGAATTAGCCAAAGATTAAGGTACGTTGTCTACAAAAGTTGAGTGAGATAGTGATGCTCAAAAACCAAAAGGTGGTCGTTTCGAAGTTGGCAAAGTTTATGCAAATCTACCTTGATGTTAAACTTAATATCAATAGATTTTCTTGGAATACTTTTACCATATGGATCCGGAGAAACAGCATCCCAAAAGTTTTTTTTGTATTAGTGCAACGTTGGTGGTACACTACATGGACACATGTTTCATTTTACAGATGTGTGTAGTATATACAAAAGTTTGTTTGTACAAGTGAAGCGTTGATATGTCAAATATTTTTATTTATAGTTTTATAATGCAATCACATACGAAGATAAGTATCAAATTAACAATTTAAATGTTTTTATAGGAATAACATTGTTAGATTTGTCTTTGCTACATGGGATACATTTCGGAGTGGCAGATATTGCATCTGCAAGAAAGTTGGTTGGAAGAAGACAGATATAAAGATGAACTATCATTGTACTTTACCGAAACAACCCAGTCGAAGCACTACAACTTCAAAAGTGGTGTCTTCCTAATTCCGGTTTAAAGAAATTTTTAACGTAAAAATTACATGGCAGAGGCATTTCTGATTCAAAAACAGATGACTCTGAAGCGAATACAAAAATTACGAAGGATATTATTTTATAGTTACTTAGTTCAATTTTTTTCCCAACTCAGACGCTAGTGTTCAAGTAGGATGGGTGGAGGCGTTACAAGATAACCGGGTTGTATATCTATCTTGATATTGTATGCTCGGGTTCGTCAAGCGTCGACAGTTTATGGGGACTCCTTGAGGTAAATATGGCAATATATATCTTTGGACTTTATGTTAGTTAACTAATTGTATATATGATGTTTACATTCAATTTTGGTGGTTTTCAAATTTTGATCTTGGTGTACAAAGTCTTTTAAATTACACCAAAAAGTATTTTCCGATGGTACTAAGGGATAATGATGATAACTGGACAAAAAAATAAAAACAAAACAAAAGAAATAAAATTTAGATAATATGCATGTGTGGAGACCAACATATATGCTTAGGAACAAACATATTGTTATTCAGAGATAAGCTATCATGTTTTCCAAAGAATCAAAGATTTTTCTATTCTGCATTCCAGTTAGGGATCTTGGTGTTTGTTATTTTGGAGAAAGATGTGCGAGATAGTTAGTTGGTCTAGTTAGACTACCGGAAAAGGTCTCGACCTTCCTAAATCGTATACAGGAGCATTGACCAATCGTGAATAGAACAATTGAATCAAATAGTGTTAAGAGATGTTTAAACTGGGCGTATGTACGTACAAGAGTTACGCAGAACGGAAGAGAGCATGAGCTTCAGTTCTAATTTTTTAAACACTACTACAACTTCAAAATTCCAAGATAGAGTGGAAGACTCATAAGTCAACATTATACTAAGAGAAAGCTATCTTCTAGTGCAACGATCTCCATATCTTCAATGCCCTCAACGAAGCTTTCGGGGTTATCAAGATTATAGAAGATCATTAAACTTCAAAGGCACTCCACCGGAAGGATTTAATCATTGGTTTGGAAATCAAAGTGCATGATGTCAACTTGGGAGGTAGCCGAGCAACAAGCTGGGTACCAAAACCTTTTTGAATAGTAATGCTTAATCTATGAAAGAGAGAACTACCAACTTTTTAATTGGCATCATGCCTACCAAGACAATTTCCCAAACGCTTAAGAAATAGAATGGTATCTGCCCTGAGTTCACCTAAGGAAGTGAAAGCTAATCCTTTGAAGCCATATCCGTGGAGTATGCACTTGTCAAGGTATTTTTATTAACTTTGTGAGTGACTGTGACGCTAATATCATGGCCAGGTGTGAAATTACGGGTTTTAGCACTTGTGAAGGGAGAGACTCCTGTGACATCAAAGAAAACATCCTTACCATCTTCTCAATTGTAAACGAGAATATCAACGGGCTTTAAGGTGTTAGAATTATCGAAGAGGAAACCCAATGATACTTCTTTTCTTGCAGCGATGCCATCTTTATAGCACATATCAGCAATAACATCTCAGACCATGTCAAGTCGAAATTTGTGACCGACCACTTAACTGGCGCAATATATAGCGTGGTCACCATAGATTTCCATAGGTCGTTCACATCAAGAGCAAAGACTGCCTTCATCGAAAAAGGGAATGCCCAAACGATATTTTAAAACTGCATTTAAGTATCTCGGTCCAACTGACTGATTCAGCCCACTAACAGGTATGGCCTTTACACAATCCATCATGTGTTTCCTGTTGTACTGCCACAATATGGATTCACGGCCATTCAACACCAACATGGAGGGAAAATTGTTCCTCACTACACCGAACAAAATCGCTGTCAGGGTTTCACATAATGAGGCAGTGTCTTCAATGTTGAAGTTGGAATCAATTAAACCACAAGCTTGTTTGTATAACAGTAAGGCCTACTCAAAACTGTGACTCAGGTCTGATGTAGAAGGAAGTTTGAGAATGTTATTATGAAGGTGTCGAGTTTGAACATTAGAAGCTAAATTATAGTATTTCCCAGTGTCTTCCATGGTATATATCCCGAAACCACCGTCTTTGATTGGTAATGTGGATAGTCGTTGTTGTACCAAGCTGAAGCCAACACCATTATCAACCACAATTTGGCGCAAATACTGAAATAGATTCTTGTCTTAGTGTCAAGTTTCAGCTTGTAGGGCCGAAGGACAGGTGATAGACACATTTTTGTGTCTGATATAATCTCAATTGTATATATTGTTAGTGCTCGATTTTGTATTTATTATGGCTTTTTGTGTCTTTGTAGGTGTTTTTGGAGAAATAAACATGTGTGGAAAAATCGGCTCAAAAAGTTGCGCGGAGAATCCCGGAGGACAGTTGCTAAAGGAAACCCTCATTTGGATAAGGGGCATTCACTTACTAAGGGGCAGCCACTTGCTATTTGCACCCCAGGGCACCCAACTGATAAAGGCATCCCATAAGAGGTTAAGGGACACCATCTTCCTCCCCATTTGAAATGGTTTTGGCGGAAAAACAACCTTGTCCATCTGCAGATTTCTGGACCGATTTTGAAGGAGTTTTAATTAGATTCAATCGTAGATTTTTATTGGGCTGGACTTGTTAAGGCTGAGAAGAGTTAGCATGGGTGTTTGGTTCGTTTAAAAATGACCATATAGTCGAGTTTGGAATGAACAGAGGAGGATTATGCTCGGTCTTTTCTGGTTTTGTTTTAGACGAGAATCATTCCAGTTGGCACGTACAGATGGTACCCTGTTTTATCGAAACAGGCTTGGTACTCGGATTTCTATGGGAAAGAAAGAAGCTTACATGTATTCTTTATGTAACAGGGCATGAGGAAGTTTCCGAAGTTTTGGTTGATTTATATTAAGAAGTTACGTGAGGTAAAAGAAGATATATTCTGTTAGATTTGGAGCTGTCGATTCAAAGGGAATGATTGACACAAAACAGAAGACGTGTGAGAGGATTCCGGTGAAAGTAAAGGTGAGAAAGTCCGAGACTTTCGTTGGAAGAAAAAAATATTTTCTCGGGATAGTTTTGCACCTGTTAGCTATATAAAGGCTTGTACGAGTCCTGGAAGAGGGGTGGAGACTTTGGGGTGAAGTTAGAGAGGCACGGAGAGCCAACGAAGGTCTTTGCTCGGAGAAAGAAAGTTGCAGAGTCGTTTCTGCACTTTCAGGGAAGAGGGGGAAGAAGAAGAAGAACTGACGCCCTAAGTCAGTCGCAGAGAGGTGTAGTTTAGTTACTGCAGCAAATAAGTATCGTTTAGAAGGAAGTCTTATATTCTCTGTAGTCCTTTATAACAGTCAGTCTGTAACGCTTATAAATGTTGCAGTTGATCTGTTTTATCTTTTTCTTGTATTTTCACTCTATTCAAACACTTTGGAGCCATGAATAAATATTTTGAGCATGTTTTCACCATGAAGAGGTAAAACCCAACACTGGGATGACGGAGGAAGCCATTCTCTACGCGTGTGGTAAATCTATTTAATTCCTTTATGACTTTTGCACTATTTTAAATTGATTCATGATTTTTCTTAATTGATTCTGATTTTGTTTGATGGCGTATGCTTGGTCTTAGTATCTTTGATACGTCATGCTTGTGATTTACAGTCAATCTTTTATAAAATCTACCTTGGAAAAGAATAAAGAGTAAATATTTATTATGTTATGAGCTATAATTGTCTGGAATCGATAGTTGAACCACATGAATATGAGAATTGGTGGAATCTTAACTCTCAGTACCTCTCGATATTTGTGACATCTTTTGTATATATTTTTTAGTATTAAGTCTGAAATCAAATCTTTACAAGTCTTTGAACGAACTTTATTTACCACTTCAAAAACTACATCAACAGGTGGTGCAAAGTGTAAAGTAAAGTCTTGAGACCCCTATACAGTTACGCAGGAGCAATAACTTTCTCTGAGGGTCCTGCAACTGCCTTACCTTGTGCATGAGCTGTAAGGTCTTATCCACCATATATGAAACCATATGAATGCAATATTGTCTGTCTAAACTCATCGAACCTCCTAATAACTTCACTTCAGTCGACAACTTTCCAATAGATGCAGGAAAGATACCATTTGCTTGACATCTAGTTTCGATCGGCGACCAAAAGATTTCAATTTTGGTAATATTCAAGTATAAACCTCTCTTAGGTGCATCCACCTGAATAATACCTAAGGCATTGGCCACTTCTAATGTGTTATCGGCAATGGTCCCGTCACCGTACCAGATATGGAAGTCCAATGAGCATTGATCCGAAATCTTAGTAGCAATGGGGTGCAATGTCAGTGCGAATAAGATGGGGCTAAGTGGGTCGCCAAGTTGAACCCCTTGAGTAGAAGAGAGAACAGACTCATTGTAATATAATCTGGCTAGCTCTGGAGTAAAAAAAAACTCAACCCATCTAGGGATATTAGGAATGGGTTCTGACCTCTTGAATCATTATGGATCTGTCAACAAGTTTGAAGGCGTGGGTAAAATCTATCAATATAGCATTGTCAGAGTTGTGCAATCACCCTTCATCTCGATTAGTGGATTAGCCGCGTGTAGTATGCCTTCGCACCCACCAGAAATTCCAATACCGAACCGATGTATACCTAAATATGGAAGAATGTGTTTGCAGGCTGAAGAGGCATCCAACTTGGTGCATAGTCTCCTCTATATAATACCTATGACAATGGGTTGTCAACCACCGCATGGATTGAGTAGTGGGGTTAATGGAGCACTGGCCACGTATTCACCGAGAATTGCAGGGAAATGACCATCTATCCATAAAATTACCACACTTGCAATAGATTTCAACAGGGCGTCATCCACTACGATCGAAGTTCCACTCAACGCATCAAGCAGGTGTTGGGCTCGAAATCCATCTCTCCCATAGGAAGTGTCCTTAAGAAAGTTTTTCAGAGCTACTAAAACTGAAGTGGCATCAACAAATAAAGCAGGAGTGGAAATATCTTCTGCAGGTATAATCACAGGTGCGTGTATATGGATGTTTATGTTGAAAGTTTTGTAATGTTTCTGGAATAGCAGGTGCAATGTCCTTAGAAGAAAGAACACGGATGGTACTCGTGTAATTATTATTATTATTTAGGCACGACTTGGTAAGGGACCTTTCCGCTGATATGTGTTATAAAGCAGGTGTAGCTGCTAGAAAAGAAGTCGTGATGGGTATCTTGTCGTCTACAAACACTGCACAACGAACATATGACATCTTAGTCTATAAATGGGAGAACGGACGGGACATATGCTTTCATATGACCGGCGTTTCACCTTTTTCCGGGAGAGAATACCGTAATTTCACGCCATGTCATGCTATTTCTACTGCGATGACCCATACGAGAACAAAATATGCTAATAAATGTGCGGCTCATGAACGTGGGTTTGGTGTTTTACCTTTCTCGATATTTGGACTTAGGGAGGATCTCAATTTGTTTTTGAAGCGACTGAGGAACTGCATGGCTGCTCTCGATGCCAACAGTAGATTAGGCAGTTACCTATTTAATAGGTTAGGTATTATTCGGAGAGGAATTTGGGTGTAGCTTATTATTAGGCTCCCAAGTCCCAACGCTCTCAATCAATCATGCGTAATATATAATTTGTGGTTCAATAAAATCCCTAGTGGCAGTATTTTATTATTATTAATATTATTAATAATAATAATAATTAAAAAAAACAGGTATCTAGCTCAGGTGGTTATCCCCATTCCCCAAAATTTCATGCATTCCAGGAGGTTCTAGGTTCGAGCCCCCAATGGCGTAAAATTACAGAAATTAACATGGAAGGTAGAGTTAGTTTGCCTCCCTTGTGACAGGTTGTTGTGTTAGCCTACTACTACATTAGCAATACCAATATGTGGGCTTAATCAGACACTTGGGATTCGCCATTTCAGGGCAGTTGTTTGTTACAGGCTTGGTGTACCTATTTTTAATACTATTGATGTTTGTGCTTGTTGTAAGAGGAAGATGGATGTCTATGGAGATCATGCACTTCATTGTGCAAGTGAGGTGGATATAAAGTTTAGGCATGATTTTGTTAGGGATGTTTTGTCTAATATGTTTTACAAGGCCAGAGTTGCAGCTAGAAAGGAGGTCAATCTTGCGCTCTTATCTGATGATGCCAAGACTTTAAAGCCTGCAGACGTTCTTGTCTATAATTGGATCAACGGGCAAGATGTTTGATTTGATGTTACGGGTGTCTCACCCTTTTCTGGTATTAGTGGTCGGGTATTCGTTCCGGGTGTCGCCATTTCTAATGCTATTTCACGCAAGCGGGCAAAATATTTGGATAAGGTGAGCGGCTCATTGGTATGGTTTTGGCGTCCTTGCTTGCTCCACTTTAGGTGAACTTAGTGAAGACATGGTGATTCTTTTGAAGAGGTTGAGAAATTGTTTAGCTAACTATGACCTCAATTACAAACTAGGTAACTCTCTTTTTTATAGATTAGGTATTTCTATTCAAAAAGGTGTAGGCGCTCAACTTGTTGCTAGGATGCCTCTATCGACATTGTACCTTGTATTTCATTCTTTTGTTCTTGATTATTGTTCCGACCTTAGCTCAGTTGGTAGAGCGGAGGACTGTATTTGTAGCAGATAATCCTTAGGTCAATGGTTCGTATCCGATAGGTAGGATATTTTTTGGTGCTGGCTTCGGCCCTTTGCAATATAGACTGGCAACTCTCCCTATCAGAGACGGGGGTCTTGGGGTATATACTATGAATGACACAACAAAGTACTGTTACATAGCATCTCAGTTTCAGACTCGACAGGTTCAACAAATCATCTTACACAATAACTTCTCGGCAGATCCAAGTCCAACTTGTCAGCAGGTTTTGCTGATGTACAACCAGGTATGTGATCTCACTACTCACTACACCAAAATCAGGATTTTATCACAGTGTAACCTGTCACAATTTATTCTTCAGTCACTGATACACCTGTAATAAGTCTTATAACAATTATAACTGTTAATATATTTTGTATTTCTGATAATGATTAGGAATATTAAATTTTTTTATTAATAACAATAATATTTGTTGACAATTATCCAGACATCACAACTATAATCTAAAAGATGTTTCCACCCAAAAATTTCACCACATTTAAAACAACCCCAAATTAGTAACACTTAGGATTTTGCTTGTCACTACTTTCGCAACATTTATACAAAATAACAATTTTATTTAAGGGGGATTTTGTGTTTCCCCCTCAAAATAAATAGCTATTTTGCATTACCCCCTTTATAAATAGCTAATTGGCAAAACCCCTTTCTGTTATAACTAGAAGAGTCTATTCATAAAAGCACAGAGCTCAGGTGTTAGAAATAACATGATAGTTTCACCATATCTCGTTGAGTCCTTTTCACTTCTATTTTTATTTTATTTTGTTTTTAAACTATGTTACTCTAAGTGATTAGGTGGGGCTCACGATTTAAGTTGTTACCAATGCTAGGGTGAACTAGAGTGATTGAGATACCATGAAAGAAAAAAAAAAGTTGAAAAAGAAAAAGAGATGAATAAAAGAGATGAAAAAAAAATTGAGACCAGACCATTTGACCAAAAGGAATAAATTCAATAAAGTCGACCACTGGTACCCTTGTATATGCCAGCTGTGTTGACCTAGAGTTAGGATTATCAATCACTGTTTCCCTTGTATATGCCAGTTTTGTTGATATTAGTCAGTCTAGTATCTCAATCCATTAGGATAGGTTCATGATAGACACATTTTTGTGTCTAATTTGTCCGCAATGTCCGTATTGTTAGAACTCAATTTTTTACTAATATTGTGTTTTTATGTATTTTTAGGAAATAAACATTTTTGGAAAATTCGGCTCAAAAAGTTGATTTTGGCACCCGGAGGACAAGTGCTATTCGGACTCTCGCTTTTGGATAAGGGGTAACCTAATTACTAAGGGGCATCCCTGGGTCACCCCCAAGGCAGCTGTTATTCGCAACCCTACTCTGGATAGGGGGATACCAGTTTCTTCCCCATTTGAAACGATTTTGGCGGGAAATTTCTAAACAGTTCTGGCAGAATTTCGATCGTCAAAATGAAGGTGTTATGGGTCGATTCAATGGCTGAAATTTGGTATAGAGATGTGATATAGGTTAAGGAACATAGTATGGGTGACATGATCGATCAAATTTGGCTGGAATTTTCGGTATGATTCATACACCCACAACAGAGCACGTGGACTGTAACACGAGCAAAATTGAAGTTCTTGTGTGCATGGGGGAGTTCTGCTGGCGTTGGAAGAGTGTTGAGGCGTGAATAAGTCGAATTGGAGCGTGCTGGACCAGAGAAAACGCGTGAAAAGCTATAACATGAAAGAAAATATCCGAAAATATTTTCTTTCACTGCCGAGGATTTGTGGAGTTATGGAGGAGATTCGATGCATGCTTCGGGTTTAAATAGAGTCCTTGGAGGTCAGAGAAAGGTTGTCGAGAGTCTGGGGGGCTGAGGAGAGCCAGAGAAGAAGAAATTCGAGTTTTCCCAAACTCGGTTTCTGCTGCTGCTGATGAACATGAAGAACACGAAGAACGGACCTGCAACAGCTGTCGTTTTTCTACAGTGATAACGAATCACACCTGTGGGTCGTACATCAGGCAGACTTATTTTCCACAGCATTTGCGACACAGCTGCAGCAGTCTTATTTTGTCACTGAGGGTCGTAGTTCTCTGGTTTTATTGTATTTCTCATATTCTCATCATTTGTAAACCATTTTTGAGCCATAATAAATTATTTTGAGAGCATTTTTACTATGATGAGTTAAACCCCAACACTGGGACGACGGAGGAGGCCGAGCTTCATACATGGGTAATTTTTTTAATTCTTTTCAAGACTTTTGCATTAAAAATTAATTGAAATATGATTTGATTAAATTGGGTGTTATTTGATTAGATGGGTCATGCTTAGCTTAGGTGATTTGATGTTCCATGCTTAACATTTACAATCAATGTTTTGAGAATCTACTTTGGCAAAATAAGAGTCCATATATGTTTTGAGCGATTATTGTTGAGAATAAATCATTGAGCCCTATGTTATGAAGATTGGCCGAATCATTAGTCCCAGTACCTCTCACTATTGTTAATATTTTTGTATATATATTTTTATTAAATCTAAAAATTTCATTTCCTTCACAAGTCTGAAATGAATCCTATTTACTACAACCTCAGAAAATCAATAATCATTTTGGCGCCGCCGACGCGGATTCGTGCTTAGGTAGAATTTTTAGGTTTTTTTTTTTTTTTTTTTTTTTTTTTTTTCTTTTTACGTCTTTTTGTGTCTTTGTATTACAGGTTCGAAGTGGAGCACTAAGGACTTGGAGAGGAAAAAGCTTAAAGCGAAAAGCGAAAATAGAAGAAAAAAAGGACAATTTTAGGATTTAATTTTTAATTTTTAATTTTTTTTTTAGAGTGTGTGAGGAAAACTGTAATTTTTTTATTTATTTATTTTGGACTTTGGACTTTAAACACTTGGACTTTATTCTTTTTTTTACCCTACGGAAGGGTATTATTAAAAAAAAAAAAATTATATAAACTGTGTGTAGGGAAGGACGACGATTACTATATCGTCTCGTCCCTTCGGGTTCGTACATGACATAGGAGTCGTGGCCCGAATCGACTTCAACGGTTCATCCCCCGTCTGGTACGGGAGGTAAGTCCATCGAAACACTCGCGAATCTCCTGTAAGCGAGTTACTGTATTCCTTAAGGTGATTCATTGATTGAGGACGAATTTGGACTGTTTTTAAATTCCTAGTAAAGGGCAAGGCCTGGACAATACAAGATAAGGGTTCGGATTTCATCACCGCTCCCTTCTTGCCCGCCTTAGGAAAGCGAAACCTAACGCGAACCCAAGCTTAAAACTTGACTAGAACGAGACCGATAGGGTAACGCGCTTATTAGGAAAAAATTTCGAAGGATATTGGTTACTTTCTTAAGCACACCTCGAAGTTCATGATGGTTTATGTGAGTTGAATGCGTGACTGTGCCGCCTTGTGATAGCGTGAGGCCTTGGGTATCAAAGCTCCACTGAGCTTCCCTCGCCTCAATTCAACTTACTTTGACTCGGATTGATTCCATAGGGGTTTGATCAAATTGCAACGAATTCCCTTTCGAAAGATAGAAGCTGGTCTAGAAACAATCTAAGTGGAGCCATCATGCTTTTTGTTTGCTAGATTTTATAGGTTTGATTTGGTCGAGTCAGCCTTTTTTGTGATTGTGTAGAATTCCCTTGCAATTAAGAATGTCGAACTGGTATGATAGAAGCCAATACAATGATTATCGACCCGATTTTGAATATGGACATCATCCTTTTTATGACCATGTTGGGAATAGTGGCTGGGAACGCCATCCTTTGGAAGGATATGGGTCATACCCTGGTGAGCCCAATTACTATCCACACATGCATCAGTCTTACGAGCAAGAAGATTATAGTACTAGTTCTTCGTCTCTAGAGGATACAATCAAACTATTGAAAAGTAGTCCTTTTTATGATCCCTCTGTTCTTATTCCTCCTTTAGAAGAGTCCCTCAGGAAGTTAGCTGAGTCGACGCGTAAGTTAGCTGCGATGAATAGTATAATTATAGACGAAAGAACTACAATAATGAGTGAACCTTCTTTAGAAGACCACCTCAAGCGGATAGCTGAGACGAACGAAAGAATTGCTCGAAATTACTTGAATTGCCAATATAGTGTATCCAATAATACCCTTGAGAATAAAGATAGTTATTTACATAATCAAGATAACAAGGTTAGAATTGGTAGCACTACTTGTTTTGATGAGGTTCGATCTTTTTCATGTTATGATGATGAGGATAGTAGTAATGAAGAAATTTATAGGCATAGTAATGAGGAATCTGTTACTCCCAATGAGATTTATAATGATAATATTATTTCTAGTTCAAATCCAAATAATTTTAATAATTATTCACCTATTCAAAAGAACGAGGATTTGACTAGAGATACAACCGTTTTAGACGAGGATTACGAAGCCGATAATGGTTTAGAGGAACGAGTTTATTCTGAGAATATTGTTTTAGAGTCTAGCGATTTAGAAATATTAGTCTTAGACGAAGAACATGAACTCGTAGAGATTTTAAATATGAGTGAGGATGCATCACCTGAGTATAATTTACAAGAAGCAATTGACCATTTTCAGGATTCTGATGATCTAGAAATTAGGGAAATTGTAGCTAGTCTATCTAGAGACACCCAAAATTCTAAGTTTGGGGGTGGTTATCATCCATGTGCTTTCACTCTTAGAAAGGTCCCTCACTTGGGACTTGACATATGTGACTCAACCATTTTACAAGATTACCTTCATACTCGTTTTCCTGAACCTAATGATGTCCAGGAAGAAGTTCAGTCGTTAGAAACCCATCCTCTGGTTGATGTGGTTTGCCCAGGCTATGATCCCCAGATTGAATTTGTTTTCCCACCAAATAGTTTTCTTCCAACTGTGGGAACGTTTATATTCCAAATGTGTCGAATATTAAGTTGTGAGACTAAACCTAAATGCTTTAGGAAATTAGAATCGACACATTTTCTTAAGAATGACCACTACTTTCATTTTGGTCAATTATGTAAGTCAAATCTTATTGACTTAGAGGATCCTCAATTATTTAGGTTATTATTGTGCACTTCTAAGATCATATTTGAGTTTTTCCAGACTCTAGGACCTAATGATTCGGATCCCTCCTATGAAGAAACGCAACCAATGAAAATTTTCTATTTAGACCCTTTCATAGAACCTGAACCTGAACCACAATTAGATATAAATTTCTTAAACAGGAAACTAAGTAAGGGCATGCTAGTCTTGTTCACTTTCTTGGTTCATTACAGTTTCCTTTGGTCAGCTCTATTTAGTTTTGAAGACCCACAGTTATTTCGACTGTTATTTTATGGTTCGAGTTGACTAATCCTTTCCTAAGTATGGCTGAAGACTTTAAACTTAGCACTTCTTGGGAGGTATCCCATGCTCATGCAACACGGTAATATATTTCCTTAACTCTTTCGCTTCAAATGGTAACAGTTTCTCCTTATTCATGCTTTTAGTTTCATCTTTAGAACATTGAGGACAATGTTAGATTTAAGTTTGGGGGTATGGGAGAAACTTTTTAGTTGCAATTAGTAAACTCCAGAGCCTAGAAATTTATGCCTATTAAGGTTTGCACTAACCGATCTAAGTGGATGAGAACATCTTGGTTGTAGGAGTTGAGGAACCAATCTGATTAGATGGACACATCTATAGAGTCTATTCATAAAAGCACAGAGCTCAGGTGTTAGAAATAACATGATAGTTGCACCATATCACGTTGAGTCCTTTTCATTTCTTTTTTTCATTTTATTTTTTCATTTTAAACTATGTTTCTCTAAGTGATTAGGTGGGGCACACGATTCAAGTTGTTACCACTGCTAGGGTGAATTAGAGTGACTGAGTTACTAAAAAAAAAAAGACCGGACCAGTTAGACCAATCGAAATAAGTATTAACACTTGGATAGCAATATGCGTGTGTTCTCCCTGTTTCCGTCGCCTAAGCAAGCGTGGAATGCAGGACCCGTGGGAACTATCGTGTAATCTGCTGACAAGAAGCATGCGCTTGGATAAAAAAGATCTATTCATGCCGTTAAGTTAAAAAAAAAATGGTTATTGTTCTGTGTAGTCAACTGCTGGTTCCCTTGTATTTGCCAGTTTGTTGATCAAGATTTAAGTTATTAACCACTGGTTCCCTTGTATATGCCAGTTGTATTGATATTAGTCAGACCGGTATCTTAGTCCATTAGGATAGGTTCATTCTGGTAGTGGCCTTCAGACAGATATGTGAAACATCGATCATTTGGTTAACATCAAAACCATCTACATTTTTCTATTTCCATCTCCTTTTTCTATCCATATGATTAGTTTGACTCCGAATATGATGTCCATAGTGCAACTATCTTAGTAGAGCTCTGTCACTTTATTTGAATTTTAGTATGCTTGAGTGCAAACTCGTGTACAGCAATTGGAATTTCGCATCAGGGTACTTCCTCCTGTAGTCAGTGATTGTAAGCCAACCAAGGAGATTTTTTAGTGCCTTCCAAGGTTCTGCATAGATAAGCTAGGGTATGGAGTAATGGTTTTGTGGGCACACCTCTGGTAAACCCTCCCGAGATTAACTCGGTTTTATTTTATTTTATTAGTTTTACTCGAGGATTAGCAAATAATAAGTTTGGGGGTATTTGATAGACACATTTTTATGTCTAATTTGTCCTCAATGTCCGTATTGTTGGAACTCTATTTTTGTACTAATATTGTATTTTTATGTATTTTTAGGAAATAAACATTTTTGGAAAATTCGGCTCGAAAAGTTGATTTTGGCACCCGGAGGACAAGTGTTATTCGGACTCTCGCTTTTGGATAAGGGGTAACCTAATAACTAAGGGGCACCCCCAAGTCACCCCCAAGGAAGATGATATTCGCACCCCTACTATGGATAGGGGGATACCAGTTTCTTCCCCATTTGAAACGATTTTGGCGGGAAATTTCTAAATAGTTCTGGCAGAATTTCGATCGTCAAAATGAAGGGGTTATGGGTCGCTTCAATGGCTGAAATTTGGTATAGAGATGTGATATAGGTTAAGGAACATAGTATGCGTGACATGATCGATCAAATTTGGCTGGAATTTTCGGTATGATTCACACATTCAAAACAGAGCACGTGCACTGTAACACGAGCAAAATTGAAGTTCTTGTGTGCATGGGGGAGTTCTGCTGGCGTTGGAAGAGTGTTGAGGCGTGAATAAGTCGAATTGGAGCGTGCTGGACCATAGAAAACGCGTGAAAAGCTAAAACAAGAAAGAAAATATCCGAAAATATTTTCTTTCACTGCCGAGGATTTGTGGAGTTATGGAGGAGATTCGATGCATGCTTCGGGTTTAAATAGAGTCCTTGGAGGTCATAGAAAGGTTGTCGAGAGTCTGGGGGGGGTGAGGAGAGCCAGAGAAGAAAAAATTCGAGTTTTCCCAAACTCGGTTTCTGCTGCTGCTGCTGCTGCCGCTGATGAACATGAAGAACACGAAGAACGGACCTGCAACAGCAGTCGTTTTTCTACAGTGATAACGACTCACACATGTGGGTCGTACATCAGGAAGACTTATTTTCCACAGCATTTGCGACATAGCTGTAGCAGTCTTATTTTGTCACCGAGGGTCGTAGTTCTCTGGTTTTATTGTATTTCTCATATTCTCATCATTTGTAAACCATTTTTGAGCCATAATAAATTATTTTGAGAGCATTTTTACTATGATGAGTTAAACCCCAACACTGGGACGACGTAGGAGGCCGAGCTTCATACATGGGTAATTTTATTAATTCTTTTTAAGACTTTTGCATTAAAAATTAATTGAAATATGATTTGATTAAATTGGGTGTTATTTGATTACATGGGTCATGCTTAGCTTAGGTGATTTGATGTTCCATGCTTAACATTTACAATCAATGTTTTGAGAATCTACTTTGGCAAAATAAGAGTCCATATATGTTTTGAGCGGTTATTGTTGAGAATAAATCATTGAGCCCTATGTTATGAAGATTGGCCGAATCATTAGTCCCAGTACCTCTCACCATTGTTAATATTTTTGTATATATATTTTTATTAAATCTAAAAATTCCATTTCCTTCACAATTCTGAAACAAATCCTATTTACTACAACCTCAGAAAATCAATAATCAGTTCATTTTGGTGGAGGCCTTCAGACAGATATGGAAAACGCCGTTCACTTAGTAAACATCAAAACCATCTATGTTTTTCTCTATATCCATCTTCTTGATCTATCCATGTGATTAGTTTTGACTCCGGATATTGATGTCCATAGTGCGACTGTCTGAGTAGAGCTCTGTCACTTATATATGAATTTTAGTATGCTTGAGTGCAAACTCGTGTACAACAATTGGAATTTCGCATCAGGGTACTTCCTCTTATAGTCAATAAGTATGCCAACAAAGGAGATTTTTTAGTGCCTTCCAAGGTTCTGCGTAGATAGTTAGGGTCTGGAGTAAATATTTTGTGGGTATATCTCTTCTAAGCCCTCCCGAGACAATAACTCGACCACTAGGGCCACCTAGGGGTTTAAAGGCTTGTTGCATACGCTAAATGCAACCGACGATGCCTGCGACAGTGAGTTAGGATTTTATTTTGTAGATTTGATTTGCTCGGGACTAGCAAATAATAAGTTTGGGGGTATTTGATAGACACATTTTTGTGTGTGATATAATCTCAATTGTATATATTGTTAGTGCTCGATTTTGTATTTATTATGGCTTTTTGTGTCTTTGTAGGTGTTTTTGGAGAAATAAACATGTGTGGAAAAATCGGCTCAAAAAGTTGCGCGGAGAATCCCGGAGGACAGTTGCTAAAGGAAACCCTCATTTGGATAAGGGGCATTCACTTACTAAGGGGCAGCCACTTGCTATTTGCACCCCAGGGCACCCAACTGATAAAGGCACCCCATAAGAGGTTAAGGGACACCATCTTCCTCCCCATTTGAAATGGTTTTGGCGGGAAAACAACCTTGTCCATCTGCAGATTTCTGGACCGATTTTGAAGGAGTTTTAATTAGATTCAATCGTAGATTTTTATTGGGCTGGACTTGTTAAGGCTGAGAAGAGTTAGCATGGGTGTTTGGTTCGTTTAAAAATGACCATATAGTCGAGTTTGGAAAGAACAGAGGAGGATTATGCTCGGTCTTTTCTGGTTTTGTTTTGGACGAGAATCATTCGAGTTGGCACGTACAGATGGTACCCTGTTTTATCGAAACAGGCTTGGTACTCGTATTTCTATGGGAAAGAAAGCAGCTTACATGTATTCTTTATGTAACAGGGCATGAGGAAGTTTCCGTAGTTTTGATTGATTTATATTAAGAAGTTACGTGAGGTGAAAGAAGATATATTCTGTTAGATTTGGAGCTGTCGATTCAAAGGGAATGATTGACACAAAACAGAAGACGTGTGAGATAATTCCGGTGAAAGAAAAGGTGAGAAAGTCCGAGACTTTCGTTGGAAGAAAAAAATATTTCTCGGGATAGTTTTGCACCTGTTAGCTATATAAATGCTTGTACGAGTTCTGGAAGAGGGGTGGAGACTTTGGGGTGAAGTTAGAGAGGCACGGGAGAGCCAACGAAGGTCTTTGCTCGGAGAAAGAAAGTTGCAGAGTCGTTTCTGCACTTTCAGGGAAGAGGGGTAAGAAGAAGAAGAACTGACGCCCTAAGTCAGTTGCAGAGAGGTGTAGTTTAGTTACTGCAGCAAATAAGTATGGTTTAGAAGGAAGTCTTATATTCTCTGTAGTCCTTTATAACAGTCAGTCTGTAATGCTTATAAACGTTGCAGTTGATCTGTTTTATCTTTTTCTTGTATTTTCACTCTATTCAAACACTTTGGAGCCATGAATAAATATTTTGAGCATGTTTTCACCATGAAGAGGTAAAACCCAACACTGGGATGACGGAGGAAGCCATTCTCTACGCGTGTGGTAAATCTATTTAATTCCTTTATGACTTTTGAACTATTTTAAATTGATTCATGATTTTTTTTAATTGATTGTGATTTTGTTTGATGGAGTATGCTTGGTCTTAGTATCTTTGATACGTCATGCTTGTGATTTACAGTCAATCTTTTATAAAATCTACCTTGGCAAAGAATAAAGAGACAATATTTATTATGTTATGAGCTATAATTGTCTGGAATCGATAGTTGAACCACATGAATATGAGAATTGGTGGAATCTTAACTCTCAGTACCTCTCGATATTTGTGACATCTTTTGTATATATTTTTTAGTATTAAGTATGAAATCAAATCTTTACAAGTCTTTGAACGAACTTTATTTACCACTTGAAAAACTACATCAACAGGTGGTGCAAAGTGTAAAGTAAAGTCTTGAGACCCCTATACAGTTACGCAGGAGCAATAACTTGCTCTGAGGGTCCTGCAACTTCCTTACCTTGTGCATGAGCTGTAGGGTCTTATCCACCATATATGAAACCATATGAATGCAATATTGTCTGTCTAAACTCATCGGACCTCCTAATAACTTCACTTCAGTCGACAACTTGCCAATAGATGCAGGAAAGATACCATTTGCTTGACATCTAGTTTCGATCGGCGACCAAAAGATTTCAATTTTGGTAATATTCAAGTATAAACCTCTCTTAGGTGCATCCACCTGAATAATCCCTAAGGCCTTGGGCACTTCTAATGTGTTATCGGAAATGGTCCCATCACCGTACCAGATATGGAAGTCCAATGAGCATTGATCCGCAATCTTAGTAGCAATGGGGTGCAATGTCAGTGAGAATAATATGGGGCTAAGTGGGTCGCCAAGTTGAACCCCTTGAGTAGAAGAGAGAACAGACTCATTGTAATATAATCTGGCTAGCTCTGGAGTAAAAAAAAACTCAACCCATCTAGGGATATTAGGAATGGGTTCTGACCTCTTGAATCATTATGGATCTGTCAACAAGTTTGAAGGCGTGGGTAAATTCTATCAATATAGCATTGTCAGAGTTGTGTAATCACCCTTCATCTCGATTAGTGGATTAGCCGCGTGTAGTATGCCTTCGCACCCACCAGAAATTCCAACACCGAACCGATGTATACCTAAATATAGAAGAATGTGTTTGCAGGCTGAAGAGGCATCCAACTTGGTGCATAGTCTCCTCTATATAGTACCTATGACAATGGGTTGTCAACCACCGCATGGATTGAGTAGTGGGGTTAATGGAGCACTGTCCACGTATTCACCGAGAATTGCAGGGAAATGACCATCTATCCATAAAATGACCACACTTGCAATAGATTGCAACAGGGCGTCATCCACTACGATCGAAGTTCCACTCAACGCATCAAGCAGATGTTGGGCTCGAAATCCATCTCTCCCACAGGCAGTGTCCTTAAGAAAGTTTTTCAGAGCTACTAAAACTGTAGTGGCATCAACAAATAAAGCAGGAGTTGAAATATCTTCTGCAGGTATAATCACAGGTGCGTGTATATGGATGTTTATGTTGAAAGTTTTGTAATGTCTCTGGAATAGCAGGTGCAATGTCGTTAGAAGAAAGAACATGGATGGTACTCGTGTAATTATTAGTAATTATTATTATTATTTAGGCACGACTTGGTAAGGGACCTTTCCGCTGATATGTGTTATAAAGCAGGTGTAGCTGCTAGAAAAGAAGTCGTGATGGGTATCTTGTCGTCTACAAACACTGCACAGCGAACATCTGACATCTTAGTCTATAAATGGGAGAACGGACTGGACATATGATTTCATATGACCGGCGTTTCACCTTTTTCCGGGAGAGAATACCGTAATTTCACGCCATGTCATGCTATTTCTACTGCGATTACCCGTCCGAGAACAAAATATGCTAATAAATGTGCGGCTCATGAACGTGGGTTTGGTGTTTTACCTTTCTCGATATTTGGACTTAGGGAGGATCTCAAGTTGTTTTTGAAGCGACTGAGGAACTGCATGGCTGCTCTCGATGCCAACAGTAAATTAGGCAGTTACCTATTTAATAGGTTAGGTATTATTCGGAGAGGAATTTGGGTGTAGCTTATTATTAGGCTCCCAAGTCCCAACGCTCTCAATCAATCATTGTTATAGTTTTGAAAGTGGTAGTAAAAGTTCGTTGCTCGGACTTGTAAAGATTTAAAAATAAAAATATATACACAATATTTGTCACAATGGGCGAGAGGTACTGGGACTAATGATTCGGGCAATTTTCATAACATAGGGCTCAATGATTTATTCTCAACAATAATCGCTCAAAACATAAATTATATGGACTCTTATTTTGCCAAAGTAGATTTTCAAAACATTGATTGTAAGTCCTAAGCATGATGTATCAAAACACCTAAGCCAAGCATACATCTCTCTCAAGTTAGGGATTATTGCTAGTCTCTTGAACTAATGATCGAACGAACATACGTTTAACATAAGAAACCAAACTTCATACTTGGCCTCCTCCGTCGTCCCAGTGTTGGGTTTTAGCTCATCATATAAAAATGCTCTCAAAATAATTATTTATTGCTCAAAAAGTGGTTTACAAATGATGAAAAGGTGTAAAACAATTGAACATAAAAATCGCAACAGAAATAACTGTTGCAAAGGCGCTGTTCAGCTGTTACAATAAGAACGATAAATGATAACTGCTGTTGTACGACGAACTACGACCCACGAGTGTTCGTCTTAGACACTGTTGATAAACGACTGCTGCTGCGAGTCCGTTCTTCGTGTTCTTCATCTTCATCAATGGCAGCAGCAGCAGAGAGAAATCATGGTTCTCGATTCTGCAGCGTTCCTTCTCTCCTCCCAACTCTCGACCGCCCTTCTACTCGACCCAAAGAGTTAATTTATACCCAACAACAACATTTAATCCCTCGCAATAACTCCATATAATCCTTCATTATTCGGTTTAAAGAAAAATATTCTAAAAATATTTTCTTCCCTGTTTTGTTTGATCACGCGTCTGCAGCTGAAAAATCACCTTAATTGTCTTCTAAACGGTCCAAAAGTGTGCTAGAGTCCTCCATGCATCATCATAACACGTCCGAATCCCTCAAAAATCCTCTCAAACCCGTGACTTCCCTGTTCTCTGATGATGACATTTTTAGCCGATTCTAGGCAAATTCGATCGACCAGAACGCTTGCAATAGGTTTATATATATCCTAGGAACAATCTCACCAAGTTTCAGCCATTTAATCACCCTAAAACACCTTCAAAATTGGATCGAAAATTCTGCCAGTTGAAAGGAAGCTTTTCCCGCCAATTTTGATTTTTCAAATAAAGAAGATGACCTCCCCCTAATCCTGTACGGGTGTCCCTTTAGCAATTTGGGCTGAAATAGTAATTCTTGGGTGGAAATAGTAATTTTTCTGGGTTCCTCCGGGACATTTCTGGGACGTTTCCGGTGCATTTCTGGGGTGCCTTTAATACTTTATCCTGGGGTGTAAATCATCACTTTTTGAGCAACTCTTTCCATACAAGGGTATTTTCTCCAAAAACACCTAAATAAACATAAAAACACAATATTAGCACAAAAATAGAGTTCCAACATTACAGACATTGAGGACAAATTAGACACAAAAATGTGTCTATCAATCATGTGTAATATATATTTTGTGGTTCAATAAAATCCCTAGTGGCAGTATTTTATTATTATTAATATTAATAATAATAATAATAATAATTAAAAAAAAACGGGTATCTAGCTCAGGTAGTTATCCCCATTCCCCAAAATTTCATGCATTCCAGGAGGTTGTAGGTTCGAGCCCCCAATGGCGTAAAATTGCAGAAATTAACATGGAAGGTAAAGTTAGTTTGCCCCCCTTGTGACAGGTTGTTGTGCTAGCCTACTACGACATTAGCAATACCAATATGTGGGCTTAATCAGACACTTGGGCTTCGCCATTTCAGGGCAGTTGTTTGTTACAGGCTTGGTGTACCTATTTTTAATACTATTGATGTTTGTGCTTGTTGTAAGAGGAAGATGGATGTCCATGGAGATCATGCACTTCATTGTGCAAGTGAGGTGGATATAAAGTTTAGGCATGATTTTGTTAGGGATGTTTTGTCCAATATGTTTTACAAGGCCAGAGTTGCAGCTAGAAAGGAGGTCAATCTTGGGCTCTTATCTGATGATGCCAAGACTTTAAAGCCTGCAGACATTCTTTTCTATAATTGGATCAACGGGCAAGATGTTTGTTTTGATGTTACGGGTGTCTCACCCTTTTCTGGTATTAGTGGTCGGGTATTCGTTCCGAGTGTCGCCATTTCTAATGCTATTTCACGCAAGCGGGCAAAATATTTGGATAAGGTGAGCGGCTCATGGGTATGGTTTTGGCGTCCTTGCTTGCTCCACTTTAGGTGAACTTAATGAATACATGGTGATTCTTTTGAAGAGGTTGAGAAATTGTATAGCTAACTATGACCTCAATTACAAACTAGGTAACTCTCTTTTTTATAGATTAGGTATTTCTATTCAAAAAGGTGTAGGCGCTCAACTTGTTGCTAGGATGCCTTTATCGACATTGTACATTGTATTTGATTCTTTTGTTCTTGATTATTGTTCCGACCTTAGCTCAGTTGGTAGAGCGGAGGACTGTAGTTGTAGCAGATAATCCTTAGGTCAATGGTTCGTATCCGATAGGTCGGATATTTTTTGGTGCTGGCTTCGGCCCTTTGCAATATAGACTGGCAACCCTCCCTATCAGAGACGGGGGTCTTGGGGTATATACTATGAATGACACAACAAAGTACTGTTACATAGCATCTCAGTTTCAGACTCGACAGGTTCAACAAATCATCTTACACAATAACTTCTCGGCAGATCCAAATCCAACTTGTCAGCAGGCTTTGCTGATGTACAACCAGGTATGTGAGCTCACTACTCACTACACCAAAATCAGGATTTTATCATAGTGTAACCTGTCACAATTTATTTTTCAGTCACTGATACACCTGTAATAAGTCTTATAACTGTTAATAAATTTTGTATTTGTGATAATGATTAGGAATATTAAATTTCTTTATTAATAACAATAGTATCTGTTGACAATTATCCAGACAATCACAACTATAATCTAAAATGATGTTTCCACCCAAAAATTTCACCACATTTAAAACAACCCCAAATTAGTAACACTTAGGATTTTGCTTGTCACTACTTTCGCAACATTTATACAAAATAACAATTTTATTTAAGGGGGATTTTGTGTTTCCCCCTCAAAATAAATAGCTATTTTGCATTACCGCCTTTATAAATAGCTAATTGGCAAAACCCCTTTCTGTTATAACTAGAAGAGTCTATTCGTAAAAGCACAGAGCTCAGGTGTTAGAAATAACATGATAGTTTCACCATATCTCGTTGAGTCCTTTTCACTTCTATTTTTATTTTGTTTTTAAACTATGTTACTCTAAGTGATTAGGTGGGGCTCACGATTTAAGTTGTTACCAATGCTAGGGTGACTTAGAGTGATTGAGATACCATGAAAGAAAAAAAAAAAGTTGAAAAAGAAAAAGAGATGAATAAAAGAGATGAAAAAAAAAATTGAGACCAGACCATTTGACCAAAAGGAATAAATTCAATAAAGTCGACCACTGGTACCCTTGTATATGACAGCTGTGTTGACCTAGAGTTAGGATTATCAATCACTGGTTCCCTTGTATATGCCAGTTTTGTTGATATTAGTCAGTCTAGTATCTCAATCCATTAGGATAGGTTCATGATAGACACATTTTTGTGTCTAATTTGTCCTCAATGTCCGTATTGTTGGAACTCTATTTTTGTACTAATATTGTGTTTTTATGTATTTTTAGGAAATAAACATTTTTGGAAAACTCGGCTCGAAAAGTTGATTTTGGCACACGGAGGACAAGTGTTATTCGGACTCTCGTTTTTGGATAAGGGGTAACCTAATTACTAACGGTTGAGCAAGGGTTGCAATCTTGTCACGGTGGTTCCTGTAACAATCCAGCCGGCGTGTTAGCGAGAAGATGTATAGATGACTAACACGTCTCTATAGATTTAAGTAAGGCCTTCAGATTAATGGAAGACATGAAAACCACGTGTTGTACTCTTAACGTCAAAAAGGTATCGGTGGGAATAATTGTATGCTCTCCTGGCACGCGATGACGAACCGAGAATAGACGGTAAAGATAACAGAAAGGGGGTTTGCCAATTAGCTATTTATAAAGGGGTAATGCAAAATAGCTATTTATTTTGAGGGGGAAACGCAAAATCCCTCTTTATTTAATTTCTGAAAATCAATATTGATTTATTTTTTTATTTTATTTTCTTAATATTAGAAAAGAGGATCAAGACCAAGTCAACAAGTCATGACTTTGTAGGAAATTTGACTTGGACAAATACAAACCTATTCTCTCGATTTTGTCGACAAAACCACAACAAAAATATATGCTTCTTCCGAAGACTGTGAAAATGACCAGACTACCCTTATCGGAATAAGTGCAATAAAAATTTCGAGGACTGTGAAAATGACCATATTACCCTAATTGGAAATAAGTGCAATAATATTATGGAGACCGTGAAAATGACCAGAATTCCCTTATTGAAAATAAATAAAGTAAATATTACGGACTGTGAAAATGACCATATTACCCTTATTGGAAATAAGTGCAATAAATATTATGGAGACTGTGAAAATTACCAGACTACCCTTATCGAAAATAAGCAAAGTAAATATTACACACTTTGAAAATGACCATATTACCCTTACTGAAAAAAAGTGCAATAAATATTATGGAGACTGTGAAAATGACCAGACTACCCAATTAAGTATAATAAGTAAAGTAAATATTACAGATTGTGAAAATGACCAGACTACCCTTATCGAAAATAAGTAAAGTAAATACTTTGAAAATGACCATATTACCCTTACTGGAAATAAGTGCAATAAATATTATGGAGACAGTGAAAATGACCAGACTACCCTTATCGAAAATAAATAAAGTAAATATTACGGACTGTGAAAATGACCAGACTACCTTAACCGGAATAAGTGCAATAAAAAATTTCGAAGACTGTGAAAATGACCATATTACCCTCACTGGAAATAAGTGCAATAAATATTATGGAGACTGTGAAAATGACCAGACTACCTTTATCAGAAATAAGTAAAGCAAATATTACGGACGGTGAAAATGACCTTACTGGAAATAAGTGCAATAAATATTATGGAGACTGTGAAAATGACCAGACTACCCTTATCGAAAATAAGTAAAGTAATATTATACACTTTGAAAATGACTATATTACCCTTACTGGAAATAGGTGCATTAAATATTATGGAGACTGTGAAAATGACCAGACTCCTCTTATCGGAAATAAGTAAAGTAAATATCACAGACTGTGAAAATGACCATATTACCCTTACCGGAAATAAGCGTAATAGATATTCTGGAAACTATGAAAATGATCAGACTATCCTTATCATAAATAGATAAAGTAAATATTACAAACTTTGAAAATGACCATATTACCCTTGCTATAAACAAATGCAATAAAATATTATGGAGACTGTGAAAATGACCAGACCACCCTTATCGAAAATAAGTAAAGTAAATATTACAGACTGTGAAAATGACCATATTACTCTTATTGGAAATAAGTGCAATAAATATTATGAAGACCGTGAAAATGACCAAACTACCCTTATTGAAAATAAACAAAGTAAATATTACAGACTGTGAGAATGACCATATTACCCTTATTAGAAATTAGTGCAATAAATATTATGGAGACTGTCAAAATGACCAGATACCCTTATTGAAAATAAGTAAAGTAAATATTGCACATTTTGAAAATGACCATATTACCCTTACTGGAAATAAGTGCAATAAATATTATATAGACTGTGAAAATGACCAGATTACCTTTATCGGAAATAAGTAAAGTAAATATTACAGACTGTAAAAATGACCATATTACCCTTAATGGAAATATGTGCAATAAATATTATCGAGACTGTGAAATGACCAGACTGCCCTTATCGAAAATAAGTAAAGTAATATTATACACTTTGAATCTATGATACGGCGTAGGCATCAACCTGCTTACATTCAAATGCTTCCTGTACAATTAATTTCACTCTTAAGTACATGCAATTTTGTTTTCATAATTTGCTTTTTCCACTTTCATAAATTTAAATATATGCGCTATGTGTATTGCCTTTTTGAATTTTGCTTATCATCGTCTATTGTATTAGTTATTTTCCACTTTGGATTACAGGCTCTCAAGATTGGTCTTGAATACAAGGAGAAAATAAGAAAACCAACAAGAACAAGAAATTCATATAAGATTGATTTCTTTTATCAATTAAGCATAATGGATCTCTACACAATGGAAGATTGGACTTGTTCTGGATATAATTTTTATCCTTCATAGTGTAACTTGTTCTCTATTGCTTTCTTTATTCTACAGGGATTACAATGCCAATATCTAGAGGGGGATTAGTGCACAGACCAGGGGAGAGATGATTCCTTGTGCCATTCTCTGGCGGATAGATGTACAATTGTAAAACAGAAATGACAACCAAAGGCAAGCATGATATTACCGTGGCGATTTGTGTTGATGCTTTGTGTTAAGCTGTACTGCAAAAATGTAAGTTCTCCTTCTTCACTTTTTCTTTCTTCAACTGTTAGCTTCAGTGTCTAGCTTTTCTATTTTTGTTCTTGTTCATAACTTCTTACAGTTGTAGTCTTTTATTCTTATGTGAGGTTTTATGTGCCTATTGGTATTCATTGTTGCAAGCTTTGTTGATTCTTTTTATTCTTTTCTTGGGAAGATTCCTGGATGTAAAGAGCTGCATCTGGAATAAGCTGCTGATAGGATGACAAGTTCAAATTGCTTGTATGGTATTGGCTGCACTCTTCTGCTGATAGATACATTGTCATCTAGTATCTCATATTGAACATTGTCTATTGAACTTTCTTTTTTGTGTTTCCTTGAAGAATGTATGGATGGTTACGGAGATTGTGAATGTATGGATTATGTTTCAATTTCAATTATATTGCGGGCCTGTGAACGGGAAGTCCAGGTTTATGATGGTGACATGTATTGCAGACCTGTAAACTGGAAGCCCAGGTCCATTGTAATGATCTGGGCTATCCATTTTTTTTTAGTTGTGATTAAACAATTGTCACAGGTGTAACTGTTACAACAATTGTTTTAGAAAATAACAGTGTCACCATCTCTGTGTCGTTACAAATGAAACCTAACAGTTAAAACGTTGCAGCTGTCGTGACAGAAAATTGAAACGTGGCATTTAACTATTCGTTACAAAATTGTACGACACTTATAAGTGTTACTTTGGCCGAATATTCATCCACAGTTATAACTGTTGTTGTATATGTGACATTATGAGACACGTGTCGTCGCCGTAATTGTTATAATTATAGAGTAACAATTAAAATCGTTGGATCTACGACACGTGTCGCTTTATTAAAATTAGTTCAATTGTTACTATTAATTTTTGTAACGGTAGACAAATGTGACTTTAATTAATAATTGTCACAGAAAAAACCGTTGCAATAAATTACAACAATATTTATCACAGCGTTTCTGTAACGACATATACGTGTTACAAATTTAATCAGTAACAGATAGACCCTGTGAAAAAATCCTGGATTTGGTGTAGTGACTTCTTCACTCAACTTCAATGTTACCGCCCCTTCTTCCATGCATTCTCTGGCAGTGAAATATTTTGAGGTGGTGATGAGGCAAATACCCACTAGGTTTAATTTGACAGCACGTGATAGTGTTTTATGGCAGAGCAATAAGTTGAAACATGCTCAAGATTATCTAATGACGATACCTATAGATGGTTTGAACCAAACTCTTGGTCCTAGACAGTTTCAAAGTGTGCTTTGTTATCGATTTGGCATTCCTCTTTTTCCAGAAAATAGTTTTTGTACTATTTGTAAGAGGGATATGGACATTTTTGGGGACCATGCACTACACTGTGACAGTGAAATTGGTGTGAAATTCAGACACAATTTTATACGTGTTGTTTTCGTAGACATTTGCTTCAGGGCTAGTGTTTCAGTTGGAAAGGAAGTGGCTCTTGGACTTCGATCAGATGGGAATACCACCTTGCTACCAGCTGACTTGTTGGTTTATAATTGGGAGAATGGGAAGGACATATGCTTAGATTTTACCGGTGTTTCTCCTTTCACGAGTGACATTCACACCTTCATCCCGGTCAAGCAATTGCTAAAGCATTTTTACACAAGCGAAATAAGTATTTAGCCGTTTGTGAAACTCATGGTTATTGTTTTGGAGTTTTAGCATTCACTACCATAGGAGAACTAGGTGATGATTTGGTGGCTTTCGGGAATAGATTAAAGAGTTGTATTGCTAACAACAACGCCAATTGTGATATCGGTTACTTTTTATTTCATAGGTTGGGAATGGCTATTCAAAAAGGTGTAGGAGCCCAACTTGTTGCTAGGTTGCCCTCCATCGATTTTGTACCTTGTATTTGATTCTTTTGATTATATTAATAATATTACATAATAATAATAATAATAAAATAGTAATAAGAATAATAATAACCACCTGTGTATCGATTTTGTGGTTTATCTACTTTTTCTTTCAATATCAGAGACTTCTCCCCCCATCTTATGCATCTCCCGGCGAAGTGTTACTTTAAGGTTATTATGAAAACTATACCAACCACCTATACCATGTCAGAACGTGATTCCATTCTATGGCAGTGCAACAAGAAAGCACACGCACAAGATTACCTCAAGGTTGTTCTCATCCAGGGTTTGAACCATTCAGTTGGTCCGCGCCAATTCAGGGCAGTGTTACAATACCTTCTTGGGATTCCTCTCTTCGACGACGATATCATTTTTTCATGCTGCAAAAGAGTCATGGATCGGTTCGGAGATCACGCCATCCACTGCGCAAGTGAGGTTGGTTTGAAGTATCGGCATGACATGGTAAGAGATATTTTTGCGGAGTTATGTTACAAAGATGGAGTTGCAGCGAGGAAAGAAGTTTCAATTGGCCTCACAACAGACAGGAGTACTCCTCTCAAACCAGCATATATCATGGTCTATAACTGGGAAAATGGACGCGACATATGCTTCGACGTCACTGGCGTCTCCCCATTTTCTAAAGGCGGTAACCAAAGTTTCACCCCTGGATATGCTATTTCAGCTGCTATTACCCGCAAGCGTAACAAGTATGTCGATATATGTTCCGCTCATGGGTACAATTTCGGTGTCTTGGCCTTTTCAACCTTAGGGGAACTAGGAGATGGCGTTATTGATTTCGTGAAGATATTGAAGAACTGTATGGCAGATCACGATGTGAATAATCATCTAGGCAGTATTCTATTTCATAGGCTAGGAATTATTATTCAGAAAGGTGTTGGGGCGCAAATTGTTGCGCGACTCCCAGCCAAGTCTTTGTAATTTCTCTTTTGGTTTGCTTAATAAATGCCTCAGCGACTCCCTTTAATAATAATAATAATAATAAGGAGTGGCTCTGGCGAAAATTCTGGCGATTGAAAGCCGAGAATTATCTTTTCTCCCTCCTATAATCTAGCAGATTAAAATCTTCTCAATCTGTATATCATTCAACCCCCCACTTTTTCCCCTACAGTTTGATATCGTTTGTGTGCAGGTTTACTGATTTTCCAGAAGGTCATCAAGCGGTTATTATTGTAACTAAGGTTTTTGCAATGCCAAAAACAAAGAAAATATCATCTTCTGAAGATCAATCTCTCTCAGACACTGATGAAACTGTCGAACCCTACACGGATTCATCAGATGGAGTTTTGGTACATTGTCCTTTCAAACACTTTGACGATTACTTGGATGGGCATAACAGTAGAGGTTATGTTAAAACCTCGATCATCCGTCATATTCGTGATCAACATTGGCCATTTAAAGCGCGATTAACTTTGTGCAAAGAAAGGATTCGTACTAATGCCAATGTTTACAATTCCTGGGAAAGATTACTCCAACGATTACAGATGTGGTTATGCGGTGATTGTATGAAAGTGCAGTCCTAGAAGCGTGCTTGTCGTCCACATAATGGCAATATCCTAACAGGACCCTTCAATGGCAGACATGCGGAGTTCTTAATACATGGAATAGACAAGCCTTCTGAAGATACCCCTTCCACTATGGGGGATGTCTCAGCAGTGCAGGATGAATCACCAGGTTTGTCCCTTGAACTGCTAGATCTGGTTATCAGAAACGATTCACCATGACTGCCAGTATTCCACCACCTTGCAGATTGAATTTCTCAAAGGTATTGAAAACATCGCTTGACAAAGTGCTTGATAAACCTGAGGACCTTACTCCGTGGTTACAATTACTGTTACTACCTATTTGCACACTTAATCTATATGTGCCCAACAATGCCAGTGAAGAGAGATCACTTACACGGAAGAAACTGCAAATTGCAGCAATTAATCAAGCCCTACTTAAATGGAGTGAATCGAATGGATGTGTCAGTATTGTCCATCAATTACTTGAGAAGGCTAGACAAGATGAAGCCATACAGCAATAACGTAAACAACCCTCATGGAAGAAACCCAAAACCAATATTGAGGCCTGTCAAAAGAAGCTTAATTTTGGTCATTATACCGCTACTATACGTATCTTCTCATACAATGGAGTAGCCCCAACAACCCCGACACACTCCATGAATTACAACAAAAACACCCTCAAGTACGGCCACCTACTATACCTCATGAGGATCCCAACTCTACTGCAATATATGTGGATGTCCAGTATGTGCTGAAAGCCTTGAGGAGCTTCCGAAGGGAACGTTGTGCGGCCGTGACGGTCTTCGTGCTCAACATCTGTTAGACGCAACCAGTGGAGCAGCAGCAGCAGTCTCAGATGAGCTTCTTGTTTCTATAACAGGTGTTGTTAACCTGTGGCTTGCTGGTAAATGCCCATCATCCCTTAGTCAATATATTGCGAGTGCGCCGTTAACCCCATTGCTCAATCCTGGTGGAGGCCTTCGTCCGATTGCGGTGGGAACAATCTGGCGGAGATTATGTTCCAAATTAGCTGCTGCAGCGGTGCTTCAAGACATGACGACATACCTTGGTAAACATCAATTCGGAGTGGGCATTCCGTGTGGAGGTGAAGGTATACTGCACTCCGTGAATCGACAACTGGAATTGAAAGGTACCCATGACAACATGACTATGCTATTAGTCGATTTTTCCAATGCCTTTAATGTGGTCAATAGAACTGTCATAATCAATGAGGTTGCGCGAAATGCCCCAATATTTCAAAGTGTATAGATTTTTGCTTGCAAAACCGTCCAAATTATATTACAATGATTTCACCTTGTATTCCGCGCAAGGAGTTCAACAAGGAGACCCTCTTGGTCCCCTACTCTTCTCTCTGGAATTACATCCTCTTGCTTGTAAAATAGCATCGCAGTTTTCTTTGGACCTTCATGCGTGGTATTTAGATGACGGCACATTAATTGGGGATACCTTGGAAGTTGCTAAAGCACTACAGATCCTAAAAGCTGATGGACCTGCAAGAGGTTTGGATTTAAACATTCGAAAAACTGAGGTTTTTTGGCATAACCCAGACTCCAGAAGTAGATTGGCTTTTCCGGCGGAGATTAGCAGACCTTTTGATGGTGTGCGCTTACTGGGAGGACCTGTCAGCTTAAGTGACCAATACTGCAGCGACACAATCATGGCTAGGGTCGACAAAACTACACACCTGATGGACTGCATCAAAAAGATAAAACGCCCCCAGAGTGAGCTGCTACTCCTCCGTAATTGCGCTGGAGTCTCCAAATTGTACTTCTACATGCGTACAACACGGCCCCAAGTCATGCAGGCTGCACATCAACGCTTTGATCAACATTTTATTCAGTTCCTGCAGTATATAATCACGGCTGATGGTCCAGGCTTTGGACAGCTGCAACAGCGCATTGCTACATTATCTATCAACTTTGGAGGCCTGGGAGTTTATTCTATGGCGGACACTATCCAGTACTGCTACATCGCCTCCTGCTACTAAACTGAACACCTGCAAAGCAAACTCCTACCTGGTTCCACAGATCTCGGCTCTAACTTTCATACTGCAGTTACTTCTTTCATGCAATTTTGTGAATTATCAACTTCTTCTTTCAATATCAGAGACTTCTCCCCCCATCTTATGCATCTCCCGGCGAAGTGTTACTTTAAGGTTATTATGAAAACTATACCAACCACCTATACCATGTCAGAACGTGATTCCATTCTATGGCAGTGCAACAAGAAAGCACACGCACAAGATTACCTCAAGGTTGTTCTCATCCAGGGTTTGAACCATTCAGTTGGTCCGCGCCAATTCAGGGCAGTGTTACAATACCTTCTTGGGATTCCTCTCTTCGACGACGATATCATTTTTTCATGCTGCAAAAGAGTCATGGATCGGTTCGGAGATCACGCCATCCACTGCGCAAGTGAGGTTGGTTTGAAGTATCGGCATGACATGGTAAGAGATATTTTTGCGGAGTTATGTTACAAAGATGGAGTTGCAGCGAGGAAAGAAGTTTCAATTGGCCTCACAACAGACAGGAGTACTCCTCTCAAACCAGCATATATCATGGTCTATAACTGGGAAAATGGACGCGACATATGCTTCGACGTCACTGGCGTCTCCCCATTTTCTAAAGGCGGTAACCAAAGTTTCACCCCTGGATATGCTATTTCAGCTGCTATTACCCGCAAGCGTAACAAGTATGTCGATATATGTTCCGCTCATGGGTACAATTTCGGTGTCTTGGCCTTTTCAACCTTAGGGGAACTAGGAGATGGCGTTATTGATTTCGTGAAGATATTGAAGAACTGTATGGCAGATCACGATGTGAATAATCATCTAGGCAGTATTCTATTTCATAGGCTAGGAATTATTATTCAGAAAGGTGTTGGGGCGCAAATTGTTGCGCGACTCCCAGCCAAGTCTTTGTAATTTCTCTTTTGGTTTGCTTAATAAATGCCTCAGCGACTCCCTTTAATAATAATAATAATAATAAGGAGTGGCTCTGGCGAAAATTCTGGCGATTGAAAGCCGAGAATTATCTTTTCTCCCTCCTATAATCTAGCAGATTAAAATCTTCTCAATCTGTATATCATTCAACCCCCCACTTTTTCCCCTACAGTTTGATATCGTTTGTGTGCAGGTTTACTGATTTTCCAGAAGGTCATCAAGCGGTTATTATTGTAACTAAGGTTTTTGCAATGCCAAAAACAAAGAAAATATCATCTTCTGAAGATCAATCTCTCTCAGACACTGATGAAACTGTCGAACCCTACACGGATTCATCAGATGGAGTTTTGGTACATTGTCCTTTCAAACACTTTGACGATTACTTGGATGGGCATAACAGTAGAGGTTATGTTAAAACCTCGATCATCCGTCATATTCGTGATCAACATTGGCCATTTAAAGCGCGATTAACTTTGTGCAAAGAAAGGATTCGTACTAATGCCAATGTTTACAATTCCTGGGAAAGATTACTCCAACGATTACAGATGTGGTTATGCGGTGATTGTATGAAAGTGCAGTCCTAGAAGCGTGCTTGTCGTCCACATAATGGCAATATCCTAACAGGACCCTTCAATGGCAGACATGCGGAGTTCTTAATACATGGAATAGACAAGCCTTCTGAAGATACCCCTTCCACTATGGGGGATGTCTCAGCAGTGCAGGATGAATCACCAGGTTTGTCCCTTGAACTGCTAGATCTGGTTATCAGAAACGATTCACCATGACTGCCAGTATTCCACCACCTTGCAGATTGAATTTCTCAAAGGTATTGAAAACATCGCTTGACAAAGTGCTTGATAAACCTGAGGACCTTACTCCGTGGTTACAATTACTGTTACTACCTATTTGCACACTTAATCTATATGTGCCCAACAATGCCAGTGAAGAGAGATCACTTACACGGAAGAAACTGCAAATTGCAGCAATTAATCAAGCCCTACTTAAATGGAGTGAATCGAATGGATGTGTCAGTATTGTCCATCAATTACTTGAGAAGGCTAGACAAGATGAAGCCATACAGCAATAACGTAAACAACCCTCATGGAAGAAACCCAAAACCAATATTGAGGCCTGTCAAAAGAAGCTTAATTTTGGTCATTATACCGCTACTATACGTATTCTTTCATACAATGGAGTAGCCCCAACAAACCCCGACACACTCCATGAATTACAACAAAAACACCCTCAAGTACGGCCACCTACTATACCTCATGAGGATCCCAACTCTACTGCAATATATGTGGATGTCCAGTATGTGCTGAAAGCCTTGAGGAGCTTCCCGAAGGGAACGTTGTGCGGCCGTGACGGTCTTCGTGCTCAACATCTGTTAGACGCAACCAGTGGAGCAGCAGCAGCAGTCTCAGATGAGCTTCTTGTTTCTATAACAGGTGTTGTTAACCTGTGGCTTGCTGGTAAATGCCCATCATCCCTTAGTCAATATATTGCGAGTGCGCCGTTAACCCCATTGCTCAATCCTGGTGGAGGCCTTCGTCCGATTGCGGTGGGAACAATCTGGCGGAGATTATGTTCCAAATTAGCTGCTGCAGCGGTGCTTCAAGACATGACGACATACCTTGGTAAACATCAATTCGGAGTGGGCATTCCGTGTGGAGGTGAAGGTATACTGCACTCCGTGAATCGACAACTGGAATTGAAAGGTACCCATGACAACATGACTATGCTATTAGTCGATTTTTCCAATGCCTTTAATGTGGTCAATAGAACTGTCATAATCAATGAGGTTTGCGCGAAATGCCCCAATATTTCAAAGTGTATAGATTTTTGCTTTGCAAAACCGTCCAAATTATATTACAATGATTTCACCTTGTATTCCGCGCAAGGAGTTCAACAAGGAGACCCTCTTGGTCCCCTACTCTTCTCTCTGGAATTACATCCTCTTGCTTGTAAAATAGCATCGCAGTTTTCTTTGGACCTTCATGCGTGGTATTTAGATGACGGCACATTAATTGGGGATACCTTGGAAGTTGCTAAAGCACTACAGATCCTAAAAGCTGATGGACCTGCAAGAGGTTTGGATTTAAACATTCGAAAAACTGAGGTTTTTTGGCATAACCCAGACTCCAGAAGTAGATTGGCTTTTCCGGCGGAGATTAGCAGACCTTTTGATGGTGTGCGCTTACTGGGAGGACCTGTCAGCTTAAGTGACCAATACTGCAGCGACACAATCATGGCTAGGGTCGACAAAACTACACACCTGATGGACTGCATCAAAAAGATAAAACGCCCCCAGAGTGAGCTGCTACTCCTCCGTAATTGCGCTGGAGTCTCCAAATTGTACTTCTACATGCGTACAACACGGCCCCAAGTCATGCAGGCTGCACATCAACGCTTTGATCAACATTTTATTCAGTTCCTGCAGTATATAATCACGGCTGATGGTCCAGGCTTTGGACAGCTGCAACAGCGCATTGCTACATTATCTATCAACTTTGGAGGCCTGGGAGTTTATTCTATGGCGGACACTATCCAGTACTGCTACATCGCCTCCTGCTACTAAACTGAACACCTGCAAAGCAAACTCCTACCTGGTTCCACAGATCTCGGCTCTAACTTTCATACTGCAGTTACTTCTTTCATGCAATTTTGTGAATTATCAACTTCTTCTTTCAATATCAGAGACTTCTCCCCCCATCTTATGCATCTCCCGGCGAAGTGTTACTTTAAGGTTATTATGAAAACTATACCAACCACCTATACCATGTCAGAACGTGATTCCATTCTATGGCAGTGCAACAAGAAAGCACACGCACAAGATTACCTCAAGGTTGTTCTCATCCAGGGTTTGAACCATTCAGTTGGGCCGCGCCAATTCAGGGCAGTGTTACAATACCTTCTTGGGATTCCTCTCTTCGACGACGATATCATTTTTTCATGCTGCAAAAGAGTCATGGATCGGTTCGGAGATCACGCCATCCACTGCGCAAGTGAGGTTGGTTTGAAGTATCGGCATGACATGGTAAGAGATATTTTTGCGGAGTTATGTTACAAAGATGGAGTTGCAGCGAGGAAAGAAGTTTCAATTGGCCTCACAACAGACAGGAGTACTCCTCTCAAACCAGCATATATCATGGTCTATAACTGGGAAAATGGACGCGACATATGCTTCGACGTCACTGGCGTCTCCCCATTTTCTAAAGGCGGTAACCAAAGTTTCACCCCTGGATATGCTATTTCAGCTGCTATTACCCGCAAGCGTAACAAGTATGTCGATATATGTTCCGCTCATGGGTACAATTTCGGTGTCTTGGCCTTTTCAACCTTAGGGGAACTAGGAGATGGCGTTATTGATTTCGTGAAGATATTGAAGAACTGTATGGCAGATCACGATGTGAATAATCATCTAGGCAGTATTCTATTTCATAGGCTAGGAATTATTATTCAGAAAGGTGTTGGGGCGCAAATTGTTGCGCGACTCCCAGCCAAGTCTTTGTAATTTCTCTTTTGGTTTGCTTAATAAATGCCTCAGCGACTCCCTTTAATAATAATAATAATAATAAGGAGTGGCTCTGGCGAAAATTCTGGCGATTGAAAGCCGAGAATTATCTTTTCTCCCTCCTATAATCTAGCAGATTAAAATCTTCTCAATCTGTATATCATTCAACCCCCCACTTTTTCCCCTACAGTTTGATATCGTTTGTGTGCAGGTTTACTGATTTTCCAGAAGGTCATCAAGCGGTTATTATTGTAACTAAGGTTTTTGCAATGCCAAAAACAAAGAAAATATCATCTTCTGAAGATCAATCTCTCTCAGACACTGATGAAACTGTCGAACCCTACACGGATTCATCAGATGGAGTTTTGGTACATTGTCCTTTCAAACACTTTGACGATTACTTGGATGGGCATAACAGTAGAGGTTATGTTAAAACCTCGATCATCCGTCATATTCGTGATCAACATTGGCCATTTAAAGCGCGATTAACTTTGTGCAAAGAAAGGATTCGTACTAATGCCAATGTTTACAATTCCTGGGAAAGATTACTCCAACGATTACAGATGTGGTTATGCGGTGATTGTATGAAAGTGCAGTCCTAGAAGCGTGCTTGTCGTCCACATAATGGCAATATCCTAACAGGACCCTTCAATGGCAGACATGCGGAGTTCTTAATACATGGAATAGACAAGCCTTCTGAAGATACCCCTTCCACTATGGGGGATGTCTCAGCAGTGCAGGATGAATCACCAGGTTTGTCCCTTGAACTGCTAGATCTGGTTATCAGAAACGATTCACCATGACTGCCAGTATTCCACCACCTTGCAGATTGAATTTCTCAAAGGTATTGAAAACATCGCTTGACAAAGTGCTTGATAAACCTGAGGACCTTACTCCGTGGTTACAATTACTGTTACTACCTATTTGCACACTTAATCTATATGTGCCCAACAATGCCAGTGAAGAGAGATCACTTACACGGAAGAAACTGCAAATTGCAGCAATTAATCAAGCCCTACTTAAATGGAGTGAATCGAATGGATGTGTCAGTATTGTCCATCAATTACTTGAGAAGGCTAGACAAGATGAAGCCATACAGCAATAACGTAAACAACCCTCATGGAAGAAACCCAAAACCAATATTGAGGCCTGTCAAAAGAAGCTTAATTTTGGTCATTATACCGCTACTATACGTATTCTTTCATACAATGGAGTAGCCCCAACAAACCCCGACACACTCCATGAATTACAACAAAAACACCCTCAAGTACGGCCACCTACTATACCTCATGAGGATCCCAACTCTACTGCAATATATGTGGATGTCCAGTATGTGCTGAAAGCCTTGAGGAGCTTCCCGAAGGGAACGTTGTGCGGCCGTGACGGTCTTCGTGCTCAACATCTGTTAGACGCAACCAGTGGAGCAGCAGCAGCAGTCTCAGATGAGCTTCTTGTTTCTATAACAGGTGTTGTTAACCTGTGGCTTGCTGGTAAATGCCCATCATCCCTTAGTCAATATATTGCGAGTGCGCCGTTAACCCCATTGCTCAATCCTGGTGGAGGCCTTCGTCCGATTGCGGTGGGAACAATCTGGCGGAGATTATGTTCCAAATTAGCTGCTGCAGCGGTGCTTCAAGACATGACGACATACCTTGGTAAACATCAATTCGGAGTGGGCATTCCGTGTGGAGGTGAAGGTATACTGCACTCCGTGAATCGACAACTGGAATTGAAAGGTACCCATGACAACATGACTATGCTATTAGTCGATTTTTCCAATGCCTTTAATGTGGTCAATAGAACTGTCATAATCAATGAGGTTTGCGCGAAATGCCCCAATATTTCAAAGTGTATAGATTTTTGCTTTGCAAAACCGTCCAAATTATATTACAATGATTTCACCTTGTATTCCGCGCAAGGAGTTCAACAAGGAGACCCTCTTGGTCCCCTACTCTTCTCTCTGGAATTACATCCTCTTGCTTGTAAAATAGCATCGCAGTTTTCTTTGGACCTTCATGCGTGGTATTTAGATGACGGCACATTAATTGGGGATACCTTGGAAGTTGCTAAAGCACTACAGATCCTAAAAGCTGATGGACCTGCAAGAGGTTTGGATTTAAACATTCGAAAAACTGAGGTTTTTTGGCATAACCCAGACTCCAGAAGTAGATTGGCTTTTCCGGCGGAGATTAGCAGACCTTTTGATGGTGTGCGCTTACTGGGAGGACCTGTCAGCTTAAGTGACCAATACTGCAGCGACACAATCATGGCTAGGGTCGACAAAACTACACACCTGATGGACTGCATCAAAAAGATAAAACGCCCCCAGAGTGAGCTGCTACTCCTCCGTAATTGCGCTGGAGTCTCCAAATTGTACTTCTACATGCGTACAACACGGCCCCAAGTCATGCAGGCTGCACATCAACGCTTTGATCAACATTTTATTCAGTTCCTGCAGTATATAATCACGGCTGATGGTCCAGGCTTTGGACAGCTGCAACAGCGCATTGCTACATTATCTATCAACTTTGGAGGCCTGGGAGTTTATTCTATGGCGGACACTATCCAGTACTGCTACATCGCCTCCTGCTACTAAACTGAACACCTGCAAAGCAAACTCCTACCTGGTTCCACAGATCTCGGCTCTAACTTTCATACTGCAGTTACTTCTTTCATGCAATTTTGTGAATTATCAACTTCTTCTTTCAATATCAGAGACTTCTCCCCCCATCTTATGCATCTCCCGGCGAAGTGTTACTTTAAGGTTATTATGAAAACTATACCAACCACCTATACCATGTCAGAACGTGATTCCATTCTATGGCAGTGCAACAAGAAAGCACACGCACAAGATTACCTCAAGGTTGTTCTCATCCAGGGTTTGAACCATTCAGTTGGGCCGCGCCAATTCAGGGCAGTGTTACAATACCTTCTTGGGATTCCTCTCTTCGACGACGATATCATTTTTTCATGCTGCAAAAGAGTCATGGATCGGTTCGGAGATCACGCCATCCACTGCGCAAGTGAGGTTGGTTTGAAGTATCGGCATGACATGGTAAGAGATATTTTTGCGGAGTTATGTTACAAAGATGGAGTTGCAGCGAGGAAAGAAGTTTCAATTGGCCTCACAACAGACAGGAGTACTCCTCTCAAACCAGCATATATCATGGTCTATAACTGGGAAAATGGACGCGACATATGCTTCGACGTCACTGGCGTCTCCCCATTTTCTAAAGGCGGTAACCAAAGTTTCACCCCTGGATATGCTATTTCAGCTGCTATTACCCGCAAGCGTAACAAGTATGTCGATATATGTTCCGCTCATGGGTACAATTTCGGTGTCTTGGCCTTTTCAACCTTAGGGGAACTAGGAGATGGCGTTATTGATTTCGTGAAGATATTGAAGAACTGTATGGCAGATCACGATGTGAATAATCATCTAGGCAGTATTCTATTTCATAGGCTAGGAATTATTATTCAGAAAGGTGTTGGGGCGCAAATTGTTGCGCGACTCCCAGCCAAGTCTTTGTAATTTCTCTTTTGGTTTGCTTAATAAATGCCTCAGCGACTCCCTTTAATAATAATAATAATAATAAGGAGTGGCTCTGGCGAAAATTCTGGCGATTGAAAGCCGAGAATTATCTTTTCTCCCTCCTATAATCTAGCAGATTAAAATCTTCTCAATCTGTATATCATTCAACCCCCCACTTTTTCCCCTACAGTTTGATATCGTTTGTGTGCAGGTTTACTGATTTTCCAGAAGGTCATCAAGCGGTTATTATTGTAACTAAGGTTTTTGCAATGCCAAAAACAAAGAAAATATCATCTTCTGAAGATCAATCTCTCTCAGACACTGATGAAACTGTCGAACCCTACACGGATTCATCAGATGGAGTTTTGGTACATTGTCCTTTCAAACACTTTGACGATTACTTGGATGGGCATAACAGTAGAGGTTATGTTAAAACCTCGATCATCCGTCATATTCGTGATCAACATTGGCCATTTAAAGCGCGATTAACTTTGTGCAAAGAAAGGATTCGTACTAATGCCAATGTTTACAATTCCTGGGAAAGATTACTCCAACGATTACAGATGTGGTTATGCGGTGATTGTATGAAAGTGCAGTCCTAGAAGCGTGCTTGTCGTCCACATAATGGCAATATCCTAACAGGACCCTTCAATGGCAGACATGCGGAGTTCTTAATACATGGAATAGACAAGCCTTCTGAAGATACCCCTTCCACTATGGGGGATGTCTCAGCAGTGCAGGATGAATCACCAGGTTTGTCCCTTGAACTGCTAGATCTGGTTATCAGAAACGATTCACCATGACTGCCAGTATTCCACCACCTTGCAGATTGAATTTCTCAAAGGTATTGAAAACATCGCTTGACAAAGTGCTTGATAAACCTGAGGACCTTACTCCGTGGTTACAATTACTGTTACTACCTATTTGCACACTTAATCTATATGTGCCCAACAATGCCAGTGAAGAGAGATCACTTACACGGAAGAAACTGCAAATTGCAGCAATTAATCAAGCCCTACTTAAATGGAGTGAATCGAATGGATGTGTCAGTATTGTCCATCAATTACTTGAGAAGGCTAGACAAGATGAAGCCATACAGCAATAACGTAAACAACCCTCATGGAAGAAACCCAAAACCAATATTGAGGCCTGTCAAAAGAAGCTTAATTTTGGTCATTATACCGCTACTATACGTATTCTTTCATACAATGGAGTAGCCCCAACAAACCCCGACACACTCCATGAATTACAACAAAAACACCCTCAAGTACGGCCACCTACTATACCTCATGAGGATCCCAACTCTACTGCAATATATGTGGATGTCCAGTATGTGCTGAAAGCCTTGAGGAGCTTCCCGAAGGGAACGTTGTGCGGCCGTGACGGTCTTCGTGCTCAACATCTGTTAGACGCAACCAGTGGAGCAGCAGCAGCAGTCTCAGATGAGCTTCTTGTTTCTATAACAGGTGTTGTTAACCTGTGGCTTGCTGGTAAATGCCCATCATCCCTTAGTCAATATATTGCGAGTGCGCCGTTAACCCCATTGCTCAATCCTGGTGGAGGCCTTCGTCCGATTGCGGTGGGAACAATCTGGCGGAGATTATGTTCCAAATTAGCTGCTGCAGCGGTGCTTCAAGACATGACGACATACCTTGGTAAACATCAATTCGGAGTGGGCATTCCGTGTGGAGGTGAAGGTATACTGCACTCCGTGAATCGACAACTGGAATTGAAAGGTACCCATGACAACATGACTATGCTATTAGTCGATTTTTCCAATGCCTTTAATGTGGTCAATAGAACTGTCATAATCAATGAGGTTTGCGCGAAATGCCCCAATATTTCAAAGTGTATAGATTTTTGCTTTGCAAAACCGTCCAAATTATATTACAATGATTTCACCTTGTATTCCGCGCAAGGAGTTCAACAAGGAGACCCTCTTGGTCCCCTACTCTTCTCTCTGGAATTACATCCTCTTGCTTGTAAAATAGCATCGCAGTTTTCTTTGGACCTTCATGCGTGGTATTTAGATGACGGCACATTAATTGGGGATACCTTGGAAGTTGCTAAAGCACTACAGATCCTAAAAGCTGATGGACCTGCAAGAGGTTTGGATTTAAACATTCGAAAAACTGAGGTTTTTTGGCATAACCCAGACTCCAGAAGTAGATTGGCTTTTCCGGCGGAGATTAGCAGACCTTTTGATGGTGTGCGCTTACTGGGAGGACCTGTCAGCTTAAGTGACCAATACTGCAGCGACACAATCATGGCTAGGGTCGACAAAACTACACACCTGATGGACTGCATCAAAAAGATAAAACGCCCCCAGAGTGAGCTGCTACTCCTCCGTAATTGCGCTGGAGTCTCCAAATTGTACTTCTACATGCGTACAACACGGCCCCAAGTCATGCAGGCTGCACATCAACGCTTTGATCAACATTTTATTCAGTTCCTGCAGTATATAATCACGGCTGATGGTCCAGGCTTTGGACAGCTGCAACAGCGCATTGCTACATTATCTATCAACTTTGGAGGCCTGGGAGTTTATTCTATGGCGGACACTATCCAGTACTGCTACATCGCCTCCTGCTACTAAACTGAACACCTGCAAAGCAAACTCCTACCTGGTTCCACAGATCTCGGCTCTAACTTTCATACTGCAGTTACTTCTTTCATGCAATTTTGTGAATTATCAACTTCTTCTTTCAATATCAGAGACTTCTCCCCCCATCTTATGCATCTCCCGGCGAAGTGTTACTTTAAGGTTATTATGAAAACTATACCAACCACCTATACCATGTCAGAACGTGATTCCATTCTATGGCAGTGCAACAAGAAAGCACACGCACAAGATTACCTCAAGGTTGTTCTCATCCAGGGTTTGAACCATTCAGTTGGGCCGCGCCAATTCAGGGCAGTGTTACAATACCTTCTTGGGATTCCTCTCTTCGACGACGATATCATTTTTTCATGCTGCAAAAGAGTCATGGATCGGTTCGGAGATCACGCCATCCACTGCGCAAGTGAGGTTGGTTTGAAGTATCGGCATGACATGGTAAGAGATATTTTTGCGGAGTTATGTTACAAAGATGGAGTTGCAGCGAGGAAAGAAGTTTCAATTGGCCTCACAACAGACAGGAGTACTCCTCTCAAACCAACAGATATCATGATCAATGACTAGGAAAATGAACGCGACATATGCTTCGAAGTCAGTGGCGTCTCCCCATTTTCTTAAGGCGGTAATCGAAGTTTCACCCCTGGATATGCTATTTCAGCTGCTATTACCCGCAAGCGTAACAAGTATGTTGATATATGTTCCGCTCATGGGTACAGTTTCGGTGTCTTGGCCTTTTCAACCTTAGGGGAACTAGGAGATGACCTTATTGATTTCGTGAAGAGATTGAAGAACTGTATGGCAGATCACGATGTGAATAATCATCTAGACAGTATTCTATTTCATAGGCTAGGAATTATTATTCAGAAAGGTGTTGGGGCGCAAATTGTTGCGCGACTCCCAGCCAAGTCTTTGTAATTTCTCTTTTGGTTTGCTTAATAAATGCCTCAGCGGCTCCCTTTCATAATAATAATAATAAACGGGTATCTAGCTCAGGTGGTTATCACAGTTCCCCAAAGTTTCATGCGTTCCAGGAGGTTCCACAAGCGTAACAAATATTTGGACAAGTGTTCGACACATGGTTATGAGTTTTGCTTTCTATCCTTCACAACCCTAGGCGAACTAGGCGAAGACACATGTGTTTTTTTTAAAGAGGTTGAAAAATTGTCTCGCTAGCCAAGACGCAAATTGCAAAATCGGAGGTTCTCTTTTCCATAGATTAGGTATTATTATCAAAAAGGTGTTGGTTCCCAGCTTGTCGCTCGGCTACCTTCTATCGATGTGTATTAGTTTTGATTCTTTTGTTAATAAAAGTCTTTGCGGCCCTTTTTAAAATAAAATAAAAAAAAAAAAAAAATAATAATAATAATAATAATAATAATAATAATAATAAATAATAATACCTCGAAGCTTCAGTCCAGGAGTCACATGTTTTGACGTCACAGGTCTCACCCTTTACCGGAAATGGGATTCGAAGCTTCACTCCAGGACATGCCATTTCTGCAGCTGTTACTCGCAAAAACAGTAAATACCTCGCACAATGCATATCACATGGTTTTGAGTTCAGAGTACTGGCTTTTACTACATTGGGCGAATTGGGTGACGATATGATTGTCTTCTTGCAGCGTTTGAAGAGCTGCCTTGGTAGTCATGATGTGAATAGCAAAATAGGTAGTTTTCTTTTTCAAAGGGTAGGGTTGGCTATCCAAAAAGGAGTCGGAGCACAACTTGTTGCCCGACTACCAACCAAATCTGTGTAAAATTTTCCTTAATAAAAATAAATAAATAAATAAAATTTATAATAATAATAATAATAATAATAATAATAATAAATTCCTGTCGTTTTTTTGCACCTCTCTCGTTTTTTTTTCTTTCTCGGTGAATCCATCAGTTTTTAGATTCAACTGTACTTCTTCTTCGTAGATTCACTTAGGGTTTTTAGAGAATCGAACTCAGTTTGTTGAGTATGAGTTAGTTGAATCAAGGAGTTGATTTGATTAGGGTTTGCTTTGATTGAAAGTGGCGTTTCTGTGATAGGGGGTTTCTATTCAGATTGATAGTTGTGTGATTTTGAAGGTGAATTCGTGACGAGTTTTGTGGTTCAGTTGCAAGGGAATCAAATAGCTCTCCATCCTCAGAGTAGGGATTTCAGTTCTTGTTTTTCCAGCAGATTTTATTAGGTGTTGGTGAGCGTTGTTTACTCAACAAAATAATAAGATGTTTCCCACTAATTAACAAGTAATAAAGCGGTAGTAAGGATCGTTCCCACGAGGAGTAATGCAATTGATATGTTATTTAAATCATCGAAAATATAAAAGAAGGATAAAAAAAGATAATAAGATAAAGAGGATGAAGAAATCCTTCGCCGTTAATAACCGTTAACTCAACATGTACACGTTTATCTCTTGTTAGAATCAATTGTCACCAACCGTAGAATAACAGGTACGCTTAGCTATCCCCAAAACTCCTTGTATCACCGGATACGGAAGCACTCGACTACCGGATTCTATTCAAAAGAACCACCTTGAGGTTCGCTTACAAGATGTAATTCCCCGAACGCATTAAGATTTATGAATTTAGGTTTGATCCCAACAGTTAAACTCGGTTCGCTCGGTCCACTTACTGGTGTTGTCTTTACTCGCAATTGCTCCACAGAATCCCTCCGCAAGGTCTTGCGATTTCTACTTGTGTAGGAGATAAGAAACAATTACAGATCGACTCAACTCTCTACTAACATTAGAATGATTAATAGAGTAATCTAGTTGGCCAACCAAACCAATCTAAGAATCAATCATAAATCTTCGATATAGTAAAAACAATCCACAATGATTAACTTTAAAACTTGAAACAAACTTGTAAATAATTGAGCTTCACAATTAGAACTTTGAATTCATCCTTACAATAAAAAGAATATAGAAAAGAGATAGTTCTCCCCCTAAGGGGGAAAAAACGGTGAAAAGAAGATATCCCAAATTGTATCTAAGCTTCCCTATATATAGAGTTTGTAGCCTCTTCTTGAAGAAACTAGGAAACCTAGCAAAAATAGGAAAGTGCACCTCCTTAAGAATTGTGTCCCGTGCATCACATCAGGTGCAAAGTGAGTTGCCAAACTCTAGCCAAAAACACGTCCAAGGCCGGTCGAGAAAAAAGTCGCATGAACATCCAAGTGGGCTCGCGCCTAATACTGAATAGTCCAGCCCAAATCTTTATAAGCTTGTCCTGTAAATTGTTTTTAGCTTGTCAGTCCCGTAGAACTGACAGCATACTCTTTTCTCGTCGGTGCAATACTCAGGTTCCTCGATCACTCCCAGCACCATGATAACAGCTCCATCAATGGCTACTGTCAGTCCTCGAACAACCATCGTGATCATTGTTTTCCTTCATCAGTGCCGTGACCATGGCAACAACCATCTCCTCCATCATTGTAACTGCTCGTTTGCAGCAAACTCGACTACATTCCATCCATCAGCTCCATCGTCACAGGAAACACAACCAGGACAGGTCCATCACTCAATCGTCATTAGCAAACTTCATCGGCAATGACAGCAAATAAATCCATCCTCACTGCAAGCCCGAGCATCAACTGACTTTGCTTCTTTCTTCCATCAAACCCATTATCACCGATCCATTTTCACAGCAACAGCACCATTGAGCATTCAACTACCACCAGTTCCAGCGTTGCCATCATATCCATCACAGGCTCGTGCTCACCATCTCCTCCTTCTCCTGCTTGGATTAAAACTCATTCAAAAACCCCTACAAACTCAAACCAAGATAACCCATTCTTCTAACTGAACTCGGCCACTTCTTTGCATCGTTCTTGAATGTGAAATGCTCTCTCTGACTGGCACAACATTCAACCAGTTAGGCCTTTTATCGAACATGTGTTGTGCCATTCTGCTGGTGTTAACAATTATGAACTGTTGTTGATCCTAAACAATTTCATCTCCTTCCCTGCAAGCAATCAAATTCCATACAAAAACCATTCATTCAATTTAGTTCAGAACTCAAAATCCACAACAATTCGAACCCAGTTCAGCTCCAAATTCGAGCTAAAACCACCGTTAACTCCAGCCATCTTCCCTGCCAGAAACTGTCGATTCAACAACACAACGTCTTCCCTAAAACGCCAGCAAATTCACTCTGTCTTCCTTCTTCTCTCGATTTCAGTCCGGACTTGATGAATTCCCTTCGATCCATGGCTGGCAGCAGCAACGAGATAGTGCTCTATTCACGACCTGAGATGAAGAATTCGAACTCCCTTCTCTGCTTCTGAATTTGGGTTTCTAAAGAGACCTAATTTCTCTTCCTTCACAGCACGTACGTGCATATAACCCTTCAGGTGAATGTTAAGCCCATTCTCCAACAACAAATACAGGCCTATATTCTCCATGGCTAATGTTAAGCCCATGTACATAAATTTCATATGGTCAGTGCATGTATATGCCCTCAATAAGACCGCCCGTAGTAGATTCCATGGAGTGACACTTCTACCTTTTTTGTGGCCAATTGGACGATTTCTTGTTCTTTTCGGGATTAAGCTCCAAAATTCGCATAAAATATAAAAGAAAGGTAATAATACGATTTCACAAGAAAACTAGCTAAGAAAGCATAATCAATCGATACTTAGAGAGGTGTTTTTAAGCACCTATCAAATTCCCTCACACTTAGACTTTGCTAGTCCTCGAGCAAACAAAACGTAACAAAAATACAACAACTCCGTGTCGTCGAGACTACGGTTACTCTTAGCATGAATAACAGGCCTTTAAACCCCGTAGGTGTCCCTAGTGGACGAGTTATCGTCTCGTGAGGGCTTACGAGAGATATACCCACAAAACCTTTAAGAAAAAACAAATAACAAATCAATTAGCAATTACTCCCCGGCAGCAGCGCCAATTTGGTGAGCGTGTTTACTCAACAAAATAATAAGATATTTCCCACTAATTAACAAGTAATAAAGCGGTAGTGAGGATCGTTCCCACGAGGAGTAATGCAATTGATATGTTATTTAAATCATCGAAAATATAAAACAAAGATAAAAAAAGATAATAAGATAAAGAGGATGAAGAAATCCTTCGTCGTTACTAACCGTTAACTCAACATGTACACGTTTATCTCTTGTTAGAATCAATTGTCACTAACCGTAGAATAACAGGTACGCTTAGCTATCCCCAAAACTCCTTGTATCACCGGATACAGAAGCGCTCGACTACCGGGTTCTATTCAAAAGAACCACCTTGAGGTTCGCTTACAAGATGTAATTTCCCGAACGCATTAAGATTTATGAATTTAGGTTTGATCCCAACAGTTAAACTCGGTTCGCTCGGCCCACTTACTGGTGTTGTCTTTACTCGCAATTGCTCCACAGAATCCCTCTGCAAGGTCTTGCGATTTCTACTTGTGTAGGAGATAAGAAACAATTACAGATCTCCTCAACTCTCTACTAACATTAGAATGATTAATAGACTAATATAGTTGGCCAACCAAACCAATCTAAGAATCAATCATAAACCTTCGATATAGTAAAAACAATCCCAATGATTAACTTTAAAACTTGAAACAAACTTGTAAATAATTGAGTTTCACAGTTAGAACTTTGATTTCATCCTTACAATAAAAAGAATATAGAAAAGAGATAGTTCTCTTCCCCACCAAATCTTTCCAGCATATATCTACATTTTCTGTAGTTCAAATCCGAGACATACCTCCATTCGGACCACCTCCTGAAACACTCAATCCAACCAAAGTTCGCACCTTAACTTCTCCTTCCTTGCATTCAGCCATTCCCATGAAAAAATTCAGACCAAACAACATATACACCTCCTCCATTTTTCACGGTTATCTTTGTTGTGTAGAGTCAGTAATACTCATTACACTTATGCTTTGCATGAACCTGGTTCGTCTCAGTTGTCCATCTCGGTTTGACAAAGATGCTTGAAGAAGTTTGAAATGCTCCACTAAGTTCGATATGCTCATCTTCATTTTCATTGATAAGAATACCATTTGCTGTTGCTGCAGTTAACTCCCCGGAATCCATCTCAGCTCCCAATAAAACTAGAAGCTAGAAGCTGCTTGAGGAAGTGAAAACACTCCCCTAAATTTGTACACATATTCCTTTTCTGTGATAACACAGCACCACAACAAATTGTCCGGGTAACACTTCAGTGCCGCTGATATATAAATTAATAAATACCAGGCCAGCCACATTTAAATAAGCTGCATTGGTGCCGTGAGTAGAAGTCTTGAGAATATTCTGTTGCAACGCCATTTAGCTTCAACTTTAACCGTATATTATCCGGATGATCATAGTTTTCGTGTACTTTCTACAAAAGCACTAAAATAGAGTTATTAGTAAAAATATTGAGTCCTACCTAATATAAATATGGGTATAAAATGTAGCACTTACGTGCTTATCAAGATTCAATTAAGGGTTTGAAGTCTGGTTTCTCTCAGGTTAAAGAGGGGTATTTCTTTGTTAGTAGCCAGAGATAATTGGTGTCTTGAAGCTTCTGTTTGGTGTTCTGTTACTCTTCTATGTTGATTCAATCAGGGGTTTGAAGCCTTGAATTTCTCAGTTTAAAGAAGGGGTTTTCATTGATTGAAGCAAGAGCTTTAGGGGGTAGAGATTTGGTACTCTTTGTTTCTGAGAACTGTTCTGAGTTTTTGAGGAGTCTAACCATCACCTAGTTTTCTCAATCCAAATTCATTACAGGGGTTGTGGGTTTTTGAGGAGTCGCACCACCAATTGTTCTTCAGTAAGTGATTTCTTCAATCTGTATATGTGTTTGATGTAATAGACTTATTTGGAGTTGTTGATTGTAATTCAATTTAAGGTTCTGAGTTTTTTTTCTTCTGGGAGTGATTGGTATTACAGAACTAGGTGTATTGGATTTCGAATTCAAGGTTTGGTGCTAATTTAACTGAATTAGTGGATTAGTAATTCCAATTTCTCACTTTAGAAGTTTCAAACAAGTTTTTCTTGAGCAATTTGAGTTTTGGGTTTCCTTTAGAAGTAATAATTTGAGGGTTTTGTTGTAGTAGCATGGTATTTTTGTAATTTGTGGTGTAGTGCAACAGTAGTGGTTTGCAGAAACACTGGGTTTTCTTCTATGTAGTGATTGTTTTGGGTACAAGGTCCAGTCAAGCTACTGCCTTGTTGTTTTCTCTAATTAGTGTTTTAATGAATGGTACTTTAAGTTTTCAATTGAGGTTTTTTTCCTAATTTGAAACCTTATTTTCCCATTCCTTGATTCCTAATTGTAGTATGTGTGGTTCTTTCGTCCCTGCAGCAAGCCGACAACCAGATCAACCAGATCATCCACTTCATCTTCGGCAGGTGATGGATATCCTCAACCATCTTCTCAGACGCCGTCAACATCTTACACATTATCTGAAGGCCGTAACCATTTCCCTTTCAACAAATTTGACAGCTGCTCTAATGGAGTTGGTGGTAATGGATACAACAAATCAGGTTTTTACAGGCATTTGCATGATAGACATTTACCAAATGTAGGATGTAAAAATGCTTGTAGGGAGATAATCAGCTCTAATACATCATTTTATGAGGCTTGGGAGAGAACCCTAAGCTTCCACCAAAGTCAGACCCGAGTCTTGGTTTTCAACATGCTTTGTCTCAGTTCATGCAGGTTTGTGGACTGTCTACTTTCAACATCAACACTATTGCCACTCGTCCTATGAAATCTTTGGCAAAACCGTATTTTGAAGTTGTTAAGAAAGACATTCCTTACAAGTTCTCTATGACTGATGCGTGTCGTAACCACAACAAATTAATCAAGATATTTCCCACTAATTAACTGGTAATATAGCGGTAGTAAGAGCTCGTTCCCACAGAGAGCTGTGTAATTGATATGTTATTTAATTCAGCAAAATAAGATAAAACACAAAGGGGGATTGTTTGATTAAAGTAAAAAAAAAAATTAACAAATAAAAGAAAGAGATGATTAAGGAATCCTTCGCCGTTACCAAGTGATAACTGGATTAGTATACTTATCTATCTTCGTTAGAGCCATTCATCACCATCCGTAGAACAGCAGCTAGCTCAGTGCTATCCCCAAAACTCCTTATACCACGGATATGGAAGCTCTCCAATATCAAATTCTATCCAACCGAACCACCAAGTAGTAGCTCACTCAAGGTGTAATCCGATCGGACACATAGGCTTTGTGAATTAGGTTGATCCCAGTAGTTAAACTCTTAGCTCAAGGTCCACTTGCTGGTGTTATCTTCACTCGCAATTGCTCGAAAGAATCCCTCTGCAAGGTCTCGCGACTTCTACTTGTGTATGAATTATTCGACGATTACTTATCTCATAACCCAATACTAGCAATAGAACAATCAATAGACTAATCTAGTATGCATCCGGAAATCAATCTAAGAATCACTCATAAATATTAGATGTAGTGAAAACAAAGGATAAGATGATTAAAACTCATAACAAACTTGTATAATAATAAAGCTTGACGCTAGAACATTGAATTCATCCTTAATCAATAGAGTTTAGCCTCTCATGTTTACACCGTTTCCCGATTTCCCCCTAAAGGGGTAAACCCTAGAATTTTAATGAAGAACGAAAGTGTATTATGAGATGTAGAGATATATTCCTCCAACTTAGGTTAAAAAGTTCTCTTTTATAGTCTTCAAGTTGTAGAAGCGCCTGTGCTGAATCCCGGGTCGAAAATAGGTTGCCAAAAGTCGCTGAATTTCCTAAATACATCACTGCCAAAGTCTGATCGTGAACTTAGAGTAAACAGCCGCATGGGCCCTTGCAAGAAGTCCGTTAAGATCCATCCCATCACATCTTTGGCTTGTCAGTTTTGGAAAACCGACAGCCTATTCCCTTTATTCCTTCAGATTTCCCACGGACACATGAGTCTCCGAGAGTATTATTTTTCCCAGGATTTCACTTTCCTCTCGTTAGAATCACGGATACTTCTCCCTCCGTGAATATATTTTCCCCTGAGTTTTTGTATTTCCGGCCAGACCTCTCACGGACACTCAACTATCTGTGAGTTTATAAACTCCCCGAATTCTCCGAATAGCTTCACGTATACCAGGCTCTCCGCGAAAACCATCTGCTTCTGAATTTCAACTATGGCTGTATATTCTTCTCTGCATCCTATCATCTTACTACAGTAGTCACCATCTCGAGCAACACTTCCATTTCATCTTCACTCGGATATCACAGCAGCAACCATCAGCTTCCAACTCACTTCATTGTTGATCGATAATGGTTCTAACTGAAGTCCCTGGTTTCATATAAACCCGAGATTCATTCTCGTCTGCAGCATCTCAGTCTTACTCGTTTCAAAACAACCACAAATTCTGCCAGCTGCAAACGATGACATCCAACAGAAACCATCTCCATCGTCAGGAAATCTTCTCGATACTCTGCTTCCCTTTCATTGTTGCCATTGTCTGCAACTCCATATATACTTGACTCGATCGATAATCACAGAACAACCCTTCACATCACCAGCAAATCATCGCTGCATAACTTCATTAACTGCCAATGGCAGCAGCAAACCAAAACTATTGCCATTAATGGTAGCAGTCTCGATCATCATTTTCCTTCCTGCAAACTTTGCAAGAATGCAGCAAACAATTCCTCCATCAACCTTCAATCACCAGCAGCGACATAGATCACCAGCTGACCATCAAAACAGAAACCAACGCTCCCTCCATGAAGCACCATCACTTCTGGCCATTAATGACAACAACATCATCATCTTTGCGAACTGCCGATGGCAGCAACTCCATCTCCTCTTCATCCATCGAGCTTCTCCCATCTGTTCAACTTTTCACTAACGAACATCGAACAACCATGATCACTCGAGCAGCAACTTCTATAATCCACCTGTTCGAGCTCCAAGCTTCTCCTTCCATCATCAGTGGCATCGACCACAGTTTCCATTCAACCGTTGATCACTGGTAACCCAATCTCCATCCACGGCAACTATCACCAGCTACAGAACCTCTGTGACAACACTGCCATCATCTCGATCATCAGCACATACCCATTCTCTCGTCAACAGCATCGATTCCATCTTCCCATGGCCGACAATCTCTATTCCACTATTCAGTTCATCTTCTGTGGCTGCCCTGAGCAATTCAGGTGGGCGCCGTCATCAATTCTGTGTTGTCTCTACTTTTCGACAACTTCGGATCGCTTCAAATGCTTGTAACTTCGTCGCACGACATCGGATGACTTCATTTTTTTCGCCATTGGCTTCGTATTTTCGGTCTCTTCGAGATGATATCAAGAAATTTTGGATTCGAACGAGTTCCACTTGATATTTGGCCCTTCTTCGTTTGTAGCTAACTTCTTTTATTGCACAATTAAGTGCAAATTCACTTCTTTTGGATGATTCACCTAGAAAAATTTAAACAAGAGAAAACAAAAGTAATTTACAATAATTTGCAAGAAACTAAGCAATTATTAGCATGGATTCGACACAAAATATATGCAAAATATGCACTTATCAAATTCCCCCACACTTGGCTTTTGCTAGTCCTCGAGCAAACTATCTAAAATACAACAACTCCATGTCGTTGAGGATACGTCTGCACTTAGCTAATGCAACATGCCTTTAAACCCCTAGGTGTCCCTAGTGGACGAGTTATAGTCTCGTGAGGGCTTACAAGAGATATACCCACAAAACCTGCTCCAACTTCAAAGCGTTCCAGCTTCCCAAGCATCCAAAGAGCTATGAGGACATAGAGTTTCTGCATGATAGTAATAATAAGTTAGAAATAACAAAGAACATATTCTCAGTCTTAAATGTTGAGTGAGAAATAACCACACCATAATGAGAGAACGCGTGTTTGAGAGCGATCAATAAGCATTTCTCCTCGACTTCTGCCTCACTTAAAAATATTTTATGATAATTGCACTCATGTAGGAATCAAGATAGAAATCGTACACACGTTGAATGGTGGGAAGGAAACCTTCCGAAATAATTTCTGGAGACTCCACAAAATCGTGGAAAATAAAAGAGTTTTTCTGATGATCTCTAAGAAAGGAAATCAACCACTATTATCGAGGATGAGAGTACTTACCACCTTCACATCCGATTGCAATGATGATAACACCACTCTCACAGCATCCAATAGAAACGTCTTCGATCGGCTCGTCTTCTTCATCTTCTTGGTCGTCTTCTTCGGTCTTCAACTGCTGATGATAAACTCTTGAACTTCGTAGAACTCTGACAATTTGTAACTCTTTCTCTTCAATTTCCTTGTTGCTTGAAACTTCCTTATAGATTTTTCTTCCCCATGGCCTTATTGAACAAATAACAACCTAAATGCAAATCTTTTTGTATTTTCTCTTTTTTGTCTTTTTTTTCTATATATATTTTTTTTCTTTTTGTATTTTTTTTTCTTTTTTTTTTTTGATAAAAGGATTGCAACTACAAAAATAAATAACGAAATTAATATTAACATGGCCATGAAAGAAGTACTTTATCACTTTGTTCCTCACAACTTGTATTGTCTTCGTATCATAAACTTCAATAACTCTCATCTTTTGATTTTCTTCGCTCTTGTAAATAAGTCTTCATACTTAGATATAAAATTCCGCTCATTGTATTGTAAGTCTTCAACATATATGTAAAAATATGCTCATTGTATGTTGTTGTACTTGGATATGAAATCTGCTCTTTCTTGTATTGTTGCTTGTAAACCTCAAACGTCTTCAACTTTACTTGTATATTTTGATGTCGCTCCCCTTGTTGATGATGATGTGTTTCTATGGACCTGTTGTTGGAGAGAGGAGAATGGTGCTAACCGCAAATCAAATTACAAGAAGGTGGCTTTTATCTATAGACGTCACCCTCATGATTGACAAAATTGACACTCAAGAGATCGAAGAGTAGTGCTTATATTGGTGGGAAGTTGGGTAGCTCACCATTCTACCTGAAATTAACGAACGGTGATACACGCTCAAAAGAAAGCTCTTTAGTCAGCTACAAAGAAAATTTGGTCTGCTGCCTCTGTTGATTTGAAAATAGGTAGTCTCCACTAATGATTGATCAACAACTCTAATAATACATTTCTCCCTGTTCCTCATTTGCATCACCGATATGATTAAATCCATTATTTAACACTCTAACAAGCAAGAAATCCGAACGTAGATCCCTAACACTTCCAAGTTCAGTTATGTCGGTCAGAAATCTCTATGTAAACATACCTAGAAGTATGCTAGTGACTCTAAAATCTCTACAAGTTGGATATTTTATTAAAATATATACAAAAATATGGAAAATTTTGACTCAAAAGGCTAAAAACTCTATATGCAAAAGAGTCCCCCACACTTAAACTTCACATTGTCCTCAATGTGTAAAACTGAAAATTCTGGATTCAGACGTAACAGTAGATAAAACGCAAACACTGTACAAATTGGTAAGGAATTTGGGAAAACTCCATTTCACAAAAGTTGTTCGCCTACGTCTTTTCTACACAGTGTCAAAAGGGCACAATGTTTAGATAAACATTCTGACAGTTATGGTCTCTGGACTGAACTACGTGCAGTCTGAATTTTTCTGACGAAAAGGTATGCGTCATAATTTTCTTCTAAAATAGATTCCAGACTCTACGAAATTAAACATGGGGATGCAAATATGATATGAAAAAAAAAAGGGTTTAAGATACAAAACCTATGGGTTGCCTCTCATTTAGCACTTGGTTTAAAGTCGTCAGCCCGACTCTCTTGTTATCGTCCATATACCAACAATCTGAAAATCTAGTAAACAATCTGCAATTCTAATAAAAACTTCACACAATGATTAGCATAACATATGAATAATGAAATTGTTATATTTTGAAAGTTTCCCCCACACTTAGTCCTTTCTACACTTGAAAGTGGATAGAGAACATAACATATGGGGACTTCCTCGGGTTCCTCTCGGTGAACCTGCACAATGCTAGAATCAAGCACATCAAGTGATGGATACTTAGAAGTAAAATAATCCTTAAGAATTTTAGAAGCAAAAATACTCAATATTAAGTAATGTGGATCAAAAGATTTAGAAATATGCAAAGGATTAGACAAACCTTCCACAATCTCTTGCATTACAAGATCCTCATCATTCTTAAAGAATTGCAATGAATTATTCACCTCATTCGTATCGTGGTCCTCTATCAAACTATTTAACCATTCTTCGTCTGCTTCGACCAAAATCTCATCATCATTATAATCCTTGGCTAGCTCAATTGGGTCTTCCACAACTTCAACCAATTTGGTTTCATTCTCAATCTCTATCTCTTCAACAACCTCGTCACCGGAATCAGAATCATCTCCTAGAAAGTCTAGTTCATTGGTGCAAATCTTAAAATCATTGTTTGAGTACGTTACACCATTTATAACAACGGTTATGTCATATCCATTCTCCTCCTTTTGAATAGGCGAGTGATCGTTATTATGATCCGGAGTTGAAATAACATTACCATTATTGCAAGGATTTTCCAAAGGTTTCTCATCTTCAAGATACTCATGAATCTTATATCCATTATTGATCATGGGAATGCCATAATTGATTTGGCTTTGAGGCCAAACTTTTTCCTTAGTTATTCCCTTCTTAATTTGATCCATTTCTCTTCTTAGGTGTCAATAACCTCTTTAAGTTCTTGAAGTGTATCTTCAGTCTTTTGGTTGTGTTCATCCAGCTGTTGGTTTTCCGGATCCAAACTATTCATAAATTGGTGCATTAGATCTTCGAGAGTAGAAGAAATATCTTTAGAAGCATAACTTTCCATAGTCTGGTCGCGTTCATCCATCATTTGAATGTACTGGTCCAACTTTTGATTTTCCCGATCCATATTATCCATAAATCAGTGCATTAGATCTGTAAGACTAGAAGAATCGTGATTAGAAGCATAACTATCCCCCCATCCTTGTGATTTTTCACTTACATACCCGTCATAAGGTCGTTGATATGCATGAGAGTAACCATAAGGTTCCGTAGGATATTGATCATAGCCAAAAGATTGGTTTTGATTATACCCATGGAATGATTGGTAGCTGTCATAATATTGAGATTGAAAACAAAATTGATTACCACTATAATATGATGATTGGTCTTGTGCTCCGTACATGTTCTGTCCGTAAGGAAACATGACGACTCACAAGAAAAAAAGAAAAAAAAATCTAAAAACAAAAACAAGCTAAACAAATAACAAATCAGTTAACAACAACTCCCCGGCAGCGGCGCCAAAATTTGATGCGTGTCGTAACGACAACAAATTAATCAAGATATTTCCCATTAATTAACTGGTAATATAACGGTAGTAAGAGATCGTTCCCACGGAGAGCTGCGTAATTGATATGTTTTTTAGTTTAAAAATATAAGATAAAACACAAAGGGGGATTGTTTGATTAAAGTAAAATAAAAAAAATAACAAATAAAAGAAAGAGATGATTAAGGAATCCTTTACCGTTACCAAGCGATAACTGGATTAGTATACTTAGATGATGATTAAAAATAACAAATAAAATAAAAGAAAGAGATGATTAAAAAAATATCTTCGTTAGAACCATTCATCACCATCCGTAGAACAACATCTAGCTCAGTGTTATCTCCAAAACTCCGTATACCACGGATGTGGAAGCTCTCCAATATCAGATTCTATCCAACTGAACCACCAAGTAGTAGCTCACTCAAGGTGTAATCCGATCGAATGCTTAGGATTTGTGAATTAGGTTGATCCCAGTAGTTAAAATCTTAGCTCAAGGTCCACTTGCTGGTGTTATCTTCACTCGCAATTGCTCCACAGAATCCATCTGCAAGGTCTCGCGACTTCTACTTGTGTATGAATTATTCGACGATTACTTATCTCCTAACCCAATACTAGCAATAGAACAATCAATAGACTAATCTAGTATGCATCCCAAATCAATCTAAGAATCACTCATAAATATTAGATGTAGTGAAAACAAACGATAAGATGATTAAAACTCATAACAAACTTGTATGATAATAAAGCTTCACGCTAGAACATTTAATTCATCCTTAATCAATAAAGTTTAGATATTTACAACATTTCCCGGTTTCCCCCTAAAGGGGTAAACCCTAGAATTTTAATGAAGAACGAAAGTGTATTATGAGATGTAGAGATATATTCCTCCAACTTAGGTTAAAAAGTTTTCTTTTATAATCTTAAAGTTGTAGAAGCGCTTGTGATGAATCCCGGGTCGAAAATAAGTTGCCAAAAGTCGTTGAATTTCCTAAATACATCACTACCAAAGTCTGATCGTGAACTTAGAGTAAACAGCCGCATCGGCCCTTGCAAGAAGTCCGTTAAGATCCATCACATCACATCTTTGGATTGTCAGTTTTGGAACACCGACAGCCTATTCCCTTTATTCCTTCAGATTTCCCACGGATACACGAGTCTCCGAGAGAATTATTTTTCCCTGGATTTCACTTTCCCCTCGTTAGAATCACGGATACTTCTCCCTCCGTGAATATATTTTTACCCTGAGTTTTTGTATTTTCGGCCAGACCTCTCATGGACACTCAACTATCTGTGAGTTTATAAACTCCCCGAATTCTCCAAATAACTTCACGTTGTTGGTTAAACTTCAACATAGAAGTCACTAACAAGCTGGTTAGGACAAGATTAGGAAATTGATGTAATCCTAAGGGAATTAGAAGTCATCTAGTTCTAAGAAAAGGAAAGACATGTAATAAGGTAATAGGACTAGGAAAAGGAATTCATAGTTATATATATATATGATCACCAAAGTTGTGGTTGATCATATGAGCAAGATTAGAGCTTGTGTTTAGTTTTGAGAGATTTTCTAAACATCAGTAAAGAGAGTTGTCTTTATATAACCTAAGTTTCATCTTGCAGTTGCCATTAATTGGTATCAGAGCTTGTTTCTGATCCATGGAAAACGAAACCACCATTGTGGGTGCAAAACAGTTCACGCCACCATCAATACAAGTTCCAATCCTCAACGCCACAAACTACACAGTATGGGCCATGAGAATGAAGGTACTGATGAAAATCTACAAAGTTTGGGAAACAATTGATCCTGATACATTGGACCCAGACAAAAACAATGTTTCCATTGGATTACTCTTTCAAGCAATACCAGAATGTCTTGTTCTACAAGTTGGTGAACAAGAAACTTCAAAGAAAATTTGGGATGCAATAAAGGCACGTAATCTCGGAGCTGATCGAGTTAAAGAAGCCCGTCTGCAAACCTTAATGTCTGAATTTGAAAGAGTGAAGATGAAAGACACTGATACTATTGATAGCTTTGCAGGAAAGCTATCAGAGATAGCCTCAAAAGCTGCGTCACTTGGACAATCCATTGATGAAGATAAACTGGTAAAGAAGTTTCTTAATAGTTTACCAAGATCCAAGTATATTCATATCATAGCTTCTCTCGAACAAGTCTTAGATTTAAAGAAGACTAGCTATGAAGATATAATTGGAAGATTGAAAGCATATGAAGAGAGAATACTTGATGAAGAAAACAATGGATAAACTCAAGGAAAACTCTTGTACACAAACTCTTACCAACAAAACTCTGCGACAAGAGGAAGAGGTCGTGGAAGAGGTGGTAGAGTAAACAGAGGCCGAGGAAGGGGAGGAAGGTTTAACTTACAAGATAGAACAACAAGTCAGAATGATCAAAACCAAGGGAAATAAAAGAAGGATAGATCAAACATTATTTGTTACAGATGTGATAAACCAGGACACTTCTCCTCTGTATGCCCTGAAAGAATACAAAAGATGGAAGAAGCAAACAAGAATGAAACAAGGGAAGCAGATACAGCTCTTTTCATGCACAAAGTTGTATTCTTAAACGAAGGGAAACTAATACCAAAGAACTACGAATCAAAGGATGGAGAAGAAGGAATATGGTATTTAGATAATGGAGCCAGCAATCACATGACTGGTAAGAGACACTACTTTTCTGAACTCAATGAGAAAATCAAAGGACAAGTGAAGTTTGGGGATGGATCTTCTGTAGAAATTGAAGGGAAAGGATCAATTTTATTTCAGAGCAAGACCGGAGAACAGAAGCTTGTCACAAACATCTACTTCATCCCAAACTTACAAAGCAACATTTTAAATTTAGGAGAAGCTACAAAAGTTGGATGTGATGTTAGAATGCGACAAGATTATCTAACAGTTCATGACCCAAGTGGAAGACTTTTAGTTAGAGTCTCACGTTCAAAGAATAGACTCTACAAGATAAGTCTCATGATTGGAAGGCCGTTGTGTCTGAATATGAGACAGGAAGATCAGACATGGAAGTGGCACGCAAGGTTAGGACACATAAGTTTCAGAACCTTAAAAACTATGTCTCAGATCAAGATGGTTCGAGGGCTACCACAGATAAACGATGAATCAAGGATCTGTGAATCATGTAGAAACAACATTCAGAGCCTCAAAGCCATTAGAGCTTCTTCATGCTGATTTATGTGGTCCTATTACACCACAAACCCTTGCAAATAACAAATACATATTTTTTATTATAGATGACTTCTCAAGATATATGTGGTCTATTCTTATGAAAGAAAAGTGTGAAGCATTTGACAGATCCAAAGCTTACAGATTATTCAATCCAACAACGAAAAGAGTAATAGTGAGTCGAGATGTGGTATTCGATGAAAAAGCAAACTGGAAAGAAACTAATGATGGACCAAGTAGGGATCCAGGAATGTTTCACATGAGATGGGGTCAAGTAATTGATGAAGGCGAAGGACCCATAATCATCAATACCAATGGAAACAATGATGTTAATCAAGAAGAAGAAGAGAATAATGAAAACACTGAGGATAACGAAGAAGTAGAAGAAGAAGAAGAGGAGATCGATGAAATAACTCAACCTATTCCACTGCGAAAATCAACTAGACAGATATAAAAGCCACAGTATCTGGAGGATTATGTTCTTCAAGCTGCAGAAGAATGTGAGATTATGCTACTTTCTTTTAATGATGAACCAAGGAATTTTTAGGAAGCAAAGGTCTCGACTAAATGGACACAAGCATGTAGAGAAGAAATTATTTCAATCAACAGAAACAAGACTTGGTTTCTAGTTGATAAGCCAGGTGGGGTAAAAGTGATTGGTCTTAAGTGGATCTTCAAAATAAAACGGAATGCTGATGGTACTGTCAACAAATATAAGGCAAGACTTGTAGCTAAGGGATACGTTCAAGAATCAGGCATAGACTTTGATGAATTTTTCGCACCAGTTGCTAGACTAGAGACAATTCGTCTGTTAATAGCAGAAGCAGCATCAAACTCATGGGAAATTCACCACTTAGACGTTAAGACGACATTCTTACATGGTGAATTGCGAGAAGATGTGTATGTTGAACAACCAACAGGTTTTGAAGTAAAAGGACAAGAGCATAAGGTTTATAAGTTATCAAAAGCTCTATATGGTCTAAGACAAGCTCCTTGAGCCTGGAATACAAAGTTAGATAAAATCTTAAGAGAAATCAGATTTGTTAAGTGCTCTAAAGAAACATCAGTATACAGAAGAGAAGAAAAGGGAACGCTTCTTGTGATTGCAGTCTATGTAGATGATATATTTTTGACTGGAAACTCCCTTAAGGTGATCAATGAGTTCAAGAGAGAAATGTCATCAAAGTTTGAGATGTCAGACCTTGGAAACCTCACTTATTACCTTGGCATAGAAGTACATCAAGGAATAGATGGGATTCAGATTAAACAAGAAGCTTATGCAAGGAGAATTCTGAAAGAATCAGGAATTGAAACTTGTAATCCAACTAAGATACCATCAAAACAGAAACCAACGCTCCCTCCATCAAGAACCATCACTTCTGGCCATTAATGACAACAACATCATCATCTTTGCGAACTGCCGATGGAAGCAACTCCATCTCCTCTTCATCCATCGAGCTTCTCCCATCTGTTCAACTCTTCACTAACGAACATCAAACAACCATGATCACTCGAGCAGCAACTTCTATAATCACCTGCTCGAGCTCCAAGCTTCTCCTTCCATCATCAGTGGCATCGACCACAGTTTCCATTCAACCGTTGATCACTGGTAACCCAATCTCCATCCACGGCAACTATCACCAGCTACAAAACCGCCGTGACAACACTGCCATCATCTCGATCATCAACACAGACCCATTCTCTCATCAACAGCATCGCTTCCATCTTCCCATGGCCGACAGTCTCTATTCCACTATTCAGTTCATCTTCTGTGGCTGCCCTGAGCAATTCAGGTGGGCGCCATCATCAATTCTGTGTTGTCTCTACTTTTCGACAACTTCGGCTCGCTTCAAATGCTTGTAACTTCGTCGCACGATATCGGATTGACTCCATTCTTTCTCCATTGGATTCGTATTTTCGGTCTCTTCGAGATGATATCAAGAACTTTTGGATTCGAGCGAGTTCCACTTGGTCTTTGGCCTTTCTCCGTTTGTAGCTTACTTCTTTTATAGTACAATTAAGTGCAAATTCACTTCTTTTGGATGATTCACCTAACAAAACATAAACAAGAGAAAAAAAAAGTAATATACAATAATTTGCAAGAAACTAAGCAATTACTAGCATGGATTCGACACAAAATATATGCAAAATATGCACTTAACAATGACAGACCGTGACACTATCCTATGGCAAAGTAACATGCTCGACCATGCTCAAGATTACCTCAAAGCTATACCAATATGTAGGCTCGGCAGTTCAGGGTTGTTCTATGTTACAGACTTGGTATACCTATTTTTGAAAATGTAGATGTTTGTGCTTATTGTAAAAGGAACATGGACGTCTTTGGCGATCATGCACTTCATTGTGCAAGTGAGGTAGGGATCAAGTTTAGGCATGAACTTATTAGGGATGTTGTTTCAGATATTTTTTACAAGGACGGAGTTGCAGCTAGAAAGGAGGTAAATCTTGGACTCTTATCGGATGATGCCAAGGATTTAAGTCCCGCTGACATTCTTGTATATAATTGGGTCAATGGGAAAGATTTTTGTTTTGATGTTACGGGTGTTTCACCTTTTTCCGGTATTAGTGGTCGAGCTTTCGTTCCGGGTGTCGCCGTTTCTAATGCTATTTCACGCAAGCGGGCAAAATATTTGGATAAGGTGTCTTCTCATGGTTATGGTTTTGGCGTCCTTTCTTTCTCCACTTTAGGAGAACTTAGTGAAGACATGGTGATTCTCTTGAAGATGTTGAGAAATTGTATAGCTAATTACGACCTCAATTACAAAATAGGTAATTCTCTTTTTTATAGATTAGGTGTTTCAATTCAAAAAGATGTAGGGGCTCAACTTGTTGCTAGGTTGCCATCTATCGACATTGTACCTTGTATTTGATTCTTTTGTTAATCAAAGCCTTTGCGGCGTCTTTTTGTTTTATAATAATAATAATAATAAAAGCCTTCGTGGCCCCTTTTCATAATAAAAATAAAATAAAAATAATAATAAAAAAATAAATATATAAAATAAATAAAAAATAATAATAATTAATCAAGTCTCGTTTTTCTTTGTATCAATTGTTTCGATTTTGGGGATTCGAGGTTTTGGGGTTCTTTGATTGAAGAACTGGGTTAGGGCTTTTACGTTCGTCAATCTTCTTCTCTGTTTTGCAGAAGTTGAAATTGAGTCAGTGGGTGTTGCTGATTCAACTGTTAGATTATTGAGGTAGTGATTTTCGGAAATTTGAGGGAGATTTGTTTTTCATTCTTATTTTGTCGAGGTTCAATTCAAAATTTGGGTCTTTTTCTGAGAGTGTTTGTTTCTTCATAACATCGTGAGTTAGTTGGATCAGGGAATTGTTTGGTTGTGGTCTGTTTCGTTTGGAAGAGGTGTTTTGGCGTAATTCTGGTTTCAGGTCTTTCGAGCAGGTTGTTTGTGGTGTGGAAGTTGAAGTTGAATTTGGGATTTGTTTTGTGGTTTGATTGCAAGGGAGAAGTTTAATCAACTTGCTTTCCATCCTCAGTGTTGCAAGGTGAGTTGTTTAAGCATATGTTCTGTGTTGATTTTTCAGGCTGTGATTGTTCAGTGGTGTAGGAGTTGTAAAGTTAAGTCTGCTTGTGTCAAATTGAAGTTGTTTTAGGAATGAGTATTGTGGTTTCATTGCAAGGGAGAAGTTTATTTTGCTAGCTCTCATTCCTATGTAGTGCTACTGAGTATTCAACTTCTGCTGTGATCGTTTTGAGGCTGTGATTTTTCTGTGTTTGTTAAGTGGTGCTTTTAGTAGTGGGATTTATGTACGTGTTTGGACAGCTTTGAAGTCTTGTGTTGGTGGGTGTTTTTTTCTGTCAATTACTATTTTATTGAATGGTATTTTAAGTTTTCAATTGGGATTGTTTGCCTAATTTGAACTCTTAATCTCCCATTCATTAAATCTTAATTGTTCTTTCTAGTCTTCCCTTTTGTGAAGAGTTTAGGGATTGGTTGTTGCAGTTTCTAGTAGTTATTTTTCTGGGGTTTCAGCGCAATGCCTAGAACGCGTTCTTCATCTCAAGCATATTCTCAGAGTGATTGTCCATCAGCTTCATCATGTTCTCTAGATCATGATGAACTTCATCTTTCGCAGACATCTTCCTTAGCTCAAGGTGACAGGGTTCATTGCCCTTTTAAAAATTATGATGGATGTCAGGATGGGGTTGTAGGTAGAGGGTATGTTAAGAGTGCAATCTACAAGCATATAAAAGATAGACACTTTCCCACTGCTGATGGTAAGGATGCTTGCAGAGAAAGAATTAAGACTGATGTGGATTGTTTTCTTGCTTGGGAAAGGGTTTTACAAGACATGCATTGGTGGTTGTGCACTAAATGCTTCTGTACGTATGCCTGGAAGAAACCTTGTCGTTATGACAACCATTGCTGTGACATTATTGTTGGTCCCTGGAATGGCAGTGGTGTTGACTTCTTAATTCATGACATTGTGAAACCTTTATCAAGTAGAGTTTCAGCGGTTGATGCACAGGTGGAGGCAGATGTCGTAGGACACCTCACTGTGGAGATGCTTGACCTAATTTTTCAACGACAAATCACCACTACGATTAGTGTTCCTCCACCATGCAGGTTAAAATTTTCTAGAACTTTGAAGGCAACCCTGGACAATGTGTTGTTGGCTAAGCCATTGGACCTTGAAGCTTGGCTATGTCTTTTACTTCTTCCCATCTGTACCTTGAATTTATAGGTACTCAAATTCTCCATTGAAGAAAGACCTGGTACAAGGAAAAAATTACAGATACCAACAATCAATCAGGCGTTGGTGGCTTGGAGGGAACCTAAAGGGTTTTTAGGCTTGGCACAAAAATTACTTGATTTGTCAAGACCCACTCACCAGGTAAGGCATTCTACTAAGAAGAAGAAGGATGCCAACTTGTAGACCTGCAGGAGGAAATTAATCTATGGCCATTATACAGCCGTTATTCGTGTGTTGTCTTCTAATGGTGTTGCACCTTCAAATCCTGATACTCTTTATGAACTACAACAAAAGCATCCACCTGCACCACCCCCAACTATCCCAGCAGATCATATTTCTTCACATGCATTATCTGTTGACTCTAAGGCTGTTTTGCAGGCTATCAAAAGCTTTCCAAAAGGAACTTCCTGTGGTAGGGATGGCCTTAGAGCTCAACATTTGCTCGATGCTCTCAGTGGTGCTGCTACTACCGTAGCTGATGATATATTGCAGTCATTGTTGGTGTTGTCAACTTATGGTTGACAGTCTCATGCCCTGCAATCCTTGGAGAGTATATAGCCAGCGCAGTTTTGATCCCTTTGCTCAAGCCTGGTGGTGGGATAAGACCCATTGATGTGGGTACTATAGGGAGAAGATTGTATTCAAAGTTGGTTGCTTCATGTGTGTGTAAGGATATGACCAGATATTTAGGAAACCACCAGTTTTGGAGTTGGTATTCCTTGTGGTAGTGAAGGTATTTTACACTCAGCTAACAATTTACTTAAGTTGCAGGGGAGTCAGAACAATATGACAATGCTCCTAGTTGATTTCTCAAACGCTTTTAACTAGGTAGATAGAATTGCATTGCTCAATGAAGTCAGAGCAAGATGTCCCAGCATATCTAAATGGGTTGAGTTCTGTTACTCTAAACCTGCGAGATTATATTACAATGATTATGTCTTATCTTCTTCTTGTGGTGTTCAACAGGGAGACCCATTAGGTCCACTTCTTTTTGCTCTGATTTTACACCCACTTGTCAACAAAATTGTCGTTGAATGTACCCTTGATCTTCATGTGTGGTATTTGGACGATGGTACCCTTGTTGGTGATACCCTGAAAGTTGCTAAAGCTCTTAGAATTATACAAGATGAAGGACCTGCGAGAGGTTTACATCTTAACATCAGTAAAACTGAGATTTTTTGGCCATCTGTTGATCTTAGAGGTGACATGGTAGGTTTTTTTCCGACAAATATCAGCAAGCCAACAAGAGGAGTCAAAGTTATTGGTGGACCTGTAAGTATGGATCTACAATTCTGTAGTAATATGGTTGTTGACATAGTGGAGAAGACAAACCGGCTCATGCACAATATTAAGAAGCTGCAAGACCCACAGAGTGAGCTGCTTCTCTTACGTAGTTACACAAGTGTATCAAGACTCTTTTTCACCATGCGTACTACTACTCCTTTAGCATTGCAAGCAGCCACAACTCTATTTGATAAACAATTACTTCAGTATATCTGATAACTGATTGTTGGGGATGGTGATGGTGTTGGTATTGTTCAACAGCGACTTGCTACTATGCCGATCAAGGATGGAGGTTTAGGTGTTTACACTATGGCTGATACTTCCCAGTATTGTTTCCTGGCTTCCTGCGCACAGACTCAACACTTACAGGGAATTCAATTACAGGGTAACACCACTTTTGACTCGAGCCAGAGATATCAACAAGCTCTCCAGGTATATACTCAAACTTGTGGTTTATCTCCTTCGCAATTTAACATCAACGATGCTGCCCCCCATTTCATGAAATCAATGGCAACGACATACTTTGATGTGACTAAGAAGGAACTTCCCACCAAGTATTCACTATCTGCGAGGGATATTGATCTTTGGCAATGTAATAGAACGAAGCATGCTATGGATTTTCTCAAAGTTGTTCTCATTCATGGGCTTAATCAAGAAGTCAGACCTCGTGAATTTCGAGCAGTTCTTAACTATAGATTGGGTATACTAATATTTGAGGAAAATAGCTTATGTTCATGTTGTAATCGTGCTATGGATAAGTATGGTGACCATGCTATACATTGTGCTAGTGCAGTCGGCATAAAATTTCGACACGACATGTTTCGTGATGTTTTGGCGGATATTTGTTACAAAGCCGATGTGCCCACTCGCAAGGAGGTTTCTATGAGTTTCTTCTCTGACACCGATCATGCCTTAAGGCCGGCAGATTTACTCGTCTACGATTGGGAAAATGGTCGGGATACGTGCTTTGATGTCACGGGTGTCTTGCCGTTCACTAGTGCTAAAACTACTTCCTTCACCCTAGGACATGCTATTTCTGCGGCTGTTACTCGCAAATATAATAAATACCTAGACAAATGCCTGACACATGGATATGAGTTTGGTGTTTTGGGTTTTTCAACATTTGGTGAATTGGGAGAAGATACTTGTATATAATAATAATAATAATAATAATAATAATAATAATAATAATAATAATAATAATAATAATAATAATAAGACGACGAAGTGTATATTACAAGTCGATAGAAGGCAACCGAGCGACAAGCTGGGCGCCAACACCTTTTTGAATAATAATCCCTAGCCTATGGAACAAAGAATTTCCTATTTTGTGATTAACATCGTGACTAACTAGGCAGTTGCTCAACCTCTTAAGAAATAAAACTAAGTCATCTCCCAATTCTCCCATGGTGGAAAAAGCTAGTGCCTGGAAACCGTAACCAAGTGTCATACACTTATGTAAGTATTTTGTACGCTTACGACTCACTGCAGCGATGATGGCTTGGCCCGGAGGAGTGTTACGAGTTCTGGAGGTAGTGAAAGGCGAAATTCCAGTCACATCAAAGCACACATCTTTGCCGTCTTCCCAATTATAGACCATGATATCAGCAGGTTTAAGTTCCTTGTCAGAGTTTGAAAGAAACCCTAAAGAGACTTCTTTACGAGCAACAACACCTGACCTGTAGCATATGTCAAGGAGAGCGTCACGAATCATTTCATGTCTGAATTTTGAACCCACTTCACTTGCACAGTGGACTGCATGGTCGGCATAGATATCCATCAGTCTGTTACACATCGAACACCTGTTATCTTCCTCAAAGAAGGGTATGGCAAGCCGGTATTTAAGGATGGATTGGAATTGTCTTGGTGCGACAGTTTGGTTCAGTCCACTGATAGGAACTGCCTTAAGAAAATCCATTGCATGATCACGCCTGTTGCATTGCCAGACTAATGATTCTCGTTCATTTAGGGTGAAGCTGGCAGGTAAGTTTTCCTTAACAGCGCCAAAGTATAGTGCAGCCAATAATTTCATGGGATGAGGGGCGGCATCAATGACGCTGGAAATGGAAGCAGGAGATCCGCAAGCTTGAGTAAATGATTGAAGAGCTAGTTCATAACTTGGACTGAGGTCGGCAGGCGGTGAGAGTTGAAGAATGGTTTCCTGCAGATGTTTGGTCTGAGCATGAGAATCCAAATAGCAGTACTTCGAAGTGTCTTCCATAGAGTAGATGCCGAACCCTCCATCCTTGATTGGCAAGGTAGCTAAACGTTGTTGGAATAAGCCAAACCCAGCACCATCACCTACTGTGAGCTATCGTAAGTATTGGAGTAGGTGCTTGTCATAAACTGTAGAGGCGGCTTGCAGATGAGCAGGGAAGGTGGTGCGCATTGCGAAATAGAGTCTAGAAACCCCAATACAATTTCTCAGAAGCAATAACTTACACTGTGGGTCGTGAAGTTGTTGTACTTTCTGCATCAACTGGATGGTTTTATCCACCCTGTGAAGAACAATATCACTGCAATAATAATAATAATAATAATAATAATAATAATAAGGCTATCCCTTGTTGACGACGTAATAGGGAAGAGCATGCAATGGATTTTCTTAAGGCTATCCCTATTCCAGGGCTTAACCAAGTTGTTGGGCCTAGACAGTTCAGTTCGTTCCTACAGTATCGTTTAGGGATACCTCTTTTTGAGAAGGATAGCAAATGTGCATGTTGTGGTAAACATGTGGATATTTTTGGAGATCATGCTATTCATTGTGCCAGTGAGGTGGGGCTTAAATTTAGACATGACATAGCCAAAGATGTCTTAGCGGATATATGTTACAAAGAAGGGATTGTGGCTAGGAAAGAGGTGTCTCTAGGTCTTATTTCAGCAGACAACAAGGAACTTCGGCCGGCGGATATCATGGTCTATAACTGGGAAAACGGCATAGATGTGTGTATGGATGTCACCGGGGTTTCTCCTTTTACTAGTGCTAGGACTCGCAACTTTATACCAGGGTCTGCTATTTCTGCAGCCATCACTCGCAAGAACAATAAGTACCTGGACAAGTGCGCTTCACTCGGCTATGGTTTTGGGGTTCTAGCCTTTACCACTTTCGGGGAGCTTAGTCCTGATTTAACATCCTTTTTAAAGAGATTTAGAAATTGTATGGCTAGACATGATGCTAATTTTAAGATAGGCAATTCTCTTTTTCACAGACTAGGAATAGTTATTCAAAAAGGTGTTGGTGCCCAGCTTGTTGCTAGGTTACCCGCCTTCCCCTGTAATACTGATTTTGATTCATAATAAAAGCCTTCGTGGCCCCTTTCATAATAATAATAATAATAATAATAAACATGTATCTAGCTCAGGTGGTTATCACAGTTCCCCAAAGTTTCTTGCGTTCCAGGAGGTTCTAGGTTCGATCCCCCAATGGCGTAATATTGCAGAGATTAACATGGAAGGTAGAGTTAGTTTGCCCCCTCTCCCCACCAACCTCCAATGGCGTAATATTGCGGAGAATAATATGACGTAATACTCTTTATCCAATAATAGAAAATATATTGGTAATATAATTATTAGTAAATAAAGTGTTACAATGAAAATATTTATTGATAATATAATTATTAGCAAATAAAGTGTTACAATGAATTAGTTGGTAGAGCAACACGGTGGTCCGCCGACTAAATATTATTATTAACAATAAGTAAGTTTGGTATATATAATTATAGTTATTAACAATAATAAGTGTATCAACAACAGGTGCCTCGCAGGCTTTTATTATAGAAATTGTATTAAAAATATTATTTTCCTTAAATCATTTTAATTATAAATAAAATTTTCAAACAAATAAATCAAACTAAAATTAAATAATATTTTAGAATTGATCTTATTTTAATAATTGATAAAGTTTAAAAAGAAAAAAAAATCTTATATTAATAATAGAAATCAGGATTCGTACAAAACTTTGGTTGGTAGCCTAGCAACAAGGTGAGCACCAACACCCTTTTGAATAGCAACACCCTATCTACAAACTCAAAAAAAACAAGAAATGGTATATAAAACAATTAATCACCTTTAATGAATAAAATATAGAGAATAAAAATTAATGTTACGTAGATTTAAGGGTAATTTTTGTAACTTATAAAATAAAATAGAGATAGAAAAGAAACTAAGATATGAAATTAGTGTGGAACTAATTTAACTTTTAAAAGCTCTTCCTCTCCAGCTTTTAAAAGTTGGAGAATTTTGGAAGTTCTTTGCATAAGTAGCATTTTGTAAAACTTTTATCAAACAATAAGATGAAAAAGATATTACTATAATAATATTTTGAAAGTGTTTTTGGAAAGAAAAAAAAAACATTACCAAACCCAGCCTAAGAGCTTCTCCGATGGTACAAACAAGACAACCTCTTCCTATTTTTTTCTTAAAATTAGAGAGAAAAAAAAAACCATCTCCAACGGTATTGTATTTGAACTCTAAACTTAGACATTTATCCTTGAGGATGTGCATCCTATGTAAATTTAGAGCTTCTCCAACGGTGAATATGAATGTTTCATATGTGGCATCATTTGACATCCTTTAAGTATAGAATCATAAATATTAGGAAAAATAAAGTTTCATTTCCAACCCATAAAATTTTCTATTTTTTATTACTTATTTGTAGGCATACCATCGGTTAAAATCTTTTTCATTTTTATTTTTTAATGATTTTTATTAATAAAAGTGTGACTAGGATGGGAAGACATCCTCTAAGTGAATGTCTAAAACTAGAGGTTCACCCTTTTTCTTTTGCCATATCTTATTCACATCATTCGGTTGGAAATGATTTTTTATAAATATGGTTATAAATCCTACGTGGATTAGAACGTTTTTCTTCACTACATTCCATTGGAGAGGCTCTTAGATATTTACATATGCACATCATCTTGAAGATGTGCATCCTATGTAAATTTATACATTTATCCTCACACACATCCCATTGGAGAAGCTGTGAGAGTATCTTGACCTGAGAGACATAGCAACAACTTTCCGAAGTTAACAATAAGAACGTGCTCTTTTTGGAACCAACCAACAGTCAATATGTCCGAGTGGTGAAGGAGACTTACTTGAAACCTGTTGGACTTCGCCCGCGCAGCTTCAAACCATGCTGTTGGGTTCTAAAAATCTCTCAATGGATAGCTAATTTCTGCATGAACGCAATAACAGTGATGCTTGGCGAGGAATAAGCAAGTAAGCTCTTCTAGTGAAGTGCATAAGGGTACATGAAAATTAATTTTTGACAAAATTCGCATCGGATGAAATTCCAACAAGAGTAAATAATAGTCGGACGGAATGGGCTTTAGTTCATACGGATGATTCTCGTCCTCCTTTCCAATGATAAATAATGAACGATTTTTTGGGACCATGATTTTTTTTGGGGACCATGGTTTTATTTTGGGTAAAGACATTAAAAGTAAATCTAGGTCATCCCTTATCTAGATATTTATATTAATACCTAAATTACCCTCCTGATTAATTTTGGGTGATGTTTAGCTAGTGTTAATAATAGTTAGTGAGATGATTAAGTTAAAGATAATTAGTGAGATTAAAAAATCAGATGAGTTTTTTTTTTTTAAAGAAGTAGAATTATTGAGAGAGTAAAGTTAGAGAAGATGAAGAAGGAAAACATGAAAAACGATGGATTTTACCAACCACAACCGGAGGAAGGGTATTTGGGTACCCAGGTATGCTTCAAACTTAGATAATGTTGGTTGAATTGCTCCAAACTTTCAAAAATTGAAATTTTTTATGTAAATTTGGGCCAGTTCGGTTAACCATATATCAAAAACATGTAACCGAACACATCTGAAATTGTAGTTCGGTTACCATATGTCAAGAACATGTAATTGAACACACCTGAAAGTGTAGTTCGGTTACGTTTTCCAAACACGCAGGTTACAGAACTCGCTCGTTAATGGAGGATTTGGTCGTACAATGCAATGTTCGGTTACCTAGGATAAAATGGTAGGTAATCGAACTTTGAACTTGACAATTTATTTGAGTACATCTTGTGTGTTCGGTTAGTTCGCAAACTTCAATGCAACCAAGTTCCCAACCGAACTTCAGGTTAAAAGTAACCTAGTGTTAGAAGTTCGGTTGGTTAGCAAACTTCAACATATTTTGCGAATCAACCGAACTGGGCCTATAGGTAGAGTTTGGTTACAAAGAAAACTTAATAATTTTGCGAACGAACCGAACTTATGGACTTGTATTGTTCTAATACAAGGAGTTCGGTTAAAAGTATTTTTTTGCGAATCAACCGAACTTTGAATTCGGTTAAGAAAAAAATAATTTGTGATAACCGAACTTTTTACTGAAAAAAACTCCATTAGACCTCTCTGCAACTTCCATTTTCAACTCATTTTGATGATTAGTTCTCATTTATTCAACCAAAAACGAATGACAAGTAATGGGTTTGTGAGAATATCTTTGTTAATGTTTTAAATTAAGCTATATATATAGTGGTGGTGGTGATAATCGGAGGTGGTGGTGGTAATCGGTGGTTGTTGGTGGTGATAATTGGAGGTTGTGGTGGTGGTAATCGGCGGTGGTGGGAGGTGGTGGTAATCGGTGGTTGTTGTTGTTGGTGGTGGTAATAGGCGGTGGTGGGTGGTGGTGGTGGTAATCGGTGGTTGGTGGTGGTGGTGGTAATCGGTGGTTAGTGGTGGTGGTGATAATCGGCGGTGGTGGGAGGAGGTGGTGGCAATATATATATATATAGCGAGAGAGGTGTTTATTGTGTTGGTTTTAAATTAAATTAGGTTAAGGATAGATTAGTCATTTCAATGTTCTAGGACACCCCTTATAATTATAGGGAAGGTGGCCTAATAAGACCATGATCCCAAAAAAACCATGGTCCCTAAGAAGTCATTCTAAATAATTCCGCCTGCTGCCTGGGGAGACTTGGATCAATTGGCAAGTTATTGACTACAAGGAACTGCTTACATTTCCTTCCAAGTCTTCTAGCCAAATGAACTCTCTATGAATAATAAGGTAGCAGGGCTGCAGCAGAGATAATAAGCGCCTTAATATCTTTGTCGCCTTGTCGGGCTACTATATTGTTATTCACCATTCTATTGTGTAAACACGTTTGTGGGGTGGCCTACCATTCTCCGGAACAATCCAGTAAACACTGGAATTACTTCTCGGTTAAGGATTAACGGCCTCAACACTAGATAAGCATTATCAGTTTGATAGTTAAGAAAATCTCAAATTATAGACACGTGTTTGCTTCCATCAGTTACCGACTCTAGTACTGGCTATAAATAGCCACTGGCTTTCTTCATTTTGATGTACTTGTGTAAGAAACAAAAACTGAGAAGTAATACAATCCCCCACTTAGATTTCTCTCTTCTTAATTCTAAGTTAATGGTCCATCTATATAGTACTACGCGTGTATATAGTACTTCAAACTAAACTAGTTAACTAGCTTGGTATATTTGAGCACTTGATACGAATTCTCATGTTCGGTCATGGACTGACAAAATACAACACATTCCTTGTTTTTTTTCTTTCTTTTTGGTAACAACTGATGCTTTCGTTTACTTGTGCCGTGGGACGAGCTTCAGAAACAAAAACCATTTGAGTATGAATGAACCAATCGGCTATGAGTGGAGGGCCCAAAAATAAATACAACTACAAACTAACTACGTTACGGCAAGACAAGAAGCAAAGCCGAAAGCATTTGCTAATTTCGTTTACTGGTAATAGGCAAGACAAGAAAAGCATTCGCGTGAGCTTCAAAAGCAACAAACACCAATTGGTTATGAATGGAGTGGCCCAATAATAAATACGTAACGCAAGAATTTTTGCAAATGGGCAATAAAAATGTTGGAAATGGCAGTAACGTAAGAACTTTTGCAAATGGGCAATGGAAATGGCAGCACAATTTTTGCTAAGTTTCTAAGCCAATATATATATAGCAAGCAACAATTTTTGTTTTTGATATTGCTATTGCTAATAGCCCCTATGTAGCCAATGTAACACTATTTGGTGGGCATCCAACTCATAATCAATTGGCGACGTTAACTGCATCTAAAAAAAAATCTTTGCACATGATATTAAGCCCTTCAAGTGTTGTGCATGGTACATGAAATTTTGGTTCTAAAAATCTCTCAATGGATGAAAGTCCAGCAAGCGAAATTCATATCTAATTTTAGCATGAACGCAATACCAGTGATGCTTCGCGAGGAATGAGCAAGTAAGCCCTGACAAGAGTAGTCATGGAATCGAGATTTTTATGTATTGATTGTGTATCAATTACAATGAAGCAATGCTTCTTATATACAGGCTATACAATACTAAAAAGGGAAACAAGTATATTACAGAATATGAAGAAAACTAAGAAACTAATATATAATAAATATCTTCAGTATATCCTAGAGTAATGAAAATGAATGTGGAAAGATATGCATATTACTCTAGAATGACAACATGATTCTTAACACACATCCCCCCCCCCCCCCCCCCCCCCCCCTCAAACTCAAGATGGTCTACAACACATATTGAGTTTGGAACTTAGAAACTGAAGTCGTTTAGAGGGATATGTTTTCGTGAACAAATCTGTAATTCTGAAGTAGCATAATGCAGCCAAATAGTCTGTTTCTTGTAATGATGTCTAAAAAAGTGACAATCAATTTCAATGTATTTTGTTCGTTCATGAAAGACATCATTGTGTGTTATATGAATAGCAGCCTTGTTATCACAAAATAATGGAGTAGGCCCTGAAAGATGAACTCCCATGTCACCAAGAAGCCAACGTAGCCAGGAAATCTCCGATGTAGTATGAGCTAAAGCTCGATATTCTGCCTCAGCACTTGAACGAGAAACAACAGATTGTTTCTTACTATGCCAGGAAATTAGAGCATTACCAAGGAACATACAATATCCAGTAGTTGATAGACGATCAGTTACATCACCAGCCCAATCAGAATCGGAATATGCCTTCAGTTTTAAATCAGATGTTGAAGAAAAATGTAGTCCTTGATGTAAGGTACCTTTGAGATAACGCAGGATTCGAAGAACAACTGCATAATGTGTCGAACGTGGAGCTGACACAAATTGACTCACAACATGTACTACATGGCTAATATCTGGACGTGTGATAGTCAAATAATTAAGACTACCCACTAGTTGTCGGTACAACGTAGGATTAGATAAAATCTTCCCATCTGTAGGATTATACTTAACATTTACCTCAAGAGGAGTATCGACTGTTTTATTATCAGTAAATCCTGCACAATGAATAATGTCAGTAGAATACTTCACTTGAGATACAAAATATCCTTTAGATGATCGATCAACTTCAATACCGAGAAAATATCTTAGATGGCCAAGATCTTTCATTTGAAAAGACATACTTAACTGTGATTTCAGAGCATTGACTCCTTCCAAATCACTCCCAGTAATAACCATGCCATCAACGTAGAGAAGAAGAAGAACGACCCCTTTATCTGACCTTTTAAGGAACATGGCAGAGTCATATGCACTTTGAGTGAATCCATATTGCGTAACAGCGCTGCTGAACTTCTCAAACCAAGCACGAGGTGCTTGTTTGAGACCATATAACGCTCGACGAAGCTTACAGACTTGATTTGGGGAATGAGGCAATCCTGGAGGTGGCTGCATGTATACTTTTTCTTCAAGGTCTCCATGAAGGAAGGCATTTGTAACATCCATTTGGTGAAGATCCCATCCACGAGCAGCAACAACAGCAAGAAGAGTACGAACTGTTATCATACGAGCTACTGGTGCAAATGTTTCCTCATAATCAATACCATATATATTCCTGAGTATAACCTTTAGCAACAAGGCGAGATTTATAGCGTTCGATTGATCCATCAGCTCTTGTCTTAATCTTATAAACCCATCTGCATCCTACTACAAATTTTCCAGGTGGTAAATCTACCATGTCAAATGTTTCAGCTTCGTCAAGAGCAATTAATTCTTCCTTCATTGAGTGTAGCCATTCTGGAATTGTTGATGCTTCCATGTAACTCTTAGGTTCATACAAGGGTAAAATAGTTGAGAGACAACAATGATAGTCAGAATACTTAGCTGGTGGATGGTGGACCCGGGAAAGCGTGTAAAATTGAAGCGAAATAAAACGCGGGCCTACAGTAATACCGCAAGTGCACGGTTGTCAGTTGTAGCTCGTGCAAGTACGGGTCGATCCACAGAGACTGGGTGTGTTTTGTAGTGTTTAGCTATTTTGGACTCTAAATGACTATTGTTGGGCTTTGAATACCCTTTGAGTAAATTGGGCCTAATGGGTTTGTTTTTAACAATGAAATGAACTGAGCTTGGGCTCAGTTGGTCTTGAAGTGCACTAGGCTTTGGGCCTTTGAATGATGAGCTGTGAACTGGGCTTTTAGCCTTTCACCTGGGCTTTGGTTAACTGTGAACTTGGGCTCAGGCTCAAACAATGAACTGGACTGGGCCTGAAGTGACTTGGGCTTTTAGCCTTTGGCTATAACCTTAAGAATTTACAGTGGGCTTTTGTGACAGAAAATAGAATTGAATTTGGACAGTGAACAGAATCAAAAGTAAACAGTAACTATGAACAAAATGAACTAAACAGAACAAAAGTAAACAGATCAATGAAACTAAACAGAATGGAACAAAGTGAAACTAAACAAAAGCAAAACAATGAAACTAAACAGAATGGAAGTGAAACTAAACAATGAGACTAAACAGAAAACAAAAGCAAAACAGAGTGGAACAAAGTAAAAGTTAAGGTGACAATGAAAGTGACAAAATGTGAGACAATGAACAAGTAAACTAAAAAAAAACATCAAAGAAACTACTAGGTGATGACAGTGACTGGAAACAGTTACATACCAAGGCCTAAGCCAAGGGCAGGGGAGATGGTGAAGGTGAAATGGTGAAGGTGAGCCTAGGCATACTAATGGAATGGGAAGAGAACCAGCTTGCTCACAGTCACTAGTGAGCACTAGTTTCTCCCCACTGCTCAATCAATCCAATGCTTCACAGGCTTTAGCCTAACATTCACACAAAACAGTAAACAAGAGTGATGAAAGAACACTAGGATGTTGAATCCACCATTAACCTAGGGGATATTCTACTCACAGCTAAAATAGTTACCAAAGTACTAATTGTCTGATTAAAGTACAACTAGTCTAAGGGCTTAACAACATTGGACATGAGCTGCACATGATGAAGACTATCTTATTGATTCATGGTTTCATCTAGTCCTAGCATTTGAGGTTTAGAACATACATAACAAGAACATTACAGAACATGATACAAACATTACAGAAACATAACATAACAGGAATATGGGAGTGACAGCAAAGAACAAACATAACAAAACAGTGGAGTTCATAACAGGAACAACACATAACAACATCACAGTGACATAAAATGGAGAAAATCAAAACATTAAAATGGATAAACAGTGAACAGCAAAATGAACATTTAACAGAACTAAGTTCTGGACGCCGGCTATTCCAGGCATAAGCTTTTACATCACACCCACAGTCATATTTATACCCAATTACAAGTTAGGGTTCTTCCCAAAAAATCCCTAAAATCAAACAGAAATTAGGTAAATTGTTTCTACCTAATTTGACAGTACAAATCAGACCCATATCTTCTAATACTCTCCCTAACAGAAAATTAGGGTTCTTTAATAAATTCCCCCAAATCAGAAAATTTAGGGTTTGGTAATTCTTACCCATAGTGATGTGATTACACGCTACTGACTTCGACCCACGCCTCTAATTGTTCTCCTGATGTTATCCACGCCTCCAATTGCAACTCTATTTCACCTAATTTGTCAATTTCACCTCTAGGGTTCCTGACATGGGAGAGGCGTGAAATTGAGTGATTAGGAGGACATGGAGTTGGTGAAAGGGGAAGTAATGATGTGGGTTATGGTTGTTGAGTGATTTGAGAGCTCGTATTGAGCTGGTGGTGGTGGCAGATGGAGTGGGTGGCGGAGCAGGTGGTGGTCATGGGGTTTGCAGTGAAGAAGAGGGGAGGAAGAAGAAGGAGCCCGATAGAAAATAGGTTAGGGTTTGTTTGGTTTTTGGGTATAGGTATTAGGTTTTTAGAGTGTTGAGCGTCTTCATCAAATTTTGATGTTTTGTGACTCTGAGCTGCGGGATGCGAAGATGGTTGGTAGATCTAACGATGAGATGAGAGATGAATCGATGCAACCGTTGGATTTTGAAACACAACGAAGTCAACGGTGTTAGATGATGTTAGGTACTGTAGTGTTAAGCGGAAGTATCGAGATTTGATGCGCAGGCAAAGGAGCGACCGTAGGATCTAAATGTGATCTAATCTGAAGGCTTGGAATTTAGGCACTATGGTGTTTTGCAGGGACTTCAGATTTTGATGCACGATGAAGAAGCGACCATTGGATGATGAGATGGATCCAATCTAACGGCTGAGAATGGAGGCGGGTATGGATATAGAAAATGGGTTTGGGTAAGGGTTTTGGGCCTTGGGTATGCCAAGCCCATATCTTCTTTAAGAACAATTCTTCCTTCTTGAGCCCATTCCTAGCTTTTTGGTCTTGTGCGCACCATTCTTTGCGGCTTCCTTGCATAATTTCTTCCGGCTTTTCACTACTCTTCAACTCTTTTCCGCTCCGCAAGTTATCCAGACTTTATTTATTACCTAAAAATGCAAAATTAAGTAAGAAAAATATTTATTCTTGAAAACAATGAAAATACAGAATATGGGATAAAATGTAGAATTAATGCACAAAAGATGAGTTAATTGCCAACAAAAAGGGATAGATATATACAATATTTGGCACTCATCAGTGGACGCCTTTCTAAAGGAGCTAAAGTAATCTCTTCATGTGCAGGATCCTGTTCTGGAGAAGCAATGTCAGGATGAGGCATAGATTGATTCGAAGAGGATTCAGGCACATCTAGAGTATCAGGAGTGGAGGATTGATGAATTTCTGGTTGTATATTGGTCTCGGTAATAGGGGTGTCAGAGATGGGTTCTAATGGAAGAGACTCAACATCAAAAGGATCTTGATACGAGAAATTTTCAGATGACTTACTTCTTGGAAGGGAAAAGTATGGTATTTTCTCCCAAAAGTTACATGACGAGAGACACGAAGTTTTTGACTTGTTGTATCATAACAAAGATACCCTTTCTGTTCTATCCCATATCCTAAAAATACACATATTGAGTTATTTTTACTGAGTTTGTTACGTTCTCATTCTGGAAGAAGAACAAAACAGGTTGAACCAAAAACACGAAGCTCTAAATAATTAGGTATTTCTCTATAAAGACGTTCATATGGAGATATACCATCTATAACAGTTGTTGGGATACGATTTATTGTGTATACGGCAGTAAGGACAGACTCCCCCCCCCCCCCAAAAAAAAAAAATTAGAGGGAATTGATGCAGAAAGTAACTGAGTTCTAGCAGTTTCTACTATGTGACGATGTTTGCGTTCTGCAATTCCATTTTGTTCAGGGGTTTCTGTGCGAGACAATTGAAGAAGGGTACCCTCATACTTGAGAAAATATTTAAATGGATTTGATATATATTCCCCCCCTTGATCAGCGCGGAAGGTTTTAATAGTTTTTGTAAACTGGGTTTTGACCATGGTAGAGAACTCAGTATATATTTTTAAGAAATCTGACCTTGAACTGAACAGATATATCCAAGTATACCTTGTGTAGTCATCGATAAAGATCACATTATATAAAGCCCCTCCATTGGAAACAATATGTGATTTTCCCCAAACATCGGAATGAACAAGATCAAATGGTGCAGTGGGAAAAGTTGTACTGCTATTAAAAGGTAGTGCCGGTTGTTTAGCTAGATTACAAGTAATGCAACAAGGTTCTTTATCTAGTTGGGTTGATCCTAGTAGACCTTTATTAATCATGTATCTAAGACGAGGGAATGAAATATGACCTAATCTAGAATGCCAAGACATAAATGGGGAAGTGGTGGATGGTGGTATAGAGGCTGAAACAACAACAACTTGGTTTTTGGATTGTGGAGGGACAATATGAGCATCTATAGGAGGTATAGTCGACCCACTCTACGTCCTATCCCAACTAGCTTCTCCGTCCTCGGATCCTGTATAACACAACCAGAAGGAAAAAAGTTAATTTTAAACCCTTGATCACATAGTTGACTAATAGAGATAAGATTCATGGTAATCTTAGGAACTATAAGTACATCAAGGATACACAATTTGTTGGAATATTTAACCAGTCCAATATGACTTGCAGTTAATTCAGACCCATCGGCAGTATGAATTTTAGGAGTTATTATTGGATGCAAACTCTCAAAGAATTGAGGATTAAACGTCATATGGTTGGAAGCACCTGAGTCGAGAAACCATCCAGTTTAGGAAATACCTATAGGAATTGAAAGTGCAGAAGTTATTGTGGGATTATTACCAATTGATATAGCTTGTTTGATCATCGCCTGAATATCAGCTAGAGACGGTTCATGTTTCTTTTCTATCTTAGATGAGATACGTGTTGTAGTGAATCTTGTTGGTGTATTTGTATTGAAGTTCCTCCTCTTTTCACACACGTTTCTGGATGTTGGCGATGTGTAGTTGTTCACAGTATGTCCTAACTCCTTGCAGTAGTTACATTGATACGGAGACACGGCTTGTGATATTGATGAGTTTTTCTGGAGATTATAGTTTGGTCCATCAAACTTGGTGGTGATAGGTTGAGAGTCTTCTCGAGACATGGTGGATGAAAAGGATATCACGGGAAAAAAAGATCAAGGATACGAGGATACAAAGGAATGATGTGGAAGGTTTCAAATTTGGATTAGAAATCTGACTATTGGTTGTTTGCAGCGGAAGGTTGGATCTTGTTTGGCTCTGATGCCATGACAAGAGTAGTCATGGAATCGAGATTTCTATGTATTGATTGTGTATCAATTACAATGAAGCACTGCTTCTTATATACAGGCTATACAATACTAAAAAGGGAAACAAGTATATTACAGAATATGAAGAAACTAAGAAACTAATATATACTAAATATCTTCAGTATATCCTAGAGTAATGAAAATGAATGTGCAAAGATATGCACATTACTCTAAAATGACAACATGATTCTTAACAAGCCCTTCTAGTGAAGTGCATAAGGGTACATGAAAATTAATTTTTGAGTCTTTTGACAAAATTCACATTGGATGAAATTCCAACAAGAGTAAATATTAGTCGGATGACATGAGGATGATTCTCTTCCTCCCTTCCGAGGATAAATAATTCCACCCGCTGCCTGGGGACACTTGGATCAATTGGCAAGTTACTAATATTGTTTCTGCTAATGGTTCATGGGTATGGAAGGGTATATGTGATGGGTTAGATATTATCAAAAAGCATGCTTGTTGGGAAGTGGGTGATGGGAATCTTATACATATATGGAAAAACAGATGGATACCTAGTATACCAAACACTGTTGATAGTCATTTTTCTTCAACCAATATGAAATATGTGTCTCGGCTGATAGATAGTGATAATAAAACCTGGAATGTTGATATGCTTCACAGTCTTTTTGACGAGGACACTGTTAACAACATAACAACTATTAGGATTCCTATGCATGGTAGTAACCAAATTAGATGGCAACCTAGCTCAAACGGGGAGTTCAGCGTTAAAAGTGCTTACAAAGCAATCTTGAATGATACAAATATTGAGAATGATTTCATTCCCAATACTTTAGTGAACTGGAAGGTGTTTTGGAAAACAAAACTTCCACAATCTATTCTACACTTTCTGTGGAAATGTATTAGTAATTGTCTATCCACTAATGATAGGTTGGATAGATATTTTCATAACTTTAGCACACAATGCCCTCACTGTAACAATTTTGATGAATCTATGCAACACTTATTCATTGACTGTGAATTTGCCAAAGCTGTTTGGTCAGCTGTTAATGTTGATTTTCTTCATGAAATTGCGAATGTAAATGTTCAGGAATGGATTCCAAATATGTTCAAGGTAAGTACTTCTCAACATATTAATACCCCTATCTTAGATTGGTATGCGTTTGTTTTATGGCATATTTTGAAATCCAGGTGTAAAATTTTTTTTTATAATGTTCAGTTGACATACTCACAAGTTGCTCATACTATCCAGACAAATTATTCCACTTGGTTCAGAATAAACATTATTCACTGTGAGATTATTTCAGATTCAAATGAGAATGCCAAGAAATGGAAAAATCCTGAAAATAATTTTGTTAAAGTTAACTTTGATGCTTCATTTATAGAGTTAACAAAGGATGTTGGAATATGACTGATAATGCGTGATTTTACAGGTGACTGTAATGGAGGTAGATGCTGGCAATCAAAAGCTATAGATCCGGAACAAGCTGAAGCTTTTGCACTCATGGGAGCGATAATTTGGGCACAAAAGAAAGGAGTCAGAAAGCTTCACTTAGAATGAGATTGCTCTAATGTTATTAGAGCTATTAATGGTAGTTTGGATTCAATAAATTGGACAACCAGAAATATTATTGTGGATTGTTTAGAATTATTAGTTGAATTTGAGGATTGGCTTTGCACTTATGTGCATAGAGATGCAAACCATGTTGCAGATTCTCTAGCAAAATACGCTAAAAAATATTTCTAGTGAGGAAGAATGGAGTGATTACTTTCCTTCTTGGATCTCTTTATGCCTACAAGAATATAAACAATTGTAATTACCTTCTATTTAATATAACTTCCTTTCGTGTAAAAAAAAAGACTACAAAGAACCAAGTCTGCTAATAGGAGTGTCAATTTGGTTGGGGGAGTACCAACCCGAAGTCAATGAATGTTTTGTCTTGTATGTATTTTCGTACGCCCCTAAACAATTTAATAACCCCTATTAGCAATCTTGCAAAGAACTGCTTACGTTGTTGCGTCTTGTTCGTTTACTCATCCTTCCAAGTCTTCCAGCCAAATGAACTCTCTACGAAGAAGGTAGCAGGGGCTGCAGGAGAGACAATAAGCGCCTTAATATCTTTGTCGGGCTACTATATATATATATTTTTTTATTACCATCATTAAAGACAGATATTGATTTTGTCATATGAATTGATTTTTGATTTTATGATTCATTGACAAAATAGTGGGCGGACACGCTTTCATCATAAAAGCAGATATTGTTGTACGGCATCTGATGCACTGTGATATAGTATCATTATCTGTATTTCAACGATGATTTATTTTTTTTGAAGCATTTAATGATGATGAATTTGATGCATTCTCCATCATAAATACTATATGTTTACTGGATGTGAACAATCCACCATGCATAAACAGTCAGCACAAGTTTTGAATAAATAATACCGCCTTTGAAGACAAAATTGCCAATATTTATTCTTGGCTTTATCTCTTATTTAATGTACCGCATCTCAGTTAGCTAAGCCATAGCTGAACGAAACTGGCCGAAGTTCTATTCCATCCAAATATCTTTTGGGTCCGCCACCATGGCTTCAAGAGTTTGTGATTAACTTTGTTTATTAAGCCATGCAGATGCAGTCATCATTATATATAATAATGCTATCCATCAAAAACGAACTGTTTACACTTGTTATTCACGACAAAATTTTCCAAACATTGTTTCTCAAACTAATATAGTTTAGTTAGTGGCAACAAATGAATGAGAGGGGAAATGCCGACGTCTTCTCTGATAGTGGCTTCTAAATATTTTTTATTTCTGTATACAAACCAAACATGCTTTAACAGAAGGTGTCAAAACATGCTTGAACAGACAGCAAAAGAAACAACTGTACCTATCACTTTGGTCCATGGACCATGACATTAATTCAATTCATAGTCCTTTCTCTGATTAATATCAGCCCATAAACCGCGCATTTAATTGATCGATTTTCAAACTTTTCCCTTGGGAAACAACAAGCCATGCACCTACGAGGCCCATGAGAACCCAAAACAGAACATACGTACACATGCATGCACCCATAGATAATGCACATACCATTACTACCTCGGCATCTAGCTAGCTAGCTAGTAAAACACAAACAATTTCTACGATAACTTGGTGTAAATTGGACCGAATTTGATATGTGTTTGATAAGAAAGTAATTAATACTGTATTTTTTGATACATAAGTCAGAGGTAGATAAATCGGAAAACGGGTCATTTGTCTAAATATTTTTAAATCACGATATAAATGGACGAGTAAAAAATAGTTTGTGTGAAATGGTCAAAAAGAAAATAGCAAGTTTCATCCAAGCTTAAGATTAAAAAATAGCACGGATGAAATTGGATACGTCTTGTGTAAATTAAAAATAAGAAAAAATATTTGAAAATGGGCACGATGAAACTGGTTACATCCTGCCTATTTTTACATTTTTGTCCATTTAAACAGTATCAAAATCTAACTGTCCATTTCACCCAGGAATTATTGATTATGGTCTTTTTAACCAATTTTGTGTAGATAAATATCAGTCATCATATCATCGAAGGAGTGAGAACAGCTATCATCATACCCCTCTGTTTCACTTACACACTGTCATGAAGTTACTACTGTTTTTCTCTGAAGGAGGAAAGTCATACAATTAAACTTAGTTTAAAAGATAGATCATACAGAAGTAAAGGAGAGATATCAAAAGCTAAGATCAAAACAAGCAATATATATATCCATGGGTAGACCTCCTTGTTGTGATAAAGTTGGGATCAAGAAAGGACCTTGGACTCCTGAAGAAGATATACTTTTAGTATCTTATATCCAAGAACATGGATCAGGGAATTGGAGATCTGTACCAACTAATACGGGAAAGTATCAAATATCCTCTCGATCCCCGGAGGAACCTCAAACAACTACCAGTACTACTACCGCAATTGAATATAGGGTTGATTCGATCTCCGAAAGTGATCACCATGGGTTGATCGAAGATGATCTAAATCAACCTCCATTTTCTTTACTAGAAAAGTGGCTCCTGGATGGACAAGTTCTTGAGGAAGATCCTATGGAGATTTCTCCAATATTTTGACCATATGTGCACAAGCTTTGTGCATGAAGAACATTCGATTTGATTAGCTCATGTGGCGCAATGAGCTTGCTAGATCAATTTCATTCCTTAAGATTTCTTATTTAAACTGCATAATTCATTTATTTTCCTGTATAAGCTTTTGTTCATCCTCATATAATGAATTATCTCCAAAAATATAGTACGGTTACAAACTAAATTATGCAGTAATTTCCTTCGGCAAGATTTCTTTGTCATGCATGAAATTTGAATTTGTATTGATCAAATTTACTTCTATCTAAATTAAGGAGAATCGACGGATCATTTTTAAGACACATAGTAGAATGATTAGAGAGCATTAATTATTTAGACATACAGTAGAATGTATATATCCTTCTTTAATTAACAACCCTTACAAATTACACCTGTGGGTATTATAGTTGCATAAAATCACAAACTACATCCAAAGGTGAAGAAGTTAAACTAAACAAGCAGAAATGCATACTCAAACATGAAGACAAGGATATACATGGTTCGGCATGATTACCTACGTCCAAGAGGTGAAAGGATAATTGTTATTACATCTCGTTTTAGGTTACAAGGTGTTCTCTTTCTCAAATAAACTATCTCTCCAATTCTCAAATATAATGCCCTTTCTCTCTCTCCTTTTCCACCCCCTCTCACTCTCGACAAGCCCTTATATCTATAGGCCATAGTCGAGATACAACAAAATTACAGTGTTGGTCACAATACATCAACTCTGATGTTTCCTATCGGACCTATCTTAGTTACTCGCCCGTCTTTCTGGTGTGGCCGATGGAATCTTGGTCTTTGACAGCCTTTCGCCTGAGGCCGAGTCCTTGGTACTTGATTAGGCACGATATCGCCCTTCTTCCTTGTCGTCCCTTGGTTTTGACCAGTTTCCTTTGTTTGACCGAGTATTCCTTGCTCGTCCGTTACTCCTGTCAGATGATAAGGTCACGTCACATCCGACAACTGTAGGGCCATCACGTCCGACCCACGTGACTCCTTATTCTTCGCGCCACCTGAATCTATTCTGTACTTCGCCTTTCTTCATTCTTTGGTGCATCATAGCCTAGGATCTTGCCACCTAGCCGTGTGGATTATTTACACCTACAGCTATAATTCCCAAGTCTTATCTGCATGTATATCTTTGTACGTCTATCAGTCTAGTGTACCCCTTTAAACTGTCTTTATTCTTCTTTTCACGGATCACATTGTCACAAATGTGTTTCTGGACGCACGGACGCTATGTTCAACAAAATGATAGAACTGTAAGAAATGACCAAACAGTCAATATGTCCGAGTGGTTAAGGAGACAGACTTGAAATCTGTTGGGCTTCGCCCGCGCAGGTTCGAACCCTGCTGTTGACGATCATTTTTTTTTCATTTTTTAGATATTCTTTTTCATTTTTCATTTTGAAAATGACACAATTGATTCATGGACAGCCGTTCATACGATTGCTAAAGTAGTGTACGAGAGTTTTTAGGGTAAAGCCGAGTAATGAAACCAAAATCAGACAGCATAACAACCAACGGTCAATGTGTTCGTCAATATGTGGTTAAGTGGTTCAGGAGACAAACTTCGCCCGCCCAGGTTCGAACCCTCCTGTTGGTTCCTTTTTTTTTGCATTTTTGCAAATCACACTTTTAAACTTGGAATTAAGTCAATTGACCATGATGTTGTTTGTTTGTCACAAATGAGACTGACCGGGTTCGAGTAGTAGCATTGACCCAGATTTGTTTTTAAGTAGAGAAGCGGGTAATTGCATGATTTATAAAGGGAATGCCATTATTAGCGGGATGATACCAATTGAGCGGTCCTATGATCATAATCTGTTAACATTTATTTGTCTTATATGAAATGGTATCACCTCCGAATAATACCGGTATCCCCCTTCATAAATCATGGTATCCCCCTTCCTTTTTTTGCATTTTTGTAAATCACACTTTTAAACTTGGAATTAAGTCAATTGACCATGATGTTGTTTGTTTGTCACAAATGAGACTGACCGGGTTCGAGTAGTAGCATTGACCCAGATTTGTTTTTAAGTAGAGAAGCGGGGAATTGCATGATTTATAAAGGGAATGCCATTATTAGCGGGATGATACCAATTGAGCGGTCCTATGATCATAATCTGTTAACATTTATTTGTCTTATATGAAATGGTATCACCTCCGAATAATACCGGTATCCCCCTTCATAAATCATGGGGAACTGACTTAGATGTAGTTGCAGGAAATCCTACACTACACTCCTCATATGATTTCATTATTAATCAACTCATTTTTAGGTTTACACTCTTAATTTTATTGATCAACCTTTGAATATTCTTACAAGAAAAGATAAAGAAATCAAGAATGATCTCTGCTCTAGACTTTCTCTCTCCTATTTACTTGTTTCTTACTCAAAAAAGATCTCTCTCTTTACAACTTGAATGACTATTTATAAGGAAATACATAGTGGGTGACAGCTAATCTGTCCTTTATTTTCGGGTATGGTCTGAGACATTCTCGCAACCTTACAAATGTTAATTTCGCAAGCTCTCTAATTTTCGCAGGACTATCACATCTTTCTCGTGATCCTAGCTGACGTCGTTTATCGTATCATTTCTGAAATTGTTCTGCGACGCTGTTGTGATGTGTCATTGATAATTTCGCTGAAACATTGTCATTGCGAGATTCTGATCCTACATCTTGCCTCTTCTCATATCTTCTCTGCAAAGTAGAGAATGATGTGAGAAATGCCGCAGCTGTTCATCTTTTCATATTCTGCATTTATCACACGTATTCTTTCTTCCATTTGTTTCTTGACACGTCTTCTGTAACCGCTGCTTTTCAACCGCTCACGTCTTTTCGTCTTAATGGTGTTTATTTCTTCGAGTAAAAAAAATCTCCTTTATATACTCTTCTTACTCTTCTTTCCACTTTTCTTTTTACTTTCTCTTCTATCATCTCTGCAACTCTGTTATTCTTCTGCAAGTTCTGCTGCTGTAATTTTTTCCTCCTTCAATCCTCTTAATTTTTATTCATTCCCATACTCTATATTCAAATATGGCTCCAAGTGGTCATAGATATGACAAGAATTTACAAGATGTCCAAAAAGATCTTGTTGATAAAGGTTTCACACTCTCCACCATTCCTGGTGAAAATGCCAAATCAATTCTTTCTGTCAAACTTTTCTATGATCAGTATTGTGATGATCAATCAATCATAATTTCGCTAGGTCAGATTCTCGCAGGTCTCCCTATTCCTCTTTATAACCCAGATCTTCCTTTATTTTATGAAATTCTCGCTCACTCGGGATTTTCGCGAGCTATCTTCCAACTGAGTGGGGACTGCATCTGTCTGATGCTAGAGTTCGCTAACCGTGGTGCTGGTAGAGGATCTCTTTACTCCAAAGAACTTAGGGATATTAAATTCGCAAACCTAGAGATAATTGCTGAGAAATACACATTAGAGAATTTCTTTGAGAACTATGAACTTATCTCCATGAAGAAAGATAATACTCGCTGGGGTATTCGTTTAAAAAGGAAAGATAACATTGATGAAGCCAAAATTCTCATGCAAGATATTGACTGGCATTCTGATAAAAACACAACTCCTCGCCAATCCAAAGATGATAAATGGTGTGTTTTTCCTTTACTGCTAAAAGGACCCTACATTGCTGGGTCAAATATTCTTCCTGCGAATCTCGCTGCTTATCAACCTTGGGTTTTCTCTTGGCCCGAGAAGGAGAAAGAGGTATGTTTCTCCCCATTTAAATCACTTTATATTTCTTTATTGATTTTTATTATTCTGTTCGCTAACTCTTGCGACATTCCGCAGATCCAAAAACTGACAGATAGTTATAACAGGACTAGGAAAGCTAGTACTCTGTTAGCTCTTCGCTCATACACAGATGAGGTAAGAAATTTTCTCTTATGATTTTAAATTTTCTTCAATTTTCTCTTATGATTTTAAACAGTATAATGTTGCTTCCATGCTTCCATTTCTTATTTCTATCTGTGTGTGAAGATTATTGCTGAAGTAGAAGAATCTGCCGATGTTGCGAAGACTGGTGATAAAGGTAAAGGTGCTCTTCGCAGGGAAAAATCAACTGGTCCTCCTCCAAAGAAAAGGAAAGTTCGTTCTTCTTCTCCTTCAAATATTCCTCCTCACGAAAATTCCGAAAGTGACAAGGGTGATGAGGACAATGATGATCTTGCTGCAAGTGAAGATTCTCCACCTGAATCTTCTATGGCTAAGCTCTCTGGCCTCTTTTCTGATTCTCTACAAGCAATGGGAGATACCCAATTCGCAAATACATTCAAATCTCTCGCTACCCTTTGCGATGTCCCTTTATTGGATGGTGATAGCTCTCTTCGTGGAGTTTCTAGATCAGTGACTCCCGACTTCTTGCATTCTCTCAATAGTCTGGTATACTTTTATCCTTTTACTTCTTCATTGTTATAACTCAAAATTTCTTTCTATATTAATATTTTTTATATTTTCTCGCAGGCTGGCAAAGCTTCTTTTGCTGTTGCTTCAGATCTAGAGAGAAGACGCGAAAATCTTGAAAAGAAGAATCTTCAATTTCACAAAAAGAATGAAGAATTGGAAGCTGAAGTTAAAGGTCTTCGCGAGAAAAATAGACAATTAGAAATTGATTCTCCTTCGTATAAGAACAAAATCTCTAGTCTTCAACAAGCTAATAGTCAGATTTACGGTATGTTACTTTTCTCTTTTCCCTTTATTCATTCATCCTATTGTTTTATCTTATTTAAATGATCCTTTTTGCAGACATTTATGGTCTTTCTGATGAAGCTACCCTTCTTCGTTCATTTCCTAATGCCTTGGATAATGATACCCTTCTTGAGCGTCTTAACAATTCCTTAAATAGCTTATCAAATTATAGAATTTCATCTCTTTCTCTAAATGAGCTTAGATCTAAATTTCGCCTCTTAGAAATTGACCATATATCTAGTTTAGACTTATCCAACCGATTTAAGCGTCTCCTTCTTGATTCTAAAGAGAAAACCAATGAGTTAAGAACCAAAATTAGCGGTCTCATAGATGATAAGGATCGCATCTCTGATCAAGGTGCCAAGGCTTTGGCGAAATTCCAAGAGGCTCTTCTTGTAGTTCAACTTGAACGAGATGAAGCTAACCGCAAGAACATCGAACTCTGCGAAAGGGAAAAATCAACTTCGTTCTCGTCTTCTTATAAGTAGTGAGGATGAATTTGTTTGGGCTGCGAAAATCTTAGATGATGCTAGAAAAGATTTAGGTGTAAATGTTAGTCTCCAAGTTGAGCATACAGCCTTGATTAGAGATATGATTTCTGACAGAGAAGGTTACTAACTTCTCTTCTTTACTAATATTTTGCTTCTTATGAATTCTTATCAAGTTAATAATTGATTGTCTTTTGATCGCAGATTCTGAAAATATATATCGTGAAAAGATTGAAGAACTCGAAGCTGAAAAGGAGGAACTCGCAAAGAATCTTTCTTCTCGCAACGACAAGTATTCTAGATTAAAGAATCAAATAAAGATCATTGTTGTGAATTTTAAGAATGATCTATGCATTTTCGTAATCAAACTATCGAAATGGTTTGTGACGATCACAGTATCCCATATTCTGATTATCCTTGTCTCTTGGAAGAAATCCCACAGAATACTCTCAGTTTGATTATCTCTGATAGCGAAGCTGACGATGAAGAATCTGATAGTGATGGAGGTTCTGATGGTGATGAAGATTCTGATGTAGACGAAGAAGGGAACAAGTCTGATGAAGATAATAAAGGATTAACTAAGAAGTAGTCTTTATTTCTTTCTTTGATTCTTTGTAATACTTGTACATTTATTTCTTCTTTCTGTATATTTGTGTTACTTTTATTTTGACCTGCATTCATTAAAACAATTCTTCTTTGCAATACAGTTAATCAATATAATCATTAACTCTTGAATCTTTGAGTAAATCTATTGATGTATTTTCAAAAGTTGTTGTAGATTGTGGTAAAAGGGGTTCTTTTCGAACTTGTGAAGGGAATAATTTTTTTTTTGATTTAAATAATTTAGAAATGTATAAAATTCAATTAACAAGTGATATAAACTTTATGGAGAAAATAGGGGTGATGATTCCACCATTCAACAATATTTATGTAGTTTTATTTATTTTTTATTATGCAATTTTAATAATTGTTTTGATTCTAACTATTGCCAAAAGCAGATTCTCAAAATATGAAAGATTAATCGCAAGCATAATACATCAAGAGTATAAAACTAAGCATGTATTATCAAGAAAAAAAATATATTTGATTAATAAAAATCATTTAAATCATTTATTTTCAATGCAATTAATCATATATAAAAATATTGCAAAAATTAATCAAATAAAAATTACCACATAAATATTGCGAGAAAGACTTCCTCCGTCACCCCTGGGATTGGGTTTAGCTACTCATGATGGAAAACCTCTCAAAATATTTCATTGATGCTCAAAAGTTGATTACAATGAAGAGAAATGTCAAAAAAAATCAATATTCGACCGTACTTTGCGACACACAGGAAGCGTCAGGGAAGAACGATACAAATGATGTGTTGTAAGCACTGTTTCTAAGTCGCGGGAAAGGAATTGGAAATTGTCGCAGTTAAGCGACACCTTTCAACGACTTTCCTGGAGCGTATTTTGTTCTTCGTCTTCAACTACACCAGCAGAACTCTTCTCTTCTCTGCGTGATTTTCTTTTGATTCTCTCGACTCCTAAACTTTCCCCAAAGACTATCCAAACTTGCTAAACTCTTTAGCCTTGTATTTATAGTGTTTTAGAACAAAAATATCCGACCATAACACCGTATAATCTCCCATTAATCCCGTCATTGCTCGCTTCCCATATTTAACAATATTTTCCATTTTTGGCTTCTACACACGTTAGATTTGATCCTGCACGCTCTAGTGAGCCTTCTACACGTCTCAGCACTCTTTCAACGCTAGTAGAACTCCTCCATGCACACAAGAACTTCAATTTTGCTCGTGTTACAGTACACGTGCTCTGTTTTGGGTGTGTGAATCATCACGCGTTTTCCAGCCAATTCCGATCGAACCCACTGCCCAAAATGTGTTCCTTAACCTATATCACATCTCTCTATCAAATTTCAGCCATTGAATCGACCCGTAACCCCTTCATTTTTCTGATCAAACTTCTTCCAGTTGAGAATTTCATTTCCCGCCAAAAAAAACAGTTTTCAAACGAAGAAGAAAAGGGTGTCCCCCTATCCTAAACTGGGGTGCGAATAGCAGGTGTCCACTGAGGTGCCCCTTAACCGATAGTGAGAGTCCGGATAACAATTGTCCTTCAAGGGTGCCCCGGGCAAATTTTCGAGCCGAATTTTCCAAAAATGTTTATTTCCTAAAAATACATAAAAACACAATATTAATACAAAAATAGAGTTCCAACAATACGGACATTGAGGACAAATTAGACACAAAAATGCGTCTATCAAATACCCCCAAACTTATTATTTGCTAGTCCTCGAGCAAATTTATTCTAGAAAGGAAAATCATTTGAACCCCTAGGTGGCCCTAGTGGCAGAGTGTTGTCTCCGGAGGGTTTACCAGAGGTGTACCCACAAAACCATTACACCAGACCCTAGCTATCTACAACGAACCTTGGAAGGCACTAAAGAATCTCCTTGGTTGGCATACTTATTGACTACAAGAGGAAGTACCCTGATGCGAAATTCCAATTGATGTACACGAGTTTGCACTCAAGCATACTAAAATTCATATATAAGTGACAAAGCTCTACTCAGATAGTTGAACTATGGACATCATATTCGGAGTCAAACTAATCACATGGAAAGATAAAGAGATGTATATAGAAAAACATAGATGGTTTTGATGTTTACTAAGTGAACGGCGTTTCCCATATCTGTCTGAAGGCCTCCGCCAAAATGAACCTATCCTAATGGATTGAGATACTAGTCTGACTAATATCAACACACTGGCATATACAAGGGAACCAGTGGTCGATAACCTAACTCTAGGTCAACACAAATGGCATATACAAGGGTACCAGTGGTCGACTTTATTGAATTTATTCCTTTTGGTCAAATGATCTGGTCTCAATTTTTTTTTATTTTTTTTTTCAACTTTTTGGTAACTACCATTCTTTTTTTTTTCATGGTATCTCAATCACTCTAATTCACCCTAGCATTGTTAACAACTTGAATCGTGGGCCCCACCTATCACTTAAAGAAACATAGTTTAAAAACAAAATAAAAATAGAAGTGAAAAGGACTCAACGAGATATGGTGCAACTATCATGTTATTTCTAACACCTGAGCTCTGTGCTTTTATGAATAGACTCTATAGATGTTTCCATCTAATCAGATTGGTTCCTCAACTCCTACAACCAAGATGTTTCCATCCACTTAGATTGTTAGTGCCATCCTGAATAGCATAAATTTCTAGGCTCTGGAGTTTATTTATTGCAACTAAAAAGTTTCTCCCCACAACCCAAACTTAAATCTAACATTGTCCTCAATGTTTCCATGATAAAATTAAAGCATGAACGAGGAGAAATTGTTACCACTTGAAGCAAAAAGGGTTGAGGAAAGATATTACCGTGTTGCGTGAGATTAGGTTACCTCCCAAGAAGTGCTAAGTTTAAAGTCTTCAGCCAGACATCAAATACCTCAAAAAGGATCTTCACCTTCCAAAGTCATATACCAATAGCCGAAAAAGTTGTGGGTCCATAATACCAAATAGAGCTAACACCAATATGAGACAACTGCACTGGCTCAGAAAAATGAACAGAAGGAGCACATCCTCATCTAAGGTTTCTTGCAAGACAACCGGATCTATCCAGAGCCTCCAGTTGGGCTTCATAAGAGTGTCTTGAAAAATAGATTCATCCGAAAAACGGGTTTCTAATATATGGATTTCCTCCTGAACAGTATCAGGCGGATCAGGTTGTGGAGTCTGAATAGACTCAAGCGATACCTCAGATGCACTAGGCTTGAGTCCCAAGTTAGGGACTTCTACTGGGGATAATTTACACTCTCTACCCCAAACTTAGAGTTTTGGGTGTCTCTAGATAAACTAGTCACAATATTCCCAATTTCTAGACTATCCGGTTCCTGAAAAAGGTCAATTGCTTTCTCTGAGTTATAATCAGGTGGTTCATCCTCTAAATTCTTTTGAGGTATACTATCTATAGGACTTATATGTTTCATATCCTCTATGGTCATCCCTAGAGTTTCCTTATTGTGTTGAAGCACGGTTACTGGCCTAATCTCATGATCACTATCCAAATCGGAAGTTATAGGCAAAATCTCAGATGGGCCTACAAATGCATAATTGGGGTCCAACTTAGGAGGATCTTTAGGCTCTTCAAAATAAGGGCTTAAGGTAGATTCGGTAGCTAGTAATGGTTCAAACCTAGATTTCCATCTATCGGTATCTAACATAGGAATAGAATCCAACAGAGCATTTACTTGTTCAATGTTGCTATCATCGTCGAAATCCATGCTAAAACGGGCTAGACAACTCTCTAATGGATCTTCCGATTCGGTGTTTGGTACAGACTTCAGAACTAAGGTTCCTATCATGTTGACCTCTTCAATGCACGTGTCATCTAGCTCAGAGGGTAGCTTACTAATATTAAAAATGTTCAGCTCAATAGTCATATTACCAAAAGACAAATTCATAATACCATTTCGACAGTTAATGATCGCATTGGATGTAGCTAAAAACGGGCGACCTAAAATCACTGGTATTTGGTTCTCTAGGTCAGGGATAGGTTGGGTATCTAGGATAACAAAATCCACCGGATATATAAACTTGTCGACCTCTATGAGAACATCCTCGATCACACCACGAGGAATTTTAACGGACCTATCAGCTAACTGAAGTGTCATCTGTGTAAGTTTCATCTCACCAAGTCCTAGCTTAAGGTACACATGGTATGGCAATAAGTTCACACTGGCTCCTAAGTCAAGCAACGCTTTTTCAACACGGTACTTACGTATTTTACAAGCAATGGTAAGGGACCCTGGGTCTTTATACTTAAGAGTAGTGGTATTCTGAATAATAGAACTCACGTGACTAGCTATGAAGGCTTTCTTCTGGACACTGAGCTTACGCTTTCGCGTACACAAGTCCTTAAGGAACTTGGCATAAGAGGGAATCTGCCTAATTGCATCTAATAATGGAAGGTTGATATTAACCTGCTTAAAAACCTCCAATATATCATTAAAGTTGGACTCCCTCTTAGTCAGAACTAGCAGTTGGGGGACGGGGATCTGGGAACAAAATCAGACTCAACATGACCCTCATTGGTCTCTTCATTCTCTGGTTCAGACGGGTGAACTACAACATGTTCACTTTCAGGTATGTCGACCTTATTATCAACTCTCCTTCCACTCCTAAGGGTCGTAACAGAGTTAACATGACTGTACGATTTCTCTCCTCTAGGGTTAGGATCAGTATGACTAGGGAACCTTCCTTCCTCTCTCTCATTAATATACTTAGCTATTTGGCCGACTTGAAGTTCTAATTTAGCAAAAGACTGGGCACTATTCTTAAAATTATGTTTGGTTTCCTCTTGAAAATTACCCTGGCTTTTTACAAACATTTCATGTCTTTGTGATAGCATTTCCTGGCTCTTCCTTAATATACTAAGGGTTTCCTCTAAGCTAGTTATTTTATTCTCAGATGGGTTCTGGGTCTGTCCTGAAGAGTTCTTAGTATAACCAAAACCTGGGGGAGGCTGAGAATTACTAGATTGGCCTTGATTCTGGCCCTTAGACCAAGAGAAAATAGGATGGTTTCTCCAACCAGGGTTGTAGGTCTCTGATTAGGGGTCAAACTTCTGACGGTTCTCAAACCTAGCATTGTTATAGACAACATGAGCTTGCTCTTCACTAACCTGACCTTCCCAAAATGAATTATCGGGCTCTATTCCACAACTAGAGACTTGAGAGGCTCTATTAGGTTCAACAAGGGACCTATTTTTAGACTGACCCATTTCCAAAGCCTCTAACCTTCTATACAAAGCAGCAAACTTAGCATCAGATGAAAAACTCGTATCTACCATATTGGTGCTACTTTTATTGACCAAGAGTTTTGTAGGGGGTTCAACACAAGATTCCCACTGTTGGGATTTTTCAGCGATAACTTCTAAGAAGGTAAAAGCATCATCAACATTTTTACTAGTGAACTCACCAGCGCACATAGACTCAACCATGGCTTTGGTCGAATAGTCTAAACCATCATAAATAATTTGTACTAGTTTCATCTTATCAAATCCATGATGAGGACGCTGATATAGGAGATCATTGAATCTCTCTAAAAATCTATAAAGAGATTCTCCCTCTTGTTGCACACTAGCATTAATTTTCTGCCTAACAGTTGCAGTTTTATGCTTAGGGTAGAACTTCATATATAAGGCAGCGATAAGTTCCTGCCATGTTTCTATGGATTCAGATGGTAGGTTGTTCAGCCAGGTCTTGGCTTTATCTCTCAAGGAAAAGGGAAACATCTTAAGTTTCAAGACTTCATCAGTAAGGTCTTTTATTCTAATTGTACCACAAATTTCCTCAAAGTCCCTAATATGGAAATAAGGGTTCTCATCATCTTTTCCTAAGAATATAGGGATCATCTGGAGAATACTAGGTTTTATCTCGAAATTAGCCGTAGTGGCTAGCAATTTAATGCACGAAGCTCGGTTGGTCCTAGTTGGGAACATGTAATCTTTCAAAGTTGCCATCGTTGGCACAACTGGAGTACTAAGGGTACTTTTGTCACTTAGAGATAAATTCTCAAAACTGAAGTTTCCAAAAACAGGGCTCTCAAAAGAACAATCTTCGAGCTCCCTGCTTATATCAGAAGAACTACTAGGTTTTTCGCTAATCAATCGACCTAGAGTATCTCTTTTCCAAGCCCTATTAACAAAATCGGGCATATACTAAAAAAAAAATCAAAAAGAAATAAAAATCCTAACAGGAAGGTTCTAGCAATCACACAGCAGGCTGACTCGACTTTACCACAGCAAACCTAGAGATTTCTAGCAAACAACAAGCATGATGGCTCACTTAGATTGTTTCTAGACTAGCTTCTGTATCTCGAAAGGGAATTCGTTACAATTTAAGAAAACCCCTCTGAATCAATCCGAGTCAAAGTAAGTTGAATCGAGGCGAGGGAATCTTAGTGGAGCTTTGATACCCAAGTCCTCACCGCAGTACAAGGCGGCGCAGTCACGGATTCAACTCACAGAAACCGTCATGAACTTCGAAGTATGCTAAAAGAATAACCAATATCCTTCGAAAATTTTTCCTAACAAGCTCGATACCCTATAGGTCTCTTTCTAATCAGATTTTAAAGCTTGGGTTCGCGTTAGGTTTTGTTCTCCTAAAGCAGGCAAGAAGGGAGCGGTGATGAAATCCGAACCCTTATCTTGTTTAGGCCAGGCCTTGCCCTTTACTAGGAAAATAAAGACAGTCTGGTTCGTCCTTAAACAATTAGCACCTTAAGGAGTACAGTAACTCGCTTGCAGGGGATTCGCGAGTGTTTCGATTGGACTTACCTCCCGTACCAGACGGGGGATGAACCGTTGTCGTCGACTCGGGCCACGACTCCTATGACGTGTGCGAACCCGAGGGGCCGAGGTGATATTGTAATCACCGTCCTTCCCTGCACAAAGTTTGTATTTAAGGGTACCCTTCCGTAGGGTTTAAAAATTAAAGTCCAAATGTCCAGTCCAATTTAAAGTTCAAAAAGAAAAAATACAATAAAATTACAGTTTTCCTCACAAACTCTAAAAGAATTAAAAATTAAATCCTAAAATTGTCCTCTTTTCTTCTCTTTTCGCTTTTCGCTTTAAGCTTTTTCCTCTCCAAGTCCTTAGTTTTCACTTTGAACCTGCAAAATAAAGACAAAAAGAAACGTAAAAAGGAACAAACAATTCTAAAAAAAATAAAAATAAAATAATAAACCCAAAAAAAAAAAAATTCTACCTAAGCACAGGTCCGCGTCGGCGGCGCCAAAAATTTGATGTATATTCAAAAGTTGTTGTAGATTGTGGTAAAAGGGGTTCTTTTCGAACTTGTGAAGGGAATAAATTTTTTTTTAGATTTAAATAATTTAGAAATGTATAAAATTCAATTAACAAGTGATATAAACTTTATGGAGAAAATAGGGGTGATGATTCCACCATTCAACAATATTTATGTAGTTTTATTTATTTTTTATTATGCAATTTTAATAATTGTTTTGATTCTAACTATTGCCAAAAGCATATTCTCAAAATATCAAAGATTAATCGCAAGCATAATACATCAAGAGTATAAAACTAAGCATGTATTATCAATAGAAAATATATTTGATTAATAAAAATCATTTAAATCATTTATTTTCAATGCAATTAATCATATATAAATATTTCAAAAATTAATCAAATAAAAATTACCACATAAATATTGCGAGAAAGGCTTCCTCCGTCATCCCTGGGATTGGGTTTAGCTACTCATGATGAAAAACCTCTTAAAATATTTCATTGATGCTCAAAAGTTGATTACAATGAAGAGAAATGTCAAAAAAATCAATATTCGACCGTACTTTGCGACACACAGGAAGCGTCAGGGAAGAACGATACAAATGAAGTGTTGTAAGCACTGTTTCTAAGTCGCGGGAAAGGAATTGGAAATTGTCGCAGTTAAGCGACACCTTTCAACGACTTTCCTGGAGCGTATTTTGTTCTTCGTCTTCAACTACACCAGCAGAACTCTTCTCTTCTGCGTGATTTTCTTTTGATTCTCTCGACTCATAAACTTTCCCCAAAGACTCTCCAAACTTGCTAAACTCTTTAGCCTTGTATTTATAGTGTTTTAGAACAAAAATATCCGACCATAACACCGTATAATCTCCCATTAATCCCTTCATTGCTCGCTGCCCATATTTAACAATATTTTCCATTTTTGGCTTCTACACACGTTAGATTTGATCCTGCACGCTCTAGTGAGCCTTCTACACGTCTCAGCACTCTTTCAACGCTAGTAGAACTCCTCCATGCACACAAGAACTTCAATTTTTCTCGTGTTACAGTACACGTGCTCTGTTTTGGGTGTGTGAATCATCACGCGTTTTCCAGCCAATTCCGATCGAACCCACTGCCCAAAATGTGTTCCTTAACCTATATCACATCTCTCTATCAAATTTCAGCCATTGAATCGACCCGTAACCCCTTCATTTTTGTGATCAAACTTCTGCCAGTTGAGAATTTCATTTCCCGTTAAAAAACAGTTTTCAAACGAAGAAGAAAAGGGTGTCCCCCTATCCTAAACTGGGGTGCGAATAGCAGGTGTCCACTGAGGTTCCCCTTAACCGATAGTGAGAGTCCGGATAAAAATTGTCCTTCAAGGGTGCCCCGGGCAACTTTTCGAGCCGAATTTTCCAAAAATGTTTATTTCCTAAAAATACATAAAAACACAATATTAGTACAAAAATAGAGTTCCAACAATACGGTCATTGAGGATAAATTAGACACAAAAATGCGTCTATCATCTATCATATGGAGACAAATAACATTTTCTAATTTCATACATTCCCATACTTGCCTCTGTTATTTGAATCCAAATGAGAGATTTTATAAAAAATTTCTTATTTTATGTCTCAATTTCGCAGTTAATTATGTATAACTTCGCAATCTTATGCGAACTGAATTTTGATTCTTTTCAAAATCTCATTCCTGTGTGGTCTTATTTTGCCTTCCTAATTAAAGGTCTTATTAGGCCACCTCTTGTCATTGCGACAAAATCGCAGGACATCCTTGCACTTTCATGCAAAACCCCATTGATCTTGCCTTAACTTTTTCTTTTGTATTATGGCCTCTTCAGGAATGTTGCGACAATATGACAGGCCTAAATATTCTTGCGAAAATGAAGCCCCATGACATTGTCGTCTTGCGACGAAATCGCAGGACGTCTTCGCACTTTCATGCGAAAACCCATTGATCTCGTCTTATCCTTTTCTTTTGTATTATTGCCTCTTCAAGATTGTTGCACAAATATGACAAGCCTTAATATCCTTGCAAATAAAAAGCCTCATGACATTTGCGTCTTAAGACACTTATAAGCTCCCTAATGGAGGGTTCCGCCCTTATCTCCCCCCTGGTTGCCTTCAAGGAGGCGTACTTCTACCATACAAGGTTAGCTCCTCCCATCAAGTCTTAACAACAACCAGTTGTTTTCGCAGCCTCTTATCCCTTTTACTTATAGGGCTTATGGTTACGAGACTGCACCCTAAGTGGGGTTTTCTTCAGGCCGAGTGCAGTATAAGCCAAGACTTGTCAAGAATGGCAAAGTACGCTTCAAACGTCTCTGGCACTCTTGACTCAACAGTGTACCTCGGCGCCTTGATCAGATCTGCACTCCTTGGGAGAGTCCTTATTACCTTAGTCTCCCAACCTAAGTCATATGCTTAAGCTGAGAATCCAAGGTGCCTCTCCCGGATGGGCTTCATTTACCCCAAATCTCCATGACTCAGGTTCCAGTGGCGGTGTAGCCTTTCCCTGAGCCATGCAACAAGTACCCCCTTATATGACGTACTTTAGGTCTTACATTTGCCTCTTGAGAAATTGTATTCACGAACTAGGGTGTACGCCATAAAGGTTCGCCTCTTTCTCTTTTGTCATTTTTCTCTGATTACTTTCTGTAAAATTCATTATCTCTGTGAGAGTCTCGCAAATCATCATATTGTATCTGAATTTCGCAATCTCAATTTTGTCATTCAATCAAATGTATTTTTGAGAATTTTTCTTATTGCGAGAGTATCGCAACAACTTAATCATTCATACATTTCTTGCTTTTATTACCTTTGTCATCATATGCTTCTTTATTATTTTCTGCTACTGCTTCCTTAGTAGTGGTATGTTCATTATTTTTATTCTGAGCTAGCATTAGTTTCGCAACATCTCTTCTCCTTTCCTTTCGATTGCATCCACCATCAACCTCTCACTTCTTTGTGTATCTTTGATTTTGTGTGCCAGTTTTTCTTCTTGTTTGCTCTTCCTTCGCAAGATTCTATCTCAGTTTTGTAACACCTCTTTCCTTCAACCCAATCTCCCTTTATGATTCCTACACCTCTGGGGTGAGGGAATTTGATGCACTGGTGGAAAGTTGAAGCTACACCTAGAATCACATGTATCCAAGGTCGACCAATTAACGCATTGTAGGGTGATTCTACATCAACGACACAGAATAAGATTTCAGAAGATATTCCCTTCCATGGAATTCGCATAGTAACCTCCCCTTTAGGCTTGTTAGCAGTACCATTAAAACCATATATCTTATATGTTGATGGTATAATATCATCATCTCTTCCACCAATGGTTTTATAAGTATGATAAAATAGGATGTTCACAGAGATTCCAGTATCAATTAGAATTCTATTAATTTCCCATGAATCTTCAGCTTCTTCATCCTCATCTTCTTTCGGTTTTGGATTAATTTCTAATTTTACTACCAATGGATTGTCATGCACCTCTTCTCCTTCGGGAATTTCTTCTGCGGTAAAAGAAATGATCTGTTTCTGCCATTCCTCTAGTGGCGAGATTTTCGCAATATTCATAATTTGTCTTCCATCATTATCTCTTGCGAACACTCTACTCAAAACATTATCATAAAAATCTTCAATTGTCTTATATGAATGTACGATAGAGTGATAGAATAGATTTTTTGATTTTGCACCAACTTCTATGAAGAATGTTTCCTTCTTTTTCATCGTATTCACTTTGTGATGCTCTGGTGGTTGTGGCAATGGTTGAGATTGTGGATGCACTACTAGAAAGTCGTTTACTTTTCCTTGATCTATCATTCTCCAAATAATTCTTTTTACATTTCTGCAATCATTTTTTGTATGTCCATGAAAATGATGATAAGAACAAAACTCGTGACTTCTGTGGTTTGGAGGTGGTTCCGTTCCCATGTTCCATGGTGTTGGTATATTCTCCATCAAGATTATAGCTTCCCATATCTTCTCCACACTTGCATTTAGAGGTGGCATATTGATTTCTTCCCATACTACCTTGTGACCTCCTTGTCCTCTATTATAGTTTTGTCTTTGACCTCCATAAGTTTCTTGTGGTTGATCGAGTCTTTGAATCTTGTTATTTCCACCACGATTGTAGAAATTTCTTTCTCTTTCATACTCTTCTTGATCTCGGCTTCCCATAGCCACCAGTTTCTGTTGATTGTTACTTGTCACCTTCTCTTGTTGTACTTGCGAAGTATTCGCCACTGTGTTTATTAGCTTGGGTAATAAGATTGCATTCGCTGTTTGTGAGATGGTGTTCGCAACTGGATATGATTCCATTTCATTTTGCCTTTCCTCTAGAGCAATGGATTCTTCTTGAAGTTCTCGCAATTCAGTCATTGTGATCGTATTCTTGACTCTGAAAATTTGGACATACAATAGGTTTATTGCAAACATAGCATTGATAAATGATAATATAAGATATCTCTCATCTACACGGCCAGCCATTTCGCTACACATAGTTCTCCATCTTTTAGTCAGGTGTTTCAAACTTTCGACAATCCTTTGTTTTAATCCAAACACATCTTCTATACCAGGTCGCGAGGAATTATTACTTATATATGCCCCCAAGAATGTAGTCTGCAAATGATTGAAGGAGGTTATTGTGTTCTTTGGTAGACCTTCAAACCATTTTAACGCCTCTCTTGTTAAGCTGGATGCGAAATATTTGCACAATACGGCATCATGATTTTCCCATTGTAACATGCACCTCACATAGGCTTTAATGTATTGAATTTCACAAGTTGTTCCATCAAAAATGTTGGTTAATGCGGGAAAATTTCATTTCGGTGGTATTCCTCCTAATTGTATTTCCCTTGTAAATGGAGTTTTCGCAGCTTCTTCTATTGCTTCATCCAATTGTCTTCTGCCTACTTCTCCTCTATTATTTAGCATTCCTCTCGTTATAATTCTTTCAAGATTTGTTTATTTACACCTGAATCTTGATCCATTGGTCTCTTTAATTTCGCCTCTCTTCTTCTGCGTTCATGTCTATCTTCTCTCGCGAAATTTTGCATTTCTTCTTCATTATCCTCATCTCGTCTTCTTCTGCGATTCTCTTCCTCATCTCTATCTTGAATTCGCATATGATGATGCCTTTCATTTTCCCCTCCATGATTTTGTTCATTTCTTGTTAATTCAATTCGCTGTCTTTTAGCCATCCTCTTTACTCTATCATACTCCTCATTGAGATTACCGTTATTCAGGTTTTGTGTACGCCTTCTTTATCGATTGTCGTGATTGTTCTGGCAAATTGTCTCCTGAAGATCTTATTCTTCCATTTCCGCTCTCAATCTTTGATGTTCGCAGATTAAACGTGCTTGTTCAGCATAATGTCTTTCAATTTCTTCTTCAATTGTCTGTTGATTTATTTGAGTTTCTCTCTCATGTAAAATTCTTCTTCCTTCCTCTCGATTTCCTTCGCCATCTTGATCATTTCGTCCCTGATGTTGTCCGTTCTCTTGATTTCTACCATTTTTCCCATCATCAAAAGTTTCATTTTGTGGAACGTAACGATCATCAGCTATTTCTTTATTTTCGCGATATTCTTCATTAGGATTTGATATTTCTTCTTGAATATTGTTTCCAGCATTGATTGTGGGTGAGTTTCGCCTCATTTCTCTTCTAGTCGATCTTGAATATGATTTTGTAATACTTCTCGATCTTCTATTCTGTAATCTTATATTCTCCATCCTTAATTCGTGATTTTTCCTTGTTAAATTTGCACGTTCTTTTGCCTCAGCTTTTCTTTCTTCATGTATTCTTCGTTTGAACGTTTCTAACGCTCCAATTTCCTCATCTCCATGAATTATTCCTTCATCTGCTTCTTGATTTCTCTCTTCCTGTCTATAATTTCTGTTTTGTTGCTCTTCTTCTACTTCTTCTGCCGAATTTGATTGCTAAGTGTGTATGCTCACCCTATCATAATCTGTATTCCTCCCTTGAACTAGTGTTTGTTGAATTGGTGGTTGAATTTGATTTTCTCTATTACTTCTCATTCCAGTAGATTCTCCCATTTCACTTCTTTCTTTTCCAGCAATTCTCTTGCTTCTTCTAACAGTAGTCGGTTGTTCGGATGTATTTCTTCTTCTAGCCATTTGTTCAATGTTAACAATATTGCAAGAAATTATGGAAAATTCTTAATAAATCACTTTAAATTTTCACAAATCTCAGTATCAATTTTCAGCTTTTTCTAGAATAATCTTCAATACCTCCCTGTTTCTAGCGCCATTATGTAGTTGCAGGAAATCCTACACTACACCCCTCATATGATTTCATTATTAATCAACTCATTTTTAGGTTTACACTCTTAATTTTATTGATCAACCTTTGAATATTCTTACAAGAAAAGATAAAGAAATCAAGAATGATCTCTGCTCTAGACTTTCTCTCTCCTATTTACTTGTTTCTTACTCAAAAAAGATCTCACTCTCTTTACAACTTGAATGACTATTTATAAGGAAATACATAGTGGGTGACAGCTAATCTGTCCTTTATTTTCGGGTATGGTCTGCGACATTCTCGCAACCTTACAAATGTTAATTTCGCAAGCTCTCTAATTTTCGCAGGACTATCACATCTTTCTCGTGATCCTAGCTGACGTCGTTTATCGTATCATTTCTGAAATTGTTCTGCGACGCTGTTGTGTTGTGTCATTGATAATTTCGCTGAAACATTGTCATTGCGAGATTATGATCCTACATTAGATGTTGTTGTTTGTCACAAATCGGACTCACAAGGTCCGAGTAATAATATTGACCCAGATTTCTTTTTCAGCAGAGAAATGGTGAAGGATTTCACTTGGTTATAAGTGTTGACTTGACTCAAATGGATACGGAGTACCCGTTTCTGGAGTATAAATATCCAATAGACACACTGATCAACCATCTCCTTCTTCACTTGTTTTTTTCTCTTTAAGCACTCTCAATCTTTTTTTACCCCCTTTTGGTTTTGATGGTGATTTTGCGTGATTTGTTTGTGGAAACTTAAAGGGATTGATCCATACCCAAAGGTGATTTTATTGAATTTTCAATTTGCATTTCATCCACAAAATCATCAAACGTAATTAAGTAATTCTAATATTAGAGTGATTCTATTACACTCTTGATTCATAACCTAACACACTTTTGAGTGATCTGAGAAAAAAATAAGTTCCTATTTATAGACATTTTTGCCAAAATTTGATAAAATTTCCATTGGGATCCGATGGTGGAGAAAATAAAGTCGTTGAAAATGATGGATGGTTACGATCAGGTGTGAGAGGAATGTAACAAATAAAAAGCACAAAAAATATTAATTACCAAACAAATACTTCGTTTCCGTGCAATGTCAAACGGATACTCAGTATTCGTTTGGACTAGAAAACAGAGACTGAGTTTTCCTAAAGTGAAAAATCAAACTGATACTCAGTCTCCGTGTGAAATCCCTTGGCTAAGAACCGCATTAGATATGATCAACTTTAAAGTGTATCTAAGGGATATCACCACATTTCAGCGACACGGAAGACCATAGTATTCGAGTTTCGTTACAATTAAGTTATAACGAAGAGAAATCGCTTACCATTGTGCTTATCCATAGGAACGTTCCATTTCAAAGTTGGTTCGAATCCAACTTATGATCATGTTAATTAATCGTGGTGGTTCGAATCCTAGTCGCCATGTCAAGGGTGATTTCATACTTCTTTCGTTTCTGCATACTATCATTTTTTTTTATTCGGCATCCCTATGTCTTTTATCAGTTGGTGGACGTTCTAAGACAGTGAGAGGAATAAAGACTTTTTCCTTCGTAATTAAGACATTTGGTTAATGTACCAGGGAGACGGTAGTATGATTTAATCTCATTTCACACACTGCTCGAAATAATCAGATTTCGGAACACGTCTGTCTCAAATATGGACATTTTGCGGTGGTTTAATACATATAGTGACTATTATTTATTTACTCATCAAGTCAACATTAGCTAGTATACAAATATACTTTACTAATATATTCTCCAGAAATATGCTTTAATTACTGGAAAATTAAAGACGTATAAATTCGAAAACCTAATAAAAGATTCTCAAATATTTCAGGTCGGGATCTCACTTTGAGTATCAAGGAATATCTTTGAACAATAAATATATAAGATTTTAGCACGTGTTCAAATACTCTTAATAACGACATTGTGAACTTTCCTAAATAGCAACTCATATTCCAATATCTATATGTAAACCCTAAAATGTATACAAAAAACTTGAAATACAATTGATATTTTGGAACGGTCTTGCAAGTGAAGGGATCGATCCTGCAAGAGATCCCCAAGTAGGGATCGTTCCTTCTATATAAAGATCCCTAATAGGAATCAGACCACCAATAAATCCCTTCGAACTAAGAAAAAAGTTCCGCAAGTCTATTACCTTCAACTCATTTAGTTAAACATTGTTTTCTAAGTATGGAATCAACTCCAAGTTCAATACACAATCTAGTAAAGAATTACAAAGATAATGTTATGTTGCACATACGAAGTAAAAAGATAAACGTTATATAGTTCGCATTTCAATATACCAAAGTTGTAATACAACTTGTATATCTTTCTTTGACACTTTGATCATGCTATAATGATCATTACTACTAGAGATGCCATAATAATTTATGATGCACCCAGAAAATTCGGAGTCATATTATTATACAACAACATATTAGTGGTTGAGCATTTCAGATGCATTATATCAAACTGTTAGAATTATCCAAATTAAAGATTATTCTAATAATTTATTATTTAATTATATAATAATTAATTTATTATTGTATAATCTATAATTTGATATCTCTATAAAATAATAAGATGAAGGTTGTCCCATGCCTATTATATTACAAAATTTATACTGTGTAGTAAAAAAGTACCCCGATGATAACAATAAACGCAAAGTTGGCCAATCCTATCAAGATCAAGCTTCACTACGACATGTGTGTTCACGAGTCGAGTTAACATAAAAATTGGATGCTTATACGTATTACATGATTCAAATTAGTATTTACATGTGATTTCTTTTTTAAATGTGTGTTTATCCATTTTTGTTGGTGATATATTGTACTCAAAATGAACTTAAGAGTTTCATGATTTTTAGTGTATTTAATCTTAAAAAGTTTACCTTTTTACAAGACCTACATGTAAATAATTTGAATACTTTTTTGTTGTTATAGGTAAACAGGTCAAGATATTCCCTAATGTTTTGGTATAATGTTAATTAACATACGGATAAGTATCAAATATAACAAATACTATTATATTTATTTTATTTTTTTGGTTCTTCGGTTTTTGCATCGTGTATCAAGTTATACATAAATTGCATGTGACGATATTACAACCATAAAAAATATCAATTTAGCCGTAAACCTACTGGATACGTACGAAATGAAGTAACTTTGTGATATAATATGGGTGCATGCAGTTTCTTTCCTTTTATGCCATGTTTCTTTTCCTTTTTAACCTTTTAATTAATGAGCAATTTCTGGTAAAAATAAATAAAATACGTTTACAAGATTAATTTATCTTGTATTCATCCAAACTTTTCCTTTATAACAAATCTCATGAAGAAATTGAGTTTTCATTTTTGTTTCATGAAGTGCAATTATATACTGCAATTATCAAAAAAAGATATATATGGTAGTAACTTTCAATTTATGGACTTCAAAGTTACCAAAAATTTGTGTTTACAAAATCGTATGACACATATCATACAATCAAATGTAAACTTATTCATACTAAATATAACTAAAACCTATACGTACATTTGTAAACAAAACTAACATCCGATTTAGTTTTGGACATGAACATTTTTACTTTGGTAAAAAAAATGTAACATTTGGAAGCATATGCTCAAAAAATTGAATTTTTGTAAATCATCAAATCTTAAAAACAATAATAGTGAAGTATAATTTTGTTTGCATTGATCTTCATCTTTTCGCCATATGTGCATAATCCTACCTTGCTTGGTTTTCTTTTCAATTCTATGTTGTTACTAATTTGTTGAATGTAGTATTTGTGTTTAAATTTAACTCTACATGAGGAAGCTCATATATCGGTGGTGTCTCAAATTACAACGGTAGCTTTTATTTTACTCACATAATGTTATCAAATAGGAACCAGACTTAGAGTGTTTTATTGAAAATACCTAGAGTGTAATTCACAACGTTAGAGTCCAACTAGTCTCCTCCCTTTATCAACTTGGCTACCGTAAAATCCTAAGCTTCATAAGCGTCCTTGATGACATGATAACCTGTCCAGTTTACTCTCCTTAATGTGTCTGCGGCAGGCCCCCAATTTACAAACTCACGTAATATAATTTTTCCAACCCGATGTCTGCACCATCCCATGGATTCCATCCTTCAGAATCAAATGAAATCTCCGATGTACGACTCTATGAAAACAATTCTTGAAAATCTTGCTCATCCTTCCCTCAACAATACTTGATTCAAGTAGGAATGACATCTCAATCAACTCACATGCACAAACACAAACATGTACATATATATATATATGTTAACACAAAAAACACAAAAAACACAAAAACAAAAAACAAAAACACAAAAAACATATATATTATATATATGATACAAAACACAAAATAAAAAAACAAAAAGAAAGTTGCAAATATATTCATACTTGATCAATTTATTATTATTTCAGTAAATAAAATAGGTTGTGTTACAATAATAATAAATAGAATAAACCTGGTAAATTTATTGAATAACTTATTCTGCAACTTAGATAGTTTTCATTTACTTGGGCCAAGGAAGTAATAGAAACTTGTCAAATGAAGGACCAAGATTGCAATAAATAATATCTCTTTTTGTTGCAGTGGAAATACAGGGAAGATAAAGAGGCAAGGGAAAGTTTCTATTGATTAGAATTAACTGTGTTGCATCCATATATTCCTTTATATACAAGTAGGAAGAAGACCCTAGACACTATATTGGCCCACACATCCATGGGCTACAAGCCCTACAACACTCCCCCTTGTGCGGTCCAGTAGAACTTCATATGTGGTGCTTCACATTTAGTGCTTCGAATACAATTCTTCAAATGTCGTCCTCTCCTTGATGACTTGTGTCGAAATCAATTGCCTCATTAAAACTTTGACAAGGAAAAACCCAATAGGATAAAAACCTTGGTACTGCACATATTGTCTCTTATTTTACGTGTAGTTCATCACATTCAATACGATCTTCACAGATCGATGAGTCTAAGTTAATTGCCTCGTTAAAACTTCTTTAGGAGAATTCAGAGGGACAAAACCTGAACTAAAGAAATAGTACAATATTAAGAAAACTTGGAACATAGTTGGATGCATATACGTTGCTTCATTAAAACCTTAACAAGGTAAAATCCAGTGGGACAAAACCTTGACGAAGGGAAAAGAGTACAACGTGACAGATGTAAGTAAAATTCATCTGTTGCAGATGATCACTTTGCTCCATTGAAGTTGATTAGTTGCTTCACAACTCATAAGGCAGAAAATCCTTGTGGGAAAGACAATAGCCTTAGTTAACAAATTACTTCTTGGTGTTTGTTATTGTATCATTAAAGACCTTGCCGAGTATTAAAACCCTGTGGGAAAAAGCAACCTCGGCAAAGGAAAATAGTTCAACACACCATTAGATGCTCCCCCTGATGTCAGACACTTTTCATTAGTCTAATGCAGTCAAAAGGAGTTTATCACACTTTACTTTGGTGACTTGAATGTTTATAAGACCATGTTGTTGATTCTGGAAGTTACGTTGCTTAACAGGTATCACGTTTCATTTCTTTGATTCAGATATTTTCAGTAATATCAACGCGATCTTTATGTCTTCAACGTTCAGCATACTTGATGTTTTTAGCGTTATCTCGCTAAAAACCTTGTCGAGTGACAAAACCCTTTGGGAAAAACTATTCTCGACCGAAGGGAAAAATAGTACAACACATATTCAATTTCGAAGTAAAATATGTCGACATCATATCCTTGGATCCTCCCCCTGATGTCCGCATCCCCCCCTGATTACTGTTAGAGTTGTTCCAAACAGTTCTTTTAGTCATGTACTTTTCGAAACTGAATATCGGAAATGACTTAGAAAATAGTCTACCATATCCCCCCCTGATTACTTTCTTTGGAGAAGAGATATTATTGTTTCTTCATAATCAACAACCTTTGGATTGCAGTTCCTTTAGCATTCCTTTTATGTCTTTGCAGGGATAAGACAAACTCATGTCAATGATTACTTTTAAGTACATGTTTACATTCACTGTACAATTCCAATGACGTTGCGTTGGCGCTAAGCTATATCTAGCTTACAAGTTCACTGAGGATGTAAGATTTAATCGAGTACATTATTATACTAAGTACACCAATGCGTCTATTGTACTTAGATATGGAAATTTTATCTCCCAACACATCTTCGTCATCTTTCTTTAGAAGAAATGGTCACTTACTTACATTTGAACCTCGACTAATCATGGGAGTGCTATCAGGATGCATGTCTTTGTTAAATTGCCTGAAAAATTTAGACATATGCAAACTGGTGGAATAATATACCACAATATCAGTATTCAATCGAGCTTTCCCTAGGTTTTTCATCTCAAATTCGGATGTCAAATAGCTTTTAAGGCCTCTTATTACATCAAGAGTACCCATTATGTCTGTACCATCGACATAGATAGCTACAATTCCAAATCAGGAAATTTCTTGTGAATATGCAAGGAAAAATAACTTACTTGTATATCCCCTCCAAATCAAATAGTCAGTTAGACGGGTATATCACATCCGCCTGATTGCTTCAATCTATAAATGAGCGTTATATCTAACTGTAAACGCACTCTGTGGTTTAGAGTCAGTTAATTTGGGTAACAAAAGGCTATCAAGTACTTTTGCAAATATCTTCTATCTCTTGATTTTTTCAGAGATACGTAACAACCACATACATATGTTGCATTTCAAGTCCTTGTGAAATTACCAAGATAACTAAGTAGCGGAACTCTATAACGTTCATTACAAGAGAACAATTTCAGGGCTTTGTGAGAAACCTCGCGCCACAAGGTGAGTCTTTTTACTTTAAGACTACTTTCTTCTCATTATGTTTTATGAAAAATTAATAATGTATGTCCAATAGGCTTTACACTTGGTTGGTTAGCACTACCACACCAAATACCCGTATATTTTCCAAAGAACTAAGTTCTACCTGGATTGTGTAGGCCAAATATGTTATTTATTTGAAATTAATCAAAATAAAACATGGTTCGATCTCATTGTGCTCTATTTCCTTGAGAAACTATACATAAAAATAATCATTAATATGCTCGCACGATCTTTCCATTGACTCGTGTGTGTTCTCATAATCCTTTAGGATTTAATTGTTCTCTGGAATCATTAAACTTTGGAGCGTCCTCCAGTATTGATTCATGGACATAGTCGGAGACAATCAAATGAGATGATTTCATTAATGATACAAAATAGGTTGTTCCTTACTCATCTACTTCCTTTCTAGGTGAGTATTGATCGAACCTAGTGATCTCTTCATCTTCCTTTATGGATCCACGGCCTTAACTACACTTCCACCAAGTGTTGTTGCAACACCTTAGTCTATGGTGTATATCCTTTATTAAGGATTTGTAACCTTGCAGGTAGGTTTGAAGCTGGTATGTGTGATCTCATCACCTTAGCGACATCAGTGTACATTCTGAAAATCAATTATTTTTTTTGTCACTTCATATTTACAATTATGGAATACAAGAATCCATATGAGACACATTAGGGAACACACCACGACAATTCCTGTCGTTCCCTTAGAAAATACTTTTTCTTATCTCCCCCTAACGAAGGGAAGACTGTCTCGTTAAAGTGATAATCCAAAAATCTAGCGGTAAGAGATCTCCTGCCAAAAGGTTTAAAATGCGGATAATTGTTGGGAACTCATTTCCAACATAACTATTTAACAGTTTTGAAGACCCATCATAGTACGATGTGGAGTCGTAATGGCACATATATAGGGCAACCAAAAATGTGTAACAACACGAATGTCAGGCTTAAATCCAGTTACCAACTGGTACGCAGAAAAGGTTGACTAATATTGCGTTAAAAAACGAATTAAGTAAAGATGTGTGTAATATTGTATATTCCCAAAGCAATAAAAGGTATGTTGGTACGCATTACCTATTCGTTAGGAACCATCTGTAACCTTTGATGGTAGCCTATGCGAGACCATTGGGTATAAGATGTTCTATATTGATCTTATTAAACATGCAATATTCATCAAGTCCTTTTGATGCAAATTCTCTAGCATTGACAAAGGTGGTGAGCCTTTGCACTTTGCTTTGTGTAATATGTGCTAGGAATTCTACAAAAATTAAACGCATTGTTTGTTATGAGCAATAACTGATTCAATGCATCGAATCATCCACCAGTGTCATAAATCACTTGAATGGTCCGCATTCTGCATGGATATATATTCACTAACAACACTTTATTTCTTTGGAGAATGAGTTATTTATCATTTGCATCTAAGTAAAACATGATGGTCTCAATCATGTTTTACTAGAGAAAGACTATGTAAGATGAGTGACGTTCTTTCTTATTTTAAAGCATAATGGGGAGAGGCAGTGCAAATCTAGTAACTTTAGAAATCACTGATTGTGATAGATGTCGTAACTTCGCATTCTACTAGTTCATTGTCTTGTACACTCAAATGAAGTGATGTCTGTGTTGGTACTTTCAAAACGGAACATCGTGTCACAACCAATGTGCCTTATGTTTATGTCAAAGTCTTTATGAATCAATCCCAATCGATTCATTGTTTGGGGTTAAAATGGATTCAGTAATTCAAGTCCAGTGATTTGCATTTCACTAGATTGACACATTAATTTTCTAAGAATATGCTTCCTTCCACATTTAGTAGAAATAATTTATAGATGCAATCAACTCCATTCTCAATTTTCAAAAAGGTAGGTAATAGTTCATGCATGAACACCCTTTGTACTTAACAAGATGTGATTATCCTTTAGTACATACAGAGCTTAGACATTGAGTCTTGAGGGATTTAATAAGTGGTGTGGTCTTATTATGTAACAAAATTCGGATTCAACTCAATTACTTTGAATTCAATATATGTTACATTTCATCTAGATATATCCCAAGTGATTTAGAGAATTTATGTCTTGTGAGAATGATGTACTTTCCATTCCATAAGCGTATACATTTGATCTAGTTCAATTAAATAGTCAATTGGCTAGGCAAAGTTCTTGTTGCCATTAAAATTGATGTGAAAATTGGTTGCTACTATGTTACACACATTACATTGTATATACCAATACCTATAACCAGGTGCATTTCCAATTCTTTCATTTATGATGGAAGCTACAATTGGATTTTAGCTTCATCCCATGATATACATGTCCATTTTCTCATACTTTATGTGAATCGGTACGTCTAACCCTCATTACTTCGGGGTTCTTTCCATTTTCAATTTTGCTACATTTAGCTTAATTTGAGAAATTTATTTATCTCAATAGGTCAAGAGAATCTCACTACACATGGCAACCACTTACTTTAGGTTGAATATGTAATTATAGATAATTCTCTTGTTGTCATACTTCAACATATACAGGTTTGTTAGTATCAAGCATGAAGTAGAAAAATAATAATTTTCTGACTCATATCGCCTTTTGTGAGTTCTTCCACAAAAATTGGAATACATATGATTTTATTTGCAAAGTATATTTTGAAAATATCAACTCTTTAATAGTCGAGCCAGTGGATTACATCCCACGAAACGTTTAATAGTTGGCGGAAAATGTCAAGTATTCAGTGATGGTGCTCAAGTACTTCTAAGCCCCAAATGAATACATTGGAATTGAGTCGGTACAACCAATTGAACAAAATACATCATTCAAATATAGCCAATATCATATTCAATAGAATAAAAATAACAATAAAAACCAAAATTCTTTATGGCGGAGATTAGAATTTTTAATGTTCTAAAAACAGGTAAATAAGCCCAACAAATATTAAATGTAAAAACCAACAGTGGGTACATACCTCAGGCTTGCCAAACTTTGGTTCCACCACCTATACATAGACATAACCGGACCCCACTTGCACGTGGCCAGCTACCATGACGGAACATGATAGGGCTGGACCGGAACGGACGAGTCAGTTGGGACGAGTTGGAACAGACGAGTCAGCTTTTCTTTTTCCTTCTCCTTCTCCAGATTGCAGCCAGCTGACTCCTCCTTTTTTTTTCGGATTCCGCTCAATTTTCACGCCAGAGAAACCCCCAAACATAATTATCATCACAAAAAAAATTATCCCATGTTATCCCGTCAATTACAGAACAGGGAAGATTCCAAACTTCATAATTATGAGTGATTCAGTAAGTCCAAATTCTAATGATCAAAACCCGGTCAACGGACAGTTAAAGTCAACACTCAAAAACAAAAATTCAAAAGTATAGCACAATGATCCAGGAAATAGTGTTGGCTCCTTTCATGGTTAAAACATGTTTATCTAAATTTGGATGAAGATATATACCAAACCCATAACCCTTTATCAGTATTACAATTGTCCAAGAGTTTCATGGAATTGTGTTAACTAATTCAAAGGTCAATTCAAACGACAGCACATTGCATAGATTGAAAACCATTACAATGACATTATACATTATCACACTCCAATAAAGGAAGATAAAAAAAATCAGTTTTTTTTTTTTTAAATTCAACCGATTTTTATTATTCGCTAAAACATACCAAAATAAAATTACAACAACATGAAGTGGCGAGCACAGATTGAAAATAAAGTAAAATAAAAATCAAATAAAATGGATTATATAACAGACAACTTAGATTTACTAAGAAAAATCATAGAGCATAAACAACATGTTATGGCTTGATTTGAAAAAATCATACAAAAGAAAAAATATATGACGCAATCATACTGAAGCGGGTGATGGGATCAAGCAATAATAGAGATGAACATGTGATAGATATGCATCATAGGTATTACATACTATCAAGCAACCAGAGACGAAGCAAACACAAAACAAGGATGAAACATGTTATGAGTTTAAATAAAAAAAAATTGAGACATGTATGGATGCACATCAAAAGTACAAAATCATCATATTATCTAATTAACTTAATCATATTTGCTTATCTATTGCATACACGTATAAGAAGTGAATTCAATCAATACGTACCTTTTAAGTCCAACTCCATCACATTTTTAGATCCAAAAAAATTACTGATAAATAGTGCTTGAAATCGATGAAGGAGGTAAGTCTTTACTTGTGAAGAGAATAAAATCAAGGATTCCAGCTTTAACTCTACGACATAACTCGTGCATGATAACGTGTTGCAGTGGAAATACAGGGAAGATAAAGAGGCAAGGGTAAGTTTCTATTGATTAGAATCAACTGTGTTACATCCATATATTCCTTTATATACAAGTAAGAAGAAGACCCTAGACACTATATTGGGCCGCACATCCATGGGCTACAAGCCCTACAACACTTTTGTTATTTTAATTTGTATTGGGTCAATTAAGATATACAATTTTCGTTTTCAATACCTTAAACATATCAGAAATTGTCAATAATAACCTTTTCTCTGTGATAAAGAAATTTTACCTTCTAAATATTAGAAAAATGACAAAATATATAAAAATATTATAAAGCATATATGTTTGCAAATTCGAAAATATAAATATGAAACTAGAATAATTTTTTTTCTTGTTTTGTTTTTTGGTAGATAATCTGAGGCTATAAAGCTCCGCCAGGTTGTATGTGACACCCTGCAAATGTTGGACTATGCCAAGCCTTAAATTCAGTGACGCCACTATTGTAAGTCCAAAATTTTCCTTTTAAAAATCAAAATAACTTAGTAATACGAAAAAAAACCCAATAAATATTACTAAATAATTGAAATACTTATAAAATATTCTTAAATGATTATAATCCATAAAAGAAATAATCAAAAAAATTAGCAAATAATAATTTGACTATATTGAAATACCAATGCCAAATTCCCGAGACAAATTATAATTCTTTTTGTTCAGTTAGTGTCTCTTTATACTCTGTAAGAAGAGAGAAAGAGAAAGAAATAATCCACAAAAGCCCAAAAAAAAATTTCCAAAAATAATATAGCACAGCGTAAAAACAAATCAAACGATGCATCATAAATATATTTGCGCGGTTACATTCTTTTAGTCATTTATTGGTTTCTGTTTTGAACTTTCACTTGTTCATAATTTCAAATTGAAGTAATTAACGTACCTACTAGTTGGACTTGAAAAAGCGGGGTATAACAACCACACCCAATAATTCGTTCGGCAATCTGTATGGACTAAACTCCAATATAATTCCGAGAGCACCAACTTAAAAGCGAGACTCAATAAAGAAATATATCAAAGATTTTTTTTTATCTCTTTCTCAATACAATCATCAAATCAAACAGATAGAAATCTGTGAGCCTGATAGATATGAGAATTAACTTGGACGGTACCAAAGACCAATGCCCAAGTGTGAATCAAGTTTTATCCAACAGTCAAGGTCGGATATATCAACTGATTGAACTACGCACAACCTGTGATATTTCAATTATATAAACAAATATAATGCGGAAAAGAAATAACACAGACATCAGAAATTTTGTTAACGAGGATACCGCAAATACAAAAAAAACCCGGCACCTAATCCAGATTTGAACACCACACTGTATTAAGCCGCTTCAGACTCTAGCCTACTACAAGTTAACTTCGGACTGGAATGTAGTTGATCCTTAACTAAGTCTCACACCAATTAAGGTACCGTCACGTTCCTTACACCTCCAGAACCACGCCGGATTTTGCGCACTTGATTCCCTTAGGTGATCTCACCCATAACTAAGAGTTGCTACGACCCAAAGTCGAAGACTTATAAACGAATATGTTTCACACAAATATATCTATCCTTTGTTCTCTTTTTGTTCCATCTTTTGATATAAAGATCAAGGTGAACAGGAACCAACTAATAATCTGGTCTTATACTCCCGAAGATCAGCCTACAAATATTAGTTACCTCACATTAACCTAACTGATTAACAGTAGAATTTATTACGGAATCACAACAGTCTGAGACGAAGAACTGTTGTGATTACTTTTTATATCTTACTTATCGGATATAAATCTCGAGTAAATCTTATAGAATAAGAAACTCAATACGATAGAACAAGTAAGATCAGAATACGCAACTATAAAGCAAATAGTTGGATCTGGCTTCACGAATCCCAAATGAAGTCTTCAAGTTGTTAACCTAATAATGGTTTTGTAAAACCTAAGTTAAAGTATAATCCACTCTAGTTTGCAACTAGGACACAAGAAAGTACCGGGTTTAGGTTTTCCAGTTGCTAGAGTTCTCCCTTATATAGTCTTTCAAATCATGGCTACTTAAAATCAAAGCTAAGATAGCTTAGTAACAAAGCATTCAATATTCACTGTTAGATGCACTCCTGATTTAAGATTCAAGCTAAGTCTTCTTAGAAATTAAGCAATTAATCTCCACCGTTAGATGGTCTTATCTTGATACACACAAATGAAATATACTTATATTTAGATATGGGTAACTGTACCTAAACTTGTATATTGAGATGGCTCAATAACAATTAACCGAAGCTAGCCATTTGAACACTTTTGACTTAGTCGTATTAATCTAACACTTCTGGATCAAATATGATGATCAATCAATCATGATAGATAATCAAATGAATCTAATTGTGCTTCAATATAGTTGTTCAATTGTTCACTCTATCGTATAAATATTCATGAACAAATTGAAACAAAATCGGTTTGATTCGTGATCGTACAAAGTACTTACACAAGAATCAATTCATGAACATTAAGCCACGTTTTGCAAAGTTAATTTGCATTCCTTAAATAATAAATGGTTTGGTTCATGAATATGAGAATCATACATTACCGAGTTTAGAACTTAACCATTGTATTCGCAAATTGGGTACGCGAACAACAACTCCGGACCTTGGCCTAGTCAAGCCGTTCGCAAACCCGGTTTGCGAACAACCGTTCCAGACCCAACTCAGGTAAACTTGTCCGCATACTAAGTACGCAAACAAGAGTTCCGGACCTTCTCAGGTAAATCCGTTCGCATACTAGATTCGTAAACAAGAGTTCCGGACCTAAATCATCACAATACAGTTCGCATACTGGGTATGCATACCGTGTTGTGTCCAGACATGGGTAATAGTTCTAAACTCCCATTTGAATCATTGAACATGCTTAGAATACGACAATGGTAATCTCACACATACCATTAGATTCAAGTAATTTTCAAGTAATCGAATGATCAATACGAAACTTCCCTAGCTAACACCAAATGACTGTCTCACACAAATCATATAAGATGTTCAAGGTAAGTTTCACATGATCATCTTTTAACTTAATATATAGTTCCCAACAAATAAATTGTTTTCAACTAAACTCGTAAAGAATATGATGAACATAGCTAAAGCAAAAAGCTTCTAACACGTATTTCGAGAAATAGACTAACACAAGCCATCCTTAAGAAAATATCTTATAAAGTGACTATATCGATAAAAACAGCTTCATACTTATTAAACTCAAAACTAGCCGCTACAACGACTTTTTACATAAGGGCATACGCGCCAAAGAATAACTTCAGACCGTGCAAAAATCAACACCTTCCATCACCCGCCACTTCAGGATGAAGAAAGCGCCTAAAAAACATAAACACCTGCCAAAAAAAAAAAGAGACAAACACCCGCAACTTCCACAATATAACAGCATTCAAAATAAGTAAGTATCCCACATAGGCAAAGTAATATCCCCAAGAAACACAACCGAACGCTTCGTACCAAAAAAATGAGGGGGGGGGGGGGGAAGAAAAATGAGATGAACGGGAAGAAGAAATGAAAATGGAGCACATTAAACGGAACGCGGACCACTCTTGCTTCTTCCTATCAAGATCCATGCGAACCTCATTCTCAGCAAGCTGGTTCATCGCCATATTTTTCTCGGAAGTCACCTTGGAAAGATTAGCTAATTCTTTCTCCAGCCGAGCGATCTGGCCTGGGAGGTGTGCACGAGGATCATTCTGATCTTTCACTTTAACCAACAGCTGGCCCAACCACTCTACAGAAAATCCGAGGCCAAGCGTCGAACGAATATATAGTATGGAAATACACTATCTGTTTTCAGTCATCTCATATATTTTCATAGCTCGATAATTAGAAGATTCACTTTAAATTAGAGTATATGAAAGAATCAACAAGATACATTAGTTACTAGGACTCAATATATGACTCAACATTCACATGATGAAGAAAACAATTTTATTTCAAGGATAAAAACACAAGATCAGACAGTAACATACAACGAACTTGAGTATCCCATAAATATCATCCTTGCAACTCTTAAGTTCGTTTTAAGGATGAATTTACCTAGAACTAGGTAACAAAGTGAGATGTAATCCCACTACGTATACTGAGGGAAGAGTTGTAAATACCTTTTGAGTGTTTGTGTCGTGTATTCCTTACCTTCCTTCGGTTATATCTTATTCCATAAGAATTATATATTGACCTTTTTGAATCTCCATCAGAAGGATTTCTCTGAGGATTAAGTCTAGGACCTCTTGAGATCCGTTCTAGAGAATAAAGATCACGAGAATCCCATCTCCTAGAATTAGACCTGCCATACTTATTCTCATAAACACTGGAACGTGTGCATATATGGTGTAAGGAGTCGCACCATTATGAAGAACACGATTCCTGTAAATATTTCTAGAGAAGTGACCTTGGAAACCCTTTTTATGAGATTTCTGGTTTTCTGCAGGAATGTTATCCATTATAGATGTCGTTAGATTATTTACTTTGTCGACTGTAAAAAGAAGCATATTTTGAAGATCAGAAATTTGTTTCCTTCTAGCAAAATAATGTAGAACATTATGATTGTTTTTCCCGCAGAATGAACATGTTCGTGGATAAGAAACTTTTGAAGAATCCCATTTATGACTCATAAACTTTTCTGATATCCGCAAGTCACGCAAATGTTTCTTAGCAGATAATTCCTTAGGAGTAATATTCTCCATGCTAGGTAATACCATATGAGTACTAGAAACAGACACTGAAGAAGACTTACCCACTAAAGCATAGTTTTCTCTTTTCAAGGAGTTACATTGTTCCTGGGCTAGTAAAAGAGATGCACCTAGTTTCTCTTTTTCACACGACAACGGTTCAATTCTGATGAACGAGTCTTGATTAAACGTTCTTCTCTAATTGAGTCTTCTTTATCAGAATCTTCAAGCATACTAATCTTTTTGCGTTGCAGAGTAGTTTGTTGAACGAGGTTTTTGATATTGTTAGAAAAGGACTCAATAATACCGTAGAGTTCTCGTCCTCTATCAAGAGACTTCTCAAGTTCATCAGTGAGATGAGCATATTTTTCTTCAAGGGATCTAATTTTAGAAGCTTGAACATCAATAATCTTAACAGATTTGTTTTAAGGTTCTGGTAAGTTCCATCTCAGATTCTGACATAGTCCCAACTGTCACTTTAGAGGGAATGTTGTCAGGATCTGGTTGCACAAGTTTTCTACCTCGGAATTCGAAAGAATCTGCGAAGGAGTTATCATTTGAGGTAAGCCCAAAACATTTGGAATAATCAAAAACTTTGGAAGACATTTCTATGTGTGTTAGGATGAGGAAAACTTCTATCCACATAAATAAGATTGCTACAAACACAAACTTATGAGGTCTTAGCGTGTTTGTCTGCTCTGATACCAATTGAAAAAGCGGGGATATAACAACCACACCCAATAATTCGTTCGGCAATCTGTATGGAGTAAACTTCAAAATAATTTCGAGAGCACCAACTTCAAAGAGAGAATCAATCAAGAAATATATCAAAAAGTTTTTTTATCTCTTTCTCAATACAATCATCAAATCGAACAGATATAAATCTATAAGCCTGTTTGATATGAGAATTAACTTGGACGGTACCAAAGACCAATGCCAAAGTGTCAATCAAGTTCTATCCAACAATCAAGGTCGGATTTTTCAACTGATTGAACTACGCATAACCTGTGATATTTCAATTATATAAACAAATATAATGCGAAAAAGAAATAACACAGACACCGGAAATTTTGTTAACGAGGAAACCACAAATACAGAAAAACCAGGAGACCTAGTCCAGATTTGAACACCACACTGTATTAAGCCGCTACTGACTCTAGCCTACTACAAGTTAACTTCAGAATGGAATGTAGTTGAGCCCTAACCAAGAATCACACCGATTAAGGTACAGTCGCGTTCCTTACACCTCCAGAACCATGCCGGATTCTGCACACTTGATTCCCTTAGCTGATGTCACCCACAACTAAGAGTTGTTACGACCCAAAGTCGAAGTCCTATAAACAAATCCGTATCCCACAGATGTGTCTATCCTTTATTTTGTTTTTGTTCCGTATTTTGATACAAATATCAAGGTGAACAGGAACCAACTAATAATCCGTTCTTATACTCCCGAACAGCAGCCTAGAAATATTAGTCACCTCACAATAACCTAACTGATTAACAAAAGAAGTGATTGTGGAATCACAAGAGTCTGAGACGAAGAACTTTTGTGATTACTTTTTATATCTTACCTATCAGAGATAAATATCGAGTAAATCTTAGAGAAGATAAAACTCAATACGATAGAACAAGTAAGATCAGAATACCCAACTACAGAGAAAATAGTTGGATCTGGATTCACGAATCCCAAATGAAGTCTTCAAGTCATTAACATAATAATGGTTTTGGAAAACCTAAGTTAAAGGATAATCGACTCTAGTTTGCAACTAGGACACAAGAAAGTGCTGGGATTAGGTTTTCCAGTTGCTAGAGTTCTCCTTTACATAGTCTTTCAAATTAGGGTTGCTTACAATCAAAGCTAAGATATCTTAGTATTGAAGCATTCAATATTCACCTTTAGATGAACTCCTGATTTAAGATTCAAGCTAAGTCTTCTTAGAAATTAAGCAATTAATCTCCACCGTTAGATGGACTTAGCTTGTTACACACAAATGAAATATACTTATACTATTTAGATATGAGTATCGTACCTAAACGTGTATATTATGTTGGATCAATAACAATTAACCGAAGTTAGCCATACGAACACTTTTGACTTAACCATATTCATCTAACACTTCTGGATCAAATATGATGATCAATCAATCATGATAGATAATCAAATGAATCTAATTGTGCTTCAATAGAGTTGTTCAATTTTTCACTATCTCATAGAAATATTCATGAACAAGTTGAAACAAAATCGGTTTGATTCGTGATTGTACAAAGTACTTACACAAGAATCAATTCATGAACATTAAGCCACGGTTTACAAAGTTAATTTGCATTCCTTAAATCATAAATGTTTTAGTTCATGGGTATGAGAATCATACATTACCGATTTTAGAACTTAACCACTGTGTTCACAGACTGGGTATGCGAATAGCAGCTCCGGACCTTGGCCTAGTCAAGCCGTTCAAAACCCGGTTTGCGAACAACCGTTCCGGACCCAACTCAGGTAAACCCGCTCGCATACTAGGTACGCAAACAAGAGTTCCGGACCTTCTCAGGTAAATCCGTTCGCATACTAAGTACGCAAACAAGAGTGCCGTACATGAATCATCACAATACCGTTCACATACTGGGTATGCATACCATGTTGTATCCAGACATGGGTAATCGTTCTAAACTCTCATTTCAATCATTGAAACATCCTTAGAAGACGATAATGGTAATCTCACACATACCATTAGCTTCAAGTAATTTTCAAGTAATCGAATGATTAATACGAAACTTCCCGAGCTAACATCAAATGACTGTCACACACAAATCATATAAGATGTTCAAGGTAATTTTCACATGATCATTTTTTGACTTAATATTTAGTTTCCAACAAATAAATTGTTTCCAACTAAACTCGTCAATAATATGATGAATATAGCTAAAGCAAAAAGCTTCCAAGACGTATCTCGAGAAATAGATACGCGAGATAAACTCGGTTCGATTGTTATTGGTGTTAACAATTCAGATATTTTCCAACATTTATTGTTATTGCATATTCGAAATTGGGCGCTCGTGGATCATACTCCCTCAATTTCTGGAAAAGTGTTACTTTAACTTTTTCAGTTTCGCCTAAAAATAGGCCAAATTGAAAAAGTGAAAGTACCTCTTTTCCAGAAACGGAGGTTTTTTTTAGCCCCGACTGAAATTCCTTTTTCCGCTTGCCGCCGGCACTCATTTTTTTCCTGAATCGGACAAGTTTGGTAAAAAAGAATTCGAAACTGAGTCAACTCATACTCATACCATTCACACTTCACCACGAGTCCATGACAAATCTGTCATTTTAACTCGGTAGTCGGTCCACAACCTCTCTCTCTCTCTTATCTTCATCACATTCTCTCTACACAGCTCCGAGAAAGGGTATTTTAATGGCGGGAAATCAAATTTACTAAACCAAATAGACAAATTCAGACAAATAAAAAAAAAATCAGTTTCAGTTTTGGGATTTAGAAACTCAATAATGGGGAACGAAGGTGGAGAAACGATGGATTCAAACAGTGCATCTACTTCTTCGTCAAGAAGAGTAGAAGGAAGGAGATTTCCATTAGCAGCTCAACCAGAAATCATGAGAGCTGCTGAAAAAGATGATCAATATGCTTCTTATGTTTATGATGCTTGTCGTGATGCTTTCCGCCACTTATTTGGTCTGTTTATCCCCCCTTTTCCCCAATTTTGGATTCGAAATTAGGGTTTTTATTGATGATGATTTTTTATTTTTTTTTGTACATTACAGGCACACGAGTTGCTGTAGCTTACCAGAGTGAGGTTAGTTCTTGAAATTTATTATGTAATTATGGTTTTTTGATGTTTAATTTCGTCTAAAAATCCTACTAGTAACTGTTGTTGCGGGTGTAAATTTTGGGTAAGGAACAATGTGGTGAACTTGAAGAAATTGTGGTAAATTAAGAAGAAATGGCAGCTGAATTGGATGAACTTGTAGTGGAAATGTAGTTAATTGTTTCATGATTATGATAAGAATCAATTTTAGTTACTGCAAGAGGGCCTCCTATGTTGGCCGAATAGGTTGTGGGGAAGTGCTTTTGGCTTTCGTTAAAAGCTCTTTATCGTGTTAAATAGGGATTAGTTAATCAGTGGTATCTTGTGAGGAAATGCAGTGTGAACCAAGATGCTGGTACTGATTTTGAGAACTTGTTTTTGAATCTTGCAGACAAAATTAGTGGGGCAGATGCTTTACTATATTTTGACAACAGGGTCAGGGCATCAAACGCTTGGAGAAGAATATTGTGACATTACTCAGGTTGGTAATCTGTTTTGTACATTTTTCATAGTTCCTGGTGTAGTTGTGTCAAAATTCATGATTTCAAAACTCTCGTGGAAGGAATGAAACTTAGGTTGGTAGGCAATTTTAGTGAAGAAAGTATTTGTTGTTCGCATGCATAGGTGTAGGACATCATTAAACCACAAGGTCACAGGATCAATAACTTACCAAAAAAAAAAGTAGGACATCATTAGCATTCTGGAGTTTTACTGTAGGAAAAGGGAGACCATGAATGTGAAAGGATAATGACGATATGTGTCTTAGGGATAATTATGATGCCTGTCTTATATGTCGTCCGTTAACAAAGTATTTGCTCTCTAATCACATGACAAAGGCTGAATTAAGGTCGTAAGATTCACAAGTGAGGGTGTCTTATCAAGAACATTTAACTAGTATGGTTATTTAAGTTTTTTGTTTTGTCTATTTTTGCAGGTCGCAAGTTCGTATGGGCTACCTCCCACACCAGCAAGGCGTTCGTTATACATAGTTTACCAGACAGCAGTTCCATATCTTGCAGAGAGGATCAGGTTTCTTTTGCTTTGGATGATCAAAGTTTATTAGATGGCTAATATACATATCACTTATGGCATGATAAGGATTGGAGTCTAGTTGCCCGAATGTTAGTCTGTTCCCCAAGTAGACAGAAGTTTTTCGGTTATGGCTAGGCAATTTCTACTTAGGGTGCCAGCACAATCTACCCTCAGCTCATATAAACTTGAGATGTATGATTATGATTATAGAAGCAATCTGATCTCTGTTATCTAAATTGAGTATAGATATATATACAAATGCTGACTAAATTATCTGTGTTTTGACAGTTCTAGAATGGCTGCACGAGGAATGAGACTTGCGGATTCGCAGTTTGATGAAATGTATGGTTACAACTCTCGTGGAAGGAATGAAACTCAATCTACTAGTACTACCGAAAGCTCAACTTCCTCCCTAACAGGGGCGTCAACAGTACTTTCGAGGTCGAAGGAACGGCTTAATCGTCTCTGGCTGTATGCCGTTCAGAAATGGCCCAATGTATGTCAAACAGGCCTCTGGTCTTATCTTATCGTTGTTTCTTATATTTTACTTCTTGGCACGTAACTTTATTTCTTCTTAATCCTTGTAAAAGGCTAAGTTCAGCTTATAGTACCTAATTGCCGAGCACAGTTTTCTCATCTTCTAATTAACATCTGTATGTGTCATTCTTTAGATGCTTCCATATGCTCGGGAGTTCTTACAATTGGTTTTCCGTGCCAACCTAATGTTCTTCTACTTTGAAGGTATTGATCCGATACTTAGTTATTTTTCTCTTCAGGAATCATATATCATTAAATTTTACTTGTGGCTCTCCATAGCTTACATATTTTTTGTATTATGCAGGTCTGTATTATCATATATCAAAACGTGCTGCAGGCATTCGTTATGTATTCATTGGAAAGCCGTTGAATCAACGACCTAGGTATACAGAGCTCTACTCTATATTTTTGGTGCAAAGATTTTAAACTTGAAATGCACATAATGTATTTAATCACATCATGTGTTGCACTTGAACTTCTAGTTAAAGGAAAGTAATTGAATTATAAGTTTGGTTTATGAAACAGATATCAAATCCTTGGAGTGTTCCTTTTAATCCAGTTATGTATAATTACTGCTGAAGGGCTGCGCCGCAGTAATTTATCATCTATTGCGAGTACAGTCCATCAAACATCACTTGGGTCGCACCGGACAACAGGTCATCTATACCTTGAATCAAGTTATTCTTCATATTAATATTTTGTATGCCACTGCATATTCCAATTGTTGCTCTATTAACATTAATGGTGTTACAGGACAAGGATTACCTGTTCTAAATGAAGAAGGCAATCTGATAAACTCTGATTCAAATCTTGACAAGGCAATTTGGGCGTCGGACTCCACTTCCAGTTCAGAAGTACATCCCTCTCTCTCTGTCTCACTCGCTCTCGACGATGTTATGTTTTTCATCTGAGCTTTAAGTTCCATTTCTAATGCTTTACATTTCAGGCCCAAGCGACAGTTGGAGGAATAAGCAAATGTACCCTTTGCCTCAGTACTCGCCAACACCCAACCGCCACGCCTTGCGGTCATGTCTTCTGCTGGTATGCCTACCATCCAGAAATATCTCCATTTTACTACTTAAAACCGCAATTTTTTTTAATCCTTCTTCTTTTTATGCTTGCAGGAACTGCATCATGGAGTGGTGTAACGAGAAACCCGAATGCCCTCTCTGTCGTACACCTGTAACACATTCTAGTTTAGTATGTATATATCATTCAGATTTCTGATAACCTATCAATAGCGTTCATCTGCTGTTGATGGTGAACATGAGGAACTCATACATGAATAAATTAGATCAAAATGCAGGTAAACCGGAATTTTCAAAGAACTCTGTTAGTTTCCTATACTTATATCTAAATCTAGGGTCATCATAGTTGTAGGGCCATTTGGTTACATAAAACTAGGATGTTAATGTTGCAGCTAAAAGTCTGATAATCGGAATTTCCGTAAGTGTGTTGGGATGTTATAAATTTTCTTTTTAAGGTTGGAATTAGGAAGCCTGCCACATAATGTTTTGATGTTGCACATACTTGATTTGAACTCCCTTGTCTTTTGAAGCATAACTGTTAGATTTTTTTTTTTGTCATTATAACATGCATATGGTTGTAGCTTTGCCCGGTCTCACCTTCAAGATCTGCAAGGATGGTATCCTATATCAGTGGAGGTTGTTGAAGGTGGGATGATGGGCGAAATCGAACCTTTGTTATCCATTGAAAGGAGGATGGTATAGTTCCATCTGTTGGAACAAATCTTTGACATCTTGAGCATTTTGAAACAATAAAGCTGAGGAACATGTCAATTCATCAATGGCAGTGGTTGAATGGTTGAAGATGAGATATTGGAGGAAACCAAACCCAACAGGAAGGAGAGGTTTGGTTTCATCCAATTCTCATCTTCATACCTCAACTTCACTAGAAGAAAATGAAAGTTTTTCTAATGGAAAGGAAACCATAAAAATCTTCTGTTATTTATAGCAAGCACTGCACACATACAGACTCGACAGACACAGTTAATGTGTGATATTCCACATGGAGAATCTGCTTTTGTACTCATTTTCATGCTGTTGTTGTGATCAGGTTGAACTTGTTTGTTTGCAGCTGACTCGGCGTCTGAATCTGAGTCAACCCCTGACTCGGACCGAGTCAGCAGTCAGACCATTTGTTTTCCATTTTGAGTCAGATCTGACTCGACCTCTGAATCAGACATAACCCCTGACTCGGACTCATTTGAGTCAGGTAACAAAATACCCCTGACTCATGGGACCAAACCAGTGACTCACTTATTTCCGACTCAGATGAGTCAGATCTGACTCAAAACAAACATATCGACTCAGATTCAGATGAGTCAGGTGATTTCACTCAGATCCAGATGATTCAGATCCAGACGACTCAGATGAGTCAGGAGTAAACAAACATGGTGTAAGCCGTTCTCTTTCACACATAAATTATGTACCTACAAACACAGATAACTGTTGAAGTGAAACACTATCAAATGCCTACCTGGTACTTTCCTGCCAATTAAACCAATTGATTTTTACTTGAATGCCCTGTTTGGAGGATTGCTATGAGTTTTTAAGACACTTTAAAAGCATAGCTTCAAAATTTGCCAGCAAAAATCTGTTGTCCGATCCTAGATCTGCCTCATGATAGAAATAATATCATCCTCAATTCTTGAAATTTTCGCTGTACAGAAATTTTGCGACTTTCAGCATGCATGAGTGTGCTACCACGGCCTTAAATTTGTCGGGCCTAAGAGCTGCCCTATGAACAAAAATCTGCTGTACTATTACTTAACCCAAAATTATCTGTGTGAGCCCAAAAATCTGATATTTGTAGCCCTATAAATTCAATCTCTGAAGGCAGAATCACTCCTATAGCAAAATTAGTCAAAGGTTTAATAGTTAAATTCTCATTATAACAGTTTATAGCTACTAAGAAATTCGGAATAAAAATATGCTATTACTATCTTGTTATAGTTCTTTATTTTTTACAGTTTTACAGCTAGTAAAATCTGCTCGATGTAAACATTGGCTATATTATGATGATTGCACTAGCTACAGAAGATGCTGCACTGTACAGTTTGATTAAGGAGATTACTGCATTTATCCGCAATCTACTTGCCTGGCGAAGTCTTACAGCACTGCTAGTCTGCTACAAAGACAGCAGAAGTTAGCATATTTACTGTACTGTCGTGCTAGTTCCCTTGATGAAAGTACCCTCTGAACAAATATGAGTAACACTGACAAGTTCTCATTTCCACTCTAGCAGAATTGCCTTTCTATTTGCATTCCATATTGAGATTTCCCAAATTGCTTTTTGCAGTTTGTTGCCAACTTCAAAACTCATTTAACAGATATAATCCAAGGCATAGAAATGTGAACGTTTGCAGCATACAGCATACTGCTGGATAATGGATGAACATAAAGCTCCAGATATACTCTGAAGAGAAGTTTCTGGCATATCAATGATGAAGAAGGAACAAAGGTAAAATCCTTCATTGATCTAATCCACTTTTGCTCTGACATATCCTTCTTGAGAAACTTAACTCAGTAGTTGCGGATCAGAACCACAAACGAACTCCACATATTGAAAATCCTTTCCTCCTGCTATTTGGCTTGTCTTGAATCTTAATCATATCTAACTCTGACAATCTAAGTGTATCTTCCTTCGAACCTAGACAAGCCAAATTGCCCAACTAGCCTTAAAATGCCACCAGAGATTTAAAATTTCCTTATCACTGGAGTTTGCAGGGAAGTGATGTGCTGGATTTGATCTGGGGGGATATGAAGTAATTGCCAACTAAATTTCCTGCTCCAACATTGGCAGCAGCAGGGATGACAAATTCCTTCCAAGAATGTTTGTCTGCTCGACTTCCCAAGTTCCTTAACTTCTTCAAGTCACTACTCGGCTAGCTTCCAACCGTGCCTCTGCAGATCCACATGTCATGATATTATTTACTCCAATATGTGCATCCAATAATTACAAAACCAATACTTTCATCTTGAAACATAAATTGAACCTGAAACTCAATCTAATTCGAGAGGAAATATCATGTTTGTTGTTAATCTATTTATTGACTTGCTAGATTGTAAGCTGGTTTTTGTCTTCTAAATGCTAGAACTGGGTGGTGGTTCTGTGCTGGAATGTTTCTCATGAGAAGATTTTCAGGAGCTTAGGAAGTTGGTTGGTCAGATGTTATAAGTAACACATCGGAAAACTGATTGTCCTACGGTACTTAAACGTTTCTCACGAAGACTTCCCAATTCCGCTTACGGCCAGGTTATAGTACTCGTCTGATATGTCACCATGTCTCTGCAAATCCACAAGCCATGATATTATTACATGAAATTGAACTTGAAACTGATTTTATTTGTGTTTTTGCAAAATATTTTGGACCCATCAACTGACTGTGTGTAGATCTAATTTTAGACTGAAATTCTTTTCAAATGCCAAACTCAAGCAAATCATAATTTCAGAATAATCAAGCAACTAAGATTAAGAAAATGAAATGGAAGACGAAACTTACATTTGAGAGAAAATATCATCATGCTATGCTTTGAGAAAGATCCGATTCCTCCAAGATATATGTTGTTAGGTTCCCATACAAAACCAAGATTCCATTCATACACCATTTTGAAGACTTGCTTTGTTTACAAAAAGTGAGTTTTGGATATGATAGTATGTATGAGAAAGAAAATTGACTACAAAATCAGAGAAGAAAGTTCAATCGGAGGAGGAGAAATTGGATCTTGGAGTTGGAGATCAAAGATGGAAACTGCAAGGTGAACTTAGAGAAAAGAGAACATTGCAATCCTTTGTTTCATTGTTCTATAGTTAGGTCAATCATAATAATGGACCTAAACCGTGATGCATACTTATTAAAGCCCAATTCCAGAGCCCATGGAATCTCTCACTAGCTTTTGATGTTAGAAACTAAGGCTGCACAAGGGCCGGTTCAGTCCGGTTTTCTGTTGGAACAGGTCCATGTACCTGGTGTTGACCGGTACCTCATTTTGAGGACCGGTACTTGGACCTGTACCTGTTTGACCGGTCCGGTACCGGGTTTTTACCTCAATCTTTGATACATAAATAACACAATTGAATTGCTCTTAACAAAAAAAAAAAAAAAGAACAGACGCACACAATTAATAAAAGTTCAAAACCAAAGTAATATCATACATCTATTGAGTATCAGAAAAATTTCTCTACGCTCCAATAATTATACTGAACTCAGTCGAGAACTCTGTTCATCTCAATTAACTCTTCACTGCCTCATCCATCTCAGCAAACCCTATATCAAACATGCAATCCATAAAAACCAAATTCTCATTTAACAAATTAATCAGACCTGAAACTAATAAAAACCCTAAGTCAATCTATAGTTGTATAACTACAAATTAATCAGCAATTAAACCCAAATTCATCTCAAACCTAAATCAGATTTAATCATGCAATTAAACAATTAAACTAAACATGCAATTGAATATTTAGAATCCAGAGTTCATCAAACAAACTACCCAAAATCAGATGAGTGACTTACTGATTTTACCTTGACTAAATCAAGTTACCCCAAATCAGAGTTCATCAAACAAATTGTTGTTGATTGGAAGAAAAATAAGAAGATTAATTTATTCATCTGAATAGAAAAGATGGTGGTGGTGGAGAAGAAGAGGTGGTGGTGGTGGTGAAGAAGAAGCAGCAACAGCTAGTGAACTGATTTCTCTTTAGCTTGTTCTTGAAAGAAAATAGAAACGAAGAACGAGTGAAAGTGTGGAACTGAAAAGATAAGTTGGTATATAAAACCTAACATAGATGGCTAGGATTAAGTTACATCAAAGTCTATTAGACACCGGTACATATGGTCCGGTACAGGCCGGGAATTTGATGAGAATCGGTTGTACCCATCCTACACCGGTTCTCATTTCCATTCACGTCCCCTGTACCTCCTACACCGGTTTCGGTACGGTATCGGTCTTTTTTTCCCGGTTCCAGTCCGGTACAGGGACAAGAGACCGGTTCTTGTGCAGTCTTATTAAAAACTATGGAAAAAGAGTTAGTAGAGCCATCTAATATCAGATAAGGACCGTAAACTATAATGAGGGGATATTTTCCCAATTAACATTACTGAGTTTGGTGTGTGATGAACAAAAAAAAACACTAAAAATTGGGGCCAGAATCTATTGTCTTCATTGCCTCTTTTAGGACAGACTTGCTTCTCCAAGAAATCAAATGTTTGATTCCATTTAAGTAATCAATCAGACAAAAACTTGAAGTCCACTTCTACGGTGAAGTACTTAAGTTGTTGATCCGTTTCAAAATAATAGGTTTGTTTGTGTGTTAAACGGATGGAATATTATTTCTATAGCTCACTGTGTTGCAAGTCGAAGTCCAAGATTCTCTACCCGGATCTGCTATTGATGTTAGTCTTGCTCTTTCTCTTTCAAATTCACCAACTTCATTCATGAGAATTAAGAAAAAGCCAAAGGGTTCTATTCTAGATGTCCATACTACTTAATTTATTCTAGTTTTGTGTTTTATTTTCTCTGATGGTGACCGTTGTTCTGGTTTCTTCGTAGGTGTAGTAATTTGCTTTCTTGGAATGTTGTTAGTTTTGGTCCATAATTATACATGTCTCTAAATAGTTATGGCTAGTTGAATTGATGGATTTTTTTTTTCCTTCGAAGACTTAAGTGTGTCTTTCTTTCCCAATAAACCACATTTTGATAAGGGTTATTTCTATAGGCACTAAGTTTATGGATTCCTGCATCCAGATTTTACAGATGCCTGGAAATTTAACAGAATTATTGGAATTTAATTGCATAGGATGAGGTGGTAATGACCAAATTGATTTAGCAAAGGAGCATTTAAAAAATAAATGCTATACTGTTTTAGAGTCCTCACGGCTAAAGAAACAAGAGTGGGATATGTCTTCGATAATACCATACATCCTAGCATTAGTGATTAGAGTATTTTTGCAGACATCTACACTGAAAGAGTTTAATTCTCCGTGAAACTTCCAGTTTCCTTAAATTTTTCCAGAATTGATCTTGCAAATTCAAATTATTTTTATCCAAATTGGCTTTGTTAAGCTTGTCATACATAGACCGGACTGTGAAGTCTCCAAATTTTGTTAGAAGCCATCTTAAGTTGTTTTTTCGCTGAACATTATTCCAGTGTGTGAAGAGGTTAATGTTGCAAATTTATATTAAAGAGAAAAGAAAATAAAGTGACTACAAAATCAGAAAATAAGTTCAATGCGGGGAAGATGAGAAATTGGATCTCGGATCAAGGAGATGGAAATCGCAAAATGAACTTAACAAAGGAGAATAATTTACTCCCTTGTTTTATTAAAAGTGTAGGTCAATCATATCCAATCCCTATAATTAAATATTCCATGGATAGCATTATCTCGTGCTACTTCACGTTCCCGATTTATGACCAAGGAAATCTCGGAGACACAAAATCTATATGGGAAAGACGTGACGAATTTCTCAATCTCGACAAAACAAGAATTAGATGGGAAACGCCATTTAACCTGTTGGAAAAACGATTAATAAAAATATTTTTTAAAGATTTTAATTTAGTGTTTCTATTGTGAATGAAAACTTATTAGTCCACATAGTGGAGTTTTCACTCTTTAGTTGTTTTTAAAAGACTATATAAGATTTTTAGTCTCATATAGGGGAGGAGCTCTTCTTAACTTGAGTTTGTCAATTATATAAACAAATTCACTTCTTTTGTAAAAGTATGGAAAAAAAGGGGTTGCTCTATATTCTAGAGGGACCCCTGTATGGAAAACATGGGAAAGGGGTTTCTCTATATTTTAGAGAGACCCCAAAGGGGATTCTCTATATATTAGAGAGACCCCTAAGGGAAATATTTTGTATTGCTTTCTTTAGCATTCGCGATTTTCCTTAATGTTTTTTTCGGAGTTTCCAAGATCAAGTTGAGCATCTATTACATATGCTACTAGTAGGTGTATTAGGGTGTTTTATCCTGGAGATATCCGTCCTATGAGGGATATAGCATCATTCTTGAGTGTAGCCGGACGCTAATGTCTTAAGGACAGCGTGTTGAACACGCGACTCACTCTGTTTTCCAAAGTTTTGCCTTGTTGTTGTTGCGGAGATATGGGGAGCTTGTGAATCATGGATGTTAATTGTGGAGTGAAAAACAAAAAACGAATTTTTGGTCAGCTGTAGAGTTTCGAATTTATCTCTCAACATAGAAGGAATTTCGATGACCTCTTTTGACACAACGTAGTAGACATCTTGATAATTATCCGCGTAAAATTTCAGAATTTTTGGAGTTGTAAAAATATTTTTTTGATATTTTACAAAACAGAAAAACGTTTCTGAAAAATTCTGACAAGCAGAAATTTGTTGTTAACTAAATTAATTTTTGTGGGGTAACCATGAGTTTTTTGAAACGCTGATTCAAACGAAGTTTGTATATCTAAAGGTGTCATCTCCGAGGGACATGGCTAATAGCCGCATGTGGTTGGAAACAAATCTTCCAAAGATGGCAAAGGTGAGAACATCGAACGCAACACTAAGCGTGGTCTTCATAATAAAGGTATGTTTCGTAAACCTGAATCTAGCATTACTTTAATTAAGGGTGATTTTTATGTTTGTAAATTCCTAGCCATATGGCAGTAAATTGTAGACAACGTAAAAACCTTAATAAGTAGTAAGTTAATGCTAATTTAGTTGAAACAAACTAGAACGAGTTCAGTGGCAAGATGTCGGAAGTTATTTTAATAACTAATGTGAGAGATATTGATGGGTGGACTTTGGAGCCACTAAGCATGTTTGCTGAAACAGAGACATGTTCACCTCCTATTAGAGGATAGGGGATGTCGAGAAACTCTATATGAGTAACTCATCTGCAACAGAGGTTGCATAAAAGGAAAAGGTCGAGCAGAAGCTCATATCTGTAATATTCTCACATTGAATGAAGTTTTCATGTTCCGGGCATATGCAAGAATCTTGTATCTTTTTATGTTGTAGATGGTAAAAGATTGAAGATCTTAAGTGAATTTAGAGAACTTGTTGTAACTAAGGGCAGTGATTTTTTAGGCGACGGTTATAAGACTTAGGGTCTTTATAAGCTTAAAGGAAAATCTGATAAAATGAACATAAATGATTCTTGTGCTTTCTTTTGTGTGACTTTGACATGTAAATTATAAGTCAATGCATAAACTGGATAGCATAGGCTACGTACCCAAATTTAATTTGGATATTGAACACAAAAGTTAAATTCGCGTATAATCAAAATATGATAAAAAAAAACCTTTTAGCAAAATGTTCATAGAAATTCTAAACCCTTAGAATTAATTCACTCGGACCTAGTTGACATGAATCCGGTTCAAACTAGAGGTGGTAAGAAATGGTTTATTACTTTTATAGACGACTGTATTAGGTATTGTCATATATATTTGCTTAGAGGTAAGGATGATGCCTTAGAACCTTTAAGATGTATAAAATTGAAGTTGAAAACCAAATGGATACTACCATTAAAACCATTAGGTCTGACCGTGGTGGTGAGTATAAAATTCCGAAAGGAGATTTCTGTGTAAAACATGGCATAATACACGAAGTTACCCCTCCTTATTCACCTCAGTCGAGTGGTGTAGCTGAACGTAAGAACCGTACCCTTAAAGAGATGATGAATGCCATGTTAATTAGTTCAGGATTACCTTCGAACTTGTGGGGGGGAAGCTGTACTCTCAGCCTGCTATATCCTGAACAGAGTACCTTTTAAAGGATCAAATAAAACTCCATATGAACTGTAGAAAGGCAGAAAACCTTATTATGCATACTTCAATGTGTGGGGGTGTTTGGCTAAGATTGCCATCCCTAAACCTACAATAGAGGACCCAAAAATATAGCTTCGTCCATAACATTTACCGAAACCCCACTCTGCTAAGAAGCTTCATTTAGTGAAATGGACAAAGTCCGTCTGAAGCAGACTTGGGATCATGCTAGTTTACCTCCGGGAAGTAAGACCATAGGATGTAAATGAGTCTTTAAGAAGAAACGTAAGATAGATGGAACTGTGGAAAAATTATGAGGCTAGGTTGATATCTAAAGGATATAAACTAAAAGTAGGTGTACATTTCCTTGATTCTAATTCGCATGTGACAAGAATTACTTCCGTTGAGATGCTAATTGTTATTACTGCCATAAACAACTTAGAGATACATCAGATGGATGTTAATACAAATTTTATAAAGCCGTGAATTAGATAAAGAAATTTACATTGACCAACCTGAGGACTTTGTAGTGAAAGGTTGTGAAGACAAAGATTCCAAGTTGAACAAATCTTTGTATTGTTTTCAAATAAGCACGTAAACAGTGACATGATAATTTGATCATGTGATAATGAGTAGTGGATTTAAGGTAATGAATCTGACAAGTATATTTGCAAGTAACTTGTTAAGGATGCCTATGTTATGCTTGTATATTGATGATATGCTTATACTTGATATAAACATAGATATAATTAATTCCACTAAAACATACGCTGAATGATAACGTTGACTTGAAATACTTAGACCTTATTGATGTAATCATAAGGATGAGGATTAGAAGATAATCTAACATTTATGGTCTTAGTCATTCTCATTGTGTTGAATTTGTGCTTATGAGATACAATCAGTCTGATTGTAAGCATGCCTTACTCCGTACGATTCTTCTTGTAGATTCGAGAAAAATAAGAGTAATGGAATATCTTAACTTGAATACTCAAGAGTTATATGATGTCTGATGAATTTAATGAATTGTAAGAGTCCAGACATTGCCTATATTGTGAGTAAGTTAAGTATATATACTTGTAGTCCAGAACAAGAGCATTGGGATGCGCTTAATAGAGTATTATGGTACCTAAAATACTCTATTACCTTTTGTTTTATTTATGAAAGGTATCTTGTTGTCCTTGAGGGACTTTGTGATGCAAACTGGATAGTTGACTCAGAGGAGTCTAAGTCTACCAGTGGATATGTTTTCACTCTAGCAAGAGGGTTTGTTTCTGGAAGTTTTTCAGACAAACATATATTTCTCAATTCATTATGGAATCTGAGAGTATTGCGTTAGATAAAGCACGAGAGAGGGCCGAGTGCCTAAGATGCTTTTTAGAAGACATTCCTCTCTGGCATAGGCCTGTGCCAGCTATATCTATACATTGTGTTAGCCAAGCTATAATAGTTAAAGCTAAGTAATAACTAATCTCAATCGGCGTTATTTCCATTGATTGGCTAAAGTCCAAGGAGAATTTCGCGCAACCTTTGACGAAAGGTTTGTACAAAGAGATAGTCAAAAATGCATCGAGGGGGTTGGGGATTAAGCTCATATATTAAACTTACCATGAAGGATACTCAACCTTGCTGACTGGAGATCCCATGATCAAGGTTTCGAATGAGAAACTAATTTGTGGTGGGTAAAGGTAAACACTATCAGAGATTTTCATTCTCTGTCTTTTCCCTATGGTGTAGACGTAATAGTGTGACTGCATGTGGATGATGACTTTTTAATAAGTCTTAATGAGTTTTATAGTTTCAATTTAAGATTGAAGTGGGGTGTAGCAGTAAACACTCTTGATGGAATTCACCAATCTGAATGGGGAAGTGGGTCGCTTCTTATGAGAATATGAGCTGATTCTCTAGAGCATTCTGAGAAAAAAGATAATTCCAGGGCCAAAACGGACACAACGGAACGATCTTGGCAGCAACCTTGGAGATATCATGCGTGGTTATTATCGCGGATTACACCAAACGCTAGCAGTTCAAGACATCGCGTTCACTGTCTAGCAAGTAGTTCCGGTAATCTCTCACTAAGCAAAGGTTCAAGACCTCATGGACACCTCTGCCTATAATGGTATTTCCTATTTTTCGTTTTTATATATTTTTAATTCATTTTGAGAAAATGAGTTTTATGTTGTTTTTATGGTCTTGGTATTACTAGTTCTTAGGACCTAAGGGTCACTAAGGGTTCACTAGTTCATGATTTTCACTTTGGTGAAAGAAACCTTTAGTCTCACTTGTGAGAAACTAAAGATGAAAGCTCTCTATACTATTATGATTTATGCAATCCATAATATGACCCTGGGATCAACACACTACTGTGTGAAGGAGAGGACGTTGAAAGGCTAGTATGAATTCAACATGCACGATCTGTCTGTTTGTTCAGTCAGTTCGGGTCGTGAGATTGGGTTGTTGATTTACCAAGATCTATCTGTGTTTTTCACGTTTTATTGAGTTTTCATTCATGTGAGGGATTGTTGGAAAAACGATTAATAAAAATACTTTTTAAAGATTTTAATTTAGTGTTTCTATTGTGAATAAAAACTTATTAGTCCCACATAGTGGAGTTTCCACTCTTTAGTTGTTTTTAAGAGACTATATAAGATTTTTAGTCCCACATAGGGGAGGAGCTCTTCTTAACTTGAGTTTGTCAATTATATAAACAAATTCACTTCTTTTGTAAAAGTATGGAAAAAAAGGGGTTGATCTATATTCTAGAGGGACCCCTATATGGTAAAGGGGTTGCTCTATATTCTAGAGGGACACTTGTATGGAAAACATGGGAAAGGGGTTTCTCTATATTTTAGAGAGACCTCAAAGGGGATTCTCTATATATTAGAGAGACCCCCAAGGGAAATATTTTGTATTGCTTTCTTTAGCATTCGCGATTTTCCTTAATGTTTTTTTCGGAGTTGCCAAGATCAAGTTGAGCATCTACTACATATGCTAGTAGTAGGTGTATTAGGGTGTTTTATCCTGGAGATATCCGTCCTGTGAGGGCTATAGCATCACTGTTAAATGTAGCTGGACGCTAATGTCTTAAGGACAGCGTGTTGAACACGCGACTCACTCTGTTTTCCAAAGTTTTGCCTTGTTGCTGTTGCGGAGATATGGGGAGCTTGTTCATTTCGTCAAAGCAATCACTTCCACTATAAAGGAACTAAGTATCAATAACTTTTTGCTTATTTGATTTTTCTTTGTTTTTGATTATTGCACCCAACATAACCAATTGAGGGAAGCACGAAAATTTCATTTTAGGAAAATCAAAACAACCCGAATACAGGGTTGATTTTTTTCCTCTAAAATCTTTAATGTCTTGGTTAGTTGAAAACAAAGACTCTTGAGATTTCACTGAAATATGATTGTCAAGGTGTACCAATCCCTCTAGAAGCATTTGACGAGGGACCTTGTATCCCGTTATCTTTTTATTTTATATACTGATGTCTGATATGATATGTAGGGATCTGTTACATGTTGAACAGTGGTATCATTGTTTTTAAGATTAGTCATTTTGTTTTCTTTTTAACAAAAATGAGTTTTACTATCTAAACCGAGAGCATACAAATAAAATTTCGATAAATTAATAGTTTTGAAATTCCAAATATAGTTGTGTTGTGGAGCAAGTTTCTCATAAACAAATCTTATCAATTGTAAAATTAATAGAAAATACTATCAATATACATAACTTAGGATTATTTGAGAACTTCTGGAAAGGGTTGTGGGCCTTAAACTTGTCTCAGCGAATCAAACTCTTTACCTGGAAATTCCTTCAAAATGCAGTGTCTACTAATCTCAAACTATCTAGATTCATGAAAGATATCTCTCCGAAATGTCCTCTAGGTTGTGATACTGACGAAATATTAGAACATACTGTGTTTCACTGTCCCTTTGCACAATCCGTTTGGGACCTTGATCCAAATCCAGTAGAACTACATTTTAGTGATACCGCAGCTTTCTTGGATATTTGCAAAGCTTGGATGGAATACCCAAACAAAGTCTTACCATTTGAAATCATTATGAAAAAATTTTGGTTTAATTTGGAAGGAAAGATGCGACAGAGTGTTTGAGAATAAACATAAAACTTGTTCTCAATTATCTCAAGAAGTACAGACGCACTTATGCTACAGGAATAACAAAGAGTTTACTAGTCAGATTAAATGGAAGGAAACCCATAGAATATCTTGGAGATTACCTAATAACTCACAATACAAATTTAATTATGATGCAACTTGGTTTTCTCTTAACAGACCATCAGGTTATGCCATAATTTTGCGTAATGATACAGGAATCTTTGAGCAACGCCAGGAAGGACCATTCACAGCAACATGTCCAGAAGAGGCAAAGGAAATAGGACTTCTTCATACAGCAAAATGGGCAAGAGTTAAAGGCTTATCAAACTTCAGCATAGAAGGTGACAACGAAAATCTCGTTGACTTTCTGAATGGGAATTCCTCCTCTATAATTTGGCAACATCAAACTATTATGGACGAAGTAAAATACGAGATTAGTTTTTGTTCTAACTTTTTAGGCTTTTTCTTTATTCCAAGGACTACCAATAATTCAGCTGACCTTCTTGCTAAGGAAGCTAGAACTTTTCAAACCACTTGTACTTGGACAAACCAACCTTCTTTTTGTATCATTGAGTCTCTGAAAGTAGATGCATCAAATGTCAGACACATCTTGACATTAGAAGGCTCTACTATGCCAGATGTAAGGGTTGTTATTCCCCTAGTTAGCTTTTCGAATAAAATTTTAATTTGCAAAAAAATAAATAATCAAAGTTAAAAACCTTTGAGTCAATATATGAAATAATGGAAAATAAATCTCGAGGTTGGAAAGGAAAAGTATTACCACAAACTAGTAGAATAGTGTTAAATAAAGTTGTCCTAGCCGGTATCCCAACATCTCAAATGGATGTTTCGTACCGAAAATAATAAAAAAATCAATGCAATCCAATGGGATTTTTTGCAGGATCTCAAGCTAAAGGCTTTCGCCCAAAAGCCTCGTCTATGTTAACCAATGAACAAAGAGGGTTTAGGATTTAGAGATGCACATAAATTCAATCTTGATATGTTAGCAAATGTAGCTTGGAGACCGATTCCGGAACCAGACTCTTAATGGGCCAAAATTATGGGATCGAAATACTTCAGATCAAAGTCACCTTTGAGAGAAAAACCAACTGACAAATATTCGTGGATATGAAATTTTATCTGTCAAGTATTAGAACTAATTAACCAATATAGTATCCTAGAAGTATTTAAAATGGTCTTAGTATTAATATATGGGATCGTAAATGGATACCAGGTATCAGCTGAAAATTAGCTTCTTATCGTAATCCAACAAACAATTTTCCAATACTTGTGGCAGACCTAATCGCTAGAAAATGGAAAATTTCTCTTATTCAGTTTGTTTTCCCTATGGTTGCAGCAACAAAAATTTGTAATACATATATGTTTTCTAGACACGGGCATAAAAACATGATAAAAAGTAGATGGACATACACTAAATCCAGTGACTATTCGGTTAAATCTATGTATGATAAGTTAAATGAAGTAGTCACATAGTAATCTTATGACTTTCTGATTCCTTTTGGAAATCTCTATGGAAATTGAATATCTCCCGAAGAAAAATCAAACTGTTTTTATGGGAATGTTTAAAGAATGCTCTACCTACTAACTCTAAACTCTTTGGGAAAGTAAAAGACATTGATCCTCTTGCACCATGTGTGGAGAGGAAATGGAAACTACTGAGCATTTGTTATTTCACTGCTCTTAAGCTAAACAAGTATGGGAGTTAGAACCATACCCAATTAGTTTATAACTTGATTTTTCTTTCAATATAATAGATATACGTAAGGATTGGATTCAAAATACAAGACATAATTTTCTATAAAACTAATTTTAACTAAAATATGGTTTATCTGGAATTAAATACGTAGTTTTTCAGGAAAAATCATAATCTCCCCGTGAAATCTCTATAATTAACCTAATATTCACCTCTCTGTCTCTCATCTGCATGCTAAATATGGACTGAATAGTGAAAAGCGCATATAATTAATCACACACTCTAATTGGAAAAGATGTCCTCGTCATAATTGATTACATATTCAAAACACAGTTGTGGTAATGCAGTTTTGTTTTCTTAGCTTTTCAATTTTGACTATATTTAAAAGAAAAGAAATGAATATGATCTGACAGTATGTGGTTGATGAATAATATTCATGCATGGGCAGGTGTCTCTTTATTACTCCTTGAATTACAATATCGTACACCAGAAAAACTGGTCTCTAGTCTATACCTTAGTTAGCAATTCGGGATTCGATAAACGTACGGAACGACAAACGTAAGAGTATTATACGATTTTGTAAAATCCAGATTCGGTCTAAAATTCGATCAACGGGACGTGATTCGTCATTAATTCAGAACGGCATACGTACGTGTATAATTCGATTTATAAATGTGAGTTCGGCTCTGAAAATTCGGTATCTATATATAACAAATAATTTGTATTTATAAGGTCATAGACCAATTTTTATGCATATGTGTGAGTTATTTAAGGAAAAAATAAACTCAATATGATGATATTAATAATATATACAACATTAGTTATCCAAGAGGACGTCGTATGGTGGTTTAAATGCTTTGTTAGTGAGTTTGAGATCTCTCTCACCTTCACCTTCAAATCTCTTCAGTCGTTTTTGTTTCATAAAAATTACAACACGTCTAATATTCGGTCGTGTATGTTCGGGAGGAAGTAAAGCCCAAAAAATGGAGTCTTTGAAAAGTAAAAGCTAAAGAATTTATGGCGAATTAAGCGGACGTATCATTCGGGATTGATGAGTGCTAAAAAGTGCATATTTCTATATATTTTTCTTGGCATTTAACTCATCCTTTGTGCATTAATTCTACATTTTATCCCATATTCTGTATTTTCATTGTTTTCAAGAATAAATATTTTTCTTACTTAATTTTATGTTTTTAGGTAATAAATAAAGTCTGGATGACTTGCGGAGCGGAAAAGAGCTGAAGAGTGGTGAAAAGCCGGAAGAAATTACGCAAGGAAGCCGCAAAGAATGGTGCGCACAAGACCAAAAAGTTAGGAATGGGCTCAAGAAGGAAGAATTGTTCTTAAAGAAGATATGGGCTTGGCATACCCAAGGCCCAAAACCCTTACCCAAACCCATTTTCTATATCCATACCCGCCTCCATCTTCAGCCGTCAGATTAGATTACATCTGAATCCGATGGTCGCTTCACTATAGTGCATCAAAATCTGAAGTTCTTGTCAAACATCATAGTTCCTAAATTCTAAGCCTTCAGATTAGATTGCATTTGAATCCTACGGTCGCTTCTTTGACTATGCATCAAATCTCAATACTTCCGCTTAACACCACAGTACCTAACTCCATCTTGCGCCGTCGGTTTCGTTGTATCTATGCATCCGACGGTAGCTACAAGCTCCACTCCATCTCGCCGTCAGATTGTTCTATCAACTCCACATCCCACGGCCTAGCTTCGAAGATCATCCAACTTGATATCCCCGATCAACACTCTAACACCAAACCCTATACTACCCAAACAAACAGCCCCTCCCCTTCTTTCCATCGACCTCATCCCTCTCTGCAACTCCACCACCTTCACCTGCCGCACCACCATCATCACCCACCACCTTCTTCACCTGCTACAAACCACCATGCAACCACCATACCATCATCACAACCACCTATATTACCTAAACCACCTAATACCCCTCTCTCTAGCCCTCTATTTCACTGATTTCTCACCATTCTTTTCTCTGAAACCCTAGGTGAGAAATCAGTCAAATAGGTGAGTCTAGAGTAGCAGTTGGGCGCATGGGAATGGAGCAGGAAGAGATTACAAGGCATGGGTCGACGTTAATTGGGATTGATTTCAGCGAATTAGGTGAGAATACCAAACCCTAAATTCAACTGTTTTGGGAATTTTTGAGGGAATTGTGTAAACCCTAAATTGGGGGAATTGGGTATAAATAGAGGCTTTGGGGTGTTGTATTGGATATGCCTGGATTAGCCAGAGCACATTTCAGGAGGCCTGGACTAGCCAGTGCTCTCCACTGTTAGTCTCAAGTTTAGATTAATTTTCAGTATTGTAATCATGTTCTAATTCAATAACTAGGGTTTTGATGAAACCCATAATCATATGTTAAGATAATTCATGTTCATGTTGTTGTCCTTGTTGTGCTTCATTGCTTTAGGAATGATAGTTAGCTAATGGATCAAATTAGCCTGTGATCAATTGTACTGTAAGAAGACAGTTGATACTAGAGGTGAGTTAGTGAAGTTGGTTGATAAGTCATCCATTTGAGACCTCTCTGGAGGAAGAAATGTGCTTAATTGATAAAGGAATGACAGTTAGCTAATTGAACCAAATGAGCCTGTGATAGGTTGTGCTGTAAGAAGACAGCTTATACTAGGGGTGAGTTAGGGAGACTAACTGAGAGATCATTCATTGTAGTTTTATCTGGAAAAGAACAAGAACATAATTTGAATAGGCATTGCCTTAGCTTAGGATTATTGGGTGGATTCATATGCCCTAGTGCTTTTAGTCACTGTCACTAGAAAGATTTAGAAAACAACACCAGCTCCCTCCTTGTCCCTGTGGACTTCCCCTGCTTATTCATTATCTACTATCTGACCCTGTATACTTGCAGGTGTAAATATAACCATAGTTTTAGGTTTAATTCCTTGAGCTACCAGGGATACGTAAAATTCGTGAACGATTCGCGAATAATCCGGGAATGCCACATAATACGCGACTTGGGTTCGGAGTTGCAAACGTACGCGAATAAGACGGTAAAATTCGTGATACGGAAAAATTCGCGAATGATTCGCGAATCATTCGCGAACTTACTAACTAGGGTCTATACGCCATAGAAATTTTCGGCTTCCCACTATATACCTTTTTATCCCTCATTTCCCAAAGAGATTTCATCCTAAAGCCACTGTTGATCCTTGAAATTCAGAGACATATTCGATATTGGTCTCAGGAAAGAAAAAAAAATTCAAAAGAAAGACTTGGAAGATTAAGTAAAGAAATCCAATGCCCCTTGGATAGCACCAGATATATATCCACTTAAAATTAATGTATATAAATCACCAACTTCAGCTTTTTTTACCATCTAGTTTTGCACTAATTTTAAGAGATGATGCAGGCAATTTTGAAGGAGGAAGAACATGACTAGCATCAAGTGCAGACCTCAAGAAGCAAAAGTCGTAGATGTACTACAAGCAGCAACCTGTCATAAAGAAAAAAGAATCAAGGATTTAAATATTGAAGGTGACTGTAAAAGCTTATTCAACTATCTAAATGAGAAGAATTCAGAAATCTCTTGGCACAACAAAGCTCTTTTACAAGAAGCCGATAAAGTAGCATGGAATTATTCGAATTTTTTGGATTTTTATTTTTACCTAGAAAAGGAAATGCAGTTGCAGATTTCTTAGATAAATTTGCAAAAGCTTTACTATTTTTTCTGATTGGAATGAAATTCCCATCTTGTATTAAACACAAACTCTCAGTAGATATATCTAATATGCCAGGAGGATCTCTTCTCAGCTTTCCATATTAGATGGCTATGTTAGCTAGTGTTGTAATTCTGACTCATTTAAAAAAAAAATGGGTTTAAAGCCCAAAGGTTAAACCTCGAAGACGTCTACTACCTACAAGCCCAGGTAGCTAGGAAAAGAAAGTGAAAAATCCCCCCACTGCGATGCTGACGAGTTTCGAACTCAGATCGTTGTTATCATCACCAAACAACTTTACTACTGTACCACAGTAACATCTGCAATACTGGCTCATTTTTATTGTTAATTCTTTATAATGAAATCTGCTTCACAAATATAATATAATATAATATAATATAGTATAATAATAATAATAATAATAATAATAATAATAATAAGGGCATGAGAGAGAAACTCCGGGCGATTTACAGGCGACAGAAAGTCTGCAAATTTGTTCCGGCAATTGCTTCGAATTTCCTCCATAGAATTCCGATCACTCTTCATCTTTCGAATCCCCTTGTTATTTCCTTTCGATTGATGCCATTCTTAACCATTGTTTCTCACCAACCGATGTAGTTACAACGGTTATTTTTTACAGTTGCCATGCTTAACACTCGTTCTAGATCATCTTCCTCATCACAACATGGGGTATCATCATCTGCTGCGTCGTCTTCTGCATCAGAGTCTCAATACTTTAGCCCAGCAACGGATTTTACTTCATCACATGATTTTGGTGAAGATACAGAGTCATACGGTGATCACTTCCATTGTCCTTTCAAAGGGTTTGACGATTGCAGAGACGGGGTTAATGGTAGAGGGTTCGTTCGCAGTTCGTTCACCAGACACCTTAACGACAGACATTTTCGTACAGCAGAGGCTAAACAAACCTGCAAGGAGATAATCGGCAACAACTTGAATGTTTTTACAACCTGGGAACGAGTTCTAGGGTCATTACAGATGTGGCTCTGCAGTTTATGCATGAGTATGCATGTCTGGAAAAAACCCTGTCGTCATTCAAGCCATCAGGGAATAATTGTCTCAGGGCCATTCAATGGGCAATGTGCTGATTTCCTTATCTATGATATTACCAAGCCTTTTGCGAATACCAAAGACACAACAGACACTGTGGTTGAGAATACTCCATCCCTATCCGTAGAAATGCTCAATGAAGTCTTTCAAAGGCAATTTACCACTATCAATAGTATTCCTCCACCTTGTCGACTGAACTTCTCAAGAACTCTTAAATCATGCTTGGATGCTGTCGTATTAAATCCCACTGACTTATAATCATGGATAAATTTATTGCTCCTTCCTATTTTCACTCTCAACCTCTACACTCCTAAGAGCACACCCGAAGAGCGGTCTGGCAATAGGAAGCTCCTGCAAGTTGCTTCTATCAACCGTGCAATACTCACCTGGAGAGAACATAATGGATGTGTTACTCTCATCACCAAACTGTTGGAGGTACCAAAGCGTAAACCAGTGAGCAAACCAAGAAGCAAGAAGACTCAAGAGAGTGCCAACTTGCAGGCTTGCAGAAAGAAGTTGAATTTTGGGCACTATACATCGGCTATTTGAGTTCTCTCGTCAAAGGGTATTGCACCATGCACTACAGATACACTCACAGAAATGCAGGAAAAACACCCACATGCTCACCCTCCTACTATACCCGCTGAAGCAATCACTGCTGATCCCATTGCTGTAGACACGGGTTCAATTCTTGGTGCTATAAAAAACTTCCCCAAAGGAACATCCTGTGGCAGGGATGGTCTCAGGGCACAACATCTACTTGATGCCATGAGTGGAGCAGCAAGCGCAGTTGCAGATGAGCTTGTAACATCAATCACAAAGGTGGTAAATATCTTACTCGCTGGAAAATTCCCTGCCATTCTAGGTGAATACATTGCCAGTACTCCCCTTATGCTGTTGCAGAAACCTGGTGGTGGTCTCAGACCCATCGCTGTGGGTACCATATGGCGCATGCTAGTTTCCAAAGTTGCAGCCGTGAAAATTGGAAAGGAAATGTCTACCTATTTGGGAGACTACCAGTTTGGTGTGTGATGAGTGCCAAATATTGTATAATTTTATCCCTTTTTGTTGGCATTTAACTCATCTTTTGTGTAGTAATTCTACATTTTATCCCATATTCTGTATTTTCATTGTTTTCAAGAATAAATATTTTTCTTACTTAATTTTGCATTTTTAGGTAATAAATAAAGTCTGGATGACTTGCGGAGCGGAAAAGAGCTGAAGAGTGGTGAAAAGCCGGAAGAAATTACGCAAGGAAGCCGCAAAGAATGGAGCGCACGTCCAAAAAGCTAGGAATGGGCTCAAGAAGGAAGAATTGTTCTTAAAGAAGATATGGGCTTGGCATACCCAAGGCCCAAAACCCTTACCCAAACCCATTTTCTATATCCATACCCGCCTCCATTCTCAACCGTTAGATCGGATCCATCTCATCATCCAATGGTCGCTTCTTCATCGTTCATCAAAATCTGAAGTCCCTGCAAAACACCATAGTACCTAAATTCCAAGCCTTCAGATTAGATCACATTTAGATCCTACGGTCGCTTCTTTGCCTGCGCATCAAATCTCGATACTTCCGCTTAACACTACAACACCTAACCTCGATCTTCGCCGTCAGTTTTGATGTATCTCGTCATCCATCGGTCTCCCCTCATCCATTTCCATCACGCCGTTGGATCATTCCATCATCCTATAATCCTACGGTCCAGCTTCGCGAAACATCAAAATCCTCTACACCTGCTCAACACACTAGTATCCTATACCTATACCCTAACCAAACGCCCCCTCCTTCTTCTCCATCGACTTCTTCTCTTCCCCCCCCCCCCCCCCCTCTCTACAGCAGAACCCGTACCACCACCTTCTCCATCATCACCACTACCCACTCCTCTACCACCACCACACCTCCACCATCATCACCCCTACCTTCCTACAGCTATTACCCATCTTTATAGCCCCCTAATTCGTCAATTTCTCCCCTGCCGAAACCCTAGGTAAATGGTTGACGAATTAGTGAAGCTAGAAAAGCAATTGAAGGCATGGGAATGGAGCTGGTGAATGAGGAGAGGAATGGGTTGAAGAGGGAAGCGTCAAATCGCAGGTTTGGTAAGAAAAATCCCTAACCCTAATTTTTCTGTCCATTTAGGGTTTGTTTGATAAAACCCTAATTACTGCTAGGGAGAGCATGAGGAAGAACAGTGGCAACATGGGTATGATTAAATTAGTCGAATTAGGTGAGAAACCCTAATTTTGTCACTGTTCAATTTGGGGATTTGGGGGAATTTTTCTGTAAACCCTAATTTGGGTGTCTGGGTATAAAAAGGGGACTGTGGGTGTGATGTGAAGGTATGCTGGACTAGCCAGTGTCAAAATTGGGAGAATTGGACTAGCCTGTTCTCCAACTGTGTAGTTTTTTTTTTATGTTCAGTTCTTTGTTTCACTTTCAATTCCAAGTTCAATTACTGCCTAATTCAATCTATTGTTATCTTCAAATGTTATTTATGTTCTAAATCCACCACTAGGGTGAGAGGACCCTTAAGCCATGATGGTTAGCCATTAGGTTAGTTTTTGTTGAACTCAAAATAGCTTAGGCTAGTTAGATTCCTAAAATCCCAACTGACTTGTGATTAGTGGTGCTGTAAGAAGACCACTAATGCTAGGGGTCAGTGGTGGCTCTAAGGGGTTAATCAGCTACATTAGTTAGTAAGCCACTGCCTAGTTAGTCTGTGATTGGCTGTGCCTTAAACAGACAACCAATGCTAGGGGTTAGCTAAGGCTGTAAGGTTAGTTAACTAAACATATTGAACTGCCCTGGCCAAGAGACTAGCTTGAACTAGACCTTTTTGTCCATTAGGGACAAGGATTTAACCTAGGTGAACTAGCCAGGTGAAAGGAAATCTTAACCCTAGAATCACACCTTCATTCCCACTGTCACTTAGTTTAGGAAATTAGTTAGGAAATTTAGGAAAACAACAATAGCTCCCTCCAAGTCCCTGTGGACAAACCCCTGCTTATTCACTTTCTACTTTAGATCCTGTGCACTTGCAGGTTAGGATAAAACGTAGTATTAGGACATATTCCTTTTGCTACCAAGTTTTTGGCGCCGCTGCCGGGGACTCGGTAGCGGCGCTGTGTTGTCTCTTTGTTTTTCTTGCATTCTTGCTTGCTGTCCATAACCATCATTCCCTTCTTGCACTGTCATCTTGCATATATTGCATTGTTAGCTAGTGCATCTTCTTGCATATACTGCATATTCATAGCATCATTGCATCTTGCATTCTTGGTGTAACTTAGTGTAAGCTTGTAGCTTTAACTGCATTATCATTAATTGTTGTTAGTTTGCTAGTTTATTGTACTTCATCTTAGCTTAGTTCGCATTACTGTTACCTAACTGTCATAAGCATTATTGTCATCCTCTTGTTCATTGCTCTCACTGCATAACTTGTATACTTTTCATCACTTCATCACTGCATCTTGTCCTGTTCTCCATTTCTTTTCTTGCTTACAGCAGCATCTCAGTTACAACTCAGATTGTATCATAGTGTAACGTAGCTGCACTGCACCTGAATCTTGTTCTTCATGGCTATGCAATAGTCACTTTGCACCAGTTCAAATTGGTTCCTAAGAACTGCAATCTCTGCAATTTCTATGTTCATTCCCATTGTTGTGCACTGAACCATTGTTTCTGTGCTATGTTGGCTATCTCTGTTGAGCCAATTTTGAGTTGTTGCAAGAACTAATTAACTCTATCTGTTGCAGGTACTTGAGGAGCTGTTAATGGACTTGAGAAGCTGTTGCTAGCAGCACTGAGAACCAAAAACTGCAGCTGTTGAAGTTGCTACACAGTCAGTTCTGTGGGCTTGAGTTAAACAAAACACTGCTGGTGCTACCTTCTCCAAGCTGCCTGGTGCTGTTGGGTTGACCCAACTGGGCTTCTGTTGTAAAGCCAAAGGAAAGCCAAAGCCCAACTGGGCCTCTCCAACAAAAGTTTAGGAAGATCCAAAGCCCAACTGGGCTTGTGCAACTTAAGAATAGGGATAAAAGCCCAACTGGGCTTCCCTCCAAAAAGGTAAGCCTAAACCCAAACCCAAATTTTTTGGGCTTGTAATTTTTTTTTGGTTTGTATTGTTATTCTCTTTTGGGCTTGTAATTGTAATTATCTTTTTGGGCATGTAATAATTATTTTAATTTTATTTCTTTTATTTATTTGGGATTGTAATAATTTTAGTTTTATTTTTATTTTCTTTCTTTATTTGGGCTTGTAATTTAGTTGTTTGTTAGGCTTGTAGTTTCTTTTAAACTAAAAGTTGGGCTTCAAAACCCAACACAAAAAAAAAAAAAAAAAAAAAAATTGGCTCCTTATTTCAAAAACCAAAATTTTATCCCAAGCAAAACCAAATTTTCTTTTCAAAACCCTTTCAAACCAAATTTTCAAAACCCATTAAAAACCAATTTTTTTTTTTTTTTGAAAAAATGGGCGAGTGTGTGAATAAACTCCGTAGTCTCCATGAATACATGTACCCTAACATAATAAGTCAGTTATCATGTATCGTCTTACCCCAGACTGATGGACCATTTGAACTAAACGCAAGCATGATACAAATACTTCCTATATTTCGAGGGTTCGATTCTGAGAATCCCTATAACCATGTAAGAGAGTTTGAACAAATTGTCCGGGCTTTACAACCTGACCATATATCCGAAGACTCTTTGAAATTGCGTTTGTTTACTTTTTCTTTAAAGGAAAAGGCCAAAACATGGTTTTACGGTTTGAGACCGCAGTCAATCACCACTTGGGACCAACTCACAAATCAATTTGTCGGAAAGTTCTTTCCACATCATAGGACCATCTCTATTCGTCGAAGTATTAATTGTTTTGTCCAGTTAGATGTAGAAACACTTTTTCATTATTTTGAACGATTTAATGATTTGTTGTTTGAGTGTCCTCATCATGGCCTCGAGAAGTGGAGACTGGTCGCCATTCTTTATGAGGGACTAGACTTTAAGTCTCGAGCCTTGGTTGAATCTATGTGTAATGGTGAATTCATTGATAAAACTGTGGACGATGCATGGTTATTTCTAGCTGAAGTTGCAGAGAAAACCCATCAGTGGGAAACCTATAGGGAAACTAGGACCATGCCACATGATATGGGTAATCACCATGAGTCAGATGTTGATTTTCCCAATGAGCTTAATTCTGGATATAGTGTTTCATACCCTATTGCTGAAAATGTCAATCCATATTCACCTATTTTAGAGGCAGATGTATGGACGAAAAACACTAATGGTTTTGACAAAGTAGGATTTTCATGTATTTGTGATGATGATGATTATGATGATGTTATATTAGAAGAACATGTCTATGCTGAAAATGTTATGGAACCTTTGGGTTCAAATACATTAGGCTTTTCTGCCCCGACCTTCATGAATGATGTTTCTTCTAGTATTCCATATACATGTGATGAGGCTACTGATTTAGATATTGTGCAGTTATCCTGTGAAGAGCAAGACTTAGGTAATGTTGAATCTTCTGTTGACACTAATGATCCTATGCATGAAAATATAGTTGATGTGTCTGATTCCATACTTAAGCCACAATATATTGCTTCTTTTGATGTTAATTTGGATATTTCGGATAACCATGATTCTGAATTTGGACTTGTGAAATTGTGTTGTGATGATGAGCATGCTACACAACTTGATTATGATTTAGAAAATGCTGATGTGACTGATAATATTGGTACTTTTGATCTCATGCATGTGAGAAACTTAGAGGTCACCTTCTTGCCTAAGTCACAGATTGAGATTATTCCACCCAACCTAGATTTGGTTTGTAACAAAAATTTTAAACCAACTTTTCTGAAGATTCCCAACCTAGGATTGGAACTGTGTGCCTCTCAAGTCCTCTTGGACTATTTTGCATCTAAATACAATACTTTTAAGGAGCCACAGTTGGAATATGCATGTTTGTCCATCCCAAACAAAGTCAATTTTCAGTTAGACCTTGTGAATCCTGCACCCCTAAAATTGTTAGATTTTGTGCTTAAAAGTAAACCTGTTGAAAAATTTAGGTTTAGGGGTGATTCATCCGGTTTTTCACTCTCGCTCCCATTTAAGTCCAATTTTAGTGTTTTGAAACTGTCTATGTTTCAACACTTTGTCTTTTGGGTTGATCCTCAACTCTTTAGACTTTATGTATATAGTGAATTTTTTGTATATAATCTGGTAGGTAGTTTTTAGTGAAATTTTATGTTTTCTTTATATTTTGCTACTCCATGGTGATCGCGGCTGAAATATGTTGGATTCTAACCATGAACAATGGAGTTCGGTTCTTTCTTTCGTCAAATCGGGTAATCTCTTTCCTTTCTCTCAAAACTCAACATGTTCTTCTGATTTGTCCAAGTTATGAATATGTTTATCATTAGATACATTGAGGACAATGTTTAGTTTAGGTTTGGGGGTATAGAGTAGATACCACGATAACATGTTATAACTGAAAACAGAACTCCCTCTTTTTGAAAATTTTTTTAAAAAATTCCAAAAAAATTAAAAATTAAAAATTAAAAAAATCATAAAAATGGAGCTCATTTACCTTGAAATGTTGACTCTTGTGCAAATATATAATTATTAGGAGTCTTAGTCTAGATATTTAGGCACCCTGATTCTAGCACAATTCACATAGTGATAAGAAACTTGCACGTGCACGATCTACCAATACATGTATAGCCTCGATCTTCAAGGTGTTTGATAGGAAGTCACGATTTCCAATCACTTTAGAATACTGAACGAAACTTGACTAGCTTGTTCTTTGGTTGGTTGGGATAGAAGGTGGAGGTTACATTAAGAAAGACAACCATCGAATTTAACTGGGTGCATCAAAAAGGGCTACCTCTTGCAAAGTGTCATGTAATCTTTTGTTTCCTTTTGTATATGTATCAAAAGTGTTTCTTTATCAAAAAAAAAAAAAAAAAAAAAAAAAAAAAAAAAACGATGTATATATTCAGAAAAAAAATATCAGAAAAATACAAAAAAATCAAGTATTTATCAATTCCATCATCTCTTGTTCCAAAAATAAAAGAGAGTAGTCAATGTAAATAAGAGTCATGTAAATAGTCATTTTGTTGTTTCATTGTAATAAGCAAGGAGGGTGTATGCCATTGATGTACAACGCGAGTAATTGTGAAATACCTCCAACTCATTCACAATTCTCGTAAAGTCCGGACAGCTAGCTAGATTTCGACCTTGGTTCTTAGCCTGAGAAACTATCTCTTGGTGATTAGTAGTCATAACATCCGATCTTTCTTTACACATGTGTAGATACACTTTACACTCTTATCACATGTTTTTTTTTTGTTATCAGTGCTAGGATTGTGCCTTTGATAGCTAGATTGACATCTCCATTTTGCTGTGAGCTTAAACTATCTTGCACGTGTCACATTTGATGGAATCTGAGCTTATATTTTGACCTAGAACTTTATAAGTACGTTCTAAGCAAACCTTCACGAGACTTCACTCGTCCACTAGGGACACTTAGTGGTTTAAAAGGCTTAGTGCATACGCTAAATGCATTCGAGAGACCAGCGACAGTGGTATAGGTCGGATTTCCTTAGTTTTGTTTTACTTGAGGACAAGTAAAATTCAGGTTTGGGGGTATTTGATGAGTGCCAAATATTGTATAATTTTATCCCTTTTTATTGGCATTTAACTCATCTTTTGTGCAGTAATTCTACATTTTATCCCATATTCTGTATTTTCATTGTTTTCAAGAATAAATATTTTTCTTACTTAATTTTGCATTTTTAGGTAATAAATAAAGTCTGGATGACTTGCGGAGCGGAAAAGAGCTGAAGAGTGGTGAAAAGCCGGAAGAAATTACGCAAGGAAGCCGCAAAGAATGGAGCGCACGTCCAAAAAGCTAGTAATGGGCTCAAGAAGGAAGAATTGTTCTTAAAGAAGATATGGGCTTGGCATACCCAAGGCCCAAAACCCTTACCCAAACCCATTTTCTATATCCATACCCGCCTCCATTCTCAACTGTTAGATCGGATCCATCTCATCATCCAATGGTCGCTTCTTCATCGTTCATCAAAATCTGAAGTCCCTGCAAAACACCATAGTACCTAAATTCCAAGCCTTCAGATTAGATCACATTTAGATCCTACGGTCGCTTCTTTGCCTGCGCATCAAATCTCGATACTTCCGCTTAACACTACAACACCTAACCTCGATCTTCGCCGTCAGTTTTGATGTATCTCGTCATCCAACGGTCTCCCCTCATCCATTTCCATCGCGCCGTTGGATCATTCCATCATCCTATAATCCTACGGTCCAGCTTCGCGAAACATCAAAATCCTCTACACCTGCTCAACACACTAGTATCCTATACCTATACCCTAACCAAACGCCCCCTCCTTCTTCTCCATCGACTTCTTCTCTTCCCCCCCCTCTCTGCAGCAGAACCCGTACCACCAACTTCTCCATCATCACCACTACCCACTCCTCTACCACCACCACACCTCCACCATCATCACCCCTACCTTCCTACAGCTATTACCCATCTTTATAGCCCCCTAATTCGTCAATTTCTCCCCTGCCGAAACCCTAGGTGAATGGTTGACGAATTAGTGAAGCTAGAAAAGCAATTGAAGGCATGGGAATGGAGCTGGTGAACGAGGAGAGGAATGGGTTGAAGAGGGAAGCGTCAAATCGCAGGTTTGGTAAGAAAAATCCCTAACCCTAATTTTTCTGTCCATTTAGGGTTTGTTTGATAAAACCCTAATTACTGCTAGGGAGAGCATGAGGAAGAACAGTGGCAACATGGGTATGATTAAATTAGTCGAATTAGGTGAGAAACCCTAATTTTGTCACTGTTCAATTTGGGGATTTGGGGGAATTTTTCTGTAAACCCTAATTTGGGTGTCTGGGTATAAAAAGGGGACTGTGGGTGTGATGTGAAGGTATGCTGGACTAGCCAGTGTCAAAATTGGGAGAATTGGACTAGCCAGTTCTCCAACAGTGTAGTTTTTTTTTATGTTCAGTTCTTTGTTTCACTTTCAATTCCAAGTTCAATTACTGCCTAATTCAATCTATTGTTATCTTCAAATGTTATTTATGTTCTAAATCCACCACTAGGGTGAGAGGACCCTTAAGCCATGATGGTTAGCCATTAGGTTAGTTTTTGTTGAACTCAAAATAGCTTAGGCTAGTTAGATTCCTAAAAGCCCAACTGACTTGTGATTAGTGGTGATGTAAGAAGACCACTAATGCTAGGGGTCAGTGGTGGCTCTAAGGGGTTAATCAGCTACATTAGTTAGTAAGCCACTGCCTAGTTAGTCTGTGATTGGCTGTGCCTTAAACAGACAACCAATGCTAGGGGTTAGCTAAGGCTGTAAGGTTAGTTAACTAAACATATTGAACTTCCCTGGCCAAGAGACTAGCTTGAACTAGACCCTTTTGTCCATTAGGGACAAGGATTTAACCTAGGTGAACTAGCCAGGTGAAAGGGAAATCTTAACCCTAGAATCACACCTTCATTCCCACTGTCACTTAGTTTAGGAAATTAGTTAGGAAATTTAGGAAAACAACAATAGCTCCCTCAAAGTCCCTGTGGACAAACCCCTGCTTATTCACTTTCTACTTTAGATCATGTGCACTTGCAGGTTAGGATAAAACGTAGTTTTAGGACATATTCCTTTTGCTACCAGTGTGGGAGTGCCATGTGGTGGAGAAAGTATCCTCCATTCCGTCAACATACTCATGGAGTTAAAAGGTACAATGAACAATAATTCCATGTTACTCATCGACTTCTTGAATGCATTTAATATGGTAGATCGTACAACACTAATCCAAGAGGTCAGATCCCATTGTCATGCAATTGCTCAATGGGTCGAATTTTGTCATGCTAAACCGGCTCGGCTATACTATAATGAGTTCATCCTATCCTCGGATAAGGGAGTGCAACAAGGTGACCCCCTTGGTCCGTTGCTCTTCGCGCTTACTCTTCATCCTGTTGTATTGAGCATCGCCTCCAAGTGCAAGTTAGACTTAAATGCGTGGTACCTCGACGACAACACCATTATTGGTGATACGTTGGAAGTCTCCAAGGCGTTGGCTATAATTCAATCTGAAGGTGTCCGCAGGGGTCTTCACCTCAACATCACCAAAACCGAGTTATTTTGGCCTACACCAGACCCACAAAGTTTAATTCCAGGCGTTTTTCCGGACAACATTGGTCGACCCTCAACCGGTGTCAAACTCTTAGGTGGTCCAGTCAGCCTAGATTTACAATTTTGCAAGGAAATGGTGATGCAGAGAGTTACTAAAACCATCAACCTCATGTCAGTCGTCAAGAAGCTCAAGGATTTGAAAGCTAACTATTATTATTGCGCAATTATACTGAGGTCTCAAGATTATACTTTACTATGTGCACAACAAACCCCTTAGCATTGCAGCAAGCTCTGACTCACTTTGACGATCACCTCTTTCAATATTTGCGACAACTTATTACTGCAGATGGGGAAGGTTCTGGTCCATTGCAATACCGCATTGCTACCCTTCCAATCAAAGACGGAGGTCTTGGCGTGTATACGATCAGGACACCAGCAATTACTGCTATTTGGCTTCACAGTTTCAAACTCGGGCTATACAATATGTCATATTGAAGGACACCGCTACTACCAGCTCAAGCCCAACATACCAGCAAGCCTTAGCAACCTACATCCAAGTTTGTGGTCTTACCTCTTCCTCACATAGCTTTGACGATGCAGCCCCTCATTCTATGCACTCTTTGGCTGTTTTATACTTCGAAGAAGTGAAGAAACGGATACCCACAACCTTTCATTTGAGTGTACGTGACAGTGTGTTATGGCAGTGTAACAAGCTTAAGCACGCCCAAGATTATTTACTTGCCATACCCATTGATGGTTTGAATCAAACCCTTGGACCCCGTCAGTTCAGAAGTGTTCTCAGCTACCGCCTTGGCATCCCGCTATTTCTCGAAGGCAGTGATTGTTCAAGTTGTAATAAGGATATGGACATATTTGGAGACCATGCCCTACATTGTGCTAGTGACGTCCGACTCAAATTACGGCACGATCTGGTACGTGACGTTTTTATGGATATATGTATCAAAGCCGGTGTCGCATCACGTAAAGAAGCGGCCTTAGGTTTTCTTTCTGATGAGAATGCTGCTTTGAGGCCGACCGACCTATTGGTACACAACTGGGAAAACGGCAGAGATACATGCTTTGATGTCACAAGCGTTTCTCCCTTCACTGGGGATACTCGTTCTTTCACTCCGGGTCAATCTCTCTCTAGGGCGATTCTCCGTAAACGCAACAAATATTTAGAGAAGTGTGAGTCTCATGGTTATGGCTTTCATATTCTTGCTTTCACTACATTAGGTGAACTAAGTGAGGACACAATGGCTTTTGTAAATAGGTTAAAGAACTGTCTCTCTCACAATTACGCAAATTGTGGCACTGACAGTTTTCTTTTTCATCGTTTAGGTATTGTTATTCAAAAGGGTGTTGGTGCCCAGCTTGTAGCTAGGTTACCAACACTTTTCTTGTAATGTTACTCTTTTCCCTATTTTAAATAATAATAATAATAAGGTGTTGGTGCCCATCTTGTTGCTAGGTTACCCGCCTTCCCCTGTAATACTGATTTGGATTCATAATAAAAGCCTTCGTGGCCCCTTTTATAATAATAATAATAATAATAATGGCTTTGTCCTCAGGTGGTGTAGCCCCTAACACTGCAGAGACTTTGCATGAGCTCCGTCAGAAGCATCCAAGTGCTCCACCACCCATCATTCCCCCTGAGAATGTTGGTCACTGCAAGAAACTTCATGTATTGCAACACGTCGATTGTATGGCAATAACCCACTTTTTGTGTAGCAACATCCTTTTGCTACATAATTTTTTTTTGCCACACTGTGTGGAAACGAACCGTGTGACAAGAAGTTGTTGGCACACCTTTAATATAGTGAGGAAATAGATAGGTTTTATGCCACACCAAAAGGTGAGGCAATAACATGAGGCAAAAAGTATTTTTCTAATTTAATTATTATTTTATTTTCAGTTTTATTTTATTTATAAATAAGTTTTATGCCACACCAAAAGGTGAGGCAATAACATGAGGCAAAAAACATTTTTATAATTCCGTTATTATTTTATTTTCAGTTTCATTTTAGCTGTTGCCACACAGCTAGTGATGCAATAATGTACGACTAATTTTTTTTAATATGTAATTTTAATTCTTTTATTTAAAAAGTATTTTTGCCACACCAAAAGCCAACTGCAGCAACAAAATATCTATTGCAACATGTGCGCCAAAGCGTTCATAAACAGGGGCGTTATACAGTAAAATTGTATTAAAAAAAATCATTTTACTCGCATGAATTAAATTATAACAAAGAATTCAAACTGAATCAAAACGAAAAATATTCGTTCCAGAATATGGTGATTCCAACTTTGACATAAGAAAAGATTTACACAATCCCCAAGTAAACAAACTTAAAAGAAACTTTAATCTTCAAACTACACCTATTCAATGCTAAATCCATCCCAACCGTCCACCCTAGGCCTCACGCTCTTGCTAAACAGATCAAAACAAACACCAACAAAAAAAAAGAACATCACATATCAAAACAAACACCAACAAGTAAAAGACACATCACAGAATGGCAGAGAATCATCATGTCTAAAAAGCTAAAAAGATTGGGCTATAAGAGAAATATTAAATATAACACCAACATGCAAAGAGTAAATATCATACTAGCATACCAACAATTATGACCACTTAAAAGTTAAAATCACATGTTTGTTTGAGATAGTCAGAATTCTATAAATTTAAAATCAAGGAAAATGATACTTACAATCATTTTGAGATCTGTACAGTTCCTCCTCAATTCTGTTAGACTGCTCCGCAGGTCTAACGAGTTTCTCCTCATGTATGTAAGGATGATTCACAGGTCTAACAAGATGTTCCTCATGTCTATAAGGCTGCTCCTCAGATCTGTTAAGTTGCTCTAAAGGTCTGTAAGGCTGCTCCCAAGGTGCAAATAGTGGTTGCGCAGGTCTGAAGTGGTAATCTGAAGGTCCTAAAAACTGCCCCGGACTCAAAACGTGCCCTGGCCTGCAGCACAATCTAACATACTCCAACATTTTGTTCTCACTCATCTTAGCCTCCTTATCACGTGCTTTAATAGACAATGACTCCAATGAATCAACGAATTATTTACAGTCTACCTATAATGTCACTCTACCTAGAGGCACACAAGACCACAAAATTAGAGAAGGCAAAAAATGAAGTCAAAATCACAGAAATCAATTTCACTAGTTGTATGTTTGCAAAAGCATATTTCATGTTTATAATTCAAATTTTACCAAGGATTGCCAAGATTAACAAACTAGTTGCAGAACTGGATGCTTTTTATTCTAGTGCAATTGCAGTTTATTAGCAGAGTACAAGTGAATTCAAGTTAATCCCCATCACAAAATTCCTCATTTCGCAAATTTGACAACTGAGTTTCACTAGATAAACCTCAAGGATAAATCTTCCTTTACCTGAATTATAAAGTATCGCATCACGATTCGTGAATATGATTTCTCAAACAACTAAGAATTGAATAACACTGAATTTCCAAACCTGAAATAAAAGAAAGATTCAAACTTTGAGAGTTGTTAAACCTAACAAGAGCAGCCGACATAATGAAAAGGAAAAAATTGACCAGGTGAAGCGATGTGCAAAATTAATAGTTGAGATTTGCGGATGAATAAGATTCACTCAGACAACTGAAGGTGAGTAGAACCATGGAAACAAAAAAATGAAAGTCCACATCACATAATTCAACTTGAATAGCTGTGTGTCTAATTGACATGAAACCACCACCAAATGAAATAGAAAATGAATCCAATGAATAGGAAATGATTATCTTCCTTCCCTTGAGTTTGCTACCACAAAATGTTAAAAGCCCATTAAAACTTCAATTTTCTAGTGGTTTTTGTTTTGTTTCTCTTTGTTGTTAATCACAGAAATATATCCCCTTGGTTTAAGTTGATAATAATGCATAATTTAATGCTAAACCCAAGCGGTTAATGGTTTTCCATAGTATAGACTCTAATCCAGCTGATGCAAAGGAGAAGACAGAGCATTTTGCAGACCTTTTTGTGCACAGTTCATTCCAAAAGACTAGTTCATGATAGGGTTCCATCTCAATGCTTTGTTTGTCTTCATACAAGTTTCCAAAAGAGCTTAGCTGGTTGTTTCAGACCGTACTATGATGATAAGAGTTTAGTCAACAAGTGTTTCTATTTTAGTAAGACCATCTGGTCAGTTCATGGACACTAGGGTTTTCTTGCATACATGTAAGATCAGATCCTTCTGTAGACCCTATGTGAACTCCTAAACACACTAGACTCCTTAATGAGTTGGTTATGGACTTTCATTGTCAAAGATATGTGTTGCAGACACCCTAAATCCCATAATCAACCAACCATCTACATAATTGTGGGTACTCAACACCATTGGCGTTCCTGTACCAATCCCTTTTGCTCATCATAGTTACATATAACATATGCTTTCTACCATGGCACCCCTTAATAATCCTTCTAAAGCAACCTTCAACTAAAACCATAATATAATCTATCTAATCTGATGCTCAAATCTCCCAGAAAATGCGTATACACATCCACAAGTACAACACAGAGATACAAGGCATGAAAAAATTTAAAAGAGGTTGCTAAACCCCTAAGTATACCAAGTATTTTCATACCATGTTCCTTTTTATGATGCTAATACATGATTTCATCTTTAGAACAAAAGCCTAAATCCTCTCTAATCCAAGTCTTTGCATACCAAATTCGTTCTTAGCAATTAAAAATAGAACCAAAAACCCTTAATCAAGGAAATCAAATTGCAAAGGTGGATAAGAAATTGACACGGAGAGGAGGAGGTTGGGAGAGAACATACCTTTGTGCAGAGATCGTTGCCGGAGGAATTTCCTGTTGAAGAATGGATTTTTGAGATTTCTTTTAACTCTACAAGATTGGGAAGATCACCCTAAGTCTCAATTATTTTAAAAACATCAAAAATCAAACACTAACAAAAAAGGATTTTGGGGATGAAAATAGCTCTCTGCCCTAACAAAAAACAAACCCAAATCTAAATTTATGAATTTATACTCGGTACGAATTTATAAATGTTCGAACTTTAACAAAGTTAAAAAACCATACCTTAATTTTCCGTAAACAAAGAACCCCTTGTAATCAGTTCGTCGTTCTGCTGTTCAGAGAGACTCATAAGAACTCAAACTTCACTTTCTTTCTTTTTTCTTTTTTTTTATCTCTCTCTCTCCATCGAAGTAATATGGGTTTTTTTCGTGTGTGAGTCACATGAAGTAACACGGTCATTTTTTATTTTCTTTTTTTTTTGTTTTTTTATTAATTTTAGAAACTCATTATATTGATTTATTAATTTTTTATAAATAGCTATAGCAGCACAGGTGCAGCAAAAAGGGAATCAAAATTTCATTAACTATTTTATTTATATATAATGCCGCACCGATGTGGCATAAAATAAACTTGTTGCAGCAGTTAAAAGTTATATGAGGCAAAAGGGTATTTTTTTGCCTCGACTACTTATAGGTGTGGCAAAAAGTCTTAGTTAATGCCATACATTTTGTGTGGTGAGGTAAAAACTTACCTATTGCCTCAGTCTTTGTTGATGTGTGGCGAAGTAGTGTACCAATAGACTCACTTTCTTGTAGTGAGGTATTCTTCATGCTGCCAACAGACTCTTGGAGATGAAAGGTACAAATAAAACGATGTCTATGTTTCTAATTAACTTTTATAACGCCTTTAATATGGTTTATCGAACCACGTTAATCCATGAAGTTAGAATTAGGTATCCTAGCATTTCCAGATGGGTGGAGTTTTGCTATGCTACACCGGCAAGGCTTTATTATAACGAGTCTGTTCTTTCATCTGCTCTTGGTGTGCAACAAGGCGAACCTCTGGGTCCTTTATTGTTTGCATTGGTTTTACATCCTCTTGTGAATATGATTTCAAGTCAGTGCAAGCTTGATCTCCATGCATGGTACCTGGATGACGGTACTATTGCCGGTGACACCATGGAAGTGGCCAAAGCTCTCTCGATAATCCAGGATGAAGGTAGTAGTCGAGGCTTACATCTTAATATTAATAAGACTGAATTGTTCTGGCCTTGCACAGATCCTAGAAGCCAAGCGGATGGAGTTTTCCCAGCCAACGTTAGTAGACCTTTTCGTGGTGTTAAGTTGTTGGGAGGTCCTGTGAGTCTCAATATGCAGTTCTACAGTGATTTAGTGAAGAATAAGGTCGACAAGACAATGCAACTCATGGAGTCTGTCAAGCAATTGCAGGATCCCCAAAGTGAGTTGTTCTTATTACGAAGTTGTGCAGGTTTTTTGAAGCTTTATTTTAACTCGAGAACTATTAACCCTGAAGCTCTTCATCAGATTATTCCTTCATATGATCAACCCTTGTTACAGTTCTTGTGTCACATAGTTACAGGTGATGGTGCAGCTTTTGGATCTCTTCAACAACGTATTGTTACGCTACCAATGAAAGATGGGGGTCTCGGTGTCCTTACGATGGCAGATACAAGCAATTTTTGTTATCTTGCTTCTTGTTTTCAAACAAGAAATCTGCAGGAGTTTATTCTTGGGCTTCCACCTGAGTCGGATCCGTGTCTTGGTTTTCAGCATGCTTTGTCTCAGTTCATGCAGGTTTGTGGACTGTCTTCTTTCAACATCAACTTTATTGCCACTCGTCCCATGAAATCCTTGGCAATGCAGTACTTTGAAGTCGTTAAGAATGACATTCCGTACAAGTTCTCTATGACAGACCGTGACACTATCCTCTGGAAATGTAACAGGCTCGATCATGCTCAGGATTATCTCAAAGCTATACCAATATGTGGGCTTAATCAAACTCTAGGGCCTCGGCAATTCAGGGCAGTTCTCTGTTACAGACTTGGTATACTTATTTTTGAAAATGTAGATGTTTGTGCTTGTTGTAAAAGGAACATGGATGCCTTTGGCGATCATGCACTTCAGTGTGCAAGTGAGGTAGGGATCAAGTTTAGGCATGACTTTGTTAGGGACATTGTTTCGGATATTTTTTACAAGGCCGGAGTTGCAGCTAGAAAAGAGGTCAATCTTGGACTCTCATCGGATAATGTCAAGGATTTGAAGCTCGCCGACAATCTTGTGTATAATTGGGTTAATGGGCAAGATTTTTGTTTTGATGTTACGGGTGTTTCAACTTTTTCCGGTATTAGTGGTCGGTCTTTCGTTCCGGGTGTCGCCATTTCTAATTCTATTTCACGCAAGCGGGAAAAATATTTGGATAAAGTGTCTTCTCATGGGTATGGTTTGGGCGTCCTTGCTTTCTCCAATTTAGGCGAACTTAGTGAAGACATGGTAATTCTCTTGAAGAGTTTGAGAAATTGTATAGCTAATTACGACCTCAATTACAAAATAGGTAATTATCTTTTTTATAGATTAGGTATTTCAATTCAAAAAGGTGTAGGGGCTCAACTTGTTGCTAGGTTGCCCTCTATTGACATTGTACCTTGTATTTGATTCTTTTGTTAATAAAAGCCTTTGCAACGCCTTTTATAAAAAAATAAAAATAAAATAAAATAAAAAATAATAATAATAATAATAATAATCGTTGATTAATGTAGTAGTATGTCGTTGGAGCTTAGCTTGTTACGCTTCCAACTAGTTTCATGTAATAATCGTTATCCCATAATATAATAATAATAATAATAACATGGAAGGTAGTGTTAGCTTTCTCTCCTTGTGACACAATCTCAGCCCCCCCCCCCCCCCCCCCATCCGCTTCGGCTCCCTTGGTTAGGTTACCCATGAGGCTCGCTGGTAGGTTATCATGGCAACCTGTTCAATTAATGTACTAGTATGTCGTTGGAGATTAGCTTGTTAGGCTTCCAACTAGTTAATGTGATATTCTTTATCCAATAAATAAATAAATAAATGAAAAGATTATAATTAAGGCTAGGGATCGTTATTCAAAAAGGTGTTGGTGCCCCGCTTGTTGCTAGGATACCCACCATCTCTTGTAATATTGATTTTGATTCTCAATAATAATAATAATAAAAACAATAATAATAATAATAATAACAACATGCGTTCCAGGAGGTCCCAGGTTCGAGCCCCCAATGGCGTAATATTGCAGAAATTAACATGGAAGGTAGAGTTAATTTTCCCCCCTTGTGACACAATCTCAGCCCCTCCATCCGCTTCGGCTCCTTTGGCTAGGTTACCCATGAGGCTCGCTGGTAGGTTAGCACAACAACCTGTTCAATTAATGTAGTAGTATGTTGTTGGAGCTTAGCTTGTTAGGCTTCCAACTAGTTAATGTAATACTCTTTATCCAATAATAATAATAATAATAATAATAATAATAATAATAATAATAACATCCTTTACCACTTTAAAAAAAATAAATAATAATAATAATAAATAATAATAGTAGAGTTGGGCTTCCAACTAATTAATGTAATACTCTTTATCCAATAATAATAATAATAATAATTATTATTATTATTGTGTCGGTGCCCAGCTTGTTGCTAGGTTGCCCACCATCCCTTGTAATGTTGATTTTGATATTGATTTATAATAATAATAATAATGTTGATAATTTTGGTGATAAAAATAAAATAAAATAAATAAATAATAATAATTATTATTTAAAAAAAATTAAAAAAAAAAAATAATAATAATAAACGGGCACTCAGCTCAATTGGTCATCCCCGCTTCCCAAAGTTTCATGCGCTTCAGGAGGTCCCAGGTTCGAGCCGCCAATGGTGTAGTATTGCAGGAATTAACATGGAAGGTAGAGTTAGATTGCCCCCCTTGTGACACAATCTCAGCCCCCATCCGCTTCGGCTCCTTTGGCTAGGTTACCCATGAGACTCGCTAGTAGGTTAGCACGACAACTTGTTCAATTAATGTAGTAGTACGTTGTTGGAGCTTAGCTTGTTAGGCTTCCAACTAGTTAATGTAATACTTTTTATCTAATAACTAGATTTGTACCGTGCTACGCAACGGGCATGCTTGATTTAACCTAGCAAATTTGTACAATTTACCAAAGGCTTTTTAAATGATCAAAATCGACAATTGCCCGTGATAATAAAAAATCATAGTTGCCCTGTATTTTTGTTATTCTTCTTCTTCTAATTAAAATGGCGATGAAAATTGATAGTTGTCCGTGCAATTTTGCTATATACTCCAAGGAAGTTTTTTCTTTTAAATAATATAGTGATTCAAAACTGATAGTTGCTCATGTCATTTTGTTATTCTATTACTTCTAAATGAAATGATGATGAAAATTGATAGTTATCCCTGCTTTTTTATTAAACTTTGTGACGAAACTCTTTTTTAACAAAATAATAATTCTCTTTTTCACAAAATAATAATTCAAAATTGGTAGTTGTCCGTGCCTTTTGGTTAATCATTCCTTTCTAAATACCTTATAAATAAAATAATGATAAATATTGATAGTTGCCCGTATCTAGATAATGATGATGGGAATTTATAGTTACCTGTGTTTTTGTGTTATACCCCACAGCGAAAGTCTTTTAATTTCTTTAAAATAAAATAATACGTTATTAAAATTGATAGTCGTCCAAGTACCAGATCCTTCGTACGGTACCTATGACATTGCATTGTAGTCCATCGGGATATAAAGATCGTCGTCGTTGGATAGATGAAAGTAAGCTAACAAAATAACCATCAAATTTGGTATTTTTCCTTTGTCATTTTGTGGTGGAAAATAGTGAAAGATAGAGAGGCACAGAGAGAAAGATTTTTTATCATTAGCTATTGTGTGTTACATAGATAGTCCTTTATATACAAATAAAAATAGAACCCTAGCTACTATATTGGGATGCACATCCGTGGGCTAAAGCCTACAACACTCCCCCTTGTGCGGTCCAATAGAACTCCATATGCAGTACTTCACATACAGTGCTTCGGATGTAGGTCTTCAAATGTAGTTCTCTCCTTGATGACTATTGTGTCTAAGACAATTGCTCCATTAAAACTTTGACAAGGAAAAACCCAGTGGGACAAAATCTTGGTACAACTCTTCACATGTTGCCTCGTATTTTACATGTAGTTCATCACACGTAATACGATCTTCAAAGACCGACTAGTCTAAGTTAATTGTCTCGTTAAAACTTCGACAGGCTAACCCAGAGGGAAAATACCTGAACTAAAGAAAAAGAGTACAATATTAAGTAAACTTAGAACATAATTGGATGCGTATACGTTGCCTCATTAAAACCTTGACAAGGAAAACCTAGTGGGATAAAACCTTGACGGAGGGAAAAGAGTACAACGTCACAGATGCAACTAAAGGTGATCCTTGGCAGATGATCACTTGGCTCCGTTGAAGTTGACTAGTTGCTTCACAACTCCTAAGGAAGAAAATCCTTGTAGGAAAGACAACAGTCTTAGCTGGGAAATTATATTTCCGGTGTTTGTTGTTGTCTCATTAAAAACCTTGCTGAGTAACAAAACCCTGTGGGAAAAAAGTAACCTCGGTGAAGGAAAATAGTTCAACACACCATTAGATGCTCCCCCTGATGTCAGACAATTTTCATTAGTCTAATGCAGTCAAAAGGAGTTTATCACATTGTACCTTGGTGACTTGAAAGCTTATAAGACCATATTGTTGATTCTGGAAGTTACGTTGCTTAACAGACTATCGCGTTCCATTTCTTTGATTCAGATATTTTCAGTAATATCAACGATCTTTATGTCTTCAATGTTCAACATACTTGATGTTTTAGTGTTGTCTCGCTAAGAACCTTGTCGAGTAACAAAACCCTTTGAGAAAAACTATTCTCGATCGAAAGGAAAAAGAGTACAACACATCTTCAATTTCGAAGTAAAATATGTCGACATCATATCCTTGGATCCTCCCCCTGATGTCGGCATCTCCCCCTGATTACTTTCAGAGTTGTTCCAGACAGTTCCTTTAGTCATGTATTTTTCGAAACTGAATATCGGTAATGACTTAGAAAATAGTTTACCATATCTCCCCTGATTACTTTTGTTGGAGAAAAGATCATTGTTCCTTCATAATCAACAACTTTTGGATTGCACTTTCATTAGCATTCCTTTTTATGTCTTTGTAGGGATAAAACAAATTTATGTCAATGGTTACTTTTCAGTACATGATTACATTCACTATACCATTCCAATGACGTTGCGTTGGCGCGGAGCTATATCTAGCTAACAAGTTCCATGAGGATGTAAAATTTAATCGAGTACATTATTATACTAAGTACAACAATGCATCTATTGTACTTAGATATGTGAATTTCATCTCCCAACACATCTTCGTCATATTCCTTTGGACGAAATGGTTACTTACTTACATTTGAACCTCGACTAATCATGGGAGTGCTATCAGGATGCATGTCTTTGTTAACTTGCCTGACAACTTTAGAAATATGCAAACTGGTGGAATAATATACCACAAGCTCAGTATTCGATCGAGCTTTCTCTAGATTTTTCATCTCAAATTCGGATTTTAAATAGCTTTTAAGGTCTCTTATTACATCAAGGGTACACATCATGTATGTACCATCAACATAAATAGCTAGAATTCCAAATCAGGAACTTTCTTATGAATACGCAAGGAAAAATAACTTACTTGTCTATCCCCTCCAAATCAAATAGCCACTTAGACGGGTATACCACATCCGCCTGATTGCTTGAATCTATAAGTGAGCGTTCTATCTAACTGTAAACGCACTCTGTGGTTTAGAGTCATTTGATTTGGGCAACAAAAGGCTATCAAATACTTTTTTAAATATATGATATCTCTTGATTATTTTAGAGATACGTAATAACCACATACATATGCTGAATTTCAAGTCCTTTTGAAATTACCAAGCTAACTAAGTAGCGGAACACTATAACGTTCATAACAAGAGAACAATTCCAGGGCTTTGTGAGAAACCTCGCGCCACAAGGAGGGCCCTTTTACTTTAAGACTTCTTTCTTCTCATTATGCTTTGTGACAAATTAATCATGTATGCCCAATAGGTTTTACACTTGGTTGGTTAGCACTACCACACCAAATACCTGTATATTTGTCAAAGAACCAAGTTCTACCTGGATTGTATAGGCTAAATATGTTCTTCGTTGAAATTAAGCAACAAAGAGCTTGGTTCGATCTCATCTTGCTTTATTTCCTTAAGCAAGTGTATAAGAAATTAATCATCAATATGCTCGCATGATCTTTCCATTGACTCGTGGGCGTTCTCATAATCCACTTGGGATGTCATTGTTCTCTGGAATCATTAAACTTCGGAGCGTCCTCCAGTTTGATTCATGGACATATTTAGAGACAATCTTATGAGATGATTTCTGATGATATAAATAAGTTGTGCCTTACTCACCTACTTCTTTTCTAGGTGAGGATTGATCGAACCAAGTGGTCTCTCCAACTTCCTTTATGGAGCCACGACCTCAACCACACTTCCACTGAATGTAGTTGCAACACCTTAGTCTATGGTGTATATCCCGTATTGAGCATTTGTGACTTTGCAGGTAGGTTTGCAGCTGGTATGTGTGATCTCATTACTTTAGCAACATCAATGTACATTCTGAAAATCGAATATTCTTTATCACTTAACATTTACATTTGTGGAGTACAAGAATCAATATGAGACAAAGTGGGAACACACCACGATAATTCCTGTCGTTCCCTTAGAAAATACTTTTTCTTATCTCCCCCTAACGACGGGAAGACTGTCTCATTAAAGTGATAACCCGCAAATCTAGCGGTAAGAGATCTCCTGCCAAAATTTTTAAAATGCGGATAATTGTTGGGAACTCATTTCCAACGTAACTACTTAACAGTTTTGAAGACCCATCATAGTACTATGTGGAGTCGTAATGACACATATATAGTGCAACCAAAAATGCGTAAGAACACGAATGTCAGGCTTAAATCCAGTTACCAACTGGTACGCAGAAAAGGTTGACTAATATTGGGTTCTAAAAACGAATTAAGTAAGATGCGTGTAATATTGCATATCCCCAAATCAATAAAAGATAGGTTAGTACGCATAACCTATTCCTTAGGCACCATCTGTAACCTTTGATGGTAGCCTCTGCAAGACCATTGGGTATAAGATGCTTTATATTGATCATATTAAACATGCAATATTCACCAAGTCCTTTTGATGTAAATTCTCTAGCATTAATAAGGGTGATGAGCCTTTGCACTTTGTATTGTGTAATATGTGCTAAAAGTTTTCCAAACGCAAATTTCTTGGGAACTATAACTAGTCCAAAATGTCAAAACATTCACCAGATCCATAAGTCACTTTAATGGTCCGCATTCTGCATGAATATTTTTCTAAATTTTACCTTGTTTTGTTTGTAATATGGATTGTTTACCATTTGCATCTTAGGATGGTCTCGATCCTGTTTTACTGAAGACTTTATAAAATGAGTGATATGCTCTCTTACTTAAAAGCATAGTGGGAGGGAGGAGGGGATTGTGCATCTGGTACTTTAGGAAACACATATTGAGAGATATGCCGTTACATCGCATTATGTCAATCTTTTTCCCGTTGTCTCGTCCACTCAAACACATCGATGTACGTATGAGTCCTTTCGAAGCGAAACATCATGTCACAACCAAAGTGCCTTTATGGTTATGTCAAAGTCTGTACGAGTCAATTTCCAATATTTCATTGTCGGAGTCAATATGGATTCCATAATCCAAATTAATAATATAGTGATTTACATTTCACTAAATTGACTCATTAGTCTCTCTAAAGTATGTTTCCTTACAAATACATTAGTGACTATAAAAGATGCAATCAATCACATTATCATCACAGTCAGGTTTCACATGATATTCATTTGCATGGGTTTCTTTGGAATTTAACAAGGTGTGATTATCTCTCGTTACATATAGATATTTTGTGACGTCTTTGTTCTATCTTGAAAACAAATTTTTGAGCAGTGTTGCGCTCGATGATCCAATCCTCGTAGTCACATTATAAGGAACTAGTTCAACAACTAGTTTAAATTCCTTAAGCTAGTGGAAGAAAAACAACTATGAGTTAGACATTTGGGTCTTGAGAGTTTTAATAAGTGGTGTGGCCTTATTACGTAATAAAAATGAGATTCAACTCGAGTACTTTAGACTGAATACATATTACGTTTCACCCAATATATCTTAAGTGCTTCAGAAAATTTATTTTCTCGTGTTTACATTCTATAGGTGCATATATTGGATCTAGTTCAACTGAATAAGATAGTCAATTGGCCCGAAAAAGTTCTTGTTGCCATTAAAGTTGATGTGAAAATTGGTTGCTACTATGATACACACATTACATTGTATATATCAACACCTATGACCAGGTGCATTTCCAACTCTTTGATTTATGATGGGAGCTAAAATTACATCTTAGCTTCATCCCATTTTCAGCTGATACCTGTACTTTGGTGTCATTACTACTGGGAAAAATATACAGATATATATGTCCCTTTTCACATGCTTTATATGAGTCATTACGTCTAACCCTTATTACTTCGGGGTTCTATCCATTTTCAATTTTTCTGCATTTAGCTTAATTTGAGAAATTTCTTTATCTCAATAGGCCAAGAGAATATCACTACACATGTCAACCACTTACTTTAGGTTGAATAGATTACTTAAGATATACTTCAACATATACTGTTTCGTTAGTATCATGGATGAAGTAGAGAAACGAAAATTTCTGACTCCTATCACCTGTTGTGAGTTCTTCCACAAAAAAATTGGAGTACATGTGATTTTATTTTCAATGTATCTTTTGAAATTATCGACTCTTTAATAGTCGAGCAAGTGGATTACATCCCACTAAACATTCAAATTTGGAGGAAAATATCAAGTATCCAATAATGGTGTTCAAGTACTTCTAAACCCAAAATGAATACATTGTAATCCAGTTGGTACAACCAATTAAACAAAAAAAATAAACATCATTCTACTATAGCCAATATCATATTCAAGAGAACAAAATAACAATAAAACCAAAATTCTTAATGGTCGAGATCAACTGTCATAGTATAAGTTGACCGTTTATATAATGTGGATTTATCTTAAGATAAAAAAAAAAACAGAACTATACATGTTCTAAAAACAACTAAATAGATAAGCCCAGCAAATATTCAATGTAAATACCCACATTAGTTAGTACTTACCTCAATTTTTTTTTTGTTTCCCGCTGTATATAAACAAAACCGGAACAAACTTGGCCGCGCACAACCTAAAACCATGCCGGAACAAGATACCAGAACCAGGCTGGAACATGACAGAGTTGTACCGAATTTGGTCGGGACGGACCGGGTTGGACCGGATATTTTCTTCGACATTTTCGCACATTCAGGCGGACAGATGGGATCATGAACAGATAGGATCTCCGATAGATTTTCCTCGCCGACAAATACAATCCATCAGTCAATCATCATCACAGATATTTAATAAAGGATGATCATAGATTCATAAGCATATCAATAGAGAAAAAATACGTTGAACACCATAAATAAATGAATATTAATTTATACTAGATTCCAAATGAGCCATGTAAAAGGATATCTATTTATACTAAATTTAAAAGTAACCACAACAACAATTATTGTAACACCATAAATGAATATTCATAAGCAAGATAATGTAACGGTCTTACATCCCCTAAAAATGCATGCCATTCATTTTTATTTATTTATTTATTATTTCATTTTTTTAATTAAATACAACATCAAATTAGGATATAATATATACACCAAAAATAATAATATATACACGAAAAATGATTCATATCATGGTCTAACAGAGTACTTGGTAACATATGATGTCCAAAAAGAAACCGAAATAATCAAATATTTAAAACTAGCATATAGGACAGAACAACACAGTTGCAGTTCAAATACAATCAATCATGTATTAAAAAATTTCTTTTCTTTTAAAAAAATAAGGTCAACAGATCAGAGTTCTTATCAAAAGTACTTGAAACATGTGATGATGTATATGAGAACCAATTGAACATAAGAACCAAAATATGCATATGGACGTCAGTATATATGATGTACATGCCTACATGGAGGCAAGTTGATAATAATCCATTTTTTTCTTTTTTTTCAGCGGCCGAGCCGGTGCTTCACGGATGGGGACAGAACAGACTTGGTCGGAACAAAACCAAAACGGAACGAGTTGAATCGTTGGATGGGAACCGGGTAAGGATCTCCTTTCACCTTCCCTTGAACAGAAGATTTTCCAAATAAGATCTCACGAACTCTTCTTTTCCCATGGATATCAACAGCCAGCGATAACCCATACAAATATATTAGCATTAGAAAAGGTAATCACAATCTTGATTCCATGGGTACGATCAAATCAAAAAAAAAATCTTAATAATATTGGATATGCCAAACTAAAATCAAAAAAAGGGAAAAAGAAAGAAAGATCATGGAGGAAAAAGTAAATGCAACTTAGCTGTGATTTGATTCCGACGATTTCCACATTAGCTTGACGATAATTACATAGCTGTGTTGATGTAAATCATCCATGTAGAAAAAAAAATCTTCTAAATCCAATCTAACTCTGCGGCGTAGCATCGTGCATGATAACTTTTATAGTGAAAAATAGGGAAAGATAGAGAGGCACAGAAAGAAAGATATTTTAGCTATTGTTTGTTACATAGATAATCCTTTATATACAAATAAAAATAGAACCCTAGCTACTATATTGGGCTGCACGTCAGTGGGCTAAAGCCCTACAACATGTCATTATTTTCCACCACTAAAACTCATTATTCAGTTACTAATATACATTTGGTGCTTTTAAAACTTAGTTGTTTTTTTCTTCTAAAGCAATCGTGAATATACATTTGATGTCCAGAAAAGCCACATGTTCGTTCACCAATAATGATGCCAAAAGGTGAAGTTGTAGAATTCAACCTTCTGTTCACCAAATGTTGTTAAGACTTCCGCCAAAGGCGCAACCCCAAATTTTACTGCAGGTATCGGTGTTAGAAGTCTTCTGCACAATCAGTTCAAATGGTTGTTATGATCAAACAGTATTTTGTATTTCTCAAAAATGAATGCGCTCTTGTCAACAGAAATCCCATCACCGAACTCTACCCACTCTTACAAATTAAAGTTAAGACTCCAACGTACATGCATGCATCAAATAAAAGACAGTACTTTGCACAATGAAAACTTACCAAAAACCATGAAAAGCTCCCTGTGAGTTGATGTTTCGACTATGAGAGCAGTTGCAGGCTTTGCAACTGGAAACCAAATAGCACAGTTAATGTATTTGATTTTTATTTTATTTTTTGGATTCCTAACGTAGTCACTGTTTCGGATTATGGTAGGTTAACGATTTTTGAATTGAATTTCTAACGATTTCATATGAATGAGTAACCTCAGCTACCAAGAAGACTTCTATGTCTACTAAAGAGAAGAGATACGCCTGAGGGTCAGTCCTTCGGTGAATGTACCAAGGTGAGTCCGTTAAGCATCAGAAATCGTGGGACTTATACATCTGATTGGTGAATGTACCCAAGGTGAGTCTTCCTGCTAATGGCTGAGCACCAATGTAGTAAACGAACTTCAAACAACCCTCTGCCTATATGCCATAAGAGACAGAACAACAACAACCCTAGCTGTCGTCATAAACTTCTCTTGTGTTCTTTCAAGGTTATTATGTATGTACCTGACGATCAGAACCGTTAATAATCATAAAAGAAAAACTTAACTCAACTCTCCAGTAATACAATTAAAAGAAAGAACTTAATTCACCAAGATGAATGAATAAATTTCTTCAGGAACCCGAGATCAGAAACGTTTAGTGAGAAGAATAGATTAATCACAGAAACTGAACTTTATTAATAACTAGGAATTGGTACTGATTCAGGAAACCATAACATAAGGCAATATTTTTTTTGTTGGAATTTTTTATGCGATATGGAATTGGTACTGATTTAGGAAACCAAAACACAATGCATTAATTTTTTCGTGATGATACTTTTCAAAACCAATTACATGCCAAAATTTTCGTTTCACAAAACGCAAAAAGGCCTTGTTTCGGCCATTAGGAAGCGAGGATTTCCTTACCATTCAACGTGGAAGTTTTATTTGTCTAGGCCTTTAAGTCTTTAGATAAATCAAAATTTTATAAATAAACTAGGTATCACCTCAACCTTTTTCGATTTTTATTGTTGATTGGTCGGTTGGGCAGTATTTTTCTACAAAATTTTAGTCATCAACAAAACTAATTAGATTAGAACTATCAAACATCGAGCCTATAAGTTAGTTGGGGTCTGCAATCCTAATGTTTTGTGGTCGTGTCAAATTTTCCCGGGCCTACAACCTGGCATGCCCTAATGTTTTGTTCATTGTGTCAAATTAGGTAGTAACCTATTAAGCATGTCCTAGTATTTTGTTGGTCGTGTCAAATTAGCCGGAGCTTACAGCCCCGGATGTGGCCTCTTAAACATACCCTAATGTTTTGTTGGTTGTGTCAAATTAGTCGGGGATTACAGCCCAGACCGTGACTTCTTAAGCATGCCCTAATGTTTTGTTAGTCGTGTTAAATTAGCCGGGGGGGGGGGGTTACAGCCCCGGCCATGGCCTCTTACATGCCCTAATATTTTGTTGGTTTTGTCAAATTAGTCGGGGCTTGTAAGCCCCTGCCGTGGCCTCTTACATGTCATAATATTTTGTTGGTCGTGTCAAATTAGCCGGGGCTTGCAGCCCGGTCATAGCCTCTTAAACATGTCCTAGTATTTTGTTGGTCGTATTAAATTAGCCATGGCTTACAACCCTGGCATTCGCCTCTTAATCATGTCCTAAACATAGACCCGATATTAATATTAGTGGTAATTAACTTTTTTTCTTCTCGAAATGAAAGGATAAATTGAAGGAAAAAAGGTACTTACATAGGGTCCATGGAATTAACAAGAACCAGTCGTACATTAGAAAAATCTAAGGTATAAACATTTGCTTATGTTGGCCGTGAGGTTTAATGGTTAATTAGTTTGATCTTTGGCGGGGCCGTGGTGCTCAACTGAAATCCCCACCCTCCAACATTATATACCATTAAATAAACAACCAATATATTGAGTCTGATTTTGTCCTTATTCGTATATACTGTGGTGGGGTTAAGATGCTAATATAATAATCCCCCGTAGAGATATTTGAACTTCAGTAAACCAATGGACCTCTTATGATGGGTATACTAACGAAACTGAGGAAGTTATAAGAACCGCAAATAAAAAGCATGGGAAATAAAATTATCAGATTTTGCGTGAGAGCAATACTGGGAGAAAGGAATTTAGTTGGGAAGATGTCTTAACGTTAGGAAACTCATATATCAACAGAAGCATAGTTGAATCAGGATACCAATAATTAGGAATGGTTAGATTCAGTTAAGGAAAACATATGACGTCTGTCTTGGGTTCGGTGGGGTAACCCTTTGCGGAACCAAGTAAAAATGACAATTAACGTTAGCTTGGCTCTGGGCCGCGGCATAATCCAAGCCGTCCAACATTATATGTCAAAAAAACGGACAATCGGATGTATTTCTCAAAATTAACGGACGGATAGAAACCTTCCCAATTATATATTCCAGCCGCCGGATGGCCGAAATCAATGGCCGTCTATTACCCAAAACAGACAACACTTCTTTTTATAATATTGAAGATACTCTTCTTAATATTAATGAAAGTTTAATACTATTAAAAAAACAAGTAAATAAATAATAAAGTAAATTAAATATAATAGTAATAGATTATTTCTTTTAAATGAAAAATTGAGTTTTTTATAAAAGATAATAAATAAATAAATAATAAAGGCAATGAGACAAAGAGTTCAGCGTATACAGTACAGAGCCAAAAGAGTCTGAATATGTGTACAGTGCAAAACTCGATAAAGCCCTTTGAATTAATATAATTTTTCATGTAGACTATCCAATTAACCCACGTTAAGGTTCAAGGAACCGAAGATCCATCGACGTACTAACCCTTATTTGTTGAGTTCAACCAAAGTTCAACCGAAGATCCGTAGACGCTTCAATTTCATTCTCCAAAGCTTTTCTTTCGTTACTGACCGCATCAACTAATCGGAATTGATGTAGTAAATAATCCACATAGTTTCCGAAGATAAAACCATGAGAGTAAGAAAGGAATCGGAATTGGTAATAAGGAGGGTCAGCCAGCTAAACCATTACCAGACCTTAATCGCCTCCCGTCTTGTTATGAATGCAATAAGGAATTCTCATCATGGAAAGCTGTACATGGTCATATGCGGGCGCATCGAGAGCGGAGAATGGCGTGGTACTGTTCCACCACCCAATGATGCACGGCCAGCAATTCCAGTAGCAGATGACAACAGGGAACCACCACTAGCGAATCACCACTAAAGAAGATGAGTCGAATGCTGACAAGTAAAATATCGGAAAATTGAATGTTTTGCATTGACCAAATGTTTTTCATGTAGACAATCCAATTTCCATATTTGCTTCATAGCAGTACCCTCCTTCAATTTTACCATGTCTCTGCAGATCCACAAGTCATGATATATTTCAATAAATACATAAATTGAATTTAAAACTCATTCTTTTTATTTGCAAGAATAAAAAAAATAGTTTGACTGAAAAAACTAAAGGGTTAGAGACTTGGGAAAAAACTCAACCAAATTACAATTCCGGAAATGAAATTAAATGGATGATAAAACTTACTTATGAGAGGAAATACCAACATGCTCTGAGGAAGATCATTGGTGAATGAGTCCCATGGAGGTTCCCACAGAAAACCAAGATTCCATTTGTAAACCATTTGATGACTTGCTTTGTTTACAACAAGTGTGTTACAGTGAAGTTCAATGGGAGGAGGAGATAATGGATATCAGACAATCAGACAGAGAGATATGACAATTGCAGGAGACTAAATTAACTTAGAGAAGGAGACCGGAGAATTCCCTTGTTTAATTTATAGATAAGGAAATTCTTATTAAGGGTGAGCATGGGTGAGCATTAAGATTAATCGAATTTTTGGCACCACTCCTTCATGTGGGGAGCATGACCATCTGCCCAATAATTATAAGGGGTGTCCTAAAGTGTTCGATTGACTAATTTGCCCTTTTAATCTTGTTTTTAACAATCATCTAAACTCAATCTTATATACATTTAATCCAATCAAAATTTTATTAACAATAAAACAATCAAAACCTAAACTGGGTAGCCGAATTTTCAGTCTGATTTTTTATTTTTCTTTTCTTACCTCCTTTTATAACCGTTCCTCGTGGTCAATTCATTAAAATTTTCATTGTCAATTAATTAATTTTTTATAAACAAAATCATTTATACGTATTTTCCCATAAAATCATTACTTTTAATTCGTTTTTTATTGAAAATTTTGAGTACTAATCACCAAGGGTGAAAATGGAAGTTATAAATAGTAGTTCGGTTTAAGAGAATTTTAGAAAAACCCTGGTTTTGGTAACCGGACTTTCATAAATGAAGAACACGATGAACACTTCAGTCAGGTTGAATTATGTTTTATTTCACTGACTTAAGAATTATTTTTATTAGAAAGGATAATTTTGCCATTAGGAGAATTATTTGGATAAAGGTGTTTCAAATTACTTCCTAATGGCCTGCTGAAATGGAAATCATGGTACCACTCTGGAGTGATGCCCAAAGATCGCTCCAAGATTAATGCTAAAATTAATGCATTACATAGCGTAAATCTAATTTATGACATAACATGCATTACATTGATTTATATAATCAACATTAAATTTTAGGAATTAATGCATTCCTTGGAGATTTCATAGCATTCATCGTGACTAAATGCTATGACGTTGGTTTCGCAATATCGACTATGAGCCATAGTTTTCTGAGAACATAGGTGAATACTAAGCTAGTATAATTCATTAATTAAGACCAAATCTTTTAAGATGATTAAAAATGTACTTCCTCAATAGGCTGGTTTTGTTTTTAGAGAAAATTAAGGAAATTAAGAGAACTAATCATTGAAAGTGATCCTAATGACACTTGTCAATAAAAAAGTGAAGGGAAATGGTTCCCATGACACTTGTCAGTAAAAGAAGTAAAGTGAAGTGGTCCACATGACACTTGTCATCAAAAGAAATTAAGAGAAAAACGGTCCCACAAAAATGAAGTAACATTTGACTTCCCAATTAGGAAATCAGCCTATTTTCTTGAAACTTTTATTTATAGAAACCAGCCTATTATTTAAGAACGGAGGGAGTATTACGTTACTCACTCGTTTTTCAATGGATAATTCAGGATGAGCATTGTTAGCCGCGTTCAAGAGCCAACATAAGTTTTCACCAGACCCGAGGCGTATAAAATCTATTTTAAAGGGTGCTAATTGTTGTTGAATTTTCATTAACAGCTAGAGTCATAAAGCTTTGGAACACATTGACTCAATAATTGTGATTGATTTGATTGCTACCTCCATCTTTTGTAACTAATATCCAAGCTCAAACAAGATCGACGTCTTCTCCCTGTGTGAAGTGAACAGCCAGTTTGTTGATGTTAAAGTGCAATGATTCCAAATGAAATTATAGTAGTTAAAGAAAACACACACCGGCTAAATGATGTTTTGAAAGCTAAAAGTATGGAAAACTATTTTTTGATAGCTCGTAGTCAGTGGCGGAACTAGAAACTCGCTTGGCAGGCTCAAGCCCCATCAAAATTAGGGATGAGCATGGGTAGGTATGGATCCGTTTTCATCTCATCCGTATCCAATCCAAAACATTACGTATTTCAAATTTGACATCCGCATCCAATCCAGCATCCAACGGATTTGCATCCAATAGATGCACGAATGGACGGATTTGGATGCAGACAATCCAACGAATTTGTTTTATAATTAAAGTTTATAATATATAAATAAAGATAACAAGTTTATGAATGGTTTTAGAAATGAGACTACATTATTTAAGGATATAAAATTGGATTTAAATGTTATGCTTTGAAGTTACTCTAAATTGTAAGAGGAAAAAGAACCGACCCTTTAAATTAAGATGTTATGTTTGTACTCTAAATTTGATATCAGCAAATACGGTTTATTGTGGAAACCGGTGGGTTTATTGTTGAAACCCACATGGTTATCATGGAAGCCCAATACTGTTTATTGTGGAAACCGGTGGGTTTATTGAGGAAACCCACATGGCTTATCATGGAAGCCCAATACAGTTTATTGTGGAAACCGGTGGGTTTATTGAGGAAACCCACATGGCTTATTAAGGAAGCCCAATACGGTTTATTGTGGAAACCGATGGGTTTATTGAGGAAATCCACATGACTTAATATAGAAGCCCAGTCTATCTTATTATAAAAGCCCAAATGATTTTATTGTAGAAGTCATTTTGAGATAGACACGAATCTTGGAAGATAGACAAGGAACTTCCAAGATAGTTACAAATCTTGTAGAGATGGATATGGATCTTTCAAGATAAGCAAATGTTGTGGGGATATACACAAATTTTGAGAAGATAATATGGATCTTCCAAGATATACTCAAATCTTATGAAGATAGGCAAGGATCTTCACAGATAGACTCAAATCTTGTCAAGATATACAACGATCTTTCAAGATAAACATGGATTTTCATGGATAGATACAAATATTAAAGGATAAGTACAAATCCAGGTGGTTATTTTGGATAACTACAAACCTAGATTATCATGAAACCAGATTAGGGTTTTGCCTATAAATAGAGGCCAAAATCCAAGTCAAAAGGTACACAATTTCTATTCATTTTCTCCACAACTCACTTGCTTAATAACTCCCTCTGACTTTAGCATGGAGTTTCTTTGCAGTACCCCACCTTTTCAGTGTCAATTACAGTTTTCATCAACAATTTTTGGAGGAAGTGGATCTACGGCGAAGATTCAATCCATCTACATGTATCTCGAAGAGTGTTGGGATAAATATTTTTGCACCAACATCTTTTGGCGCCGACTAAGGGGAAAAGATTTTTCCACAATTAAAAAAGTCATCCTATGAAATATAGGTACCTAACTTCCATTAAATCCCGGGTATTTATGGACGTCCTCAAAAATGTGATAACTATATACGAATGATAAAAGGAAAACGTCTGACGGACGAAAAGGAATAAGGCTTCAGTCTTCATAAAAACAAGCTAAGTATCATCAATATTGTTTAAAGTTTAATCAAACTGCCTGCCACGATATTTGATTAATAAGAATACAAGTGATGATGTATTGTTTTTGCATGAAACATACATTATCCACGATGTTATGGGTCTGTAATTAATGTCCCTTTCCCCGGACTTCGCTAATCAATTAGTAGTGGTTGTTTTGAACTATCAACATATTATACTCGGCTTGATGTTTAACGTATACAAAGATCAAAACCTTACCCCTGCTGTGAGCACAAGATGTCTCACGTCTACACCGGTCATGGAAGACTTTGCGATGGGTGTTTCTCGATGATACACCACAGTTTAACAGTTCAACCTAATTCAAACTTGATCGTTGGTGTTGGCGTTCAAGAATCCACTTTAGGCTATTACAATACATCCATGATACAGGTTTCCTCGGAAAAGGAAAAAGAAAAAGAAAAAAGAAAAAAGAGTTTTGACACGATGCAAAGTCCGAATTTCACAAGGAATCAAAGTCCTGCAAGAGTCTTCGACTAAAGTACGAGACGCACGTGGTGTGTGCGTCAATGGGAAAAAAAAATCAAATCACTGCGCATCAGACCAAGCTGGTCACTTCTGGAAGAGAAGATTCATAATGGGGTCACAAAGGAACTTGTTCTTTTTTGACGTATAGGTCAGAATGATTAAAGTCGTACCTGCTGGAAAAAAAATAAGGTCCCGACTAGGCAGTGATGGTAACACGTAGGCTTTGGGCTAAGAATAGATCCCATGGACTTGTCAAGCCTCACATGCTGGTACGTGGAGTTTCGAAAGATGCGTTCAAGGTTAAGGAATGGATTCGAGATATAGATCCAACCCTTAACCTTTAAATATAGTTAAAATGGAGAGATAAGGAGCGAAAAATACGCTCTACCTTGAGAGAAAAACTTTCATGATTTCAGTGGATTCGAAAGAACTATTTTTGGAGGAGAAGAAACGCAATGAATTTAGGTCTTGGATTCAATTTTGAGCTGAGATTGCTTGTTGGTTGGTTGAGGTTTTGGAGGAGGCAAGAGATCCATACTGTGAGAGGAGGAGATGGCCGAAGAGGGAAGGAGAATCATCATCTCTGTGTGAGATAAGAGAGAACGAAGCAGGAAGATACTTAAGAATTTCAAGGGTGAGAAGAGGTGATAGTAATCGCTCGTATGCTTTATGCATTCCATGTGGAGAGGGAGGATATTACTGGGCAGTTCTCTGCAAAGAGATTCATAGGCTTTTAAAGGAGAATCAATTGTTGAGGAAGAAATTGGGTCAACCTATACCAGCATCCAAGGATTTTGATTCGACTTTGCCTTTGAAGACGTTTAAACAAAAATCTTTTATGGGATTGATTCGTGTAGAAGGCTTCATCAGATGGAAGCGGCTAGCAAAGGAAATAAGATCTCAACTGGGGTGGGAATCTTTCATTGATTTCGAAATTATTAATGAACAGTCTGCAAAGGTGGTGCTACAAAAGGAATACTTGATCGAATTATGGAGGCCAAGGAAGATTATTGTGGACAATAGTTTAGTTCACATAACTTAATTCAGGGAGAATGAGGTTTCCCATTCGAAGGAGTTGAGTGCAGTCAAGACAGCTGCTTCTCGTGATTACATTATTCCAATACAGGCTATGATCAAGCTTAGAAAATGGCTAAAGATCTGTGGTATTCCAAGAAGATTCTGGAGCTCTAGGCTGTTCAAGTTAGTCGGCGATTCATTGGGCGGGTTAATTGAAGTTTCCACAAGTTCTTTGAAACATGGTTCTGCAAATTTCTTTAGAATAGCGGTCAGAGGGAACTTTGCTGATATTCAGGCGGTTCTGGTGGTACAAGATGGAGACCGCAATTGGGCAGTTTCGATCGAGTGGGACTTCAATTTTGACCCTAAGAATAAGGCAACGATGGAAGAGTATATTAAGATGATTAATGAATTTGATTCTCACCAGCTGAATTCAAATTCAAATATATCTTCTCCCGCTTATTCAGGGGCTCATGAATCGGACACAGGAGAGTTAAATCGTTCTTTTCGAGGTACGAACCCATTTCTTGGAGTGGGATCTAAGTCACTCTCTGTGACTAACTCGAAAGTGAACGATAAATCGCTTGCAGAAAGGGTTGGTCGAGACTTTTCTGCCTCTAGGGGTTTGGTTGACGTTGAGTTCAACAAATCTTTAGAAAGAGAGGTTAATAAGGATACTTTTGAGAATAATGGTAGGGGGTGTTGTTCCCAGAGTGGAAATATTACCTCTTCTGTCAATAAGTTTCAACTTTTAATTAGCTGGTGATGGATGTGAAGGGGCAGTTCCTATCCCATCTAGGTTGGAACTAATTGATAGTCTCTTGGCTGCAGAGGCTGATGGAACTAATTATGTTGTTGGAGCAGTAGGGGTGTCCACACATGTTGGTTCTTTATCAAATTCTGTGGTTCAAGTATCTCACAGTAAGGATGGATGTGCAGACGGAGTTCCCATCTTTATTGAGGAGATTTTTGATTCATCTGCAAGCCAAAGGTTTATTTCCTCAGCTGTGGCTGACGACCTGCAAATGGTTGTGCATGATGATCCTGTAGATGCAATGGAGGGTGAAAGGTTGAGTACATCTGGCTTATTCAAGGTGGTTGAAGATAAAATTGTCATCAATTTGAGTGAGCTACAAGACACAAACATCGACTCAAATGAGGTAATTTTCTCTATTTCTAAGATGGTGTTTGAATTATGTTGCAAACTTGGCGGGATTACTTCTAAAGACGAGAATAAGGCTAAAGAGGTTATTGATGAAATACTCTTCAAGAATAGAGAGAGATATAGTGCGATTGTTGAAGGTAACAAGGTTCAAGACAGTTGTGAGTCTGATGATTCTGAAACTTCTAATGTACCAAATGAGGAATTGGAGGAGGTAAATTCCAGGGAGTTGGTGGTTGTTAACGGGAACTAAAATCTTATACTGGAACATTAGAGGATTGAATGCGTATAATAAACAGTTGGCTGTCAAAGATTTAATTACAACTCACAAATGTTTCATTTGCACAATCCAAGAAACTAAGATTCAATCGTTCTCTTCATGGTTCATAAGGCAGTTGTGGTATGACTCTGACTTTGGGTTTGAGTTTCTTCCATCACAAGGAACGGCTGGTAATAGTGGTGGTCTTTTAACTATTTGGGATACTTCTAGATTGGAGCTGTTGGATAAAAGATTAGGATACAATTCTATTTCCTGCCTGTTTAAATGTAAGGATAACAATTTCAAATTTATCATGACAAATGCTTATTCCCCTTGTGATTATAATTTGAGGGAGGAATTTTGGAGAGATATTGCTGAGATTAGGAATTGGTCTCAGGAGGCGTGGTGCTTTGCAGGTGATGTTAATTCAGTTCGAAGTGATGCTGAGAGAAATAAAGTTGGTGCTGATGTTAGGAATATGAACTTCCTAAACGACTTCATTACTGACCAAGAACTGATTGATTTACCACTCAATGGCAGTTCTTTTACATGGAGCAACAAGCAGGATGATCCTATTCTTTGTAGATTGGACAGATTTCTTATATGTTCTGCATTTGATTCTAAATACAGCAATGCAACTCAAATCGCACTGGTTAGAACCATCTCAGATCACAATGCAACTTCATTAAGATTTCATCAAGCTTTAAGATTGATAATAACTGGCTACATCATCCTGACTTTGTTAAGCTGGTGGATATTTGGTGGAATGCTATGGAATTTCAAGGTACACCTAGTTATGTGTTGTTCAGAAAATTGCAGAATTTGAAATTCTTTATTAAAAACTGGAGTAGAGCTACTTTTGGTAATGTGAAAAAGGAGGAGGATGAATTGAAGATGAAGATACACGCCCTTAATCTGGCAGAAGAAGTTGCTGCTTTATCTGATTCTCAATTAGAAGAAAGAGCAAGTTTACTTAACAACCTCAACACTGTCAAGCTTACAAGAGCAAGGTGTGCTTTTCAAAGGGCCAAAGTTAAGGGTTTTAAGGAGGGTGAAAAAAATACTAGATATTTCAGCCAAATTGCAAATGCTAAGAGGAAGAGGAATCTTATTTCTAAGTTAGAAATTGCAGGTGTGGATGTCTTTAATCAAGAAGTCATTAAAAGAGAGATACAACAGTATTATTCAAATTTGTTTACTGTTGTTCATCCAGTCTCTCCTTCGTTTGAGAATATGGACTTCAGGAGAATAGAGGAGGTGCAAAAGAGCTGGTTGGAGAGGCCGTTTGATGAGGAAGAGGTTTTCAATGCTGTGAAGAAGTGTGGTACAAATAAATCTCCTGGGCCAGATGGATTTAATTTGGAATTCTATAAGGTAATGGGGAAGCTACAAACATTATTAGGCCTTCTAAAGGTATAAGACAGGGAGATCCTTTGTCTCCTTTTCTTTTTCTTCTAGTAGTGGAGGTGCTCTCTATTCTTCTCAATGATGCTGTTGATAATCAAAGAATAGAAGGCTTTAGGTTGGTGGAAGGAGGTAGTGTTATCTCACACTTACAGTTTGCAGTTGACACAATCATCTTTTTGAAGGCTACAAATGAAGAGGTCAGGAAATTACTCATTATTCTCTTGATTTTTGAAGTGCTTACTGGACTTAAACTCAACTTGGAAAAGAGCACTATCACTAGCATTGGAGCTGATAATATAGTTCAAGGGTTGGCTGCGGAGTTGGGATGTAAGATAGAATATCTTCCTATCACTTATCTGGGTATGCCAATTGGTGCTGGTAGAAGAAGTACTGTGATTTGGGAAATCAAAATTCAAAGAATGCAGAAAAAGCTTGCTCCATGGAAAAGAAAATACTTAAATAAAGCAGGTAGAGTGGTTTTAATCAGATCAACTTTGGAAAGTTTAGCTGTTTACTTCTTGTGTTTGCATTACTTGCCAGTGTCTGTGGAGAAAAGGCTAAACACTATTATGAGAAAATTCCTTTGGGGTGAGGATGATGATAAAAGAAAGATGAGCTGGGTTAATTGGAGGCGAATTTTTACTCCAAAGACAAAAGGGGGTCTGGGGATAAGGAACTTAAGGTTAGTGAATAGATCACTAAGATCTAAATGGCTAGGAAGATTCTGCAAGGAAAAACAAGCTTGGTGGAGGAAGCTGATGTGCGTGAAGACTAGTGCTAATGAGGATGATTAGTGCCTTCTCAAGTTGCGGATCCAGTGGGGAGGAGCTTATGGTTTGATATTCTAGGAGCTAATGATGATTTTTTTGATGTAGCTTCAATTCAGGTGAAGAATGGAGTTTCGGTAAAATTTTGGCACGATTGGTGGATTGAGAAGAGAGCTCTCAAAGACAAGTACCCAAGACTGTACAGGCTGAGTAGACAAAAGTTTTTTTCAGTGGCTGAAATGTATGAAGATGGTTGGACTTTTATTTTTTCAAGAGACCTTAATCCAGCAGAGCGGATTGATCTCTTAGAAATAAAGTTTGATATTAGGGGTGTTGTGTTAAATCATGCAGAAGAGGATAATATTCAGGGAGATTGTTCTTCGATAGCAATTTACAAGTCACTTACAGAGGTGGAACAGGATTGGGAGTGTGCATCTGTTTTAACTAGTAAGTTTGCTCCACCTAAAGTTTTGTTCCTTATTTGGGCTGCGCTTCATAACTCGATTCCAACGAGAAGTATGTTGCAAGGCAGAGGTATGGACATTAGCTCAGATCGTTGTCTATTCTGTTTGAACTCTTTAGAAACTTTAGAACACCTTTTTATTCATTGTGAATGGGTCAAACAATTATGGGATTTTTTCATCCCTGCACTGCATACAAGTTGGGTGATGCCTGAGAGCTTTAGGAATTTAATGCTTGGGTGGAGTTTGCACACCGGAATTAAGAAAGTAAAACACATTTGGAATTTGATTCCCTTTGCTATTTGCTGGGAGGTTTGGTTAGAGTGTAACAGGAGAGTGCATGGAGGACGTTCAAAAACTACAGATGAAGTTAGACATGCAATCAAGTTGAATCTTCATCTGTGGAGTACGGATACGGAAACCTTCAGGAATGTTTCGATGAATCAAGTTATTCACCAATGGGAAGATGTAATGACTATGTAAATAGCTTTTCTTGCTTTTTCGTTTGAACAGCCTAATGGCTCTGTAATTTCTGTACATACTTTTCTTTCTAATATATACCCTTCCTTCTTCAGAAAAAAAAAATAAAGGACAAGATAATGAAAGCTTACCTGTATGGAGCGCGCGGTGAAGAGGATAGGCGTACTGTGGATTTCTGGTGATTTTGCCTACATTTGCGCTCACTTATGTATGGAGAACAAAAAGGTTAGTGATGTACAAATACTTAACACTAAGAATTCGAGATTACAGAGGATTTTGAATCCCATAAGGGGTTCATTACCTAGGAGTGATGGCGGCCACGTCTCCTGCAAAGAAAAAAAGTTTCCATCAAGTCATAGACACTTGTTAAAGAAAGGGACTCGTCTCAAGGGTGCTTTCAAACGCATGGTCCTAATGAAACATACAAACTACAATACGTCAAGTGTTTTGGTGCATAAAATTTTCAGGTACATATCTTGGCACTTCCAAATATCCTGCTTATTCCTAGTCACTGTCCACATCATCAACGGGCATTCATTCCACACAAAATTATACTTCTTTGCTCAACAAACACACGGCGGCGTCCGTTTACACGCCATGGTGGTTAACCTTGATCCAAGACTTTGTAGAAGATATTTGTTCTTAGCTAGAAGGGATTACTGGTACACAGACGTCGAACCACCATGACAAACGCCAAATAAAGGTCCTGCATACAATCCGACACGTCGAGAAGTAAGGTACGAAATTGTCGCATCCATGCGACCTGTACGTAAGTTCCACCATATAACGGATGTGGTGGCGTCTCGTGATCCAAAATGTTATATATCAATAATCAAGCCAAGCAGTTTACAAGAGAAGATGCATAGTTGGCCAAGAATCTTAATAATTGTACCAGCTGGAAGCAGCATGACCTCACGAAAGCAATGTTCGGCATGAGGTCATGCCAAGGCCCACGTAGGAAGTGGTAAGTACATTTTATGTACTTTGAATTATTAAGCTAAACTTGGAGGACTCCACACGACCAGCTGGCCAAGACCACACAAGGCTATTTCGATAAAGGGTCCAGAACGAAGAGACATGCCACTCCAAGACAATATTTTGAGGGCGATTCCAATAGAGATGGCAACGAAAAAGTTACCAGATCGAGTTCAAGGTTCGTTCAAAGCAACATGATCGAATTCAAAGTTCGTGTGATTTGTTGCTCGGGGTTCAGCAACAACATGATCAATTGAAGATAAGCAAAGAAAGCAAAGTTGTCATGTACGACAAAAGGGTCCGGAACCGAGGGACACGCCATACCAAGACAACATTTTGAAGGTGATTCCAAAAAGAAAAATCATGATGATGTTGGTAGGTCCGTAAGAGTTTGAGTTTAATGAAAACTCGTACTAATTAATGTCGGTCAGTTTGGTTCTCCCAAACTTGGTCGGTGATTGGTATTTGGATTGATCCCAAATTTAGTCGGTAAAGAGATAGTGAATTTAGTTGTTTACTTGATCCTAAATTCTAGGACCTTATTGGCCAAGTTAAGGAAACCCTGGTCTTGTAGGATAAGTAATGTGACTCCTATATAAAGAGGTCCAGGCTAAGTGGTTTAATCATGGAATCCTCAAGGTAATTCTCGTAGATATGTGAGGGATTCATCCCACCTCTTGAGGTGGTCATGTGAGAGACCTAATGGTGGAAGGAGTACATCATTATTTGGTTCTTATGGGATACTTATCGATTTTGGAAGATATGTTGTTATGGAGTATTCATATGGAGATGTTGGTAAGACATCTTGGTGGTGCTGGATTAGTTTATTGGTGTTGAGCTGAAGGAGTCCATGGTAATCTATGTCAGGATGTGCAGAGAAGATCGTCTTGTTGTGATTGATAATGTGGTAAACATTATCTCGTATGGGTGAAAACGCTTCTTTGGATCTTATAGGATGCTTGTGAGAGTTCTTGTGTTCGGTCACATTATGGTGACTCGATTAATTGATTATTCAGTTATTGTGTGATTCTCAAGTGGTGGTTCTATAATAAAGAAAGAGGTCGTAGCCGTTTGGTGGATGTAGATAATATATACACATTGTGTATATTGTTGAACCACGTTAAATCTGAGTACTTTACTTCTTATTGCTTTGTTTATTGCTTGCATCTATGTGGTTCTCTATCTCTTCTTCTTATCCTAGATCATAGTAAGGTTCATGGAGCAATCCGAGAGATCAAGTATTTCTTGTTAGACAATATGTTTCCGCAAGACTAGCATGTGGATGGCTCTGAACCCCAACAATTGGTACCAGAGCCCTCGGTTGGATAAAAGATTTGAAGAGAAAATTTTCGGGTTTTCCGGTGGCAGAAAATTTTGAAGACAGGGATTTGGTTTCATCAAGTATGTGAGGATTTGATGTTACAGCTTTCGAAGATGCAGAGTTTGATGTTATCAAGTATGTGTAGGATTTGATTTCATCAGTTTTTTGGAACAAAGCAAAGTAAAGTGTACTTCTAAAGGAATGGGATTATATCAGGTGATCTTCATTCGATATGGTCAAGATATATGGTCTTGATGTTTATGATGCTTTACTTTGGAGATTTGGCATTGATACTTATTGCAGCATAAACCCTATGCATGGCTTCAAGTAAGTTTATTTATTCTCTATACTTCGTACTATATTCTTGAACTGTTTGAAAGACTTGCGTAGATTGTTTTTCAATTAATTGGTGTTTCCTTGGCAAGACACAACAAGACAAGAGTATCGTAGTTGATATACAAATATTGTTTTGTATGTTTGTGAAAGTAAAGATGGAATATTAAGCATTTTCAAAGTTTCATTATTGTTCCAAACCAAGGGACACAATAATTTAGTTATCAATCGTCATCAATTAAATCATGTTGCTGATTTTCTTTAACATGAAGTTGAAGAATACGAAGAGAAATTCATACTCGTTCTTCCTTAATTGTTTGTTACAATAAGGATTTGGGAAATCTATTAGTAGGTTTCATTTTGGAAGTATTGATCGTTGGCCAGGGTTTGGTACGTTCCTGTTGTGAAGAGTTTGATTTTCAGTCTTAGTATTTGAAGCGTGTGTCTACAAATAAGTTGAAGGACATGGATCGTTGGATGAGATGTGATATTGTTTGTGGTGGAGCTACGGATTCTTATTATTTTCTAAGAAGCAGTTTTTCAACACAGTTTATAGGGTTTGTTTGTCTGTGTTGAGTATGGCATTGTGTCGGGTTGAACAATGTTTTATGGAGTTTCTCTCGTACTGTTTCCGATGGAGAAGCTAGATAGTTTGTGATCTTTTGATTCTTGTCGATGACGTTTAGTCGAAGAGTTATTTTTGGTTGTACACCATTTGAAGTCGTCGGAGCTGGTTGAAGTGCAAGATCGTTTGAAGAAACAGGTTGGTCTATTTGTGTTGTCGATACGTTCCTATTTTGATAAAGACCCATTGTGAGGAATTAAAAAGGTATCACTTGAACACTTCAAGAGTTTAAGGAGTAAAGATACAATATAAAATATATATGTATGGTGGTGTGGCTACGAGCTAGCACATACTACTAGGAGAAAGCACGGTGCATAAATTTGAGAAGGGCTGCAATTTCGGCGTGTTTTTCCGTCAACCTTTATTATCTATTGGCTATTTTATTTCCTGATGATCAATGTGAGACTTTCTGTTGGAGAAAGTTGCATTATAGAAATGATAATATTTGGGGGTTTTCTCGTCTGCTACAGTTATTGAAGTTGATTTCAATAGTGACAGAGCCTGTAGAGATGAAGGTAGAAATTTCTATTGAGCAATTTGGTTCAACAACGCTATAGTTCCCGTCAAGTTATTTTCTCTAAATAGTTTGAGAAAATAAACACATCAGCGTCTTGAATTTCTTGGAGCTTGAGGAAGTTACCAAAGGTTTCAGATTATGGCTGGGGTGTGATTTGGTCTTGTGTGAAGGACGGATTATCAGATTTCGAACGTTGGTGTACGTTTTGAGCAAGATTGGGAAAGGGATATGCACAAGGCAGAATGTGTGACTTTATGCATTGTTAAGAGGGTAATAGTGAATTTTTTGACGTTAGTCATAGTGCTATCGGAGTCCAACGTATGTTGTGGTTTGACTGTCGCGAGGTCGAAATTACATGCTTCCTATGAAATTGATAAAAGACTATTTGGACAATCATGTTAAAGCTCGTAAAAAGGACATTGTCGTCAAAGCCCATTGAGGTTGCTGAAGTGATGAAGATGATTGGTGTGTCAGCTGTTGAAGACTCTGTGAAGATGGACATATTTAGTGTGGTATGTATGCATTAGTTGAAGATATGATGCGTTTTTTAAAGGAGTGAAACTAAATTGGGGAAATATGGTCGTAAAATCATGATCCAATCAGAGATAGGCTCGTACAACAAGATTCATAGAGATGATCTCGAGATTGGCACGCAGTGGCAATGATCCATGGATTGGTTGTATTTGGTGCGCAGTTAGAGCCATGCTCAATATGCTTTGGTATACACTAGATGGTTAGTTTTTTGGAATCTAACATAAAGGTTGGTTTATTATAAACTAACACAAAGTATCTCGTTAACTCTCTTTGGAGGACATGCTCGTGGAAAAGAGTAAGTATGTGATCAGTTGTTTAGCAATTGAACTCGGGTGGATTTTAGAGACAAAGATGAAGAATATGGTTATGCTAAGGTAACACTTAGGCAGACGCTTGGAGGCTAATGTGGTAGTTCGTTTGATGATCGATTAGTTATGGATGTCAACCCTAATGGATGTGTTGCGCAACTTGGAGTTAGTGGCTTATAAGAGCATAGCATTAACTCAGGTGGAGAAAGGAAGGCCAAGGGAGCTGTGTTCGTAGTATGAAGCAAGTTCAAAGGCGGTAAAGGCTCAAGGGCGCATAGTGACTGTAACTAAATCTGATAGCAGCTTATGGACATCAATCGTATATGGTCTGATTGAGTTGGCACGCAATACCCCTATAATGATGTCAATCAATATGGAGTTGTGAACATAAAGGAGTAAGGTTTATTTTCTCAAGATGTTTCATAACGTATGATCATATGATGATGGTTGGTTTGATGGTCAGGATTTTTCACTGTGGTGGAGATTTGTGCGATCACCGGTAGGTTGGATTGTTAAGTTTTAGTTGGTGACGTTCAAGTTTGGTTTGCTCTCTTCTGGTGGATGTTCTACGGAACAATTTGGGTGAACTACGTTTCGGTTTGATTCTTATTGAGGATATGTAGGCAACCAGTGATGGTGCAATCGATGTTCAGAAGATGGAGGGATAACAAGTTGATCGTCTCACGCATGAATGCATGATCTGAGGTGGATAATTGTTGGTAGGTCAGTAAGAGTTTGAGTTTAATAAAAACTCATACTAATTAATGTCGGTAAGTTTGGTTCTCCCAAACATGGTCGGTGATTGGTATTTGGGTTGATCCCAAATTTAGTCGGTCAAGAGGTAGTGAATTTAGTTGTTTACTTGATCCTAAATTCTAGGACCTTATTGGCTAAGTTAAGGAAACCCTAGTCTTGTAGGATAAGTAATGCGACTCCTATTTAAAGAGGTCTAGGCTAAGTGGTTTAGTCATGGAATCCTCAAGGTAATTCTCGTATAGATGTGAGGGATTCATCCCACCTCTTGAGGTGATCATGTGAGAGACCTAATGGTGGAAGGAGTACATCATTATTTGGTTCTTATGGGATACTTATAGATGTTGGAAGATATGTCTTTATGGAGTATTCATATGAAGATGTTGGTAAGACATCTTGTTGAGGATAAGATCATCTTTGTGGTACTGGATTAGATTATTGGTGTTGAGCTGAAGGCGTCCATGGTAATCTATGTCAGGATGTGCAGAGAAGATCGTCTTGTTGTGATTGATAATGTGGTAAACATTATCTCGTATGGGTGAAGACGCTTCTTTAGATCTTATAGGATGCTTGTGAGAGTTCTTGTGTTCGGTCACGTTATGGTGAGTCGATTAATTGATTATTCAATTTTTGTGTAATTCTCAAGTGGTGGTTCTATAATAAAGAAATAGGTCGTGCCCGTTTGGTGGATGTAGACAATATATACACATTGTGTATATTGTTGAACCACGTCAAATTTGAGTACTTTACTTCTTGTTGATTTGTTTATTGCTTGCATCTATGTGGTTCTCTATCTCTCCTTCTTATCCTAGATCATAGTAAGGTTCATGGAGCAATCCGAGAGATCAAGTGTTTCTTGTTAGCTAATATGTTTCCGCAAGATTAGCACGTAGATGGCTCTGAACCCTAACAGATGAACCCAGAAAGAAGATTACAACAGAAAAGATACCATAATCCCAGATCCATCTAGCAAGTGAGGATCAGATACAATAAATCTAGTTCCTGCTTCACATGGGGGCGTCTTTTCTATTTGAGAATATCTCTACAGATATTGGGGGCGGCTAAAGTGACGCCTAGCATGCAATCAAAACCAACATGGACACATCATTTTCAATATCATTGGAAGTATTGGGGAGACTAAGATGGAAGGAACCAACGCCTGGGGAGGTAAGTCCTCTAGAGATGGCCATTTGCCCCACCCAAACTCATCCCCGTGGGTACCCGCCCCGTTTGGGTAGGGTTTTACCCGCACAAATGGGGATGGGGTCGGGTATGGGTAATACCCGAAACCTAAACTACGGGGATGGGGTGGGGACGGGATTCAATGTCCCTACCCCATACCCGCCCCGTAGCTTTCATATCATAAGGGTTAAGAATTTTACGCAAGAATTTGTATCGAATTTTTATACTTCTACCACTTAGTCGAGCTTCTTTCATTTATTAGATTATTGATAATTCTTGTATATTCATCACTTTCGTTTCTTTGTTATGATCAGACACATTCTTTAAAAGTTAAACTAGTGAAAATGATACCTATAATGAAATGGTTAATATGGACGAAATAGAATGAGAAAGGACAAAGTAAAAAAAACTAATAAGTCATTTAAAGATTTTTTTGTACACTTTAAGATGAAAGTCTAAATTTAAAATTTTAGAATGCATTAATCTTATATTATTATTTTTGTTTGAATCATATTTAAATTTTTTTGATTAATTATAAAAAAAAATTATGTATAAACACCGTGTTACGGATAACCCATTGGAAACCTGCCCCATACGGGTATTCCCCATACCCGCCCCGCTCCAATTCATGTGGGTAACGGGGCGGGTATATGTATTTTTTTTTTACGAACGGGGCAGTAGCTGGGATTGGCGTACCCGCCCCGTACCCGCCTCATGGCCATCCCTAAAGTCCTCACTAGTTGTTACATTAAAAATCGAATTTATAATAACAAATGAGAATACGTTTTGCATGTATTTATTAAAGAAATACGTGTAATTTTTTTCTAATAAAGAGGAAGACAAAGGCGAGATACTTTGGTTATTAACGGAACAATTGCAATGTCTTTCTAATAAAGATAAAGACAGACGAAGTATTTGGTTATAAAGGAAATTGTTGCGATGTCTTTCAAATAAAGAGAAAGACAGACGAAGTATTTGATTATAAAGGAAATTGTTGTGATGTCTTTCTAATAAAAAGAAAGGCAAACACAAATGGAGAAAACGAAAAGCGTTTGGTAAGGGAGCTGGAGCGAAAGAAAGGAAATGTACGACAAAAAGCTATAGCCGGTCAACCTGTACATCAGAGATTGTCGTACATTCATTATTCGCAGGCACAAGAGCGTTAAGTCGGCAAATTCTACGTCAGTACAAGAGTTGTAAGCAATCAATGTGCCTAACAAGTTGCGGGAGCAACCTGCATTCGAGTGAGTTCTTCCAATATCTTACCTAAGAGATGGAGCAAAATGTGCCAAAGCAAGACCGGAGTAGCTGGAAATTCACATGCCTGGTTAGCTACTGGTGGTACCTGCATTCGAACAAGATCAAAACAAAGAAGTTCTAACAGAGAGCACATCTACTAAAGGAAGAAGTAAGCACGTGGGCTTATGACTAAGCGATAGAGTTAATAAGATTCCGCTATGAAACCGATGAAAGAGCTGAAAAGACTCAGTAGACGTATTAGCTTTACGTCTCATAATGTCTCATAATGATAGGTACGGACTTGTCCGGCTTCATATATTGATAGTCACTTATAAAAGAAATGACAAGGATTGTGATCAGGAGGGACGTGTTCTTTTTGTGATTAACACTTGGGCTCATGACACAAGTGGTGGCGTTAATAAGATCCCACCAAGGGACCGATGGAAGAGCTATTAAGGCTAAATATACACGTTCGTTTTGGGTCTAATAATAGAGCGCATGGACACGTCAAGCCTCACATGCCGGTACGTGCGTAAATTTATATAAGAAATTTTCTAGTACATTATTGGTACTTTGAACGTGTCTCCAGTGTGCTAAGTACCTGCAGTTAGAAATGTTGACATAAATCCGGGCGCACTCCGAAAAGTTAGCTACGCTGAATTCACGGCAAGATGATCGTAAAAGTAACAGGGATCATCGTAGGCACTCTACGAAGGATAGTCGGGATTATATTTTTCTTAATCCATCAACAAGTTGAGAATTAAGAGGGGGCGATGTTTGTACCCTATTAAAATAGTGTACATGCGTACCGCACAAGCTATTTGATATCATCCCAATATGATTTATTGTAGAAACCGATGAGTTTATTGAGGAAACGCACATGGCTTATTATGGAAGCCCAATACGGTTATTGTGGAAACCGGTGGGTTTATTGCAGAAACCCACATGACTTATTATGGAAGCCCAATATAGTTTATTATGGAAACCGGTGGGTTTATTGAGGAAACTGTTGATGGGTAGAATGTGGGAAGGAGGAACTAGCCCTAATCACAGAAAGTACTCCCAAGGAGTGGATAGGTTTAGGGAAGTAGTGGGGAATTAATGATTCCTTAAGAAGTGTACCTTCTTTCCCTTTTATAATATCCCTCTTATGGATTAGTGCCCATAAGATTATCATATTACTAAACTACCATTTCCCTTTCCTTAAGTTAATATCAAACCCTAAAGGGCTTTCCCCTTTAGGCCAAAGCCCAACTGTCCATGTGTACTCTTAGATGGACTAGAACTTCCCTATCTTAATGGGTTTGGCATATTCCCCAAGCCTCTTTATCCTAAAAGGGAACTGTTAGAGCATTGCTCGGTCGAACTTGCATGCGTTGCTATCTCAAGCATGTTTGTCAATATTAGTGATCAAAATTATTAGTCTTGATTTCTAGCCTACATAGCTAAAGGTCTCGGACTAGGATAGAAAGTGTAGTTGAGCTCAAGAATCCATGGAAATCATCATACAAGACGAAGGACTACTCAAGGAACTGGTGGATCTTCATCGACTAATAGGTATGTGGAGACTTGAACTTATCTGTCACTCAAAAGTCTATTTATTCTATCTCCTACTCTTGAGACAAAAGTCGTTTTGATATATAGACTTTCATTATGCACATTTGATATTTCGAGCCGAGATTATCTCTCCTATCTATTTCTCGAAATATGTGTTAGTAAGCTTTCGCTTTAGCCGAAATCATCTTTACCTAGTGACGAAAGTCATGTTATGTTTCAATCACTTTGAAAATTGTTCTGACGAAAAATGGTCTGTGAATAACGGCTATACCCGTCCTCTGAGAATGTTTCACTGATTGAAATGAGAGTTTAGATTACATAACCATTGGTGGATATAATAATTGTTGTGGAAACACATATATGCATAAATCCTTATTCCTTGAACCAAAGTTTGCGAACTTTGTTGATCAAGAGAAATGGAAGTGGCGTTATCCAAGTCCGCGAACTTGCGGAACTTCTCGGCCCGAGATTTTCTGCTGGAGTTCGTGTACTCCTTCCATGAGCTTAAGTCCGCGAACCCAGTCTGCGAACTTGAGAAGGTTATATCTAAAGTCGTTTGTTCTTGAACTAATGTTTAAATAAACAAAGGAATGCTTTTGCAAACCGTGGCTATAAAGTTCGTGAACCGATTCGAGTGAATCAAACCGATTTTGCTTCAATTGTGTCTTGTGTAGTTACATAAGATTTCCTTGCAATTGAACAACTCTCTAACTAGTTCATTTGAGTCATTTGAACTAGTTATGGTGAAGAAGAATAAGGTTGATATGAGAGTAATCATATGGCTAACCATTTGGTTGATTTGTTGAACCAACAAATGTTAATGTTTGGGTACGGTTCATAAACCCAAAATTGGACATTTCATTTTTGTGTGACAAGCTAAGTTTTCGATCTAACGGTTGAGAAATATTAGCTTGAATCTAATCAGGTTTTCATCTAACGGTGAATATTGAATGCTTTGTTACTAAGCTAACATTGACTGCAAACCCTGATTTGAAAGTGTATATAAGAGAGAACTCTAGCAACTGGGAAACCTAATCCCTACGCATACTGTGTGATACTAGTTGTGCTAATCTAGAGTCGATTCTCCTTTAACCTTTAGTTTCTTCTTCTAAACCAGGTTAACGACTTAAATACTTCATTGGGATTGTGAAGCCAGACCGATACTACTTTTCTTGTAGTTGTGTGATCTGATCTTGCATCTTCTGTCGTACGAGTACAATTGAAATAATTGTCTTGAGATTTTATATCTCCGATAGGCCAGATAGAAAAGTAATCACAAACAAACTTCGTCTCATCGTTTGTGATTCCAGAATATCTTTTTTCGCTGCGTCGATTAAGATTATTGTGAGGTCATTGATAATACTAAGTTGTTCTTCGGGAATATAAGTCTGGTATTATTGATTGGTTCATGTTCACCTTGATTTATCAAAATACGGAACAAAACTCGTAGGTATATTCATGGGAGACGGATTTATCTATTATCGTAGACTTTTCTGTGTGATACAGATTTGTTTATTAAAGTCGTCGCCTTTGGGTCGTAGAAACTCTTAGTTGTGGGTGAGATTAGCTAAGGGAATCAAGTACGTAGCATCCTGCTGGGATCAGAGGCGTAGGAGCATAACTTTACCTTGGATCAGTGTGAGATTGATTGGGGTTCAACTACAGTCCAGACCGAAGTTAATTTGGAGTAGGCTAGTGTCTGTAGCGGTTTAATACAGTGTGTGTTCAATCTGGACTAGATCCCGGGGTTTTTCTGCATTTGCGGTTTCCTCGTTAACAAAATTCTGGTGTCTGTGTTATTTCTATTCCGCATTATATTTGTTTATATAATTGAAATAATACAGGTTGTGCGTTGTTCAATCAATTAGAATATCCGACCTTTTGGTTGTTGATTTAAATTGATTGACACTTGGATATTGATCTTTGGTACCATCCAAGTTATCTCTCTTTGATAAAGACTCGCAGATTTCTATTTGCTTGAGTATATATCAAATTGAGAGATTCAGATATAAACTCTTTGATATACTTTTCATTGATTGAGGCTAACTGTCTAGTTGATTCTCATAAAAGTATATTGGAGTTTGTCCATACAGATTGCTAAGCGAAATATTGGGTGTGGTTGTTAGACCCCCGCTTTTTCAATTGGTATTAGAGCAGGCAAACACGTTCAAGACCTTACAAGTCTGTGTTTGTAGTGATCCGACTCTATGGACAGAGGTGTTATCTCAATTAACGTACCACCATTCTTCGATGGCTCAAATTACTTATGGTGGAAAATTGTTATGCGAGCTTTTCTTCATGCGCGTGATTTTCAATCATGGGTATATGTTGTTAATGGATATGATCCTCCCGTTGTGGAAGTTGGAGATGTAAACGTTCCCAAACCTATTGGTGAATACAGCCCTGTTGAGATACTTGTTGCAAAACAAAACTCCGACGGTTTAAATGCGATCATACATGCCATTACCCCAAAACTTCAGCACCATGTGACTAATTGCACTAAGTCGCAAGAAGCTTGGGATATCTTGGAAACCATATTCGAAGGTAACTCTAGTGAAAAGGAATCTAGGCTTCAAAACCTTAATTCCGATTGGGAAAACCTTCGTATGGAAGATGAAGAAACATTTGATAAGTTTAATCACAAAGTGTCTGAAATTGTTAATGCATCTTTTGCATTGGGTAAGACTATTCCTGAAAAGGACATTGTGATGAAAATTCTCAGATCGCTGCCATCTAGATACGATTCCAAGAAGCATGCCATCGTTGAGGGAAATAACCTTGATAATCTTTCCAGAAATACGCTGGTTGGGAAGCTTAAGATCTTTGATCACGAAAATTCATCCAAAACTAAGGATGTTGTGTTCAAAGCACAAAAGGACACTAAATTACTTGATAAGAGTAAAAAAGTGTATATCTCCGAAGATGATTATTCTGAAACAGATTCATCAGATGAAGATTTTGACAAGTCAGTCTCGATGATCACAAGACAGTTTAGAGATCTTCTGTTGAAGAGAAGTAAACGATTCTCCAGAGATAAACCCAAAGCATTAGTTAAACCTCATAATCGTATTTCTCCTAAAAATAGGGAAACAGATGAGACTGATGATGAGGATATGCCTCAGTGCTTTAAGTGTAAAGGATTTGGTCATTGGGTAAGACTATTCCTGAAAAGGACATTGTGATGAAAATTCTCAGATCGCTGCCATCTAGATACGATTCTAAGAAGCATGCCATCGTTGAGGGAAATAACCTTGATAATCTTTCCAGAAATATGCTGGTTGGGAAGCTTAAGATCTTTGATCACGAACATTCATCCAAAACTAAGGATGTTGTGTTCAAAGCACAAAAGGACACTAAATTACTTCAGAAGAGTAAAAAAGTGTATATCTCTGAAGATGATCATTCTGAGATAGATTCATCAGATGAAGATCTTGACAAGTCAGTCTCGATGATCACAAGACAGTTTAGAGATCTTCTGTTGAAGATAAGTAAACGGTTCTCCAGAGATAAACCCAAAGCATCAGTTAAACCTCATAATCGTATTCCTCCTAAAAACAGGGAAACAGATGAGACTGATGATGAGGATATGCCTCAGTGCTTTAAGTGTAAAGGATTTGGTCATTTTGCATACGAGTGTCCGAATCGTAGAAAACACACTGGGAACAAAGATCTTTCTGCAACTCTTGATGAAATATCTGACGTCTATGATTCTAATGAAGACGAGAAATCAATTGTTGCACTTCTTGGTGAAAATATTGATTTTTATAACTGTAGCAATACATACATCAATCTCAATATTCTTTCAGAAGATAATCCAACTAATCTGGAAGAAAACATTGACCCATTTCTTGGAAAATCTGTTTGTTATGTTTCAGGTTCCACCATGTGTCTAGATGCATGCACATCTCAGAAGCCTGATTTATATCCTAGTTTGACGTGTTCGTATTGTTCTCTTAAGGGTCATGAAGTTTCAAGGTGTTACAAGTACAAACATCAATTGAGGCATGTCAACAGACTTCAACGAAGAGCAAATCATTTAGCAAGGAAGCTTAAACTTGCTCAGAAGACCGCTGAGGTATGTAGGATCTTATCTTCGTCTAAGAAGTTAGTTTCCAAGGATAAACTAAGACCATTAGAGAAGAAAGTATGGTCAAGTCGGTTTGATAGACAAAAGTCTGAGGATTCCTCTCAAGAAGAAAATGGTGGACAAATTGTTGTTCACCACAACGCAATTTAATTGTGTTGATTAAAATCTTGTCTCATGTGCCTGATCCAAAGAGACAATGATTTTGTACCTCACAGGCTTTAGGAAAAAAAAATTTCTCTCTTTTTTCGATTTTTTTTTTGTTGTGTCTATCAAACAAAAAAAGAGGGTTATGATCGTGAATTCTACTCTTTATAGGGTTGAGAGTTGGACGTGTACGAACCTGTTAAAGGTTTCGAAACGCTACATTCCTTTTCCTTTCTTGAAACTCCTTTTTATCTCAAGACTAATTGTTGAGATTGTGATTTCCTCTCACAAACCCATACACCTATGGAAGCTCCAAGTGCCTTGTCTTCTGATGGAAAGGATGTTAATATGATTGTTAAGCCATCAATCATGAAGGAAAAAGAAAAATCTCTGTTAGCTCCAACATTGAAAAGAAAAAGAAGGAATGTGAGGAAGCCAAGAGTCGTTCCTTCAAACTCTTAGAAGTTTTTTTATGGTCTTGAAGTGTTGAAAGAGATGATAAAGTAGATTCAACGAATAAAGGCTTTTGTGTATAAGACTCATGAGATTCAGAAGGCCCTGGTTCGACAACATCAACTAAGAAGGTTTATTGATATAAACTCCTACCTTAATGAACCTTATGTTCCAATGGCTGTTGATGACAAGGAGTTCGGGGACGATAAAGAATTCTTCAAAGGTCTTATCATCTAGTAAATCTTCTATATTTCTGTTTTGTTTAGATGAATAACTAGAGGTTGGAATAGCCATTATTGTGATTACACAAAGCTATGTCCAACGTTTTCATCTTCATGTTTTTAGATTTATTGGTTTAAATTCTAAATTGTTTGGAAGTTGATTTTTGCAGTATTAATCTTTATGGTTTTATATATTGCAATATTGTTGTGGGATATGTGTGTTGGCGTCCGTGAACTTGATTGTCCCATATCTTGTCAAAAGTAAAGTCGTTCATGAATTGATATGCATGTGTTGATGAAAGAATGAATGGACTTTTGACAAATACAAAAGTTAAGCCTATACTGTCAATTATTGATGGAAGATAGGTTAAAATCTTTTGTTTGCAAGGATTATGTCTATTTAATGTCGTGATAGACACATTTTGTGTCTAATTTGATCTCAATACTATTTATTGTAGGCACTCGATTTTGTACTAATTTTGATATTTTATGTGTTTGTAGGCATTTTTGGGAATAAAACATTTTTGGAAAATTCGGCTCGAAAAGGTGGTTAAGGCGCCCGCAAGACACTTGTTATTCGGACTCCCAGTTTTGGATAAGGGGCACTCGGTTACTAAGGTGCACCTTCTTCACTATTTGCACCCCAGTGCTATTCGCACCCCACAGATGGATAGGGGGACACCCATCTTCATCACCGTGAGAATTATTTTGGCGGGAACTTTTGCAGCCATCAGGAGTAACTTTTGTTTGAATTTTGGAGTGGTTTGAGTGAGATTGAATCGCGGTTTTTGTCTGTGATAGACTTGGATCGACGAAACAGGGATGGTAACACGTTCGACTTCGTAAAAAATGGGAAGTACATGGTCTCTTCACGACGAAACAGAGTGACAACATTCTCGGAATCTTTTGAGATATTTTTGGTATATTGTACGAGACCTGAGAGTGTGTTGCTCAGTATTTTTTTGAATGATCACTCGACGTGTTTGGAGTGTTCCAACACGAGTACTCGGGATAAGAAGAGATATTCTCGCCGGTCAAAGAAAGCAGGGAAAGCTACTGTTTACAAGGGAGTTTTTCACGGGATTGCATAGGATTTAGTCGTGTATTGCGTATGTTTTGAGTGTGCTAAGATACAACAGGAACGTGTAGAAGATAAATAACGATATTCGGCAGCAACATGAGCGCGTGAAAGAGCAAGAAAAGGAAAATATTTTCGTTAATGGCAGGGGAGTAAAAGAGGATTATTCTTGAGTTAATTACGAGATTCGATGATGATAGTGGGTATAAAAAGTATCATGAGGAGTCATAGAGCGGATGGAGAGTTGGGGAAGAGAATAAAGAGCTACAGAGAAGAGATTGGACGAGTTGCAGAGAATATTTTTCTGCTGCTGTAGAACACGAAGAACACAAAGAACAGACTGCCAAAGACAGTCGTTTTCCAACAGTGACAACGACGCTTAACGTGGGTCTTAGAGCAACAGTATCAGTGACACATACTGTGAGTCGTAGTTCTCTGGTTTGTAACAAATATAATTGTTACAAACCCGGTTATGAATAATTTATCCATTTTCTCCTTGTAAGCACCTTTTTGAGCAATGAAAAATTCCTTTGAGTGTGTTTTCACCATGCGGAGCTAGACCCCATCACTGGGACAACGGAGGAAGCAACTTTTCATGATTGTGGTAAATGAATTAATTCTTTTATTGACTTTTTGCATAGATTTAATTGCTTTATGATTTCTATTAATTATTTGTTATTTTGTTAGATGCCGCGTGCTTAGTTCTAAATACTTTAGATGCGTCATGCTTTTAACTTACAAATAATTTTTTACGAAATTTATTTTTGGCAAAGAACTAGAGTCACAACTTCTTTTGTTTGAGCTATATTGTCTAGAGTTAATGACTGAACCATAACAAAATGAAAAGTAGTGGAATCCCGCGTCTCAGCGTCTCTTCATCTTGTGACATAATTTATATATTTATAGTGTTTTTCCTTTATTAATCTAAAAACAATTTCAACAAGTCTGAGTGAACGAATCATCTTACTACAACTCAATTGAAAAAATAATATCATGTCGTTATGCATATATTAATGGGAAATAAAATTAATCCTTGTATATTCCGCAGTAATTGATCTTCCCTGATCCATATTTTATGCATTACTGTATGGCTCTGTAATGTGTCTTATGTTGAGCAAGAAACAACCAAGTTGATTATTTTTATGATTAGCCTTGTTGTTGTTCCGTAAGGTACTTTATGTTGAGCATTTTGAACTAAATTAATCATCTTGTTTGGTTATTTAGTTATGACTCCATAAGTTTTCTTATGTTTGAGCGTTCATGACTGGGTTGTTTGTTTAACTTAGTCATTGCTCCATAGACTTTCTTATGTGAGTATGACCAATTAAATTAATTAATTTTGTGATTAGTTTGATTGTCTATTTCGATTACCTTAATTATGGGTTTACTTGTGATTAATCTAATTGAGCGCTCTTAAGTCTCCATAAGTTTACTTGTGTTGAGCATTTCTGGTTAAATTAATCATGAACTTCTTGTGGTTAATTTAATATTTTGGATTCAAATTCATACTTGTATGTGATTTTTTATGTCCAAAGAAATTCTTCTTTTCTCTTTCCAAATTAAGGTTGATCTTGTCGTTCTTTCGGGAATGAAATTTTATGGGGACAGTTCTATTTGAACTTGCACTTAATTGCCAAATCTTTGTGGGGAGTGCGGCTGTGGAATATTATAGGGGTTATCTTGTATCTTTATAAACTCCTTGATGAATGCATTTAGCTTCGGCTTTATGATTGCATCTAAATAAGATGATGTGTGTTCTTTATTTTGGTCATGAAATGTCTCTTTCGAAAATTTCATTAGGATTACGTTCTTTTACCTTTGCCAATTTTATTGACAAAAAGGGGGAGAATTAATATGTAGTTCACACTAAAAATACATATGGTTTTTGGATCATTATGTAAGGGGGAATGGTTTCCATGTGAGATGGAGTATTGACTAAAGGGGAGTGATACATATCACCATAATATTGTTGTTGAAGTTTTGATACAATTGAACTTTGACGATGTATAATGATACTATGACACTGTATAACAATGATTGAGAACTATTGTTTTCTTGTTGTTATAGCTACGGATTTTCAACAACGATGATGCTAATCATACAACCTTTGGGATCATTGGAGTACTTGGAAGTGACGAAGATTTCGAGTAATGTTGAAGATTGGGCATGTGGAATAGGAGCTACAAAAGTTAATTTATTTATTTTTGTATTCCATATGTATTAATAGTTTTGCCACTAAAATTGACAAAGTGGGAGATTGTTAGAGCATTGCTCGGTCGAACTCGCATGTGTTGCTATCTCAAGCATGTTTATCAATATTAGTGATCAAAACTATAAGTCTTGATTTCTAGCCTACATAGCTAAAGGTCTCAGACTAGGATAGAAAGTGTAGTTGAGCTCAAGACTCCATGGAAATCATCATACAAGACGAAGGACTACTCAAGGAACTGGTGGATCTTCATCGACTAAAAGGTATGTGGAGACTTGAACTTATCTATCACTCAAAAGTCTATTTATTCTATCTCCTACTCTTGAGACAAAAGTAGTTTTGATAAATAGACTTGCATTATGCACATTTGCTATTTCGAGCCGAGTTTACCTCGTCTATCTATTTCTCGAAATATGTGTTGGTAAGCTTTCGCTTTAGCCGAATTCATCTTTACCTAGTGACGAAATTCATGTTATGTTTCAATAACTTTGAAAATTGCTCTGACGATAAATGGTCTGTGAATAACGGCTATATGTGTCCTCTGAGAATGTTTCAATGATTGAAATGAGAGTTTAGATTACATAACCATTGGTGGATATAAGCATTGTTGTGGAAACACATATATGCATAAGTCCTTATTCCTTGAACCAAAGTTTGCGAACTTTGTTGATCAAGAGAAATGGAAGTGGCGTTAATCAAGTCCGCGAACTCAGTCCGCGAACTTGCGAAACTTCTCGGCCCGAGATTTTCTGCCGGAGTTCGTGTACTCCTTCCATGAGCTTAAGTCCGCGAACCCAGTATGCGAACTTGAGCAGGTTATATCTAAAGTCGGTTGTTCTTGAACTAATGTTTAAATAAACTAAGGAATGCTTTTGCAAACCGTGGCTATAAAGTTCATGAACCGATTCGAGTGAATCAAACCGATTTTGCTTCAATTGTGTCTTGTGTAGTTACATAAGATTTCCTTGCAATTGAAAAACTCTATAACTAGTTCATTTGAGTCATTTGAACTAGTTATGGTGAAGAATAATAAGGTTTATATGAGAGTAATCATATGGATAACCATTTGGTTGACTTGTTGAACCAACAAATGTTAATGTTTGGGTACGGTTCATAAACCCAAAATTGGACATTTCATTTGTGTGTGACAAGCTAAGTTTTCGATCTAACGGTTGAGAAATATTAGCTTGAATCTAATCAGGTTTTCATCTAACGGTGAATATTGAATGCTTTGTTACTAATCTAACGTTGATTGCAAACCCTGATTTGAAAGTGTATATAAGGGAGAACTCTAGCAACTGGGAAACCTAATCCCCACGCATACTGTGTGATACTAGTTGTGCTAAGCTAGAGTCGATTCTCCTTTAACCTTTAGTTTCTTCTTCTAAACCAGGTTAACGACTTAAAGACTTCATTGGGATTGTGAAGCCAGACCGATACTACTTTTCTTGTAGTTGTATGATCGGATCTTGCATCTTCTATCGTACGAGTACAATTGAAATAATTGGCTTGAGATTTTATATCTCTGATAGGCAAGATAGAAAAGTAATCACAAACAAACTTCGTCTCATCGTCTGTGATTCCACAATATCTTTTTTCGCTGCGTCGATTAGGATTATTGTGAGGTCATTGATAATACTAAGTTGTTCTTCGGGAATATAAGTCTGGTATTATTGATTGGTTCATGTTCACCTTGATTTATCAAAATACGGAACAAAACTCGTAGATATATTCGTGGGAGACGGATTTATCTATTATCGTAGACTTTTCTGTGTGATACAGATTTGTTTATTAAAGTCGTCGCCTCAATTAACGTACCAGGCAAACACGTTCAAGACCTTACAAGTCTGTGTTTGTAGTGATCCGACTCTATGGACAGAGGTGTTATCTCAATTAACGTACCACCATTCTTCGATGGCTCAAATTACTTATGGTGGAAAATTGTTATGCGAGCTTTTCTTCATGCGCGTGATTTTCAATCATGGGTATATGTTGTTAATGGATATGATCCTCCCGTTGTGGAAGTTGGAGATGTAAACGTTCCCAAACCTATTGGTGAATACAGCCCTGCTGAGATACTTGTTGCAAAACAAAACTCCGACGGTTTAAATGCGATCATACATGCCATTACCCCAAAACTTCAGCACCATGTGACTAATTGCACTAAGTCGCAAGAAGCTTGGGATATCTTGGAAACCATATTCGAAGGTAACTCTAGTGAAAAGGAATCTAGGCTTCAAAACCTTAATTCCGATTGGGAAAACCTTCGTATGGAAGATGAAGAAACATTTGATAAGTTTAATCACAAAGTGTCTGAAATTGTTAATACATCTTTTGCATTGGGTAAGACTATTCCTGAAAAGGACATTGTGATGAAAATTCTCAGATCGCTGCCATCTAGATACGATTCCAAGAAGCATGCCATCGTTGAGGGAAATAACCTTGATAATCTTTCCAGAAATACGCTGGTTGGGAAGCTTAAGATCTTTGATCACGAAAATTCATCCAAAACTAAGGATGTTGTGTTCAAAGCACAAAAGGACACTAAATTACTTGATAAGAGTAAAAAAGTGTATATCTCCGAAGATGATTATTCTGAAACAGATTCATCAGATGAAGATTTTGACAAGTCAGTCTCGATGATCACAAGACAGTTTAGAGATCTTCTGTTGAAGAGAAGTAAACGATTCTCCAGAGATAAACCCAAAGCATTAGTTAAACCTCATAATCGTATTTCTCCTAAAAATAGGGAAACAGATGAGGATATGCCTCAGTGCTTTAAGTGTAAAGTATTTGGTCATTTTGCAAACGAGTGTCCGAATCGTAGAAAATACACTGGGAACAAAGGTCTTGCTGCAACTCTTGATGAAATGTCTGACGGCTATGATTCTAATGAAGACGAGAAATCAAGTGTTGCACTTCTTGGTGAAAATATTGATTTTGATAACTGTAGCAATACATACATCAATCTCAATATTCTTTCATAAGATAATCCAACTAATCTGGAAGAAAAAATTGACCCATTTCTTGGAAAATCTGTTTGTTATGTTTCAGGTTCCACCATGTGTCTAGCTGCATGCACATCTCAGAAGCCTGATTTATATCCTAGTTTGACGTGTTCGTATTGTTCTCTTAAGGGTCATGAACTTTCAAGGTGTTACAAGTACAAACATCAATTGAGGCACGTCAACAAACTTCAACAAAGAGCAAATCATTTAGCAAGGAAGCTTAAACTTGCTCAGAAGACCGCCGAGGTGTAGTTGCGGGAAATCCTACACTACACCCATCATACGATTTCATTGTTGATCAATTCATTTTTAGGTTTATATTCTTAATTTTATTGATTCACTTTTTAATGTTCTTACAAGAAAGATAAAGAAGTCAAGAATGATCTCTGCTCTGAACTTTCTCTCTCCTATTTACTTGTTTCTTACTCAAAAAAGATCTCTCTCTCCTTTACAACTCAAATGACTATTTATAAGGAAATACATAGTGGATGACAGCTAATCTGTCCTTTATTTTCTTATATGGTTTGCGACATTCTCGCAACCTTACAAATGTTAATTTCGCAAGCTCTCTAATTTTCGCAGGACTATCACATCTTTCTCATGATCCTTGCTGATGTCGTTTCTAAAATTTTTCTGCGACGCTATTGTGCTGTACCATTGATAACTTCGCTGAGACATAATTGTTGCGAGATTCTGCATTTATCACACGTATTCTTTCTTCCTTTTATTTCTTGACACGTCTTTTGTAACCGTTGCCTTTTAACCGCTTATATCTTTCCGTATTAATCGTGTTGATTTTCTCGAGGAGAAATTCCCTCTATATATATTCCTTCTCACTCTCTTTTTTCTTCTTATTATTTTCTCTGCAACTTCATCGTTCTCCTGCAAATTCCATTATTGCAACTTTTCTTTTTTCTTCTTCAACCTTCTTAAGTTCTTCTTCAAATTCCATTATTCCATTATTAGTCTTCTCTTTTCTTCTTTATGAGTTTTGCTGAATTGATATATTTGAAATTGATCTTGTTTATTGCCTTATTTGATGTTGTCTATGTGATTCCCATACTCTTGTTATTTCGGCAAAAGCGGCTCCAACACTAAATTTACAGTTCAGAACCCTAACAATCCCAAATCACACATAAGGTTGTCGCACATAAAAGAAAGTCTGCGAATGAGAAGGTAGTAAGAAACACTATGTTTTTCTAATAACAAGATTGTTGCCTCTGTTTCTTATCTGGATTGTAATTCGCAGGGTGATAAAGATCTTCATAAACCTCACAAGAAATATCTCCACCTTAAAACTGTTCCAACTTATGTTCCCTTCCACCTACTCATTTCTTCCAAATCTCCTGCGACATCTTCGCAAGATAAACCTTTATCTCCAATTCGCGAAAATGCTTCCTCTGATTTCATTTCTTCAGTTGACCTTTCTATGATTGAAATTTCCTTTGTGTATCCTTATGGGAATGAAACCTCTTCTCTTCCCATTGAGAATGTTTCTCTACCTTCTGTCTCTACCAGTTCTCTACCCAAGTCTCTTCCTCTGTCGAAAGAGACCGTGGAAGGGATAGATATTTCTTTCAAAGTTTTATCTGAAATTCTGGATGACAGCAAGAAGTCTTCTACTGATCCCATCAACTCTAATGTTTGCGAGATTCTGAGCAAGCATTTGGGTTCTGGCAGAGCTGCTTCGCAGACAACTTTAGAAAAAGAATGTAATTCTCTTCGTCTTGAAAATCAGAAGCTTCAGAATGTTTTGCTGGATCGCGACAATCTTCGCAAGAAGAATGATGAATTAAGAGGTATGATTTCCTTATCTATGTCTTTAATTTTCCTTTTCGATGGTTTTATCCTTCCCATGTTTAATTATCCTTTAAATCCCTCTTTCGTGTGTTAAGCATTAAATCAGAAACGAATAATGGAGAGATATCAATTTGAATCAGATGTTGAAGAAGCCCGTGTTGATAAAGAAATCTTGATGGATCAATATAACCAATTAGATAACCTCTATTCATATTGTATTGATCAGATAAATAATCTTACCAATGAAAATACCCAATTAGTTCAAAGACAAGATCTATTAAGTAATGAAGTATTTCGTCTTTCTTATTCTTTAACTAAAGCTAATTAAGGGATGAAAACTTTATCAGATGAGAATAAAACCTTATCTCAAGAGAAGCGAACTTATTTAAACAAGATGGCGATATCTTCGCAACAACTTAGTATTCTCCAAAAAGTATATGCTGGCCAAGAGCAATCTCTTCGCTCTTTGAGAAATGAACTTAAAGAAGTAACAGAATCACCTATCGCTGAAAGAGATACACTCATTCAAGGTAGAATAGCTTTAAGTGTGAAGGCAAACCAGCTTAAAGAACAATATTCCAAATTAGAAGAATCTTATTCTTCTCTTACGAAGAAGAATGCCTTTCTTATTTCTAAAGAGAAAAATCTTCAGTCTCGACTTAAAGGTTTAGTTGGAGATAAATTTGATGATGCAATGGACCATTGGGAGAATAGTTGTCTATCTTTGATTCAACACCTTATTTCGCAAAAAGAAGGTAGTCATAATAGTTTGGCTGCCTTAATTATCTTTTCTTTGTCATATCTCTCTGAATTCCTTATCTTAATAAAATTTTGTATTCTATTTTTCGCAGAGTCTGAGAAGAATTTTCATTCTTCTATTTCTGATCTGGAGGCTAAATATGCTAAAATTCACAAAGAGAATGCATTTCTAGTCTCTACCCTTACTGGTTCTCGCGACCGAGCAGAAAGAAGACTTGATTATCTTGCTTATTTTAAGGATATTCAAGATAGGAATCATCAAAGAGCACTTCTTCGCCAAGTTCATCTCCGGGCTGAAGTCCTTGTAACTGAAATTTTATTGTCCAACTCTCTTCCTCCTACATACAATTGATCCTTTAGAAGTAGATGATGATGAAGTTCCTCGTCCTGTTGATAGTGATTATGATTACGAAAGCGGTGCAGATGATAATTTCCTGGAAGATGAAGAAGAGGTTCCTTCTAAAGAAGTATCTGCTGGTGTTAATCAGAATGAGAAATAAATTTCTCCTGAAGAAGTAATTGCTGGCGATAATCCATGTTTCTAGCGCCATTATGTAGTTGCGGGAAATCCTACACTACACCCCTCATACGATTTCATTGTTGATCAACTCATTTTTAGGTTTATATTCTTAATTTTATTGATTCACTTTTGAATGTTCTTACAAGGAAGATAAAGAAGTCAAGAATGATCTCTGCTCTGAACTTTCTCTCTTCTATTTACTTGTTTCTTACTCAAAAAAGATCTCTCTCTCCTTTACAAATCGAATGACTATTTATAAGGAAATACATAGTGGATGACAGCTAATCTGTCCTTTATTTTCGGATATGGTTTGCGAAATTGTTTATTTGTTCTTCTTTTTCATTATCTATTATCATCACATCCACATGTTCCTCTTCTTTATTTATTGATGGTGACAAAAGTGTTTGTATTTTTATGCATCTCGCAGTTTGATCTGTCATCATGCTTGAGATGAAAGAAAAAGCGTCTGCGAGTCTAATATCCTTTCTTGAAATGTGCCTTCATTTTATCTTTGGGATTTTCGCTGATAATTCTTCAACCAGCTTCTTGTATTTCTTCAAGGATGGTTCATTTGTAGTATACTCTTTTTTATTTGGCGAATAACTAGCTGCGAATCACTAGTGATCCTGGCATTTTCTAGTTTCATTTCTATTGCGAATTTTAAGGCATGTATCACAGCTTCATATTTTGTTTCATTATTAGTGGATGCAAATTCCAATCTGAATGAAAAAGCCATCTTTATTCCTTCTGGCGAAATTAAAACAATTCCAACTCCATTTCCTTCTCCATTTGATGATCCATCTACCAATATTTCCCATATATTTGGTTCTGTTAATAAATCTTTTGGATCTCCATGTTCTTCTTCTACATCCATCATTTCTTCTACTGCTTCATCTTCTTCTAAAGGAAATTCTGCCAAGAAATCCGCAACAACTTGTGATTTTGGTGAAGACAAAATTTCATATTTAATATCGAAGTGGATACTTGTGCATTCCATCTCTCCACCCTTCCTGATCTTTTAGACTTCTTCATCACTGATTCAATTGGTACTTTTGTTAATACCTTTATCTTGTGTGCTTGAAAGTATATATGGAGCTTAAATGATGCATAAACTAATGCTAAGATTAACTTTTCAATCTTTGAGTAATTTTTCTCAGTGGTATTAAAAGTTTTGCTAATGTAATAAATGGGTTTCTCCACTCCTGCGTCTACTCGCAATAATACAGCACTTAATGCATGCGACGTTGTCGCAAGGTAAATTAATAATTCTTCTCCTTGTTCTGCCTTTTGTAAAATACTTGTATTCATAAGATGTTATTTGATTCCTTGCAAAGCCTTTTCATATTCATCACTCCATTTAAATTTTGCATCCTTCTTGAGTATATCGAAAAAATATTTGCATTTGTCTGATGATCGCGAAATGAATCTCCCCAGCGAAGCTAGAAGCCCGTTCAATTTTTGTACATCTTTTATTGTTGCTGGTGTTGGCATGTAACGAACTGCTTGCACTTTTTCTGGATCAACCTGTATTCCTTCCTTTGATACAATGTAGCCTAAAATTTTTCCCGATGCAACTCCAATAGTACACTTCTCAGGATTCAATTTAATGTTATACTGCCACATTTGTTCAAAAATCTCCCTCAAGTCTTGCACATGGTCTTTTACTTCTTTACTCTTTACTAACATGTCGTCCACGTACACTTCTAATGTTTTATGTATCCATTTTGCGAACACCTTCTCTACCATTCTTTGATATGTCTCTCCCGCGTTTCGCAAACCAAATGGCATTTTCGTGTAACAATATAAACCTATAGGGGCAAAGAAAGCAGTATGTTCTTGATCTTCTTCAGCGAGAGGGATTTGGTTATACCCTTTGTACCCATCTAAAGATGATACCCTATCATTTCCCGCTGCGGATTCCTCCATTTGAGGAATATCTGGTAAAGGAAAACTATCTTTGGAGCAAGCTTTGTTTAAATCAGTGAAATCTATGCAAATCCTGATTCCCTTGTTTTTCTTTGGGACAATTACCATATTCGCTATCCATTCTGGGTATTTATCTTCTCTTATAATTCCTGCCTCAAGCATTTTCTGTAATTCTTCTTCTATTTGGGAATGGTAAGTTGTTGCAATTTTTCTTATTCTCTGTTTAAATGGTCTCACATTTTTGTTAATCTCCAATTTGTGGCATGCAATTGATGGATCTATTCCTGGTATCTCATCCATGTTTCCTGCGAAAATATCTTTATATTCTCGCAACAAGTTAACAGTTCTTTCTTCTTCTTCTATATCCATTTTGGTTCCAATTCTCAACATTAGAGGCTCCTCTACAGTCCCAACATTTACTTCTTTTGTTGGTTCTGCGGCAATGTAACTGGGTTTAGGTTCTCCCATTGGTGTTGGTTCTTTTATTGCTTTTATAGGTCTTTCCCCTTCTTCCGAAATTTCGCTGGGTATTCCTTTGCCTTCTTTTGCCCTTATCATATATACTCTAAATTCTTCTTCCTTCTTTGCTTCTTTTGCCAATTTTCTGCGAAATTGTTTCTTTTTTGCTTGTTCTTCATAATGTTTTACTTCAATTTGATGACATAATTTCGCATTGTCAACATCTCCTCTGATTTCACCTATTCCATTTGGAGTGGGGAATTTAATACATTGATGCAACGTTGATACCACAACTTTTATCGCATGTATCCATGATCTTCCTAATAACATATTATATGGCGATTCCATATCCACCACGCACAATGTTACATGTGTTTCGATTTCTCCAAGTGGAATTCGTACCACTATTTCTCCTTTAGGTTTTGTTGTGGATTTTCCAAAGCCGTGAACAAAATATGTTGAACTAGACATTTCTTCGTCTTTAAATCCCATTCCCTGGAATGCATGATAAAATATTATATCAACTGAACTTCCTGTATCGATTAAAGTTCTGTTCAACATCTATTCTCCTGTGGATTTTATTGTTGTCTCCTTGTCTTTTCGTGTAATAGGCACTGTGATGACCAACAGAGATGTATGGTTCAAATTTTCTTTTGGTATTTCTTCCGCCACAAATGCAATTTTTTGCTTTTCCCAATCTTTCAAGGGTGATGTTTTTTCTACCACCATAACTTTCTTTCCTTCAAAATTTCTTTTATGTATTCTTCCTTTGATGTTTTCATGGAATTCACTAAACAAGCTTTTTGTTATCATATTACACTCCAATCTTTTGCCATTTTCATTAATTCTACTCATCTTTCTTCTAACTGATTCACTGATTTATTTAATCACTTTCTTGATTTGAATATTCTCAATCAACAATCTTCAACTTTCGATCTTCAATTCCCTGTTTCTAGCACCATTATGTAGTTGCGGGAAATCCTACACTACACCCCTCATACGATTTCATTATTGATCAACTCATTTTTAGGTTTATATTCTTAATTTTATTGATTCACTTTTGAATGTTCTTACAAGAAAGATAAAGAAGTCAAGAATGATTTCTGCTCTGAACTTTCTCTCTCCTATTTACTTGTTTCTTACTCAAAAAAGATCTCTCTCTCCTTTACATAGTGGATGACAGCTAATCTATCCTTTATTTTCGGATATGCTTTGCGACATTCTCGCAACCTTACAAATGTTAATTTCGCAAGCTCTCTAATTTTCGCAGGACTATCACATCTTTCTCATGATCCTTGCTGATGTCGTTTCTGAAATTGTTCTGCGACGTTATTCTGCTGTACCATTGATAACTTCGCTGAGACATAATTGTTGCGAGATTCTGATCCTACATGAGGTATGTAGGATCTTATCTTCGTCTAAGAAGTTAGTTTCCAAGGATAAACTAAGACCATTAGAGAAGAAAGTATGGTCAAGTCGGTTTGATAGACAAAAGTCTGATGATTCCTCTCAAGAGGAAAATGGTAGATAAATTGTTGTTCACCACCACGCAATTTAATTGTGTTGATTAAAATATTGTCTCATGTGCCTGATCAAAAGAGACAATGATTTTGTACCTCACAGGCTTTAGGAAAAAAAAATTCTCTCTTTTTTCGATTTTTTTTTGTGTCTATCAAACAAAAGGAGAGGGTTATGATCGTCAATTCTACTCTTTATAGGGTTGAGAGTTGGACGTGTACGAACCTGTTAAAGGTTTCGAAACCCTACATTCCTTTTCCTTCCTTGAAACTCCTTTTTATCTCAAGACTACTTGTTGAGATTGCGATTTCCTCTCACAAACCCATACACCTTCGGAAGCTCCAAGTGCCTTGTCTTCTGATGGAAAGGATGTTAATATGATTGTTAAGCCATCAATCATGAAGGAAAAAGAAAAATCTCTGTTAGCTCCAACACTGAAAAGAAAAAGAAGGAATTTGAGGAAGCCAAGAACCGTTCATTCAAACTCTCAGAAGTTTTTTGATGTTCTTGAAGTGTTGAAATAGATGCGTAAGGAGATTCAACGAATAAAGGCTTTTGTGTATAAGACTCATGAGATTCAGAAGGCCCTGGTTCGACAACATCATCCAAGAAGGTTTATTGATATAAACTCCTACCTTAATGAACCTTATGTTCCAATGGCTGTTGACGACAAGGAGTTCGGGGACGATAAAGAATTCTTCAAAGGTCTTATCATCTAGTAAATTTTCTATATTTCTGTTTTGTTTAGAAGAATAACTAGAGGTTGGAATAGCCATTATTGTGATTACACATAGCTATGTTCAACGTTTTAATCTTCATGTTTTTAGATTTATTGGTTTAAATTCTAAATTGTTTGGAAGATGATTTTTGCAGTATTAATCTTTATGGTTTTATATATTGCAATACTGTTATGGGATATGTGTGTTTGCGTCCGTGAACTTGATTGTCCCATATATTGTCAAAAGTAAAGTCGTTCATGAATTGATATGCATGTATTGATGAAAGAATGAATGGACTTTTGAAAACTATAAAAGTTAAGCCTATACTGTCAATTATTGATGGAAGATAGGTTAAAATCTTTTGTTTGCAAGGATTATGTCTATTTAATGTCGTTATGCATATAGTAACGGGAAATAGAATGAATACTTGTATATTCCGCAGTAATTGATCTTCCCTGATCCATATTTTATGCATTACTGTGTGGCTCCGTAATGTGTCTTATGTTGAGCACGAAACAACCAAGTTGATTATTTTTATGATTAGCCTTGTAGTTGTTTCGTAAGGTACTTTATGCTGAGCATTTTTAACTAAATTAATCATCTTGTTTGGTTATTTAGTTATGACTCCATAAGTTTTCTTATGTTTGAGCATTCATGACTGGGTTGTTTGTTTAACTTAGTCATTGCTCCATAGACTTTCTTATGTGAGTATGACCAATTAAATTAATTACTTTTGTGATTAGTTTGATTACCTATTTCGATTAGATTAATTATGGGTTTACTTGTGATTAATTTAATTGAGCGCTCTTAAGTCTCCATAAGTTTACTTGTGTTGAGCATTTTTGGTTAAATTAATCATGAACTTCTTGTGGTTAATTTAATATTTTGGATTCAAATTCATACTTGTATGTGATTTGTTATGTCCAAAGAAATTCTTCTTTTCTCTTTCCAAATTAAGGTTGATCTTGTCGTTCTTTCGGGAATGAAATTTTATGGGGACAGTTCTATTTGAACTTGCACTTAATTGCCAAATCTTTGTGGGGAGTGCAGCTGTGGAATATTATAGGGGTTATCTTGTATCTTTATAAACTCCTTGATGAATGCATTTAGCTTCGGCTTTATGATTGCATCTAAATAAGATGATGTGTGTTCTTTATTTTGGTCATGAAATGTCTCTTTCGAAAATTTCATTAGGATTACGTTCTTTTACCTTTGCCAATTTTATTGACAAAAAGGGGGAGAATTAATATGTAGTTCACACTAAAAATACATATGGTTTTCGGATCATTATGTAAGGGGGAATGGTTTCCATGTGAGATGGAGTATTGACTAAAGGGGAGTGATACATATCACCATAATATTGTTGTTGAAGTTGTGATACAATTGAACTTTGACGTTGTATAATGATACTATGACACTGTATAACAATGATTGAGAACTATTGTTTTCTTGTTGTTATAGTTACGTATTTTCAACAACGATGATGCTAAACTTACAACCTTTGGGATCATTGGAGTACTTGGAAGTGATGAAGATTTCGTGTAATTTTGAAGATTGGGCATGTGGAATAGGAGCTACAAAAGTTAATTTATTTATTTTTTGTATTCCATACGTATTAATAGTTTTGCTACTAAAATTTATAAAGGAGGAGATTGTTAGAGCATTGCTCGGTCGAACTCGCATGCGTTGTTATCTCAAGAATGTTTATCAATATTAGTGATCAAAAATATAAGTCTTGGTTTCTAGCCTACATAGCTAAAGGTCTCGGACTAGGATAGAAATTGTAGTTGAGCTGAAGACTCCATGGCAATCATCATACAAGACGAAGGACTACTCAAGGAACTGGTGGATCTTCATCGACTAAAAGGTATGTGGAGACTTGAACTTATCTGTCACTCAAAAGTATATCTATTTTATCTCCTACTCTTGAGACAAAAGTAGTTTTGATATATAGACTTGCATTATGCACATTTGCTATTTCGAGCCGAGTTTATCTCGCCTATCTATTTCTCGAAATATGTGTTGGTAAGCTTTCACTTTAGCTGAATTCATCTTTACCTAGTGACGAAAGTCATGTTATATTTCAATCACTTTGAAAATTGCTCTGATGAAAAATGGTCTGTGAATAACGGCTATATCCGTCCTCTGAGAATGTTTCAATGATTGAAATGAGAGTTTAGATTACATAACCATTGGTGGATATAAGCATTGTTGTGGAAACACATATATGCATAAGTCCTTATTCCTTGAACCAAAGTTTGCGAACTTTGTTGATCAAGAGAAATGGAAGTGGCGTTAGCCAAGTCCGCGAACTCAGTCCACGAACTTGCGGAACTTCTCGGCCCGAGATTTTCTGCCGGAGTTCGTGTACTCCTTCCATGAGCTTAAGTACGCGAACCCAGTCTGCGAACTTGAGAAGGTTATATCTAAAGTCGGTTGTTCTTGAACTAATGTTTAAATAAACTAAGGAATGCTTTTGCAAACCGTGTCTATAAAGTTCATGTACCGATTTGAGTGAATCAAACTGATTTTGCTTCAATTGTGTCTTGTGTAGTTACATAAGATTTCCTTGCAATTGAACAACTCTCTAACTAGTTCATTTGAGTCATTTGAACTAGTTATGGTGAAGAAAAGTAATCACAAACAAACTGTGTGATCTGATCTTGCATCTTCTATCGTACGAGTGCAATTGAAATAATTGGCTTGATATTTTATATCTCCGATAGGCAAGATAGAAAAGTAATCACAAACAAACTTTGTCTCATCGTTTGTGATTCCACAATATCTTTTTTCGCTACATCGATTAAGATTATTGTGAGGTGATTTATAATACTGTAGTTGCAAGAAATCCTACACTACACTCTTCATATGATTTCATCATTAATCAACTCATTTTAGGTTTATATTCTTAATTTTATTGAGTAATCTTCGTATGTTCTTACAAGAAAAGATAAAGAACTAAAAAATGATCTCTGCTCTAAACTTTCTCTCTCCTATTTACTTGTTTCTTCCTCAAAAAAGATCTCTCCCTCATCTTTACAACTTGAACGACTATTCATAGGGAAATACATAGTGGATGACAGCTAATCTATCCTTTATTTTCGGATAAGGCTTGTGACATTCTCGCAACCTTACAAATGTTAATTTCGCAAGCTCTCTAATTTTCGCAAGACTATCACATCTTTCTCATGATCCTAGCTGACGTCGTTTGTTATATTCTTCCTGAAATTGTTCTGCGACGCTATTGTGCTGTACCATTGATAATTTCGTTGAGAAATTATTTTTGCGATATTCTGATCCTACATATTTCCTCTTCTCATATCTTCTCTGCAAAGTAGAGAATGATGTGAGAAATGCCGCAGCTGTTCTCTTCTTTATATTCTGCATTTATCACACGTATTCTTTCTTCCATTTATTTCTCGACACGTCTTTTGTAACCGTTTCCTTTTAACCTCTTATATCTTTCCGTATTAATCGTGTTGATTTTCTCGAGGAGAAATTCCCTCTATATATATTCCTTCTCACTCTCTTTTTTCTTCTTTTTATTTTCTCTGAAACTTCATCGTTCTTCTTCAACCTTCTTAAGTTCTTCTTCATCTTAATACTATATCTTCATAGTTCGTAATTTTCTTCGAGACAATCTCCCTGCTATTATTTTTCATGGATTCATCAAGGTTAGTCTTCTCTTTTCTTCTTTATGAGTTTTGTTGAATTGATATATTTGAAATTGATCTTGTTTATTGCCTTATTTGATGTTGTTTATGTGATTCCCATACTCTTGTTATTTCAGCAAAAGCGGCTCCAACACTAAATTTACAGTTCAGAACCCTAACATTCCCAAATCACATCATAAGGTTATCGCACATAAAAGAAAGTTTGTGTATGAGAAGGTAGTAAGAAACACTATCTTTTTCTAATAACAATATTGTTGCCTCTGTTTCTTATCTGGATTGTAATTCGCAGGGTGATAAAGATCTTCATAAACCTCTCAAGAAATCTCGCCACCTTAAAACTTTTCCAACTTTTGTTCCTTTTCACCTACTCATTTCTTCCAAATCTCCTGCGACGTCTTCGCAAGACAAACCTTTATCTCCAATTCGCGAAAATGCTACCTCTGACTTCATTTCTTCAGCTGACCTTTCTATGATTGAAATTCCCCTTGTGGATCCTTCTGAGAATGAAACCTCTTCTCTTTCCATTGAGAATGTTTCTCAACCTTTTATCTCTACCAGTTCTCTACCCAAGTCTCTTCCTCTTTCGAAAGAAACCGTGGAAGGGATAGATATTGCTTTCAAAGTTTTATCTGAAATTCTGGATGATGGCAAAAATTCTTCTACTGATCCTATCAAGTCTAATGTTTGCGAAATTTTGAGCAAACATTTGGGTTCTGACAGAGCTGCTTCGCAGACAGCTTTAGAAAAAGAGTGTAATGCTTTTCGTCTTGAAAATCAGAAGCTTCAGAATGTTTTGCTGGATCGTGACAATCTTCGCAAGAAGAATGATGAATTGAGAGGTATGATTTTCTTATCTATGTCTTTAATTTGCATTTTCGATGGTTTTATCCTTCCCATGTTTAATTATCCTTGAAATCCCTCTTTCGCATGTTAAGCATTAAACCAGAAACAAATAATGGAGAGATATCAATCTGAATCTGCTGTTGAAGAAGCCCGTGTTGATAAAGAAATATTGATGGATCAATATAACCAATTAGATAACCTCTATTCATATTCTCTTGATCAGATAAATAATCTTACCAATGAAAATACCCAATTAGTTTAAAGAAAAGATCTATTAAGTAATGAAGTATCTCGTCTTTCTTATTATTTAACTAAAGCTAATTTAGGGATGGAAACTTTATCAGATGAGAATAAAACCTTATTTAAAGAGAAGCGAACTTATTTAAACAAGATGGCGATATCTTCGCAACAACTTAGTATTCTCCAAAAAGTATGTGCTGATCAAGAGCAATCTCTTCGCTCTTTGACAAATGAACTTAAAGAAGTAACATAGTCATCTATCGCTGAAAGAGATACAGTCATTCAAGGTAGAATAGCTTTAAGTGTAAAGGCGAAACAGCTTAAAGAAAAATATTCCAAATTAGAAGAATCTTATTCTTCTCTTGCGAAGAAAAAAGCCTTTCTTATTTCTAAAGAGAAAAATATTCAGTCTCGACTTAAAGGTTTAGTTGGAGATAAATTTGATGACGCAATGGACCGTTGGGAGAATAGTTGTCTCTGAACTCCTTATATTAATGAAATTTTGTATTCTATCTTTCGCAGAGTTTGAGAAGAATCTTCATTCTTCTATTTCTGTTTTGGAGGCTAAATATGCCAAAATTCGCAAAGAAAATGCATTGCTTGTCTCTACTCTTACTGGTTCTCGCAATCGAGCGGAAAGAAGACTTGATTATCTTGCTTATTTTAAGGATATTCAAGATAGGAATCATCAGAGAGCACTTCTTCGCCAAGTTCATCTCCGGGATGAAGTCCTTGTAAATGACATTTTATTATCCAACTTTCTTCCTCCTACATCAATTGATCCTTTAGAAGAAGATGACGATGAAGTTCCTCGTCCTGCTGATAGTGATTATGATTACGAAAGCGGTGCAGAGGATAATTTCTTAGAAGATGAAGAAGAGATTCCTTCTAAAGAAGCGTCTGCTGGTATTAATCAAAATGTGAAAGAAATTTCTCCTGAAGAAGTAATTGCTGGCGATAATCAAGATGCTAATCATGGCGAAGATCAAAACCGAAATGAAGGAGAGGCTTGCGAGAATATTGGCGAAGAAATTTTGTCATCTCCTGCTACTGAAATTAATATTGACTCTTGAGCTCTATATCTAGCTTTGTCTTCTTGAATTGTCTTATTTTTATCAGTTTTGCGAATTACATTTTTCTACCAACTTTGGAATCAACATTTCTTTTAATATTTTGTTGATGAGAAAGATAATACTTCTTGTGTATTGATTCCCATACTTGCCTCTCATTATCTTTCTTACAAAAAATAATCTTTTGCAAATACTTATAATTAATTTTTTTATCATATGGTCTTATTTTGCCTTCCTAATTAAAGGTCTTATTATGCCACCTTTTGTCATTGCGACAAAATCGCAGGACGTCCTTGCACTTTCATGCAAAAACCCATTGATCTTGCCTTAACTTTTTCTTTTGTATTATGGCCTCTTCAGGAATGTTGCGACAATATGACAGGCCTAAATATTCTTGTGAAAATAAATCCCCATGACATTCCGTCTTGCGACGAAATCGCAGGACGTCTTCGCACTTTCATGCGAAAACCCATTGATCTCGTCTTATCTTTTTCTTTTGTATTATTTCCTCTTCAGGATTGTTGCACAAATATGACAAGCCTTAATATCCTTGCGAATAAAAATCCTCATGACATTTGCGTCTTAAGACACTTATCAGCTCCCTAATGGAGGGTGCTGCACTTATCTCCCCCCTGGTTGCCCCTTCAAGGAGGCGTACTTCTACCATACAAGGTTAGCTCCTCCCATCCATCCTTAACAACAACCAGTTATTTTCGCATCCTCTTATCCCTTTTACCTATAGCGCTTATGGTTACGAGACCGTACCCTAAGTGGGGTTTTCTTCGGGCCGAGTGCAGTATAAGCCAAGACTTTTCAAGAATGGCAAGGACGCTTCAAACGCCCCCGGCACTCTTGACTCAACCGTGTACCTCGGCGCCTTGATCAGATATGCAATCCTTGGGAGAGTCCTTATTACCTTAGTCACCCAACCCAAGTCATATGCTTAAGCTGAGAATCCAAGGTTCCTCTCCCGGATGGGCTTTATTGACCCCAGATCTCCATGACTCATGTTCCGGGGGTGGTGTAGCCTTTACCTGAGCCATGCTACAGGTACCCCCTTATATGACGTAATTTAGGTCTTACATTTTCCTCTTGCGAAATTGTATTCGCGAACTAGGCTGTACGCCATAAAGGTTCGCCTCTTTCTCTGTTGTCATTGTTCTGTGATTATCTCTGCGAAAATTTCGCACATTATGATCTTATTTTGATATGAGTAATCTTGCAATTATTCTTTCAGATTCCATAACTTCTCAAAGCTTCTTACGGATAATATCTTTTTAAGTACAACTTGTTCCATGGTCTGTCCAGTCTATGACCAACATTTCTTCCTGCTGGATCCATTAATCTATAAGCTCCTGTTCCAACTATTTCCTTAATGATGTAAGGTCCATCCCATTTTTTCGCTAATTTTCCACCATTTTCTCGCTGATATATTGGTGTTTCTCGCATAACTAAATCTCCTGGTTGAAATTCGCGTACTTTGACACGTTTATTATATTCTCGAGCTAATGTTCGCTGATAATTCTCCATATGTTGTAAAGCTTTTTCTCTTCTTTCTTCTAATTCATCAAGTTTGTTTAAAATTAAGCCCGCACTAAGATTTTTCTCCCAAGCTTCTCTTTTTGTTGTCGGAATAACAACTTCTGTTGGTAATACCGCTTCAACTCTGTTTGTTAAACAAAAAGGTGACATTCCAGTAGCTTCTCTTCTAGTTGTATTATAAGCCCATACTGCATTATGTACTTGTTCGCACCATGCTCTGTGATGTCCTTCCAATTTCTTCTTTAATATATCTGCAATTGTTTTATTTGTTGCTTCTACTTGCCCATTAGCTTGTGGATACAAAGGAGTTGACTTTCCACATTTTATCTTGAATGCATTAAGTAACATTTCTATATTCTGCCCCTCAAACTGTTTCCCATTATCAGATAACAATTGTGCAGGAATTCCAAATTTGCAAATGATATTTTCGAATATGAATGCAAAGATATCTTTGTCGCGAATATGCTGTACTTCCTTCACTTTTGTCCATTTTGTGAAATAATCTGTTGCGACTATTAAGTATCTTCTTTGTCCAGTTCCTGGTAAAAATGGCCCCACAATATCTAAGCCCCATTTTCCAAAGGGCCAGACACTGGTTGAAGATGACAATGGTGCTCCTGGTGCATGTATTTTCTTTTCATGCCGCTGACAATCTTAGCAAAGTCTTGATATTTGTTTTGCATCTTCATGCATGTATGGACAGTAATAACCTTGCATTTTTGCTCTATGTGCCAAAGATCTTCCTCCACTATGATTGCCAGCATCTCCACTATGTAACATTTTCAGCATTTTTTCTCCTTCCTCCCGTGTCAAACATCTGAGTGATGGTCCACTAAAGGATTTTAGGTATAGCAACCCATCTCATAATTCATAATTCGTTGCTCGGCTTTTTAACTTGTGTGTTTCCAATCTATTTCTTGGTGTTTCTCCTTTCGCCAGATATGCATGAAGTTCCATTCTCCAGTCTGTGACATTGTTTATTTGTTCTTCTTTTTTATTATCTATTATCATCACATCCACATCTTCCTCTTCTTTATTGATTGATGGTGACAAAAGTTTTTGTATTTTTATGCATATCGCAGTTGGATCTGTCATCATGCTTGAGATGAAAGCAAAAGCGTCTGCGAGTCTATTACCTTTTCTTGAAATGTGCCTCCATTTATTTTTTGGATTTTCGCTGACAAATCTTCAACTAGCTTCTTGTATTTATTCAAGGATGGTTCATTTGTAGTATACTCTCCTTTTATTTGGCGAATAACTAGCTGTGAATCACTAGTGATCCTGGCATTTTCTAGTTTCATTTCTATTGCGAATTTTAAGGCATGTATCACAGCTTCATATTATGTTTCATTATTAGTGGATGCAAATTCCAATCTGAATGAAAAAGCCATCTTTATTCCTTATGGAGAAATTAAAACAATTCGAACTCCATTTCCTTCTCCATTTGATGATTCATCTACCAATATTTCCCATCTATTTCGTTCTGTTAATAAGTCTTTTGGATCTCCATGCTCTTCTTCTACATCCATAATTTCTTCTACTGCTTCATCTTCTTCTAAAGGAAATTCTGCCAAGAAATCCGCAACAACTTGTGATTTTGGTGAAGACAAAATTTCATATTTAATATCAAAGTGGCCTACTTCTGCATTCCATCTCTCCACCCTTCCTGATCTTTTAGAATTCTTCATCACTGATTCAATTGGTACTTTTGTTAATACCTTTATCTTGTGTGCTTGAAAGTATATGCGGAGCTTAAATGATGCATAAACTAATGCTAAGATTAACTTTTCAATCTTTGAGTAATTCTTCTCGGCAGTATTAAAAGTTTTGCTAATGTAATAAATGGGTTTCTCCACTCCTGCGTCTACTCGCAATAACACAACACTTAATGCATGCGACGTTGTCGCAAGGTAGATCAATAATGCTTCTCCTGGTTCTGCTTTTTGTAAAATAGTTGTATTCATAAGATGTTCTTTGATTCCTTTAAAATACTTTTCACATTCATCACTCCATTTAAATTTTGCACCCTTCTTGAGTATATCGAAAAAATATTTGCATTTTTCTGATGATCGCGAAATGAATCTCCCCAGCGAAGCTAGAAGCCCATTCAACTTCTGTACATCTTTTATTGTTTCTGGTGTTGGCATGTCACGAACTGCTTGCACTTTTTATTGATCAACCTATATTCTTTACTTTGATACACTGTAGCCTAAAAATTTTCCCGATGCAACTCCAATAGTACACTTCTCAGGATTCAATTTAATGTTATACTACCGTATTTGTTCCCTAAAATCTTGTACATGGTCTTTAGCTTATTTACTCTTTACTAACATGTCATCCACGTATACTTCTAACGTCTTGTGTATCCATTTTGCGAACACCTTCTCTACCATTCTTTGGTATGTCGCTCCCGCATTTCGCAAACCAAATGGCATTTTCATGTAACAATATAAACCTCTAGGGACAAAGAAATAAGTATGTTCTTGATCTTCTTCAGCGAGAGGGATTTGGTTATACCCTTTGTATCCATCTAAAGATGATACCCTATCGTTTCCCGCTGCGGATTCTACCATTTGAGGAATATCTGGTAACGGAAAACTGTCTCTGGGGAAAGCTTTGTTTAAATCAGTGAAATATATGCAAATCCTGATTCCTTTATTTTTCTTTGGGACAATGACCATATTCGCTATCCATTCTGGGTATTTAGCTTCTCTTATAATTCCTGCCTCAAGCATTTTCTGTAGTTCTTCTTCTATTTGGGAATGGTAAGTTGTTGCAATTTTTCTTATTCTTTGTTTAAATAGTCTCACATTTTTGTTAATATCCAATTTATGGCATGCAATTGATGGATCTATTTCTGGTATCTCATCCATGCTTCCTGCGAAAATATCTTTATATTCTCGCAACAAGTTAACAGTTCTTTCTTCTTCTTCTTCTTCTTCTTCTTCTTCTATATCCATTTTGGTTCCAATTCTCAACATTAGAGGCTCCTCTATAGTCCCAACGTTTATTTTTTTTGTTGGTTCTGCGGAAATGTAACTGGGTTTAGGTTCTCCTATTGGTGTTTGTTCTTTTATTTCTTTTATGGGTCCTTCTCCTTCTTCCGAAATTTCGCTAGGTATTCCTTTGCCTTCTTTTGCCCTTATCATATATACTCTAAATTCTTCTTCCTTCTTTGCTTCCTTTGCCAATTTTCTGCGAAATTGTTTCTTTTTTGCTTGTCCTTCATAACGTTTTACTTCAATTTGATGACATAATTTCGGATTGTCAACATCTCCTCTGATTTCACCTATTCCATTTGGAGTGGGGAATTTAATACATTGATGCAACGTTGATACCACAACTTTTATCGCATGTATCCATGGTCTTCCTAATAACATATTATATGGCGATTCCATATCCACCATGCACAATGTTACATGTGTTTCGATTTTTCCAAGTGGAATTCGTACCACTATCTCTCCTTTAGGTTTTGTTGTGGATTTTCCAAAGCCGGGAACAAAATATGTTGAACTCGACATTTCTTCATCTTTAAATCCCATTCCCCGGAATGCGTAATAAAATATTATATCAACTGAACTTCTTGTATCAATTAAAGTTCTGTTCAACATCCATTCTCCTATGGATTTTATTGTGGTTCAAATTTTCTTTTTGTATTTCTTCCGCTATGAATGCAATTTTTTGCTTTTCCCAATCTTTCAAGGATGATGTTTTTTCTACCGTCATAACTTTCCTTCCTTCAAAATTTCGTTTATGTATTCTTCCTTTGATGTTTTCATGGAATTCATTAATCATTGTTTTTGTTATCATATTACACTCCAATCTTTTGCCATTTTCATTAATTCTATTCATCTTTCTTCTAACTGATTCACTGATTTATTTAATCACTTTCTTGACTTCAATATTCTCAATCAACAATCTTCAACTTTCGATCTTCAATTCCCTGTTTCTAGCGCCATTATGTAGTTGCAGGAAATCCTACACTACACTCTTCATATGATTTCATCATTAATCAACTCATTTTAGGTTTATATTCTTAATTTTATTGAGTAATCTTCGGATGTTCTTACAAGAAAAGATAAAGAACTAAAAAATGATCTCTGCTCTAAACTTTCTCTCTCCTATTTACTTGTTTCTTCCTCAAAAAATATCTCTCCCTCATCTTTACAACTTGAACGACTATTTATAGGGAAATACATAGTGGATGACAGGTAATCTATCCTTTATTTTCAGATATGGCCTACGACATTCTCGCAACCTGACAAATGTTAATTTCGCAAGATCTCTAATTTTCGCAGGACTATCACATCTTTCTCATGATCCTAGCTGACGTCGTTTGTTATATTCTTCCTGAAATTGTTTTGCGACGCTATTGTGTTGTACCATTGATAATTTCGCTGAGACATTATTGTTGCAAGATTCTGATCCTACAAATACTAAGTTGTTCTTCGGGAATATAAGTCTGGTATTATTGATTGGTTCCTGTTCACCTTGATTTATCAAAAGACAGAACAAAACTCGTAGGTATATTCGTGGGAGACAGATGTATCTATTATCGTAGACTTTTCTGTGTGATACAGGTTTTTTTATTAAAGTCTTCGACTTTGGGTCGTAGCAACTCTTAGTTGTGGGTGAGATCAGTTAAGGGAATCATGTACGTAGCATCCTGCTGGGATCAGATGCGTAAGAGCATAACTGTACCTTGGATCAGTGTGAGATTGATTGGGGTTCAACTAAAGTCCAGGGCGAAGTTAATTTGTAGTAGGCTAGTGTCTGTAGCGGCTTAATACAGTGTGTGTTCAATGTGGACTAGGTCCCGGGGTTTTTCTGCATTGCAGTTTCATCTTTAACAAAATTCTGTGTCTATGTTATATATATTCCGCATTATATTTGTTTATATAATTTAAATAATACAAGTTGTGTGTTGTTAAATCAATTAGAATATCCGACCTTTTGGTTATTGATTTAAATTGATTGACACTTGGATATTGGTCTTTGGTACCATCCAATTTATCTCTCTTTGATAAGACTCGCAGATTTCTATTTGCTTGAGTATATATCAAATCGAGAGATTGAGATATAAAATCTTTGATATACTTTTCATTGATTGAGTCTAACTATCTAGTTGATTCTCATAAAAGTATATTGGGGTTTGTTCATACAGATTGCTAAGCGATATATTGGGTGTGGTTGTTAGACCCCCGCTTTTTCAGGAACCCTTAATGGGTTAAGGGGCCGCTCATTCTAAGATTGGTTATTTTCATGTATCAAAATTAGTCCCCTGACTGTTTGACCGGTCAGGGACCGTGTCAAAAGTCACCTGTTGATGCCACGGTTGCAATAGGCGGTTATAGGAAGATTTGATTCACGACTCTTGGTATGCTGCGGTTATCATTGGGGAGTTATGGGTGGTTTGGTGCTCATGACCATTAGGATACGACGGTTACTAATCTGCTCAGTAACCGCTCCTTATTTTATCCTCATATAAATAGAAGAGACCTCGCCCCAGGAATCCATCTTTTCACTGCCTTCTTTCCCCTCTCTCTGTCTCTTTGTTGCTTACCATGTCTAACGAATCACCTATCCGCGACTCGCCTCCCCGACTCGAATCTTATACACTCGACGAGTTCAGGAACAATCCCCGTCTCAAGGATGACATTCGACCGCCCTCTGCAGATGATGGTACTATTCCTCTCCCAGCTGATGATATTTGGGTTACTCGCATGATTAACCCTCATCCATTTCCTCCGTCCGGGTCAGAAGAATGGCTTATCCGCCCTCGGGCAGAATCGCCCCCTGCGCATTCCTTTGAGGACTCGCCCCGCTTGGCGGCACATAAAGGAGATTATGTATTTTCTACGATCCATTTATGCTCGTCCGCTGAATCTCATGCCGCTCGGGATCCTTGGATCGACTACTTCGCTCCAATCCTGAGAACGCAAGGGTCATCCGCTCTCTAGGTATAAGAGCAGCTTTAAATGCCTCCAAGATTAGATACGTCCGGCGGGACCACGATAGCATAAATCGCTTATGTGCACCCTGGGGGATCGATCCTCATACGTTCATATTTTCCTGGGGAGAAGAGACCCCTATCCTCGAGGACATGGTGGTGCTCACGGGTCTACCCGTCCATGGTGACGTAGTTTACGACAGTTGCTGCCTCCACAAATATTTAAATAAGGATGACAAAGACCTCCGTGACCGTTTGCTTCAAGCCAAGGCGAATTCTATAACCTATCACCTGCCTGAACATCTTAAGGTTGAAGCTGGGGACGAGGATGGAGTCCCAATGGATAAAGGGAAGGGTAAAGCCGACGCGTCAGATTTTATATCCGTCCTGGGTGGTTTGTACCACCATTTAGATTTGTTGGTAAGTGACATCCGTCGCGTGGACGGATCCCATGAGGTTGAAACTTTCGTTCCTGCTAACTTCATCCAGGCATGGGCTTGGGAACGTTTCCCCAAGTATAGGCTTTCTCAGCTGAATTCCCCCGCGCTTTCTCGTCAAGAAGAAGTTGCTCAAGAGGATTGTTCCAAGCGCCTAGTGACAATAGCCGAGACTCATCCTCGGATGGATTTTTACCACAAGAAGGATTATCTTTCGAAGGAAAAGCTCAAGGATTACATGGACAAGGGTGCGGATTTCAACCCTATCACTTATCAGGACGGTAGCACTAGCTCTCTTCACTATACTTTTGCTAGCCAGTCCCAGAGGAGGATATCTTCAACGGAGATACCTTCGGCTGAGGAGTTTGACATGATTGTTTCTATTTTACCGGGGCGTCTTCCCGGATTTTATGGTGGGAAGTTCTCTTTTGAGGATTACAATACCATCCGTGTGGCGCGACAGCTAGGGTTTGACTGAGGAGTTCCTTATGACCCTCCTCCTTCTTCAATAGAGGAGGATAAGGAGGTCTGGAAAAGCTTTGATCACTTTGTCTTCAAAAAGCGGTCTTCGGATGAGCGACCGCACATGCTTCTTTGATTTATGCCAACCTCAACTCCGCCGTCATGTGGGTGTTACCAACGAGTGGCTCAACTATCGTAATAATGTTAACCGGAGTGTGCTGAATCTACTCATCACAGATCCATTTGCCCCTCCGGATTTAACCAAGGAAGACCTCAAAGATATGCATGCATGAGGTCGCGTGAAGCTAAACGCTGAGGTTTCCAAGAAGTATAGGCTATTTTCCAGTAACAAAGGTCGTCCTCTTCGTCCGATAGTTACCATACGGGACCCTCCTTAGGGCCCCCGTCCTCTCAAGAAGATGGGAAGGGTACCGCTCTACCTCCATCCGGTTCTAAGAAAAGAAGGCGCGTTCCATCATTAAATCCTTTGCATATCCCTTCAGCTGCATCTCCTCCTTCTAAGGTATCTTCCTTCTCCTTTGGTTGTCATTTTAATATGGTTCCGCGTTTAGTTTCTTTATGCTAGTTTGCTATATTCTTTTAGAACTCTCCGCCTATCGGCTGCAAACCTAGAGGTCTCTTTTTTGAAGAGTACATCAACCTTCCTTTTAACGAATGGAGGGACGATCAGCTGGCTAAGAATATGAAGCGGGACGCCGGCGTGCTGCCTGTTCCGCGGTTGCCTTTAATCCGCACTGCTAATGTCTCTCCTCCGTTTTCCACGCAGGCTCCCAAAGTGGGGTCGTAATACGAGAGTACTTTCATCGAGAGTTTGGAGAGGAAGCTTGGTCGATCAGTTAGTCAAAGTGGTCCCGAGATACTCTCTACTCGGATGATTCTTCACTCTACTCGTCTCCTAATCATACATACAATTAAAGATCCCAATCATCCTCTTCACACTCCCTCCGATATATTAGATGCAGGGTATGAGTCTGAGTCGGATAATTCTGTGCGTGACTATTCCCAGAAGAGTCGTGGTCTTCAAGGTGGCGCCCAAAATCATAGCTCTTCCCCTTTTAAATCCCGTGAGTGTACTATATTCATAATTGTTAAGTTTCATATACCGACACGTGCCGGTAGTAATATTTATGTTATGATTATTAAATGCATTTGGTGATCTATATAAACATCTTCACTTCCAATACTTCTTGTCAAGATTATTTTATTTTCTTCCTTTCTCTTGCTTTTATCAGGTCACTCGGAGCCGGCTGCGTCGAGTTCTTCTTCTTCTTCTTCTCGCCAATCTGTTCATTCTCCAGCTAATCCTCCTCTTTCCCCCACTCTGGTATATATATTCTACTTGAATTTCATTTCCTTACCATATAAGGATGTTTTTCTTATGATTTCTTCCTCTATCTCTCCTTCCCCCCTTTTTTTTAGAACATGGGAAAACGAGATGGCGCTCATGGTAAAGGAAGCGGCTCGAACCAGCAGGTCAAAGGCAGCGAGTCCGGTAGTGCCAATGACAAGCGGCATAGGTATTCCAACCCAACCCCTATGGTTTCTCAAAGCGTGGATGCTGAGTTTATGGTTGTTCATGAGGATCCTCGGTTTAAATATACCCGTACCATTTCCGCGGCGGAGGCTGGTGTTGACAACCGCTATGCGCTGGTACACGGATTTTGGGTCCCTTCGTCCAAGGTAGCTACCTATCAGCGCATAGTGGAGAAGTTTGGCCACATGTGTGTTCATGAGGAGATTCCCATCAATTCTTTGATCGTAGCCAATGAAGATCTTCTCATCATAGCGGAGGGTCTTTCCCTGGCGGATGAAACTCCAATTGGTACGGATATCTTGAAGAAGTGGGACGCTACCATCCAGACTTATCTAGTTCTTCGATGCCCCATTCAATGGCTCAAGAATCTATTGGACCAGGCGAAGTCTAGCCATAGCGCGCGGACCACATTACCTCGTGAGATCGAGGAGTTGGAGCGGGAGCACAAGCAGCTACTCGATGTTGCAAATGCTAGGAAGGAATCTTATGATCAACTTATGGCGAACGTGGGTCAAGCTGCCAAGGATCTGAAGATCGCTCGGGATGCTGCCGAGGAGGTCAATGGGTGCCTAACTAGGAAGAGGGCCGAGCTGGTTGCTCTGGATATTTTCTGATGATGATTTCTTGGACAATTTATTTGTTTTGTTTTGTTTTGGTGGGACTGAGGATTTTATTGGTTCGTTTTTCTTTTGCAAGACATATTTTACTGTTTGGTTTAACTGCATTTATTATTATGGTTGGATGGTATTTAATGTGGTATAAATATGCATTTCTATAAGTAGGGATGAATGGAGTTGCTTTGACATCTTTCAAGTTTCTTTCTGTATTTCATTCACCATCTGGTTGCTAGCTATATATATATATTTATGTAGCTGATGGCTCATCATCTTCACGGGTATACTTTGCCTTAACCCCAGTGCCAATACTGGTTATCCCTTATGAAAAGGATCATGAGATGACTCGCTTGTTATTAGTAAAAGCTGAAGTGGAGGTACTTAGAGAGGTTAGAATGGTTAACAAAGTGGCTACGCGCGCGCGATTTAACGAGCAGTATGAGACTTATTCGATGGCTCGGGAATCACATGCGCCCTGACGCATAACTCTATCTGTACAACGTGCGTTGGGTGATGCTATAGCTTCCCGAGACAAAGCTGAGCGCCTATTTCAGGAAGCTCTAATTATGACGACTGATATTGAGAAAGCAATAGACGATTTCCGCGCTTTCATCACTCAACAGGCGGGTCGGAATCTCCGTGGGTGTGTTTTGACTTTGTGTGTCGTTTCTGCTCTTATTCTTCCTGCTGACATGAAAGCGGAGTTAGCGCGTCTGTTGATTTTGAAGGATGAAGTCGGGATGCTACAAACTCATCGTCTGATCGCTCTGGATAAGGCCCGCAAAGCTTATGACGAGCATAAAGAGACACTAGATATGGCTCAAAAAGCGAGTGCTTCTAGTGAAGTTATACGTAAGGTTCATCAAGTATTCAAGGAGGTGCGTAGTGCTTATACTGATTCCAATACCCAGTATGGGGAAGCACAATTAATGATGCAAGACTTGGATGAAGACATTTCCTACTATCGCTCGCTTATAGCTGGATCATCCTCATCTTGAAGAGTTACTCTCCCCGTTTTTTTTAATATATATTCGTCTCCTCGGATATTGTGTTATCTTGATTATATATATGAAAGTTTGTTTTGATTAATCACTGTAAATATTCCTTGAGTTTATTTCTCCTTTTCTTTTATTTGTTTTGGGTTTATGGCTAATCGTGTGAGATTAGTTCTTGAAATGGAATGTCTAAACTGTCTTTTCCGGGTGATGTGGCTTTCTCGAGATACTTTAGAGATCGAGAACTCAAGTTGGCATGAACGACTGTCTGTTGCGGATCATCCGGTGAGGAGGATTCATAGTGAAGGTGGTCTTCCTGATTTAACCCTTCTGGAGTATCGTGGTTATTGTCGTGAGCAACGTATGATTACCCACTTTCGATGTGTTGAGGCGGATCGCAGTGTTAGATCCATTGAGATGGACATTTCTGAGGTTCGCTTGGATCTTAATATGTTACCATGATTTATTTTTATTTTTCATTTTTTTTTAGTGGGAGTTATGACGATGGCTGCAGTTCCTATAAATAGACTATTTGTGTTAGTATGAAGTTTTCATTTTATACTATGTTCATTGTCTATGCTATTATTTGCTACATGGCTGAATATTTGCATGGTTATGTGCTATCTTTGGCTTCTGTGCCATCATTAGTATCCCCGTATAGGAGAGGATCCGAACTAGATCGTTTGCGGCTCGTAGGAGCCGAAATAGACTTGATTAGAGAGAGAAGGCTGGCGATTCGTACAAAAGCTCGCTCTCAGTTCGAAAAACAGTACAAGATATTTTTAACATCTCGGAAGACTCAAGTGTCCGGGCCAGTTTCTTTCAGGATTCAGAGTGCATTGGACGATGCTGTCTCCGCTCGCCATGAGGCTGATCGACTGTTGCGAGAGATAAATCTTATGATCATGGATCTTGATCAGGTAATCGCGGACTATGATGTTTCTTCCTCTCATCTACCAAGTCGTCGTATGTATGGTTATGGCTTGTCTTTGTGCATGATACGCGCATTGGTGCATCCTTCAGATAAACAGGTGGAATTGGCACGGTTACTAGTCCTGAAGAGTGAATTGAGAGTTTTGCGAATTCATAGGTTGGATGTGCAAGAAAATGCACGTAAAGCATTCGAGGAGCAGGATGATACCTCCAACATGGATCGCCAGAATAATGCGTCTGAGAGGATTTTGCATGAGGTAAATCAGGTGCTAGGATATTTGCGGGCAACTTTAACTATTACTACTATTCAATGTGAAGAAGCGCTTGTGATGATGCAAGATGTAGAACAAGAAATCACACGTTGTCGCATGCTCATAACTGAATCAACTTAAAAGTTCTCCCCGTTTTTTTCTTTTTTTGGTATATAGCCTAAGTATTCCAAGCAAAAGTTCTCCTCCCTTTTTTATCTTTAATGGAAGAACCAGTCAGTACTTTATGTTTGTCTCTTAGGGAACAAAAAATGGAATTGTTGCAAGCTACTATTGCTGGTAACACCCGACTCGTTCATGAATGTGAGGAATTATTTGGAGTTAGCCAAATGCAGTATTTCCATGCCATGGATCTTTATGTGGATCGCCTGAGTGCAAGTCGGATTGATCCTTCAATAGAAAATGTGATGGCTGCGGATGAGGCTTATGAAGCGTTTGTTAACGCTCGTGACCGGATGGAATGCAAATAAGGCGACTTGGATGTTGCTCGTGGTCGACTGAAGCGCGCGAACTCAGTTCTATCTTCCTTTCTTTGACTTAGTGGATTCTGCCACAGAGTATATTGTTTTATTTGTTCTGTATGTCGTGTCAGATGCTTATGAACATGTTATTTGTGTTATTTTCTGTGTATCGTATGCACGTGTGATTTCCTTTAAGAATATTACTTCTATAAAATATCTTATTAGTTGGATTAGTCAGTACCTACACTTGTGGCGTTTTTTCTTGACCATGCACGAAAACTATCATTCTCCGGAGCTACTGACGTGCTTCGTCTAGCTAAATACAGAATATTAGTCCTTTCTGGGACTATTGGTCCATTTTATTAAGCCATGCACAGAGCCTAGTCCTTTCTTGGACTATTGGTGCACTTCATTTAAGCCATGAACGGAGCCTAGCCCTTTCTTGGACTATTGATGCACTTCATCCAAGCCGTGCACGGAGCCTAGTCCTTTCTTAGACTATTGGTGCACTTCATTTAATCCACGCATGGAGCCTAGCCCTTTCTTGACTATTGGTGCACTTCATCTAAGCCAGGCACGGAGCCTATCCCTTTCTTGGGCTATTGGTGCATTTCATTTAAGCCATGGACGGAGCCTAGCCCTTTCTTGGACTATTGGTGCACTTCATCTAAGCTATGCACGGAGCCTAGTCCTTTCTTAGACTATTGGTGCACTTCATATAAGCCATGCACGAAGCGTAGTCCTTTCTTGGACTATTGGTGCACTTCATCTAAGCCATGCACAGAGCCTAGCCCTTTCTTGGGCTATTGGTGCACTTCATCTAAGCCATGCACGGATCTTAGTACTTTCTTGGACTATTGGCGCGTCCTATCGGGTCGTACGCGAGAATTTAACGTGACTCAAAGTATAATATAAGATAATTGCTTTATTATTTCTCAGCCATCCGACATACATTAGGTTACATAAGCGTAATAAGTTTTAAGCCATTTACCATTGATAGGAGTATTGATGCGTGAGCCATTCATTAGTTTCAGATAGGAATATCCTCTTTTTCCTGCTTTTTCATTACGCTGGACATGCGGTGCGATTTTCATCACTACATCATGTGGTGGCTTTGACATTGCTGGCACTTCTTCACATGCTCGGTTGTATCAAACTCCATCGTGGGCTAGTAATACCCTCCTTCGTGCAACTGTAGGAAGAGTTTTCTCATACCTTGGTGCTCGGCATCGTGATTCGTAGCCATAACTATCTCTGCCTCTTCTTGCGACAGACAAAGTAGTATTTTGTCCCCGAAACTCTTCCTATAGAGGATGCCTTCACTCATGAAGAATCGTCCGGTTGTCCTTTGAATTTTTAACGCTTCTTGTGTATTTGGCGGTAGGCGCTCGTACTGGATGAAGTCTATGTAAGGTTGTCTCCAGTCCTCTATCTCCGAACTACATATTTCCGTCTGTTATTGGGGTGCTTGAGAATCGTCACACTTATCTTTGATTACTGCTGCTTGGACTGCCATATTTGGCCAGTATACACCCATCCTCTGTAGTCGTCGGTACAGTTTTATCCTTCCTGTCTGTCCGGATGATTCTTCATGGACGCAATTCATTATTTCCTGCGCTTCTGACTTTCCCACACATCGTGATAAAGCACCTCCGGATGTTCGAAAGTACAACGCTCCTCGGATTACAACAAAATGTTTCAACAATTTAACGGGCAGTAACTGATCATCCGCCTCTCTAGTCAGATCTTCGATGTATGATGTTCTCCAATCATCCTTTAATTCGAATGCTGCATCTTTTTTCCATGTGCTGGGTAGTGCCCTTCTTTTTACCACTATGGTGCCTTCGTCGGCTTCATTTAACTGTAGCATGGCCGCTAAGGTAGTCAACGCATCTGCATGCTTGTTGGTGGATCTTCCAGTATGCTCGATGACGGTGCATCCTCTTATCGTTATTAGTTCTTGAGCTTCTGCTCCGTATGGTGCCAAATGCGCCACCTTTACCTGGAAATCACCCGATATTTGGTTTGTGACTAGATTCGAGTCTCTCTTGACGTCGATTTCTCCTAGATTGAGTTCCTCGGACATTCGTAACCCAAGAATCAATGCCTCATATTCTGCCACATTATTGCTACATTCAAAGTCTAGCTTAAAAGCGAATGATAACAATTTTTTCTTGGGCGTCTCAAATACTATCCCTGCTCCTCCATAAGAGTCGTATGACGATCCATCAAAAAACATTGTCCAGCGTTCTTCCTCCTGGACCTCCACAACTTCTCCGGGTATTCCATCACTTATTTACGTCATATCCATACCTGGGAACGCGGCTAATAAATCTGTGAATGCTTGCCCGCGTACTCCCTTCGACCACTGGTATTTTAGCTCAAATTCGGATAGCTATAGTAGCCAGCGGGCCATTCTGCCGGATAACACTGGTTTTGTCCCCAGGTAAGTGATCGTATTAGCTGTCGCCACCACTATGGTTTCATGAGGAAGCAGATACGATCGTAATTTTTGTGTGGCATAAATAAGCGCTAGACATGTTTGCTCCTCCTTCGAATATCGAAACTCTACGTCTCTAAACCCTCTATTGATGTAGTGAATTGGGCACAGTTGGTCGTTGCCGAGGTCTTGAGACAACAGTGCTCCGATCGCCACATTGGTAAATTCAGTGTACAAGTAGAGGGGCTCGCCTTTGACGGGAGGTCGCAGGACCCGCGCGCTGATTAAGCATTCTTTAATCTTCCGAAAGGCTTGCTCTTGATCATTTCTCCACCGGAACTTCTTGTTCTTCTTCAATAGCGGTGTGAATGCACATAACAGTTGTGCCATCCCTGGTATGAACCTTCGGACATAAGACACACTGCCAATAAAAGTCTGCAACTCTTTTACATTTGCGGGCGACCTCATAGTAGTTATCGCTTTGACCTTATCCGGATCGATTTGTAATCCTTTGTCGGTAACAACAAACCCTAAAAAATTTCCGGAGGTGACTCCAAAGGCGCGTTTGAGAGGATTCATCTTCAGGTGATACTTTCTACATCTGTTGAAAACATGCCTTAAGTGGCTGAGGTGATCTTTTCGCGCCCGAGATTTTACCACCACATTATCCATGTAAACTTCCATAATTTGATGCATCATGTCGTGGAAGATAGCCACCATTGCCTGTTGATAGGTCGCGCCCGCATTTTTCAACCCGAACGGCATTACAGTATAGTAGAAATTCCCGTATGTGGTCTGGAAAGCTGTTTTTTGCGCATCTTCTGCGGACATCTTAATTTGGTTGTATCCGCTAAATTCATCCATGAAAGAAAACATATCATACACGCATGTTTTATTCAACATTATATCGATGATTGGTACTGGGAAATCATCCTTAGGTCATGCCCGGTTCAGATCTCGGTAATCGACACAACACTGGACCTTTCCATTCTTCTTCTCTATCGGTACGATGTTAGCTAGCCACATAGGATGTTGGATCAGTTTAATGAAATTGGCTTTCAGCGGCTTCTCCACCTCTTCCTTGATCTCCAACTCTATCTTCTCCGGAAAGTTACGCCTCCGCTGCTTAACAGGCTGATACTCGGGCGAGACATTGAGGTTGTGCGCATTTAAATTGCTATCAAGACTCGGCATTTCATCATGTGTAAATGCAAACACATCACGGAGCAGGTTGACCAGTCGTGACCTTTCTTTTCCTTCTAGGTGCTTGCTAATGCATACACAACGAGGTTCATCTTCCGTGCTAAGGTTTACTTCTTCTCACCCGTAGAGGGTCGGATCGAGTATTGTCTTCTCTTCGGGTAAGACTTTTATTATTTCTTCTTCCGAGATCAAAGGCTCTGCCTCTTCCTGCAAATCTTCAATCACTGGGGTTGCTTCCATCATTTCCTCATCCGCTGATGACATAGCACAGTCATGTTGTCGATTGGAAGCTTCCCCGACTAATTGCTATAAGCGGTAAACATGTCTGCCCTCTGGTCGTGAGAAGCGTCTAAATTGACTATTCTTCATTTCGACTACAACCCCCTTATTCCACGCGGAAGGTCCCATCCGAGATGGACTAAAGACCGATTTAGCCTTTCCTTTTGTATGTGCTTCAGGTTGGAACTATTTCTACTTGGGAGGGTGGTGAAACGCTCTGACTGCTCTCCTTGGTCCGTGACCGGTTGTGTGTAGAAAACTACGTCTTCCATGTAAGCTTCCTCTAGACCGAACGGGATTACTTGTAGCTGGGATCCAGAATTGTTTTCCTCCACTATTAATCTTGACACACTGGTGATATGTAGACGATACTACCTTGTGGTTCAAAATCCATCCTCTCCCTAGAAGGACATGAAATGTGGTATCATTCTCAAGCACATAGAAGGGAGTGAGCTCTCTGATAGGTCTTATCTTCATCATCAGATGTACTATTCCCATTGTCGTCTGAGTCTGTCCTCCAAATCCTCTCACAGTCGTTGCGCGCATTTTGATCGAAGTTCTTGATACTCCTAAGGATTCCAATGTGTGTAGGGAGATCATATTGAGGGATGCTCCGGGGTCTATGAAAGCTCGCTTGAGGGGATGCTTGTTAATATGGGCCGTGAGGTATAACGGTCGGAGATGTTCTCCTGGATAGCATATATCTTCGTCAGTGAAGGTAATAGCTTCCCTAGGCATCGGATTGTACACCTTCCCGGATGCGATTGACGTGATAGCTTTGGATGCCTCGCGGACTTGGTCCTCCCTGAAACCAAGAGAGTCTAAGAATTGTTGGGCCAAAATAGTTTGGGAGAATTTTGCTAGCGATTCCATTTGTGTCTGAAAATATGGTTGTCTCTGACGCTTCACACGCTTCCTCCTCTTCCGCGTCTCCCCATGGTCTCCAGGTTTCTCCTTCTGTGGGTTCATGGGAAATCATCATAACTTGGTGCTGAGGGAGCGGATCCTTTTGGATGCTTTGTTCTCCTATCTCTAGCTCGCCTCTAGCTCGTTTTCTCTACACTATGTAGCGCAAAGAGAAACATTCCACAGTCGGATGATGGACCCTCCTATGATAATGACAGTATCGTTCGTGCATCTTATTTGTTGTGGTAGGTTCTGTAGATACGGGTGGCAGAGTTTCTTCTTTGTTGGCCACCCATTGCTCGAAAAGTCCTATTATCTACTCCATGCTGCATGACAGTGGTGGCGGCGGGTTTGATCTTCCTCCATCTGCTCTTCCCCCTCTCCTATCGGACTTTCCTCCTCGGTAAGGGACAAAAGCAGTAGATCCTCCCTTTCCTATGTTGCCTCCTTGGTCATTGGATGCAGAGTTAACAAAATGTAATTGCCAATTGTGTCCGCTTGTCCCCGAGTTCATAACATCCGTGCAGTCTGATATCCGGGCTGCAGCTTCTTCGACCTCCACAAAAGTTTGAAACTTGAAATTCGTCAAGTTTAGCCGAAAGATTGCATCCATGCCTCGAATACATATCTCCAACAAGCGCTCCTCCGGGATGTCCTCATGACATTCCAGTGTGAAATCTCGGAAGCGGGTGATATACTTTCCGATCTCTTCTCCGACCCGCTGGGTGCACCTTCCCAAATCTATTGCTATGACTCTTCTTTGTGCGGAGTTAAACTTCTTCAGGAAAAGTTGTACCATGGCGGACCACGAGCTGATACTTCCAGAGACTCTCATCCTGAGCGTACGCATTCATGGCTGATATGAAGCGGCTTACGTGTTCCCGCGCATTCCCTTTTCCTCCATATGTCTTGAATTTTGGTGATGTGTAATCCTCGGGATATAGGTAATCAGCGACCTCTGCGGAGTACGGGGGTTCCAGTGAATCGTAAATGTTGTGCTTCGTTACTCGGTAATTGTCCTCTAGATACTTGGCGATCGCGTCTTCTGTTATACCCGGAGTTGTGTTTTTTGTGCCGACTGTTTTAGTGGCCACCACGCTCTGTTCCCTCGCTGCTTCAAACGTCCGCGCAGCTCCTGTTGCCTTTTAATAGACGCGTCTAACTCCTCTTCTATTTCAGACATTTCTTGCTCGCTGGTCCCAGCTACAGCTTTCTCTTTAAGCATTTCTCCTTTCTTCTGGAGCGCTACTGCACCCTGGGATGCTCCTGCCCCTTGTACGATAGGTGTTGTGACTACCGCTCGGAAGTGTATCTCATCATCACTTTCCCCATGTACGTCTTCTACGGAAACGCCATCCTGGTTAGGTACTGCTCCGCCTGCTAGTACTTCCTGACTCGCACCTGGGAGTATCATGCTGGAAAAGAGGCTAAGAACCTCCCACTGTGGTCACAATGTTGATGGGTAGAATGTGGGAAGGAGGAACTAGCCCTAATCACAGAAAGTACTCCAAAGGAGTGGATATGTTTAGGGAAGTAGTGGGGAATTAATGATTCCTTAAGAAGTGTACATTATTTCCCTTTTATAATATCCCTCTTATGGATTAGTGCTCATAAGATTATCATATTACTAAACTACCATTTCCCTTTCCTTAAGTTAATATCAAACCCTAAAGGGCTTTCCCCTTTAGGCTAAAGCCCAACTTCCCATGTGTACTCTTGGATAGACTAGGACTTCCCTATCTTAATGGGTTTGTCCTAGTCCCCAAGCCTCTTTAATTATCCTAAAAGGGAACCCTTAATGGGTTAAGGGGTCGCTCATTCTAAGATTAGTTATTTTCATGTATCAACAGAAACCCACATGTCTTATCATGGAAGCCCAATACGGTTTATTGGGGAAACCAGTGGGTTTATTGAGGAATCCCACATGGCTTATCATGGAAGCCCAATACGGTTTATTGTGGAAACCGGTGGGTTTATTGAGGAAACCCACATGGCTTATCACGGAATCCCAATACGGTTTATTGTGGAAACCGTTGGGTTTATTGAGGAAACCCACATGGCTAATTACGGTTTATTGTGGAAACCGGTGGGTTTATTGAGGAAACCCACATGGATTATTATGGAAGCCTAATACGGTTTATTGTGGAAACCGGTGGGTTTATTGAGGAAACCCACATGGCTTTTTATGAAAGCCCAATACGGTTTATTGTGGAACCGATGGGATTGTTGAGGAAACCCACATGGCTTAACATTGAAGCCCAGTCTATCTTATTATAGAAGTCCAAATGATTATTGTAGAAGTCATTTTGAGATAGACATGAATCTTGGAAGATAGACAAGGATCTTCCAAGATTTGTGTAGGGATATACACAAATATTGAGAAGATAATATGGATCTTCCAAGATATACTCAAATCTTGTGAAGATAGGCAAGGATCTTCACAGATAGACTCAAATCTTGTCAAGATATACAAAGATCTTTCAAGATAAAGATGGATTTTCATGGAAAGATACAGATATTAAAGGATAAGGACAAATCCAGGTGGTTATTTTGGATAACTACGAACCTAGGTTATCATGGAACCAGATTAGGGTTTTTCCTATAAATAGAGGCCAAAATCCAACTCAAAAGGTACACCATTTATATTCCTTTTCTCCACAACTCACCTGCTTAATAACTCCCTCTGACTTTAGCATCAGAGTGTCTTTGCAGGTACCCCCACCTTTTCAGTGTCAATTACAGTTTTCATCAACAATTTTTGGAGGAAGTGGATCTACGGTGGAGATTCAATCCATCTACACACATCTCGAAGAGTGTTGGGGTAAATATTTTTGCACCAACACTTGGGATCAAGTATACTCGCCTATACATATATTGGTCCTGTACCTTATAAGCTCATTAAAGTAAGACATGAAAGGAACACCTAATTTAGCAAAAAATTAAATGTACTAACTTCATATTTGTACCAAAGAAATTTGATAAAAGAAATTACTTACGGGTATGGATGTCTGACGGATTTTCAAAGTTACATCCGGGGGCCCAATAATCCATTGGATTTCAAAAATCTCATCCGCGTCCAACCCATTAGAGAACGGTTCGAGTGCCCACCCACAAAAATACGAATGGTTCCGACTAAATCCGCGGATTGCGGGCCAAATGCTCACCCCAATCAATAACCCACTATTTTTTTTGAAAGCCTAATTTATTTTGAACGATTTTTTAGGGACCATGGTTTCTTTGGGGGGACCATGGTCCTATTAGGCCACCTACCCTACAATTTTAAGGGATGTCCTAAAATCATGGGATTACTAATTTGCCCTTACCCTAATTAAAATTAACCCTAATCTAATAACCACCCCTAATCTAATAACTACCCATGATTAAAATTAATCCTAACTTAATGTAAAACAAAAAAAAAAATACTCTAAACCTAAACCTAGCCGCTCAAAAAGAAAAACAGTTCTCCTCTTATTCTCTTCTTCCCCATTTCAACATCATCATCATCGATTAATCGTCGATTCATAAAATTTTCATCGTCGATTAATCAATCGACTATAAGAATGGTTCTTCGAAAGAAAACCAAAAGACTCGCAGGAACAGGTCCCCCATTAGGACATCTAGCAAATCAGCCAAGTGATTTTGAGATTCATAAAGAAGTGGAACAGCAAAGAGAAGTGGAAGAGCCAAGTGAATTCATAATCCAGTATAATAGACGCAGTTCGAAGCCTGATTCTTCCATGGGACCGATTCGCAGGTATTTCCCGATAAACCCATTTCTTTTAATTTGATTTTCATCGATTCAATTGATTAGAAATCATCAAAATAGGGTTCAAATTGAAGTTACAGTGTTTAGTTCGGCTAAAGCGTCTTTTATTGTTTCCCTAGTTTCTTAACCGAACTCCATGAAACGAAGAACACGAAGAACAGTTCGGTTCTATAGGATTGAAAACTAGGTTACCGAACTCGTGAGTTCGGTTGTTTCGCAAAAAAATTGTTGAACTGCCATGTAACCGAACTATAGCCATATTACCAAAAATAGGAAAAAATTCCATGTAACCGAACTGTTTGATTTTTCCCAAAATTTCTAGTACCCACACTACCGAACTCTAGCACCTTTGTTCGATTGTTTCGCATAAATGTTTAAAACTGCCATGTAACCGAATTGTACCCTTATTACAAAAAAATAAATAATTGGCCATGTACCTGAACTGTTCTTTTTTTCCCTATATGTTTAGTACCCATATAACCGAACTTGTTCCAATATGTTAGGTTTGTTCGCAAAAAACTTTGACAGACCGAACTCTTGGCTATTTACATATATATGTGGAGTTCGGTTTTCTCGAAAAAATAATTGAGTAACCGAACTCTACCCTGGAACACGAATTTTTTTTCTTGAGTTGGTTTTTTTTCGTGAATTATTCCTTATTTCGTTTGTTTTTTTGTTTAGTGGCAAAGGTAAGAAATCCAACCAACCATTACCGGAAGATTTGAGAACTCCCACGCCTAGAGGCCCAAAACACTTAGGTGTCGATAAGCATGGAACCAAAAATGCTAAGTATGGAGGTGGGTCATTACCGGGTGTTGTCATCCAAGATGGTGTCAATAGAAATAATGTTGACAACGTAATCCAACAAGTTAATGAGGAGATCGTGGAAGAGATGAGCAGTCAAGAACATAATCAAGGTGGAGAAGATGAACTAGCTCAAGGAGGAGGAAATGAGGGTGGCGATGACGATGGTGAAAAATATGAGGAAGACGGAGACAAGGATGGAGATAAGGATGATGATGAATCAGAGGAGGACTCGAATGAACAGGAAGAAGAAGAGGAACAAGAAGACATAGTGGTAAAGAGACCTAGAAAGACGCCTAAAAATCCTTGTGCTAGATATTCATACATTCCTCATAATGATTTGTGTTTGCCGCCAAAGAATCCAACATATGGTACTCCAAGAGATGGCGGGGAGGTATTGATGGGCTAAAAAACTCATGGGCTGCCAAGATCTTTGCGACAAAGGTATGGTTCAATCTTAACCATCAAGATTTAGATTTCTCAGTCATTTTATTATATTTTGACATATATTGTTCCTTTCTATATATATTAGTATATAAGATATGTTGTTGGTTTTTTAGGATCATAAAAATGATGTTCGTGTTTTGAAACGTCAAAAGAACAAGGTATGGAATATAGAAAATGAGTGTGATGTGGTCCGCTTGGCCGTATTTGATTGTGTACTATGGAACGGGATACAACATGCACACCAAAAATTTGATGTTGTCACTGTTACTGCATTTGCCGAGAGGGCTTATCCAGAGACGGATACCTTTCATCTACCTTTTGGTGAGATGGCAATAACTCCGGATGATTGTTTTAGAATCACAGCCCTACCAATTACATGAACAAGTGTTCAAGATGGCTACGATCCCTCTATAAGTTATGAAGTTCTTGAAAAACTAGTCGAAAGGTGTCTAGGATAGAGCGATAAAAAGGCACAATGTGAGTTTAGGCGAGCTAACAAAGATCCCAAGGAAGGTGATGAGTATAATGAGTTTGAGGAAGACCGCACGTACAAGAAGAAGTTGAAAAAGATCAAGCTCAAAACCTTGTTTGATGAGTTTTCAGGGACGAAAGATTTTGTTGCTCAAGTAAAGTTGGTGATGACAAAGGAGAAGACTAAGCACCATGTGACTGCTTATTTGTTATATCAACTTGGAACCATCTTCTTCCCTGACACTTCAGTCCACGTGGTAAATGCTCTTGGGGCATTGCGGTTCTTTCATTCGTTCAAGCGGAACTCAGAAAAGCTTCGAGGCTTAGGAGTCTATATTTTGGAGGCTTATACACCCTTGTTCAGGTACCCCGTTAAATTATCGTTTGTGTGTTTGAATATATAAGTGAATGAATGTGTATTTTTACTAATCATATTGCGAATGTATTATTTTTTTCCTCTTCTCATAGGTTTGGGTGTACGATCACTTCCCTAAACTGCAATTGTCTCATGCTCGCACTCCTTGGCCTTATGGGAAGCCTACAGCTGGTAAATATGAATTTTTGAACTCACAGGAAAAGAATAAGGAAAAAAATGTGTTGGAGTTGAGGGAGACATTGGATAAGTTAACAGTGAAATATGTGGTTTTCCATCCTTACAGCATTGCATCAGATGAAGATGAGGAGGATGTTGATGTTATTAATTTCTCACCTGTTGCGGGTTATAATGGACCGTTGTTTCATCCTGGGGGTTGTACAATGTATAATCCTCGAAGAGTACTTAGACAACTTTCTTGTGTCCAAAGTGTCCCACAAGTGGAAAACTTCAACTTCAAGGTAAAGAAGGTCGGAACTAAGAACAGCGAGAAGAATTTCATCCCCAAATACGATCCTGCTCCATCAGTGGACCACTGGAAGAACTTTGGGAATTATCTTGTTCCAGTCGAAGAGTTACAAGATTCGTTTGATGATCCAAATGTCGCTGACGATGGATATATGGAATGGTATGAGAATTTTTGTCATCCTCGTGTAATAAACAGTGTCCAACAAGCCCGTGCTGATAAAGCAAAATCAACGACAATGGAGAAAGAGGCTCAGAAGATTATGAAGCCTACCCCTATGTGTGGTGATGAGGCCTTGATCTTGTGGAATTCGGCAGTAAGATATTTACTCTTATTTTTGTTTTTCAAAATGTTATAAAGTATTGAAAAATAATAGTGACTTATGTTTTTGATGAGAAAAGGTGAAGGCAAGTGCTAAATTGTTGAAGAAATAGATGGAAAAAATCCGGAGTGGAGAGCCTATGGACACTCGAGAACAAACATACGTCTACAACCAAATAACTAATGTTTTTAATCCCGACCTTGTCGATACAAGCCAGGTTGATCCAAGCCGGACCATACCGTTGAAAAGGAGTCTCCAACAAGGGGAAGGTTCAAGTCGGATGGTTCAACAACAAAGCAGTGGAGATGACACTCCTAGTGACGAAGGACGGCCTAAATCTCCTAATGGTCGTGGTAAATGAGTGATTGAAACAATTAGTACTATGTTTTCTTGCGGATTTGGTAGTTCGTTTCCTTATGTTTGGAAGACATTTGTTTTGCGGATATGGTAGTTTGTTTTCTTATGTTTGCTTCCAACATTTAGTTATGTGGATTAGTAAATGAATTTCATAATTAGGTAGTTTCATAATTAGGTAGTTATGTGGTAGTTTGTTTCATTAAATTCAAAATTTTAAGAAATAATTAGGCAGTTCGGTTAGACTGTAAAATCTGCGAAACAACCGAACTTGATGGTCCACATGTTCGGTTGATTCGAAGATTTTGCAATCTAACCGAACTCAGCAACAAAAAAATTTCAAAACATACAGAGTAATGTTCGGTTATCTGGTATTATTTTGTAGGTAATCGAACTGTGGAGTTCAAAAGTCAGTGAAAATAGTTTCCTATGTTCGGTTACCTGCTACGATTTACCAGGTAACCGAACATTACTCTGTAACTTATGAATTTGGTGTTTTGGACTATTCGGTTACCTTGAATTTACAGAACCAACCGAACCCTTCAATTCGGTTATACGTGTAAAGTTTCCAGGTAACCGAACCCTTGAGTTCGGTTTTGTCTATTTGTTTCTTATGCAACCGAACTATATATTTTGAAATTTGAATGACACATATTTCAAGTAACGGCTTTTTTTATAGCCGTTATACACCTTAGTAGTATAAATATGTGTCTCATAGTTAACATTTTGTCTCAAAATATTCACAAATGGCAGCTACTACTCCTAAATTTACTCTAGATGAAGATCTTTCTCTTTGCGGAAACTACATACTATACCATCCAAAGAGGGGTGAAGAACGATGAATGAATGGTATTATGAGTCAAAGTTATTGGGGGGAAATTCATGAGAAATTCTGCTCCGACACAACAAACCCTCATAAACGTGATCATATATCTTTGTTCATTCGATTTGGAAAGATTAAAGATAGAGTTGTGGAATTTATGGCTTTATTTCGTATTGTAAGGATGTATCGACTTAGGGGTGAAACATACGAGGAAATCGTTTTAACATCAAAAAATGAATGGAGACGATGGAAAAGAAAGGATTTCAAATATGAGGATCATTTCCGCATCCTCAAAAACTTTTTCATAACGTGTTTTGGATATTAAGTGTTATGTTCGGTCATGTAACTTTCTCTCGTCTTTTATTTCTAGTCATTTATTTATGCTTTTGATTTAAAATAGAAATAATAGTCGTTTATTTATGCTCTTGTTCTCTAAATAGAAAAAGGATAGTGCTAAAATGTTGAAGAAACTGATGGAAAAGATCAAGAGTGGAGAACTTCTATAAAATGCATTGCGAAAAACAACAAAATATGAGCAAATAACACAAAAATAAGACCAAATACCAAAAAACAGAATCTTTCATTCATATGATGATGTTCAAAAGCATACATATATTCTAGCCAAGGGTACATCTAATCATCCCCAAGGGAAACTGCATGTCCATGTATAATTTTTTTCGATTCCTCCAAAGCTTTCCACATCTCCATGTTATGTTCATACATAATGCACCAACCCAACATCGTGTCGGGGTTAAATCCATTCCAATAAGAGTACGTGCATATCGGAGGCAATGGACAATTTTCTTCTAACCGGAGGCCTACAAAATGGTTGTTGTTAACCAACGCAATCACCACTCTCCTACGTCTAAGTTTCTCGACACATATGGTTGTTTTGGGAGTGTATGTGAAACTAGCACCTTTTGAGAAATAGTGAACCACACAATTGAATGCATCGGCGATTAAGTGCCCACATATCGGCATTCCCATCCAATGGTCCCTTGTGATTGGATTGCCCCCGTGGAGACGGATTTGATACCTAAGGAATTGCATGTTGAGGCTATCATCCTCATCGGACAACATTCTCTTGTAAAATTCCGGTTTTTACTTTAGCTTCATCTTCATCCTTTGACGAATATAAGTGATTTCATTATCACCATATAGTTTGGCACCTTGAGTGAAAGTCCCTAGTTGTTCCTTGACAACGTGTAAACCGCAATTACCATCCGGAGGTACATCATTGATGGATATGACGTAATCTCTAATGTAAGGAGGTAGCTCTTCCAAGTACCTTTTATCAATAGGAGGTGGTGTATTGAAGCCTTTAGCTTCACTTGACTTGGTTCCGACGGAGTAGGTTGAGAGCGTAACATCGGTCCTTTTTTCTTCATATTCCTTTCACTTGACTCGCCCTTTTGAATAATATTCCTTCCCCTTTTCTTCGAATCTTCTTGGTACTTCTCCGCGGTATGCTCATGCCCACAAGGATCTCTAGTAAAAGGGGTCATTTAACTTTCCTTCTTAGCCAACACCTTTGCATATTCTCTAACTTGTTTTTTTGTTTCTTTGGTTTTTGGCCTACCTCTTCCCTTTCCTTTACTCGGTTCTTGCACATTCTCCGAAGTGTGCGAAAAAACGATAGGTCGCATGTCATCCCAAAAGATTTGCCTTTCGAGTTTGTTCATGTTCCGGTACATTTCGATAACCGCTCATCCCATTTCATTGTCACCAAACTCTTCACCGACATCGCCCTTTCATTGTCAATGTGGATCAATATCGCTTAAAGGGACTATGCCATGTTCATACTTAGCTATCATGTGGCGACAAGGGAGTCCCATAGACTTCATCATGTTGCAAACACACACCTCGTCCGGCTTGGTTCCCCATATGTCAATAAAATTCACCTCAACCATTAACCTCTTGATGCAAGCATGTGAAACATTATAGTGGAGTCCCTTAAACAACCGAAGGTCCAACATTTTCTTGATGTTACCACCTTTGTCTACAATCTTTGTGTACTTCATGATGCGGCTTTTTTGGAACTTCTCTTTAATTATCTCAATATCGCGTTTGAAGTAACTCTCCATTGAGTTAAACACAACCACAAAATTATCGACACATCCAAAAAGATTTTTCTTCAACCGGTGGTGAGTCGATTCTACCAAACTTGTCGCTTGATTCCCAAAGTGTTTATAGTTGTTGGTAAAAGCATAAACGAAGCGCTCTTTTTGCGGTTCCAACCATTGCTCCACCACATACGTTATTATATCCTCCGGATATTCGGAGCTAGACCAATGTTCTCTAAATTCGGCAAGATTTAGATAATACTCTTCTTCGGTGAGAGACCAAGTTAATGCCTCCCATTCCCCGGAGAAGGCAACCCATTTAGCGTGATCTATGGCGTATTGTTTATTGAATTCCTTTTTTGCTTCCGCTTGTTCATCTTTCGATAGCTTACTAATCTCTTCCAATCCTTTCCTCTTAGGTGGACAAAGTTGAGGCTTTCACCTATTCATCACATTGCACCATATATGAAATGTACAAAACATATTATGTGCTAATGGGAAGACTTTCTCTATTGCGTTCATCAATGCTACGTCATTGTCCGTCACGATAACCCCGGGGATCTCATCATCTCGGTAGATCCCCTTCACTTGTTGTAGCGCCCAAGTGTAACTTGGTTCTTTCTCGTCCTTTAGAAAACAAAAAGCAACGGTAAACGGTGACTTCGTCGACGTACGACCAACAATGTTCAACAATGGCATCTCGTATTTGTTTGTCTTGTAAGTGCGATCCATTATAAGAACTTCATGAAAGGATTGAGCCAATTGAACACTCTTGGGATGGGAAATGAAGAGATGCGTTATTTCTTCTTCCGGACCTACCTTCTTTTGAACCGCGTAGCCTTTTTATTGAGCCAAAAAAAATAATTGTTGCATTACTTTTCTATCCTTCCATTCATTCCTTTTAATCGTCTCAATTGCATTGTAAATGGTGTACAAAGATGATACGTTACCCGGGTTATCTTGCTTTAATAAGCGAAGCATTGTGGAAGGTGGAATACACAATTTCCTATACTCGGCTATTTTCTCCAATTCTCGAGGAGTGAGGCTTGCGTCCATTGCATGCCCTTCAAGATCATCCGGACGAGGGTGTTTATGAAGACCTACCACCTTATCCATAGCTAGAAACCATTTCATCGTTAATTTGCTCTTGCTAAATACTAGCTTGAACGGACATTTGATTTTCTTTGATCACGTTGTGTTCTTCCTCGTCGTCTTTCCTTTATACTCATAACTTCCTCTTGTGACTAACATCGGGATCTCCACTTCTCTCACAAACCATTTCAAAACGAGTGTTGATTTCTTTTCCATTCAAAACCAAGACGCAATTGACTCTCTTGGCATGTTCTCTAGCCCAATTCTTCGCATCAATAGGTAAATCAAATACCAACTCATTAGCATAGTGATGAGATGTATCTTCGAACAACATACCAATCGGAGAAGGTTGATCATGCATTGGTATAGGTTGGGATTCCGTCTACAAGAAATGTAACAACATCAATGCAATCACAAATAAGTTCGGTCACATAATAATTTTATCGGGAAAACCAAACTCATTGTTCGGTTGGTTAAGAAAGTTGCAAAGCATCCGAAAAAATAAAAGGAACAGAGTTCGGTAACATGTGAATTTTATCGCAACAATCGAACTAATAAAAGGAACAGAGTTCGGTTACTTTGTATTTTATGTAGATAACCGAACTAGACACTGGAACTTCAGATTTTTTTTGTTTGTTAAGTTCGGTTGGTTATGCTGTTAGGTTCAAGTTTGCGAAACAACCGAACTTATTAAACATAGTTCGGTTAGATAGTTGGTACATGCAGTTTGCGAACCAACCGAACTGTATACACTTAGTTAAACTTTATTTTTTACGTAAAGTTCGGTTAGTTGCGAACCAACCGAACATAACACTGCATCTCAGAACTTCCATTAATATGGAGTTCGGTAACCTGCGTGTTTGGATAAAGTAACCGAACTACATCTTCAAATGAGTTCGGTTACTTATTCATCTCACAAGGCAAGCGAACTACACCTTCAGAACAGTTCGGTTACATGTTCTTCATATAATGTAACCGAACTGTGCAAAATCCAGTTCAAAAATTTACATTTTTGGGGAAGTTTTTACCAATTCAACATACATTATCTAAGTTTGGAGCATACCTGTTCACCCAAATACTCTTCCTCCGGTCGTGGTTGATAAAATCCATCATTTTCATCTTGAGTTTCATTTTGGGGAAGAATACAATCACCATCTTAGAAATAAGCCAAATCCGGATCATTTTGAAGATTAAAAAATATTCTAGGAGAGGATGGAGATGAAGAATCAGATGAGTTTTCATCACTTGAATACTCAAAGGGGGTGAATTGGAATTTTTTTTTATTTTCCATGTTTTTCTCCTTCATCTTCTCTAACTCTACTCTCACAATAATTCTACTCAACTAATAATAAACCCATCTTTTAATTTAATCTCATTAATTGTTTTTAACTAAATCATTTCACTAATCATAACCTAAAATTAATTAAGAGGGTAGATTAGGTATTAAATAAATAACTAGATATGGGGTGACCTAGAATTACTTCTAATGTCTTTACCAAAAATAAAACCATGGTCCCCAAAAAATCGTTCTTTATTTTTTCAAAATTTCAACCAAAGCTTAAGCCCAGGTAGAATTTCATCAAGCCCTCCCCTTGGTGGACTCCTCCTGCCACTGCTCGTAATAGTCCTATTATTTTGAAAAAATAAAAATGTAGACTTTCCAATTCCAATAAGTTCTACTACATCAGTGTCTCTGCAAATCCACAAAAGTCATTATAAATGTGTGCATCCAATAATCACTTCATCTTGATTAGACCAACCAAGCAGAAATTGAATCTGAAACTGAAATCTAATTTTGAGCCAGCAGACACAAGTTTTAACAACATATTGAATTCAGAAACTATCCGCTAATACACTGAAATCCCTACTTACATAAAGTCAAGACCTGTTAACAGCTCTGCAGTTATCTACCCTAAAGAAGCTGAAATACAAAAGTTACGTTAATACAATTACAGCTTTTTGCCTACAAAACCGAAAACTCAACCTCGCACCTTATTCTTTGGTTTGACAAGAATAAGTAAAACAAGATCTAGGAGCTTGAAAACTGAATGACACAACCTGTTGAAGCCCATGGAGACATTCCTAACTGCCTCCTAATTTTCTCATTCAAAGCTTCCTCCTTAGCTTTAAGATTCTTCTTCTTATTGTGCACACCCATGTAATTTTCCACGGTATATGAAGTTTCCATAATGACCATTTCAAGAACTCTTGCATGCTTCAGAACGAATTTAACCATCTCCAGCTCCTTTGGGTATCCATTGAACTTCCGAATTTTGAATGACTTGAGGCATACCAAACAGTGAGGCACTTTATCAAATGTCAAAGTGTTCTCTTTGGCTTTGCCACTAAATTCGACCTGCAGCCCATGTTTCAAGTTCAGACAAATGCGACGAAATCATCAAGGACACTATGTAGGTAATGACGAAAATCGTGCAACTTCTTTTTCTTGTTTTAACGAAATACAGTAATAGCAATTGCAATGACAAACAGATTTGAGAAGTGTAATGTACCTGATTAATGACGAGTGATTCCAAATTTGGCGAGAAATCTAGAAAGTTCAGTAATGTTTTCCTTTGCAAGTATCGAATATCATACACTTCCAAACGGATCAAATTATGAAAGGTAGGGAAACTTGTAGACATGACCTTTGGGAGCTTCAGAATCTAATAACAAGGCATAAAAAAATAAGATACTAAAGTGAAAACAATTACACAGCCTATTGGTTGTAAGGTGAATTTGCATTTGGTCCTTGTAACGAGGACTAATTCTTCAGTCGTCAGTTTGGTTCAAGGTAAAACCGAGGAGTATGAACAGGACTTCAGGTACATGATACATCACATTTTCAAAAGAAAAAACAAGAGACAGAGAAACGAGGAGCCAAGGTTTAGGATTTTATGAAAGAAACACTGAAAAGTGAGTGAGCATACCTTAAAGTAAGCACCTGATATTTTCAAGAGCTTTACATTGCAGAGCTTCGTTATAAACTTCGATAATGGACCAAATGTGCTCTCTATGTCACCATAGTTATAGTATAAATCTGCATCATGTAGCAATGGAAAACTATCCACAACAAAATCTTCCGGTAGCTTATCACAGAAAGTGAAGGATATAAGATTTGGTGCATCAATCTTGACCTTGATATCTTCCATATTACTACAGTAACAACCAACTAGAGTGAAGGACTTGAGTCTAGGAGCTGAAACACAAATGAAATAAAAATGAACTCTTCAACTTGACATTTCATCACTGTAGTGATCCACGCATTCACCCGCTTATGGTCGAAAAACCCATTTTCACAATCGAGACAAAACTTGTGTATATTTAACATATTGCGAAGAACCAATGCCCTTTCCACAAAATCCATGAAGTTATTCGTCTCCAAGGTAATGGCGTATTCATCATAATGTCCAGACCTTATTCTAGGAGGTTCCCAGTTATGAAAATCAAGGACTGGAACAGATACCCAGATATTCTTCCATCTTTTCGACAAAATGCTAGTGGAAACAACAGTTTTGGTTGGAAGAAATGAGAGTATATGATGAACTAAAGGATCAGGCAGTTTACTAATCCTATCCTCTCCTACATCCATATTGATTCGCCGTTGTGATTTCTAAAAAAGTAAACCAAGATTCAAATTTAGTGTGTATATATATAGCGAATCATGTTCAAACATGCAAATACAAAATTTGTAATTTCTAGATATTCACTATCAAATACTCAAATGTCATTACCTAAAATCAAGTCGCATTTTGGTTATCCCATTTTGAAGAAAAAAAAACAAAATAATTAGAAGCTTGAGAAATCCATTGTGACAGTTAATCCAGAATATATAGATCTATAAATGTTGTAAACTCATCAGTTGTAACAATCTCAATACATTACTCACATTCCAAGAATCCAGATAAAATCCATACAAACAAGTTTCATTTTACAGAGAAAATCCAGACAATATGAAATCCAAGACATACAGATTTAAGAATAAGAACTGATTGTAAAAAAAAAACAAAAAAAAAAAAGGAAAAAATTATACCTCTACCGTTCTGATTGTATAAGGTTTTTCCCAAACCCTTGTGAGACATTGAGAAACAGATGAATGATTGTCACTTCGAATTAGGGTTTTAGGTTTAAGAATGGGTAACCGGGCGATTAGAGAGAATGAGTATTTGGATAGCAACTTTCAAGAAATGGGTACTGTTGGAGTGTGGGTGTGGGGACGTGTCCTTTTGTTCATAGAGTCAAAGCTAGGGCTGTCAACGGGTCGGTTCCAGTTCGGATACTAAACTACCCATAACCGGAACAAATAGTAAGATCCGGTTCTTGGTAAATCTCCAAGTTTGCCTCTCATTTCGAATGTGAGATATTGGAGGAATATATGAGGGGTTTGGTTTCATATCGGAAGACTGCAGAGCGGCCTGTTTTTCTAATCCTTACTCCAGTCCAATCTTCTTACATCGCTTGTAAAAATGTGTAAATGATAAGGATTTAAGTTAAATTTTGACTGAGCCACAATTGTAATGGATGAATTTGATTTTGCTATGTTGTGTGATGACAATTCGGGTTTTGCAACAGGTTTCAACTAAAACTGATTGAATTGCATTAATATCTAATGGCAGTTACTTCTACCTGGCAAAGTCTTATTATGGCACTGCTGGAAAGGGAGCAGAAGCATACTTAATCTACTGTCGTACCCTCCGAAAACTTCCTGTTAAGAGTAACAATGACTAGGTTCCATTTCCACTCGAGCAGAATTGCATTCTGTATTGAGATTTTCTGATAGACGTATTTATGTGTCTAATATATCTCAGTTGTATATAGTGTTAGTGCTCGATTCTATACTTATTTGGTTATTTTATGTCTTTATAGGTATTTTGGAGAAATAAGCTTTTGCGGCGAAATTGGCTCGAAAAAGCGGTTTTCGTGCTCGTGGGAGAAAAATTACTATACGGACTCTCACTTTGGATAAGGGGTAACCCATTCCGGGCATGTGCTAAAGGGACACCAGAACTGGATAGGGGGAGGTCATCTTCTTCAAAATTCAAATGCAAAAAATGGCGGGAAAAAGTTACAACAGTTCTGGCAGATTTAGGGTTGGATTATTGGACGTGTTTTAATGAGATTCAATGGCCTATTTTCATGGGATGGACGTGATATGGATATACAATGCTAATATGGGTGATTTCATGGGCTGAATTTGGCTAGAGTAGTCGGAAAAAGGAAATCAAGGTTAAGTTACACACGGGTCCCTGTTTGGAGCTATTTTTGGAATTCTAGGGAGATTAAAGTGCTACAAAACTTCCCAAAGATTGGTATCTATCTAAGGAAGAGTTTGAGATAAGTTTGGAATCCCAGAAACGCGTGAAACAATTTTTAGAAGAGATTATTGTCGTGACTGCCAAGAAACAAAAAGAGGAATTTAATTCAATTCGGGAGGTTTCTGAGTGATATAAAAGGATGGGTCGAGTCCCATAAATCAGAATAGAGGTCTGTCGAGAGTTTGGGGTCGAGAGGAGAGCTCAGGAGGAGAGAATCGGAGATTACAGGAAGCCTGTCTCTGCTGCTGCTGCTGCTGCTGCTGAAGAACAAGCGTTGCAACGAAGAACAACGTCTCAAATTCGCAACAGTGCTACAATATTCTCTCTGTAACAGCTGAACAACCATATTTATCTTCAGTTAGCCACACCTCCTGTAACAGTGAACCCTGTAACGCTAGTACCTCGTTGCATATTCACTGAATCATATCATCTCTTCAATAAAAACAACTTTTGAGCCATGATTTATTCTTTTGAGCCTGTTTTTGATATGAGAAGCTAAACCCAAACACTTGGATGACGGAGGAAGCCCTATTTCACGCATGTGGTAATTCTATTAATTCTTTTATGACTATTTGCATTGATTTTTAATCGATTTATGATTTTTATTGAATGGGTGTGATTTCGTTTGATGGTGTATGCTTGGTCTATGTATTTTTGATACATCATGCTTTTGATTTACAGTCATTGCTTTTCAAAAATCTATTTTTGGCAAAGAACAAGAGTCTATATTTTTATTATTTGAACTATAATTGATTGGAATTATTATTTGAGTCGCATGAATGGAATTTGGTGGAATCCTGAGTCTCAGTCTCTCTCGACATTGTGACAAACCTTTTGTATATATATTTTCTATTTTTATTTTAAGTATAGAACCCAATCTTATCGAGTCCGAGTTGAACGAATCTTATTACCACTTTTTCTACAACAATTAAAATCACATCAATTTTTGGCGCCGCCGACGCGGATTTGTATTAGGTTTTAGGTTTTAGATTTATTTTATTTCTTTTAGAATTTTTGTTCTCTTTTACGCCTTTGGTACTTTTTGATTCTTTTCAGATTTCGAGCGAAGCTACAAGGAAAGAAAAAGTGCTATAAAAGGAAAGCATCGCCAAAGAAGGAAAGAAAAGAGGAAACCGAAAGGAGTGAAGAAGAATATTTTGTATATAGTTATTTTGTTTTATTTTTAGAAACTGTAAATAGGGTTTTAGTTTTTGTAATTTTTCTTTTTATTTTTGGACACTTTTTGGACTGGACATTATTTTTTAAAACCCTACGGAAAGGTTAAGATTAAATACAAACTGTTTGCAGGGAAGGACGACAGTTACGATACTGTCTCGGCCCCTCGGGTTCGTACACTGACATCGGAGTCGGTGGCCTGAGTCGACTTCAACGGTTCATCGCCCGTCTGGTACGGGAGGTAAGACTCTATCCACCCACGAATCCCCTGTCAGTGGGTTTTATTTTGTGTGACAACTCACACCCCTGCAATAGAATGTCGAACTGGTATTACGATAGCCAATACAACGAATATCCGACTGAGTTTCAAAATGGACGTTACTACTTTGACCATAATGTGAATAGTGGTTGGGAACATCAGCCTTTTCAAGGTTATGGTTCATACCTTGATGAGCCCAATTACTATCCACACACGCACCGGTCATACGAGCAAAATTCTTATATTTCTCCTTTAGAAGAGTCCCTCAGGAAATTTGAGGAGTCGACACGTAAGTTCGCTGAGATGAATAACTTAGTTTATGACGAAAGAGAACTTTTTATAGAGGAATCCTTCAAGCTGATAGATGAGACGAACGAAAGAATTGCTCCAAATAATCTTAATTTCCAATACAATGTTTCCAATGATACCCTTGAAACTGAGGATAGTAATTTTCATAATCAAGATGACGAGGATAAAATTGGTAACACTACTTGTTTAGATGAGGTTCAACCATTTTCATGTTATTATAATGATGATTATGATGAGGATAGAGTTGATGAAGAATTTGAAATAAGTAGGCATAGCGATCAGGAATTTGTTAATCCAGTTGAGGTTAATAATAATATTATTTCTAGTTCAAATCCAAATAATTTTAATAATTATTCACCTATTCAAAAGGACGAGGATTTGATTAGAGATACTCCTGTTTTAGACGATGTAGTATTTCCTTATGATTACGAAGCCAATGATGGTTTAGAGGAACGAGTTTTTTCTGAGAATATTGTTTTAGAGTCTAGCGATTTAGAAACATTAGTCTTAGTCAAAGAAAGTGAACTCGTAGAGATGAGTGAGGATGAACCATACTTAGAAGAATCAATTGACCATTTTCAGGAATCTAATGACCTTGAAATTAGGGAAGTTATGACTAGTCTTTCTAGAGACACTGAAAACTCTAAGTTTGGGGGTGATTATCATTCTCCATGTGCTTTAACTATTAGAAAGGTCCCTCACTTGGGACTTGACATATGTGCCTCAACCATTTTACAGGATTATCTTCACACACGTTTTCCTGAACCTAGTGATGTCCATAAGGAAGTTCAGTTGTTAGAAACCCATCCTCTGGTTGATGTGGTTAACCCAGGCTATGATACCAAGATTGACTTTGTTTTCCCACCAAAAACGTTTCTTCCAATTGTGGGAACATATGATTTTCAGATGTGTCGGATATTAAGTTTTGAGACTAAACCTAATTACTTTAGGATATTAAGGTCGACACATTTTCTTAAGAATGACCATTATTATGGTCAACTTTGTGAGTCAAATCTAATTGACTTAGAGGATCCCAATTATTCAGGTTGTTGTTATGTGCTTCTAAGTTCTTAGTTGAGTTTTTCCAGACTCTAATACCTGAACCGTATCTTAGCTTTGAGGAAATCCAACCGATGAAAACCTTTTATTTAGACCCTTTTATAAGCATGAACCTGAACTACAACTAGATGTAGTTGTCTTAAGCAAGGGTATGTTCGGTATCTTCTTGGTCTGTTGCAGATTCCACTTCTTGTGGGTAACACTTTTTGATCCAGATGACCCACAGTTATTCCGGCTACTACTATATGATTCTACGTGGTGACTAATCCTTGCTTAGTCTGGCTGAAGACTTTAAACTTAGCACTTCTTGGGAGGTAACCCGATATTCATGCGACACGGTAATATCTTTCCTTATCTCTTTTGCTTCAAATGGTAACAGTTTTTCCTTGTTCATGCTTTTAATTTCATCTTTAGAACATTAAGGACAATGCTAGATTTAAGTTTGGGGGTATGGGAGAAACTTTTTAGTTGCAGTATGAATAAATAAACTCCAGAGCTTAGAAATTTATGCCTATTTAGGATTGCACTAACCAATCTAAGTGGATGGAAGCATTTTGGTTGTAGGAGTTGAGGAACCAATCTGATTAGATGGCAACATCTAGAAGAGTCTATTCATAAAAGCACAGAGCTCAGGTGTTAGAAATAACATGATAGTTTCACCATATCTCGTTGAGTCCTTTTCACTTCTATTTTTGTTTTATTTTGTTTTTAAACTATGTTTCTCTAAGTGATAGGTGGGGCCCACGATTCAAGTTGTTACCCATGCTAGGGTGAATTAGAGTGATTGAGATACCATGAAAATTTTTTTTGAGATCAGACCATTTGACCAAAAGGAATAAATTCAATAAAGTCGTCCACTGGTACCCTTGTATATGCCAGTTGTGTTGACCCAGAGTTAGGTTATCGACCACTGGTTCCCTTGTATATGCCAGTGTGTTGATATTAGTCAGACTAGTATCTCAATCCATTAGGATGGGTTCATTTTGGAGGAGGCCTTCAGACAGATATGGGAAACGCCGTTCACTTAGTAAACATCAAAACCATCTATGTTTTTCTATATCCATCTTCTTGATCTATCCATGTGATTAGTTTTGACTCCGGATATTGATGTCCACAGTGCGACTATCTGAGTAGAGCTCTGTCACTTTATATGAATTTTAGTATGCTTGAGTGCAAACTCGTGTACAACAATTGGAATTTCGCATCAGGGTACTTCTTCTTGTAGTCAATAAGTATGCCAACCAAGGAGATTCTTTAGTGCCTTCCAAGGTTCTGCGTAGATAGCTAAGGTCTGGAGTAAAGGTTTTGTGGGTATACCTCTTGTAAGCCCTTCGGAGACAACACTCCGCCACTAGGGACACTTAGGGGTTTAAAGGCTTATTGCATACGCTAAATGCAATCGACGATGCCTGCGACAGTGAGTTAGGATTTTATTTTGTAGTTTTGATTTGCTCGGGACTAGCAAATAATAAGTTTGGGGGTATTTGATAGACGCATTTATGTTTCTAATATATCTCAATTGTATATAGTGTTAGTGTTCGATTCTATACTTATTTGGTTATTTTATGTCTTTATAGGTATTTTGGAGAAATAAGCTTTTGCGGCGAAATTGGCTCGAAAAGCGGTTTTTGTGCTCGTGGGAGAAAATTACTATACAGACTCTCACTTTGGATAAGGGGTAACCCATTTCGGGCATGTGTTAAAGGGACACCAGAACTGGATAGGGGGAGGTCATCTTCTTCAAAATTCAAATGCAAAAAATGGAGGGAAAAAGTTACAACAGTTCTGGCAGATTTAGGGTTCGATTATTGGACGTGTTTTAATGAGATTCAATGGCCTATTTTTATGGGATGGACGTGATATGGATATACAATGCTAATATGGGTGATTTCATGAGCTGAATTTGGCTAGAATAGCCGGAAAAAGGAAATCAACGTTAAGTTACACACGGGTCCCTGTTTGGAGCTATTTTTGGAATTCTAGGGAGATTAAAGTGCTACAAAACTTCCCAAAGATTGGTATCTATCTAAGGAAGAGTTTGAGATAAGTTTGGAATCCCAGAAACGCGTGAAACAATTTTTAGAAGAGATTATTGCCGTGACTGCCAAGAAACAAAAAAAGGAATTTAATTCAATTCGGGAGGTTTCTGAGTGATACAAAAGGATGGTTCGAGTCCCATAAATCAGAATAGAGGTCTGTCGAGAGTTTGGGGTCGAGAGGAGAGCTCAGGAGGAGAGAATCGAAGATTACAGGAAGCCTGTCTCTGCTGCTGCTGCTGAAGAACAAGCGTTGCAACGAAGAACAACGTCTCAAATTCGCAACAGCGCTACAGTATTCTCTCTGTAACAGCTGAACAGCCACATTTATCTTCAGTTAGCCACACCTCCTGTAACAGTGAACTCTGTAACGCCGGTACGTCGTTGCATATTCACTGAATCATATCATCTCTTCAATAAAAACAACTTTTGAGCCATGATTTATTCTTTTGAGCCTGTTTTTGATATGAGAAGCTAAACCCAAACACTGGGATGACGGAGGAAGCCCTATTTCACGCATGTGGTAATTCTAATAATTCTTTTATGACTATTTGCATTGATTTTTAATTGATTTATGATTTTTATTGAATGGGTGTGATTTCGTTTGATGGTGTATGCTTGGTCTATGTATTTTTGATACATCATTCTTTTGATTTACAGTCATTTCTTTTTAAAAATCTATTTTTGGCAAAGAACAAGAGTTTACATTTTTATTATTTGAACTATAATTGATTGGAATTATTATATGAGTCGCATGAATGGAATTTGGTGGAATCCTGAGTCTCAGTCTCTCTCGACATTGTGACAAACCTTTTGTATATATATTTTCTATTTTTATTTTAAGTCTAGAACCCAATCTTATCGAGTCCGAGTTGAACGAATCTTATTACCACTTTTTCTACAACAATTAAAATCACATCATTTTCCGAAGTCCCTCTTTCAGTGTGTTGCTAACTTTTCATCTCATTAAACAGGATAAAATCAAATGCAAAGAAATGTTGCACGATAGCAGCAGCCAGCAGAGCAGATCGAACATTTGCATACAACATACTTCGGGGATAATGGAGGAACATAATGCTCCAGATATACACTAGAGTCTCTAGCATATCATTGACCAAGGAAGGAACAAAAGTAAAATTGTTCTGATAGTTCAACAATTCAATTCTTGAGTTACTAAAATGTAAAACAATTTGATCTTACATGTTCTTTCTTTATTTCGCCAGGCAACGAAATTCCTTCCGGAGATTCTTAACAGTTACAAGTCAGTAGCTGCTGATCAGAACAACAAAGGAACTCTGCGCCGTTCCTCGAGCTTTCCAGGCAGCTTCACACAATCGCATTGTTATATATATTTCATTTAGTACAATCAAATTCCCTTCTCTTGGGATCACAATGAAGTAATCTTGATGGTGGTGGTGATCAAAAGACATATAGAAGTTTCTCGTTGTACTGTGTCTAGTTTCTTTATCCTTCTTCCACTTAAATATCTGCACATTTTCGTGGTGAATCTGTTTTGCTGATAAGGTTTTCAAGGTCATGGTTTTTCTGTGCTGGAGGAGTGCTTGGATGAGCATATCGGAAAAGTTGAATGATCAAACGTTTTTCATGTTGCTTTTCCAATTGCTCTCTAAGTTTCTAAAATCAGTACTCAGCTAGCTAATCAACCGTATCTCTGCAGATCCACAAAGTCATGATCATATTATTACATAGACCTGATTACGACCAACCAAGCAGAAATTGAATTTAAAACTGAATCTAATTTTGGACTGAAAAAATCAATTAAGGGTTTCAGATTCAAAAAAAAAAAACTCAACCAAATCACAATTTTAGAAATAATCAATCAATCAACTAAGACAAAGATATGAAAATAAAATGAAACTTACTTATGAGAGGAGATATCATGATGCTCTGAGAAAAATCATATGCGAGTATATGTTAGGCTCCCACGCAAAATCAAGATTCCATTCATACACCATTTCATGACTTGCTTCTTTGCAATAAGTAACTTGGGAGAATGTAAAAGGGTTACAAAATCAGAGAAGTTTAATGGGTGGAGAAGTTGGATCTTGGAGAAGTTGAAAACTGCAAGGTTTACATAGTGAAGGAGACAGTCCCTTGTTTTATTTATAGTCAGGTGAGGTCAATCATCCTAAACCCTAATGGATCTCCTGTTCAAGTCCTATGATTATTTATATTTTGAAGGGAAAAGGGCTCTGCAGAGCCCAATTTACTGAACGACCTCAAATATTGAGGTTTGAAAGCATACAAGAGTGTGGAGAAACAATACTCCACCACATATTTACATTTTCATGCATAACATGTTGACACAGTAAGTGTGCCAGATTGTTACCACTTTTAGGAACAGAAATAAATCTTACATCATCAAAAGTAGACATATTATCCCTAATTTCTAAAATCACATAATTTATACTCCATGGGATGGCTGTTACATCATCGCCTAGGATAGTTTAAGTAACATTTGTTGCATCTCCTTCAATGATGATTTTATTGAACATAAACCTTTTACCCAATTCTATTCCAAGCTCGCATGCTACAAACTCTGCTAGCATATGAGAAGTAGCATCAATCGTGCATGTTCCACAACCCATAGACTTTCCAATATGATCATGCACAATCGCTCCTGCAGCAGCGTTATTTGGTACAAAAGCCGCATCCACATATATGAAGTATATGCGAAATCGATTCAACTTCTTGCTGACAGAATGTGCAGGCCATTTTAATACTCGAAACAAATTTGTGGATGATACTCTTCACGGCAATTCCATTATGGATATCTTCGGAAAATAAGGATGCTATGTGGGTTCAACAGTAAGAATTTTCCTGCAAATATTTAGCACTTAACGGTTGAACCCACATAGCATCCTTATTTTCCAGAACCCTCCATGCTAGTTTACAAATAAGAGCGACATTCATCAACTCAATGTTTTTAATACTAAGGCCTCCATTCCTTTCTTAAATCACCGTTTATTTGCAGACTTCACCGTTTCCAGGAATTTATAATCCCATGGGTTTACAAATTTTGGGATTCATATAAATTTCTTGTGTGTTTGGTAACTCAATTAAAATAACTAGGATTTATATAGTTTTCTTGTATTAAAGTCTTTGTACTGTTTGACATTATCCTCAAATCTTAAAATTGCATATATTTGGGATTTAGAATTTTAAAAAAAATGGGTTCATAAATCCCTTGATAAGTTTCCCAGCAAAACTTAGGGGGAGGGGTCGGACTCCATATGGAGGATTTGCTGGAAAACTGAATCACGTACGCAACGTGATTCCAAGGATTCGGGGAACCAAACATACATAGAGAAACATAACCCTACCAAATCCCCTGGACTCACACATTCCACCTTTAAAATTCTACATCCAAACCCACGAGTTTAAACAACGGAGAGGAAAAATTGTGTTGTCATTGTGCATTATTGAGATTTGGAGGCCGACCCTGCAATATAAGCGACACAAGCCGCGCTTGAGGCCACCCAAAAACAGGGCCACAAAACTGAAAAAATTTCCTCTTGATATCAGTCTTTCGAATGTTAGAATTATGGATGCACAAAGTACGGTATACTTAGCTTAATGCAGTACATGTACCTCCCTATGGTCGGTTCTCTATTTGTGTACTTGTACATGTACATGTACAATTCGGTTCGGTTCTTTACCTGTACCGGTTTACCTTGGTACAGTGTCGATGCAGTCCCGGTTCTTTACCTCTTTAAATAGATTCTTTACCTCTGGTAATGAGTTAGCCTTCGAATTTAATAGCTTGGTCATCCTCCTGAGTTTGTGAATTGTACATCTTAGCAACACTAAAATCACCCACAAGAACATCTCGTTGCTAAACACGAATATCTCTGAGCTTGTGTCTGAGTTATTCAATGCTTTCTGCTGGGTTCAGGGGCCTTTTAAGCATCACTAGCAAACCTGGAACATGGAACAGATCAGAAATTCTAGCACTTTTGTCATTGCATACCCTGTACAGTTTAGGGTATTTATCTTTGATTCATATCTACAAAAATATTGGAATTGCATACACTTCCTTTCGCGCGGCATTTGTCCCAGACAAGTAAGAAAGACAAGCAGAAAATATAACCAACTACATGTAAGTAGACTAGCAAAAGTCAGGAATTAGAAATATTTGAAATTTTGAAAAAGAAAAAAAAAACATTCTCAGTGGATTTACCTCTTCCTCCCAATTAGTACGTAAAGTTATGATTAGTAGTAGAGCTGGCAAACGGGCGGGTCGGGGCTGGCTTGTTACGTGTTATACGGGTTCGGATTAGCACGGGCCAAAACCTGCGGGTTGATATTCTTCACTGGCGGTCATTTCTTCAACCCGCGCCCGTAACGGGTAAAACTTGCGGGTTCACGGGTTATCCGGCTTGTTTAATTAAAAACAAAATTAAAGCTTAATTGTAATTAAAAATAAACTGAGTACAGATTATATCTTTTTGCAACCTCTAAAACAGTAAACCTAGTTTATCCCAGAAGCGAAATGTAGATACAACAACAAGAATGAAGCGAACACAGATTATACAGAACACAATAAAAGACTAAAGGGGACAATGTTGTATAACGAAAGACAACAATGGGAGACAAACTGCTTTCTAATCATTCATCTAATCCCCAGCTTCAACAGCATTCATCACTTTCATTTCATTCAACAGATCCAAGACTAACTCTTTCTTTCGTATTTCTTCTTTCTACAATACAATCACAACCCATCTTGTTCTGTTCAGCACCAAACCCTTTCAGCCTTCTTTAATCTCCCCCACAACAGACAACTCTTGAATCTCGATATCAATCATCAATAACAGTTCAGATCCCCCATTTTCTCCTCTCGGTTGCAGCAGCTTCAAGTGAGTATCAATTCGAACAAACACATCGATCGATCTCATCTTAAATTCATCTTCTTTTGATTACAGCCAATAATTGAATAACACCACCACTAAATCGAACCAAATACCACCAGCAACAAACTCAAACCTATCTTATCAGAAAACTACCCGAAATTGTGGAGCTTCAGAGGCAGTTCCAGGCAAAATTTCCAAACGACAAAGTTCAAGTTCTTCAAAAATAGTGCAATATCCAGCTAATGTTACCTTATCAGAAGAAAAAGTAGTAGACTGCAGACCCAAATTCAAAAAAGAAGCAAAAATAATTAATCATTCAATCTCATCACTAACATATTAAAAAAATCGTAACAAGGACAACATTAATCAGAAGCAGAAAAAAGACCGATCAGATCTTACCGAGTATAATAGGTAAGGAAAAGGCTTGGAAATTTTTATTTGGATTCGTCCGCTGCTGAGAAACCTAGAGAAAGTAAGAATCGTAGCCAGTGAAGGAGAAGGAGAAGAAATAGGAAGTGAGGGCGACAGCTAGGGTTTTACCCTTTTCTTTTTCGATTTTATACGATGGAGTTGGAAACGTGGCCTGAGTGAGGGGCACGCGACAAATGGAGAAGTGTGAGTGAGGGAGGGTTCTACGGGTATACGAGTTGCACCCGCGGGTTTACGGGCCGGACCGGATTTACCCGTTTTCTCACAAGCCGGCATTTCTCCAACCCTAACCCGGCTTGTTTAGACAATCAGCCAAGCCGGATGCGGATTTTCACGATCCGGTCCGGGTTAACCCGCGAGTTTTGGCTTGTTTGCCAGCTCTAATTAGTAGACACGATCCTTGAGGAAGTTTTAAGAATATAAGCGGAAGAAGGAAAAATAGAAAACAGTGAAAGGCAAAATTACATTTCGGTATAGGACGTGAGGAAAATAGCCTGTGACCGACACTTATACCTACACTAAGCTCGGTTCTGATTTTTGGTTCCAGGATGGTTTCATGGGTGCGGTTCGGTTCCTATACAACCCTAGATAGAATAAGGATAATAGTATGTGAAAAATACTATAACCCCCTGCTATATGGGTTCAAACATATAGAAGCCCCACCAAATGGATCATCCACTGTCAACTCCATACTTTCATGAAATGATACTACTAGGCCCAGAATATCAATATTTCTTCAGATCTGGCCCATAATTAATTATTACGAATTTTAATAATGACAAAACTACCCTTTACTATTTATACAGGAGGAATCCCAGAAGATATTTTCATTTCTCTTTTCTTTTTCTCTCTCTTCTGCATTATTTTTCTCTCTCCGCTCATGCGATTTTAGATCTGTGAAGAAGAAGACGAGACGATTTTGCAGGTAATCATCAGTTAATCACCAATACGAATCAATCTTTGAATGGATTTCATTTGAATATAGGTTTGTGTTGGTTTCAAGATGCATCAGATTAGGTTTTCTTTTGTTCGATTGGGTTTTTTGAAGATTTTGAATCGAATCTAAGTTTCAGTTGATTCGAAGCAGCAGAAATCATTTCGGATTAGGTTTTTGATTAGGTTAATCATTCTTACTGTTATTAGTTCAATGTTTGATTAGATTTTTGATTTTTATTTTAATTGATTCTGTTCAGATCTGAGAAGAAGAAGAACCTGATTTTTTTTTGAATCAATCGAATTTCTTCAATGTCGTTTTAACCCTAATTACTTACTTTTTGTGCAAATTCAACAATTGAATCAAGAAGATCTTCAACAGCAGCAGAAATGAAATCGCCGTATGGGAAAAGATCTGAAAATCAATAAGATTTCTCTCGTTTTTAATTGAATCAACAAGTTTTAAATCTATGTATGCGTTTAGAATATTGTTGTTTTTGTTGTTGATGGTGATTACTTGTCGTCATCGTAACTGTAGAGGGTACTAATGTTCATCAATAGTGTTGGTGGTGGATATGCAGGTTCTGGTGGAAGATGAGGAGGTTGTAGTGGTAGAGGTGGTGGTATTTGAGAAGTTTTGGAGGAGGATCTAAAGTCAGTGGTAAGTAAGATGATTCCTTCTTTCTAATTTTAGATAACTTGCTTTATTTTCAACATTTTTATGAATAGATGTACTTTGTGTACAAATTTATAGCAATATGACATGTTATGTGTTGTTTCATTAATGTGTATGAATATCTTGATACTTAGAAGTTATTGTGCAAGTGTATGAGTCTTAGAATTTTGATGCACAACATGTGTAACTTGCGTCTACACATCCAAATTGCATGTGTAACTTTCGTATACACATGTGTAATTAGGAGTTACACATGTTAATTGAATGTTTAAGTTATAGTTACATATGTGTTTTCATTGACTGCTGGATACACATGTCATATATGGATGTGTAATTCTCAATTACACTAGTCAGGTGCATGTATAACTCATAATTACGCATGCTAAGTTAAGTTATCAACTGCCTTTCTTTGATCTTTTATACTATGACTGTTGTGGCTAAACAAACAAAATCAATTGCATACACTTTCCTACCCCTATTGTTGAGACATTACTTCCAAAACACCTAAGGTCTTATCTTCGTGTAACCGCTAGTTAATGGTGGTGTTTTGATACAAAATCAATTGCATGCACTTTCCTACCCCTATTGTTGAGACATTACTTTCCTACCCTAGACTCCAAATATCAACATTTTCGTTAATGTTGGGAAACAACATTCATATGAGGTTTGTGCTGCTCAACATTCAGTCAGTACCTAAATCTTCGTCAGCAAAAGGTGTTCATTCTGCTATTAATCGCCTCTTGGGAAGGAAGAAACCTGTTAATCATGTCTTTGGTGGTGAAAAGCGTAAGAATCTCACTACTGATTTTTTGTGATATTTTGTAGATTTGTTTGGTAGTTTGGTGGTTGATCTAGGTTTTTTGAGGTTGAATTTTGAGCTTGAAGTTCTAGATTTGGTTTGATTTTGTTTGGATTTGAAATAATTTCTGATCTGGTTTTAGTGGACTTAGTTGCATGTTATTGGAGGTGGATAATGATTCGTTTTACTGTTAATTTCATGATCGATGCACTTGATTGGGGTTTGTATGTAAAGTTGATGTCAATTCCTAGATGTTTAGTTTGTTTTGCTTGTCTGTGATCTTATCGAGGTTTGAGTGGATGTGATTTCTGTGTTTTTGTATACTTAGATTAGGATGTATGAATCAATTAAATATTAAACATGTGAAAATTGAAGCTATATTGATCGGTATCTCACTTTGTAGCTGAACTGATTGATTTCGTGGATCTGATTAGATTTACGAAGGTGGAATTTGGGTATTACCAAGCTTGTTATAGTTGTATTTATAATAACTTGCAATATATATAACATAAACTTTATATCCCAGGATGTGTAACTAGCAGTTACACATCCTGGTAGTTACTGCTAGATCCTCATCCAAACTGAATGATGGTCCTTTACTGAGAACAAGCTGGCCATAAAGCAACTGCCGAACAATGTTATCTAGTCATTCTAATATGCATGATATACCTTTTCATAAGAACTTGCAATATACATAACATAAACTTTATATCCCAGAATGTGTAACTGCTAGTTACACATCCTGCTAGTTACAGGTTTCGGATAACTAGCAGTTAGACATCCATATGCCAACATATATAGATACCTAGAAATGTGGCAATCACAATCAAATTTTATGGAGTCATGTTTACCTGAAGCTCACTAGACAACACCATCCTCATCTGCTTAACCACTTTTTTGGTATCATTATCAACACCACCACTCCCTGCAATCCACACATACACGTAAACAATGTATATAGTTATTAAGAGCCTTATTTTTCTGAAAATTCATTTGGTCAATGTTGTCCTAGTAATTGAAAACAGAAACACTAAAGATATACTTTGCTTCATGTCTTAGCAATTGAAAATCAGAAACTTGCATTCATGGACAAGCATTATAAGATTATATTGAATTAAACTATCTTTTGCGAAGGTACAGAAGTATACTTGCTCTAGTTTATTCAGTTATGAGATAGATTTGACTATTCTGTGTCCATTGGTTTTTGATTTTTGGATGTCATGTTTTGTTCATTTGTATGAGAAGTGTTCTAGCTGCTATGGTACTGATATCATTTGCTTGTCATGTAGTTACTAAGAAGGCTGACCCCAAGGTGCTGGCTAACAAAGCTTCCAAGGCTGTCAAAGCTGGAGCATCAACCATAATAAGAAGGCTAAGAATATTTGCACATCAGTCATATTTCACAGGCCAAAGACATTGCAGAAGGCAAGGAATCCCAAGTACCAATATATTAGTGCACTACCAAGGAACAAGCTGGACCATTACCAGATCCTGAAATACCCACTCACCACCGAGTCTGCAATGAAGAAGATTGAAGACAACAAGAAGAAGAAAACAAGGATGCTTTCAAGAAGATGTAAAACATCCAGACAGATAAAGTGAACACCGTTATCAAGTAAGCCTTCTTGATTACTTACGACTAGCTACTTCTTTTTCTTGAAAGGTAGTATATGGATATAGGTCTGGAATGGTTTCACTTAACTCATACATCTGTTTAACTGCACATCACACAAGCCATATGCATGACAATTTGCACGTTTAACTAGCATTGGCAGACTATGGATGTGTAACTAGTAGTTACACATGCTAATTAAATATGTAACTTCTAGGTACACAAGCCAAATAAATGTGTATCTACTAGTTACACATGCAAATTAGATGTGTAACTTATAGTTACACATGCTAATTTGATGGGATATGCATATGTATCTTATAGTTACACATGCTAATTTGATGGGATATGTTATAGTGGTTATATTTATGAAATTGAGAAAAGAACATCAAGTCCTAGTAGTAGGGAGTAGTAGTGGATGCAGATTAGACTAATTAGATGCAGGTTATACTTATAGTTACACATAATAATTAGATGTGTAATTTCTAGTTACACATGATGATTGTATGTGTAACTTATGCTAATATGCATGTGTAACTATTGTTTACATGTGTAACTACTGATTACACATGCATTTTGTTTTCCTGGGTTCATATCTATACCCTGCTGAATCAGTTGTGTGATCATTTTTTGCGATATTAATGTGCTAGCACAAGGTTCCCAGGTGTTTGTATTATTCTGCCAGTATAATTACTGTCTGAAGCTTTACTTTCTGTTGCTTAAAATGTCCTTCGTCATCGATAATATGAAAATGGCTTAGGTACATCTAGACTAGCGCTGTAAAACGTCTTTCTGTTAATACAGTGCTAACAACGTCTTTCTGCTGAAGCAGTGATATCTTAATTAAGAGCTTCTCATTCACTTGCAAGGTTAACTGTATTATTTTATGACTGGTAATTGCTTGATAGTCACCTCTCGTTTTTGCTAGTGTTATTCATTTAGAGATGGATTTGCTGATTTTATGTTGACATATCTAAGTCAGATGCATGTGTAACTCCTAGTTACATAATTCAGATGCATGTGTATCTGCAAGTTACACATGTTAATTAGATGTGTAACTTTTACTTACACATACTGATTTTGGGTACACATATCAATATGTATGTGTAACTCCTAGTTACACTAGTCATATGCATGTGTAACTGCTAGCTACACTAGCCAGATGAATGTGTATCTCCTAGTTACACATGTTATATGCATGTGTAACTCTCAGTTACACAATTCAGATGCATGTGTAACCGCTAGCTACACTAGTCAGATGCTTGTGAAACTGAAATATACATTATTTTATGTAATGTTCATTTTAATCGTATAAATACTGATTGCTTGTTGTTATATTTCAGGTTTTAGATAACTTCATAAAAGCTAATTGCTTAAACGTGGTAATGGTCTCGCTGGAACTGGAGTTGACGCTGAATACACAAGTCAGATGCATGTGTAACTCTCAGTTACACTAGATAGACACATATGTAACTCTCAATTACACTAAACAGATGCGTGTGTAACTTCTAGTTACACATGCTAAGAAATTATTGTAAATGAATATTAAAGTAATAACTTTTTTTTTGTGTTTTTTTTTTATGTCTATTTATTTGCATATATATACAAGTGTAACTTTGCATTACACATATTATAAGGATGTGTAACTTCTGGTTACACATGCCATATGCATGTGTAACTTCTGTTTACACCTTCGCACTGTATTTTAATAATTTCGGGCCTAGATTTAATAATTTTGGGCCTAGATTTAAATTTTATTTAATTATGGGCTTGACAATATGCATAAGGGTATCAAGGTCTTTTAAAAACTCGGGGCCTAGATTTAAACTTTTTTTAATTAAGGGCCTCATATTATGGGTTATCCATGGGTTGGGCCTGAGCCTAATTTACCCTAATAGTATTTGTGGGGCTAAACTTAAAAAGTAGAGTTATAAGGAACCAAAAGTGAAACTAATAAAAAAACTGATTTACGGAGGACCAAAAGAGAAATGATTTATAATGTTTTTTTGCTTGATAGGGGGCCACAAATTCTTGTTGGGCTTTAGGCCACTGGAAAAGCGGGACCCGGATAGTTTGGATTGCCATTTTTTGCATTAATCTACAGTGACAACATACGTTGGGTGATTTTTGTCCTGGTCTAAATTATATTTGGTCGCAATGGTTCAGACAATAATTTAGTTGATGTGGTAAGCAGAAAAAAGGAAATGGCAACTACGGTAATTAATTAGACTAAAAAATTGAATTTCGTTTAGAAACGTGTTGTGAAGTAATTTTTAAAATAGAACCATAATTTTACTAGGAAACAATGTTTTTTTCCCCTCTATATATATGTACACACTCGTCACTCCAATTCAAGGACAACAGAATCAATAACAACGCGACATTCAGTTTGTGCCATAGCTAGTGAAGACGGATTTACATTAAATATTGGTTAAACTGCAACATAGAAGTCACTAACAAGCTGGTTAGGACAAAATTAGAAAATTGATGTAATTCTAAGGGAATTAGAAATCATCTAGTTCTAAGAAAAGAAAAGACATGTAATAAGGTAATAGGACTAGGAAAAGGAATTCATAGTTCTATATATATATGATCATCAAAGTTGTGGTTGATCATATGAGCAAGATTAGAGCTTGTGTTTAGTTTTGAGAGATTTTCTAAACATCAATAAAGAGAGTTGTCTTTATATAAGCTAAGTTTCATCTTGCAGTTGCCATTAATTGGTATCAGAGCTTGTTTCTGAGCCATGGAAAACGAAACCATCATTGTGGGTGCAAAACAGTTCACGCCACCATCAATACAAGTTCCAATCCTCAACGCCATAAGCTACACAGTATGGGCCATGAGAATGAAGGTACTGATGAAAATCTACAAAGTTTGGGAAACAATTGATCCTGGTACATTGGACCCAGACAAAAACAATGTTGCCATTGGATTACTCTTTCAAGCAATACCAGAATGTCTTGTTCTACAAGTTGGTGAACATGAAACTTCAAAGAAAATTTGGGATGCAATAAAGGCACGTAATCTCGGAGCTGATCGAGTTAAAGAAGCCCGTCTGCAAACCTTAATGTCTGAATTTGAAAGAGTGAAGATGAAAGACACTGATACTATTGATAGCTTAGCAGGAAAGATATCAGAGATAGCCTCAAAAGCTGCGTCACTTGGACAATCCATTGATGAAGATAAACTGGTAAAGAAGTTTCTCAATAGTTTACCAAGATCCAAGTATATTCATATCATAGCCTCTCTCGAACAAGTCTTAGATTTAAATAAGACTAGCTATGAAGATATAATTGGAATATTGAAAGCATATGAAGAAAGAATCCTTGATGAAGAAAACAATGAAGAAACTCAAAGAAAACTCTTATACACAAACTCTTACCAACAAAACTCTGCTACAAGAGGAAGAGGTCGTGGAAGAGGTGGTAGAGTAAACAGAGGCCGAGGAAGGGGAGGAAGGTTTAACTCACAAGATAGAGCAACAAGTCATAATGATCAAAACCAAGGGAAAAAAAAAGGATAGATCAAACATTATTTGTTACAGATGTGATAAACCAGGACACTTCTCCTCTGTATGCCCTGAAAGAATACAAAAGATGGAAGAAGCAAACAAGAATGAAACAAGGGAAGCAGATACAACTCTTTTCATGCACGAAGTTGTATTCTTAAATGAAGGGAAACTAATACCAAAGAACTACGAATCAAATGATGGAGAAGAAGGAATATGGTATTTAGATAATGGAGCCAGCAATCACATGACTGGTAAGAGACACTACTTTTCTGAACTCAATGAGAAAATCAAAGGACAAGTGAAGTTTGTGGATGGATCTTCTGTAGAAATTGAAGGGAAAGGATCAATTCTATTTCACAGCAAGACCGGAGAACAAAAGTTTGTCACAAACATCTACTTCATCCCAAACTTACAAAGGAACATTCTAAGTTTAGGACAAGCTACATAAGTTGGATGTGATGTTAGAATGCGACAAGATTATCTAACAGTTCATGACCCAAGTGGAAGACTTTTAGTTAGAGTCTCACGCTCACAGAATAGACTCTACAAGATAAGTCTCATGATTGGAAGTCCATTGTGTCTGAATATGAGACTGGAAGATCAGACATGGAACTGGCACGCAAGGTTAGGATACATAAGTTTCAGAACCTTAAAAACTATGTCTCAGAACAAGATGGTTCGAGGGCTACCACAAATAAACGATGAATCAAGGATCTGTGAATCATGTTTAGTTGGGAAACAAATGCGTCAAGGTTTTCCAAAAGAAACAACATTGATAGCCTCAAAGCCATTAGAGCTTTTTCATGTTGATTTATGTGGTCCTATTACACCACAAACCCTTGCAAATAACAAATACATATTTATAGATGACTTCTCAAGATATATGTGGTATATTCTTATGAAAGAAAAGAGTGAAGCATTTGACAGATTCAAAGCTTTCAGAAATATGATAGAAAAAGAGTTAAAAGAGGAGGTCAAAATGCTTAGAACTGATAGAGGAGGAGAGTTCACTTCCTTAGAGTTCAACAAGTTTTGTGAGTCAAATGGAATCAAAAGGCAACTCACGGCACCATATACACCACAACAAAACGGAGTGGTGGAGAGGAGAAACAGGACTCTAATGGAGATGACAAGAAGTTCTTTAAAGGCTATGCATGTACCTAATTATCTATGGGGAGAAGCTGTACGACACTCCACATACCTAATAAACAGGATACCTACGAAAGCTCTGAAAGACATGACTCCATATGAAAGTTTGTGAAAGAGAAAAGCAAACATAGATCATTTAAGAGTGTTTGGTTGCAAAGCATACGCAAAAGTTGATTCTGCAACTCTTAAGAAACTGGATGATAGATCTCAGACTCTTGTGAATCTAGGAATTGAGCCTGGATCCAAAGCTTACAGATTATTCAATCCAACAACGAAAAGAGTAATAGTGAGTCGAGATGTGGTATTCGATGAAAAAGCAAACTGGAACTGGAAAGAAACTAATGATGGACCAAGTAGGGATCCAGGAATGTTTCACATGAGAAGGGGTCAAGTAATTGATGAAGGCAAAGGACCCATAATCATCAATACCAATGGAAACAATGATGTTAATCAAGAAAAAGAAGAGAATAATGAAAACACTGAGAATAGCGAAGAAGTAGAAGAAGAAGAAGAAGACGAGGAGATCGATGAAATAATTCAACCCATTCCACTGCGAAAATCAACAAGATAGATACAAAAGCCACAGTACCTGGAGGATTATGTTCTTCAAGCTACAGAAGAATGTGAGATTATACTACTTTCTGTTAATGATGAACCAAGGAATTTTCAGGAAGCAAAGGTCTCGACTAAATGGACACAAGCATGTAGAGAAGAAATTATTTCAATCAACAGAAACAAGACTTGGTTTCTAGTTGATAAGCTAGATGGGATTCAGATTAAACAAGAAGCTTATGCAAGGAGAATTCTGAAAGAAGCAGGACTTGAAACTTGTAATCCAACTAAGATACCAATGGAGTTTGGACTTGAAGTTTCAAATGCACAAGAAGAAGCAGAGATTGATTCAACAAGTTATAGAAGAAATGTTGGATGCCTAAGATACTTATTACACACAAGACCAGATTTGGCTTTCTCTGTGGGAGTAGAAAGCCGTTATATGCAGAGTCCACGCAAGTCTCATGGTGATGTAATAAAGAAGATATTGAGATATCTAAGAGGAACAATCAGTTGTGGATTGAAGTATGGTCGAGGAGGATCAAAAGGAATTGTTGGGTATAGTGACAGCTGTCATAATATTGACCAAGATGATGGAAAAGATACAACTGGTCATATATTTTATCTAGGAGAAGCACCTATTACATGGTGTTCACAGAAGCAAGACACTGTAGCCCTCTCATCCTGTGAAGCTGAGTTTATGGCCGCAACATAAGCAGCTAAACAGTCAATATGGCTTCAAGAACTGTTGGGTGAAATCAAAGGAAGAGAACCTGAAAATGTTCTCATCAAGATTGATAATAAGTCTGCAATTTCACTCACTAAAAATCCAGTGTTTCATGGGAAGACGAAACACATTCACAAAAGGTATCATTTCATACGAGAATGCATCGAGAAGGAGGTCATTAACGTAGAACACATACTTGGAACTGAGCAGAAAGCAGATATATTGACAAAGGCATTAGCTCGGATCAAGTTTGAAGAAATGAGACAATTGATTGGAGTACAAGATATGTCACGGGTAAGGTTGAAGCTTAACGGGGAGAATGTTGGTTAAACTTCAACATAGAAGTCACTAACAAGCTGGTTAGGACAAGATTAGGAAATTGATGTAATCCTAAGGGAATTAGAAGTCATCTAGTTCTAAGCAAAGGAAAGACATGTAATAAGGTAATAGGACTAGGAAAAGGAATTCATAGTTCTATATGTATATGATCATCAAAGTTGTGGTTGATCATATGAGCAAGATTAGAGCTTGTGTTTAGTTTTGAGAGATTTTCTAAACATCAATAAAGAAAGTTGTCTTTATATAAGCTAAGTTTCATTTTGCAGTTGCCATTATTAAAAAGAGGAAAGAAAGATGGATTCTTCTTCATCATCGTTGTTGTCAAATATTCCAAGATGGATATTCTTTTATAATTTCGAGCTTCCACTTAACCTAAAAAACCCAACTACATATCCCAATATTTATTCATCGGAAAAATTCAAAGCTGATAATGCAGGGTTTTTATTTATGTTTCTTATATCAAAACTATCAGTACTCCAACAAGGTCTTCCAGAATGTCACTCCGTTAAACAACAGGATGATTATAACAAATCTGAGTTATTCCTTCTAGGTTCAAGTAATGGCTTGGTTCTTTGTGAAAATTCTGACATGTTTCCCCAGAAGGTGTATTTAGTTGGTAATCCGGTCACAGGAGATTGGGCTCATATCCCTCCACCGCCGTTGGGTAGAAGACACTGGAGTCACAAACCTGGAATTTCCTCTTTCTCATTGAATTCCAAACAAACCAATTACTATAAGGTGGTGCATATACCTTTTCTTGGTTACTCGAATCCAGTAACCGAATTTGACATTGAATTATTTTCTTCTGATACGGGTTCATGGGATGTTTGTAAGGTTTTATGCCCACGACAAGTCACTACGAACAACATGAGAGAAACAAGAACCGCTGCTATTGCTAGCTGTAACGAAGTTTTGTATTGTATTGTTACCGACAATCAACCGAATGCTCAGATCTTATTAGCATATGATCTTAAACAAAATACCTGTGTTCGGAGTCATCCATGTAGATTGATCGAGTTGCCTGAGCGAGCAAATTATAGAGATCAGCGATGTCTTGGGAAAACAGGAGGGTTTATCAGTTACAGCCACTGTTCAGAAGGAACATTGAAAGTTCGGTCGCTTGAAGACGACACTACAACTGGACTGTGCAAGTGGCACTTGACTCAAAATACGGAGCTAAAGGATATGATAATTGAAGAAGATACGCTTGGTTACAAGGGTTTGGATGCAAGCGATACGTGTCGAACAGCATCACTAGCTTTCCACCCAATGGATGAGAATGTTATGTTTATTGTTGTTCGCTCCTCGGTGTTTATGTATAATTTTGAAACGAAATTACTCAAACAGCTCAGACGTGATTTGATCGGTACTAAGCACTTACCCTTCGTGCTGATTCCATCTTTACAAACACTTTAGTTACCTCTTAGCTCTTGGTCAGTATAAGTATTTCATTGTTGTCAAGATTTTGATAATATCGAAGAATTGCTTTATTTATTTTGCCAATTATCAATTATACTGTGTTACTTTACCTTTTCACCTCTTCAATGCTCAATATGCACCAAAAATTTATGCGAAAATATGGGATATGCCACACAATTGACCGTCATCTTGGAAATATGCCTTAGGATTCCAGTTTCTGGGAATATGCTCCAAAGTAATGGTTTCTGTTAACGAACCGTTAAATAGTCAATTTATTCAAGGTTTTTTCTCTAATAAATGTGTTTGAATTTTTTCTCTAATTTCTTCGAGGTTTTTTTTCTGTCTGAATATGTTCCTGAACCTTGTAACGATGTTAGTATATAATTTATATGTCTTTTAATTCGCATATGTAATCCTAAGTGTGTGCGAATGTTGACTACTTAACGATTTTGGATGGGATTTTGGACGGCTGGGGCATATTCCCGAAAACTGGAATAATGGGACATATCCCAAGATAACAGTCGATTTTGGAGCATATCTCTAAAAATTACATGGCAAAACACACACAAAAAAAAAAAAAAAAATCTCTGCATAATGGTTTGTGCATACATAACAGCGCCCACCTAGCTCAATGGTAACTCAAATCCCGTGGTCAAGGGTTTGGTCCCTTAGTCGGGTCGGCGTAGCGTATTGGTTTTATGACTTCAAGAATATAGTGACATCTTTGTGTTCATGAGTTGATTATGAGTCGGTTTAAAAGTTCGATAGTCATGGTTAACAGCTGCTTTGTGGATGTTGTCCGAATTGTGGTTCTTAAGAAATAGAATTCTATTTGAGAGCCATACTCCTGATGTTGAAAGAACGCTAAGGAGAGTATTGTTGAGAACAATAAGTGTCCTTTGTATTCAGCACAAAGAGCATGGAGCTGGGATAATGGAGGAACATAATTAGGCTCCAAGGAGCTGGGATAATGGAGCAATATTCCTACATTTTGGGAAGATCTTTGGATTGGAGATGGTATCTTATCTAATAAATTTCCATTAGCTTTTGAAGCTTCAAGAACCAAGGGGTGTGTGGTTGCTCATTTGTATGAGATCTCGAGTGACGGAATCAAATGGAAGTTTATGTCCCCAAGGAGGTATCCTCAAAATACAATGAGAGAGGTTGCCTCCGTAAACACGTTACTAGATTCGATAAATATCCAAGAAGGAGTTTTATATTCTAGATCGTAGATAGTTGATGAAAATACTATGTTGGATACTTATAAGGTCAAGAATAGAGTTAATTTCCTTGTGGAAATCGGTGACACCGATCAAAAAAAAAGGAAATCGGTGACATGAATTTTCCAAGCGAGATTATTTGGAGTCGGTCTTACCCATGCAAGCTAAACTTCTTCCTTTGGCTTCTATATCATGAAAGATTGATGACGGACGATGAGTTAAGTAGAAGGGGAATGAATGTGGATAGGTTGTGTTGTTTTCGTGAGGAGCAAGATGAAACAAGTGCTCACTTATTTTACGGTTGTTGGAGGATGTTGATACATGAAAAAATACCTCCTTAACGAGTTGGGGGTGCCCCTAAGAATACAGGTGAGCTTGGGTTGCGGTACGGGGACTTGGGGATTAAACCCAAGTCCAAGTAGGAAATAACCATGAAGATGGGAGGACAAGGGAGGAATTAATGAAGAAGGGAAAGGTTATGTTAAAGAATGACATTAAGAGTAATTAAGAGGTGTTAGGACATGTGTCATGATGTAGTAAAAAGGGGGGGAGCTTTTAGAAAAGCCTATAAAAGAAAGGACAAGGTACAATGGAAGGGAGACTCTCTCTCGGACCACATTTGGAAGTGTGAGGTCATTTGGTGTTGCTAGGACGGGTAGGACCAAAATCAAATTCACCTTTCAACATTTGGCGACCACATCCGGAGGCTCGTTCCTAGCCCATCATGACGCACCCAGGAGACACTAATGCAGGCGCAGTAAGAAACCAAGCGGCTGATCGACCCCTTGATCTGGATGAGGTGATAATAGAAGATGATGACAGCGAGGAAGAAACACCAATTTTAGGTGTTATCAAGCAATCGACAAGTCACGAACCCCAAAGGAAAGGAGTAGCAACAAAGGAAAAGAACAAGCAGGCGGTTCGGCTAGCGGGATCCGCGTCATCGACCTTACAAAATATCTAAGAAGAATTGATTGAGCGCTCACGAAGAAGACAAGAGATTGAAGACTGGATAGCACAGGCGGTAATAGCAGGCCAAAGCACCCCCGAGGAGGCAACAAAAGGAGAACACAAAGGCGACAAAACAACAATGACATCACAAAAAGAGATCGCCGAATACCTTGAGCAGAACTATCACGTGATAAAATAAGACAGCCTTTTTTCGCGTACACAGCCCATACCCAGCACACATTCGGGAATATGCGTACCCCGAAGACTATGTCTCCCCGAAGTTCAAGGCATATGAGGGTCAAGGAAACGCGCGAGAACATCTCAGCCGATTTCTATCAGCAATGAACGACAGAGCGACAGATGGAAAGCTATGTTTAAAAGAATTTCTTAAGTAACTCACCGGCACGGCGTTCACTTGGTATGAAAACCTAAAAGAATAAAGCGTGGATTCCTGGCGGACCTTGTCCACGCTCTTTCTTGGAAAGTTTTACTCAGCCAAAAGGAAGATAACAACAATAGACCTGAGCAGGAGTGGACAACGAACATGCGAAGAAGTAGGAAAATACATCTTGCGTTTCTGGCGCCTAACGCTGGACTGCAATGAAGATATCAGTGAAGAAGCGCTTGTCGAAATCTGCGTACGCGGGATGGTCCCATCCTTCAGAAGGGGTCTAATTAATTTCAAATTCCATACTTTCTTTGAACTAGAAGAGGCAGCTGAGAGGATCACCGACTGCGTAGAAGAGATACCTACAAATTCTGCTTGGCGCACCACAGTTGGCATGGTGTCGGGAACGCCGCGCAACGTGAAGCCCAATACTAGCAAGGGAAGGAACCAATCTTACGCCAACGGCAAAAATCAAGGGAGGAGCGGAGGAAGCAGGCGTGATTATAAAACTCCACCCTCTCTCCCCTATGATAGGGAACGCGCGATCAGGTTGCTAAATCGCTGGGTCTCTGAAGGAGAAGTTCAGCTACCCCCAACCACAGTAGATGTCAACAAAATGGATAAAAGCTCAGCCAAATACTGCTATTACCACCGAAGAATGGGACACCCGATAGAGGAATGCTTTGTCATTCGAAGCATATTCGAACGCAAACGAGCGGCCGGAGAACTTGAGACAGCAAAACAAACGATTGAGCACGACCCATTCCCTCGCCACTAACCTGAAAAAGAAAGAGAGGAAGAACGCGGAGCATGACAACGCAAACTGTAAAACACTATCCTTTTTGGTAAGAACAAAACTTTCTTATGATTTGAAAAACAGATACCTCAAAAGGTCTCAGGCAGCCAAAGGCGTCTGATTGACTGACAAATTCACAAAAAGTCTCAGGGAAGCCAAAGGCGCCTGATCGACTGACAAATTCACAAATGGTCTCAGGGCATCCAAAGGCGCCTGATTGACTGAGAAATTCACAAAAGGTCTCAGGGAAGCCAAAGGCGCCTGATTGATTGACAAGTTCACAAAAAGTCTCAGGGCAGCCAAAGGCGCCTGATTGACTGACAAATTCACAAAAGGTCTCGGGGCAGCCAAAGGCGCGCGAGTTACTGACAAATTCACAAAAGGTCTTAAGGAAGCCAAAGGCGCCTGATTGACTGACAAATTCACAAAAGGTCTCGGGGCAGCCAAAGGCGTCTGATTGACTGAAAAATTCGCAAAAGGTCTCGGGGCAGCCAAAGGCGCCCGATTGACTGACAAGATCACAAAAGGTCTCAGGGCAGGCAAAGGCGCCTGATCGACTGACAAATTCATAAAAGGTCTCAGGGAAGCCAAAGGCGCCTGATCGACTGACAAATTCTCAAAAGGTCTCGAGGCAGCCAAAGGCGCCTTATTGACTGACAAATTCGCAAAAGGTCTCGGGGCAGCAAAAGGCGCCCGATTGACTGACAAATTCACAAAAGATTACATGGCATCTGATGAGTGCCAAATATTGTATATATTTATCCCTTTTTGTTGGCATTTAACTCATCTTTTGATCATTAATTCTACATTTTATCCCATATTCTGTATTTTCATTGTTTTCAAGAATAAATATTTTTCTTACTTAATTTTTCATTTTTAGGTAATAAATAAAGTTTGGATGAATAGCAGAGCGGAAAAGAGCAGAAAAGTAGTGAAAAGCCGGGAGGAATTATACAAGGAAGCCGCGAAGAATGGTGTGCACAAGACCAAAAGGCTAGAAGTGGGCTTGAAGAAGAAGAATTGTCCTTAAAGAAGATATGGGCTTGGCGTACCCAAGGCCCAAAACCCTTACTCAAACACATTTCCACATATCCAAGCCCCTCTCGGATTTCAGCCGTCAGATCGAAGCATCTCAGCATCACACGGTCGCTCCATCATCGCACATCAAACGCCGAAGCCCCCGCTTTACATCGCAACACCCATCTCCATCTTGGGTCGTCCGTTTTGCTACACCCCTTCATCCGACGGTCGCTCCACGCTTACCTCCGTATCGCCGTTGGATCCACCTACCATCTTCCCATCCATCGCTCCTTGTCGCAGATCATAAACCGCGCTATCCCCACTTCACACCGTAGAACCCGATACCCTATACCCAAACAAACACTCCCTTTCTCCCAAAACAGTCGAGCACCCTCCCCTTCTCCCAAAATCAGTTGCAGAACCACCATACCGCCTGCAACTTCACTGCCACCACCATCTCTTCCATCACCACCTCGAGCTTCACCATCTCCATTCTCTCGACCAAATCAGAGCCTTCACCATCATCCAGCTCCCTAGTATGTCCCTTTCTTGTTCTTAGCATTAACCCTAGGTGCTACAAATAAGAAAGAGAAAATCTAGGGCATCAGTAGACGCAATTGGGAGCTGTAGAGCTGAGGAGGAGCAGAGGGAACATCAACAGGGCATGGGTCGAGCGTTGGGGAGACCAATTCAGAAATCAGTGAGTTAATTTGTAATTTAAAATTAGGGTTTTCAAATTGGGAATTTTCAATTTAGGGTTTGTAGAAATTTAGGGTGTTGAAAAAGACTATAAATTGATGATATGGGTGTGGTAGAAAAGCTCTCTGGGCTAGCCAGTGTACATTATCTTGAATCAATTCTCATTTTTCCAATTTCTGTTTTAGCAACAGTTGAATGTGTGTATCTTGTATGTATGTTGCATTTGAATTTAGTCTGTTGGATGAATGCTTTGGTTATACTCATGTCTAGCATGAGCTAATTCACTGCAACTAGGGCTCTGATGAAGCCTAGTGCACTGTTGGATGATGCATGGTTAGGGTAGTTTTCTTATTGCCTGTTTGCTTGAGCAATGAGAAGTACTCAGTGCTCTGGCATGCCTGTGATTGATTGTGCTGTCAAAAGACAATCAATGCTAGGGGCATATCAGTGAGCAAGCTGATTTTAATCTCATTCTAGATGTATGCATAGGAACTCCAACTAAACCTAGATTGCATTGCTTGATTAGGGCACAAGGTGGATTCAATTGCCTTAGTAACTTCACACAATTCTGCATCCTTCTCTTTGTCAGTCACTTTTGCTCAATACCCTTGCCTTAGGCTGCTGCCTTTGTTTCACTTCTACTCTAGAAACTTGTCACTGTCACTATAGTCACTGCCATTAGCTCACTGTAAACTTAGCTAGGAAGACTTCTTGTATGCTCCCTCTCCCTGTGGACAAACCCCTACTCATCCCTTTATTATAAATCTTGGCCTTGTATACTTGCAAGTGTTTTGTGTGCTCCCCATTTTCACACCAAGTTTTTGGCGCCGCTGCCGGGGAGCTGGCTGCCATATTTTTGAAGTTTTCATAGCTGTTGTGGCCTTGCTGTGCTTGCATAGTTGTGTGTGCTCATTGCTATCTTGTTCACTTGCCAACTGCTGCTGGAGCTGTGCATTATTTTTGGCTGCTGCCAAAGCTGCTGTTGCTGTTGGAACTGCAGTGAAGCTGAAGTTCCTGAACTGGTGCCACTGAGTTGCTGCTGTTGTTGCTTCTGCTGTTGCTGCTGCTGGTGAACCAAAGCAACTGCTGCTGCCAAGTGAAGCTGCTGGGCTTCCAACTGAAGTGAAGCTGCTGGGCTCTGCCTTCTTTTGTTGCTGGGCTCGTGGTCTTCTGTGAGCTGGCTTCGTTGCTGCTGCTGCTGGGCTTGAGCGAGAGCTGTGTAGGACGATCCTAAAGCCCAACTGGGCTGTGCAACTAAAAGGGAACAAAAGCCTAACTGGGCTTCCCTCCTTGACCAAGTAAGCCTAAAACCATGAGTAACCCACTTGGGCCTCATTAAATATTCAATTTGGGTATGTAATAATTAATTTATTTTTAAATTGGGGTTGTAATAATTATTTTTATTTTTATTTTTATTTTCTTTTTCTTTTATTTTCTTTTATTTTTCTTTTATGGGCTTGTAATTATTATTATTGTTTTTATTTTCTTTTATGGGTTGTGCTAATTTATGCTAGGTTTAGTTCAAAAACTCTTCCAAAGCCCAATTTTAGACCAAAAACAAAATCCCTTATTAAAACCAAAATTCCACTCCTTAAAACCAAATTCCACTTAACCCTTTCAAAACCAAATCCTTATGGGCCCTGTTTTCTTCCTTATCTGTGGACTTGTTATTTCATGAGTGGGATATGATTGTAACCTTTAGAGACCAATCAAATAGACTAGTTAGAGTAAATCAAATAGACCCAATTGACATACCCACAACTTCTGAGGAAAACACACCGGACCAATCTGAAACAATGGGAGAACCCCGTACCCTCAAGGATTATATGTACCCAACTAGAGCCAGTCAACCTTCTTGTATTGTGCTACCCGAGGCTAATGGCCATTATGAGCTGAAATCAAGCACAATACAAATGCTTCCTATTTTTAGAGGTGTTGAGAATGAAAACCCTTACCACCACGTGAGAGAATTCGAGGAAATTTGTGGAACTCTGCGTTTCACTCAAATGTCCGACGAAACCCTAAAGTTAAGGCTCTTTCCTTTCTCCCTGAAAGATAAGGCAAAGGCCTGGCTTTATGCTTTACAGCCTCAATCCATCATGACATGGGATGACCTCATAAAGGAGTTTTTCAAAAAGTTTTTCCCGAATCACAAGACTGCGACAATTCGTCAAAGTCTGAATAGCTTTGTGCAATTAGAGGGTGAGACCTTAGCTAGATACCTGGAGAGATTCAATGAATTATTGCTCCAATGTCCCCATCATGGTTTTGAAAAATGGAGACTTGTGCAAATTTTGTATGAAGGTTTAGATGTGTCCACCCGAACAACGGTTGAGTCGATGTGTAATGGTCTATTCATAGACAAAACTGCTGATGCGTCTTGGGACTTCTTGATTGAAGTAGCTGAAAAGACGCAACAGTGGGAATCCATCCGTGAACCCAGAAAGACTACATCCGAAGCTAAGGCTTTTAGGATTGAAGCAGATTTCGAGGGAAGAGCAAACATGGCATCGATAGTTAGGAGATTAGAAGAGTTATAACTACATAAAAATTCAAAACCTTCCACCACTACTCTCCGAGAACATGTCGCTTCGTCTGTATGTGCCGCTTGTAACGATCCCAACCATCAATTCCAAAATTGCCCCGATTTGCTTGCAGTCCAGGAATCTAGGCTTGAACAGGCACATGCCATGTTTCAAAAACAAGAGCATAACCCCTATTCACAGACCTACAATCCAGGATGGAGAAACCACCCTAACTTTTCATGGTCCAAAGGACCCACTCAGGGAGGACCATCTCAAATCAATCAGAGCTATCAAAACAATCAGGGATCTCAGAACAATCAAGGTTATCAATATCCTAGGAACCCTCAACAACAATCGAACTCTCAACAATCATATCCTCAACACAATACCGACAAGAGAGTATCCGCCCTAGAGGAGATGTTCCAGAGTCTAGTGCAAAGTCAGAAAAGTCTTGATCAAAAGATGGGTCAAATCTGTGATTCCATAAGTGAGAGAGAAAAGGGTACACTTCCTAGCCAACCCCAACAAAATCCAAAGAGGATATTTCAAACAGGCACAACATCCTGCACTGAAACCTCACCCGATCAAGTCCATGCCATTACCACCCTCCGAAGTGGTAAAATCATCGAGAACAACGTGGGCGAACCTAATGAATCTGATACAAATTCCACGCTGTCTCCACAACCCCAGAAAACCAAAGAATCTGAGCAAGTTGGAAAGCCTGACAATTATACTGCTGTGAATGTCCCTTTGCCAACTCATTCTCCTGTTGCCCCATTTCCTCAAAGATTGATCTATCAACAGAAAAGTACCCATTATAATGAGATGTTAGATCTGTTCAAGAGAGTCAACATCAACATTCCTTTTCTTGAAGCAATTAGGCAAATCCCTGCTTATGCTAAATTCCTCAAAGACTTGTGTACTCAAAAGCGCAAGCTCAATGTGCACAAACGTGCTTTCTTAGCTGAACAGGTGAGTTCCATCATTTTGAACAGAACTCCACCCAAGTTTAGGGATCCAGGATGTCCAACAATTTCTTGCACTATAGGAGAACACACGGTCAATAAAGCGTTATTAGACCTAGGTACAAGTGTTAACCTACTGCCATATTCTGTTTATGAGCAGTTAGGTCTTGGGGAGTTGAAGCCAACATCTATCACTCTACAACTGGCAGACCGATCTGTCAAGATTCCTCGTGGAGTGGTCGAAGACGTTTTGATCAAGGTTGACAAATTCTATTTTCCCGTAGACTTCATTGTCTTAGACACTCAACCTGTACAAAACCCAGACTGTCACATTCCTGTCATCTTAGGACGTCCTTTCTTGGCTACGTCCAACGCAATCATTAATTGTCGTAATGGAGTGTTGAAACTGTCTTTTGGAAACATGACGGTAGAATTGAATGTGTTCGATATTAGTCAACAACCTGTGAATCTTGATGATGATGATGTGCATGAAGTTAATATGATTGAAGGATTAATGCAAGATTCGTTGACTAACATTCTATCCGTCGACCCCTTTCAAGCATGTATGGAGAACTTTAACTCAGATTCCTATGATGATGCATACTGTAGTGACGTCCTATCTCTGCTCGAATCTGTACCTCAAATGGACGTCACTGAAAGAGATGAAGTGGAACCACCCTTACTCTCTGATTCCAAGCTCATTCCATCCATTGTTGAGCCACCCAAGCTTGAATTGAAAACATTGCCTAGTACGTTGAAGTACGCATTCCTAGGTTCTTCTGATACTTACCTGTCATTATTTCATCATGTTTAGACACGGAACAGGAAAGTAAGCTTTAGAAGTACTTAAGGAACACAAAGAGGCCTTAGGATGGACCATCTCAGACTCAAAGGAATTAGTCCCACCATTTGCATGCACCACATTAACCGAAGAGAATGCCAAACCATCTAGGGAAATGCAAAGGAGACTTAATCCTAACATGAGAGATGTAGTCAAAGGAGAAATCCTGAAACTACTTGATGCGGGTATCATATACCCAATTCCCGATAGTAAATGGGTTAGTCCCATTCAAGTTGTGCCTAAGAAGTCAGGCATTACTGTAGTTCAGAACGACAAGAATGAGTTAGTCCCCTCACGTACAACCACAGGATGGCGAGTATGTATCGACTACAGAAAGTTGAACACAGTAACCAGGAAGGATCACTTCCCGCTCCCTTTCATAGACCAAATGCTAGAACGTGTGTCTGGACACAGTCACTACTGTTTTCTAGATGGCTTTTCCGGTTATAACCAAATTCACATTGCACCAGAAGATCAGGAAAAAACTACGTTCACGTGTCCTTTGGGACATTTGCTTATAGACGCATGCCCTTGGGTTGTGTAATGCACCTGCTACTTTTCAGCGATGCATGATGAGCATTTTTTCTGACATGATAGATAGTTTTCTCGAGATCTTATGGATGATTTCCGTGTTCGGTTCTCGTTTGAAATGTTTAAGACATCTTACCCTGTGCTGTCCAGATGTAAGAAAAGGAACCTTGTTCTAAATTGGGAAAAGTGCCATTTTATGGTGAATTCAGGAATAGTTCTAGGACACATCATCTGGAAAAAGGCATTGAAGTAGATAAAGCTAAAGTGACCTCATCCGACATTTACCAAAACCCCGCTCTGTGAGGAATTCGATCATTTTAGGTCATGCTGGTTTTTACCGGCGATTCATCAAAGACTTTAGCAAAATCTCAAGACCTCTGTGTAGTCTACTCGCCAAAGATGTTACCTTCAATTTCGATGATGCTTGTGTGAAGCTTGGGAGGAATTAAAAACTTCTCACCGCCGCTCCTATAGTCCGACCACCCAACTGGGAACTACCGTTGAACTCATGTGTGATGCCTCTGATTATGCTGTTGGTGCTGTTTTAGGACAGCGTTGATAGACTACCATACGTGATATACTACGCTAGCAAAACCCTTAATGACTCAACTCAATTACACAACTACCGAGAAGGAATTGCTTGCTGTCGTTTTCGCATTAGACAAGTTTAGATCTTATATCATAGGATCTAAGATCATCATATACACTGACCATGCGGCTTTGAAGTATCTTCTTTCCAAGAAGGATGCTAAAGCTCGCCTTATTCGATGGATACTCTTATTACAGGAATTCGATCTCGAAATCCGTGATAAGAAAGGTTGTGAGAATGTGGTTGCTGATCATTTGTCTAGATTAACCATTGAGTCTATTGATGAGTCCAGCTAATCAGAGAATCATTCCTGATGAGCAATTGATGTCTGTGTCAACCTTCCTTGGTTTGCGACATCGTTAACTACCTTGCTGCAGGTAGGATGCCCTCACATTGGTCGAGACAAGACCGCTATAAGTTTTGGCTGAAGTTAAACATTTCCTTTGGGATGACCCATATTTGTTTAAGTACTGCCGGACCAAATCATTAGGAGATGTGTCCCCAACACGAACAGAAAGATGTGATATCTTTTGTCATGACCAAGCATGTGGAGGCCATTTCAGTGCCAAGAAAACCGCTGCAAAGATCTTGCAGTGTGGATTCTATTGGCCATCATTGTTCAAGGATTGCCATGATTATTGTGTTGCTTGTGAACGCTGTCAAAAGCTAGGAAGCATTTCGAGGAGAAACATGATGCCATTGAACCCCATTTTGATTGTGGAGATTTTTGATGTTTGGGGGATCGACTTCATGGGTCCATTCCCTATTTCTGACGGTAGATTGTACATCCTAGTCGCAGTTGATTACGTTTCTAAGTGGGTAGAAGCCATAGCAACCAGAACAAATGACCACAAGGTGGTACTTTCATTTCTAAAGGAAAACATATTTGCACGTTTTGGTACCCCTAGAGCTATCATCAGTGACGGCGGTTCACATTTTCGTAACAAGTACTTTGAGTCTTTAGTACGCAAGTATGGCATAACTCACAAGGTTGCTACTCCGTACCACCCTCAGACTAGTGGACAAGTAGAAGTTTCTAATAGGGAAATTAAGCACATTCTGGAGAAGACGGTCAACCCGTCTAGGAAAGATTGGTCATTGAGATTGAATGATGCTTTGTGGGCCTATAGAACAGCTTATAAGACACCAATTGGCATGTCCCCCTATCGTCTAGTGTATGGAAAGCCGTGCCATCTACCTGTGGAATTAGAACATCGTGCCTACTGGGCAATCAAAGAGCTGAACTTCTCTCTGGACGAAGCTGGAATTCAAAGGAAACTTCAACTCAACGAGTTGGAAGAATTGAGAAATGAGGCTTATGATAGTGCCAAGTTATATAAGCAGAAGATGAAGATGTTTCATGATAAGCGTATTCTGCGCAAATCCTTCACTCCTGGTCAGAAAGTTTGCTGTATGACTCCCGATTACATTTTTTCCGGGAAAACTGCGTTCCAGATGGAAGGGTCCGTACCTAGTACGCACAGTTTTTCCTCATGGAGCTGTAGAGCTGGAGATGTTTCCAACAAGAACGTTTTCAAAACAAGGAGGCAGGAAGAAAGATTTAAAGCCATTCCTTGACCATTCCACCCGACATTGAAACAACCAACCTGGAGGACCCAGTCTATGTGGACTAAACTGGTCCACTCTTTCCCTAAATAACCAAAAAGTTTTCCAAATTTCCCTAAAAACCAAAATTTTTCTTTTTCCCATCAAAACCAAATGTCTCCCAACAAAACCAAATTTTTCCAAAAAGTCCAATCCCATTAAAAACCAAATTTTCTTGTAGATAATGTGTTAGTTAAATTTCCTTTTGTATATTTGTGCTCATCCATTGTGACTCCTAATATGATGGATTTTTGCCTTGAATAACGGAGTTTTAATCGAGCTTCGCCGTACAATCGGGTATTCTCTCTCCTTTTACTCTACTCAGCATGTTCCTCTTCATATGTTTTATAATTCTTTCCATATTTTGAAACATTGAGGACAATGTTTAGTTTAGGTTTGGGGGTATAGAGTAGATACCATGATAATATGCCATAATTGAAAACAAAACTCCATCTCTTTTGAAAAAAATTGAAAAATTCCAAAAAAATTGAAAAATAAATTAAAAAAAATTAAAAAATGAAAAATCATAAAAATGGAGCTCATTTACCTTGAAATGTTGACTCTTGTGCAAATATGTATTATTAGGAGTCTTAGTCTAGATATTTAGGCACCCTGATTCTAGCACAATTCACATAGTGATAAGAAATTTGCACGCGCACGATCTACCTACATGTATGGCCTCGATCTTCAAGGTGTTTGATAGGAAGTTACGATTGCCAATCACTTTAGAATACTGAACGAAACTTGACTAGCTTGTTCTTTGGTTGGTTGGGATAGAAGGTGGAGGTTACATTAAGAAAGACAACCATCGAATTTAACTGGGTGCATCAAAAAGGGCTACCTCTTGCAAAGTGTCATGTAATCTTTTGTTTCTTTTTGTATGTATCAAAAGTGTTTCCAAAAAAAAAAAAAAAAAAAAAAAAAAAAAAAAAAAAAAAAAAAACGATGTATATTCAGAAAAAAAAAATATCAGAAAAAATACAAAAAAAAAAAAATCAAGTATTTATCAATTCCATCTCTCTTGTTCCAAAAATAAAAAGGAATAGTCAATGTAAATAAGAGTCATGTAAATAGTCTTTTGTTGTTTCATTGTAATAAGCAAGGAGGGTGTATGCCATTGATGTACAACGCGAGTAATTGTGAAATACCTCCAACTCATTCACAATTCTCGTAAAGTCCGGACAGCTAGCTAGATTTCGACCTGGTTCTTAGCCTGAGAAACTATCTCTTGGTGATTAGTAGTCATAACTTCAGATCTTTCTTTACACATGTGTAGATACACTTTACACTCTTATCACATGTCTTTTTGTTATCAGTGCTAGGATTGTGCCTTCGATAGCTAGATTGACATCTCCATTTTGCTGTGAGCTTAATTTTGCACATGTCACATTTGATGGAATCTGAGCTTATATTTTGACCTAGAACTTTGTAGGTACGTTCTAAGCAAACCTTCACGAGACTTCAACTCGTCCACTAGGGACACTTAGTGGTTTAAAAGGCTTAGTGCATACGCTAAATGCATTCGAGAGACCAGCGACAGTGGTATAGGTAGGATTTCCTTAGTTTTGTTTTACTTGAGGACAAGTAAAATTCAGGTTTGGGGGTATTTGATGAGTGCCAAAATTGTATATATTTATCCCTTTTTGTTGGCATTTAACTCATCTTTTGTGCATTAATTCTACATTTTATCCCATATTCTGTATTTTCATTGTTTTCAAGAATAAATATTTTTCTTACTTAATTTTGCATTTTTAGGTAATAAATAAAGTTTGGATGATGCAGAGCGAAAAGAGCAGAAAAGTAGTGAAAAGCCGGGAGGAATTATACAAGGAAGCCGCGAAGAATGGTGTGCACAAGACCAAAAGGCTAGAAGTGGGCTTGAAGAAGAAGAATTGTCCTTAAAGAAGATATGGGCTTGGCGTACCCAAGGCCCAAAACCCTTACTCAAACACATTTCCACTATCCAAGCCCCTCTCGGATTTCAGCCGTCAGATCGAAGCATCTCAGCATCACACGGTCGCTCCATCATCGCACATCAAACGCCGAAGCCCCCGCTTTACATCGCAACACCCATCTCCATCTTGGGTCGTCCGTTTTGCTACACCCCTTCATCCGACGGTCGCTCCACGCTTACCTCCGTATCGCCGTTGGATCCACCTACCATCTTCCCATCCATCGCTCCTTGTCGCAGATCATCAAACCGCGCTATCCCCACTTCACACCGTAGAACCCGATACCCTATACCCAAACAAACACTCCCTTTCTCCCAAAACAGTCGAGCACCCTCCCCTTCTCCCAAAATCAGTTGCAGAACCACCATACCGCCTGCAACTTCACTGCCACCACCATCTCTTCCATCACCACCTCGAGCTTCACCATCTCCATTCTCTCGACCAAATCAGAGCCTTCACCATCATCCAGCTCCCTAGTATGTCCCTTTCTTGTTCTTAGCATCAACCCTAGGTGCTACAAATAAGAAAGAGAAAAGCTAGGGCATCAGTAGACGCAATTGGGAGCTGTAGAGCTGAGGAGGAGCAGAGGGAACATCAACAGGGCATGGGTCGAGCGTTGGGGAGACCAATTCAGAAATCAGTGAGTTAATTTGTAATTTAAAAATTAGGGTTTTCAAATTTGGGAATTTTCAATTTAGGGTTTGTAGAAATTTAGGGTGTTGAAACAGACTATAAATTGATGATATGGGTGTGGTAGAAAAGCTCTCTGGGCTAGCCAGTGTACATTATCTTGAATCAATTCTCATTTTTCCAATTTCTGTTTTAGCAACAGTTGAATGTGTGTATCTTGTATGTATGTTGCATTTGAATTTAGTCTGTTGGATGAATGCTTTGGTTATACTCATGTCTAGCATGAGCTAATTCACTGCAACTAGGGCTCTGATGAAGCCTAGTGCACTGTTGGATGATGCATGGTTAGGGTAGTTTTCTTATTGCCTGTTTGCTTGAGCAATGAGAAGTACTCAGTGCTCTGGCATGCCTGTGATTGATTGTGCTGTCAAAAGACAATCAATGCTAGGGGCATATCAGTGAGCAAGCTGATTTTCATCTCATTCTAGATGTATGCATAGGAACTCCAACTAAACCTAGATTGCATTGCTTGATTAGGGCACAAGGTGGATTCAATTGCCTTAGTAACTTCACACAATTCTGCATCCTTCTCTTTGTCAGTCACTTTTGCTCAATACCCTTGCCTTAGGCTGCTGCCTTTGTTTCACTTCTACTCTAGAAACTTGTCACTGTCACTATAGTCACTGCCATTAGCTCACTGTAAACTTAGCTAGGAAGACTTCTTGTATGCTCCCTCTCCCTGTGGACAAACCCCTACTCATCCCTTTATTATAAATCTTGGCCTTGTATACTTGCAAGTGTTTTGTGTGCTCCCCATTTTCACACCAGCATCTAAAGGCGCCTGATCGACCGACAAATTCACAGGTCTTAGGACATCCAAAAGCGCCTGATTGACAGACGGATTCATAAAGGCCTCAGAGTAGATGAAGACGCATCTGACAAACGCGTCTAAAAGAAAGGAATAAGGGGAGAGGAGTATGCGTATTTCATAAACGCTTGTCCCACTAGGAACACCTCTGAATAAAAAGAGGCGCGTTCGACAAACACCCGCTCTACCCAAAACCCCAAAAACAAGCGCGTTTAATAAACGCCCGCCCCACCCAAAAGCCTTAAAAAAAGGAGGAGAGGAGAGAAAAAGAGACAAATAAGGGAGGAGTAGGCACGTTTACCAACGTCATCCCTAAACAGATCTTCAAAAAAAATGGCGATCCTTTGGTACTCGGAAATCCTTTACTACAAACAAACATAACAAAACCCTCAAACTAAAAACAACGATTCTACCTACTACATGCATATTCACGAATATAAAACAGTCAATAAAATATCAGCAGCAAGAGAAATTAATATAAACACCAACAGAATATCCCATAATGAAATACCAACAAAAGAAATTAATCCGAACACCAATATCCCACAATAAACATCAAGCCTAACAAAGATCAAGTCCAACAAAGAGAAATAAAAGAACAAAGAACAAGTAACATAAGAGCGCTGCAAGCAAATTAAAGCTTCTCCAACTCCCTCCGTTTCTCCTTGAGCTCAGCACGGACTTTCGCTTTGGCGGCCTCGGCTTGCAATACCTCGTCATTTGCCGAACCAACGTCGATAAGCAGCAGGTCCAACACCACCTTCTTGCTAGAAGTCGCCTCAGAGCACCTCTGCAGCCTCTCCTCCAACTGAGAAATTTGACTAGTAAGGCGACCGCGAGGATCATTGCGGCTCTTCACCTTCACCAACAGTTCCTTTAGCCATGCTATGGGAAACTGAACATTGAGCGCAGATTGCACGGAAGCTTCCCAGCTTCGCCTCATCGACAGGATCATCTCCTACGCGCGTAAGCTGGTCTGCGATCTCCAGAAGATTTCGAGTCATGTAACATAGGATAGGGACACCCAATAGACCCGCCTTTGCCATATGACCGCCGCCGCGCTCGACGATGTCCCTATAGTTGGCAGCAAAAACAGTCGGAACCCAAAAGTCGTGGACGAGGGTATGAGTAAAAGGATCCACCTCAGCTTCGGCAGCACTCACCACCAAAGGAAAAGGAAATTGCGCGTCCTCAGGGTCTCCAGTCACAATGGGGGTGGTCGATGTATTAGTGACGGGAGCATCAGCTTGTTTCTCTGGGGGAACAGACGAGCTACCGCTGTCCACTTTAGTACGCTTAACAGATCTGTCGCCACTGGGAACGACGCGCCTAGCACCGTCCATATCGGGATTCGCAGCTTCCTTCCGCTTCTTACCCATATCCTAGCACCGATAGCAATCCGTCAAAACAGAAAAGCGAAACAACACAATAATAATGGAAGAGAGGAGAGAAGAAAAACTAACCTCGGTAATTGACGAGCCTAGCGGAGTATCGGTAACCTTAGGGAGAGACGTGGAGGAACTAGAAGAGGACTCAGAGTCACTAGTGGAACCTGACAAGTGAGAAATATCTACCATCGCGAAAGACCAACTTAGATTTATAAGAAAAAATAAGAGAGAGGAGGAAGGCAAAGAGAGAGGAATAACAAAAATAAAGACATGTATTAAATAAGAAACTACCTGCAGAATCATTGACGTCTAACGCCACGTGGGATGAGGACCCACCAAAAACTGACCGACTAGACCCAGAAGGACTCATTGATTGCAAAACGGCACTGGGAGACACTGGAAGTTCACCCTGGCCACGAACGGTATCAGTCATAAGAGGGTGAATCGACGATATGTGAAGGCGCGACGACACCCAGCCAGCCCCTGAAGGAAGGCTAACTCCCAAATCTCTCAACTGGTCTACAAATGAAGGAGTTGGACTGGCGCTCGCGTTCCTCGGGAGCTGCGACGCACTCCTCTGATGACTTTGACGAGGCTGAAAAGGCGCAGTATTAGCAGAGGAACAAGGACGCGGAGCATAAGACTGATTCTCCTCCCGCCTAGCCTTTTTCTTCAAACTGCTCTCCGTCCAATCACACTCGGACATATTTAAGTATTCCTCTATCACGTAAGAAGGGGCTTTCCACCCTAGGCGATTGGGAGAAGGGGCTCCCTGGGGTAGTGATTTCCACCATCCATCTCAATCAAAATAAAGCGTGGAACACATGATGAATAGCAGGAAAATTAAGGCGAAGGAAATAGCGAGTACCTGGGGCGCTGAAGGACTAGCAGACGTCTTCATATTCAACCGGGGGGTTTTCGACCGGAGAACGACCCCTTCTTTGGCCTCACAGGTTCATGACCCTCGGGCAGGGCACAAGAAGTCACCACAGGATCCGAGTGACCTTTGTTAGCGGGAACAAGGCGATGCTCAGCAGCCACAGCATCGTCAAGCTTGATCCTGCCAGACGCATGGAGTTCCCGAAGATCTTGGATAGTCATATCACGAGGAGGAGATGATTTTCGCAAAAGAAAGTTTAGAGCTCGACGCCTTAAAAAATCATGATACTTGTGAGCCCTTTCGGTAACCGCCAAAGGCTGCGCGGAGACGGGCTGGTTGAACGAAAAATCGATCCCTCGATCAAATAAACGAGTCGTCCCTTTGAAGACGTAACGGTTGAAGCTAACGACAATGTCCTCAGCGTTAGAACTATATGGAGGAGGGAACCTATGAGGGACCCCTTGATCGAACCCTACTTTCCGAGCTGCGCAATCAGAATTATACGATATGGCGATAAACTTACCGGCATAGAAACCAGGAAGATAACTGGGTAACACAACCATCACCGAATCAAAATATGCTTCCGATAAGGGCTTTGAAGAATCCAATTCTATGTCAAAAGGAGCAAGAAAATCGTAATGCGCCGGACCTGAACGACCATCTTGGTAAGGGAATGGTTCAAAATCCTTGGCTACATCCAAATTCCTGCCTAAATCGCCCTTTGGTATCTTTCCCTTCAAGTTCCATAGAGCCATCCGTGGATATCCGTAAACAACAGGAAGCTTCTTAACTGAACCGTCATCCTGTTTAACATCTTCTTCACGATGAACGGCGAGGTCATTGCTCTTGCGCGCACGGAGGAACATGTTCCAAGTACCAGGCATGCATGAAGGAAGCCGTGATGTAGGTCTCAATCTTATGAGATGAGCCTACCGTGTGGAGATCTCGACAGAACAGATCAAGATGGCAGTATAAGCCGCCTAAGAACATCGGCGCGAGTGGAAAAGAAATCCCTCGGGACAACAACACTGCCATCGGCACAAGCTCACCTTTAATGGTATCCTGGGGACTGTATTCGAACACATCATGACATAGCCAAAACAAGATGAAAGCGGCTAACTCCGCGCGAGGATTCTTCTCATTGCGTTTACAGGGGAGCACCTTCTTGTCAACGATCTGGGGAGCCCAATACTTCAACCAGAGGGAAAAAGAAGCACGACGGTTGACCTTGATAACCCACTCGGAATCAGTTTCTGGTGGATCGGACGAGCCATGAGTCGCCTCATACGCGCGAAAAGAGCTGTACAGCAGTCGAACACCGGATGAGTGTTTAGGAGGCACCTTCCTCTATTCTACCAATTTAGCTTTCCCCTTGTTGGTGGACGATTGCGTCTCCTTTTTGTGAGCAGCCTCCTTTCCTTTAGCCTGTTCAGGGGGCACTTGTGTCTTCCGAACCAGTTCACGATGAGAATCGTCTTTGCATTTTATCAGATAAGTACACAATTCCTTGTCTTCGTCATTTAGCGCTCCGAAAATGGCCGCCTCCTCATATGAGTGACTACCATGAATCGACAACCCCGTAAGAGCGACTACGTCCCCCAAAACGATGGTAGCTTCTCTCCATGCTGTGAAAAGGGTATGAACAGGAGGGGTCCAACGACAGAAGAGCCGCGTTATATCGCGGATGCACCTGTTTACCTCCCGCTTAAGAGACGAGTGTATAGCTTCCTCGATACCGGCCTTCTGAAGTGCAGCAACATGGTCAGGGTTGGAACGCATACGAGCCGCCCAATGTGGCCATACCGGATGAGTCTTAGACTTGGACCGAATATCAATAAGGGGACGGTTATAATCGCCACGATGAATGGCCATCCGCGGAATAGTCTTGAACGCAAAAGCATCCATGCTCTTCGATTCAGGTTGTATAATCCATTTAGGAGCAGCGGGGTAAGGCAGCACTGGAGGATTTAAAAAGCGAGAAACAAAAATATCTTCTAGAGGGAAAACGCGCTTATCTCCGCGAAATTCTCTTAACCTCAGCGCGCAATTTAAAGCAGGACCACTCGTAAACTCGGTGATCGTATATAACTTACCATCCGCTGGGGCGGGCAAGATGACCTCTTCCTGATCAGGATGCTCTGCCTCTTCAGAGCCTGCGCTATTTGGCTGTTCGGACTCATTACTTTCGTTAGATGACGCACTACTAGAAGAACTACTAGACATGGCGAGGGTATGGGTGCATTTAGAAGGAAGGAAGAAAGAAAGGTATTGAAGGAGAAATAGATTGACAGCTCAATATATAGGGGGTTTCAAGGTCGAACGTGGAAGTTATGAATGGGGAATGGTAACCGTCAGAAACTGAAAAAAGAAAAGAGGTTTTGCACGATGGGGAGTCGAAACGTCGCTCACAATCACAGACTCAATGAGATAACAAAATCTGTTGTGGAAACAGGGAGGCGCCCAAAAGAAGATTCTTCGACTATTAGATTATCTGATAATTAATTCAATAGTCAGGGGACTAATATTGATACATGAAAAAATACCCCCTTAACGAGTTGGGGGTGCCCCTAAGAATAGAGGTGAGCTTGGGTTGTGGTATGGGGACTTGGGGACTAAACCCAAGTCCAAGTAGGAAATACCCATGAAGATGGGAGGACAAGGGAGGAATTAATGAAGAAGGGAAAGGTTATGTTAAAGAATGGCATTAAGAGTAATTAAGAGGTGTTAGGACATGTGTCATGATGTAGTAAAAAAGGGGGGGCTTTTATGAAAGCCTATAAAAGAAAGGACAAGGTACAATAGAAGGGGGACTCTCTCTCGGACCACATTTGGAAGTGTGAGGTCATTTGGTGTGACTAGAACGGGTAGGACCAAAATCAAATTCACCTTTCAACAGAGGACGAAGAGAATTTGGACATATTTTGCAGAAGGATGTAGTTTCCATTGAACCTACAACTCTAATGTCGCCACGTCTATAAAAAGTTGGAGTCGTGATTTGGGTGATGAGTGTCTTAATCGCATTTGGAACAATTTACCGATTGCAATATGGTGGTGCATTTGGAAAGAAAGAAATGCAAGGACCTTCAACAACAAGAAGAGAAATTTGGCAAGTTTGATTAGAGATATCAAAATTCAAGCTTTCTTTTGGGCAAAGTCTAAAACTAAACGGCCAACATGGTGATAGCATTGTGGGATACGAATTTCTATCATTCTCATTGAGTTTGATTTTGAGAAGCAAGGTCACAAGACCTTCTTGGTTTACTTGTACTTTTGTTTCTTTTCGTTTTTCTTTAGGTGACCGAATCCCCCTTTCGGTTTCCTTTTTTTGTTTCGGTTGTTTTCATTGGGTTGAGGTACCCCTTAAGTACCTTTTTTAATGAATTCTCCTTTTGACCGATCAAAAGAAAAATGGCTCCAGATATAGTCTCAATGGGAGTTTTTGGCATATGATTGACCGAAGAAGGAACAAAAGCAAAATCCACATTCGCTCTGTTAGTTCAACAATTCAATTCCTTGGTTACTAAAATGTAAAACAATTTAATCTTACATGACATTTTCCTTTGTCTTTTTTACTGTCAACTTGTTAGTGCACCTACACCAAGAAATATCACCGAGATTGATCCATCAAAGAGTTTCGTTTTTCACCCTGGTTTTGCTACAAAATCGGCTAAAAAGACCACAAAGAATAAGAAAGGCATCAGAACTGGTAATAAGGAGGGTCAGCCATCTAAACCATTACCAGACCTTAAGCGCCTCCCGTCTTGTTATGAATAGATTGACATGGCGAGCGTATGGGTGTGTTTAGAAGGAAGGAAGAAAGAAAGGTATTGAAGGATAAATAGATTGACAGCTCAATATATAGGGGGTTTCAAGGTCGAACGTGGCAGTTATGAATAGGGAATGGTAACCGTCAGAAACTGAAAAAGAAGAGAGGTTTTGCACGATGGGGAGTCGAAATGTCGCTCACAATCACGGACTCAATGAGATAACGAAATCTGTTGTGGAAACAGGGAGGCGCCCAAAAGAAGATTCTTTGACTATTAGATTATCTGATAATTAATTCAATAGTCAGGGGACTAATGTTGATCCATGAAAAAATACCCCCTTAACGAGTTGGGGGTGCCCCTAAGAATAGAGGTGAACTTGGGTTGTGGTATGGGGACTTGGGGACTAAACCCAAGTCCAAGTAGGAAATACCCATGAAGATGGGAGGACAAGGGAGGAATTAATGAAGAAGGGAAAGGTTATGTTAAAGAATGGCATTAAGAGTAATTAAGAGGTGTTAGGACATGTGTCATGATGTAGTAAAAAAGGGGGGCTTTTATGAAAGCCTATAAAAGAAAGGACAAGGTACAATAGAAGGGGACTCTCTCTCGGACCACATTTGAAAGTGTGAGGTCATTTGGTGTGACTAGAACGGGTAGGACCAAAATCAAATTCACCTTTCAACAGAGGACGAAGAGTATTTGGACATATTTTGCAGAAGGATGTAGTTTCCATTGAACCTACAACTCTAATGTCGCCACGTCTATAAAAATTTGGAGTCGTGATTTGGGTGATGAGTGTCTTAATCGCATTTGGAACAATTTACCGATTGCAATATGGTGGTGCATTTGGAAAGAAAGAAATGCAAGGACCTTCAACAACAAGAAGAGAAATTTGGCAAGTTTGATTAGAGATATCAAAATTCAAGCTTTCTTTTGGGCGGAGTCTAAAACTAAACGGCCAACATGGTGATAGCATTGTGGGATACGAATTTCTATCATTCTCATTGAGTTTGATTTTGAGAAGCAAGGTCACAAGACCTTCTTGGTTTACTTGTACTTTTGTTTCTTTTCGTTTTTCTTTAGGTGACCGAATCACCCTTTCGGTTTCCTTTTTTTGTTTCGGTTATTTTTATTGGGTTTAGGTACCCCTTAAGTATCTTTTTCAATGAATTCTCCTTTTGACCGATCAAAAAAAAAAAAGGCTCCAGATATAGTCTCAATGGGAGTTTTTGGCATATCATTGACCGAAGAAGGAACAAAAGTAAAATCCACATTCGCTCTGTTAGTTCAACAATTCAATTCCTGGGTTACTAAAATGTAAAACAATTTAATCTTACATGACATTTTCCTTTGGCTTTTTTTACTGTCAACTTGTTAGTGCACCTACACCAAGAAATATCACCGAGATTGATCCATCAAAGAGTTTGGTTTTTCACCCTGGTTTTGCTACAAAATCGGCTAAAAAGACCACAAAGAATAAGAAAGGCATCAGAACTGGTAATAAGGAGGGTCAGCCATCTAAACCATTACCAGACCTTAAGCGCCTCCCGTCTTGTTATGAATGCAGTAAGGAATTCTCATCATGGAAAGATGTACATGGTCATATGCGGGCGCATCCAGAGCGGAGAATGGGGTGGTACTGTTCCACCACCCAATGCTGCACGGCCAGCAATTCCATTAGCAGATGACAACAGGGGACCACCACTAGCGGCAACTAATCTAGATGTGGAAGTTGCAACAGGATTACTGTTGCTATCATTTTCTAATAGACGTGGTTCCCTGGTATCTTCTGCGAACAATTTACAAGAGCAAGAGCCTCACAGGTCAGAACATGTGAATGAGAACTTGGCGTAGAGTTCTAATGCGGGATATGAGTGTTCAGTTTGTACAAAGGTGTTCCCCACTCACCAAGGGTTAGGTGGTCACCGTGCCAGTAACAAGAGTGTGAAGGGTTGTCATGCTATGGACAATACTGCAGAACATCATTCTGCAAAAAGAAATGGCGATGACGTAACGGGAACTGGAACTCTTTATCAGCACCAAATCTGTTTGAGGGGTTTCGCTAGTGGGCAAGCACTCGGTGGAAACGGAACTCCTTCTTGGGGTTCTTAAACAGTTACAAGTTACGAGTTGGTATTTTCTGTTCAGAACAACAAAGGAACTCCACGCCTTTCCTCCCGCTTTCCAGGCAGCTCCCTGCAATCTGCAGATTGTAATGGATACTGCATTTAGTGCAATTGAATTCCTTTGTCTTGAAATCAGAATGAAGAAATCTGCGGTGATGGTGAAAAGCTCTTCCTCGGACATAGAAGTTTCTTGTTGTAGTAAAGATAATTGTAGTGTCTAATTTCTTTATCTTGGTGTGATTTATCGAACTCTCTAACACTTAAATATTTGCACCTATTGGTCCTCTTCTTGTAATCTTGAATTGTTGCAAGTCCTTTTCTACCCTATTGGTCCATGAAGCAATCTTTCCGCATCTTTCTCCACTACAACTTTCCTGTTAAGTTTGATAATTTCACTATCATCATCAACTGTACATTTCTGAGGCCTTCAAAACTGCAGCTGATACGATCTCCATAGTTCTCCATATATAGCCCTAACCTTGTCCTCCTACGTACCCAGGTTCTTATTCGAATTAACCCTACTTAATTTCCATCCAAAATGGTTGCTACTGGATGGAAACTCTCACAGCCATCCCTGAATGGGAACTCTCTCACTGCCGGATACTTCATTTAGCTTTCTCCTCTTCTCAGTAATGATAGTTTCCTGCTCTTTTCCCTTCTCAGAATGGGAACTCTGACTGCCGTATACTTCATTTAGCTTTCTCTTCTTCACAACACTGATAGTTTCCTGTTGTTCTCCCTTCTCAGGAGCTTGTCTCTTTGTCTCTATGTATGCTAGGACCTCCTCGGCAGACCTTTTAAATATCCTACTGATTCCATCCGGGCCTGGTGTTTCATGAAATATCTGCAATGATGATAGTTGAATAGGAATTATGCTAGTAATATTCGAAAATAGAAAAATCATAAAACGTATCAAACATTATTAGAGAAAGTTGTCGCCACAAGTAATAGTCCAATCATCTCCCTTATTCAGAATAAACAGGGAAGGCATAAAACGGGGCGATATACATGAATGATAGCCGGAAAAATACGAACAAATTTATCACGGAAAATATTAATTGCGATTTATAAAAGGGTGCTTTATACAGAAAATTATTCCTGTCGTTTATTCTAATGATCCTACTTTCTGCATGATCTCGATCGATGGTTACGTAAAAAATAAGTCCTTAATTTCGGATAAACAAGATTCCAAGTAACCTGAGTTTCTTGTTTATTCGTACGAGGTTATAAGGATCTTACTCTGATGTTTTCTTCGGATGAGGTAACTTGTATAACAAAAGAAGATGAATCGAATGCAGATAAGAACATGTCGGAAACTTGAATGTTTTGCGGTAATCAAATGTTTTTCATGTAGACCATCCAGTTTCCGTATTTGCTCCATGGTAGTACTACGCTGCCAATCTTACCATGTCTCTGCAGATCAACAAGTCATGATAATTTTCAGTAATTACAAAAATTGAATTTAAAACTCTTTCTTTTTGTTTGCAAGAGAAAAAAAAGTTGGACTGGAAAAACTAAAGGGTTAGAGATTCAAAGGCAAAAAACTCGACCAATATCCCAATTCCAGAAATGAAAATTAAATGAGAGTTTTCGCTCTCAACACCCTTTGATTAAAATGGATAGGAGAGAAAATAATTAATGTTAATCAGAGTCATCCTCTTCTTACATCTTCTCTTGATCAAGAACATGCAGAACCTACAAATCCAGAAAATGAAGAAAGCATGTCAAGAAGTCAGGATCATGCAGAAGAAGGGTTGTTAGTAATCTCTCAAGGGAATAGGGATGTAGGTTCCCCGATAAGGTCACCAGGTCCTGTTGAACCGAATGCTTCAAGACCTGATGTAAATGTCGAAGATGGAGTGGGTCAATCGATTACGGCGATACCAGAAGGTGATGTTACAGTCGGTTTGCCTAGGTGTTTTGTCCAAGGGGAATCAAGTGCACCAACACCAAGAAATGTTGCTGAGATTGATCCATCAAGTTTGGTTTTTCACCCCGGTGTTTCCACAGAATGTTTTTCATGAGACTACCACACTGCCAATCCTACCATGTCTCTGCAGATCAACAAGTCATGATAATTTTCAGTAATTACAAAAATTGAATCTAAAACTCATTCTTTTTGTTTGCAAGAGAAAAAAAGTTGGACTGGAAAAACTAAAGGGTTAATTAGAGATTCAATGGCAAAAAACTCAACCAATATCCCAATTCCAGAAATAAAAATTAAATGGATGATAAAACTTACTTATGAGAGAAAATACCATCATGCTCTGAGAATCTGAGGAAGATCATTGGTTGAATCCCATGGAGGTTCCCAGACAAAACCAAGATTCCATTCACACTCCATTTGATGACTTGCTTTATTTACAACAAGTGAGTTACTGAGAAGTTCAATACCGGGAAGAGGAGAATAAGAGAGACAGATGAAAACCGCATGAGGCTAACTTAACTTAGAGAATGGAGACTGGAGACATTCCCTTGTTTAATTTATAGTTGAGGCAATTCTTAATTATAGGGTGAGCATGGGTGAGCATTAATTTTAATCGAATTTTTGGCACCGCTCCTTTCTGCGGAGATCGTGACAATGTGCCCAACAATTATAAGGGGTGTCCTACAACGTTAAAATGACTAATTTGCCCTTTACTTTAATTTAGTTTTTAACTATCATCTAAACTCTATCTTATATGCATCTAATCTAATCAAAATTCATTAACAAAAAAAGAACAATCAAAACCTAAACTAGGTAGCACAATTTTCAGTCTGTTTCTTTTTTTCCTTTTCTTTTTTTACCCCTTTCTATAGAACGTGCAATTGGGGGATAGAGGAAAAAGATAAAAATTGGATCCAAATATCAAATTAGGGTCACCCGTATCTAATTATTTTTTAATTCCTAATCTACCCCTCATTAATTAGGTTTAATAGTTAATTAGAATTGGTAAAATCTTAAGATTTTTTGTTAAATCATTAGTGTGTATTTTTATTTGAATTTTGGTGAGTGAGGTGAGAGTAGAAGGAGGGAAAAAATATTTGAGAGAGAACTTTTTTTGGTGAAAATGGAGGATGATTGTGAAGAGAGAATTGCTGCAAAGAGGTTGAAAATTTGATTTTTTTTCTTTGAATCCACCATTTTTGCAGCTGAAAAAGCTCGGCGCCGGCATGGATGTGGTTTGAATACCATGCCGGAAGCATCCATACCGGCATGGTATTCATACCACGTTCATGCCGGCACAAAGCTTATCCCCCATTTTGAATTGAAGCCGGCATAGTATTCAACCAAAAAACTATGTCGGCACGCTATCCATGGGGTCCGGGGGGCGTAGCCCCTCCCGGCTGTGTTCGACCTGGTATGATGCTTAAATTTCTATGCTGGTACTGCTACCGGCATGGTATGATGTTTAAATTTCTATGTCGGCACATGATGTAAAGTATCCAGAAACTTGTTTTTTTTCACTTGAATACCGGCATTGATAGATTTCTATCGAGCATGCCGGCATCAAGTTACGGCGTTGAATGTTAGTTACCAAGCATGCCGGCACCATTTTTTGGCATGGTCTTCATCACTTCCAGCGATGTAAAAAAAAATTATTTCCGGCATGGAATTCATCACTACCGGCATGGTCTTCATCTATACCGGCATGGTCTTCATCTATACCGGCATGACCTTCATCACTTCCGACATGGTATTCATCACTTCCGGCATGGTCTTCATCACTTCGGGCATGGTCTTCATCATTTCTGACATGGTCTTCATCACTTCCGGCATGGTATTCATCACTTCCGGCATGGTCTTCATCACTCCCGAATGTTAAAAAAAAAATCGTTTCCAAAGTGAGGAGCTGGCAGAGAAGGAGAAAAGAATTTGAAAGGGAATGGGAAAAATTTAGAATTTGAAAGGGAGTGGGGAATATTTAGGTTTTAAAGCCCTAACCTTAAAAGAGATTAATAAGAGGTGAAGATGGAAATGGGGGACATGTTTTTGTTTTTTGATTTTAAGTTTTTTAATTTTTATTTTGAGGGAAGGGTGTTTTAGTATTTTCGCCCCAAAAAACACCCCTTAGCAGACACCTTTGGTTGGGGCAAGTAATTCATATCCCCCAATTAGTTTTGATATCCCCAATCGCGCGTTCTTTCTATAACCGTACCACATCATCAATTCATTAGAATTTTTATCGTCAATTAATTAATCTTTGATAAACAAACTCATTTGTAGATATCTTCTCACAAATTCATTATTTTTAATTCGTTTTTTTATTGAAAACTTTGAGTACTAATCATCAAAATTGGGTGAAAATGGAAATTACAAATAGTAGTTCGGTTGGAGAGAATTTTAGAAAAATATTAGAGAAACACTGATTTTGGTAACCGAACATTCATAAATGAAGAACACGAAAAACATCTCGGTCAGCAAGAATTTTTTTTTATTACACTGCCTTAGTTGGAAAGAATAACTTTTCCATTAGGAAAATTATTTGGATAAAAGGGGTTTCAAATCACTTCCCAATAGCCTAGTCAAATGCAAATCATGGTACCCCTCCAGGGTGATGCCCAAAAGATCGTTTTAAGATTAATGCTAAAATTAATGCATTACATAACATAATCTAATTTGTGACATAACATGCATTACATTAATTTACATAATCAACATTAAATCTAAGGAATTAATGCATTCCTCGAAGATTTCATAGCATTCATCGCGACTAAATGCTATGACGTTGGCTTCAAAATATCCACTACGAGCCATAATTTTCAAAATCTTAGGAATTAATGAATAATAAGCTACTATGATTAATCAAAATGATTAAAAATGTATGATGTTACTCATTCGTTTTTCTATGAAATTCAAGATGAGCTTTGTTAGTCGTGTTCAAGGGCCAACATAAATTCTCATAAACTCCCGGAGCGCACAAAATCTATTTTGAAGGCTGCTACTTGTTTTTGCATTTTCATTAACCACTAGCGTCATAAAGCTTTGAAACACATTGACTCAATAATTGTGATTGATTTGATTATTACCTCCACGTTTTGTAACTAATATCCAAGCTCAAATAAAACCGACGTCTTCTTCCCGCACGAAGTGGGCCTCCATTTTGTTGACGTGAAAGTGTAATGATTCAGAATGAAATTGTAGTAGTTGAAGATGTAATACACTGATTAGATGATGCTGTGAAAGCTAATTTAATTACTTAGGTAACGGCATCACTCCTTTTTGTGGGTGAATGATTTGATTAGGCCATCCGACGAAGGGTGTCCTAAAGTGTAGAAATAAATTACTTATCCTTAACTCTAATTTGATTTTTAATTACCATCTAAACACAGTCTTATATACATCTAACCTAATCAAAATTCATTAATTAAAAAAAAAACAACACCTAAACAAGGTAGCGGAACTTGCAGTCTGAAATTTTTTTGTTTGTTTTTTTCCGTCTTTCTAAAACCGTTCGTCTTCGTCGATTCGTAGAATTTTCACAGTCAATTAATCGTTTTCTATAAACAAACTCATTTCTCGGTATCAGTCATAAACCCGTTACTTTCAATTCGTTTTTTATTGAAAATTTTGAGTACTACTCATCAAAATAGGGTGGAAATGGATAGTTCGGTTCAGGAGAATTTTAGAAAAACCCTAGTTTTGGTGAACAAACTTTCAGAAATGAAGAACACGAAGAACATTTCGGTTAGGAAGAATTTTTTTTTGAGGCCTAACCAGACTTTTGTATATAACACAAATTGTTGTGTTCGGTTAAGTCGATTTCTTTTTTTAAATCTTGACCGAACTTTTAGTCTTTAAGATAAAAAAAAGTGTTGAGTTCGATCAAGTCGATTTTTTTTCTCATAACCGAACTTTTCTGTGAAAACCTATATGTTGAGCCCGGTTACGTCGCAATTTTTTTTCTCCTAACCTAACTTTTCTCAAAAAACTATATATTGAGTCTGTTTACGTAACAAAATTTTCTCCTACCCGAACTTATGTTTTTTCGCTTATTTTGAACTGCAACTTCGACTACAAAAATGGTGGACTCAATCGACTAAGCTGAATATTACTTTGTATACCCTGAAATAAATTTTCGGCTGCTTGTACCTTCACAAACATTAAAACTAAGTTCAGTTACGTGTTCCTCAGATCTTGTAGATGAACGTGTTTGGCATAGTCTAAATCAAGCTATAAAATTTCTCTTTTTCGGGACTTTTGGTCGATTCAAACAACAAAAAACTAAAGTTGAAGTATGCTTGTGTATTTCTGAAGGTTCAGATTCAGGAAAAAAAATTCCAAAACTCTTGTTCACCTACTTCTTCTTCTCTCTCAACAATTTTTTTTTTTAAAAATAAATTATTGATTTAATCTTACACTAGTCAATAATTAGCTTAACTTAATGATTTATCTAATTATTATACTAATTAGAAAATGTGATTTAGCCATTAGCTAGGAGAAATACTTGGATAAGATGTGGTTTAAATTACTTCCAAATGACCTGGTCAATCAAAGTTCAACCACCGTTAGTCAATCAAATCAATCGAAAACACAAGATAAACCGCAATTACCTAGTTTCCCACCAACGGTACTAATAGAGCTTTTCAATCCCAAAGAAGACTTTAAACTGAGCGTCCGTAAGAGATTTCACCTAATTAGGTTACTCTCCTCTCGAAATAGGCGGCTTCACCAGTAACAACACAACCGAGAAAGTTTGCTGTCACGAAGGATTAGTTTGCTAGAAATGCAAACTTCAAGTATTTATAGACAAGGAAGTTTGGACACCAAGGAATTTCCAAAACCGAAAATATTCTCAAGATATGCAATATATTCCAAATTCGGTTTCTATAATTCCTGGAAATGCTTTGTCTAAAATAATGACCGAAAATCTCTTTGGAAAATCTTCAACTAGTAAATGCACATTACTAATTCTTATTTTCCTAAAATAAAATTAAAAATCTTAAATAAAAGATTCTTAACTTATTTATGTTTCGATCCTGGGATTCTCTTCCTTTAGCTATTAAGGAATAACTTTGAACAATTAAAGATAAGCGTTACTGCACATGTTCAAAATATGTCGACATCCTTACTATGTAAGTCCTCTTCCATACTTACAATCTTGAAACCGATTTGCCACACTTCTAAATAAGTTTAGAATTGGTTCATCTGACTTTCAATAACTATGTGATTGATCAAGAACACTCAATCACCAATCATGGGTTTAACGGTTCTACCAAAACAAGTTTCGGTTCTACCTCCATGTGATTATTGTGCATAGTCACACTAGCTTCCCAAAATTCGGTTGAATAGGTACTAGGATCGGTTCCCCACATATATATGGTATCTAACTTGAATGTGTTTCACATGTCCATAGGATCTGTTCCCCTTTGCCTAAAAATGTTTTGCACATGTCCATAGGATCGATTCACCTTTCTGCTAAAACATACTGCACCTCATACAAGGATCGATTCCCCTTTGTGATGTGTTGCACCTCTTACTAGGATCGGTTCCCCTTTACCCAGAGTCGGTCTTACACAAAATCACAAACTCGATCATACCATCTCAGGTGATTACTTAAGATCGGTTTCACTAATAAAAGTCATACCAATACATAAGTCAGGCCTTTGTGAATAGTTTTACCAAGAACACAAACAAGTCATGAACGGTTATACTAATCACACATATTGGTTGTTCACAAGATAAGCAATGAATAACAATACCAATAACGCCTGGAGATTTCCTTTTCGATTCACAAAACAAGTTCATGAATTTACTTCCTTAAAACACATTTAAAACATTGTTTCCTAGGATGAAATCCTCACCTCATACCCATACATAATCACAATAACATTTAAACGATTATGTCGATGTCTTATCTACAAAGCTTAATTGTTAAGCAATAAACCTCGTATTGTATTCTTTAATACTATGTCTATCTAGAGTGTTCATGCTTCACAGTTTTGTTTCAATATGCACGACTTGAAAGATCGATAAGTTAGGGAATGAAACTGTTCAAGTCAAATATCACTAACCTCAAGTGGAAGGATGATGTTGTCGTTGTAGCTTCTTACTTCTTCACTGCTTCAAGTCTTCGCAATACTTGTAATGTCTCATATCCTAATACTTTCAAGCTAACCTATACGAAGTTGAATCTAGTACATAATCAAGCGACTCTTTAAATGAGTTTTGATTCACTAAAATATGACAACCAAACTTGACATACCAACGCTTGGTGGGTTCAACCGAGCTATGCCCTAACAACATCAATGAATTCTCGAAAAACAGAGATAATGGTACCATCAGTCAACCAAATTTTCAGTAAGTAATGCAAGAAACTCTAATGTGTCAAGAGTTTACCCACCAACTATAATTACGGTGGTAAGTTGTACCTTTTGGCAGGAATCATGTGAAACACATACTCAAAGGGATCATAATAGGTACAGCAAACAAATCTGAGATTACAATGACTTGTCAACTCTCTGCAGTAGGTATTCTCCACCTCTAGGTGTTAGCATCAGTGAAACCTTAAAAAACAAAAAGAGAATTGTAGCATGTAAGTGTATCAGCCAGATGTAGCGAATGATAACAAGGAAACTAATAATTATAATAGTTCAGTCACCAGTAAAATTAGAGAGGAGAATGTTTTGCTCGTTAGGTTAGCTGCATTAATCTCCTTCAATTACAACAAACCTAACGACCATAACATCTCCACTCTGAAAACTCGATGGTAGTAAGTTGTACCTTTTGGCAGAAATCATGTAACACACATACTTGAAAAGAATGAATAGATGTAGCTTGAATAGATCATAATAGGTAATGAAACAAATCTGATACTAAAATAACTTGCCAACTTTCTCCATAGTAGGTAATCTCCAGCTTCGGGTGTTAGAATACATGAAACCTTGCAAAACAAATAATTATCGGTCAGATGCATGGCAGTTGAATAAGCAAATGACATATTTGAAGAGATTATAAAAGGTATGGGTAACAAACCTGATATTAAAAAGGCGATCTGCGGTATCCCATGCTCATGGGATTTGCATATATGAAAGAAACACAATTGATAAACTTATGTATCAACATTCTTGTCCAAACCAAAGTTCCTGAAAACAGACAAAAAAACGATATGAAATATCAGAAGAGGATACAAGGTTGCCCCTCTTCCCTCCTCCTTTACCCGGGCTAGGGACTGGAATTTAAAATGACGGAGTTAAAAAGGGGGGGAGAATAAAAACAAGTAAATAAAAGACATTCATATATAGATATACACAAAGCAGTACAACCCGATACACTCGGAGAGGTGTATTTATAAGAAATCTTTAAAATGACAGAAAACTGAAAGGAACTTTTCTGGGGTACACTCTAGCTAGAGAGTGAAAAAAGACTCCGCAAAATATAAGCAGAAGTTTGTATATATTAGTGTAAGGAAAGCTGCACAAAAAACTATGTTTCAAACTGCTTAGTCTAGATCTTGCAGGACCAACCAGTTTGCAGGCAAGACTAAGAATCTTTCAGATTTATACTCTATCTAAAGAGTGACTAAATCAAAAGAACACAACAAAATATAAGCAGCAGCATATGTATAAAACGTAAGGAAAGCTGCACCAAAAGATAAGTTCCAAACTGCTTAATCTATCGGTTGCAAGACCAACCGGTATGCAGGCCAGATTAAAAATCCACCCATAACATAATCAGCCAATGTGAAGCATTTGTCCGGGCCTTGAGGAGCATCGGGTACATGATAGTGCACATCAAGAACACCCTCAATGCATACCTTCCTCTCGTCATGATTAACACTCACCCCGTGACAGATTTCTCTACGCGAGCCGGTAACCACATAACATGTTGCGACTGTCTCCCTTTTTCTGTTAACAAGATGAACTTGAGGCTCTCTTTCAGCAGGTATAGTATTAGCAGCAGCACCAGGTTGAATTACGGGAGAATGGATAACAGGGACTTGTGCTCTACTTTGACAATTGGCATTGTTCTGTTGGCTTTCCATGAAACTGAAAAAAACCTATAACCAAAACCAACCCACTCAATTCAATAGTTCATTAAAAAAATTATAATCTCTAACTATAAAAATTAAGGACGTAAATGAATTACAGATTGAAGCTTACATTTGAGAGAAGACTTGACTCCTCTTGGATCTTGTCCATCCTTCCTTCATTACCAGCTGGAGTAAATGAATTGGCTTTTTCACTCGCGGCTATTGAAGAACCAAATTTTCCTTGTATTGCTTGCTTCTTGGTAACATTGGATGAAAATCCTCGGCAATAACTTCGATTAGATTAATCACCAAAAACTTGAGTAACTGGATCATTGGTAATATCTACAACAGCCTCAAAACCAGCTTCAGATTCAGCCTTTCTCTTTTCTACGGCAGGCTTCACTTTTTCCTGAAATCCAAAAGAACCAAATTGTAAACAATTAAATTTTTTTGAACTTTGAACAACATATGATGGTCCAATACTCACATATGCTTCAACTGCACTTGGATGTACAGCTTCATTTTTCCCTACATGAGCCAGCATCCAGCTCTCACCATGCACTCGATAACCCTACCTCTTTTTTGGCATGTACAATCAATATGGTTAGTAAGGGTTGTCCAAATAAAATAGTTTGAGAATTTAATGTTAAGACCACTAGGTTAGAAAGTACTTACAACTCTGTAGGATTTGTTGGCATGGGAGAGTCTACCTAAACAATGTCGAATCCTTCTCTTCCGCTGGTTCTCAACATATCTAGCATACTTTTCCTGCATGCCAGGATGGTACTCATTATGCACAAATCGTTTCCAAACGTCATCATTAACACCATAAGGGCATGCTGCATCCATCTCTTCCAGAGTCTCAAGATTTTTCAGAATGTTAAGGCGTAACTCCCATTTGAATGAACAAAGCTTCTGGGGAAATATTTTTTGGAAAAATGGCCTGACAAGAGAATCATCATATGCGAAACAAAATTTTCCGTGAAACGACGAAGTATTTTTGTCATCCATAAACAATAACTAGGTAGTTGATCTATATACACTGATATGTATAAGTGGAGCAAACCATAGAATGAAATGTATAGGAGATAATAAGTTACCATGAGCGTGTTCCAGACTTGGTCCTTGAAGGATGCAGGAATGAGCCTCCAGTCTTTGTAGTCAATTGGACAGTGAACTCGAATGAGTTCCCCTGTACGAGTTGCAAACTTTGATGTATATTCGCCAAATGGTCTTCCACATTCATCTATTTACACCAAGAGTCTGGGTGGAAGTTGTGTCTCCTCCAAGGCACAATACGACTCAAGTTCCCAAAGAATACACTTGTTGAAGAAAGCACATGTGACAATCTCAGAATCACCTTCCTCTTCATCAGACTGATATCTCTTTCGTTTACCTGTCTTCCGGACCACTAACTTACCAGGTTCGTATTGTACATCGGCCAACTTCTCAAGCGACTGCGCTCCTGTTAGTCTCAGCAGTGCACTTTTATGCTCCTGTGTCTCTAATCCTAAAAGAGTCCCATCCCTAAATGGTTGCCTTGACTTAAGGAATATATGATATTTAGTGTACAAAATCTTGCTGTCGTAACCTAGATGAGTACTTCGAGTTTCGTCTGCGCAGCAAACACACGCACAATAGCCATGAGTGGTACATCCACTTAAAACACCTTGAGCAGGCAAGTCATGAATGCCAAACATCAGAGTTGCTTTCAGAGTAAAATACTCCCTTAATCAAAAGTTTGTACACCTTGATGCTAAAGTTTTTTTAGCGTGTTGACCAGCGGCCGCAAAAAAACATCAATGTCTTGACCCAGTGACTTGCGCCTAGGTATCAACAGAATCATCATTTGGAATTCAGACTTCATACACATAGAATGCGGAAGATTATAAACCACAAGGATCACAGGCCAACAACTCCAACTCAAAGTCTTTACACCATGAGGATTAAACCCATCTGTTGATATTCCAAGCCAAATATTTCTTCCTTCCGCTGCAAATAATCGGAAAACTTCATTTTCATTTGTGCCCACTGAGATGAATCGATTGGATGCCGCATATATTCAGATGAAACTTGCGTTCGATCGTTCCACAGCATTACGTCTGATATCCAAGGTAGATAATACATTTTCTTTAGTTTTTCGTCTACAGGAATGTATCTCAGCACTTTGCAAGGTTCATTTGTCACCACAAGACCACCTTTGGTAGATTTCGGAGTTTTGCATATCGGACACTCTATTAAATCCTCATTCTCCTTGTAATACAGAATACAATGATTCCTACAAGCATGAATAGCCTTCGCTTTCATCCCCAGATCCTTAAGCATTGACCTCATAGCATCATAGTTTTTGGGCAACTTGTTAGGTTTCGGAAGCCACTCTCTTAACAAATCCAACAAACTGTTGACACAGTTACCCGAAATTTTATAAGTTTTCTTCACATTATGCAGTTCTACCATAGCAGAGAGGATTGTGAGATTTTCTTCACATGAAGGGTATAACTTCTCTGCCGCTAACGATTTGTACCTATTATAACGCTTCTCGACATCTGGATCTTCTAAGGGTGATTCTCCAATTTGTCTTCCATCATGGTCATGATGAATACCAAAGGAAGAGTCAGTAACATCATTCAAATTCAAACAATCTGATTGCTTATCAGGCGTTTCTTCGACTACGGCCTTCCCCTTAGAACGACTTGTTGAACCACCATCCTTTCTATTTCACCATGTAAGCTCCAGGTGGTGTATGTCTTGTCGACACCATGCTCATACAGATGGGTCCTAACAATCGAGAATCCAAGTCGATGTTTATTTTCACACTTCCTACAAAGGCAAGCACACGTTTTTGCACAAGTACCATTTTCCATTGCAAAATCAATGAATTTTCTAACCCCTTCTCTGTATTCTGGGTTATAAATGTCTGTTATACGCATCCAATATTTATTCACAAAATTTGACATCCTACAAACAAGTAAAGTACTATGTATTAGTAACCTAAGTTTATCAACTAAACCTAAAAATATCACAGATTTATCAACACACCACAATAGAATACAATTCACAACAACATCAATTTTTAAAATTAATAAACCCCATATGTTTATTAACAAAACAATAAAAGAAATACCTTAATAATTAGCTGAAGATAACCCAGGAGAATCGATAGTGTAGCGCCCCCAAAGCTGGCAGCTGACTAATCCAAGAGATTAACTAAACAAAGAGGCTCTAAGAATCTAGATCATTTATTTAAACAATCAATTAAGAAATCTGCTATAAAACTTATCCCAAAGCTAACCCCGCTCAGAAATATATATATATATGTATACAAGAACTTCTCTCAAATGATATATATACAATAATTATTTTGTTTGCGAATAGAATAAACAAACATAATAGACATAGCAGAAGTTAACAAATTAACGAAGTCAACTCCTCCAGCTTTCGCTGCGCAACTCTGATTTGTCTCTGAAACTGAGAGTGGGAATGGGTGAGCACATCATCCCTAAAAGGAGTTCCCAGCAGGAATAACATTTAACTTTAAAGAAATCATGAGCAAGATTTGGAAAACAATTCATGTTTTCCCAAACATCAAAGTGACCAAGTCACTGGAAATGCACAAACAATGTATATGGACAAACTCCTTCTTCAAACAATATATATTAGTGGTGCTGGGTTTTTCCACACCTACATAGCTATATTGATGTCGGGTTGTTCCACACCTAATAAGCATAAAAGCTGAATTCATGTAGATATAAATGAAGGAGCGCATCCTATATACCACACGTGGAAATTCTCATTTCCCATAACAATTCATATTGACAAAAAAACATTACAGGTCATTTCCAATTCATGGAAAGATTCAAAGAATCAACAGAACAATCATAATACAAACTAAACAATGCATGAAATGTACAACTGACAAATGCATGAGTTTGTTAAACATAAACTTTAGTAAAAAAACAACAATGGTTTCAAAAGAGTTAAAAGTATTCGCACCTCTTTTTATGACAAGCCACGCCTACCTCGAGATCCACGATCCACTGGTTCATCCTTTGAATCGATCGTTGTTAATACTAACTGTTAATCACACAAGAACTCTAAAAATCTAGCCACAATGGCTCACACAAGAATCATACAAGTCTAACTAATGGTTCTAAGCCCATTTATGGTTCTACACCTTTTTATTATCTATCTTTAGTACATCTAAGGCTTACTAATTCAATTTGGTTGATTTTGATTTTTGTTAAAGGGAGAGCAAAAAGTGATTTGAGGAGAGCGAAAATCATATTCAACTCGTTAAGAAGGTCGATTCAATAACTTTTTTTTGACTCAGACTAGAGTACCCTTATTCACACACGTAAATTTCACATGCCCACACCCAAAACCCAATCGGTAACAAGTTAAAAAAAAATCAGAAACACCATCAAGCTTGACCGAAATCACTTCTCCTTCTTCCTCACCTTCCACTACTTCTAAATCCAAGAGAGAAAATCGAACACGAGTTGAAATACGAATTGATTAATTAAAGCATTCTCTACACCAATTGATTAACTAAAACATTCTCTATCTCTAAACGATTAAGATTCTATTGTACATTGTTTTTGGAGTCACTACACGAAGCTAATGACTACTGGAAACAAATTAAAGCAAAAATATAAAATTCGGGATTTATTTCTGATAATCTCATCTTGGGTTTTTGAGTATTTGCCTCCTTTTTCGCACTCTGTTTCTGTAAGTCCGTGCCAAACAGGAGTACACATCTTTTAGCACAGTTAAAGAAACCCGGTATTAAACTATTCACTCGATCTCTTTTTTAATCAACATGTTTTTTGGGGTTCATGATAGAACAATAAAATGTCTAGATTTTCCTTAACTTGAGCTTTTTTTTTTTTTTTTTGATGCCATCCTTAACTTGAGCTTATAATTAGGTTAAATTAGATACTGTGTCTAGATAAATAAGAGGGATATTTTTGGTCCGAAATAGAATAAAACTTGACTCACTAGTATAATTGGTCTAGTTAGTGAATTGACAACGATTTTTGCTCTCCTCGAATCCATTTTTGCTCTCCCTTTAACAAAAATCTTGATTTTATAGTCCAATAGCTAAGTCTTATGAATATCTACAACATTGTAGAAGGAATCAAAGTCTAATTCGGACCACAAGAGGTCCAAACATCTAATTAATAAAACTACCCTAAGCCCAAGTCCACTAAAGTCAACTGGCGGTCGAACTAACAGTCAAGGGTCAACTAAAAGTCAACGTCCAAGGTCGGGTCAAAGTCCAGGGTCAAATAGTCAAAGTCTAAAGTCTAAGTCTAAATCGGTTAACTGATATGGTCACTGAGTCAAACCTGTTCAACTCAGACTGACAAGGTAACTCGACGTGGTCAGATTAACTGAGTCAGTGTAAACTAACCAGTCAGCCAACTAACTAGCTGAAAGATACAGGACCTAAGCCAAAGCACAAACTAAGCTCAAACAGAGCAATCATTCCTCCCTGTCATATAGATTCATATCAACTTCAAATTACTCATTCATAACAAACTTTAAATTTCATTTACAAATATAAACTCTTATTACCTGCAATTTCAGTACTAAGCCATAGTTCTTCACAATCAACTAAACTTCTACCAATTTCTCTTAGCCTCAATAACAATAACATCTCACAGGCTTACTCAAACTCTCATCACCACCAACATGACATAGTCATTCCTGTAACTTGACTCTCAACACAACCACCTGCATAACCAAAACTTCTAAACCATTCATCTTACTCCTACTCTCAGTTTAGATTCATCCTCAACTGCAACATCCCCATCTCATCCAGGTCATTCCAAACATGTCATCCTTAAATGTAATCCAAAACAAAAACCTAATCTCTAACCAGCGTTCCATTAACTTCAACAACAATACACCACTGTAATAATAATTCTGTTCATAAAATAGAACCACCACCAATACATTCATATCTTCATTATAATTAACCACATTCATTCTATCTCCAGATTACTGACCTTGTATCTCCATGTCAGTTCTCTTCAACCATTCACTAGTCACTAACAAATCCATCGCACAACCCCAAACACCACCCATTACTTCAGAGAGTGCAACATTCCCTATACTGATATATCTATCAGTTCCAACATCATATCAAAACCTTGTGCTTCACTACCAACCCATACAGTTCTATTCCACACCAATTCAAGTCGTAACTTCATAACTCAATTCATAAACTCAACAATGAACAATTCACATATTAACACCAACCCTCAATTTTGACTACACATCTTACTGATTGTACTCAACTCAATTTAAGAAGGAAAGATTACCTTAGGTGAAATCCAAATCTCATGCGGATGGATAATCTTCTCTGTTAGATAAGCACAACTTGAATCAATACCAAAACCCATCTGTTACTTCCACAAACATCGTCTTCTCCATCTTGAATCATTAGTATCACCATGTCCCAGAAACCCCAATCTTCATCACTGAAACCCTAATTATCGAATCCATCCCAGAATCCCTAACTCAACCTCGATATTCAAATCAACCAAAAACCCATCTCTAATCAATCTCTTAGAACCTCAAATTCATCTTTTAATCTTCATAAGAGTTTCTCGTAAGCCCTAATTCTGATTCTTTGTGAATTGAAAATCATATGTAAATTATTCTTCTTCGATGTCAACTATGAATACCTATCATCAAATACTTAATTCGATCCTCGATCTCACATAAATCTTCTATCGATTCTATCTCACAGAAGCCCCTAGTTTTTCTTTCTCTAATTCACCTTTTCTTCTTCCTCCTGAGCTTAATCGACAATAACCTCGGCTCCTTCATCATCTATACAACCCCATCACTGATTCTCTTCAATCAACTCTCACTCTCATATCATAAGTCTCTCACAGGCGAAGAACGGAAGGAAGAGAAGAAAAACAAGAGAATCAGAGAAATAGAAAGTAAAGGAAGAAAGAAGAAGGGATAAGAGAAAACAGATTTCTCTTCGATCGGTGGAGATAAGACCGACCCAATTTGCTGAGAAACCCACTCACTTCGTGACGTGCAGCCACAAGGGCAATATCCCAAATTACTATTTTACTCTCCGAGACAAATTGATAAATCTTTTTCACCCAGTGTCCGAAAGACGCGTGCGAGTAGTCCATTATGCATAACTTTTAGAGCCCCTATTCAGTGATAGTAATTTCGTATATATATCGTTGTTAGATTAATTTCTATTAATTAACATTCGTGTTAAACTAATCGAGTCATTATCGGCTAATTCGTCACTTGACTATCACTAGACCAGTCAAATAGTGTTGACGAGCTTGAGGGTATTTATAGATAGATTCAGAAATCTTAATCAAACTCAATCCTTATGTGATAACTCGATTAATCTTAAATATTGAATGAAATCGACGAGTCACAGAAGAATCGGTTGAATCAGTTTTGTTGATGAAGCTTCCTGCAACTGAATCTCAAATTGAATCTGATGAATTTTCTGGTGAAATCGATGGCGGCTGCACGGATATACCAAGAAGTCGGTGAGATGTTAAATAAATGGAGGTGAAAGATATGATGTAGTAATGTCTCAACCGTTTTTCTATCAAAACATTAAGTTGTTTATCTACCTCCCAACTTTCAGACATATTAAATGAAAAACTAATTTCACATGATTTTAATTTTGTTTTCGGATTTTAATTTTTTTTTATGATTTTCGGTAATTAAAATGAAGAGTTATAATGGGGAAAAAATGTTGGAGATAAAAGCCAGAATCGTTGGGAGGCTGGGTAGCCCTTGTGTGTGAGATGAAATTGGGAGATGATAGTAGTAATAGGGCGTTAATAGTAGTAACGGAGGGTAACAATGTAACTTGGAAATTTAAGTTGAGGATAGGAAGGTAATTACCCACAACCCTCCTGAAACTCTGTAACAAATACCAATTACTGCAATGATTATTCAACGTTATAAAGTTACCAACGTCGATACGACGTTACTTAAAAAAAATCCGTTACAAAATCGGGCGTTACAAATTCCTTGATTTCGTGTAGTGGCATAAACATTGAACCTCAATAATCGATATGCAAATCAGTTGTGTGGTCACTTCCGACTAATCAATAAGGATGTGAACTTGTTTATTGCCTTGCTTATGCTAGTCAATCGAAACCGAAAAAATGGTAAAAAGGAAATTGATGTGGAACAAAGGAGTCGAGCGGAATGGCGCAACTGAAACGAAAAATATTTTCAATTGTTATCAAGTCTTGAAAATGTTGTCCAGGTATAATGCCTTTAATTAAGTTAAGTGAATTGGATGCATTTAGTTAAGTTAAGTATAATTATAAAATATTATTTAGTTAAATGATAAATTAAAAATAATATTATGAATGTTATCTTATTTTTTTCAAAGAAATGAATGTCATCTACTCCCTCCGTCCCTATTATATAGGTGGAGAGGCAGTGAGAAGTAGTGTTCTCTTAGAATAAGAAAATTCTTATATGGGGGTAGTCAAACAAGATTTTCATGAACTTTCATAGATATTTAATTTGAGTGACTTCTAGAGATTCTCTGAAAACCTAGAGATTTCTAGTGATTCTCTGAGAGAACTTTAGAGAGTCTTTGTGACTTGTAGAGACAAAAAATGAGATTTGTAGGGACAAAAAAATGAGACTTGTAGAAAGTTTATGTGATTTGTAGAGACAAAATTGTATAATATCCCCTGATTAATTCCCTACATTACCGATTTTTTTATTATTCACGTTACAGTAATAATAAAAGTACCATGACCACCTAATGAAATATGTTTCCATTGTCAAAATAAATCTCACTGGTGTCATATGCTTAAATTTTCATTCACTTTATTCCGGTCGTCCCACATTTATTTTCTGTACGGAGAAAAAAAATCATAACTTCTAAATATATATTTTAAAATCGATATATATCACAAAGACTCACATAGCCGATTTTAAAATATATATTCTCCAATTTAAAAAATCACATTATTCCACATTTTGTCTTGATTACCTCTTTCCAAGTGGCCCTTAAGTGTATTAAGGCACAAGGAGAGAAAAAAAACGGTTCACTCCCCAAACCAAAGAATCTCCAAATTTCCAAGTCTCCAGAAATATCACGTCTTGAGGAGAGATTTCTACCATGCCTTTTTTTTTAAGAAAAAGTCTCTCTAAATCTCTGAAAACAACTAATCAATGACTTTCAATTCTCCTTCGAACAACAGGAGCGTTGGAATAACTCTTATGAAATCCTAATCCAATAACATGGAGTTTCAGAGAATTTAAATGACTTGAAAAAAGTCTCTGACCAATAACAAGAGATACTAAGAGACTCTCCAAAAGTCTATATGGACTAATAGTAGATTTGCAAACTCCCCAGAAGTCATTCAAAATCTTATTTGACTAACCCCCTGTTAATTTTCATAAATTTCCCCTTACTTTCCTAATTTATCCTTATCTAGTTCCAATACAAATATTATTTATATATCTCTATCCCATATGTAAAACTAAATAGTGTGATACTCATGTATCATTAATTGGTGTGTATGTGGAAAAAATAACTTTGGAACTGGAACTCCGCCTATCTGAAGGGACTACAATATTTTTATACTCCGCCTATATAATTAGGACGGAGGGAGTATATAACAGTTAAATATAACGTGGTGACTACTCCATCCTGATGAATGTCATCTATGTAAGACATTCATCTCCTTTCTTTGTCTGTTAATAAGGCTCTTTTCATTTCTTTATCGATCCCTCTATCAGCAACCTCAATGTAGGTTCAGAGTCACTTTGAAATATACATTGTGACCGCTCCATCTAGTTTCCCAATGAAAAAAGCAGCTTCTGCTCCTTTTTCCTCTAAATGGAGGTGTACCGTATACAGGCTGTTTGTGTGGTTGATATGGTGTCTTGTCTCTTTTTTTTTCTTTTTTGTTCCTGTAAGTTGTAACATATTTGTTCTTATTCATTTGTGTTAAATAAATTTGGACTTAGGAACTTGAATCTGGAAAGACTTTTCATGTGAAGCTCTTTGAAATCTGAACAATAACATTAATGAATCCGGACAAGAGCAGTTAAATAAGACTTGAGTTTAAGAGATAGAAGAAGAAATAAATCTGGCAGGAGAAATTAATCTGAAGAAGAGGACAAAATCCAGAGTCCATCTAATTAATGAATTTCTGTAAATTTCTAATTCTTTGTTCATTATATGTTTGTAGATGTTTACAAAGAATTAAGAAACATCTATTATTTGAACACTATCTCGCGAACATCTGATGGAAACCTTACTAAAAGAGCAGCTACTAAAGAGGATTCAAGAACTTGAAGCTGGACAAGCCAGCCTTAAGCAAGAACTGTGTAAATTAATCCTGGACGATACTAGGCCTTATTTAGGTAACATTAACCAGGAACCTCAGCCAATATCAGTCGCCCAGTGGTCCAGATTGGCTGATTCGAGAGCAAAAGGAGGTGGCAGTGGAGTTCAAGGAGGAACCTCGCGGAGAAAGGACTCGGTTTCATGCAGGCATCCATCGTTGTTACCGAGAGAAAGTAGAACATACGGTGATACTTCAATTCCTAAAAGTGGAAATTACCGAAAAATGGCTATGGATTTTACTGAACGGCAGTATTTGAATATACTGCAATCAGTTGGTCAAGCAGTCTACGTGTTCGATTCTGTTGGTCGGATTATTTACTGGTAAGTAGAAGAAAAAAAAAGTGTTTTTTTCGGAATTCTTAGGCTTTTGATTTTTCTTACTTGTGACGCGTGATTCGGTAACTCATCTGTGGATGATGTTCAACTGTGCAGGAATTCATCGGCAGAGATCTTGTATGGCTATTGTACGTCGGAAGCGCTTGGTATGAATATCTTTGAACTCCTTACTTGTGACCGTGACAAAGATGAAGCTCGTCATATAATATACAGGATTACCCTGGGGGAGACTTGGTCTGGGACAATCCCTGTCAAGAATAAGCAAGGGAAACAATTTGCAGTATTTTTAACTGACAGCCCATTTTATGATGTTAAAGGTAATTTTCTAGGCATCGTTTCCGTAGCTTTTGATCAACAGATATTTCTTCGAAAAGCAATGCCATTTCCAAAGATGAAAACCTATCCAAGCTCTCGTCAGCAGCCAAATGTCACTTCCACTGAAAGTCGCACGGAGACACAGAAAAGTCCGCAAGTTGTAGTTCCTTCGAAGATGCAGCTTATGGTACGTTTTAGGTCTATATACTACCTCGTTTTTGAAAAAAATAATATATACTATCACTTTCTACACAGTTTGGCTTATTTTCAGATAAAAATGAAAAAGTGAGTATTTCGATTTTAAAAATGGTGGAGTATTGTATATACTAAATATGAGAAATTTATTGTCTTTATAATCACTTTTGCTTCAGCTTGTCGTGATAAATTGAACCATGGACAGGCATCTAAAATTACCGACAAAATCAAGTCGAAACTAAAGACTGATGGAAATACCGTGGAACATGAAGTACCTGTCGGAGATGGCCGTTATTTTGATCATGGTTCCTCAGAAAATGTACTTTCTAATCATACGGATTTAGCACCACCATCAACTGAAGCTAGCTCGCCTGGAGGCCACATACCCTTGCTGGAGAAAGTTTCAAGAGAACTTTCAATGGAGTCTCATAGTACTGAGGATGTAGGCAAGATTGAAATTCACAAAATAGCTTCTAGAGCAAAGTCTTGGATTAATAACAAGAAGAGGACTGGATGGCCATGGAAAGGAAGTGAACTTGATGTGTTGGTAGAAGGGGCTCGTCATCAAGCGGATGAATCTGATCATCAAAAGCGTTCAGACTCATCCGGGGAGCCAGAATTCAAGGTTATGGATGGTAACCCATCTGGAGATGAAGCATCTGGTTCGTGGTTCTCTACTACTAACACTAGCAGCACATGTAGTGGGCGATGTACTGGTGGTCAGCAGTAGTAATCAGCACTCTTAAATTATTTGAGCTTTGCAAAAAAAAGAAAAAAAAAATATCGTCGAGATTGTTAGTGCACGATTGAGAAAAAATTTCGAGTCCAAATCTGTTCACACTCCTCTGATGAGTGTATATTTGACATATTCTTCTGATTGGTTGATTATTTAACTGATGGCCCCATTACTCTTCATGTTTAGAATCATAACCCTCGTTACATAACTCCCTAAATTAAATCAAGGGTAGAGATTAAAATGTGAAATATACACTCGTTAACGAGTGTGCACGAATTCGCACTCCAAAAACGCCCCCATCAAAAAATTTCTCGTTAGAGCACCTACACCAAGAAATGTCGTCGAGATTGATCCATGGAGTTTGGTTTTTCACCCTGGTCTTGCTAGAACATCTGGTAAAAAGACCACAAAGAATAAGAAAGGCATCAGAATTGGTAATAAGGAGGTTCTAAACCATTACCAGATCTTAATCGCCTCCCGTCTTGTTGTGAATATAATAAGGAATTCTCATCCAGAGCGGGAATGGCGTAGCGTACTATTGTTCCACCACCCAATGCTGCACGGCCAGCAATTCCAGTAGCAGATGACAACAGGGGATCACCACTAGCGGCAACCACGCGCCTTTCCTCCGGCAATCACTTTCAATCTGACGAATCATAGACAACAGGAGATCTCCAGGCAGCTACCCGCAATCAGATTGTTATGGATACTGCATTTAGTGCAATTGAATTCCTTTGTCTTGAAATCAGAATAAAGAAGGCTGTGGTGATGGTGAAAAGCTCCTCCTCAAACATAGAAGTTTCTTGTTGTAGTAAAGAGAATGATGATTCTAAGATTCAGGTAGGAATATGTGCTTTTCTCTTGTTGTAGTGTCTAGTTTCTTTATCTTGGTGGGATTTATCGAACTCGCTGACACTTGAATATCAGCACATATTTGTACGAGGTTATAAGGATCTTACTCTTATGTTTTCTCGGATGAGGTTACTTGTATAATAAAAGAAGAGGGGTCGAATGCTGATAAGTAAAATATCCGAAAATATCGAATGTTTTTCATGTAGACTATCCAATTTCCCTATTTGCTCCGCAGTTGTACCTTCCTTCAGTTCTACCATGTCTCTGCAGATCCACAAATCATGATAATTTTCAGTAATTAAAGAAATTGAATTTAAAACTGTTAAAGATCGAGCAAGAGAGAGGAGAGTATAAACGCGGAAGCATTAAACATCTACATTGATAATAATCTTGGTGTATTAATTCTCATGGCTTAACAACCAATTTATATTGGTCACAAACTTGTCGACCACTCAAACTACTTTCCTAACTAAGATCAAACTCTAAACATAGACATATCTCCTAAATATAGACTCTCATATATATTATTTCCTAATACCCTCCCTCAAGATGGAGCATATAGATCACGAATGCCCATCTTGGACCAAAGAAATTTAACTTCGGTTTTTTTTTTTTTTTTTTTTTTTTCAATGCTTTTGAAAAAAAAAATCTTCAGATTGTAGTTTAAGGACGTTTCGGTCCTCTTTGTAGTTTAAGGACGTTTCGGTCCCCTTCATAGTTTAAGGACATTACGCTTTCGGTCCCATTTTCGTAGTTTAAGGACATCTTTCGGTCCTCTTCGTAGTTTAAGGACGTTTCGGTCCCCTTCATAGTTTAAGGACATTACGCTTTCGGTCCCAATAGTAGTTTTAGAACATACAGGTTCCATCTTTTTAGTTTAAGGACATTGCGGTCCCATCTTCATAGTTTTAGAACATTTCGGTTCCATCTTCGTAAGAATACTTCTTGTACTCTTGTTTTCTTGGTTTCTTCGATAGAATACTTTTTGTACTCTCTCGACAACTCATAGGATTTTAACCTACTATTGTTGTTCTTTTTCTCATCACCTTTTGGTGATTGTTTTTTTTTTTTTTTTTTTCTTCACAACATGAATGTTGTTTCTTCTTCTCTTGTTCCAGTCACGCTATTGTTGCGAAACCTTCACACTTCTTTGTTCTTCAAGATTCTCTCACAATCCTGTCGTCTTTACAAAGTCTGCCACACTTTGTAGGATCTCCAAGTTTCTGCCACAAACTCTTCAACCACACTTCACTTCTTCCAACATGTTTAACAGCTTTCTGCAATACCTCTGACAGAACTGTCACACTTGCTTCTGTTACGCTTCTGTAACGATTCTTCTTTGTAACATCTCTTCTCTAACAATTCTGTAACTGTTACCGACTTTCAGTAACACCTCTGACAGAACTGTCACACTTGCTTCTGTTACGCTTCTGTAACGATTCTTCTTTGTAACATCTCTTCTCTAACAATTCTGTACTGTTACTGACTTTCAATAACACTTCCTCACAAACCCTAAACATCACGTACTGTGATTCTTTTTTTTTTGTTTTTTTTTTTTTACGTATAGTACTGTACTTCATCTCTGTTTAGGAAACCCATAGCTCCAACTTCAAGGAAATCACTTCATATGATTCAAGACTCTCTCTCACTGCTTAACTTCGCAGCATCATATCACAGCATCCATAACAATGCCTGCCAATCTCTGTTTTCCCGGATAAAGCTTGTCATCTCTGTTCCTACGTTAATGGCAGCAGCAAATCATCCTGTTTTGCGTTATAAAACTCTAACTCGTAGCACCACCTTCTCTAACTGATGACACCAACTCATTCTCGACCTTCTCTGTTTTCCTCAACATCATCACCATCACCATTGTGATTAGTGGCAATCACCGAGGAACAACATCACTTCCTCAATGGAAAACCATTCTTCCCCTTCAACTATCCCGTTTCGCAACTAAACCACAGCTTATTCTTTCTCCATTGCATCAATGTCACACTTAAAACTCGCAGCAAATTTGAAACACCGACTTCACTATCTCTTAGCACCAAAAATCCATATGCCAGCAGTGATCACCAGCTCGAGTATCATCATCTCTCATCACGTTCATCTCAGCACAACTGCATGGCATCACTAGTCAACAACAGAAACTCAGCTCCATTGTCTACGTGATCATCGTTGTCTTGGTCACAGGAAATCAATATAAACCCTAACTTCACCATCTGGAATTCTTTTACCAACTTGAACGAAATCTCCTTATTGATCTCTTGGTATCATTCAAATACCATCAAAAATTTTCGAACACTAGTGATAAGACAAATCAACACGGCTTGACAAGCCTTCGCACAGATCATCAATCCTCAGCACCAATTATCATCACGTTCACTTGTTCACCAGTGACAAGAAACAGCGTCACTTTTTTTTTTTTTTTTTTTTTTTTTTTTTTTTTTTTCAAACCCTAAAACCATGAAAAACAATGGAACTTCTCTTCTTTCTCCTTCTCCTCTCTCTTCCTCTCACCTGGCTCTGATACCATGTTAAGGATCGAGCAAGAGAGAGGAGAGCATAAACGCACGGAAGCAATAGACTACATTGATAATAATCTTGGTGTATTAATTCTCATGGCTTAACAACCAATTTATATTGGTCACAAACTTGTCGACCACTCAAACTACTTTCCTAACTAAGATCAAACTCTAAACATAGACATATCTCCTAAATATAGACTCTCATATATATTATTTCCTAATAAAAACTCATTCTTTTTTGTTTGCAAGAAAAAGAAAAAACAAACGGACTGAAAAAACTGAAGGGTTTGAAATGAAAACTAAATGGATGATAGAACTTGCTTATGAGAGGAAATACCATCATGCCCTGAGATCATTGGTGAATGAATCCCATGGAGGTTCCCACACAAAACCAAGATTCCATTTGTAAACCATTTGATGACTTGCTTTGTTTACAACAAGTGAGTTACAGAGAAGTTCAATGGGAGGAGGAGATATTGGATCTCAGACAATAAGAGAGAGATATGAAAACTGCTGGAGACTAACTTAACTTAGAGAAGGAGACTAGAGACATTCCCTTAACTTAGAGAAGGAGACTAGAGACTATTATAGGGTGAGCATCGAATTTTTGGGCACCACTCCTTTACGTGGGTAGCATGACCATCTACCCAACGATTATAAGGGGTATCCTAAAGTGTTAAATGGCTAATTTTCCCTTTAATTTAATATAATTTTTAACTATCATCTAAATTCAATCATATATACATCTAATCTAACCAAAATTCTTGAACAAAAAAATAATGAGAACCTGAACAAGCCGAATTTTCAGTCTCAATGTTTTTTCTCTTTTTTATTATTTCTTTTCATAATTGTTCCTCGTCATTGATTCGTAAAATTTTCATCCTCAATTAATCAATTTGTTATAAACAAACCTATTTGTAGGTTTTATCCCACGAACCCATTATTTTTAATTCGTTTCTTATTGAAAATTTTGGGTAGTAATCATCAAAATTGGATGAAAATAGAACTTAGAAATAGTAGTTCAATTTAGGAGAATACTTCGGTTGGGAAGAAACAAAATTGGGCCTAATCGAACTTTGTATATAACACAAAGTGTTGTGTTCAGTTGTGTCGAAAAAAAATATTTAATCGAACTTTAGTTTGTAAAGAAAAAATGTTGAATTCGGTCAAATCGATTTTTTTTTACTCCTAACCAACCTTTCTTCCGAAAATCTGTATGTTGAGTTCACGTGCATCACAATTTTTTTCTGCTAACCAAACTTTTCTCTGAAAATCTATGTGTTAAGTTCGGTTACGTCACAATTTTTTTCTCATATATATTAAGTCCAGTTATATCGTAATATTTTTTCATAACCGAATTTATGTTTTTTTGCTTATTTTAAACAGAAAGTTCGGCTACAAATATGGTGAACTCGACTAATCCGAACGTTACCATGTATATACCCTAGAAGAAGAAAAATTGGTTGTTTGTCCTGGAAATCTGATATCCGGATTTCTCCATTAAAACTAGGTTCAACTACCTGTACCTTCAGAAAAATTAACCAAACTGCATTTGCAGATAAGTTTGGCTACGTGTTCTTCAGATCTTATAGCCGAAACGCTTTTGACCTAGCTAGCCAAAATTAAGCTATAAAATTTCTCATTTTCAAGAAGTTTTGGTCAATTGAAAATACAAAAAAAAGTAAATTTGAAGTATGCATGATTTGTTTCAAGGTTCGGATTCAAAAAAAAAAAATCCAAAACTCTTCTTCTTCTAATTATTGAAGTATCCCTCTCAATAATTTAATTTAAAAAAAAAACTTATTAATTTGATCGCACGCTAACTATTAATTAGCTTAACCCATTGAGTTATGTATTATTACACTAACTTAGTTAGAAAGGATAATTTTGCTATTTGGAGAATTATTTGGATAATGGTGTTTCAAATTACTTCGAAATGACCTAGTCAAATGGAAATCTAGGTTCCCTCTTGAGTGATGCCCAAAAAATCGTTCTAAGATTAATGCTAAAATTAATACATTACATAGCGTGCTCTAATTTATGATATAACATGCGTTACATTGATTTACATAAATCAACATTAAATCTAAGGAATTAATGCGTTCCTTGAAGATTTCATAGCATTTATCGTGACTAAATGCTATGACGTTGGCTTCAAACTATTGATTATGAGCCATAGTTTTTCGAGAACATAGATGAATAATAAGCTAGTATGATTAATTAAAACCAAATCTTTTAAGATGATCAAAGATGTATTATGGTACTCACTCTCGTTTTCCAATGGATAATCCTGGATGAGCTTTGTTAGCCGCGTTAAAGGGCAAACATAAGTTCTCAGTAGGTCCCTGAGCGTAGAAAATTTATTTTGAAGTGTGCTATTTGTTCTTGCATTTTTATTAACGGCTAGCGTCATGAAGCTTTGAAACACATTGCCTCGTGATTGAAATTATTGAATTGATTTATACCTCCATCTTTGGTAACTAAAATATAAGCTCAAACAAAACCGATATCGTCTTCCCGCGTGAAGTGAGCCGTCGTTTTGTTGAGGTGAAAGTGCAATGATTCAAAACGAAATTATAGTAGTTTAAGGAGAAATACACTGTCCAGATGATGTTGTGAAAGCTAAAAGTACAGACAGAATAATTTTTGATATTTTGCTCGTAGTCATTGGGCGGAACTAGTTACTCGCTTGGCAGGCTCAAGCCCAGTCAAAAGCCCATAAAAACTTTTTTTTTTAAGAACGGTTTTTTGGGACCAGTCTGTTTTGGGGACCATTGTTTTATTTTGGGTAAGACATTAGAAGTAAATCAAGGTCAGCCCTTATCTAAATATTTATATTAATACCTAAATTACCCATTTCAATTAAGTTAGTGTAATGATTAGTTGTATCATTAGGTTAACATAATTAGTGATTAGTGCAAGATTAAATCAAAAAAATTTAAACTAAACTAAATGATGAGTGTAAGATTAAATCAAGATTAGATTAAAAAAAATTGAACAAAGGTTCGGTTGGGAAATATTTTTTGCGACGTAACCGAACCTTAGTTTGGTTGGGAAATGTTTTTCGCGACGTAACCGAACTATGATTCGGTTGGAAAATATTTTGCGAAATAACCGAACTAAGGTACGGTTGGGAAATGTTGTTTGCTACTAACCGAACTATTAAGTTCGGTTGGGAAATGTGTTTTGCTACTAACCGAACTATTAGGGTTCGGTTGGGAAATATTTTTTGCGACTTTACCGAACCCTTAGTTCGGTTAGTAAATGTTTTTTACAACGTAAACGGACTGTTATTATGTTGGGAAATATCTTTGAGAAATAACCGAACTAAGGTTCGGTTGGGAAATGTTTTTGCAACTAACCGAACTATTAGGGTTCGGTTGGAAAATGTTTTTTGCTACTAACCGAACTATTAGGGTTCGGTTGGGAAATGTTTTTTGCGACATAACCGAACTAAGGTTCGGTTGGGAAATTTTTTTTGCGAAATAGCAAATTGTTGTTCATGTTCATCATTTCCATTAGGTTCGGTTAGTTCGACAAAGTTTTTCACATAATTTTTAACCGAACTTCTCTCTGCAACTTCCATTTTCAACTCATTTGATGGTTAATACTCATTTTTCAATCGAACGAGGAACGTCAAGGAAAGAGAGAAGAAGAAGAGAACAAAATTTTTTTCAAAACTAAAAAATTTCGATTCCCCACTGTTTTTGTTTTTGATTTTGATTTTCATTTTGATTAATAGATTCATTTAGATTAGATATATATGATTAGGTTTATATAGTTATTAGGTTATTTTTAATTTAAATTAAAATAAAGGATAAATGTGTATTTACCTAACTTTAGGACACCCCTTATAAGTATAGGGAGGTTGGCCTAATAAGACCATGGTCCTCCCAAAAAAATCATGGTCCCTAAAAAATGGTTCTTTTTTAAAGCCTAATTTTTTTTTCAAAAATTCAAGCCTAACTAGAGTTGTGCCCGTGCTACGCACCGAGCGTAGTAATCTTATTCATGCATTGTTATCAGTAAAAAGTAAAGCCTACTTCTCAACACCTAAACTACACCATCCGTTCTACCATCAACGCGCGTGCTAACCTTGAATGAATTGCAGAATGCAGAGTGTAACCGTCGATTTTTACGGGTTCAGAAATTGAGATAGTATAAGCAAAACCTGCTATGTTATTTTGAACTCCTCAGTTTTTTCACTATATAAGCATTGGAAAATTTGAAGTCCAACCACTAAAAGGCACAAAAATCATCGGACATTATATAGGAAACTGATCTAGTGATACTAAAAAATGAAAAAATATAAATCCGGCCACTTAAGAAATATACTCATACATGAAGTGCCAATTAGGGGATATTTTCCAATGGTTGAATGAATCATTATATTGCATAAAGTCAATCGTCTTTTGCAGCTAGTACGATCTCTACTGGATCACGCTGTAAGGTATCGGTACACTGAATTTTCTACACGTTATAATCTGACCCAGCATTTCCTAATAAGCAGATCTGGTTTACCTGTAAGATTCATGCCACGATAACTATGGCATTCGGTGATTTCAGTGGATGCGCAGTCATGTCAAGAATTCCTTCCTCTCTGTAGGTCGGATCAGATTGAAGAGAATATCCATAAACTCTGCCTCCCTTTCGTGAAGCTAGACTTTCGCCACTTCTATTCTCTCCTCCCACCTGAATACTCCAACTTGGATATTGGATGATATCGAACACAACACTACTTCTTTCACTCCAAAGTCCAAACTTGCTCCTTGTCTAATAACTGATTAAAAAACTATTAATGCACTCAATAAAACATACTCCTACCTTACCTAATTTTTATTTTCCAACTCTTGTGAATGTATTACCCCACACCAAATGAGAATTTAAATATACACCAAACTCGTGTATTATGTTATCTATTTCACTCGGAACTTGCACCTTGTCTAACTATTGATAACAAACCATAAAAGCACTCAACAAAGCAACTACCGCACATGTTTCTTAATTTCTTTTCCAGCTCTTGTGAAGGTATTGAGTCTACTACCCTTCCAAGGGTATCTAACGAACCAACATATAAACTAAATCAACATTAGATGTCAGCCTCCCTATAAGATCCACCGCAATAGCAAAACTTTCCCTACCAACCTCAAAGATTGAGATTTATTGGGATTGTATCTGTATATATCCATGCCATATACTTCATTGGTTTACTGTTGCCGGACTTTTAGGTCCTTAGAATCCTTGCCTTGATCACTAATCCATGTTTGTCGGTGTTTTCCTACGCTATAATGACAAAGATGAGAGTAAGATCGCTATATGCCAGTGTCGAATATACATAGAATGGAATGATAATAAACCTTGGCTAAGAGCATCCACAGTCACGACCAAATTTAGAGACTAAAACCAAATTTGGTCCAAAAGTGAGGCGTAATGGAACGGGGTAAAGCTAAATTTGGTATGATTTTCTAGGGTTTGAGACTAAATGTAGTCGCCGTCCCAGACTATAACTAAATTTAATGGGACGTAGGTATAGTAAGCGTTCTATGTTAGGCGTGGATATAATGAGCGTATAGGATTAAACGTAAGCATAGTGTGCGTTTGAGTGCAGAGCGCTAATACAAACAACGTCTCAGTGGGACGTTAAAACAAAGTCCGCCAACCTTAACGTTCACAAAATGTGCGCCCCACTTTGAGCGTGAATAATATTCCCGCCTCATGTTTGTTTGTTCATGAGACTCTCTCGATACATCCGTCTCACAGTTGAACTCACACTATGTTTTTTGATTGTGTCAACGCCTCACGTCTAGCGAAGATAATACTTACGTCCCATTTCGGACGTGAATAATACTTGCGCCCCATATATGCGTGCACAATAACTACGCCTAACCTTCGTACGTTCATTATAACTCCGTTCACTATCAGACGTTCACTATAACTATGCCAGACTAAATTTTAGTCTTTTACCGTTGCGCTTCACCTTCAAAAAAGCCAAATAAATTTAGCATTTGGTCTGCCTTTTAGTATTTAGTCACGTCCATGGTTGTGGTTGCTCTAATAGAAGTAATATGCACAGTCTTCTGAGACATATTTAGCTGCCAAAGAGTTTTTCCGCATAGGCCAGAGACCAAAACCACGTATATTCACAGAAGTTATAGGTGAATAAATTTCTTTTAACAAAATCATATCTCAGAACTGTATTTAAAAGCTTTCTTGCAAATCCCTTCTTAACTGCAAGATCTTTGCTGCACTGTTCGACAATCTGTACGCATATACACATCATGCACATCATAATTTATGTTTTATAAGGACTGAAAGAAGCCGAGAGTCCATGGGAAATAAGCTATAGCTATTTTACATAATTTATGTTTTAACGTGCAATACCATAGCCATAGGACATGAAAAAAGATAAGTTAAATAATCAGGTACGTAATATGGAAATATAATTTTGGAACAGTACAGTTTTAGAATCACCTTTAGATTTGTTACTACGGGGATATCCAGGTTGAAGTGGAATTTGATGGCATTAGGTGATATAGGATGAACACATGATAGAAGCATTGGCGCGGTATTAAACACCCTATGAAAAAACCATCATTGATATTATCCTTTGTATTACGAACTCAAAAACAAATTTGATCAAACCCCAAGTTTCAGAAAGAGCTAAAATAATGTAAAAGACTCTGGACAACAACAACGTCAACATGGAGACAGATGTTATGATTGAATTATGTTTGATTTTGTAGAGTTTGGTATTTGTCGACGCAAGTTTAAAAGAGAAAAGGAGGAAAAGAAAAGATTAGGGCCAGGTTTCTCAATCGGGAATAGTAAAAGGAATGGAAACGCAGTTACGCAAGGATACTATATCAGGAAACGTACTTATGTTAGGAAAGTAGGGAATCGGGGGACTCGAAACTATATATTTCCTCCAATAAAATTTAGCCAAATGTCCTCACCAAAATTCTCGTTTCACAAAACTCAAAAGAATCTTGTTTCGGCAAGTAGGAAGTAAGGATTTCCTCACAATTTAATGTGGGAGCTTTATTTGTCTAGACTTTAAATCGTTAGATGTTCAACCTTAAGCTCCGGTAAAATTTAGTCAAGCCCACTTCATGTGGACTCCTAGTTCTGCCACCGCTGGTAGTAGTCCTATAAGTGAAATTCTGAAAGCAGAATCACTTAATATAGCTAACAAGTAACAACAGTGGAAATCAACCAGTCTAATGTTCCTGATACAATTAATTAAAGAATTATATAGTCAGAGATTCCTTAATAGTTCAATTCTCAATTTTGTAGTTTACCTAAGAAATTTAGGGTTCTTTCATTTTTACAGGTTCACAGCTAGTAAATAAATCTGCTCAATGTGCCAAAATATGAGTTGTACATCATGATGGTTCCACTAGCTACAGCAGATACTGTTGTGCATTCCTTTTGTGTAGGGTTGTGCAAAAAAATCGGAACCGCGGATTTCACCCGTATCCGTCCGAAAAATTACGGGTGAAATCCAATTTGTAAGAGCTATGGACCGGACACGGGTGGGATTTTCAAATCCACATGTTTGCATGGTTTAGTTGCGGTTGGACTTTGAAATCCGCGGATTCATCCACAACGTAGTTGATGTACATCACTCTGCAACATTTTAGTGTCGGACTTTGATCAATACTTAATCTATAATATAAAATTGTATGGAAGCTCACACGGAATAGTGATAGTACCAAATATTCCCATCTTGATTATCATTCTGGGTGAAGGAATTGTACAAATTGGTGTCAAGAGCCGACAGTAACAACATGAGGTGAGCGGTCCACAGGAAAAGATGGTTGCGGCACCGGTACTCCTGCATCACTTCCATTCAATTCAGTAACATTAACTTGCAACGAGGGAGCGAGTTCACCAACTACATTTAATCTGTTAACAAGCTTTTCTTTTGTAGTTTTAATCTTCAATTGAATATATAAATTTCAAGTTTGATATAGAAATGTGCATCTACTGGACTTCATATTTACAAGAAATTCCGCAATATTCCCACCGAGACTCAAAATTTAGTGGGTGCAACTGATCCTTCTCCCCCCGTTCCTGGAGACAATTGTTGATTATTTGATTAGATTAGGGATGATGTAAATCCGTGATTAATCCGCATCCTGATCGTATCACCCGTTGATCCGCGAATGTCAAATCCGCGGGTGATTGGGCCGGACACGGTTGAATTTTCCAAATCCGCTTTGACGGATTGGACGCGGGTGATCTCTAATCCGCATCCGTCCGTCCGTTGCACACCCCTATTTTTATGTATTGCTTGAGTGATGCATTATTTATGGGTGACCTGACTTGTTTATTCAGCAGACAGAAAGGGCATGGAGCCTGGAGAAAAAGGCTGGTGCATGCGGTAGATTGAATAAAGCAGTAAAACGGGCTACACATTTGCCCAATTATGTGCATCCAAATGAGATTCTCGGGCACTATTGAAGGACGGCCTTCTACTTTTTATGATTTTGATCCTTAAAATGTGAATTGTAAGGCAATAAAATTCTAATCTGACAGACATTTTCCTTTTGTTTTTTTACAATCAACTTGCACCAGGCATTAGAGGCGTAAAACGTGTCGGCCCGGCACAGTCCTGCACACGAAGTCGCGTACTTCACGTGCCATGTGCCGTGATGTGTTGTGCCAACGACGTAAACGTGTTGTGCTTTACTAGTCAAAAGCTAGGCACAACACAGTCCACGAGCTCAACACACAAATAAACGTGTTGTGGTGTGTTAGTACACGTGCTATAAACAATTTGAAATCACTTAATGGTATACATTAAGTCGGACATTATCACGAGAATCTAAATAGACAACATATCATTTGAAATAATTTCAAGTAAAATAAACAAGTTTATTCAATAAAAAGAAAGTCCATCAAATATAAAATTGGATCATTGTCATGTAAAGTACGTGTTCTAGTCAAATATAGGTAACGACATATAACAACAGTATTGAAAAATATTTTCCAAATATTTAGGTATTATATGTGTTGTTATAAAAATAAGCAGGCAGAACAATGATAAAATGTCAAAAACTAACTAGAATAAAGACTCTTTTGTGGGATATACACAAAATATGATGTATTGTGCCTTGTTATATGGTGTACTTGTGCATGCTATGACGTGTTTTCTTAACATGTTGTGCTGGGCTGGGCCACGTGCTCGTTCGTGCCGCGTGTTGGGCTGTGCTACTGTGTCGATTAGACTAACCCAGCACAGCCCACGAAACTAACGTGTTGGACCGTGCTGGGCTGAATCACGTGCTGAGCTGGACCGGACTCAGATTTTAACGCGTTGTGCTGGGTTGTGCTCGTGCTGGCACATCCCAATTTACACCTTAGCAGGCATCAACATTCTTTTTTGAGAAACTTAAGCCAGAGTAGTTGCTAATCAGAACAAGAAAGTAACTCCACGTATTAAATTCCCCATTTCTTGAGAGTATAGAATGAACAAATCTTTGTGGTGGTGAAAATCTCATCCTCCTGAACAAGTGGGTGGTCTTAGTTTTTGTAAGTTACTCAAATGTACAACAATATTCCCTGCTCTCTAACTTCTGGAACCAAGAAGCTATCAACATAATCAACAATCTCATGACAATTTCAGTAATTTGAAATTGCAAAAAAAAAAAAAAAAAAATGTTGGAGCATTTGAAAAATAAACACCACAAGGATTTGAGATTCAAAGGCAAAACTCAACCAAATCACAATTTTAGAAATAACTACTAAGGAATTGAGATTCAAAGGCAAAATCTCAATCAAAATCACAACTTTTCAGAAATACTCAATCAATCAACTAAAATTAGAATATAAAATTGAAATGGATGATGAAACTTACATTTGAGAGGAAATATTCATCATGCTCTGAGAGAGTACATCTATGATTTCTCTAAGGTATATTTAGGTTCCACCACAAAACCAAGATCCCATCCATACACCATTTGACGATTTCCTTTGTTTACAACAAGTGAATTCTACAAAATCAGAGAAGTTCAAGACGAGAAATTGGATCTTGGAAGATGGAAACTGCAAGGTTACCTAGCAAAGGAGGCACTCGTACCTTGTTTCATGTTTTTATAGTCAAAGGTCATGGAGACATCATCCCAAGTGGTAATTGAATTATTGTCCCTATTTTTGATGGTTTATACAAATATCCTTATCATGGACCCATCAATAATTTAGGGACTTCCAAATATACCCCATTTTTTAACCTTTATACCTTATTGACTTCTGCTTCTTCTTATCTTCTTTATTTCTCATCCGGAGAAAAACGAGCTCATCACCATCTTCATCTCCGTCGCCATCATAACGAACGCAACCAACACCAACACTGCAATCGTCTCAATCGTCATCATCACCATATTTCTGTAATTTAGGGTTTAACTGAAATTACCATGGAAATTTTGAATTCATTACTGTGAAATTGGATTAAGATTTTCTAAAATTAGATGGGATGTTTCTTGAACCCGTCATAGAGAATCCATCTCCCAACTCCATTGTAGACTGTGTTTTCTCGACCAACATTATTAATCAAATATACTCGAGCCATTTCTCTTCTCAACATCAACCAAGTACCTTCTCCGCAGCAAAATCAAACCAGCCAACACCCGGACCCAACTTCACTTTCCATTTTGTCCATTTGTTGCTGCTATTGTAACACAAATCGAATGTGAACCCAACTTAGCTTCAGATACGAACCCAACTTCACTTAATCCCTTGTTTTATAAGCATTGATGGATGATTGATTATTGTCCCAATCTAATCGATTGTTGTTTAATTCTATGGTTCTTCTTACATTGGTGTTCAACAAATTAATATTAATATTTCGGTTTGTGTAAATTGTGTACTTTACTATGTACAAATTTAGTGACTATATAGGATCATATTGTGTTTCTCCTATTGCTTCATAATGTGATTAGTGGGATACATATTGTTGGAATTCTGTTGCGTGATTTGTCATATTGTTTTGGAGATTTCCTAGTTGTGGCCGGAGTTTGAGAAAAAGTTGGGATCAACTACTGTTATTGATCCTATTTATGAATCAACTCTTGTTGTTGACCCAATTTTTTAAGGGATCAACTACTGTTATTGATCCTATTATGGATCAACTCTTGTTGTTGACCCAATTTTTTATGGGATCAGCTACTGTTGTTGACCCAACTTTTTATGGGATCAACTACTGTTGTTGATCCGAACTCTTGAATTTGTGGTGCAATGGTAGCATGACTGACTACATGTCAGATGATGCGTGTTCGACTCACGCCAAGTTCACTCCATTTACATGGATCAACTTTTATTGGTGATCCAATTTAGTGGATCAACTACCATTGTTGATCCCCTAAATTGGATCAACTTCTACTGTTGATCCTTTTTTTTTGGATCAACTACCGTTGTTAATCCCCTAAATCAACTTCTATTGTTGGTTTTATTTTTATTTGTATCAACTACTGTTGTTGATACAAAAATATTTGAACCAGTGGCGACGGTGGCGGTGGTGGTGGCGGCGACGGACTAGTGGTGGTGGAGGACTATTGCTGGCGGTGAAGGAGTGGTGGTGGAATATTAGTGGTGGAGGCGGTTGGTAGGTGGTGGTTGTTGAATGTAGTGGTTGTTGAATATTAGTGGTGGTGGCGGTTGGCGGTTGTGGTGGAATGGTAGTTGAATGTTGGTGGTGGTGGTGAAGTCGTAGAGGAAGAAATTTGTTCCATTTTTGAAATAAAGAAAAATATTATATGGGTGAGGGTATTAAGGTAATCTAATTTTAAATGGATAAGGTTATTAAAAAGTATGGACATATTTATTGTTGTATAAGGATATATTTATTGGGTGTCAAAAGTAGGGACATATAAATAATGTACCCCCATCCCAAAACCTAAAGAAGAAGCGCTATGGTGAGTCTAGGCAAGACAAGATTTAGGGTTTCTAGCTGAGTTTGGAGTGGTGAAAGACCAACCACTGAGGGTTTGGCTATGTGGGGCCAAATATTAGGTTTCTGACTGTAGTTGAAACTTCGCACGAACGAGAGCATTTTCTGATACCAGAAGCAGAAGTGTATTTTCTTCTCCAACAGGTAAAAGTTAAGTTCATCTTGAAAGTATCAGTGACGAAATTTCTACTTTTAGTAACTTCTCAAAACATAGCCGAACACAAACAAAAAACAATAAGTTAGTTTGGATGTAAAATTTTAGGATGACTTTTAAAAGTAAAAAACCTTTTCCGAGATTTTTTTTTTTTTGCTTCTGAATTTCTACTTCTGGTGTCCAAACACGTTATAATAGTATGTTAGGATATACATCTAGCAGTAACTTTTCGATTTCTAAAATTCAAAAAACAAGAAGTTAGTTTGGGTATAAAATTTAGAACGACTTTGAAAAGAAAAAACAATTTTTATTAAGCATATGCTTCTGGAATCCAAATGGGCTCTAAAAATATTCCAACTTCAGCCAAAGGAAAACTGATTGTATGCGTAAAAATGGGCCCCATAAAATTATTTTGCGGAAACTTTTCTGTATCAGACGATTTCCGACAGCTTAGGCTTAGCTACATCATGATACATATATGTAGTATCCTAAAGCTTAAACAATGCTACCTAGAACAATGTAAACTAAGACCCATAAAGCACTTCTCAACATGGTTACCTCGTGATGATTTTACTAGCTATCAGGGCGAAGCCAAGGGTGAGTGACCCATAATAACACTTGCTTTTTAGGGTGAGTAACCCTAAAGATGAAGTTCTATGGTGAGTAGGCTAGACAAAATTTAGGGTTTCTAGCTGAGTTTTGACTTTGGAGCGAGGAAAAACCAACTTTATCTATCTGGGTTCAAACATTAGGTTCGGGACTGTAATTAAAAATCCTGACATTTTTAGGAGCGACCACGATAGAATTAGGTCGACTAATAAAACAAAATAGGATCACCCAAACTTAAAATGAAGCCATCTCTTATCTCCTATTTTTCATAATGTTAATTCTACCCTTAACAATCGGTAGTTTGGTTTATATAGAGGAAAATTGTTTTCGTTTTGTAGTCTAAAGGTTTTAGAGTAAATGAAAAAAAAGGAAGGAGAATACCATTTTTTATTAAATGCACAACAAACATGGATGGGTATGAAGAAGAAGAAGGTGAGAAACATCACGAAAAATATCAATATCAAGGTTCAATACTGATTAAAGAGACGATTGAATGCATTCAGCACCATTAACGTCTCAGAATCGGTAGATAATAGAGTACTTTATCTACCGATTATACCTTTATGTTCAAAACGATAAGCACAATCGGTAGTCTTGTGATGTCCATTATCTACCGATTGTTTAATCGGTAGTCTCGTGATGTTCATTATCTACCGATTGTGGTAGTAGCCCAAAATTTAAAATTTTCAAAAACCAGCGGAATTTTACATTTCTTTGTTTTCACAATTGGTAGTTTCGTAATGTTTATTATCTAACGATTGTGGTAGTAGCCATAAATTCAAAATTTTCAAAAACTAGTGGAATTTTGCATTTCTTTATTTTCACAATTGGTAGTTTATTGATGTTAATTGTTTACCGATTTTACAATCGGTAGTTTCATGATGTTCATTATCTATCGATCATGGTAGTTGCCCCATATTCAAAATTTTCAAAAACTAGTGGAATTTTACATCTTTATTTTCACAATCGGTAGTTTCTTGATGTTAATTGTCTACCGATTGTACAATCGGTAGTTTCATGATGTTCATTATCTACCGATTATTGTAGTAGCCTCAAATTCAAAAATTTTAAAAACTAGTGGAATTTTGCATTTCTTTGTTTTCACAATCGGTAGTTTTTTGACGTTAATTGCCTACCGATTGTTCAACCGGTAGTTTCGTGATGTTCATTATCTAACGATTATGGTAGTCGCTCCATATTCAAAATTTTCAAAAACCAATGGAATTCTGAATTTCTCTACTTTCACAACCGATAATTTCGTGATATTTATTATCTATCGATTATGATAGTAGCTCCAAATTTATTTATTTTTCAAAAAAAAAAACAAAGAAAAGAAGAACACAACCATAATCGGTTGAAAAAACTAATACTAAACTACCGCAATTATAAAAGGGCATATAGGTATTTTCTAACTAGTATGACATCCCATAACCACATCTATGGGATGGGAATAAAAAAGTCGTCCCTAATTCTTTGTGGGTCGCCCCTAAAAATGGACTTTTAAAAGTCCGCATGAAAGAGAGCATTTAATACTAGAAACAGAAATGCTTTTGCTTTTACGGAAGTTGGAAGTTAAGTTCATTTTGAAATTTGTGTCACGAAATTTTCGCCTTTTCTACTTTTACGAACTTTTCAAAATATGTCCGACCAAAAGCAAAAAATTAGTTTGGGTGTTATATTTCGGAATGATTTCTAAAAGCAAAATGTAAAATTTCAGAACGAAGTCAGTTTGGGTATAAATTTCGAAAAGAAAAAAAATCATTTGTTGTTTTAATTTTGACTTCTACTTCTGATATCTAAACCGACTCTAACAATATCACCGCTTCAACAAAAAGATCTGATGTGTGAAAGTGGGCCAAAAAAATTATTTGCGGAAACTGCCTTTCCTAAAGCTTAAGCTACGAAGTAAATAAGCCCCATAATAGTTGCTCTTCTCAATATTGGTTACATCCTGATGATTTCACTAGCCACAGAAGATTTCACTAGCATGATTAAGGAGACTAAACTAGAACACTGCTATCATGGTGGGAGTGTCGATCGAAGAAGAAAAACGAAACAGTGTTTCATAATGCATTATACATTCTTTTTTTTGTTAGGAATGTTATTTTTTAGGCATATACATCGTTTTAGTGGTTACATAACCAAATTAGTGGATGCATGAACCAAAATACGACGGTGTAAACTGTTATGCATCCTTTGTGGTGGCTCAATAATTCGTTATGCATCTTTTTTTTGTTAGAATGAAGCAAAAGTATCTCTTTTTCTGAAACGGAGTGAAAGTATCACTTTTCTGAAACAAAGCGAAAGTATCACTTTTCTAAAACAAGGTGAAAATATCACTTTTTCTGAAACGGAACAAAAGTTTTTTTGAAACGAAGTGAAGTGAAAGTATCACTTTTTCTGAAACGGAGCGAAAGTATCACTTTCCAGAAACGGGGAGAAATTTCCTGAAACGGAGTGAAAATAACATTTTTTCTGAAAAGCGTAAAAGTATCATTTTTCTGAAACGAAGGTGAAAGTATTACTTGTTCTGAAATGGAGCGAAAATATCACTTTTTCTGAATGGGGAGAAAGTATCACTTGAAACGGAGCGAAAGTATTACTTTGCGAAAATATCATTTTTCCTGAAACAGATGAAACTATTACTTTTCCTCGTTGCATAATGGTCATGCCCCTAAAAAGTATGATACTTGAAGAGTTATACAATCGGGGATGGACAAGAGTTATACAATCAGAGTAAGGGGGATGGACAATTTTGTCTAGTGAAAATAACACTGCCATTTTTTTATATTGTGCATTTATTTGTGTATTGCTCGAGTGATGCATTATTTATTGGTGACATGACTTGTTTATTCAGCAGACAGAAACGGCATGCAGCCGTGCCATGAGGACAAAGACTGTTGCACGTTATCAATTGAGCAAGGCAGTAAAATGGGATTAAAAAAAAAAAAGGGCAGTAAAATGGGCTTACACTATCTGAGCAATTGAGTGCCGCCAAAGTAGATTCCTGGACATTATGGGCGATAATGAAAATTTGGAAGAAGTTTTAATTGGCCTCAATAAAGCTGTGTCTTATTACAACGGAGGACACAACCGAACCAATTGACGATTATAACTGCAAAAAGAAAATTTTCAAAGAATTATGGTGACAGGTGAAAAGCCACAAATTCGAGGGCCTTGGTAAATATTTGAGTCTATCAATGTTTCTTCTTAGCCGGCTTCAACTGACTTGAGAAATAGAACTCCAGAAGAAGTTGCATATGCTGAAGAAAGTGCACTTACGAAATTGGTGTTTCGGGCAGAGAGCTATGTTTCAATCCTTACTCCAATCCAATATATAATGGCAGGTGCAGGTGCTTCTACCTGGCAAAGTCTTATAGCATTGCTTGAAAGGGGAGCGGAAGCATACTTACAGTACTGCCGTACCCTCCAAAACCTTCAAGCTAACAGTAACACTAACAAGGTTCCATTTCCACACAAGCAGAATTGCATTCCATATTGAGATTTTCCTAAGTCCCTTTTTTCAGCATGTTGCTAACTTTTCATCTCATTTAACAGGAAAAAATCAAATGCAAAGAAATGTTGTAGGCAGTAGATCGAACATTTGCATACAACATACTGCCGCGATAACAGAGGAACCTAAGGCTCCACATATATACTAAAAATGAGTCTCTAGCATATCACTGACCAAAGAAGAAACAAAAGTAAAATCCACATTTGTTCTGCTAATTCAACAATTCAATTCTTGAGTTACTAAAATGTAAAACAATGTAATCTTACACAACACTTCTTTCTCGTATTTCACTGTCAACTCGTAGCAGGCAACGAAATTCCTTCTGGAGATTCTTAACAGTCACAAGTCAGTAGTCACTGATCAGAACAACAAAGGAACTCCGCACCTTTCCTCCCGGCTTTCCCAGGCAGCTTCCTGCAATTGGATAGTTATGGATAGTGCATTTAGTGCAATTAAATTTCCTTGTGGTGGTGTGGTGGTGGTGAAAAGCTCAGTAAAGATAATGATGATCCTAAGATGAGGAAAAAGTAATGTGCTTGTTTCTTGTTGTAAGAATGTGCTTGATTAAGGAAACAGCTGCAAATCCTTAACTCACCAACTGAATTATCTTGGTGGATGCATATTGAGGTGGTGAGTTGAGGATTTGCAGTTGTTTCCTTCATCTTCTTAACAGCCAGCCGATCATCGTAAGGGATTTTCCAATTCCTACACTGACAGTTGCAGGCCGTTCAAGAAATTGGATACCATAAGTTGAACAAGCGATTCGATACCACTTGAATAGCTGTACATGTTCATGGTAAATCTGTTTCTGGAAAACTCAAAGGCATACATCTGAAAATGGAATATGAAAACGTTTTTCATGTAGACCTTCCAATTTCATGGAGTTCTTTAAATCAGTAGCAAACAGCTCACGAACCGTGTCTCTGCAGATCCAAAAGTCGTGATATTATAAATATATGCATCCAATAATTACAGAAACCAATTGAGAACAACCAAGCAGAAATTGAATTTGAAACTGAATCTAATTTTGGAATCAAAAAACTAATTAAGGGTTTGAGATTCAATGGCAAAAAAAAAACTCAACCAATAATTACAGAACCAATTAGACCGCTAAGCAGAACAATTTGAAACTGAATCTAATTTTGGAATGGAAATAATCGATCAGAAATTCAGAAATTTAAATCAGAAATAATCACAACAAAAAAAAACTAAGACTAGGACTAAGAAAATGAAATGGATGATGAGACTTACTTGTGAGAGTAAATACCATCATGCTCTGAGAAAGGTCATTGGTGAATGAATCCCATGGAGGTTCCCACACAAAACCAAGATTCAATTCAAACACCGTTTGATAACTTGCTTGTTTGCAGTAAATGAATTAAGAGAAAGAAAATGGATTACAGAATCAGAGAAGTTTAATGGTAGGCGAAACTGGAACTTGCGGAACAGAGATGGAAACTGCTGGGTTTAGCGGAGGAGACACTCCCTTGTTTCATTTTATAGTTAGGTCAATCATTCTAAACAGTGAACCCTAGTGCATAACCTATTCAAGCCCTCAGCCCTGTGTTTCAAGAGCCCGTTGAGGCCAATTTCTACAGATGGAACCAATTTGCCTTTAGTCAAGTGGACGGGTAAACGGGCTTGTCGGCTATGGGAAAAGTAGTTGAGTGGTTGAGTTTTTATCGAGCGATAGAGGCTGAGCCGGGTAAAAAAGTCTAATTCGCTGGTGAAAAAGACGGTTCCGCCAGCGGCCAAGATTATGTTGTTCGGGACGGTCTCTATCGCTAACCGCTAGTTTCCAAATTTTCTGAATATGTTCTCTTCCACTCTACATAAACTAGCTTTTTTTTTTAGTTTGTTCAGAAATTCTACACGGCTCCTTCTATAAAATAAGAAGGGAAACTTATTTAAAGAATCACGAAGATTTTTCAAAGGAAACAAAAAGTTGGCCAATCATCACGTAATCCTTCAAGAAAATGAATTGGATTCAGAATTGAGGGCAAAAATTCGCTAATATTAAACAAGTGGTTGGTAAATTTATACCATCTGATCATATATCTCAAATTAAAGTGCGAGATCACTACACCAAATTAAAAAATTGGCAGTCAAAAATGCACGAACTGTATGGGTACCTTCATGAAATTGTCAAATAACGGGTTTAAAAATATCCTTGTGGCAATTCTATTTCATACATTATAAAAATCATATGACTCGGTATTCAAATAATATTATAACATTGGTACAGATACATTCAAGTAATTTTACTGTAGATACGTTCTATTTCAAGGATTTCAAATGCGATAAGTTTGTTTCTTCGTTACTTCAATTTTTGGAGTTAATTTTATATTTGGTATGCATTTTAAAGCAAAATTTGAATTATGAATATGTTGTTTGCACGAGTTACATGGTTAAATTTGTACTTTAACTCTTATGGGAATATTATGTGAGGGAGATATGGCTCTACTTAACCAAGTGAAGTGGTTGTCAGGTTAAAGTTGGAAACAACGTCTTCAATTATACAATGATGAAAGTTTGTTACACCCCTCGACCATGGCCGACGATATTGCCCACCTTTTGGATATCCTCATGGGTAGGTGGATTTGTTCCTGGGGCTTTTTGAGGACTCCGAAAGGCCTCGTCAACATGGAGAATCCGAAGCATACCTTATTAGCCCAGGCTCTGGACGTTCCTAAGCAATATGGTACTTTTCACTCACTCCCCCAACAAAGCCACTCATGGTTCTGATACCAAGTTTGTAACATCCCATCGATCACGACCGACGATATTTCCCACCCTTTGGAGATCCACATGGGTAGGTGGGTTTTGTTCCTGAGGTTTCTTTAAGACCCCAAAAAGCCACGTCAACATGGAGAACCCCAAACATAACTTATTAGCCCAGGCTCTAAACGCTTCCTAAGCAATGTGGTACAGGTACTCCAACTTTATAGAAAAATTGAAACTCGGTGGACTATACGTGTCTGGATTTAATAATTTTTTACGATGTTATGCACTCCGAACGATAAAGAGCCGAAACTATTTATAACCAAATCATGTTAATAAGCTTAAAAGATTGTTTGTATTATGGGGACTCGACAAGATTTTTTGCCTTTCCAACCTTCTCCGAAAACCCTATCTGATACACTTATCTCAATCAAAAAAATTTATCCTCATCATTTATTCCACCATTCATTCACTGGAAAATATTGAGTATAATTTCACAGGGGAGGCTATTACAATCCATTAGCTTCTGAATGTCTCGATCGGATGTCCCATTTAAAGGGATATAAGTTATGCTGATGTGGAATGGCAGGTCATGTGCAACGATTATACATCCACTACACCATTTTAAGGGATTAGCAATGGACCTTGGCTGAAGTTTGACTTGGGCGAACAAACTTGTCAAGTGTTCCCGACCACACACGCACTTCGCACGCTTGGACACAGAGCAGTTGTTATTCGCAACCGATACATGATGTTACAAAATTAACAACCGAAATATGTCGTTACGGAAAATTACCAACCGAAATTAGCAACAGAAAATTAACAACGGCACTAGTGTTGTTGTTAATTTGAGTTGTTGATCCCTTAAAATGGTGCAGTGATCGTCGGCTTCGAGAGGTGTGCCCTGGTTACCATCTAGCTCAACAATTACAGTCTACCCACTTGGATACATCTCAAACAAATGGAGGATTAATATTATGTTGTTTGGATTCAGTCCAATCGTTCCCGCTTCTGCTCATGGAACTAGTCATTGTCACTCTTTCCAAGGATTTGTAAGGAAGACTTAAGTAGCACAAGAAGTTAACCTTAAATCAGCTCGACAACAAACTATATGATTGAAACCCCAACTCATGCATAGCATTTCAACCATATATATGATAATGTTTATTGTGCGTCGCCATCTCTAATTACACTTAATCAAGGTTATGAATATGGATAATGTACTTTTACTCATGCAGGTATCTATGAGTTATTAAAAAAAATTATTCATACGTTCAGGGATGGAACCATTTTGATCAACAAGCGTAGATTAGATTAGTTTTATTTTTCACCATCTGAACTATTATTTCCTTCCACATATTATATTCTAATTAATGAAAGCTTTTTAGAATTAAAGTTCAAATGCAGATCAATTATGTTTTATTTACATTTTCTATAGTTAGTCATTTACATTTAATTGAAGCAAACTGGGAAACTTGGAGTAATTGATTTTAGTATTTAGATCAAAGTAAAAGAAACAACTATTGTATTACATGGCATAATTTAGTTTATAACACAGCATTACATTGATTTACTTAATAAATATTGAATCTTGCAGTGTTTTCCTTGAAGATTTCATCGCATTCTTCCCGACTAAATTTTATGTCGTTGGCTTCAAAAATATTGAAAACAAGAAAATTATTGAATACGGATGAATAATAAGTTAGCATTGTTGGTGCAAAAATGATCACTCCAACAATCTTCGAGATGCGGGAAAGTTGATCCAATCGCTACCGTTGATGAAAAATCTCCAAAGAATTGATCAAAAGAGGTGGGGGTACCTGCAAAAACACTCCGATGCTAAAATCAGCGGATGTTCTATGCAAGTGTATTATGATGAAAAGAATAGAATTCTGTACCTTTTGATTTGAGATTTTGCCTCTATATATAGGCAGAAAATAGATGTAGCGTTAGGGTTTTGATAGTTATCCAAATAACCTCCCTCATCTGTATAAATCCAAAATAACAACCAGATTCATGATAAATTCTAATATTTATCATAATCTTCATATATCCCAAATAATTATTATGTTGAAAAATAATTATAACTACTTAAGATAAATATCCTCTTTTATCAGGATTTATCTTAAATAATATTTAATAATTATCTATAATAATTATTCCATGAAAATCTTAACCTCTTTTATCAAGATCTTTTAACCCATGGAGTTGTGGGTTTCCATAACAAACCCACCGGTTTCCATAATAAACCAAATTCAGGCTTCCATAATAAGCCTTGTGGGTTTCCATAAAAAACCCACCGGTTTCCATAATAAACCAAATCCAGGCTTCCATAATAAGCCTTGTAGGTTTCCATAACAGACCCACCGGTTTCCATAATAAACCAAATCCAGGCTTCTATAATAAGTCTTGTGGGTTTCCATAAAAAACCCACCGGTTTCCATAATAAACCAAAATCCCAGGCTTCCATAATAAGCGTTGTGGGTTTCCATAACAAACCCACCGGTTTCCATAATAAACCGGATTTAGGCTTCCATTATAAGCCTCATGTGATACGCACGTACGCTATTTTAATAGGGTACAAACATCGCCCCCTCTTAATTCTCAACTTGTTGATGGATTAAGAAAATCAAAAGGGGAACTAACCTTCGCGGCTCGCTTTATGTTATTTATCCGATAACCTTTCTTGGCCTTGGCCAGCTTGTTCTGCGGATTAAGAAAATCAAAAGAAGAACTAACCTTCGCGGCTTGTTCAAATTCGTCATATGATGTTTATTCAATAACCTTTCGTGGCCTTGGCCAGCTTGTTGTGTGGATTTTCCCCAAAGTTGGCTTAATAATTCGAAGCACCAAAAATGTACTCAATCTCATAAGCCATTGTTCTTTAATCACCAAACACGTTCAAAGTACCAACAACGTACTTAAAACTCCATATAGTATTATCCAAACGCCAAACAGATCAGCATGTTATGTTCTCTTGCTCTTCCATTAGCTAACATATGACCTAAGTGTTGGTCTTATAAATCTTCTCTAATCTCATTTCCCACCCTTATGGTGAATGAAGCATTTCCTTGGTTTTTCTCTTTGATAGAAAAACGCTCCAATTTATCTCTTTAATAGAAAAATTATCAGGATCAAATTAATAATTCAACTTCGACTTTGAGAACATACCTCACTTGAATGCAGGTTTCTCCCGTAATTTGCTAGGAACATTTTTTGCCCACTTGTTCCCATACTGGCATAGAACTTGCCGACTCAATGCTCGTGTGTCCGTGAATAATATACGACAATCTCTGGTCTACGGGTTGACTGTCTCTAGCTTTTCGTCGTACATTTCCTTTCTTTCGCTCCACCTCCTTTACTAAACGCTTTTCGTTTTGTTTTTCTCTTTATTAGAAAGACATTGCAGCTATTTCCTTGATAAGCAAAACACTTTGTTTTTCTCTTTATTAGAAAAACATTGCAAGCATTTCCTCCGCATGTGTTCTTCAACATTTTTCCTTTGCTCCTTTCGCTCCATTATAGCTTCAGCTTAATTATACTGTAATACTTTGTTTTCTCCTTTCTCTTTACTAGAAAGACATCGCAACAATTTCCTTCATAAGCAAAATACTTCGCCTTTGTCTTTCTCTTTTATAGAAAGACATTGCGTATATTTCCTTCATAATTAAAATACTTCTCCTTTGATAACTAAAATATCTCGCCCTTGTCTTCCTCTTTATTAGAAAAGCATTGCATGTATTTCTTTAATAAAAACATGCAAAAAGTTCTCATTTGTGATTATAAATTCGCTTTTATAATGTAACAACTAGTGAGGACATACCTCCTCGGGCGTTCGTTCCTTCCATCTTATTCGCCCCCAGTACTTGACATGATACTGAAAAAGATGTCTTCTATTATTCGACTTCTTTAAACAAGTTGGTTTTGATTGCATGCTAGGCATCACTTTAGCCGCCCCCAATATCTGAAGAGATATTCTCGAATAGAAAAGACTCCCCCTTGTGAAGCACGAACTAGATCTATTATATGCGCTCCTCACTTTCTAGATGGATCTGGGCTTATGGTATCTTTTCTGTTTCCATCTTATTTCGGGGTTCATCGTGATTTTTCCTTTTGAAATCGCCTCAAAATGTTATCTTGGTGTGGCGTGTCCCTCGGTTCCGGACACTTTCGCCGCACATGAAAAATTTGATTTGTTTGCTTATCTTCAATTGATTATGTTGCTGACGAACCTCGAGCAATAAATCTAAAGAACTTTGAATTCGATCATGTTTCTATGCACGAACCTCGAACTACGGTCATATTTCTGATTTTCATCTTTTTTCCTTAACTACTAGCTGGCACAGTTGGTTAAGGTCGCATGCATGGCAACTTCGCTGGATGATGACCTGGTAGGACTATGCGCCGACGCTGATGTGGCATCCATGCAAAAACCACAAGTTGCTGAAGTGGTAGTAGTCGATGATGTGGCACATAGATCAAACACCAAACACGCAGCGCTTAGCATGGCCTCATGCTGTACTTTTATCTCATTAAAGTCCCACATGCTAGTCTTGTAAACTTTTGAACATTACATTGTTACTTTAAGCTGGCACCATGCTTACGGCAGAGACGGACCCTTCTATGACGCATTGTTCGTCTTCCCTTGTATAATGCTTGGCTCAATATGTAGGCTGTAGCATTTGGATTTCTGCGACTGTTTGCTTCCATAAGTACGTTTCGTACTCTATTCAAAAGCGTCACCTCCATAATCTCCACGAATTTGAATTCGTATAAGATTTCAAAAACTCGGCATCTTGTCAAACTCCTGCAGTTTCCCAAGTTCATATTCGTCCATAGTTGGATTTATTCGGAATTCTAACAGTCATTTGGTGCTACAACCCCTCGTAATGAGTTCATAAACCCAAATTACATAGACCATCCAAAATATGCAGACCGTACACGTTGGTTCATGACCTTAATTAGTGTCTTCACCTTTCTTTGACGACCGGATTGAGATAGCACTTGCGCCTGGATTTTGAGGTCACGTGAAATGATGCCATCTCTTCGCTGTGAGCAACACCGTTCGACTCTTCTTCTCCATAGGAACCAAATTACCGTTCTTAGTCACTGACCATCGTAGCGTATTAAGAGTCCAACTCCGCGTAAAATTATGGAGTCGATTCCTTGTGAAATTAAGAAACTAGTTCCTATTGATATCAACTTTTGTTTTCCTATGATTACTCAAGAAGTTATTTTACGTCGTGTTCTCGAAGCTGGCAGAAGTTCGATCCCTGTAAGAGTTAAGAGTTTGCTTCTGCAATCGTCGTTTCAGCCTTGCTAACTTCGTACGGTGAGTGCTGCTTTGCTCCTTTTCACGCCTAGACTTCTTTGAGTGACAATCATTGTTGCGATCGACCCTCTGCCTATGCTTCACATGATTTGTTCCTTCATGTCTATCCCTCTCGGCTGCATAGTAGTGATCATTATTGATGTCATATCAACCATTATATACATCATCACGGTGATCTCGGCTCTGGTATTCGTCCCTGACGTCCTCTTTTCTTCTTTCGTTGCTTTGGCTATGTCGACGACGACGATCGTCATGAAGTTCACTCCATCTGTGTGCATTACCAAACTCTCGATGTCGGTATGATCTCTCGCTGCTTGAACGAGGGATAGCAGATTTTTCGATTTCCTTTCTTTTCTCTAACACAACCTTAAGTCGTTTGTTCTCTCTTTCAAGCTCTTGCAAACGCTCCCTTACTGTTAGGTCGATAGGTGTTACGTGAGGTCTGCTAACCTGTGTAACCCATGGGTCATCGACTCGAGCTGCTGGTGGTATATTAGCTTGCATAGCTGATGGTTTTTCAAATGATGTTGTAGTTGTGGTAAAAACTGGGTTCTTTTCAGACTTGTGAAGAAAACAATTTTTAGATTTAAATTAAACAAGCAAATAAAAAGAGTTGTTCAAAGTTATAGAGAAAAACACCAAGACTTGGATTCCACCATTGACCCATTATTTGATAAATTCTAATAATTAATATTCATGCAATTTTTCTTTTAGAGTGATTCTAATTTTATGCCTTTTGTAGATTTTTGAAGTAATAAATGTAAACACCAAGCATGAAACATCAAAAGTCTTAAACTAAGCATGCTCCATCAAAACGAATCACAATTATTCAATAAAAATCAATTATCCAATATAAATTCCATGCAAATAATCATGTAAAAATATTGCAAATAAATAATAAAGTTAGAATTATACCAATAAATATGAAACAATGGCTTCCTCCGTCGCCTTGGCTAAGGGATTTAGCTCCTCATATCAAAAACTTGATCAAAATGGCTTAATAGATGTTTTTATTGATGATATGGTGTTTAATAGAATTTTTGCAACGATGTATAAATGTTACAGCGTCACTGTTACAATGTTCGAATAAGACTGCCTGTAAACGATACTTCTGAACTGCAGCAAAATAACGACACAGTTGTTCTGTTGTAGGTACTATTGAAGAACGACGCTCCAGAAGCGTCTGTTCTTCGTTCTTCGTCTTCCTCCTTGAACAGCAGCAGCAACAACAACAACAATCAATGGTATCTTCCTCGTTTCGGCTCTGAACTCTCTCCTATTTCTCTCTAAACTTTTCTTTGATGTAAACCAACACTTATATAGCCCAACAGATTCATAAATCTCGACTAAATATGCGATTATTCTTTTTCTTCTTCTCATGCAGTTGAAACGATAATCGCTTTTGTTGAGCTTTTTCACGTGTTGTTAGCTATAAAATAGCTACCAAACTCTTCCATAATCTTGAATAGGACCATGTACATGTTAATCCAGCGTCAAAGTCCTCCAGAAATCTCTCAAAAATATTCTAAAAACCCAACAGAGAACACGTACTCTGTTTTCCCTTTCTTTGCTTCTCACGGGTATTCCAGCCCAATTTTCCGGGTCCAATTGATTGTACTGGGCTTGTAATGTCTTCTAGAGTTCATACAAACCAATTTCGGCCATTGAATCTCTTTGAAACTTCCCTAATTCACGTCCAAATTCAACAACGTGTTTGCCAAGTGTTCCGGCCATTTTTGATAATTTGAATTTTGAAGAGGGGGTGCCCCTATCCAGAGTGTGGGTGCCAAAATCGCTTCCTTTGGATGCCTTTATCAACTTTTAGAGACGATTTTTCCAAAAAAATTTATTGGCCAAAAATACCTACACACACATAAAACACCATAATAAGTACAAAAATGGGCACTGTCAATATATAGAATCGGGACAAATTAGACACAAAAATGTGTCTATCAAATACGCCCAAACTTATTATTTGCTAGTCCCGAGCAAATCAAAACTACAAAATAAAATCCTAACTCACTGTCGCAGGCATCGTCGATTGCATTTAGCGTATGCAATAAGCCTTTAAACCCCTAGGTGGCCCTAGTGGCCGAGTTATAGTCTCGGGAGGGCTTACCAGAGATATACCCACAAAATCTGTACTCCAGACCTTAGCTATCTACGCAGAACCTTGGAAGGCACTAAAGAATCTCCTTAGTTGGCATACTTATTGACTACAGGAAGAAGTACCCTGATGCGAAATTCCAATTGTTGTACACGAGTTTGCACTCAAGCATACTAAAATCCATATAAAGTGACAGAGCTCTACTCAGATAGTTGCACTATGGACATCATATTCGAAGTCAAAGATAATCACATGGATAGATCAAGAAGATGGATGTAGAAAAACATATATGGTTTTGATGTTTACTAAGTGAACGGCGTTTCCCATATCTGTCTGAAGGCCTCCGCCAAAATGAACCTATCCTAATGGATTGAGATACTAGTCTGACTAATATCAACACACTGGCATATACAAGGGTACCAGTGGTCGATAACCTAACTCTAGGTCAACACAACTGGCATATACAAGGGTACCAGTGGTCGACTTTATTGAATTTATTCCTTTTGGTCAAATGGTCTGGTCTCAGTTTCTTTCTTTCTTTCTTTTTTCAACTTTTTTTTTTCAACTTTTTTTTTTTGGATCTTTTTTTTTTTTTGGGTATCTCAATCACTCTAATTCACCCTAGCATTGGTAACAACTTGAATCGTGAGCCCCACCTAATCACTTAGAGTAACATAGTTTAAAAACAAAATAAAATAAAAATAGAAGTGAAAAGGACTCAACGAGATATGGTGAAACTATCATGTTATTTCTAACACCTGAGCTCTGTGCTTTTATGAATAGACTCTTCTAGATGTTTCCATCTAATCAGATTGGTTCCTCAACTCCTACAACCAAAATGCTTCCATCCACTTAGGTTGGTTAGTGCTATCCTTAATATGCATAAATTTCTAGGCTCTGGAGTTTATTTATTACAACTTAAAACTAACAAAAAGTTTCTTCCCCACCCCCAAACTTAAATCTAACATTGTCCTCAATGTTCTAAAGATGAAATTAAAAGCATGAACGAGGACAAACTATTACCACTGGAGGGAAAAGAAACAAGGAAGGATATTAACGTATCACATGAACGCGGGAGCCTCCCAGTAACTGCTAAATTTATAGTCATTAGCTAGACATCAAATACCTCTAAAAGAATTGTCACTTTACAAAGTCGTATACCAATAGTCGAAACAATTGTGGGTCCATAAGACCAAATAGAACTGCCATGAATAGGAGACAAATGCTCAAGATCAGAAAAATGAGCAGATAGATCACAACCTGATCTAAAGTTTCTCGCAAGACAACTGGATTTATCTGAGGTGCCCACTTGGGCTTCATATGAGTGTCTCGGCAAACATATTCATCCGAAAAACGGGTCTTTAACATATGGATTTTCTCCTGGACAGTATCAGGAGGATCGGGTTGTGGAGTCTGAATAGACTCGGGGAATACCTCACTAGGCTTGAGTCCCAAGTTAGGGACTTCCAATGGGGATACTTGACGATCACAAGAATCATTACTACCCCCAAACTTAGGGTTTACACTACTCTCAGACGAACCTTTAATTATTGCTTGGATTTCCGGATCTTCCCAATCCTTAAAATGCTCAAGAGATTCTTCTAGTTCTCTACCCCCAAACTTAGAATTTTGGGTGCCTCTACATAGACTAGTCACAATATTCCTAATTTCTAGACCATCGGGTTCTTGAAAAAGGTCAATTGCTTTCTCTAAGTTATAATCAGGTTGTTCATCCTCTACTTGCTTCATAGCTACTATGGTCCACTCTAAAACTTCCTTATTTTCTTGAAGCACGGTCTCTGGCCTATTCTCCTGATCACTATCCAAATCGGATGCTACAATCACAGGAAAAGACTTGGGTGGGCCTAAAAATGTATAATTAGGCTCCAACTCAAGAGGCTCTTTTAAACAAGGTATTAAGGTAGACTCGGAAGCTAGTAATGGTTCAAACCTATAATTCCATATATCAATATCTAACACAGGAATGGAATCTAACAGAGCATTTACTTGTTCAATGTTACTACCATCGTCGAAATCCAGGCTAAAATGGGATAGACAACTCTCTAACGGATCTTTCGATACGATGTTTGGTAATGACTCCTGAATTAAGGTTCCTATCATGTTTACCTCTTCTATGCTCGATTCATCTAGCTCGGAGGGTAGCTTACTAATATTAAAAATGTTCATCTCAATAGTCATATTACCAAAAGACAAATTCATTATACCATTTCGACAATTAATGATCGCATTGGATGTAGCTAAAAACGGGAGACCTAAAATCACTGGTATTTGGTTCTCTGGGTCAGGGACAGGTTGGGTATCTAGGATAACAAAATCCACCGGATATATAAACTTGTCGACCTCTATGAGAACATCCTCGATCACACCAGGAGGAATTTTAACGGACCTATCAGCTAACTGAAGTGTCATCTGGGTAGGTTTCATCTCACCAAGTCCTAGCTTAAGGTACACATGGTATGGCATTAAGTTCACACTGGCTCCTAAGTCAAGCAACGCTTTCTCAACACGGTACTTACCTATTGTACAAGCAATGGTAGGGGACCCTGGGTCTTTATACTTAGGAGTAGTGGTATTCTGAATAATAGAACTCACATGACTAGCTATGAAGGCTTTCTTCTGGACACTGAGCTTACGCTTTCGCGTACACAAGTCCTTAAGGAACTTGGCATAAGAGGGAATCTGCCTAATTGCATCTAATAATGGAAGGTTGATATTAACCTGCTTAAAAACCTCCAATATATCATTAAAGTTGGACTCCCTCTTAGTCGGAACTAGCAGCTGGGGAAACGGGGCTCTGGGAACAAAGCCGGGCTCAACAGGACCCTCATTGGTCTCTTTAGAGACTCTATCAGTCTCTTCATTCTCTGGCTCAGCAGGGTGAACTACATCATGTTCACTATCAGGCATGGCAACCTTGTTGTCAACCTTCTTTCCACTCCTCAGGGTTGTGACAGCATTCACATGATTGTACGATTTCTCTCCTTTGGGGTTAGGATCAGTATGACTAGGGAACCTTCCATTTTCTCTCTCACTTATAAACTTAGCTATTTGTCCTACTTGAAGTTCTAATTTGGCAAGACTCTGGGAATTATTCTTCAACTCTTGCCTAGTTTCTTGTTGAAATCTAAGGTGGTTCTTTGATAGCATGTCATGGTTATTACTAACATAGTGAGCTTCCTTAAGGTAGAGATCTTTTTCTCGAAGTGTTCTGAAACTGGGTTTGACCTGAAGAGTTCTTAAAAGCAAAACCTGGGGGAGGCTGAGAATTGCTAGACTGGCCTTGACTCTGGCCCTTAGACCAAGAGAAATTAGGATGGTTTCTCCAACCAGGGTTGTAGGTTTCTGAGTATGGGTCAAACTTCTGACGGTTCTCAAACCTAGCGTTGTTATAGACAGCATGGGCTTGTTCTTCACTAACCTGACCTTCCAAAAATGAATTATCGGGCTCTATTCCACAACTAGAGACTTGAGAGGCTCTATTAGGTTCAACAAGGGACCTATTTTTAGTCTGACCCATTTCCAAAGCTTCTAACCTTTTGGACAAAGCAGCAAACTTAGCATCTGACGCAAAACTCGTATCTACCATATTGGTGATACTTATATTGACCAAGAGTCTTTTAGGGGGTTCAACACAAGATTCCCACTGTTGGGATTTTTCAGCGATAGCTCCTAAGAAGGTAAAAGCATCATCAGCATTTTTACTAGTGAACTCACCAGCGCACATAGACTCAACCATGATTTTGGTCGAATAGTCTAAACCATCATAAATAATCTGTACGAGTTTCATATTATCAAATCCATGGTGAGGACACTGAGATAGGAGATCATTGAATCGCTCTAAAAACCTATAAAGAGACTCTCGCTCTTGTTGCACACTAGCACTAATTTTCTGCCTAACAGCTGCAGTTTTATGCTTAGGGTAGAACTTCATATAGAAGGCAGCGATAAGTTCCTGCCATGTTTCTATGGATTCAGATGGTAGGTTGTTCAGCCAGGTCTTGGCTTTGTCTCTCAAAGAAAAGGGAAACATCTTAAGTTTCTAGACTTCATCGGTAAGGTCCTTTATTCTAATTTTCCCGAAGATTTCCTCAAAGTCCCTAATATGGAAATAAGGGTTCTCATCATCTTTTTCTAAGAATATAGGAATCATCCGAAGAATACTAGGTTTTATCTCGAAATTAGCCGTAGTGGCTGGCAATTTAATGCACGAAGCTCGGTTGGTCCTAGTTGGGAACATTTAATCTTTCAAAGTTGTCATCGCTGGCACAACAGAAATATTACGGGTACTTTCCTCACGAAGAGACAGATTCTCTAAACTGAAGTTTCCAAAAACGGGGCTCTCAAAAGAAGAGTCTTCGATCTCCCCGCTTCCACAAGAAGATCTTTTAGGCTCGTCACTAATCAAACGGCCAAAATTATCTCTTTTCCAAGCACGCTCTGTAAAGGAATCGAGCGCTCTTGGCATACAAAAACAAAAATCCTAAGGAAGGGAGGTTCTAAGCAAACACACAGCAGGCCGACTCCACCAAATCAAACCTAAAAAATCTAGCAAACAACAAGCATGATGGATCCACTTAGATTGTTTCTAGACCAGCTTCTATCTCTCGAAGGGGAATTCGTTACAGTTTAAGCAAGCCCCTCTGGAATCAATCCGAATCAAAGTAAGTTGAATTGAGGCGAGGGAAGCTCAGTGGAGCTTTGATACCCAAGGCCTCACCGCTATCACAAGGCGGCGCAGTCACACATTCAACTCACAGAAACCATTATGAACTTCGAGATTGCTTAAAAGGTAACCAATATCCTTCGGAAAATTTTCCTAACAAGCTCGATACCCTATAGGTCTATTTCTAATCATATTTTAAAGCTTGGGTTCGCGTTAGGTTTCGTTTTCCTAAGGCGGGCAAGAAGGGAGCGGTGATGAAATCCGAACCCTTATCTTGTATTGGCCAGGCCTTGCCCTTTCTAATAATAATAAAACTAAATCCTAAAAAAAAAATTCTTCTTTTTGTCTTCTCTTTATGCTTTAAGCTTTTTTTTTTCTCCAAGTCCTTAGTGTTCACTTCAAACCTGTAAATCAAAGACAAAAAGAAACATAAAAAGGAACAAATAAAAATAAACAAAAAAATAAAAATAAATAATAAATCTAAAAAAAATGCTACCTAAACACAAATCCGCGTCGGCAGCGCCAAAAATTTGATGGTTTTTCAAATGATGTTGTAGTTGTGGTAAAAACTGGGTTCTTTTCAGACTTGTGAAGAAAACAATTTTTAGATTTAAATTAAACAAGCAAATAAAAAGAGTTGTTCAAAGTTATAGAGAAAAACACCAAGACTTGGATTCCACCATTGACCCATTAGTTGATAAATTCTAATAATTAATATTCATGCAATTTTTCTTTTAGAGTGATTCTAATTTTATGCCTTTTGTAGATTTTTGAAGTAATAAATGTAAACACCAAGCATGAAACATCAAAAAGTCTTAAACTAAGCATGCTCCATCAAAACGAATCACAATTATTCAATAAAAATCAATTATCCAATATAAATTCCATGCAAATAATCATGTAAAAATATTGCAAATAAATAATAAAGTTAGAATTATACCAATAAATATGAAACAATGGCTTCCTCCGTCGCCTTGGCTAAGGGGTTTAGCTCCTCATATCAAAAACTTGATCAAAATGGCTTAATAGATGTTTTTATTGATGATATGGTGTTTAACAGAATTTTTGCAACGCTGTATAAATGTTACAGCGTCACTGTTACAATGTTCGAATAAGACTGCCTGTAAACGATACTTCTGAACTGCAGAAAAATAACGACACAGTTGTTCTGCTGTAGGTACTATTGAAGAACGACGCTCCAGAAGCGTCTGTTCTTCGTTCTTCGTCTTCCTCCTTGAACAGCAGCAGCAACAACAAAAATCAATGGTATCTTCCTCGTTTCGGCTCTGAACTCTCTCCTATTTCTCTCTAAACTTTTCTTTGATGTAAACCAACACTTATATATCCCAACAGATTCATAAATCTCGACTAAATATGCGATTATTCTTTTTCTTCTTCTCATGCAGTTGAAACGATAATCGCTTCTGTTGAGCTTTTTCACATGCTGTTAGTTATAAAAGAGCTACCAAACTCTTTCATAATCTTGAATAGGACCATGTACATGTTAATCCAGCGTCAAAGTCCTCCAGAAATCTCTCAAAAATATTCTAAAAACCCAACAGAGAACACATACTCTGTTTTCCCTTTCTTTGCTTCTCACGGGTATTCCAGCCCAATTTTCCGGGTCCAATTGATTGTATTGGGCTTGTAATGTCTTCTAGAGTTCATACAAACCAATTTCGGCCATTGAATCTCTTTGAAACTACCCGAATTCACGTCCAAATTCAACAGCGTGTTTGCCAAGTTTTCCCGCCATTTTTGATAATTTGAATTTTGAAGAGGGGGTGCCCCTATCCAGAGTGTGGGTGCCAAAATCGCTTCCTTTGGATGCCTTTATCAACTTTTAGAGCCGATTTTTCCAAAAATGTTTATTGGCCAAAAATACCTACACACACATAAAACACCATAATAAGTACAAAAATGGGCACTGCCAATATATAGAATCGGGACAAATTAGACACAAAAATGTGTCTATCAATAGCTGGTGAGACATTAACTTGAGAAGCTGACCGAACGTTACCTGGTTCTGCCGACAGATCGTCAACTCGAGAGCGTACTCCTATGTTAACGAGGTCGGCCTGTCGTCGTTCATGGATAATGTTCTTGAAAACCTTCTCGATGATGGAAGCTTCAGCTGATGGTTGGAGATGGTGACCTGCGCATCGAAACGTTGTTCTCTCTGAACCTTGAAAGATCCCTCAAACCGAGATCGAGATGTTGTTGCCGATGACGACATCGAGGTTTCTCTTCCATCCAGTTCGTCGTAATCTCCTTGGACAACAGCACTTCTCAATGTTCGAGGGTTTGCTTGTTGATTCATCAAACTTCCGGTGGGTACATCTACATCCATCTCAGGTTGATTTATTCCTGATGCATCCATACGCCTCTCTTTTCTTTTAACAACTTTGGCAGAACTTTCTGCGACTTTTTTGGATCTTCCCACAACTTTCTAAAAACGTTCAGAATCCTTCAGTAACTTTCTGAAAGTGTTCAGAAGCTCCTGCAACTCTATGAACTGTGTTCTGCAACTTACTGCTACGTCATTGGAACTTCCTGTAACTTTCTGGTACGTCGTTAGTCTTCCTGTAACTTTCTGGAAATTCTGAAAAGGTTGTGAAACCTTCTGTGACCTCCGTAAAGGTTGTGAAACCTTCTGTAACATCTAAAAAGGTTGTGAAACCTTCTGTAACATCTAAAAAGGTTGTGAAACCTTCTGTAACTTTTTTTCACAATGATTTTGAAACCCTAGTTTCGAAAATCGTTTGAGAACGGCTTCTATCAAATGGGGAGCACGATCTTTTCTTCGTATCCCCTTGGTCGGCGCCAAAAGATGTTGGTGCAAAAATGATCACTCCAACAATCTTCGAGATGCGGGAAAGTTGATCCAATCGCTACCATTGATGAAAAATCTCCAAAGAATTGATCAAAAGAGGGGGGGTACCTGCAAAAACACTCTGATGCTAAAATCAGCGGATGTTCTATGCAAGTGTATTATGGTGAAAAGAATAGAATTTTGTACCTTTTGACTTGAGATTTTGTCTCTATATATAGGCAGAAAATAGATGTAGCTTTAGGATTTTGATAGTTATCCAAATAACCTCCCTCATCTGTATAAATCCCAAATAACAACCAGATTCATGATAAATTCTAATATTTATCATAATCTTCACTTATCCCAAATAATTATTATCTTGAATAATAATTATAACTACTTAAGATAAATATCCTCTTTTATCAGGATTTATCTTAAATAATATTTAATAATTATCTATAATAATTATTCCATGAAAATCTTAACCTCTTTTATTAAGATCTTTTAACCCATGGAGTTGTGGGTTTCCATAACAAACCCACCGGTTTCCATAATAAACCAAATTCAGGCTTCCTTAATAAGCCTTGTGGGTTTCCATAAAAAACACACCGGTTTCCATAATAAACCAAATCCAGGATTCCATAATAAGCCTTGTGAGTTTCCATAACAAACCCACCGGTTTCCATAATAAACCAAATCCAGGCTTCCATAATAAGCCTTGTGGGTTTCCATAACAAACCCACCAGTTTCCATAATAAACCAACCCCAGGCTTCCATAATAAGCGTTGTGGGTTTCCATAACAAACCCATCGGTTTCCATAGTAAACTGGATTTAGGCTTCCATTATAAGCCTCATGTGATACGCACGTACGCTATTTTAATAGGGGTACAAACAAGCATGATTAAGTAAAACTGGATTGTTTAGAATGATTAAAAAAAGTTATTAAGATACTTACTTGTTCTTCAATGGACAATCCAGAATGAGCTTAGTTAACCGTGTTGTTGCATTTTCATTATCGACTAAAGCCACAAAGCTTTGAAACACACTAGTTGTCCCAATAATTGCGATTTTTTTAATCGTTCCCTCCATCAATAGTGTTGAGAAAGATTATGTCGTTGGACACTCTCTCAAATCTTTTATTAATCTTTGAAATATTGATTTTCGATTACAGACTCACACACTCTCTCTGTGTTTGTTTATAGACATTTTAAACTCGACCTGCTATTGTCGGTTACAACGTACATATAACTTGCTACTGTCAGTTACAATTGGCAGGCCAGGAAATGTGTATAAAATTAAGCGCAATAAAATGGTGGCCTACAGTAATACCGCAAGTGCACGGTCGTCGGTTGTAGCTCGTGCAAGTACGGGTCGATCCACAGAGATCGGGTGTGTTTCGGAAGTGTTTTAGCTAATTGGGTTCCTAGATTTGCTTTGGGCTTAGAAGCCCTTTGGAAGTGTTGGGCTTAATGTACTATTGGGTTTGAATGCCCTTTGAATGGATTGGGCTTAGTGGGTTTGTTAAACATAAAATGAACTGAGCCTGGGCTCAGTTATATTTAAAGTGCAAATGGGCTTTGGTTCTTTGTTTAAGCTTTGGGCTCAATCTCACCTGAACAGTGAAATGGCCTTTTACAGTAATTGGGCTTGGTATTTGAGAGTTGGGCTTTGTTTCAGTGAGCTGATTTGAGCTTTGGGCTCAGCAGTTCAACTATGAGTTGGGCTTAACAGAGAACTAGGCTTTGGCCTTGACTATGAATTTGACTTGGGGCCTTACTGAACTGGGCTTTGATTTTGGTCTTACAGTTGGGCTCAGATTGTGCTCTGGGCTTTTGGAAGTGAGCTGTGGAGAGCAAAGCAATCAGCAGCAATGCAACAGCCCAGAAGTGGATTGGCAGCGGCAGCTGCAGAGAGGCAAGAAGCAGTGCAGCAGGCACCAGCAGCAGCAACCTGGTAGAGTAACAGGCACCAGCAGCAGCACACACAAGAAGAAGTGGCAGCAGCACAGAAAATGCACAGTAGTGCAGTAACAACAGAGCTGCAGCAGCAGCTGCAGCTGCTCAAGCAGTGAACAAAAAGCAAAGCAGGGGTGCAACAAGAGTTGCAGGGCAGGAAGGAACAATCAAGGCAAAAGCAAAACAAAGCAAGAACAAAGCTAAACTAAACAGTTGAAGAATGAATTGTGGTTGAGAATGAAGTAGATTATGGATGGGAACTAGGGGTTGAATTCACTCTAATTTTTACTGTGTATTCTCCTATAGAAAGTTAAACACAACTATGGTATTATTTCCAAAGCACTAATTGTCTTTCTACAGCACAACTAGTCAAGGGATTATGAATTCAGCTTGAGTTGCAGCTTATCAGCAGCTCATGAACCTAACTACAAAGCATACTTGGCATACATTGTGAAAGTGAGGTGATGATGAGCTAAGTTCAAGTTTTTCCTAAACTTGTTTAGCCTTCTAGAGCAATATATTCAGTGTACTACACAATAAGACATTAGAGATTCATCAAGTCCCTAGCATGGTGGTTTAGAACATGACAAACATCATAACAGTGAGTAACAATGAATAGAAAGTCTAACATGAACACACACAAACAAACATTGAACTGAAATTAACATGTGAACACAAACATCTAACACACTAACAGGATGCAAATACAATTATAACAAGAACACAAGCATTACAGGAATATCACACATTTAGACATTAACAGTGCAATTTGACATTGGAATTAACCTAACCCAAATTGGGTGGAAACTTGGCTAGTCCAAGAACAGTTTTCTCTCTACACATCAGTTCCTATTTATAGTTTACAACAAAAAATACAAACCCTAATTCGAAACCCTAAAATTTTGGGGAAAATCAAATTCTCTCACCAATTTTCTGAATTAAGCTCGACCCATGCCTCCTCTAGTCCTAGATGCTCTTCCTCTGCTCCTATTGTCCCCTAATTTCGAGTTATTTTACTCACCCCAAAACCTAGGGTTTCAGAGGTTGTGAGATGAAGAAAATAACTAGGCTAGGGATATGGGGGTGTTGTCGGTATGGAGATAGTAGTGGCAGTGATGGAACTGGTGGTGGTGACGGAAGTGACAGCGGCAGAGAGGGGAGGTGGTGGAGTTGCAGAGCTCTGCAATTTTTTTGGGAAGAAGGGGAAGAAGAGCTCGATGGGATTAGGATTAGGGGTTGTTTGGTTGGGAATAGGGTATGTGTTGCTATGGTGTGAGGCGAAGACCTCAAGTTTAGATGTTGGCGAATCTGAGATGTTGGATCATTGGTTCTGAGTGGAATCGAACGGATAGATGGAAGGATGTGTGAAGCGACCGTCGGATTCTGAGGTGCAACGAAGTTAACGGCACTAGATGGAGTTAGGTACTGTAGTGTAAGGCGGAATCATCAGATTTTGATGATTTATGAAGGAGCGACCGTCGGATGCTCCTGAGAACTGATCTGATGGCTGAGAACGGAGGCGCTTTTGTGTGTAGAAAATGAGGTTGTGCGCACCATTCTTCGCGGCTTCCTTGCTTAATTCCTCCCGGCTTTTCACTACTTTTCTGCTCTTTTTGCTCCGCACTTCATCCAGATTTTATTTGTTACCTAAGAATGCAAAATTAAGTAAGAAAAATATTTATTCTTGAAAACAATGAAAATACAGAATATGGGATAAAATGTAGAATTAATGCACAAAAGATGAGTTAAATGCCAACAAAAATATATATAAATATGCACTATTTAGCACTCATCAAATACCCCCAAACCTGAATTTTACTTGTCCTCAAGTAAAACAAGACTAAGGAAATCCTAACTATACCACTGTCGCTGGTCTCTCGAATGCATTTAGCGTATGCACTAAGCCTTTTAAACCACTAAGTGTCCCTAGTGGACGAGTTGAAGTCTCGTGAAGGTTTGCTTAGAACGTACCTACAAAGTTCTAGGTCAAAATATAAGCTCATATTCCATCAAACGTGACATGTGCAAAACAGTTTAGCTCACAGCAAAATGGAGATGTCAATCTAGCTATCGAAGGCACAATCCTAGCACTGATAACAAAAAAAGACATGTGATAAGAGTGTAAAGTGTATCTACACATGTGTAAAGAAAGATCTGAAGTCATGACTACTAATCACCAAGAGATAGTTTCTCAGGCTAAGAACTGAGGTCGAAATCTAGCTAGCTGTCCGGACTTTACGAGAATTGTGAATGAGTTGGAGGTATTTCACAATTACTCGCGTTGTACATCAATGGCATACACCCTCCTTGCTTATTACAAAGAAACAACAAAATGACTATTTACATGACTCTTATTTACATTGACTACTCTCTTTTTATTTTTGGAACAAGAGAGAATGGAATTGATAAATACTTGATTTTTTTTGTATTTTTCTGATATATATATATATTTTTTTTTTTATTTTTTTTTTTGCACAAGAACTTGAAATTGATTTTTACATATGGTAGCTCTTTTGATACATAACAAAAAGAAACAAAAAATTACATGACACTTTGCAAGAGGTAGCCCTTTTTGATGCACCCAGTTAAATTCGATGGTTGTCTTTCTTAATGTAACCTCCACCTTCTATCCCAACCAACCAAAGAACAAGCTAGTCAAGTTTCGTTCAGTATTCTAAAGTGATTGGCAATCGTGACTTCCTATCAAACACCTTGAAGATCGAGGCCATACATGTATTGGTAGATCGTGCGCGTGCAAATTTCTTATCACTATGTGAATTGTGCTAGAATCAGGGTGCCTAAATATCTAGACTAAGACTCCTAATAATTACATATTTGCACAAGAGTCAACATTTCAAGGTAAACGAGCTCCATTTTTATGTTTTTATCATTTTTCTAATTTTTTTTGGAATTTTTCAATTTTTTCAAAAAGATGGAGTTTTGTTTTCAATTATGGCATATTATCGTGGTATCTACTCTATCGTGTTTTCTATACCCCCAAACCTGAACTAAACATTGTCCTCAATGTTTAAAAATATGGAAAGAATTAGAATGCAACATATGGAAAGGGACATGCTGAGTAGAGTAAAAGGAGAGAATACCCGATTTCGGCGAAAGCAGAATTAAAACTCCGTTATTCAAGGCAAAAATCCAACATATTTCAGCCGAGATCATATTGGATTAGCAAAATATATACAAAAGGAACAAAAGGGTTTTTTTTTAAAAATTTTATCTACTGGATTATATACAAAAAATATTCACCATACACTAACAATCTAAAGAGTTGAGGATCAACCCAAAAGACAAAGTGTAAAGGTTTCAACAGCTTCACACAATAATAACAGGAAAGAAACACAAGTGAAACTGTGAAACAAAATGAGCTACCCCCAAACCTGGATTTTACAGAAGATATAGTTTTGAAAACAAAATCGCGCAGTTTCGGGGGTTCATCATGCACAAGGTCTAGCTCAAAATGAACTGTGCTAGGGACGGGCAAACATGCTAATTCCAACTGTGGTTCCTCAGATGTATTATACTTAGAAGCAAAATAGTCCAAGAGGACTTGGGAAGCACACAGTTCCAAACCTAGGTTGGGCATTCTCAGAGAAATTGGTTTTATAATATTGGTACAAACCAAATCTAGGTTGGGTGGAAGGCCATCAGATTGTGACTTAGGTAGAAGAATAGGCATATCATTATCAATCAAATCAAATCTTCTAACTCATCTCACATGTCACATCATGCTCACAATCATCACTCACATTGGCAAGTTCACACTTAGAATCATCAACATCATCAACAAATTTTTCTCATGCATCGGCAATCAGGAGAAATATCACAATGTGACCTAGGTAGAGAATCAGACACATCAAATATATTTCATGCATATTAGTGTCTACAGAAGATTCAACTATTCCATGTCATGCTCATCTTCACAGAATAATTGTACGAATCCCATGTCAATATCAAAATATGAATTACCATGAGTATCAGAAAAAACAACATTCATGAAGGTCGAGGGCGAGAAGCCATATGTTATTGAACCAACAGGTTCCACAATATTTTCATGTTCTTCTAACACATCATCATAATCATCATAATCATCATCATGGTAGCATGCATATTGGTCCTCATTAAAAGTGGTGGTGTCGTTAGTCGATTCATGTTCCTCTAAATTAGGTTCATATTCAACATCATTTACATGAAGGGACTAGACCTTCCTTAGGGCCAACTACATTTCCTCATGAATTTCCTCCTTTTGTAGGTGAAGCAAAATCTGATCTAAATATGCCTGAATTCGTGATGTAGATCTATCGAAGTTTTGCTCACTAAGTCTGAAAGCTTCTGTGGTGGAGTCTAAATTCATGGGAGTACAAAATTCTTCATGTTCAAATTGTGGTGATTGGTACATGTGTGCATGGTCATTAGGGTTTATAAAAGATTGATCGCAACCCTCAAAGGATTGATTATGGTCCCAATGACTACCATTCTCACAATTTATGGGCGTTTCATACATTGGATTTTCTCTAGATTGCCTAAAATTATGCAAAATATGACAATTCTCAACAGGGTGGTCTAAACTACCACATGCGGACATGCATAGATTTCAGGTTGCCTAAGAAAATTAGATGTGACAGATTCCTCATGTGATTGCATTTCTAAAGCTGCGATTCGAGCTTCTAATTGATCCATCAGAGATGATTGTGTGAGTGAGGCACTAGCAAAATGTTCATTTTCACGTTGCGATAAATGATGCATGTATGAATAGTCATTAGGGTTCATGTATTGCGGCTCGGGACTTTGAAAATGTCCATAATAATTCCTATAACTATTGACATCATGGTCTGTGGGAGGTTCATAACGTGAAGTTTGTCCATACGCAAGTTCTCTAAGGGATTCGTTGTATTCCCCAACAGTAGAAAAAGATCTATACATGATTGGGCTCTAAGCTCAAAATTTGGTTTTTAAGGGATTGGACTTTTTGGAAAAATTTGGTTTTGTTGGGAAAAATTTGGCTTTGGCGGGAGCCATTTGGTTTTAATGGGAAAAAGAAAAATTTTGGTTTTTAATGTGGAGCAGAATAAAATTTGGTTTTTAAAATCTGGGAGCAAGTAAATTTTTTTTTTTTTTTTTTTTTTTTTTTTTTTAAAGTAAAAGTAAAATTTGGTTTTTGAATGGGAGCAAGCCCACTGTGCAAGCCTCTAAGGAAATGGAAGGAAGGCTGCGGCCCACAATCGGTTATCAGCTCAGCTGGGTTTAAACCCAGAGTCCAAAATACAAGTCCAATGGAAAAATTTAAACAAGCCCACACAAAATAAATACAAGCCCACAAATTAAACAACAAGCCCACAAATAAATTATTACAAACCCAAAATAGAAAAATAAAAAGCCCAAAAAATTGGGTTAATTATTACAAGCCCACAAATAAAAAATTGGAAGCCCACAGGTTGGGTTCTCTCAATTGAATGGGTTTAGGCTTACCTTTTTAGCACAGCCCAGCTGTTCTGATATTGTTGCAAAAACCCAGTTGGGTTTTGGTTCTTTTCCTTAGTGGCGTCCCAGCAGAGGAAGAACAGGTTCAGAACAGCAGGTCCAACAGCAAATGAAGTGAAGCAGATGCAGATGCAAATGCTATGCAGTGAAATGCAAAATAGCTAAAAAACACAGATAAAACACAGCACCAATCCCCGGCAGCGGCGCCAAAAACTTGGCAGGCCAGGAAATGTGTATAAAATTAAGCGCAATAAAATGGTGGCCTACAGTAATACCGCAAGTGCACGGTCGTCGGTTGTAGCTCGTGCAAGTACGGGTCGATCCACAGAGATCGGGTGTGTTTCGGAAGTGTTTTAGCTAATTGGGTTCCTAGATTTGCTTTGGGCTTAGAAGCCCTTTGGAAGTGTTGGGCTTAATGTACTATTGGGTTTGAATGCCCTTTGAATGGATTGGGCTTAGTGGGTTTGTTAAACATAAAATGAACTGAGCCTGGGCTCAGTTATATTTAAAGTGCAAATGGGCTTTGGTTCTTTGTTTAAGCTTTGGGCTCAATCTCACCTGAACAGTGAAATGGCCTTTTACAGTAATTGGGCTTGGTATTTGAGAGTTGGGCTTTGTTTCAGTGAGCTGATTTGAGCTTTGGGCTCAGCAGTTCAACTATGAGTTGGGCTTAACAGAGAACTAGGCTTTGGCCTTGACTATGAATTTGACTTGGGGCCTTACTGAACTGGGCTTTGATTTTGGTCTTACAGTTGGGCTCAGATTGTGCTCTGGGCTTTTGGAAGTGAGCTGTGGAGAGCAAAGCAATCAGCAGCAATGCAACAGCCCAGAGAAGTGGATTGGCAGCGGCAGCTGCAGAGAGGCAAGAAGCAGTGCAGCAGGCACCAGCAGCAGCAACCTGGTAGAGTAACAGGCACCAGCAGCAGCACACCAGAAGAAGTGGCAGCAGCACAGAAAATGCACAGCAGTGCAGTAACAACAGAGCTGCAGCAGCAGCTGCAGCTGCTCAAGCAGTGAACAAAAAGCAAAGCAGGGGTGCAACAGAGTTGCAGGGCAGGGGGGAACAATCAAGGTAAAAGCAAAACAAAGCAAGAACAAAGCTAAACTAAACAGTTGAAGAATGAATTGTGGTTGAGAATGAAGTAGATTATGGATGGGAACTAGGGGTTGAATTCACTCTAATTTTTACTGTGTATTCTCCTATAGAAAGTTAAACACAACTATGGTATTATTTCCAAAGCACTAATTGTCTTTCTACAGCACAACTAGTCAAGGGATTATGAATTCAGCTTGAGTTGCAGCTTATCAGCAGCTCATGAACCTAACTACAAAGCATACTTGGCATACATTGTGAAAGTGAGGTGATGATGAGCTAAGTTCAAGTTTTTCCTAAACTTGTTTAGCCTTCTAGAGCAATATATTCAGTGTACTACACAATAAGACATTAGAGATTCATCAAGTCCCTAGCATGGTGGTTTAGAACATGACAAACATCATAACAGTGAGTAACAATGAATAGAAAGTCTAACATGAACACACACAAACAAACATTGAACTGAAATTAACATGTGAACACAAACATCTAACACACTAACAGGATGCAAATACAATTATAACAAGAACACAAGCATTACAGGAATATCACACATTTAGACATTAACAGTGCAATTTGACATTGGAATTAACCTAACCCAAATTGGGTGGAAACTTGGCTAGTCCAAGAACAGTTTTCTCTCTACACATCAGTTCCTATTTATAGTTTACAACAAAAAATACAAACCCTAATTCGAAACCCTAAAATTTTGGGGAAAATCAAATTCTCTCACCAATTTTCTGAATTAAGCTCGACCCATGCCTCCTCTAGTCCTAGATGCTCTTCCTCTGCTCCTATTGTCCCCTAATTTCGAGTTATTTTACTCACCCCAAAACCTAGGGTTTCAGAGGTTGTGAGATGAAGAAAATAACTAGGCTAGGGATATGGGGGTGTTGTCGGTATGGAGATAGTAGTGGCAGTGATGGAACTGGTGGTGGTGACGGAAGTGACAGCGGCAGAGAGGGGAGGTGGTGGAGTTGCAGAGCTCTGCAATTTTTTTGGGGGAAGAAGGGGAAGAAGAGCTCGATGGGATTAGGATTAGGGGTTGTTTGGTTGGGAATAGGGTATGTGTTGCTATGGTGTGAGGCGAAGACCTCAAGTTTAGATGTTGGCGAATCTGAGATGTTGGATCATTGGTTCTGAGTGGAATCGAACGGATAGATGGAAGGATGTGTGAAGCGACCGTCGGATTCTGAGGTGCAACGAAGTTAACGGCACTAGATGGAGTTAGGTACTGTAGTGTAAGGCGGAATCATCAGATTTTGATGATTTATGAAGGAGCGACCGTCGGATGCTCCTGAGAACTGATCTGATGGCTGAGAACGGAGGCGCTTTTGTGTGTAGAAAATGAGGTTGTGCGCACCATTCTTCGCGGCTTCCTTGCTTAATTCCTCCCGGCTTTTCACTACTTTTCTGCTCTTTTTGCTCCGCACTTCATCCAGATTTTATTTGTTACCTAAGAATGCAAAATTAAGTAAGAAAAATATTTATTCTTGAAAACAATGAAAATACAGAATATGGGATAAAATGTAGAATTAATGCACAAAAGATGAGTTAAATGCCAACAAAAATATATATAAATATGCACTATTTAGCACTCATCAACAATACAGTGTGCATTTCACATGCTTACACAACTCAAGACTCATAACACTCTGTGAAGATAATCTTCACAGGACTATATGCTAACACCCCCCCCCCCCCCCCCCCCCCGCAAGACCAGAGTCTATGCAGGTGCAGAGACACTGAGCTTGAACCTGAGAAGATAAAAACGCTTTGTAGGTAAACCCTTGGTGAGAATATCTGCAATTTGTTCTTTGGTGGATAAAAATCTGACCTCCAAGGACTTGGCTGCAACTAGTTCTCTGACATAGTGAAATTCTATTTCAATGTGCTTCATTCTGTTATGGAAAATGGGATTTGCTTTTAAGTAAGTAGCACCCATATTTCAATGTGCTCCATTCTGTTATCACGCCAAAGCACTGGCCTTGTGGTACACTGAAATTGGAGTTCAAAGAGGAGAGATTGAACCCAAACAATTTTTGAAGTGGCATCAGCTAGAGCCCTATATTCTGCCTCTGTACTAGATCTTCACACTGTTTTCTGCTTTCTAGAATACCGGGATATTAAGTTAGGTCCCAAAAATATGGCCATTCCACTGGTAGATCTTCCGTCATATGTATCTCCATCCCAATCAGCATCAGAGTATGCTTGGAGTTGTAGAGAAGAAGACTTTCTAAACTGCAGACCAAAAGACAAGGTACCTTGGAGATATCTGAGAATTCTCTTCACAGCACACCAATGAGCTTCTGTAGGAGCATGCATATACTGACAAGATTTTTTAACAGCAAAGGCTATGTCAGGTCTTGTAATTCTAGCATATTGAAGAGCTCCAACAGTGCTTCTATACAAAACGGCATCTTCAAATAAAGGAGAGTGCTCAGCTGGTTGAGGTTTTGAATAAGGTGTGTCACTAGGCTTGCAAACACTCATCTTAGTTTTAGAGAGTAAATTAGAGATGTACTGAGTTTGACTAAGATGAATACCATCTGAAGTATGAGTATGTTGAATGCCCAAGAAGAAATGAAGCTCCCCCAAATCCTTGATAGCAAATTCATTGTTCATGGATGTAATCAAAGAATGAATAGTAAAAGGACAATTGACAGTGATCAAGATATCATCCACATAGATAAGAATATAGATTGTGGTTGAAGCAGTGACTCTGTAAAATAATGAAGTGTCACTCTTTGAGGATTGAAAACCACTTTGAAGCAAGAATTTTCTTAGCCTTTCAAACCAAGCTCTAGGTGCTTGTTTGAGGACATAAAGAGCCTTTTGAAGTTTGCAGACATGATGAGGAAACACAGTGTCAGAGTAACCTGGAAGTTGTAACACGAAAACATCTTCAGATGAATGGACATGCAAAAAAGCATTCTTTACATCCAATTGTCTAACTTTCCATCTTTGATAAAGATCTATAGAAAGAATTGTTCTCACTGTAGTAGGCTTCACAACTGGACTAAAAGTATCCTAATAGTCAATGCCTTATACTTGATTGTAACCCTTAGCTACTAGTCTAGCTTTGTATCTCTCAATAGATCCATATGCATTTCTTTTGATTCTGAATATCCATTTACACCCAATAACATTGTATGCATCAGCTGAAGAAACTAACCTCCAAGTGTCATTTTGAATTAAGGAATTGATTTCTTCATCCATAGCTAGCAGCTCTCCATTTTGGATCTTTACAGGCTTTAGTATAGCAAGTAGGAACTGTGATATCCTTACATACAGATTGTACTTCATATGTATATACTTTAGGTTTAAAGATACCATGTTTACCTCTCATTTGCATAGGATGAGCATTAGCTGTAAATGAAGGAGGTGATGCAGTTAATGGAGGTAACTTTGTGAAGATATTCTTCTCAGAACTGACTGGAACAGTTACTTCATTAGAAATAGTTGGTGCTGAGGTAGTAACTTGTGAAGGTACAATGGACATACTAGATAAAGTTGCAGATGTAGAGTCTTGAGATTGAAACAGATTGGCATAAGGGAATGCAATCTCATCAAAGACAACATCTCTGAAAGTATGATCTTGTTTGTTTGTAGATTTAAGCATCTATATCCCTTGTGTAAACTACTATAACCTAGAAAAACACATTTCACAGATCTTGGTTGTAGTTTATGATTATTAAAGGGTCTTAGGCAGGGATAACATGCACACCCAAATGTTTTTAGGAACTTATAATCTGGTTTTAACTGAAACGAACATTCTAAAGGAGAGACATTGTGTAAGACTGAAGTGGGAAGTCTATTGATAAGAAAATTAGCAGTTCAAATGCATATGACCAGTAAGATAATGGCAATGAAGCATGAGATAAGAGTGTTAAACCAGTTTCCACTATGTGCCTATGTTTTCTATGTGTTGTACCATTTTGAGCATGAGCATGAGGACATGACACTCTGTGACCAATTCCACATGAATCCAAGTAGGTTGACACATTTCTATATTCTCTACCCCAGTCTGATTGAATAAATTTAATGCTTCTTGATAATAATTTCTCAATATGAGACTTAAATTTGATAAATGTAAAAAGAACTTCAGACTTGTATGCCAAAGATAGATCCATGTAAACCTACTAAAAGAGACTATGAATGACACATAATAATTGTAGCCATTTATTGAACATAAAGGAGATACCCATACATCAGTGTGAATAAGATCTAAAGGACCATAATCTTTGTCATTAGACATTTTTTGAGTAGGGCAGAGCATGACTCTTAGCTAACTGACAATCATGACATATAGTAGTAGACAGATGATCACTAATAACCTCATCAACAGAAGACAACACATGCTTCAAAGTTTGATATGCAGGATGTCCCAATTTGTTATGCCAACTGGAGAGAGTAGAAGTACTGGATGCAAAGGCTTGTTTAAGTTGAGCTGCTGTGAACTCCAGATGATAAAGTCCATCTTTAACAGGACCATGAAGGAGCACCTTGTGAGTAACCATATCCTTCACAAAGAATTCATCATGATAGAATTCAAAGAAACAGTTATTTTTTTTGGTAAATTGATGCACTAATATTAAATTCTTAGTTATTGAAGGTACATGAAGCACATTTGACATAACAAACTTTGTAGAGCCATTTTGAAAATTAGAAGAACCAATATGAGTTATGTGCAAACCTGAGCCATTTCCTACACGCACTTGATCAGTTCCCTGGTACTCAGAGTGTAAGTTGAGATTAGACAAATCAGAAGTAAGATGATGTGTAGCACCAGAGTCTGGAATCCAACTAGAATGAGAAGTAGAAGCACCAGAAAAGGATGTAGAAGCACCATAATGTGAAGTAGAAGGATCATCATTATAAAATGCAAAGGCTTCAGGTTATGGACACCAGAATTCCCCATAATCATCACCAAAGTAGTCATAAGAAGTATTGTAAGCTTGAGCCATATAATTGTCAGATGGTGCATATCTGTAGTGACAAGTTGGAGGCAAATGTCCAGGTTTCTTGCATATTTGACAATCAGTAGATGGATTGAATCTCATAGCAAGTGGATAAAAATTTGTTGGTGGAGGTGGCATTCTTCCTCTAAATCTACCACCTCTATTGCCTCTAAAATTACCAGATCTATTGGATGTGCCTCTAGAGGGATATGAGTTCCATTGAGGTGATGCAGGAGTATAATTGTGAGGGTAATCATATGACTGATTGTAGTGATTAACAGTAGAAGTATGAGAACTTTTGAAGTGATTGGCAAATGCAGAAGTAGAGTTAACCTGATGTTGTTGAGAGACATTAGCAGAAGCAGCAGTGAGATCAACATTAGATTCAACATTCATTCGTGATTCCTCTGAGAGTAGTAATCTGAGCAGCTCTGAAGAAGTGATTAGGTTCTCATTCTTGAGTTGTTGAGTGCAGATTGATGTTTTGAAGGAGTTAAACTCAGCAGGTAAGCCTTGGAGAATATGAAGAACAAGATCTTCATCAGTAATTGGTCGGTTAATCTGTGAAAGCTGATGAGCAATAGATCGTGCTCTGTTGAAGTATGTTAACATCGAATCAGTACTCTTCTTCAGAGTAATGAGATCATATTTCAATTGCATTAATCTCGATTTGATAGTAGAATTATAATTATGTTCTAATCGAGTCCAAACTTCATGAGAATAGGTGCAATCAACCACCTGAGAGTGAATTTCTTCAGTACAGGCTATGAATAACCAAGAGAGAATAGCTTGATGTTGATTCACCCAGTATGTATACACAGAATTACGAACAAAATCATTATTTGGATCTGAATCTTCGAAACCAGAAGCTTCAATGACTTTGAGATCTTCAGCAGATGTACGCCTGTAATACTTCGAAGGACAGACAAATGATCTATCAACAAATCTGAATAGATCATAGCTTCGAAGAAGTGGAACAATTTGAGATTTCCAGAGATTATAATTGGTGTTGGATAATTTTGATGGTGATTTAAAAGTTAGAGAAACATGTTTTGTTGATTCTGTCATGGTGATAATGAATGAAAGAAGAAGATAGATATTTTGAGAAAATTAGGGTTAATAACAGGTATCTAATCTTTCATTAATCTTTGAAATGTTGATTTTCGATTACAGACTCACACACACTCTATGTGTGTGTTTATAGACATTTTAAACTCGGCCTGCTACTGTCGGTTACAACGTACATATTACCTGCTACTGTCAGTTACAATATAGTGTGCATTTCACACGCTTACACAACTCAAGACTCATAACACTCTGTGAAGATATTCTTCTCAGAAATCTGTGAAGATAATCTTCCAGGACTATATGCTAACATATAGCAACTAACACCCAAACTTGTAAAAGACCAACATCTTCTTTTCGAGTGAAGCGAGACACCGTTTATTGATGTTAATGAAATACGACGATTAAAAATGAAATTATAATAAGAAATACTGGTTGGATGATGTTGCGAAAATTAAAGAAGTTGAAGTTGAAATTCCACATATATATATATATGATCAATTTTCAACAATTGGATGATAGAGTCATTGGGAGGCTTAGATAGAACCAAGCCACCTACTTTCAGCCGCTAGCAATAAAAAACGAACCGAGCTCGGTTCCGTCCATTTTTCCAATCAGGCCATTCCGCGGTGGCCTAAAATTGGCAAATTGGATTATTTGCCCCCACTTCCATGAGAATTTTCCCATTGGTATTAGTGGATGTAGTCGATCTTGACGAGTTTCACGGTCTTGGTCCGATCCGATATCCGAAGGCCTTTTGTCCCAGAACAAGTCCAGGGTAGGCCAGAGACGGAATGAAATCCATCTCATGAAAGTAAGGCAGATTTTACACCGGCTTTCCAGCCTCGACACAACCTGCACTAGGCAGGAACAAATTCTTGGCACTTTCGGCGCCACAATCTTATTGGTACAAAGGATGAAGTAAACGCAACTTCAATGGAATTACGTATTCATGACTATAAAAGCTGTATACTAACATCCCTGTTCAGGCTGTAGGAGGATTCCCGCCTTCACAATCCTGTTAATTGCAGAGCAGCAGCTAGGTCTACAAGGAAGTTGTGAGCATTACGTTCATGCATAACTTCCATACCAAGGTTTGCACGGTTGATAATATCGTCCCAAGAGTTCATTACACGACCTTGGCTGTCAACTACAGATTGGTTAAAATTGAAACCAGCCCCACCCTCTTCACAATCTGCTAGGACGATTTCACATGTTCGCTGGTTAAAGGGTGAATCCTCATTCCAAGTTTATAAATATTACTTCAGTCCAATTAAGTTCATAAACCTTACCTCTTTTACGTGGATCGCCGCTCTCCACTTTCGTCTATCCAACGCAAGTTCCTCCGATAGATTTCGCTTGCTCATGTCCCACTTCACCACCTCGTCCCATGTCAGTTTTGGTCGGCCTTTGCGCTTCATCCTTCCTTCAGCATGCATGATGCATCATGCGCGAATCGGTGCATCAGGCGGCCTTCGCTGGAGATAGCCAAACCAGCACAGTCAATGTAGGGTGAGCATCTCCTCGATTGGTGTTATCTCAAGTTTCTTGCATACATATTCATTCCTGATTCGATCGTGCCTCGTATACCCGCATGACCACCTCAGCATACAAATCTATGTTGCATGAAGCTCTCTGATGTGAGTTAATGACCACCTCAGCATACGCATGTCTGTCTCACTGTCTTGGTCGGTTATGGAGAAACTCGCTGAAACAACTTAGTGAGTCATAATAAAAATTGAATATCAAGCCTAGGAGGGACGAGTTCACGTTAGTCTAAAATCCTCCATATCTTCAACAGTTGCTTGATTAAGTGGTATAAAATATATAAAATTGGTCAATTAACCCAATAACGACAATTCTGGGTGAAAAAAACATGTAAAATTTGATACTTTTTAAATGGACGAGAATGTAAAAATAGCCGGGATGTAAACAGTTTCATACTACTCATTTTCAAATACTTTTTCTTATTTTTAATTTATATCAGGATGCATCCTGTTTCACCCTCGCTATTGTTTAAGTTTAAGCCATGATGAATCCAGATTCATTCTTGCTATTTTTTTGATGTCCATTTCACCCATACTAATTTTTACTCGTTCATTAGGAAACAACAATTTCCAAGTAGGGTGAGCATCTCCTCGATTGGTGTTATCCCAAGTTTCTTGCATACATATTCATTCCTGATTCGATCGTGCCTCGTATACCCGCATGACCACCTCAGCATACACATCTATGTTGCATGAAGCTCTCTGATGTGAGTTAGTGACCACCTCAGCATACGCATTTCTGTCTCACAGTCTTGTCGGGCATGGAGAAACTCGCTGAAACAAGCTAGTGAGTCATAATGAAAATTGAATATCAAGCCTAAGAGGGATGAGTTCACGTTAGTCTAAAATCCTCGATATCTTCAACAGTTGCTTGATTAAGTGGTATAAAATATATAAAATTGGTCAATTAACCTAATAACGACAATTCCTGGGTGAAAAGGACATATAAATGGACGAGAATGTAAAAACAGTCAGGATGTAAACAGTTTCATCCTACCCACTTTCAAATACTTTTTCTTATTTTTAATTTACATCAGGATGCATCTTGTTTCACCCTCGCTATTTTTTAAGTTTAAGCCAGGATGAATCCAGGTTCATTCTTGTTATTTTTTTGGTGTCCATTTCACCCATATTAATTTTTACTCGTTCATTATAACCATGTTTTAAAAATATTTGGGCAACTGACCCAATTTCTCAAAAAAATATGAAAACAAAGACTCCCAATCCAGACAGACGCGATCAAGATCTGCACTGCGTGGGTGGCTGGAGCGAAAAAAATTACAGTGGGCATGGGAAATGCAAGCATTCTTTTTCCGATAGTAAATAATTATTGTTTTGGTAGGGCTTTACATTTGACAAATAGATCTATACGAAGGGTAAAACACCCTTTGGATACGTAAGTAGTCATTCAAGCTGTTCTTCGTCTGCATTTTGAATCCATTTGTTGAATAGCTCTTTCCAGTCTGAAACAGTTTCCTCCCCATTGGCAACCTAATAACGTAAATCGGATAATAAGCTCAGGATTTGAGTATGCAAGAACAAGAATCGCTGCAAAATCAGTTTTTATGTAACCTGGTTTATTCAATTTTGACAACTCCATTTTCAAACAACATAGACTTGCGATGTCCACATTTTTTTTTTCCTTGAATGGTTATGTTTCCAAATGCACATAACGAAAGCGAAAAACCATCCAGAATTTTGATGAGATGTTATTACCTCAACAACTAGACCTCTCTTTGGGACAGCATTGAGTGCTTCCACACAAATGAATGCAGCATCTTCTTTGCTTAGTTTTCCTTGTGCTGCACTTCCCTAGCAACACATAAAACAGAAAATCACCACAGAATCTTCACTTTTTTAGAAGCAATAGAGGATTGCTAGCCGCGACGCATGTGAATTATAGTTTTACCTCTTTAAAGTTAAAACCTTGTTGGCCTCCTTGGGTATCTTGCAACAAACCAGCTCTGATAATGGTGTAAGGAATCTTATTCGAAGAATTCATCACCATGGACTCATTTTTCTCCGCTAATTTCTTTGCACTGCTTTGAATAAGAGCTTGTATTCCATCGCTACCTCTATAAACAGCCAACTGCACATCTTATTAAATCTCCATTACATAAACTTAAGATTTCATAATTGTTTAATTAGAGAGAGACCTGAGACAATAGAACTATATGCTCTACTCCTTCCAAGCTTTCGATATCGGGGACGAAAATTTCCTGCAGTAGTATTACTTTTCTATTTTAGATACGGCACACGGAAAATGTGGCTGGTTAAAAAGATTAACGATGATGTGATCAGAGTCTGTGGCATACACTGGATGGGCATATAATTGAACGGACGCCTTTCAGAGTCTTCTTAAGAAATGGTGGATCATTTACATCTCCGGCTATTGACTTTGCATTAAACAAACCAATTAAAACGACATACGTAAGCATCCACGTTGAGTAGATTCATCAGTTGTATATTGACACATTACAAATTTTAGCAGTGTCACCTCAACATAAGTGCCAAATGCTTCAATAGCTGCTCTTTTATCTTTCACTATTGCTTTCACTCGAGCTCGAGCCACAATCAACGATAGTATTACCATCTATTTACATAAGCCAGCAGACTATATAATAAGCAAAACGTAATAATTAAGCACATAGCATGTGTAGTTTTGGCGTACATAATAATAGCATATTGTGCTCAAATGTAGAAACAATATACGAAAAGCTTACCTGACCGATCTCACTATCGCCATCCGTTACTAACACAACATCTCTTACTTGTTCTACTTCTGCACTCCAGAAACATAAACTAGATGCATGAACAAAAAAAATCAAAAACTTCACCCGAAAAATGTAAATCAAGCTAATACAACTAATCAAATTTAACAAAAACACTCCTTACCTTGAGAATCATCATCTTCACCATCCTCAACATCTCCTCCTCCATCCTTTGGTAATTTTTCAGCACCATACCACTTCCTTAACTTTGGCCCCCCTACATCAAAAAAGAAATCCAAATTTGAATGTAAACACAATTATGAAATGTTCCTGCCAGAACTTAGTTATGAAATTGGACATATTGAATAGTATTTGAACCTTCAATATAGTCAAGAATTTGATCCATGAAACCATTCCTCTTCTTAGAAGCATAACAAATGAAAGAAGCAGACTTGTCAAGTTTGATCACATTATAAACGTGCCTACAACGTCTGATATTAGACTTCTTCGATGATTTGTTATATGGATTGAACAAAGAAGAAGAAGAAGAATAGATTTGTAGTGATGATGAAGCTGCCATTGTTAAGTATCTACAGAGAACTGAAATAGGTGTTTTCTTTTCATATCCAACTTTTTTTTCCAACACACACACGGACATTTGGGATAAGGAGATTTATGTTATTTCAACCCCACAAAATCTGAGGGCCTAAAGGGCTAAGTATTATCTTCTTACCACCCTCCATCAATGTTAAGAAAGAGCTCAATGAAGTAAGACAGGAAATGACAGTCACCAGGCATGAGCGTTACCTGAATGTGGCAAGGGACAATTTTTCACCCAAGGTTAGAACTTAAAGCTAGACAAACGATAATTTAAATTCTGATTGATGTCGTTGTAGTATAGTGATAAAGTTGTTAAGTGATAATACCAGCGACCATAAGTTTGAAATACGTCATCATCAAATTATTCTCTACCAATCAAAAAAATGAATAAATACTAAATTATGTATCCGTCTGTTTAAACCATGGACTTACTCATTTTTTATAAGTGGGTGGTTTTTACGTGGTTCAAACAGGCGGTAAATTTCAAAGTGGTCATGAAGATGATTGTCTTGAGCAGGCATTTGGTGAGTATTGCCGTATTGGTGATTCTGGTGGTGGTGATGACATTTATATGTGATATAAGGGCTCGAGGCATGCGGTAAAAGACTACTAGCAGTCATCTAAAAGCACATATACAAATCTTAATTATGAGATGGTTTATTACTCCATTTGATGTGATGATATAAACGTACGCTCAAATATATTTTAGACTACCACTAGAACAGGTAGTGTATTTTCCACTAATTAACACATAGCTAGTTTACTAAGGGAAATGACATGGAAAAATACACTGAGTTTTTAGTGTATTTTCCACTTAAGTTTCTATCATACATTAAATTAACAGATTTACAGTACTATCAGCTAGGATTTTAATTTGGTTTTCAGTTTCATTTTTACAACATTTTTTGTATATAAATACTGGCATAAGCAACATAATCTTTATAGCAAACTCGAAAACATTTCGATCTTAATACACCAAAATCTCAGAGAAAGAGAGACATCCATGGCTGCAAAGTTTAGTATTAAAACTACACCATCATTCTTCCTAGTTCTAAGTTTAACTGTGATCCTATTTTTTACTTTGTCATGCTTTTCTTCTGATCCCGACCCGCTACAAGACTTTTGTGTCGCTGACTTGAACGCCACCACAATTCTGAATGGGTTTCCATGCAAACCGGTGTATCAAGTTACATCAGATGATTTCCTCTATAGTGGCTTGGTGAATGAAGCAAGCACAGTGAATCCCATGGGTGTTGCAGCGAGTTTCGCTGATGTTAAAAACTTCCCTGGGTTAAATACCCTTGGACTTTCGATGGCCCGAGGCGAATTGGCACCTGGTGCATATTTTCCGGTTCATGTACATCCTCGAGCAACTGAACTTAATTTTGTCATGAAAGGGGAACTTCTTTTTGGGTTCATAAGTACTGGTAATGTTTTGTACTCAAAGGTTGTGAAAGCTGGAGAGTTGTTTGTTGTTCCTAGAGGACTTGTGCACTTTGTAAAGAACAATGGACCGGGGAAGGCTGTCGTGGTAGCTGCTTTCAATAGTCAACTGGCCGGAGTTGCACTAATTCCAAATAACCTCTTTGGTTCTAACCCAACAATTCCTAATGGTATTTTAGCTCAGAATTTCCAAGTTGATGAGAACGTCATCGTTACCATAAAGTCTAAGTTTGCCAACTAAACTGGAAATCTTAATGTGGTTCTTTTGTATCCGTAAGTGTAAAAGTTTATAATAAGGGACTGACTCATCGTCCCCTTGCTCAATTAAGTTTCCTAATTTTCATAAGTTTACTATTGTATGCATGGTGCGCTGAATTTTTCACAACCTTATTAATCATACGGTCGTCGTCTAAAATTTTGGGTCATTCAATTTCCTCAAACGATAAACAAATTACTCCCTCCGTCCCTAATTAGATGACCTGGTTGTAGTTTGCACAATTTTTAAGACAAGGATGTTAGTAAAACTTAGAAATGATTTATCTCTTAAACTATATCACGGTTTTTTGTAAATTTTATACTGTTGAAAAGCATTTTAAAACACCTACGTAACGAATATAAACATAACTATCAAATTATATATATTTTTTATAGTAACAAAAATGGGTCATCTATTTATGGGACAAAACTTAAAACCAAGTAGATCATCTAATTAGGGACGGAGGGAGTATTAATTAACATTGAACATGTCATGTATTCGGATGATCACTTGGTAACATTGAATCAAAGAAAACGAATATGAGGCTAGAGATGGATGGGAAAATAATGGAAAGCGGAAAAAACTTAATAGATCATCTAATGTAACCACTGATTTTCCAACCAAAAAAGAAAATTTATATAAATACGCAAGTATTTTTTGAACGCGCAATCGGGTAGAGGCAAAATAATTGGAGGATATGAAATATTATCCCCATCCTTAGAATCATGCTAAGAGGTGTTTCTAGGGGCAAAAGTACTAAATTACCCTTTTAAGAAAATAAAAACCTAAATCTATTCTTCTCATGCTCCTTCCCTTTCAACTTCTCTTCTTCTCTGCCAACTCTTTTCTTTGAAAACGATTTTTTTTCTCCATCATCGATTTCAACACGGTTTTATCATTGCTTCTAAAATTTCTTTGGCGATTAATCGATTTTATAAACATATCTCTTGGAAAGAAACATAATCATCGATAATTGTTGTTTTAAAAGTACTAATTTAGGTTAGAATCAAAAATTGTAACTGAAAATTTTCGGTTTCAGTTAACGTCGATATTGTATTCATAACGTTGGTTTTGCGTGCCGGCATAGTTGTAGTATGAACATCATGTCGTTTTACTATGTCGGCACAGTTTTTAGTATGAATACCATGTCGGTAGTCATGTTGCAGTTTCCGGAATCTTGCATGTACTTATGTCGGTACGCTTGGTAATCAACTTTTTATGCGAAATTGCCAGCATGCTCGATGAAAATCTATAAATGCCGATAGCGAAGTAAAAAAAAACTCATATTTCTGGGAAATTTGCATCATGTGCCCGCATAGCAAGTTAAGCAATGTATCATGCCGTCACTACCGGCACGCTCGATACGAACATTTTGTACCAATGGTGTACTTGAGGAGAACTATGTATATATAAAATGTCGACTACAATTTCTAGTTTAGAAAATATTGTGTGTCGGTATGGTGAAAGTATGAATGCCATGCCGATTAGGTCCCTGACGGCATGGTATTCATATACTTTTACCATGCCGACACTGAGTTTTTTCAGGTGTAACAACGACGAATTGAATGAAAAAAAAAAACAAATTTCAATACATTAATACATATATATGAGAATTTGGAGCACTTATATATTTCGCTTGTATATTTTCCTTAGGTGGTTCTTCACCTAAATCTTCATGATCATAATTAAATATCTTTATTTAATGTTGTTGCATCGATAAATTCAATGATAATGATATATACTAATCATTATCAAACCAATCTATTAACTTAACTAAACATGATTAAAGTATGATTATTGAGGGGTAAATTAGGAATTACATAAAATATATGGATAGGGGGTTCTTGTGAATTACTATCTAACTCCCTATTTTGTCTTATTTATTTCCTCCAATTATTTTGCATATACCCAATTGCGCGCTCTATTTCTTGTTCTTAGGTTTTTTTTTTTTTTTAAAGCATGAAATTTATATCACACATGGGTATGTGGTAACCATAGAGTGATTTAGTTAATGTGGCTAAGAAATATGTGATTGCCTTTTCCCGTATTGTTGTTGAGAAGTTTTCTGATATTTATTTTCATCCGCCGCAAAATTTGCCAGTCTGTCTGATGCTTGGCTACCTTCTCTATAATAATTATGCTGAATATTGCAATATGGAATTTGGCTTATTCTCGGTTTTATTTTAGCAACCATTCATTGTTGAGTGTCGTGGTGGTTCAGTCGAGGAATTTATAAGGTGGTGTTTAGATTCTGTCTTAAAGAATACTTTTGGTCGTTGATCTCGTTGTTGTTCAGGTCTCTATTAACGTGGCCCCAAGTTTCGATTATTATTATTGTAGTTATTCCCAGCGGTTTTGCAAAAGTTATCACCGTTCTTCCGTTCGAGTCCTTGCAAATGAAACCTGCGCCAGAAAATCCAAGATATCCCCTGGCCTCCCCATCCATGTTAAATTTTATCCAATCTGTATAGGGGATATATCAACCTACTGATATGGTTTTTGTTGTTCTGATGTTACTTGTTGGGGCATTGGTAGGTGGGTCTCCAGGAATAATCATGGTGAGCAATGCTTCGCCTATTCAAGCTCCAGTTGTTGTTTTAAGGCTCTCACTAAGATGTCTTCAAACTTTACGTTGTTGAAGAAATATAAGCTCGTTTTTGGTTGTCCATAGAGACCCTAAGAAAAAAAGTAGGTGGAAATGGATGATTGAGGGGCATATCTTTGCAGGATTTGTGAAACGGTTGTTTACAGATTTAAAAAGATCCAAGAAGTATCGTTGTTGTTTGCATTGAAAAAAGGCGAGTTAGAAGGTTGTTTCATGCAGTTACCATAACTGGGTAGTAAATAAATGAGTGTTCGACAGATTCTGGAGCAGTCGTGTATCGTAGGCAAAGGTTGGAGTTGGTGATATGAATGCGGTGTAGGATAGTGATGGTCGGTAGCCTTCACTGATTGCTTTCTACAAGAAAAGATGGATTTTGGGTGGACATGTAAGGTCTACAAGAACTTGGTGATTGGTAGGTGGTTTGATTGAGATTTATTATCCCTTTGATTTAGGCAATTTGTATCCCGAAGAAGTGGTGTATTTTTCAGATTTCGAATGCCGACAAATGATCATAGCTATCCGGGGAGTTGTCTTGGGGTAGGTGGATACTTACGATTCGTGGGACTGCAAGGGAGGAATGGTTTCTAGTTTATCATCTCTCCAATTATGAGTAAGAGGGTCTGTAACATCAGCAATTGTTTGGAGAGGGTAACATTGGGTTGGTTCAAGTTTTAAATATGGTATCCAAGTAGCTTGGTATTAGAGCATTGCTTGGTCAAACCCACAAGTTTTTTATCTCAAACTTGTTTTCAATATTAGGTGATCAAAACTATATCTTAATTTTTAGTCTACTAAGTTAAGTTTCGGATAGTATAGAATTGTAGTTGAGTATCAAAGATCACCCTTGAAGACTAAAGATCGAAGAAGACATTTGGAGAACTTCTGTATCAGGTATGTGAATACTTAACCATTCCATTTTACTCATTATACCATCATTCTATCTATTGAGACTATGTCGTATGACTTATAGTACAATCATAAAGAAGATGTTTCGTGTCAAGCTTGTCTTCTGAAAAATTTCGAAATATGATTGACAATTAGATGTTCAAAGATATTTAACAATATTAGTTCTACGAATTAGTTTGTGGATCAATTTAAAATTGCCCATGCAAATGATTATAAGAGAGAAATATGAACTTACTGAAATTTCTACTCAGGATAGGTTGGCGAACCAGTTCACAAACCGCAATTTCAGTTAGGAACAGTTCACCAACCCGATTGGCGATTCTTAGTGAAATGAATTTTAGATGTTGGATAAATATGATAGAAGTTAGCGAACCAGGTTCACAAACCGTGATCAATTGAGTTCGATAGTCTAGTAGGGTTGGAAAACTCGGTTCACGAAACGTAGCACCCTGACTCGTGAACAAGCCCTACGGTAGGAAAACCATTGTACCAACTGTCCTGACAATATTTAACAGATGCTTAAAGACTTATTATTTTAGTATGTTTAGCATTACTAGAACTCTCTTAAACACTTCTAAGACTTCATTGATTACTTAAACACTTATGTGTTTGTATCATGATTAATTTTTTAGGTGTTTAATGAACATCAAATAACTTCTAGTACTTTGGATGACTTGCCAAACTGAACAGTCATCACAAACGGTTCGGTAACCGAACTTATGTGTATATCCTTCTACCGTATTTTGAAGACCTAAATTGTGTGGTTGATTCTCAAGTTATCTTAGCTTAAATTCTAATCCAACCCTGGTGTTTGAAGACTATAAATAGAGCATATTTGAAAACTGGGAAAATCAATCCCTGCCACTTTGTGTCCTAATTGATTCTAAAGTCGTGACTTTTCAGGTCTACGACTAAAAGACTTCGCTTTGGGGATTCGTGAAGACAGGTTTGACTATCTTTACCTTGATAGTTTGTGAATCCTGATCTGTTATCGAGGTTTTAGTAATCTCTTTCAAGAAAGATAGATGGTATCACAAAGTTCTCTTCGTCTCAGATTTTGTAAATCCTCAAGATAAATATCTAAAGACTAATCTTAGTTGATCTTTCGACGATTGTCCTTGAGAGGTGGTTAAGAATCTATTCTGTTATTTAGGAGTTGTAAGTTCCGGATTTGTGAGGATTGGTAGATTTTCTATTACAAACATATTTCCACACCTTGATCTTTGCATTGATCTAAACGGAAATTAAATAATCTTATCTTTTAGAGGAAGATTGGTATCAAAAGTCTTCACTTTGGCTGAAGAAAATCTTAGGCTATAAAAGACGTCAGCTAAGGGACTCAAGTGCGTAAAACCTTGTGAGGTTCAAGATACGTAAGGATCGTGACTGAAACTAATCTCTTAGAGGGTGGTTCGGTATCAACTATATTCCAGTCTGAAGCCTGATAGTAGTCTAGTGTCTGTAGCGGCTTAATACAGTGTGGTGTTCGATATGGACGAGGTCCCGGGGTTTTTCTGATATTGCGGTTTCCTCGTTAACAAATTTTTTGTGTGTGTGCTTTTTGCTTTACACATATTTTGATTGTTAAAAATACTAGATACGTTCATACCCCTACCAAAACGAAAAAGTTGGGTGTATTTTGTATCTCATGTGTTTTCACTTGGGTGGGGGTTTTAAGCTATTTCTGGTGCAATGAAATATGAGTTGTTAGAAGAGAGGTACGAGGGAATCCATTTGTTCGCACAGTAGGCTGGCGGAGGAGGGAATGTCTGTGACATGTTGGAAGATACGCGTTGCAATTAATTTAACGTATATACACTAAAACACCCGATTTTACTTTTTAATTCTAGAGTCGTGACTTTCCAAGTCTACGACTAAAAGTCTTCGCTTTGGGGATTCGTGAAGATAGGTTCAACTATATTTAGCTTGATAGTTCGTGAATCCTGATCTTGCTTTTATGTTATCGAGTTTTTAGTAATCTCTTTCAAGAAAGATATATGGTAATCACAAAGTTCTCTTTGTCTCAGACTTTGTAATTCCTCAAGATAGATATCTAAAGACTGATCTTAGTTGATCTTTCGACGATTGTCCTTGAGAGGTGGTTAAGAATCTAGGATGCTCTTTAGGAGTCGTAAGTTCCGGATTTGTGAGGTTTGATAACTTGTCTATTACAAACAGATTTCCACACCTTGATCTTTGATCTAAACGGAAATTAGATAAGCTTACCTTTTAGAGGCAGATTGGTATCAAAAGTCTTCACTTCGGCTGAAGAAAGTCTTAGGCTGTAAAAGACGTCAGCTAAGGGAATCAAGTGCGTAAAACCTTGTGAGGTTCAAGAGATGTAAGGATCGTGACTGAAACTAAATCGCTTAGAGGGTGGATTCGTCATCAACTATATTCCAGTCTGAAGTCTGATAGTAGGCTAGTGTCTGTAGCAGCTTTATACAGTGCATGTGGTGTTCAATATGGACGAGGTCCCGGGTTTTTTTTCTGATATTTCGGTTTCCTCGTTAACAAAATTATTGTGTGTGTTCTTTTTACTTTTCCGCATATTTTGATTGTTAAAAGTACTACATACGTTCATACCCCTACCAAAACGAAAAAGTGGTGTATTTTGTATCGCATGTGTTTTCACTTGGGTATGGTTTTTTAAGCCATTTCTGGTGCAGTGAAATATGATTTGTTAGAATATAGGTATGAGGGAATCCATTTGTTCCTATAGTGGGCTGGCAGAAGAAGGAATGTGTGTGACATATTGGAAGATACGTTGATTTTTAAAACATTTCTCTTTATAAAGGTTTGTGCAAATGGAGTCAGGTTGGTTATGCAGATTCCAGACTCTTTTCATAAGCAAGGTTTTGTTATGATTGATGTTTATCCCTGTACATAATCCTCTTTCATCTATTGATTTGGTTAATTTGTCCCAACCTAAAGGATGAACAGAGGAATCATATCCCCAAAAATGATAAACGGTTTATACAGTCAGTCTGTTTGTCAATATGGGTAGGGAAAGATGAATTTTCTTAATGGGGTTGGATTTAAGTGCAAAGGAGGCTTTAATGAGTACTAACCTCCCTACATGCGTAATGTATTTTGTCATCCATCCCTTTTCCTTTCTCGCAAACCGTTGAAAAAGAAGGGTAAAGATATGACGTAAGGTTCTTCGTTTTTTGAAGTGTACCCCTAGATAAAGATATTCCACCTCATGTTGTTCCAGTCTCGGATGGTGAACGATTATAGATTTTGAAGCGTTAATCACCAATCCCACTAAAGATCCGCATGATTTTAATATGTTATTGAGATACATTATACTTTCTCTAAATCCTGGTAAGTGATGAGGAGGTCATCCGCTTAAATAAGATGCAAAACAGGTGGGGCTTTTGAGATATGCAAGGACCTCCTTAAGATTTTTAGCTTCTAAGTTACCCAAATTTATTGATAACATTTACGTACAGATTATGAAGATATAAGAAGATAATGGACCTCGTTGCCTATTACCTCCTCAACTACACTTTTCTTATCCTAGTCCGAGACTTGCTAATAAGCTAGAAATCAAGACTTTATAGTTTTGATCACTAACATTGAAAAACATGCTTGATATAACAACGCATGCGAGTTCGACCGAGCTATGCTCTAACATAATTATAGGAAGAGATTATTAACTCCTTAAGCCGCATACATATGTAGTGTGCATAGTTAAGGATAACTGGCTATTTCAAACAACAAAGAGATTATGATAACAATTAATTGACGTGAAGAAAAAACAAATCTTAATATTAAGTAAGGATCATGCGAACTGTGAAGCTTATTAGTCATGAACGCGGAATGCCAAAATCATAGTTCTAACACGATTGAAAACTACATTCAGTCATCATTAAAAATAAATGTAATATACTTTAAACAAAAATCATAGTAAATTATGTAAATTATTGAGAATTTTAATCCAATCAACTCCACTATATTTTATGAGAAATGAAATCAATCACTTCGGATCAAGAAATTACACGGTTATGTAATCTAACTCTCATTTCAACATTGAAACATTCTCAGAGGGCGATAGTTGGGGTGTTATAGCCATGCGACGTGTCGCTAATGTTGATTGAGTGGGTAACTACGGTGATATAAAGCATGATGTAATCCACAAATATGGTTAGGAATTCCAATTTAGTAAAACTTATATTGTTGAATCCCTAGTTCAATTTATCATAAGCTTTCAGGATATCTAATTTAAGATCTACTTATGGGTTCTTGGTACGGGCAGATATTCTGATATGGCGGAATAGCTCCCCAGCAACTGCTCTCTTATCGTCGATTGATCTTTGGAGTACAAAAGCACTCTGATAAAGGCTTATCAAAAATGGTAATAGAGGTCGCATTCGGCTGAACCAGATACTGGATATGATTTTATAAGTGATATTGTAGAGCATGATTGGTCTGATGGCTTTGATCGATGGTCCACTTTTGGTATTAGGGAAATTTTTGCATGATTCATGAGAGGGTGAACATTTAAAGAGTTTTAAAAAATACAAACCACTGATATTAACTTAGTATGAGAGGTTTCCCGGAAGACCTTAAAAATTTGCTAGTGACAATAACACATTGCTGGGTAGTCAATCTAGGAGTGGTTTCCTTGGATAGATTATCATTTATTGTTGTGTTTGGCGTCATGTATTAGTCGGTGTTACTGAAAACTGATTTCATCCTCCTTATCACTGATCCAGTTGTCTTGTTGGTCTTATAACTGCTGAAATAGTGAAATGTGTTATGTTTTCATGAATGTTTTTTTTTCTTTTTTTTCTTTTTTTTTTTTATATGAAGGGAAATTTTATAAAAGCTAAGAAGAAGAAGATACATTGTTTAGATTACATAACTTAAGGATCCACAAATCCTTTCTAGACTTATCCCAGTACCTAGAGTTAATATAAATATTCTTGTATCTATTTAGGATTCTAGCTAAATTATCCGCAAAAAAATTACAATTCCTTTTAATAAAAACGAAAGAAGAACTAGCAAGAAATTGGTCATAATCCAAGGCTTGCTGCAAAACTGCTTTAGACCTCCATTCGACCGCAAAATTTTTCTTCATCTTCATATTGTTTATATCATTTTTATTGTCATTGAGGAAGATTATTCTTTCATATCTGCATCCTTGCATCCACTTAATAGCTTCTCTACAGGCTCTGGATTCAGCTTCTTCTGAGCTAGAGAACCAACCTAAGCCTCCTGTAAAGTAAACAATGCGATCCGAGTTATTAGTTTTAACAACTCCATAGGAAATTTTTTTTATAGTGTTCTGGAAAGCATCATCAAAGTAGATATAAGAGATATCCCGCAACAAATCATAATTAGCTAAGGAACAGTTAGGATGAGGTTTATCACAAGTACTGGCACCACTCTTCTTAACAGCTGAACATTTCTTGTTTTTAGTATAATTTAGTAAGTCTCTCTTGATGAATTCAATTAGATCCATAGGATTAACTTTGAAATTATCAAATACAACTTTGCAGTGATACTTCTAAATATACCAGAGAATATAAGCAAAGAAATCCTCATTGATGTTGTCTTTTAACCAGGAAACACACCACTCTTTGAAATTCAAATTTGCAGCAGCATAAAAGACTCATGAAAGTGAGAGACCTCTCCAAATGGCTTCCTAAAAGACATATTCAGTAAATAGATGATTGATAGTTTCTCGAGTATTGCAACTACATGAAGAACATATGATGTCAATTGAGGTGTATATTCCAAGGCTCTCTCTAACTGGTAGTCAGTCACTTAGAGCTTTCCAAAGAAAAATTTTAACTCTGGGAATTACATTAAGGTGTTATATACCTACCCACTCTACTTTACAATTTACATGGTTCTTGTTGTATAGATAGTTATAAGCAGACTTAACTGCAACCGAACCATCTTTGGTTCCAATCCATCTCCTAACATCCTTCTTTTCAATTTATTACAAGGCTCAAGCATTCTTATTTCTTCTATATCACTCTTTTCAAACAGGTTGTTGATTATGTTGAAATTCCAGTTTCCCCTATTATATATTATATATCAATTATATCTGAAACTTTCATAACTATATTAGCTTCAATACTATTTTTTTTAGTTTCGGGGTTTTTCCACTTGGAAGCCATTTTTCTGTCCAGATCTGTATATCCCTTCCATTTCCTAGCTCTAAAAAATGACTTTCTCTAATGATATCTAAGCCTTTACAGATATTAGTCCAAACCCAAAATTTCACTTTTTTCTTCTTATAGTAAAGAGGTTCATTTTTAGGAAAGTACTTATGTTTTAGAACTATGCACCACAAATGGTCTGGGTTCTCTAGGAGTCTCCAGGCTAACCTAGTTACAAAGCCAAGTTGTACTTATAAGGATTTTTTATACCTAAACCACCATCAGCCTTACTGATACACATAGAGTCCCATGCCTTGAGATAGATGCCTCTATTACATTTGTTTTTTTGCCACCAGAAATCTCTTTGCAGAGAATCAATTTGGTCTAGAGTTTTATTAGGAATTAAGAAGCACATCATCTGGTACATAGGCATAGCACTAGCAACAGAGCAAATTATAGTAGTTCTACCAGCTTGTGATACAAATTTTGCTTTCCATCCTTGAACCCTACTATAAACTTTATCAAGAAGGTTTTGATAGTTGAAACTTTTTGATCTATTAAAGAATAAAGGAGTTCCTAGATAAGTATCATTTTTTTTATTCTACCTACCTTAAGAATTCTGACTAGCAATTTACAATGTTTATTTTCGATTATGGTAATTAATAACCTGACCCGAAGAATCACTAATTTTTTTTAGCACTTCAAGTAATTTCTTGGTTGCGCTATACTAGTAGTGGTAAACATAAAAGAGTCGTCAGTAAAGAAAAGATGGGTAATCGAATGACAATCTTTCGTAAATTTAATACCCGTAATTTTACCAGTCAACTCAGCATAGTTCAGTAATCTAGATAAAGCTTCCATACAAATGCTAAAAATGTAGGGGGCATGGGATCCCCCTGTCTGATTCCTCTAGTGGGAGAGAAAGTTTCTCCAGGAGAACCATTCACGATGACTGAATAAGAGACGGAGAAAATGCAATAAAAAATGAGATCACAGAAATCTTCAGAGAAACCTAGTTGCCTAAAAACCAATAAAATGAAGTCTCATTCTGGCCTATCGAAAGCTTTTGAACGGTCTAGTTTTAGAGCCATATGACCATTTTTCCATTTGCTAGTCTTCATAGTATGAAGGATCTCATGGGCAACAACTATATTGTCAGTGATCTGCCTTCCTGGAATAAACGTTGATGATTCTGATAAATCAAATTACCTAGTAATGGTTTTAATCTGTTAGCAATAATTTTAGAAATTATTTTATAGAGAGCATTACTTAAACTAATGGGTCGAAAGTCACCTGGGTTTTTTGGGCTTTTAATTTTTGGGATTAAAGATATAAAAGTATGGTTTATCAGTTTATTAAAAGTTTTTTCTTTAAAAACTTTTTGAATCCAGTTAACAATATCCTCTTTTAATAAGTCCCAATGTTGTTGGTAAAAACCTTGAGGAAATCCATCGGCGCCAGGAACCCCCAGGCATTCATCATAAAAAGTGCTTCTTTTATTTCGTCTTCACTTGGTATTTCACTTAGGTTCACGCTATCAGTCTCAGTAATAGTTGGTTTTAGGATTTCCTTAAAAATTGGATCATCATTCCCACTAGTTTGAGCTATATTGTTAAAGTGGTTAGTTAACAAAGATCTTAATTGACTTTGTCCTTCTATCAATAAACTTGTACTATCTCTAAGGGCATATATGTTATTAATCCTCTTTTTATCAGAAGCATTCTAATAAAATTGTATTATTGTCATTTTCATTGACCCATTTATCTTTTACATATTGGCTCCAGTATATTTTTTTTTATTTCATACCATGAACTAAGATCATCCTGAAGTTGTTTTGTCCTAAATTTAGTCTCTAAACTGTAAGGCTTCTTATTTTCTTCTTCAATAGTAGATAGAATTGTAGTTATATTTCTAAATATATTTCCAAAATCATTCTTATTCCAAGATCTAAGGTCATATTCTACATGTTTACGCATTCCCAACAAATTATTTTGTTTTCTTTACTTTTCGTGATGGAATTATTTTCGATGAATGGTTGCTTTTAGGGGTGAGCATGGGCCGGTATGTACCGATTTTCACCTCATCCGCATCCAATCCAATACATTACAGATTTCAAAAATTTGGCATCCGCATCCAATCCAACATCCAACGAATTTGTATCCAATGGATGCACAGATGGACGGATTGGATACGGATGATCCAATGGATTTGTTTTAATCAAAATTAATAATTAGATCTGTTTTATTTTTTTGATTAGAAAATATTTCACCTTTCCCCAAAAACAATTGAAACCCTAAAACCACCGTCAAACGCTTGAAACCCTAAAACCACCGTCGGAAAATAGCTTCCCCACTTCATTTTTCACCACCACCACCATCACCTCGATGGGTTAGAGTGGGGGGTGAGGTGTTTCCTTTTCTTTTCTCCTTTTTCCATTGGGTATTTTTCCTCGCTGGGTTTGTTTCTCATAAGGGGAAATTAGGGGAAGACCCCAAAAAAAATAATATTCTCGTTCTCAGGCCCACAATTAATTTTGTATACCGTGACACTCATAATTATATGAAATTATTATATGAATCAATACATAACTGGTTATGCATACTATCTTTTCAGGCATAACTCGTTATGCATACTATCTTTTTCAGGGGTATAATTGGCAGCGCAACTTGGACATAACATATCTAAAAGTCCGCACCTTAGAATTTTACAAATTTTATATCGTTGGAAATCTTTTTAAAAAAGCTACGCAACGAGTACAAACAAGAATATCAAAAAAAAAATTTTAACGAAAAAATCGGAGGTGATCCTCATTTTAGGGAAATTTTTTGAAAACTTGATACTTAACCATTATGCAGTCACCAAAAACGATGCATAACACATTCTGCAGACGCATAACGAATTATGCAACCATTTTTTTGACTGCATAACAAGTTATGTATCTGGATAACAAAGTTATGCATCTATAACAAGTTATGTAACCATTGTTTTGGTTGATTTTAGCCGTACATATAAAAAATTGATGCATAATGCAGTATGCATCCACATTTACGGATGCATATCAGGTTATGCATCTATTTTCTCGATGCATAATGCATTATGTAGCCATATTTTCGGACGCATAACAAGTTATGCAGGTTTTCTGGACTGCATAATAAGTCATGCAACAAATTTTGTAGATGCATAACAGGTTATGCATCCATTTTCACGAATGCATAACATGTTATGCAGACAGTTTCTCGACTGAATGACATGTTATGCAGTCATAACCACATCATCATCTTCTTTCATGTTTCATTAACTCCCACGCAAACCATTATCTTTCAGTTATTCGGGGGCTCTTGGTCAAAATCATGTATTTACACCATCATCTTCTTTCATGTATTTACACCATCATCTGCAATTAAACCTGCATAACAGGTTATGCAGGTTTTCTGGACTACATAACAAGTTATACAACAAATTTTGTAGATGCATAACAGGTTATGCATCCATTTTCATACAGTAAGCTAAGTTGTTAATGTGCTTATTTTATTTGAAACTTGGCCACGACAGAGCAAAACAAATCATTAATCTATGCAATTACACACATGAGCTCTTGAATTCCTCCCGGCTCCCACCACGCCACATCATTAGCTAGCCAGTGCATGAGGAGTAGAGCATAGTACTTATGGATGACATATGTGGTTCATGTAATGCTGATGTCAACATGTGGACAGACATCATGCCACATCACGCCTCTTAAAATGAAATGATCCGAGGGATAAGTGTGTACAGAATATCCCTACGGCCTTTAATTCACAACTCAAAACGTTGATATTGAAGGAACATAATGAATAAAATGTATATAATGCCCGTCATCATCTGCTCTAGCAAGAAAGGTAATGACTGAATCCGCTGTTTTAATTTATATCTGCTCAAACAAAAATTACTGCTCTAGTTCCATACGTTTCAGTGTTAAGCTTAGTTCCTCTCATTTTAGTTCTGACAGTATACCATTAAATACCCTGAAACAGTAGCTTAGTTCTTCTTGAACAATGTCTCACAAAAGAACTGAAAAGACTAGCAGGAGAAAGTAGTAGTCACCCAAAACCAAAACCTACAAAGTGTTGTATATAATTACTGCACCTGATCCAGAAGACACAAATAATAATTTGGTATAGGAAACCTGGTTCCGTGACTTCCGTCTAGTTCCATGTTTACTTGTGAAGTCTGTGAGCGTAGTCTTCTTGATTCCTTCAGATTTTGTTCTCTTGGATGCAAGTTAACAATCAATTGCTTAATTTTTTTTCATGGGTTTTGTTTGAATTTCAATGTGCTTTGCTTAATTGAATTGGTTGATTGATTGATTGATTTTTCAATTCATATTGTTGGGACTTCAAAGGATTTCTCAAAGAATAAGAGGTCAGCTCCAGCTACATCAGATTCAGAAGAATCATACACTAGCAGTTGCACTCACAGTCATCAACAACATCATCATCACCAGCAGGCTGAGAAGATCAAAATCCACTTTACACCATCAACACCACCGCCAACAATGGTAAACTACAGAACTACAAAAAGAAGAAAAGGAATTTAGAGTTGATGGATTCTTCTGAATCTGATTTTGATGGACAATTTGGTTTTGGTTTGGATTATGAAATTATTAGATACAGAAAAGAGGAGATTAAACTGTTAAAAAACGCAAACAAAATTCTTAAAATTCTGGGTTTAGGAATAATTTTGATCGAAGAAATGGGTGCGCGCCTGAGCTTTTTTGTCGGTGGGTTTCACAGTGTGCAAAATCTGAAAAATGGGTATGGCTGTAGTTTTCACTTCTCATAAACACAGGTTTTTTTTTTTTATTTCTTTTCATCGTACCTCCCTTCTCTCTGTGAGTTGTTTTAACTGCACGTTTTCTCCCTAAACCCTCAGTTTGCTGCTCCTGTGTTGCCTGAGAACCCTTTGTTATTTGGTTGGTGCTCTCTCTGTCAGTATTTGGGATTCTGGTGTGCTTACTGTTTGATGTTGTGACTGAATGACATCCACTAGCAAAGGTGTGTTTCTGTGTCCCTTCAAAGATTTTCATGGATGTCCAGATGGGGAGAATGGAGGTAAGGGTTTTGCTTGCCTAATCCCTCATTTGAAGAGACTTCATCATCTATGTAACAAGGATAGGAAAGATGCTCTGCAACAAGATATTCAGTGCGATGTAGACGTTTTTGCTGGATTGGAAAATACACTGAAAACTTTGAAGCAATGGTTTTGTTTTGACTGCATGACCATCCAGGCTTGGAGTAGAGCATGTAAACATGAAGGGGACACTGAGTTACGTCCTGTAACTTGCGAAGGAGAAGCAGCTGAAGTGATTGTTGGTATCTCTCGTCCTTGCCAGCAGGTAAGTGCGTTTCATGTTGATGAATTTGAACTTAATGTGGAGACCCTGGATGAAGTTTTCAGGGCTCCAATTCGCACTGTGAATAGTATACCAAGGGGTTGCAGATTAGCTTTTTCACATACCTTGAAAGCGACGCTTCATAAGGTGGCGACAGAACCCAAGTCTATTATGAACTGGGTTAAACTTCTGCTACTCCCTCGACTGACGTTGGGGTTTTCCGTCCTAAAGGAAAATCAGAAAGCAAGTCTGGTAATCGCAAAATGCTGCAGCAAAAACAGATCCTAAAAGCCTTGAAAATCTGGGGGGAATCTGGTGGGATACATATGCTTGTAAGGGAAGCTTTGAAGCTGCCTGGGACAAGATGTGCTGTGAATTTGGAGGATGATACGGACAAAAAAAGAGACATGCTAAGTACCAATGTCACGACCTGCCTACGTAAGGTCGCAGATGGACATTTTACTACTGCTGTGAAGGCTATTAGTTCATCAGGGGTGGCGCCAAACAACACAGAGACAAAAAAAAGCTCTTGAGGACAAACACCCGACTATACCTCCTCCGCGGAAACCTTCTATCCCACTTCATGAGACGCCCTTAGTAGCAGAGGCAGGGACCATTCTTAGATGTATTAAATCTTTCCCTAAGGGTACATCGTGTGGCAAGGATGACCTTCGTGCACAACACCTTTTGGATGCTTTTTGTGGGGAGGGGTCGGCTGTTGCTGCAGATTTAGTCGTGGCTATAACATTGGTTGTTAATTTTTGGATTTGTGGGAGATGTCCACTCAAGCTTGCAGAGTTCATTGCATCATCTCCTTTAACACCCCTTCTTAAGCCAGACAACAACATTTGTCCCATCGCTGTTGGGACGATTTGGCGTCGTCTAGTATCCAAAGTGGCTATGAAAGGGGTAGGCAAGGACATGGCTGAATACCTACAGGACTATCAGTTCGGGGTAGGTGTTTCTGGGGGGCGCAGAGGAAATCCTTCATGTTGTGAACAGGTTTGTATCCAAACACCACATGAATGATAAGCTTACTATGTTAACAGTGGACTTCACAAATGCTTTTAGCCTTGTTGACCGCACGACTATGCTTCTTGAGGTGCGTAATTCATGCCCGTCCATATCACCATGGGTTGAATACTTATATGGGCAGCCCGCTAGACTGTATGTGGGGGATTACTACATCTTTTCCTCGGCGGGGGTACAACAGGGTGACCCATTGGGGCCGTTATTATTTGCTCTAGTGCTCCACCGGCTTGTGAGAAAAATAAACGTGGAATGTACATTATCTCTACAGGCTTGGTACCTCGACGATGGCACTATTATTGGTGACACAGCATAAGTAGCGAAAGCTCTTATGATTGTTCAGACGAAAGGGCCAGCATTAGGGCTTATTTTGAACAATAAGAAAACGGAAATTTTCTGGCCTTCTTGTGATGGACGTAAGGTAAGAGATGGGATGTTCTCTGCTGAAATTTCAAGACCAAAAAATGGTGTTAAATTATTGGGAGGAGCAGTCAGCTTAGATGATGTGTTTTTGAAGGGCCTTGCCATCAAGAGAGCAGAGAAAGCAGTCGAACTAATGCAGGTTTTATCCAAGCTTCGCGATCCTCAGTGTGAATTACTACTCTTACGTGCATGTATGGGTATTTCCAAGTTGCTTTTTGATCTTCGTATTTGCCAGCCAGAATTTATTATGGAGACAGTGGACATTTTTGATAATGGCTTGAGAGAGGTGATTGAGGGCATAGTGGTTTGTGGGGGTCCGTTTTTTTGGGATTTACAATGGAGGTTATCTACATTGCCAATTAGATACGGAGGTTTGGGCATATATACTGCTAGAGAGGAGTCCCAATATGCCTTCCTAGCATTACATGTTCAAATTTGGGGGTTGCAGGATCATATATTAAGGAGTGGGGAGGTGGAAGACATGGATGACAACTTCAACAAAGCTTTGATGACGTTACAGGAAACTCTCCCTGATTTTGACTTTAGCAGTTTTACCAGCAAATACACTGCCCCCCAAAACCCAGAGTACTTTGGCGTCTGCTCTTTTTGGTAAAGTAGTTAAAGACATGGATAAGGTTTACGAGTTGTTAGGTAGACAAAAAGCAGTTTTAGGTTGTCTGCAAGCCGGCATGCTCAGGATTTCCTACTCGCTATTCCAATTGAGGGCCTTGGGCAGAAGATGTCACCTGTGGAGTACCGTACTATCCTTAAATACAGATTGATGATTCCTTTATACCCATCAGACACTCGGTGTCCTGCTTGTATCACTGGGTGTTTGGACGCTTATGGGTAATATGCAATTCATTGTAAGGTGGATCCTGGTTTTAAACATAGACATGATCACGTGAGGGACATTTTATTTGATACACTGTGGAGAGCCGGTATTTCTGCAAAGAAAGAAGCGTCTGTCAACTTTTTGACTGATCTACTCGAGGGGAGATCGACGCTCAGGCCAGCAGATGTTTTAATTTTTGGGTGGGCTAACGGAAAACATGCAGGTGTGGATCTTACTGGGGTTTCCCCGTTAGTAGGAATCAGACATGGTGCGTTTACAGTCGGGCAAGCGGCGTTGAGGGCTGCCTCAGGTAAGATAGCAAAACATGAGAAAGCATGTCTTGATAATGGGCATGCCTTTATTCCTTTTGCTTTTGATACTTTTGGTTTTTTAGCTCCAGAGGCGGTTGGACTCCTCAAAAGAGTCCAGAAAGTCATGCACAGTAATGTCATGACTCCTGGTTCGAGGGAGTTTGTTTTCCATAGATTAGGATTTGCAATTCAAAAAGAACTTGCGGCGCAGCTTGTTGCGCGTTTGCCTAGTTCGTCGATGTAATGACAATATTGTGTTTATAAAAATATGATTTTATAATAAAGAAAATAAATCCACACAAATGACTCCTTATAAGACCTACTTATCTTATATATGTACACAAATACAAAATGTCATGTACAACACCCTAAGCAAAAGACCTTAAGAATTCCTAAATGATTCATAGCATTTTTATGGAACTATATAAATGCCCTTAATTGAATGGATATGGATGTCCAACGGGTTTTCATGATTGCATCCGGAGCCCATCCGTAATCCATTGGATTTCAAAAATTCTATCCGCATCCAACACATTAACGAACGGTCCGGACATCCATCCCCAAAAAAACGGTTGGTCCCAGTTAAATCCGCGGATTACGAGTAAAATGCTCACCCCTACTAGTGAATGCCCAAACATCTTTGTAGTTGCCCGGAAAACACGGTTCTATTTCAACCCAACAAAATCCCAGGGCCTATCAAAGGCCTTCCTAATAACATTCTAACAGTGGGCAAAAGCCCATTAAGTATCCACCTAAATTAGGGTTTCCTCTAGAATTTTTTATCCCGTCCGTTCACCTAAATAAGCAAATCTCAGCCATCCAGTCATAACCTCATTCTACTTCCTTAAAACCAAACCATTTCACTCTCAAACCTCCTCTCCACAGCCAAAACTAGGGTTTTTCAATCGACAAAGAAGAAAAGGAGAAAAGCTTAGATTCATTTTTCTTAATCTCTACAACTTATCATGGCGACACAGATGAGTAAGAAGCGAAAGGTAAATCACTGTTTCTGTATTTCAATTTTTTCTGATTTTTTGGTGAATTTTTTGATTCTGAAATCGATTGTTTTGGTTATGATTTTGATTTACAGTTTGTTGCTGATGGAGTTTTCTTCGCCGAGTTGAACGAAGTATTGACAAGAGAACTAGCTGAAGATGGTTACTCTGGTGTTGAAGTTAGGGTTACACCTATGAGGACTGAAATCATCATCAGAGCTACCAGAACTCAAAATGTTCTTGGTATGAAAACAACTCGTTAACTATTAATTTTAGAATTTTAGTTGTATTTTGGTCTAGATCTGATGAAATTAGGGATTTGATTGTTTGGTTTTTTGGATTTTTGTAGGTGAGAAGGGAAGGAGGATTAGAGAATTGACCTCTGTTGTACAGAAGAGGTTTAAGTTCCCAGAGAACAGCGTTGAGCTATATGCTGAGAAGGTTAACAACAGAGGTTTATGTGCTATTGCTCAAGCTGAGTCTCTCAGATACAAGCTTCTTGGTGGGCTTGCTGTTCGTAGGTGTGTGTTTATGCTAATTACATCTGTTAACATGAAATTACTGTGTTGGTATGATTTAATTATGGACGTATGTTTTATAATAATTGCTAATTACATCCATTTACATGTTGACATGAATTTGATTTAATTACAGTGTTTTTTCAAATCTTTGTATGTTTGTATATGTGTGTATAGTTAAGAGTGGTCTGTGCACAATTAAGCCGATGCTCCGGAAAAATAATGAGGGAAGCATGGTACTGTGTACAGAAATCAATCTTGGTACTAATGTCTGCTTGCTCTGATGCCTCGTGGCTCTGATTTTGCGGGCCTGGAAACATGCCCACATTTTTCTCTATCTGAATATTGATAATATCATCTTAGTGATCTGTATGCATGGTTTCTACAATAATAGATGGTGAAAAGAGTTAGTTTTCTTAAGAAGCTGTTGCTTGGTCTAATATTTGAATATGGAGAGAGTGAACGCACTGCCTGTTTATAATTGAAGCACAGTTGCTCTTTCTACCCTGCCATCTATTAAGTACTATGCACATCCAGTCTGTCATCTATAAAGCAAATAGGTATACTTGGTGCCAAATTTGTGTCGGAAGATGACTACATGAATCATGCTTTTCCAAGCTATTTAGCTCATGATGCCTTAGTTTCATGTTTGTCAGCTCGGGTAGCCACATTCCCTCTATATCTGCTTACCTTGTATCATTTTCGACTATCAGAATGTTCTGCGGCCATTTTGTGCAGTAATTTCAGTTTCTTGTTGGCAGAGCCTGGTTTTTGCCTTCATGATTAATGTTCTTGTATTTTATAAATCTATTGAAGGGTTCTGACTTCTGATTTATGAATTATCAAATCTCATTATATATCGCTAATGGAATTTCCGTGCTTAGGGCCTGCTATGGTGTTTTGAGATTCGTCATGGAAAGTGGTGCCAAGGGTTGCGAGGTACAATCTGCTGCTATTCTTTTATGCATTCCAGACTTTTACCCTCTTTTCTGCTTGATTTGGTACTAAACTTCAGTTTGTAATTGTTATACAGGTTATTGTGAGTGGAAAGCTTAGGGCAGCTCGTGCCAAGTCAATGAAGTTCAAGGATGGATACATGATTTCTTCTGGTCAGCCTGTTAATGAGTACATTGACTCAGCTGTTAGACACGTTCTTCTTAGACAGGTCAGTTTGTACGCCTCAGCTGTTACTCTCTTAACTCATTATGATTCCTCTGTTTATTTATTTTGAACATGATAGTTGTGGTTTGGTTTAACTGTTGAGTGTCACGTGCAAATGAGGAAATTATATTTGTAAATGGGTAATTTGCGTCTGAATATTCATTGATGTTAACACCTTGGAGATCTGATGCCCTGAGTAAATCTCTTCTTTGTTTATTTGTTATTGTATTACTTCATTTTGGTTCGAAGTATTCAAGAGAATGAGGTGATGATTAGGTAATTTCCCTATTGGTTTGATCGCCTAAATGATGGCTTAAATGTATTAGCTCTAGCTGATCATTCTCTATACTTTTAACGTGGTCTTTTGTTTTGAATAAAACTTATGGTATGTGTTAACTGTTGATTTTGAAGGCAAATGAGGAAATTTTATATGTAAATGGGTAATTTGCGTCTGAATAATTCATTGATGTTAAACACCTTTGAGATCTGATGCCTTGAATCTCTTCTTTGTTTGTTATTGTTTTCTCCTGCTTTTGTTTGTTTCATTTGGTTCAGAGTTTTATAGTGGAGAGTTTGAGGTGATGATTAGGTAATTCCCTATTGGTTTGATTGCCGACATGATGGCTTATATGTATTAGCTCTAGCTGATCATTCTCTCCATACTTTCTTTACTTTTTATGGTGTCTTTGTTTTACTGTTGATTTTCAAGGCAAATGAGGAAATTTTATATATGTAAATGGGTAATTTGCGTCTGAATATTTCATTGATGTTAACACCTTGGAGATCTGATGCCCTGAATCTCTGCCTTGTTTGTTTTCTCCTGCTTTTGTTTATTTGGTTAAAAGAGTTCGATAGTGGAGAGTATGAGATGATGATTAGGTAATTTCCCTATTTGTTTGATCGTCGAAATGATGGCATAAATGTATTAGCTCTATCTGATCATTCTCTCCCTTCTAACTCAGCAACCCTATGTCTATTTTTCTGTTTTACTTCCTGTTTTAACTTTTTTTCCTGCAAGTTTTATAGTATTTCCTTTGATTGTGGGCTTCTTTCATGTTTTAATCTCATCTATTTTTCGTTGAGCAGGGTGTTCTTGGTATCAAGGTCAAGATCATGTTGGATTGGGATCCTAAAGGAAAGAATGGTCCAATGACCCCATTACCTGATGTTGTTACCATCCACCAACCTAAGGATGAAGAAGACTTTGTTAGGCCTTCAATGATGGCTCCTACCGATATTGAAATGCCACCTCAAATGGTAGTTCCACCACAAATGATAGTAGCTTAAAATGGATGTGGTTTCTAGTTTGTAGTAATTTTTGAGCTCTGTAATTTGCTGAGGATTTCGAATGATAATACTTTTCCAGTTTATGTTGGTTTCTTATTGGCGAGTAGTAGAAGACTGAGAACTGTTTTCAAGTTTAGAAAGATAATTTTGTTTATTCTTTATCTTTTTGTTAGATACTGTACCTTACCTTTTCAATACTTGATCAGTTGATCATTATCTACTTAACTTTCTAGCACCAAGGAAACTCTTTGTTTCTTGTTTATATTTCTTTCCATAGATCTGCAAAATCGGGCTGTGTAAACCTTGTAGATTGACTTGTAATGTTGGCATCTTTGTCTTGGTTTTCCTCCTAGTTGAAGATTTTGGTTGAATGTTGTCTTTGTGGGGCTTTCTGTTACCCATTTTTCTTTTGTAGCCTCTAGAAAGTGGTTCTAAAGCAAGTTGTGCTTGTGATGTGAAGAATGGAAATATCTATCATTGGCTGCAGTTTTTTCCATGTAAATGTACATGGTCGTTTTAGGAAAAGCTTTTCAATGTATAAAAATGCTAGGTAGGAAGAGGAAACGGAGAATGCCTTAAAAACTGATCAGGCAGAGACCATGGAGTTTAGGATTTTTACCATTTTTGCATTTGTTTTCTTTCTTTTTATTAGTATTACCGGGAAATACCCAAATGTGATGGTCTGAAGATGCAGACTCATATTAGATGGTCTTCCAAGAATTTTTCCGAAACTTCCCAAGAATGAATGATGGGTCTGCCGCTGTTTTCACTTGTACAGAAATCTCTGTAACATCTGCATTGAATTGCGAAAATGCATACATCCCCCAGATTTCTCTGTAACATCTGCATTGGAATTTGGAAGTAAAACATTTCAGTTTTAAAAGTTCTGTCATATTGAATCAGCTGTTTACTGTAAAGTTTTGTTGGTTACATGCAATCCTGACCTACCCTGTATACTGGTGCACATTAGAAAAGCATCACACCATCAATGGGAACACTATTTATTGCAACAGTTGAACCAGAGTGAGGCTGTGAAAAGAAAGCAGTCACACTCGAGTGCATTTGGTCAGTTCATGAAAAATGCAACAAATTCTTTTGCATTCGGATCAAGACATTGTTAGCGAGATCTAAAGTTTGGTTTGAGTTTTGAATTAACAGAATGACCCCATTGAATTGTAAGAGTAAGATATATTATTGACAAAATGCTAGCTGTGCATGGCACTAGCAACAACAACAACCAAAAAACTTTCCCTAACTTCATCTGCTGTTGCCGGAAACCTTCCATATAACTACTGCGTCCGCCGTTGCCCTGTAGATAGAATTCCAAGCTACGGTTCTGCTACATCGTACCACCTAATTATCCAAAGGGGTCGTCAGTTCATTAAGACTTGGTAATCTGAACAAAAGTTACCATGTCATGAAGAAAGATGTCAAGTATATTACCTGATTCAAGAAGATCTAATCTATGAGGATTCTTCACCATTTGAAACACCAACTGACTCCTCAGGATATGAAACATTAGCTGCCTGGACAATGTAAACCTAGAATAGAAAGGAACGGTAAATAAAACAGATGGTAACAACAATTTGAAGAATTTGAAATACAGCTTAATGTAGATTCCTGCAGAAGTACCACAGATAAGCTAGCTTACTAAATTTTGTAATTCTGAGTACTAATAGGATATGAATTAGAGAGCACCAATTCAATCTTCATGGCTATAGCTATAAGCAGAATATGAAGAGAGCCGCAGTCATTTGGTAGCACTTGCCAAAAGGTAGATACGAGCTACGATTTTAAAAACAAACGAGCAAACACTACCAGCCTGATTCACCAGCAGATCAACAAGTGCCACTTTCAGTGTTGAACTATAACACTAAAAACCCAGCACATGAATCAAAATAATCCAGCTAATTTGGTCTTATCTACAGGGCATACTGATAGGAATATCAGAACCATGATAATTGTCTTCCACATAGTTACTGTCTCCAACAACCAACTAGATCGAAGTTCTATAGCAAAAGTATACTCAGAACAGCATCGATACATCATACTAGGAGTTGAGAGATCTGAATGCCTTGTGGAGCCTGGCAACTCAGCCTATCCAAATTGGAAAACTTCGACCGCATCTTCTACTTTTCTTCTTCTATCACACTCACACTGTGTCAATTTCAAATCTAGTCAAAACCCAACTCCCCAATACTGCCAGAACTTCGAAAACACATTTAATCTCCTCAATTGATTAGTGCAGAATAAGGAAAACAACATTACATCTCCTTTCATTGGTTTCTCGGTGGACCTCAGCTTGAATCATTTGCATGTTTTAGCTTTGTTTTAATCATCGAAAATATCTCTCATCTGAACTCACTAATTGCTGGAACACATCTATAGCCACGACAAGATTTGGAGAGGATCATTTCTTCGTAATTTTTACAAGCAATTCCTCACTGCTCCATAATCGAGATTAAATGCAATCCAGTCAAGAATCAAAAGGTGTTAAAATCAGTGGAAAGGTTTAATGATTCTAATCACAATAATTTCAAATCAGAATCAATAATCAAATTAATTTAAGAACCCTAAACAGGTTTTTATTTTACATTACAATTTGATTTGTGTGAATGTTTGACTAAGATTTTCCTGAATTTGAAGGGAAACGTACTCGACTCATTTACAACAGTGATGAGATTGAAGGAGAGGAAGATATTTCGGTTTCCCGAGTAAACAACGCTTGAAGGAGTTTCCTGTACCTGAAGGCAAGCATATGCGATTGTATGTACTTGATTGGATTCATTAAGAATCAAGGTAGAACCGACTAACTTGGAAGAATTGTATACTTGTTATATTCTTGATGTTATACTGAAGATGTTGTTTCTGTTGTTGGTTCGGTTCTATATCCTGCGTATTAGGTGTTTGATTTTATTCTCTAAAGAAAATCTTAGGATGGATTTCTAGTTATATGCTTAACTATAATTAACACTGTTGAGTAAATAACTAATCATTTCAATATTTAATTAATTTTTGTAACGGTCAAGACGTCAACGAAGGTCTTGTGTCCCAAACTCTAATTTTAAAAAATTGGTTCCAAACACAAATCCGGTCACTTTTTGGTGACCCAAAGTCAAAATATCCCTTTAGTTTTATAATGAGATTCTCTCATTCCGATTAATCACAGCCGTTCAATATTCAATCTATATGTGAACCAAGATAACACTAACCCGGTTCATTTTCAAGAGATTTTCACTCACACATGTTTTGCTGCATGAATTGTAAAGGGGGTAATGGTTACCCCCATTATAATTCATACAAATTTTTGTGAAGGGACAAATTTCAATAAGAGAAACAAAACATCTGAAGTGATAACAAGATTTAAGTTCTTGATTTCGTCTCACATGTTTCTTCATGAATTTCCTCTTCGTCTCTGAGGATCCCCTCTTGCCTTCTTCAATTTTCATCTCTAAAACCAAATCTCAGACGTTTCTTTACATAACTTTTAAACAAAAACCTATTCGCTTCTTGTATTTTCATATCCAAAACACATAACATAATCTCTTTAATTTTTTTATTCTTTCGTTTCAAAACAAAACATTCCAGATAATCTCTCATGATTTTTCCATGTAATTCTCTTTGTTTGTTTTATGAGATGTAAGAAAAAAAATCCTAGAACTATCTCATACAACAACACAAAAACATAAATTTTCGCTCGAGGTGGACATACCCGTGGTCGAGGCCATGTTCGTACTCATGAATTTTTAACATCTTGAATTTGTTTGAATTTATGACTTTATCATAGTATTTGGTTATGGATTTTTTTGAACATTTCATTTGTTTTAAGTTATAGATACTAATTAAGCGTGAATGGATGTATTTGAGTGTTTCAGATTATCTATTTATTCCAAAAACAAAGTAAAATAAACATGTTTCAGAAGAGCTTACTGCTGAGTTTGGAGTAACTAACCCTAGCCGTAAGTGACTCTAAAATTTTAAAATTTCAGAATTTTCTTGTTGTAGCTAGGTCGATACCTAACAAACCCCTATAGTAAATATAGTAAGTGACTCTAAAAACTTAAAATTTTAGAGTTTTCTTTCTACGATTAGGTCGAAATAACTCAGCTACAATATACTCTGAAACTCAAAAATTTCGGAGATTGTTCCACGACTAGGTTGTACCTAAAAAACCCAACCATGAGTTAATCTGAAATTCCGTAATATCATAGTATTTGATTGACATATATGAATTTAGTATTTTTCAATTGATAAAGTACAGTCGACTCTATTTCTGTCCACCTTGAACTGTGCTATGACAACATCCGCTAATCAAACATGGTTTTTCACTTTGGCCCCTCCGTAGACTGGATTTTTTTAGGATCATGGTTCTAGAGGCAAGCGGTTTCGTTGAATTGGTCCTCAGAGTTTTAACAATCTAATTAGGTTATTCTTTAATGGAGTATGGTATTAGATAGAATGAAACCCCACAGTTCGACTTTGAGAGCCCCATCACAACCAACCTCATCCCTCGACTTCCTACTGCCTTGCAGTACTACAATATTATGTAGAAATGGGTAAAAAAACATTATGTGTCGTTATTCTTATAAATTTAATTTTAAGTCATACTTTAATATCTTTCTCTAATGTTATATGCAATGGGAAGATTTTCCTATAGCTAGACATATTTGTAAGTTGTATGCCGATTTCCTATTGCTAGAATTATTTGTAACTTATTTTTTGAAAAATCAAACAAACTTTTAGAGCATGATGAAGGTTATAATTTCTTAATCCAAAATCAGAACTCCAACTTCAATCAACAGAGAAACTGATGTTTATAATATAGTAAGGCATTTAATTTTAAGGTGTTTTTAATACAATAATTGTTTACATTATCTTTCACATTCTCAAAAGAATATTATGCGTTTTAATATGTTTTGTATACATGAAACAATGAAGGTAGTCAGTTTGTTTGGTACCCAACTTTTAAAATACTAATTAAGTGTATATGGATCCATAATTGACTGTCAAGTCAAGTCGTTGACTAAACTGTTATTAACGAATTCATTTTTTTACTTATCACATATTTTCATTGGAATTTATCGTGTATGTATGATCCCTAATAACGATTTTAATATTATTGGACATCGGGGAAGCAAAGTTTACTTTCCTAACTATTAGAAAAGTTGGTTCAACAATGAGTTGGTTGTTTAGATATGATTTAAATGTACATACATTATCAAATGAATAAGTTGGAAGATTACATTTGGACGACGAAGATTATGGAAGAATGACAACTTGATCGGAGAATAACTAGTACTAGAAAGACTGGATAGAGTTTGTGCCAGCATAGACTGGTCTAATAATTTTAACAATGTTGATGTTTATCATTTAACTACTCTTGGTAGTGACCACTGCCTTATTATGCTTGTTACCTTTAGAATTGATAACTCAACTAAAAAACCTTTTAGAGGCATGGTTCAATTATTCCACTTGATTTGCATTGATAAAAGATAAATTGGGTTGTAATTTTTCAGGCTCTTATGCTTTTAGGTTCACTAGAAATCTTCTACACACTAAATATATGCTTAGACTGAAACTACAATCATTTTGGCAATATTAGTACCTAGATTTCTAGGATTCAGGCCCAACTTGCTGTTATAACTAGAAATAGGAGTAATCAAAACTCTATTCAAGTTAGAGAGTTAACTGAAATGCTCAAATTTTGGTATGTAAACACAGTTAGTGGGGTTCATTTGTCTTTAGGGAACACAATGAAAATTAGACAGTAACACAGAAACTCGGTTTAAAAGGTTGTAATACACACTTTGCAAAAGCAATAATGATATTTCATGTGCACAAAGCATCAAGTCACCCTTCACAATACCATGATTGTAAGGTTAGAAATCATGAAAAGTTAAATTTTATCCTAAGTTTAGTCCTAAACCTGCATTAAAGCATTGTGACATGTCTCTACGAAATGTGATGGGAAAAAATATTACTGAACAAAAATTATACAAATCAAAATGCACCGCGTTATGAGAAGAAATGGATATTTATGGTGAGCACCATCCTTAATCAGAGTGAACATGCACCAACATAACATATGCTTGTTAACCTAATCTGTAACCTTACAATTCCTACATCTTATACCTAAAATAAAGAAACAAGTTCAAAAGTGATACCTACCCAACAAGGAATTATTGTCAAATAAACCAACCCATGTTAGAAAGGACAAAAACTAACAGAAACCAAGTCTTAGTTACTACTAAAATGCAGGAAAACACTGACTTCTGACTTCCTCTTATCTTATTATTATACAAATATAAAGAAAAGAGCTCTTTTGGTAGGAGACCCCCTAAATTACTTATATGTACTCATTTTTTACATATTTACGGAAATATCATTGTTTAAAAAATATATCAAGAATTTAAAGAACTTAATATCTTTCAAAATATACACCGGATTTTGAAGTAACAATAATGAATCAAATGATGAATAACAAGTGTTTGATTATACCTTCTTATTGAATCACTAGAGAACAAAAATATTTACTCGGTAGAGAGAGAAAACAAGCCGTTGTGACGGAGTTTGAAATATATCAGAAGAAGAGAAAAATGTGGCAAGAGCTATCCAAGGAAATCATACTTCAGTGAAATGAACAACACATAATATTATTAGAGGTATTCTATTTCTGTTATCAACGTTTGAGTATTGGAAGTGTAGTTATATTCATAGAGATGTTAATGATTTAGCAGACTCTTTGGCTAAATTTGCAAAAACTCTAGTAGATTCTTTAGATTGGTATAATTGTTGGCCTGATTGGATCAATATTATGATCCTCAATGACCAAACAAGGTTGTGGTTCCTTAAATATCAATAAAATCTAAGATCTCTTATCAAAAAAAAAAAACGCTTATTAAATATTATTTCACATATTGTTGTTTGTTTCCAAAAGTATTATCACCAAAAGAAACATGTCTATTTAATAAAACTTATGCTTTGAAAGACAAATCGTATTTCTATATTAATTATCATATATTGTCTTTATAGTGTTTTAGAGGGGATGTGATAATATTTTTTCCAGAAGCTTTAGGCATAATTTAAGATTGATTGATGGCTAGATATGATTTCAATAGGGATTAAATGAGGATAGATCGGTATCTAGAGTTTCTACAGAGTAAAATGAAGAGATTACTTACTGTCAATATTTAAATGAGAAGAAAATTATCTTAGATTTTGGTATGTAGATCAAACTTAAGATGAGCCATTGACATCATAATAAAGTAACATTGATTATCAATAATAAAAAACTGAAGTCGGAGATAAATAAGATTAAATAGACTACATACCAAAATCCTAATTGAATAGACAAATATTAATGTTGTTTGGCACCAACGGTCTATGTTTACGAATGAAACCCCGTACATACGATGAATTATTATTATGATCTTCAGATATTTCTAAGATGGTTTTACATTTAAACTGAACTCTTATTTATAGAGTTAGTTAAACATAAACCTAAGAGATAATGCAGTATCTCATATCTTGTTTGACTATGTATATTATTTATCTAGAAATCTTGTTATATATTTATTTAGATAATCATTGAGTTTGCAATATCACTTTCTGTGCACATGCATTGACAGTTAATCTTTTCTATTCATCTTTACGGTTACCACGGCTTACGACACGTCCGCCTTGGTAATTTATACAAGTACATATTATTCAATTAGATTCTAGGCGAACAAATAGCAGTGCACTTCCCTATTTGTCATCAAATTTGTTTTCCTCCATTTAGAATCGATAATAAACCCAACATCAAAGCCGTTGGAGTATTGTTATAACTGGCCAAGATGAACGAGTTGTAGATACTGTTTTTGAAGATTCAACAAGGGTTGAAGATATCATGCTTCATGAAATGAAAGCATTTTTTTTTTTGAAGCTTAAAGCAGATCCATGCCAAGCTTCTCATTTATTTCGGATTGTCGAAATGCAGTTAGTATTTTGAACAATGCAAACCGTCCAAGCGTTATTAATGATAACATGTATGGCCCAACAGCTTTTGGTCTTTCTATATACATCAAGGCTTTCGATAATACTCATTTTACCAATCCAATGATATCAGATCAAGCCTGTCTACAGATGAAAGCAGTTATATTGCCATCCACCTATCAAAATAAAAAACAAGTGAAGCCATAGAAACTCATTCTCCTTATGCGAATGATCTAACAAATATTATAAGGTTCTTTGAGTAAATAAATTCAATTGACAATGGTTGCATTAGATACTTTTGAGGAAACAAATTTAATCGACAGTGGTTGCAGAGTCATGTTTGTTCACAACTTGTTTTAGTATATTCATTATTAGGCATTTGTAGGTTGATTTAGTATTTTAATAATTATTATTAGTAATTTCTTATATGACTTTCTTTTTAGTTTGGCTCCGGGCTCATCTAATTAGTGAAGACTATTATATTTGTTTTTATTTTTCTCCTGGATTGTCTTTTCTTATTTGAATAATGAAACCTATCATGGATTGAGGAAAAAGAAAAAAAAAAAATCGAGATCAAATCCAAACTGGATCATGATAAAACACAAAATTAAGTCAAGATTCAAGCATTCAGAGTGAATCAAGATCAAACACAAAAGTTGAACCAAGATCAAAGATTTAAATTGAACAAGATCAAACATAAAAGAAGAATCTTCATTTTCATTTTACTTGAGGAAAGTTTAAAAACAAAAAGAGATTTATAGAATAGGGTTTCTCTCAATTCAATATATTGAATAAAATCCATTAAGTCTAGAACAAGGGTAAAAAATAGAATAGAGCGATGTATCTAGCTAATCAATAGAAAAAAAAAGACTTTTATATAAGTAAGATGTTGAAAGATTAAAATCGGTAAAAATTTGGATGTTCTAAGATTTTTTTGAATAGAAAAATGGATTATATACTTTGGCTTTGGCAAGATTGATTAAGCTTTTTCATTTGTGCCTGATTTAATTTCAATTAATGTTCTTAACTTACTTTTTTTTTAATTATTGATTAAACTCATTTACTAAATGAAAAAAATTAACTAATGTAATAAGCAAGAGGTTTGACTCCCATAAGTAATGGCTTGTTTGGATCATGTCATTTCCCAAGTCGATGGCGAAAAAAATAAATGTAGTGAGAGTTGAGAGAAAGAAGACACTTTATGAAAAGGAAACAAAATAAGTTTTTGTAAATTTTTTTTTGGTCTCCTTTTACTTTCCAACCAGTTCCCTCTTTAGTTATTAGTCAATGTTCATAAAAAATCAACAAGCAACACTAAAACCATGCCATTATAGCAAAAATGCAGGGCATGGGTATATACATTATAGGAGAGTTAGCAATGCGAAATTTTTAGGAAAGAAAAATTTCAAAAAGAGTGGCAAAGAACCCATAAAACTAGATACCAATGCGAAAGTTGTTTCAACATTCCAAAAGTACTTAACAGATTTATCCAATACATGTTGAAAGCTAATCAAATACCGACAAGATCCCCATTTGGTCCTATTTCGCATGAATTTCAGAATGGTACACCAGTTTTTTCATTAGAAACAACTTTAACCCCACCTAATAATGGATCTCCAACTATAATTAGGAACATCGCAATTTTAACCTCGACATTCATAGCAATACTAAAAGAAGAAAAAGAGGGAGTAAAAGATATCAAAGTAGAAAGAAGATAAGCTCAAAAAGCAGTATCTGGTTCAATAACTCAGCTTAATTATGCTGAGACATGGAGAATGTATAAAGACCCTCAAGCTCGTCAACACTTTAGACCGGTCAAGAGACGATTTCACCATTATGACTCGACTAATTAATATGGATTTTAACTGAAATGAATTAATCTAACAACGATCTACATACGAAACTAGTATCATTAGATAGATCTCGAAAAGTTATGTGAAATGGTCTACTCGAACGCGTCATTCAGACACCGAATGAAGATGATATTATTGAATTTGTATGAAGGGTAAAATAGTCATTTTAATGATGGACTTTATGGCAGCCCTTATCTGAGCTGTTGGGTGCCTCAGTATTTTGGTCGGCCATATCCCCAGATCGTGAAAATAACTCTCGTATTTTCCTTCTTCATTCTTATTCTTCTTTAAGATTTTATGCAAACTCAAATGAAAATCATATTAGTTTACCAACGCCAATGCTTAACAAAATATAGTATGTGGATTCAATAAGATTAAATAAAATCAAGTACATTAATCCTTGTGTGAATGTAAAATCATATTTAGGAAAAAATAAGACTTAGTGTACCAACTGGATTATTAACAAACCAAAAACGATAATAATAAAGATAGTGAAATAGTGACACTGCTGATAATAGTATTTTAATAATTATGTTAATAACAAATTTAAGGTAGATAATATTTGGAAAATTTACATATTGTATAACATTAAAATTGAAATATCAGGTATTATAGATTTAAGTGAAATCAAATTTAGATTAGTTATATGGATAAATACATAACAAATATGAAATTACATCAAATTAATAAATTATTAAATATTAGACTAAAAATTTTAGCGCGGAGAACTTAGTCATATCTATCGGTTAGAATACAAATTATTAGTTGAACCTAGAGCTACAAAATTGTAGATTTTAGTTGTAGAAAACCAAATAGGCTTGTGTTTCATTTCTTGTTGCTTCGAACTTGTAAAGACCCTCAAGCTCGTCAAGCTATTTGACTGGTCTAGCGATAGTCAAAAGACGTTTTAGCCGATAATAACTCAATTAGTTTAACACGAACATTAATTAATAGAAATTAATCTAACAACGATCTAGATACAAAATTAGTATCATTGAATAGTCTCGAAAAGTTTTGCATATTGGACTACTCGCAGGCGTCATTCGGATACTGGGTGAAGAAGATTTATCGATTTGTTTTCGGAGGGTAAAATAGTAAGTTTGGATGTTACCCTTGTGGATGCACGTGTCCACCATATCTCTAGCAATCGAGAGGATAACTCTCATTCTGTTTCTGTTCTTCTTCTCTCGTTCTCTTTCTTTCTTTCTTCTTCTTCTTCTTCTGTAACTGATTTCGAGAATCAGTTCATGGTTCTGAGTTGATATACAGACGACAAAGATTGAAGGTTAACTGATGGTGGTAGTTTTGGATGATGAGGTGAAATAAAACTCAACAGAAAAAGTGAAACAAAGAATTATAATTAGGGTTTTAGATTTCGTTTTAAGATTCTTGGAATTGATTAGTATAATGAGATCATGTTGTATGAAGATCGAACAGTTTGGAGTTTAGTTAGAGTTTTGAAGTTGATTCAGTGGAGAATCATTGTGGAGATTTGAATTAGGGTTTCAGTAGAGTCGCAGAAGTAAATTCGAAGATGATAAATATACTCTAGAAGATCAATTGAAGACGGGTTTGGTGTTAATTTATCAGTTGTAGCTGTTGTTGATGAATAATCGATGAATTAGGGTTCCTCTGTAAATCAAATATGGTGATGAAGGTTGTTGGGTGTTTGTAGTTTTGAGATGATTGTTCAATTGAGGCAAAGGAAGAAATAATTTGACCTCAGATGCCTGAGAAACATTGATTTGAGGTAATTGCTCTTATTGGTAATAATCAATTCAAGTTCTTTATTGAGTTTATGAGTTTCTTAATGAATTCAGAATTGACATGGAATTGTTGGTGGTTGTGGATATGAGCTGTATGAGATGTTGCAAGGAGTGTGTGGTTTTGATTATAGTGGTAATCTGAGGTAGATGTTGAGTGAGATGATGTTGTGATGCTGGTCTTTAACTGAATTGTGGAGGAATAGTGTTAGTTTTGCCAAGATGATAGTGATATTACTTAGAAACTAGAATGGTTGATGTTGTCGTAATGGGATATTCTGAGTTAAAACAGAATGAAGACAGTTTGAGCTGAAATGGATGTGAAATGAATGTTGGTTGTAATTCAGTGAAGAAGTGGTATCGGTAGACACTCGTCTAATGTTGCAGGAGATAGTACTGAATCGAAGATTGATGAGCTTTGGTGGTTTATTGTGATGAATGGAATAAACAGTTTGATAGAGTTATCGGTGTTGTGTTTGTAAGGAAGTTAAGAAGCGAAAGAGGAGTAAAGGTGGAGAAGATAATGATGTTTGATCTGTGACAGGTGAAATATTAGTGGTAATGTTTGTGTAATGTGTTGGTTTAGGTGACTACATGATCTTGGAATTGGCAGTGCCATTGACATGAATGTATGTACATATAAATTGAGAGGATGAGCAAAAGATGAGATTGGTATTGCAACTGTGAATGCAACATAAATGTGTAATGGGATTGCAGGTTGATGTAATGTTATAGTTGAGGGTGTTCATGGTCGGTTTGGAATTAGTAAAGGAACCGAGTTTGATTCAGTTTGGTAGCTGTGTAGTTGAAGCATTGAACTGAGATATGACTTGAGTTACGTTGAAGTAGCTCATTTCTTAGCGGCAGCTGCGTGGATTTTGAAGTTTCAAGTGTACTTCAGTAAAGAAAAATGGTCTTTCAGCTGAGGGTGTTGCTTTTAGTGGTGGATGAATATTTTTGTTGATGTTGCTTAGAGTTGGACTTGTAGTTAGCAATTGCTGAGAAAGCTTGGAACTGCTAGTGATGCAGGTAGGCTTAAAATTACAATTGTATTGGATTGTTGAATTCTATTTGAATAAATGAACTGTTTAGTAGTTGTATAACTTCTGTTCTTGAGTATTAGGCTTGTTAGCCATCCTAGTCAGATTATCTGACTGATTATGTTCTTAGCTGACTTGACCTAGTACTTATGACTCTGTCAATCTGACTGAGTTAACTCACTGAGTTTCCCTATCTTGACCTGAGTTGGGTCGTTGACCGATTCTTGGTTGACTGATTTGACCATTGGCCCTGGACTCTGACTTAACAGGGACTGTTAGTTGACACTTTGACCGTTAGTGACCGCTAGTTAACAAATTAGATCAAGCTTTATATTAATGGGTCAATTAGTGGACTTGGGCTTAAAACTAATTACCCTATGTTGATGAATTGGACCTTTGTGGTCTGGATTAGCATTTTGTTCTTTCTACAAAGTTGTAGATATTCATAAGACCGAGCTAAGGGACTGCAGAACCAATCCAATTCAATTAGTAAACCTTAACTATGCTAAAGATAGATAAATAAAAGATGTAGAGCCTAGAATTATTAGGAAGACTTGTATGATTCTTGTGTGAGCCTTTTGGATAGATTCTTAGACTTCTTGTGTGATTAACAGTCTATATTAACGACGATCGATTCAAAGGATGAACCAGTGGATCGTGGATCTCGAGGTAGGCGTGGCTTGTCATCAAAAGAGGTGGGAATACATTTGACTCTTTTGTAACAATTGTTGTTTCTTTTACAAAAATCTTTGTTTAATAAACTCATGCATTGCTAGTTTATGCATTCCATATTTTGTTTAAATTACTTTATGATGGTTCTGTTGATTCTGTTAATCTTTCCACGATTTGGAAAGGACCTGTAATGTTTTGTTGTCAATATGAATTGTCTTGGGAAATGAGAATTTCCACGTATGGTATATAGGATACGCTCCTTCACATTTATATCTACATGAATTCAGCTTTTATTGCTTAGAGTGGGTCATCATAGTCTTGGTGATATCAATAGGTAATGAGTGTGGTTAGCACGAATATTATACATTGTTTGAAGAAGGAGTTTGTCCATATACATGTTTGTTTATTTCAGTGACTTGGTCACTTTTTAATGTCTGGGAAAACATTATTGTTTTCCAAATCTTGCCATGATTACTTGAAAGTTAAATGTTATTCCTACTGGGCACCCCTTTTAGGGATGATGGGCTCACCCATTCCCACTTTCAGTTTCAGAGACAGATCAGAGTTGCGCATCGAAAGCTTCAAGGAGTTGAGTCCGTTTGTTAGATTACTTCTGTTATTTTTATTATGTTGTATGTTCTATTTGCAAACAAAATGACTATTGTATATGTATCATTTGAAAGAAGTTCATATATATATATATATATATCTGAGCGGGGATAGTTTTAGGTTAAGTTTTATAGCAGATTTCCTAATTGAATGTTTAAGTAAATGATTTAGATTCTTAGTGCTTCTTTATTTAGTTAATCTCTTGGATTAGTCAGCTGCTAGCTTTTGGGGCGCTACAGTGTTGGTATCAGAGCTCACTATTAGATCTTATATGGGAAATAATAGGAATACCCATTGCCAGTTAGTGAAATAGATTAGTTTGGAATGGGTAGGGTTTGTGAGATAAATCTTAATCACTAAAAGCTATCAACAATTAAAAGATTTATTTGATTGATTGAGTTGTTTGTTTGGTTGTTTTTTTATTTATTGAAGTAAATTTTTTAGGGTATACCGATAACTTATGTTAATAAGGATTAGAAAATAACTAATTTGAAAATTATGAACACGTAATAATCTAATATCAGAAAGATAGTGAGATTAGCATTATTGATAGATCCTGAAAGACACATAGAAAATTATTGAATACCTTGACTTATACATGGGGTCAACAATTTATAATCACCTAAATGTTAACAATATTGTTGGGACTTAATAATATTTGTAAGAGTAGTTAGAATAATAGTTCAACCATCAATGTTAATAATAAAAATATTGGTATAGTAATTATAGATGACAATAATAGTAATAGTAATTTTAATAAAGTAATGATTAGCATTCTTCAATTATTATCATATTGAACTTAACTAAAATTTCAATAAAGAATAATAATTATTAACGCTTATCTACGATTAAATTTTGTAAATTAAACTAATGACAAATTAGGAATAGATGTTTTGCGTTTAAACTAGACGGTTAATATAATACTTATCAGGCGTTAGACGTAAAGGGTTAGAATAAAATGTATAAAATAAAAAGACTCAACTTGTTAGTAACCTTGTACCGAAATTATCTTTAATTTAACAAATTACTCGGTGAATCTTTAAAATGAAACAAATATACGCGAAGTAGTAATAATAGCATACAGATACTTAGTGTAATATTAGAATTAAAAGAAAATAAATTTGTATACTAATAAGATACTTCACATTAGTGGTATAACCTAAAGATTATTAGGATATATTATAATTTTGTGTAGACTCAAATTTAAATCATATTAAATTACCAACGCCAATATTTAATAAGATATAATATACGGATTCAATATGAGTAAATAAAATCTAGTATATCAATCTTTACGTGAACGTAGAATTATATTTAGAAGATTAAGGCTTAATGCACCAACTGCACTATCAACTTAAGAATAGTGAAAATAATAATACCGTTGATAATAGTATTTGAATAATTAGGCTAGTAGGAAATTTATAGTAGATAATATTTGAAAAATTTATATATGGTATTATATTAAAGTTAAAATATCAAATATTATAAATTGTCGTGAATCGAATTTGGATTACTTATAATGATAAAATAAATAAATAATAATAACGGTAAATAAATTGTGATGATTAAATTGCTTAAAATGATGTTAACTATTTATATATTTTACGAAGTAAATCTATCAGACTTACACCAGTTACGATAAAAGTTTAGAGACTAATTAATCTTAATAAATTGATACTTAGTTAATCCAGCACCGGGGAATAGTGAAGGTTGTGTTTTCTCTGTTTGTAGGAAGACATTGTTGGGATTGACCAACCTTGATAAGGCAACTGCATTCAGAGATGACTGATCATAGAAGCTTGGTATAATTCTTTAGGAAATTGATAGATATAATTTCACTAAGAAAGATTTGTAAGATTCTTCCTTGTAATTGGAGACACATATTTATAAAATAGCAATTAGTGTAAAAAGCTTAGAGACTAAATTTATAAGTTTCCGTTATAGAAATTAGTATCAGAAACTTAGACTTCCCTATTTGATAGAACTAGTCTAATGAACCTAGAGCCACAAATTTTAGTTGTAGAAAGCCATATAGGTTTGTGCTTTGTTTCATGTCGTTTTGCGCTTAGACAGGAGATAATGTTATCTCTATAAGGTGGGGAGTTTTTGAAGACCGAAGGATGATTTGATTTTTGAGGACGAAAATATATAAGGTGGGGAGAATGTAAAGACCCTCAAGCTCGTCAACGCTATTTGATTGGTCTAGCGATAGTCAAGAGACGTTTTAGCCGATAATAACTCGATTAGTTTAACACGAACGTTAATTAATAAAAATAAATCTAACAACGATCTAGATACGAAATTAGTATCACTGAATAGTCTCGAAAATTTTTGCATATACTACTCACAGGCGTCATTCGGATACTGGGTGAAGAAGATTCATCGATTTGTTTTCGGAGGGTAAAATAGTAAGTTTGGATGTTACCCTTGTGGATGCACGTGTCAACCTTATCTCTAGCAATCTAGAGGATAACTCTCATTCTGTTTTTGTTTTTCTTCGTTTCTTCTTTCTCCTTCTCTTTCTTTCTTTCTTTCTTCTTCTTCTTCTGTAAGTGATTTCGGGAATCAATTCATGATTCTGAGTTGATATACAGACGGAAAACATCGAAGGTTAACTGATGGTGGTAGTTTTGGATGATGAGGTGAAATCAAACTCAACAGAAAAAGTGAAACAGAGAATTATAATTAGGGTTTTAGATTTCATTTTGAGATTCTTGGAATTGATTAGTAAAATGAGTTCGTGTTGTATGAAGATCGAACGGGTTGGAGTTTAATTAGAGTTTTGAAGTTGATTCGGTGGAGAATCATTGTGGAGATTTGAATTAGGGTTTCAGTAGAGTCGCAGAAGTAAATTCGAAGATGATATTGATACTCTTGAAGATCAATTGAAGATGGGTTTTGTGTTAATTTATCAATTGTAGTTGTTGTTGATGAAAAATCGATGAATTAGGGTTCCTATGTAAATCAAAGATGGTGATGAAGGTTTTTGGGTGTTTGTAGTTTTGAGATGATTGTTCAATTGAGGCAAAGGAAGAAATAATTTGACCTCAGATGCCTGAGCAACATTGATTTGAGGAAATTGCTCTTATTAGTAATAATCAATTCAAGTTCTTTATTGAGTTTATGAGTTTCTTAATGAATTCAGAATTGACATGGAATTGTTGGTGGTTGTGGATATGAGATGTTGCAGGGAGTGTGTGGTTTTGATTGTAGTGATAATCTGAGGTAGATGTTGAGTGAGGTGATATTGTGATGTTGGTGTTTAACTGAATTGTGGAGGAGTAGTGTTAGTTGTGTCAAGATGATAGTGATATTACTTAGAAACTAGAATGGTTGATGTTGTAGTAATGGGATGTTCTGAGTTAAAACAGAATGAAGACAGTTTGAGCTGAAATGGATGTGAAATGAATGTTGGTTGTAATTCAGTGAAGAAGTGGTATCGGTAGAAACTCGTCTAATGTTGCAGGTGATAGTACTAAATCGAAGATTGTTGAGCTTTGGTGGTTTATTGGGATGAATGGAATAGACAGTTTGATAGAGTTATTGGTGTTGTGTTTGTAAGGAAGTTATGAAGCGAAAGAGAAGTAAAGGTGGAGAAGATAATGATGTTGATCTGTGACAGGTGAAAGATTAGTGGTAATGTTTGTGTAATGGGTTGGTTTAGGTGATTACATGATCTTGGAATTGGCAGTGCCATTGAAATGAATGTATGTACATATAAATTGAGAGGATGAGCAGAAGATGAGATTGGTATTGCAGCTGTGAATGCAACATAAATGTGTAATGGGATTGCAGGTTGATGTAATGTTATAGTTGAGGGTGTTCATGGTCGGTTTGGAATTAGTAAAGGAACCGAGTTTGATTCAGTTTGGTAGCTGTGTAGTTGAAGCATTGAACTGAGATACGACTTGAGTTAAGTTGAAGTAGCTCATTTCTTAGCGGCAGCTGTGTGGATTTTGGAGTTGCAAGTGTACTTCAGTAAAGAAGAATGGTCTTTCAGCTGAGGGTGTTGTGTTTAGTGGTGGATGAATATTTTTGTTGATGTTGCTTAGAGTTGGACTTGTAGTTAGCAATTGCTGAGAAAGCTTGGAACTGCTAGTGATGCAGGTAGGCTTAAAATTACAGTTGTATTGAATTGTTGAATTCTATTTGAATAAATGAATTGTTTAGTAGTTGTATAACTTCGGTTCTTGAGTATTAGGCTTGTTAGCCATCCTAGTCAGATTATCTGACTGATTATGTTCTTAGCTGACTTGACCTAGTACTTATGACTCTGTCAATCTGACTGAGTTAACTCACTGAGTTTCCATATCTTGACCTGAGTTGAGTTGTTGACCGATTCCTGGTTGACTGATTTGACCATTGGCCCTGGACTTTGACTTAACGTGGATTGTTAGTTAACACTTTGACCGTTAGTGACCGTTAGTTGACAAATTAGATCAAGCTTTAGATTAATGGGTCAATTAGTGGACTTGGGCTTAAGACTAATTACCATATGTTGATGAATTGGACCTTTGTGGTCTGGATTAGCATTTTTTTCTTTCTACAAAGTTGTAGATATTCATAAGACCGAGCTAAGGGACTGTAGAACCAATCCAATTCAATTAGTAAACCTTATCTATGCTAAAGATAGATAAATAAAAGATGTAGAGCCTAGAATTATTAGGAAGACTTGTATGATTCTTGTGTGAGCCTTTTGGATAGATTCTTAGACTTCTTGTGTGATTAACAGTCTATATTAACGACGATCGATTCAAAGGATGAACCAGTGGATCGTGGATCTCGAGGTAGGCGTGGCTTGTCATCAAAAGAGGTGGGAATACATTTGACTCTTTTGTAACCATTGTTGTTTCTTTTACAAAAATCTTTGTTTAATAAACTCATGCATTGCTAGTTTATGCATTCCATATTTTGTTTAAATTACTTTATGATGGTTCTGTTGATTCTGTTAATCTTTCCACGATTTGGAAAGGACCTGTAATGTTTTGTTGTCAATATGAATTGTCTTGGGAAATGAGAATTTCCACGTATGGTATATAGGATACGCTCCTTCACATTTATATCTACATGAATTCAGCTTTTATTGCTTAGAGTGGGTCATCATAGTCTTGGTGATATCAATAGGTAATGAGTGTGGTTAGCACGAATATTATACATTGTTTGAAGAAGGAGTTTGTCCATATACATGTTTGTTTATTTCAGTGACTTGGTCACTTTTTAATGTCTGGGAAAACATTATTGTTTTCCAAATCTTGCCATGATTACTTGAAAGTTAAATGTTATTCCTACTGGGCACCCCTTTTAGGGATGATGGGCTCACCCATTCCCACTTTCAGTTTCAGAGACAGATCAGAGTTGCGCAGCGAAAGCTTCAAGGAGTTGAGTCCGTTTGTTAGATTACTTCTGTTATTTTTATTATGTATGTTCTATTTGCAAACAAAATGACTATTGTATATGTATCATTTGAAAGAAGTTCATATATATATATATATCTGAGCGGGGCTATTTTTAGGTTAAGTTTTATAGCAGATTTCTTAATTGAATGTTTAAGTAAATGATTTAGATTCTTAGTGCTTCTTTATTTAGTTAATCTCTTGGATTAGTCAGCTGCTAGCTTTTGGGGCGCTACAGTGTTGGTATCAGAGCTCACTATTAGATCTTATATGGGAAATAATAGGAATACCCATTGCCAGTTAGTGAAATAGATTAGTTTGGAATGGGTAGGGTTTGTGAGATAAATCTTAATCACTAAAAGCTATCAACAATTAAAAGATTTATTTGATTGATTGAGTTGTTTGTTTGGTTGCTTTTTTATTTATTGAAGTAAATTTTTTAGGGTATACCGATAACTTATGTTAACAAGGATTAGAAAATAACTAATTTGAAAATTATGAACACGTAATAATCTAATATCAGAAAGATAGTGAGATTAACATTATTGATAGATCCTGAAAGACACATAGAAAATTATTGAATACCTTGACTTATACATGGGGTCAACAATTTATAATCACCTAAATGTTAACAATATTGTTGGGGCTTAATAATATTTGTAAGAGTAGTTAGAATAATAGTTCAACCATCAATGTTAATAATAAAAATATTGGTATAGTAATTATAGATGACAATAATAGTAATAGTAATTTTAATAAAGTAATGATTAGCATTCTTCAATTATTATCATATTGAACTTAACTAAAATTTCAATAAAGAATAATAATTATTAACGCTTATCTACGTTTAAATTTTGTAAATTAAACTAATGACAAATTAGGAATAGATGTTTTGCGTTTAAACTAGACGGTTAATATAATACTTATCAGGCGTTAGACGTAAAGGGTTAGAATAAAATGTATAAAATAAAAAGACTCAACTTGTTAGTAACCTTGTACCGAAATTATCTTTAATTTAACAAATTACTCGGTGAATCTTTAAAATGAAACAAATATACGCGAAGTAGTAATAATAGCATACAGATACTTAGTGTAATATTAGAATTAAAAGAAAATAAATTTGTATACTAATAAGATACTTCACATTAGTGGTATAACCTAAAGATTATTAGGATATATTATAATTTTGTGTAGACTCAAATTTAAATCATATTAAATAACCAACGCCAATATTTAATAAGATATAATATACGGATTCAATATGAGTAAATAAAATCTAGTATATCAATCTTTACGTGAACGTAGAATTATATTTAGAAGATTAAGGCTTAATGCACCAACTGCACTATCAACTTAAGAATAGTGAAAATAATAATACCGTTGATAATAGTATTTGAATAATTAGGCTAGTAGGAAATTTATAGTAGATAATATTTGAAAAATTTATATATGGTATTATATTAAAGTTAAAATATCAAATATTATAAATTGTCGTGAATCGAATTTGGATTACTTATAATGATAAAATAAATAATAATAATAACGGTAAATAAATTGTGATGATTAAATTGCTTAAAATGATGTTAACTATTTATATATTTACGAAGTAAATCTATCACTTACACCAGTTACGATAAAAGTTTAGAGACTAATTAATCTAATAAATTGATACTTAGTTAATCCAGCACCGGGGAATAGTGAAGGTTGTGTTTTCTCTGTTTGTAGGAAGACATTGTTGGGATTGACCAACCTTGATAAGGCAACTGCATTCAGAGATGACTGATCATAGAAGCTTGGTATAATTCTTTAGGAAATTGATAGATATAATTTCACTAAGAAAGATTTGTAAGATTCTTCCTTGTAATTGGAGACACATATTTATAAAATAGCAATTAGTGTAAAAAGCTTAGAGACTAAATTTATAAGTTTCCGTTATAGAAATTAGTATCAGAAACTTAGACTTCCCTATTTGATAGAACTAGTCTAATGAACCTAGAGCCACAAATTTTAGTTGTAGAAAGCCATATAGGTTTGTGCTTTGTTTCATGTCGTTTTGCGCTTAGACAGGAGATAATGTTATCTCTATAAGGTGGGGAGTTTTTGAAGACCGAAGGATGATTTGATTTTTGAGGACGAAAATATATAAGGTGGGGAGAATGTAAAGACCCTCAAGCTCGTCAACGCTATTTGATTGGTCTAGCGATAGTCAAGAGACGTTTTAGCCGATAATAACTCGATTAGTTTAACACGAACGTTAATTAATAAAAATAAATCTAACAACGATCTAGATACGAAATTAGTATCACTGAATAGTCTCGAAAATTTTTGCATATACTACTCACAGGCGTCATTCGGATACTGGGTGAAGAAGATTCATCGATTTGTTTTCGGAGGGTAAAATAGTAAGTTTGGATGTTACCCTTGTGGATGCACGTGTCAACCTTATCTCTAGCAATCTAGAGGATAACTCTCATTCTGTTTTTGTTTTTCTTCGTTTCTTCTTTCTCCTTCTCTTTCTTTCTTTCTTTCTTCTTCTTCTTCTGTAAGTGATTTCGGGAATCAATTCATGATTCTGAGTTGATATACAGACGGAAAACATCGAAGGTTAACTGATGGTGGTAGTTTTGGATGATGAGGTGAAATCAAACTCAACAGAAAAAGTGAAACAGAGAATTATAATTAGGGTTTTAGATTTCATTTTGAGATTCTTGGAATTGATTAGAAAATGAGTTCGTGTTGTATGAAGATCGAACGGGTTGGAGTTTAATTAGAGTTTTGAAGTTGATTCGGTGGAGAATCATTGTGGAGATTTGAATTAGGGTTTCAGTAGAGTCGCGCAGAAGTAAATTCGAAGATGATATTGATACTCTTGAAGATCAATTGAAGATGGGTTTTGTGTTAATTTATCAATTGTAGTTGTGTGATGAAAATCGATGAATTAGGGTTCCTATGTAAATCAAAGATGGTGATGAAGGTTTTTGGGTTTGTAGTTTTGAGATGATTGTTCAATTGAGGCACAGGAAGAAAGAAATAATTTGACCTCAGATGCCTGAGCAACATTGATTTGAGGAAATTGCTCTTATTAGTAATAATCAATTAAGTTATATTGAGTTTATGAGTTTTTTCTTAATGAATTCAGAATTGACATGGAATTGTTGGTGGTTGTGGATATGAGATGTTGCAGGGAGTGTGTGGTTTTGATTGTAGTGAATCTGAGGTAGAGTTGAGTGAGGTGATATGTGATTGTTGGTTTAACTGAATTGTGGAGGAGTGTAGTGTTAGTTGTGTCAAGATGATAGTGATATTACTTAGAAACTAGAATGGTTGATGTTGTAGTAATGGGATGTTCTGAGTTTAAAAGAATGAAGACAGTTTGAGCTGAAAGATGGATGTGAATGAATGTTGGTTGTAATTCAGTGAAGAAGTGGTATCTCGGTAGATAGACTCGTCTAATGTTGCAGGTGTGATAGTACTAAATCGAAGATTGTTGAGCTTTGGTGGTTTTATTGGGATGAATGGAATAGACAGTTTGATAGAGTTATGGTGTTGTGGTTTGTAAGGAATTATGAAGCGAAAGAGAAGTAAAGGTGGAGAAGATAATGATGTTGATCTGTGACAGGTGAAAGATTAGTGGTAATGTGTGTTGTAATGGGTTGGTTTAGGTGATTACATGATTGGAATTGGCAGTGCCATTGAAATGAATGTATGTACATATAAATGAGAGGATGAGCAGAAGATGAGATTGGTTATTGCAGCTGTGAATGCAACATAAATGGTAATGGGATTGCAGGTTGATGTAATGTTTATTGAGGGTGTTCATGGTCGGTTTGGAATTAGTAAAGGAACCGAGTTTGATTCAGTTTGGTAGCTGTGTAGTTGAAGCATTGAACTGAGATACGACTTGGTAATTGTTGAAGTAAGTAGTCATTTCTTCGTACGGCAGCTGTGTGGTTTGGAAGTTTGCAAGTGTACTTCAGTAAAGAAGAATGGTCTTTCAGCTGAGGGGGTTTGTGTTTAGTGGTGGATGAATATTTTTGTTGATGTTGCTTAGAGTTGGACTTGTAGTTAGCAATTGCTGAGAAAGCTTGGAACTGCTAGTGATGCAGGTAGGCTTAAAATTACAGTTGTATTGAATTGTTGAATTCTATTTGAATAAATGAATTGTTTAGTAGTTGTATAACTTCGGTTCTTGAGTATTAGGCTTGTTAGCCATCCTAGTCAGATTATCTGACTGATTATGTTCTTAGCTGACTTGACCTAGTACTTATGACTCTGTCAATCTGACTGAGTTAACTCACTGAGTTTCCATATCTTGACCTGAGTTGAGTTGTTGACCGATTCCTGGTTGACTGATTTGACCATTGGCCCTGGACTTTGACTTAACGTGGATTGTTAGTTAACTTTGACCGTTAGTGACCGTTAGTTGACAAATTAGATCAAGCTTTAGATTAATGGGTCAATTAGTGGACTTGGGCTTAAGACTAATTACCATATGTTGATGAATTGGACCTTTGTGGTCTGGATTAGCATTTTTTCTTTCTACAAAGTTGTAGATATTCATAAGACCGAGCTAAGGGACTGTAGAACCAATCCAATTCAATTAGTAAACCTTATCTATGCTAAAGATAGATAAATAAAAGATGTAGAGCCTAGAATTATTAGGAAGACTTGTATGATTCTTGTGTGAGCCTTTTGGATAGATTCTTAGACTTCTTGTGTGATTAACAGTCTATATTAACGACGATCGATTCAAAGGATGAACCAGTGGATCGTGGATCTCGAGGTAGGCGTGGCTTGTCATCAAAAGAGGTGGGAATACATTTGACTCTTTTGTAACCATTGTTGTTTCTTTTACAAAAATCTTTGTTTAATAAACTCATGCATTGCTAGTTTATGCATTCCATATTTTGTTTAAATTACTTTATGATGGTTCTGTTGATTCTGTTAATCTTTCCACGATTTGGAAAGGACCTGTAATGTTTTGTTGTCAATATGAATTGTCTTGGGAAATGAGAATTTCCACGTATGGTATATAGGATACGCTCCTTCACATTTATATCTACATGAATTCAGCTTTTATTGCTTAGAGTGGGTCATCATAGTCTTGGTGATATCAATAGGTAATGAGTGTGGTTAGCACGAATATTATACATTGTTTGAAGAAGGAGTTTGTCCATATACATGTTTGTTTATTTCAGTGACTTGGTCACTTTTTAATGTCTGGGAAAACATTATTGTTTTCCAAATCTTGCCATGATTACTTAAAAGTTAAATGTTATTCCTACTGGGCACCCCTTTTAGGGATGATGTGCTCATCCATTGCCACTTTCAGTTTCAGAGACATATCATAGTTGCGCAGCGAAAGCTTCGAGGAGTTGAGTCCGTTTGTTAGATTACTTCGGTTATGTTTATTATGTTGTATGTTCTATTTGCAAAGAAAATGACTATTGTATATGTATCATTTGAAAGAAGTTCTTGTATATATATATATATATATATATTTCTGGGCAGGGCTAGTTTTGGGTTAAGTTTTATAGAAGATTTCTTAATTGAATTTTTAATTAAATGATTTAGATTCTTAGTGCCTCTTTATTTAGTTAATCTCTTGAATTAGTCAGCTGCTAGCTTTGGGGGCGCTACAGAATTCATCTAAAATGAGTTGATTTTCGTGCGTTTGTAATTATGAGCAGTACTTGCACTTAGTCGAGAGATAGTATTTCTCTATAAGGTGGGGAGTTTTGAAGACTAGAAGGATGAATCGATTTTCGAGGACGAAAAATTATAAGGTGGGGAGAATGTAAAGACCCTCAAGCTCGTCAACGCTATTAGACCGGTGAAGAGACGATTTAGCCGTTATGACTCGACTAATTAATATCGATTTTAACTAAAAATAATTAATCTACCAACGATCTAGATATGAAACTAGTATCATTAGATAGATCTCGAAAAGTTATGCGAAATGGTCTACTCAAACGCGTCATTCAGACACCGGATGAAGATGATATCATTGAATTTGTATGAAGGGTAAAATAGTCATTTTAATGATGGACTTTATGGAAGCCCTTATCCGAGTTGTTGGGTGCCTCAGTATTTTGGTCGGCCTTATCCCCAGACCGTGAAGGTAACTCTCATATTTTCCTTCTTCTTCATTCTTATTCTTCTTTCTTCTTCTCTCTTTTTCTTCTTCTTCTGCTCTTCGCCTCTGGCGATTCTCTGAGATTTCTGAGGATGTGAGGTCACGAGAATTAGACAAGTTATCTGAGATGGTGGTTGGTGGTGGTGATTGATGTTTACTGATTTGGGGAAAAGAATGGGTTGATGTTGTTATAATCAGACTTAGGGTTCTTGAGTCGATTTGGGAAATTATGAGGAATTAAGTAGTCTGATATTTGTTATGAGTTGTTAATAAATGTTGAAGGATGGGTGGTTATTAATTTGGTGACGTGAAGTAGTTCTGAAGATGAATCAAGAGTTATGGTTTCTCAGAGATTGAATTAGGGTTTGTGATAAAAACTAAGGAAGATGAAATTGAAGGTTTTGAGGGCTCATTGAAGATGTGTTTGTTTCGAATTAAGAGTTAAGGATTGATTTTGAAGCTGAGATCGATTAGAGCTCATGACTGAAGCTGTTAACAAAATTGGGGTTTGATTATATGAGGGTGATGAAATTATTATGAGTTTTGAATTGGTTGGTGTTGGAGCAGAATTTATCTGAAGTAATTGATCTTCTCTGTGATTTTGTTAAGTTATTCATTTCAAATTGTTGAATTTATAGAATGGTTGTTAAGATAAGAATTGAAATGATTATGAAGAGGGTGTTATGGAACTGTGGTACGTGGTCTAAGGCAGTGGCTGCTCTGGTGGTGGTGTTGTGTTGCTGATGGTACTGAGTTAGTGATGCCGAGGTTAGTAATGTAGAGTTGAAGTTGCAGGGGATATGAGTGATGGGGATGTATGAATTGTTGATAATGATTATAGCGTGGCAGGTGGAGTGTACAAGAATATGAGGTTGTTGAAATTACAACAATAGAGGTTGTAATGAACTGTATGAGGTAATGGAGGTTGTTTGGAATTACAATTAAATGTGATGTTGATTATGTTGGCTCTGAAGTGTGGATAGAAGCTGGTGGCAGTTGAGAATGGTTGAATTACTAGTGATGATAAGTTGAACAGAAGGGTGATGTAATGGTAGTGTTGTCTATGTATTTGAAGATGTAGGGTATTGTGAGTTAGTCTGGAGGTGAACTGTAATGGGTGCATATGAGGATTGTGTTGGATATGAGTGTATGAGTTGATGATGGTAAACTGAACTCAGTGGTTGATGTTTAGAGGAATAGGTTAAGTCGAATCTTGTAACGAAAGCTTAAAGCTGCAGTTGCAGAGAGTTTATAATTGTATCTGAAATTTGTAGTTTATTTAAGATCGAGTGATTTGGTGGTGTAACGTTATCAAGGAGATGAGAATGTAAGAAACTATAGCTTAAGTGAAACTAAAATAGAATTGTTGTATGTTAGTCATCCTAGTCAGATGTATGACTAGTTTGTTAATCTGATTGAGTTGAACCAGTTGACCGATTTAGACCTTGACCAGTTGACTAGTCTGACTGTTGACCATATTTTAACTTGATATCTGACTCTGGACTTGACCTGACCTTTAACTGACGTTGACCTCTTTGACCGTTAGTGACCGTTAGTTAGTTTTGACTATGGACTTGGGCTTAAAATCCCATATTCTTCAATTGGTGAACTGGACTCTTTATGGTCTGATTTGACCTTTTGTTCCTTCTACAAAGTTGTAGATATTCATGAGACTTAGCTAGTGGGTTATAGAACCAACCTATTTGAATTAGTAAACCTTATATATGCTAAAGATAGAGAATGAAAAGGGGTAGAATCATAAATGGGCTTAGAATCATTAGATAGAATGTATAATTCTTGTGTGAGCCATTGTGGCTAGATTCTTAGAGTTCTCGTGTGATTAACAGTTAGTTATTAACAACGATCGATTCAAAGGATGAACCAGTGGATCGTGGATCTTGAGGTAGCCGTGGCTTGTCATCAAAACATGTGGGAATTTACATTTAACTCTTTTGTGATTATAGTTCTTTTATTTTACAAAAGTTATGTTTAGCAAATTCATGCATTGTCTGATTGTGTACTCCATGCATTGTTTTATTTTAATTTCTGAAAGTACTGTAGATTATTTTAATCTTTCCATTTCTTGGAAAGGAGTTGTAATGCTTTGTTTGTCTTTATGAATGTTTGAGAAATAAGAATTTCCATCTGAATGCTTGAGAAATAGGAATTCCCATCCGTGGTACAGTAGAAACTCTATAAATTAATGTTGTTGGGACCACCAGAATTTATTAATTAAGCGAGATATTAATTAACCGATAAATTAGTACTTTATTAACTTATAGGTAAATTTAACTTAGATCTACAAATAATATAAGTTTAGATAGTTCGGATGAACATTTAGGCGGTGATATTACTCAAGAATTGCAAAATTTGATCGAGAAGTTGGGTTATCACAATTCAGTGAATGTCAAGATGTCCTGAATATCTAAAAGAAAATGAAGTTACGCAATTGTTGACTGATGAAGAAATAATTGAGAGCGTTATAGGAACTGATAAAGATAGGAAAAAAGATGATGAAAATTCCACAAAAGACCCCCCTTCACGAAACGAGGTTATTAAACGATAATCACATTAAATAATTTTTCGCCGGGATATGAGAAACAACACTAAAAATTCTTATGATGATAAGAAAATTAGTTCATGCGATATTGATTTTAACAAAAAACTGAAGACAATTGATTCATTTTTCAATAAATATTTATAAAACATTAGTGCATTCTACATATAGTGGATTATTAATTTATATTTCATATGGGGTCTACATAGGTAATCAAAAATGTATTAGTTTATAATTTTAGCGAATTATTAATTTGGTACATTGTTCCCGACTCGGGGTCGGCAAAAAATATTATTTAAGAGAGTTTATTAAATAATCGAGTATTAAATAATGGAGTTTCTGATGTATATATGATACACTCCTTCATTAATATCTACTTACTTTCGAGCTTTTATGCTTATTAGGTGTGTAAGGAATTGGTCGACATCAATATATGTTGTTAGGTGTGTAAGGAATTGGTCGACACCAATATTATAAATTGTTTGAAGAAGGAGTTAGTTCCATATACTTGATTGTTTATCTCTGTAAGTTGGTTGTATTTTAGTGTTTTGGGAAACATGAATTATTTTCCAAATCATTCCAATGATTACTTGAAAGTTATATGTTATTTCTACTGGGCACCCCTTTTAGGGATGATGTGCTCACCCATTCTCACTTTCAGTTTCAGAGACAGATTAGAGTTGCGCAGCGGAAGCTTCGAGGAGTCGAGTCTGTTAGTTGGTTAACTTCGACTATGTTTATTATGTTGTAGATTCTATTTGTAAACCAAATGACTATTGTATATGTATCATTTGATAGGATTTCTTGCATATATATATATTTCAGAGCGGGATTGGTTTTTATGTTAAGTTTTGTAGCAGATTTCTTAATTGAATGCTTAAGTATATGATTTGGATCCATAGTGCCTCTTTATTTAGTTAATCTCTTGGATTAGTCAGCTGTTAGATTTGGGGGCGCTACAGAATGATCGTTAGGCAGACTAGCTAGATCAACAGGGCGAGGCTTGGTGATAAGGAAACTTTGAAAAAGTTGTCTTTAACGAGAACAACATTTCATGGATTTTAACATGGACAAAAATATTTTCATGAACACTTCAATAAGTGAAAATGCGGGGGTAACAAAATACACCACCAACTTTTTCTTAGGCAACCTGTATGAACTAAACTCAAATATAATTCCGAGAGTTACAAATTAATGAATCTCAATCAGGAATTATATCACGAGTTTAAATCTCTTTATCTCACAATCAATATGTAAACGGAAACAAGTCCGTGAACCTGATTATACCGTGAGAGTACTTGGACGATTCCAAAGATCAATATCCAAGATCAATCAAGTCGTATCCAACAATTAAGATGGACATATCTACTTTGATTGATTTTACATAAAACATGTGATATTTCAATTATATAAATAAACAATATAATGCGGAAAAAAAATAACACAGACACCAGAAATTTTGTTATCGAGGAAACTGTAAATGCAGAAAAACCCCGGGACCTAGTCCAGATTTGAACACCAAACTGTATTAAGCCGCTACAGAGTCTAGCCTACTATCAATAATTCAGTTTGGAATGAAGTTGAGACCGAATCCACAGTCACAGTAGTTCAGTAACAGTCGCACTCCTTACACCATTTGAATCTCTCAAGACTCCAAGCAATTGATTCCATTAGATGACATCCTTTACATCCTAAGAGTTTCTTCAACTCAATTGAATACTTTAAACCAATATGCCTCCCACATAAAAGCTTATATGTGATTTTCGTTCTGATCGTTAGATCAAGGTGAGATCGGAAATCCGTCTGCAGTAGACTAGGTCTAGCAAACCTCAATATCCGGTACTTACGACTCCCGAAGAGTAGCCTAAATTTTTTTTACCTCACAAGTAAAACCTACTCTGATTTCAATAGAAAATCGTTATAGAGGAATATACCCGTGGAATCACAAAGTCTGAGACGAAGAACTTTGCAATTTATATCTATCTTGCCTGATCTGAGTGAGACTTAACAATCAGTATCAAGATCGGGGTACACGAACTATCAAAATAAAAATAGTCGGACCTGGCTTCACGAATCCCTAAGTGAAATCTTTTTCGTCGCTAAACCTAAAAAGGTTTAAAGGATAAGATGACTCTAGTTTACAACTAGGACACACAAGAAAAGAGTAAGAGATTCAAAAATTCCAGTTGCTTGAGGTTTTCTTTTTGTAGACTTTCAAGATCAAAGGTTGCTTTAGATTTAAGCTAAGGTATCTCTGGAATTAAGCAATCAAAATCCACCGTTAAATGAATCTTTGACTTGAGATAAACACAACAAAATATACACTCTGGTTAGGATGAACCATAAACGAACCGTGTATAAGGACTTGTTCATGAAAGGTTAGCCGAAACTAGCTATTCGAACTATAATCTTAGCCATTTTCATATAACACTTTTATACTTTAATCTTGAGTCACAAGCATAGGTTATAATGTGACCAAATATGTTTATATGTATTTTTAGAGAGTTGTTCAAATGTCGATTATCTCATAGAAATAATTCTGATGCATCTAAAAATATTCGACTGGGTAAGTACATGTACTGGAACGTGTACTTACTTCCAGTTTGTGAGTTTTTTTTGTCATGGTACGTATACGGGTATGTGTGCCTTTAAGACAAAAATAGTTTAGGAGTCTATAAATGTTTTTGGTATCCATACTAGGTATGTGTACCTTCCTGATTTCACGAGTCAACGGATCTTTTTGGTATCCATACCGGGTATGTGTACCAAAGCTTTTGTCGAGCTATAACTATGCCGGTACGTGTACTGGGTACATGTACCGCGGCTCCGGACCTATTACAGTTATGCCAGTACGTGAACTGGTATGTGTACTGTCCTGTATCCAGATTTACAATAGTTCTATATCTCTCTAATAATCGATTTAAAACATTCCCGAATAACATCAATGAAACTTATATCATTGTTCCAGGAATTTTTCAAATGATTAACTTGAATCATGATTTAAGTCATAAACAATATTTCTTAACCAAAAAATTCATCAAGTTTTGAACAAATGTTCTAAGCTTAGTCATTCATATTTCGAGAATAATTAACAAGATAAACTTGGGTCGAAATTTCTGTTGTGCATGTAAAGTCCACTTAGTCATGCGAATTAGTCCCATAAGTAGAAAGGTGAAAACTTAAATAATAGGTTGGTTCAGACTTCACTTACCTTTTGTCGATGAAATTCTCCAATTGTTTTTGATCTGCACCTTCAAACGGTAGAACCGAGTGATGTCTGGTACTCATCCACACACTTCTATCCTAATCCGAGATTTGACTAAATATATACTAGAAATTAAGATATAATTTTGATCAACTAAATTTGAGAACAAGCTTGAGATGTCAACACTTGTGAGTTCGACCGAGCAATGCTCTAACAATAAGGAATCCACGACAACGTTTGCCATGGGAAGGAAAGCGGATAAGGTGGAACAACAATTGAGTGAACAACATACCCTACAACTTTCCTAGTATGAGGATGACGATTCCTCTGATGAAGCAGAAAAAGAGGAATACCACCTTGATTAAATGGCTCTGCTTCAATGTAGTAGCTAAGTTTTATTTGAGTTTGAAAACTAAATATACCAGCTAATTTTAATTTAAATGCAATAATTTAATTTTAATTTAAATGTAATATCTAGTTTTAACATAATTCTTGTGCAAATTAAATGTATTTGCTTTTAACTTATCACTTAATTTGAATAGTCCCATTTTGTTGAGTCTTCTTTCGAATTACGTTAACTTATTAAAATATATAAACGATGGCGAACTTCCATTTGAAAACTTCAAATGCGCATTCAATATCCTCTCTCAAATCCATTTGTTGCATGTTAGTATATTACTTACCTTTTAGTCGGTTTGACTCTAGGACTGAACTAAAGTAGACCATTGTGGATAGATTCTCTCATCTAGGTAATACCCCTAAGTGTAGTTATGACCGTTGATGATGAAATTACAGTGTGGCTCGAGCCCATGTTTAAGATTTTCAAACAATAGTGATTTATGCAAAATATTAATTTTCAAACCCAGAAGTCTAGAAAAAGCATACCAAGTCCGTCAATCATATATAAGCAGCCGAAGATTCCAAAACCACCACCGGTCTTGGGTAATGACCCCTTATACCCGACAAAGCTTAACAATACTCCTTTGAGTTAAGTTTTAAAAATCTTAATCAGAATACACACGATTCGTCATTAAAATAATCATGTATGATCTTGTCGTGGTAAAAATGTCGCTCTTACCGCGTTCTTTTTCTAGTGAAAACTTGTTACCACTCTAAAGACTTAAGTATTATCCCTGAATATAATTGCATCATAAAGTTTTGTCGCCTTATAGCCTTATATGACTCTTCATCCAACTGTTACGAATCTCTAAATACATTTCTTGTTCTCTTTCATTTAAGGTTTCATCCATTTACATATCCTCTTCAGAAGATTCAAAATCAGGATTCATCGTTGAAAACAAATTAAATTAATTGAAATCGAAAGAAAATTGATATGTATACAGAAAGTTGTGATCTTATGGGAGAGAATTGTGGGTAATTTAATGAGGAGATAAATAAATAGTCTTTGAAGCTAACCGTTGGTGGGAAAACTAGCCTTTGGTGGCTGAACCGACACTGTTCGGCAAATTTTTTGAGCTGATGGCTTAAGTTGTACCAATCGACCCAGTTTTGTTGTGCATCTCTGGTGTCGCTGCAGATTAAGTTTTCCCATAGAGAAAAAGCGCGTTTGTTCATCCACGTGGTTAAGCAAATTGTTTTATTTAGAAATTCCCATAAGAAATGCCCTTAACTCTCATCTTATCTACAATAGACCTCTATATATTGTGCGCGGTGTCGCTTTTTCGATCTCAAGAACTGAACGAAATTATGCTAACTTGCATAAGTTTCCATAACATGGTCTTCATAGAGGAAACAGGCGCTATCTATAATAGACCTCTATATATTGTGCGCGGTGTCGCTTTTTCGATCTCAAGAACTGAACGAAATTATGCTAACTTGCATAAGTTTTCATAACATTGTCGTCATAGAGGAAACATGCGTAATCATAATCGGACTAGTTATAAAGAAGAAAATTTGAGATGTTAATATGTAGCCGTTGGGCGAACTACCTAACGCTTTGTGACAGGTACTACATCCCTGACATCTTAACTTCAACCGCAGTTGAATTTGAGCCGCACGACTTAATAAGAAATATGCATCTCTTACTCTGCCGCGGTGGGCAAACCTTCTCCCATCTATTTTTCATGTTTGTTGAGTTCACCGTGTGAAATTAACAACTCTCTGATTCGCCGAACTGCCGTGACATATTTGGTGTGTGCCAATGCCAAAACTTCAATTTCCAACACCCATATGGGCCTATATAAGAAAGGTAATTTTTGTAGAGCAGTGAAATGTGAAATCCCATATCCAAGCCCAATTATAAATCGGGCTGATTTTGTGAGGTATGGGTTTTATCGTAGGTATAAATTTATCTCTTTCAGCCAACTCCCACTTCTTTATCATCTCTCCTCTTCTCAACAGCAGCAGCAGTTTTTAGGGTTTACAAAGACGAGAAGCTAAGTCGCTCTCGTCTTCTTTCCACTCACAGATCTTCAATCATGGCGACTCAAATGAGTAAGAAACGAAAGGTAAATCCTCCTCCTTCAATCCCTGTTTCCGTATCATTTTTATTTCTGATTTTTTTCCTGATTTTTTAGGGATTTTTTAGAGGTTTGAATCGATTGTGTTGATTATGATTTACAGTTCGTTGCTGATGGAGTGTTCTTCGCTGAGTTGAACGAAGTATTGACAAGAGAACTAGCTGAAGATGGTTACTCTGGTGTTGAAGTTAGGGTTACACCTATGAGAACTGAAATCATCATCAGAGCCACCAGAACTCAAAATGTTCTTGGTATGAAAACAACTCTTTAACTCTTAATCTTAGAATTTTAGTTGTATTTTGGTATAGATCTGATGAAATTAGGGATTTGATGATTGTTTTGGATTTTTGGATTTGCAGGTGAGAAGGGAAGGAGGATTAGAGAATTGACCTCTGTTGTACAGAAGAGGTTTAAGTTCCCTGAGAACAGCGTTGAGCTTTACGCTGAGAAAGTTAACAACAGAGGTTTATGTGCTATTGCTCAAGCTGAGTCTCTCAGATACAAGCTTCTTGGAGGGCTTGCTGTTCGTAGGTGTGTGTATTCATATATTTTGGCAAATGACCTTAATTACCATGTGTATATGAATTTGATTTGTTGTGAATAAGTGGGTAAATAGGTATGGTTTTGATTCTAGTCTCGTGTTCATAATGCTTGCTAATTACATCCATTTACATGTTAATATGAATCTGATTTTTTGTGTGAATAAGTGGGCGATTGGTAGATTTAAGTCCCGTGTTCATAATGTTTGCTAATTACATCCATTTACATGTTAATATGAATTTGATTTTTTGTGTGAAATAAGTGGGTAGTTGGTATCGTTTTGATTTAAGTCTCGTGTTCACTTGGTTGTGGTTTCACATGTCTGGGTGATTGCGATGTGGCTGCATGTTTTTGTGGAATATGCATGTGTCTGTGTATGTATTGTTAGAAATCTGTGCACAATTAAGCCGATGCTCCAGAAAATAATGAGGGAAGCATGGTACTGTGTACGGAAATTGATAATGGTACTAATGTCTGCTTGCTCTGATGCTTCTGGCTCTGATTTTGCGGGCCTGGAAACGTACCTACATCATTCATTTTTGCTATCTGAATTATGATTATGAATGAGTTGTATTTCTGATCTGTATGATTGCTGTAGACACATGATAGGGTTTCCATGATGTATATGTCACAATACTATGCACTTCTGTATGTCATCTATAAAGCAAATAGGTAAAAATGGTACCAACTTTGTGTCGGAAGATGACTACATGGATTATGCTTTTCCAAGCTATTTAGTTCATGATGCCTTTATTTCATGTTTGTAAGCTCGGGTAGCCACATTCCTTCCTACATCTGCTTATATGGTTCATAGACTTCCAATACTCAAACACTTTGATCTTGTCGTGTGTCATCTGTAATGCAAATAGGTTCGGTGACTACTTTGTTGGAAGATGACTAAATGAAAAATGCTTTTACAAGTATATTCATCATCATGTTGCTTTGTAAATATTTTTTCTGAAGATGCTTGATTATGAATCATATAAGCTATTTCTCTATTGCTAATGGAATAATTTCTGTGCTTAGGGCCTGCTATGGTGTTTTGAGATTCGTCATGGAAAGTGGCGCCAAGGGTTGCGAGGTTCAATCTGCTGCTATTCTTTCATGCACTCCTGTCTTTTACCCTCTATTCTGCTTGATTTGGTATTTAACTTCAAGTTTGTAATTGTTATACAGGTTATTGTGAGTGGAAAGCTTAGGGCAGCTCGTGCAAAGTCAATGAAGTTCAAGGATGGATACATGATTTCTTCTGGTCAGCCTGTTAACGAGTACATTGACTCAGCCGTTAGACACGTCCTTCTTAGACAGGTCAGTTTGTACACCTCATCTGTTACTCTCTTATAACTCTTTATGATTCCTCTGTTTATTTATTTTGAACATGATAATTATGGATTGTTTTCACTGTTGAGTGTCACGGGCAAATGAGGAAATTTTATTTGTAAATGGGTAATTTGCGTCTGAATATTCATTGATGTTAACACCTTGGAGTTCTGATGCCCTGAATAAATCTCTACTTTGTTTATTTGTTATTAGTTTTTTTTTCATTTTGGTTATAAGTATTCGAGAGAATGAGGTGATGATTAGGTAATTTCCCTATTGGTTTGATCGTCGAAATGATGGCTTAAATGTATTAGCTCTAGCTGATCATTCTCTATACTTAAATGCGGTCTTTTGTTTCGAATGAAACTTATGGTATGTGGTAACTGTTGATTTTCAAGGCACATGAGGAAATTTTATATGTAAATGGGTAATTTGCGTCTGAATAATTCATTAATTCATTGATGTTAACACCTTGGAGACCTGGTGCCTCGAATCTCTTCTTTGTTTGTTGTTATTGTTTTCTCCTGCTTTTGTTTGTTTCGTTTGGGTTAAGAGTTTTATAGTGGAGAATATGAGGTGATGATTAAGTAATTTCCCTATTGGTTTGATTGCCGAAATGATGGCATAAATGTATTAGCTCTGGCTGATCATTCTCTCCATACTTTCTTTCTGTTGTCTTTCATTAGAATGGAACATTTGGTTTGTTCTGTTTGTTCTAGTTGTTGACTTTCAAGGGCAAATGAGGAAAATTTATATGTGAATGGGTAATTTGCGTCTGAAGTTTCATTGATGTTAACACCTTGGAGATCTGATGCCCTGAATCTCTTCCTTGTTTACTTTTTTTTATCGTTTTCTCTTCCTCAAGTAATTTCCCTATTGGTGTGATTGTCGAAATGATGCCATAAATGCAGCTCTATCTGATCATTCTCTCCGTTCTCACTAAAAAACAGTTTTACATTTTTTTTTATACGCAGAGTTAGATATTTCCTTAGTTTCTGGGAATTCCTTTCATCTTCTAACTTCAATTCATCTGTTATTTGTTGAGCAGGGTGTTCTTGGTATCAAGGTCAAGATCATGTTGGATTGGGATCCTAAAGGAAAGAATGGTCCAATGACTCCATTGCCCGATGTTGTTACTATCCACCAACCCAAGGATGAAGAAGACTTTGTCAGGCCTTCAATGATGGCTCCTACCGAAATTGACATGCCACCACCTCAAATGGAAGTTCCCCCACAAATGATAGTAGCTTGAATTGGATGTGGTTTCTAGATTATGGTCATTTTTGAGTTCTGTAATTTCTCAGAAGAGGATTTTGAATGATATTACTTTTTAAGTTTATGTGGGTTTTGCTTTTGTTAAGTAGTAGAAAACTACAGAGAAGTCTAATCAAGTTTATTGAGATACTTTAACATTTCAATACATGTCCACTTGATCCTTAGCTTTGAAACACCAAAAAGGCAACTCTTCGCTTTTTTGTTTTTCTTTTCCTTGGTGATAAATCTTGTTCCCAAATCTCCAGTTCTGCAAAATTGTCATGGGAATTTACCATTGTGGATGTAGTGTTTTGTTCTACTCATCCAAGCTGTACAGCTGAAGTTCATAGTCCTAGGGGTAAAACAAGAAACGATATCTTAATCCAAGATATTTGAGATTTCAAAATGCTTCATATCGCATCTTCAAAATGCTTGTGCACATCTCCAGAATTTTTATGTGAATTGTAGTAGGATTTGCAATAAATCCTAAATCCTCCCACGTATGGTCACAGTATAACGATGCAATATTATAGGGCCTGAGCCTTGAAGACCTAGATTTTCACATGCAGAATTTCATTTTATAGGGCTCGAGCCTTGAAGACCTAGATTTTCAGATTTGCAATATTCGCTGGACTCTTTTATAGTGTTCAAGTTGGCTACGACTTGCGTAGAAGCTTCCGCCTAAAAAACTAGTTTTAAGTTGGCCATGTCTTACATAGAAGCTTCTGCCTAAAAACAAGCTTTTGTGTATCATTGAAACTCTAAAGATTTGGAGTTTGTTTCTGAATCCAACTAAAATCAAGAATCCTAGTTTGATTCAAACACTACAAAATCATCACTATAAATAGAGCCGCATGCATCTTTCCAATATGCACAAAAATTGCCGGTGAGTCGGAACATGGAGAATCCATTAATCTCTGCCAATTATCCTATTACCCTAAAGGTATGCTCTACTATAATACAATCATGTATATACTTGTTTTTTTGCCAGATGATATTATGTTGTATTAATCTTCTCTTATTATATGAATGCAGTTTGAAGATATTGGATACAAGATTAAGATCCAAGGAGGTGGTGGTAAAAAACAAGTCAAAGAGAAAACAGTCTTGAATGGAATCACAGGTGCAGTAGATCCAGGTGAGATCTTAGCCATATTAGGTCCTTCCGGATGTGGGAAAACAACCCTCCTAACTGCATTAGGAGGTAGGCTTGGTGGAGACCTAACCGGTAGGATCACATACAATGGGAATCCCTTTTCCAATAACATGAATCGAAGAACAGGGTTCGTTACCCAAGATGATCACTTCCATGCTCACCTTACAGTAACAGAAACACTCGTATTTACGGCAAGTTTAAGATTACCTAATTCACTTACTCAAGAACAAAAAGTTGCGCATGCTGAGGCAGTTATAGCGCAACTTGGTCTAACCAAGTGCAAGAACAACGTCATGGGAGGACCAGGACTCCGAGGTGTTTCCGGGGGTGAAAGGAAGAGAGTTAGTATAGGGGAAGAGATGCTGATCAACCCGAGCCTTTTGTTTCTCGACGAGCCTACGTCAGGTCTTGATTCGACGTCCGCTCAGCAGGTTGTGTCTGTGTTGTGTGATTTTGCTAAAGGCGGACGAACTGTTTTGATGTCAATTCACCAACCTTCAAGTCGAGTGTTTTACATGTTTCATAAGATTTTACTCTTGTCAGATGGTAATATTGTGTATTTCGGCAAGGGAGAAACAACCATGGATTATTTCGCCAGCATTGGTTACACTCCGTCCGTCGCCATGAATCCTGCTGAGTTCCTCTTGGATCTTGCCAATGGTTAGTATTACAAATTTAACTTTACAAGCTATGTTGTCTGAGGCGCTAGGCGCCCAGGTAACACATTTTTGCGCCTTGGGCATTTTATTAGCTAGGCGCCCCCTTCCCGACTAATGCGCCTTGGGCGCTTAGGTGAGCCTAGCTCGCCTTTTACACCATAGTGAATCATATTTTTTTTTTTTTCTTTTACCAGTTACCAAATAACTGATGTTCTACGTTTATGAATATGTAGGAGTCCATATAGATGAGGACAAAAGTGGAATGCCAATGAAACAAGAGCTCATCTCTCTTTACCAAACCAACATTGGTAACAGCCTGAAGTTGGAGGCGCAACAGGATATCATCAATAAGAAAGACGGCGAGCTTTCAATTGCTGATAACGGTTTTGGTCGATGGAACACAACTTGGGGGCAACAGTTTATGGTGTTGGTTAAAAGGGATCTTAAAGAGAGGAAGCACGAATCCTTTAGCCGTCTTAAAATTACTCAAATTCTGGTTGGTGCTATATTTATTGGACTTACTTGGTGGCGAACCCCTATTTCTCACTTACAAGACCAGATTAGTCTCCTATACTACTTCTCCCTGTTTTGGAGCTTGTTGCCGGTGTTCAGTTCAATAAACACATTTCCTCAAGAACGACTGATGCTTACAAAAGAACGTTCGTCAAGCATGTACAGGCTTTTAGCCTACTTCGTCGCAAGAACAACAACCGAGCTTCCTATTGAGTTAGCCTTACCAACCATGTTCACAATCATAACCTATTTTATGGGAGGGTTGAAGGGAACAGCTTCCAACTTCTTCAAAACACTATTTTCTCTCCTATACAGCGTGTTGGTTTCTCAGGGTATGGGGCTTGCCATTGGTGCCGCAATTATGGATCTGAGATCTGCAATAACATTCGCATCAATTTTGGTACAGATGTTCCTATTAGTCGGTGGGTTCTATAGACAAAATATTCCTGCATTCCTATCATGGTTTAAGTACATCTCCAACAACTATTACACATTCAGACTGTTGTTGGCGTCACAATATGAGAGTGATGAATTGTATCTATGTGCACCAGACACAAGTTGTAAGGTAGGAGATTTTCCTATGATACAGCAAATGGGACTGGGAAATGTAGGCGTCTCTATTGGTGCTTTGGCAGTAATGCTTGTAGGGTACAGAGTTATAGCTTATGTTGCCCTGATGAGACTCGGAAGGAGACGCAAGATAAAGAGTCAGTGATTTTTGGGAGGTTTGCCTCGTTATGCCCCCTCTTTCTTTTTCTTTTTTTGATAGAAGTTTATGTCCTCTTAATTCTTTATTACATGCATATTCAAAGTAATAGAGTTTGATTTAGAATGAATCTACGTGTTCTATGTGATTTTTACTTGTTCACTACTCGTGGAGATGTCTTTGCCCCGTCTGTACAATATTTAACATATTGACACCAAAAATATACAATTCATAGACAAAAAAGAAGAAGAAGAGGTTGAGATTGAATGGTCTAAAATGATGAATATGACTTACCACTGGTGCAAATGTGCAACAAAAAGTATCAACTACGTAGGGCATGGATACATAAATATCATTAGTTTTAGCTTTAGCGATTTTCGGAATGTCATCCAGCTGAGTGTTGTTTGCAACCCTTGGGTCCGTAGTGTTGGGAGCTTCGTCCAACAATCTTTCGGCACAAGTAGCAATAATGCTTCTGGCAAAACCAGCAGAATATGTAGTTGTTATTCTCAACCTGTTTCATTTGCAACAAAATAATTATATTACTGTAGCTCTTATCAGTCAAACAATTTGCAACTGGAAAAAGAGTTAGTTTCGCCCACCTTTGTATTCATATGACAGCACATTGGACATGAGTGAGGAAGGTTTGCTGGATTTTGAGCTCGTATCTGATTTAGTATCTGCCGCTGACGCTCCAGATGCTGTTGTGCTGCCTGCCCATTGATAAGCAATTTCCTGCCCTGATTGGCCCGTCCAAATCATACCCAACATTTGACACAAGCTAGTTATCCTAATAGCATCCAACCACTGAACAGAGATGGTAAAAAATGGAGCAGAATGGCTAGGATATGCCTTGGGTAGTAAGCATGTTAACACGATTGGGGGAAGATACTGAACTTTGAAGGAGTAGAGGAATCCGTTCGAATTATCATCAGCTATTGCCATTGCTTCACTGCCTATTCCTCCAAATTCGACTTCTCCACAATTTGAGTCAATCTTAGTAGACACTACAAATTTATCAGAAACTTCAATATGTATATTTATCAGCCAAAAAGGAAAAGAAAAAAACTTCAATTATTTAAAAAATAAGATTGTTTATGGGTTGCTGTGCAATGCTGATTCAACTGAGTACTTGCATAACCTGGAAAGACCGTAAGCCGTCTTTTCTGTCAAGTACAATGACATTCTCACCACATATAGCCTCCATTGCTAGTATCTGCACGCAAAGAACAACCTTGACATGAGAAGAGGAAACTTGTTTTGTAGAATTAAAAGAAGGAAGTCATAATCCTTAGTTAATTCGGAATGCACTGATAAATTCTGGTTCCACTGCACGCACATTGGCAATATGACATGAAAGAAACTAAATATTCAGAGTTATAAATATTTACCTCCTCTTCCTGCAACTTATCATTAACTTTAAGTTGTTCTTCTGACAGTTTGTGTTCTTGGGATGCCAATTTAATATCTTTTAACCGATTACGAATATCATCGACTTCATCTTTAGAATTCTCACCTTCTTGCACTTCCTCCTCTTCCTCCTGTTCAGATTCTGTTTTATCATCGATTGTAACCTGTTTGGGTTTATTCATGGTAAATTTAGCGACAGAAAAAAGAAAAAGAAAAACGAGGAAGAAAGAAATACTTAATAAGGGCAAGCACCGAGGATCCCCTTGAAACCACCTCCTTATAAATAAGGCTTTTTATAGCAACGGAACTTTCACCAACTTCTCAAATTTGTGATGACCAATTTTTTTTTTTTCTCAAATTTGTTTTTATTTTTTTTAATTAATTAAGACCAAAAAATAGAACAGATGAGCTAGGCCTGACCTCAAAAGAAGAAAGAAGCAGATAAAAATAAAAGTGTAAACATTGTTTCATAGCTATACTTGGTCATCCATGGTCTCATGAAAGTGAATTATAACCATCCTTAACAATGGTCACTCTAATCTAAACCAAGGAGTTGATTAGTCCATTTACTAGAAAACACTCGAGGAGGATCATGGTATCATACGTCTTTTTCACTTCCAAGAATTTATTTGCATGTTTAAACTTATTGGTTGCACCAATAAACCCGACGTCGTGATTCTTACCCAATGTGGCATTCCTCCATACTTGTTCTACTTGTGGTATTCTTGCGATTTTTATGCTTGTTTTCTTACACCATTTGTTCTACTTCCTCTAGTATATCCTTGAAAAATCTAGGCGCGGGAGTCTTCTTGTGTACTTAGGTAAGTATCTGAACCCTTTATGTATCTCATTAGCATCCCATTATCAATCTCTAAACCGCAAAAAGCTTGGGGTACTAGGTCTCTAAGTTATATTAGAGGCATTCATGTCTATGTTTTTATTTTGCGACATTTTTTTATTGTAGTTTACTACTGAGTTCAGGCTCGTTCTGGGGCAAAGCCAGACTATGATTCTGGCCAACAGCAACTGCGTAACTTGTTTATGCTGCAACACAGGTGCAACTGCTTAAGTTAATTCTTTTGTACATCATGCTGATGAAACTAATCTTTCATCACTCCCCAACGTCATTTATAAACATGTGGAATAACATGTCCAAATACATCACAACCGAAACGCATGAAATAATACAAATGTTTTATTTCTAAAACAAGCGGCTTATAATACATCACAAGAATTTTGAAGAGGTTGCTCATGATATAGTCGAATAATGGCATATGAATTAAGATTCCACCATTTTGATTTGTGTTCTTCATTAAGATCGAAATGCCCTGAAAGGGAGTAATATGCGCACAATATTGTTATATGATGATTGCATCCAGTATCCATTGTTTTCTATATGCTTTTTAGTTTTTACTTGTTTCATTACTAGTGACAAGATTAGCCCGTCTGTACAACCCTACTCACGATAAACCATGATAGCATCATGTATTCTCCAGTCAGTACGAATTGGTCATGTACGATAACATTTTGACACCATGAAAATAAAATTCGTAGACAGAAAAGGAGGTTGAGATTGAATGAATTGAATGGTCTAAAATGCTGAATAAGCATACCTTACCTTTTATGCCTAGCGCAAAATCATATGAACTATCAAAAAGTATCAGCTACTTGGGGAATGGTTACATAAATATCTTGATACCGACACAATTAAGTTTAGCTTTGGCTCTTTCCGAATTTCATCCAGCTGAGTGTTGTTTGCACCCCTTGGGTCCGTAGTGCTGGGAACTCCGTATAACAATCTTTCGGCACAACTAGCAGTAATGCTTTTGGCAAGACGAGCAGAATATGTGGTTGTTATTATCAACCTGTTTCATTTGCAACAAAATAATTACTATTTGATAGGACCTTTAATAAGGAATTTCACGCCACACACTCATTAATAATTGGATTCTCTAATATATATCAGTCAAACTATTTGCAAATGGCAAATGAGTTCGTTTTGCTCACCTTAGCATTCATATGACGGCACATGGACATGAGTGAGCATGGTTTGATGGATTTTTAACTAGTATCTGCCACTGCCGCACCTGATACTCCTGATACAACTGTACTGCCCGTCGTTGTTTCATCACGGCTTCCCGCCGACGCTCCTGATGCAACTTTTCTTCCTGTCGCTCCATACGAACAAAGACTTCACGGCCGTGAAGGCCACAAATGCAGAGATAATTACCTATCTCAATTTTCTTGCCACAACCGTAACAAAACACCTGCTCACATTTCGAGCAACGCATACGGTTACAACCTGCAGTTCGGAAGATTGGCGCCGAGCACTTAGGGCATTCCTTAGTATTGCGCATTATTTCCCCTTCATTTAAATACTGACTTATCATGTCTAGCTCTTTACGTTGTTGTTTAGTCATTTGTAGAGTTTTAATTACGGGCTGACGATTCTGCGCAAGCAATAACTAAATATATCAGATCTTTCCATAACTTTGAAAAATCAAGCAACTTAGAATAAGTAGACATTTTCTGGATAAGATATGTCATATATGTTACCTGCAAGACCTTAAGCTTCTCTTCTGATGTCTTACACTTTACCCCAACATGAAGTCGATCTCTACAGAGACTACAGAAGGTAAATAAGCACTTGGGACATTGGGCAAAGTGGTCCTCGTCCTCAAAACAAGCCATTTCACATCTAGGGCAGTAGACTAAATCAGACATTGTATCAAGTGTCTTATGAAACAATAGAGACTCCCATTGTTCAAATTTTTCATCCCCAAGCAAGCTTTTAACCAGACCAGGTGGAACTAGTTCCCTGCATTTAATTTGCGGACACATTATTGTCGCAAAGGATAACCTTTGCGCGCATGGTTGAATATGTCTCCATGCAATTGCGACAGAAGAAATGCTTATACGGCAACTATAGGTGAATGAAATCATAGTTAAAAAAAATAAATATCTTAATCAGATCAAGGATGGAAATTACAGCTAAAATACAGAAGCAGGGGAAAAGAAAGAGGATGGTAAAATGAAGAAAGAAGAAGATGAAAGAATTGATATAAGAAAAATTTACTTATATCTACGCAACAGAGGCAACAATATTGTTTAAATTAAGAAAGGAAATGTTTCTTACTTCATTATTGTGCGAAGATGATGCATTGTGCGACGTTATGGCCTTCTTATCAGCCTGAAATTAGAAGAGTAGGAAAGTAAGAAATAGAAAAAAGCAAGGTTATGCAAAATTAGGAAAGATATGCGAAGATATCTTCTTATTCTCATTATCAGATAAGACAAATTTCCAAGGTTGATAAGCTGAAAGATTCGCAGGAAGGGGAAGATCAGAACCATCTGCAGCTCTTCCAGATACATAAGGACCAACTAAAATGACAGGGCAATTAAGCCAGCATGAATCATTAGATCTGCGAGCAGTACTATTAGACTTATCATTCCAATCAACATCTCGCATAATTTTCTGATCTTCGGTGATACCATCTTTCCATCTTAAGCGAATGGCCCATTTTGTTGATCCATTATTCATTATCGCAACATAGTAATTTTTGAAAAAATTATCAACAGTATACTCTGAAGCGTTGATGGCTTTATCACGGTACGATACATTTCGTACTTCGTAAGAATAAGAGGTTCCTAATCTGGCTGCGCGACGAGAGTATTCTAAAGCTATCCTAATAGCATCACCACTCAATTGAAATATGCCTCTTGCGAATCGTTCATCAGATAGAATTTCATAGAATAAAGGAATTTCCGGATTATACAATGGGATGGGAAGATTATTCAGAAGTTGTCCTAATGAAATAATGATCTTTTGATTAGACCACTGTTCAGAATTTATTAACTCAAGATTGAGTTTGGATGAATAATCAGAATGGGAAGGAATAGAAAGTGAAAAGCCTCTTGTGACAAATTCTCTTTTCAACCTGGTGAATTCAGTTTCCATCTTTTTACCAGCTGGAGCCATTATAAGAATGGGAATGAGGGATATATAGGTGAATGAAATAACAGTTAAAAATAAAATAAATATATCTTAATCAGATCACATATGGAAATTACAGCTAAAATACAGAAGCAGGGGAAAAGAAAGAGATGGTAAAAAGAAGAAAAAAGAAGATGAAAGAATTGATATAAGCAAAATTTACTCTCGTTTTTCGAGATTTTATCTCATTAATGCGAAGAATGAATGGATAGGAATAAACGGCTATAAGGACGTGTCAGATAACGAGTGGATAAAAAGACACGCGTAAGTAAGGAAAGCTCAAATTCTGGAAATGTGTCGGCAGATCGGAATATGAAAGGTTGAGCATGTGCGATATTATTAGATGGAGATTCTTCATATCGCTCACTTTATAAAGGGAACGAAATGAGAAGAGGCAAAATGTAGGAGTGAAATATCGCACATTCATTATGTATGCGAAGTAAAGTTCATCTACCTTAAGCGAAGACCATCACACATGTTAAAATTAGGATGACATGTTTAATGATGTCGGCATAGTCACAAGTAAAGTGTGATGATCTGTGCGAAGGTGTAAAGTGTGCGAAGTTGAGTGAATATACATGAGCGTTTGTAACGCACAGTGATTCCGAAAATAGGGGATCTATTAGCTGTCATCCACTATGTTGTACTCTATATAAGGGGAAGGAATCTGTGTATTGAGAAGAGGAGTATTAGACAAGAAACTAAGAGAGAGAAAGTTTATTTGGAGAGCAAGTGACGTCATTGTATTATCTTGTAACCATTGAGAGAACTTAATAATTAATAAAAAAATTCCATTATGATTACTTAGAATCTTGTCTAAATTCATATGGGATGTGGTTGTAGGATTTCCCGCAACTACAACAACTTTACGAACTTGGTGCCTGTTAAAAGGAGCGGATTATGATACACTCAAATAGTAAAGGAGTAAAGTTGTGCATGAAAAACCAGAAAACGGATAACAAATTTGCAATACCTGCATATTCACTTAAACAAATGCTGCATTCATGTAGGTTTTGAAAGAATTTCTCATTGCATTTGTCGTCATTATAGTTTAGTATTGAAGGTATATCCACATCTGGAGAGATACTTGTTGAAATTGCACGTCTATCTCCAGCATTATCAGCCTTTTCCAATGAATCAAGAAGTATTCCGTTATCAAACTCTAAGTAGGAGAGAGATGAATTATGTAGCCAATCCACCCATTGATAAACAATTTCCTGCCCTGATTGACCAGCCCAAATCGTATCCAACATTTGACACAAGCTAGATATCCTGATTGCAACCAACCACTGAACGGAGATGGTAAAAAACGGAGCAGAATGGCTTGGATATGCCTTGGGTAGTAAACATGTTAAGACGATTGGTGGAAGATACAGAATTTTGAATGAGTAAACGAATCGTTCGAATCATCACCTCTTACCATTGCTTCACTGCTTATTCCGCCAAATTCGACTTCTCCACAATATGAGTCAATCTTAGTAGACATTACAAATTTATTAGAAACTTCAAGATGTATATTTATCTGCAAGAAAAAAAACTTCAGTTATTTAGAAAATAAGATTGTTTAATGGGGATGCTCTGCAACGCTGATTAAATTAGGTACTTGCATAACCTGGAAAGACCGTAAGCCGTCTTCTCTCTCAAGTACAATGACATCTTCACCATATATAGCCTGCATTGCTTGTATCTGCATGCAAACAACAACCCTGACATGATAAGTGGAAACTTGCTTTACAGAATTATAAGAAGGAAGTCATAATCCTTAGTTAATTCATTGATGTAATTGGCAAATATGACATTAAAGATGTAGTTGCAGGAAATCTTACGACCACACTCTTATGAATTTAGACAAGATTCTAAGTAATCATCATGAAATTCTTTTACACAAAATTGATTAAAAAGACCAAAATAAACAATTCCTGGGTGAAAAGGACATTTAGATTTTGATATTGTTTAAATGGACAAAAATGTAAAAATAGCCGGGATGTAAACAGTTTCATTCTACCAATTTTCAAATACTTTTTCTTATTTTTAATTTACATCAGGATGCATCCAGTTTCATCATTGCTATTTTTTAAGTTTAAGTCAGGATGAATCTAGTTTCATCCTTGCTATTTTTTTGGTGTCCATTTCACCCATAATAATTTTTACTCGTCCATTTGAACCATGTTTTAAAAATATTTGGACAAATGACCCATTTTCCGATTCTTTTATTATTTACCAAGTTCTCTAATTGGTTACAAGATGATACAATGACTTTACTTGCTCTCCAAATAAACTTTCTCTCTCTTAATTTCTTATCTAACACTCACCTTAGAGATCCCTCCTTTACACAGATTTCTTCCTCTTATATAGGATACTACATAGTGGATGAAAGCTAATAGATCCCTTATTTTCGGAATCACTCTGCGTTACAATCGCTCATGTACATTCACTCAATCTCGCACACTTTACATATTTGCACAGTTCATCACACTTTACTCGTGACTATGCTGACATCATTAAATACGTCATCCTAATTTTTAACATGTGCGATTATCTTCGCCTACCTTAGATGACCTTTGCCTCGCACACATAATGAATGTGCGATATTTCACTCCTACATTTTGCCTCTTCTCATTTCACTCTTTTTATAAAGTGAGCGATATGAGAAATTTTCAATCCAACTTATTGCACATATTTATTTCTTCATATTTTGTTTTACCGACATTCTTCCGTAATTTCAGCCTTTCTTTCTGCACGTGTTGATTCTTCTGCCTTTTACCGATACGACCCATTTCTAACCGGTCATTTTTCTTCTCTATTTATGGATTTTCCTCGAGAAATAACTTCTTTATTTCTTTAATTTTGTTTATATCTCTTTTTCCTCGAGACCTTTACTCCCTTGATTCATCTGCTACCGCTGCTACTGTTTTATCTCCATTATCTTCATGGATCCAAATTCAAGGTCTGTACATTCTATCAAAATCATTCTCTTTTTATTCTGTTGATTATAATTGCTAATCATAATTGTTAATATCGATCATGATTGATGATCTTATGATTGATTTATCTCCTTTACTGTCTTATGATTGATTTATCTCCCTTACTGTTTGCAAAAAAAGTTCTTCTTCAAGCGGCCTCAAAATGACTGTTTCCAACCCTAAATCTTCTTTAGATATCAAGGACAAAGAATCTCTCAAGAGGAAGACTTCGCACAACAAAGAAGTAAGAAATATTCTTGTTTTTATCAAACAATATTGTTGCCTCTATTTCTTATCTGCGTTGTTTTTACAGGATTCCGATTGTGAGATGGGTGGAGGAAAAGGATCGAAACCTACGAGAGTTCGCAAGCCCACAGCTCTCAAATAAATTTTTCCATTCCTGAATTTGGTGTCACAGAGATCATTCCTCCATCTCCAATTCAAACTAATATTTTTTCTTCTCATGCGAATGTCTCTGTTACTCTTGATGAAATTTTTTCTCCCGAAGAGAAAATCGTTACTAATCAAGGTTTACAGAGTACCCCCGCTCCCGCTTCTACAGTTGCTCCGGATGTTATTCAAACTGTTTCAACCTTTTTTAACTCCCCTTTGCCCATTAGCACCGATACCACTCAAAGTAATTTAGATATTCCCAGCTCTGCGAATGTTACTACTTCCTCTCCTTATATTTCTGTTTCCCCTTCTTCATCTCCCTCTTTCTTATTAGAATCCCTTTCTCTTGATAAGGAAGCTCTGAACAGTGTAAAGTTTGCTACTCAAACTTTACTCGACATTATCAACTCTGCTCAGTCATCCACCAGTGATCCTCACAAGGTTCGCGTATGTTCTGCTTTAAGTAAACTTCTCTGCGAGTTTCCTTCTAATAAAGCTACAAGAGAAGAAATCCATTCTCAAATTGATCCAAATTTCCATACTGCTCTAGATGTCTTGGTAAGTACCTCTTGCATATGCTCTTTTGGTTATAATATTCTTATCATCTGTCCTTACTTTCTTTCTTCCTTAGGAGTCTCATCGTCGAATGATTTTGGCTGAAGGGCGTTTTAAATCTAGTTGTTCTCAACTAGAACTTTCACACAAGAACACCCTTTTAGAAAAGGAAGTTATAGGATGAAAGGAGAGCTCCAAGTTGCAATCCTTGATTCTGAAGGTCTTCGCAACCAGAATCAAAAACTCAGAGGTATTCTTCTTTTTATTTATTGCTTCTCGTAGCATATTTCTTCGCTTATATCCACCTTTTAAACTTCTCCATGCATTTATTAAGATTTAAACCAGAAGCGAGTTGCAGAGAGATTCACCTTCTAATTCCTCGCTGAAGATATTCGTGCGAATAATGAGATGTTGCAGACTCAACTAGATCAATTAAATAATCAACATTCATATTCGCTTGACCAGATTAACAATCTAGATTGTGAAAATAGTCATCTTAATCAAGAGATTTAAGTGTTAATTACTCAGATTTCCCACATGTATAAATTGTTATATAGTGCTGATTTAAGACATCAATCCTTATCAGAAGAAACCCATACTCTTTCTTTGGAGAAACACTCTTTTCTAAAGAAAGAAGCAATGTTCTCGCATCAGTATTTAATTCTCCATAAAGTAAATGATGATCTAGAAAAAGACCTTCGTTCACTAGAAGTTCAGTATGAAGCATCATTCAAAGAATTAAGTACCCAGAACGAGAAAATCATCCAAAGTAAAATAAACTTGACTGTGAAGATGAACCAGCTTCAAGAACAATATGATCAACTGAATCATTCTCATGATGACCTTAAGAAAACGAATAACTCCCTCTATGCTGATAAGAGAAAGATTCGATCTCGTCTCAATGGTTTAGTTGATGACGATATCGATAAAGATATGGAAAGCATGAAGAATAACACTCTTTCCTTTTCTAAATTCTACAAAGGTAGTCAGCCTGAGTTGATAGCCTTAGTCTTTTTATTTATTTCTTTGTAATTTTTGCTCTCAAATTATGATTCCATATTGATTTTTGCAGAGTCCGAAAATTTGAATCAATTCACTATATCTCAGTTGAGATCTGAGCTGGATAAAATTCGTAAAGACCGCGCGAACATGGAGATTGCTTACACAAATCTTGAAGTTTCTCTTACTGCTTCTCAAGACCGTGCGCGAATACGGTTCGCATATCTTCAAAATTTCGCAGAAATCAATGCCAGAAATATTGAAAAAGAAGTTATTCGCAAAGCTCATGTAAATGATCAGACTTTAGTTTATCAAATCCTTCTGAGCAACTCTCTTTCTCCAATAACTGTTCCTCCTCTCAATATAAGCGAAGGCGATAAGTATCCAGAACCAGATAGTGACTATGAATTTGTAAGCGATGATGAGAAAGATCACGAAGATGACGTTGATGTTTCTGTATCAGAGGATCAACTTGAGAAGAACAAATCTGGCAATGTTGATTCTATTGGTAAGACTACTGTCGAAGCTAAGGACCCAAATCCAAGTCACAAGATTGATGCTGAAGAGTCTTGAACATGATGTTTCCTCCAACAATGCTTAGTCTTCGTACTCCTTAATTATCCGAATTCCCCTCTTATGTTTTGATACATTTTGAACTTGTTTCTTAATCAAGGGAGATAATATCTTTTTATTTTAACTCTCCTACTTGCCTCTTATTATAAGTCTTGTAAGAAACAAGTGTACGAATTTTATGGATCTTTTACTATCCCTGCAAAAAAACATTAGTTTTCATATATCTTTTCTCATAAGGTCTTATGTTGCCTTCCTAAGTAAAGGTTTTATCTTTTCTTAATTTATCTTTTATTTTTTTGCGACGAGATCGCAGGCGGTCGCTACACCTAAATGTAAGGACCCTTTGATCTCGCCTTATCATATTCTTGTATTATTGCCTCTTCAGGTTTTTCTCGTGCGTAAATATGATAATCCTTAATACTCTCTTGAATAAAAAGCCTCATGACATTTACGTCTTTTTGACACAATTCAGCTCCCTAATGGAGGGTGTCGTCCTTATATTCCCCCTGGTTGCCCCTTCAAGGAAGCTTACCTCTACCGGGTAAAGGTTGGCTCCTCCCATCCGGTAATGCAACAACCAGTTGATTTTGCAGTCTCTTATCCCTTTACCGATAAGGTTTATGGTTACGAGATCACACCCTAAGTGGGGTTTCTTCGGACCGAGTGCATCATAGTCAGGACTTGTCAAGAATGGTAAGGTAGGCTCCAACGCCCCCCGCACTCTTGACTCAACCGTGTACCTCGGCGCCCTGATCGAGTTTCTGCACTCCTTAGGAGAGACTTTCTCACCTTGGTCTTCCAATCTAAGGTGATGAACTTAGACTGAAAATTTAAGTCACCTCTTATGGATGGGCTTTTTCATTTTTTCTCACCCCAAATCTCCATGACTCAAGTTCCAGTGTCAATGTTGCTTTCCCTTGAGTCATGCTTATCAGGTTTTCCCCAAATGTGACGTGCGATAGGTATTACTTATTCCCTCTTGCATTTATGCGAACTAGGCCGCACGCCACAGTTGGATGCCTCTCTTCTGTGGTTATATATTCTGCTGCCTTATATTAAGGTTTTATTAGAAGGACTTATATTTGCCTTTTTCTGATTTGAGAACGAATGGTATCTCCAAACTTGTTTATTGAATTGAATGTTACATCCATGTTTAAAAAATAAGAACTCACATTCTTGACTTCGCATTATTGTACCTGTGCAATTTATATCGCATATCTTTATGGATAATATTTCTTCAAATATAACCTATTCCAAGGACGATCTAATTTTCGTCCTACATTTCTTCCTTCAGGATCTCCCAACTCATAAGCTCCATTCCCAACTATTCTTTTTATTATATATGGTCCGTCCCACTTCTTTTCCAACTTCCCATCACCTCCACTCTGATAAACTGGTATTTCTCGCAACACTAATTCTCCTAGTTGAAATTCTCTTACTTTAACCCGCTTATTGTATTCTCGAGCTAATCTTCTTTGATAATTTTCCATATGCTGCAAAGCGACCTCTCTAGATTCTTCCAGATCATCAAGTTTTGTTAAAATTAAATCCGCACTTAGATTCTTCTCCCAAGCTTCTCTCTTTGTAGTAGGGATAATGACTTCTGTTGGTAACACTGCTTCTACCCCATATGTTAAACAGAAAGGGGACATTCTTGTCGCTTCCCTCCTTGTTGTTCTATATGCCCATACCACATTATGTACTTGTTCGCACCAACCTTTATTATGCCCTTCCAACTTCTTCTTTAATGTGTCTGCGATCGTTTTGTTAGTGGCCTCTACTTGTCCATTACTCTGCGGATAGAGGGGGGTAGACTTTCCACTTTGAATTTTGAACGCATTGAATAACATCTCTATATTCTTACCCTCAAACTGTTTCCCATTGTCAGATACTAACTGTGCAGGGATGCCAAATCTGCATATGATATTTTAAAAAATAAACGTGAATATGTCTTTATCACGAATATGCTGAACTGCTTTCACTTCTGCCCACTTTGTGAAATAATCTGTTGCAACAATTAGGTATCTTTTTTGCCCCTTTCCTGGTATAAACGGACCAACAATGTCAATTCCCCATTTTCCGAACGGCCATGCGTTTGCTGACGCGTTTAGCATTGCTCCTGGTGCGTGTATTTTCTTCCCATGACGTTGACATTCTTCACATCGTCTTGATACTTGCTTTGCATCTTCGTGCATGTAAGGCCAATAATATCCTTGTATCTTCGCTCTGTATGTGAGTGATCTTCCACCACTATGGTTTCCATCATCACCATAATGTAATTCCTTTGAGATTTCCATTCCTTCTTTTCGCGTGAGACATCTAAGCGAAGGTCCGAGAAATGATCTTCTATACAGAATACCATCCCTTAATTCTTAATTCGTCGCTCGACTTTTTAACTTGTGTTCTTCTAATCCTTTTCTAGGTAACTCTCCATTGTCTAGGTATAAATGAAGCTCAATTCTCCAATCTTTGTCTTCATTCATTTGGTCTTCTTCCTTGTCTTCTACTATCATCACATCTGCTTCGGTTTCATCTTCTTTCTTTATTGATGGTAAATAGAGTGTTTGTATCTTTATATCTCGTGCAATTGGATATATTAACATGAAAGGTATGAAAGCCAATGCGTCTGCAAGCCTGTTATCTTTTCTGCCTATATGTCTCCAGCTTATGTTTGGAATTCGCTCTGCTAATTCCATTACTAATTTCTTGTATATCTGTAAAGATGGTTCATTTGTACAATATTTCCTTCTATCTGTCGAATTACTAATTGGGAGTCACTAGTTATTCGCGCTTCCTTTATCTCCATTTCAATTGCTAACTTTAATGCATGCACAATTGCTTCATATTCGGTTTCGTTGTTTATCGATGCGAACTCCAACCTGAAAGAATAAACCATTCGCGCTCCTTCCGGTGAAATAAAGACAACACCTATACCATTTCCTTCTCCATTAGACGATCCATCCACTAGTATCTCCCATCTGTTTGAATTTCGATCTGTCAATAAATATTTAGGATTTCCACGTTCCTCATCCACGTCCATCATATTTTCTACATACTCATCTTCCTCTAATGGAAATTCGGCCAGAAACTCTGCGATGATTTGTGACTTTAGTGAAGATAATACTTCAAAACCGATTTCAAAATTTGCCAATTGTGCATTCCATCTTTCAATTCTCCCTGATCTTTTTGAGTTTTTCATCGCAGGCTCAATTGGTACTTTTGTTAATACCTTAATCTTATGAGCCTGAAAATAAATGCGAAGTTTAAAGGACGCATACACGAGTGCGAGAATTAATTTTTCAATCTTTGTTTTTCTCTGCAGAATTATACGTTTTACTTATATAGTATATTGGCTTTTCTACCCCTTGATCCGAACGTAATAAGACCGCGCTTAATGCATACGGTGTTGATGCCAAATATATCAGCAGTTCTTCTCCTGGCTTTGCCTTTTGCATAATAGATAAATTCATTAAGTAATTTTTGATGCTTTGTAATGCCTTATGACATTCCTCTGTCCACTCAAATTTTGTTCCCTTCTTTAATATGTTGAAAAAGTGTTTACATTTGTCCGAAGAACGTGAAATAAATCTTCCCATTGAAGCTATTAATCCATTTAACTTTTGAACATCCTTCACCGTTGCTGGAAGTGGCATATCTCTAATCTCTTGTACCTTGTCTGGATCAACTTCTATTCCCTTCTTAGAGACTATATAACCTAAAAATTTTCCTGATGATACTCCGAAAACACATTTTTCTGGATTCACCTTGATATTGAATTTTCGGATATGCCCAAAGATTTCTCTCAAATCATCAACATGATCTTCCGCCTCTTTGCTCTTTACTAACATGTCATAGACATATACCTCTACTCTTTTATGTATCCATTTCTCAAACACTTTTTCTACCATTCGCTGATACGTCGCACCCGCATTCTTCAATCCAAACGACATTTTTGTATAACAGTATAATCCTCTGGGTGGGAAAAAAGCAGTATGTTCTTGATCTTCTTCAGCCAAAGGAATTTGATTATAACCTTTATACCCATCTAACAATGAGATTCTACCATTTCCTGAAGCCGATTCAACCATTTGTGGAATATCTGGTAAAGGATAACTGTCCTTCGGACATGCTTTATTTAAATCACCAAAGTCTATGCAAATTCTTATCCCCTTGTTTTTCTTTGGCACCACCATCATGTTTGCTATCCATTCTGGATATTTTGTTGGTCTTATAATCCCTGCCTCTAACATTTTTTGTAACTCTGTTTCTATTTGAGGATGATATGTTGTTGCGATCTTTCGTATTCTTTGCTTAAATGGCTTTGCATGCTTTTTAATATCCAATTTATGGAATGCAACAAACGGATCTATCCCTGGCATTTCTTCCATACACCATGCGAAGATATCATTATATTCGCGCAAGATGTTTATTGTTTTTTCTTCTTCCTCTTTATCCATCTTGGTTCCTATTTTCAGTATTTTTGGTTCTTCTTCTGTACCAACTGAAAAAGCGGGGGTTTAACAACACCATCCAATATTTCGCTTAGCAATCTGTATGGACTAACTCCGAACTGCTTTGCTAGAGAATCAAGTAGACAGTCAGACTCAATCTAGACTAAAGTATCTCAAGGAGTCAATATATCTCACTTGTTTATATTTACTCAAACTAAAACAATAGCGAGTCTTTAATCAAACACAAGGAATAACTTGGACGGTACCAAAGACCAATATCCAAGGATCAATCAATATCAATCAACAACCAAAGGTTGGATTTCCAATTGACGATATTAACGCACAACCTGTATTATTTCAATTATATAAAATATAATGCGGAAAAAAATAACACAAATACCAGAAGTTTTGTTAACGAGGAAACCGCAAATGCAGAAAAACCCCGGGACCTAGTCCAGATTGAATACACACTGTATTAAGCCTCTACAAACAATAGCCTACTCCAAGCTAACTTCAGACTGGCCTATAGTTGAACCCCAACCAGTCTCCCACTAATTCAAGGTACAGTTGTACTCCTACGCCTCTGATCCCAGCAGGATACTGCGCACTTGATTCCCTTAGCTGTTCTCACCCACAACCAAGAGTTGCTGCAACCCAAAATCACAGACTTGATAATAAACAAATCTGTCTCACACAGAAAAGTCTATCAAAGGATAAATCTGTCTCCCACAGATAAACCCTAGGTTTTGTTCCGTATTAAGATATAAAATCAAGGTGAACAGAAACCAATTGATAATCCGGTCTTATATTCCCGAAGAACAACCTAGATTAATCAATCACCTCTCTACAATCCTTCCTGACTACACAGGCGGTTTGTCGAGGAATCACAAACAGTGAGACGAAGATGTTTGTGACTTCTTTATCTTGCCTATCAGAGAACTCTCACGATCTCAAGCCAATCAAAGATTGTCCTCGTACGATAGAAGATGCAAGATCGGATCATGATAAGAGATTTTTCGTGGTTGTAGTAATGAAGGTTCGAACTCTAAGACTTGTGAAAGTGAAGGATTTTTAGATTTATAAAAATTATATATACAAAAATATTAACAATGGTGCAAGAGGTACTGGGGTTTAGGATTCCACCGAATTCATTTCTTAAGGTTCAAATAATGATTCTTTTAACAATTATAGCTCAGTAAATATATAAAATATATTGACTCTTATTTTTGCCAAGATAAATTCTCCAAATATTAGATGTAAATGTTAAGCATGAGGCATCAAATCATCTAAGCTAAGCATGCCGCATCAAATCAAATGACAACTAATTTTTTCAAATCATAATTTCAATTAAAACTAGTGCAAAAGTCATGAGAAGAATTAAATATAATTACCCAAGTGTGAAATAAGGCTTCCTCCATCACCCCAGTGTTGGGGTTTAGCTCCTCATATTAATCATAATCTCAAAATACATGTATTAAGCTCAAAAAGTTGATTAAAGGGAGTAAAACAAGTGAACAGAAAAATTGCAACAGAAATAACTGTTGCAAAGGCGCTGTTCACCGTTACAAAAGGAAGAACGATAAAAAGATAAACTGTCGTTGTAGCTTTTAAGACCCACACTACGACCCCCGAGCCGCTGTCGCTGTCACTGTTGAAGAACGACTGCTCTGGCTGGTCCGTTCTTCGTGTTCTTCAGGCGTGTTAATGGCAGCAGCAGCAGCAGGTAACTTCTCTGCAACTCCTCCTGCGCCTCTCTGCTCGCCTCCAAACCTCCCCAAACACTCGACAACCATTCTAGTAGACCCAAAGATCATATTTATACTCAAAGACACGCTGAAATCCCTCGCCATAACTCCAAATAATTCGTCTTTACTCGGCAGTGAATAACATTATTTTTGAATATTTTCTTACCAGATTTAGAATTTCACACGTAAACTTCGATCCTGCACGCTCTAGTAAGCCTTATACATGCCTCATAAGTCATCCAACTCCTCCAAAACACTTCCATGCACAACCAAAACACACAAAACACCGTGTACAGGTCGTGTTCACTCCGTGTAGCTCTGTTTTGAGCTCGAGAATTAAATCGATATTTCCAGCCAATTCCGATCAAATTCGACACCCGAACTATCTTCCTTAGGCTAAATCACATCTTTCTGCCAAAATTCAGCCATTTAATCGACCTACAACTACTTCATTTCTTCGATCGAAAATTCTCCTGAACTGTGAACATTTTCCCGCCAATTTTCAAATTGTTGAAGAAGGTGCCCCTTATCCTGGACTGGGGTGCGAATAGCAGATGCCTTGGGGGTGACCTGGGGGTGCCCCTTAGTAATTAGGTTACCCCTTATCCAAACTTGGGAGTCCGAATAACACGTGTCCTCCGGGTGCCAAAATCAACTTTTCGAGCCGAATTTTCTTAAAATATTTATTTCCAAAAAAATACCTACAAATACATAAAATAACAAAATTAGTACAAAATCGAGTGCCAACAATATATAGTATTGAGAACAAAATAGACACATAAATGTGTCTATCAAATACCCCCAAACTTATTATTTGCTAGTCCTCGAGCAAATTTTATTCTTGAAAAGTGACCGAGTTAGTCTCGGGTGGGTTTATCAGAGGTGTACCCACAAAAACCAATACTCCAGACCCTAACTATCTACGAAAAATCTTGGAAAGCACTAAAGAACCTCCTTGGTTGGCATACTTATTAATTACAGGAGGAAGTACCCTGACGCGAAATTCCAATTGCTGTATACGAGTTTGCACTCAAGCATACTAAAATTCATATAAGTGACAGAGCTCTACTAAGATAGTTTCACGATGGACATCATACTCGGAGTCAGACTAATCACATGAAAAGATTAAGAAGATGGAAAGAAAAATGTAGATGGTTGAAAAGCGAACGGTGTTTCCCATATCTGTCTGAAGGCCTCTGCCAAGGTGAACCTAACCTAAATGACTGAGATACCGGTCTGACTAATATTAACACACTGGCATATACAAGGGAACCAGTGGTCAATAACTTAAATCTAGATCAACAAACTGGCAAATACAAGGGAACCAGCAGTTGACTACACATAACAATAACCATTTTTTTTTTTTTTTTTTTTAACTTAACGGCATGAATAGATCTTTTGGATCCAAGCGCATGCTTCTTGTCAGCAGATTACACGATAGTTCCCACGGGTCCTGCATTCCACGCTTGCTTAGGCGACGGAAACAGGGAGAACACACGCATATTGCTATCCAAGTGTTAATACTTATTCCGATTGGTCTAACTGGTCCGGTCTTTTTTCTTTTTTTTTTTTGGAAAAGGTAACTCAGTCACTCTATTTCACCCTAGCAAAGGTAACAACTTGAATCGTGTGCCCCACCAAATCACTTGAAACAAAAGAAAACTAAAAATAGAAAGTGAAAAGGACTCGACAAGATATGGCGAAACTATCATGTTATTTCTAACACCTGAGCTCTGTGCTTTTATGAATAGACTCTATAGATGTTTCCATCTAGTCAGATTGGTTCCTCAACTCCTAAAACAAAAATGTTTCCATCCACTTAGATTGGTTAGTGCTATCCTTAATAGGCGTAAATTTCTAGGCACTGGAGTTTATTTATTATGCAACTAAAAAGTTTCTCCCATACCCCCAAACTTAAATCTAACATTGTCCTCAATGTTCTAAAGATGAAACTAAAAGCATGAACAAGGAGAAACTGTTACCACTTGAAGCAAAAGAGATAAGGAAGGATATTACCGTGTCGCAAGAATATTGGGTTACCTCCCAAGAAGTGCTAAGTTTAAAGTCTTCAGCCAGACGTAGGAAAGGTTTAGTCAACTCGAACCATATAACAATAGCCGGAATAACTGTGGGTCTTTAAAACCAAAAAGAGCTGACAAAAGGAAACTGCAATGAACCAAGAAAATGAACAAGACTAGCGTGCCCTTACCTAGTTTCTGGATAACTATCGCTAATTGCGGTTCAGGTTCAGGTTCTATGAAGGGGTCTAAATAGACAATTTTCCTCGGATGCATTTCCTCATAGGTAGGATCCAAATTATTAGGTCCTAGAGTCTGGAAAAACTCAGATAAGAACCTGGAGTCACAAAATAACCTAAATAATTTAGGATCCTCTAAGTCAATTAGGTATGACTTACAAAGTTGACCACAGTCAGAGTAGTGGTCATTCTGAAGCAAATGTGTCGATTCTAATTTCCTAAAGTACTTAGGCTTAGTCTCAGAACTTAATAAGTGACACATTTGAAATCTATACGTTCCCACAATTGGAAGAAAACTATTTGGTGGGAAAACAAAGTCAATCTGGGTATCATAGCATGGGCAAACCACATCAACCAGAGGATGGGTTTCTAACGACTGAACCTTTTTCAGGACATCATTAGGTTCGGGAAAACGAGTATGAAGGTAATCTTGTAAAATTGTCGAGGCAGAGATATCAAGTCCTAAGTGAAGGGACTCTCTGAGAGTTAAAGGTAAGGCACTATGAAGGTGATAATCACCCCCAAACTTAGAGTTTTTAGTGTCTCTAGATAGACTAGTTACAATCTCCCTAATTTCTGGATCATTAGATTCTTGAAAATGGTCAATTGATTCTTCTAATTTATTATCAGGTAGTGCATCTTTACTCATCTCTACGAGTCTATGTTCTTCATTCAAGATTATTGTTTCTAAGTCGGTAGACTCTAAAACAGCATTTTCAGAATAAACCCGTTCCTCTAAACCACTATCGGCTTCGTAATCAAAAGGAAATACTACATCGTCTAAAACGGTGGTATTCCTAATCAAATCCTCGTCCTCTTGAATAGGTGAATAATCATAAAAATTATTTGGATTTGAAGTAGAAATAATATAATCACTATAAAGCTCAATTGGATTACTAGATTCCTGATCACTATGCCTACATATTTCAGATTCTTCATCACTACTATCCTCATCATCATAATAATACGAAGATGATTGAACCTTATCTAAAGTAGTGTCTTTTATTCTAACCTCGTCCTCTAGATTGGGCAAATATTCACTATTGATATCAAGGGTAGAATTGGAAACACTATATTGGAAATTAAGACTATCTTGAGCAGTTCTGTTCTGTGCCTCGAATAAAAGCTTTTGAATCGACTCACATGACTTCCTTATGGTATCGTGTATAGAAGGTTCACTCATGGGTACATTTTGTTTATTCATTTCTAACACAAACCTATTTGTATTCTCAGTTAATTGTTTGAGAGACTCTTCTAGAGGAAGAACAGGTTCAGAAGGATCATAATAGGGACTAGTTTTCAATAGTTTGATTGTATCCTCTAGAGACGAAGAACTAGTACTATAATCTTCTTGCTCGTAAGACTGATACACGTGTGGATAGTAATTGGGCTCACCATGGTATGACCCATATCCTTCCAAAGGATGGCGTTCCCAACCACTATTCCCAACATGGTCATAAAAAGGATGATGTCCATATTCAAATTCAGGTCGATACTCATTGAATTGGCTTCTATCATACCAGTTCGACATTCTTAATTGCAAGGGAATTCTACACAACCACAAACAAGGCCGACTCGACTCCACCAAAACAAACCTAAAGATTTCTAGCAAACAAAAAGCATGATGGCTCCACTTAGATTGTTTCTAGACCAGCTTCTATCTTTCGAAAGGGAATTCGTTGTAATTTGAGCACACCCCTCTGGAATCAATCCGAGCTAATGTAAGTTGAATCGAGGCGAGGGAAGCTCAGTGGAGCTTTGATACCCAAGGCCTCACCGCTATCACAAGGCGGCGCAGTCACGCATTCAACTTACAGAAACCATCATGAACTTTGAAGTGTGCTTAAAGAGCAACCAATATTTTTCGAACGAGTTTCCTATTAAGCTCGTTACCCTATCGGTCTCGTTCTATTACAAATTTTAAAGCTTAGGTTCGCGTTAGGTTTCGTTTTCCTAAGGCGGGCAAGAAGGGAACGGTGATGAAATCCGAACCCTTATCTTGTTTAGGCCAGGCCTTGCCCTTTACTAGGAAAATAAAGACAGTCCGGTTCGTCCTCAAACAATTATCACCTTAAGGCAGACAGTAACTCGCTTACAGGAGATTCGCGAGTGTTTCGATGGACTTACCTCCCGTACCAGACGTGCGATGAACCGTTGTCGTCGACTCGGGCCACGACTCCTATGTCGTGTGCGAACCCGAGGGGCCGAGACGATATAGTAATCGTCGTCCTTCCCTGCACACAGTTTATATAATATTTTTTTTTAATAATAATACCCTTCCGTAAGGTTAAAAAAAATAAAGTCCAATTGTTTAAAGTCCAAAGTCCAAAATAAATAAAAACAAATAATTATAGTTTTCCTCACACACTGTAAAAAAAAAAAAATTTAAAAATTTAAAAATTAAATCCTAAAATTGTCCTTTTTTCTTCTCTTTTCGCTTTAAGCTTTTTCCTCTCCAAGTCCTTAGTGCTCCACTTCGAACCTGTAAATCAAAGACAAAAAGACAAAGTAAAAAGGAACAAATAATAATAAGAAAAAAAAATAAACCTAAAAAAAAATAAATCAATCTATATACAAGTCCCCGGCAGCGGCGCCAAAATGATAAGAGATTTTTCGTGGTTGTAGTAATGAAGGTTCGAACTCTAAGACTTGTGAAGGTGAAGGATTTTTAGATTTATAAAAATTATATATACAAAAATATTAACAATGGTGCAAGAGGTACTGGGGTTTAGGATTCCACCGAATTCATTTCTTAAGGTTCAAATAATGATTCTTTTAACAATTATAGCTCAGTAAATATATAAAATATATTGACTCTTATTTTTGCCAAGATAAATTCTCCAAATATTAGATGTAAATGTTAAGCATGAGACATCAAATCATCTAAGCTAAGCATGCCGCATCAAATCAAATGACAACTAATTTTTTCAAATCATAATTTCAATTAAAACTAGTGCAAAAGTCATGAGAAGAATTAAATATAATTACCCAAGTGTGAAATAAGGCTTCCTCCATCACCCCAGTGTTGGGGTTTAGCTCCTCATATTAATCATAATCTCAAAATACATGTATTAAGCTCAAAAAGTTGATTAAAGGGAGTAAAACAAGTGAACAGAAAAATTGCAACAGAAATAACTGTTGCAAAGGCGCTGTTCACCGTTACAAAAGTAAGAACGATAAAAAGATAAACTGTCGTTGTAGCTTTTAAGACCCACACTACGACCCTCGAGCCGCTGTCGCTGTCACTGTTGAAGAACGACTGCTCCGGCAGGTCCGTTCTTCGTGTTCTTCAGGCGTGTTAATGGCAGCAGCAGCAGCAGGTAACTTCTCTGCAACTCCTCCTGCGCCTCTCTGCTCGCCTCCAAACCTCCCCAAACACTCGACAACCATTCTAGTAGACCCAAAGATCATATTTATACTCAAAGACACGCTGAAATCCCTCGCCATAACTCCAAATAATTCGTCTTTACTCGGCAGTGAATAACATTATTTTTGAATATTTTCTTACCAGATTTAGAATTTCACACGTAAACTTCGATCCTGCACGCTCTAGTAAGCCTTATACATGCCTCATAAGTCATCCAACTCCTCCAAAACACTTCCATGCACAACCAAAACACACAAAACACCGTGTACAGGTCGTGTTCACTCCGTGTAGCTCTGTTTTGAGCTCGAGAATTAAATCGATATTTCCAGCCAATTCCGATCAAATTCGACACCCGAACTATCTTCCTTAGGCTAAATCACATCTTTCTGCCAAAATTCAGCCATTTAATCGACCTACAACTACTTCATTTCTTCGATCGAAAATTCTCCTGAACTGTGAACATTTTCCCGCCAATTTTCAAATTGTTGAAGAAGGTGCCCCTTATCCTGGACTGGGGTGCGAATAGCAGATGCCTTGGGGGTGTCCTGGGGGTGCCCCTTAGTAATTAGGTTACCCCTTATCCAAACTTGGGAGTCCGAATAACACGTGTCCTCCGGGTGCCAAAATCAACTTTTCGAGCCGAATTTTCTTAAAATATTTATTTCCAAAAAAATACCTACAAATACATAAAATAACAAAATTAGTACAAAATCGAGTGCCAACAATATATAGTATTGAGAACAAAATAGACACATAAATGTGTCTATCAGATCACACAACTACGATAAAAGTAGTATCGGTCTGGCTTCACAATCCCAATGAAGTCTTTAAGTCGTTAACCTGGTTTTAGAGAAGAAATCCAGAGGTTAAAGGAGAATTGACTCTAGCGAGCGCACTAGTATCATATAGCCTTCAAATCGGGGTTTGCCTTAGTTACAAAGCAATCCATATTCACTGTTAGATGAAAACCTGATTTAGATTCAATCTAATATTTCTCAACCGTTAGATCCAAAACTTAGTTTGTCACACACACACTTGGGTTGACATTTACTGGGTTTGTGAAAACCATTCCCAAACGTGTACGTGTATGTTGGTTCAACATAGTAAACCAAAAGGTTAACCATATGAGCATTTCATATTAATTTTTTTCTTCTTCACAATAACTAGTTCAATTGACTCAAATGAACTAGTTAGAGAGTTGTTCAATTGCTATGAGATCTTATGTAATTACACAAGACACAATTGAAACAAAGATGATTCGATTCGATTGAATCAGCTCATGAACTTTATAGCCGCGGTTTGCATAAAACATTCCTTATTAATTTAAGTTTCATGTTCAGAGCACATCTTTAGATCATAACCTCTTAAGCTTACAAATAAGTTTGCGGACTTAAGACAACCGGTGGATTTTTCCAAACTCAGCAGAAAATCTCGGCAAAGAGACTTTCGCCAGTTCGCGGACTTACACGCAAACAAGTTTTTGGAAAATCCCAGCAGAAATTCTCGGTACAAGAACTTCCTTCAGTTCGCGGACTTGGCAAAGCCAATTCCTCCGGTTTCTCTCAATAAACAAAGTTCGAAAACTTCGGATTAAAGAATACATGGTTATGTAATCTAAACTCTCATTTCAATCATTGAGACATTCTCAGAGGACGTTATATAGCCGTTATTCACAGACCGTTTCGCGTCAGAGAAATTCTCAAAGTAATTGAAACTTTTCATGACTTTCGTCACTAGGTGAAGATAAACTTGATCAAAGCGAAACGCTTTACCAACACATGATTTCGAGATATAGATAGGCGAGATATACTCTGCTCGAAATATCAAATGTGTATGATCTAGTCTATGTAGCATACGACTTTTGTCTCATAAGAAGTAGGAGATAGAAGAGATAGACTTTTGAGTGATAGATAAGTTCAAGTCTCCACATACCTTTTTGTTGATGAAGTTCCACGGTTCCTTGAGTATATCTTCGTCATTATATGATGAATCGCCATGAAGTCCTTGAGCTCAACTACACTTTTCTATCCTAGTCCGAGACTTATCTATGTAGGCTAGAAATCAAGACTCATAGTTTTGATCACAAACATTGACAAACATGCTTGAGATAGCAACGCATGCGAGGTCGACCGAGCTATGCTCTAACAAACTCCCCATTTGTCAATTTTAGTGACAAAACTATTAATACATATGGAATAAAAAAGGATAAACTTTAGTGGCTCCTATTCCATAGTCTAATCTTCAACGTTCCTTGAAATCTTTGTCCTTCCAAGTACTCCAATGATCCCCAAAGGTTGTAAGTTTAGCACCATCGTTGTTGAAGATCCGTAGCTATAACAATGAGAGAAATCGAGATTCTCGATCATTATTATACAATGTCAAAGTATCATTATGTAACATCAAAGTCCAATTGCATCACGAATTTAACAACAATACTATGGTGATATGTATCACTCCTCCTTAGTCAATACTCCATCTCGATCATGGAAACGACTCCCCCTTGCACAATAATCCGAAAACCATATGTATTTGTAGTGTGAACTACATTATTTCTCCCCCTTTTTGTCAATAAAATTGGCAAAGGTAAAAGAACGGGATCATAATGAAATTTCCACAAGAGACATTTCATAGACTAAAAGAAAAAATACATACCAACTTAATTTAGATGCAATCATAAAGCCGAAGCTAAATGCATTCATGAAAGAGTTTTAAGATACAAGATAACTCCTATAAAGTTACACAGCCGCACACCCTGCAAGATATTACCATTAAGCACACTCTCCCATTTGATGTCATTCCCGAAAGAACAACAAGAGCGACCTTAATTTCGAAAGAAAATAAGGATTTTTTAATTGGACACCAAAAACCATGGAAATGATTTTCTATATCCAAAACTCAACCAAATTAATCACAAGTAAAACCATGATTAATTTAATCGGAATACGCAACTAAATCAAACCACAAAAGTGATCAATTTAATTGATTGTGCTCAATATAAGAAAACTCACGGAGCTACGACTAAGATAACCACACGGAGATGACTACCTTAACTGTTCAAATACTCAACATAAGAACTTTTGGAATATATGAAAAACTCAACTAAATTAATTACAAGAGAACCTATAATTAATCTAATTAGAATACACAACCAAACTAATTACCGAAGCAATCAATTTAATTGTCAAAAGATTTTGCTCGACAAAAGAAGACTTTCGGAGCAAATAACTAAATAACCAATCAAGATGATTAATTTAGTTCAAGAATGCTCAACATATAGCATCTCATGGAACAACCAACAAGGCCAATATTAATCGACATAGTTGTAAGGTGATCAACATAAGATACACAATGGATCCTTCACGGTAAAACATAACAAAATGGATCAATGAAGATCAATACCGTGGATAACATACAAGGATCTATTCTATTTTCCATTAATATTTGCATAACGACATAATAGACTTTATCCTTGTCAAACAAAAGATTTCATCCTATTTTCCATCAAATAAATGACTGCATAGGCATAACTTTTGTAATTGTCAAAAGTCCATTCGTCCTTTCATCAATACGAATATCAATTTATGAACGACTGTACTTTTGACACAATATGGGATCTTCAAGTTCACGGACGCAAACAATGCATATCCCATAAACAATTGCAATATCACAAAATCATAAAGATTAATACTGCAATAACAATCTTTGTCGTTAGAAGGTAGAATCAATCTTTTTCACACGGATTTATACCAAGAGTGGTTACCAAAAGCGTATAAAAATATTTCCTTAACAAAGAAGAACATACAAAGTCATTGGCGACTATGCACCATAGTTCACATGAGATGATTGTGAACACTCAAGAATATATAACAATGTGAACTACTACCCATTATCGAACTTCCTTATTTGTGATTCACCAAAATCACTCTTGTAATAGCCACAAAATATCTTAGAATAGGATTTCTCCAAGAATACCACTGCCCAAGTCCAAGAGAATAGAACAAGTGCAACGAAACGGAGCAAACACTAAAAAACAAGAGACATGACAAAGACCAATATTAACTCATCCAAATTCAACAATTCTCATTTCCATTTTGAATGGAATTCAATAAGGAAGAGAATTCAAAAGGAATGAGGTAAATCCGAGTTCGGACGAAGAAGTTACGGCCAAAACAAGTTTACCGAATATCAACGTCAAGTATGCATACGGGTTTGCGAACTTAAACTCCTGGATTTTGATTTTGAATGTTGTTATGCATACTTGGTATGTGTACCATATAGTCCAAACATCTCGAACTATTAGTTTCAAACCTTGATAAAGCGGGGTCTAACAACACCACCCAATATTTCGCTTAGCAATCGGTATGGAATAACTCCGAAATACTTTGCTAGAGAATCAACTAGACAATCAGACTCAATCTAGATAAAAATATCTCAAGGAGTTAATATATCTCTCTTGATTTGATTTTTACTCAAGCTAAAAACAATAGAGAGTCTTTATCAAATACAAGGAATACTTGGACGGTACCAAAGACCAATGTCCAAGGATCAATCAATATCAATCAACAACCAAAGGTTGGATTTCCAATTAATGATCACAAACGCACAACCTATATTATATAAAATATAATGCGGAAAAGAAATAACACAGACACCAGAAATTTTGTTAACGAGGAAACCGCAAATGCAGAAAAACCCCGGGACCTAGTCCAGATTGAATACACACTGTATTAAGCCGCTACAGACACTAGCCTACTGCAAACTAACTTCGGACTGGACTATAGTTGAACCCCAATAAGTCTACCACCGATCCAAGGTACAGTTGTACTCCTACGCTTCTGATCCCAGCAGGATACTACACACTTGATTCCCTTAGCTGATCTCACCCACAACCAAGAGTTGATGCAACCCAAAATCACAGACTTGATAATAAACAAATCTGCCACACACAGAAAAGTCTATCAAAGGATAAATATGTCTCCCACAGATAAACCCTAGGTTTTGTTCCGTCTTTTGATATAAAATCAAGGTGAACAGGAATCAGTTGATAATCCGGTCTTATATTCCCGAAGAACAGCCTAGATTAATCAATCACCTCTCTACAATCCTTTCTGACTACATATGCATATTGTCGGGGAATCACAAATAGTGAGACGAAGATGTTTGTGACTTCTTTATCTTGCCTATCAGAGAACTCTCACGATCTCGAGCCAATCAATCGATTGTACTCGTACGATAGAAGATGCAATATTAGATCACACAACTACGACAAAGTAGTATCGGTATGGATTCATAATCCCAATGAAGTCTTTAAGTCGTTAACCTGATTTTAGAGAAGAAACTTAAAGGTTAATGGAGATCGACTCTAGCGGGCGCACTAGTAGCATACAGTCATGTGGGGATTAAGTTTGCACAATGCTAGATGTCTCCTTTATATATCCTTCAAATCAGGGTTTTGCCTTAGGTACAAAGCAATCCTTATTCACCGTTAGATGAAAACCTGATTTAGATTCAAGCTAATATTTATCAACCGTTAGATCGAAAACTTAGCTTGTCACACACACTTGGGTAGACGTTTACTGGGTTCGTGAAAACCATGCCCAAACGTGTACGTGTATGTCGGTTCAACATAATAACCAAAAGGTTAACCATATGAGCATTTCATATTAACCTTGTTCTTCTTCACCATAACTAGTTCAATTGACTCAAATGAACTAGTTAAAGAGTTGTTCAATTGCTATGAGATCTTATGTAACTACACAAGACAAAGTTGAAACAAAGATAATTCGATTCGATTGAATCGGCTCATGAACATTATAGCCACGGTTTGCATAAAACATTCCTTAGTAATTTAATGTTTCATGTTCAGAGCACATCTTTAGATCATAACCTCTTAAGTTCACAAACAAGTTCGCGGACTTAAGTTAATCGGTTGAGTTTTCCAAACTCAGCAGAAATTCTCGGAAAGAGAACTTTCGCCAGTTCGCGGACTGGGTTCGCGGACTTAGAACACAAACGAGTTTTGGAAAATCCAACAGAAATTCTCGGTCGAGAACTTCCGACAGTTCGCGGACTTGGCAAGCCAATTCCGCAATCCTCCCGATTTCTCTTGATCAACAAAGTTCGAAAACTTCGGTTCAAGGAATACATGGTTATGTAATCTAAACTCTCATTTCAATCATTGAGACATTCTTAGAGGACGTTATGTAGTTGTTATTCTTATTTTAGATTTTCTGGGATTGTAGTAATGAGGTTCAAACTCTCGGACTTGTGAAGATTAAATTTAAAGATTTAATAAAATTATATACAAAATTATTAACAATGGGTGCAAGAGGTAACAAAGACACTGGATTCCACTATTATGCAAAATTGAATGATAAATATTTCAAAACTCTATTCAATTCTTAAGTCATTTTTTATCTTTAATTCACTATCAATCATACAGATTCTCAAAAATTATTTGCAAACCTTAAGTATAGATTATCAAGAGATTAAACCAAGCATAACCTATCAAACTGAATAACAAATAATTAAGACAATCATTCAAACAATTTAAAACTCTGCAAAAACAGCGATTAGGTGAATTATATAATTAAATGAAATAGTTACCCATTTATGTTGCATGAATAGCTTCCTCCATTGCCTTGGTTACGAGGGAATTAGCTCATCATAGTATAAATGCTCTCAAAATAATTTATTATGGCTCAAAAATGGTTTACAAATGAAGAGAAGAAGAGAAAATGGTGTAAACTGTAATCTGCGACGCATAAAAAGCGTCACAGAATGAACGATAAATGAAAAGTGCTGCTGCTGTTTAGACTGTGCTGCGACCCACGGTTGTGCGTCTTAGACGCTGTTCATAAACGACTGTCCTTGCGAGTCCGTTCTTCGTGTTCTTGGTGTTCTTCATCAGCAGCAGCAGCAGCAACAGAGTTTCATCAACTCTTGATTTCTGCTTCTCTGGCCCTCCTATCGACTCCCCAAACTCTCGACCACCTCTATGTAGCACATTAGGAACATATTTATACGTAATTGAACCATTGAATCTCCTCCATTAACTCCAAATAATCTTCATTTACTCGGCCATTGAAGAAAAATATTTCGGAATCTTTTCTTCCCTGAATTATCTCTATACGCGTCTGGAGCTGTAAATGGTGAGTAGATTTTCTTTGTTTATCTCAAACACACTTCAGAATATAGCCAAGCCCCATCCAAACACGAGCAGCACACTTCCAACTCATCAAAACCCCGTGAAATATTTTCCATGCACGCGTCTGCACTGATTTCATCTGATGGATTTTCCAGCCAAATTTGATCGCATCCAACACCCATATCCTTCCTGTCTAGCCTATCAGAAGATACCCAATGAGTTTCAGCCATTGAATCGGCCTGAAACTCCTTCAAAAATCGATTGGCAAATATGCCAGTAAATAACCAAATTTTCCCGCCAATTTTGGAATTTGAATCTGGGAAGAAAACTGGCCTCCCCCTAATCCAGTTCTGGTGTCCCTTTAGCAATTGGGGCTGAAATAGTAATTTTTGGGTGGAAATAGTAATTTTTCTTGGTTCCTCCGGGACATTTCTGTGACGTTTCCAGTGCATTTCTGGGGTTCCTTTAATACTTTATTTCTCTAAAATTTCCTACAAGAACACAAAATAACACAATAAGTACTTAATCGAGTCTAACAATACAGAATATTGAGAACAAAATAGACACATAAATGCGTCTATCATATTCACAGACCGATTCACGTCAGAGCAATTCTCAAAGTGATTGAAACTTTTCATGACTTTCGTCACTAGGTGAAGATAAACTTGATCAAAGCGAAACGCTTTACCAACACACGATTTAGAGATAAAAGATAAGCAACGAATGCTCAGCTCGAAATATCAAATGTGTATGATCTAGTCGGTATAACATACGACTTTTGTCTCATAAGAAGTAGGAGATAGAAGAGATAGACTTTTGAGTGATAGATAAGTTCAAGTCTCCACATACCTTTTTGTTGATGAAGTTCCACGGTTCCTTGTATAGATCTTCGTCGTTGTATGATGAATCTCCATGAATTCCTTGAGCTCAACTACACTTTTCTATCCTAGTCCGAGACTTATCTATGTAGGCTAGAAATCAAGACTTATAGTTTTGATCACTAACATTGACAAACATGCTTGAGATGGCAACGCATGCGAGGTTGACCGATCTATGCTCTAACAATCTCCCCCTTTGTCAATGTTAGTGACAAAACTATTAATACATATGGAATACAAAAAAGATAAACTTCAGTGGCTCCTATTCCATAGTCTAATCTTCAACGTTCCTTGAAATCTTCGTCCTTCCAAGTACTCCAATGATCCCAAAGGTTTTAAGTTTAGCACCATCGTTGTTGAAGATCCGTAGCTATAACAATGAGAGAAATCGAGATTCTCGATCATTATTATACAGTGTCATAGTATTATTATATAACATCAAAGTCCAATTGTATCACGACTTTAACAATAATACTACGGTGATATATATCACTCCCCCTTAGTGAATACTCCATCTCGATCATGGAAACCACTCCCCCTTACACAATGATCCGAAAACCATATGTATTTGTAGTGTGAACTACAATATTTCTCCCCCTTTTTGTCAATAAAATTGGCAAAGGTACAAGAATGGGATCATAATGAAATTTCCAAAAGAGACATTACCAAAAGAAAAATACATACCAACTTAATTTAGATGCAATCTAATAGCCGAATCTAACATCATTCATCAAGGAGTTTTAAGATACAAGATAACCCCTATAAATTCCACAGCCGTACTCCCCGCAAGATGTTACCATTAAGCACAAGTTCAAAAGAACTCTCCCCCATTTGATGTCATTCCCGAGAGAACAACAAGAGCACCCTTAATTTCGAAAGAAAAGAAGGATTTTTTATTGGACACCAAAAACCATAGGAATGATTTTCTATATCCAAAGCTCAATCAAATTAACCACAAGTAAACTCATGATTAATTCAATTGGAATATGCAACTAAATCAAACCACAAAAGTGATCAATTTAATTGAAAGTGCTCAACATAAGTAAACTCACGGAGGTACTACTAAGTCAATCACACGGAGATGACTAACTTAACCGTTCAAATACTCAACATAAGAAAACCTTACGGAATATATGACTACATTAACCAAAGAACATGATAGTATAACCTTTCATAAACTCAACACAAGAACTTGTGGAATATATGAAAACTCAACTAGATTAATTACAAGAGAACCTATAATTAATCTAATTGGAATACAAATAACCAAACTAATCACCGAAGTAATCAATTTATTTATTTTGGGCTCAACATAAAAGAACTTATGGAACCCCGACTAAGTTCATCATAGAATATGACAACCTTAATCGTACATGTACTCGACATAAGAAAGAAAACTTATGGAGTACTAACTAAATAACCAAACTAATTGATTAATTTAGTTCTTAATGCTCGACATATATCATATTATGGAACAACCAACAAAGACAAGGTAAATCGACTTAGTTGTAAGGTGCTCAACATAAGACACACAAAGGAGCCTTCACGGTAAAACATAATAAAATGGATCAATGAAGATCAATACCATGGGTAACATACAAGGATCTATTCTATTTTCCATCATAGCAACATAATAGACTTTATCCTTGTTGAACAAAAGATTTTATCCTATTTTCCATCAAATACAGGACTGCATAGGCATAACTTTTGTATATGTTAAAAGTCCATTCGTCCTTTCATCAATACGAGTACCGATTCATGAACGACTTTACTTTTGACTGCAATATGGTACCTTCAAGTTCACGGACGTAAACAATACATATCCCATAAAAATATTGCAATATTACAAACCATTAAAATACTGCAATAAACATCATCCTCCAAATATTTTTTAGAATTTAATACCAATAAACCTAAAAAATAACATAAGAAGATGAAAACAAAAATAGCTATGTGTAGTCACAATCATCGCTATTCAAAGCACCAGTTATTCTTCCAACTAATCCAAAAATAAGACATCCTAGGCGACAATGCCTTTGAGAAATTCAGCATCATTCCCGAACTCCTTGTTGTCAACAGCCATTGGAACATACGGTTCACGAAGATAGGAGTTTATATCAACGAACTGTCTTGGCTGATTATGTCGTACCAAGGCTCTCTGAATTTCTAAGTAGTTTGACACAAAAGCCTTTATTTCACGAATCTCCTTTCTTACTTCCTTCAACTCATCAAGAACATCGGAAAACTTCTGAGAGTTGGAAGGCACAACCCTAGGATTTCTTGTATTCCTTCTTTTTCTTTTCAGGACTTAGAAACATGAGATTTTTCTTTTTCCGTGATTGAAGATTTAACAATCATGTTGATATCCTTTCCATCTGACATGGTGCTTTAAGAACAGTTATAAACAACTGAATTTGTGTGATTGAATCTCCTAACTCAACAAGCAATCTTATATATGATGTCAAAAAGGAAAAAGGAATGTAGGGTTCGAAACCTATTGACAGGTTCGTACACGCCCAATTCTAAAACCCTATAAAGAGTAGAATTGTCGATAATAACCCTTTATTTTATTTGATAGACAGAAAATAACAAATCCAAGAAAAGAAGGAAAAACTTTACTGAAGCTTGAATCAACACTCAATCTTGTCTCTTTTCGATCAGGCACATGAGACAAGATTTTCCCAACAACACAATCAAGTTGTGTTGCGATGAACAACGATTTGTCCATCTTTTTCCTCAATGGAGGAATCTTCAGACTTCTGTCTATCAAAACGATTAGACCATACTTTCTTTTCAAATGGTCTTACTCTATCCCTGGAAACCAACTTCTTAGACGAAGATAAGATCCTAGATACCTCGGTTGTCTTCTGAGTAAGTTTCAGCTTCCTTGCTAATCGATCTGCTCTTCGTTGAAGTTTGCTGGCGTGCCTTATTTGGTGCTCGTACTTGTAAAACCTTGATAGTTCGTGTCCCTTTATCGAACAAAACGAGCACGTCAAACTTGGATAGTATTCAGGCATCTGAGATGTGCAAGCAGCTAGACATACAACAGATCCTGAAACATTACTGACAGGGTTTCCAGTTAGAGAATCTTCCAGCTTGATTGGGTTTCCTTCTTCTCCGAACCCATTGAGGTTGATATATGTATTGCTACAAGTATCAAAATTGATGTTTTCACCAAGGAGCCCTACACTTGATTTGCTGTCTTCATCGGAATCATAGGTTTCAGACATTTCATCAAGTGTTACAGCTAGACCTTTGTTCCCAGTGTATTTTCTATGATTTGGGATTTCGTTAGCAAAATGGCCAAAACCCTTACACTTAAAGCACTGAGGCATGTACTCGTCAGCATCCCTGTTTTTAGGAGGTACGCGACCGTGAGGTTTGTCTGATGACCTAGGTTTGTCTCTTGAAAACCGTTTACTTCTCTTCAACAGAAGATCCCTAAACTGTCTTGTGATCAAGGATACCGACTTGTCAAGGTCTTCATCTGAAAAATCATTCTCAGACTGATCATCCTCAGAGATATGAACACTTTTACCTTTGGCAAGTAATTTAGTGCTCTGCTGTGCTTTAAAGGCAACATCCTTACCGACTTTGGATGTATGCTCATGGTTAAAGATCTTTAGCTTCCCAACCAAGGTGTTTCTGGAAATATTATTGAGGTTATTCCCCTCAACGATGGCATGCTTCTCAGACTCGTATCTAGATGGCAGCAATCTGAGAATTTTCATCACAATGTCCTTTTCAGGAATAGTCTTACCCAATGCAAAAGATGCATTAACAATTTCAGACACTTTGTGATTAAACTCATCAAATGTTTCTTCATCTTCCATACGAAGGTTCTCCCAATCGGAATTAAGGTTTTGAAGCCTAGCTTCCTTTTCACTGGAGTTTCCTTCAAATACGGTTTCTAAGATATCCCAAGCATCTTTAGACCTAGTGAAATTAGACACATGGTGTTGAAGACTTGGGGCAATGGCATGTATGATAGCATTTAACCCTTCAGAATTCTGCTTTGCAGCAAGAATCTCGGCAGCATTATATTCACCAATATTCTTGGGAACAGTTCCGTCTCCAGCTGCAACAACGGGCGCATCATAACCATTCACCACATATACCCATGATTGAAAATCACGCGATTGAAGAAAACTCGCATAGCAATTTTCCACCATAAGTAATTGGAGCCATCGAAGACTGGTGGTACGTTAATAGAGATAGCACCTCTGTCCATAGAGTCAGATCGCTACAAACACGACTTGTTAGGTCTTAAACGTGTTTGCCTGCTCTGATACCAATTGAAAAAGCGGGGGTCTAACAACACCACCCAATATTTCGCTTAGCAATCTGTATGGACTAACTCCGAAATACTTTGCTAGAGAATCAACTAGACAGTCAGACTCAATCTAGATAAAAGTATCTCAAGGAGTTAATATCTCTCTCTTGATTTGATTTTTACTCAAGCTAAAAAAAAGCGAGTCTTTATCAAATACAAGGAATACTTGGACGGTACCAAAGACCAATGTCCAAGGATCAATCAATCAATCAACAACCAAAGGTTGGATTTCCAATTGATGATCACGAACGCACAACCTGTATTATTTCAATTATATAAAATATAATGCGGAAAAGAAATAACACAGACACCAGAAATTTTGTTAACGAGGAAACCGCAAATGCAGAAAAACCCCGGGACCTAGTCCAGATTGAATACACACTGTATTAAGCGCTACAGACACTAGCCTACTGCAAACTAACTTCGGACTGGACTATAGTTGAACCCCAATCAGTCTCCCACCGATCCAAGGTACAGTTGTACTCCTACGCCTCTGATCCCAGCAGGATACTGCACTTGATTCCCTTAGCTGATCTCACCCACAACCAAGAGTTGTTGCAACCCAAAATCACAGACTTGATAATAAACAGATCTGTCTCACAGAAAAGTCTATCAAAGGATAAATCTGTCTCTCACAGATAAACCCTAGTTTTCGTTCCGTCTTTTGATATAAAATCAAGGTGAACATGAACCAATTGATAATCCGGTCTTATATTCCCGAAGAACAGCCTAGATTAATCAATCACCTCTCTACAATCCTTCCTGACTACACAAGCGGATTGTCGAGGAATCACAAATAGTGAGACGAAGATGTTTGTGACTTCTTTATCTTGCCTATCGGAGAACTCTCACGATTTCAAGCCAATCAATCGATTGTACTCGTACAATAGAAGATGCAAGATCAGATCACACAACTACGATAAAGTAGTATCGGTTTGGCTTCACAATCCCAATGAAGTCTTTAAGTCGTTAACCTGATTTTAGAGAAGAAAATCAAAGGTTAATGGAGATCGACTCTAGCGGGCGCACTAGTAGCACACAGACGTGTGGGGATTAGTTTTGCAGAATGCTAGATGTCTCCTTTATATAGCCTTCAAATCAGGGTTTTGCCTTAGGTACAAAACAATCCTTATTCACCGTTAGATGAAAACCCGATTTAGATTCAAGCTAATATTTCTCAACCGTTAGATCGAAAACTTAGCTTGTCACACACACTTGGGTAGACGTAAACTGGTTTCGTGAAAACCATTCCCAAATGTGTACGTGTATGTTGGTTTAACATAGTAACCAAAAAGGTTAACCATTTGAGCATTTCATATTAAACTTGTTCTTCTTCACCATAACTAGTTCAATTGACTCAAATGAACTAGTTAAAGAGTTTTTCAATTGCTATAAGATCTTATGTAACTGCACAAGACACAATTGAAACAAAGATGATTCGATTCGATTGAATTGGCTCATGAACATTATAGACACGGTTTGCATAAAGCATTCCTTAGAAATTTAATGTTTCATGTTCAGAGCACATCTTTAGATCATAACCTCTTAAGTTCACAAACTAGTTCGCGGACTTAAGTTAATCGGTTGCGTTTTCCAAACTTAGCAGAAATTCTCGGAAAGAGAACTTCCGCTAGTTCGCGGACTGGGTTCGCGGACTTAGCACACAAACGAGTTTTGGAAAATCCAGCAGAAATTCTCGGTCGAGAACTTCCGACAGTTCACGGACTTGGAAAGCCAATTCCCCAATCCTCCCGATTTCTCTTGATCAACAAAGTTAGAAAACTTCGGTTCAAGGAATACATGGTTATGTAATATAAACTCTCATTTCAATCATTGAGACATTCTCAGAGGACGCTATGTAACCGTTATTCACATACCGATTCACGTCAGAGCAATTCTCAAAGTGATTGAAACTTTTCATGACTTTCGTCACTCGGTGGAGATAAACTTGATCAAAGCGAAACGCTTTACCAACACACGATTTCGAGATAAAAGATAAGCAATGAATGCTCAGCTCAAAATATCAAATGTGTATGATCTAGTCTATATAGCATACAACTTTTGTCTCATAATAAGTAGGAGATAGAAGAGATGGACTTTTAAGTGATAGATAAGTTCAAGTCTCCACATACCTTTTTGTTGATGAAGTTCCACGGTTCCTTGTATAGATCTTCGTCGTTGTATGATGAATCGCCATGAAGTCCTTGAGATCAACTAAACTTTTCTATCCTAGTCCGAGACTTAGCTATGTAGGCTAGAAATCAAGACTTATAGTTTTGATCACTAACATTGACAAACATGCTTGAGATAGCAACGCATGCAAGGTTGACCGAGCTATGGTCTAACATAAACATTTAAGAACCTTAAACACATATCAAGTTAGGTAGAAATGAACGATAAGCAAGATTATTATAAGTATTCTAAGAAAATAAAAGTACAAATCTTGCTCAAGTTTATAGACATAAGATGAATCCAATCGCATTTTATCTCCTTACCGAACATAATCCGTGTGCCCTAATTCTTGTGCTTCCCTCACCGTATACAAAGCAGGGCATTCCTTATTTAAAAAATGAATTTATATTAAAAAATATTATTCTTATTATTCTTATTTATTTATTTTTGTTTTTTTTATTATAAGATCCACTGAGGGTGTTTTATTAGCAAGACGACAGAGTGTATATTACAAGTCGATATAAGGCAACCGAGCGACAAGCTGGGCGCCAACACCTTTTTGAATAATAATACCTAGCCTATGGAACAAAGAATTGCCTATTTTGTGATTAACATCGTGACTAACTAGGCAGTTGCTCAACCTCTTAAGAAATAAAACTAAGTCATCTCCCAATTCTCCCATGGTGGAAAAAGCTAGTGCCTGGAAACCGTAACCAAGTGTCATACACTTATGTAAGTATTTTGTACGCTTACGACTCACTGCAGCGATGATGGCTTGGCCCGTAGGAGTGTTACGAGTTCTGGAGGTAGTGAAAGGCGAAATTCCGGTCACATCAAAGCACACATCTTTGCCGTCTTCCCAATTATAGACCATGATATCATCCGGTTTAAGTTCCTTGTCAGAGTTTGAAAGAAACCCTAGAGAGACTTCTTTACGAGAAACAACACCTGGCCCGGAGGAGTGTTACGAGTTCTTCTTCTTCTTCTTATTATTATTATTAAGAATTATTAAGAAAGATAAAAAGTAATTTACATGGGAACGACGGGAACCTAGTAATATATTACTATTAATAATTTTTTTATTATTGGATAAATAGTATTATTACAAGAAACTAGTTGGACGCTTAACAAGCTTAACTCCTACGACGTACTATTACATTAGTTGAACAGGTTGTCGTAGTAGGCCACCATCAAGCTCCAACAACGTATCATTACATTAGTTGAACAGGTTGACGTGCGAGTCTACCAGCGAGCCTCATGAGGAGGATGCCAAGGGAGCCGAAGCAGATTGGGGGTCTGATTATGTCGTAAAGGGGCAAGATAACTTTACCTTCCATGTAAAAGATAAATTTTGAAAAATTCACCTTTTTAGCCAATTAAGAAATAAATAAATATTTTATTAAAATAATAAAAAATTAATAAAGCTGGAGTTTGTGGACCGAATCAGTCATTTGGCCCGAGATAATTCAGTGTCGTCCTCCACCACAGATTGGGCATCCCCTTTTTCGCTGAAGAGAGATTGCGTTATATCTGTAAACAACCTATGGACATCCACGACGACCACGCAATACATTGTGCTAGCGAGGTTGGTCTGAAATTCCGGCACGATATGGTGAGATATGTTATTGCAGATATGTTCGTATGTTGCTTTAGACACACCTCTTTTTGGCTGCTCGGAAGATTCCTACACTGCATCTAGCAATTATTCCATTGGTAACTGGAATTGAATGCTCATGCATGTATAAAAAAAGCATCAAAGTTGATTTTCATAGCCAAATAGCAGTTGGGTTTCCAAATTGAAATATGCATATTGTCAGTAAATATAGCACACTCACAATCAAATATAATCTGTGTGTCATGCAAAATGAAATGATCTGTTTAAATTGTGCATCGTCAAAAAAAATAAAATTGAACATCTATGCTTCCGGATGAGCCATAGAACATAACACATAAATTCAATCTTTTTCCTGAGTTAAAGCCAGCTAAATTTTTATGTTTTAGACAAACTAAAAGTCTCAATTGATGTCCAGAAACTTCGAAACTCATTTAACATTTCTCAAAAAATAATTTTTGGATTTGGATATCCAATTTTTTTTGTTCCAACACGAAATTTAGACATAAGTTTACCCGCATCAAAAAAATATGTATCCAAAATGCCGAACCTACGAAAGTGTGTATCAATTTTTTTTCTATTATATTTATTCAAAAAGATTTAAGGTACTATTTCCAAGATGTTAGAAACAGCTGATTGCTGAACACTTTAGGAAAGATCTTGGTTGCAGAACTCTTTCAACATTGACTGTATTTTCTTCTTGGCCTATTCAAAGGGTAGTTGTTCTTTGTTGAATCTCATCCCTTAATTTAAGCAGTGGTGATACCTCGATATCCATTGCTCTAATACCAGTGGTTGCAAAAGGAGTAGCAATTAGGCCATTTGTGAAATCGAGATGTTACTTAAAATCTATCACTATGTATTGAGGTTCAAAATTTGTTACCGTAACCCAAAAAATGTCTATAGAGTAAAAATTTATTTTGTAACATCGAACGTGCACATGACATGTAATCTAAGAATTCGACCCAGACTAGAAATTAATGTGACCATTAATTTCACAATTTTTATTTTTCTGATAGAAAGCTTTAATTTTTCATTAATAATCTCATATAAAGATGACATAAATTTTTCTGATAGAAAGATTCCATTTTTCATTAATAATCTCATATAAAGGTGACATAAAGATCAAGTATATCAAGAGATAGAAAATAACAAGAACAACATACTTGCATTAATACATATATTTGAATAATTCAACAAAATTAATATGCTCAATATATTGACTGACAGTTTGAAGATTCTGATGCCCTAAAATTGTCATCGTACTTGCTAAAAGTCCATTAACATAAAATAGAATCACCAAGAAGGTAAAGACGGCAATCACCATTAACAGTGGAGGCTAGTTTTTTTCTTTCTAAAGTAAACAATTTCTCAATATTAATTAACCAAATATTATTTTAGCATTACCTTTAGGACACAAACAAAAACAGAAAGAAACAGATACATATTTTGTTATAGTTGGATAAGTGGAGATAAAAGTATGAATATACTGGTGGGTACATAATTTTCTAATGAAAACAATCTGTTGCAATTTATGTAATCATTCTTCTTTCTTTTTTTTGTGCTTGAATAAAAAATGAAATCGTTAATGGTGTGTTTTTTTTTTTGCCCAGATGGGTTGGTCTAGAAAAGAGCCTGTAATAATAAAACTAAACGTGTCGTGCTTGTGCCATAAACTTTGTTGACAAACACGTGGTTTTCTTGTCTCCCCAACCTAAACGGCAAGACCAAAATAAGCTTCGTATAGTCGGTCATTCTCTTTCTTCCATCTCCCCTAACCTTAAGAAATTCTCCAAATCTTCCGCCAGATTTTTGGCATCTTCATTTGAAGATTAAGGAAAACTGAACCAATATAGATTTCTCCGTAACTAATTTCCGATTAAAACTGAGCAAAATTATTTTTTTCCCGCTGCCGATTTGATTCTCCCTCCAAAACCTAAATCAAGCAACTAATTTCCGAGTAAAGTTGAGGAGGTTTTGGTTTCTTTTGGCGGGATGTTTCCCGCTAATTGGTTTTGGGTTTTGAATTTCATCCAAAATTCAGAAGGCTATATAAACCCGATGGGATTTTTACATTATCAACAATCTCTTCAGCGACTTATTTCTTCAAACTTGAAGGTACTCTTCATATTTTTTTCTTCTTTTACATTACATTCTTCACTGATTTTCTTTTAAAACCCTTGTTTTTGAGTATGGTTGTTGATGGGTTCCTCTACTATGGAATCAAATCAATGCCAATTAGTTACATCTGATTTTTTGTTTTTGAGTATGGTTGTTGATGGGTTCCTCTTCCATGGAGTCAAATCAATTCCAATTACTTGCATCTGTATTTTCATTTTTGAGTATGGTTGTTGATGGGTTCCTCTTCCATGGAATCAAATCAATGCCAATTACTTACATTTGTAATTCCCTAAGAAGATGTTTGCTTATTATGATGTTCCTAATGGTACTTGTAAGTAGGCAGGAAGAAATTGATGGTCACTAGAAAACTGTAGCACATACTTTCTTGTCTGCTTTTATTAAACACGCAGTCGATATGTAAGTTATGATCAAGTTATAATTACATTCTACAAGTTTTTGTGGTTTTCCACCTATCTAGCTGTTCTCGTTATTTTATATGTAGTGATCCCTCATTATATATGAAGTCCTGAGACTGAAAAACTAGATTTTCTTGGTACTTCAAAGATACCCTTGGTAACCATATAAATGTATCTTCAAAGGTTTGGGAGAGCTCACAAGGCTCCTAGCACCCTTTGTGTGTCTTGGACTCTCTCTTTGAATGAAAAAATACTTCTGCTTGATGTTATATATTGGATGTCAACGGTGTAGTTGTTTTACGTTTTCATTTTCATTTTCGTTCTTATTATTATTTTTATTTTTTATTGATGAGTGCTCCACTTTTAATAGATTTAAGATGCCTAGTATAACACAACAAACACAATATGTTTCTGGAAGCTGTGCGGATATGTCTTGATGGCTATCCTACAAGGAAGACTTATTCTGAATTCGTGCATTGCTTTGGAATTTTAGCTCTAGAATGCATGGACGGAAGGTAATTCAATGAGAAGTTTATCTGTAATATCTGCTTTTTGATAATTTAGTGTAATGCTTAAGTTGAAGTGCCATTCGTTCTTCATTCTCAACATATTCATCAACTGTGTTCAATCTTGGGATTCTTAATTTAAACTTCAGTTATGATGAAAAGGCTCTGACAAAGAGAATTTTGGAAAAGCTAAAACATGACAATTTCCAAGTAGGTTTCTGTTAATCTTTCTAGTGCAACTATGTTGGTCTCTCTTAGTTAAGCATGGATCTTGTTCCCCTCTTTTCATGCAGTTGGGTACCACCAAGATTTTCCTTCAAATTGCTGTTTTAGATTCCCGGAAAACTGAGGTTTTGGATATTTCAGCAAGGTTAATTCAGGGACGATTGTAGACATTTCTTGTGCGCCGGTATTTTATCTCCACTCGAGAAGCCGCAATCGTCCTTCAAGCATACTGCAGAGGTGATTTTACATTCATGTTCTTTAATTCCGTCAAATAAATCCATTTCTCTCACAAATTTGTATCCTCTGTCAGTATCTAAACATCATCCACCTGAAATTTATCTACTTCAATCCATTTATTTCCAGTTTTGAGAAGATTATTTACTTTCCTGCAGGTTGCCTATCTCAAAAGATTTTTGCAGCCAAAAGAGCATCAGCAGCAGCTGGTTCTATTCAAAAGTATGTTCGTGGTTGGATATCACGGCGTTCTTATTTGCAGCTTTGTTGGGTTGTTCGTCTTATACAATCCAGCATCCGGAGTTTGTCTAGTCGTAACAGTTTACTACACAAAAAGAAACATAATTAAAGCTGTTTTGTGGATCCAGGTAAGCATATTACTTTTGTTCCTTATAATTTAGATGCAGTAAAAGAACAAATTGCACTCATTTGTCTTCTCTTACTGGTGATACAATACGTAGACTCATTGGAGATGTTCAAGGCCCACTCAACTTACCAACGCTCATCTTAGACTCCAGTTATTCTCGTTGTTATTATAGTAGTGTCATTCCTGGTGATAGCTATGAATTACAAACGCCATAAAGCTATAACCAAGAAAAAAAAAACATCAGCACAAAACCTGATACAATACAATGCATCTCAGGAAGACACCTGCACTTAAGAGGTGTAGTATGCATCGTTGGGTTAGGTAAACGAGTTAACATCAAGCACACCTTTTTTGTAATGCTTTGTATATACATAGTCTTTGTATGAAAGAGTTTTAAAGTTATTCAAGCAGTGTCAAATGGCTATGTAAACGAGAAGGTATATAATTTTACAGGCCCAAGGCAGCAGAGCAACACGGATCTTGCAGGCTATTCTGGCTATACTTGGCTAGTGTGCGTACAAAGCTATGCAAACTGCATTATTGGAATGGTAGTGTCTGTTCTAGTAAGCTGCTTTCTGGAAGTGCTATAGTCTAGTAAGGTGGCCAAGGTGGTAACCAGCTTGCTAAAGTTGGGGTTCTAAAATTAACATCAATTTTTTACTAGTTGAAGTCTTTAATGAGGATTCCAAAAGACGAAAGAAATTGTATTTTAATTCCCGAGTGCATGAATCTTGTTATTTTTATCTTTTCCAAATTGGAACTCAAGTTCGTATTATCAAAATGTAAGAAGGAATCTTGAATCTCTTGTCGTGCAGCCGTGAGGGTGACTGGATAATACGTTATTCTTCTCAGTTGTGGCACCATAAAACTTAACTACAAATTTGATCATTTTGATTTCAAACTAAATAAAATTCTTTTTGAGCTTCGTCGTCAGAAATTCTTATTCGTATGTGTCGTTTGGCATCATTCCTAATTTTAATTTTAATTTTAGTTTCAGTTTTGGATTCCGATTTTGAATTCACTTTCGGTCACCGATTTGCAGACAACAACGTTTTGGCGCTAACAACGTGTTAATGGCAAAATTTTAGATTTTCTACGTATTCATTTAGGTGAGGAATCATTTTTTGTCAGCATAAATAGAAATTGGGACAAAAGTTATACGTTGTCAACAATAATAATTTCAGGGACCAATTCTTTTTCCGTTACTAGAAAACAATTTTTTTGTGACTACAATTTGTTTCGATACTAATAGTTCTAACTGCAAAATTCTCATTTGATACCCAATTATTTATGCAACAAACTAGTTTTGTCGGCATAGGTTATATTCAGGGACAAAATTCTTGGAGACTGTATTTTATACTTGTCGCTAGAAACCAATTCTGCGACCGAAATAATTCGTCACGAAGAAATATTTAGAGACGGACACAGGATTGGTCATTATATTTGGTCACAAAAAAAGAATATAAAGACGGAGACAGGATTGGTCACTATATTTGGTCACAAAAATTTTCAGTGACAATTTTAATGACAAAGTTTACCGTTGGTCAGGGAAAAAATATATATGGTGACCAAAAAAATATTCCTCTCTAAATACTAGATTTGTAGACAAAATTTTATTGGTCACATAAAATTTTGTTACTAAACGTGTGTTTTGTTGTAGTGATTAGGTCTGATTATCAGTTTTTACTGTCAATTTAAGGATCTATAGTGATTTCATTTGTTTTTTTTTTGTTGATTTTCCTTTGAACATCTTCCTTTTACAATTTTTAATTTGATTTCATGGGTTTTTGGATTTGGTATTTTTGTAGGTCAGAGAAGAAATAACGGGAGGATGCTAAGAAGGAAATTGCGGCCAATATTAAAATGAAGGAGGAGGTGATTGAGACTGTAGAATTTCAATTACCAACTAAAGAGGTTTAATTTTAGGTATGATTTAATTACAGTTTTTCTCTTGATTTAATTGCTAAAGAACTCTTAAGATTTATAGCTACAGAAGGAGAAGCTTTTTTCCTTCCTCCTGGTAGCCAGACGGAATTGGATTTTATTTTTTTCATTCTCTGTAAAGTTGTAAATGGCATCTGGAACTCTTATTAGATGGACAAAGGGTTTCTCCATTGATGATGCAGTTAGTTCTTTATACCTCCCTCTAGTTTGCATACTTTAGTCATGCATATATGTACGTAATTGAAGTAAGATTATAGATGGGTAGATATCACAAACTGAGTAGTTACTGACAGTATTCATGGTTCTGAGTATGGAGTTCTTTTTGTTCTTTTCGTACTTTTATGTTTCTGATAATGATTCCTTTGGTCCCTTTACCTAGGTTGATAAGTTGTGGTGGTGGAACTAACTAATGCCTTAGACAGATAGGCATAGATATGCAGCTTTGGTAAGGAAAAAATTTCTTCTTAGTTTAGAATTTTCTTATGCTATTGCTATCCTTGCATGCTGGTTCTTCAGATTTTGTTTATAACTGACATTGTTGATGCAGGTGAATGATACAATTGGTACATTAGCTGGAGGCAAATACTTCAATAATGATGTTGCAGCTGTAGTTATTTTGGTAACTGGAACAAATGCAGCATATGTAGCGCGTGCCCACGCCATTCCTAAGTGGCATGACATCCTACGTAAATCAAGAGACATGGTTTGCAGCCTTCACCGTTATCACTCCAATTCGAATATGCTTTTTCTGCTTTAAGTGATCAATTTGATCAGTTAAAATACCTAAATAAAGCAACGCATCCTGCAGTCAAAAGAAAAATTCTAAATTTTGCTTTCTAATTCGCTAGTTAATCAACATGGAGTGGGGTACTTCTGGTGACTGAATATGATCAGGCTTTGGACCAGGAGAGTCTTAATGTTGGTGAGCACGTAAAAAGTGTGGACATTTTTTTTTTCTTTATTTAATTAGTTGTTGTCTTTTCAGTGCTTTTAAATGTCATATCCTTCATTAATGCAACAGATTATTTAGAAGATAATTTCTGGGATGTATTTGGGAGACATTGGACGTATAACCCTTTGTACAATGGCTGAAGAGGCTGAATTATTTGGTGATGTTGTTCTACCAAAACTAAAGACTCAATTCATTATGAGGTATACCATCCATTTCACCTGAGTTCTAAGTTTTCCTACCCCTTCTTAGCTTTTGTTTGAATTCTTGGTAAACAAATCCTGAATGCAATTTGAATCACGTAGGACTCCTAAGATGCCTGCCATGCATCATGATAGGTCCCCAGATTTAAGAATGGCTGGGAGCAAATTGAAAGACATGTTTGGGTTATGGGTTTATTTGTTCTCTCTTATACAGTTGAACTTTTTACTCATTTTCCTATTAACAGCACCTCCGTTGTTTGGTCTTTAACTTCAGAAAAAAACCGCTGCACATGCATATGCTAATACTTCAAAGCTGCTGCTAATTGATGACAATAATGACTGCATGATTGATGAAACCATTAACCCAAGAGCAATGTTGTGCGATAAAGATGATGCCATACTGGGGATGAATAAAGATGTGGCATGATTAAATGGCCAAAAGCCTATGTAAGTCTTGTAGGAGAGCCACCAAGTTAGAGCGGCAAGGTGACAGTAGATTGATTACAGTTTTAATTTTCATTATGTAACATACCTTCCGATTTGTATTCGAATATTTTATTTTCTTAAAAAATAATTAATAAAGTTAATTTTGGATTAGTTTTGTTTCATTTCCATATTCCAAAATCAGTTTCAGATACTCAGTATATGAATCTGAAAGAATTTCAGATACACTAAACCTCAATATGACCGGATTTTAGATTCACATAACCAAAATACAAAAATCTGAATCGCCAGAAAATGACGCAAGATTCTTGTATTTTTATTTTTACCGTCATCTATTTATGGCATACATCTAACGTTGTTTTATTTTACATTCAATTACTGTGATACTTAATAACAGATTATGTACGTGATTTAAAGTCACAAATATTGTTCGTCATACTTAATAACAATTTATATTTGTCATTTATAAAGAGTCACACCAATAAATAACGGTTCGAATGACGGATGAAAACCATGATTAATCATGTTTTATAACAGACTTCATTCGTCATTTATGGCCCCTTTTGGACTAGTGAACATTTCCCCTCACTCCCGGGGGAGCCTGGGTAAACAATAGAGTGACTATCACGTTATTTGACAATGAACCCAATAGTCAAGGGACTAATGTTGAAACATGAAAATAATTACGTACCCGTTAGTAGCGCAAAGGGATTCCACAAAAGATGAGACAAACCCATTAGGAGATGGGGACTTGGAGGACTAAGGCCCTTATCCAATAGGGTATGTCCATGGAATAGAAAGGACAAGACATGGATTAGTGAGAAGTTAAGGATTATGTTAGGATGAATGACACTAATAATAAATAAGAAGCCAAGTTCCAATGACATGTGGCATGATATCATGAGAAGAAAGAACTTTGGGAAAAGCCTTTAAAATGAGGAATATAGTACAATGAAAAGCAAATTCTTTCTCTTACTACTCTAGGAAAAGGTGTAGTTATTGTTGTGACTAGAGCTGGCAAACCAGCCAAAACCCGCGGATAAACCCGGCCCGGCCCGTGAAAACGGGTAAACTCGGACCGGACCGTAAATCCGCCGGTTAAACCCGTATACCCGCAGTTCCACCTCTCCATTCGTCGCGTGTCCTCTCAGGCCCTCACATTTAGTCCAAGTGTCCAACTCCAACAAATAAAATTGAAAAAGAAAAAAAAACCTAGCCCTCACTCTCTTCTTATTCCTCTTTCTTTTTCTTCTTCTCCTCCTTCCATGATCTTCATCTGTTGCGATTCTGTGAACCATGCTATGAAGTGAAATCGTAGATTTGAGATAGAGAGAAACATGAAAAGATTAAGGAGTGGTTAACAGTGGTGGTGTGATTCAAGGAGATGAATCAGACGCAAAGAAAAAGCTAATTCGGGTGTAGTTTATGGTTCTTTGAATTCATAACTAATTACTGTAAAATTGAATATGAATCGAGGAATTAGAGGATGGATTTAGCCAATTTATTAGTGGTGTTCATACTAGTTTCAATTTCTTAAACCACTTCATCTTTTTTCCTTGTTTTCTGAATTTTGTTGGTGTATTCTTTTTGTCATCATACTGAAATCAATCAAGTGATTGTTAATCGTGTTGTAGCTGGTGCTTTTGGGTGTACAATCAGTGGGGGAAGATTTACTGTGTTTTCCATGAAACGATGAATTTGATTCAGCAGTGGTCCTTAATTTTGATAGAGTTTCTGCAAAGTTTGTTAGTATTTATCGGTATATGACAAGTCTGAATGATTTTGTAATTGTGATTTGATTTTCGAAACCTTTTTTTTAGCTAATTGGTATTTCAAAATTTTGATCCTAGGTTTCATTTACATTCTTTTTGTAGTTAGGCTTACTGATTTATGGAATTTTTACCTTTGGTATGTTTCTGTCATAAGAAAAGGCCTCTTCAATGGCAATTTACATTTCAACAGGGATAAGAAGAATTTATGCTGAGATATTAAGGTTTCACTGGTGTTGAATCTGTTGATTGAATTGAATTGAATAAATTAGATGAATGTTAGGTTGCAGCCTTGCAGGGAAGGAGCTTTAGATGGCCTGAATGTGGCCGGAAATAACCCAGAAAACAGAGGAAACTCTGTCAAAATCGATTTCTGGCGAGTTAACTGACCAGAAACCAGCTAACCCGTGAACCCGCAAGCTTTATCCGTTACGGGCACGGATTGAAAAAATGACCACCCGTGAAGAATATCAACCCGCAGGTTTTGGCCCGTGTTAACCCGAACCCATGTAACCTGTAACAAGCCATCCCCGGCCCGCCCGTTTGCCAGCTCTAGTTGTGACCACGTGTAGAACCAATATCATCTTTACCTCTCAACAATTTCAAAACCGAATCTTGAGAGCCCTTGTAATAGGTTTGAGGTTTCTAATCTTTAAGAAATGGGTTAGTTCAGGGATGGGCTAGTTCAAGAATATGGGCTCTTTCTGTAGCAAAGCCAGAATTGATTCCGGCCCACATTTTAGTACCGACATTGATTTTGATTTTCTTTTCTCCTCACCAGCAGAAACTGCATAACCAGCTGTTTACGCAGCAAAACAAGTGCAACTGCTTAAGTTAAATGGCATTGCAGACATGGGCTAGTTCAAGTTTTACGAACGCATCATGCTGATGAAATCTTTCATCACGCCCCAACATCATATAAACATGTGGAAAACCAACTCCAAACCATTAAACATAATAACTTTTGAGTCATTATTATTTTTCACCGTATGGATAACATAATTGTGGTTTGTTGGAAAATCTTAAGGCACAAAAAACAAACCTATTAACCCACCACGCATGCAAAGTTAACTTTCTTTTTGCTCCACTTTTCTCTTAAATGGAATGCTGCTGTCTTACCTTTCTATTGGTTACGCGAGCTTTTAAGTTGATTATCCATAAACATTAGTAGTACTCCTAGTACATACTAGATTATACTAGTGTTCACCAAATGCGGTAACGGTGCTGGTGGTAGTGGCAGTAATCAGTTTTGTTGAGAATGTTTTATCATCTTAAATTCAATAAATATTCTAAAGAAAAGGTACTATAGTTAGATGAGTCATACTATCACTACGTACATAGCATAACAATATAATGAGCATGCACTTCTAAAATATCAGATTTTACATCCATATTTGTATACTTTTTTATAATAGCAAATCTATGAGTATCGCTACAGTACAATGATGAAAATGTTGGGTGATAATATCAGCGATCTTAGTGCATTTTTGTTTCTTTTTCTGCCTAACTGTGTGATAAAGCGTTTTTTGCATTCAAATTCTGTTAGAAATCATATTCCTTCAGTTTTATTCTAAACGTCGAAGGTCGATTTCTCTTGCAACTTTTGTGCGTGCTATAGTCCATGAGTGTGACTGATATATGTGAACTGCCAAGGTAAACAAATGAGCAAAAGCAAGTAGTAGTCATAATTAGCAGTAATCATATTGGTTAAGCTTTGAGTAACACTTGACTTTGCTGCAAGTTTATCTCAAAAATTATATAGTTTTGACTTGGTTAATTTAGGTGCAAACATCAAAGAAAAAGGTTTGACCACTAGTAAAAGCGTGCAAATACATACATATCTTCCTAGCTATCAAGTCATTGACTTGTGAAGACCACAACTAATCAAAAGATGAAGTGTCTCTTTCATGCATATTTCCATCTCAATATGTTGTAGTGACTGTGAGCCTACAAATGAATGAAATGATTATGACTTTTGAAAGCCGCCTAAAATCCTGATAACTACACTACTTATTTCTAAAGTTTTATTTCTTACACTATAATTTACCAATTTACACTCCAAAGAGGAGGTTTTTGCCAATAATTTTGTTCTATTTAGTTTTGTTTTTGTTTTTTTTGATAATATGGATGATACGCAGAAATTAGCTGAGCCTTACAAAACGAGGGACGGCTCTCCCCATAACATCACTAGCCAAAACAGAACACAAAAAAAAAAGCAGGAGGGGAGTTAATTCATACACAAAAAGTACATTCATTGGCAGCTTTTTTCCGACAAAACATCATCTGCAAAATTACAGTAAATAAGCTAAACAATAAATAAACTTTTACAAGAAGATAGAGGAACACTCGATTAGAAATGGTTTTGAAGACGAACCAAATTGGTCCAGGGGAGATGCTGTAGGCGGTAGGGCAGATATAAGTGGCCATCAACACACCTGTGGGCAAGTGGTTGTGGGGAGTAATTGAGTTAAGAAGCAGACTAGTAATGAAGTAGACATGCAGCACGAGCACGATGATGATTATGGAGTGTGCAATATATTTAATAAATACTCCTGTTTATTGGTTTGGTTTGATTTGGATGAAAAACATCGAGTGGAATCTCCACAACCAAAATAAATCGATCCCTTCTCTTCTCTTCTCTTGGTTGATGCATTTAGTGGATCGACACCACGCGCAGCAGCTCGACATGTTTTCACCCTCCCCTCTCATTGTTTCAAAACCACTCTTAAGGTGGGACCCACGTACTCTAATGTAGTACTACGACCTACCACCATAGCTTAAAATTGTCCTTTAGTGAGCCATGCCGGTTCTTATTGTTCTATGCATTATTTTGAAGAAAACATTTTGAGAAATGATTTTGCAATTTTCTTTTTCTTCTGAGAAAGGAAGGATGTATGGAAGAAGAAAAAAAAATAAAACAGTTATAGAAAAATAATAAAACGTTATTTAAAGAGATATGTACAAAGACCAGACGTCTTTAAATCAAACCGAAAACCATAAACAAAAATTATAAGATCATTACATCCTCCCAATGGTGGATAACTTGGTTTATTGGGAAATAATTTAACAAATGTTTTTGTAAGTATTACACAGGTCACAACCAAGTACATGCTAGTAATGCTTTAAAAGAAGAAGATTCTAGGTTGACCGAAGCATTTCATTGGTTTGCACCGTGAGGGATCTAACGGATCCAACACTGCATTCTATATATTGGGTTAGGGGTGGGCAGGAGTAGACCTCACTACCCCTCTCACACGGTGCAAACCGCGATTGCTTTTTTACGGTGCATAAATCATTTTTGTTAAAAAAAAGTTATATGCCAGCGGTTGACCGAACTAGGTTTTAGATGCTAGAGGGGTTTGGGCCTAAAATATAACACCAGACTTGAATCAAGATATCTTTACAAATATCCATCAAATAAAATAAAATAAAAAAGGGTGGTATTTAGCCATTTTGGGAGTGGTTGGAGTTAGGAAAAGTTAAGCTTTGGTGTTCCATACTAATCCTTTTGTTAGATCAAAATGCTCAAGCGACGTGTGAAAAATTCCTACCGATTTTCTTGCAAGTATTCTTTCTTGGAGACTTCCTAATGTTCAAAACCAAATCTTGAAAAGTTGTCGCTTCACCGTGGATTTTTCACATAAATTTTCAAAATTACATGCTTGATTTTATTTTCTAGAAATCAATTTAGATAGAGACAACCTGTTCTACTTGCCTTTATCTGGGTTCGGCCCTGATTTAAGGTCTATTTTAGGCTCTGCAAGATAAAGATTCATACTTCAAACTTACTCTTTTTTAATGTGAACCATTTTTAATCATCTAATTTCCTTAATAAATGTTTAATATCAACGAAAAAATAAAAATGCGCATATACGTATATAATAAAAAATATAGAAAGTAGTTCACAGATATGCGAAATTTAATTTGAGATACCAGGAGCATTGATTATACTTTTATGAAACAGAATAGCAGATCTTCTTGTCTACTCTCCATTTCTCATATGTGTTTCATCTTTTTCGGACAAATCATAAACCCATTTATTCTCTTATTTATTTTTCTCAAAACTGAGGTGTATTTGAATTTTGAACTCAAGTCACACGTATCAATATTCAAATGCTTTATCATTAAAACAAATGCAAAAAAATAAAATGAGAATTTAAACTTACCCCAATATTTTCGTCAAAAATAAAAGAACTTATTCGTCTCAATTGTAGATCATTTTTAAGCTTCCAAATTTACTTAATAAACACTTACGTCTGTTAAAAAAAAAGAAATAGTAAATTAGTTTGAGATAATTTACAACATTAATTATCAACATGCTGAAAGATACCGGCTAATAAATTTGGGATACTAACTGGAAATATGAAATGCAAGCTTTTGGAAGTAATGTCAAGCATGTTCGAGCCTAGCTTTTTCCCCTCTTTTTTTTATTCTTCTAAAATTGGAGTGTAACATAGTTATGGACTCAGATCATAAACATCAATACTCAGAGACTTTATCATTTTACGAGAAAATATCAACGAAATTGTTCCAAAGGCACAAACATGTGAAAACTCTGCCTGCTTCTATGTAGACAAAATAGTTGTTTCGAATACCGTTATGATAATATCAGGTTACAATTAGTTATATGTAAAATCATAAATATTTTAAATTAGGTATACCAATAATTGAATAGAGTATTTGTAGATATTTAGAACATAAAAGTTGAATTTCAGACTTCAAGTAATCGCAAAGAGTAATATGAAAAATAGGTCGTATTTAGTTCGTATTTAGAATTTGGGTAATATGCCATTTTGGTTACAGAGTGGTAAGGTATTGAAAAATAGCAGGACCATAATAACACCTTTCGTAAAACACAAAATTGATTAAAAAGACCAAAATCAACAATTCCTGGGTGAAATGGACAGTTAGATTTTGATACTGTTTAAATGGACAAAAATGTTAAAAATAGGAAGGATGTAACCAGTTTCATCGTGCCCATTTTCAAATATTTTTTCTTATTTTTAATTTACACAGGATGAAACCAGTTTCATCCTTACTATTTTTTTTTTGGCTATTTCACCCAAATTATTTTTTACTCGTCCATTTGAACCGTGATTTAAAAATATTTAGACAAATCACCCATTTTCCATTCGTAAAAATCAAAAGCACTCATTTTACTTGCTTTTTAATCCCAATTCCCCCCAGGCTCTCTCCCTCAAGGCCCGGATTACAAAGAGGACACACTGATCAGATAAAGTGGACATTGTTGTACCAACTTAACTTTTCATGGATAGGGGAGCTTAGCATGCGTTTTGTTATTCCATCCAACTAATGAGAGTTATTGCTTTTTGCCACTCTTACAATGCATTTATGATAATATCTTGTATTGATTGAGTTTATCCCTTTTTCTCTTGATTCCATCGCTAAAGATTTAAACCCTATCTATCTTTATTCTATATAAACCCTCATTCACCCCTCTCCATTACCACCACCTCACAGTTCTGCTCCTCTTAGTTTTTACATCATACTTAGCTACTGTTTCTTGTTTTTGTGTGGTGTTCTTGTTTTTATCAATCACTCTCTAGTGTTAAGATTTGTTTGTCAAGAATGGGTAGTGGAGGAGCGGTAGAGATTTTGAGTTCAAATAATGATCATGTTCATGTTGTTAATGCTGTTCCATATCCTCAGTGTGTCATTAGAAATGATATTAATCAAAATTTGATTAGTAAAATGAATAATAGTAATCAAGAGATTATTTTGAAAAATAATAATTTTAATACTAAGATTGAGATGAATAGTAATGGAGATTGTGATATTGATGATGCTGATGATAAGGAATGTAGCTGGTATGAAGAAGAGATTGATGATTATCTTAAATGGTCTTTTGCTCTTAACAGGTATACTATCAATATCTCAATCTTGTTAAGATTAATTTTATTGTTTATTTTTAACCAAGATTTTCATTTTTCTAATTCTTTTAATTAATTCAATTTGTTATTTTTATGATCAGTACTTTGCACAAAGGAACCAGTAAGTATCAAGACATAGCACTCTTGGATACTAAACATTTTGGAAAGGTAATTTTGATATTCATTCTTTGTTACTCTTTCAAATATTTCAAATCCTTAAAATCAAAGTTTATCTTATTAATAATTTTGTAAATACTTGTTAGATTTTGGTGATTGACGGGAAGATGCAAAGTGCTGAGAATGATGAATTTATCTACCATGAGTGCTTGATCCACCCTCCTCTCCTTCACCACCCCAAGTAATTCTCTTCTCCCTCCATATATTTTTCATTACGGATTATTACGATAATTGCATGATACAATACTTTGCAAAGATGTAAGATGTAATTTTAAACATGTGAACAAATCCGATCTCTTAATACGAAGAACACCATGCAATTCTTTTGAAGAGTAATATGCTATTTCGTTTCCTTTGCTGATAGTCAGTGAACTAATGTACTGAAATGGCAAAACATTTGCAGTCCAAAAACAGTGTTCATCATGGGAGGAGGAGAAGGTTCAGCTGCCAGAGAAATCTTGAAGCACAGAAGTATCGACAAAGTTGTCATGTGTGATATTGACCAAGTAAGACTTTTTCACTCTGGGTCCCACTGGGAAAAAATAGTAATAATTCACATCCTTAAATTTGGCTCACACCATATAGCCGCATGCGGATTCTCTTAATGGACCAACACACTTTATCTAGATTTTGTATTCCTTTGATGCTGAATGAATGAATCTTCCTGAAAAGTAGAGATGAGGAGAGGATTTTCGAATGTAGGACCCACTTCCCAAAATATGTAGGTCCCACATGTGCCACTAAGTTTGCCAGTCTGATTCACAAATTGGATACAGTTTTGCTGGATGACAAGGAAACCACATTTGCAGCATAGGCATTTGCTTGCAGTTTTGTTGGATGTTGGTGGTGCATGACATGTGTGAGAATTGCAGGAGGTGGTTGATTTTTGCCGCAAGCATCTGACTATGAACTGGGATGCATTTTGCAATCCAAAGCTTCATCTTGTTATTGACGATGCCAAGTAAGTGCTGAGTTTTATGGATATGGATGCAATTAAGTGCAACAGAAATGGTGTGAAATATACTAAATTGTTTGTTGATGAAATCATATGTAGGGCTGAATTGGAGAGGAGACAAGAGAAGTTTGATTTGATTGTGGGTGATTTAGCTGATCCAGTTGAAGGAGGACCTTGTTATCAACTCTACACAAAATCTTTCTATGAACAAATTCTTAAGCCTAAGCTCAATCCTAATGGCATCTTTGTTACTCAGGTAATTCTATCTCTATACTAGCTTGATACGTTGATTTTCAATCTACTGTCCAATTCTCAATTGTTCCTTTTTTTGTAGGCCGGACCGGCTGGTGTTCTGACCCACAAGGAGGTTTTTTCTTCCATATACAACACCTTGAGACATGTTTTTAAGCGTAAGTTATTACTCAAACTGAATATTAATCTTTTTTTTTTTTTTTTTTTTTGGAGAATATTAATCTTGATACATATGGTTTTGTAGATGTGGTGGCATACACGGCCCATGTGCCTTCTTTTGCTGATACTTGGGGTTGGGTTATGGTAAGAAATGTGCATTAACTTGTTATGCCTTCTTTGATAAATATATGGTTGATTTTTGGTACTAAGTTATGATCTTCTTATGTTTTTCAGGCCTCCGATGAACCATTCGTGCTCGATGCCAAGCAAATCGACAGCAGAATTGAGGAGAGAATCAATGGTGAATTGGAATATCTCAATGGGGCTTCCCTTATCTCTTGTACCACCATGAACAAGAGCGTTCACCTTTCGTAAGTTCACATCCTTAGCCTTATGAGAACACAATCAAATAAAATTCTGATTTGCAATCCAGTAAGAAAGTTGCTAATGAAGGTGTTAAAATGTCGATTGCAGGTTGATGAATGAAACTCATGTTTATACGGAGGAAAGTGCAAGATTCATTCATGGACATGGGATGGGTACTTTTAAAGCTTGATCAAGGTCATATGAAGAGGAGTGTACTGCTAGTGTTTTTTTTATATGGAGACTAGCGTTTGAAATGTGGGTGGAATTGTGGGAATGGAAACTACAAATTCTTCTTCTTACTTTTATTGTGGGGGTGGATATATGTAGAAGATTTTCATGTTAACCTTAAAAATAAATTTAGAAAAGTTATATACTTCTTTAGTGTTATGACTTCATCTGGTGTTTAGTTTCACTGTTTAGTTCTCTTTTTCTTTTTTTTTCTTTTCTCTTGTTTTTTGTTTAAGCATATAAGAGCTTCTTCTTCTATAGTATTTCCTCAGTCCCACTCTAGATGGCTTTTTTCATTTTAAACAAAAGCTCGTGATAAGAAAATTTATCATTTCTAAATTTTCAAAAACACGCGAAAAGGAATAAAACACCAAGCTGACCTAATTTGGTATATCAAAATTCCACACATAAATTAATTGAGATCCACAAAAACTCCATATTAAATAAGAATCTTATTATTGAGGATGTAGGAGAGAGAGATTTTGGGGGCTTAAAATGATAGTTAAAATCAAATCATGGATAGGGGGACCTCATCCATATGAAAGGTTCAGTTTACCCTTATTCATAAATAAATCAAAATCACACTATTCACCAACAAAAAAAACTAAATTAATTAATTATCTTCTCCTCCTCATTCTCTTCTCATTCATCAATTGTAATGAAAATGATGATCATGATTTCATCATGATGATCATAAAAATAAAACTAAAACTATTATCTTCTCATTCTTTTTGTTTATAAAACATGATGAAGATGACGATCATGATATCACCATGATGATAATGATCACAAAATTATTATCTTCTCCTTCTTCTCTTCTCATTCATAAATCACGACGAAGATGATGATCATAATTTCATTATGATGAAATTGATGATCCTAAAAATAAAAAATAAAGGAAACCCATTATTTATTTTTGCTTGTGAATGACTAAGAAATATAATTCGATTAAATTCGGGTAAAAAAAATTAGTTTTTGTAGCTGTTTACGGCTGGGAGTTCTTATTTTCCCAACCGTAAATCTCATATTACGGGCAGAAAAATAGAATTTCTATCCGTCGAATAGTTATACGGTTGGGAAGGTTTTATTTCCCAGCCGTAATTAGTTGTTCACGGTTAGGATTTTCTAGACGTCGTAAGTAATTCTGACAGAGGTCTGCTTTCGGCTAGGTTTTTCCATCCGTTGTAGTACAATCGTCCGGGTCTCCCAGCCGAAATTATCAATTATAGCTAGGAAAAACTAGTTGTAACTTGTTCTGATTATAAGAAAAAAATCACATGTTGAGTACGGCCAGATATTCCAAGCCGTAACATGAGTTTTGGCTAGGAAAAATGCTAGGAAAACCTAGCCGTAATTTGAACCTAGCCGTAATACAGACACAGGTGATCCTGGAAGAGCTTACGGCTAGAAGTTCTTTATTTCCCAGTCGTAAACTGTTGTTTACGGTTTGGAATCCTTCTATTCCTAACCGTAAATATTATTCATGGTTAGGTCGAGTATTATATCCCAGCCGTAATTGTTGAAAAACCCAGATTTTGATCTTGATTTCGGAGGATTTGAATCAACAAAATTGAGATTGGTAGAAGTATACAAGGCTTTTCTGACTATTTTCATGATGTTTTTCATCAGTTTCTTCCAAAGTTTTCAAAAAAAATACTTTAAAATCATCCATCTCCTTCTACTAAATCAAAAGAAAAAAATTGGATTTAAAAAAAAATAGTCGGATGATTAATTTAGTTAATCATTCACCAATCATGATTAGTTTAGTTAATCATGATTAACACTAATTAAATCGAGGGCAAATTAGGTATCATATAAAATAGGATGATAAGGGGTCATAAGGATTAGTATTTCATGACCCCATACAACCCCCAAATTCCCACCTTTTTAAAGCCCCAATAATAGGATTCTTAAATAAAGCTGGTACAAAAACTCCTAATATTGTAAAATAAGTAAATTTCATGCATTTCATTTCTAAAAAATTCCGTTCTAGCCTCCCATTTTTTTCCTTTTTTTCCGTAAGAGTCCAAAGACTTTCTTTTTCCTTTAGTCTCTCACATCATCACCACAACAGCACCTCCTCCCATTCTCTCGTACCACTTTACCACCAAAACCACCACCATCTCCTGATCCTTTACCATCAAGGTTTTCTTCTTTTCTTCTCTTAGCACCATCGGCAGTGCCTCCTTTTTTTCTTCATTTTAGTTGTTGTGCAGAACCTAGGGTTTCAATCGCTTTCAATAGTATTAGAAAAAAGGATATTGGATGATGATCTGGTGACCGATAGTAAAACAACCAAAATTGAAAAATTTATGAATCACAATGCATGTGAGTACTAAAAACCGAGTTTTATTAGGTTTTGGATAAACTCTCCTTTGTTCAAAATAATATCATCCACCATTTTGCTCTAAAAACCTAGTTTTAGGTTTCCAACTTTCGCTTAGATGATTCTTGAAATGTTAGAAGAATCGGCTTGAATCCTAATCTCCTAATGCTAGATTAGACATATCTATGATTTTTTGCGATATTTCCATTATTTGTTTTTGTTTGTGAAAATTGATTTATGATTTATTGGATTTGGGTTTCGATTCAATTTTGGATATCTAACTTTGTTGCTGAAATTGGTTCTCTTATACTAGGAAATTGAATTGATTTTGATTAAATGAAATGGAATTTTGCATTTATTAGGCCGACCGAGCGAAGCGAGGGAGAACTCTATATATGGTGACTTTGTGTCAACGTGGGACATGACTTTCTTTTTTTCCAATTTACACAAAAAGATTGGATTTGGGTGGGTTGGTGATACCCTGAAAATTTCCAAATTGTCCCCCCTTTTAGTCTAATTACTATAACTCCTTATGTATCCTATCCTTTTAGGGGTATAATTGGCAATCAAACTTTAATATAACATATCTAAAATTCCGTGCCTTGAAATTTTACAAATTTTATCTCGCTGTAATGGTTTCAAAATAATCTACATAATGAGTACAAACAACAATATCAAATTTAGAGTTTGTACGAAAATTCGGAGATGTTTATCATTTTAGGCACAATTTTCGAAAATTAAATATATCCATTATGTAAACAACAATATCAAAGAATACATAATATTTTATGTAGACATATTTGGTTTATGCACCAACTTGTTTTCCGTTATAACTAATAAAACGATGTACTACATCCGTTTCAAGAAAAATGATACTTTCACTTAAGGAACAACTTTTTTATTTCAGTTTCATCTATAGTTCATTTCTGTACCAGTACGAGTACAGAAAATGATATGCCAATTTTACAGAAAACGATATACCAAAATCGTATCGATGACTGGAAAAAAATGTCGTTTGCAGTGGAAAATTATGTAAAGAATAAAAACCAAATACGTATCACATGATCATTATCCAATGGACAAACATACCAATATTAACTGGTCGTAGGTTTTTCAACCATACACGTAATTCATTATCGTAAAGGCAATTAAATCCGAAGTAATAACACCAACTTTGGTGATTATAGTTTCATTAAGTAGGCAAAACTAGTCAAATAAAACCAAGGTGACCAAACATGTGGTACAAAAAATCCAGCCATATTATTTTTAATAAATGAAATCCATTTAATTAAAAAGTGACACAAAAACTCCAGGTCAAATAATAATGTGCAAATTTAGTTTTTATTACTTTAAAAAAAGCCAAACATACCCTTTTTACCTTGTCTTCTTCTTCTTCTTCTCTCCTTTCTTTTTTCTATTTATGCGGTCTTCATCTCCCCACCACCATTAACACCAGCAGCAACAAATATCTCTCCATGAACACCATCGCAACACCTCCGTCACCACCAACAACAACACCTCCGTCACCACCAGCAGCAACACCTTCGTCTCCTCCACGAAAACTGCGTCTCTTTTTCTTCTATTTCTATTCAGATCTATCACCAACAGTAGCTCCGCCACCATCAAACCAACCGATGTGTCCAGATCCTCCACCAACAGAACCTCCGTCTCCTCCATTAACACCATCTTCACCTCCTTCTCCTCCATTAACACCATCATCACCTTCTTCTTCTTCTTCTCCGTCTACAGATTTTCCATCAACAACACCGCCTCATCTTATTTTTGTTTTTCCCACCAGTACATCAGATCCACCACCAACACTACTTCTACCTCCTCCTTTTATCATCTAAAACCACCACCAATACCTTCAAATCGTCCACCAACAACACCTCATCTACAATCAACACCAGTACCTGCAGATCCGCTCCCAACATCACCTCCGCCTCCTCGTTCAATCCTCCACAATCACCACCACCACCTTATGATGTTTTCATCACCAGCAAATGATGATACATCTTCAAAGTCGAAATCAATATTGTATTGGGAAATGACAGATTTATGATGAAACTAAAATTGGTTTCATCAAATTCTGACAGTTTTGGTTGGTGAAAACAGTAAACTAATGATGAAACCAAATTTGGTTTCATCATAAACTTGCCTATTTTCTGTCATGAAATCAAATATTTTAATGATGAAAATTAAGTTTATGATGAAACCAAATTTTGGTTTCACCTGATTTTTGTCTAGTTTATTCGGTCTGACTTGGAAGACGGCATGTTTGGTTTCATCATTGAAGTTATGTTGGTGAAATTACAATATGTGGTTTCGATTGTATGTACAATGGTTGTTTTGATTATATGTGTGTATGAATTGGGAGAATGTGTATAGCAGGGTCTGGTACTGGTACTCCAGGTATTGATGAAGAAGTTTTGTTGGTAGTGGTGGCCTTAACTGAAGTTATGGAAGTGATAAAGAATGGATTAACTGAGTAAGGGTGGTGTTAATGCAATGAGAGTTGTAGTTGAGCTTCAGGTGTTGCATAAAGGACTGGTATGGGTTACAATTAAAGAGGTGTATGTCTGCATTGCTAAAAGTGTAATGAATTGGCTGAAGTTGATGAAACCTAATTAGGTTTCATCGTATTTTTTTCATTTTGTTGAATATTAATATATGTGAAGCCAATTTTTGATGGTGGGATACAGGTGGATTATTTTTTGTTGAAACTGGTTGTAGTTGAGGGGGTAATGGTAGTGGTGGTTGTGGTGCTGGTGGTTGTGGCAGCGATGGGGGTGGTGCAGTTGACGGTGGTGGTAGGTTTCATCTTATTGTGGATTGTTTTTTGTTGAAAGTAGTCTTAGTTAAGGAGGTAATGGTAGTGGTGGTTGTGGTGATTATGGTTGTGGTGGCGATGGGGGCGGTGCAGTTGACGGTGGTGGAAGGTTTCATCTTATTGTGTTTCATTTTTTCTTCTTCTTCTTTCTCCTTTCTTTTATGATGAAACAAAAATTTGGTTTCATCTTATTTTGGTGAAACCAATTTTTGATTTCATCATTTTTCTGGTGGTGGCGCGGTGGTGGTCGGTGGAGCCGGCGAAGGTGGTCGGTGGCGGCGACGGCGAAGGTGGTCGGTGGCGGCGGCGACGACGGGCGGTGGTGATGTTGCTGGTGGTGGGTTGTTGTTCTTGGTGATAATATAATAAAATTTAAAGGTTGGGTTGATTTTTGTTTTTGTTGGGGTGATTTAAATAATAGAAGGGTAATATAGACAGTTTATGTTAAATGGGGTTTTTGTGAACATTTTGTTTTGGTGGAGTTTTTGTGCATGGATGTGACACCTTTGGGGTTATAACTCGCGGACTGTTAAGTAGGATAGAAACTATATACCAACTTTTGATGGATTTTTTTTTCTCTTTCTTTTTGTATGAAAAAAGAATTTTAAAGGAGAAAAGAATAGCATACTTAAATTACCAAAGAGACAATGAAATCTGGAATATAATACCATTACAGTTTTGAATTTATTAGGGGAAATAAAAACTGTAAACCATCTTTTAATGGATTTTAATTTTTTCTTTCTCTATGATAAAAGATTAGAAAAGAAAGAACAAACCGTATTTAAAATCGATAGCTCGTTGGTATATACATAAACATATGCGTACACAATTAGAATAAATTATTAAAGAAAAGAAAAAAATATATATCATGGATATGAAGGAGAACTCTTAAAGCTTGGTGGCGTAGCAGCGCAAATCCTTGCTTGTGATTAATTACCTCGCAAGTACCAAGTCTTTCATCTCCATCACGTGATAACATATTCTAAATTGATTTGTCTAACACAAGTAAAAGATTCAAAATAGATGTTAGTATGTATTACTCATGAACTTAAAGTTCGGTTGATTAAATAAAAAATACAAGTGAAAATAAAGATCAATCCGAAACATAAATAACTATATGTTTCTCTTAACAATAAACGCGAGGTTTTAAAGAAAATAATATAATAATCAAAATAAATTTAAAAGAAAATAGGGTTTAGAAAAAAAAATCCTTTATCACTCGATGATTAGAGATACGTGTTGATAACATGTTGTGAATAGATAAAGAGATAGAAGTAGAGAACATAAAGTAGAGAGAATGAGGAGATATTTCTTATTCATTTGTGTCGAATACAAAGGTTTAGGGCTCTATTTATAATGTTTACATTTTTGGTACCCAAGTAATAGGGTCCCACTAAAGTAGGCATCTACATGATAAACTGCCGTTTATAACATTCACATGATTTTTTTTTCTTTTTATAGTTCAGTTATTTATTGTTGTTTTCTTCTTTTTTGATGAAACCAATTTAATTTTTGGTTTCATCTAATTTTTGTTTTGAATTTTCATCGACGGAAGCAATAATGTTAGTGATACAATACTTTTGTATCGAAACAAGTTTTTGGTTTCATCAGATATTTTATTTCTTGAGTTTTCATTAGCGAAATTAAATTTTGTTGGTGATATTTTATGTTGAAACCAATTTTGGTTTCATTTTTTTTCCGGTTTTTGTTGAAACCAGCTTTGGTTTAATTTATTTTCCAATTTTTGCCAATGAAACAAATTTTTGTGTGATGGTTGGTGCCGAAGGCGGAGGAGGCAGCGGTGCTGGGTGGTGGTGGTGGAGGTGGAGGTGGCGCTGGGCGATGGTGGTGGCGGTGACGCTGGTTGGTGGCGGCAGTGTTGTTTGGTGGTGCCGGTAATAAAAACGGGAGAATCTAGCTCCAGCGCCAACCACTAAAGACAGAGAAGTTATATGTAATTCTAGAACTAGATGGAAAGTACACACTGAATTAAGAACTAGCAGGGAAGATATTGATTCAGCAAATAGAGTTTCAGGGGTTTTACAAAACAAACATCTGAAAAGATTTTGGAGAATTGTTAAAGAAGAAAATTACAATATATACGAAACTGGAACAATTTCAACTGCCATGATTGTAGAGAAATTAATACTCATTGGGACTGACACACATATCATTAGGAGAGGTAAACGATTAATGAGAAATATGGATGGTATAACAAGACGGGATGATGGTACGAAAGCAGACATCGAAACAATTTCCGAGAAAATTCAAGATATGCAGAATTATGTGTATTAGGAATCTATGGAAAGGCATCCTTTGGGAATGAATGTCGAATCGAACTTATGAAGAGCCGTCAAAAGTGAACTTAAGAGAAGGGTTACCACGCTAACCGATGAAGCAGTCGATGTTGCTAGAATACTTCAATCAATCTACCGAAGGAAATGAAAAATACTGCAGGAGAAAAAACCTGACAAAAAATAAAATCTTCTTTATTGTGGGGGTGGATAAATGTAGAAGACTTTCATGTTCGGTGTTATAACTTCATCCAGCCTTTAGTTTAGTATTTAATTTTCTTTCTATTTTTTCTTCTTTTTTCTTGGTTTTCTTTGAGCATATAGGACTGTTTGATTAGATATCTTTATGTGGAAGTAACATGTTTCTGTCGTTTGATTACAAATCGATTTCCTTGAAATTGTAAGGTCAGTTACAAATGATTGTCGTTAAAAAATATGTTTTAAACTTAATTTCATGAATAGTCTTTCCTTATCTTTCACGGGATAATGATTCCATGGAATACAATTTCCATAAAATTATTTATTTTTCATGTTACCATGTAAGAATATTTCTATACTTAGAAATATCCTATTGGGCCATATAATATCTTTGGTTAATTGAGAATATTGCTAAATAAATTGGTTACCATTTCTTGGGCTTATTTCCTATCATCTCTTCCTTGATGGACGGTCGAGGTTGAATGCTAATTCTAAACCTAGGAACGTTGGTCCTCCTTCTACCTATAAAAGGAACTCAATATCCATCAGTATTGGTTCGAGAATTTTATTATTCATTACACAAAAGGTCAAGAAGGAGAAACCAAGATATTCCATTGTATTCTGTTCTACGGGTGTGCTTGTAGACTTGGAGGATTTCTTGGATTCAATCAATGTCTTCATCAGGTGTTTTATTTTAACACAACTATGCTATTGTGATTGTCATGTTGTTCGAAGATCCTACCGTTATGTATATAAAATAAATCTTATATTTGGCATCTAGAGCCTGGTTTAGAACTCCATGATTTTCTATGATGTTGTGTGCAATTGTTGTGTTTATATCAATCCATAGTATGTCTGTTTGATTACTAATAATCATATTTATGTACGATTTATAAATATGAATATTTTGTCTTACTTGATTGATATTCAATTTTTTTTTATCGATTGAGCAAATAAATCATGCAGCTATTTTTTTTTAGTTTTTGATCTTGTTAATTATAATATGGGTTCACCTATAATAGCTTGATATGTTTCTATGATTATTGGATTAATAACATATAAGAAATATTTGATGTATTGTTTCATCCGATTGAAAATGATATGATCTCGTATGATTTTCTTTGCTTGACGTGATATAACATTATGATGTGATTAGTTCATGAATAAAAGTCTGTTTTGTTTGATTCATGCGTAAAGTACACAAAACGTTTGTTTAATATGCGAAGTATGCGGTTACGGTTATGTGAAGATGAAACGTTTATAAAAAAATGAAAGCTTATGTGTATGGGATCACTATGATGTTTATGAAAGTTTATTGGGCTTGGTTTAATATTTCTAACTATAACATAAACATGAAATGTATGTTGGGTTCTGTTTTGGACAAGCACATAAGGTATTAAAATCTTCTTGGTTTGACATTAAGAAAACAGTTGACCATAATGTCTGACTTTGTCTGACTGTTTGACTTCCGCAGTTGACTTTGACTGTTGATTGTTGACTGAATGTTTGACTTCCGCCGTTGACTTTGATTGTTGGCTTTGACCAACTGTTTGACTTTTGCATGTTGACTTTAACGTTTGACTTTTAATTTTGGTTTATAATATGAACATGTATAGAACTTTATTGTATGATAATAACTATAACATGTTTTAGATCACCAAAATGTTTGAATTGTATGCTCTTTAGCTATCACCACTGTGATACTAAAGTATTATGTTATATTAAAATGTCATTGTAAGTCTACATCGTTTTGTGCAATCACATGAGAATAACTATCACCCACAGGAGATGTTGGTTCAAGTGTTTGTATATATAAACATAAAGAAATTAACTATTTAGTCATACATATTAGAATGAAAAGTTACCCACAGGTAACTCTAATTCACATGTTTGAATAAATATTATGATTATGTATGTAACCATGAAAGGCATAATGTCCACAGATGTTTGTCTTTGCTTCCTTATATATGTGTGAATGTTTTTATGACTTTATGACATGATTGTTGTTTTATTAAGATTCTACCCACATGAATTTCTTAATTTTTATGTGTGTGAGTTTGACTTTGTGTATCTTTGTCATGTTTTACAGCTTCTAGTTCTAAATATTTGCATTCGTAAACTTCGTCTATCCCATTCTTCAATGGCACCAACTTCTCAGAATGGAAAGAGAATGTTGAGTTCACTTTGGGTGTGTAGGATATTGACCTTGCTCTCCAAATTGAAAAGTCAATTATGAATGATAAGAGTTCCCCTGAAGATAAGGATCTCTTGAAAAAGTAGGAGAGAAGTGATAGGCTGAGCATACAGTTGATGCGAATGCACATTGATGCAAACATTAAAGGATCGCTTCCCGGACCTAAAAATGCTAAGGACTTTATGGAAATCGTAAAGGAATGCTTTAAGACAGCGGATAAGTCTCTAGATGGGAAGTTGATGGCTGATATGACCATCATGAAGTATACCGGTGTAAGGTCAATGCAGCAGCACGTGATAGAAATGTGTAGCATTGCTGCTAAGCTCACTGAGATGAAATTAACTGTGGATGAGAACTTTATTTTTCAATTCATTCTCAATTCTCTTCCACCTCAATATGCCCATTTTCAAGTGCATTACAACATTATTAAGGAAAAGTGGACTGCAAATGAACTGGGAAACATGTTGGTTCAAGAGGAAGCTAGGCTAAACCAGCAAGGTCTTAATCAAGTGCATTTTGTCAACCGAGGAGTGAACAATAAGCTTAAGCCTGCAAAGGGCAATAAGGGAGTACCACAGAATAATTCTGGTCAACCTAAAAAGAAGAAGGCAAAGCAAGATGACAATAAGTGTCATTTCTGTAAGAAACCTGGTCATTTTCAGAAAGATTGCACTAAGCGTCAAAAATGGTTCAAAAAGAAAGGTAATCCGTTGGGATTCGTAAGCTATTTTGAAACAAATTTGACTGTTAAAGAATCTTCTTTATCATGGTGGTTTGATTCTGGTGCTAATGTTCATGTTTCTAATTCGATGCAGGGATACCTTTCAACCCAACTCACAAACCAGAATGAAAACTTCCTTTTTATGGGCAATGGCAATAAAGCCCTAGTTAATGTTGTAGGCACCTATCGTCTGATTCTAGATCATGGATACTTTATTGATTTGGAAAACACTCTTTACGTTCCAACTATTTCCCGCAATTTAATTTCAGTTTCTCAACTAGATAAACAAGGTTTTCAATTTCAAATTTCCAACGGATGTTTTAGTTTGTTTAAAGATTATAAAGTTATTGGTTTTGGTTATCTTTCTGATGGTCTTTACAAGTTACATTTATCATCATCAATATCTGGAACCTATTTAACCATGCATCATAATGATAGAGCTGAACATGCTGGGGGTAATTCCTCATTCTTGTGGCATAAGAATCTGGGACATATATCTCGTGAGAAGCTTCCAAGATTGGTAAAAGATGGGATTCTACAGAACCTTGATTTTACTGATTATAAGAGTTGTGTGGATTGTATTAAAGGAAAGATGACAAAACACACAAAGAAAGGTGCAACAAGAAGTTCCGAACTCCTTGGAATAATACATACAGATATTTGTGGACCCTTCGACATTCCAACTTTTGGAGGAGAAAAATATTTTGTCACCTTTATTGATGATTTTTCACGTTATTGTTATCTTTACTTATTGCATGATAAATCTCAAGCCGTGAATGTTGTAGAGCAATACATTACCGAAGTTGAGATGCAATTAAAAAAGAAGGTGAAAATTATTAGGTATGATAGGGGTGGAGAGTATTATGGAAGGTATGACGAAACATGACAACATCCTTGACCTTTCGCTTTACTTCTTCAAAAGCTTGGAATTGTTGCTCAATACACAACGCCAGGTTCACCTTGGCAGAATGGTGTAGCAGAAAGGTGAAATCGTACTATAATGGAAATGGTTAGAAGCATGAATAGTCATGCGAGATTACCCTTAAGTTTGTGGATTTATGCTCTTCGTTATGTTGTGTACATTTTAAATAGAGTTCCAAGCAAAGCAGTTCCAAAGATTCCTTTTGAACTGTGGAAGGGCTGGAAACCTAGTTTAAAACACCTGGAATTTTGGGGTTGTTCAGCAGAAGCGAAAGTTTATAATCCCAATGAAAAGAAATTGGATATGAAAACTGTTAGAGGTTACTTTATTGGTTTTCCTGAAAAATCCAAGGGGTATATTATTTATTGTCCTAACCATAGTATGAGAATTGTTGAAACTGGAAATGCAAAATTCATTAAGGATGGTAAAGTTAGTGTGAGTACACCAGTGCAAGAAAAATTTGTTCAAGAAATCAGAGTAATAATCCCTTTACCTCAGATTTCTACAGATATTGTGACTCCTTCGGTTGTAGAACCGATTGATGATAGAGTAACACAAATAACGACACCGGAGCTTCACGATGAAACTATTGCCACTGAAGAAATTGTAGAACAACCACAAGAAGTAGCCTTAAGAATATATACCAGAGAACGGAAAAAGGCTAGTCCTGATGATTATGTGGTTTATCTACAAGAATCGGATTTTGATTTAGGGATTATGAAAGATCCAATTTCTTATTCACAAGCTATCAAGTGTAGTAATTCTGGTAAATGGATTAATGCCATGAAAGTCGGGAAAAAATCGATGGATGATAATGGAGTCTGGGAAAACGTTGAATTGCCTGAAGGACACAAAGCAATCGGGTGTAAATGGGTCTTTAAGACCAAACGCGATGCTAATGGCAATATTGAATGTTATAAATATAGACTTGTAACCAAAGGTTTTACTCAGAAAGATGGTATTGATTACAAAGAGACTTATTCTCCTGTGTCAAAGAAAGACTCTCTCAGAATTATTCTGGCATTAGTAGCTCAATGTGACCTTGAGTTACATCAAATGGATGTGAAAACAACATTTCTTAATGGTGAGCTTGAAGAAGAAATTTACATGTGTCAACCTGAAGGTTTTGTCTTAGAAGGACAAGAACACATGGTCTGCAAACTTAAGAAATCAATTTATGGACTTAAGCAAGCCTCGAGGAAGTGGTATCTAAAATTCAACGAAACCATTCAAAAATTTGGTTTTGAAAAATGTTGTAGATCCATGCATATACCTCAAGATCAGTGGGAGGAAGTTCATATTTTTGGTATTGTATGTAGATGACATAGTACTTGCGAGTAGTGATCTTGGCCTTATGCATGAAACTAAGGAACATCTATCGAAGAATTTTGAAATGAAAGATATGGGTGAGGTTTCTTATGTGATTGGGATAGAAATATCTCGTGATAGATCACTTGGAACATTATCAATCTCACAGAAAGCATATATCGAAAGAATTCTAGAGAGATTTGAGATGAGTGCATGTAAGCCAAGTATAGTTCTGGTTTCTAAAGGAGACAAGTTTGGACTCAATCTTTGTCCTAAGAATGAACTGGACCGTAAATAAATGGATAAATCCCTTGTGCTTCCGGGGTGGGAAGCTTAATGTATGCTCAAGTTTGCACACGACCAGATATCATCTATATAGTTGGTATGTTGGGAAGATACCTTGTGAATCCTGGAATGGAACACTGGAAAGATGCAAATTTTTTTTTAAGTTACCTGCAAGGAACGAAGGATCATCGTCTCACATTTACGAAGTTAGATCAATTTGAGTTGGTTGGCTATACAGATTCCGATTTCATGGGATGTAATGATACTCGAAAGAGCACTTTTGGATATCTTTTTCTATTAGATGGAGGAGCAATATCATGGAAAAGTGCAAAAGAGTCTATTATCACTGGCTCAACAATGGAAGATGAATTTGTAGCATTTATGAGGCTACAAATCACTGTTCATGGCCGCAGAACTTCATCTCAATGTTTGGAGACCTAAATTTTGCCTCCGAACCAATGAAACTTTACTGTGATAATGCCGCAACAGTATTCTTTTCAAAGAACGCTAGATATACTAAGGGTTCAAGACACATGGATCTAAAGTACCTATGCATGAAGCAAGCTGTTCAGATGAAAAAGTTGTTCATTGAACACATAGGCACAAAACTTATGATTGCAGATGCATTTACGAAGGCGTTACCTCCCAAAACCTTTTCTGGAACATGTTGGAAACATGGGTCTTGAGGGAGTAACAAACAATTATTTTCACTTATACTTTTGCTTATGTTTGAACACTTATTGAGATCTTATTATTGTTATTATTAAGAACTTATTTTTGTATCCACTTTAGTATACTTTTATGTTTTCTTTTGAAGACATTAGTATACCTAATGTTTTCTTTTGAAGACATTAGTGGACCATTATGATATCCCTGTTTAAGTCCTGATTAAGTAAGTTTCTTGTGTGGTGGTACATGAAGGGAACATGTTGATAACAAGACAATGTGCCACCGCCATGACTCGCATAAGTAATTTGCTTGGTTAAGGTATTACGTTTAACCATTAAATTTGTTTAGCAATTACGCGCGCTTATGTTTTTCTACGATTAACCGTTAAATAGATTATCACATGGACCAGTGGGAGAATGTAAGAATATTTCTATACTTAGAAATATCCTATTGGGCCATGTAATATCTTTGGTTAATTGAGAATATTGCTAAATATATTGGTTACCATTTCTTGGGCTTATTTCCTATCATCTCTTCCTTGATGGACGGTCAAGATTGAATGTTAATTCTACACCTAGGAACCTTGGTCCTCCTTCTAACTATAAAAGGAACTCAATAGCCATTAGTATTGGTTCGAGAATTTTATTATTCATTACACAAAAGGTCAAGAAGGAGAAACCAAGATATTCCATTGTATTCTGTTCTACGGGTGTGCTTGTAGCCTTGGAGGATTTCTTGGATTCAATCAATGGCCTCATCAGGTATTTTATTTTAACATAACTATGTGTATTGTGATTGTCATGTTGTTCGAAGATCCTACCGTTATGTATATAAAATAAATCGTATATACCCAACACAGCTATAGCTTCTTCTTTTCTAGTATTCCTCTGTCGCACCATATATGACCTTTTCATTTTAGGTTTTTGTCCTTCCAAAGTTAACCTTCATAAATAAGCAAGGTCATATTCTAAGATATCCTTTTAATTAACTAATGTTATTAAATCTTAATGTAAAAAATATGTATAATTCGATACCCATGTTTAAATTTGTTACATAAATGTTTTAAAATGCTTTCGAGCGATATAAAATTTACAAAAATCCGTGATAAGATATTTGCCATTTCTAAATTTTACTTTTTATTATACGTAAGGTTACAATATGGTGGGGTAGGATCCGTTGACATAGTTATAATGTCAAAATCTTGACATGGTGGCACATTTTTCTCTAAAAAATATAACAGCGATTAATTTTAAGCTAAGATTTTGGTGACAAGTTTCTCATATAAAACTCTACATTCCTACCAAAAATGAGAATATACCGAAATATGAAACTTCACCATCCAATTTTTTTAATTTCAACTGTTAATCTTCGACGATTGATATTCAAAATGGTAGATGATGGCTTTATGCATCTCGGAATGCTCTCATTTTTGGTGGGAGTGTTGAGACTTATAAGAAGAACATGTCATTAAAAAATTAGCTTCAATAGAAAAATAACACTAAAATGTCAAGATTATGTCGTTATAACCATGTCAACGGATCCTACCCCATAGAAAAATACCTTAAAATATCATCCCCTCCTTCGTGGTCATTATCTTCAGAATTTTGCAAACCTGAAATTGATTATCTTTAGGGGACGAAGGGAGTTACAAACTAAATGCATAGATTTTAAGAGGATCTGCTCATACTTTTTTATCTCACACTATCTAACACTTTGAACACCATTTTCTTCATAAAGACCAAACCGTAACGAATTAAACGATAACATTCTGGAAAATGTTCTTCTTATGATGCTTTACATGCATCAAAAAGAATAAGTGAGTGCATCTCGAAACAAAAAAGCTTACCATACCTATGTTAATTCAACGACTGAAAATTCGTTGGTTATTAACGAATGATTTTATTAGACGTTTTCGAATGCGCTTATTTTGGCAAGAAAGTAAAGTTTTGTGCATGTAACATATTCCAAAATATTATCTTCCAATCAGCTAACGTTTATTTTCTATGGAGAAAAAAAGGTTTTAAAGGTGTCAAGGCCGTGAAAGTGTGAGATATGAAGTGTGAGTGGATCCTCCCTCTTTACATATACCCTTAATAGAAATTGATAAAAAAAAACATAATGGGATACCAGTTCAGAGATCCAACGGCCAGTACTATATTTTTTTTATATGGATTGGTATCTCCCCAGAAGATTTGACATATATGCATATGTAACAATCTGCAAAATGATATAAGAACGAAATTATGACTCTAAAAAGAAAAAGAATTGTGCGAAAAGGTAAAAGAACCGTTAAATCATCAGAGAGATCGGGGATTATATTTTTAAGATGTATCAATATTTTGATAGATTGTTTATTCAAGAAAGCGACATCCCAATGGAGTTTAAGTAATCTGCCCAAAATATTAACGGGAGAATTGAGAGTTCTAGTGACTGAAATTTAACGATATATTTTAAAGTGCAAGAAAAATTAATAAAAATAATAATTAAAGTGCAGACAAATAAAAAAATAACTAACTAAATAAAAATATTATCAAAAACCAACCAAAGGTCTTGATCTGAAAGGAAGAGGAACTCATATCTTATTTCAGAAGTTATAAATAAAGTTTTTTTTTTTATTACATAAAGGATATTTTTGGCTTTAAGAGTCATTCTAAATATGGTTTTCAAACAAGCTTTCGACTTTTCGACTTGATTAAATCATAAAGTTGTTTCATATGTGGTATCTGAACATCCTTTTACTGATTGAATTTCCATCATAAAAAAAGATGTTGGATAATTCAATCTCTTTCTTGATTATAAGAACATCTGCTTTAGTTTGGTTTCCCAATCATTTGTCATAAACATTATTAACATCAGTTGTACTAATTAAATTAAAATACAAAACCTAGACAATTCAACTCAATGTGCCCCTGATGTTTAACTATAGATGATGTCTGCAAAACGAGGAAAGCAAATTTCATTCTAGAAATATTTCAACGAAGGATCAAAAATGAAAGAAATGTTTGATTATCCACAATCGTCCAGAAATTAGGAATATCTTTAACACAAAAGTCTTAAATGTATGTTAACTAGGGATTTTGAATATTTTGAAGTAAAAACGACTTATAAAGAAAGTGCAACCAAGTTGAACTGAAACCCATAAAAATTTAATGCTACTAAACCCATAAAATTTAATATTTTGTAGAGTGAATGTGAATCTGTAGAAATAAAGATTATACTAAGGTGTGTAAATTAATGCTATTACACTCTTAGAGCTGAGCAAAAAATCACACTGTAAACAGTGGGAATCGAACCGTTCGAGAGTAAACCAAACCAAGTCGTTTATCTTACGGTTTTGGGAATGTTATGATTTGTGGAAACCGTTTATGAACCCTCACACCTAACCGAAAACTATTGGTTTAATCAGCTGAGCCATCATATTATTTCGATTACATCCATTAGATTTTACCTAACTATCTAGTTCTTATTAAAAAGTCCATAGCAACGTGTTTTTTTTTATCTTGATCAAGGTTATGTCATTTTTCATTTTTATATGGTTTTTGACCATGAACCAAAGAAATGGTCCAACTCTCTTTATATATATGATATTAATTTTTACTCTCTTTTGTTTTTTTATTAAAATTTTAGTTGTCAGATACTTGAAATGAAATTATGCTTTTGAACAATCAAAGATTTTATGCTGAATCATGACAGTGCAAAAACGAAATGATTACTAAATAGTTTGATATGGTTTTATAAACCAGGAAACCATTCTCATGGTGTTGGTTTGGTTAGTACCAAACATTATCATGTGCATCTCTACTTGACATGCTTATCCATGTTATATGTAGCCCAAGAGCAAGGTTTTTAAATCGTGAATCGTAACTCGAATCGTTTTCTCATTTTTAAAAATCGAATTATATATTGAATCGTGAATCGGAGATTCATGGTGGATTATCAAATCGTATGTTTTCTTGTAAATAAATTTGAACTATCTTGAGTATTTAACTAAGTTTATATCCTTAAAAAAATTGGTCTTTTGATCTAACATATACAAATAAAGTTCATTAAACATTAAAAAAAAAAAAAACAAAGTGGAACATTGGTTAGAGGACTCTCTTATGACGCAGGAGGTCATCAGTTCGAACCTTAACCCTTTCATTTTTGAAAATCCACCTTTGATTTTAGAGTTTAGTCAAGAATTGTAGTTAAACAAGGTTGACTACACGATTCAGAAGCTAAACGATTCTAATGCACGATTCAGATCGACTTGGAAAATAATCGAATCGTACGATTTTCAAAATCATGACCAAGACAATTAATTTAAGTAAAAAAATAAGACAAACTTAGTTTTCTTCCATCATTATTAATAATGTATCTTCCATTATTAATACTATTCTATCTGAATTGGGAAGTTGGTTTGCTAGTATAGCTTTTGTTCAAACCAGCACTAATGATGACAGAATTTCTCATTCTTGGACTTTGTCAACTTATAATGTAGATAAAATTAATTTTGATGTTGCATTCATTAAAGATTCTGGTGCTTATGGTTTTGGACTAATCTGTAAAAACATTTCAGGGATCTGCAATGGACTGCGAGAAGGATCTGGTAAAGACTTAGACCCTGAACAAGATGAAGCTAGAGTTCTACTTGAAGTTGTATTGTGGGCTAAAGAACAAGGAAAACTTTCAATTCACCTGGAGGGAGACTGTAGCAATGTGATCGATGCTTTGAATGGGAAATTTTCAGCAATAAAGTGGACTACTGCAAATTGAATCTTTGATGCATTAATAATCCTTAGAGATTTTGATTTCTGGTATTTCTCTCATGTTAAACGAGAAGCAAATAATTTAGCAGACAAAATTGCCAAAAAAGCAACGTCTGAAGACTTTTCTTCAATCCCAGTTTCCAATATGCCTGATTCGATAAATGTTATGGTCCAACAGGAAAGAAACAGTATGTAATTTCCCATTCCTATCAATATATCTTTATTTATCATTTCCTATTAAAAAAAAAATTATTTCATAGACCAACTTAAAAGTTACATATTTATGTGAAATCGAAAGAAACCTCGATTATTTTTTTATGAGATATTATGTAAATGGGTCATATGTTTTTGATTATATTAGTGTCTGGGTCGTAGAACATGTCGTTCCTGCGATAGGATCGTAGACCGGCGGAAGACCGTTAAAAAATTGTTAATTGACTTTTATATTTAGCCAAAGACCTTGACAATCAGCTGACTAGCGTTGACAATTAAAACTGTCAAACTATTTTACCCCCTAATCCTTTTCCATCTCCTTCTATTCGGTGCAAAATGTCTTTCATACACTTTTTTTTGTTTCTTTTGCGGTTCAGTCATTTTTACGAAACGCTTGATGAGCACAAACTGGATACGATCAGAACACATTTGCTAGTTATCCTCCAATTCATGATTAGATACAGCAATCTTCGATGCATAGTGACTATTAGAAATCCAAAATATTTGAAGCATATGAATCTTTCATGAATAATGATAATAAACCTGTTGCCGTTTATGAATGGCATACTAGGATATACTACTACGTACTTTTATGGGTTATAGCTTACAGTCAATCAAACTGGGGTACTTTGATTTAAATAGAAAAGCAAAATTAATTGGATTACTAAGAGAATTAGTAAATGGGAAACCCAGTTGACTACCATTATTCAAACACCAAAAATCAACAGCAACATCAAAACACCAAGAATCAACGGAACTCTCAAATTAGCATCCCCAGAATCACAAAATGCAACTGCAAGTTTAGTGTAGTTTTAGTATTTAGCGGGTTAGGATAATAAGTCATTTACTTATTTCTTTCATATGGGTATTTTAGTAAACATATCAAACGGTCAAAGTTAGTCTACGACCTTATTGCATGTTCTACGACCCAGACCATAATACGACGAGAAAAATACGACCCTTCAACAAAATATCTCCTTCTTTATTGCAAACTATTAAAATCATTTTTAACTCTTCTCTTTGTTATTAATTTCTTCGTTTTGATGCAGTGAATTCCATTAGAGAAACTTATGATTTCTTTTCCTTAAAATTTTGTTCATGTCTTGATCATAGTTACACCAAAGTGACTGCATTTTATCCTATAAAATCATCAATTATATCAGTTTTGGATCAAAAGTGATTAAGATATCGGTATGTGCACCCTATCACGGATTTAATCAACCGATAGTCTAAGCCCACACATTTCATTCATAAAAGCGCCCTTTCTCATAAACCCAACTCCCTTCTAATACGAGTGCCTTAATAAATTTCGCAAAATCCTTAAAATACCCCTCTAAAAATCCCCAACAAAGGCACACATTAAGCGCAAAACTCTCCATATATGTATCCCTATTTATCCCATTTCTTTCAGACATCCGATTCAACTTCGCTCCATTTTTTTTCCAAAACCCTAGAAAATTTCTTCATCGTCTCCAAATTTCACAGATCTTCATTTTCTTCATTAATTTCATCTCCGTAATCTCATATTTCGAGATTATTCATCGATTTCTCATCATTTTAAGCTCAGATTCATCCAGATTCGTTCATTTCTTAATCCAAAACCCATAAAAATTTAGTGAAAATGTCTGTGAAATTAACTCAGAATGCGATTTCAGCTATTCTTGGAGGGGATTTAAACTTAAAACCTCTAGTTCAAGTATTAGATATAAAATCTGCTGGGAAATCACAAGATCGGCTTCGATTACTTGTTTCTGACTCGGTTTCGACTCAATATGCTGTGATAGCATCTCAGTTGAATGAGAAAGTGTTCGATGGTGAAATTCGTAAAGGATCTGTGGTTCAATTGATTGATTACATGTGTAATACTATTCAGACTCGGAAGTAAGTTTTTCTGAATTCCGACCTAATTTTCTTTTTGATTTCAATTTTTTAGTGTTACGAATCTTTGAAATGATGCTCACTTCAGATTGTTAGTAGGTTTTTAATCTGATATTGTGTTCGTTAGAAAATAAGTTTCTATTTTATTATTGTGTTTATCAGCTTAAGAATCTAACAGATTTTGTTAGTGTGTGTGCGCCTGCCGTTTGATATAGATTGCTAAGCATGTATATCTCTGAGCTTTTTTAAATGATTTGTGAACTATTAAGTAGAATTTGTGTAAGGAAGCAAGTTAGCGAGAAAACATGGACTTAAATGATGCTTAATTCAGTTTACTAGGGGTTTTGTCCGAGATTTTGTTGGTTACATTAGAAGATACATGGAGTTAACCCTAAGTGAAGTGAACGGTGTGATTTTAGAATTTGTTATTATTGTTTTTATCATGACAGTGGTTGTGATTGACTCTAACCAGCTAAGAATCTCATGGATTAGGTTTTGGTGGTTGTCTGCCTGCCTTTTTGGTATGGATTACTAAGCATATACATGTGTGTTAGTAATGTATTATGGACTGGGGAATATCCTGTACAGAACCTGAAGGTGTAGTTGAGCCATAATTTGTCCAGTTCAGGTGGATTTATGTAAGCAAGCAAATTAGTGTGAACCATGTTTTATCCCGTGTTCGGAAATGTTGGGGATTTTTCCTTTTTGGTTATGTTTTATCTTCTTAGTCTCATAATTTTGAGACTATTCTCAGAGTTCTCATCATTTTAGCTCTAATGTCTTCAAAATCCATAAAAGTCTGTAAAGTTAACACACAATGCAACTTTAGCCATTACTGGAGGTGATACGAACTTAAACCCCCTAGTTCAAGTATTAGATATAAAATCTGCTGGTAAATCACAAGATCGGCTTCTATTACTTGTTTCTGACTCGGTTTCGACTCAATATGCTGTGTTAACTCAGTTGAATGTGAAAGTGTTCAATGGCGATATTCGTAAAGGATCTGTTGTTCAATTAATTGATTACATGTATAATACTATTCAGAACTGGAAGTAAATTTTCCTGAATTCCGATATAATTTTCTGTCTGATTTCAATTGTTTTGAGATTAGTGTTATCAATCTCTGAAATGATGCTTAGTTCCATTTACTAGAGGTACTAGAGGTATTATCTGATATTGTGTTGGTAAGACCAGAAGTTTCACTATGTGGGTACATATATAGACTGTGTTGTTGTGTGTATCAGCTATCTAACAGATATTGTCGGTGTGTGCATCCCGTTTGATATAGATTACTAAGCATATATATTCGTGAGTAATTTTTTGAATGCTTGGTGAACTATCAACTAGAAATTGTGTAAGGAAATAAAGTTAGTGAGAAAACATGGAGTTAAACAATGCTTTATTCAGTTTACTGGCGTTTTTTTCCTAGATTGTGTTGGTTAGATTAGAGGATACCCAGAGTTAACCCTGACTGAAGGACACAATGTGATTATATAATTTGTTGTTATTGTGTGTAGCATCAGTGGTTGTGATCGACTCTAACCAGGTAAGAATCTCATGAATTAGGTTTTACCGGTTGTGTGCCTGCCTTTTGATATGGGATTACCAAGCATATACATGGTAATTAGTAATGTATTAGCTACTGCGGGATATCCTGTACTGGCTACAAAACCGGGAGGTGTAGTTGAGCCATAATTTGTCTGTTCAGAGTGGAATTTGTATAAGCAAGCAAAATTAGTGTGAAAACATGCTTTCTACTAAAAAGGAAAAATCCTTGGATTTTTCCTTTTTAGTTAAGCTTCATGTTCGTAATCTCATAACTTCGAGATTATTCAGAGGTTTTTCGTCATCTTAAGCTCAATTTCATTTCCTTTCATATCCAGAAACCTTAATATTCAGTAACAAAATGTCTTTGAAATTAACGCATGATGCATTATTAGCTATTATTGGAGGTGGTACGAACTTATAGCCACTAGTTCAAGTAAAAACACAAGATCGGCTTCAAATACTTGTTTCTGGCTCAGTTTCGACTGAGTACGCTATGTCAGCATCTCAGTTGAATGAGAAAGTGTCAAGTGGTGATATTCGTAAAGGATTTATGGTTCCATTGATTGAGTATATATACTGTTCAAAATTGGAAGTTAAGTATTTTCTGAATTCCGATTTAATTTTCTTTTTGATTTCAATTTTTGTAAGGTTAGTGTAATGAATTTTTGAAATAATGTGTAGTTCAATTTACTAGTAGTGTTTATCTGGTATTGTTCTGGTTAGTAAAGACTGTATTGTGTGTTTATCAGCTAAGACTCTAACAGATGTTGTCAGTGTGTGCCTCCTGTTTGAATATAGATTACTAAGCATGTATATTTATGAATTGTATTTTGAATGTTTGGTGAACTATAGAGTAGAATTTTCTCAAGGAAGCGAAGTTAGTGAGAGAACATGGAGTTAAACGATGCTTATTCAGTTTACTATCAGTTTGTCCGGGATTGTGTTGGTTACAGTAGAAGGCACCTAGAATTCACCCTAACTGAAGTAAACATGTGATTATAGGATTTGTTCTTATCGTCTTTATCACCAGTGGTTGTGAATCTTGTGATTGACTCTTAACCAGCTAAGAATCTCATGGATTGGGTTTTGGTGGTTGTCTGCCTGCCACATGTGTGTTACTAATGTATTAAGTACTTGGGGAAAATCAGATTGGAATTTGTGTAAGCAAACAAAATTAGTGTGAATACTTGTACCATGTTTGCAACAGCGATTCTTGGAAATTATAAAGTTAATATCTATTGAACGTCTTAGTTTTATTTGGAAATGCTGGGGACTTTTCCTTTTTGTTTTCCTGTTTTGATATTTACTTGTTTTGTACAGGATTATTCTTATACTGAACATGGAGACTATTATCCCTGAGTGTGCAATAATTGGGAACCCAAAAGTTATGAGTGAACCTCAAAGTGCTCCATCTGATAATAATGGTGGATACCAGCCCAGGATTAATAGTAATATGTCAGCCCCAACTGGTAATAGCAATACGACTGCAAACTTCCGTCCTACTGTACAACCTGCATACCAACCTCCAGCACCGAATTACAGGAATCATGGTTCCATTGTGAAGAATGAAGCCCCTGCTCGAATAATCCCAATTGCTGCCTTGAATCCTTATCAGGGTCGATGGGCAATAAAGGCCAGAGTAACTGCAAAAGGTGATCTCCGCCGCTACAACAACGCCAGGGGAGATGGCAAGGTATTCTCGTTTGATCTCCTTGATTCTGGTGGAGGAGAAATTCGTGTGACCTGCTTCAATGCTGTTGTTGATCGGTTTTATGATTCTGTTGAGGTTGGAAAAGTTTATGTTGTATCGAAAGGAAGCCTCAAACCTGCTCGAAGAGACTTCAACCATCTCAAAAATGAATGGGAGATATTCTTGGAACAAACCTCCACATTGGAAAGATGTGAAGATGAGGACAGTGCAATACCGCAACAACAATTTTCTTTCACACCAATCTCTGAGATTGAGAATGTGGTGAACAATTCCATACTGGATGTCATTGGCATTGTCATAACTGTCAATCCATCGGTTCCTATTACGAGAAAGAATGGTATGGAAACACAGAGAAGAACACTGGTCTTAAAAGATGGATCCGGCCGGAGTGTCGAAATAACTCTATGGGGTGAATTTTGCAACAAAGAAGGTCGAGCGCTTCAGGAGATATTTGATTGTGGATTATCTCCAGTTTTAGCTGTTAAAGCTGGTAAAGTAAGCGACTTCAGTGGGAAATCAGTAGGGACAATTTCATCTAGCCAACTCTTCATCAATCCAGATTTCCCTGAAGCTCATACATTGAGAAATTGGTTTGACAGAGGAGGTAAGGATACTGCTGCACTGTCCATCTCTAGAGACCTGAGTCAAGGAGGACCGAAAAATGAGATACGTAAGACAGTTGCACAGATTAAAAACGAAGGTCTCGGAAGGGGAGAGAAGCCTGATTGGGTTACTTTGAAAGCTGCAATATCTTTTATTAAGACAGATAGTTTCTGTTATACAGCTTGTCCATTGATGATTGGAGATAGGCAGTGCTCTAAGAAAGTAGTCAGTACAAGTAACAACAGATGGCAATGTGACAGATGCAATCAAGAGTTTGACGAGTGTGATTATCGATATCTGCTTCAAGCTCAAATACAAGATAATACAGGATTAACTTGGGTCACAGCTTTCCAAGAAACAGGGGAGGAGATCTTGGGTTGTTCAGCTAAGGAGTTGTATCAGCTGAAGAACGAACAAGAAGATGATATGAAGTTTATGGAGCTAGTTCGCCAGCGTCTCTTCCATGAGTTCATTCTCAGGCTTAAAATCAAAGAAGAAAGTTACGGGGAAGATCTGAAGGTAAAGGTAACTGTTATGAAGGCAGAGAAAGTGAACTTCTCAGCTGAGAGTAGATATCTACTCAATTCTTTTTCAAGAGTTTCTGCATAAGGTGCAAGCTTCCCACGTTGGTTAAAATCGGTAGCTTAGGATTGTAAGTAAAGACAGGAGAAAGGCGTGAAACTAAACATCAACAGACACAAATAAATGGTAACAGTTACTAATCATCAACTCTACTTTTCAGTGAAGATAAAACCTAGCAGGGAATTACAAAGTGCAGTGACAGATTCCTTGAAGGTTTTTAAACATTTTGATCCGTGTTTCAGTTTTCGTTTTTATTGAGAGAAAATTTAGAGCTGTTGAGAATTTTAGATTTGCAGAAGACCTTTTTTGCATTTGAATTACGTATTTGTAATTAATTATCGTCCTTGAAATCTATCTGTTTAAACTGTTATCTCCATATCCGTTTCATTTCATTTCATTTTTGATAAACTGAGATCAGTTTTTAAATGTATGATTTGTTATTGGATTGTGGAAACCGAATCTCTGAATTCATATCTTCAGATCAAATTACAGGCAAGATGGAACGGAAACAAAGGTAAGAAAATTAAACATTAAACAGAGAATGTAAATACAGAGAAACGGTAGGTAAATAACTGCACCATATACTTTCAATTGTGAATTTCGCTTTTCAGGCACGTTTGACAGGGTCGAAGTTGGAGACACCGATGACAGCACCAAGGATTGCAGTAAGAACAGTTCCACCAGCAATGATACTGTACAAGAAATTCTGAAGAGAGGGAGAAAGATCAGAACCAGCAGCTTCAGCAACTTCAGGGATAACCATTGTAGCTGTAAGAGTTGCAGCAGCCAATCCTGCAATAGCTTTCTCCTTTAGTGATGCCTGAACTCTCACAGAGCTTGATTTCTGTGCGACAACGATAGACTTGGACGACTTCAGTGGTAATGGGTTGAAGAATGTTCTTGTTGATGGTATTTTCTTCTGACTTGCAGATGTTATTGGCATTGCCATCTGGACCGCCATTGAAGTAGATGCCATTTGATCTCTCTTTTTCTTAGACAAAGAAAATGTGAGTTTTTTTTTTTTCCTTTGTTGCAGAAATGAGGAGAGGAGTAGATTAGATACAGAGAAATGTTATGAGAGGCTGATAATCTAGATTTCCAGACACCATGGAACTCTCTCATTGGCTTACGTGTCAACCCGGGTTTGGAAGATAAGGTTATCTAGACCCCAGATGGATTTGTGTCATTTTGCTGACCTTTCTTCTCAATAGGTTTTGATTTCACATTCATCAATCAATGTAGGGCTCTCTTAGCTTTCCCTGTCACAATTCTGAGCCTATAATCTGACAACTGACTCAAACTGAGTCGGATTCCGAGTCAGATCCAAATGCCAAGTCAGATGACAACGGCTAGTCATAATCTGGTGCGAGGCTGCCAGCAAAAACAAAAAGATCGGTCAGAAATCAGAATGTCACAGGTTGTGCTGGCCTGAGATCGAGGAAAAATGCGCATCCAGGGAATCGAACCCTGGTCAGTACCGTGGGAGGGTACTATGATACCACTACACCAGATGCGCTTCTGGCGGTAACTGTGAAAGAGTTAGTAAAGAAATAGAAATTCGGGCATTTCAAAGGAAAAAATAGAGACCATCTAAGATGAAAGACGAGAGAAATAGAGTAGACACATTATTTAAATACCCCTCGAAATAACATTCTCATAATAGAGTTCGGTTGCAAAACGGATTTCTTACTCTTGGAAGCAAGAAAAACACATCCTCGATAGGTTCATAAATGGAAGGTGATTTGGTTGTACACACATTAGCTTCATCGAATTCAAGCACTCGTATGGAAGAAAAGTCATCGAAATCAAGCGCTCGTAACAAAGAGAATCCATCGAATTCAAGCACTAGTAAATTCCATGTCATCGTCGAGCGAGGTCTTTGGCTCCTTGCCAATATCAATGTTCCGCAACCGAAATCATGGGGTTGATTATTATAAGAATATTCATGATGGGGAATAGTTAGTAGTAGTAAGGTTATCATTATGTTTTTATTTTTTTTGAAGCATGAATTTTATTAAACTACTAAGAGAATATTACACGAGGGTAGATAATGCCCCAAGATTCATCAATTATAATTTGATTGGTAAGCCATGAATCAGCAACAAACTGACATTGGAGCATGATAACAGTCTTCGGATCAGTAGTGCATCTTGGGCGGATGTTGAAGTCGAAGGTCGAAAGGCCTCCGGTCAATGCTTTCCACAAGAAAAGTTGTATTTTTGATGGACACAACAGTGTCCATAGGAACTTAGTTCGTGGTAGAGGTGATCGATGCGGTTGATTGAAGTTGGTAGTCAGGCCTTTATATCTTGATGCCGCGGAGAATTAGCTGATTGATTTCCGTATACTTCTTTGTTTGTCGGCTTGATTCATAACTTGAAATTGAGTCTTTGGCTTTGATCGAGTCTTGAAGTGGAATCCATTTTCTTCCCTGATTGAGCAATTGATACATAAATTGATTAAGAACAGATCTATTAACTCCATCAATTTTCAAAAGAGCCTCACTGAAACCCCAAAGCAGCAGCAAAGAACCCAAATCATCAAAGCAAAATAAAACTATGAACATGATTATACCACATATATAATTAGCAATTAGCCTAAACCATCCCTAAGACCGGTGGAGAACAAAACTAGCCGAGAAGAAAGGGAGGTTTCTTTGTTGATTTCACCATTAGGGTTTCACAGAGGAGAAAGATTGCTTGATAGGTATACCGTCTAGGTTATGTTATTAATTCTTCATTATTCTTTTGGTGTATTCAGTTTTTTTTTTTTTGGAATTTTTCTCTAGTGTTGTTGAGTTTCGAAATTAGGTTTTTGGTTTATATTTGTTTTTGTACACATTACCAACAATTTCGACTTTCTTTTTAGCATGGATTAATATTCTTTGATGAATTAATATTACATGATATTCTACTTGTTTCTGAGCCTAAATGGTCTTGTCACATCACACACATCGATATCTTTATATCTTGTGCAATATTGTTGTAAGTACTTAAATAACCATCATAAATGACATGTAATTTGTATTTGTGTTATAAGAGATAAATTTTCCAGTACATAACTTAAATACTTATGAAAATCGGCAGTACATATATGATATATACTAAAAAATCCTAGTTTATGTTGATTAATATGATCAAACGGTGCATGTTTGATAGTTTTCTTTGCTTTAGCTAATGTGAACAATACATATCCGTTGCATTATAAAAACATAGTTAATTCTGGATAACATGATTTATCAGTGTATATATAATAATTTCTTTTCTTTTGACAGTATAAATCAACATTACATATTGTATTGAAAAAGACCATGTTTTGTTTTGGCCAACATGGTTCATAGTTGCATAGTTTTTTTTTGCTTTTGGCAATATAAATTAGCAGTATTACGTATTGAAATTTTTTAGTTTATTTTAATTAGTATAACCCGTCGGTGCATATACGATAGTTTCTTTTTGATTTTGATAGTGTGAATTAGAATTTGGGTGTCCCCAAGAGTTTGGAAAAGGAGTCCAAAAGATCTTGGGAAATAACAAACAACTCCAATTAAAGATGCAGAACAAAAGCTTCTATGTAGCATGTCGTATGAAAGATGCTTCCACCTGAAAAAAAGATGAAAACCAGGGCATGAAACATCTTACTTTTCTCGTATCCGACAATAAATATACGATGTACTTAGAAAAGTGGGTTTGATTTTGAATTAGCTGAACATAACATCATGAAAAAGTTCCTAAAACATAATTTCTAGTTTTTTTATTAGTTTTTTTCCCTTTAATGCAGTGAGAACAAACTTTAGATATTTCTTTGAAAAGTTTCAAAGATAGAATTTCAGTTGAACCTATGAATGTGAAGTGATCTCGTATAAAAGCTTTTGTGTCATGATTCAAAACAAATTATGTACCATTTAGATTTCCGTGAGTCAACTTTGTTTTTTCTCCATTTTGAATGTGCAAACCAAGGAATTTTTCCGCTTGTGAAAGCTTTTATAGTTGTTTAGGATCATATTGGGAAATAACATTAGGATCTCCTCTAAAATTCCCATCAAAACATATTAGGAGCCATTAGCAACGAAAATAACATTCTACTATTCTCACAGACTTAACATTCATCCACTTCATCTCATAGGTTTTCAATACATGAACATCATAAGGATAATCCTTTATTGTTCATTTCATTCTATCTTTACACTCGTTGATGAGGTAAAGAATTCTTTCATGCAAGCCATCTACCCCAGCGACCCATTATAAAAAAAAAAATGTTTCTAGTAAACAAAAGTTCCACCATTATTATAAACAGAACTTCAATCCCCAGTTTCTTTATGGTTTGACTGTTACAATATCAATTTTTTGTAATTGCAATACCAAATCCGATGTTTGTTCCATATGCAAACAAAATTAACATTTATAGATCATTTTAAAACCTTAGCCCCCTCATTTGGAGATGGCCGAGGTCACGCGTACAATCTTATTTTAGCAGTAAATACAACTAAAAAATAAAGTTTAATCGACTCATTTTAAAGGTTAAAAGTTTGTTTTTCAATCGAGTGTTAAAATGTAATATTTTTTCTTTTTTCGCTTTGACGTTTCTTTTTTATAATTATGATGTGGTGTTTAATATGTGGTTGTATCCCTATTACTATCCGGAAGCGATACAGTCACCGCGGGCTGGATCCCACAGTGCGTACCGCAAGAGAGAAAGGAAGATCCCTTTATGACCCGGCGGTTTAACAAGGGGTGGGTTTTGTGCGGATCCCACCCCCTCTCTAACTCGGTATGGCCCGTGGGATTCAACCTGCAGGATATAAATCATCAAAAATTCTTAACGAACCAAGAGAAAAGCCACAAAAAAAACCCGCCTCTCACAACCCCTGCACGTCTTCCGAGGGGGGCCCTACTGGGATCCACAAATAAAATAAATTTTTTGAGAGTCGGTTTTGCTTTAGTTTTTCTTAAGGGTGCACAGGAACCGAGCCGGACCGGCGGACCGTCCCGGAACCGGTGGAACCGTACCCCTTTTTGTACCGAACCGAGGAACCGGGGCTAAGCAGGTACAGGTACACGGTCTTATATAGGTCCCATACCGAATGTACCGAAAAATTATAGCCATTAGATTTAGGGGTAGTAAACTAATAATATCTATTGGATTATTATTGTTCTGTACATTCATCTAATAATACCCAATTGTTGATCTGTTGTTTAAGTTAGTAGAGTCCCCTTCATTGTTGTTCTGGATCTTCACCGCAGTTTTGAACCAAAGTTGCATCTCTTCATAATCGTCTTCATACCAGCACACGCTGCTATTAATTAGATTACAGACCCTGCTGATGTTAACTAACATGGAGTCCATCTCCTTAGGTTTACATTTAAAAATAGATATCTGCTTGATCAAGGAAACCCAAGGTGAATTTTATTCCAAAACTGCAATATTTTGGTATTGCTTCTTTGTTCTGGCAAACTGTTTCTAAGCCATCATCTCTTTCTTTCCTGCCATTTTTGAGTTCTTGAAGTCTCTGTTGTCCTCTGTTTTTTTGATTTGGTTTGATCTTATGCTTCCAGTCCCCTTAGTAAACGATTAGATTTTTTTTATCTGGAACCGAGACTAGTACCGGAACCGTACCTGGTACCGCACATATACCGAATAGTACCGGAATCGCGGTACGGGGTACAGATACTCGGCCTCGGCAAGAACCGAACCGAACCGAACGGTACCGTGTACACCCTTAGTTTTTCTCACTCGGTTCGTTTAGAACCACTGATAAATCATTTCCGATTTCTATCTCCAAAGAACAAAAAGATAAAAATAAAATAAAGAAAAAGAAAATGAAAAAAATGAAAAAATTGAGTTTTGCAGAAACGTGTTATTTCTTTTTCCATTTCGATCTTATCCTATTTCTCTTTACCTTCGGTGTGAATTGAGATAACCTAGAGAGGAGATGCCCTAATTCTTCTCTGCTCTGAGGCAGAAATTGAATCAACAAATTCAACCAACAATGAAGAAGATGAATAATAATATAGCAGATGATGATTGGTTTGAAGTCTGTCTACGTCTTCCTTTTGATTCAATCTTCAGATTCAAGTGTGTTTCGAAGGTATGGTTATCATTTCTCTCAGACCCTTATTTCATCAACAAATGGTATAAACGCAATTCTTCGTTATGGACATTGATTCTTGCCAGCAGTTTTGCAGAACAAAACCCTACAGCCCGACTTAACTCAGGGTTTCCATGTCCTGAGTTGAATTCACAGTTTATATCTCATCTTCAAAGTGTTAGCGGGTTCTCTCTTAGATTCGTTAATAAAAAGCATGAGTTGTCGACTACAAATTTATACATTCTAGGGTTTGGTTCTATGCACAACTGAATTTTCAAGTCAGAACAATAATTATGTTTGTAATCCACTCACTAAGAAATGGGTTTCACTCCCACCACCACCAAGAGAAGCAATCAAGGTTCACACTGGTTTTACATGGGAATCATCACTAATTTCTACGAGTTATAAGGTTATTCGTGTTTCTCAAGAAGAGGATTCATTCAAAAATTGATATATTTACTTCTGATTTGGGTAAATGGAATGTCTATGATGTTTTATATACTCCTGGTGTATGTCAGAGATACTCCATTTATGACAATTATGTTACCCATAATGGCATTTTTTACTGGTTCCAAAAGTTATTCAACGAAGTTCTGGCTTTCAGTGTTGATGGAATCAACGACCATCAAACTTGCGGCAACGAGTTTAGAATGATTAATTTGCCTGATCGAATGATGGATGATGCGGACAGTTATTTTTTTCAATCTATTAATGAACAAAAAAGGTTTTTCCATCAATGTCTAGGGGAATCAGAAGGATTGATTTGTTACGCTATTATCAAACATACAGAGGGGAGTTTGAGTGTTTGGGTACTTGAAGAAAACTGGTATTTGTTGCACAAGGATATCGAATTTTGTGACATGCTAGCACAAATGGAATCTTCGTTATTTGGAGGAGAAAGTACAGTTGATTTGATTAGAGATATTCAGGTTATAGGTTTCAATCCGGTTGACAAAAATGTGGTTATAATTAGCTACAAGAAGCACATTTTGGCTTACAACATCAGAAACGGGGGATGTGAACAACTCTCTCATCCGTCTTTCTTGGGTAGCAATCATCCAGGTCCTTATTCGGGTATTTCAACATTTGCTTTAAAGCCAAGGCCGACAATACTTCCACCAGTCTCTTGGTGAACAACTCTCCCATCCTTCGTTCCTGCATCCCAATCAACATTTGCTATAAAGCCAAGTCCGTCAGTACTTCCACCAGTCTCTTGGTGAAACACCTCAATGTTGGATGTTCAATTATGAAAGTAAGAGTGAAGGTGCGTATCATCATATTTCTTGTTTCAACAGATATTTAGGGAGTAGACTAGTTACTGTTACATTCAAGAAAAAGAGACTTTGAGTCTTTGGTAATTGCTTAAGAAGCATGAAATTGTCATGTTTCCACTTGCATGGAATTACTTTGCTGTTGAGCTTTAATCCATCCAATTTTATTTTTGAAAGTTTTATATTTGATGGGTACTTCTACATTCCACATTCACTGTCAGAACACAGCCTACGAGGTATATTACCTGATGTGCCTTATTTTTCCTTTTTTTTTTTCCTTTTCTTGTGCCCCCTTTTTGAATGGTTGTTTTATGTTAGATTTCTTTCAATCCATTTAGGGGATTGCCGTTTTTAGTTATGAGCATTTTATTTTTGGGACACCTTTGTTTGAAGTCAAATTCAGTTCATGTAAACTGCAGTTTTCCAGGTAGTATTAGAACGAAAAGTGAAGACTAATTGTAGGTTACATTGAATGAAGACCTAATTTTGATGTTGTGTGAAATAAAAAGGAAAAAATAGATATGCTCGCAAACCTTAATTTTTCGGGTTCTTAAATCAACAAAATTATATCTTTTTGGAGATTTAGGTAGAGTGAATTAGGTATTCTCACTTATTCCAATGTTGTAGTGATTGTGGGGTGATCGAATCATACTTCTGTGTACAGTCACTTCTTCCAAAAATAGATGTTCACAAATGTTACATTTTACGGCTTCCTGAATCAACTTATCTCTTTGGGAAATTAGGTAGACTGAATCAGGTATCTCACTTCTTCTAAAGTGCTGTCGTGACTGTGAAGTGGTCGATTCATATTTTACTTGCATACAGTCTTATTTAGATGTCTTTAATGTGTTAAGCATTTAGGGAGTGTAATGCATCAGAATATTTGACCAGAAGAGTGGCAAGGATTGCATATACTGTAGCTACACTTAGTCAATCTTTTGTCTCCCAAAGCTCAACTAACTGAAAGAAGACACATCTCGTTGTCGCAAATTTCGATTGAATGAATAGAGCAAAGTAGAGAATACATATTTTGTGTTAACCTTCTCCATGTTTTCATGTGTATAAAGATTCACTTGAAGTAGATTTATCATTTAGTGCATGGGAGTATGTTTTTTTTTCTTTATTAAATCAACTTTTGCTATTTGAGTTCTCGAACAGAGAAACAATATGAATATATTGTAGGATTTATAAAAGTTGTGTTTTATACGTATTTCAGTTTATTGTGGTTTACAAACTAGTAGGTATGCTGGAAACGTAGTTCTTTTGTTGTCTGACCATTCTTTACTTAGTCTTTATGTAATTGGATTATTTTTCTTGATTGTGAACCTCTGAAATCTTTCTCTGTTATACTGTTCTGCATTGAACAAAAAACTTGCTAGGCAGAGGATCTTTTTCCAATAGGAAATATAAATATTCACAAACCTTGTATTGTTTGCAGTAATATAACTGCTATTATCTCGTTTGGAGATTTAGGAGGTGAGACACAGGTAATTTAACAATCCTTCTAAAATGTCTTTAGTGATTGTGGAGGTGGAGTCCTACACTGTCACTATAGTAGCTAGGGATTATAATGCAGTAGAACATTTGAAAATCAGGGTATCGAATATACTGTATCTACACATAATGAACATTTCTCAATTTTGCTCCATATTCCCATTTCCTTTCTCTGTGTCTGTTGTGTATGTGGTGCTTTGCCCTGCTGTTCTTTTCCCTCGACTGGTTTTTTTTGTCAGGATCAGGTGATTATGGTATTTATTACAGTCGTTATCATAAGAATTGCAGTCAATTATGTATTAATGACTCACAAATTAAGGTTTATCTGTTGCGATAGAAATTAGAGAACATTCAGGACTCTGAGCATTTGTTGCCTCTGTAGGACTTTTGTGTTTGCTTCACCAGAATATAAAGCTATCTGATACTTCGGTTAAGATATGTACCTCAAAGTGGATTCAGAACCTTAAGTTTTATGCTTTCACCTGGGATTGCAGTTGTTGTTCTTAAGGGGTTGAGTTCGTCTGTCTTTATACCTGGGATACAAGGTAACTTGACAAGTCAGGTGTCACTCAGGCTGCTGCATCAAACTTTTGATGAAAAACGGCACAACAGAACTTTTGATGCTGTTTTATTGCATTGCTGCAAGTAAAGGAGACAGAATATGTTTCACTGATGCTCAAGGAGTCTTGTTTTAGATGTGTAGTAAGCCCCCTGTTGGCAACAGGGGGCATATGCCCCTATTTAAAAGTACATGACACAGGAAATGGCTGCTTTAATAAAAAATTTAAAAGCAAGTAGGTAGACATCCATGATACTCAAGTAGCTCTAAAATGTCGACCAACAAGTAGATTTTTATCCACTCATTTGTTTTCTTAAGTAATCACTCAAAGATCCAAAGTTTCTGCCACTAGAACCAATTTTTGCAGTGAAAAAAGCTTGTTAGATGGATTCTTCTTCTTCTTCTTCTTCTAGACTAGTTGATTCATGTGAAGAATCATCAACCATTGAAAGATTTCTTACTATAACAGATGATATATGGTTTGAAATCTTTCTTCGTCTTCCTCTTAACTCGATCTTCAAATTCAAGTGTGTATCAAAGGTATGGATTCACATCTCACTAACTCAAATTTCATACGCAAATGGATAAAACTCGACAACACCTTAAACAAATCATTTCCGTGGACATTAGTTTATACTGTCAGATTACCTGCACTTCGTCTTCCAGATATCCCTACATTCGCATTAGCGTACAGTGATAATCATATGCAATCATCCCAATTGTTTTCATCTTCTCATACCGGATTCTCATTTCGGTTAATAAAACCAATACCAGTATCCTCAAAACAGTAATGCTGAAATTGAAGCAAAAAAATTAATGCTTTTGGGTTCAAGTTATGGTTTGGTTTTATGGTGTTTCGTCAGACCGCTGCAATATTACGTTTGTAATCCACCGACTAAGAAATGGGTTTCGCCTCCGTCCGACAGTGCATGGGCTATTCATGGTTTCATCTGCGAGCCAATTTTGCGGTCCTCGTTCGTTTCCACTAGTTGTTACAAGGTTGTGCGTATCCCTGACTTTGGAGAAAATAAGAACAAATTGAGCATTGAAGTATTTTCTTCGGATTTGGGCGAATGGGTGGTCTATGAAGTTTCGTGCCCTCAATCTGTCACCTGGAGACGCCCAGGACAGTTATGCACAGGGGAAATTTGTATTGGGTTGAATCCCATGGAAGAGTCCTTGTTTACGACCTGAAGAACAACAACGATGGAAGTTGTGGCTCAGAATGTAAGTTCCTCAACTTGCCTGACAAGGCGTTAGCTGATTACGACGAACTTTTTTTCAGTCCGACTGATTATTACCGTAGTCTGTCTTGGGGAGTCGGAAGGCTTGATCTGTTATGCCAGGATTAAGAGAAAGACAAAGACTTTGTGTGTTTGGGTGCTGCAGGAGGAGGACTGGCACTTGTTGCATGAAGATATCGATTTAAGCGATTTCCTAGAAGAAATGGATATCAAACTTCATGAAGATTTGTCAAAACTAGAACCTCAATTGTTGGATGAAGGACAAAGGGTTAATTCACTTAGATTAGTCCAGGTTTGGTGCTTCGATCCGTTCGATAAAAATGTTGTTGTAATTGGTTATCAAAAGTATATTTGGGCATACGATATGTGCAACAGAAGATGGGAGGAGCTCTGCAATCCTTCTTACCAAGTTGATGAGCTTATGCCATTTGTGCTACGGCCAATGCCATCAGTACTTGCATGAAAATTTCTAGCAAAAAAATAAAAAGAAGAAAACCAGAAAAAAAAATGCGCATCCAGGGAATCGAACCCTGGTCAGTACCGTGGGAGGGTACTATGATACCACTACACCAGATGCGCTTGTTGTGTCTGCAGGCTTTGGTTTATTTTCAACCAGGAGACAGATTCCCCAAGATATACACACTGGGGCAGTTGCCCCCACGTGCCACAACTTTTTTGCTTTTATTTTCATAAAGTCCTTCTAAATTTTTTTTCCCTTTCTTTTTGTCAGTTCTTACCTTCAATCCTGATCCCGTCTTTGTCAAGTGTTGTCTAGTTCGTACGCGCTTATGCTTCTTAGGAGTTGTTAAAGCACTCTTGAATGAGAACAACAACAATTTAGCTCCATGAAAATTCAAGTATGCTCTTTCGTTAATTGAGCATTCTTGAGGGTTTATTATTTTTCTTTTTTAATTTGAAAAGGAATTAACAATCCTTAATGGTAGGCTAATCTGTCTCCCACATCTGCATTTTACTTTCTTAGATTCTCTAATTTTAATAATTTTATGTCAGTCACTTTTTTCTACTTTGTTGAAAGTTTTTACAGTTCATCCTTATCCCTTCTAATGAGAGCACAAGAAAGAAAGAGGAGTAGAACTGTAAATAGTTGCCAACACCACAAAGTAAAAGTAACATCCTTCTTTTTATGTTGTCAGTCAAATCAAAGACACCAATGATCATGTGACCTGTTTTCCATTGTAATTAGGGTGTCCAGGTAAGTAGCCTGCGCTAGTAATGTGATCATCAGTGCTGTTCTTTGTTCTTACGGAACCAAAATGCCAAGACTGGGCAGCTTCAAAGGTATCCTGTGTCAAAAAGAAAAGGTTTCTGATGCCTTTTGGCAAAAGAAAGAAAAAGTATTAGCGTCTAAAAGAAGATTGAAAAAAGTTGCCAGCCCAGTATAAGAAATTCTGGTGTAAACAAAAAAAGTTCTTTTTTTTTTTTTCTCTGTAATATTCTTTTCTTACTTCATTATCACTATCAATTTCGAATCACAAAGGAATCATCACTGCAACAGAATCAAAGTAAGAAGATTTCTCTAGTAGTACTAATTGCAAAGATGGTTAAACACGTAAATTGTGACTCAAATGCTACAAAGATGTTCTCGTTTCCATCTTGAGCTAAAATCCATTGAGATTCTCTGATGCAGTGAATATATCATATTGCTCTAACAATGGCAGAAAATCACAAACTTAAAGATCTCAAATGGGCTCTGCAAGTAATCACTTCTGAAAGTGGAACACTGCACAGTATCTCATTCCATCTTTCTCAAGCCATTTCATGCTGCTACAAGGAAACAGAGAACTCCATGTGCATAAACATCTCAACAGACAAAGACGATGTTCAGTATTTCTCTCATCTTTTAAATGTAATTGGAGAAGACAAGAACATCCAAAAATCCCTGACAATTTTGGAATTCCAGAGAGTAGAATGGGAAATGCAGCAACTGAGAAATCTTTGTGCAGTGCTACGGAAAAACTTGGATATCAAACAAGTGGTGTTTCGGAGAAACAGATTCAATGTAGAAGGTTTATGGGAAATATCAGAAATGTTAAAGAGCAATCAAGGAATCAAGGAAATCATATTTTCTGAGTCTGGTGTTGGGCATGCTGGGGTTGGGCTTGTCGCTTCTGCTCTAAAGAATAATGACAGTTTGGAAGAGTTGCAGATTTGGGATGATTCAATTGGAGTGAAAGGCGCAGAAGAACTCGCAAAAATGATCGAGGTGAATACGAAATTGAAACTTTTGACAATTCTCGATTCAACCTCCATGACAGCTACCCCATTGATCTCAGCAGTTTTAGCAAGAAATAGGTCTATGGAAGTTCATATATGGAGTGCAGAGAACAGTGAAAAAAACTCTAAGGTGGTCGAATTTGTACCTGGAGACAGCACACTAAGAATTTACAGGCTCGATCTTTCAGGTTCTTGCAGGGTTGCCTGTGCGTTGGGGTGGAATTCAACAGTAAAATCACTAGACATGTCTGGAATTCGATTGAAGTCACGCTGGGCCAAGGAATTCCGACTGGTTTTAGAACAGAATCGGACTCTCGAGGAAGTGAACTTATCAAATACCTTCTTAAAAGACAAGGCAATAGTGTATATTGCAGCAGGACTGTTCAGGAATCAGGTTTTAGAAAGCTTAAGTGTTGATGGTAACCGGTTTGGCGGGGTAGCCGTGGAGCATTTGCTTTGTCCACTCACCAGGTTTTCAGCCCTACAAAACCAAGCAAACACAACTCTAAAGTCAGTAACATTCGGAGGAAGTAAAACAAGGATTGGGAGGGAGGGAATTGCAGCCATTCAGCAGATGCTGATAACGAATCAGAGTCTAGTCCGGTTAGGAATCTACAACGATGAAAGCTTAAAACAGGAAGATATTGTCAGTATCTTTAAAAGCTTGGAGAGTAATGCAACTCTGAGATACTTATCTTTACAGGGTTGCAAAGGGGTTGATGGAGAGCTTGTTTTTCAGACAATAATGGAGACATTACAAGTTAATCCTTGGGTTGAAGACATCGATCTAACCAAAACACCATTGCAGAGTTCTGGCAAGACTGAGGATTTATAGAAGCTCGGGCAGAACGGAATGATGGAACCAGAAATCGATGTGCTAAAAGACATGCCATTAACAGCACCCAAGAGTTGCAGGGTATTCTTGTGCGGACAGGGATATGCAGGTATCATTTCTAGACTCAGCACTCAGCAGAACTAATACTATTGATCTTATTGGTATGAACTCAAAATGCATAAAACTGAATTTGCAGGTAAAAGCACAATATGCAACTCTATATCACAGAACTTTACTTCTTCAAAAGTTCCCTACTTGGACCATGTAAAAACTCTAGTAAACCCGATCGAACAAGCTGTGAGAACTGAAGGAATCAGGATCAAAACTATAAAAGATGACGATGTTAAGATCTCAATCTGGGATCTTCCGGGTCAGCACGAATTTATGCGCTCCATGATCTCATGTTTCCCGGACATGGAAGTGCATCATTTTTCTGATTGTATGCAGTTTCTACAGGAAGCCTCAAAATAGAGAACTTAAAAGCTCAGCAGAGATAAAGAAGACCTACTGTATTGGCTTAGGTTTGTAGTCTCAAACTCAAGAAGAGCAGGTCCACAATCTTTGCTGCCAAATGTCACAATAGTACTTACGCACTTCGACAAAATCATGCAACCGTCAGAGAGTCTGCAGGCTACCATTCATTCCATTCAGAAACTTAGAGAGATTCCAAGGATTTTTGAGTTCTATCCAACAGTTTTTACAGTTGATGCAAGATCATCCAGCTCAGTAGGCAAACTCACTCATCATCTCGAAAGACCAGCAAGACGATACTCCAGCGAGTGCCTCGAGTTTATGAACTTGCAACGATCTAATACAAATTCTATCTAATTGGAGGTCACAGAATTCTAAGCCAGCAATGAGATGGAAGGAGTTTTGTGAGCTGTGCCAAGTCAAGGTATCAGCATTAAGAATCCGGTCGAGGCATGATAATGTCGAGAAGGTAGAGATAAGGCGACGCGCCATGGCACATTCTCTTCATCATATAGGAGAAGTAATATTTTTCGAAGAGCTAGGATTCTGATCTTAGATTGTGAGTGGTTTTGTGGGGAAGTGCTTAGTCAATTGGTAAAATTAGACTGTAGAAACCAGCACCTTTAGAAAAGAGTGGATTCATGAGAAAGAAAGATCTGGAGAAAATTCTTAAAGGAGTTTACAAAGTCACATTCCAGGAATGAACTCAAAAGTTTTCGATAATTTGGAGGCTGGTGATCTAGTGAGAATGATGCTAAAATTAGAACTGTGTTATGAAAAAGATCAAGAAGATAAAAATTCACTGCTCCTAATACCTTCACTTCTTCAGAAGGACGAGGGAAAACACAAAGATGGCAAATATCAATGCCAGATTGCACTTACACTGGTCTGCATCTTGAGTGTGCTGATTCGAACCACACGCTTCTTACACCAGGCTTCTTTCCCAGGTTACAGGTACTGATAGTTTCTTTCTCTTAAAATACTTTCTCAATATGCTTATTTTCTGTATTGAAGTTCAGATCCATGCATGTAATCAGGGAAATAAGAAATTTTCACTGATGGGCATTATCATGTTACTTGCTTCTGGGTCCAGGTACATCTACACAACAAGATATTCAAGTCGCAAAATCAGCTTGGAGCAACTTACAGCCTAGAGAAATACCTCATCTCTCTATCTATCAACGGAATATATGTCAGAGTGGAGCTTGGAGGGCAATTGAGTTACCATATTGATGTCCTTGCATGTTCAACAAAAACCTGGCTGAAACTCTAAGACTCTTGCGGCAGCTCATAATTCCAACAATCCAAAGTCTCTGCCATGGTGTCACCTTAACTGAAAACGTTCTTCGGCCAGAGTGCGTGAAAAATCTGATACCTCCTAGATACAGGAAGTCCCAGTTTGTGCATTTACAAAAACTGAAGGAAGCAGTACTTTCGGTTCCGGCAGAAAGCATGTATGATTATCAACATACTTGGAACCCAGTGTCTGATGGTGGAAGACTAATTTTACAGTCTGGGTTTGATTATGCTAGAGATCTCTTATCAGATGATGATTTTCGAGAAGTGCTTCACCGACGGTATAATGATCTCCACCATCTTGCGGTGGAATTGGCAGTCCCACTTGAGGACAACCCCGACACAGCTGATACTCTGGTCACCCAAAGTGAACCTGAAGGGGTAGTTGAACCATCATTTAGTGGAATCGCGAAGGGAGTGGAGATAGTTCTACAACGCCTAAAAATCATCGAACGAGAAATCCGTGACCTGAAGCAAGAGATTCAGGGGCTGAGATATTACGAGCACCGGATGTTGGTTGAGCTTAACCGAAACGTTAACTATTTGGTTAACTACAATGTGAACGTTGAAGAAAGAAAAGTACCCAACATGTTTTACTTTGTCAGAACTGATAACTATACAAAGAGATTGGTGACCAACATAGTTTCAGGTATGGTGGCACTCAGACTACACATGTTATGTGAATTCCGCCGAGAAATGCATGTTGTTGAAGATCAAATTGGTTGCGAGTTGATGCAATTGGATAACATAGCAGTTAAGAGTTTGGTTCCTTACATGAAGAAGTTCATGACATTGTTAACATTCGCTCTAAAGATAGGCGTTCACGTCGCAGCTGGAATGGGACAAATGATACCTGATCTGAGCAGAGTAGTGGTCCATCTAGTCGATTCTTCAGTCATAAATGGAGCCGCAGGAGGGTTGGCTGCAGGAGCCATGGGGGCCGCTGCGATCGGAAGTAGATATAGAAGCAGAAACAAGTCAAGGGATATTCAGCAAGATCTAAGAACAGCTCAGCAGTGGCTTTTGGATTTCTTGAAGGAAAATAGATGCTCAACAGGAAAAGAAATTGCTGACAGATTTGGTCTCTGGAGAGTAAGATATCGCGATACAGGACAAATTGCATGGGTTTGTAGACGGCACAGAGAAGTTAGAGCAAATGAAATAATCGAAATGCCTATTTGAAATCCTCTTGGTACAAGAAATATGTGATGGTAAGAGATGTTAAGAGTTATTTTATTTTTTATATATTTTTTTTTTTTGAAGCAGATGTTAAGAGTTATAATAATAATAATCAAATAAGTGAAATGCATATCCCCCTTAAGTTACCATAACATCTTTTTTATGAACCCTAAAGATTAGTATCTACATTTCTAATCAGTTGTGTGTATGTCAAATTTTCTAAATGAAGTTGGATTAGTATCTATATTTCTAATCACAAATGCTTCAATAAAAGTAGTAAAGATTAGACATACTGAGACTTACCCAGCTCAATGAGGAGTAGATAGGAGTAAATGACACAGACCAAACAACGAACAACTGAAATGCAGCATTCTTCAATGGGTAAAGAAACATGAATTAGGTGAGTTTAATAAAAAACCCACAATCTAAATTGTAAAATTAAGTAATAGAAACACTAATTTTTTGAAGAATTTGAGATTGTAAAAGATGGTAGAGGAATTGAAGATTACTGGCTTATTGCTTACCTCAGGGGCCTTATTATCTGAAATTGCCTTTTTTAAGTTGAAACAGAGTGGTAGAAACCGAATCAAATCATCTAAGAAGAAGCAAACAATCTTCTTTCTCTTCTGAGTTGTCGATTCTCAAGAAGGGTAACAACTCTGGTTTCGAAATGTACTCCATTTTCTTTCTCTGATGAAGGACTGGGTATTGATGGAGAAGATTTCGATGAGATAGGGACCGGGGGTACTGGTGACCCGACTGACAATTGTTTATTTTTTTTAATATGTGGATCCCAGCGGGTCAGCCCCTGCATAGAGTGCATTGTGTGGGGCGGTTTTTTAGTGTAATTTTTTTCTTGGTATGTAAAGACTTGTTGTTAAATAATTTGTGGACATCGATTTTTTTGTGTTTGGATCTGACTTGGTATGTGAATCTGGCTCAATATCTGACTCGCCTGAAGCCGATGTTAATTTTTTGTTTTTGGTTTTATTAAACATCTAACTCCAAGTCTGATTGACCCATGGCACTAACGCCAAATATCAAGCCAACTGTTCCACACATGGCTATGGGCATGGGGGGCTAGCCTTTTCTTTAGGGGAACTAGGCGACAATTAAACACGAAAACGTTAGTTGATTTCACTCTAAGAAGAAAATACTAAGTTCATTGGTCCTATTTTTTTTTGCTCGAATATGCCGAATCTAAATTCAAAAATTATAGAGTTAAGTTCGGCCGATAACTTGTCATCCAAACCTAGCTATGTTTTTACAAAGCCTTAGTTCCGCTGACAAGCTATCAGCCGAACCTCTGAGTATACTTCGTATACGAAGAATGCCCAAGATTCGGCTAATAAACTATCAGCTGAACTTAGGTTTTGTATATATATAAAAAATTTATCTTGAGAAATAATTTTTTTAGTAAATTTTTTATATTGAACCAGGCAATCACGTCAACCTATTCGATTAATGTAGTACATTGTTGGTGCTCATCATGTAAATAAGCTTCCAATTAATTTTTTGTAACAGGATTCCTTATTCAACAAAAAATAATTAAAAGGAAAATAAAAATATAATTGATAAGGCTAGTCTTGTCATTATGAAAAAAAATTGGTGGATAAAGGCTATACACAATTGCTATTTCATTCATGACCTAATTTTATCTTGTTGTGGATACCCAAAATTTTCTTGTATGCCCCAAATTATGGTTCGTAATTTGCACTCTAATAATATGATTATGAGAACAGCCTTGCGTTTGTTGCCGACTTTACCTGACATGTTTCGATTAAATAGTTACCAACTTTGAGTACAATCCCCATTTTCATTACATCAGTACTGTATTGCAGCATGAAACGTGAACATTTGCCCACTCTTGAAACCTAAGTTTGTTGTTTTTCTTTTCCTTTGCTAAAATCAAATGAATCGTTTCAGATCGATTAGCTATTTTGTTATATTTTTAGAACTAACAGATGCCAAAACCAGTTTGGAGACACATCCTGCCGAGAACTGGGTAATCAAGAATTGTACGTTTGTCATTACGCATTCAACAGAAAAACATTGCTTCACGATTCATGATTCAACTTAAGACGAACCCAGCTTACATATTTGTAACTTCAATGCACGTTGTTCGGCACAAGTCCATGTTGCTTGGACTTTGGACTCCTAAACTTTATAACCAGAAAATAAAGCAATTACTTAATTAAAAATCCATGATCAGTTCTAAATCAGTCGTCATGCAAGATCCGAATAGTTTCTATTCTAATCACATGGACTTATTATTAGGAATTTGTTCGATTCATTACATCAGTATATTGCATCAAATTGAGAGTAGTGCACCACACGAAATAGAAATCCATCGCCATGCACTAGTATTATACGTTTCTATACAAGGGTTTTCTATTATGGCTTTCTCTTGGCATCAATCACCCTGCTAGTATAAATATGAGAAAGATCTCATACTTCATTACCTCAACTTTCATATCCTCTTCAGTTTCTAGTATCCTAAATCTAAAACACGATATCGATAAAACAGCATAAGTCAGAGATGAAGACTAGCTCAACTTGTTATTTTTTAGCAACGTTGTTATCTCTTGTTTTGGTGTTGAACAAAGTCCATGCTACCTCCATGATGGATACTTTAGAAGCACCTAAGCCATCTCCTACACCCGTCGGTACTTTTTGCGCCAACCCTCTTGATTTTAATCCGTGCATAGAGTTAGCTCTTAGTCCAACTCTCGCGGGAATTAAAATCTGCTGCGCAGCCATAGAGAAAAACAGAGCATGCATTTGCACATATATGAGGAACCCTTTGGTAAGGAAGCTCATCGACCCAGCTTCACAGAAGATGATTGGAGATGTATGTTGCTTTGATTTTAAGTGCCAGTAAGAAACTATTCCCGGTCCATCTCTCGATGCTGCCATTGATAAGGTCTGATAATTTCTTATGAATCTACCGCTATGAAGTCGTATATGGAGTACCAGTGTACCACTACCAATAAAAGCTGTTGAGAAGTCATTTGCTAAGTGATCTTCCACAAAATTAATTGTATACGAATGATAACTAAAGTAATAAATATTTGTTTCTGGCTTGACAAGTCATAATAACTTGGGCTTATAGTCAAACTCCCCGTCCTTATTATTAATTTTCCTGCACCAATAAATAAAGGAATGGGCTTTTCACTATTATCCTCCTATTTATTTTGCTTAGTTATTGTCCCAATCAAGCTAATGTCTCCAACTTTTTTCTTTTATACCCTAATGTCTCTAATATTGGGTTTTTGTATGTTGAAGATCATTGTGTCGCCAATTCAATACGGTGTACATTTACCCTTTCCCTGTTGTTCAGAAATAGTCCGAAGATATTCTTGGCGGTATTTATATTTCATACCACCTAGAAAATCATAAAATTCAAATTATTCAAGATGTATTAATTGGAACGATGGTGGGAGACTATAACGTTCCTTTCCAAAGATTTCGAATTTTGCTAAAATTTTTTTTGTCCAATTTTTAGATTTAGTTTTTAGTTGAACTGAAAAAGCGGGGGTCTAACAACCACACCCAATATTTCGCTTTACAATTTGTATGGACTAACTCCAATATACTTTCAAGAAAATCAACTAGACAGTCAGACTCAATCTTAAGAAAATAATCAAAGAGTTATATCTCTATTTCTCAATTCAATCCGCAATTAAACAAATAGGAATTTGCGAGACCGCTGAATGTAAGAAATAACTTGGATGGTAACAAAAACCAATATCCAAGTGCAATCAATTTAATCAACAACCAAGGTTGTTGATTAAATTGATTGAACTTACGCACAACCTGTGATATTTCAATTATATAAACAAACATAATGCGGAAAAGAAATAACTCATACACCAGAAATTTTGTTAACGAGGAAACCGCAAATGCAGAAAAACCCCGGGACCTAGTCCAGATTTGAACACCACATTGTATTAAGCCGCTACATACACTAGCCTACTCCAAGTTAACTTCGGAATGGAATGTAGTTGAGCCCTAAACAATCTCACACTGATCAAGGTACAGCCGCATTCCTTACGCCTATGAATCCCAGCAGGACTCTGCTCACTTGATTCCTTTAGCTGATCCACCCACAACTAAGAGTTGATACGACCCGAATTCGAAGACTTGATAAACCAAGTTGTCTCACACAGAAAAGTCTATTGTATAGATAAATGTCTCCCACAGATATACCTATGAGTTTTGTTTTGTCTTTTGATAAATCAAGGTGAACAGGAACCAATTGATATACCAGACTTATATTCCCGAAGAACAGCCTAGAAATATCAATCACCTCACAATAATCTTAATCGTATGGTAGTGAAACAAGATATAATATAATCACAAAGGATGAGACGAAGAAGTTTGTTACTAAGTTTTTTATCTTGCCTATCGGAGATTAAATCTCGAGAAAATCTTAGAGAAGATAGTACTTAATCACGATAGAAAACAGCAAGATCAGAACACGTAACTACAGAGAAAATAGTTGGGTCTGGCTACACAATCCCAATTAAGTCTTCAAGTCGTTAACCTACAGGGTTTTGGAAAAACCTAAGGTTAAAGGAGAATCGACTCTAGTCGCAACTAGTATCACACATGAGGTTTGGGGATTAGGTTTCCTATTTGCTAGAGTTCTACCTTATATAGTCTTCAAATCAGGGTTTGCAATCAATGCCACCTTGGTAACAAAGCATTCAATATTCACCGTTAGATGAAACCTGATTAGACTCAAGCTAATATCTTTCAACCTTTACATCGAACATAGCTTGTTACACACAAATGAAAAGTGACTTCATTTAGATATGAGTAATTGTACCTAAACATGTGCACCTTTTTTGGCTCAACAATAGTTAGCCGAAGTTAGCCATATGGACACTTTCATATCAACCTTTTTCATCTTAACCATAACTAGTTCAAATTACTCAAATGAAACTAGTTCTAGAGTTGTTCAATTATTTATATTCTCATAGAAGTATACATGACACAATTGAAGCAAAATCGATTTTTATTCAATCGAATCAATTCATGAAAATTATAGCCACGGTTTGCAAAAGATTGCATTCCTTAATATATAAATGTATTAGTTCATGAACAAACCCATTTTAGAACATAATCCACTCAAGTACGCAAACGGGTACGCATACCTAAGTAGCCGAACTTGGACTGTGTTTGCCAGTATGCAAACAGGTACGCATACTTTCATACACTTCCAAACTTCAGTTGATTCCAGTACGCATACATATACGCATACTATAGTACCCGGACTTCAACTGACTTCGCTAGTACGCGTACAGGTATGCATACTCTAGCTCCCGGACTTTACCTGACCTTGCTAGTACGCATACAGGTATGCATACCATATTCCGGTATTGGACCAATCACATATGCAAGTGCGCATACTGTGCTTAAATCCAATTACGGTTAAGTGTTCTAAACTCCCATTTCAATTATTGCTTTGTCCACTCACCAGGTTTTCAGCCCTACAAAACCAAGCAAACACAACTCTAAAGTCAGTAACATTCGGAGGAAGTAAAACAAGGATTGGGAGGGAGGGAATTGCAGCCATTCAGCAGATGCTGATAACGAATCAGAGTCTAGTCCGGTTAGGAATCTACAACGATGAAAGCTTAAAACAGGAAGATATTGTCAGTATCTTTAAAAGCTTGGAGAGTAATGCAACTCTGAGATACTTATCTTTACAGGGTTGCAAAGGGGTTGATGGAGAGCTTGTTTTTCAGACAATAATGGAGACATTACAAGTTAATCCTTGGGTTGAAGACATCGATCTAACCAAAACACCATTGCAGAGTTCTGGCAAGACTGAGGAGATTTATAAGAAGCTCGGGCAGAACGGAATGATGGAACCAGAAATCGATGTGCTAAAAGACATGCCATTAACAGCACCCAAGAGTTGCAGGGTATTCTTGTGCGGACAGGGATATGCAGGTATCATTTCTAGACTCAGCACTCAGCAGAACTAATACTATTGATCTTATTGGTATGAACTCAAAATGCATAAAACTGAATTTGCAGGTAAAAGCACAATATGCAACTCTATATCACAGAACTTTACTTCTTCAAAAGTTCCCTACTTGGACCATGTAAAAACTCTAGTAAACCCGATCGAACAAGCTGTGAGAACTGAAGGAATCAGGATCAAAACTATAAAAGATGACGATGTTAAGATCTCAATCTGGGATCTTCCGGGTCAGCACGAATATTATGCGCTCCATGATCTCATGTTTCCCGGACATGGAAGTGCATCATTTTTTCTGATTGTATGCAGTTTCTACAGGAAGCCTCAAAATAGAGAACTTAAAAGCTCAGCAGAGATAAAAGAAGACCTACTGTATTGGCTTAGGTTTGTAGTCTCAAACTCAAGAAGAGCAGGTCCACAATCTTTGCTGCCAAATGTCACAATAGTACTTACGCACTTCGACAAAATCATGCAACCGTCAGAGAGTCTGCAGGCTACCATTCATTCCATTCAGAAACTTAGAGAGAGATTCCAAGGATTTGTTGAGTTCTATCCAACAGTTTTTACAGTTGATGCAAGATCATCCAGCTCAGTAGGCAAACTCACTCATCATCTCCGAAAGACCAGCAAGACGATACTCCAGCGAGTGCCTCGAGTTTATGAACTTTGCAACGATCTAATACAAATTCTATCTAATTGGAGGTCACAGAATTCTAAGCCAGCAATGAGATGGAAGGAGTTTTGTGAGCTGTGCCAAGTCAAGGTATCAGCATTAAGAATCCGGTCGAGGCATGATAATGTCGAGAAGGTAGAGATAAGGCGACGCGCCATGGCACATTCTCTTCATCATATAGGAGAAGTAATATTTTTCGAAGAGCTAGGATTTCTGATCTTAGATTGTGAGTGGTTTTGTGGGGAAGTGCTTAGTCAATTGGTAAAATTAGACTGTAGAAACCAGCCACCTTTAGAAAAGAGTGGATTCATGAGAAAGAAAGATCTGGAGAAAATTCTTAAAGGGAGTTTACAAAGTCACATTCCAGGAATGAACTCAAAAGTTTTCGATAATTTGGAGGCTGGTGATCTAGTGAGAATGATGCTAAAATTAGAACTGTGTTATGAAAAAGATCAAGAAGATAAAAATTCACTGCTCCTAATACCTTCACTTCTTCAGGAAGGACGAGGGAAAACACAAAGATGGCAAATATCAATGCCAGATTGCACTTACACTGGTCTGCATCTTGAGTGTGCTGATTCGAACCACACGCTTCTTACACCAGGCTTCTTTCCCAGGTTACAGGTACTGATAGTTTCTTTCTCTTAAAATACTTTCTCAATATTGCTTATTTTCTGTATTGAAGTTCAGATCCATGCATGTAATCAGGGAAATAAGAAATTTTCACTGATGGGCATTATCATGTTACTTGCTTCTGGGTCCAGGTACATCTACACAACAAGATATTCAAGTCGCAAAATCAGCTTGGAGCAACTTACAGCCTAGAGAAATACCTCATCTCTCTATCTATCAACGGAATATATGTCAGAGTGGAGCTTGGAGGGCAATTGAGTTACCATATTGATGTCCTTGCATGTTCAACAAAAAACCTGGCTGAAACTCTAAGACTCTTGCGGCAGCTCATAATTCCAACAATCCAAAGTCTCTGCCATGGTGTCACCTTAACTGAAAACGTTCTTCGGCCAGAGTGCGTGAAAAATCTGATACCTCCTAGATACAGGAAGTCCCAGTTTGTGCATTTACAAAAACTGAAGGAAGCAGTACTTTCGGTTCCGGCAGAAAGCATGTATGATTATCAACATACTTGGAACCCAGTGTCTGATGGTGGAAGACTAATTTTACAGTCTGGGTTTGATTATGCTAGAGATCTCTTATCAGATGATGATTTTCGAGAAGTGCTTCACCGACGGTATAATGATCTCCACCATCTTGCGGTGGAATTGGCAGTCCCACTTGAGGACAACCCCGACACAGCTGATACTCTGGTCACCCAAAGTGAACCTGAAGGGGTAGTTGAACCATCATTTAGTGGAATCGCGAAGGGAGTGGAGATAGTTCTACAACGCCTAAAAATCATCGAACGAGAAATCCGTGACCTGAAGCAAGAGATTCAGGGGCTGAGATATTACGAGCACCGGATGTTGGTTGAGCTTAACCGAAACGTTAACTATTTGGTTAACTACAATGTGAACGTTGAAGAAAGAAAAGTACCCAACATGTTTTACTTTGTCAGAACTGATAACTATACAAAGAGATTTGGTGACCAACATAGTTTCAGGTTATGGTGGCACTCAGACTACACATGTTATGTGAATTCCGCCGAGAAATGCATGTTGTTGAAGATCAAATTGGTTGCGAGTTGATGCAATTGGATAACATAGCAGTTAAGAGTTTGGTTCCTTACATGAAGAAGTTCATGACATTGTTAACATTCGCTCTAAAGATAGGCGTTCACGTCGCAGCTGGAATGGGACAAATGATACCTGATCTGAGCAGAGTAGTGGTCCATCTAGTCGATTCTTCAGTCATAAATGGAGCCGCAGGAGGGTTGGCTGCAGGAGCCATGGGGGCCGCTGCGATCGGAAGTAGATATAGAAGCAGAAACAAGTCAAGGGATATTCAGCAAGATCTAAGAACAGCTCAGCAGTGGCTTTTGGATTTCTTGAAGGAAAATAGATGCTCAACAGGAAAAGAAATTGCTGACAGATTTGGTCTCTGGAGAGTAAGATATCGCGATACAGGACAAATTGCATGGGTTTGTAGACGGCACAGAGAAGTTAGAGCAAATGAAATAATCGAAATGCCTATTTGAAATCCTCTTGGTACAAGAAATATGTGATGGTAAGAGATGTTAAGAGTTATTTTATTTTTTATATATTTTTTTTTTTGAAGCAGATGTTAAGAGTTATAATAATAATAATCAAATAAGTGAAATGCATATCTCCCCTTAAGTTACCATAACATCTTTTTTATGAACCCTAAAGATTAGTATCTACATTTCTAATCAGTTGTGTGTATGTCAAATTTTCTAAATGAAGTTGGATTAGTATCTATATTTCTAATCACAAATGCTTCAATAAAAGTAGTAAAGATTAGACATACTGAGACTTACCCAGCTCAATGAGGAGTAGATAGGAGTAAATGACACAGACCAAACAACGAACAACTGAAATGCAGCATTCTTCAATGGGTAAAGAAACATGAATTAGGTGAGTTTAATAAAAAACCCACAATCTAAATTGTAAAATTAAGTAATAGAAACACTAATTTTTGAAGAATTTGAGATTGTAAAAGATGGTAGAGGAATTGAAGATTACTGGCTTATTGCTTACCTCAGGGGCCTTATTATCTGAAATTGCCTTTTTTAAGTTGAAACAGAGTGGTAGAAACCGAATCAAATCATCTAAGAAGAAGCAAACAATCTTCTTTCTCTTCTGAGTTGTCGATTCTCAAGAAGGGTAACAACTCTGGTTTCGAAATGTACTCCATTTTCTTTCTCTGATGAAGGACTGGGTATTGATGGAGAAGATTTCGATGAGATAGGGACCGGGGTACTGGTGACCCGACTGACAATTGTTTATTTTTTTAATATGTGGATCCCAGCGGGTCAGCCCCTGCATAGAGTGCATTGTGTGGGGCGGTTTTTTAGTGTAATTTTTTTCTTGGTATGTAAAGACTTGTTGTTAAATAATTTGTGGACATCGATTTTTTGTGTTTGGATCTGACTTGGTATGTGAATCTGGCTCAATATCTGACTCGCCTGAAGCCGATGTTAATTTTTTGTTTTGGTTTTATTAAACATCTAACTCCAAGTCTGATTGACCCATGGCACTAACGCCAAATATCAAGCCAACTGTTCCACACATGGCTATGGGCATGGGGGGCTAGCCTTTTCTTTAGGGGAACTAGGCGACAATTAAACACGAAAACGTTAGTTGATTTCACTCTAAGAAGAAAATACTAAGTTCATTGGTCCTATTTTTTTTGCTCGAATATGCCGAATCTAAATTCAAAAATTATAGAGTTAAGTTCGGCCGATAACTTGTCATCCAAACCTAGCTATGTTTTTACAAAGCCTTAGTTCCGCTGACAAGCTATCAGCCGAACCTCTGAGTATACTTCGTATACGAAGAATGCCCAAGATTCGGCTAATAAACTATCAGCTGAACTTAGGTTTTGTATAATATAAAAAATTTATCTTGAGAAATAATTTTTTAGTAAATTTTTATATTGAACCAGGCAATCACGTCAACCTATTCGATTAATGTAGTACATTGTTGGTGCTCATCATGTAAATAAGCTTCCAATTAATTTTTTGTAACAGGATTCCTTATTCAACAAAAAATAATTAAAAGGAAATAAAAAAAATAATTGATAAGGCTAGTCTTGTCATTATGAAAAAAAATGGTGGATAAAGGCTATACACAATTGCTATTTCATTCATGACCTAATTTTATCTTGTTGTGGATACCCAAAATTTTCTTGTATGCCCCAAATTATGGTTCGTAATTTGCACTCTAATAATATGATTATGAGAACAGCCTTGCGTTTGTTGCCGACTTTACCTGACATGTTTCGATTAAATAGTTACCAACTTTGAGTACAATCCCCATTTTCATTACATCAGTACTGTATTGCAGCATGAAACGTGAACATTTGCCCACTCTTGAAACCTAAGTTTGTTGTTTTTCTTTTCCTTTGCTAAAATCAAATGAATCGTTTCAGATCGATTAGCTATTTTGTTATATTTTTTAGAACTAACAGATGCCAAAACCAGTTTGGAGACACATCCTGCCGAGAACTGGGTAATCAAGAATTGTACGTTTGTCATTACGCATTCAACAGAAAAACATTGCTTCACGATTCATGATTCAACTTAAGACGAACCCAGCTTACATATTTGTAACTTCAATGCACGTTGTTCGGCACAAGTCCATGTTGCTTGGACTTTGGACTCCTAAACTTTATAACCAGAAAATAAAGCAATTACTTAATTAAAAATCCATGATCAGTTCTAAATCAGTCGTCATGCAAGATCCGAATAGTTTCTATTCTAATCACATGGACTTATTATTAGGAATTTGTTCGATTCATTACATCAGTATATTGCATCAAATTGAGAGTAGTGCACCACACGAAATAGAAATCCATCGCCATGCACTAGTATTATACGTTTCTATACAAGGGTTTTCTATTATGGCTTTCTCTTGGCATCAATCACCCTGCTAGTATAAATATGAGAAAGATCTCATACTTCATTACCTCAACTTTCATATCCTCTTCAGTTTCTAGTATCCTAAATCTAAAACACGATATCGATAAAACAGCATAAGTCAGAGATGAAGACTAGCTCAACTTGTTATTTTTTAGCAACGTTGTTATCTCTTGTTTTGGTGTTGAACAAAGTCCATGCTACCTCCATGATGGATACTTTAGAAGCACCTAAGCCATCTCCTACACCCGTCGGTACTTTTTGCGCCAACCCTCTTGATTTTAATCCGTGCATAGAGTTAGCTCTTAGTCCAACTCTCGCGGGAATTAAAATCTGCTGCGCAGCCATAGAGAAAAACAGAGCATGCATTTGCACATATATGAGGAACCCTTTGGTAAGGAAGCTCATCGACCCAGCTTCACAGAAGATGATTGGAGATGTATGTTGCTTTGATTTTAAGTGCCAGTAAGAAACTATTCCCGGTCCATCTCTCGATGCTGCCATTGATAAGGTCTGATAATTTCTTATGAATCTACCGCTATGAAGTCGTATATGGAGTACCAGTGTACCACTACCAATAAAAGCTGTTGAGAAGTCATTTGCTAAGTGATCTTCCACAAAATTAATTGTATACGAATGATAACTAAAGTAATAAATATTTGTTTCTGGCTTGACAAGTCATAATAACTTGGGCTTATAGTCAAACTCCCCGTCCTTATTATTAATTTTCCTGCACCAATAAATAAAAGGAATGGGCTTTTCACTATTATCCTCCTATTTATTTTGCTTAGTTATTGTCCCAATCAAGCTAATGTCTCCAACTTTTTTCTTTTATACCCTAATGTCTCTAATATTGGGTTTTTGTATGTTGAAGATCATTGTGTCGCCAATTCAATACGGTGTACATTTACCCTTTCCCTGTTGTTCAGAAATAGTCCGAAGATATTCTTGGCGGTATTTATATTTCATACCACCTAGAAAATCATAAAATTCAAATTATTCAAGATGTATTAATTGGAACGATGGTGGGAGACTATAAATACGTTCCTTTCCAAAGATTTCGAATTTTGCTAAAATTTTTTTTTGTCCAATTTTTAGATTTAGTTTTTAGTTTTATGAACTGAAAAAGCGGGGGTCTAACAACCACACCCAATATTTCGCTTTACAATTTGTATGGACTAACTCCAATATACTTTCAAGAAAATCAACTAGACAGTCAGACTCAATCTTAAGAAAAGTATATCAAAGAGTTATATCTCTATTTCTCAATTCAATCCGCAATTAAACAAATAGGAATTTGCGAGACCGCTGAATGTAAGAAATAACTTGGATGGTAACAAAAACCAATATCCAAGTGCAATCAATTTAATCAACAACCAAGGTTGTTGATTAAATTGATTGAACTTACGCACAACCTGTGATATTTCAATTATATAAACAAACATAATGCGGAAAAGAAATAACTCATACACCAGAAATTTTGTTAACGAGGAAACCGCAAATGCAGAAAAACCCCGGGACCTAGTCCAGATTTGAACACCACATTGTATTAAGCCGCTACATACACTAGCCTACTCCAAGTTAACTTCGGAATGGAATGTAGTTGAGCCCTAAACAATCTCACACTGATCAAGGTACAGCCGCATTCCTTACGCCTATGAATCCCAGCAGGACTCTGCTCACTTGATTCCTTTAGCTGATCTCACCCACAACTAAGAGTTGATACGACCCGAATTCGAAGACTTGATAAACCAAGTTGTCTCACACAGAAAAGTCTATTGTATAGATAAATATGTCTCCCACAGATATACCTATGAGTTTTGTTTTGTCTTTTGATAAATCAAGGTGAACAGGAACCAATTGATATACCAGACTTATATTCCCGAAGAACAGCCTAGAAATATCAATCACCTCACAATAATCTTAATCGTATGGTAGTGAAACAAGATATAATATAATCACAAAGGATGAGACGAAGAAGTTTGTTACTAAGTTTTTTATCTTGCCTATCGGAGATTAAATCTCGAGAAAATCTTAGAGAAGATAGTACTTAATCACGATAGAAAACAGCAAGATCAGAACACGTAACTACAGAGAAAATAGTTGGGTCTGGCTACACAATCCCAATTAAGTCTTCAAGTCGTTAACCTACAGGGTTTTGGAAAAACCTAAGGTTAAAGGAGAATCGACTCTAGTCGCAACTAGTATCACACATGAGGTTTGGGGATTAGGTTTCCTATTTGCTAGAGTTCTACCTTATATAGTCTTCAAATCAGGGTTTGCAATCAATGCCACCTTGGTAACAAAGCATTCAATATTCACCGTTAGATGAAAACCTGATTAGACTCAAGCTAATATCTTTCAACCTTTACATCGAACATAGCTTGTTACACACAAATGAAAAGTGACTTCATTTAGATATGAGTAATTGTACCTAAACATGTGCACCTTTTTTGGCTCAACAATAGTTAGCCGAAGTTAGCCATATGGACACTTTCATATCAACCTTTTTCATCTTAACCATAACTAGTTCAAATTACTCAAATGAAACTAGTTCTAGAGTTGTTCAATTATTTATATTCTCATAGAAGTATACATGACACAATTGAAGCAAAATCGATTTTTATTCAATCGAATCAATTCATGAAAATTATAGCCACGGTTTGCAAAAGATTGCATTCCTTAATATATAAATGTATTAGTTCATGAACAAACCCATTTTAGAACATAATCCACTCAAGTACGCAAACGGGTACGCATACCTAAGTAGCCGAACTTGGACTGTGTTTGCCAGTATGCAAACAGGTACGCATACTTTCATACACTTCCAAACTTCAGTTGATTCCAGTACGCATACATATACGCATACTATAGTACCCGGACTTCAACTGACTTCGCTAGTACGCGTACAGGTATGCATACTCTAGCTCCCGGACTTTACCTGACCTTGCTAGTACGCATACAGGTATGCATACCATATTCCGGTATTGGACCAATCACATATGCAAGTGCGCATACTGTGCTTAAATCCAATTACGGTTAAGTGTTCTAAACTCCCATTTCAATTATTGAAACATTCTTAGAAGACGACAATAGCTGTCTTACACAAACTATTAGCTTCAAAGTAATTTTCAAGTGATCGAATGACCAATACGAAACATTCCGAGTCTACATCAAATGACTGTGTCACACAAATCATGTAAGATGTTAAATACGATTTTCACATGAAATATAAGATGAACTTGGTTAAAACGAAGGCTTACCAATACATATTTCGAGAAATATGTAAGCGAGTTAAACTCAACTCGAAATATCAAATGTGTATAATCGAAGTCTATATAGCTATACGACTTTTGTCTCAAATAGGAGATAGAGTAGATAGACTTCCGAGTGATAGATGAATTCAAGTCACCACATACGTTTTGTTGATGAAGTTCCACAAGCTCCCCTTAGTAGTTCTTCGTCTTCAATCGATGAACGCCGTGAAGTCTAATGCTCAATTACACTTTCTATCCTAATCCTAGACTTAGCTATATGTAGAATAGAAATCAAGACTTATAGTTTTGGCAACCAAACTTGACAATGTACAAGCTTGAGATAGCAACGCTTGCGAGTTCGACCGAGCAATGCTCTAACAATCTCCACCTTTGTCAATTTTAGTGACAGAACTAGCAATACATATGGAATACAAAATAAATAAACTTTGTAGCTTCTCATCCAAATTCTTGATTTCCTTGGTTCTTCAACATTACTCGAAATCTTCGCCACTTCCAAGTACTCCAGTGATTCTGAATTTTTTCAACTCAATATCATAGTTGTTGAAGATCCGCATCTATAACAATGAGAAAACAGTAGCTCCCAATCATTGTTATATAGTGTCATAATATTATCACACAGCATCATAGTCCAATTGTATCACAACTTTGACAACAATACTACGTTGATATGTATCACTCCCCCTTAGTCAATACTTCATCTCACATGAAACCCACTCCCCCTTACATAATGATCCGTAAACCATATGTATTTATAGTGTGAACTACATATCAATTCTCCCCCTTTTTGTCAATAAAAGTTGACAAAGGTACGAAAACTAGTGGGATCCTAATGAAATTTCCATAGAGATACTTCACGACCAAAAGAGAACGTATCAAATTTGTTTCGATGAATTCACATAGTCGAAACTAGTGTATTCATCAAGGATTTTATAAAGATACAAGAAAACTCCTACAATATTCCACAGCCGCACTCCCCACAAAGATTTGGCAATTAATCAAAAGTTCAATTAAGAAATCTCCCCCATAAAATGTCATTCCCGAAAGAACAACAAGAGCGATCTTATTTTCATAAGAAAAGAAAGATTTCTTTGGACATTAACAAATCACATGAAACATGAATTTGTATCCAAAAAACTCAATTAAATTAACCACAAGAGAACTCATGATTAATTTAATCGGAAATGATCAACATAAAGAGTACTTACGGAGCCACACAATACTCATAGAAATGGATCAGGGAAAAACCAATACTGCGGAATATTCAAAAATTCATTTTATTTTTCATCAATAAAGACATATAATAGATTTAATCTTTGCAAACAAAAGTCCGTCCTATATTCATCAATATTTGCATAATATTGATGAAGATATTATGGACTTAATATGTTTTTCTTCATCAATAAAGACATATAATAGACTTAATCTTTGCAAAAAAAAGTTCATCCTATCTTCATCAATATTTGCTTAACTTTTGTTATATATAGGACAATTATAGTTCACGGACGCAAACACACATATCCCATAACAAGTTGCAATATATGGAACCATAAAGATTAATACTGCAAAAATCATCTTCCAAATAAACTTTAGAATTTAAATAAATAAATCTAAAAACATTGCAAGATGAAAATCGTTGACAATAGCTATGTGTACTCACAATAATTGTTATTCTAAATCCTAGTTATCCTTCTTAAAACACAAGAATAAATTCTCATAAGAAGTTTCCTAGACATTAAGGCCTCTACATATTCTTTATCGTCCCCGAACTCCTTGTCGTCAAAATCCATAGGAACATAAGGTTCATGAAGAAAGGAGTCAATTCTAACAAACCTTCTTGACTGATGCTGAACCAGGGCCTTCTGAATTTCGAGAGTCCTCAAGATAAAAGACTTTATTTTCTGAATCTTCTTTCTTGTTTCCTTCAACTCTTCAAGAACTCCAGAAAACTTCGTAGATTAGAAAGAACAACTCTTGGTTTCCTCACATTCCTCCTCTTTCTTTTCTAAGTTGAAGGTACATGAGATTTATCTTTTTCCTTCATGATTGATGGCTTAACAATCATATTAAACATCTTTTCTATCAGAAGACATAATGCTTGGATCCTCCATACCAGTATGAGATTGTGAGAGGAATTCACAAATCATACTCAATAATCAATCTTGTGATAAAAAGAGTTTTCAGAGAAGAAAAAAGGAATGTAGGGTTACAAAACCTTTATACACTAAAAGAATTCACATACTCACAACTCACAACCCTAAAGAAGGCAGAATTGTCGATTCTAACCCTCCTTTTATTGATGAAACAGAGTAAAGCCATTTTAGTATCAATTAGATATGAAAGGATGGAAGAATTCCAAAACAGTGAAAACACAACCAAAAAAGAAAAAAAAAATCTTTTCTCTTTTCCTAAAGCCTGAAGTGTGCAAACTCCTGTCTCTTTTGAACCAGACACATGAGACAAGATACACAACCAACACATTTAAGTTGTGTAGAGGTGAACAATAATCTGTCCACCATAACCTTCTAGAATGGAATTCTCAGAACCTTGTTTCAAGATTGTTTAGACCGTTGTCTTTTCTCTAGTGGTCTCATTTTTCTTTAGAAATTAACTTCTTTGGAGAAGAAATGAGATTACATACCTCAAACGACTTCCGAACAAGTTTGAGCTTGTTTGCTAATCCATTTTCTCTTCGTTGAAGTTTGTTGACATATCTTATCTTATGTTTGTACCTGAAACACTTGGAGAGTTCATGACCTTTGAGACTACAATAAGAACATGTCAATATGGAGGATGGTTCAGCCGTCATAGTTGTGCAGGCTGCTAGACAAGCGGTAGAACCTGAAAAATTAGAAATAGAATTTCCAGTAGACAAGGAGAAATTCATTTTATCCTCCAGAATGGTTGAAGTTTCTCCCGGAAGAATATCGAGGTGGATGTACGTATTGCTACATTTATCAAAATCAATATTTTCACAGAGGAGTGCAACACTTGATTTTTCGTCTTAATTTGAATAATAGTGATCAGACGTTTCATCAAGAGTTGTAGAAAGACCTTTATTTCCAGTGTATTTTCTATGATTCAGACGCTCATTTGCAAAATGACCAAAACCTTTACACTTGAAGCACTGTGGCATATCCTCGTCATCAGTATCATCAGTATCCCTGTTTTTAGGAAGAACATGATTATGAGGTTTAACTGATGACCTAGGTTTATCTCTAGAGAACCGTTTACTTCTCTTCAAAAGAAGATCTCTAAACTGTCTTTTGATCAAATAGATTGACTTGTCAAGATCTTAATCTGATGAATCAGTCTCAGAAGGATTATTTTCAGAGATGCCAACACTTTTAGTTTTATCAAGTAATTTAGTGTTCTTTTGTGCTTTGCAAGCAATATCCTTTCCAGATTTGGATATATGCTTATGATCAAAGATATTTAACTTCCAATGAGAGTATTTCTGGTAAGCGCATCAAGGTTATTTCCTTCTACGATGGCATGTTTCTTAAAATCGTATCTAGATGGCAATGATCTGAGAATTTTCATCACAATGTCCTTTTCAAGAATAGTCTTACCCAACACAAAAGATACAATAACGATTTTAGACACTTTGCGATTAAACTCATCAAATGAATCTTCATCTGCCATATGGTTCTCAATCTGAATTTAGGTTTTGAAGCCTGGCTTCTTTTTCACAAGTATTTCCTTCAAATACGGTTTCTAAGATATCCCACACATCTTTGGACCGAGTGCACGTAGTTACATGGTGTTGAATATCTGGGGTATTGGCATGGATGATTGCATTCAATTCGTCAAAATTTTGCATTGCAGCAAAAATCTCGACAACATCATAATCACCGATATCCTTCGGAACAGTTACATCGCCTACGATAACAACCGGAGGAAAATAAACATTAACAACATAAACCCATGATTGAAAATCACGCGCTTGAAGAAAGGCATGCATAACAATTTTTCCACCATAAGTAATTCGAGCCATCAAAGACTGGTGGTACGTTTATAGAGATAACACCTCTGTCTATAGAGTCAGAGCGCTACAAACACAAACTTGTGAGGTCTTCAACGTGCTTGCCTTCTCTGATACCAATTGAAAAAGCGGGTGTCTAAGAACCACGCCCAATATTTTGCTTAACAATATGTATGGACTAACTCCAATATACTTTCAAGAGAATCAACTAGACAGTCAGACTCAATCTTAAGAAAAGTATATCAAAGAGTTATATCTCTATTTTTCAATTCAATCTGCATCAAACAAATAGGAATTTGCGATCCCGATTGAATATAAGAAATAACTTAGACGGTATCAAAAACCAATGTCCAAGTTTCAATCAATTTAATCAACAACCAAAGGTTGGATTCACAATTGATTGAACTTACGCACAACTTGTGATATTTCAATTATATAAAAAAATATAATGCAGAAAAGAAATAACATAGACACCAGAAATTTTGTTAACGAGGAAACCGCAAATGCACAAAAACCCCGGGATCTAATCCAGATTTGAACACCACACCGTATTAAGCTGCTACAGACACTAGCCTACTCCAAGTTAACTTCGGACTGGAATGTAGTTGAGCCCTAACTAATCTCATACTGATTAAGGTACAGTCGCGTTCCTTACGCCTCTGAATCACTGCAGAACTCTACGCACTTGATTCCCTTAGCTGATCTCACCCACAACTAAGAGTTTCTACGACCCAAAGTCGAAGACTTGATAAACCAATCTGTCTCACACAGAAAAGTCTATTGTATAGATAAATATGTCTCCCACAGATATACCTATGAGTTTTGTTCCGTCTTTTGATAAATCAAGGTGAACAAGAACCAATTGATATACCAGACTTATATTCCCGAAGAACAGCCTAGAAATATCAATCACCTCACAATAAACTTAATCGTATGGTAGCGAAACAAGATATTGTGGATTCACAAACGATGAGACGAAGATGTTTGTGAATACTTTTTATCTTGCCTATCGGAGATTAAGTCTCGATCAGATCTTAGAGAAGATAATACTCAATCACGATAGAAAACATCAAGATCAGAACACGCAACTATATAGAAAATAGTTGGGTCTGGCTTCACAATCCCAATGAAGTCTTCAAGTCGTTAACCAATAGGGTTTTGGAAAAACCTAAGGTTAAAGGAGAATCGACTCTAGTCACAAATAGTATCACACAGGAGGTGTGGGGATTAGGTTTCCCAGTTGCTAGAGTTCTCCCTTATATAGTCTTCAAATCAGGGTTTGCAATCAATGCTACCTTGGTAACAAAGCATTCAATATTCACCGTTTGATGAAAACATGATTAGACTAAAGCTAATATATTTCAACCGTTAGATCGAACTTAGATTGTTACGCACAAATAAAAAGTGACTTCATTTAGATATGAGTAACCGTACTTAAACGTATGCACCTTTGTTGTCTCAAGAATAGTTAACCGAAGTTAGCCATATGAACCTTATTCATCTTAACCATAACTAGTTCAAATGACTCAAATGTAACTAGTTCTAGAGTTGATCAATTGTTTATATTCTCATAGAAGTATAAAAGACACAATTGAAGCAATATCGATTTTGATTCACTCGAATCAATTCATGAACATTATAGCCACGGTTAGCAAAAGATTGCATTCCTTAATATATAAATGTATTAGTTCATGAACAAGCCTGTCACGCCCCTAATCTTAATCCTGCTTAGCCAATAGGATTATAGCCTAAACCTGAAGTAACATCATCTAGATCGTCGGTCTTAAGGAACATAATTACATAAAGTAAAACAAAACTAATTCCCAAGCACTCTGATACTTTATAGATGAAACTCCCAAAATATATTAATATATATATATATGTGTGTGTGTGTGTGTGTATTTTTTTTACAAACAACAAGAAATCATAGATAGAACGATACAAAAACGTTCTTAATCGGCTATCGGTTTACACTACGGAAGCGGATGTCTTCAAGTACACCATCTCTTCCGTAAACTGAAATTGAAGTGGGAACAAGTGAGCACATCATTTCAAAGGGGTGCCCAATGGAAACATATAACTTTCAAGTAACCACCAACATGCATCACAACTCTAAAGAATATAAATTGAAAGAAAACACGAAGAAACTAATCATACAACAATTTATGCATCACGAAGCAAGTGTCACTCTAACCTCGCCAAACTCATTGGAGAAGAAGACGTGAAAGAAACCCTAATCAACAATAATAACATCGTCCACACAGAGTGCCCATACAAACCATGATTCAGAATATTACCATCAAGATCAGAAAGTTAGACAAACAAGTGTAATATGCACACGAGTGATTTCCCTCAAATAAAATAGTATATATAATATCATAACGAATGAATTACCACCCTACTAAGATACTATTCAAACGGATGAGTTACCGCCCTACTATATTAATAAGTAGTAATATTATAATGGATGAATTACCGCCCTACTAGGTAATATTGTCAACGGATGAATTACCGCCTTACTTAACTTAGCAAAGAGCCGTGGGGAAACACAGACACTACTCCCAGGGAAATCTCACAATGCATATCACAAACAATACATCGAAGCAATCATCGTACATACATATACAACATATACATCATACTCGAAGATGCATGAATAGTACATCAAAGAACACACAATCATGCACACCGATAATAAGGACTCATCATGCTCGCAGATAAAGAAAGCTTAATGATTACAAGAGGGTTACAGAGTTCCCACCTGATTTGATGACAAACCACGCCTACCTTGTATTCCTCAATCCATTGATTCATCCTTTGAATCGATCGTTGTTAATAAAGACTAATTGTTAACCACACAAGCACTTTAAGAGATTAGCCAAAAGGCTCACACAATACTCATAACATAATCTCATATAAGTCTCTAGTTATAAGTTAAGTGAACTATCTAATGGTTCTAAGCCCATTTATGGTTCTACACCTTTCATTATCTATCTTTATTACATCTAGAGTTTACTAATCCAATTAGATTGGTTCTATAATCCATTGGAAATGTCTTATGAATATCTATATCTTTATAGAAGAAACCAAAGGTTAATTCAGACCATAAGGTCCAATATATCAAAATAGGAAAACTATGTTAAGCCCAAATGCACTAAACAAGCCCATTAACACGAGGTCCAATCCACCAGAGTCAACTAATGGTCCATAACTGTCACAGGGTCAATAAAAGGTAAACATCCAGTCAAGGTCAAGTCCTCGCCAAATAGGAATCGGTCAAGGTCAACTAGGTCAAACTTAGAAAAAGTCTGGTCAACAGGTTAACTCAGTCTACTTACTGAGTCAGGCGAGTCACCACTGAGTTCAACAGATTAAACTCAGTCAGACCAAACCAAACAGATAAGTCAGTTTAACTGACTAAGATGACTAATAGGCTTAAACACAATGCCTGAGCTACAAACTAATGCATTAAATGATGCATCACAAGAATTACTTTCTACAAGTCTATAATTACTAATCTTCATGGACTGCAACTTCAAGTTCATTTATAAATAACAACAATCCTATCTTAAACACTTCAAGCTCCAACTATACAATTTATAAACTTCAACACCATCTCTAGATATCAACCCCACTAGACTGCAATGGAAACACCAGACTACCAATTACAGTCATCTTCATTACCACATGCCATATGACCACCAGACTCAACAATAAGATCATTACAATAACTTGCATTACCCATTCCACTTGCATACATTTCAGCTCATCACTTCTACTTATTGCTACCACCTGCAGTTCCCATTCTAAGTAAACTTCAACTAATTCAATATCCAACCATACTTGAATATCAATCGCCACAACATATCACCAGCACCAGTTCACAACCATCACCTCTGCCTAGCCATGACATCTTCACCTGCCGTTCATCAACATCTGTATAACATCACCAGTTCACTCCATAGATTCCCAAGCCATTGTCTTAACTATAATTGTAGCTTCATAACCCCTGTATCTCAAAATGACCAAAACTACAACTATATCCTCTACCAACTCAACTATATCTCCATTCCATTTCAGTTGAACATACAATACATCATTTATCCAATTCAGTTCCGCACCAACAACATCATTTGTATCACAATCTCAATTCAGACTAACACAACATCACTATCTGAGGTACAAACTCAGAATTCCAACACACCATTCATACTTCAACTCAGGCTATTCCATATATACAACATTGTAACACTGCCATTCAGTTCTATTCCAAGTCTTCACAATATCTCATATTTACTCTGCCATTACCTCCATTAATTCTTCTTGTCCCATTATCATCAACATCTTTGCCTCATTCTGACCAGCAAAATTCCATTATAACTCTAATCCATATGTAATTACAACACCAGTAGCAACACCACCTCTACATCCAGTGAATATCCATAATCAAACATTAATCCTCAGAACCTAAACAATATCAATTCATCCTTTAGTTTTCCAATTCCAGAACTCTTCTTCTTCTAGAAACCCAAATTAACAGCAACGATATTCTTTACCCCCAAATCATCAAACCCTAACCAGAAACTCAATTATCTTAAAGAAACTAAAATTAAGTTCTATATAATCATATAAACCTAAAATCAACATCAAACCCATCATAATAATTCAACCAATCAATCAAATCAAATAATAAACTCCGAAATTAATAAAACCCTAAGTTTCCTGATTTCGATTCAGCATCAGAATAGCGTCATCTCATTAAATCAAGAGAAACCCCTCTTCTCTTCATCCATTAATAACACTATATTCTCACCGGTTCTGCATAAACCCTACTTCAGAAACCCTAACTTGAATTTAACATCAACATCACTTTCTTCTTCTCCTGGAAACCCAACAATCTCAGTTCTAACCTCATCTTCATTGATTCATCATGCTATCTAACTCTCTATGGAAAACTCACACATAAAAGAACTCAGTTCTTCTGAACTGAAGTTGACAAAGAGGAGAAGAGAAAGAACGGAGAAGAATAAAGAAGAAGGAAAAAGAAGAAGAAAAGAGAAATGAGTTTCTCTCGTCACGCGTAGAAGATAAGGTAGATGAAAATTATTAAGGCGCCCAGAAAAAGGATAAGGGCAGCCCCAGTCGGTTTAGATGTAAAACAACTAATTTTCCCTTCGTAGCAATCTGATGCTATCCTCTTTGTCCGGAATCCGAGTGACACGTTCGAGTAGTCCATTTCACGTAACTTTTCGAGATCTATCCGATGGTACTAGTTTCGTACCTAAATCGTCGTTAGATTAATTTCTATTAATTAGAATTTACGTTAACTAATCGAGTCATTAGCGGTTAATTCGTCTCTTGACTGATCTAATAGCGTTGACGAGCTTGAGGATCCTTACATTCTCCCCACCTTATTCATTTTCGTCCTCGAAAATCAAACCATCCATCTGGTCTTAAAAAACTCCAAACCTTATAGAGAAATACAATCCCTCGTCTAAATGCAAGTACTGCTCATACTTACAATCGCGCGAAAAAGATAACTCATTTTAAATAAGTTCGAAGCAACAAGAAATAAAACACAAGCCTATTTGGTTTCTCTAGAACTAAAATCTATAATTTGTAGCTATAAGTTCAACAGTCTAATTTCTACCTCAATATGGTTGTCTCTAAGATCACTATGTTGAATTAATCTCTAACAAATAAGTATGTCTAAACTCTTCGCGCTAAAATTTATAATTTATAATTTAATATTTAGTAATTTATTATTTTAATGTAGTTCTATATTTGTTAAACATTTATTCATATGGCTAATCCAAATTTTTTTTCATATAAATCTATAATATATGATATTTTAACTTACTGTCATACTATATATAAATTTCCAAATATTATTATCTACTATAAATTTGTTATTAACAAAATTATTGAAATACTATTATCAGTAGTGTAACTATTTTCTATATCTTAATCATTATCGTTATTAGTTTGTTTATTGTCTCGCTGGTACACTAAGTCTTATTTTTCTAAGTATGACTATATTTGATTTTACCTAATCATATCGAGTCTGTATACTATATTTATATATAATTAAATATTAGCGTTGGTAACTTAATACTATTTCAATTTGAGTCTGCATAAAATTATAATGTATTCTAATAGTCTTTAGTGTAAAGTATCTTATTAATATACGAATTTATTTTCTTTTACGTCTAACATTGTACTAAGCATCCGAATACTATTATTATTTCTTCATATGTATTTTAGTGATATACTAAATTAGTTATTAGACTAAAGATAATTAAGGTATAAGATTACTAAGTAATTTAATCTTTTTTATCTTATGCAATATATTCGCACGTTCTTAAGTCGTATCCTAATAAGTCTTATATTGTCGATCTGGTTTCAATGCAAAAGTATTTCTAATAACAAGTTCAACTGTCAAATCTGACCGTAGATAATTATTAATAATTTCTGTGTAATTATTTAATCTTAATTATTGTTGTTATCGCCATGTATTTACTAATAAGATTTAATTGGATAAAGTTCAATACAATACTATTTGATAAGTGTAAATATTACTTTTATTATGATGATTATTAATGATCTTATTATCATTTATTATTATTAGCATTAGTGATCGAACTATTATTTTAACTACCCCTAATTATTATTATTATTTATTTATTTATTTATTTATTTATTTTTTTGGGTTCACCAAAAATCTTGTTGTATATATATCTTAATTACTCTTACAACTTAACTTCATTTATACTTTAATAGATTAATGGTTCTAATTACGAGAAAATGTATTCTATTAGTTTCTAAGTAAAGTTTGGGATCTATCGATTAACTAAAAGAATCAAGTTTTCCTTCTATATCTAGCAATACAAGAATGTAGTTGCCCTGTCTAGGTTCGCAACGCCTGACAGTACTTCCCTACGAACAAAGACGACACAACAAACCTCACTATTCAACACCGGGGATTGCTAAGTGTTATTCAATTAAGACTAACTAATATTTGATTTTCTATTAAAATTTCTATCTACAATGTAAGTAATTTCAACCTACCATTTTCACTTCATACTTTATAAAATAATAAACAAGCACAAAGGAAAGAATAAACAAATTAACCTGGTATACAAATCAATCAAACAATTCAATTCAAAAATCTTTTAGTTCTTGATTGTTTTTAGTGATTAAGAATTATCTCACAAACCCAACCCAAATGTAATCTAATCTAACAATCTATCTGGCACTGGCTATTATCTATTGTTTCCCATGTAAGATCTAATAGTGAGGTATGATACCAAACTTGTCACGCCCCTAATCTTAAATCTGCTTAGCCAATAGGATTATAGCCTAAACCTGGAGTAACATCATTCAGATCATCGGTCTTAAGGAACATAATTACATAAAGTAAAACAAAACTAATTCCCAAGCACTCTGATACTTTATAGATGAAACTCCCAAAAGATATTAATATATATATATATATATATATATATATATATATATATATATGTGTGTGTGTATTTTTTTACAACAAGAAATCATATATATAACGATACAAAAACGTTCTTAATCGGCTATCGGTTTACACTACGAAAGCGGATGTCTTCAAGTACACCATCTCTTCCGTAAACTGAAATTGAAGTGGGAACAAGTGAGCACATCATCCCAAAGGGGTGCCCAATGGAAACATATAACTTTCAAGTAACCACCAACATGCATCACATCTCTAAAGAATATAAATTGAAAGAAAACACAAAGAAACTAATCATACAACAATTTATGCATCACGAAGCAAGTGTCACTCTAACCTCGCCAAACTCATTGGAGAAGAAGACGCGAAAGCAACCCTAATCAACAATAATAACATCGTCCACACAGAGTGCCCATACAAACCATGATTCAGAATATTACCATCAAGATCAGAAAGTTAGACAAACAAGTGTAATATGCACACGAGTGATTTCCCTCAAATAAAATAGTATATATAATATCATAACGGATGAATTACCGCCCTACTAAGATACTATTCAAACGGATGAGTTACCGCCCTACTATATTAATAAGCAGTAATATTATAACGGATGAATTACCGCCCTACTAATGAAATAGATATAATACTATTAAAATGGATGAATTACCGCCCTACTAGGTAATATTGTCTACGGATGAATTACCGCCTTACTTAACTTAGCTAAGAGCCATGGGGAAACACAGACACTCCTCACAGGGAAATCTCACAATGTATATCACAAACAAAACATCGAAGCAATCATCGTACATACATATACAACATATACATCATACTCAAAGATGCATGAATAGTACATCAAAGAGCACGCAATCATACACACCAATAATAAGGACTCATCATGATCGCATATAAAGAAAGCTTAATGATTACAAGAGGGTTACAGAGTTCCCACCTGGTTTGATGACAAGTCACACCTACCTTGTATTCCTCAATCCATTGGTTTATCCTTTGAATCGATCGTTGTTAATAAAGACTAATTGTTAACCACACAAGCACTTTAAGAGATTAGACAAAAGGCTCACACAAGACTCATAACATAATCTCATACAATTCTCTAGTTATAAGTTAAGTGAACTATCTAATGGTTCTAAGCCCATTTATGGTTCCACACCTTTCATTATCTATCTTTAATACATCTAGAGTTACTAATCCAATTAGATTGGTTCTATAATACATTAGAAATGTCTTATGAATATCTATAACTTTATAGAAGAAACCAAAGGTTACTTCAGACCATAAGGTCCAATATACCAAAATAGGAAAACTATGCTAAGCCCAAATGCACTAAACAAGCCCATTAACATGAGGTCCAATCCACCAGAGTCAACTAACGGTCCATAACTGTCACGGGGTCAATTAAAGGTAAACATCCAGTCAAGGTCAAGTCTTGACCAAATAGGAATCAGTCAAGGTCAACTCGGTCAAACTTAGACAAAGTCTGGTCAACATGTTAACTCAGTCTACTTACTGAGTCAGGCGAATCACTACTGAGTTCAACAAATTCAACCCAGTCAGACCAAACCAAACAGATAAGTCAGCTTAACTGACTAAGATGACTAATAGGCTTAAAAACAATGCCTGAGCTACAAACTAATGTATTAAAATGATGCATCACAAGAATTACTTTCTACAAGTCTATAATTACTAATCTTCATGCACTGCAACTTCAAGTTCATTTATAAATAACAACAATCCTATCTTAAACACTTCAAGCTCCAACTATACAATTTATAAACTTCAACACCATCTCTAGATATCAACCCCACTAGACTGCAATGGCAACACCAGAGTACCAATTACAGTCATCTTCATTACCACATGCCATATGACCACCAGACTCAACAATAAGATCATTACAATAACTTGCATTACCCATTCCACTTGCATACATTTCATCTCATCACTTCTACTTATTGCTACCACCTGCAGTTCCCATTCTAAGTAAACTTCAACTAATTCAATATCCAACCATACTTGAATAACAACAGCAATTTCAAACCCATCTCATTTTCAATCGCCACAACATATCACCAGCGCCAGTTCACAACCATCACCTCTACCTAGCCATGACATCTTCACCTGCCGTTCATCAACATCTGTATAACATCACCAGTTCACTCCATAGATGCCCAAGCCATTGTCTTAACTATAATTGTAGCTTCATAACCCCTGTATCTCAAAATGACCAAAACTACAACTATATCCTCTACCAACTCAACTATATCTCCATTCCATTTCAGTTGAACATACAATACATCATTTATCCAATTCAGTTCCGCACCAACAACATCATTTCTATCACAATCTCAATTCAGACTAACACAACACTATCTGAGATACAAACTCAGAATTCCAACACACCATTCATACCTCAACTCAGGCGATTCCACATATACAACATTGTAACACTGCCATTCATTTCTATCCCAAGTCTTCACAATATCTCATATTTGCTCTGCCATTACCTCCATCAATTCTTCCTGTTCCATTATCATCAACATCTTTCCCTCATTCTGACCAGCAAAATTCCATTATAACTCTAATCCATCTGTAATTACAACACCTGTAGCAACACCACCTCTACATGCAGTGAATATCCATAATCAAATATTAATCCTCAGAACCTAAACAATATCAATCATCCTTTAGTTTTCCAATTCCAGAACTCTTCTTCTTCTAGAAACCCAAATTAACATCAACCATATTATTTTACCCCCAAATCATCTAACCCTAACCAGAAACTCAATTATCTTAAAGAAACTAAAATTAAGTTCTATATATTCATCTAAACCTCAAATCAACAACAAACTTTTCATAATAATTAAACCAATCAATCAAATCAAATAATAAACTCCCGAATTAATAAAACCTAAATTACCTGATTTCGATTCAGCATCAGAATAGCGTCATCTCATTAAATCAAGAGAAACCCCTCTTCTCTTCATCCATTAATAACACTATATTCTCACCGGTTCTGCATAAACCCTACTTCAGAAAACCCTAACTTGAATTTAACATCAACATCACTTTCGTCTCTTGGAAATCCAACAGTCTCAGTTCTAACCTCATCTTCATTGATTCATCATGCTATCTAACTCTCTACGGAAAACTCACACATAAAATAACTCAGTTCTTATGAACTGAAGTTGACAAAGAGGAGAAGAGAAAGAAGAAGGAAAAAGAAGAAGAAAAGAGAAATGAGTTTCTCCCGACACGCGTTGAAGATAAGGTAGATGAAGATTATTAAGGCGCCCAGAAAATGGATAAGGGAAGCCCCAGTGGGTTTAGATGTAAAATAACTAATTTTCCCTTCATAACAATCTGATGCTATCCTCTTCGTCCGGAATCCGAATGACACGTTCGAGTAGTCCATTCCACGTAACTTTTCGAGATCTATCCAATGGTACTAATTGCGTACCTAAATCGTTGTTAGATTAATTTCTATTAATTAGAATTTACGTTAACTAATCGAGTCATTAGCAGTTAATTCGTCTCTTGACTGGTCTAATAGCGTTGACGAGCTTGAGGGTCCTTATAAAGACGAATTTAGAACATAACCCACTCAAGTATGCAAACGGGTACGTATAACTAAGTAGCCGGACTTGGACTGTGTTCGCCAGTATACAAACGGCTACGCATACTGTCGTACACTTCCAAACTTCAGTTGATTCCAGTACGCGTACAGGTATGCATACTATAGTACCCGGACTTCAACTGACTTCGCCAGTACGCGTACAAGTATGCATACTATAGCTCCCGGACTTTACCTGACCTCGCCAGTACGCATATAGGTATGCATACCGTATTCCGGTCTTGGACCCATCACATATGCAAGTACGCATACTGTGCTTAAATCCAATTATGGTTAAGTGTTCTAAACTCTCGTTTCAATCATTCAAACATTCTTAGAAGACGACAATATATAGCTGTCTCACACAAACTATGAGCTTCAAAACAAATTTCAAGTGATCGAATGATCAATACGAAACATTCCGAGTCTACATCAAATGACTGTCTCACACAAATCATGTAAGATGTTACAAGGCGATTTTCACATGATCATCTTTTGACTTTCGTCAAGAATATAAGATGAATTTGGTTAAAGCGAAAGATTACAAACACATATTTCGAGAAATATGAAAGCGAATTAAACTCAGTTCGAAATATCAAATGTGTATAATCGAAGTATATATAGCTATACGACTTTTGTCTCAAATATGAGATATAATAGATAGACTTTTTAGTGATAGATGAGTTCAAGTCTCCACATACCTTTTGTTGATGAAGTTCCACAAGCTCCCCTTAGTAGTACTTCGTCTTTAATCGATGAACGTCGTGAAGTCTAATGCTCAACTACACTTTTTATCCTAATCCGAGACTTAGCTATAAGTAGACTAGAAATCAAGACTTACAGTTTTGTCACTTAAACTTGACAACAAGCTTGAGATAGCAACGCTTGCGATTTCGACCGAGCAGTGCTCTAACATGAACATTTTACCAACTTTGATTATGAATATGTTTTTTATATGAGTTACACCGTTAAATTTGTACATGTTGATGAGAATAGCATGTAAGGGAAATGTACTTCCATTTGATAAACTAAAGTAGCAGCCAGAAGAAAGATGGAGAAACCGACTTCAATGATACTCAAATGATCTAGAAGGAAATCTAGATCATAGAAGACCAAAAGCCCATGAATCAATGGTATCTTGGTTGACAATTTTATGAAAGCGATATGCTACAAAAATTTATGTTATCCTAGCTGTTGATCTTGCACTACAACAACATTTTCATCAGTTTAAACCCTACATATGTAAACTCTTCACCTTGTTGAGTTTGGCAGACACATGAATTTGAATTCTCCATCTAATATTTTGAGAGTCTGTAAAAGAGAGTTTGTGCTACAATAATCTGTGTTGGATTTCTAGTGTTTAAGGAAGTGTCGTTGAAGAACACCAACGGTATTGTTGAATGCTGGAGACATGCTATCAACATCTAGGACATGACATTAAATTTCTTAAGTAAAGAGATTACTCTCCTCAATGCACAAAAATTCTTACGTTTTATTGTTTGTCCAATTTTTCTTCTTCTTTGATTTTTGTCTTAATGACCATCTTTACGAGTCTGTAAAAAATTGTGGTTTACTAATCCTGATTTGAAATTAGTAATTAGGTAAAGTGATAATATGGTTTGAATCCTATTTGGTTGATTAGTAACAAGATTTCAAACTTTTTAAATTTTAACCCAAAGTCTCTGGTCATGATGTCTCATCTCTGAGCTAAGCCGGAACATCTCTCGGGCTCTCAAACAAAGAGGACAATCTATGCTTGTTCAGTCTTCGGTGATGAACTGGGCCTGAGGTGCAAATTCTCGTGGGCTTCTCATTCTTATTTTTGAGACTTGAGAGCACTGTTCATGGTTTTTCCAGGTCGATGTATTTGCAGGAAATCCTACACTACACCCCTCACAAGATTTCATTAACATTCAACTCATTTTAGATTAACAATCTTAATTTTATTGATGAATCTTTGAACAATCTTACAAGAAAAGATAAAGGAATCAAGAATAACCACTGCTCTAGATTTTCTCTCTCCTATTTACTTGCTTCTCAATCAGAAAAGATCTCTCCCCTTTCCTTTACAACGGAACGGCTATTTATAGGGAGTTACATAGTGGATGACAGCTAATCTGTCCTTTATTTTCGGATATGACTTGCGACATTCTCGCATCCTTACAAATGTTAATCTCGCAAACTCTCTAATTTTCGCAAGAACATCACATTTTTCTCATGATTTTATCTGACGTCGTTTATCATGTCATTTCTGAAATTGTTCTGCGACACTGTTGTGTTGTGTTGTTGATAATTTCGCTGAGGCATTATTGCTGCGAGATTCTGATCCTACATCTTGCCTCTTCTCATATCTTCTCTGCGAAGTAGAGAATGATGTGAGAAATGGTGCAGCTGTCCATCTCTTCATATTCTGCATTTATCACACGTATCCTTTCTTCCATTTATTTCTTGACACGTCTTCTGTAACCGCTGCTTTTCAACTGTTTACGTATTTTCGCATTAATGGTGTTTATTTCTTCGAGTAAAAAAAATCTTCTTTATATATTCTTCTTACTCTTCTTTCAATTTTCTTTTTTACTTTCTCTTCTCTTTTTACTTTCTCATCTCTGCAACTCTATTGTTCTTCCTTAAGTTCTGCTACTGTAATTCTTCCCTCTTCAATCTTCTTACTTTTTATCCATTCCCATACTCTATATTCAGATATGCCTCCAAGAGGCCACAAACATGAGAAAAACTTAAAAGACGTCCAAAAAGATCTTGCTGAAAAAGATTTCACACTTTCTACCATTCCTGGTGAAAGTGCCAAGTCAATTATTTCTATCAAACTTTTCTCTGATCAACATTGTGATGATCAATCAATCATAGTTTCACTGGGTCAAATTCTCGCAGGTCTCCCCATTCCTCTTTATGACCCAGATATTCCTCTGTTCTATGAAATTCTCGCTCACTCGGGATTTTCGCGAGCTATCTTCCAACTGAGTGGGATTGCATCCGTCTGAGGCTGGAGTTCGCTAACCATGGTGTTGGTAAAGGATCTCTTTACTCTAAAGAACTTAGGGATCCTAAATTCGCATATTTGGAGATAATCGCTGAAAAATACACAGTAGCGAGTTTCTTTGAGAATTATGAATTGATCTCCATGAAGAAAGAGAATACTCACTGGGTATTCGCCTGAAAAGGAAAGATAATATTGATGAAGGTAAAATACTCATGCAAGACATTGATTGGAATTATGGTAAGAATACAACTCCTCGCCAATCCAAAGATGATAAATGGTGTGTTTTTCCCTTGATGCTGAAAGGACCTTACATTGCTGGGTCAAATGTTCTTCCTGAGAATCTCGCTACTTATCAACCTTGGGTATTCTCTTGGCCCGAGAAGGAGAAAGAGGTATGTTTCTTCCAGTTTCGCCCACTTTACGTTTCTTTATTTATCTTTATTCTTTTGTTCGCTGATTCTTGCGAAATTCTACAGATCCATAAACTGAAAGATAGCTATCACATGACTGGGAAGGCTAGTACCTTGTTAGCTATTCACTCATACACAAATGAGGTAAGAAATATTCTCTTATGATTTTAGACAATATATTGTTGCCTCTATTTCTTATTTCTATCTGTGTGTGAAGATTATTGATGAAATAGAAGAGCCTGCCAATGTTGCGAAGACTGGTGATAAAGGAAAAGGTGCTCTTCGCAGGGAAAAACCAACTTCTCCTCCTTCAAAGAAGAGAAAAATCCGTTCTTCCTCTCCTTCAAATATTCCTTCTCATGAAAATTCCGAGAGTGATGAGGATGATGAGGATAATGATGACCTTACTGCAAATGAAGATTCTCCATCTGAATCTTCTATGGCTAAGCTCTCTGGCCTCTTTTCTGATTCTTTGCAAGGAATGGGAGATAATCAATTCGCTAATACCTGCAAATCTCTCGCTACGATTTGCGATGTTCCTTTATTGGATGGTGATAATTCTCTTCGTGGAGTTTCTAGATCGGTGATCCCCAATTTCCTGCATTCTCTTAATAGTCTGGTATGCTTTCGTCCTTTTACTTCTTCATTATTGTAACTCAAACTCTCTTTTTATTTTAATACTTTTTATATTTTCTCGCAGGCTGGAAAAGCTTCTTTCGCTATTGCCTCAGATCTGGAGAGGAGACGCGAAATTCTTGAAAAGAAGAATCTCAATTTTGTGTAAAGAATGAGGAACTGGAAACTGAAATCTAAGGTCTTCGCGAGAAGAACAAACAACTAGAAATTGATTCTTCTTCGTACAGGAACAAAATCTCTAGCCTTCAGCAAACTAATAATCAACTATATGGTATGTTACTTTTCTCCTTTTTGTTCATTTATTCAACCTGTTGTTTTATCTTATTTAATTTATCCTTTTTGCAGACATTTATGGTCTTTCTGATGAAGCTACCATTCTTCGTTCATTTACTAATGCCTTTGATAATGATACCCTTCTTGAGCGTCTTAATAAATCTTTAAATAGTTTCTCAAATGATAAAATTTCATCTCTTTTTCTCTGAATGAACTGTGATCCAAATTTCGCCTCTTAGAGATTTACCATAGATATAGTTTAGGCTTAGCCAATCGATTTAAGCGTCTCTTTATTAATTCTAAAGAGAAAATCAATGAGATAAGGATCGCATAGATGATAAGGATCGCATCTCTGATCAAGGTGTTAAGGCTCTGGAGAAATTCCAAGAGACCCTTCTTGAAGTTCAACTTGAATGAGATGAAGCTAACTGCAAGACCATCGAGATCTTCGAAAGAGAAAACCAAATTCGTTACCGTCTCCTTATAAATAATGAGGATGAATTCGCTTGGGCTGCGAAAATCTTAGACGATGCCAGAAAAGATTTAGGTGTAAATGTTAGTCTCCAAGTTGAGCATACAGCCTTGATTAGAGATATTAATTGTTCTTCTTCACTAATTTTTTGTTTCTTATGAATTTTCATCAAGTTATTAATTGATTTCCTTTTGCTCGCATATTCTGAAAGTAGATATCGCGAAAGAATTGAGGAACTTGAAGCTGAAAAAGAGGAACTCGCAAAGAATCTTTCTTCTCGCAACGACAAGTATTCTAAATTAAAGAATCAAATCAAGATCACTGTTGCGAAATTTAAGAAGGACGCTCTGCATTTTCGCAATCAAACTATTCAAATGGTTTGTGATGACCATACTATTCCTCACTCTGATTATCCTTGTCTCTTGGAGGAGATCCCAAAGAACATTCCTAGTCTAACTATCTCTAATAGCGAAGATGATGATGAAGAATCTGATGGTGATGAAGGTTCTGATGGTGATGAAAGTTCTGATGTAGACGAAGAAGGGAACAAGTCTGATGAAGATGATGAAGGATCAAATAAGAAGTAGCCTTTGTTTCTTTCTTTAATCTTCTATAATACTTGTACATTTATTCCTCCTTTCTGTATATTTGCGAATTCTTTTGGTTCTCCATATTCCTTAATATATGAGTTTCTTTCATTTTGACCTGCATTCATTAAAACAATTCTTCCTTGCAATATGGCTAATCAATATAATCATTAATTTTTTAATTTTTGCTTATCCAAATGAGAGATTTCGCAGATTTGTCTTATTTTGTGCCTCAACTTCGCAGTTGTTTATGTATAATTTTGCAATCATATGCAAAGTGAATTTTGATTCTTTACAAAATCTCATCCCTGTGTGGTCTTATTTTGCCTTCCTAGTTAAAGGTATTATTATGCCACCTCTTGTCATTGCGAAAAAATCGCAGGACGTCCTTGCACTTTCATGCAAAAACCCATTGATCTTGCCTTAACTTTTTTCTTTTGTATTATGGCCTCTTCAGGAATGTTATGACAATATGACAGGCCTAAATATTCTTGCGAAAATAAAGCCCCATGACATTGCCGTCTTGCGACGAAATCGCAGGACGTCTTCGCACTTTCATGCGAAAACCCATTGATCTCGTCTTATCTTTTTCTTTTGTATTATTGACTCTTCCGGATTTTCGCACAAATATGACAAGCCTTAATACCCTTGCGAGTAAAAAGCCTCATGACATTTGCATCTTAAGACACTTATCAGCTCCCTAATGGAGGGTGCCGCCCTTATCTTCCCCTGGTTGCCCCTTCAAGGAGGCGTACCTCTACCATACATGGTTGGCTCCTCCCATCCGGTCTTAACAACAACCTGTTGTTTTCGCAGCCTCTTATCCCTTTTACCTATAGAGTTTATGGTTACCAGACTGCACCCTAAGTGGGGTTTTCTTCGGGCCGAGTGCAGTATAAGCCAAGACTTGTCAAGAATGGCAAGGTACGCTCCAGACGCCCCTGGCACTCTTGACTCAACCGTGTACCTCGGCGCCTTGGTCAGATTCTGCACTCCTTGGGAGAGTCCTGATTACCTTAGTCTCCCAACCTAAGTCATATGCTTAAGCTGAGAATCCAAGGTGCCTCTCCCGGATGGGATTTATTAACCCCAAATCTCCATGACTCAGGTTCCGGTGGCGGTGTAGCCTTTCCCTGAGCCATGCAACAGGTACCCCCTTATATGACGTACTTTAGGTCTTACATTTGCCTCTTGCGAAATTGTATTCGCGAACTAGGGTGTACGCCATAAAGGTTCGCCCCTTTCTCTTTTGTCATTGTTCTCTGATTGTCTTTTGTAGAATTCATTATTTCTGCGAGATTCTTGCACATCATCATATTGTATTTGCATTTCACAATCTCAATTTTTTCATTAAATAAAATGTATTTTTGAGAATTTTATTCATTGCGAGAGTGTCGCAACAAATCAATCATTCATACATTACCTTTGCTATCCTCTGCTTCTTTGTTATTTTGTGCTACTGCTTCCTTGGTAGTGGTATGTTCACCATTTTTTATTCTGAGCTACCATTATTTTCGCAACATCTCTTCTTCTTTTCTTTCGATTGCATCCACCATCAACCTCTCACTTCTTTGTGTCTCTTTGATTTTGTGTCGCCAATTTTCCTTCTTGTTTGCTCTTCCTTCGCAGGATTCTACCTCAGTTTCGTAACACCTCTTTCCTTCAACCCAATCTCCCTTTATTATTCCTACACCACTGGGGTGAGGGAATTTGATGCACTGGTGGAAAGTTGAAGATACACCTAGAATCCCATGTAGACAAGGTTGACCAATTAATGCATTGTAGGGTGACTCTACGTCAACGACACATAACAGGATTTCAGAAGATATTCCCTTCAATGGAATTCGCATAGTAACCTCCCCTTTAGGCTTGTTGGCAGTACCATTAAAACCATATATCTTTTATGTTGATGGTATAAGATCATCATCTCTTCCTCCCATAGTTTTATAAGTATGATGAAATAAGATGTTAACAGAGCTTCCAGTATCGATTAGAATCCTATTAATTGCCCATGAATCTTAAGCTTCATCATCCTCGTCTTCTTTCGGTTTTGGATTAATTTCTAATTTTACCACCAATGGATTGTCATGTACCTCTCCACCTTAGGGGACTTCTTCTGCGGTAAAAGAAATAGTCTATTTCTGCCATTCCTCTAGTGGCGAGATTTTCGCAATATTCATAATTTTTCTTCCATCATTATCTCTTGTGAACACTCTACTCAAAACATTGTCATGAAAATCTTCAATTGTCTTGTATGAATGTACGATAGAGTGACAGAATAGATTCTTTGCTTTTGCACCAACTTTTATGAAGAATATTTCCTTCTTTTTCATCGTGTTTACTTTGTGATACTCTGGTGGTGGTGGAAATGGTTAAGATTGTGGGTGCCCTACCAAAAAGTGGTTTAGTTTTCCTTGATCTATCATTCTCAGAATAATTCTTTTTACATTTCTGCAATCATTTGTAGTATGTCCATGAAAATGATGATAAGAACAAAACTCATGACTTCTGTGGTTTGGAGGTGGTTCCGTTACCATGTTCCATGGTGTTGGTATATTCTCCATCAAAATTATAGCTTCACATATTTTCTCCACACTTGCATTTAGAGGTGGCATCTTGATTTCTTCCCATACCACCTTGTGACCTCCTTGTCTTCTATTATAGTTTTGTCTTTGACCTCCATAAGTTTCTTGCGGCTGATCGAGTCTTTGAATTTTGTTCTTTCCACCGCGATTGTAGAAATTTCTTTTTCTTTCATACTCCTCTTGATCTCGGCTTCCTATAGCCACCAGTTTCTGTTGATTGTTGCCCGTCACCTCCATAAGTGTTCGCCACTGTGTTTATTAGTTTGGGTAATAAGCTTGCATTCGCTGTTTGTGAACTGGTGTTCGCAAATGGGTATGATTCCAATTCAATTTGCCTTTCCTCTAGAGCAATATATTTTTTTTTTTTTTGAAGTTCTCGCAATTCAGTCATTGTGATCGTATTCTTGACTCTGAAAATTTGGATATACAATAGGTTGGTTGCAAACATAACATTGATAAATGATAAGATAAGATATCTCTCATCTACACGGCCAGCCATTTCGCTACACATAGTCCTCCATATTTAGTTAGGTGCTTCAAACTTTTGCCAATCCTTTGTTTTAATCCAAAGACGTCTTCAATACCAGGTCGCGAAGAATTATTACTTATATATGCCCCCAGGAATGTAGTCTGCAAATGACGGAAGGATGTTATCGTATTCTTTGGTAGACCTTCGAACCATTTTAACGCCTCCCCTGTTAAGATGGATGCAAAATACGGCATCATGATTTTCTCGTTGCAACATACACCTCACGTAGGCTTCAATGTGTTGAATTGCACAAGTTGTTCCATCAAAAATGCTGGTTAATGCGGGCAAATTGCATTTCAGAGGTATTCCTCCTAGTTTTACTTCCCTTGTAAATGGAGTTTTCGTAGCTTCTTCTATAGCTTCATCTAATTGTCTTCTGTCTACTTCTCCTCTATTATTTAGCATTCCTCTCATTTCTTCTAATTCTTTTAAGATTTGTTTATTTACACCTGAATTTTGATCCATTGGTCTTTTTAATTTCTCCTCCCTTCTTCTGCGTTCATGTCTTTCTTCTCTCGCGAAATTTTGCATTTCTTCTTCATCATCTTCATCTCGTCTTCTTCTGCGATTCTCTTCCTTATCTCTATCTTGAATTCTCATATGATGATGTCTCTCATTTTCCCCTCCATGATTTTGTTCATTTCTTATCAATTACATTCGCTGTCTTTCAGCTATCCTCTGTACTCTATCATACTCTTCATTGATATTACCGTTATTCCGGTTTTGTGTACGCCTTCTTTCTCGATTGTCGTGATTGTTCTGGCGAATTGTCTCCTGAAGCTCTTGTTATTCCATTTCCGCTCTCAATCTTTCACGTTCGCAAATTAAACATGCTTGTTCAGCATAATGTCTTTCAATTTCTTCTTCAATCGTTTGTTGATTTCTTTGAGCTTCTCTCTCATGTAAAATTCTCCTTCCTTCCTCTCGATTCCCTTCGCCATCTTGATTATTTTGTCCCTGACGTTGTCCATTCTCTTGATTTCTATCATTTTGCCTATCATCAAAAGTTTCATTTTGTGGAACGTAACGATCATCAGTCCTTTCTCTATTTTCGCGATGTTCTTCATTAGGATTTGATATTTCTTCTTGAATATTATTTCCGGCATTAATTGCGGGTGAGTTTCGTCTCATCTCTCTTCTAGTCGATCTTGAATATGATTTTGTAATACTTCTCGATCTTCTACTCTGTAGTCTCATATTTTCCATCCTCAATTCGTGATTTTTCCTTGTTAGATTCGCACGTTCTTCTGCCCCAGCTCTTCTTTCTTCATGTATTCTTCGTCTCAACATTTATAACGCTCCAATTTCCTCATCTCCATGAATTATTCCTTCATCTGCTTCTTGATTTCTCTCTACATGTCTATGGTTTCTGGTTTGATGCTCTTCTTCTACTTCTTCTGCTGAATTTGGTTTCCAAGTGTGTATACTCACCCTATCATAATCTGTATTCCTTCCTTGTATTAGTGTTTGTTGAACTGGTGGTTGAATTTGATTTTCTCCATTATTTCTCATTCTAGTAGATTCTCCCATTTCACTTCTTTCCCTTCCAGCAATTCTCTTGCTTCTTCTAACAGTAGTTGGTTGTTCTGATGTATTTCTTCTTCTAGCCATTTCTTCAATATTAATGAATTGCAAGAGATTATGTAAAATTCTTAATCAATCACTCCAAATCTTCACAAATCTCAATATTAATCTTCAATTTTTTCTAGAATAATCTTCAATCCTCCCTGTTTCTAGCGCCATTATGTAGTTGCAAGAAATTCTACAGTACACCCCTCACAAGATTTCATTAACATTCAACTCATTTTAGATTAACAATCTTAATTTTATTGATGAATCTTTGAACAATCTTACAAGACAAGATAAAGGAATCAAGAATAACCACTGCTCTAGATTTTCTCTCTCCTATTTACTTGCTTATCAATCAGAAAAGATCTCTCCCCTTTCCTTTACAATGGAACGACTATTTATAGGGAGTTTCATAGTGGATCAAAGCTAATCTGTCCTTTATTTTCGGATATGACTTGCGACATTCTCGCATCCTTACAAATGTTAATCTCGCAAACTCTCTAATTTTCGCAGGAACATCACATTTTTCTCATGATTTTAGCTGACGTCGTTTATCATGTCATTTCTGAAATTGTTCTGCGACACTGTTGTGTTGTGTTGTTGATAGTTTCGCTGAGGCATTATTGCTGCGAGATTCTGATCCTACAGTCGCCTCCACCAAAACCAAACTACCTCTCTTGTACAGTAGTACTTTGTAGGGAAAAAAACGGTTTAGTCCAAAAACGCGTCAAAAGGTACAAATTAGTCCATGCCGAGTTAACTAGGTACAGTTTAGTCCAAAAGTTATTTAAAATATGGAAAATACACATATAACCTTCTTGATTTACAATTTAGTCCAAATATTTACAGTTTAGTCCAAGTGAGTCATGATGAAGTCAGCAATTTTAAATAATATAAAAATAATTAAAAAACAATTTATTTTTTGAACCGTTTGTCCAAAATTCACAAACTTTATATATTCGGAAAGCTCTTTCCGAGAGCTACAAAAAGAGTACCCATATGGCTATATAATTCTCAGTTTTCAAAAATATTAGTTTACAGTGGTGTATAAACATGTACACATCCACAAAAATCCAGAAATACTAACCAAAGACTAGAAAATCTCAGACGAGGAAAGTCTATTACTAATACAAAATGTAGGGGCGAACCTGATCCGTAACTTTTATTAAGTCAAGAGGTACTGGCTGATCCTCCTGTCAAAACTTTAAATTTGTATATAGCCCATCCATATGTTGTAGGTGTGGGAATCCAGTGAAGCTTTGCTTCACATCTTGCTGATTCCATACTCAGGTGAGTTACACGAGCCAATCCAAAAATCTGGACATTTGGAGCTTAAACTCAGCATAAATAGTAGCTGGACCCATAAATCCTGCAAGCAAACCGAAAACAAAACAACGTGTACAGTAAAAATAATCTGGAATTTTGAAACATCGTCGATCAAGATAAAATAATACATTCATTCAAGTGAAGTACCATGGAAAGCTACATAGAGCTGAAATGCAAATTCTGCATGTAATCATGTTGACAGTAATGACTTGGTCCACATTACATATTGATATTTAGAGATTTCAGCCCTACATATATGTTGATGTAACTAATATCATGTACTTCTATCGAAATAAAATGGAAGATGATGTTTATAACCCTACTTCTTATTTTAATGGATGGATAACACAGTCCACATATATTTGCCGCATACCTAGCAAGAAAAATATTGCAACATAACAGATCTAAATGCCTTCATGTTTCATGGTAGTGCAGATGTTTTCCTCGGAACATCAATTTTGACCGACCATACTATCACCCTTCATCCATTTTCATAAGATTAACCTTCATGCTTGAGGCAATAGTTGTTTTGAACTAACGCAAAATACAGTTGATACGAGCCTATGAATCTAAACATTTATTGTCGAAGCATTAAATCATTACTAAATTGAGTGAAAGTGGTATACAACTATTTACACACCTAAATTTCCAATCATTACAATGGTGTACAACTACGTACACACCTTTAAAAAATCCAACACCTATTCACATTAGTGCTTTCCCTAATTTTTGGTTTGTGTACATAAAATATAGTTCTGCAAGTGTACAACTACGTACACCTAAACAATCAACATGTGGACAACTATGTATACCTAAATAACATAACATGCGTGTACAACTATGTACACATTAGTTCTTTACCTAATTTCTTAGACTCCAAAATGAATAACATGCGCACAACTATGTACACCTAAATAATCAATATGTGTACAAATATGTACACCATAAAAATAAAATATTACACGTCAATAAATTGCTCTGACGAAAAAAATATAAACAAAAAACAACTAAATCACAGAATTATACCCAGCTTAAAAAAGAATCAACAGTGTGCAATTAAAATGTGAACAAAAACAACTAAATAAAAAGATAGCATAATAGTTTACAAGTATGTACACATTAATAATCAACATGTGTACAAGTATGTACACATATTGTCCACATATGTACACATGTTGTCCACATATGCCCGAAGTATATATATCAAAATGATCCTATCTTCCATGTCTACTAGATAAAAAAAATTATTGCAAAAGGCCACAATTGCACTCACCAGTCCTCATGCAGCAAAGAATCTTCTTAGGATAAGATTTCAACTGTTTTGGATCACATCAAAAGACTTCTGCTGCCAATTATTCTTTGAACTACTGAGCTACTGCAAATTACCCGTTGACTACCATCCTGAGGTCTACTGGACTCAACCTACTGCCATAAGACCAAAAATGTAATCATCTGCGTCATTGGTAAGACTCTCCTAACTTGTTTCGCGAACTTACTACAACAAATTGAAAAAAAATCAGTTCAGGTCAGTCAGATTGTTGAGCTACCTACCAAAGATAACATGTGCCAGTCGTACACAAAATAAAAATTGGTGGCTGATAATCGCGTAAGGAAATAATGACTAACCATTTCTAGCTCAAAATCCAACTTCCTTGAAGGTCCAAAATATGGTGGAGAGTTGGAAGCTGGATGACCTTGACCTTTGACAAAAAGGAGAGCCAAGAAAATTACTTGCACGTGGATATAGTATCAGTCAAGAATACTTGTTGGCATTTTCACGATACTGGGTAACAAACATATCAAAGTTAAAGAGAATTTTGCAATAACAATGAGCATGAAAAATAATGCTAAATTATCAGGAAAGACGATAAACAGGTGATGACAAAATCATGACCAACCACTGGGATGAAAAAATCATGTTGAACATAAAACACCTAATAGAAAATTCAGTTCACAAAACTAAATATCCAATACATGAATTAATATATTCACTCATTAGCAATCAATAGGTGTATAATTATGTACACATTAACAATCAACAAGTGTACAACTATGTGCACATTCATGATCAACAGGTGTACAATTATGTGCACATAAAAAGTGAACTTATATACAACAATGTACACATGTTCAACATGTGTACAATTATGTACACTCTAAGAATGAGCTTATGTGCAATTCTGTATCCCTTAAACAATCAAAGATAAATCATGACATATTCCTATAAAGCCATCAAAAAAATGATTCCTGAATAAGCTAACTATATAAAATACATACATGAGTTGAGCTTCAGCAAAACCCGTGTGGAGATTCAATATATCGTTCCAAAGAGGGGCTTTCTTAAAGATACATTGTGCTGCATAGACAACAGATGCACCCAGCATCAATCGGAAGTACTTAATCACTGCATATTGCATCAGGTTCAACTCCGCCAACAAAAATGTCAAATTTCTCCATCTGCAATTCAGCTCATTGAAGAGTCACATAAAATTTTCACTAATAACCCATAGATATAGTAAAACTCACTAATCCAGACACAAGGATGTAAATTCAAAAATGATGGTGATTCCCTTGTCAAGCTGAATCGGCGATAACTCCGCAAAACCATGTATTACTGAAAAAGCATTCTTTTATCGCATTTATCTGAACACATAAAATAGATACCAACCCTTGTTGGAAGCATACAAAAGAGAGATGAGAGATGATAGATCCATATAGAAAGAGTGAAGTGGTATGATGGCAGTAGCAGTGTCACATGAAAAATCTTTTAAGCAGTACATATAAGAATGGATGTCAAATTAAATCTCAGAAAAAAGGTGCTAGGCTGCCTACTTACCTACGTGTCATTTACATGTAAATGATGTCATTTTATTATTTTCTTAAAGTTATTTGTTTTTTCTTGGTTTGTTGATAAGGCTCTAGCTATCATAGGAGAAATTTTCATGTTCCTTCTGACATGTAAGTAGTTCATGAAACTGGCGGTAATAAGAGAAAATTCATCATTATTACTCAAGTAAAATACAATAGGTAAGTCAATGAAGAGAACAGTGAGGAGTACTAGTAGTGATTGCTTGCGAACCCTTTAAATAAACAAAAGAAAAATACCGAAACTTCATGAAATTTCAAATAAAAACAGACACAAAAAGTACCAAAGAGAGGTAGAATAAAAAAAGATTAAAACAATACACATGAGAAAGATTTACAGATGTATATATAAAGAGAGAGGTGCATGATAGGAAGTCTGAAAATGGCTTCCACCGTTCGGAGGTTTCTCTAATTAAAGTAAGCAACAGTACGATAATAATAGAATAGATGGATAGTTCAAAGTTCTAACATTTGGAAGTAATAGTGGGGCCATAAAATCCAGAGCCATGTTCTCTTAATTACTCAATGAGAGACCGAATGTGTACCAAAGTTTTGAACGTTTTAACATTTTTCGAATCACCAATAAGTATACTGAGACACCCTAACACTTTTCCATCACATGGATACGTGGAACTTAATTGTAAGAAGCACATGAAGTGGAAAACTGCTTCACCTAGGAAGGAGTGTATAAAAATGCTTGGGAACAGAGTGAGTGGTTAGTTCTCACCCTCCAACGTACGAGAGCAATTCCTTCTGTTTAGGTTTAATTTTGTCCGTGTTCTTGTCCAAAATGACCTGTTCAAATTCATCCATCCTATCTTCCAATTTATCAAGCATTTCCTTGCCATGCTCTTCTTTTGATTCCGCAACACATGCGAGAATCAAACTTTTCCTTGCCCGAGTGCCAGCGACGCCTGCTTCAAATTTTATGACGGTGCACACACACAGAATCATCATCTCCCATACAACAATAATTTCACTAATTTTGCAATCCAAATCCATTCTATTTCAAAAAAAATTCATAAATCAATGACAAAAGTTTCACATACCTTTGTCTATCAGAACCTTGTTCTGTGCTTTCAATACTGAATCAAGCACAATAGTAATCCAATCGGGAATTTTCCATGATTTTACCCTAACTATATCTCCTATAATAAAATCTTTCTTTTTAGAACTCATGAACTCAATAAATCAAAAAAATTATCACAATGAAAAAAATACGGATCCATGAATTATACCCTAAAATTAATTTCTTGAAAAACAACATCTAATTAAGATTTCATATACCTAAATTCTGGTTTTAATCCGCTTAATTACATCAAATCTTGTCAATTATTTGATTCGAGAATATGTCGTTCTCAATTTCAGTTCAATTCAAATTGAGACGTCAAATCTTTCTAGTGATTCAATCCGAGATCATTTCAATTAGCTAAACTTAACACTAAAATTAAATCAATGTTTAGGCAGTGATGTTAAAAAGAGAAGTCGATTCAATTATTACCTCTAGAATTGAGATCATTATGATGAGCTTCACAAACAATTTCAATAATGAGATTTTTGTCGAACTTGAAGGTGAAATCGTCCACATGTTGAACGTAATATTGTCTAAGATCTTCACATGGTTTATGCCTAGAAGTAATGGCATATCACTTGTTTCTACCTACTTTCCTTCTGCTTCTACTGCTATCATTGAAGGTTATGCGATTTTTGGTTTCGTTTCAGTGGATTTTGTTCTTCATTCTTCACTTTCCTCTCTGTAAATCGCTTTATCTCTCTCTCAAAAAAAAATCTAAGAATGAAATGAACACAGAAACATGAAAAGGGCAGTTAGGTAATAAGAAAAGACCGTATTCGCTAGATCGGTTGAACTTTGGACTAACTCATCCATATATGAACTAAACATTACACAAGTTTGTAAATTAGGATTAGCGAGTACTAGGCCTCATGTGCTAGGACTAGAGCGTCCAAAGCACATCAACAACGAGACTAACGTAAATTTCTACTACTTTGTATCATGTATGTTTCATATGTTGCTTTGTTCTCACTTATTTATTTTGCACTCTAAACCATTAACACATGTTTAAGTTTACAGATTTCTACTAATTACTACCATCAACTGACTGATTATTACCATAGTCGACTGTTACCAAATTCCACAGCATTATGAAATTTTATACGCAAACAAAAAGGGCAAAGTCATTTTTCAATGGGGAAACGGAAATCAGTGCCCCAGCAGCCATTTTTTTTTTTTTTTTTTTTGCAGTAGGTAAATAAGAGAATCCTCCCTATTTTCAACATGTTGGCACGAAAATTCGGTTTCTTTGGTAAAGAAATGTTGGACTGGTTTTTGCAGAATTTCCACTTCAAGACAATATACTGTGTACTTATAGTTAAACTACAATGTAAAACAAATTTTTCGCTTTTGTTTTGGTTTTGGTTTGGTAAAATTCTACATGCCACTTGTTTGCCAAAGGGAATCAATATTTTAGCGGAATAAAAGTGAACTTTGTGCCAAAATGGCTAATAGGCACTTGGCCGGAACAAACAATGAATAAAAGTGAAAGCTAAGGAGGTTCTAGGAGCGAATGGGTAAGTAAGGAAAAACAAGAAAATAAATAAATGAACTCCATAAAACATAACTAAGCTTTGAGAGCGAATTGTCAAGGCAACTGGCCCTATTTGCCAATGTCTGGCTCAAACACCGTAAACATCACTGAAAAAAGAGCGGATTATAGCGAGAGAAAAAAAATGGCAAACCAGATTGTTTTGGAGTTACAAATTTTCTATAAGTGCAACACCATTTCTATGGCCCTTCAGTAAGAACTATATAAAAGTAAAAAACTTTACTGATCCAAAACTCAATGAAGTGCGAGCCTACGATGTGACAACCAGTAAATTTCATTTACATGGTGCAACCCTTCTCCTGCAGCTTAATGTGCGTGTCGCTTCTTGGACCATGCATCCTCCAAAAAGAAACGTCCAGATATTCAAAATCTTTTTTTCCTTTAAATGATTCTCTCTTAAATGATGAAATCTCTCGATAACAAACCTTTCCGATACAAAATTTAATATCTTATTCATTTTGGATTATGGTAGCACTTAATACCTCCACTCCTACTTGGACATTCGTATACATATGTCTTAAGTAACCCCATCATATACATGAGTAGACTCCACATATTGTTTTCTCATATCTCTAACTTACTCATCACCCTAGTTAGTAAGTTCGCGAATGATTCGCGAATCATTCGCGAATTTTTCCGTATCACGAATTTTACCGTCTTATTCGCGTACGTTTGCAACTTCGAACCCAAATCGCGTATTATGTGGTATTCCCGGATTATTCGCGAATCGTTCACGAATTTTACATATTCCGAATGATACGTCCGCTTAATTCGCCATAAATTCTTTAGCTTTTACTTTTCAAAGACTCCATTTTTTGGGCTTTACTGCCTCCAGAGCATACACGACCGAATATTAGACGTGTTGTAATTTTTATGAAACAAAAACGACTGAAGAGATTAGAAGGTGAAGGTGAGAGAGATCTCAAACTCACTAACCAAGCATCTAAACCACCATACGACGTCCTCTTGGATAACTAATGTTGTATATATTATTAATATCATCATATTGAGTTTATTTTTTCCTTAAATAACTCACACATATGCATAAAAATTGGTCTATGACCTTATAAATACAAATTATTTGTTATATATAGATACCGAATTTTCAGAACCGAACTCACATTTATAAATCGAATTATACACGTACGTATGCCGTTCCGAATTAATGACGAATCACGTCCCGTTGACCGAATCTGGATTTTACAAAACCGTATAATACTCGTACGTTTGCCGTTCCGTACGTTTGCCGAATCCCGAATTGCTAACTAGGCTCATCACTGAATTCTTTTCCCATGTTCTTTGACTCTCTTTTAATTTTCTTGAAGTTAACGTCCTTGTCAGTGAGTATATAACCAGAAGAATAGACCTAGTACTGAATCTCATTATCTCTAGTTCTCAATTCTATATCTCTCTCTCTCTAGTAGCTAGCTCGCCTGCAGCCAGAACCAATGGAGACCTCTGAAGATTCCAATAGCAGTACTAGTAATCCTCAAGCTGCTTTAGTCTCCAACGTTAATGGCTTCAAGCAGGTACGTATATAACCATGTCTTTCCATCCTCAATTCTACGGGATTGTATAGTGGGTTGGCAATATTGTCTGTTTAGTTCTTCTCTCTGAAAAGCAATAGTGCATCTTGATGAAGTTTTTTTCATGTAGTGCATGAATATGCATAGTTCATGCTCTATATTAATCAAAAACTTGGAATTGCCATTTTTCCATTTTATTTTCTTAGTATTTAACTTAATTTTCATAAATTTACCATTAGAATTATGATGGAGATTTTTTTTAGTAGATTATTGTTTAGGTATCAAGAATCAAGCTATAGGTAATTATTGATTTTAAAGTGTGTTAGGAGAAAAATTAAAAAGGAGTCAAACAAATTATAGTGATATAGTGGGTAGGAGGAAAAATTGTATTGGCAGACACATAGATTACAAATAATTTTCATCCCGAACTTGAACATCACATAACAGCGAACCACCCTTCGTACGAAAATTCGACTGTGATAAAAACATTGTCCAAATCGATAATGTGAAATTCGATTCTTTTGGATTCGATTTTTGTTTGGTCAATGACATTCAGTTATCCATATACTAACAGAAATTCGCGTGGGCTTGTTTGAAAACATTTCCATAAAAATCATTTGATTCCTTAATCTGTCTAAAATTACTGTACCTATTAATTCGGTCGACGTTCGGTTTTTCGAGGATCAATCATAGATAACAAAAGAGATTTGCATCATCATTATATCTTGTTTCTTCTGCTAACATTTTTGTATCGTGATTTCAATGTTTATGTGTTGGGTGAAAGTAGTACTTTAACTATGCTTAATGCAAGCTTTGGGACCCTGTTATTATTTTATTGTTAGTGTTTTCTTAATAGGAATTTATTGATGAAATATTCCATAATCCATGAATTAAAGCAATTGTAAATTATATGTTCAGTCCTCACATGATGATGGAAAACAAGATAATAGCAGCAGCATCTGCACAAGAGATGGATCAATAGATAGGTATGGAAAACCTGCTTTTAGAGGAAGAACAGGAGGATGGAGATCAGGAATGCTCTTGTTAGGTATGATTTATGACTATTTTTATTTTCTCTTATAGCTGATATAAAACACTTCCTACGACTTTATTATCTCTATTTTCATCAGGTGAATAAAGCCTTAAGCCTGCATTAAGTCATTGGATCTTTTTTGATTTTTAAGTCATTACGCATAAACACGCCATTTTTATACTGCATCAATAATAGCTCGTGCTCAAGCTTTCTAATTAATTATATACCGCAATATTTTAATACGCGTGTCTTGTACATAAATGTATGAAAAAAAAATGAAGAGCCATCCGTCTTAAAAGAAAGGTCTCACAAAAAAAAAAAGAGGATCCTTCGATCTTTCTTGCAGAGAAAAGGGTATGTAAACTTGAATTTGATATGTTATATTGGGGTCTCTACAGCTTTATTTGTGGAGCCGTAAACATTATACCTAAACATTTTTCGATCCCTGGCATGCCCAACAACACTATTGAGTGTGCTCGCCGATATTTAAAAGAAAATCGACATAAAATATATCTTGTATAGAAAAGAGATGAAGAAACACATTGAACCCCACAGCAAGAATCCATCACGAGAATATATTCATCATGTTTTTGGTAGAAAATGAATAAAGAAAAGACAATCTAAAAGCCTATTTCTAAGAAAAGTGCACATTTTATCATTTGGCACAATTTAAAATGAAAAGGAAAAGAAAGAAAAGAAGACTCAAAAAGAAGAAGAATAAAAAAGAGAGATCAATAATGATTCAATGAATCAATGAATGCTCTTAATTTCGTGGCGATATTGCTTTGCTGCTTAATTAGATGTGTAGGGAATAGGAGATGTCACGATATTAGATGATGGAAATGACACCCATTATGGTTTCTCATCATTATAGCAGGCTTCATCACATTATGCAACAATAGGTTGATGGCACTGGGAATAATGCCCATGCACTTACCAAACTCGCTAGTGTTGGAAACCGCTGTTGTAAGTGTAACCACCGTTTCCCGTTACCATTATGGACCGTGGGAGAGTAAGGATTGAATGATGGAAATGACAACTCTCTTGTAACAATAGGTTGACTGCACTGGCAATAATGCCTCTGCACTTACCAAACTCGCTAGAGTTGAAAATCACCGTTGCAAATAAATAGACCGCCGGTTCCCGTTACCATTCAGTGTCTGAGCTGCGACCAAAGTTAGTTGGGCACAAGGAAAACGATTAATCTTTAATAATTTAATTCAGTGGATCTTTCGAAAAAGTTTGATTGGACTTTGAGTATATATCTCTTTGATTTGAGTAACCATTTGTGGTAAGAGAAACTTATTCACGAGTACTTTAAACCTATTGGTGATTTCCATTGGAAGAAGAACTATGCTGCATGTGGAATAGGTATGCATCAAAGTTCTTTTTCCGATGGATATCATCAACAGGTTTAAACTCCTAAGTAAGTTTCTGTTATCGCAAGTAGTTGCTCAAATCAGAGGGATATACTTGAATTCAAATTTTCACAGGTTTAAATATGTTAAGGTTTCAACTATATGTATCATGATGTACTATTTTTAAGTTTTGTTAGGGGTATTGTAACAACCTTACTTTCCGTATAATCCCGGACGATGATTAAATAGAAAATATGCGGTTAATTTCCTGCAACAAGATACATAACCCTCAGAAAAATAAGGAACACAGTTCTATTATAATTGAATAAGCAAAAGGGAATTTTTATTTTTTTGTTTTTGTGTGGGTTATGTACCTTGTTGCAGGAAATTAACGACATATTTTCTATTTAATTATCGCCGGGTTATATGAAAAGCAGGGCTGTTACAAATATTTCCATAATATTGCCAATTTAGGCTATTTAACGAACTTTCAAACGGTCAACTCAGTCTACCATCAATCAACTGTTTGATTGGGATCCAAAGATGACATAGGACATTTTGAGGATTTTGTGCTGTTAGTGACTCTTCTTAATAAGACCCAAAATCCAAATAACCCTCATGCATCAGTAGGCTTTAGGACGTGGTATAGTTGTCCTTGGGCGTATTAAGAGGTTCTTTTAGACATCCTAGTCCCCAGTATTTACGGTCTTGTTAATTGAAGGACATAGTATTTAGCTTTGAAATCGTTTCCAATCAATGGAACAAAGTTTATGGTTGGGATGTTTTTTTCTTTTACCTCCTGAAGACGGAGTTTTCGGGTGTAGACCATTGTGACAACTGTTCTGAAACCTTGAATATAACTAATTAGCAATATATGTTTGTGGGATGTTAATAAAACAGTGAATCAAGGACTTGGTGCACTCGCATTTGTTGGAGTAGAAGTAAATTTGGTGCTTTTCTCAACAAGGGTATTGAAGCAAACAAACGCCGAAGCGGCAAACACGTTTAGTAGATGGATGGGAACAGTGAACTTGTTCTCTCTATTTGGTGCCTTTCTAAGTGACTCCTACTTGGGCAGATACTTGTCTTGTGCCATCTTCCAGCTTGTTTTTACAATAGTAAGTAATTATAACCTTTTTTTTTTGGACGCATAATCACTGTGCGAGTATGACGGGTAATATTTATCTCTACTTATATTTTCATTTGGATTTTAATTCATTGCAGGGTCTAGCAATGTTGTCATTATCAACATATTTTTCCCTAATCAAACCTCATGGTTGTGGCAAAGTAGGTTTTCTATGTGACTCACATTCCACTTTAGAGATGGCAACATTCTACATGTCAATTTACCTGATTGCTTTAGGGAATGGAGCATATGAACCTTCCCTAGCTACATTTGGAGCGGATCAATTTGACGAAGAGGATCCAAATGAAAAGCGTTCGAAAACTAGATTTTTTAGCTATTTTTACGTCGCCTTGAATCTTGGGTCGATGTTTTCGGAAACAGTACTGGCCTATATTCAAAATTTAGGAAATTGGGTATTGGCGTTCTGGATATCTACATGTTGTGGTTTCATTGCCTTTGGACTGTTTTTGAGTGGAACTTGCAGATATAGACATTTCAAACCGTCTGGAAACCCAATTTCTAGATTCTCTCAGGTATTAGTTGCTGCTATCAAGAAAATGAAACTTGAAATTCCTTCAAATGGAGATGGACTCTACGAACAACAGCGAAATGCAGTTACTACTAATGCTGGTGAGAGGAAAATTCTCCATACGAGTGACTTCAAGTAAGTACAGTTTCTTAATGACATTGCACATTTTCCATTAATAGATCAAATTATCACCCGAAACGAAGTTGTACCGCCATATGCATGGCATGTACAATGATTATACGGTCAATTGACATGAAAATTTAACTTGACAGGTTTCTTGATCGAGCAGCTATCATAACACCGTCTGACATGATAACCACGAGTACATCAGGCAAGAGTGATCCTCCAAATCCATGGCAACTTTGCACCGTTACACAGGTAGAAGAGGTCAAATGTGTGTTGAGATTAATACCAATTTGGCTATGTACCATTTTCTACTCAGTTGTATTCATACAGATGATTTCTCTCTTCGTCGAGCAAGGAGCTGCTATGAACACAAAACTCAATACATTCCGCGTCCCTCCAGCAAGTATGACAGTTTTCGACATCATAAGTATATCAACTTTCATCATCCTCTATGACAAATTCATCCTACCCTACTTCATAAAAATATCAAAAAATAACAAACCAAAAGAACCAAGTGAGCTGCAAAGAATGGGATTTGGGTTATTTTTCGCCATAATTGCTATGGTAGTGGCTGGTTTCGTGGAACAACAAAGGATAATGCACGCACAAGATGACCCAGCTGAGCTTAGTTCACTTAGCATATTTTGGCAAATACCACAATATATACTAATCGGAATATCAGAAGCGTTTATGTACGTCGCACAACTAGAGTTCTTCTCTACACAAACACCGGATAGTTTGAAAGGCTTGGGAATTGGATTGAGTATGTCATCAACTGCCATGGGAAGTTATTTGTGCAGTATTCTTCTAACGGTAGTGATGAAGATAACGACGAAAAACGGGCAACCAGGATGGATCCCTCCAAATCTAAATGATGGTCATTTAGACAGGTTTTTCTTTCTAACAGCAGCCATAACACTAGTTAATCTCGGAGCTTACATTTTTTGTGCTAAAAGGTATAAATGTATATCCTTGGAGAAGAGAAATTTTGTTGCTAACGAGGAAGTGGTGGTGCCGTAAACACCCATCAGAACAAATCAAGTTCGTTTTTTCAGTAAACTTCTTTATACATCAGTCAATATTGTTGTCTCTTTCTCTTAATTTCATCCTGCAGTAGAAATCATGTTAAAATCAAAATTAACCAAAATGACTTTTTTTTTATAAGAAACTAGAGCGGTTTGTGCTTTTTTAAGAAATTTCCTTACAGATTAATGTGCACTTTGGGAGAGCTAAATGTCAATATGGCCTTGAAACACTATGACACAGATGTAAGCCAGGAAATCTGTTCGATAATAAATCCGGGAGAATTGGATAATACTTAAAAGAAGTGGGGGCCATAACTTCTAATCGGGGGCCATGAAATTTTGTTTGCCCCCAAAATTTTCAGGGGTGTGAATATCGCAATATGAATATACTATTTTACCCTTCACTAATTGATAATCAGTTTCACTAATTAACTACCCTAATTAAGGCCCCTAATCTATATACTCTAATTAAATCAAAGAGAAAATCAATTTCTCTTTTCATCTTCATCTTCCTCTCCTCCCTTTCTCTTCTCCACCTCCACCATTAACGACTCCACCTCCATCGAGGAAAATTCTTCGAACCGATTCATCGCGTAATCGTTGATAATAAAACTTTAATCGACGATTAACTTCTTCTGCAAATATGGCTAAAACAAAGCAAACCGCTCGCAAAGCACTTCAAATTCCTAATCTTGTAGATACGGTGAATGCAAAGGTGTACGGGCGAAGAGCTCCTGAAGCAAGCAAAATCGAAACCCAAAAAGGGAATGGCTCCAATTAGAGGGTACGTGAACTTAAACCCACCTCCTATTTGATGTTTTGGTTGTTTTTTGATTGTGTAATCGAGATTGGTAACTGAAAGATAGAAGTTACAGAGTGAGAGTCGTTAGTATCGAAGAAATAATACCCTAACGACTCTTACATTGCATGCTTTTTCTATGAAAAATTGTTAACCTGTTAGTGTAAATATGACGACCCTTGTTCTGCTACTTCGACCTTTTGTGCCCTAGAATAGAGTCGTCGCCATATTAGGTTGAAGATGACGACTTTAGTTTGACGACCCCAAATTAGTGCGTAACGACTCTGAGTTGAACTTGAACTTGCTTATGTTGGAGAAAACGATATAGTCGTCAGTGGTATATAATCCCTAGACTAGAGTCGTCAGTAATCTATAATCCCTAGAGTCGTCATCTCTTTTATAGGGTCGGCAGTTACTTGTTTGACGACCCAAGTTTAATCTTTAACGACCCTTAAAGGACCAAAATCATCCTCACTGTCCAATTTTTGCAAAGAGTCGTTACCTTATAAATTACAGTCGTTACTTTGTAATGAAGAGTCGTTAGTTTGTTAGAGCATATCATTGACGAATCTTTAACTGATAGAGATAAAGTTGATGTCTTATAAAAAAAATTTTCGTGTTTGGAATGTAGTGACAAGAAAACGAAAGAAAAGATTGAAATCACGATAACTCCTCCTTCGAAACCTCCCCACAACGATAAATACTTACTTGCCGGTCCATTGCGCGGAAGAAGGCCGAGTGAGGTATCATTTTCTATCACCGAACCAAGAGACAAAGGTAATGAGTTGTCCGATTCGTCAGAATCAGACACTCATGTTGTTTCAGCTAACACTAGTGGTGAAGAAGAAGATGAACAAGAAGAAGAGCAAGTAGAGGAGGAACAGGGTGTAGAACATGAGACACTAGAAGAAGAAGAGGAACAAGAAGAAGAGCAAGAAGAGGAGGAAGAGGGTGAAGGTAATGATAGTGGTGATGATGAGGATGATGGTAATGAGGAGGAACAACATAAAGGTAATTATGGCGGTGATGATAATGATGATGAGGAGGAAGTTGATCGGTGTACTCTTTATACAAAGTATAAGTAACACGATGTGGTCTTTCTTGAGAATCTCTAGGGGTGCGCGGATTTCCCTTAATTCCGCTTATGGTCACCATTCCGCTAGTTTGGCTTTTCTGGGTACCGACCACATGCTCTGCAACATCCATGTCTTCCATTTGTTTCACTTCTGTTTCACTTTGGGTCAAATCATCCTTTTTCGATCGACCCTTTGCCTTGGGGAGGAGAGACTTCTCATACTCTGTATATTCCGCCTGGACATAATCATGACGTGACGGGTCACTTTTTCAACTCTTGGCCGCCTTCAAAAAACTATCCAACCTAACAACTACAAAAAAAATTCATAGGGTCGTCAGTAAATATAACTAAATTTATGACGACCCTTGTTGTTCTATTTACAGGAAGTTATGGCTTTAGAGTCGGCAACATTAAAAGAAAAAAGACTAACGACTCTGCGTGACCTAGCTGAAAGAGTCGTCAATGTTCATCAAAGAACGCTAACGATTTTTCATAACAGGTAAAAGTTGCAGGTGAAAGTCGTCAATATAATCTCAAAAAGGCTGACGACTACAAAGGGTCGTTAGTTTATCCTACACCCGACTATAACGACCCTAACACTGGATGTTTCAATGGTGGCCATCAATCGACCACTTGGAGCACCATTCAAACAATTTGAAGAGTATAGGAAGTTTACCTGATTGTTTTGGCCTTGGGGTTCCTCATTTTGAGTGTTGGTTCCTTCATCTTGAGCAATGGGATCTTCATTCCAACCATTGTTCATGCCTTCCTCTATCAACATCTCATCATCAAACATCCAACCCATATCATTTGTTGAGACAATCTTACCATAAACACAATCATTGTTGTTATTTGAAGCTTCACCAATCTCATTCCCTCCACTTGAATCACTCGTTTGTAAAAACCCTAGGTTTTCCTCTCAAAACTCCTCCTCTTCTTCTCAACACATAAAACACATTTTCCACAATTTTTTTTCCTAAAATCAGATTTTAATCTAAATACACTTACCACACTAATCAAACTAATTAATTCCTAATACTAATCATATAAGAGCAGTTTTGCCATTTAGAAAATATTTTTTTAAGGGATGACCCAAATTAGGATTGGATGACCTTTTTTGTCCCGTAGTGCATGGCCCCCAATTAGAAGTTATGACCCCCAATTAAGCTAGGTAAAATATCTCTTCCTAGCATTGTTCTTTGCACATACAAGCAACTCACAGGGAACAAAATTTAAATACAGTTTGAAACCATGTGAGTGTAAAATAAGAGCGCATCAGGTAAACTAAGGGGTTAGTCGATTGGGATTAGTAGAGACATTCATAGACTTTTTAAGCAAGGGATTTTGGGTGACTCTCCGTAAGTTTAGAGATTTGAGAGACTCTCTGAATGATTTTCAGGGAAATATGGTGATTCATTGAGACAATAAAACATATATGAATTTCAGCTTACACATATTAGACAAACAATACATTTATTTATTTTAGAAATGAATATATGAATATTTCAATGAAAATATATTAGTCAATGCCGTAACCATTTTTCCAATAAAGTCAAAACGAGACGAACAAGAGGGATTTGAATCTCTAATAAACTTATTAGGTTTTGCAAGACAACAATTTTAGTTTATTTTCATTTTTTTATGAATTTAATTGTAGCTTATTTGGTTATTGGTTTTAATATTTTGATATTTAATCCTTAAAAAAAAAAGAAAGAACAAAGTCTGTCAAAATATCACTTGCTTAGGAGAGACTTTTTTTTAGCCACTCATGGTATGTTTTGTAATAAAAGTCTCTACAAGTCTCTCAAAACCATAAGTCATTGATTTCAAATTCCAAATCCAATAACAAAGAATTTTAAAGTTTTTTAGAAAGTCACGATCCAATAACAGAGATTGTTTGAGATTTTAAAGAACTCTCTATTGACTAACAAGAGATTTTAGAAGTCTCTAAAATTCTTTCAATATCTCCATAAATCTCAATTGACTAACCCTATAAATTATTCTTTATTACAGAAAAAAACGAATGCGCTGATATAAGAGTGCATTCAATTGGGGATTGCTTCGTGCTATCACGGGCATTAGTGCGCTGATATAAATAGAAAGATTCGGTATTCATTTATGTGCATCTTTAGAACCAAAAATTTGACACTCATTGTGCACTCGTGTGTTTGAAAGCTAGCAGGGGCAGAGCCAGGTTCGTAGAAATGGTGAACAAAATTCAAGTTTTTTCCACATCTGGGCAGAGGGTGCAAAATGAATTCAAGTTTACATTTTTGATAAAAATAAATCACTCAAGAACATAGGGTCAAGGTATAATGAAATTTGGTAAACCCACCCATTGGCGGCACCAGATTAGGGTTTAGTTTCCTCTACGGCCATCTGTGTAATTTGGCGAATCATTTTTCATTGTTTTCAAGTTGATCAGTATTACCGTGGGACTGGTGTAATATATGGTTGAGCTGCTCAGTAATGAGATTAATTATCGGACTTAATTATCCCATTCTGCAGTGTTGACTGATGGACTAAAACTCTGCCCCAGAGATAAGATAAACTTGATGTGATAAGATAAACTTGATGTGATTTGGGTAGTTGAGGTCTAAATGGGCTAGCTAGCTATTGTTTGAAAATTTGTCAATACGGCTTTGAAATAAAGATGCATGAGTAATGAAGATAATTAATTGAATTTGTAGAGAAACTTGAAATGCCTATCGAGTTCCGTGCAAGGGGAAGTGAGTGAGACTCAAAGTTATATTAACCCAATCTACAAACAAGACGTAGATTATAAAGAGAAGAACAAATAAAATCATTGGTTGTTCTTTTTCTTGTTCTTCTTCTAAATATCGAAAGGAATTATTAGCAAATGATATTTGGTATGAAATCTTTCTTTATCTTCCTCTTAATGCAATCTTCAAGCTCAAATGTGTGTCAAAGTTATGGTTATCTATACTATCAAATCCTATTTTCATCAACAAATGGTATAAACTCAATAGTTCATCCCTCCCATGGGCATTAACTTACACTGTTATTCTATCTGAAACCGATGAACAAATATCAATCAGGTGTGATTATGCATATCCTGATTGTCGTCAAAGTGGGTTTTCGTTTAGATTTCTGTATTGGGCAACTACTAATTTAATAGAAAATAAATTACGCATTTTGGGCTCGAGTAATGGTTTGGTTCTCTGTTCAGCATGGTATCGTGTAGAATATTATGTTTGTAATCCACTCACCAAGAAATGGGTTTCACTTCCACCATCACCAAGGAAAGGTCGATATTTTGTCACTGCTTTCATGTGTGATGAATGCTTGTCATCATCACTCAGTTCTACGAGTTATAATGTTGTTCGTATACCCCAGTTTGGGACGGCAGATGTTTTTGAGATTGAAATATTTTTTTCTGATTCCGGCAAGTGGGTTACCTATGGAGTTTCATGCCCTCAAGCTGTTACTTGGAATAATACTTTTAATAGTCTAATTACCCAAAATGGGGTTTTATATTGGAATGTTGAGGGAAAGAAAGTTGTAGTGTATGATTGTTATAACAATGGAGGAGCTGCTGGGAATTATCAATGTAGGCTGATAGACTTACCCGGGGAGGAGGAGTGGGAGGTTTGGGATGATTTTGCTTTTATAAAGTATGGAGTATATTATAATCGTTCTTGCGGGGAGTCCGAAGGGTTCATATATCATGCGTTCTGTGATCGAAGTCGGATGACTTTGAGTGTTTGGGTGCTTGAAGATGATTGGCGTTTGTTGCATAATGATATTGAACTAAAATACAGTTTAACAGAAATGAATCAGTTGTTTGGTTGGAATTGTTCGGGTTACCAACTCAAGCTTTTAGGTCTGAATCCGCAAGATCTAAATATTGTATTGCTTGGTTATTGCGGCTTCATTTGGGCATACAACATCGAAACCAGAAGATCTGATAAGCTCTCCCATCCTTCTTTCAGTCCTAAAGGTGATTCGTTTGAGTAACATAATATCATGATACCATTTGTGTTAAAGCCAAGGCCAACGAAGCTTCCACCTAAATCTTGGATAGACTATTAAATCCACTTGTGGCTAATATGAAGTTATTGTCGGATTGTAAAAGTAGTTTAGTCTACATAACTATGCTCAACCTAGTAGTAGTACAGGTTTGGATTTCGATGTCCATAAAAACTCTGAAAATGCAGTTGTGTTGTTGCTATTGACCATCTTTTTAGTATTATTGCACTCCCTCCGTACCTATATTATATAGTCGGAATCTCCATTTTTCCTTGTACCACTATATAGGCGGAATCCAAATTTCAAAACGGTTTTTTATTTATTTTATTCCTATTTATTTGTTTTGGAATCATCACATTGAGTACATGTTTCTAACATTGGGAATACAATTAAGAGTAAAACAGGAAAACGCATAGAAATGTATAAAATCAATAAAAATTTCTTAATCTAAGAGAAATGGTCCCTCCGCCTATATATGTGGTACGGACGGAGTATTAGGATGTGCACTGTTTTGCAGTCAACAAAATATTTACTGGGCTGAGGAATTAATTGAGGGAATTTCCTTAAAATTCGAGGTGGCCGTGAACTTTTCGGACGGATAATGCAGCAGGGGAAGACCACGTCCAACGGGTTTTTCCAGACTGAAAATTCAATCAGGAATCTGTTTCACGATCGCATACTTTTTCCGCGAAAAAACTTAATGTTTTGTGGTGGGTAGACAAACGTCTTCTTATTTTATTCCTTTGCTGTAATTTTTTTTCATAACTTTGTTTTTTAGAATTATTATATTTCATCTGAAAATACGAACGACATTAGAACTCGATAGGTAACCCATTTGCTGGAATCCAATGATTTAGCCCACCACTGGGTACAACCAAAAGATAGTCTTATGCATGTTTAACACAGTTGCATTGCCATAGAATGAAATCTCCTACAGATATAGAAAATTGGATGGGGACTTACTTCTTTATGGTATCAAAATAAGTGACTGTCGGGGAATGCATAAAGCGGGGGGATCATAGATGCTATAGTTATAAGGTAAATGACATACCGGGATGAAGTTCAGAAGAGACAACTAATAAGCAGGGCTTATATCTGTTGAGAATAAGCTGCCAAGAATCACCTTTTGTACCGAAACAATTTGGCTCTAAGAGACAAGATAATAACAATATGTGCGAGTGTACTCCATAGTATAAATACCGAGGCCACCTTCCTTGATAGGAAAAACCAGTCCCATCCTCTGTGACCAAAAGCCTTAAATACTGAAACAAATGACTGTCAAAAAGATCAATAGCTTGTTGTAGTACAGAAGGGTTGGTAGTACGCATAAATATTTTTACTCTGGATACACCTGTGCAATTGCGAAGCAATAAGCCAATAACATCTCAGTTTGGGGATCTTGAGCTTTTTTTATAGCGGATATTAACTGAATAGTCTTATTTACTCTACTCAGCACCATATCACCAATAATATTCAGGTCCAGACTCACTGAACCCCCTAAAAGTTTAACGTTATTAATAGGTCTACCAATATCATTTGGGAAAACACCTTCAGCAATACTTCTGGGATCACTGGAAGGCCAAAATACCTTAGTTTTATTTATATTGAGATGTAATCCCCTACTTGACCCCTCAGATCTATAATTCTCAGAGCTTTGGCCACCTCAAGCGTGTCACCGAATATTGTGCCCCAGGCGTGTAAATGTAGCTTGCATTGAGAGGCAATAGTCTTCACAAGAGGGTGGAGTGTTAGATCAAACAATAGGGGACCAAGGGGGTCTCCTTGTTGGACACTGAGGGAGATGACAAAATGTATTGATCTTAAAAAAGTCGAACATAACACTGCATCTCAGAACTTCCATTAATATGGAGTTCGGTAACCTGCGTGTTTGGATAAAGTAACCGAACTACATCTTCAAATGAGTTCGGTTACTTATTCATCTCACAAGGCAACCGAACTACACCTTCAGAACAGTTCGGTTACATGTTCTTCATATAATGTAACCGAACTGTGCAAAATCCAGTTCAAAAATTTACACTTTTGGGGAAGTTTTTACCAATTCAACATACATTATCTAAGTTTGGAGCATACCTGTTCACCCAAATACTCTTCCTCCGGTTGTGGTTGATAAAATCCATCATTTTCATCTTGAGTTTCATTTTGGGGAAGAATGCAATCACCATCTAAGAAATAAACCAAATCCGGATCATTTTGAAGATTAACAAATATTTTAGGAGAGGATGGAGATGAAGAATCAGATGAGTTTTCATCACTTGAATACTCAAAGGGGGTGAATTGGAATTTTTTTTTATTTTCCATGTTTTTCTCCTTCATCTTCTCTAACTCTACTCTCACAATAATTCTACTCAACTAATAATAAACACATCTTTTAATTTAATCTCACTAATTGTTTTTAAGTAAATCATTTCATTAATCATAACCTAAATTAATTAAGAGGGTAGATTAGGTATTAAATAAATAACTAGATATGGGGTGACCTAGAATTACTTCTAATGTCTTTACCCAAAATAAAACCATGGCCCCCCAAAAAAAACCATGGTCCCCAAAAAATCGTTCTTCTCTTATTGGTTAAAGATGTAGTTGGATTTTAAAAACAAGTTATGATTTTTATTAATTAGTTTTCTCTCAAAATCATCGTTCACTTTCTACGGTTTATAATAATTGCATGATTGACGTATTGCAATATGATTGAATGTTTGTTTAGTTAAGTCTAGAATTGATTGAATTTACATCCATATCTATAGCTCTTTTAGGGTTTATCATCGAGCGATAACCTTGAATACGAGTAGCATGATATGATTACGGTTTGTAGTGATACACTCTTGTAATCATATGTAGCCTTTGACCTTTGTCCGAATTGTCATGCGCAATATATGATAATTGCATTGATTAGCCTATTTTTGAAACTTAATGCTCCTAGGAATTGAACATAATTAGCTCAAGGCGTTAGGTTATTCTTTAGGTAGAATTCACATACGCAGCTCTAATGTGCGTGTTGATGAACTTAGGAAATTTACGGAGCATTTTTGCAATAAGGTATTCTAGGGCTTTTGATGATAGCGAGATTAAATACGAATTCTATTCATACATTCAAAAACTTGTTTACAATTGAAGATGAAACCTTTACCCAACATTTCACATCCTTGATTTGCGTGTTTACTTTTTGTTGTTTGGTTTTTATTTTATTTTAGTATACTTTTATAAAAAATCAGAAAATCCCCCTTGTTACTTATAAGAAACCATAACATATTGACAACCCAAGACCTCTCTCTGGGAATGATCCTTTCTTACCCTTGCTATATTTTATGTCCTGAGTAGTGAGAAAGTAAATTTATTTTTGACGTATATGACAGCGATCACTGGTTGCATTCAGTCTCCTAAGCTTAAACTAGGGGTTTTTGAGTTTTTTTTTTCTTGTAAGAATTGCTAAGTTGCATTACTTCCCCTATAAAAGCGTTTCTTTTCATCGTTATTTTTTTTATCCAATTTCCAATTAGTTGAGTCAGCATTACGGTACTCGTGGCGAATATAAAAGTTATTTCAATAAATTTCTTAAAATACCCTCATCTTCTTCAGTGCGCGATCAAAATTTGAACGAGCACCTCATTAACCGTCCGATTGCCAAGATGCAACGTCACCAACTTCTGAACTTAACTATGGTTATACTTTTGACTTTCAACTAATCCTATAGATTTTCTGTTTTCCAAATAAGGTAAGTAGTTTTTTGCCACCAAAATATCCGCAATCAGGTGGAGACGATTGAGTTTGTCAGATCATTTAACATTTAGTCGGTCACACCTAGATATCCTAGAAGCTCCACTTTATTCTTAGCTGGTCTCTAAAATTAAACTTGTTTTTTCATTATATTTTTGTTGGCATAACTCCATTATCAATTTTGTGCTAATAATGACTCAATTTTAATGATTGATCTATTTTGCAGACCAAAAATGATGTAATCGCTCGACCACTATCGTAAATTATTCACATCTAGGTGTTGAGGAAGATGAAGATGGATAGGTATGGTGAAAATTAACCCCCCTGGTTTCATTATCAAAGTAGTAATAATGGACAGAAAGAACAATGTTTTTATTGTGTTTTACTTTATTGAGAAAATTCTAAGTGCTGCAATTTTGATTAGGGGGTAAAAGGTTCTGCATTATCAAGTTCCTTACTAACAATCACAGCCAAACAATGCATCATACCACGTCCTTAAATTTTTTATCCTATGAAATATTAACATGACCATTACACAAAGGGTTGATCAAACGATTCAATCAAGTTTAAGAATTCTAACAGCCTACACAATGATGCCGAGTATGATAGAAAAAATGGCGCTTGGTGATCATCATGTTGACAACAAAAAGAATACATCATCATCTGTTGACTGATGAATTCGATTTGAGTTTTCAACTTGTGCAAATCAAACAATGAAGGAAAAATAAATAAATATCTCACTACAAGAAACTTAATATATTGCAACACCCAATGATTATGGCATAAACCACTACTAGTGTCGCGATAACCTATGTAGCAAGAAGTCTATTGCTGCACCCAATCTTTATTGCTGCAGCAAGAAATTATATTCTTTTGCCACACTCTTTTCATATTGTTGCCATAGTTATGTGGCAAAATTTTATTTTTGCCGCAGTAAAATATAGCTTTTAACTGTAACTGAAAAGTAATGAGGCTACAAATTTGCTTTTGCAGCACCTATATTGAAGATGTGGCAATATATGGTGTAGCAATAGCTACATTTTCTTGTAGTGTCTGAAAATTAGTTGAAAACATGTAAAATATCTAGAAAAAATCGCAAGATTTTGTGTAAATTCATGAATTAACTATAGTTAAATTTAAAAGGTGATGACTTCACATCTTGGCAATCGGACAGTCATGGAGGTGCTCGTTCAAAATTTGAACCCGCAGTGCGCAATCAAATATTTTCCCTGTAATTTCGTCTAGGCTTTATATCAAAAACTTTCCTTACATTTTTCTGCTCATGGAAGAATATCCTTGCTGGTAGAGATTTCTTTACCCATTCATATAGCTTCTTCCATGCAAATTCAAAATCATAGCACTCCCAAAATTCTAAAACTATAATGCCTCTCAAACACTATCAATATTTAGCCATTAAACGATAATATGAACAGCAGAAGAGAACACTCTTCTCATACCCAACTCTTGTTGATTTTTCTACTAAATATAACCCTAATTAGATCAGTTATCTTCTTTAACAGCGGATGTATCTCTGCAAACCCTAAATAAATAGTAATTATATTAGTTGTCTTTTCTAACACTGGGTGAATGGCAAGAAAAGGTAAAATCAGTTTCAATTGTCAATGGGTCTGATGATCTAGACTTTTGTAAGGAAGGAAATAGTCCAGTAATGGCACCATCTGTAACAAAGATGGTTGGAGTTGTAAAAGAAGAGGGGGTTCACGGAAAAATGAGCTTTTGTTTGATTCACCGAAGAAAGATGAGGTTATTTTTGGAATTTTGTTTCGCACATGTATTAAGAATATAATCTCCAGTCAATTCAAGTCACGTTGATAACTTTCAATACTTAACCGGTCCTAGAAACATTTCAATAAACAATTATATGACTTGTCATATTAATACCTTTATAAATTTGGTCTTACAAATGCCGGTTTTTAAATATCAATTTGAGTCTCCTAACTAACACAGAACACCAAAAACAATTTGAGTTTCTTAACCAATAGAAAACACCAAAAATAATTTAAATCTCTTAACCAACAGAGAACACCAAAAGAAAATTTGGAAGCTACTATTTTTGTTGTTTTCAACTTGTGTTGTTACTAGTCTTAATGTTTCATAAAAATTAAGGTTCAACAATTACTACTTGTCCCGCTACTATTAGTTCCACTATTGAAGATGTTCGTACTACAACAAGTTCTTATGGTGCTTCTACTTCAGAAACTACTTCTATCACTAGTAGTTCTCACGCGTCTTCTGTTTGTGCACATAGTTCTCTACTTGTCATGCCTTTGCTCCATCTACAAACTTTGTCATAGTTTTTCTTTTCGCTGCCAACATTGCGTCATTCTTGAATTTTAAGAACTGGTGTTCTTACTTTATCAAATTGTGCATAAGTGATGCTGCAATTACGGCTATTTGTGTTTCTGCGAATATTGGTGTCCCTTGATGCAACAACTGGTGCTACTTCTTCACCTTGGATTTCTGTTTAAGGGATAATCATTTTTAAACTGTTGTAGATTGTCGCTTGTTATAATATGTCACTTGAAGACTACTTGCTGATGATTGTTTTGCATCTTTTCATGAGCTCAAGTGGTGTCATCGAGACTTTACGATTTTTAGCTGCAGTTTTTCTGTGTCCGTTCCAATGTATTTACCTTTCTTGTTAGTACAGTTCAGTTTGTTACTTTATTTCTTCTTTGTGTCACATTAGATCTTGTTGAGTATGTGCAATATTCACCCTCTGGCTCTTGTTTGAGTGACGGTTGGTCTATTATTTTTCCTATTCACACTTTACATTTTTGTTTTAAAGTTTGAGGGGGCTTATTAGGAATATAAGGTCCAGCAAGTTAAGTCATGTTGACTTGACTGACTAAGTTTGTCTGAATCTTATAAATACACCTCAACTATGTCTACAATGTGCATCTGTTAATAAATTTGCAAGAATATCTTTTTATATCAATCCAATAGATTTCACAACGGAAAATGGGTCATTTGTCCAAATATTTTTAAATCACGGTTCAAATGGACGAGTAAAAAATAGTTTGGGTGAAATAGCAAAAAAAAATAGTAAGGATGAAACCAGCTTAAATTTAAAAAATAGCAAGGATGAAACTGGATACATCCTGTGTAAATTAAAAATAAGAAAAAATATTTGAAAATGGGCACGATGAAACCGGTTACATCCTGTCTATTTTTACATTTTTGTCCATTTAAACAGTATCAAAATCTAACTGTCCATTTCACCCAGGAATTGTTGATTTTGATCTTTTTAACCAATTTTGTGATTTCACAACGTGTATATTTTTCCATGTGTATGCTTCTATTGAAGCAGCTAACATTTTCCATGCGTATACTCCTTTTTCCTTTCTTTTTTCTTGATGAAAATAGCCATTCTTACAACCAACCCATTAATTGGAATTAAGTTAACTAAGCTATTTATAGCCGGGGCATACCATATTCTTACAAATCATTATTAAGAAGTCGGAAGAATCATACCCTCTGATTATGAGCTTGAAGTTGGTGCTACTGATGTGGTCTCTTTTCCAAAAAAGAAAATTTGGTCTACGGAATGGTCTCTTTTCCTTAGGTCGTCTCCTTACTTTAGATAACTTGCAACAGATGGGTAATGCACTGGTTTCTAATTCTAGTAACCCACAACAAAATATATCCAAGCTTTATAATCTTTTTCCCGAAGATGCCAATCATTATCTTCTGACTTCTCCTTTTGCACAGTTGAGATTTGGCAATACTTCGTTTCCAATGCACATCTTACGGGCTTTTCGTGGACGATTAGAATATTGGAGCTTATGCAAAATTGGAAGAGCTGTCATGTTTCTTCTCAATCCAAGGAACATCGGGATAGGTTACCGGCTAGCAACACTTGGAGTTTATGGTAGGACCGCAATGCTCGCACCTCTGAAAACAAAACAGAAACCAAGTGTAGTTATCATAAATGAGATAAAATTTTAGACTATTCATTGGGCTTCCATTCATCCATTTATGGAGGGTGTTGCAATTCATGATGGGATTGTTAATTGGAATCATAAATTTTTCTGTTCCTCACTTATTTTCCTGTGTTTTTCGCTTTTGGGTTTGTGGGTGAACATCTTGTTTGGATTCAACGTATTGATCTCTTTCAGTTTGTGGAGATCTCGGTTGTATATTTATTTCTATCAATACAATTTTGTCATTACTGGGAAAAATATATATTTACTATCACCAAATAAAGCTTGGAAAAGAAAAACAAAAACTCATTTAATCTTGCAACTGCTATACCAATCCATAACGAGTTTGTACGAGCGGCTGAACTAGAAATTGAATGTGGGAGCGGGTTGAAAGCTAATTGGCTTGATTGGTTTTTGTGGCACCGGCTTAAGCCTATTTTTTGAGACCTGTTTTGAGGCATACAGGAATTTTTTGAGGCATACTCAAATTTTGAGCAGAACCTATATTTTGACTAGGTTCGGCTGGTAACTCATAGGTTCGGCTGATAACTTTTCAGCCGAACCTATGCAAAAGTATGTCTCAAAAAATTCCAGTATGCCTCAAAACAGGTTTCTATTTTTTAGGCTTGATTTTTTAACCAAATTTAAAAACCGAGGATCCAAGTATTTTGGGCTTTGGGCCTAGCTTAAGCCAGAAGCTAATGTAGAATTTCGCCCCTCTTTTGTATGAACCATTTTTTAGGGACCATGGTTTTTTGGGGGACCATGATCTTATTAGGCCAACCTCCCTATACTTATAAGGGGTGTCCTAAAATTAGGTAAATACACATTTATCCTTACTTTAATTTAAATTAAAACTAATCTAATAACTATATAAATCTAATCATATATATCTAATCTAAATGAATCTATTAATCAAAATCAATATCAAAAACAAAAATAGGGGGAATCTAAATTTTTTAATTTTGAAAAAAAAATTATCCTCTTCTTCTTCTATCTTTGCTTGACGTTCCTCGTTCGATTGAAAAATGAGTATTACATTTCAAAATGAGTTGAAAATGGAAGTTGCAGAGAGAAGTTCGGCTAGGAATTATGTGAAAAACTTTGTCGAACTAACCGAACCTAATGGAAATGATGAACATGAATAATAGTTTGGCTATTTCGCAAAAAAAATTCTCAAGGTTCGGTTATGTCGCAAAAAACATTTCCCAACCGAACCTAATAGTTCGGTTAGTAGCAAAAAACATTTCCCAACCGAACCCTATAGTTCGGTTAGTTGCAAAAAGATTTCCCAACAGAACCTTAGTTCGGTTAGTAGCTAAAAACATTTCCCAACCAAACCCTAATAGTTCGGTTAGTTGCAAAAACTATTTCCCAACCGAATTATACGTCGCAAAAAGTGTTTCTTAACCGAACTTTAAGTTCGGTTTGATCGTAAAAAGTTATAAATTTTTTTCATTCAAGAAGCGTGAATTCATGATTACGTCCCCTCGGAGGGCTTTTGTCGTAAACACTCGACTTGAGTAATCTAAACATTTTAACACTATTGTCACAACCACTACCGTTTTAGTTTTTTGCGAAGCTGTTGATCAACCGACAATTAGCTAGACAGTTGTTGTATCCTATTCAGCAAGCTTTTGTCGTAAACCCTTGACTTGGATTTTCAAGTCTAACAAAATATGAATAAAAGTTATTTACAGCCTTATAAACTCAATATGAATTATAGTTTTTATCTGAAAGAATTTGAAGGAATATGTGAATTAACTCATAATACTAGTAGTTGTCTTATTATATCTTGACTTTGTAAAAACTAGTAGACTTGTCTCTTGCGATGAGCTAAGGTTTTGTTTCTTGAGCTTAATGAGCTAAGGTTTTGTGATTAACAATTAACAAATGACATGACTTAAAGAGCTAAGGTTTTGTTTGTTGAACTTGAGAAGCAAAGGGGACAATAATTTTAGGTATGAATAACTTGCTTGGTTGTTGATGTTTTTTTCATTTTTGAAAGCCGTGTTATACTTGAAACAATAATGTTTTATTCCCTTTGAAAGTTGTGTTCGTAGATGATGCAATAATCATGAATCGTTAGGACGAGTTCGGTGATCAGATAGGTACCACTTACCTAGGATTATATTTTAGTTTACATATATTGTTGTGGCACCCCGGTTAGTTATGTGCGTCTAAAGATTTAAAGGTCTGGACAAATAAAACTCACACGTTGAATGGTGAGTAAATCCTCGCTTTCTATTGACCGAAATAGGTCTTTTTTGAGTTTTGTGAAACGAACGTTTCGGTGAGGACACTTAGTAACGTATGATTGGTTTAAAGAGAATAGGAAAAGATAAAAAAAAAACCAAATTCAATTTGGAATTCGCAACGACATTTGTCTACGTATGATTGACTTTAAAGAATAGGAAAAAAATTAAAAAAGGAAACCAAATTCAATTCGGAATTCGCGAGGACACTTGACAACGTATGATTGGTTAAAAATTACAAAGTCAAAAAGAAAAACCTAACCTAGCTACCGTGTTTGGAATTTTATGGAAGTCCAAATTCAATTTGGAAATCGTGTATCTACCTTATAAGGACTCTTCTTCTCAAATTAATATATAAAGGGGAAAAAAAATCGCATACTTTATGCGAAAATAAAATGAAAATATAAATAAAATATACACATATTCTCCACCTATTCTATGTGTTTTCTCTCCACACCAACTCAAAAATACATCGCCATGGGGCGAGGCGAAGTCCCGCGCACACCAAATAAAAAATGCATCCCATAGAGCGAAACGAAGCCCCGCACACATCAAATAAAAAATGCATCTCCACGGGGCGGGGGCGAAGCCCCGCGCACACCAAATAAAAAATGCATCTTCATGGGCGGGGCAAAGCCCCACGCACACCAAATAAAAAATGCATCTCCATGGGCCGTGGGGAATCCCCGTACACACCAAATAAAAAATTCGTCCCCACGGGGCGGGGCGAAGCCCCACACACACCAAATAAAAAATGCATGGGCGGGGACGAAGCCTTTCCCACACCAAATCAAAAATGCATCCCCACGTGGCTGGGCAGGGAAAACCCACGCACACCAAATTAATGAAAATAAAATGCCCTGTGCGTAGCACGAGCACAAATCTAGTAATTATAAATAACATCACCCTTTAGATATTTTTGTGCATCAACAAAAGAGAAAAACGATTTCTTCATTCTTACTGGAGGTTGTGTTCAGAGTGTGAATCAAAACAAAGCCTAATATTATCTTACTAATCAAACATGAGTTGCCAACAACAAGAAGAGATTCTAGTGAAAACAGTGTGTGAGATTTATGACAAAATCTCAAAGCTGGAGAGTTTGAAACCTTCTGAAGATGTCAACAAGCTCTTCGCTCAACTAAAACTCACATGCATACCTCCAAACCCTATTGATACAACCAAGTTATGTCAAAAGCATCGAGAGATTAGGACTCACTTGATACAAATTTGGGGTGTATCCCAAGCTTTACTAGAAACCCATTTCTCAACTAAATTAGGATCACATGAGAATCCACTTGATCATATTGAAGAATTCCCTTCTCAACTTACATCGAACTATGTTCGCTAGAGTTCACAATACTCAGTAACCATACCAAGAATGATGGCAAAGATCCCAAGAGGATTGCTTTTGTGGGTTCAGGTCCACTTCCTCTTTCTTCAATTCTTATGGCATCAAATTACTTGAGGGACACATCATTTCACAACTACGATTTCGATGAGTCGGCTAACTATTTGGCAACTCGATTGGCTTCAGTTGATCCAGACTTATCGAAAAGAATGTTCTTTCACACAATTGATATCATGAATGTTTCTGACGAATTAAGTGAGTATGATGTTGTATTCCTGGCAGCTTTAGTCGGAAGAAACAAGAACGACAAGGTGCTCGCGGAGTGCTCATGGTGCTCTCGGCTTCATACATCCAGTCGTCGATCCTACTGATCTTCAAGGGTTTGAAGTTTTACAAGTTTTGCATCCAACCAACGATGTAGTACTATGTTCGATTATCATCGCACGCAAGTCTATACTTGATGGTATGTGATCATATGGCTGATTAGTTACTCAACATTTCGTAAGTCCAACTGGATTCACTGTTCTTGCGGTGTTCGTGTGATATTGTTGCTGGTCAGTCGAATGTGTTGTGGCGTACATTGGTTACTTGCAGGGACGGAGCCAGAAATTCCACACAAGAGGGCTAATTGGCAAAAAAAATTATTTAGAGGGGGCTTATTAAGAGATTTTTATTTTAATTAGTAAGAATTTTAAAGGATCCTTAAGGAATTAACCAAAACTAGGGGGGCGGGGGCCACCCCTGAGCTCTACTTAGCTCCGTCCCTGGTTACTTGTTCATCCTGTCCTTCATGGTGTTGGTGAAGTTTGTGTAGTACTGCTGGTGATTGAAAGCAGCTTGCTTCTTCAAATCTCTGTTGTTGACATGCTGGTGCAATGGACTGCAGTGGAGTTTTTGTGTCTGCTAGCTACTAGATATGAAGGTTACTTCAATTCTTGTACATTTCTTCTCAATTGTTGTTGCGGATTCTTCACTGCGATTAATACTTCTAATGTTTTTGTTTTGGGTATTTGTTGACTTGTGTTGTTCTTGGATTTGTGGTGCACTCTATTTGGTGTTGAGTGGTGAATGGAGTAAATTGATACAGTTGTAATAATTTGGCTTCCTTAGTTGGTGCTATGCCTTGCTTTTTTTCTTCTAACGGTGTTGAAGTACTATTGTGCTATTTGGTCGAACCATTGTCAATGCATGAAACGAGGTGATTAATAGGCAACATTCGTTAAGGAAATGCTAATTTGAACCCAATATGTGTCCTGGATTTGTTTGAAAATGTAACAAAAATCTAGGCTGTTCATTGCATGTACATTAAAGACCTTGTTACCAAATTAAGTGTATAAAGAAATGAAATTGAATCTAACTAAAATTACTAAATGCAAGGTCCATCAAATAAAACTTCAGAACAAACAAACAAAAAAAACTTAAGAAGGCCTATAATGTAGAACTCATTTAATTTGCAACTGCTACATCTACCAACGATGACTCCTTATAAAAAGAAAATCAAAATAGTAAAATTGTAAGAAGTAATTACATAACCCAAATTGCAAGTAGAAACAACCTTATATAAAGGAACTTACGAATCTTAAAATTAGAGCAGGAGAAATAATATTGTTTAATATTTCCTTTATCTCACTATTAGATGATCTAGTTCGAGTTTAAACAATTATTAAAACAAAAAAGGGAAAATAGTACTTTTAACTATTTCTTACAACTATACCATTGTGAATAATAACTAATAAACTTTTGAAATGACTTATCTCCCAAACTACATCACCGATGTTCGCAAACTTCATACCATTGAAAAATATTTTAAAACACATATATAACGAATATAAATATGCCTGTCAAATTATACATATTTCTTATATTAACAATAATCAATTAAAAAAATAATTTTAGAAATATCTCCTTGTTGGTGATATAAATTATCTATTATTTGACAAAATCTAAAAGTAAACAGGTCAACTAATAATGGGACGGAGGGAGGAAATATGTTATTTTCCAAAATCACCCGATTAAAGATGTATAAGAAATTAATTAAAGGGAACTAGGGATCCAGATGTATATGGAATCCTTCTTTTTGTTCGTGGGGGTAGTACTGGGTAAGTGTTACAACTGAGTGCACAAACAGGAAGACGAAGTAGGACAGAAGTCACAGAACTGGTGTTACAACTGAGTAGGCACACAGGAAGATGAAGTAGGACAGTGGAAGAAATTGTGTTAATTGTTAAGCGAACTCTAATCTTGTGGTGTTCAAGTTTGAACACTTTTAGTTCGTAATCCATTTCGCGAATCCTCTTCTTATGCTGCTTTGGTTCTTTAGGCCAAACTCTGTAAATATCTATTTTTCATATAAGGGGGGGGGGGGGGGGGGGGGGGGGGGGGGGGGGGAGTGAGTACGTAGCAACTAGCAAGTGTCTCTTATATTTTCTAGTTCTCGAAAGTATTTAGAGGGGCAGGTGGCTTAAGTTTAAATGGATACATACTAGATATACATAGGTATTAATTAGTATATGTTGAAAATGTTGTAAGGGCCTCCAACCTGAGAAGATCAATTATTGATCATTATAGTCTAATCTATTATTAAACGATTCTTAATTGGTATTTTATTCATTGAAGCAGCGTGAATGCATGATCATGTCCCCTCGCCCATCAGCTAATTTGAACTATATACGTGTATATTCGGCAACATTTTGTCGTAAACACTTGACTTGCGTAACATAAACATTTTAACATTATTATTACAACCACTACCGTTTTAGTCTTTTGCAAACCGGTTGATCAACCGACAATTAGCAAGACAGTTGTGTCCTATTCAGCGAGCTTTTGGCGCAAACATTTGACATGGATTTTCAAGTCTAACAAAATATAAATAATAGTTATTTACAGCCTTATAAACTCAATATGAATTTGAAGGAATGTCTGAATGAACTTGTTAAGACTATATTGATTGTGTTATTATAGCTTGACTCTGTAAAAACTAGTAGTCTTGTCTCATTGAGCCTGTGTCCGAGAAGGAAGCTACAAGAGGCGGGCCATTCCTACGGATTCGAACCTGATCATTATATGAACACCATTTAACAATGATGAAATCTCTTGGAACTTATGGATCTTACCTGAATGCCATAAAATCACTAATAGTTAACACCAAGATTTAGACTGTATCTAAACTCACAATTTGGTGTAGCCTTCATTGTTTCTCGATTTGAGAATGCCATTTGCATCCATTTATCGCCAACAGCAAATTTTGAGGATAATATTTGCATGAGTTTTAGTTGAAATAACATTTTGATGTTTATAGCTTCAATTGATTTCTTAAAAAAACATAATGTAAGTGGAAGTTTTGGGCCATTACAAAACCGCCTCTTACATGATGGGGTACCTGACCTATAATAATGGTTTCCGTGCTAGTTTATAGGGGCAGATCCCGCTCTATGTGAGCCATACGGTTATAGAGTGGTTTAAAACCATTGTTTTTCCTGAGCCACTCTTTCTTAAAACTCAGTTTGGTTTGTTGTTTCATTACCAGCTCTCATGTGCTAATATCCTAAATCCAGCAAAAAAAAATAATATATATATATAACTCAGTTTGTTGATCAGATAATTAAAAGTAACAAATGACGACATAACTTAATGAGCTAAGGTTTTGTTTGTTGAAGTTGAGAAGCAAAGTGGGCAATAATTTTACTTATGAAAAATTTGATTACCCGGGTAGTTATGTTAATTATAAATAACAACACCCTTTGGATGTTCACAGTGTGAATCAACACGCAAAGCCTAATCTTACTATTCAAACATGAGTTGCCAACAACAAGAAGAGATTCTGGTGAAAACAGTATGCGAGATATATGACAAAATCTCAAAGCTAGAGAGTTTGAAACCTTCTGAAGATGTCAACAAGCTCTTAGCTCAACTGAAACTCACATGCATACCTCCAAACCCTATTGATACAACCAAGTTATGTCAAAAGCATCAAGAGATTAGGACTCACTTGATACAACTTCGGGGTGAATCCCAAAGTTCACTAGAAACCCATTTCTCAACTAAATTAGGATCATATGAGAACCCACTTGATCATATTGAAGAATTCCCTGCCTACCCAAATTACATCAAACTTGGTCTGCTAGAGTTCACAATACTCGGTAACCATACCAAGAATGATGGCCAAGATCCTAAGAGCGTCCACAGTGGTGCGAGTATAACCAAAGACCAAAGACTAAAAAAAAAGATCAAATTTGGGTTTAGTCCGTCGTGTGGCGTAGTGGTTGCAGATTAAATTTGGTCGCGCGTTGATAAAGATTACGCCTGGGATCAGGCGTTGGTAAAGATAACGCCTGAATGGGGCGTTGGTAAAGATAACGCCTGATGTGGGGCTTTGGTATAGTATACGCTTCAAAAAAAAAAAAAAAATAATGCGGCGGAGATATAAAGCCCGCCCCATGCAAATTTCAAAAGTTTAAAACTTAAAGTGGAGTGGGGCGTTAAGTATATGAACGCCCAATTTCGTGCGTTGAGTTTATGAACGCCCCATCGGGCGTTATTTTTACCAACGCCCCATTCAGGCGAAGTTTATATGCACGCCTGTTCGTTGGACGTTAACTATACCAACGCGCGATGAATGGCGGAGATTATATCAACGCCCGATGTGTAGCGGAGATTATATTAACGCCCGACTATATTTGGATTTGGTCTTGATCGCCGACCAAATTTGGTCTGGATTTTACTCTTTGATCAAATTTTGATCGATGATCCGTCCCACTACGCCATCCCACTCGAGTAAAAATTTGGGTTTACTCGTCCATTGCAGTTGCTCTAAGAGGATTGCTTTTGTGGGTTCAGGTCCGCTTCCTCTTTCTTCAATTCTTTTGGCATCAAATCATTTGAGGAACACATCATTTCAAAGCTACGATTTCGATGAGTCGGCTAATTACTTGGCAACTCGATTGGTTTCTGTTGATCCAGATTTATCGAAAAGAATGTTCTTTCACACAACTGATATCTTGAATGTTTCCGACGAACTAAGTGATTATGAAGTTGTTTTCCTTGGAGCTTTAGTTGGTATAAACAAGAATGACAAAGTTAAAGTTATTAATCATTTGGCCAAGTACATGGCTCCTAACTCCATTTTGATGCTAAGGAGTGCTCACGGTGCTCGCGGGTTCATATACCCAATCGTCGATCTTACAGATCTTAAAGGGTTTGAAGTTTTACAAGTTTTTCATCCAACCAATGAGGTAATGTGTTCGATTATCATCGCGCGCAAGTCTATAATTAATGGTATGTGATCATATGGTTGATTAGTTACTCAACCCTTCGTTAGTATCCCACTGGATTCACTGTTCTTGCAGTGTTTGTGTGATATTGTTGTTGGTCACTCTAATGTGTTGTGGCGTACAATGGTTAGTTGTTCATCCTGTTTTTCATATCGGTGGTGAAGTTTGCGTACTACTATTGGTGATTGAAAGCAGCTGGCTTCTTCAAATTACTGTCGTTGACTTGCTGGTGCAATGGAGTGGAGTGGAGTGTTTGTGTCTTCTAGCTACTAAATACGAAGGTTCCTTCAATTCTTGTACTTTTCTTATCTATTGTTTTTGTTCTGGGTACTTGTAACTTGTGTTCTTCTTTGCTTTGTGGTGCACTTTATTTGTGTGGATTGATACAGTTGTGATAATTTGGCTTCGTTAGTTGTTGTTATTGCCTTTCCTTATTTCTTCTAACGGTCTTTCTGCACTATTGAGTTTGTACGAGTGAAATATCGCACATTCATTATGTATGCGAAGTAAAGGTCATCTAATGTAAGTGAAGACCATCGCACATAATAAAATTAGGATGACGTATTTAATGATGTCAGCGTAGTCACGAGTAAATTGTGATGATCTGTGCGAAGGTGTAAATTGTGCGAAGATGAGTGAATGTACATGAGCGATTGTAACACACAGTGATTCCGAAAATAGGGGATCTATTAGCTGTCGTCCACTATGTAGTACCCTATATAAGGGGAAGGAATCTGTGTATTGAGAGAGATCTTCAGTATGTGTTAGACAAGAAACTAGAAGAGGGAAAGTTTATTTGGAGAGCGAGTAAAGTCATTGTATTATCTTGTAACCAATTATAGAACTTGATAAATAATAAAAGAATTCCATTATGATTACTTAGAATCTTGTCTAAATTCACAGGGGATGTGGTTGTAGGATTTCCTGCAACTACATTTGGCGCTAGAAACAGCTTGGAGTGATATATCCTGTTGGTGAATCTGTTTAAAAATCAAGTTTCTAGAATTAAAAAACCTAGAACTTCTTTTTCAACATTTGAAATTTTCATCATCACATATTTTCAATCCTTTTCAAAATAGTTTTTCATTTGTTCATATAAGAAAGTGGAAATGGTGAGAATCAGATCTATTGTTGAGCAAGCGGCAGCAGCCAGAAGATGTAAAAGAATTGTCGAACGAAGAAAAGGAGAAATTCATGAGCAATTAGAGGAAGGAGAAAGACAAAATCAAAGAAATAATGTTCTGAATGGACTACAACGTACACAAGAACAAAATAATGATATTGATTACGATAGAGTGAGTATCCATACTGCACATACGAATTCTACCAAAGAAGAAATACAGAGAACTGGAGATGCAGGAAGGATTGAAGGAAATGAAGAAATTATGACACTTGAAGAATTTAAAAAAAGATTGATTGAAAAACGACCAAGAGAAAATGAAGAGCGTGCGAATTTGATACGTCAGAATGATGACTTAAGAGAAGAGAATCTCATATTACACGAACAGAGATCAAGAAGCGCTACGCGATCAAGATCAAGGACCAAAAGAAGTTCATCAAGACAAAGTCGATCTAATCGAAGAGATGCTAGGCGAGAGAAAACATTAGACAATATTGATGATAACTTGCAAGTATATGATAATCTACAAGATCAACGCGACGAGAGATGCACATTAAATGACAGATACGAGCAACGTCGTGAGCGTCGTCGCAGATAAGAAGATCAAAGAAAAAATAGATTTCAAGATACATCCGAACGTCATCGTACTCACCACGAATTAGATAATGATGAAGAAGATGGTCCGGAACAAAGGAGAATTCTATTACATGGTAGACAAATATTGAGGGATCAATATGCACGCGAACAAAAAGAAGAGAGAAACATTGTTGTTGACGAACGTGCGAGATCTGAAAGACAAAGGCATAGAAGAAGAAGAGAAGAAACTGAAGAAAGAGAGATTGAAGAGGCCATACGACAGAATAATCATGAGAATAGATTACAACAAGCCAGATTAAAAATACCTATGCAACAGGATTTAGACCAAACTATGAGCGAAGAAATTCTCAGAGAAATGGCAGAATTGAGAGAAATGATGACTGCGTGAAAAAATGGTGGAAGGAGACAATTGGAGGAAGCAGTGGAGGAAGATGGAAATACACCTTTTGTAAGGCAAATTCAAATCGTAATAATACCACCAAAATGAAATTTACCTGTATTCACTAGTATCTTTGACGGTAGTACGTGTGCAGTACAACACATTAAAGCCTATATCCGATCTCTATTACAATGGGAAGAAAATGATGCGGTGATGTGCAAATATTTTCCTGTGAGATTGACAAGAGAAGCCTTGCAGTGGTTTAAAGGATTGCCAGTGGGAACTATTAGGTCACTTCGTCATCTACAGAACATCTTTTTAGGACAATATATCAACAATAATATGTCAAGACCAGGGATTGAGACGGCCTTTGAACTTCGCAGAAGGGTCAATGAAAGTGTGCGTCATTTAACAACACGTTGGAGAACCATGTGTAGTGAAATGGCAAGACGAGTAGATGAACGATTTCTTATACTAGATTTTATCAATGCCCTTTTTCCTACGGATTTATGATATACACAGATTTTCAGGATAAAAGACACCATCACAATGTCGGAGTTGCGTGAATTTCAAGAGGAGTATATTGCGCTTGAGGAGAAACAGAGAGAAATGGAATCTTATCCAGTTGCAATGCCTAATGGGAACAATGGGAATGCAAGTTTACTCCCAAGGATGGCGAATGCTGTTGCGAGTACATCGCGGGGAAATCAAGGAAAGAAGAATACAAAGATGGAACAAAAACTGGTAGCCATGGGTAGTGCAGACCAGGAGGAGTTTGAAAGAGAATATAAATAAGCGCAATCCCAAGCTAGAGGAAGAAATAACAAGATTCAAAGAATGGGAAGGTTATGGAGGTCAACAGCCATACAATAATGCAAGACAAGGGAACGGAAAGGTGATTTGGGAACAAATAAGCTTGCCAAAGTTGAATACTACAGTAGACAAAGTCTGGAAAGCTGTTATACTAATGGAATAAATTCCTGAACCACACAATGTAGGAGATGAGCCCACCACCAGGCAGAAGGAGCAAAGAATTTTGTGTATATCATCGCTTTCATGGTCACACAACAAATAATTGCAGAAATGTGAGGAAAATCATACTGAGAGTGATTGAGCAAGGAAAACTGAACCATTTCTTAGTACATAAGCCACTGAATCTACCATCACCACCACCAGGAGGAAATACATATGGTGAGGAGAAAGGAAAAAATACATTTGTAATTGAAGTAGGTGCGAAGGAAAAGAACCTATATTGCAATTCTTAACCTTGCGAAGATATCGCCATTAACGGATTGGCAAAAACAGTCCATTTCGTTCAGTGCGGAAGAAACACCCGGAGGAGGAGATTTACATGAATGTCCATCGGTGGTGAAGTTGGGAATTAATCCGAAAGAAAAAATAAATGATGACGATGAAGAAGAAGAAAATGAAGCGAATACTTGGGCTATAAATAGAATACTCATAAATCATCGGAGTTCTGTTGATATTCTCTTTCATCATACATACAAGACTATGGGAGGAAGGGATGACGAGTTATTTCCTTCAACTTACAAAATTTATGGATTCAATGGCACTGCGAACAACCCAAAAGGAGAAGTCAAATGAGAATTCCACTGCGAAGTCTACCAACAGAAATCGTATTTTGTGTTGTTGATGTTGAATCACCATATAATGCTTTAATTGGGAGACCATGGTTGCATAGTATCTTGGGTGTGGTTTCGACATTTCACCAATGAATAAAATTTCCTTTACCTCAAGGTCTAGGCATTATAAGAGGAGATACAAATGAAGGTAGAAATTGTCAGGAATGGATATTGATAAGTGCGAAGAGCGGGAATACAGACGAAGAAATTTGAAGCAACATGCTAAGGATAGTCAAAGGGGTAAAAGATTAATGGTGGATGTAGTGTCTAAATCTGGGAATATAGACAAGAAGGGTATTGAAGCAGAATCTTCTGCGAATAATAACACCAAGTGAGTCAGGAAGATTAATTCTAATGAAGAAAAGCGAGTGCAGAGGCAGAAGTTGTGTTCTCAGAAGAAAAGTACCATGTGCGATGATACTCGCACAGAGGAAATTGAAGATATCATGCGAAATAATGTTCTGAGAAGCATCAATGAACTTAAAGAAATACAAAAGATGACCGAAGCAGAAGAGTAATATGAATATCTTTCTTCATGTATGAGAAATCAGTAAGAATTCTATGTATTAGAGTTATATAATTCGCAACTAATAATGAGAATGAAAAATTTATATTTTCATAAGATGATATCATAACAAGAAAAAAAAAACGAAATGCAAATGTAAGGCCTTAAAGTAAGACCTTAGTATAAGGCAACAGAGTATATAACCACACAAGAGAGGTATCCAACTGTGGCGTGCACCCTAGTTCGCATGAATGCAAGAGGCAAAAAATAAGACCTATCGCACGTCACATTTGGGGAAACCTGATAAGCATAACTCAAGGGAAAGCTACATAGACCCTGGAACTTGAGTTTTGGAGATTTGGGGTGAGAAAAAACGAAAAAGCCCATCCAGGAGGGGTGCCTTAAATTTTCAGTCTAAGCTAATTTCCTTAGATTGGAAGACTAAGGTATCAAAGTCTCTCCTAAGGAGTGCAGAATTTCGATCAGCGCGCCGAGGTACACGGTTGATTCAAGAGTTCCCGGGGCGTCTGGAGCATACCTTGCCGCTCTTGACAAGTCCTGACTATGATGCACTTGGTCCGAAGAAATCCCACTTAGGGTGCGGTCTCGTAACCATAAACCTTACCGGTAGAGGGATAAGAGACTGCGAAATCAACTGGTTGTTGCATTACCGGATGGGAGGAGCCAACCTTAACCCGGTAGAGGTAAGCTTCCTTGAAGGGAAAACCAGGGAGAATATAAGTACGGCACCCTCCATTAGGGAGTTGAATTGTGTCAAAAGACGTAAATGTTATGAGGCTTTTTACTCACGGGAGTATTAAGGCTTGTCATATTTACACACAAGATAAACCTGAAGAGGCAATAATACAAGAAAAACATAAGGCGAGATCAATGGGTCGATATACTATAGTATAAAGACTTCCTTCGATTTCGTTGCACAAGAACAAATAAAATTTTGTCCAAGATAAGACCTTTAATTAGGAAGGAAAAATAAAACTTCACGATAAAAATACGACATAAGTTAACTTTTTTTTGTAGGAGTCGATAGAAATAAGTTACCTTCGAAGTGTTTCGCATGATACAAAATGTGATTGAAGTAGAAAGAGACGTTGTATTCATCAGCCTATCAATCTGTGACAATTCGCAGAGGCAAGAATGGGAATGCAAATATAAAAAGAGTGATATTTGCCCCATTTGACAGTCTTGTGCATGTGCGAAAAAGATAGAACTTTGATATTTGTGAATGCGAATATAAGTTAAAGAGAACTAATAATTAAGGTACGAAAGTTAACATTTTAGAGGTATATATTAAAGAAGAAATTTTAGAAGAGGTGGAGATATACAAGAGGCAGAAAGAGAATTTACATAAAGTGAAAAATAACTAATTATCTTCATCATTATGTTCGGCCTCAGAATCGTTTCTTCCTTCTTCATACTCTTTATACTCTCCATATTCCTCTTCACTATCAATAATATCAGGAACAACTTCATTGGGAGGGACATCTGCGAATTTATATTTAGAGAGAGGAATGTCATTATCAACACAGACTTTCTTAACTGTTGCATCACGAGCGCGAATGGCATCCTTACCATTATTTGAAACAGTAAGGATATAATTCTTTTTTAACTGCTGATATTTGGAGTTGCGAGCAGATAACTCCATTGATAACTTCTCGGTTTCTTCAAGGCGTATCTTTTCTTTAGCAGCAAGTTATGTCTTTAGTTCTTCAATCTTCTCCAGATAATTCTTTTCTTTATCTACTAAATATAAAAAGAATGGTTAGACTTAAAGGAGATGTCATCTTCAAGAAATGACAAATATGAAAGAAAAAACAAGTGACCTTCGTGATTGGAAATAATGTCCTTAACCGCGCAGAATGTTCAGACTGAAGGAACACATTTACGGCTAAATTTTCCCTAGCATCATTCAGAACTCTAGCATCCCAACTAAATTCATCTTCACTTTCTATGAGAAGTCGAGAACGGATTAAATTTCTTTCCTCAATGAATGTGTTCTTTCCGCTCAAAGCTGAATCACGTTCATCTTGAACTTTAAGAATAGTCTCTTGGAATTTTTCTAGTGCCTTCCCACCCTTGAGAGCGACCTCATCATTTTCAGTAATGAGTTTATTCTTCTTTACTTCCAAAAGTTGGATTGTCTTCTTATTTTCATGAAGAAGACGTTTGAAGTTATTAAATGTAGTTAATAAAGGTCTATGATCCATTATAAGAGCAGTATACTTCAATCTTAACTCTTCCAGGCTAAGATTCTCAAATACTTTGGTTGGATAATTGTTTAAAGGGGAATTAAGATGTTCTAAAAGAATTTCCTCGTCATGAAAGTTAGATGCCTCATCAGAAAGGTTATAAATATCTGCGAATATAAAGAAATGAGGAATGCTAATTACCACGTAAAATAAGGATAATGCGAAGATCAACGATTACGTACCAATGATTTCACCATTTCATTCTCGAGCCACGCGATGTAATTCAACGTTGGTAGAATTTTCAGCCTTAAGTTTGGTATTTTCTTTCCCCAAACTGAGAAGTTTCCTTTGATAATCCGAAGAAACCGCATATGATAAGCGAGATACCTGTAAAAGTATAATAAAGATGTTATGAGTCGGAGAGGAATATTAGAAAGAATATAAAAGAAGGTTTAGATATTACCAAAGAACCAATCGCATATTGGAAGCTTGGGTCTACAATAGAAGAAGCTCCGCGAAGAGATGGATCATCCAAGATAGGAGCATCGCTGACTTTCGATACCATACCAAAAGTGCGTTGTAGATCACCATCATTAAGAGCCGATATAGGATCAGAAAAAAGGTTGGATAATTCTTTCATCGAAGAAGAAATCGATGGATCTTCAGAAGCAAGAATATCATCATCACTGGATTCAGATTTTGAAGAAGGGTAGAATTCTTTAAGCTTCCTAGAAAGATCAGAAGAAGAAATTTTGGGCCCAGATTTAGATGCGAGTTTCTTGGTTCGTTTCTCGGGTTTCCCAGTATCCTTAGTACCCGAAGCTTCAACTATGCGAATAATTAAGATAAGAAATAGAGGCAACAATATTGTTTAAATTAAGAGAGGGAATGTTTCTTACTTCATTGTTCTGCGAAGATGATGCATTGTGCGACGTTTTGGCCTTCTTAGCAGCCTGAAATCAGAAGAGTAGGAAAGTAAGAAATAAAAAAAAAAAAAAAAAAAAAAAAAAAAAAGGTTATGCGAAATTATGAAAAATAATGCGAAGATTTCATACCATCTTCTTATTCTCAGTATCAGATAAGACAAACTTCCAGGGTTGATAAGTAGAAAGATTTGCAGGAAGAGGAAGATCAGAACCATCAGCAGCTCTTCCAGATACATAAGGACCAACTAAAATGACAGGGAAATTAAGCCAGCATGAATCATTAGATCTGTGAGCAGTACTATTAGACTTATCATTCCAATCAACATCTCGCATAATTTTCTGATCTTCAGTGATACCATCTTTCCTTCTTAAGTGAATGGCCCATTTTGTTGATTCATTTTTCATTATCGCAACATAGTAATTTTTGAAAAAATTATCGACAGTATACTCTGTAGGGTTGATGGCTTTATCACGGTACGATACATTTCGCACTTCATAAGAATAAGAGGTTCCTAATCCTGCTATGCGACGAGAGTATTCTAAATCTATTCTAATAGCATCTCCACTTAATTGAAATATACCTCTTGTAAATCGATCATCAGATAGAATTTCATAGAATAAGGGAATTTCTGGATTATACAACAGGATGGAAATATTATTCAAAAGTTGTCCTAATGAAGCGATGATCTTTTGATTAGACCACTGTTCAGAGTTTATTAATTCAAGATTGAGTTTTGATGAATAATCGGAATGGGAAGGAAGAGAAAGTGAAAAGCCTCTTGTAGCAAATTCTCTTTTCAACCTGGTGAATTCAGTTTCCATCTTTTTACCAGATGGGGCCATTATAAGAATGGGAATGAGGGATATATAAGTGAATGAAATCACAGTATCTTAATCAGATCACAGACGAAAATTACAGTTAAAGTGCATAAGCAAGGGAAAATAAATAGGACGGTAAAAAGAAGAAAGAAGAAGATGAAAGAAGATATATAAGGAAAATTTACTCTCGTTTTTCGAGATTTAATTTCATTAATGCGAAGAATGAATGGATAGGAATAGACGATTATAAGAACGTGTAAGATAACGAGTGGATAAAAAAACATGCGTAAGTAAGGAAAGCTCAAATTCTGGAAATATGTCGGCAGAGCAGATTATGAAAAGTCGAGCATGTACGATATTATTAGATGGAGATTCTTCATATCGCTCACTTTATAAAAAGAACGAAATGAGAAGAGGCAAAATGTAAGAGTGAAATATCGCAACCATAAACCTTATCGGTAGAGGGATAAGAGACTGCGAAATCAACTGGTTGTTGCATTACCGGATGGGAGGAGCCAACCTTAACCCGGTAGAGGTAAGCTTCCTTGAAGGGAAAACCATGGGGAATATAAGGACGGCACCCTCCATTAGGGAGTTGAATTGTGTCAAAAGACGTAAATGTTATGAGGCTTTTTACTCACGGGAGTGTTAAGGCTTGTCATATTTACCCACAAGATAAACCTGAAGAGGCAATAATACAAGAAAAACATAAGGCGAGATCAATGGGTCGATATACTATAGTATAAAGACTTCCTTCGATTTCGTTGCACAAGAACAAATAAAAAAATTTCCAAGATAAGACCTTTAATTAGGAAGGAAAAATAAGAACTCACGATAAAAATACGACATAATTTAACTTTGTTTTGCAGGAGTCGATAGAAATAAGTTACCTGCGAAGTGTTTCGCATGATACAAAATGTGATTGAAGTAGAAAGAGACGATATATTCATCATCCTATCAATCTGTGACAATTCGCAGAGGCAAGAATGGGAATGCAAATATAAAAAGAGTGTTATTTTCCCCATTTGACAGTCTTGTGCATGTGCGAAAAAGATAGAACTTTGATATTTGTGAATGCGAATATAAGTTAAAGAGAACTAATAATTAAGGGACTAAAGTTAACATTTTAAAGGTATATATTAAAGAAGAAATTCTAGAAGAGGTGGAAATATACAAGAGGCAGAAAGAGAATTTACATAAAGTGAAAAATAACTAATTATCTTCATCATTATGTTCGGTCTCAGAATTGTTTCTTCCTTCTTCATACTCTATATACTCTTCATATTCCTCTTCACTATCAATAATATCAGGAATAACTTTGTTGGGAGAGACATCTGCGAATTTATATTTAGAGAGAGGAATGTCATTATCAACACGGACTTTCTTAACTGTTGCATCACGAGCGCGAATGGCATCCTTACCATTATTTGAAACAGTGAGGATATAATTGTTTTTTAACTGCTGATATTTGGAGTTGCGAGCAGATAACTCCATTGATAACTTCTCGGTTTCTTCAAGGCGTATCTTTTCTTTAGCATCAAGTTATGTCTTTAGTTCTTCAATCTTCTCCAGATAATTCTTTTATTTATCTGCGAAATATAAACAAAATGGTTAGACTTAAAGGAGATATCATCTTCAAGAAATGACAAATATGAAAGAAAAAACAAGTGACCTTCGTGATTGGAAATAATGTCCTTAACCGCGCAGAATGTTCAGACTGAAGGAACACATTTACGGCTAAATTTTCCCTAGCATCATTCAGAACTCTAGCATCCCAACTAAATTCATCTTCACTTTCTATGAGAAGTCGAGAACGGATTAAATTTCTTTCCTCAATGAATGTGTTCTTTCCGCTCAAAGCTGAATCACGTTCATCTTGAACTTTAAGAATAGTCTCTTGGAATTTTTCTAGTGCCTTCCCACCCTTGAGAGCGACCTCATCATTTTCAGTAATGAGTTTATTCTTCTTTACTTCCAAAAGTTGGATTGTCTTCTTATTTTCATGAAGAAGACGTTTGAAGTTATTAAATGTAGTTAATAAAGGTCTATGATCCATTATAAGAGCAGTATACTTCAATCTTAACTCTTCCAGGCTAAGATTCTCAAATACTTTGGTTGGATAATTGTTTAAAGGGGAATTAAGATGTTCTAAAAGAATTTCCTCGTCATGAAAGTTAGATGCCTCATCAGAAAGGTTATAAATATCTGCGAATATAAAGAAATGAGGAATGCTAATTACCACGTAAAATAAGGATAATGCGAAGATCAACGATTACGTACCAATGATTTCACCATTTCATTCTCGAGCCACGCGATGTAATTCAACGTTGGTAGAATTTTCAGCCTTAAGTTTGGTATTTTCTTTCCCCAAACTGAGAAGTTTCCTTTGATAATCCGAAGAAACCGCATATGATAAGCGAGATACCTGTAAAAGTATAATAAAGATGTTATGAGTCGGAGAGGAATATTAGAAAGAATATAAAAGAAGGTTTAGATATTACCAAAGAACCAATCGCATATTGGAAGCTTGGGTCTACAATAGAAGAAGCTCCGCGAAGAGATGGATCATCCAAGATAGGAGCATCGCTGACTTTCGATACCATACCAAAAGTGCGTTGTAGATCACCATCATTAAGAGCCGATATAGGATCAGAAAAAAGGTTGGATAATTCTTTCATCGAAGAAGAAATCGATGGATCTTCAGAAGCAAGAATATCATCATCACTGGATTCAGATTTTGAAGAAGGGTAGAATTCTTTAAGCTTCCTAGAAAGATCAGAAGAAGAAATTTTGGGCCCAGATTTAGATGCGAGTTTCTTGGTTCGTTTCTCGGGTTTCCCAGTATCCTTAGTACCCGAAGCTTCAACTATGCGAATAATTAAGATAAGAAATAGAGGCAACAATATTGTTTAAATTAAGAGAGGGAATGTTTCTTACTTCATTGTTCTGCGAAGATGATGCATTGTGCGACGTTTTGGCCTTCTTAGCAGCCTGAAATCAGAAGAGTGAGAAAGTAAGAAATAAAAAAAAAAAAAGGTTATGCGAAATTATGAAAAATAATGCGAAGATTTCATACCATCTTCTTATTCTCAGTATCAGATAAGACAAACTTCCAGGGTTGATAAGTAGAAAGATTTGCAGGAAGGGGAAGATCAGAACCATCAGCAGCTTTTCCAGATACATAAGGACCAACTAAAATGACAGGGAAATTAAGCCAGCATGAATCATTAGATCTATGAGCAGTACTATAAGACTTATCATTCCAATCAACATCTCACATAATTTTCTGATCTTCAGTGATACCATCTTTCCTTCTTAAGTGAATGGCCCATTTTGTTGATTCATTATTCATTATCGCAACATAGTAATTTTTGAAAAAATTATCAACAGTATACTCTGTAGGGTTGATGGCTTTATCACGGTACGATACATTTCGCACTTCATAAGAATAAGAGGTTCCTAATCCTGCTACGCGACGAGAGTATTCTAAAGCTATTCTAATAGCATCTCCACTTAATTGAAATATACCTCTTGTGAATGGATTATACAACATGATGGAAAGATTATTCAAAAGTTGTCCTAATGAAACGATAATCTTTTGATTAGACCACTGTTCAGAGTTTATTAATTCAAGATTGAGTTTTGATGAATAATCGGAATGGGAAGGAAGAGAAAGTGAAAATCCTCTTGTGGCAAATTCTCTTTTCAACCTGGTGAATTCAGTTTCCATGTTTTTACCAGCTGGGCCATTATAAGAACGAGAATGAGGGATATATAAGTGAATGAAATCACAATATCTTAATCATATCACAGACGTAAATTACAGTTAAAGTGCATAAGCAAGGGAAAAGAAATAGGACGGTAAAAACAAGAAAGAAGAAGATGAAAGAAGATATATAAGGAAAATTTACTCTCGTTTTTCGAGATTTAATTTCATTAATGCGAAGAATGAATGGATAGGAATAGACGGTTATAAGAACGTGTCAGATAACGAGGGGATAAAAAGACACGCGTAACTAAAGAAATCTCAAATTCTGGAAATGTGTCGGCAGAGCAGATTATGAAAAGTCGAGCATGTACGATATTATTAGATGGAGATTCTTCATATCGCCCACTTTATAAAGAGAACGAAATGAGAAGAGGCAAAATGTAAGAGTGAAATATCGCACATTCATTATGTATGCGAAGTAAAGGTCATCTAATGTAAGCGAAGACCATCGCACATACTAAAATTAGGATGATGTATTTTATGATGTCAGCGTAGTCACAAGTAAAGTGTGTGATCTGTGCGAAGGTGTAAATTGTGCGAAGATGAGTGAATGTACATGAGCGATTGTAACGCACAGTGATTCCGAAAATAGGGTATCTATTAGCTGTCGTCCACTATGTAGTACCCTATATAAGGGGAAGGAATCTGTGTATTGAGAGAGATCTTCAGTATGTGTTAGATAAGAAACTAGGAGAGAGAAAGTTTATTTGGAGAACAAGTAAATTCATTGTATTATCTTGTAACCAATAATAAAACTTGATAAATAATAAAAGAATTCCATTATGATTATTTAGAGTCTTGTCTAAATTCACATGGATGTGGTTGTACGATTTCCTGCAACTGCAGAGTTCATGATTCGTGAGCCTTTTCCCCTTTGATAAAATCAATTTACGGATTAAAAAAATAAAAAAATTAAATAATAGCTGGTGCTATTGCTTATTGCAATATTGAAATGTTGCAGGTTTGTAGATGCTTATAAATTTGACTTCAGTTTATTCGTTTTGTTGTGGATCCTTGCGTAAAGAGACTATATAGTTATGACAGTGCAACTAAAAGCATAGACTGATTGATATTATGTGTAGATTGAGGACAGAAAATTGGAATCTATGAAAACGCAATTGTTTTTTTTATCATTAGAGACACCGAGCATCTGTATGCCAGAGCATTAAACTAAAATTAGAATGCTACAACTTGTCTTCTCTTCACAGAGCATTAAACAATTTAACTTACTGAAGAGCTTCAGTGATAGGTTCGGATTTTTCTCTCGAAATGTCTCCTACATTCTTTACCGAATGTTGGGTGCTATAGACCCATTATCAAAGTTTATCGAATGTTGCTAGATTTGTTTATTCATAACACTAGATTTGTACCGGGCATATTTTTTCTTTTAACTCGAAGCCCGGCGCCGTGGTACTTTGATTTGTTGTGGCGGGATAAGCAGATTTTATTTATTTATTTTTCTAACTTGGTTTGAGTGGGGCTTGGTCTTGCCCCGTGGTAATGCATTTTTGATTTGATGTGCGGCTGTGCACGGAGCTTTATCCCACCCCGTGGAGATGTTTTTTATTTGGTGTGCATGGGACGTGAATATGTATTTTTTATTTGGTGTGACGGGGCAGATACATTAAATAAGTAGAAAAAATGTACAGAGTTTTTTTTTCTTTTATTTTCGTAATAGATATGTGGTTCTTTTTTCTTCTTTATATATTTATTTGGAAAAAATAGTCCTAAATTCCTAATATAGTAGTTACTCAATTTGGAAATCGAATTTAGACTTCCATAAAATTTCAAACACGGTAATTTACTAATTTATGTTTTCTTTTTAAGTTTGTAATTTTTAAACTAATCATAAGTTGTCAAGTATCCTCACTTAAATATTGTCAAATTGAATTTGGTTTCCTTTTTAAATACTTTCATATTCTTTTTGAATTTAAACCGATCATACGTTGCCAAATATACTCATCAGAACGCTCGTTTCACAAAAGATAAAATATAGCTAATCTTGAGATTTGGTTAGCCGGTGGCCCTTTTTATGCATACGAATTTATCAAAGTAAAATATAAAAGTATGTCTCACCTCTTGCTGCAATAGTACCAGTTGATATGACATGATAAAAGGGACAGAATGGAAGAAAGGTAAAGGCCAAAATACTCTAGGAGAACTATGGGTGTAAATCTTATTGCTATAATTGTGAGCGTTGTTGTGTGATTGTACATATATTTTGTGGCAACTAGATGAGAGAAATTGGACAGCCTTCTTAGAGGAGGTGAGCTTTAAGTGGTCGATTAGTTGACGTATTATCACTTACTCAGTTATTGTTGAAATTAGTGCATGTGAGAGCCCCCATCAAGTGCCAAGCTAAACCTCAGTGGCACACCTCAAACGAAGTGAAAAGTATAGCTAATCAGTTGCAAGTGATTAATGCACTATAGATTACTTGAGGTTCAAAAATAAAAAGTCCCTTGATTTATGCCAGTACCCAAATCAATTAAATCCAATAACTCAATTGTTCATTTAGTTGTGCCTCCATTTCGGTTTTACTGGTGTGAAGTGCAATTCAATAGCAAAATTCACAATTAGGCCCAATCTATCAAATTTAATTAAGAAAAACAAATTTAACGGAAAAAAATCTAAAACTCACCGAAAAGTCGTTGTATTGGGTCTAACTATAAGCAAATATGCATACTTAATTCTTGAACCATGAACTTGTTTTACCCCCTCTCGATGCCAATTCGGTAATATTAAACATATAATGTTATCTCTAAAGGGTTCTATGAATTAACATAACATGGCGCAGCAATGCAACACTGTAAGTTTAAGTCAGCCGGCTAAGAATCAATCATTTGAGTTTTAAAACAATATCTTTTCTGCAGAGATGATCAACAGTAACAAACATTATGAGTTAAACTAATGCGCATGAGTTTGCCTGAACCATAGAAGTCAAGCTCACCAAGTATAATGTCAGCAGCCTTTGTAGGTGGTGCGCCGTGCACCGTCAAAAGACTAAAGTATATATCATGGTACCTCCACAATCACCAGTTACACTAAAGTATATGTCATGGTACCTCCACAATCACCAGTTACACAATGGCCATTACAATTGGCCTTAAAGATGACCTATGATCACTTCATCAGCTCCAACTATGACTTCAGTGTTTTTTTTTCATGTTTTTGTATACCCTATACAAATCCAAAGATAAAGGCACAAAGCAAATAACTTAGTTATCGAATTAAGGAAGTCCACGAAGTATATGTTTACATGTTATATTATGATGCGAATGAAAATCCATATTATTTGATCATCTCTATCGACTGATTTCTTGCCTAAACACTAACCGAGATCAGTGAACACTACCCAATATTCAGTTATTTCTCCACTTCAAATTCTTCTTAACTCTTAGAGAATAGCGAACGAACCCATGGCAGCGACCTAGGAACTAAGATGGTGACTGTATGGGCTCTCTGTCGGACACTTTGTGTGTCTATCAACGGGTGCCCTTGTATAAAACACTGGGGAACAATCAGGTAGAAGAGGCGATATTGAAAACCCATAATCAAATCAAACCAAACAATCCCAATAATGAATACCGTATAAACATAAAGAGAACAATCAGAAGAAAATTAGCGAAAATCTAACGATATAATTCTAGGTTTATATATTTTACCTGATTCTGCTTTGCCTCATAAAATAAAAGCCCTGAAAAAAAATCAACAAACTGTATGGAATCAGAACACAGAAGAAATAAAGCGCAACAGAAAAGAATCAACCTAACCAAAATTGTAAGGTTCTGCGAGAGTTTTACTGGGAGGAAGAATTTAGTTGGAAACTGTATTAACGTTAGGAGACACCCTTATCAAAGGGAAGCGTATCAGTATCAAATTGATTTAGCAAAAAAAAAAAAAAAAGCGTAGCAATATCAACAAACGAAAGGAACAGACGGACTTATGCATCATAGTTGGAGGTCTTCTTATACGGGACTAAAGAAACTTGGGAATCCATAATTTTGGTATTTGTTTAAAATCAGAATCTGGCGAGGCATTAAGAAACGTTCCATGTCGTGGCCGAAATATTACCCAACGATCGGACAAACGTCTATATAAAACATAATAACGAATCGACCCGCGCCGTGGGATGACGAAATCGATGGCGGGGTCTGTAAGGCGAATTCCAAATTGAATTTGGTTTCTTTTTCTTCAATTTTTAATCTTTCTCTTATTCTTTTTAAATTTAAATCAATCACAGGTTGCCAAGTGTCCTCCCCAAAACGCTGGTTTCACAAAACTCAAAAAAGACTTATTTCGGCCAATAGGAAGCGAGGGTTTCCTCACCGTTTAATGTGATAGCTTTATTTATCTAGGCCTTTAAGTCTTTAGATTTATTTCATGGTAGGAAAGTCCCATATTCATTACAAGCGATTCTTCGATCGAAAATCAAAATAACACCAAACCAAAAGACATGCGATACATTACTAGCCTAACTAAGTGGCGGCCAAGAATTTTTCTCCCAACATGAAGAGAGAGCAAGCTGTTTGCCGAGGAAGTGTTGAAGTAAATCCCAACCTCTTTTTTGCAAGATTGAACTCCAATAGATTGTCTTCCAGCTGATGCCCACCAATAACAAGGTTTGCAAATTCACCGCCATCGACAAATCCCAAACACGAAACTGTATCACTAACTTTAACCATAGAATTGGATCCGGAAATCCTCCAAGCTACTTTCTCTGCATGCAAGACGAAATTGATCTCTGGCACAAGACCTCCTGTATGTGTAATAAATATATTTCTTGAATTGAAACAAGCACCGAAAGGTGCTACCGGAGCCACGCTAGCGATATTCATAGCTTTAGCTTTCTCGATGAAAATGCTAATGAATGGTTTGTAAACAGATGAAGGTAGAACAGTGTAAGGAATTAAGGTGCTAATTGAAGTTAATTTCATGAAACCCAAGCTGTCAAAAGTAGTATTATCGCTAACCACTGGAACTTTTTTGCCGCCGATGTTGATTGATTTTACTTGAATGTAATACCCAGATGTGAAATTAGGTCCAACAAGACTCGTATAAAAAGGTGTGTAGCTAAGTGAAGTTGAGAGATCAATTCCTGGTCGCATTTTGTAAGGTCCCCCACCAATAAATATTGCTCCTTTTGAAGATGCTTCTGTTGATGATGGTAAGCACATTGAAAAGACTCGTGGGATGCGCAATGCCAATGAAAACTGTGAAGGTACCGAAACCTGAAAAGGTCCGAAACCAGCTATTCCTTTTACACCCTTGGCAAGCCCTTGTAACAGAGATGTTGATCCACAACCGAATACAAATTCCTTAACCGCCACATCTGGACCTGTTTTAGACCCATTTATAAATGAAGGCACGGATACAACATCTGATGCAAAGACACCTTGGTTGGATAAATATACAAAACCACGGCATGGCTGAAATCCTGGCGGCCTAGGAGGTCGTCCACATGAAGCACCGCTGATCCATGGACACTCTTTTCCAGAGCAGCTGAGCGTGCGGTTAGATGATGAAACATAGCCATTCTCACAATCAACCCATTGGAATTCACCAGACAGATTAATGACTAGGCTTTCAGAAACTAGAGGAGTTCTTTGCTTCATGTAAGTTACATACTGAAGCGTTGATGCATCTTTAGTGACCGGAAGGACGACCCCTTGAGGACGAGATGAAGAAGTAGGTTGAGCATTGGAAAATGAAACAAAGATTAAGATTACAAGAATTGTAGTGATCAAGAGATATGAAGAAGATAAAGCCATATCTGAAAAGCTTAGTTTGTGGATGAAAATCTAAAGAATCTGGGAATAGGATTTATAAGCGCAACAACTTGACTTCAGAATAGTATAGCGTGAATGCATGATCATGTCCCCTCGGCCATCTCTGCACCTGCACCACTAATGTGACTGTGCATACTTGTATTATTCGGCAGGCTTTTGTCGTAAAGACTTGACTTGCATTTTTAAGTCTGACAAAACATAAACATATTGTAGCATTATTACAACCACTACCGTTTTAGTTAGTTTTTTGCGAACCGGTTGAACCAGACAGGTGAACACTGAATCGGATAATCCATTTGATTTGGAATGTTACAGGTCCGTAAGTGGTTATAGGTTTAAACCCATGAACCCAACTTGTTAAACCACATGAACAAGACTCAGTGATTGTGCAAAACAAAATACAAGCACTGGATTTATCACGTGTATCCTGTTGGCAAGCTTTTGTCCTAAACACTTGACTTGGATTTACATACAGTCTAGCAAATATGTATTATATTTTCATTTTTTCTGAAGGGATATATCATACTGTATAAATTATACCACTTGTACTTGATTTGGATTTTCAAGTCTAGTATTATATTTTTATTTTTATTTGTAAACACAGATGTTCCTTAGTTTTCGAAATAATCAGTCCTAATCTGGATCACTTCACATAGCAAATTAAGAAATTCTGGGAACAGAATTCTCAAGGAAGATCCAAAAAATTATGAAGATCAAAAGAAGAATAATCCTATTAATGAAAAGGTTCCTTTTTTTTTAAAAAAGAAAAGAAAAAATCTCAGGGATTTCTCGGTATTGTACTCTTACGGTATGTTCTTGTTACTTTGTATTCTCTTATTTTCGATCCTAAACTCATTGTTACCTTGAAATCCCATTAATGAAAAGGTTCCTTGTTTAAAAAAAAAAAGAAAAAGAAAATCCCCAAAGCAAAATGGTCTAATTCTAATTGGATAATTTTTATTGATACTGCTTATAAAAAGAAGATTTGACCATGGGATATGCCTTTATGCTTAATTTACTCAGTGAACATGAAACTTTCATGCATATCGCAGCTGGATCGGAGTGGGCTTCAACAACTTTTCATGCAGAATCAAAAGCCTTACTAGAAGCGTCTTCATATAAAAATATTTTATCTAGTGTCTCAATTGTAACAGATTGCAGAATTCTGGCGAATACGATCAACAAGTCTTGGAAGATTATCCTTGGAGCGTGGATAATACCATACAAGAAGCGATCTCAATTCTGAGAAAATTACCGCAAGCTCAGGTAAAGTATATAAACCGGGACCAAATGTGTCATCAACGACCAAATGTTATCGTTGCAAAAAATTAATTTCGTCGCTGATATATATTTTCCGACGACTTTATTCCGTCGCAAGTTTGGTCGGTAATAGTGCGTCGCTGAATGGTATCAGCGACTCAAATATTTGTTTCGTCGCTAGAAGTTTATTAGCGACAAAATCAAATTATGTTGCTGAAAAACAAATTTAACGACAATAAAGTACAGTGTCGCAAATATAAAATTAACAGCGATGATACATTTTATCGCGGATTATTTTCCTTATGCAACAAAATTCCAGTTTTGTCGGTAAATCAAATCTTACTGCGACCTAATATTTTGTAGCCAAAATTGACAAGCGGGGACGTAAATTACGTTGCATATTTTTAATGAATCCAACTTTAGTTGATACAAAAAAAAAAGATTCTAAAGTGCAAAGATGATTGAAACTGAATACACATTAATATTGCAGTTAAAAGATGAATTCAAATATACATTATTATCCCAAAACCACATTCAGTATATCAAATCTTTTGAATGCTAGATAGTATTCTGGATACCAGAAAAGGGGTTTACAAGTGGATATCAATAATCACTCAAAACGAATAGAAATATCAAAAATGCCGAAGAACGAATATTTATTCTCCGTACAAAACTCCAAATAGCCACAGCAACAATATATTCATCCGCCAGTCCATGTTCTTTCTTTTCGCCTAAATTCGCTTACTGTCGCTGAACATTCTTCCTAGACTAAAAGAGATGGGTCGCCATAGGTTATATAGCAATAAACTTCCACAGTTCCACACCAATATGCTACAATCCAGAAGCAAAAGCAACAGACTTTGCCTAATGACTGCATTAAGAGGTGAATTTTATTGAAAGATGTATGGAGTATGGGAACACCGTACAAAAATGGTTAGAAGAATCGGCATACCTAACATTTCATTCAATATAATATGAGGTAAACGATGTAAATAAAAATCATTAAATACTCTCCCCGCTTGTTGATAATAGAGTTCCATAGCCTGTATACAAACACTGCCATTCAAACATTTCACAAACCAAAATAACAATAATAAAAAAACAAATACAGTAAAGACAAAATTTTAAACTTCATAACCATGATTATCAAAAAAACGAACACTTGCTTGAAGACTTACGAATTAATTGACCACCAAACTAACATAATTGAACGAGAATAAAATTACATAGACCGCCGATTCCATGACAATCAATTCTCTTATGATGAAAACGAGTTTCCCTTGCTTCTTTATTTATCTTCTCCTGTTTTCTTCTTCTATGTTCCGTTTCATATCTCCTAGTTGGAACAAATCAGATCAAAAGCGATTTACATATTGTAGTTCAAAATCCTAAGCTCAGAAAATCATAATCCGACGAACTAATTTACAGAGATCCTACTATTACGAGATCCAATTATTCTGCCTTCTATGTAAATCAAAAAATTTACAGATCAAACTAGAGATTCTCTTGGCGAATAAAAGAAATAAATATGACCAGAGTAAGGGATAAGTTAGGAAAGTTTGCTAATGAAAATGAGAGGAGCGGTTTCTTAATTTTGTTTAACTTAATCTTTCGATGGATCGTGTCATGTAAGTTATAATAACTAAACCTTGGCAGAAGTCCACGTAGCTACGGCTCCTTCTTTCGTAACCATAAACCCAAACTAGTCCAAAGACTCGAAAGAGTCCAAGTCCAAACATCATCCGTGTAGTTATTACGTATATAAAAAAAATTAAAAAGTATTAAACAGTAGTCACCGATCAAAGCTAATATATTTGAAATGAACAGTATACCTGGTCTTTATAAATAAATATTACACCTGAGAATGGAAAGAATGCCAAACGAGTAAAATCCGTAATGATATGCATAGAAAAATGTGCTGATTACTTGTTAATTAATGCAAATCTAACTCATCACCAAAGGCACCACCATTTGGCGACCTATATGGGGTACGTCCCTATAATTTCCTTTTAACGATCCAAAATATCATCGCTAAAATATTGTATCAGCGATGGTATCGATTTAGGTCGCTATTTATCTGAATTAGCTACAACATCAAATTTGGTCGCTGTTTTTATGATTTAGCGACCATTTTAGCTACAATTTTTCAACCATGTCGCAGAAACTATTATTCTGCGACCATAATTTTATTTGTTGCTGTCTATTAAATATAGCGAAGAAATCTCATACGTCGCTTAGAATTTGGTCGCTGATGGCATGTTTTCTTGTAGTGCATCTTCGGCACATGTCATCCCATCTTCAGTAAAGAGCTTTAAGATCTAGTGTTATTTCCAATGGTTTTGAAAAAAATAAGCTTATAGATCTTTTGGACTATATTATTTGATTAATATAAGTTACGTTTTCCATCAAAAGAAAAAAAAATCCACTTGCACTCGGTAGTTGGTATTAGAATTAGAAGATAAATATGAACTCATGCAATGAGTTGTATTTGGGAGGAAAGCCTCAAGAGGCGGACCAACTCAACAAATCGAAATCTAGACCGTTGGGTGGACACCACCGAAACTTAAGTTTAAGAATGGTAAATCCTTTTGAGAACGGTAGATTCCATATGAATGGCATGAAACACTAATATCTACGTAACATTTAGGATTGAATTGGATTTGGACTCAAGGTTTGGTCTACCTTTAGTTTTTTTTTTAGGATTGAATTGGATTTGGACTCAAGGTTTGGTCTACCTTTAGTGTTTTCGATTTCGGATGAAAATTGCATTCAATCGCCTGCAAGTGTCATCTGCAATTGCAGATCTTGGTAGAAATAGCGTTTGAGAGTTTTGTAGATGTCATTGTAGTATATTCTGGTAAAGTTGTTGTTTGTTAACTTAAATACTAGTGATCCTAGTTCGAAACTCGTCAGCATCGGGATAGGGGCGGAGAGATTTTTCTTTATTTCTTGGGAAAACTACTGTCACACCCATTTTTCAGATTTTTTACACTAAGAGAAATCCACGCCCAGAAAAGTTCAGGCATGCACCCATTCGCTTCTGTTTTGTAATTTCCTTCAGTTCTTCTTTTAAAATCTTCCTTTTGTGATTTTCTTCTTTTTGCCGAGAAAACAAGGACAAATAAATCGAGGATGATCATGTTGCTTCATGAGAAGAATTTTGGAAGAAGATTCAAATTCAGGAGAAATTAATAGGGTCTTTAGAAGTTAACGCAAACACAAAGGTTGGGTTGCTGTTGGAATTGAAAAATCAGAACAACAAGGAAACCATACTGTTTGAAGCTACAAAATAACAAGAACATGGTGTTGTTTCCGGTCATTTAGCGCGTTGAATGACGATAATTTAGAATTTGTGTATGAATGGATTTGTTGGGTTCCTCCTCAATTCGAGTTTCCAGGTCGAAGAGAAGCTATATAAGAAGAAAAAACAACAACAAAGGGCTATCTCTTTACCGATAACAAGGCTCCCACAACCTGTTCGACAAAAAAGAAAGAGGTTTTCATGTACGTAACTTTCATCCCCATCTATCTTTACTGATGCGGTTGCACTCATTTCAAACAAAGCTTATTGCACTCTAAGCTTAATTTTGGTACTGTTTGGTACTGTTATCTTTGCCTTTTTCTATGTTGAAGAAAGCACAGTAAAAACAAGCCCTTGCTTATACGGTGATTTCTCCTTTGCATTAGTTGTTGAATAATTGAGCTGATCCTATCCCCATTATCTGTATGCTGTTTTTTTTTTTAACACTTAAATGATATTTTCCTTGCTGTGTATCTTTGAATGCAGTCGGGATATGAATGCCTATGCTGCCTACAAATGCATCCAGCCTCGGGACCACAACTTCAGCACCACTTGCGTATGTAGCCCAAGCACCCGAGGGATGAAAAGGTCATTGAATATTTGTAAGTAGTTTTTCCGTGTCTTTCTAAGCAATGTAAAACAAAAAGTGCTGAATATTGGTTCCTCTTTTCAATGGGTATTAATAGGCCTGTCAATGGATGCTAACTACCGGAAATAGGCTCTGCCACTGCCGTTTTCGTTAAAATTTAGCGGATATCCGTTACCGTTCATTTCCGGCGAAATAAAAAATTCAAAAACGTTACCGTTACGTTGGACTTACCGGATAACGGATATTTTTCCGCTGCCATCCGGTAAGTCACAGGACAACCACAAAACAGGCTAAAAACACAGAACAACATGGTTTTCAGCAGCAGCAGGTAAATGTGATGCAACTGAAATAGAGAGATTTTGTGAAGACCCAACATGGTTTGATGCTCCTCTTTCGCTTTGGGACATGATTAATTTCACAAATCTGAAATTGTGAACCCTAATTTCAGAAACCCTAAATTGAAAATTGAGTTTTGAAGATTGAAATTAAACTCAAAGGAAATTGAAGAAGAGAACCCTAGTTTCTAATCAGTAATCACATAGAGAAGATGATGATTTCTAAGGCAGAGAAGACGATGCTTGATTCAGCATCCGTAGTTTCTCTCTTTTTCTCTCTCAGAACTTCTCTGTTGTGTCGAAGTGAAGAACAGAAGAATGACTGAATGAGATGAGATAAACCAAACAATACATAACGTATAAAAAGGGGAACTTAGGCGCAGGCCCAAAAAAAATGTGCATAACTAGTTATGCAGTACAAAGAAAATGTGCATAACCAGTTATGCAGATGCATAACTTGTTATGTGGCACAAAAAAAAAGTGCATAACCAGTTATGCAGATGCATAAGACATTATGCAGTACAGAACAATGTGCATAACTAGTTATGCAGATGCATCAAAGGTTATGCTTATCATAAATCACTGCAGATGCAAAGAAAATGTGCATAACCAGTTATGCAGTACGCACGTTAGCGGATAACGGAACTAAACCTAACGGAAATACACGGTTCCACTACCGTTACGTTAAGAAGGGATTATCCGTTAGCTTATCGGTATCGGATATCCGTTTACCTCTATGTCGGATGGTAGCAGTAACGGCTAACAGATTATCGGTATCGGCTAACGGAAAATCGGTATCCATTGACAGGCCTAGGTATTAATCATTATATAGTGATTGCAAACTTAATGAGATTACAATCAAAGCCGTAATCTAGTATTCAGGTATTAAACATTCGGCAAGGACCAATATTTTACTTGTCTATTTGATCCAGGAATTCAAATTCGAGACCTAATTAACCAAAAAAAACTGATGATTAAACATTTAGTATTTTGATATCGTTGCTATCGCCGAAATATGATTTTAGGTCTTCACCATGGCCTACTTGTGATTGTTACTGTCTATATCTTTATGAATCATTACTTGTTACTTGTCAGGAAATAATAATTCTAGTGAAACAAGTTCTAGTAAGGTGGGACACAAGTTCCACCCCATCAGTCCTGCTATGTATCCGAGAAAATGATTGCATAATTCGTTATGTATTTTTTTTGTGATGTTATTTTTTAGGCATATTATATTTAGGTTGGTTATAATCGTTGAATGATTTGTTATGCAGCTATGAAATTGGTTGCACATCCTGTTATGCATCTACAAAAGTTGTTACATAATTTGTTATGCAGTCCAGAAAACGGGTGCATAACACGCTATGCAGTAACTTTTTTGTTAGTATTGGATCCAACAAAAAAAAATACACAACTTGTCATGCACCTACAATAATACTTGCATAACATGTTATGCAGTCGTGAAAATGGATGCATAAAGCATTATGCAACCACTTTTTTGTAAGCAGTGAAATAAAAAAAATTGATGCATAACTTGATATGCATTCGAAAACATGGCTGCATAACGCATTACGCATCAACTTTTTTTGTAAGCATTGAAATTAACCAAAACAATGGATGCATAACTTGTTATGTAGTCGAGAAAATTATTGCATAATTCGTTATGCGTCTTTTTTTTTTTGTAATGTTATTTTTTTTAGGCGTATGTATCGTTTTAGTGGTTGCATAACTAAATTAGTAAATGTATGAATCAAAATATGGTTGCATAACATTTTATGCATCTTTTTGTTGAACGCGCGATTGGGGGTATGGAAACTAATTTGGGGATTAGCTACATGACAAAAATTGGATCCAAATATCAAATCTGGGTCACCCCTTATGTAATTATTTTTTTAATTCCTAATGTAACCCTCACTAATCAAGTTTAGTGGTTAATAATAATTAGTAAAATCTTAAGTATTGGGGGATAGATTAGTGTGTATTTTTATTTGAATTTATGAGAGTAGAAGGGGGGGAAAATATTTTTGAGTAGAAATTTTTTTGTGCAAATGGAAGATGATTGTGAGGAGAGAATTGCAACTGCTGAATCTTTAGCTGAACTACAACAACAATTATATCTTCAATCTTCGGTTAATGATAACAAATCACAATTGGACTTATATGATGAACCAACACCCTTGGAATATAATTTTCGTGAGCATGAAGTGTTTTTTGAAGAACCAACCCAAGAAAGTAAACAAGTTCAACATACAAGCATCCCCAACACATAGATAATGCTGCTAAGAGGTCGAAAATTTGATTATTTTTTTTTTGAAACCGCCATTTTTTCTCTGAAAAAGCTTGGTGCCGGCATACTCGTAGTATGAATACCACTCTGGCACCACCAAAACCGACACGGTATTCATACTACTTCCATGCCGGCGAAAAATATCCCCTATTTTGAAACAATTGTCGGCGTGGTTTTCAACCAAAAAATCCATGCCGGCACGCAGTTAACTTTTTACCTACCACCGAATATTCCATGGAATATCCAAACCGGCATGGTTCACTCGTAACATTACCACGCCGGTACCACAAGAAAAACATCTGGGAGTTAAATATTTTTGAACTTAAATACCGGCGTGGTATATAAATTATCGAGCACGCCGGCACCTATTACCGGCGTGGTTTATAAATTACGGACAAAGCCGGCACAAAATGCCGGCTTGGAACCTTACATATCGAGCATGCCGGTATTGAGAATCCTGGCATTAATGTTCAGGAAAATACAATGTCGGTACTGTTTAAAATTAGGAAGTGCAATGTCGGAGTAATTAAGATTTATCTATTACCATTTATGAGATCAATTGTGGATTCGATCATGAAATCGGAGTAATGAGATAATATAGTTATTGCTATTCTATGAGATCAAGCCGTGGATTCGATCATAGAATCAAAAAAATTGTTTATTTCCATTCCATGGGACTAGTCGTGGATTCGACCATGGAATAGGAGCAATTGTTATTGCCATACCATGGGACCAGTCGTGGATTCGACCATGGAATAGGAGCAATAATAGATTATTCTGGGAATTCAGTAGTGAATATCACAGCAAAATTAATCTTAATTAGGAATAATTAACTTTGTGGCTCTATACTAGCAGAGCAAGCTGTCTAGGAGCATCAATTATCCCGATATGAGCTTTTCGGTAAGTCATATCCTTTATATAGTCAGGGTAAACTCGTTGTTTGTTCCTGAAAACGTTATCGCTCTATACTAGCAGAGCAAGCTGTCTAGGATCCGTCCATCTCGTGATACTATATAGAAATAATCACTGAAAGTGTTCAGTATTCATGAGATATGTCGTTGTCCAGTCGTGAGACTACATATCTACATGTACTCTGAGAGAAAGTACTCTCCAGTTAGAGAATTCGATGAGAGACCCGTGTCTCAATACTCACGTCTGATTGCTGGATCATAGGTTTGTATAATTATGGGTTTACAATTTTAGCCTTTGTCAAAAATACACCATCTACATCGGGATAAATTGTTGGATAAGTTCAAGGAAATTTTTTTCTGTGCGTGGACAAATCGGTATAGACACTACGGGAATGAAGCAACTAGTATAGCGGAGTCCGCTCATGGAGATTTAAAGATCTCATCCAGTCCGGCCAAGGAAACGTGGTTACGGTCACCGAGGCAATGGAGCAATACTTTAAGGCTGATATCGATAGGATCAAGAAGGCCTTTGAAAAAAGCTCAATGGAAATGATGACATCACATTTTCGATATGGTAATTTGCTCCAAGGAATAGAATTCAACGTCTCGCATTGGGCAATAAAACATATGATTAGAGAAATGGAAAAAGAGATAAACTACGGTAAATCGGGTGATGTGTGTATTTGTCCCGACATGTCTTCATTGGGGCTTCCGTGTCGTCATATGCTTGTGAAGTATGAAGAAGTTATATCTATTAAGGTTATTGATCCGTTTTGGAAGCAACTATCTTTCGACCCTCCCCCTTCGGAAGCTCCCGGACAATCACCATAGGATACAAAGGAGGCCAAGGAATTCTATGAAGCTTACTCACGTGGCAACTCGGCTAGCCGACAAGTATTGTTGAGCCAACTAAGGCTAATTACACGCCCATGGATATCACAAAGTGAAGAGCCAAGAAAGGGAGATCCGCCCGGTAGACCACAAACTAAAACGACTAGGAGAAAACAAAGAAAAGAATTGAAAGCAATGAGTCAACGTGAATGTGAAGACGAGGCAAGTAAGAAACGAGACCAAACTGGATGTGAGCTTTCAGAAGCAAGGTTCGCGGAAGCGCCGATTCCAAAGAAAAGGGGTAGGCCGAGGAAGGAACCGCCATCAAGTCAACAACAAACGTGGAATTCCGTATCCACACCACAAGCCTATGAAGTGTCGGTTCCAAAGAAAAGGGGTAGGCCGACGAAGGTACCCGCATCGATGGAACAAGAACAACAAGCCGAGGAAGCAGATGCCACGCAAAGAGTCGAGGTTACAAAGAAAAGGGGTAGGCCTAGGAATGTACCAACAATGATTGAACAGGGGGGCATTCTGAAGTCACGCCCATAGGTGAAAGGGCGGCTTTGCATATCAAAACTGAAATGCCGAATAAGGAACCTACATCAAGTCAAGTACATCAACCTGAAAATTCCGAAGCCACGCCAAAGATAAGTGATGGCAAAGGTAAGCGACCAATGCCTAGTCATCAACAACACGATGGTGATGTAATCTGTTTTAAAAGGCGAAGGGGTAGGCCAATGAAGTACGAACTCCCATCACATACTAAAGACGTTGTAAATGTAGAGATTGCAGAGGATGGATTGGATATACTTAAGCTAAAAGTTGGTAATATGAAGATTTTTAAGGATTCCCAAACAGGTAAGACTTATATACATTACCATACCAAAATAGAGTCCTATGTGCTGCAACTTCCATAGGTTATTCGCGAGTATATTGTATATACAGATGATGTCGATGGATATGGAAATTGTGGATATCATGCCGTGACCGAACAATTAGGAATCATTGAGACGGCGGTTAGTAAAGGGATGACACCATGCCGATACGCTAGAAAGAGGATGTCCGAACAACTTATGAAAAAGAAGAGATATTATGAACTATTGGTAGATGACGAGGAAGGGTTTGATAGTTTGCATGCTCGGGTATTAGGGCCAGAGAACGAGATGAAGTTCCTTCCTACTGAATATTGGATGAAAATGCCGGTTTGTGGGCATCTTGTGGAGGATACATTTAACTGTGTTGTTCATTATTTTCTCCCCACCGAACAAACAACTTATACGCCAAAGTGGCAAAACTGCGAGGGATCTCTTAAGAAGAGAAGAGTTGTCTTGGCGTTCGTGAACGAGAACCATTTCATTGTTCTGAAGCTAAAGGAAAATTTTCCATTGCTACCGGTGTGTCCGTTTACTAAAAACAAGGATATAGTACCCAATCACTCGGAGGAATGGATGAAATTGTATGAGGAGAACCACCAATTGTGGGATGCGTTGAAGCTATCAATTATCCCAGAGAAGGGAGAAATTCCTATTCATAAATTAGACAGTGATAAAGAGTAATTTACCAATGTGTGGTTCACTACTACGCAACCTTTTGTTTTTTTGGAAGTTTGGATTGTAATCATTAAACCGTATGTTATGGACATGCCGGCATGATTTAGTTCAAACTTTATAATACCGGAAACTAATTCGGGCTTAGGTTTTTTTCTTTTATGCTGGAAACGCACCATAAGTACACAGATATATCAGGTTTAGTGTCGGCGTCAACTTCCTAATAATGCCGGAAGTATGCACAGATCACTTATGTGTGAGGAAAAGAAAGAGTATCGGCATAGTCTGGAAAAGCGAAACCATGCCGGAATTCTAAATTCCTTTGGTCTGGAAAATAAATCAGTATACCGGCATTGTTGTTACAAGACTAGATTAACCAATATAGTATGTTCTAAGCAAAAAAATAAAATGAAATCAACATCTCCAAAGTTTAGAAAGACACACAAAATAACATAAGCAAAGACTAGATTGTTTAACAAACCATATGTAAAGTTAAGATGTTCCAAACCGGAAACAAATGAAACAAAGATGTTCAAAGTTTAGCAAGACAGACAAACACACATAAACCGACAGTAGATTGTTCAAAGACATAACTAATACTATAAAAGAAACATTAACAAACATCTTAGATCACTCGGTCCTTGGCTTCTTGTGAACCCTCTTTTTCGTTTCCTTGCACAAGTCCTTTGCATTTGGATCTTCAATTTTGTCTATCTCTTCCTCGACTGTCTTCATTTCTGCCGGGGTCGGCACCTATCTTTTCTTGTTCTTGCATTGAAACATATTTTTTCATTAGTATGTTAACTTTTTTACGTTTATAGATATACATTCAAATAATAGGAAGTGAATCAGAATTATGTACCAACAACGTGAGGGTCTTTTGAAGTATGGGTACAATAACTTTTTCAGGAGTTGTGGAGGGAGGTTCTGCTTGTGGAGGCACTGTTTCGGTAGACGGGAGTACAATAAAAGGATGGGAGTACCTCGAATGACCTATGAGGAAGCTTGGTTCCGACTCATAACCGTTTTCCGCCAATTCCCAACCAACCCTATCCAGCACTAGTTGTTGTTCTTCCCTTTCATTCCAATGTAAAAATAGAGGAGTCGGTTTGTACACTACCAACGTATGTTGTTCATCTGATAGGCATTGAGGAAAGTCATGGGAGAATTTGGCATCAGATTTACCCTAAGTTTTTTCTGTTTGTACCCAAGTTGGCGCATCACACGGCGAGGTTATGCATAACAAATCCTTTTGGATGAAACAATGGTCCGTTGTAAAATGCTACATTGTCATGCCTTACAAAGTGAACTCCTCTTTCGTTCCTATATGGGTCAAACATAACATCTTCAACAGCGATAGAATCCAAAGCCTCTCTCATGGCGAATAACCGAGTTCTGTTATTGGGCTTCGGTTTATTGTCGAAAAAGTATTTCTTAGCTACAGGATCCCGAAGGTCCAAACCATGAGTTGACGACTACAAATATTTGTACTCCTTGAACAATGTTGGGAAGTGTTCATAAGCCCACACCTATACAAATGAAAGATCGTTCCAATGAAATGTATAAGAAAAGAACTAATTGAAAAACAAAATAACTAGTTCACATTACCTGTAATATAGTGAAATTCTCATTAAATTGACTGGAAGTCGCCTTAGAAGATCTATGCATCTCCGCCAAAAAATATGCCAAGAAAGCAGTGCCCCATGAATACTCATGAACCTCCTCCAAGGGATCCAAGTATTGTAAGTGGTTCATATGCACCATGTTACCATTAGAGTCAGGGAATATTGCGATGCCCAAGAAGAACAAAAGATAAGCAGCGACAGTTTGCTGAATTTGTTCGGCATTCAATTCCTTGCCCATCGTATTCCCAAACAAATCTCTGAGCTTGACGACTTTAATAGTCTTTGTCATGGTTTTCTTTGACACGTACATATTTTCTTTTGTCGTTGCCTCGTCCCAACCAAACAACTTTTTAGTCAGCTCATAGATCTTGGACCATTCTAGGGTCTTACCGTCATCTTCTTTCTTAACGGCTTTCTAAGGATCTGTAGACCTAATATTCTTTGCACATCTTCAGGGATAATGGTCATCTCGCCAAAAGGAAAATGCATGGTATCAGTTGAAGCAAAAAACCTCTCTAAGAAGCAATTCGCAGTCACTTGATCAGTGGCCACATAGTTTTCTACCGCGGGATACAACCCAGATGCTCTTACTGCTGCTTGAACAGCCCCACACTCCTCTTCCAAATCCCATATATCCATTTATTGATGGAGGCAAACACGGAAGGCTTTCTTGTGGTCTTATAAAAACACACCAAACAAAATTCAATTCACCTGATCATATATAAACAATATAACAACAAGATGCAAATGTCTTACATAAGTTGAATAGATCCAACGAGCCCAAGAGTCCTTGTAGTCAAATAAGAGTTTCGGATCTCTCGGCTGACCCCAGTGTTTGTTATCATTGCGTTCTGGAAGCATGTCATATGGTTTTGGGAGGTGCTTTGGTGGGTCCTTTTCCTTTTTCTCACCGGCTTCAACTTCAGGTTGTCCTAATCCATGTGAGGATGAGCCACCTGCGGGATCAGGAGGTACAAATTTCTCCCACTCAGCATCATCATCGCTGCTTGTGTCTCCCTCCGGGGGAATCTCCCGAATCATGACCTTACCACGTTCCGGATCATCTCGACTACGTCGAGGCCGAGAAGACTTAAGTTTTCCTTCATCAACATCTTTTCCCTTTCCTTTCTTCAATTTTGCATCTTTGGACCTACGTACAAAATGAGATTTATCAAAATAAGGAAATCAAACCCGGCATGGCCGATGAAAATAACGATTCTGCCGGCACACGTTCCGGCATTGTGGTCCAAAGGAATTCTACGCCGGTTTAAAGGTACCGACATTGTATGTAAATAAAATCCTATGCCGGTAATGTGGGAATTTTCTACAGAGATTTAGCAAAATAAGGTAATCAAAACCAGCATGGCAGGTGAACATAACGATATTGCCGGCATATGTACCGACATTGTACTCTAATGAACTTCCAAGCCGGTTTAGCAGTAACGGCATTGTATGTAAATAAAATTCCATGCCGGTAATATGGGAATTCTCTACAGAGATTTAACAAAATAAGGTAACCAAAAACGGCATGGCTAGTGAACATTACGCTACTGCCGGTAGGAGTGCCAGCGTTTAAACTTAGAGGGTTTCTAATAACTTGCATGCAATAAAAGGGGGATAAAAGACATATAAATCGGCATTGTATTGTAATTTAATTGTACGCCGAAACTAAATTGGAATTTCAATTCACTAAATTCAATTTCAAATTCACTAAATTCAATTTCAAATTTCCTTTTACCTAGTACAAACAATAATCATGCAAGTTTCAATTTGTGTTTTTTATATTATGAAATAAACCCTAACAATGCTTCAATAAACATAGACATCACTTACCTCATCATCTCTGTTATTTCCTCATCATCATCTTGTTCAATAGATGCTTCTTATTTTGATTTACCACCAGGAATAGGTTTTGATTTTTCAAGAGGTTTGCGAGGACCCATTCTTCTTTGGGTTTATAGAATTGAATGAATTTGGTTCAGAGGATGGAGTTTAGTGGTTTTGGAAGTTCTTTTGCAATTGCGAAGTGAAAACAAAGAAATAGAAAGATGGAACCGTTCCCATTTTATAACCGTCAATTTTATGTAATTATGGAGTTTGTAACCGTCACCTAAATGGAATGAGGAAGTTTGTAACGGTTACAATGGGGGATAATTGGTGCGACAGTTACAATGGAAAAGAATAAGGATAATTGGGGAGACGGTTACAATGGTAACAAACCTTCATAATTACGGCGTTGTCGAACTATCACAATCTATGCCGGAAGTCTGACGAATTTGACTGAATTTATTTATACTGTGTCGGCGCTGATTTGTTATTAAAAATCTGTGCCGGTAGTGATTCTTGATTCATTATTAACGCACCACCAAAAGGTTTAAGCAAGCGAACTGACCCGAATTGGACTTCATATTAATACTAAGGAAATAAACTAAAAAACATTAAACACATAAACAACGTTCCACATAAAATGAAAGGTCTTAAGTTAATTGCAACTAACATTATTTCTTGTAACGAGATTCAACAAACAAAGTGGCTTCGAAATGCCTAAAAGGCTCTTTTGTCCACTTGGTATATGCTTCCTGAGATTGCCACCTATTCTCTCTGTATCTTGCGAGGAACTCGTTGTACTTGCGACATAATTTTATGAGGGCAATTGTCCGATTCGCTACAAACTCATCCCCGTAATCCATTTTGTGTTTCTTGCACTTACCGTCATATAACCTCGACATATAAGGATCATCCGCAACAAGACCCCAAAAAAGGTTTGAAGGGCGGTGATCTTCCGGAAAATCCGATACTATGAAGTAATTCTTAATCCACTCGGTTTCTTCCTCAACATCCGCTTCTATCTTCGCTTGTTTTACACGTTCGATTATCTCTTTAGTTTCTTTGCGATATTTTTCTTGGATTGCTTCTTCTTCTTCTACTCTTTTCCTTCTAAGTATCTCTTCTTCCATTGCGGCAAGTGACTTGGTGGTTTGCTCCTTCCTTCTAAGTTTTTCTAGTATCATGGGAATTGAGTTGGTGGTGGATGATGATTGATTTTCTATCGGAGTGGATAATTTTTTTTCATATAAAAATTCTCTGAAATCGGTAGTTGGTGATTGATTTTCCATCAGAGAAATGTGTTGGAGCTCACCTATTTTTTTTTTGAGATATCAACTGCAATAGGTGTATCCATTCCTTTAAATAGATGAGGACACAACGAATCTTTTCCACTTTATCATTCCGGCATTGTCAATAACTTAGATCCCACGCCGGAAAAGGTCTTTACTGGTTTATGTTTAAAAAAATAGTCGTTAAGCATTGAATATTCCATTCTGGCAGTGTACGGAAGATTTTCGACCATGCCGGTATCGGTTACCGACACTGTAATGTATATGAGTTTAAATCCAGAGTATGGTTTATTGCACACAGAATTTTGACACTAAATTCCGGCATAGGATTGTATATAGTATCTATGCCGGAAACCTAACCGTATTGAGTTATGTTAACAAAGTAAGACAAAACTATAATTTATTTCGAATGTAATCCTTGTCGCAGGAAGCAAGAATGTACTTAGCACGTGCATCAAGCCTTTAAACCACTTGGTGAACCAAGTGGTCGAGTCATACTCTCGTGAGGGTTTACATAGAGATATACCCACAAAACTTTACCGAAAACTACCCTAAAAACCTAACCAAATACCGCTAAATCTATCAATCTTCTTAGGAAGAATCCGTCTCCGATTCACCCAGCTGGTGGTACTCGGTGACTTTTCTTATAATGTGGTTCACGTTGGAATCAAACATGAATGCTTCTACCTTTTCCTGTAAGTAACTCATTTTCACGGCTTCATGCTATAAAAACAACACAAAAACTTAGTTTGTTACTTAAAAATTGAAAAAGAGTGGATTGTGTCGAATTAATCATAAAGATACTTACAAGTTGTTGAGGGGACAATCTGTTGCGGGTGGCGTGCTCGATCCGATGTTTCATTTTTAGATACTCAACCACCGCATTTAGGATGATGTCGTGCCGTTGCTCGATTTGTTGAGCAGTTCTTCCTTTCAGGTTACCCTAATCGTGAATAAACTTGTTAAAAATCTTCAAACACATGGAATCCGGCGTGCTGTTATCTATAGTTGAAGGACGAGTTTCGGCGTACCATGCTTGGTTGATTGCTAAATCTTCCTCGGAGTCGAACGATGCCATTTGTTGTATGTGGGATTAGGTACTATACTAAGCTATTTATAGATGATTATTCTAGGGTTTAGGGTTTCTAAGTTAAGAGGCTCAAGGAGATATATAAGAACACACAAGTTTTGGGCTTTTGAGTCCAATTATTAGCTCTCTTTATATAGAGAAAAACCTCAACGACTAGTTTTTTTGAAATCACCTAAACTCCGGCATTGAAGTAAATGTGACATAGAATGCCGACACCCGGTTCCGGTATAGTGTACCGTTATATGTTTATGCCGGTACAAGTGAATTTCAACACAGAGAAATATGAAACTATTATCGGCATGGTTGAACAACATGGTTCAGCGCCGGTACGCAATACTGGCATTGCATATATAATTGCGACCATGCCGGTAATTTTGAATTTAAAAAAAAAAACGACTAGTTTTTTGAAAAATAAGACCGTTGGAGATTCATTTCTATATAATACCCCCCATTCCTTTGGAAAAATCTACACAAAGCACCCACCAAATAACAAAAATACTTCTCTCAAGAAAGCAAGCACCAAAAAATAAATCAATCTAGCACGGTTAAAGCTTCACAACCGATGGGAGATTCATCATCAAGCTCTAACTGCAAAGTAAGTAGATTCAACATTATTAACTATATATGGATAGTTAAAATCTTCTCTACTATGACGTATCACTAATATAATCTTCTCTTACAGAGTCATCATTGCATCTGTCAAATTTGCAAGTCACCTTCTCATCTAGCAATGGACTGTCCTTTTATTTATTAAAAGTGTAGAAGTTGTGATGGGACACGCTGGTTTTGTATTGCAAAAACTGATGATGCTGAAAATGGAAGAATGTTTCTAAGGTGTTTGAATTACCCAAAGTACGATGAGTTTCAATGGTTTGACAAACCTGTTGCACTAGCAGAATCAAGAGAAAACCACAAGGGCCAATGCAAGCCTATTGATGGGTGTGATGGGTGTTATATGAAGGGAAAGGAATATGTTGAAAGAGAAGATGAACCAATAAAGATTGTCCTTGACACCGCCATTCCAGACGATGTCTTCGAAGATATTTGCAAAAGACTCAAAGGATCTGCAATTGTTGAAAAGGGATGGAAATAGATTATGAGATCATCTTTAACCAAAGTTGCTTCATTCCATGTTTTTTAGTATGTTTTAATTTAAAGTTTCAAATCCAATGTAATAGATTACTTAGAAACGAAATAAAAGAGCATTCAGAACGTATTTATAATGAATACCGATATTGTAGTTTTATCCAAACCAATGCCGGTTTTATGGGATAACTATCAAAGTGTAAGAGAATCAGAATTCCGACATAGATTCAATAAATATACCAATGCCGGTTTTCAGGAAAAACTAGCAAAGTGTTAGAAAAACACATATTTCCGGCATAGATTCAAGAAATAATTCCATGCCGGTAATGTCCAAATTCTATACAGGAAGTTGAACCCTTTCATCCATTTGTTCTGGTATGGTTTTAGGAAAATATTTCAATGCCGGTACCAGTGGCGGCATAAAATTATAATTACTGTTACACGCAGGAAGCAGTCTCGGCACTCTAGAAACCTAGATGTTCCAATGCCGGCAACTCTGGTGTACAGAAAACTTGCAAAGAAAACATTTCACTATAAATCTAAACATGTTCAACATAAACCAAACAACTGAATCGTGCTTAAATTTTCTTCATCACGGTATCATAAACCAAAGTAAACCAAACAACTAAAGATTTCAACCAAAAACAAGTTAGAAATTGTTCAAAACATAACAACCACCATCCAAATAATGAAACACAACTATAGAGTTCATCACTTGGTCTTTTGCTTCTTGGAAACGGGAGCCTTCCTCGTTTCCCCAAACAAAGATCTTTTACTTGGGTCTTCAATTTTATCAAGATTCTCCACGACTTCCCTCATTTCTTCAATGCATAGCACCTCTCCTTCGTCGTACTTGCAACCTAACACCTTCCTCAACTTTCCAAGCCGACGTCGCTAGTTTCATACATACAACACATGATTAGTATATATTTGCTGATATAAAATTATGTGTACATTAAACGAGTAAGCAACTAACAATACTTACTAGCAATCCAACGGTCTTATGAAGTTGGGCCATCGTAGGTGGTGCCTCTGTAAGAGTTGGAACGGGAGGGTTTTTCTGGGGTGGAACTTCGACGTCGTCCGGGCGCACGACAAAAATATGTGACCATTCCAAGTAATTATCAATGTAGGCGGGATCGGCTTCATCACCGTTGTTCACAAGCTCCCAATTAGTAGCATCTACCAAACAACGTGGTTCCCTATCCCTCCAATGTGTTGGTTCTGGAATTGGATCATACTCTAACCTCAACCTTGTGGAACTTGACATAGACACAGTAAGGTCAAACAGATACCTTTCATGAGAGGTTGTTTAAAGAGCGGGGTAATTGCTTATATCCAAGTTGCCGCATCACACGTCGAGGGTCAGCCATAACGTATCCTTTTGGGTGGAACAAAGGCCCATTGTAAAATGCAACGTTATAGAACCTCAAATATTGGCGGTTTTCTCTAGCCTTCCTGTAAGGGTCGAACAGAACATCTTTGGTAGTCATCACGTCCAGTGCCAATCTCATATCTATCAGTCGACGATTTTTACCGGGATTCAGATGGCTGTTGAACTGGTATGTCTTGGCTCTAGGCTCCTCGGGGTCATCAATGGGTATAATCTTCAAGAAGGAGTTGCCCTTGAACAATGTTGGTAAATGTTCATAAGCCCACACCTATACAAATGTGAAATTATACATATAAAAATCAGTAAATTTTGTTTCTAAGTTCATCATAAGGGTACATTGAACAATATAAATAAGAACATAAGTTTAAAAACAAAATTACCTGGAGTAGAGTGAAATTCCCGACAAATTGGTTTGTAACCGCCTTAGAGGCCCTTCTCATCTCCGTCATCAAATGTGCCATTACCACGGTGCCCCAAGAATAGCTAAAGACCTCTTCCAACGGATCCAAGTATTGAAGGTAGTTCTCACTAACCATGTTGCCACTAGTGTCAGGGAACACCCTAGTGCCCAAGATGAATAACAGGTACGCAACGGCTGTATAACGAATCTGTGCGGGGTCCCATCCATCCTTGTGTTTTCTCTGCGCCGTGTCTTCAAACTTCTTCTTAAGAAGCGTCAGCTTGATGGTCTTTGTCCTACTAGTCTTAGATATATAGAAGCTTTCCACAGAAGTTTTGTAGTCCCAACCAAACAACTTGTTAGTAAGAGCGTGCAACTTCGACCATTCTAGGTTCGGATAATGATTTCCTTCTGCAATTGATTTGCCGGTAACACTCAAGCCTAGAATGTTTTGAGCATCATCAGGGATCAAGGTCATCTCGCCAAACGGGAAGTGCATGGTATCTGTTTCACCATGATACCTTTCGATGAAGCAATTGACTGTCACAATATCTGGCTTCACGTAGTTTTCAACCAAAGTATATAGACCAGAATCCTTTACTAATGTTTGGACCTCTTCACATTCCTTAGACAAATCCCAATGAGACGCGGCATGGTTTCGGAAAACACGCACATCCTTCTTATGATCCTACAATTAGGAGATAATACGATTAAGAGGATTTATATAAATACCAAACAATACATATGCACGAGGTAGAAATTCTTACATAGGTTTGATAGATAGTACGAGCCCAAGAGTCCTTGTAGCCAAATAGATGCCCCGGATCATAAGAAGTTGCACCCAAAATTTTACCACGATTAAGGTCAGGTATCATGTCATCAATATGAGGAAGGTGTGAACCTTTAACTTTTACTTTGCATGTGCCCTTTCCTTGTGTCGGTTGTTGACTTGTCCCAACTTGTTCCACTACTACTTGGCTCTGGGTTGCTAATTGACTTGGATCAATATCATTATCTTCCTCCTCACTTTCCTCTTCATCTTGCTCATCTTCCTCATCAACTGCTCCGGTAGGTTCACAGATTGCGAGTTTACTACGGTCACGGCCACTCTCCCAAACTTCACCTCTTGTAGATGCCCCCAATCGCTTGTTGCGACCTTGTTATTTCCCTCTAGGAGGCAGAGATGGAGGAGTTCCAAGACCGTCCTTCCTTATTTTCTTAATGCCATCATCTTTAGTTTTTCGTTTGTTAACTTCATTTGCTTTAGCCCTATTTGAAAAGAAGCACGAAATAAATATAAGAAAACTAACTTTCATTTCTAGTACAGGCATAGATACACTACATAACGACATAAAATCATCACTACCGGCATGCCAAAAAAAGTTTCAACCATGCCGTGACCAAAACCCGGCATAGTAATTTCAAACCATTACATGTCGGTACCTAATACCAGCATTGACAAATAATTGACAAGGATGCCAGTAATCTTTAGGAAGTTCCTGGATACCAAAACACCATTGCCGACATATACGTAAAATTGAAACACATGTCGTAACAAGGTACCAGCATGGAAGCTAACCTAAAACCTATGCCGGTACTCTTCAGAAAATCCAAAGGTTCTCTGTTTATTAGAATCTCAATACCGGCATGGTATTCAAACTAAATTGAACGCCGGTACAGGGTTCTGGTGTGGTCTTCATCCTAAATCGAAAGCCGCAACTAATTTCCGGTGTGGTCTTCAACCTAAAGCTTATGTCGTAACGCAGTTCCGGTGTGGTCTTCATCCTAAATCGAATGTCGTTACACTGTTCTGGTGTGGTATTCATACTAAATTGAATGCCGGAAGCTACTGAAACTCAACTGTTTCAGTTAGGATTTGCGATTTTGACCTAAACCCATAGCTACAAATCGATTCAAACACTAATTACATGGTTTTAAATGACTTACCTTCTCACAGAAGCCATATTTCTGAGTAGTTGATCGTCCGATAACTCTTGTTCTTCGTGTTCTTTCTCTTGAGCTATCAAAGCAATCCTCTTTTCTTGTTTTTGTTGAGCAATCGATTTTGATTTCGATTGGGCATCTGATTTTTTTCGTGGAGGCATTCTTATGGATTCGGGTAGGTAGGTTAATCGACGAAGAAATTTTTGAATTAATGATTAATCGATGATAAAGAACGATGAAGAAGATGAAGAAAAAAAAACGAAACCCTAACCTACGAGTATGCCAGAACAGATGGTGTAGAAATGGGGGATAAATGTTTTGGTTATTTGATTTTAAGTTTTAGGGAAAAGGGTATAACAGTCTTTTCATAATGTTTTTTAATTAATCAAAGGGTATTTTAGTATTTTCGCCCCAAAAAACACCTCTTAACGGACACCTTTGGTTGGGGGAAGTAAATGATATCCCCCAATTAGTTTTGATATCCCCCAATTGCGCGTTCTTTTTGTTGTGTCTGCATAATGTGTTATGAATATTTTTGGTGGCTGCATAATAGTTATGTATTAAGATTTCGAAATTTGCCCAAAATGATGATCACCTCCGATTTTTTCGTGAAAAACAAAATTTTGATATTGTTGTTGTTTGTACTCTTTGTGTATCTCTCTTTAAAAGCTTTCCAACGATATAAAATTTGTAAAATTCTAAGGCGCGGTTTTTTAGATATGTTATATCCAAGTTTCGTTGCCAATTATATCCCTGGATGCATAACCCGTTATGCAGTCATTGTTTAAAATTTCATGTAATTATGGGAGTCACGGAAACTAAAAATAATCTTGGACCTGACAACGAGAATATTATTTTTTTTGGGCCTGCACCTAATTTCCCCTTTCAGAGTTTAGTTCCATTAATTTTTTTAAAACTCATTTTAGTTTTGCTTATTTCATTACCAATTCCCATGTCCTAATATCCAACACAAATTGGTGGGATAATCTGCTTAATGGGGATTGACAATGATTACCGATCTGATTTAAAGACAAAGAAAAAAAGAAAAGAAAACATATTCATATTTACAGGGAATTAATTTCCACATATCGGCAACAATGCTAATTAGTTTGATTTTTTTTTTGTTTTTCTTTTGTGGGTGACCATTTGAAAAGAAAGTGGTGTCAGAAGGAAACAGGATTCACTACTTAACAAGTAGTGTTAAGCAAAATTGTAGATAATTAACAACAAACAATCTTCTATATTTTTTCTCATCGTTCAGCAACGGGAATTGTAACCTGTAACTTGGGAATTCAACCCCGACCAACTGGGTTAATTTCCGTTGGTTTAAAAATAAATTACGGTTAGGGATGGCCAATTGCCTCACTCAAACCCATCTCTGTAGACACCCGTCCCGTTTGGATAGGTTTTTACCCGTACAAATGGGGATAGGGTCGGGTATGGGTAACCCGAAACCTAAGCTATGGGAACGGAGACGGGAATCAAAGTCCCCGCCCCATACGCATCCCGTGCATTTCATATTATAGAGGTTTAGACTTTTGTGCAAGAATTTGTGTCGTATCTATTTAGATTTATGATTCCATCACTTAGCTGAGCCATTCGTTTATTTATTATATTGTCGATTGTTTGCTTATTCTTCACTTTCACTTCTTTGTAGTTATCAGACATTTCTCTTAAAGTTCAAAAATAGAAAAACTTGTGAAATGGTTAACGTAGACGAAGATAGAATGAAGAAGGACCAAGTAGAAAAAGTAAAAGTGTCATTTATATATCCTTTCTGTTCCTTTTAATATGAATTTCCGAGTTTAAGATTTTAGAATGCATTATTTTTACGTTATGATTATTGTTTGAATCATATTTAAGTTTTGGTTATAGACAAATTTATGTATTACCTCAAAGTCATGGGTAACCCATCATGTATTAACTCAAAGTTATGGGTAACCCATCATAAACCCGCCCCGTAAGGATATTCTCCATACCCGCCCCGTCAAAATTCCTATGAGTAATGCGGCGGATATGGGTAATTTTTTTACGAACGGGGCAGTAACTGGGATTAGCATACTCGCCACATGACCCTCCCTAATTATGGTAATCGCTTTGAAAAGACCCCTATCAATGCTAAGACTCGTTTATCAACTTAAAATGCCTCTACTTCTGCACAACCACTAGAAATTGTTAGAAACCAGATTTCTTTTTGAAATTTGGCTCCTAAATATTGATTTTTCGATTTTATTAAGTCGAAAAAGTTCTTCTAGTATGGTATCCAAACACTTTGTAAACATTTTCATATAGGTAATTTCCCCATTTCACCTGAAGTTCTTGATTCTAGTTCTCCCTTCGGTAAAGTTAAGAATTGGAGTATGATGCTAAAAAAATAAACGGAAAATGGATCATTTGTCCAAATATTTTTAAAACATGGTTCAAATTGACGAGTAAAAATTAGTATGGGTGATATGGACACTAAAAAAATAGCAAGGATGAAACTGGATTCATCCTTAAACTTAAAAAATAGTAAGGATGAAACTGAATGCATCCTGATGTAAATTAAAAATAAGAAAAAATATTTGAAAATGGGTAGGATGAAATTGTTTACATCCTGGCTATTTTTACATTTTTGTCCATTTAAACAGTATCAAAATCTAAATGTCTTTTTCACCCATGAATTGTTGATTTTGGTCTTTTTAACCAATTTTGTGAAAAATAAAAAGTTTGTTCACAGATTTTAATCACGTTTCCCACAGTGTTTGTATCAAATACATAATACGCGTTCACTTCTTTTTGCCTAGGACTAATTCATTGAGCATCGAAAGTACAAGAACACAAAATAATACAATCCATGCATCTCAATTGAAAACTTTCTTTTGCTTGCTTTTTATTGTTTTTCCCAAATTAATTAGGGCACACAACAGGTACATAAAGATTCTTTAATCGTATCATCATAAGCACAATTACCCTTATTTCCTGTATATATGTCCGCACGACTATTAGCTAGTTGAGAGCATATCCGATTACAATCTATTGGATCATAGCATGGTCCCTGAATTGCAGCAATGGTTGCATGATCACGAACAAATTTATACTCCAAAGCGTTTGGTTTTGAAAGTAGTATATATCCAGCAGCTATCAATTGTCGGCTTCTATAATGCACAAGGTCGTAATCCAGATCGATGCGGTTTAATACCTTGGTATTTGTATATGTGCAAGTAAATTGAACTTCTGCATGTATCAAAAATAATTTAACAACGAGTATATTGGTGTCCGTATGTGCTCCAAGAGAGCAGAGTTTTGAATATTGATTTGAAGACTAAAAATATCAGCTCGTTAAGATATAGTAACCAGTTATACCAAAAATGAATTACAAGATTTATGGCAGTTACTTACTTCCATTGCAGATGAAAATATTAGAAGCAAAGAAGAAGGCAACTAGAATCAGCGCAATCCTCCTGCAACTACGACTTCCAGCCATGTCTTTGGTACTAGTTGAATACGTCAAATCAAATCTTTGGTTTGGTTGTGGAATAATTTCATCAAAAAGGTTTGGTAATGGAATAATGCATAGAAATGAGAAATATTGAAAACCTATTTATAGGATGATCGAAGCTTCGAATTAAGTTAAAATCAATTCTTTTACCCTTTATTTTTATGTTGCCAGATAATGGAAGCCAAATAAACTCAACATCAACCCTAACATCACCTATATGAAAAGGCTTCGTTGACTTCCGCAAGAACGTGCATTTTCTCCCAATATCATAATAATTTAGCTTTATATATTTTAATTTAGTTTATCATATCTGTCGCAGTTGATGGCTTCACGAAGTATCAGAACCATTATGCCAATCCATAATCATTAATTTCTAAAGCAAAATGTGATCGAAATTCAATTACTAATTGAACTGTACGTCTTGAAGCTTTTGGTTCAGTTTAATTTGAATGAGTTAACCAAACTTGAGAAATGTATCATTCATAGATCATGGGTGCCATTGCCTTCAGTCCATATGACTTTTCCTCTTTTCGACCAGCGGATGCTCAGTTGGAAACCGTATATACACATACCTGAGTTCCTTTTCCCCCCCACCCTGAAGATATGCTGCATCGTCGTGCCTGCACCGCGTCTATTCGTTGTCTTTGTGCTTCCCATGTCATATGAATTTGTTTGGCACGTCGTAAGGATGGTGCTTACTCCATTCACTGTAAATATGTTTGTTTTATACCATATGCCTTTTTCAATCAATATATCTTCTTGTACATTCAAATTCAATTATATAAGGTGTTTGCTATTTTAAACTAGAAGAACATATCGCAATATATGTAAATATTCAGATAGCTAAAGGACACCAAATTAAATTTAGGTAACACCAACCGTAACTAAGTATAATATATGTGCGCACCTAACATGCTCAGTTACGTGCCAGCCTTATTGAGTTCGTTAGAGCATCTCCAATCTTAAGGGTGGAGGAAATCCTACGTGGAGGTGTTATTTATACCATTTTGTTGTGGGTCATTCACATGTGGCCAAAATTAGACTTTTCATCTCCAATGCCAAGGTATAGCTACCTAGAATTTTCTTACGTGTTAAACAATATCTCCTCGAATACAGTTCTGGGTTAGATAACTGGAGGGAACTTTTCCCTCCATAAAACAAAAGCTTTAACTTAGTCCAATGTAAAAAAATTGATACAAAATCTACAGTCGCTACCTATTCATATTCCTCACTTCACCCCTAAAGTAATCACGAATAATAAGACTGTGATGTCGACTCCTATCGCGAACAATTGTGCGTCTACCAAAAGTAGATCCACCATGAAGTCGCTTGTTATCCATTATCGCCGTTGTAAAAAGGATATGAGTAATTATTTCAACAGAACTCTGCGAAGATTGTAACTCATCTTCGACCATCTCATCCATGTCTAACAATCGTTTGGTGTAAGTGGACGAATCTTTGCTATCACAATCAGACATTTGCTATCATCGGAGTCCCAGACGGAGTTGTCGGAGTCGGACAGTGAACATGACCGAGCCATAAATTAAAGTGCACCTGTTAACAAAAAAAATATTGAGTCCAATATGTCGATGTGAAGACAATGTAAAATTTTTAGACCCATAGCAAGAAAAAAGCTAATTCTTAATCACTGTCTAGCCTACCAAACTGTGAAATCTTGGACACAAATTTGATTAATAATTTTGTTCCGTAATTGGTTGCATATTATACTTCTTTGATGACACTTAATCAAAAAAGGAAATTCATCAGTGGAAATGTAAAAACAAAAAGAAGAAACTGGTGAAATCCAAGACGGGATTATTAGTTCTCGTCTAACTTATATATATTGTGGAGCTAGATCAACTCAGACAAAACATACACTCCTGATTTCTTTTTGTTTCTTTTTTTTCTAACTTGTCGACTGAAAACAAAATGCAATAATAATCATAACAAAAGCTACATAAAAACATACAAAAGGGGACCAAAATCACCATACCAGAAGTAGGTGTACAGTATGGTAGTGATGAATGGAGATGTGTTAATTGGTTCTTTAGATCATTTTAATTGAGTGAGAGGTGGTCGTGGTATTAGTTGATCAGATTACCCTTAGCAAACACAAAAACCAGATAGGCAATTACAATATTATGAGAACCCATTTCTATAAAACCTTATATTAACACTTAATACTTGTTAAAACCTCTTTAAAATCCTAAACTACAATCAATTTCAAGGCACTTCTTTGATGCATTTTATCAAACAGTGATTGAGCATTGTATACAAAATGTTGAGTGTTTCAAATTATATCAAACAAACTATAAGCTAGAATGAATATCCATCAATTCTGAGATTTCATGAACCGTTATCATTGTATGACAATCTTTGCAGACAACTATACATGGAAATGTGTAGAGTAATTGAAGGTTTTAGTTTCCAGAAAAAAAAAGAAAAAAAAAAAAGAAAAGAAAAGGAAAATACACAGACAAAAACTTACTCACAAGTGGTAGTTTGAAAGATGAAGCTTTGAAATGATGTAGAAGTGACGAAGAACCAGATCGCTTCTGAATTTCTTTTAAGTTAAATGAACACGATGGAGTACATGTTCAAGGTAGCCATTAGATTAAACAACGAAGTTAACAAACTAATCAAGCATGGAAAAGAATGAATATAGAAAAACATGATCAAGATTTTACCTTACCTAAAAGCTTCAATCGTTAACAGTGAAAAAACGGATTTTGATAGGAAGGGAAGAAGTTATGGGGCTTTGAGATTATCACCGAGTATTTTTCAATTACGGAAAAAACAATTTTTGGAATAAAAAATGACTATGTGTTATTGGACCCGGGGTCATATAGGAGGTGAAGATATGACTTTCTGGTTCACCTTTGCTTGTGAGATGGCAGTCATGTCATTGTCATTTATTGACCTCCATCTAGCATTGGAGATAAGTTTTTAGTTAAAAAGGTGATAAATCGTATGTGTCTTATGTTTTTATTACCCCCACCCCTAACATTGGAAATGCTAAGAGTCGTCGAACAGACATCTCAGCTCTTTGATCAATTACGGTTGAGCAAATACCCAAATTTACGGATTTTACTAAACCTAATTCACATTTTGGCAGGTAGACACCGGATTCGTCTCTAGGCATATTGGATGCGGGTGGGATTTTAAAACCCGCAGTTCTCCAAGATTGGACGCGAGTGAAACATCACCCAGCCGTTGGACACCCGACCATAAAAATAACATTGTATAATATATATACACGAAGGTTCTTATGAAAATAGGAAGATGATCCTACTAAGATGCATTGTAAGCCCTCTCAGATATTCGAGAAGTATCATCTTTGGATTAACTTTGATATTTGTATAATAAGATGCATTGATGAGAGACATTCGTACAATAAATATTTTAATTTTGGTTGTTGGAAAAACGTTACCTTATTCTTTTTATGTTGCATTAACTTTGATATTTGTAATTTAAGTTTTAAAACAAGCTATATTACTCTTCCTAAACGTTTACCTTTTCGCTGATTTTGATTTAAATCAAGAATTTCACCCGCACCCAGTTTGCTCATCGATTCACGCACGGGTGTCGAACACAATAGGTATTAACATATTGGACGTGGGTGAAAATTGCAAATCCATCATTGGATATGACCTGGGTAATACTGAATTTCACCCATCTGTTGCTCATCCGCAGAAACAAACTTTTGGTTTTCCACATTTTACTCCTTGTTTGTGTTTTAGCGACAAGCAAGAGATTATTCATGCATTCTCTTCATCCAACATGACAAAGGAGACAAATTCATTAACTTCGTACAACAATGTTATTCATATGACATGTTTGGACGGCGAGAAGGATATTCGTAGGAATCACGGGAAGGAGGAGAATTCTAACCCACCGTTAATAAAAGATATATATCACAGGTTTTGATTTCCTTCATTTTGGTAGAATCCGAAAACTCAGTACCTTCACTTAGTCCGTCCCATTCCCAAATGCAGGCTTGGAACTATGAGTGAGTATGGACCGGTTTTTACCTCATCTGCATCCAATCTCATCCAATCCAATTTTTACCGGTTTTTACCTCATCTGCATATCAACTTAAATTTGGCATCCGCATCCAATCCAACATCCAACGGATTTTTCATCCAATGGATACACAGATGAGCAGATTGTGTACGGTTAATCCAATAGATTTGTTTTAGTTAAAATTTATAATGAGAAAATAAAAAAAATATAGATGACTTCTTATAAAACCTACACATTTTATATATCTATATAAATATAAAAGTGTCATGAATAACACTCCAAACAAACACCTTAAGAATTCCTAAATTATCTACGTATTTTCTAAAAACTATATAGATACGCTTAATCTAACGGTTATGGATGTCCAACAGATTTTCAAAGTTGCATCCAGACCCAATCCGTAATCCCTTGGATTTCAGAATTCTCATCCGCATCCAACCCACTAGCGAACGGTCCGGGCATCTATCCGCAAAAATACGGTTGGTACCGATTAAATCCGCGGATTACGGGCCAAATGCTCAGTCCTACTTGGAACCATATTCCAATGATTGCCACACGGCTACATTGAAATAAAGAATCATGATTTTGGGCATACATGAATCTTATTAGGCATGCCTAATAAAGACAAAAAAGGATGTGAAATAACCAATTTTTTTAAATGACAAATCTGCTCTTTTAGGATTAGTGTTAATACTAATGATTAGATAAAATAATTCTAATTAGTGATTAGTGATTAGTGATTAGTTTAAAGATTATTTAGTTATAAATTTGTGTAGATGAAAATTTTTTAGTAAGGAAAAAAAAAGTTAGATTTTTTTTTAGAAGGAGAAGGGGAAAATGAGAAAAAAGCTTGTATTTGATTCAATGGATGAGGAAGGTACACTTCTATCTTATGTTTAATCTCACTTTTGTAGCTTAAAATCATAAAAATTTTGTGTTTTTCACTAAGGCTCGGCGAGTCTGGAATATGTTCGGCTTAATATATCAGCCGAACCCACCTGAATATTGACAACTAATGAATAGTTCGGCAAGCTGAAAGTGTTATTATTATGAGCCGAACCAACTAGTTCGGCTTGTTTAAAAATGTCATAATGAGCCGAACCTAATCCTTTGTGATCTGGACGAAACATTACGTGAGGTTCGGCTTATATTGAGAAAATCGTAAGCGTCGAACCTTTTGGTAGTACATGGTTCGGCTATTTACATAAGTATTCTATAAGCCGAACCTCGTAAATGTGATAATTGTTGGGGTAAGAATTTTGTATTGGTTCGGCACATAATGTGAATATCGTAATAGCCGAACCTCGTAGATGTGCTAGGTTCAGCACATATTATGATTATCGAATACGCCGAACCCCAATGCATCTCTATCTGTGACTAGGTTCGGCTTGAAATTTCATGAAATTTCATGCCGAACTGTTCATATACACTTACAGGAAGCTTTTGTGAAGAACAGTTCGGCTAAAAACGCAACTCAATTTTGAGCCGAACCCAACACCGTAACCGTCATTTAATCGATGAAAAACAACAAATAGGAGATTGGATTTGTAAAACTTACTTTCTTATCCTCATTTCCGGAGTTGGAGATGCAGTTGGTTCAATTTCTGGTTCAATTGGTGGTTGATTTTCAGTTTCTACACCTTCATCTTCAATTGGTTCTTCTTCTTCAATTGATGGTTAGAAGACGATTTGGTTTGCCTAGTCCCTGCTTTTCTTTGTACGAGTCATTATGTAGTTGAGTTTAATCGGCGATCAAATTTTTACGAATCGACAATTAATCACGGTGTTGAATTTTTTTTTTCCGCGGGAGGGGAAGAGTTCGGCTAGAGGAGGAAGACGAAGAAATGTTAAGGGAAACTGATTTTGATATTTTAGAAAACTGATTTTTGATTTTTGTATTAAGGGTATAAAGGTAATTGAACTACCCATAGGGTACCCCTTATAAAGTCATCCAAGTTAGGATTATTATTTTGTATGCCTAATAAGATTTCAATATGCCCAAAATCATGATTCAAAATAAACACTTGGACATAGTTTACGAAATCCTCCTCGTACTTCTGCACACAATTTTGGGCCCAAAAAGGATCCCTCTAACAAACAGGCCCAAAACAGTGTAAGCCTGAGAGTGGAGACCGCAACCGGGAATTGCAGTTTTGTGACTGATTTTTGCTCCTTGTTTCTTCTTCTTTTTGTTTATCTGAAACGCTAAAAACTTAACCAAACGCGCTCTCACTTTTCTTTCCCTCGACTTGTTTACGGCCTGGTATGGCTGCTAGGTTTGGGTGTTTCCTTGTGTGTTGGATTTAGGCATGACCGAGCTGGATCTTAATTTGTTATTTCTTTGGTTGGTACGTACAAGTTAATTATTTTTACAGAGATCATATCACTCTATGCATGAAATGAGTTGTTGTTAGATATCCTACACAGCCTTACTATAATTTTTCAGCGTGCAGTACCCTTCCATCTTAAAGAGGAAAATCATGTAGTACCCGAAAAAAAATTAAAATTATAAACAGAATAATATTAACTGGTTCCTATAATAGCAAAATATTCAGAAATTCACATAACTTGTTAGATGATATTCGGAAATTCATTATTTATCCCATAGATCACAATTCAGGAAATTCTAGGCTTTTAAGTGATATCACAACTGCTGCGCTTTGACCGTTAGTCTGGGTACTCCCAGTACTTTTTCCAGAAAAAAGGTCCGCTTGTTAGGTTCGCATCAACCGGAAGATATCAATCTAACATCATGAAAACAATTTAAATGTTAAAACATAATGATATTAATTAACTATTTCATATAATACCAAAATCTAGTTAGATAATATCAGAAATTCACCGTTTCTCTCAATGATCCAAAGTAATGCTAATCTTTTAAGTGATAACACTGTAAGAATACTTTTACACATAGAAATATTCCCTTGGGCCACGTAATAATTTTGGTTAATTATAAAATATTGCTAACTTATGTCGGTTACCATTTATGGGATTATTTTCTAATATCTCTTCTTTGATGGACGGTCGAGATCTAATGCTATTAATTAAATCCTAGGAACTTGGTCCTCCTTCTACCTATTAGAGGAACACAATAGCCATCGGTATTGGGTTCGGAAAATTGATTGTGAAGAAGGAGAAACCATGACCTCCACAAGGTATTACCGCTGCTACTGAGATCATCGGGGATGTACTACGGATTAACGCTAACAGGTATTCCGTATAAATTATTCGTGTATATAATTATCGTTTGATTATCATGAAGTTCAACGATCCTAAATTAAGTATCTATAAAATTAAATCTTATAGTTGTCATTTAGAGCTTGTGTTTAGAACTCATGATCGTCCGTTAATCATATGCAATAATAAAATAAAATTGGGTTTGATATATTTGGTTTTCCCCTTCTGTGAACATAATCGTTCTTATGGAATTGCATTACTTTTCACATCTAATTATCTTGACCCATATCATGCTCACACTTCATGTTCATGTTTGATTTTTTATTATCTCATCAAAATCAAATTGGTAGAAATTATGGTATACTGTAAAATTTAAGATCCTGTGGCCATTATCACTTATGATTTTCTTGTATACTTTTATATTACCTTCTTAATTTTGGAAGAAATATATTTCAACATTAATAACCTACTTAATTTTGGAGGAAAATAGATTTTACTTTAATACTAATGTCATACCCTTTATTTCATGTAAATAAGTTAATATATCTTGCTTATTGAGTTTATTTTTGGCCTAATGATTTTATTTTTAGCATGTAAATAAAAGAAAATCATTTTAAAAATATTATTTTTTAAATAATGGCATATAATGAGCATATGAGGTAATAATGAACGTAATAATGATGATAAATGAAATGGAAGAATGTCGACATCATATAGTCATAAACATGCATAATTGTTCCACTAAAGTCCATATATTCTACTTGTCTTGTATGTGAAAGAGAGGTAAATTGGAGATATGATATAAATGAGAAAATATTTATTGGGCATTATATCTTTATGGCATGAATCAATAAGTGCTCCAAAGCAAATGGAGATAAACACAATATTTTCATTACGTGAATGGTTATTACGACATTAAAAATTGGAAACATTAATATTTTCTTGTGGGCATGTATACGTGTTAGTTAATATTAAGATAACGAGACAGTATTAATTTTAAAACTAATGAAACCAATTTTTATTGTAAATTAACTTACGCTTCCGCTTTATCGAAACACTAACACGATTTTTTATCGAGTTTCATTATAAATTTTATGATCAAAACCATTTTTTGACACCATTAAATTTGTGTGTGCTTGTGCGTTATGATATAGTTTCTCTCGCATTATTGTTTTTCTTTAGATTTTATGGGATTATACTTAAAATTATTATGTGACTCTTTAGTTATCACCACAGTGATACTAGAGTGTTATATCTCAGTATAATCATAATGTTATTACAAGCATGAATTTGCAAACCGTAAAGTGTAGGTTTAGCAGTTATCGACATCATGTGATAATGACATTATTTTAGTTGATTGGCTATCACCACAGTGACGTCAAATCACTTTTGGTGATGATCAAAAATTTTGTCAAATGCTTGTAATCCTGTTTTTCTTAAATATATCAGAACAAAATTTAGCCACAGGAAATTGGAGTTCACATATTTAAGAAAACACTGATCGATATGATTGTTGATCATATGGATATGAACTGATTTGAATCTTGAGGGTGTCTAGTGTCATTATGTTTCACTTTTCTCCCAATGTTAATGATAATTTCAGTTGTACGTATAAAATTATCGTGCTTAAGATTCTTAGGCCATAATTCTTTAGTTATCACCACAGTGATACTAGAGTGTTTTGTATTAACAATAATAGTAATTTTATTGTAAGCACGAATACGCCAAGCCGTAGAGGCAAGGTTTAGTAGTTATTATGGCATTATTTTTGAGTTGTTTGGCAATCACCACAGTGATGTCAAATAATTTTTCCAGTCATAATTGTTATTATGTCAAGTGCTTATAATATTGTTTTTCTTAAGTGTATTAGAACAACAATTACCCACAGGTAATTTGAGTTCACATGTTTAAGATAACATTGAAGTGTACAATATCTGATCATACATTATGGTAATTAAATAATTGGCACATGATTAAACGTTATTTCTTAAAAGTGCATAAAATAAAAATTAACATAAATTAACTCATTATCGAGTTGAGTAACCTATTACGATTTTTTTTTCATATTTTCATGAATATTTTTATTATGTTGTCCAAAACTTATTGCATCCTCTATGAAATTGAGGTTTTATTTTTGATAAATTTCTTCATATTTCTGAAAATGATATTCGTTGACTATTTACATCTTTCATATTAATTCATCATATATCCATTATTTATCATGATCTTTAAGTTTGTATCATATTTAAATGAGCGATGCATCAAAGAATTTTTCTTCAACGAAATTTCATTATTGAATTATACTTATAGACTTGCTAAATGCTCGATTTTGTTTTACGAAAAGTTCATTATGTTTGGACATTTCAATTAAAGGGTGTTATTATTATTACAATTTATATATTATGACATGCCTTTGAGTAAAGGTTTATGATTAATGTTTTAGGGTTACTCATAATTGTTTATAATCGACTAATTTTATGATCAGATCAAGGATGTCCGTATCATTGATTAGGACCATGCAATGTCACAAGAAAAGCTAGTGTGATATTTGCAATTCTACATATTTGCTGGATTGTTTAGTTATCGCCACAGTGATGCTAAATTCTTATCTTATAAGTGTTGTATATTTTGAGTCCTCTTAGTTTGATTTAACTATTAGAACAATGCTGCTCACAAGTAGTTTTGGTTCATAAATTTAAACAAGCATTAAGGTTATCTAAATGTTTCATATACATGTGAAATAATAGCCACCCACAGGTGACTACAACTCACATTATATTAGGTTGAAAATCTTTAGAATTATTGGAGTTTGTTAATACATTTTAGGACGTGAGTTGCCCACAGGTGATTCTAGTTATGGTATTAAACAAACATAATGTTGTGTGTATGAGAAGGTAAAATATGTACTAATGTTTTTCATGTCTCACATTGTTCCTTGATAAGGTTTTACCCACAGGAGAATCTTATTGAAGGGATGTAACTATTGTAAGCTTAATTGTCATATATCTCTATTATAAATTTCAGCTTTTGTTCTTATTAATTGTAGATTATGATTATTTTGTAGACTTTTAGTGGTCCAATTTTTGGAAGATAAAATTATTTATCACCTAATGATTTTTCGCGTTATTATGTAGATCTATCGATTGCATTATGAATCTCAATCCATGGATGTTTTATCGAACATTTATTATTGAAATTGAGAGGCAATTATAGATAAAGTGAAAAATCATAAAGTCTGACAAAGGTGGTGAATATTGTGAAAGGTATGACAAAACAGGATAATATCCTAAATCTTTTGCATAGTATCTTCAAAAGTTCGGAATTGTTTCTCAATACACAATGCCAACTTATCCTTGGCGTAATGGTGCATATCAAAGGGCTAAATAATACTTTTATGAAAATGGTTAGAAGCATGATGAACCATGCATAATGTCTATACATTTGTGAATGTTTGTTCTTTCTGTAACTGTGTAATTTAAATAGATTTACGTTAGAGAAGTTTCAAATACACACTTTGGACTAGAAAGGCTGGAAACCTAGTTTAAATCACCTTTAAGTTATGGTTGTTCAGTTGGAGGTGAGGGCTTACATTCCAAAGAATGAAAAATGGATTTGAAAACTATTATTGGATCATTGGTTTTCCTAAATAATCCAAATGGTATCCATTAATATTCTAACCGAAGTATGGGATTTATTGAAATCGAAAATACAAATTTATTAATGATGGCATAATCAGTGGGAGTACGTGAATATATCTGTTCAAGAAATCATGATAATGATCCCTTTATTTAAGATTTCTACTGTTATTGTGAATCTTCTCATTATTAGAATGTTAGATAATGAAAGCCCACAAATTACTGATCCAATACTCCATAATATGCCAATAAAGAAATTTTTGATAACAACATGAACCAGCATTAAGAAGGTCTCAACAGAGATTGAAAGAAAGTTATTCATGTTGTTTCAGTGATTTTCTTACAAGAATTTATTACATTTTGATATGGAATGGAAAAGACTCGGTTTTAGGTTCACAAATATTATGTGTAATAATTTTGATTAATGGATTGATGCTATGTGAGCAAAAATCATTGGTTGAAAGTCAAGTCTCGGATATTGTTTAAACGGTATAAAGCAAGACTTAGTGCCAAAGATTTTACTCCGAAACGATGCATTGATTATAAATAAGTTTTTCTCTCGTGTCAAAGAAAGACTTATTCAGAATTGTCATAGTATTATTAGTAGATCAGTATGACCTAAGAGTTGCATTAATTAAATGTGAAAATAGCCTTTATTAATGATAAATTTTAGTCTACAAACTTTAGGAATCAAAGTATGAAATTTAAGCATCCTCCCATAATGGTATATGAAATTCAACAAAACTATAAATGTTTCAAGTTTTGGATGAATAATTACAGATTTATGCATATACCTCAAGATCAATGGGAGAAATTCATACTCTTGGTCTTGTGTTTTAAGACGTACTACCTACGAGTAGTGATCTTGACTTTATGCGTATCTCTATAGTTTTTTGAAGTAAAGGATATGAATGAAGCTTACCATGTGATATTAATATCATATGGATTAATAAAGCTCTCATATAAGGTATATATCGAATATTCAAGAAATTTTGAGATAATAACATATTTAACAGATTTTATTTCATGTTGGATAGAAGATATAAATTTAATCTTCATTACGTCTTAATTCTGATATGAAACTTATAACAAGTTGTTGATATGTTAAAGAATCGAAGAACAAATTACAAGAAAGCTATCAAGAATTTTGAGATACTATTTTAACTTCTGTCTTATAATTAGTTAGCAAACCCAACAAGAGTTTATTGGGTTTTTCAAACTTCAATTTTTATGGATGTATGGATTCTATAAAGGAAGAATCCATTAATACTAGTCCCACAATTGAGTTTAAATATTTATGACTGCGATACTTATAGACTTAAAGTTTTTCTCGACATTGCTAAAATTTATCGTCTTAGTTTCGCAGCATTAAAGCACGATATGATACAAAAGGAACAAAACACATGAACCTTGAGTATATTTGCGTGAATCAAGAAATTCAGAAACAATAGTTGTTCATGTATCAGTTAAGCACAATTGCATTGAGAGGTGTACTTATTGAACAATTACATTTTAAGACCTCTTAAGAAAAGAATAAAATCTTAGGTCTGTGGGAGTAATTGATTATTAAATTCAGCTAATTTATGTGTCTGTTTTTGAACACTTTATGAGCTCTTATTAATGTCGTTCTGAATTATTTTTGTATCCATGTTTAGTATACACTTATGTAAACGGATGAATGTTAACAGAAATTGTCTTTCTTTTGAAGACATCACTGGACCATTATGATATCCCTATTTAAGGCCTAGTTAAGTAAGTTATTTGTGTTGTGGTACATGGAAGGGAACATGTTGATAACAAGACAACGTGCAACCGCTATGACTCGCATGATTAGCTTAGTTGGCCAAGGTATTACGTTAACCTTTAAATTTTGTTAGCAATTACGCGCGCCTTATGTTTTTCTACGATTAACCGTTAAATAAATTATCACATTGACCAGTGGGAGAATGTAAGAATATTTCTACACATAGAAATATTCCCTTGGGCCACGTAATAATTTTGGTTAATTATAGAATATTGCTAACTTATGTCGGTTACCATTTCTGGGATTATTTCCTAATATCTCTTCTTTGATGGACAGTCGAGATCTAATGCTATTAATTAAATCCTACGAACTTGGTCCTCCTTCTACCTATAAGAGGAACACAATAGCCATCGGTATTGGGTTCGGAGAATTGATTATTCATAACGTAAGAGGTGAAGAAGGAGAAACCATGACCTCCACAAGGTATTACCGCTGCTACTGAAATCATCAGGGATGTACTACGGATTAACGCTAACAGGTATTCCGTATAAACTATTCTTGTATATAATTATCGTGTGATTATCATGAAGTTCAACGATCCTAAATTAAGTATCTATAAAATTAAATCTTATAAACACAACTGCTGAGTGTTGACGTTACTCTTTGTACTCCCAACACTTCTTCGAGAAAAATTTTCGGCTCTTAGTTGAACAATCTTTAACTGAAGCCTTGTCATCCTCAAAAGGATCTTCAATGGCTATGTAGAATCTGCAAGTCTGCATGTTGAATACATAACGATTGGTGAGGAGAACAATATCCCGATCCAATGGATTCAAAGCTATAGGCTTACCCTACACCAAGTAAAAACCACTTAAATCAATATCCTTGTGAACCAAATACCAATCCCATTCTTCTTCATTAGAGTTCTCTTTGGAGCTCTCTACGAGGCGCAGTTCCCACAAATTTAACCTATAATTTCTTTTGCTAACTGAACAATAACATAGAGGCCCTTCCAATGGTGCCATTAGATGTCCATCATCATCATAATGATCAGGCAAGTAAAGAGATGTGCATCTATTCTTTTCATCCTTGAGATCAATGGTTCTAATTTCTGGACAATCTTTTCCATTAATGCAATACAATACTCCATTATGGGCGACTACATCCAGTGAACAAATTATAGTTGTTTCTGGTGGACATGAGACCGTTCGGGTTTCCCATTCACCCGTATCAGAAGAGAAAATTTCAATGTCAAATTCTTTGGATGGGGTCCAAATTTGTGGAATACGCACGACCATTGTGGAACCGAGAATAGATGCATCGGAAAGTTCATAAGTGATGCAGTGACCGGCAATAACTTCATGAGAGGGTGGTGGAAGCGAGATGAACTTTTTGGTAAGTGGATTGCAAACATAGTACTCCTTGATTAGATTTGGATCGCTGGATCTTTTTAGTTGACAGAGAACTAAACCATTGCTTGATCCCAAAATATCAAATTGTTTTCCTTTGAATGTGAACGCACCATAAAGAAACTTAAAGTTGAGCCCATCATGCATAGAAACAAATTCAGTGTGATCATAATGAAATGCAGTTGAAGCTAATATATTGCTGTTTGGGTTGCAACCTTTTTTCTTTTTTGAAAAAGAATAGCAACCTCTGTTTCGATGACGAATACTATAAATCAGAGTCCATGGAATATAACTAGTATCAATCGAGCTGAATTTTTTCAACCACTTGTTTATAAAAATTGGGTTAGAGATAACAGAATGCCATACCTTAGAGACACACCTGCACTTCAAGATAAAGCCATAACTAATGGCAACTGCAAGATGAAACTTAGCTTATATAAAGACAACTCTCTTTATTGATGTTTAGAAAATCTCTCAAAACTAAACACAAGCTCTAATCTTGCTCATATGATCAACCACAACTTTGGTGATCATATATATATAGAACTATGAATTCCTTTTCCTAGTCCTATTACCTTATTACATGTCTTCCCTTTTCTTAGAACTAGATGACTTCTAATTCCCTTAGGATTACATCAATTTCCTAATCTTGTCCTAACCAGCTTGTTAGTGACTTCTATGTTGAAGTTTAACCAACATTCTCCCCGTTAAGCTTCAACCTTACCCGTGACATATCTTGTACTCCAATCAATTGTCTCATTTATTCAAACTTGATCCGAGCTAATGCCTTTGTCAATATATCTGCTTTCTGCTCAGTTCCTGATATGTGTTCAACGTTAATGACCTCCTTCTCGATGCATTCTCGTATGAAATGATACCTTTTGTGAATGTGTTTCGTCTTCCCATGAAACACTGCATTTTTAGTGAGTGCAATTGCAGACTTATTATCAATCTTGATGAGAACTTTTTCAGGTTATCTTCCTTTGATTTCACCCAACAGTTCTTGAAGCCATATTGATTGTTTAGCTGCTTCTGTTGCAGCCATAAACTCAGCTTCACAGGATAAGAGGGCTACAGTGTCTTGCTTCTGTTACCACCATGTAATAGGTGCTTCTCCTAGATAAAATATATGACCAGTTGTACTTTTTCCATCATCTTGGTAAATATTATGACTGCTGTCACTATACCCAACAATTCCTTTTGATCCTCCTCGACCATACTTCAATCCATAGATGATTGTTCCTCTTAGATATCTCAATATATGCTTTATTACATCACCATGAGACTTGCGTGGACTCTGCATATAACGGCTTGCTACTCCCACAGAGAAAGCCAAATATGGTCTTGTGTGTAATAAGTATCTTAGGCATCCAACATTTCTTCTATAACTTGTTGGATCAATCTCAGCTTCTTCTTGTGCCTTTGAAACTTTAAGTCCAAACTCCATTGGTATCTTAGTTGGATTACAAGTTTCAAGTCCTGCTTCTTTCAGAATTCTCCTTGCATAAGCTTCTTGTTTAATCTGAATCACATCTACTCCTTGATGGACTTCTATGCCAAGGTAATAAGTGAGTTTTCCGAGGTCTGACATCTCAAACTTTGATGACATTTCTCTCTTGAACTCATTGATCACCTTAAGGGAGTTGCCAGTAAAAAATAGAACATCTACATAGACTGCAATCACAAGAAGCGTTCTCTTTCTTCAACATACACATCTTATGCTCCTGTCCTTTTACTTCAAAACCTTATGGTTGTTCAACATACACATCTTATCGCAATTCACCATGTAAGCATGCTGTCTTAACGTCTAAGTGGTGAATTTCCCATGAGTTTGATGCTGCTTCTGCTATTAAGAGACGAATTGTCTCTAGTCTAGCAACTGGTGTGAAAACTTCATCAAAGTCTATGCCAGATTCTTGAACGTATCCCTTAGCTACAAGTCTTGCCTTGTATTTGTTAATAGTTACATCAGCATTTCTTTTAACCTTGAAGATCCACTTAAGACCAATCACTTTTACCCCACCTGGCTTATCAACAAGAAACCAAGTCTTATTTCTGTTGATTGAAATAATTTCTTCTCTACATGTTTGTGTCCATTTAGTCGAGACCTTTGCTTCCTGAAAATTCCTTGGCTCATCATTAACAGAAAGTAGCATAATCTCACACTCTTCTGCAGCTTGAAGAACATAATCCTCCAGATACTGTGGCTTTTGTATCTGTCTTGTTGATTTTCGCAGTGGAATGGGTTGAGTTATTTCATCGATCTCTTCTTATTCTTCTTCTTCTTCTACTTCTTCGTTATTCTCAGTGTTTTCATTATTCTCTTCTTCTTCTTGATTAACATCATTGTTTCCATTGGTATTGATGATTATGGGTCCTTCGCCTTCATCAATTACTTGACCCCATCTCATGTGAAACATTCCTGGATCCCTACTTGGTCCATCATTAATTTTTAAGGTTCTGAAACTTATGTGTCCTAACCTTGCGTGCCACTTCCATGTCTGATCTTCCAGTCTCATATTCAGACACAATGACCTTCCAATCATGAGACTTATCTTGTAGAGTCTATTCTGTGAGCGTGAGACTCTAACTAAAAGTCTTCCACTTGGGTCATGAACTGTTAGATAATCTTGTCGCATTCTAACATCACATCCAACTTCTGTAGCTTGTCCTAAACTTAGAATGTTGCTTTGTAAGTTTGGGATGAAGTAGATGTTTGTGACAAGCTTCTGTTCTCCGGTCTTGCTTTGAAATATGATTGATCCTTTCCCTTCAATCTATACATAAGAACCATCTCCAAATTTCACTTTTCCTTTGATTTTCTCGTTGAGTTCAGAGAAATAGTGTCTCTTGCCAGTCATGTGGTTGCTGGCTCCGTTATTTAAATACCAGATTCCTTATTCTCCATCCTTTGATTCGTAGTTCTTTGGTATTAGTTTCCCTTCGTTTAAGAATACAACTTCGTGCATGAAAAGAGCTGTATCTGCTTCCCTTGTTTCATTCTTGTTTGTTTCTTCCATATTTTTTATTCTTTCAGGGCATACAGAGGAGAAGTGTCCTGGTTTATCACATCTGTAACAAATAATGTTTGATCTATCCTTCTTTTCTTTCCCTTGGTTTTGATCATTTTGACTTGTTGTTCTATCTTGTGATTTAAACCTTCCTCCCCTTCCTCGGCCTCTGTTTCTTCTACCACCTCTTCCACGACCTCTTCCTCTTGTCGCAGAGTTTTGTTGGTAAGAGTTTGTGTACAAGAGTTTTCCTTGAGTTTCTTCATTGTTTTCTTCATCAAGGATTCTTTCTTCATATGCTTTCAATCTTCCAATTATATCTTCATAGCTAGCCTTCTTTAAATCTAAGACTTGTTCGAGAGAAGCTATGATATGAATATACTTGGATCTTGGTAAAATATTGAGAAACTTCTTCCTGCAAAGCTATCAATAGTATCAGTGTCTTTCATCTTCACTCTTTCAAATTCAGACATTAAGGTTTGCAGACGGGCTTCTTTAACTCGATCAGCTCCGAGATTACGTGCCTTTATTGCATCCCAAATTTTCTTTGAAGTTTCATGTTCACCAACTTGTAGAACAAGACATTCTGGTATTGCTTGAAAGAGTAATCCAATGGCAACATTGTTTTTGTCTGGGTCCAATGTACCAGGATCAATTGTTTCCCAAACTTTGTAGATTTTCATCAGTACCTTCATTCTCATGGCCCATACTGTGTAGTTTGTGGCGTTGAGGATTGGAACTTGTATTGATGGTGGCGTGAACTGTTTTGCACCCACAATGGTGGTTTCGTTTTCCATGGCTCAGAAACAAGCTCTGATACCAATTAATGGCAACTGCAAGATGAAACTTAGCTTATATAAAGACTACTCTCTTTATTGATGTTTAGAAAATCTCTCAAAACTAAACACAAGCTCTAATCTTGCTCATATGATCAACCACAACTTTGGTTATCATATATATATAGAACTATGAATTCCTTTTCCTAGTCCTATTACCTTATTACATGTCTTCCCTTTTCTTAGAACTAGATGACTTCTAATTTCCTTAGGATTACATCAATTTCCTAATCTTGTCCTAACCAGCTTGTTAGTGACTTCTATGTTGAATTTTAACCAACAATAACCTATGCGAAGAAAAATATCAAACAATATATCCTCCGATAATTTTGTTATCGGCGATGTCGATGATGGTGATGATTCACTAGGCGTTGCCAAAGAAGAACACGAAGCCATTATAGTCAGCTTCTTGAATAAATCTATTACTTCAAGATCACCCAAGATGTAGATTGAGATGGTTTTTTGTATTACGTGTAAAAGTATCAAGTAGTACTCTTATCGTATTTACATGGATAATTTGATAATAAACCAAGATATTATTGAATTATAGGGAAACAGGGAGGAAACTTGCAAAGAAAGAAACCTAACATCCCATAAAAGAAACGTTATATTCAAGGAAGGCTTTTAGGTGTTTGGATACACACACCTTGAGAAGTCGTTTTTCGATTTTTCCAGAAGTCAAAAAACATCAAGCTAACTTGTCGACATAATTTTGAAATGACCTCTAAAACCGAAAAAAAAAAGAAAAAAAATCACTTTTTGTGAAGCAAGTTTTTCACCTCGGTGGTATCCGGAGAAGCAGAATCAACATTAATACTTTTGGTATCCAAACTTGGTCTTATGGATTGGCACTGACCATGAGTTTATGGCTATCGCCATTTAGATAATTTTGGGCCCAAAAAGGGGTCTTCTAACAGACTGCTCCAAAGACCATATAATTTCGAGATTGATTTTGCGGTTTCTTGGTCTTCATCCCCAATTTTGTTTAGGCTTGGAGATGGGCTGGAGCAATATTCACCCGAAGTAGGGGTGTGCAATGGACGGACGGATGCAGATTAGGAGTCATCCGTGTCCAATCTGTCAAAGTTGTGGATTTGGAAAATCCAATCGTGTCTGGCCCAATCACCCGTGGATCAGCGGATGATACAGGCCGGATGCGGATTAGCCGCGGATTTAAGCCATCAAAAATATGCTTTTCGATCTTCTTAGATGCTATACAATGACTACCATGTAGAATAACAGCGAGAGTGAGGAAAAGAAGCCACTGTGGAGTAGGCAAGGTTGGATTAGTCATTGCAGCGAGTGGAAGTTAGTATTGATTACAGTACGTATCCATGCATGCATTTAGCTATATATAAGGAGAAGAGAAGTTCATTTTAGATAAGAATAGATATTATTTGAAAGGCGATATCCGGCAGGGGGATCTTTCTTGCCGACAAGCTTAAACTGCTATCTTTTAGATCTGAGCAGTACTAGTTTTAATTTTCGTTCATTAGATTGATTCCTTTGTGTAAAGAAAAAGTCAAAGAAAGAAAAGCCTACCTTCACCATCAAATCCTAAACAGCCGCCATGAATTTAGCTGACCTAATCGGCTAAATCTTTGATTCACCGGTCCTTCCAATTCATTTAGGTCATTTGCTTGCCTGTTGGAGTGCTATCCCTTCATTCCTGATGATTTTTGCTTTGTCTGCTGTTCTCTGCTTGATGGTATTTGGGTTTTTAGTGAAGTTTATCAGCCCTGATGTTCACCGATATTTCCAACCTTAGGTTCCAACTGCTACATTTCTTCTCTCTTCAATAAGAGGTAATTTCTCAGTTTTCTTGGGATAGCAAAGCCCTCGTTTGTTTCTTGAATGTTTTCCAATTGATCTTGTTTAATTGTTGAAAGGCAGGTAGCTGTAACCACCAGACTAGTTTTAGTTTTAATTGTTGGTTTAGATGTGCTAGTGGTGTCTTCTCTTATCCTTTTCTCCTCACTGCCTTGTGTTTTTTGCCTACAGATGTTATGTTCAATGTATTTCTGAAATTATGTCTGGTTTGCTAAGGTTTAATGGAGCCCCTAGATTTATAAGTTTTTTCTACCAAGGAATTGTAGCTTTCCTTGCAGTTGGTTTTTCTGAGCTAGTTTAGGTCTTTTTGGAAGTTAATTTTCAATTGGGTTTACCTTTGTTTACTCTCTGGGATAGCATTCTTGAGCTTTAGCCTGCGTTAACAAAGAAAATAACATCATCGATTTATCCATAGCGAGCCAAGCTTAGTGACTCCATCACCTTGGTCCTCCACTGGACTTTTGATCTTCCGTTAATTTTGACCAAGGTGAATTTTTGGTCACTCTAGGAATCATAATCTGCATCTCCATATGGTGCAACCTTGTTTTTCTGAATCCAGGAATATGTCACAGCTTCTTTGTTACTTTGTGTCTCAACAGCAGGCGCAAAACCTATTTGATATGTGAATGGCCGGTGAATCCGTCACTCTTTCCTGTTTTTTTCTGTTAGTTTCATAGTCTTTACCTTTCAACAAAGTTTTAGTGTGATTCGAGTCGGTAATTTCCTTGTGTTGCTTTCTCAGTTTAGTAGTTTTTAATAACTCTAGCAGTAGTAGCTTTTTAACTGTATTTCCGATTGTTTTTTGTTTTTAATTTAGTTACTTTAGCACTATTAGCACTTGGAACTAAATCCTCAAGGGCTGAAGATCAGATACTGCTTCAAATCATTTTCAACGCTGAACCAGGTTGAAAATATGGATAATACTGAAGAACAAGGAGGTAGACAGATTATTATCTCGGGTCAGTTGCATCGAAACCCATCATCAATATCCAAGTTCATATGGACTCGGACATGTCTATCAAAATACTGCTTTTCTTGTGGAAAGCGTTTGTCGAAGGCATACGGACCCTCGACATCCTCATGCAGATCCACTGCACCATCTACATCATCTATCCCCGATGCAATTCTAATCTAGAAATAGATTATCACAGTTTATTCCTCTATCATGTTATTGTAATTTGTGTATTTGATTCTTCGGCTATGCAATACCCTCTTGTAACAACCTATTATTAGATCAATAAAATTCATACTTCAAAAAAAAAAAAAAATGATAACTAGCATGGGTTTCTCAGATCCTTGGAAGATTCCAATTAAATTATAGTACTCCAAATCCAAGGATTACTTTATGTCGAGACCTCCACCCAATACAACTCTGTAAACAACGATGTGTTTTCTTCTCTCTACTGCATTTACAATGCCATTTTCATTAGTTTGGTGCGGCAAAAGCATATTTTTGCATGAGCTGAGTTTCTGGAACGAGAGGAGCATCAACTGTAGCTCCAGTTCCAGTACTCGCTAGAAGAGAGCGGATTACGCTAGATCCGATAAGGATGGATTCCTAAATCATAATAGTTAAATATAGTACTACGGTGCGGGTGAATTCGCGGATTTCAAAGTCCAACGGTAATCAAACAACTAAAAAATGCGGATCTGAGAATCTCACCCGTGTCTGGCCCATAAATCTTGCGGATTGTGTTCACCCGCAATTTTACGGACGGATACAGGTGAAATCTGCGGTTCCGGACTTTTTGCTCACCCGTAACCCGGAGGGAAACTGTTAAGATGTCACCAATGCTCTGAATGGAAAACAAACAATAATCAAGTAGACTACTTTATATTTAATAAGTGCTGCTCGAAATATTCCTAGCACATCAGATTTTTGGAAATGCTTTTATGCGCATAGGAATGCAAACCATATAGTAGCATATTCATAAACTATGTTTGCAAGATGCCAAGTTATTGGTTTCAACTGGTTTAATCAAGGCCTTTACTGGACTCAAAATATGATCTAGTTAGACTAGAACAATGTTCAACTTCTTTGATCAGTATTATTTTTTTTCTATTAAAAAAACGAAAAACTGCCCTTGGGAGACACGAATAAGGCCTTCCATATCAACGTACAAAATCATATCATACTCGAAAAATAAAAATTAAAATGAGTACTAAATATTTCATATAAGCATAATTTCGCATTAAGTAGTTAGGATATCAGAAATTTACTGTTTCTCCCAATGGTCCAAATAAAGGTAATACTAATCTTGTAGTTGACAACCAAACAAGCATGCATGTTACGTCGCTGACGGTTACTCTTCGTACTCCCAATTAGAGGTGTAAATTAGGCTGTGCCAGCACGAGCACAGCCCAGCCCAGCACGTGACTCAACCCAGCACGGCACAACACGTTAGCTAAATGGGACGTGCTGGGTTTGACTAATTGGCACAGTAGTCCAGTACAGCACACGTCACGTATTAGCCAGCACAACACGTTAAGAAAGCACGTCATAGCATGCACAAGTACACCATATAACAAGGCATAATACATCACATTCTGTGTATATTTCACAAAAGAGTCACTATTCTCGCTAGTTTTTGACATTTTATGTTGGCTTATTTTTATAACGATACATATAATACTTAAATATTTGGAAAATATATTTCAATATCGTCGTTATAATGTGGTTGCCTATATTTGATTAGAACATTAATTTACATGGCAATGATCCAATTTTATATATTTGATGAGTTATTTTTTTAATTGAATAAACTTGCTAATTTTACTTGAAACAATTTCAAATGATATGTTGTCTATCTAAATTCTTGTGATAATGTCCGATTTAATATATACATTAAGTGATTTCAAATTGTTTATAGCACGTGTGCCAACACGAAACATCACCGCACAACACGTTTATTCGTGCGTTGTGTCCGTGGGTTGTGCTGTGCCTAGCTTTTGACTAGTAAAGCACAGCGCGGCACAACACGTTTAAATCATTGGCACAACACAGCACGGCACATGGCACGTGAAGCACGTGATTTCGTGTGCCGGACTGTGCCGGGCCAACACGTTTTACACTTCTACTCCCAATGCTTCTTCCAGAAAATCTTCCGGTTGTTGGTAAAAAAATCCGTATCTGAAGGCTTCTCATATACTCAAAAGAATCTTCAAGCTCTTCGATACTTCTGGTCCGAATGTTGTACACATAATTATTGCCGAGGAGAACAATATCCCTATCCATTGGATTCAAAGGTAAAGGCTCACGGTAGGAGTACTTATATGGATATATTCTACTTAAATCAATATCCTCGTGGACCAAATACCAACCCCATTCTTCTTCATTAGAGTCCTCTTCTCCAGAGTTCTGCACGAGTCGCAGTTCCCATAAATTCAACCTCTTATTTCTTCTGTTAACTGAACAATAAGATAGAGGCCCTCCCAACGGTGCCCCTAGACATCCATCATCGCTGTATTCCTCAGGCAGGTAAAGAGATATGCATCTTCCCTTGCCATCTTTGAGATCAATGGTTCTAACTTCTGGACAGTCTTTTCCATTAATCCAATACAATACTCCATTAAGGGCAACTACATCCAGTGAAGAAAAACCTCTATTGATGGTTATAGTTGTTCCTGGTGGACATGGTTATAGTTGTTTCAGAAGAGTAAATTTCAAGGTCAAATGTTTTCGATGGTGTCCAAACTTGTGGAATAAACACGACCGTTGTGGAACCGAGAATTGATGATGCACTAGAAAGTTCATAAGTTATACAGTGACCGGCAGTAAATTCTTGAGAGGGTTGTGGAAGTGAGATGAATTTCTTGGCAAGTGGATTGCAAACATAGTACTCATTAATAAGCCAATTAGTACTTGATCTTTTTCGATGACAGAGAAGTAAACCATTGCTTGATCCCAAAATATCAAATTGTTTTCTTTCGGATGTGAATGCATCATAGAAAAACTTAAAGTTCAGCCCATATGGAATTGAAGTTAAAGCTAATATATTCTTTGGTTTTGAAAAAGAATATAAACTTGTGTTAAAATAACGATAACTATATATCAGAATCCATGGAATAGACCTAGTGTCAACTCTGCTGAATTTATTCAACCACTTGTTTATGAAAATTGGGTTAGAGATAACAGAATGCCATCCCTTAGAAACACACTTGCACTTCAGGATAGAGCCGTAAACATGACTGGGAGACTAGGATGAAGATTACGGAGGATGTTGCTAAGGCTTTGGACTATTTTCATGATCATAAGGATCCTCCTGTAATCTACGGAGACACTAAAACACTATTAAGTAAACGATGATTGCCTTAGGTTTTGACAGGTTCACAATGGCACGACATAACGGTACGTATCAAGGAAATAGCAAAGATACAAAGCTTGCTATATGCTTTTTTACTTAAATCAAATCTTGCTATATGATAGACCATTTTTTTCACTAAAACAGATAGTGTATTCTCCATTCAGAAAGGGATCGTAAGGAAGGAATTACTAAAGCCAATTACACGAGTCATACACCCATTGAACGTTTGATTCAGTTAGTGCTTCTCCCATTCAGAAAGGGCTCATAAAAAAGGAGTTATTGGACTATGATGAGTTTCCCATATTGGTATGTCTCCCACTGATTATTCTTTAATGACAACTGCAAGATGAAACTTAGCTTATATAAAGACAACTCTCTTTATTGATGTTTAGAAAATCTCTCAAAACTAAACACAAGGTCTAATCTTGCTCATATGATCAACCACAACTTTGGTGATCATATATATAGAAGTATGAATTCCTTTTCCTAGTCCTATTAACTTATTACATGTCTTTCCTTTTCTTAGAACTAGATGACTTCTAATTCCCTTAGGATTACATCAATTTCCTAATCTTGTCCTAACCAGCTTGTTAGTGACTTCTATGTTGAAGTTTAACCAACATTCTCCCCGTTAAGCTTCAACCTTACCCGTGACATATCTTGTACTCCAATCAATTGTCTCATTTCTTCAAACTTGATCCGAGCTAATGCCTTTGTCAATATATCTGCTTTCTGCTCAGTTCCTGGTATGTGTTCTACGTTAATGACCTCCTTCTCGATGCATTCTCGTATGAAATGATACCTTTTGTGAATGTGTTTCGTCTTCCCATGAAACACTGGATTTTTAGTGAGTGCAATTGCAGACTTATTGTTAATCTTGATGAGAACTATTTCAGGTTCTCTTCCTTTGATTTCACCCAACAGTTCTTGAAGCCATATTGATTGTTTAGTTGCTTCTGTTGCATCCATAAACTCAGCTTCACAGGATGAGAGGGCTACAATGTCTTGCTTCTGTTAACACCATGTAATAGGTGCTTCTCCTAGATAAAATATATGACCAGTTGTACTTTTTCCATCATCTTGGTCAATATTATGACTGCTGTCACTATACCCAACAATTCCTTTTGATCCTCCTCGACCATACTTCAATCCATAGCTGATTGTTCCTCTTAGATATCTCAATATCTGCTTTATTACATCACCATGAGACTTGCGTGGACTCTTCATATAACGGCTAGCTACTCCCACAGAGAAAGCCAAGTCTGGTCTTGTGTGTAACAAGTATCTAAGGCATCCAACATTTCTTCTATAACTCGTTGGATCAATCTCAGCTTCTTCTTGTGCCTTTGAAACTTTAAGTCCAAACTCCATTGGTATCTTAGTTGGATTACAAGTTTCAAGTCCTGCTTTTTTCAGAATTCTCCTTGCATAAGCTTCTTGTTTAATCTGAATCCCATCTACTCCTTGATGGACTTCTATGCCAAGGTAATAAGTGAGTTTTCCGAGGTCTGACATCTCAAACTTTGATGGCATTTCTCTCTTGAACTCATTGATCACCCTAAGGGAGTTTCCAGTCAAAAATAGATCATCTACATAGACTGCAATCACAAGAAGCGTTCCCTTTCTTCTCTTCTGTATACTGATGTTTCTTTAGAGCACTTAACAAATCTGATTTCTCTTAAGATTTGATCTAACTTTGTAGTCCAGGCTCGAGGAGCTTGTCTTAGACCATATAGAGCTTTTGATAACTTATAAACCTTATGCTCTTGTCCTTTTACTTCAAAACCTTCTGGTTGTTCAACATACACATCTTCTCGCAATTCACCATGTAAGAATGTTGTCTTAACGTCTAAGTGGTGAATTTCTCATGAGGTTGATGCTGATTATGCTATTAAGAGACGAATTGTCTCCAGTCTAACAACTGGTGCGAAAACTTCATCAAAGTCTATGCCTGATTCTTGAACGTATCCCTTAAGTACAAGTCTTGCCTTATATTTGTTGACAGTACCATCAGCATTCCGTTTTATTTTGAAGATCCACTTAAGACCAATCACTTTTACCCCACCTGGCTTATCAACTAGAAACCAAGTCTTGTTTCTGTTGATTGAAATAATTTCTTCTCTACATGCATGTGTCCATTTAGTTGAGACCTTTGCTTCCTGAAAATTCCTTGGTTCATCATTAACAGAAAGTAGCATAATCTCACAGTCTTCTGCAGCTTGAAGAACATAATCCTCCAGATACTGTGGCTTTTGTATCTGTCTTGTTGATTTTCGCAGTGGAATGGGTTGAGTTATTTCATCGATCTCCTCTTCTTCTTCTTCTTCTTATTCTTCTTCTTCTTCTACTTCTTCGTTATTCTTAGTGTTTTCATTATTCTCTTCTTCTTCTTGATTAACATCATTGTTTCCATTGGTATTGATGATTATGGGTCCTTCGCCTTCATCAATTACTTGACCCCATCTCATGTGAAACATTCCTGGATCCCTACTTGGTCCATCATTAGTTTCTTTCCATTTCCAGTTTGCTTTTTCATCGAATACCACATCTCGACTCACTATCACTCTTTTCGTGTTGGATTGAATAATTTGTAAGCTTTGGATCTAGGCTCAATTCCTAGATTCACAAGAGTCTGAGATCGATCATCCAGTTTCTTAATAGTTGCATAATCAACTTTTGCGTATGCTTTTCAACCAAACACTCTTAAATGATCTATGTTTGGTTTTCTCTTTCGCAAGCTTTCATATGGAATCATGTCTTTCAGAGCTTTCGTAGGTATCCTGTTTATTAGGTATGTGGAGTGTCGTACAGCTTCTCCCCATAGATAATTAGGTACCTGCATATCCTTTAAAGAACTTCTTGTCATCTCCATTAGAGTCCTGTTTCTCCTCTCCACCACTCCGTTTTGTTGTGGTAACCCTCGAACCATCTTGTTCCGAGACATAGTTTTTAAGGTTCTGAAACTTATGTGTCCCAACCTTGCGTGCCACTTCCATGTCTGATCTTCCAGTCTCATATTCAGACACAATGGCCTTCCAATCATGAGATTTATCTTGTAGAGTCTATTCATTGAGCGTGACACTCTAACTAAAAGTCTTCCACTTGGGTCATGAACTATTAGATAATCTTGTCGCATTCTAACATCACATCCAACTTCTGTAGCTTGTCCTAAACTTAGAATGTTTCTTTGTAAGTTTGGGATAAAGTAGATGTTTGTGACAAGTTTTTGTTCTCCGGTCTTGCTCTGAAATAAAATTGATCCTTTCCCTTCAATTTCTACAGAAGATCCATCCCCAAACTTCACTTGTCCTTTGATTTTCTCATTGAGTTCAGAAAAGTAGTGTCTCTTACCAGTCATGTGATTGCTGGATCCATTATCTAAATACCAGATTCCTTCTTCTCCATCCTTTGATTCGTAATTCTTTGGTATTAGGTTCCCTTCGTTTAAGAATACAACTTCGTGCATGAAAAGAGCTGTATCTGCTTCCCTTGTTTCATTCTTGTTTTTTTCTTCCATATTTTGTATTCTTTCAGGGCATACAGAGGAGAAGTGTCCTGGTTTATCACATCTGTAACAAATAATGTTTTATCTATCATTCTTTTCTTTCCCTTGGTTTTGATCATTCTGACTTGTTGTTTTATCTTGTGAGTTAAACCTTCCTCCCCTTCCTCGGCCTCTGTTTCCTCTACCACCTCTTCCACGACCTCTTCCTCTTGTCGCAGAGTTTTGTTGGTAAGAGTTTGTGTACAAGAGTTTTCCTTGAGTTTCTCCATTGTTTTCTTCATCAAGGATTCTTTCTTCATATGCTTTCAATCTTCCAATTATATCTTCATAGATAGTCTTCTTTAAATCTAAGACTTGTTCGAGAGAAGCTATGATATGAATATACTTGGATCTTAGTAAACTATTGAGAAACTTTTTTACCAGTTTATCTTCATCAATGGATTGTCCAAGTGACGCAGCTTTTGAGGCTATCTCTGATAGCTTTCCTGCAAAACTATCAATAGTATCAGTGTCTTTCATCTTCATTCTTTAAAATTCAGACATTAAGGTTTGCAGACGGGCTTATTTAACTCGATCAGCTCCGAGATTACGTGCCTTTATTGCATCCCAAATTTTCTTTGAAGTTTCCTGTTCACCAACTTGTAGAACAAGACATTCTGGTATTGCTTGAAAGAGTAATACAATGGCAACATTGTTTTTGTATGGGTCCAATGTACCAGGATCAATTGTTTCCCAAACTTTGTAGATTTTCATCAGTACCTTCATTCTCATGGCCCATACTGTGTAGTTTGTGGCGTTGAGGATTGGAACTTGTATTGATGGTGGCGTGAACTGTTTACACCCACAATGGTGGTTTCGTTTTCCATGGCTCAGAAACAAGCTCTGATACCAATTAATGACAACTGCAAGATGAAACTTAGCTTATATAAAGACAACTCTCTTTATTGATGTTTAGAAAATCTCTCAAAACTAAACACAAGCTCTAATCTTGCTCATATGATCAACCACAACTTTGGTGATCATATATATATAGAACTATGAATTCCTTTTCCTAGTCCTATTACCTTATTACATGTCTTTCCTTTTCTTAGAACTAGATGACTTCTAATTCCCTTAGGATTACATCAATTTCCTAATCTTGTCCTAACCAGCTTGTTAGTGACTTCTATGTTGAAGTTTAACCAACATTCTTGATATACTTTAGAAAGGTCGTTTGATAGACAAAAGATAGGGGCAACCAATAAAGGTTAGACCTACATAAATAACAGCATAAGGAGCATAATTAGCAAACTCAAAAAACATTTCAACCTAGCAGAACCTGCTAATTAAAACTACGTCGTCATTCTTCTTAGTACCATTGTTAACTGTGATCCTAATTTTTTGCTTTGTCATGGTTCTCTGATGCTGACCCGCTACAAGACTTCTGTGTTTCTGACTTGAACGCCACCACAACTAATGAACATAGAACTAGGAAGAATGATGATGTAGCTTTAATACCAAACTTTATGATGCTATTGATTCACTCCACACACCATCACAATTTCAAGACCGTCCAGGAGTGCAAACTGATTTTGATGTAAATGTGCCACTTGATCTCACAAAAACAGGTTGGAGTTGAATCTTAAGATTGTATGCCGCGTGCACCGAATTTTTTATGACCCTTTTTATACAGTCGATATCGGAATGGCGCCACTGACGAAGAAGACGAAGTCATTGTCAACTTCTTACAATAAACCTGGTGGAGCAATATTTACTCACAGTTATTAGCCAAAAAATCATGGACTTAGTCCTCTAACAAACCGGCCTAAAATCATGGATCCATACAATTACGTATCCTATATTCAGATCCGTATATAGAGAATTTATTCTTCAAATTGATATCCAAAAGTTAGAGAACTACTTTTCACACAATTTCCAACTTAAAAATTTCTCTTCCATGATCAAAACACTTTCTTCCTGGTTTCTGATATGGCTAGATTTTGTTGTTTCTCGTGTGTTGGATCCGGGCATGAGCAAGCTGAATCTCGTGTAGCCAGTTCTCCTGATGTATTCGAATTAGGAGAGCTAACTGTCGCCACCGATAGATTCGATCCACAGCGTGTTTTAGGTGAAGGGAAATCGGGACAAGTATATAAGGGTATGCTCGTTGACGGCCAGGTAAGTTGTTGCCTTCACCTCTTATTTGTTTTCCCTGACCATTTTTATGCCTTTATAGGAAGTTGCAGTAAAAAAGCTTAAAGGGAATCCCCAAGGAAGACGCGCAGAACTTCGGGGAGATGTTCAACTGCTCAACTGCTTAGAGCATTCGAACATCGTCAAGATGATTGGTTACCATGATAAAGGAGATGAACTATTTATTGTTTATGAGTTAAAAGGCGTTACGGTCGTTAGATCTTCATTTACATGGTTAGATTTCTCACCATCTTTTATATGCATCAACCTGATAAAGAAAATAGAGTTGTTGTAACCAACTTGGCCTTCTGCATGGGTTGTAGGACATGAAATTGGCAAGGCGCCCTCTAGACTGGAAGACTACGATGAAGATAGCAGTGGGTGTTGCTAAGGCTTTAGAATATTTGCATGATCAAAATGATCCTCCTGTAATCTATGGAGACCTTAAAACATCTAGTTTTTTACTTGATGAAGAATTCAATCCAAAGTCGTCGGATTCCAGTTTTGCGAAACTTGGTCCTACTTGGGATTGCCGCAAGGTTTGCGGAAAGCTGATGGGAACAATAGACTATCTCCCTGCAGAGTACGCTATGACTGGCATGCTCAGTAGGAATCATGATGTATATGCTTTTGGGATTGTTTTGCTTGAGTTGATCAGTGGGCGAAAGGCAATTCAAAGAAACCTGGCCTCTATAAAGCGCATGCATATTGTTGCATGGGTAACTTTTTTTTTTTTACTCTGTCCATTATTTATTAATTTCTATATCATATCTGAAATAAATGAAACACGTAATAATGTTTTATCACGTATGCGTTTCTTTAACGTATCAGTATCACCTTGTTGACTTTGCACGCACGACCATATCTTAGTGACAGAAAGAAGTTCACAGAAATTGCTGACCCATTAATGGAAGGACGGTATCCGAAGTGTGGACTTGCCCAAGTTCTTGCAGCCGCTGAAACGTGCGTACGGTTTGATGCTACGGAAAGACCTGTTATAGCAGATGTTGTAACTACACCTTCACATATACCGTCACAAACTTAAGGAGAAGCATGGTGTATAATCGAAGCTGATAGAGCCAAAATGTATCCAGCAAGGCCAAAATGAGACTACAAAAGTATAAAAATTAATTGAATAGAAAAACGGTGACAGATCCTCCAGTGACTCAATTATTTTTTCTGATGAATAGAGAACTGGACTATAAACAAAACTCAATAGACAAAATGGTAAATAAAAAAACTCTAGCTTAATTCTACTGTAGTGTCCATCCAAGAAGGTGGTGGAAGTATAGTTGGCAATGGGTTTAGAACAAACGGGAAGAAGATACGATAGCGATAAGTTGAATGCATGCCGGCCAAGAAAGAAGGGAGAGAGAGCTCTTCGTATCTTTTGGTTCGAGTGTGGAACGCCCAAACACAATTGTTGTAACTAAGAAAAACAACATCTTTGTCGACTGGATTGAAACATAATACATGCACTGCCATTAAAGCTTCTTCCCCATCTTGTTCTTCTTCTACAATCATCCCTTCATCTTCTTCTTCCACATTCATCCCTTCATCTTCTTCTTGTTGTTCTTCTTGTTCGGATTCAACTTCGTAAGATTTGTTACTCATTTCTGCAAAAATATCATGTAAGTCGATATCTTTGTGAAGCAAACACCATTTGTTATCCTCGAGCACCCAAACACTCAAAGTCCTCTGGTTTCTCATAATTCTAGCATAACAAAGCAACCCTTCTGATTCCCCAAGACAATGAGTGTGGTCCTTATCATATCGTAACTCTTCCATATAACTATCACCCCACTGCAGGTCAGGCAAGTCAATCAATGTACACCGGCAGCTACCAGTGTCACCATTGTTGTTCAGATCGTAAACCACGATTCTACTTCTGCCTTCCATCCAATACAAAACCTCACTCCGAGTAACAACTGGGGTTTGAATATGTGCGACATCAAAAATGATATCTGCAGGACAAAAAACATCATAGACATACCATTCACCCAAATCCGAAGAAAAAATCTCAATCTTGAATTTGTTCCCGTTTACTCCAGATTGTGGGATACGCACAACCTTATAACAACTTGTGCAACCCAGCCATGTCGACGTAACAGACTCACAGATAAAACCATGATTAACCCATGTACTCATCGTAGGTGGTGGTGGAAGCATAACCCATTCCTCAGTCAGTGGATTACAAACATAATAAATCATTGGACCAACTAAATTCGCAATACACAATACCAAACCATTACTAGAACTTAACAAAAACTCATTAGGTTTCGGATTCAAGAAATCAAAAGAAAACCCATCTTGATTACCAAGTATAAACTGAGGCTTCAAAGTATTTGAATGCGAAAATAAGAATAGTTTCTTAAAACGGTAACCATAAGATAGATTATGATCTTTGTGTGTACCAATACTATGATATATAATCCATGGTAGAGACTTGTTATATCTATTGAACTGAATCCATTTGTTAATGAAACTAGGGTTCGTCAGAAGATATAACCATACCTTTGAAACAGACCTGAATATATAGATTGAATTGAGTGGAAGATAGAGGAATATTGCTAGGTAGATGTCTTCTGTTATGAAATCTGTGTTTTGGGTTTTGATAGAAGCAGAATAGGAACAAGAAGAAGTATTGATCATCATATTTGATTTTGGTGATCGGAAATTAGGGTAGTGGGATTGGATTCGGAGGAGGTGCATGTAACTTTACATTAGCTTCAGCTTGACTACCGAGAATATAGATGGAAAGAATTACAGAAAATTGCCACGTGAAAATTGAGCGCCACCGAAGGCAACTGTTTTTAACACGTGGGTAATGATCAACCAAAGTCTTAGGCCACTTGGCACTTGCCAATAGCTGTTAGACTCCATGGTGCAGCCAGCAGAAAAACAGATTTCTCAATTAAACACAAGACTTTACTATCCCCAGCAATCAAGAATCAAGAAAATGACACTTTCAAACACAATGAATCCCACCAACTTGGAATTCTAAGATCACCAAGTGTTTTCAAGTGAAAATAATTGAAAAAAACTAGTTAACAAGTATTGCGGAATCTAGTCTAGTAATCCCAGGCTCATATACACCTCAATTGCGGAACAAGATAATATGTTTTTACAAGAAATGATAGATGGCTTAGACTTCATTTCTGCAAATACATCCTGGTGCAGCAAACACCAGTTCTCCAATTGGAGCAAAAATCTAAAATCCCATTACATCAGCTGTGAGCAACTGTCGTATAGATTATTTGCACCACTGGATCCTGAAACGATAAGACAACCACCAAAAGAGTGGCAAAGCAACAGCCAGAAACGCAACCTGTACACTCAACCACTAATGAAAATCTAAGGCTAATGCATCAAAGATCCCAAAAGATCAAAATCAACCAACTACACAGCACTTAAAGAAACAGGGAAAAGGGGGCATAGGAAGTAGTCAACACAACATTTTTGAGGAAGAAAAATAAATAAATTCCATGCACCAGATGATATCTATTTCAAGTGAATCTTTTATATACAAGAAACAAGTTGAAGGCTATAATAAAAAGAAATTACTAGCATAATATATATTCAGTAAGTGCAGCTACAGAGTATCCAGTTCCCTGCCAGTCAAAAAATACTCTGATGCATATTGTACTCCCTAAAAGGCTAAATCAATTGAGAGACATCTGACATCAAGAAATAAGACTCCTTGAGCATCTGTGAAAAATATTCCATCTCCTCTTACACTTCAGCAACGCAATAAAACAGCAGTTGTGACACGTGACTTGCTAAGTTACCTTCCTATCCAGGTATAAGGGACAGACGATGTAAACCCCTTGAGAATAACAACTGCAATCCCAGATGAAAGCATAAAACTTAAGATTCTGAATCCACCAAAGGTGGATGTACATATCCTAACCAAAGTATCGGATCCATTCTAGCTAGTATATCCTCTTAGGAGAGATGGTAACCAGGTATTATCGGGGAAGAAAACATCAGTCCTACAAGCAACGAATGCTCAAAGTCCTAAATGTTCTCTCAGTTCTAGCGCAACAGATAAACCTTAATTTGTTAGTCACAGAGACGCGACTGTGATTGTTATTGTAACAAATATAAGAAATATCATTACCACCTGATCCTGATAAGAAAAGCCAGTTGAGGAGGAAAAAAAAACAGCTGAAGCACCTCGAACACACACACAAACTAACACATAATGCACAACCAAAACAGAGAAAGGGACAATTAGAATAGGGACATAATTGAGAGATAATCAGGCAGTTCTGTTTCATCCTGCATACGGATTCATCATGTGTAGATACAGTATATAAGATACCCTACCTTTCAAATATTCTACATTTCTACTGCAATATGATCCCTAGCTACTATGCCAGATGACAAATCTAGTTCCATGCACTAAATGATAAATCTATTTCAAGTGAATTTTTTATGCACAAGAGAATAAGGAGCAGGTTAACAAATATGTATTCCTTGTTTTGCTCCATTCAATCAATCGAAACTTGCCTACAAAGAGATGTGTATTCTTTCAGCTAGTTGTGATTCAGCTGCCCAAAGATTCACCAGTGTAGCTACAGGACATCCAATCCCTTGCCAGTTAAATATTCTCATGCACTACACTCCCAAAATGCTATAAATATGAGAGGTATCCAAAATAAGACTGTACTCAAGTTTAATATGATTTGACAACTCCACAGTCACTACGACACTTTAGAAGAAGTGAGATACCTAAATCTTGAAAAGAGATATTTCGTTGATTCAGGAAGCCGTAAAATGTAAGGTTTGTGAACATCTGTTTTTTACTTTTTATTTCACTCAACATTAAATTATATTTATATTCAATGTAATCTACAATTGGTCTTTACTTTTCATTCTAATACTAATTTTGTAGGATAGGAAGAAATACACTTGGCAAACTCAGTTTATATGAACAGAATTTCACTTCTGACAAAGGGTGTTTGGAAACTAGAATGCTCACGAAGGATGTCTCTAATTTGAAAGAAACCTAACATAAAAAAACCATTCAAAAGGGGGGTACATGAAAATAAGAAAATAAAAGGAAAATAGCACTAATGCAGAATATCATAGTAATATAGCTTGTAGGTTGAGTTCTGACAGTGAATATGGAATTAGTAATATCTAACACAAATAAAATTGGATAGACTATAACATAACAGCAGAGAAATTCCATGCAAGTGAAAGTATGATAATTTTCAGGTTTCTTAACTGAATAAAACCAATAACTCAAAGTCTCTCTCTCCCTTGAATGTAACGGTAACTAGTATACTACTTAAGTATCTGTTGAAACAAGAAATATGACAATACGCACCTGCACTCTCGCTTTCATATTTGAACATCCAACATTGAGGTGTCTGACCAAGAGACTAGAGGAAGTACTGACGGCCTTGGCTTTATGGCTCACCAAGACACTAGTGGAAGTATTGTCGGCCTTGGCTTTAAAACAAATGTTAAGATACCCAAATAAGAACCTGAAAGATTGCTACCCAAGAAAGACGGATGAGAAAGTTGTTCATATCCCCCGTTTCTGATGTTGTAAGCCAAAATGTGCTTCTTGTAGCTAATTATAACCACATTTTTGTCAACCGGATTGAAACCTATAACCTGAATATCTCTATCATCAATTGGACTTTCTCCTCCAATCAACATAGATTCCATTTGTGCTAACATGTCGTAAAATTTGATATCCTTGTGCAACAAATACCAGTTCTCTTCAAGTACCCAAACACTCAAACTCCTCTCTGTATGTTTGAAAATAGCATAACAAATCAATACTTCTGATTCCCCTAGACATTGATGAACATACCTATTTTTTTTCTCGGTAGATAGATAAAAACACCAGTTCTCATTATCCATGTGTTGGTCAGGCAAATTAATCAATTTACATTCACTGCCACAAGTTGGATAGTTGTTAATTCCATTAGTACAGAAAGCTAGAATTTTGTTCAATCCCTTTTTCATCCAGTAAAAAAAACGCCATTATGGGCAACATAATTGTCATGAATGGAGCATCCCTGAATAGCACCATGAGGACGTAAAACATTATAGACATTCCATTTACCCAACGCAGAAGAGAATATATCAATTTTAAATGTTGCTCCATCATCAACACGAATAACCTTAAAACTCGTAGAAGTTAGTGATGATTCACATGTGAAACCAGTGTGAACAATGATTGCATCTCTTGGTGGTGGTGGGAGTGAAACCCATTTCTTAGTGAGTGGATTACAAACATAATAATTGTTCTGACTAGAATGATCAGTTGTGCATAGAACCAACCCATTATTAGACCCAATAATGTATAAATTCGTATTCTTCAATTCATGTTTTTGATTAACGAATCTAAGAGAGAACCCGCTAACACTTTGATGATAACATATAAATTGTGAATTCAACTTAGGACATGATAAGGTGAAACTTCCTGTCGCCAATGAGGCAGTAGGGTTTGGTTTTGCTAAACTAGTACCATGAATCAACATCCATAACGAGTAATTGAGTTTATACCATTTGTTAATGAAGTGAGGGTTTGAAAGAATTGATAACCATACCTTGGAAACACACTTAAATTTGAAGATTTCAGTAAGAGGAAGACGAAGACAGAATTCAAACCACACATCATCTGCTATACTGTCATTCATCATTTTCATTGTTGATTTGATTTTGTTGATTCAATTTCTTCCTCCCAGCAGACAAGAATTACGGCATCCTCTTGTCAATCTCACTCGCTGACTCGCACTGAAGAGAGAGGGAAATTGGGATAAGACCGAAATGAATATGACATTTCTGCCCTCTAAAGCTAAGGACTTTTCATTTGTGGGAATGTTATAAACATAAAATACCCCTGCTATCCATGGGTACGTCACAAATATCCTTATCAGTCTTTACAAATACCCCGAATGTCATAAATAAAATTACGAACAAAAACATAAGAACTATGATTTTGGGCATACCAAAATCTTCCAAGGCATACTGAATGAAGACAAAAAAAGTTGTGAAATAGCAAAATCAGATAACCCCTTAACCCAATTTTTTTTAATGGCAAATCTTCCCTTTATGTATTAGTGTTAATAATCTTGATTAGTGATTAAATATTTTTTTTAGTGATTAAAATAATTTTCAGAATTATAAGAGTTGTTTAGATGAAAAATTTGAGGAAAAAAAAATCAAAGTTTTGGTTTGGTTAAGAAGGAGAGAAAGAGAAGGAGAAAGTGAGAAAATTTTAATTCTTGATTCAATGGAGGATGAGGAGGGTCATCATTCATCTAAAAAACCTAGGAAAATACATATCAACTACAACAATGATCCAGAAATGGCTGCTTTCTTAGATTATGAGAATGATTTTACACAAACTCAAACACAAGCTCAAACTCAAACACAAACTCAAGATGATGATTTTTATGAGCCAACTCCAGATGATGAAGACATTGATGACGAACCCAATGCTTCTAATACACAGGTACACTTATATCCTATACTTAATCTCACTTCTATAGCTCTCAATTATCAAAAGTTAGGTTTTCTGAATCATGATTCGGCGAAACAGATTGAGGTTCGGCTCACATCTATGAGCGGAATCTGCCAATTGATGAACGGTTCGGCTTACTGAATATGTTTACTGCATGCGCCGAACCTATAATTTCCAATTCCAACCCTTTTGCTAGACACTAGTTCGGCTTATATGAAAGTTTCATAGTAAGCCGAACAACATCCTGAATAGCCCGGAATGGAATCATTACTAATTCGGCTTATATATCCAAAATCGTATGTGCCGAACATAATTTTTTAATTTCTGGGTTGAAATATTGTTACTGGTTCAGCACATATGGAGAATATCGTATCAGCCGAAACCTCTTATGTTCAAGGTTCGACACATAATATGATTATCGTCTGAGCCGAACATGAGTTTGTTAATTTTTGGGTTAAAATATTGTTCGTGGTTCGGCACATATTGAGGATATCGTATAAGCCAAAACCTGTAAATGTTTATAGTTCGGCACATAATGTGATTATCGAATGCGCCGAACCTTGTTATTATATTCCCTTTCTAGTGTTTAACCTTGTGATATTCTTTGTAGATCGTGCTTGGACCCATGGAAAATCAACCTGATCCAGTAGACATAATTCACGAGGATTCCAAGGATCACTTCCAAAATGATTTGGTATGTAAGAACCTTTTGTTTACCTTAATGTTGTCGGAATATTCCAAAGTTTTTCTTACAAATTACTTGTTTTGGAATGAACGTAGATATGGAAAACTAAACCAGAAGTTCTGGATTGGCTTGAGGAACACACGATGAAGATAAATTGTGTACTAGTTAAAGGACAACAAAGTCGATGGGATCGGTTTGAAATGATTTGTGAGCGTAGTGGAACCGGCGCTAGCAAGGTTAAAAAGGGTACTGTATACATTGGGAAGACCGGGAGAAAGAATAGGACGAAGACGAAGAAAATAAATTGCCCTTTCAAGATCGTTTTCAACCTCAAGAATAAGTCCATGAACAAAGAAGATCAATATTGGATAATGAATAAAGATATGGATTGTCGTCATAACCACCAACGTCCCAAAGACCTTCATGAATAAAGATATGGATTGCGAAAGTAGCGCGACTCAAACCCGACGAGATGCTAGAAGTGGATAAAATGACACGAGCACGTTTGCCACCTTCTAGGATTCTTAGCAAATTGAAGGAGGACAACAAGAATAACAAGTCGACTATGCAAACTATCTACAATGCAAGACAAAAGATTAGAAGACTCAATTTGCAAGGTAGGATGGTGATGCAACAAGTAATGTGGTTAGGGGTGAAGAATAACTACGCTTGCCAAAAGAAGTTGGATGACTTCGGTCAAGTCACACACCTTTTCCTTGCCCACCCGGAATGCGCCCAATTGGCTCTATGCTTCCCACAAGTTATTATATTGGATTGCACGTACAAGACTAATAAATATGAGATGTCGTTGATGAACATTGTGGGGCATACTTCGACAAAGGCACCGTTCACCGTGGCTTTTTGTTTCATGAAAAACGAGAAGAAAGAGAATTATGTTTGGGGGTTTAAACAATTGAAGTTAATCTTCCGGGAGGGTGCTCTTCCTAAAGTGTTCTACGATCAAGATTCATCGTTGATGTATGCTATTAAGAAGGTATTTCCGGATGCATTCAATTTTCTTTGTACGTTTCACATATGCTGCAATGTTAGGAAAAAATGTCAACCGATAATTCAACCACTTAAGTTGAAAGAATTAGAGAATATTGCTAAGCTACCGTTGGAGACACCAGTAAAGAAAAAGAAAGAATTCTTGAAAGCATATGAACATAATGAGATGTTGTGGGCTTCTTTCCAAGTCGAATGGGAAGATTTGATATGGTCAATCACCGAGGATGTCTATGAAGAAAATTTTAAAATGCTTATTAAGCATTGGAATACCGCCTACCCCGATGTCATTACTTACTTGGTCAAAGATGTGTTGGAACCTAATAAGAAAGGTCCGTGAGTTGTTTCACAAATCGGCACAAACACTTCGACAACCAAGCCACAAGTATGGTAGAGTCGGCTCATTATCGGTTGAAGAAGAACCTTTTTGGTTGTGTTGACACTTTTGTCACGGTTTTTGATGCAATTGATGAATATTTCAAAAGTGATGATGTTGTGAGAATTAAAACCGCGTTCGAGCATGACCTTATGTTTAGACACAAGAATTATGGTACTAATTGGCTACGGAATTAACTTATAGAGTCTCCCATCTATGCATCGACTTGTTGATGAAAGAAGTGGATTTGATTAAGACATTAGGCGCCACCTTGGAGGAAGAGTGTGTTTGTACAATGAAGAAATCTATGGGACTTCCATGCCCCATGACCTACTTCGGTACAAGGATGGTATCATACCATTTGAGGATATTGATCATTTTTGGAAACAATTAAGCTTCGATCCTCTCCCAACCGAAGACGATGAGGATGATCTAGAGATATGGGACACGACAAATGGGAAAAAATTGGCGGAGATGTATAGGAATATGTCCCGACCTCAAAAGAAATTCCTATGGGACAACATGATGCCGGTCATGTATCCTTTCACCCAAGAAAATATTTTGGAACCGGAGAAGAGTGACCCGAAAGGTAGGAAGAGTAAGAAAATGAATAATTTTCAAACTAGACAAGCCAACAAGGAACTATTGGCTAATAAAAGGAATCCATCCGGCGTTGAGTACCATGATGCAAGGTTTGAAAAGGCAAATAAAGAAATTGAGAAGTTGATGAAGGAGGAAGAAGTCAAAGTTCCAAAAAAACGAGGTCGTCCGAGTATTCAAAAATCGGAAACAAGTAACAAAGAGGTGAATGATAATGATTGTCCGTCACAAGCTAAGGATAGTAAAGAGGATGTCAAGGGGAAGGCTAAGATGTATCCTTCACAAACTAAGATAAAGGAGAAAAGGACCGTACATGAAATTGGTAGGATGAGAGGACCCAAAAGAGATAAGTCCGGTAAGTATATGAGGCCTATCAATTTTATATACGATAACTACTTGGAAGATCTATCGCCAATAATTCATGAGCATATTATAGCAATGGACGACGTGCAAGGCGATGGAAATTGTGGTTATTACGTCACGGCGGAACAACTTGGTCCTTTTATGGAAGGGAATAATCCGGTGCCCCCTGAAAATGAAGTGAACTATATTCGGCAACGATTGTTACAAACCCTACGTAAAAACAAAGAATTCTATAAGACAATGATGAGAACAGGTCCAAGAAAAGATGCAGGGGTGGCAGCGGAGTACGTTGCATTCGAACGTCATTTGCATGGGGATTTTATCATTACCGAAGAACATTGGATGGCAATGCCCATTTGTGGGTTTTTAATAGCGGAGACATTCAATTGCGTCGTACATTGTTTCGCATGGAAGGGTAGTAGCTTTACTTACGCGCCTCCAACAAAACCTTGCAATGATGGTGTAAAGGATATAAGACTTGTTCTTGGATTTGTTCAAAATTGTCATTTTATCGGCCTCAAACTTAGACCTGGTTGCCCATTACCACCCTTAATGAGTGCAGCCTTTTGGCCTAGATTTGAAAATAATTTTGCGATGGATTGGTGTGCAAATTATGCGATGGAAATGGATATTTGGAAATCTTTGCATGTGCAGCCTCTGAATAATGATTTTTTGTGGGTTGTAGTAATGAGGTTCAAACTCTCGGACTTGTGAAGGATATTTTTTTAGAAAATAAATATATATACAAATATTGACAAATTGGTAGAGAGTTACTGGGACTAAGGACTTGGCCAATTCTCATGCATATGGTACATTTTATTTATCCTTAACAATTATCGCTCAAAATATAAAATGTACGGACTCTTAGTTTGCCAATATAGATTCTCAGAATATTAGTTATAAATCGTAAGCATGGGACATCAAACATTTAAGCAAGCATGCCGCATCAAATAAAATGATAACTAATTAATCAAAATCATTTTTCAATTTTAAATCAATGTAAAAGTCATAAAAAGAATAAATTAAATTTACCAGAATGAAGAAAATCGCCTCCTCCGTTGTCCCAATGTTGGGTTTAGCTCATCATGGTGAAATACCTCTCAAAATATTTTATTAAGCTCAATTGGTATTTACAAGAAGAGAAAACAATGAAACAGGAAATCTGCAACAGCGCATTTGCGTTACAGATCGACTGTTTCAAGTCTCAACTGTTATGCTGAAGATAATCGTTACAAATCTAAAGATAAATGTTGCAAACGAGGATGAAGAAACTGTTACAATTAGATAAATGTTGCAATCCAGTTGAAGAAACTGTTACAACCTGTTAAAGAAACTGTTACGACGGATGAATAAACCGTCGCCGTTTCCCTGTTCTTCACGCGCAGCAGAAGCAGCAGCAACAAAGTTCTGAAAACTCTTGATTCACGCCTCTTGAGCTCTCCTCTCGACCCCAAACTCTCGACCCCCTTCTCTGTGATAATAGTAACCTATTTATACTCCTAAGCCTCATTTAATCTCGCCATATTCCTCAAAAATCTTCACAGTGAAGAAAATTATTTTTTGAGAATAATTTCTTATTTCTTTCTCTGTGTACGTTAATTTCCTTGAAAATCTTCAGAAACTGATTGATACGCAACCTAGGAAAGTATCTGGTCTTAACTCCACAACCATGCAGCATCTTTTACGTGATTTTCTTTCCAAAAATGAAACCGATATTCTTCTCTCCTGTTTTGATCGGGAATTGATTTTCTGGCCAAAGTTGATCAATCCCAACCACCATAATATCTTCTTATACTCGTATCACATATACCCATTAAGTTTCAGCTCTTTAATCTCCCAACAGATCCATCAAAATCTCGAACGAAATTCTGCCAGGGAAGAAGAAAAATTTCCCGCCAAAAAAAAAGAATTTGAATTTTGTTGAAGACCTTCCCCTATCCAGTTCAGGGGTGCAAATAGAAAGTGGGGTTGAAATAGACTTCTTGGTGTGGAAATAACCAAAACATGGGTGCCTTTAGTAATTTTTCTGGGATGTTTTCCGCACTTTTTCGAGGTTCCTCCGGGGTATTTCTGGGGTACTTCCGGTCCACTTCTGGGGCGCTTCCGGTATACTATCAACGGAGGTCCAAATGCCACATTTTTGAGCCCATTTCGCCGCAAGGGATTATTTCTCTAATAATTCCTACAAAGACATAAAAGAACACAATTAATACAAAATTGAGCACTAACAATACATACAATAGAGACATATTAGACACATAAATGCGTCTATCAACACCCCCAAACTTATTATTTGCTAGTCCTCGAGCAAATTTATTCTAGAAAGGAAAATCATTTGAACCCCTAGGTGGCCCTAGTGGCGGAGTGTTGTCTCCGGAGGGTTTACCAGAGGTGTACCCACAAAACCTTTTACTCCATACCCTAGCTATCTACGTAGAACCTTGGAAGGCACTAAAGAATCTCCTTGGTTGGCATACTTATTCACTACAGGAGGAAGTACCCTGATGCGAAATTCCAATTATTGTACACGAGTTTGCACTCAAGCACACTAAAATTCATATATAAGTGACAGAACTCTACTCAGATAGTTGCACTATGGACATCATATTCGGAGTCAAACTAATCACATGGAAAGATTAAGAGATGGATATAGAAAAACATAGATGGTTTTGATGTTTACTAAGTGAACGGCGTTTCCCATATCTGTCTGAAGGCCTCCGCCAAAATGAACCTATCCTAATGGATTGAGATACTAGTCTGACTAATATCAACACACTGGCATATACAAGGGTACCAGTGGTCGATAACCTAACTCTAGGTCAACACAACTGGCATATACAAGGGTACCAGTGGTCGACTTTATTGAATTTATTCCTTTTGGTTAAATGGTCTGGTCTCAAATTTTTATTTTTTTTCAACATTTTTTTTTTCAACATTTTTTTTTTGGTAACTCAATCACTCTAATTCATCCTAGCATTGGTAACAACTTGAATCTTGGGCCCCACCTATCACTTAGAGAAACATGGTTTAAAAATAAAATAAAATAAAAATAGAAGTGAAAAGGACTCAACGAGATATGGTGAAACTATCATGTTATTTCTAACACCTGAGCTCTGTGCTTTTATGAATAGACTCTTTAGATGTTTCCGTCTATTCAGATTGGTTCCTCAACTCCTACAAACAAAATGCTTCCATCCACTTAGATTGGTTAGTGCCATCCTAAATACGCATAAATTTCTAGGCTCTGGAGTTTATTTATTGCAACTAAAAAGTTTCTCCCATACCCCCAAACTTAAATCTAACGTTGTCCTCAATGTTCTAAAGATGAAACTAAAAGCATGAACAAGGAGAAACTGTTACCATTTGAAGCAAAAGAGATAAGGAAGGATATTACCGTGTCGCAAGAATATTGGGTTACCTCCCAAGAAGTGCTAAGTTTAAAGTCTTCAGCCCGACTTAGGAAAGGATTTGTCAACTCGAACCATAAAGTAACAGTCGAAATAACTGTGGGTCTTCAAAACGAAATAGAGCTGACCAAAGGAAACTAGAATAACCCAAGAAAGTGAACAAGTATAGCATGCCCTTATCTAGTTTCCTGATTAAGATATTTCTATCTAATTGTGGTTCAGGTTCAGGTTCTATGAAAGGGTCTAAATAAAATATTTTCCTCGGATGCATTTCCTCATAGGTTGGATCCAAATTATTAGGTCCTAGAGTCTGGAAAAACTCAAATAAGAACTTAGAATCACAAAATAATAATAACCTAAATAACTGAGGATCCTCTAAGTCAATCAGGTTTGACTTACATAATTGACCACAGTGAGAGTAGTGGTCATTCTTAAGCAAATGTGTCGATTCTAATTTCCTAAGGCATTTAGGTTTAGTCTCACAACTTAATATTCAACACATTTGAAATATATATGTTCCCACATTTGGAAGAAAACTATTTGGTGGGAAAACAAAATCAATCTTGGTATTATTGCCTGGGTTAACCACATCAACCAGAGGATGGGTTTCTAACAGTTGAAACTCTTGTTGGATATCATTAGGTTCTGGAAAACGAGTATGAAGATAATCTTGTAAGATGGTTGAGGCATTGATGTCAAGTCCCAAGTGAGGGACCTTACTAAGAGTTAAAGCACATGGAGGTTGATACTCACCCCCAAACTTAGAGTTTTCAGTGTTTCTAGATAGACTAGTCACAACTTCCCTAATTTGTAGGTCATCGGATTCTTGAAAATGGGCCATTGATTCTTATAAGTTGTAATCTTGCGGTGCATCCTCACTCATCTCTACGAGTTCATCTAAGACTATAGTTTCTAAATTGTATGACTCTAAAACAGTATTCTCAGGATAAACCGGTTCCTCTAAACCTTTCTTGGTTTCGTAAACATGACATACTACATCGTCTGAAACGGGGGTATCTCTGGTCAAATCCTCGTCCTTTTGAATAGGTGAATAATTTTTAAAATTATTAGGATCTGAACCAGAAATAATATAATCATTATAAGGCTCAATTGGGATAACAAATTCCTGATCACTATTCCCACACATTTTCGATTCTTCATCAGCACTATCTTCATCATCATAATATAATTTTTGACATATAATAATTCTCAATCTTTGTTCCAAACTAAGCGGTCTATTTTTATAATACTTCTCGTAGATCGTTAGAGGTGATTCATCGCTAACCGTTGGAACATCCCAATGTCGTTTCCCTTGCATATATTCACCAAGAGTCATTTTCGAAGACGTCTCTTGATAACGAGAATTTCTACACATATATTCTCGTAACGTCATCTCAGGTGGCGTCTCCTGAAAAAGATTCATCACCGAGGAAATAAAAACTACAGAGGAATTCTACACAATCACAAACAAGGCCGACTCGACCAACTCAAACCTATAAAATCTAGCAAACAAAAAGCATGATGGCTCCACTTAGATTGTTTCTAGACCAGCTTCTATCTTTCGAAAGGGAATTCGTTGCAATTTGAGCACACCCATCTGGAATCAATCCGAGTCAAAGTAAGTTGAATAGAGGCGTGGGAAGCTTAGTAGAGCTTTGATACCCAAGGCCTCACCGCATTAGGCGGCGCAGTCACGCATTCAACTCACAGAAACCATCATGAACTTTGAAGTGTGCTTAAAGAGCAACCAATATTTTTCGAACGAGTTTCCTATTAAGCTCGTTACCCTATCGGTCTCGTTCTATTCCCAATTTTAAAGCTTAGGTTCGCGTTCGGTTTCGTTTTCCTAAGGCGGGCAAGAAGGGAGCGGTGATGAAATCCGAACCCTTATCTTGTATTGGCCAGGCCTTGCCCTTTACTAGGAATTTAAAAACAGTCTAAATTCGTCCTCAATCAATGAATCACCTTAAGGAATACAGTAACTCGCTTACAGGAGATTCTCGAGTGTTTCGATTGGACTTACCTCCCGTACCAGACGGGCGATGAACCGTTGTCGTCGACTCGGGCCACGACTCCTATGCCGTGTGCGAAACCGAGGGGCCGAGACGATATAGTAATCGTCGTCCTTCCCTGCAAGCAGTTTGTATTTAATTTTTTTTTTTAATTTATAACCCTTCCGTAGGGTTTTAAAAATAATGTCCAACGTTCAATGTCCGGAAAAAAAATGTCCAAAAATAAAAGATTACAAAAGTAAAAACCTTAATTACAGTTTCTAAAAAAAAAAATTAATAATAAAAAAAAATATCTAAAAAATAATAATAAAAAAAAGTCCTTCATCTTCTTTCCGTTTTTTTGCTTTAAGCTTTGCACCTAGTCTTTATGAAATCGCCAAAAAATCTTTGACAACTTCTTCTTCTTTTTTCTTTTCGATCCAAGCCTCCAAACCTGTATCACATAGACAAATACCCAAAGAACGTAAAAAAGAACAAAGAAAAATAAATCTAAAAAAAATTCTACCTAAACACAATTCCGCGTCGGCGGCGCCAAAATGATTAATGATTTTTTGTGTGTTGTAGTAATGAGGTTCAAACTCTCGGACTTGTGAAGGATATTTTTTTAGAAAATAAATATATATACAAATATTGACAAATTGGTAGAGAGTTACTGGGACTAAGGACTTGGCCAATTCTCATGCATATGGTACATTTTATTTATCCTTAACAATTATCGCTCAAAATATAAAATGTACGGACTCTTATTTTGCTAATATAGATTCTCAGAATATTAGTTATAAATCGTAAGAATGGGAAATCAAACATTTAAGCAAGCATGCCGCATCAAATAAAATGATAACTAATTAATCAAAATCATTTTTCAATTTTAAATCAATGCAAAAGTCATAAAAAGAATAAATTAAATTTACCAGAATGACGAAAATCGCCTCCTCCGTTGTCCCAATGTTGGGTTTAGCTCATCATGGTGAAATACCTCTCAAAATATTTTATTAAGCTCAATTGGTATTTACAAGAAGAGAAAACAATGAAACAGGAAATCTGCAACAGCGCATTTGCGTTACAGATCGACTGTTTCAAGTCTCAACTGTTATGCTGAAGATAATCGTTACAAATCTAAAGATAAATGTTGCAAACGAGGATGAAGAAACTGTTACAATGTAGATAAATGTTGCAATCCAGTTGAAGAAACTGTTACAACCTGTTGAAGAAACTATTACGACGGATGAATAAACCGTCGCCGTTTCCCTGTTCTTCACGAGCAGCAGGAGCAGCAGCAACAGAGTTCTGAAAACTCTTGATTCACGCCTCCTGAGCTCTCCTCTCGACCCCAAACTCTCGATCCCATTCTCTGTGATAATATTAACCTATTTATACTCCTAAGCCTCATTTAATCTCGCCATAACTCCTCAAAAATCTTCAGAGTGAAGAAAATTATTTTTTGAGAATAATTTCTTATTTCTTTCTCTGTGTACGTTAATTTCCTTGAAAATATTCAGAAACTGATTGATACGCAACCTAGGAAAGTATCTGGTCTTAACTCCACAACCATGCAGCATCTTTTACGTGATTTTCTTTCCAAAAATGAAACCGATATTCTTCTCTCCTGTTTTGATCGGGAATTGATTTTCTGGCCAAAGTTGATCGATCCCAACCACCATAATATCTTCTTATACTCATATCACATATACCCATTAAGTTTCAACTCTTTAATCTCCCAACAGATCCATCAAAATCTCGAACGAAATTCTGCCAGGGAAGAAGAAAAATTTCCCGCCAAAAAAAAAGAATTTGAATTTTGTTGAAGACCTTCCCCTATCCAGTTCAGGGGTGCAAATAGCAAGTGGGGTTGAAATAGACTTCTTGGTGTGGAAATAACCAAAACATGGGTGCCTTTAGTAATTTTTCTGGGATGTTTTCCGCACTTTTTCGAGGTTCCTCCGGGGTATTTCTGGGGTACTTCCGGTCCACTTCTGGGGCGCTTCCGGTATACTATCAACGGAGGTCCAAATGCCACATTTTTGAGCCGATTTCGCCGCAAGGGATTATTTCTCTAATAATTCCTACAAAGACATAAAAGAACACAATTAATACAAAATTGAGCACTAACAATACATACAATAGAGACATATTAGACACATAAATGCGTCTATCAGCCTCCAAGTGGACAAGTAATTACGTTTTCAAGTGATGAGGATGAAGATGTTAAGAAAGAGGTCAGTGAAGATGATGAGAATGAGGTCAGTGAAGATGATGAGAAAGAGGTCATTGAAGAGGATGAGATTCGTTTAGGATCTCCATAAAAAATGTTTCATGGATTTATCCGTTTATTTTGTGTCTTTTGATTTTCGTGTAAGATGAGATGATATTTTGACTAGAATTGCAGTTACATGTACCCATCAAAATGAAATACTTGAATGATTTACTTTTTAGTTATGAAACGTGTCGTTTTCTGCAAACTGGAACCATGAACACAGGCGAAGGTTCGGCTTATCACATAACGAGTATTATAAGCCGAACCTGGCAAAAAAAAAAACCCAGAGTTTTTCTGTCAGGTTCGGCTTATAATAACAATTCACTGCGAGCCGAACCTGAAAACAAAAAAATACCAGAGTTTTTTTGTCAGGTTCGTTTTATAATATTATTTCACTGCAAGCCGAACCTTAAAACTTTAAAAAAACAAAATTACTTTGCTAGGTTCGGCTTGTAGTATATTTTTAAAGAAGCCGAACCTTTCATGATTCATGAACACAAGAATTATTATATCATTCCAAATAGACTTTTCAAATTCATAGAAATTGTGGATTACATCCCTGCTACATAGTAGGCTTGCAATTAATTTCTAATATCCTAAACGGGTAACGAGAAACCTTCTAAGAATGTGGTAGTGATCTTTGTATTTGAAATTCTTTCCCTTCCATCGTCGCCATTCCTCTAGAGCTCGAACTTCAATCTCAGAGTTTGTTTCACCTTTGAGTCGATATCGACTCACAATCCGAACTAAAGCTATGAAGTCTGTGACTTTTTTCTTAATACTTTTAATTCGGAAAAACAAGGACGCACTATCCCGGTTGTGAGGATTACCTGTTTCCGTGCTGAAGGCTTCATGAATTCTAACCAAGTAGTACATACTCATCAGACCATTTACACGTCGTTCTTCACCCTTCTTTGGATAGTATGCTACATAATTAATGCAAAGAGATAAATCTTCTTCTAGAGTAAACTTAGGAGTTGGGGGTGCCATTTGTTGAGCATATGTGGTTAAGAATATGAAAAAACATGTTGGTATATATAGAATATAGTTTTACAACGGCTATATCTTTCAAAAAAAGAGTCGTTCCTAGATTTTCGTGAAAAAAAAGTAAAGGTTCGGCTTATAGAAATTTTAGAACATAAGCCGAACCTATATAAGTAACGGCTATTTTTTAAAAAATTTTGAAAATTTTTACAGATTCGGCTCACCATATTGGTGAGATTTAAGCCGAAATGTATACTGGATTACACCAATAATGATTTTTAAGGCTCGGCTTATAACTCAAATTATAGAAAAATCCGAACCTGAAGGACAAATGATTCGGCGCGTAACTAACATTAGAGGATAAGCCGAACTCTATAAATTCGGCGGATAAATCAAATTTCAAGATAAGCCGAACTTTATAAATTGCAGGTAGTAAGTAGCTCATTAACTGTTAAGCTATTCATTAAAACATGAAATTGAAGGTGTCCATAACCCAATCCCAGCACCATTAGAAACAAAGTTCAGCACCTAAAAGCAAAGGTTTTTGCAACACCATAAAAGCGTACTTAAAACTTAAGAAAAACATTAAAAGGAAGTTGGAAACATAAAATGGCATTTAAGCACGACCCCTCTTCTTAGTTGCACGACCACCTCTTCTTCCACCTTGGTCTTCATCTTCCGACGCATCATTACCGGGTTGGACGCTAGCACCACCTTGGCTTGTACCTTCACCAACTTGTCGAGACCTCTTAGTTGTAGGCCTTTGTTCGGGTTCCTCGGGTCCTTGTCCTTTGTTGATGATTGCATCCCACTTGTTGATGAGGTATTTTTGTTCTTCCATGGTCATTGGTGTTTTGCAACCATGTTTGGCCTTCATTTTTTTCAACATCTCCCTACCCGCGGCAACCTATTGTTTCATTTGTCAACAACTTATAACCGTGAGGTTGAAGACATTTTTACCATAACTAATATATGAAAATAGTATAAAGTGAAGTCATTCTTACCATAATCTTGAAAGCCTTGACTACATCTTCAGAAGTAGACTTGTTGGTGATCTTGATTGGCTTCGCCTTCCCCTTATCAGCTATCTTTTTCCTTTTCTTATTGATAATGAAGGGATGAGAAATTTGGTTATACCAATCCATATAGCCCGGATCCTCTTCACATGGATCATCAAGTAAAGGTGTTAACTTAGACGCATCTAATGTGTGATTGTCTAAATTATTCCAAAACTCAACGGTGGGATCAGGATCATACTTTGGTTCCCAAGATGAAGTGGTGCTTTTAGTTCCCTTACCACTCTTTGGTAACAACCTGAATTTCTCGTCAAACAAAGGAACCTTTTGGACGCATCCTAATTGACGGAGTACTCGCCTAGGATCGTATATAACATAACCACCGGGATACCACAATGGCCCATGATACATACCTACCGGCATATACCCATCTTCCACAACTTCATCTTCTTCATCTTCCTTCTCATATGGTTGAAAAGTGATATCATCAACACCAAGACGGTCTAACGTCTCTCTCAAACTTGCCACCAACTTCTTTTTTTTTCCTTTTCTTGGAGTCCTCGTACGCGTACCGTGATGCAGTTGGCTCTGTATCAACATAATCGACATCTTTCTCAAATACTTTGGCCAAGTTCAAAATTGGGAAATGGTCATATATCCACACCCACATCCAAAGAACCACATTAAAAAATCAAAGGAATTGAATTGATAGAAACAAGTTTTACTTGGAAACATCAAAGTATGAATAAAGTTTGCAAACTCAGAGAACTGTTCGGCTTATATGGAGCAAGTATTATAAGCCGAACCAAGTAAGTAAAAACTTCGGCTTAAAATATTTTATGGTTATAAGCCGAACCATACTCTGAACTCCCAAAAGTTACCTGGAGCAAAGTGAAGTTCCCTCCGATGTTTGTACTTGTCAACCTAGACGCGGTGGCAAGTTGGTCCAGCGGGTAAGCGAGCGTAGACGTTCCCCAAGCAAACTTGTTACAAGTTTCAAGATTCTTTACCAATTGGAGATAATTAGCATTTACCTTGTTTCCGGTAGTGTCGGGAAATATGTCTCTACCAAGAGTATAAAGCAAGTAGGCAGTTCCGGTTTGCTTCAGTTTGACGGGAACCATTATCAACAAACCTTGTGTTACTCTTTCCTTTGTGTTCTCAAACTTCTTTTTCAAGTTAGTCAACTTGATCTTATTATTCTTCTTATTTCTGCCACCTGGTATGCAAACGGTATCGACATCTTTAACTGATCGACGAAACTCCAACTCAGTTTTGTGTGAACCCCAACCAAGGCATTCCAGGTACAAATTGTATAGCTCATCCCAATTCATGTCATAAAAACCAGCATCCACACTTACACCCCTTGCTTTAAGGCCTGTAATCTTACTAGCCTCATCAGGAGTGATTGCCATCTCTCCAAAAGGTAATTGAAATGTGTAAGTTTCTGGACAAAAGCGCTCCGTAAAGGCAGAGGCCGACACACTATCATATTCCTTATGTCCATAATTGATGATAGGCCATAAAGCACTGCATTGTACGTAAGCAATCACCTCAGGAACCTCTTCATCAAGACTCCATTTCGTTGCCCTCTGGTGTCTCAATACTCGGACTGCACGGTTGTGATCAGGAGTCTCATAAATTTTCTTCGCCGAAGAATCGGCATAATCAATCAACACATTTCCTCCATCTTCCGGAAGACCATGAGGAAAACCATCTGATCGAGGTGTAATTACGTCATCTTCATCAGGAATGTGTAAACCAGTGATCCGTCGATCATCATCGTCCTTCTCTTTCTCGGGTTCTGCCACCTTCTTACCTTTCTTGTCTTTCTTGGGTTTTCCTTGGGGTTGTGTTTCTTGATGAACTTCTTGATTATCATCAACTTCTTCATCTTCAGCTATTCCTTCTTCTTGTCTTTCAATTCTTACTTGTTCATCTTTCTTCTTCTAAAATTCCTCCTCTACCTCCCGCTCCTAATTTTTTCTTACCTCCTCCATTAGGATCGGGAGTTTTAGAAGTAGAAGGTGTTACCTCCATCTTCTTCCTCTTTGTAGCTGTATTGGTCCTGACACAAGTATGAAAGTTATAAGACTAATTCGAACAACAAAGAGATTTGGAAAGCCAAAAACTTGTAAGAAAATAAGAATGCTCGGCTTACCCGAAATAACACATATGAGCCGAATCATGTATTGAAATTTTTATTAGCTTACACAGAGAATGGATCGGCTCATACCACAAAACAATTATAAGCCGATCCTATATATTCGGCTCACAACCTATACTGTCGAATAAGCCGAATCTATGATTATGAACTCAAACATGTGTTCGGCGCAACATGATATCATATAAATAAGCCGATCCTATACACTTGTAAAATTTATGAAATTTTAACAATGATATTCGGCGCAACCCTAATACTATCGAATAAGCCGAATCTAGACTGATGAATTGAAACATTTATTCGGCGCAAAATGGTGTCATACAAATAAGCTGATCCTACACATGAAGAATTCATGAATTTCAAACAACATTAATCGGCGCAAAACTAATACAACCATACAAGTCGATCCTAAGCACATGCAAAAATTCTGAAATTCAAACAACATTTATTCGGCACAAAACTAATACTACCATACAAGCCGATCCTACGCACATGCAAAATTTCTGAAATTCACAAAACATATTCGGCACAAAACTAACACCATCGAATAAGCCGATCCTAAATATAAGTCTTTGTGTCACTAAGTTCGGCTCAAAACGGATTTCAGATTTACGCCGAGCCGTTCATATGCACTTTCAGGGTTCAGTTTCAAGAACAGCTCGGCGCACATCTAAAATTTGTTTTGCGCCGAACTATACACTGTCACCGCCGCAGAAACATGATTTTGACGAATTAAATCGACCAAACCAATCTAAAACATCAAATACGAGATGGGTTTGTAGAACTAACCTTCTTATTCTCATTTCCGGAGTTGGTTCTTCTTCACTCTCTAAATCTTCTTCCGGTTGATTTTGTGGTTGATTTTGAGTTTGTTCTTCACTCTCTAAATCTTCTTCTTCTTCTTCAATAGGTTGTTCAGTCGATCGATTTGAAAGAGATACTGGCTTACGACGACCCATTATATAGATGAGTTTAATCGTCGACTAAATTTTCGCGAATCGACGATTAAATTTCCGCGATGATACGATGAAAAAAAAAAGAAGAAGAAGAAGAAGGGTTCGGCTGTTGTGGAGGAGGAAGAAGAAGGGGTTAGGGATATGAAACTGATTTTGGTTATGAAACTGATTTTAGGTTTATTGATTATAGGTTTTTGTATTAGGGTTAGGGATAAATTAGTAATTTAAAGGATTTAAGGGCATATAGGTAATTGAACTACCCCATAGGGTACCCCTTATAAGGTCACCCAAGTAAGGACTAGTGCTTTGTATGCCTAGGAAGATTTTGGTATGCCCAAAATCAGGGTTCAAACATAATTCACCTAATCTCATTTTTAACCTTTATATCTTCTGCTTCAGTTTCTTTCTTTATTTCTCACTCGAAAAAAATCAATGAAACTTTCACCATCTCCTTCACAGCCACCACCGTCTCCATCTCCATCACCACCAAAACCAACACCACAATCGTCTCCATCTCCATCATCACCATCTCAGTGAGTTATCACGTATCCCTCTTTTCTTTCTGTCCGGCAGTCACCACCACCAACAACACCCCCATCGATGCCACCTCCAATTCCACCACCACCTCAAAATACATCAATTAAATAACCAGATATATCAACAATTCTCTCTTTCTGTCACCTATTTGTGAATCAAATCCCGAAATCATCAAAAGCAGCGGTCCGTCTTCTTCTTCGTCGTTGAAGATTCAGGTGAGATCCCAATTTTAGGTTTCTCGTCATGGGTACTTGTTGAGTTCGATTGTTGTGTAACCAAGAAATTAGAGAAAGCAGAGAAGAATCAGGAATTAAGGATTTGATTTACATAAAATGGAGAAATTGAAGCTCTCTAATGAAGCAATTGAAAGTTAATTTTGAGTTGAGTTGGCGTTTATTTGTGATTGATTCAATAAGGAATTGGAAGATGTTGGTGGTATCTGAGATGGAGTTGACCTAATTGATTGTTGTTGTGCAACATGGAAATGGAACCAGAAGTTGCTAGATGCTAGTTATGGAACTACATGGATGGGAGTTGCTATTACAGACAACAAGAATTAGAGCTGAGAGATGAGTTGGGTCTGAGGATGCATGGGATTTGGTGAGGAACTTGGTTATTATTTTATGGAGATTTAGGAGATGGCTTGTGATGGAGATGCTCTTGATGATTATGATGAAGCTGTAGTTGGTGAGATGGGTTTGATAGTTAGAATGGATGAGGGACATAAGAAGAATTTGGCAGAGAGGAGATGGAGTTTGCTGTCCTACATCAAGGATGAGTCTGTTGCTGTAACGGAAACTGAAATGGGAATCGGGTGAAGGCATAAGTATTGCCAAAACGAAGCCCTACCAATCGAGCTGAAATTCATTGTTCCCCCATGACCAAACGTCTCAATGAGAAGTAACAACGAGAGAGTGAATCCATTACTGCCATTATCATTGTAAGTACTCCTCATACGTCGTAACTTATATTTTGTTTTCGAAATTCATTAGTCCGATTCGAGATTTTTTAATTTAACCTAAATACAATTTAGGAGTAGTTGCTAAATTGATATGCTACCAACATTAGGTATCTTGAATCATTCATATTTGATGAAACTAGTTTCGCAGTTTAGATATACGAGTACTCTCTGACATGTTATAATTTGTGACTTTGTTGGCATTGAATCTACAAACCATTGACAGTGAATGGACTGTCTTACTAATGATATGTTCTAATCTACTGACTTTGTGGGCATTGAATTTAAGATCAAATTATGAATAGCATGGAGTGCATCTATGCATGCAAGGTTTTATTAAGTTCTCAGCGTCCAAGGGATATTATTCCTGTCATGTCCTAAATTTGGTCCCTCCGTTTGGATATTGTTACGTTATTGTGTTTATACTCTTTGATTTTTGTATGTATACTGAATGAGAATGAAATTATAAGTAGAAATGAAAATTTCTCTTTGCGCGCACATTAAAGTATTAAACTCAAGGGTGTCAGAAGCATAGTGACTAGTGTAAATGTTTTTTGTTTTTTTAGAAGGGTGTACATGTTTCATTGTTGGCCGATTTCACCGTCTGGGCACAAGCGGCCAAGTCTAATTCTTAGCATGCACTTAATCTTGATGCTGTTAACAGTGAGTTCTATTTCTATTTACATAATTCTGGTGATATCAGGGTATTCTCATAACGGACTGTGGAGCTATTCATATTCATCGTTCTACGTCTGTCATTATAGAAATAGATACAACAATTACATGTTATCCTTGTATAGTCTGTGACATCCCTGACATGAAATACTGGGTATATATAGAGTTTGTGGTGGTGACCTGCTTTAGCATTTATGACTATGGGAGACGATACAAATTTTTAGATATGCATAAAAAAAATTCATTTGCGTTTTCTGATTAAATATCTTATACAACGAACTTATCCTTGATACTTGGAAATTCGTGCTGCTCTGCTGCGAATGAACACAAATCGGCATGCCATATCAATATTAAAGGTTCACCCGGACAACATAGCATAGAAGACATTCAAAGGAACTTATATTAAGTGAATATAAGCGAGGCGCCGAAATTTACAGAACATCTGGGATGGTTGCTATATTCGCCAGTCTGGATAAATTTCATGTAAGTATATTGAACGGCTCAATAAATATGCCGGTGGAGAGGTTAGCACTCACGGCACCGTTTCCTTACAAAGTGATGTCACATCAGATGTATGGTTTTAAGATTTCAACCCTAAGCTAAAAACCACCATCAACATTAAGTCCCCAGCTTAACACGTAACAACGGCGTTGTTGCCGAGTAAGCATGAGATGGTGACAGACAAGAGTAAAACCGAAAGGACAAGACGTGAAGAGATTGCCGAGGAAATTCAACTAACCTTTAGCGGAAGGCATGAGGAATTTGTGGTCCCTGTATTGGTGGTTTTGCATAAATTCGGTTTGGCCATGGGGTATTGGCATCAACGATGCAGATTTGGCTATTGATCGGCAGAGGTGACATTGCAACTTGGTCCGCAAAACGGGCGCTGGTTAGCCAGGAAAGGTAAATGGAGCTGCTTTGAACGGCTAAGATGGCGCTAGCTAGGTCATGGAATGGTGGAAACTGGCTTCAGTCCATGAAATGGTGGAAACTGGCTTCAGTCCATGGAATGGTGAAACTATGGCGCTGGAACTTTGGCTACCAAACGGTGATAATGGCATTGGCACTTTGGCTACCAAGCGGTGATGATAGCGTTGAACTTAGGCTACCAAATGGTGATGGTGGCGCTGATGGCTTCAGTCCGTGGAATGGTGGAAATGACACTTGGAAGGATTGCTGGCTGGATCATGGAATGCTGGAGCATTGGCGCTAACTTAACCATAGAGTGCTGGAGTCATGGAGAGTTGGCTTGACCGCGGAGTGCTGGAGCCATGGAGAGTTGGCTTGACCACGGAGTGCTGGAGCCATGGAGAGTTGAATTGACCATGGAGTGCTGGAGCCATGGAGCGTTTGTAGGTTGAGCGACTGGTGTTTCTCGTGCTGGCGCACTGCTGGTTCGGTCATGGAGTGGAGATATTGACACACTACTTGTTCGGCTATGGAGCATGAGTGTGGTGCCCCTATTCATCTATTCCCGTTCATGGAGCAATAAGGAATCCTTATTCTGTTCAAACTCTAGAAACTGCGTTCGTATGAAAAGGGGTATCGACCCTCTTCTGTTTTTGTTGTTCGTCCGGCCCCGTGCTTTCATCTGCAACATCTGGATCCTCTTCGTCATTTGTTAGCGGTGGTAGAACGAGAATTAATGGCAACAAAGCAATCTCCAATAGTTATAATCAACGACAAGGCAAGCCAGGAGAACTAAAGGTAGGTGCTCTTGCATGTATCCACCCAACAATACCATCGATCTTCTCCAGAATGTGTAATAAGGCTCCGACTCCAGAAGAATGAGTATGTAACCTCTCCAGTTAGATTTCAAAATTTACCAAACTTCATTGTGATCTTGGGATAGATGGATGAAATATATGCTCGACAATGATCATGTCAGGGCTAATCTTGGAGATTGTGGTTGCGTTGTTGGTCCACCCTTGATCTTAGGTTATTTGGTGCCTGGAATTTCTGATTGCAATGATGATATGCTATGTATGCTTGCATGGTCGAAATCTTCTAGAGTCATTGGGTGAAGTAGACGAGCTGAGAGCGTTTCGTTGCCGATGTGCTGCTATCAAGTCTTTAAGGACTTCGTTCCAAGAGACATCCTTTGAACCATCTTCTGAATCTTGGACTATTGCATGGAACGGTATGCGGTGAGCAGTCCCCAGTTATACTTTTGTTAGATCCGATGGTGTGGCCGGATATGTGAATGTATCTCTGTGGCGTACTTTTTGGGTTTTTGATGCGCGTGTGCGGCTTCATGTTGAGAAATTATTGCGGCTCGTAAAATATTGACAGTGATGATGTTGAAATCGGAAATAACCTGGTTGAGGGCAGTGAAGGCATCCCATTCCGGTAGTCCCCATGTGTAATTATCCTGAAACTATTTTCTCGTGGAAGATGTGCTTCTGCTGCATTCACTGGTAAGGTTGTGACTGCGTTTAAGCTTCTAAACATGAAGGAGACTTCAATCCCTAAGTGTAGCCTACTTTAATTGCATCGCCTTGAATCCATCCTATGGGATTTGATACAATCTTATCATACTCTCCTGGATGTGATGCTGGGATGCTTGGAATATCACATGGACAAAACATTCTTGATAAGAGGTAGAAGTGAGGGAGTTATGTCGTTAATCGTGGCTCCCTCTGTCTCTTCAAGAAAAATGTTTCAGCCGCGTCTCTGGAGTTATATCATGAATGCTTGATTGTTGTCGAGGATGGACTGTGATGAGCAGTCCCCAGTCGCACTTCTCTTTGGTTACTGAAGTTGTTTTCTCTGAGTAGGCATGGGATCCGCCGCGGCCTCGTAAAGTGTTGCAGGCGCCTTTTAGATAGAGAGGTGATGATATTCTTATGTTACGCCTTTGAAGGGTGGATGACCTTGTCGTGGCTATGATTTTTGGTTGTCCCGTGTAGAGCCTCAGTCCCCAAATGTGTTTTACATGTTTCTATCTTGTATGGTCGGTGAGTTGACCATGATAAAGACATCATCTTGCATCCGTACTGGTGACTCTATTACTTCTTCCACGTGAAACTAAAACATGGAGAAGTATGGATTACCTTTGTAGTGGTTGTTGCTATGGTAAAGCTCTGACAAACGAGCAACAACAGTTCTTGGCAGAAGATGTGATCGGAAGAGACTACATCGTCGTGGGAACCAAAATAGGTTGGATGAAATTGCATGGGAGACCATGGAAGCAAAGGGATTGGATGGATGCGTAAGCGAGTAAACTTCCCACGGCCACGAGGTTTGTCGGGGTGGATCAAAAAGTGGCCACAACTACGAACCTTGGCTGGCTGTGATCACGATCCTTGACAGAGAGGAGTGTCGACTTCTGGAGATTACGTTGAAGCGGAGCGGCTCTTGGAGAGAAACGTTGAAGCGGAGCGGCTTCTGGAGAGAACGTCAAAGCGACTACTTGAGCGAAACGTTGAAGCGGAGCGGCTTTTGTAGATAACGTTGAAGCGGAGCGGCTTCTGGAGCGAAAATTAGAAGCGGCTCCTGGAGAAAAGTTCGAAGCGCCAACGCAACACGGCTGAGATCTTGAAAATATATCTCGGCGCTGCACCTTGGAGAAATAAAAAGTCTCACACACATGCTCCGTCATAGATTACATGGTTTTGTGAACAGAGTCCCCAAAAAGCATTAATGCAGAACTCCGCCAATTGATGTTCGGTCGCATTTGGTTTATGACAATCTAACGCCCGAATTTTGAATCGACTAATCATTCAGATGTTCATTGTTTCGCTCCTTTTGAGTTGTGTCCACGTCTGTTTGAGCCTTAGAAAAAACTTCTTGTATTTCCATCAAATCAGCAATGGTAATAAGGGATCGGCTTCCTCTGCCTTCCCCAGTCTTGTCCTGATGGTGGAGTAGCAGCAGCTCTGGTGACTATTGGAGGTGTCACACTTGAAGAAACATTGGGGGTGGCCGTAGCGGTTCTGGCTCAGGTGAATGGAGGTGTAACGCCTAAAAAAACGTTTTTCGCGTCGCAGGTGTTGCCATATGGCGTATTAATGCCACTGGAAGAAACATTAATACCAATAGTAATCTCAGTGCTAGTGTTTTCAGGGTTTGTTGTTGATCCGGACCTGAGTTCTACCATCTTGAGATCGGGATTGAAAAAATAAAATTGGAAATTTGGAAATTGGTATTGCAACCGAGAGATTAATCTCCCACTATGGTCGCCAATTGTTTGTGGGTGAAAACCGTTTCTGTTGACTTTGGCAATTTCGGGTGTGTGGATGAGAAATGAATCTAAACCCTAAACAATGCACTGCACGGGAGTACTTTTGATTCGAGAGATCAATCTGTACAATCCTGTCCTAAACCAAGAAATGTCCGTTCTAGGCTTTCTTCGGTCACAAAGTGAAGGAGAAGGGTTGGTCTTAGGGAGGGAAGCGAAGAGGGTGTTGAGACCAGAATCGTTGATTCTGAAGGTGTGGTTGTTTATGAGTTGTATCTGAAAGTAGAACTGGCTAGCATAATGGAAAGCTACCAGGTGATTTCTAGATACTGTATTGTTGCCGACCAAAACTTGTTTTTTGGTGAAAATAGGTGAAGCCTATTTATACAAGTTATATTGAAACGTACCCTGGTCTCGTAGGAAGTGAAAATGATTGAGTGATGGGAGAATAGTGTAACGTGTAACCGTCAGATGTTATGCTTCCATGATGAGGGAAGTGAATTCGTGTAACCGTCAGTCATTACGCTTCCATGATGAAGGTAATGAATTGTTTACACCGTTATTTTTCACCATCGCTAATTTTCCTACTTCATGGCACTTTCTTGCAACGGGCGTATTGCACGCCTCACGTTGTAAAACGCCAGACCAATACCTTGATGAGTATCCCCAAGTTTGTGACATGTTTGATGTCTCGAGTGTTTTCATGGAAAACGTGTAGCAGGTTTCTATGTGTGGCAAGTAAAAGTCAAGAGACTTAGCCATAGGAAAATAGCATGTGATTCTATTAGGCTTTCCTTGGTCGGCCACCTAAAACTTTCCACAAGTCTGTTAGTTTGGTGGCGAACTTGAATGGCTGAGATTACATCTCATGAGGAAGGGTAGCCGTTGATTATGGCCACATCTTTGTTGTGTAGCAAAGTGACACCATTAGCATAGTGGCGCCTGGCGTAGCGGGTTGCCTGGGGCTTTCCGCAAGTCCGTCAGTCGGTGGAGAACTTGGATGGCTGAGATTGCATCTCATGAGGAAGAGTGGCCATTGATTAGGGCCGCATATTGTTGTATAGAGAAGTGACACCATTGGCATAGTAGCGTCTGGTGTAGCCATGTCATAGCGGCATGCTAGTGGCATGCCAGTGGCGTAGCCATGGAATAGTGGCATGCCAATGGCGTAGCCGCGGCATAGCAGCATGCTAGTAGCCGTGGCATGGCGGCATGCCAGTGGCGTTGTGGCATAGCCACGCCTGTGGCGTTGTAGCATGGCCAAAGCTAAGATTTGGCTCCTTGGCCAAAATTAAGGCTTGACGGCGTGGCCAAGGCTAGGATTCGGCGCCGTGGTAAAATTAGGGCTTGGCGGCGTGGCCAAGGCTAAGATTTGGCGCCGTGGTAAGAATTAGGACTTGGCGGCGTGGTCAAGGCTAGGATTTGGCGCCATGGTAAGAATTAGGGCTTGGCAGCGTACCAAGGTTAGGTTTTGGCTCCGTGGTAAGAATTAGGGATTGACGGCGTGGCTAAGGCTAGGTTTTGGCGTCTTGGTAAGAATTAGGGCTTGGCGGCGTGACCAAGGCTAGGTTTTGGCTCCGTGGTAAGAATTAGGTCTTGGCGACGTGGCCAAGGCTAAAGTGGCATGCTATCGCAGCAGAGTGGCGTGTTGGCATGCCGATCCATATGTTGTCGTGGTAAGGCGCGTTTGGCTTTCCAGTTAGTATGGTGCCGTGGATACACTTCTGGTGAGAGTGTGGCGGCTTTAGAGCGACCTGATTGGTCGATTAAAAGAGGGACAACCAAGCATGGGCGTGGCTAGACTTCTGGTGAGAGTGTGGCGGCTTCAGAAGAACCTGATTGGTTGATGGCAAGTGGGTCGGACAAGTATGGGCCCACCCAAACTTATGTGCGCGTGGCTAATTTGAGGCGACACGATTGGTCGAGAAAAATAGGGCCGGTTTAGGAAGGGGCGTGACCAATGGAAAGTGGCGCCAGTTGGTCTAAGGCATGGCTACGCCTCCCTTTGCTGCTGCGGCTCCCTGTTTTCTGATTCTGAGCAAGGTTTTGCACCTGCTAATCCATGGCGGATTAATTACTTAGTTTTTCTAGGTTTAATTTCGACAAGCAAGGTCTAATATACTACGCGAGGCGCAAAACCTAACTTCTGCAAGTTAGTCAGGTCAATTGATTTAATTCTATGTGTTGACATAGAGTTCTTTTAAGTTCATTTCCAGAGAGCAGAATGCTTTTTCTGATTGAATACCTTATGCAAAGACCTTATCCTTGATACTTGGGAATTCGTGCTACTCTCCTGTGAGTGAACACAAATCGTCATGCCATATCAACATTAAGGGTTCAGCCGGAGAACATTGAATAAAAGGCATTCAAAGGAACTTATATTAAGTGAATATAGGCGAGGCTCCGAAATCTACAGAACATCTGGGATGGTTGCTACATTTACCAGTCTGGATAAATTTCATGTAAGTATATTGAACAACTCAATAAATATGCCGGTGGAGAGGTTAGCACTCACGACACCGTTTCCTTACAGAGTGATGTCACATCAGATGTAAGGTTTTAAGATTTCAACCCTAAGCTAAAAACCACCATCAACACAATTCTAGAACATAACCCACTCAAATATGTAAACGGGTATGTGGTAGGTTTTTAAGAAAGCCTACAACTACACCTGCAAGTATACAGGGTCGAATGTAGCTAGTGATGGGAAGAAAGGGAAAGTCCTCAGGGACTTGGAGGGTGCAAATGTTGTTTCTACTTTTCTAGTGACAGTGGGAATGAATTTTGTGTTGTGTTGAAACACAACTGAGCTGATTTGGTATGTGACTGAAATAGTGGCAGAAAGTAAAGGTAAAAGTGGCAGGGTACTAAGGCTTCAAATCCACCATTTTACCTATGCTAAGGCAATCTCAGTTCAATACTGCTCTTGTCCCTTGTTAGTTATCAGTCAGCTTCTAGGCTTTCTGACTAACTAGATGGCAGTGGAGGTTCTATGCCTGCTGCTCATCAAAGGGTTGGGTTAGAAAGGAGGCTAAAGGCACTAAGATAATTCTAAACCTTGTTATAGTTGGGGCTCTCACACTGCAACTACCCGCAGAGAAGCCACTTAGGTGTTTTAACAACCTAAAGGATGTTCTAATCACAACTAAAGTGCTTTGATTAAGACTATCCTAAACATTTCAGCACAACAAGCACAATATCTAGATTGGATTAAATTAGCAGAAGCATCATGATTTCATCTCCCCCTTAGCAATTAAACTAGAACATGATGAATTTGATGAAACAACTGAAGATTAAAATGAACTGATATTGAAAACAAAATTAACAGTTGAGGTACTGGCTATTCCAGGCCTCTTGGTGGTGCTCTGGCTAGTCCAGGCATGCCCATTACAACATACCAAAGCATCTATTTATACTCAATTACACTTTACAAGCAAAACCCCCAAAACAGTAAATTAGGGTTTCTGAAAATTGAAATTCAGTTTACCTAATCTTTGATAATGGCTTCTGTACGTCGACCCATTCTTCTTCTGACTCTCCTGATGCTACCCATGCCTCCAATTTGTGTTATTTCTCAACCTAATTTACCAAACTCACACGCCTAGGGTTTCTGAGAAGAGGCGAGTGAATTAGGTGAATCAGGTCTCTGAAATTAGAAGGGAATAGGTGATGGATGATGGGGTGATGGGGTTGTTGGTGATTTGAGAGCTCGGTGGTGGTTGAGGCGGCAGGAAGTTGGTGGCGGAGCAGGTGGTGAAGGTGAGGCTGTTGCAGACGGAGTGAAGAAGATGGAGGTGGAGTCGATGGAATTGGGGATAGGGGTGTGTTTGGTTTTGGGTTATAAACCTAGATGCTAGGGTGTTGAGTGGGTTTAGCAATTGTTGATGAACAGCGAGGATGAGACGTTGGATGCGAAGATGATGGATCGATCTAACGGCGAGATGGAAGGAAGCGGGAAGCGACCGTTGGATGCCCGATACAACGAAACTGACGGCTCAAGATGGAGTTAGGTGCTGTAGTGTTTGACAGGAGCTTCAGACTTCGATGCACGACGATGAAGCGACCGTAGGATGCTGAGATGATCCAATATGACGGCTAGAAAGGGAAACGGGTATGGATATAGGAATTGGATTTGGGTGAGGGTTTTGGGCCTTGGGTATGCCAAGCCCATATCTTCTTTAAGAATAATTCTTCCTCTTCAAGCCCACTTCTAGTTTATCCGGCTCTTGAAAACATCATTCTTCGCTGCCTTCCTGCGGGAGTCTTGACCGTTTCTTTGCTATTTTCGCTCAACAATTCATCCAAGCTTTATTTAGTACCTAAAAATAAAAAATTAATTAATAAAAATATTTATTCTTGAAAACAATGAAAATACAGAATATGGGATAAAATGTAGAATTAATGCACAAAAGATGAGTTAAATGCCAAGAAAAATATATAGAAATATGCACTTTTTAGCACTCATCAAATACCCCCAAACCTGAATTTTACTTGTCCTCAAGTAAAACAAAACTAAGGAAATCCTACCTATACCACTGTCGCTGGTCTCTCGAATGCATTTAGCGTATGCACTAAGCCTTTTAAACCACTAAGTGTCCCTAGTGGACGAGTGAAGTCTCGTGAAGGTTTGCTTAGAACGTACCTACAAAGTTCTAGGATAAAGTATAAGCTCAGATTCCATCAAATGTGACATGTGCAAGTCAGTTTAAGCTCACAGCAAAATGGAGATGTCAATCTAGCTATCAAAGGCACAATCCTAGCACTGATAACAAATAAAGACATGTGATAAGAGTGTAAAGTGTATCTACACATGCATAAAGAAAGATCGGATGTTATGACTACTAATCACCAAGAGATAGTTTCTCAGGCTAAGAACCAAGGTCGAAATCTAGCTAGCTGTCCGGACTTTACGAGAATTGTGAATGAGTTGGAGGTATTTCACAATTACTCGCGTTGTACATCAATGACATGCACCCTTCCTTGCTTACTATAATACAACAAAAGATGACTCTTTACATGACTCTTATTTACATTGACTACGGATGGAATTGATAAATAATTGATTTTTTTTTTTTTGATTTTTTTTTTTTTTGATATTTTTCTGAATATATACATCGTTTTTTTTTTTCCTTTTTTTTTTTCTTTTTTTTTTTTTTTTTTTTTTTTTTTAACATGCTAACACTTTTGATACATAACAAAAAGAAACAAAAAAATTACATGACACTTCGCAAGAGGTAGCCCTTTTTGATGCACCCAGTTAAATTCGATGGTTGTCTTTCTTAATGTAACCTCCACCTTCTATCCCAACCAACCAAAGAACAAGCTAGTCAAGTTTCGTTCAGTATTCTAATGTGATTGGCAATCATGACTTCCGATAGAACACCTCAAGGATGAGGCTATACATGTATTGGTAGATCGTGCGCGTGCAAGTTTCTTATCACTATGTGAATTGTGCTAGAATCAGGGGTGCCTAAATATCTAGACTAAGAATCCTTATGTTTACATACATGCGCAAGAGTCAACATTTCAAGGTAAATGAGCTCCATTTTTATGTTTTTTTTTTTTTTTTTTTTTTCAATTTTTTAATTTTTTTTGTTTTGATTTTTTCATTTTTTTTTTTTTAACAAAAAGAAACAGTTCAGTTTCAATTATAGCATGTGATCGTGGTATCTATACCATACCCCCAAACCTAAACTAAACATTGTCCTCAATGTTCCAAAATATGAAAAGAATTATAACATACGAAGAGGATTATGCTGAGTAGAGAGAAAGGAAAGAGAATACCCGATTTGACGGCGAAAGCAAAATTAGAACTCCGTTATTCAAGGCAAAAATCCAACATATTTCAGTTAAGAGTCACATTGGATTAGCAAAATATGTACAAAAGAAACAAAAGATTTATCTAGAATATTATCTACTGGATTATATACAAGAAAATTCACCATACACTAACAATCTAAAGAGTTGAGGATCAACCCAAAAGACGGAGTGTAGACATTTCAACAGCTTCACACAATAATAATAGGAAAGAAATGCAAGTGAGGATGTGAAACAAAATGAGCTACCCCCAAACCTGGATTTTTCAACAGATATAATTTTGGGTACAAAATCCCGCAGTTTTGGGGGTTCATCATGCACAAGGTCTAGCTCGAAATGAACTTTGCTAGGGACGGGCAAACATGTTAATTCCAACTGTGGCTCCTCAAAGATATTATACTTAGATGCAAAATAGTCCAAAAGGACTTGGGAAGCACACAGTTCCAAACCTAGGTTGGGCATTCTCAGAAAAATTGGTTTGACAATATCGGTACAAACCAAATCTAGGTTGGGTGGAAGGCCATCAGATAGTGACTTATGTAGGACGATAGGCACATCATTATTAATCACATCAACATCTCCTAAGTCTTCTACAAGTGTCACAACATGCTCACCATGCTCACACAAATCAGAATCATCAACATCATCAGAAGAATTATTCTCATGCATCGGCAAATCAGTGGAAACATCACAACGTGACCCAGGTAGAGAATCAGACACAACAATTATATTTTCATGCATATTAGTGTCAACAGAAGATTCTATATTACCTAAGTCATTTTCATAGGACAGATGCACATGCTCAAAATCAGTATCAACATCACATGTATATGGAATACTAGAAGAAACATCATTCATGAAGGTCGAGGCAGAGAAGCCTAATGTATTTGAACCCAAAGGTTCCATAACATTTTCAGTATAGACATGTTCTTCTAACATAACATCATAATCATCATCATCATCATGATAGGGATTTTGCAATCTAGGATAATTTTCACTCCTAAGGTCGGAGCTATCACAAGAATAAGACTCTAACTCATGGGGGTGACTCATACCATGTGGTGTTGTCCCTGTTTCCCTAACAGATTCCCATTGATGGGTTTTCTCTGCAATCTCAGATAAAAATTTCCATGCATCATCCACAGATTTATCAAGAAATTTACCATTACACATAGACTCAACCGTGGTTCGAGATTTAAATTCTAGTCCCTCATAGAGGATGACGACAAGTCTCCACTTCTCAAATCCATGGTGCGGACATTCGCTCAACAAATCATTAAAACGTTCAAAATAGTGAAAAACAGTTTCCTCATCCAATTGGACAAAACAATTGATATTTTGACGAATAGCGATGGTCCTATGATGTGGAAAGAATTTTTTGAAAAATAGATCTGTGAGTTGGTCCCAAGTGTTGATTGATTGTGGTCTCAAACCGTAAAACCATGTTTTGGCCTTTTCCTTTACATAAAAAGTAAACAAACACAATTTCAGAGAGTCTTCGGACATATGTTCAGGTTGCATAGTCCGACAAATTTGTTCAAACTCTCTTACATGAGTATAGGGGTTCTCAGTATCGAACCCTCGAAATATAGGAAGTATTTGTATCATGCTTGCATTTATTTTAAAAGGGTTATTGGTTTGAGGTAAGACAATACATGATAATGGAATTTTTATTGTGGGATACATGTATTCATGGAGAGCACGAGGTTGGCCCATATTGAAAAGACACAAAGCCCACTTTTTGGTTTTAATGGGTTTTCAAAAATTTGGTTTTTTATGGGAAAATTTTGGTTTTGATGGGAATAAAAAACATTTGGTTTTTATGGGTTTTGAAAACTCCTTTTGGTTTTAATGGGATGAGGCCCATCTAACTGGTTCAATTTTTTTTTTTTTTTTTGTGGGACAAGCCCAGCGAACGGCCTAGAGATTTGGGTACACGACCCACTAACGACTTCAGCAAGCCCAGAAACTAACAAAGCCCATCCGAGTTGGTAGGTTCAGTTAAACTTGTTTAGGTTGTTTGTTGGGTTTTTTTGAAACCCAAAATTTTGATAGGGACAATCCCACAGTTAAGCTCAAATACAAACCCAAACTTAAATTACAAGCCCAACAAAAAAATGGAAAAAATTATTACAAGCCCACAAATTAAAAATGGAAGCCCACAGGTTGGGTTCTCTTAATGGGTTTAGGCTTACCTTTGAAGCACAGCCCAGCTGTTCAGTTTGGTTGCAAAAGCCCATTTGGGCTTTGGATCATCCTAAGCTTTGGCTTCAACACTCAAGGCCCAGTTGGGTTTGGTTCAATTTCCTCTCCTTCTGCAGCTTACAGCCCAGTTGGGCTTGGTTTAAATCAGTTCACTTCACAAGTCCAGTTGGGCTTTATCTTACACCAGCTGCAGCAGCTTCAGCAGGCAGCAGCAGCAGGGAACAACGACAGGAGCACAGCAGCAATAGCAGCAGCAGCTCCACAACAACAGCAGCAGGGAACAACAACAGGAGCACAGCAGCAATAGCAGCAGCGTACCTGGTGACTCAAAGAAGAGAATGAGTTCTCAAAAATTTGGAATTGAGACAGTTTCAAACAATATTGATACCAGTAAGCAACTAAGAGTAATTTAATGCATGGCAATGAGTTATTTGGACTGACAAAGGGGTTGACACAATATGCAGTTATGGATAAAGTGCAAAAGAGAAGTGACCTAGCAAAACAAGACACACAACAAAATACTTACAACTACTAGAACAAAAAAAGGGAAATGATGGATATGAACTTCAGTTACACTACAATAAAAAAAACAGGACATTGGCTTCACTAAAATCTACAGCATGACATGCAAGATGAAAGAAAGCACAAGAAAAATTAACAGATATGCTAAAGATACTCACAGGACTTATGATGCAGGTGACTTAAACTAAATGTGAGATAAAACAATGATGCAATTGACTGAAGAGCTAAAACTAAAACTAACAGTACAACTAACACATATATACAAGTAGTATGCAAATGATGCAGAACTACACAGTTGCAGTAGTATGCTACAAAATAAATTAAACTATGAAAACTATGTGATATGGAAGGTGGTACTAATATGCAAATGGCAGAAGTTACACTAAGTCACAAAGTGCAGAAACTAAAAATCAAAAATTACAGCTAAAGATACAAAAGTAAGTTACACTAAGTTACACTAAGTTACACTAGCAATGACTGAAAAGAAAAAACTAAACAAAATATGTACAGGGTAAAGTAAAGAAAAAGAAAACAACAATGGCACCGCTACCGAGTCCCCGGCAGCGGCGCCAAAAACTTGGTAGGTTTTTAAGAAAGCCTACAACTACACCTGCAAGTATACAGGGTCGAATGTAGCTAGTGATGGGAAGAAATGGAAAGTCCTCAGGGACTTGGAGGGTGCAAATGTTGTTTCTACTTTTCTAGTGACAGTGGGAATGAATTTTGTGTTGTGTTGAAACACAACTGAGCTGTTTTGGTATGTGACTGAAATAGTGACAGAAAGTAAAGGTAACAGTGGCAGGGTACTAAGGCTTCAAATCCACCATTTTACCTATGCTAAGGCAATCTCAGTTCAATACTGCTCTTGTCCCTTGTTAGTTATCAGTCAACTTCTAGGCTTTCTGACTAACTAGATGGCAGTGGAGGTTCTATGCCTGCTGCTCATCAAAGGGTTGGGTTAGAAAGGAGGCTAAAGGCACTAAGATAATTCTAAACCTTGTTATAGTTGGGGCTCTCACACTGCAACTACCCGCAGAGAAGCCACTTAGGTGTTTTAACAACCTAAAGGATGTTCTAATCACAACTAAAGTGCTTTGATTAAGACTATCCTAAACATTTCAGCACAACAAGCACAATATCTAGATTGGATTAAATTAGCAGAAGCATCATGATTTCATCTCCCCCTTAGCAATTAAACTAGAACATGATGAATTTGATGAAACAACTAAAGATTATAATGAACTGATATTGAAAACAAAATTAACAGTTGAGGTCCTGGCTATTCCAGGCCTCTTGGTGGTGCTCTGGCTAGTCCAGGCATGCCCATTACAACATACCAAAGCATCTATTTATACTCAATTACACTTTACAAGCAAAACCCCCAAAACAGTAAATTAGGGTTTCTGAAAATTGAAATTCAGTTTACCTAATCTTTGATAATGGCTTCTGTACGTCGACCCATTCTTCTTCTGACTCTCCTGATGCTACCCATGCCTCCAATTTGTGTTATTTCTCAACCTAATTTACCAAACTCACACGCCTAGGGTTTCTGAGAAGAGGCGAGTGAATTAGGTGAATTAGGTCTCTGAAATTAGAAGGGAATAGGTGATGGATGATGGGGTGATGGGGTTGTTGGTGATTTGAGATCTCGGTGGTGGTTGAGGCGGCAGGAAGTTGGTGGCGGAGCAGGTGGTGAAGGTGAGGCTGTTGCAGACGGAGTGGAGAAGATGGAGGTGGAGTCGATGGAATTAGGGATAGGGGTGTGTTTGGTTTTGGGTTATAAACCTAGATGCTAGGGTGTTGAGTGGGTTTAGCAATTGTTGATGAACAGCGAGGATGAGACGTTGGATGCGAAGATGATGGATCGATCTAACGGCGAGATGGAAGGAAGCGGGAAGCGACCGTTGGATGCCCGATACAACGAAACTGACGGCTCAAGATGGAGTTAGGTGCTGTAGTGTTTGACAGGAGATTCAGACTTCGATGCACGACGATGAAGCGAACGTAGGATGCTGAGATGATCCAATCTGACGGCTAGAAAGGGAAACGAGTATGGATATATGAATTGGATTTGGGTGAGGGTTTTGGGCCTTGGGTATGCCAAGCCCATATCTTCTTTAAGAATAATTCTTCCTCTTCAAGCCCACTTCTAGTTTATCCGGCTCTTGAAAACATCATTCTTCGCTGCCTTCCTGCGGGAGTCTTGACCGTTTCTTTGCTCTTTTCGCTCAACAATTCATCCAAGCTTTATTTAGTACCTAAAAATACAAAATTAATTAATAAAAATATTTATTCTTGAAAACAATGAAAATACAGAATATGGGATAAAATGTAGAATTAATGCACAAAAGATGAGTTAAATGCCAAGAAAAATATATAGAAATATGCACTTTTTAGCACTCATCAGTATGCATACCTAAGTAGCCGGACTTGGACTTTGTTCGCCAGTATGCAAACGGGTACGCATATTGTCATACACTTCCAAACTTCAGTTGAAACCAGTACGCCTACATGTACGCATACCATAGTACCCGGACTTCAACTGACTTCGCCAGTACGCGTACATGTATGCATACTCTAGCTCCTGGACTTTACCTGACCTCGCCGTATGCATACGGGTATGCGTACTATATTCCAGTCTAGGATCAACACATATGCAAGTACGCATATTGTGCTTATAATCCAATTATGGTTAAGTTTTCTAAACTCCCATTTCAATCATGGAAACATTCTTAGAAGGCGGCAATAGCTGTCTCACACAAACTATTAGCTTCAACGAAATTTTGAAGTTATCGAATGATCAATACGAAATATTCCGAGTCTACATCAAATGACTGTCTCATACAAATCATATAAGATGTTACCAGGCTATTTTCACATGATCATCTTTTGACTTTCGTTAAGTATATAAGATGAACTTGGTTAAAGCGAAAGATTACCGACACATATTTCGAGAAATGTGTAAGCGAGTTAAACTCAACTCGAAATATCAAATGTCTATAATATGAAGTATATATCGCTATACGACTTTTGTCTCAAATAGGAGATATAGTATAAATAGACTTCTGAGTGATAGATGAGTTTCAGTCTCCACATACCTTTTGTTGATGAAGTTCCACAACGTCTCCTTAGTAGTTCTTCGTCTTCAATTGATGCACTCCGTAGAGTCTAAAGCTCAATTACATATTTTATCTTAGTCCGAGACATAGTTATAAGTAGATTAGAAATCAAGACTTATAGTTTTGATCATTAAACTTGACAAACAAGCTTGAGATAGAAATGCTTGCGATTTTGACCGAGCAGTGCTCTAACAGAAAACATGTTCTCTTTCTCTGTCATAACCATTAGGACTGATAACGGTGGAGAATTTCTGAAAAAATTTCTCCAAGAATTATGTTCTTTAAAAGGCATTACTCATGAAATGTCTTGTCCTCGTACACCTGAACAAAATGGTGTTGCATAGGTTATACATAAATATCTCATTGGAGTGACTAGGACACTACTATATCAATCTGGATTGCCAACATCTTTTTAGGTTGAAGCCTTACAAACAACTGATTTTGTCATCAATAGGTTATCCACTAGATCAGTTGCTTTTCAAACTCCGTTTGAACTTCATTTTCATAGGTATCCATATTATAATTTCTTGAAGGTTTTTGGTTGTTCTTGATTTCCCTGGCTTAAACCTTATACATCTAACAAACTTGATCCTAGAAGTAAGAAATGTATTTTTCTTGGTTATAGTCTCAGTCATAAAGGCTATAGGTGTGTTGATTTGGTCACAAATACAATCTATATTTCCAGACATGTCTCAGTCAATGAGTCTTCTATTCCATATAAGGATATTCTGAATTCAACCATCACTCCCACTGCTTCATCTTCCTCTAGCACATGCCAAGCAACGCTTGCAACCTAGCATGCAAAGACGTGCAAACCTAGGGCCAAGCCGCCACAAGCGCTATTGGCACATGCCAAGCAACGCTTGCAACCTAACATGCCAAGCCGTGCAAACCTAGGGCCAAGCCGCCACACGCGCCATTGGCACGTGCCAAGTAACGCTTGCAATCTAGCATGCCAAGACGTGCAAACCTAGGGGCCAAGATGCCACACGCGTCATTAGCACATGCCAAGCAACGCTTGCAACCTAGCATGCCAAGCCTTGCAAACCTAGGGCCAAGCCGCCATACGCGCCATTGGCACATGCCAAGCAAATCTTGCAATCTAGCATGCCAAGCCGTGAAAACGTAGGGGACAATCCGCAACACGCGCCATTGGCACATGCCAAGCCGTGAAGACCTAGGGCCAAGCCGCCACACGCGCCATTGGCACATGCCAAGAAACGCTTGCAACCTAGCATGCCTAGAGGTGCAAACCTAGGGACCAAGATGCCACATGCGCCATTGGCACATGAAAATCAACGCTTGCAACCTAGCATGCCAAGCCGTGCAAATCTAGGGGCCAAGCCAAAACACGTGTCATTGGCACATGCCAAGAACCTCTTGCAACCTGGCATGCCAAAGCCGTGCAAACCCAAGGCCGAAGTCGCCACACGTGCCATTGGCACATGCCACGCAACCCTTGCAACCTGGCATGCCAAGCCGTGCAAACCGAAGGCCAAAGCCGCTACGCCATTGGCACATGCCATGCAACACTTGCATTTTGGCATTGCTACTTGCACCCAATGTGCAACCTACATCCAGGCATTCCACACAATCCATTGTCACATGCCGTGCAAACCTTGAACTTTGGCATGCCGGGCCTACATCAAAGGCCACGATTCCTCTTAAGATGCAAAATCTCGACCATTGAAGGCCGTCACTGAGCCGACACGTCTCCCAAGCTCAACTTATCAAACACCAGCGACATGTTACACGTTTTCCACGAAAACACTCGAGACATCAATACATGTCACGAACTGGGGGATGCTCTTTAGGGTTTTGATTTGGCGGTTTACAGCGTGCGGCATACACAATTGCCCGTTTCAAGACAGTGTATTAAGAATAAAGCGGTTAGTAAATGCAGGAAGTAATGGTGAAACGCTCTTTCATTATGGAACATCAATTTCATCAAATTCCATCAATACCAAGCGTTACCACCTCTTCCCATTTAACTCATCTGTTTCTGTTATTATGAGGCCAGAGTACGTTTAACTTGGACTTGTATAAATAGGTCTCACCTATTTCCACGAAAGGACAAGTTTTTGGTCAGGGAGAAATACAATACTCAGAAACGAAACTTTGCTAGCTTTATCAAAGCTTTCACCTTCTGATACAAGTCAAAAACTACTCTTCCAGAACTGCTCTGGTCTCAACACTCTCTTTGCTTCCCTCCCTAAACCAGCCCTTCTCCTCCTCTTTGTGACCGAAGCAAATCCGGAACGGCTATTTCTTGGTTTAGGCCAGATTTGTATAGATTGATATCTCGAATCTAAAGTACTCCCGTGCAGTAAATTTGTTTAGGGTTTAGATCTATTTCTCACTCACCCACCGAAATTACCAAAATCAGCAGAAACGATTTTCACCCATAAACAGTTGGCGACCACAGTGGGAGATTGATCTTCCTGTTACAATGTCAGTTTTCAATACTCGATCTCATACTTTGATCCAGACATCAGGATGGCAGAGGAAAGCGATTTGTTCAGGGATCTACAACTCGACTACCAGACAACCTGATTACCAGTCGCAAACCGCAAGAGACGGCTGGGGACTTCATGATAGGTGTCAAGAACACCTAATTTTATATATAGTTTTTATGCTTTCTTTGCTAAGTTCTTGTAAATTTTGTACCTTATGTTGTGTTTTTGATTACTTAGGTACTTTGGAGTCATTTGGAACAAAAGAAGAAGAACAAGGCGAAAGATGCAAATGTTGTTGGAGACAAACTATTTCTCATTATTTGCTTATATTTCTTAATTTTTGTATGAAAAGCATGTCGGCTTTAGTGATGCAAATTTATGTCTGAAAAGCACGACTTCTTTAGTGATGAAGAGAAATTGTAGAGAAAAAGTGAATCTGAGAAATAAGAAGCGGCTGCTGTTGGTGGGAGAATTCGAAGAAGAGAAACAGGCGAGAAAAGGGCACAAACGTCGCTTCACAAGAAAATACTATTGGGAGCTTGGCCAAGGCTAAGAGATAGTCATTTTTTGAGTTATAAAGAATTGCTAAAAACACCCAGGAAGTTACTCAGGGCACCAAGTCTAGGGGTGGATCTTATCTAGTGGGGTGTGATTATCTAACCCTAATTCCTACATCCTAAATCGAGAGAAACCAATTCTCTTCAATCATTTGCACCTGAAAGAAATGAAGAGAGAAAGGAGATCGAGAAAATTAAAGATTAATGGCAGAAATAGTGAGATGGATCTGTTGATGGTGAAATCAAGAGAGAAATTCAGGGAGATGGTGAAAAAGAAGACTACAGAATAAGGGTTTTGCTGTAAGTACAAGTTCAGAGAGAATAGTTTTGGTATCTGGGTTTGAAGCAGAATGTGCTGTTATTAATCGATTCTCAAATTGGAAGCTGGTAGAGAGAAATGAGTTGATTTCTTTTGATTTATGAAGAATGGGTTGCAGTTAGATAGACTTTGGCAGAATGAATTGATGAGATATGGTAGTGGTCGCTGCTATCAAATTGGGAAGAAGAACTGGAATCAGTGTTTGAAATTGAAGATGGGTTCGATGTGAATATGTGAGTGATTGAATGGGTAAGTTTGGGTTGAACTCGATTCGGGTTTGGATTACTTGAAGAAGATGATAAACCTGTTGATGTTGTTAATCCAAGAATGGGTTTGTACTGAGGTCGTGTTTGGAATAGTGATACAGGTGATAGAAAGGCATTGGTGGTGATTGAATTATAAGATGATTCTATTAATCTGAGATTTGTAGCAGATTGCTGCTGTTAGTAATTGAGTAATGACTGAGAGAAGAACATATAGTTGAACTGTGAACTGATGGTCTGGAAAAGAAGGAGATTGTGCTTTTGAGATGTGAGGTTGGTCTGCAATGAGTTTGAGAAGTTGGGGTCCTGGTAATGAAGAGATTGAGTCCAAGAATTCAATTGTAATGGATGGTGGTAATGAACTGAAGCGAAAAAAATGGATCTGAAGTTGTTATATAGAAGGATCAGTTGTCTATGAAGTTGGAGCAGATGCTGGTAGCCATTTGAGGTGCAACAGAAATAATGGGTTTTGCAGTTGGTGGTCTTGCAGCTGTTGCAGACAGCAAATGAAGATGCAGTTGAACTAGGGGTGCTGGATGTGATAGTTTTAGGTGGACTGGTTGGTATTACAGCTGCAGTATGGGTAGTATTGGTGAAGTGCAGCCGTGTTAGTGGATTGCACTGAACTTTGGTTTGTAGAATGGATGTTGAGATGCTGTTGCAGATGCAGTTTTGGTGGTGCTGTTGCCTTGAGCCAGGATGAGAAAAAAATGGAGAAACTATGAACTGTTATGTTTGAGTATGAAGATGCAATGATGATGGAATTCATGGTGATGCTCTGGATGTGATTGTATGCCACAGATGAAGTTCAGAAGCTGAAGGCTATTGCAGTTGCAGGAAGAGATGCTAAGTTAATGGTGTATGCAATGCAGGTGATGTTGCTGCTGAGGTTTTGCTGAGCAGATGGCAAGAGAACACGAGAACAAGGAACCGGTTGATGTTGCGCAGCTGATTTGTGTTTGGAGTGATATACTGGTGTTAAAGAAATTACAGGTGTTGTTTGTTGTTGGAGTGGTGTTGCTACAGGTGCAGTGAATCCAGGGTTTTTTACAAATGGGTTTAGAGCGGATTCAAAGGCACTGATGGTGTATGCAACTGGGATTACAGAGTTGCAACATGATCTGGTGGTACTGAAATTACAAAAGAAGCAGTTTTTTAGTTCAGGTGGATGAATATGAACTTGAAGGCTAAATTGTGAGCTGTTGCAGGTGGTGGATTGATTGCAGCTCAAATGAAGGCTGTGATGTTGAATAACTGCGGTTACAGATGGGAATGTGTGAACTCAATGCTCAGGTTGCAGAGCTAGAAGTGCAGGAATGACGGGTCTACATGGAGCTATGATGCACAATCATTGTGCATCACAATGCTTAGGCCAGTGCAATGGACTTGGCCAAAACCTATTCAGCTAAATCAGCTCATTCAGCTCTGATTCAGTGACTGACCCGATTTGACTCAGTACTTTGACTGAGTTGACTCGGTCTGACCAATTTGACTCAGTTGACCGGTGACCGGGCGGACTTTTCCGGTCACTTGAAACACTTTTCCGGCAAACTTCCAGCGACGATCTGGCAGAGTTTCTACATGGGTTTTTCTCACTTTTGGGCCACGTGGATTTTCATCTAATGGACTTTGAATATTAGACCTAATTTTGGAACAAGAGGAGCTACAAAAGAGAAGACTTCTGCAACTTTTAATATCACGTATTATTCTTGGAGCTAAGGAGAGAGCCGCTTTTGTTTACGCAACTAGGGTTTGCTTTCGTATTTATTTTTCATATTCCTTATTTGATTATTGATTATGATGAACTCCATAGCTATGAGTAGCTAAATTTAATATTATTGGTTTTCTCTCTTGATGTAGTCCTATATCTACAACTTGTGCTTGATTAATGCATTAGTTTTCTCTCTTGATTATCGTTCAAATCTCTATTGTTTTAGTAATCACATGATTGATGTATTTTGATAGGACTTTGATGTGTGGTTAGTTAAGTGGCCAATTAATTGAACTTGCATCCTTGTCCATAGCTATTTTAGGGTTTTTCATCAAGCAATAACCCCGAATACAAGAGCATGATATGGTTACGATTTTTAGTGATACACTCTTGTAATCATATGTAGAGTTTGACCTTTGCCCGAATTTTCATGCGCAATGTATGACAATTGCATTGATTAGCATATTTCCAAAACCTAATGCTCCTGGGAATTGAACTTAATTAGTGCAAGGCGTTAGGTTATTCTTTAGGTAGAATTCACATACGCAGATCTAATGTGTATGTTGATGAACTTAGGAAATTAATAGATTATCTTGCTCTCTTGATTCTCTAGGCTTTTGATAATAAAAGAGATTAAATTATAATTCTAATCATGTAGGCAAGCACATGTTTAAGATAGAAGATGAACTTCTTGACCAATATCTTTCTCTCATTGATTACAATCTACTATTTACTTTGCTTTTGATTTACTTTTATTGCTTACATAAATATCAGAAATCCCCCCCAATTGGTTACTTTAAGAAATTGAATACATAATAACTACAATTGTCTCTCTGTGGAAACGAACTCTTTCTTATCATATACTTTAGGAAAGTGAAATTATTTTTGACGCATACGACAGCGATCACTTCACAGAAACCGAAAGTTAACAATCCAGTCATCAGGAAACTCCAAAACAAATGGGGACTTTCCACAATCGCGGCGGTGCTTCCCACAAAAATCGATCTTACACACGGAGGATCCCTTTTTCATCAGGAGATCCGGGAAACCGAGTAAGTCTTGTCTAGACAGAATATATGGTTTGTAATTTCAAGTTTTCACGGGAATGATAAAATCAATAGCCATGTTATGTTTCATCCCATGTCATCTACCAACACGTAATATTCACGATTCCATATCTTCCCTGGGATGATCGTATCACTTACAATCATAACCCAAAAATGACATCATCCTAAAATGGTTCATCCAGAATAATAATCCAAAACCCTCACATGTAACACTTGTCTATCAACCCAGAAATCCAGAAAATCAAAACCATAAGCCAGGTATTTCATTTGCCTTTCGAAAAAAAAAAAACAGAAAAATTTAGAAGACAGAAGTGCATCCAAAGGAAGCCATTAAACGGTGGTTTGCTCTTCTCGAAGAAAACGTCCTTCGTCATTTGGAGGACCGCCTGTTTCAGATCCAACTCTTTGTACAACCTTCCAACCTCCGCCCCTCGTTGTTTGACCACGTCCGCAGAAGGACCTTCGGTAACCTTGGCCTGCAACCTTGTATCTCAAAGAAACCCTAACGCCCAGTCTTCGTGGAATCAGTGGCATGCCCATGTGTACCTACTTTGCATCATAACTATTACCAGTCACTATTCATAAGGTAGCTGACGCTACCACGGTAATATTCGAAGAGAAGAACAATATTTCTACAGATTTATGGAAGGCATACCTATGGCTAGGGTTTGCACCAACACAAGAAACGCTGGAGTACATACCTGAAATATGCTGGCCCACTTTATTGCTACCGCGCCACGCCAAGACAGCTCCCACGCTGGAATAATCGCCCATGCCAAGCCAGCGTCCATGCCAAGCCAACGCTCATTCCAACAAGATCCAGGGATAACAACTTGCATCTTTTCCAGCGCACCGACAGCTTGCGTCCTTCCAGCACCGACAACTTGCGTCTTCCAGCGCTGACAACTTGCGTCCTTCAGATACCGGCAGCTTATATCTTTTCCAGCGCGCCGACAGCTCGCATCTTTACAACAGCTTACATCTTACAGTGTCTTGCATCTTTACAACAACTTGTATCCTCCCAGCACTCGCAGCTTGCATCCTTCTAGCGTTTCACTTGAACGCCCCGTAGGGAATAAGCAATCCGATTTCATTACACGTAAAGATCAGAAACAACTTCTCCAAAATCGAAGCAAAGAAAATCATCAAAATCCCCTAAGTTCACGAAGACTCTCTTCCTGTCAAGTGACGCATGATTTCTGGGAACTTCGACCACAAAACTGTGCAGTCCATGATGAAACATTTATATGAGACTCTATGTTTCCTCAAGGAACAACGTCAAGACATATTTGCAGCCCTCAACCGTACCGCATCAGGGAAGCAGCCTTTTCCAACCATAGAAATCGTTCCCAAATATCGACCTCTCTTGGAGAGCACGATTAATAGATGTAACGGGGGACTCCTAACCACTGTCCGCTTGAAGGACGTCCAGCCTTGCAGCACACTGATTGACGCATCCTCTCCAACGTATCCGCTTTAACATTCGGTCCAACAGCTGTTCCGCTTCAGCATTCTTTCCATAAGATGCTCCAGGATCCAAAGCCGAAACTACAACTTACTAAGTTTCGACATCCTCTCCAAGCACCGAAGCTGCTTCAACGCCGTTTCTTCCTGCAAAGGGTCGTACCACCACGCTCCCCATGTCAAGGATCATGATCACAACCAGCCATTATTCGTAGTCATGGCCGCCTTTTAATCCGTCCCGCCAAAACTTGTGATCATGGAAAGTTTGCTCGCTAACGCATCCAGCCAATCCTTTTACTTCCATGGATGCCCGTACAATTCCAGCCAACCTACCTTGTTACCACGACAATGCAGTCTCTTCTGACTACATCTTCTACCAAGAACTGTTGCCGCTCATTTGTTGATACCATCCAGAGCTTCACCACAGCAACAATCACTACAAAGATGGAAACATGTAAACCATACTTGGGGACTGAGGATATACACGGAATCCCTTCACTGGAAAAACTCGAAAGACACAGTCAACCAAAAGGCCATAGCCACAACAAGGTCATCTACTCTTCAAGGGTGCAGCGCAAGAATATCATCAGCTATCTGTATATAAGACACCTTCGACACTCTACGGGGCCGCGACGGATCCCAAGCCTTCCCAGAAGAAACAACTTCAGAAACTAAAGAAAAGCGCGACTGGGCACTGTGATAATATGATTTCAAAGTTGTTGTAGTAATAGAGTTCGTCTAAGACTTGTGAAGGTTCGATTTTTAAATTTAATAAAAATAAATATAAAAATAATGTTAACAATGGTGAGAGGTACTGGGACTAGGATTCCACCAAATATTCAAATTCATGTGATTCACCTACTTATTCTAAACCATTATAGCTCATTCAAAAAGTATTTCGACTCTATTTCTTTGCCTAAGATAGATTCTTAAAATATTAATTGTAAATCTTAAGCATGGCATATCAAAAGAATTAATCCTAAGCATAAACCATCAAACGAAATGACAATTAATTAAGAAAACTCTTTTTTTTTTTAAATTTTAATTTAATGCAGATAGTCAAATAAAGAATTAAATGAATTTACCGCATGATGAATTTTGGTTTCCTCCGTCGTCCCAGCGTGGGGTTTAACTTCTCATATTAATCACTTGATCAAAATACATGTTTGTTGCTCAAAAGTTGATTAAAATGATGAAAAGGTGTAAAACAGCGAAAGTACGACCCACAAAAAGCGTCCAAAAAGAACGATAAATAGTAATGGTCATAGACGCAGTATCTCTACGACCCACGCTTGTGTGTCGTTCTCACTGTTGTAAAAATATTGTCCAGGCGAGTCTGTTCTTCGTGTTCTTGGTGTTCTTCATCAGCAGCAGCAACAGAAAAATGGCAGCTCTACACTCGTGATTTCTTCATTCTGTAGCCTCCAAAGCTTCCCCAAAATCTCCACACCCCTTCTATGATACCTTGTGAACATATTTATACGTGATTGCGACATTGAATCTCCTCCATTAACTCCAAATAATCTTCATGTACTCGGGTTATTTTCTTTTCATTTTTATCACTGATATTGATTTTCACGCGTTCTGAAGCTTCCATATTGCCATATTTAACTTCTTCACACTCCAAATAGTGGTTAGGTTCTTCCAAACACGAGCAGCACACGTCTAACTCGATGTAATCCCATGAATATTTTCTTCCGTGTACGTGGTTCCCTGTTTTCTTCTCACGGATTTTTCAGCCAAATTCGATCAAAACAAACACCCATAATAGCTTTGTTAGGACATATCACAACTACCCATGAAGTTTCAGCGATTGAATCACACAAAAACTCCTCCAAAATCCGATCGAAAACTCTGCCATTGTTGTTGCCATTTTTCCCGCCTTTTTTCATTTTTGAATTTTGGGAAGAAAATGTCCTCCCCCTAATCCTGTACGGGTGTCCCTTTAGCACTTTCCCTGGGGTACAAATAGTATTTTGGGCGTAAATAGTAATTTTTCAGGGATTACTTCAGCGCATTTATGGGGTGCCTTTAACACATTTCGGGGGTGTAAAACACCACTTTTCGAGCCAATTTCGCCGCAAGAGCTTATTTTTCCAAAAACATCTACAAAAACATAAAAAACCATAATAAGTACGAAGTCGAGTACTAACAATACAGAACATTGAGAACAAATTAGACACAAAAATGTGTCTATCAAATACCCCCAAACTTATTATTTGCTAGTCCTCGAGAAAAACTAATAAAAAATAAAACCGAGTTAATCTCGGGAGGGTTTACCAGAGGTGTACCCACAAAACCATTACTTCTAATTGGTCACAAGTATCCAAAGAGCTATGAGGACATACATATTCTCAACCTATCTCCAAGTAACTAGAATGCCAGAGAAATTAAAGGTGTCGGCTATAAAGCTGACTGAAGAAAAGGGGAGACACATCCGCAACACTGCTATAGAAAGAGATATCCGCTACACAGCTAGATAAACATTGTAAGATGCGTCCGCTGCTTTACAGCTGGATAAGATTAGGAGAGAGATAAAGATGAGAGGGACATCTGCTACACAACTGGACTAATTACGTGTGATGAGTTAAACCAGTGCTAGAAAGATCTTGTGCCAGATTGAAAGCGGACTAACAAAGCAACCAAATGTATCTTTCTTCGACTCTCTCATAGTGCTCAGTAGAAACAACGTCTTCTTCGGTCTTCGACTGTTGATGATAAACTATCGAACCTCATAGAACCTTGACAATTAACTCTTCTCTTCGATTTTTTGCTTGACTTATAAATTTCTACTTCCCTTTGGCCTTATTGAACAAAACGTAACGATGATCTTTTTAATTTTTCATTTTTTTTTCATTTTTTTTCATTTTTTTTTTTGGAAACAAAAATTAAAAGACAACAATTTACATGGCCATGAGAGAAGGACTTTCAAAACTTAGATCTTCGCAACTTGTGATGTCTTGGTATCATGGATTCTAACAACTTATATCATTTGCTCTTATAAATTTAACTTTGATTTTTGAATTATTATTTTCTATTGTTGCTTCTAAACCTAAAACTTCTTCAACTTTCTTCATAGATTTTGATGTCGCTCCGCTTGTTGATGATGATAAGTTTCTACTGAGAGAGAGTCGCAATCCAGTAACTAAGACTACATTGTGAGGTTGCTTTGTCTTTCTGGCATTTCCTGACCTACTTTCCTTTCCATCATGTATGGTTAGGTCCATCACGGTTACCCTCTAAAAGGAACAAGTTCTCTCCTGAATTTCAAGGATCTCAATGTCTTTTTCTCTAATGTCTCAAAAGGTTGTTATCCATAGAATTCGAATTTCTATCTTTTCGGTGAGAAACAGTATGTAAACTTAGCTAGCCGGATACCATGTGACGCTAGAAGTTTCAAAAGTGCAACTAAAAAGTTCTTCCCCACCCCCAAACTTACATCTAACATTGTCCTCGATGTTCTAAAGATAAAATTAAAAGCATGAACAAGGAGAAACTGTTACCACTTGAAGAAAAAGAGTTAAGGAAAGATATTACCATGTTGCATGAGCATGGGTTACCTCCCAAGAAGTGCTAAGTTTAAAGTCATCAGCCAGACTTAGGAAAGGTTTAGTCAACTCGAACCGTAAAACAGTAGCCGGAATAACTGCGGGTCTTCAAAACCAAATAGAGCTGACCAAAGGAAACTGCAGTAAACCAATAAAATGAACAAGACTAGCATGCCCTTACCTAGTTTCCTGATTAAGACAAATACATCTAATTGTGGTTCAGGTTCTATAAAAGGGTCTAAATATATTTATTTAGGCTGCAACTCCTCAAAAGTGAGATCCGAATTATTAGGTCCTAGAGTCTGTAAAAACTCAAATAAAAATTTAGAAGCACATAATAATAACCTAAATTTTAAGTCAATTAGATTTGACTCACAAAGTTGACCATAATAATGATCATTCTTAAGAAAATGTGTCGACCCTAATATCCTAAATTAATTAGGTTTAGTCTCAAAACTTAAATACCGACACATCAGAAAATCATATGTTCCCACAATTAGAAGAAAAGTTTTTGGTGGGAAAACAAAGTCAATCTTGGTATCATAGCCTGGGTTAACCACATCAACTAGAGGATGGGTTTCTAACAACTGAGCTCTCCTATGGACACAACTAGGTTCAGGAAAAGTGTATGGAGATAATCTTGTAAGATGGCTGAGGCACAAATTTCAAGTCCCGACTGAGGGATCTTTGTAAGAGCTAAAGGTATGGCACAAGGAGAATGATGATCACCCCCAAACTTAGATTTTTGGGTATCTCTAGATAGACTAGCCACAATTTCATTAATTTCTAGATCGTTGGAATCCTGAAAATAGTCAATTGCTTGTTCTAGGTTATATTCAAGTGACGCATCCTCACTCATATTTAATAGCTCTGCGAGTTCATTTTCTTCGTCTAAGACCATTGTTTCTAAATCGCTAGACTCTAAAATAGTATTCTCAAAATAAACTCGTTCCTCTAAACCATTATTGACTTCGTAATCAAAAGGAAATACTACATCATCTAAAGAAGTGGTATCTCTAATCAAATCCTCGTCCTTTTGAATAGGTGAATAATCATTAAAATTATCGGGATTTGAACCAGAAATAACACTATCATCATAAAGTTCATTTAGAGTAACAAATTCCTGATCACTATGCCTACATATTTCAAATTCTTCATCAACACTATCCACATCATAATAACATGAAAATGGTTGAACCTCATCTAAAGTAGTGTTACCAATTCTAACCTCGTCATCTTGATAAAAATTATCCTTATTTTCACGCGTGATATAGGAAATAATATATTGGCAATCAAGAGTAATTCGAGCAGTTCTTTCTTCCGTCTCTAATTCAAGCCTACGTGTTGACTCAGCAAACTCACGTGTTGACTCAGTTAACTTACGCGTTGATTCAAGTATCTTACGTGCTTCATCGAGAGGAGAGGAATTATAAGAATCTTGCTCGTATGACCGGTGGGCATGTGGATATTAATTGGGATCACCATGGTATGACCCATATCCTTCAAAAGGATGGCGTTCCCAACCACTATTCCCAACATGGTCATAAAAAGGATGATGTCCATATTCAAATTCAGGTCGATAATCATTGTATTGGCTTCTATCATACCAGTTCGATATTCTTAATTGCAAGGGAATTCTACACAATCACAAACAAGGATGACTCGACCAAATCAAACCTATAAAATCTAGCAAACAACAAGCATGATGGATCCACTTAGATTGTTTCTAGACCAGCTTCTAATATTTTGAAAAGGAATTCGTTACAATCTGAGCAAACCTCCTTGGAATCAATACGAGTTTGAATAAGTTGAATTGATACGAGGGAAGCTGTGAGGAGCTTTGATACCCGAGGTCTCACTGGTATTATAAGGCGGCGCAGTCACGCATTCAACTCGCGGAAACCATCATGACCTTCAAAGTATGCTCAAAGGAGTAACCAATATTTTTTGAACGACTTTCCTATTAAGCTCGTTACCCTATAGGTCTCGTTCTAGTCAAAATTTTAAGCTTAGGGTCGCGTTTGGTTTCGTTTTCCTAAGGCGGGCAAGAAGGAAACGGTGATGAAATCCGAGTCCTTATCTTAATTTGGCCAGGCCTTGCCCTTTACTAGGAAATTAAAACAACCGTATTCAAATCCTCAGCATATATTCACCTTAAGGCATACAATAAACCCGCTGACAGAGGATTCGCGGGTGTTTCGAAATCTTACCTCCCGTACCAGACGGGCGCAGAACCGCTGAAGTCGACTCGGGCCACGACTCCTATGTTATGTGCGAACCCGAGGGGCCGAGACGATATTGTAATCGTCGTCCTTCCGTCCAAACAGTTTTATATTTAATGTACCCTTCCTTAGGGTTTAAAAAAATAATTGTCCAAGTCCAAAGTCCAAATAAAGTGCAAAAGAAAAGAAATAAAAAAAAAAGAATTACAAAAAAATGGAAGGTCTCTAAAAAAAATAAAAATAAATTCTCTCTTTTTTTTAATTTTTCTTTCGCTCTTTTTTTTTTTTGTCTTTTTCCTTCTCTTTTGGCTTTAAGTTTTGATTCCAAGTCTTTAGTATCCAACTTCAAACCTGTAATATAAAGACACACCCAAAGAAACGTAAAAAGAACAAATGAAATAAAAAAAACCTAAAAATTCTACCTAAGCACAAATCAGCGTCGGCGCCGCCAAAATGATAATATGATTTCAAAGTTTTTGTAGTAGTAGAGTTCGTCTAAGACTTGTGAAGGTTCGATTTTTAAATTTAATAAAAATAAATATACAAATAATGTTAACAATGGTGAGAGGTACTGGGACTAGGATTCCACCAAATATTCAAATCATGTGATTCACCTATTTATTCTAAACCATTATAGCTCATTCAACAAATATTTCGATTATATTTCTTTGCCTAAGATAGATTCTTAAAATATTAATTGTAAATCTTAAGCATGGAATATCAAAAAAATTAATCCTAAGCATAAACCATCAAACAAAATGACAATTAATTAATAATTTTTTTTTAATTTTAATTTAATGCAAATAGTCAAATAAAGAATTAAATGAATTTACCGCATGATGAATTTTGGTTTCCTCCGTCGTCTCAGCGTGGGGTTTAACTTCTCATATTAATCACTTGATCAAAATACATGTTTGTTGCTCAAAAGTTGATTAAAATGATTAAAAGGTGTAAAACAGCGAAAGTACGATCCACAAAAAGCGTCCAAAAAGAACGATAAATAGTAATGGTCACAGACGCAGTATCTCTACAACCCACGCCTGTGTGTCGTTCTCACTGTTGGAAAACGACTATCCTGGCGAGTCTGTTCTTCGTGTTCTTGGTGTTCTTCATCATCAGCAGCAGCAGAAAAATGGCAGCTCTGCAACTCATGATTTCTTCATTTTGTAGCCTCCAAAACTTCCCAAACTCTCCACACCCCTTCTATGATACCTTGTGAACATATTTATACGTGATTGCGACATTGAATCTCCTCAATTAACTCCAAATAATCTTCATTTACTCGGGTTATTTTCTTTTCATTTTTATCACTGATATTGATTTTCATGCATTCTGAAGATTCCATATTGCCATATTTAACTTCTTCACACTCCAAATAGATGTTAGGTTCTTCCAAACACGAGCTGCGCATGTCTAACTCGCTGTAATCCCGTGAATATTTTCTTCCATGTACGTGGTGCCCTGTTTTCTTCTCACGGATTTTTCATCCAAATTCGATCGTAACAAACACCCATAATAGCTTTGTTAGGACATATCACAACTACCCATGAAGTTTCAGCGATTGAATCACACAAAAACTCCTCCAAAATCCGATCGAAAACTCTGCCATTGTTGTTGCCATTTTTCCCGCCTTTTTTCATTTTTGAATTTTGGGAAGAAAATGTCCTCCCCCTAATCCTGTACGGGTTTCCCTCTAGCACTTGCCCTGGGGTGCAAACAGTATTTTTGGGCGTAAATAGTAATTTTTCTGGGATTCCTTCAACGCATTTCTGGGGTGCCTTTAACACATTTCGGGGGTGTAAAACACCACTTTTCGAGCCAATTTCTCCGCAAGAGCTTATTTTTCGAAAAACATCTACAAAAACATAAAGAACCATAATAAGTACGAAATCGAGTACTAACAATACAGAACATTGAGGACAAATTAGACACAAAAATGTGTCTATCACACTGATCATCGCAGTCCATCCCGACGACCATCAAAGATTCGTGAGATAACTCCAGAGAGGCGGATGAAACGGTTTCCTGAAGAAACGGAGGGAGCCACGATAAACAACATAACTCTATCATTTTTTACCTCTTATCTACCCAGAATATTTCATCTATGTGATATTATGAGCATCCCGGCATCACATCCAAAAGAGTACATTAAGCTTGCATCAAATCCCGTGGACGTGGTTTCAAGGAAATGCAATGAAAGTACGTTACACATGGGGACTACCAACATGGGACGCTTTCACTCTCCTCAACCAGGTTATTTCTAATTTCAATATCATCGCTGTCGAAGTTTTACGCAAGAACTTCTCAACATGAAGCCATACATATGCACCGAAGACTCCAAAAGCATGCCACAGAGATACATTCACATATTTGGCCATGACCCTCGGATCAAACGGAAGTGTAACTGGGGACTGTTCACCGCGTCCCATTCCATAGGATAGTCCAAGATTCAGAAGCTGGTTCGAAGGATGTCTCTTGGAACAAAGTCCTTGAAGACTTGATAGAAGCACAACGACAACAGAATGTCTCCCGACTCATTTACTTCAAATTTTGTCTTCGAAAGATTTCTACCATACAATCATCTACAACATATCATAATCGCAATTAGAGGATCCAGACACTGGACAACCTAAAGTCAAGGATGGCCGACAACGCAATAACAATATCTAAGATTTCCCCTGGCATGATCGTTGACGAGCATATATATTTCATCCATTCATCCCAAGAATGCAGTGGATTTTTGGGTAAATTTTGGAATCCACTAGAGAGACAATGCAGACGAAAGCACGGATCCAGACAAGCAACAAAAGAGGGTCGATACCTCTTTTCATGCGGATAGAGTTTCTAGAGTTTGAACATAATGAAGATTACTTCTTCCTCCATGTACGTGAATAGATGACTGGGCGCGACTATATCACCTCGGTCCCGCAACATCCCTCATGAATTCTTCTTGAGTTCCACTGTCAGGCCGTTTTAACCCTCTAAACTAGCTCAAAATCTAAATATTCCCGCGTAAGGAGATATGAAATTCTTTTTCGGTCAGATATAGGGGCGGATCGTCAAAATCCGATTTCGTACGAGAATTCTACAACGATTTTAGTAAGGAGCGCTAATTAGGGTTTCAGCATCCCAAACCCTGATTTCGAAAAAGTTGCCAGGCGTCATCACCACCGTTTGGTAGCCGAAGTTCCAGAACCTGTTCCAATCTTTCCATGGAACTGAAGCCATTCGTCATCCTTCCACGGAACTGAAGCAAGTTGTTATCTTCCCGAAGCCAGTCGTCACCTTCCCACGGAACTGAAGTATGTTGTTATCTTCCTGAAGCCGGTCGTTATCCTTTAAAGAAACTCAAGCTATCTCCATTATAAACCTACCAATGCTAAACGACTCAAGTCTAAGAAGACCAAGGCTTAATGGCTCGTTCCAAGCCAATCCAATACTAGTGGCTTATTTTCATGCCAAATCTACGCTAGCGGCTCCATTTTATATTTTGAAGCCTAGCCTAGAAGACACACAAGCATTCCATACCAAGGCCAACAGCTTGCATCTCGACCAGCGATCGCCTCTACCACTCTGCATCATAATTTGCAGTATCAAGGGCGAAATTTTCGCAAAGCCGCAAAATACGAGGATCACAGATTCTCCTTACTTCCCGAAAAAGAAGGAAAGAGGAAAAGGAGAAGTAACGGGTGTAACGCTTCCAGATTTTTGAGTAGGGAAAGAATTCTATGCTAAATCCGCGCATAAAGAAAGGCAGTCGAGCCCACAATAGCAAGCCTCGCCAGTTCAAAAACGCACGCACCTTCCTTGCCAGTGCCGGCCTTACCAACACTCAACACTACCCATGCCTTTCCATACCAGCGCTTCCTTTCCCGCGCCAAACCGTGCCAGCCAAGCGCCTCCTTGCCAACGCCATGCTTTGCCAGACGACCTGCACCCATTCCGAGCTCATTGATGCTGACAAGTCTCTTTGACACCAAGTCTATGCTAGCAGCTCCGCCTCGCGTTCCAAAACCTAGCCCCAAAGACACCTGGTCATGATGGGATTTGTGTAAAGCTACCAGATGCAAGGATCGCGAATTCTCCTTACATCTCGAAAAAGGTCAGACAAGTCTCCTTAGCCCTCTTTCACGACTTACTATCTCAGTTGTATCCTCGTCGGTCACCATCTTATGGTTACCTCGCAACAAGGCCCCTGTTCCAAGATAAGCAGGGGACTTAATGATGATGGTGGTTTTTAAACAAGGGGTAAAACCGTAAAACCTCACTATAGCATGGCGTCACCGGTGACACTAGCCCATTTATTAGAGCATTTAACGCGCTAATGTAAAAAATAACCAGGGTACCCTTTTTTCAAATACTAAATTAGGGTTTCGACACACAAAACCCTAAGTCTACGCATACCGCACAACCATTGTGCAAAAGCATGGCAAACATGCCAAATGCACGTACCGTGCAATCATCACGCAATACATAGCAATTGCACGTACCGTGCAATCATTGCGCTTCATGGAAACCATGCCAAAACCAAGCCGCACAATCGTTGCGCATCATGGAAACCATGCCAAAACCAAGCCGCACAATCGTTGCGCATCAAAGCAACCATGCCAAAACCAAGACGCACAATCGTTGCGCATCACGGCAACCATGCCAAAACCAAGACGCACAATCGTTGCGCATCACGGAAACCATTCCAAAACTAAGACGCACAATCGTTGTGCATCATGGCAACCATGCCAAAACCGAGCCGCGCAATCAATGCGCTACTCGACAAACCGTGCCAAATCCGAGATGCACAATCATTGCTCCACACGCGCCATTGGCACATGCCAAGCAACGCTTGCAATATAGCATGCCAAGCCGTGAAAACGTAGGGGCCAATCCGCCACACGCGCCATTGGCACATGCCAAGCAATGCTTGCAACCTAGCATGCCAAGCCGTGCAAACCTAGGGCCAAGCCGCCACACGCGCCATTGGCACATGCCAAGCAACGCTTGCAACCTAGCATGCCAAGACGTGCAAACCTAGGGGCCAAGACGCCACACGCGCCATTGGAACATGCAAAGCAACGCTTGCAACCTAGCATGACAAGTCGTGCAAATCTAGGGGCCAAGCCAACACACGCGCCATTGGCACATGTCAAGAACCTCTTGCAACCTGGCATGCCAAAGCCGTTCAAAACCAAGGCCGAAGTCTCCACACGTTCCATTGGCACATGCCACGCAACCCTTGCAACCTGGCATGCCAAGCCGTGCAAACCTAAGGCCAAAGCCGCTACGCCATTGGCACATGCCATTCAACACTTGCATTTTGGCATTGCCACTTGCACCTAATGTGCAACCTACATCCAGGCATTCCATACAAGCCATTATCACATGCCGTGCAACCCTTGCACTTTGGCATTCCGCGCCTACATCAAAGTCCACGATTTCTCTTAAGATGCAAAATCTCGACCGTTGAAGGCTGCCACTGAGCCGGCACGTCTCTCAAGCTCAACTTATCAAACACCAGAGACATGCTACACGTTTTCCACGAAAAGACTCGAGACATCAATACATGTCACGAACTGGGGGATGCTCTTTAGGGTTTTGATTTGGCGGTTTACAGCGTGCGGCATACACAATTTCCCGTTTCAAGACAGTGTATTAAGAATAAAAGGGTTAGTAAATGCAGGAAGTAATGGTGAAACGTTCTTTCATTATGGAACATCAATTCCATCAAATTCCGTTAATACCAAGCGTTACCACCTCTTCCCATTTAACTCATCCGTTTCTTTTATTACGAGGCCAGAGTACGTTTAACTTGGACTTGTATAAATAGGTCTCACCTATTTCCACCAAAGGACAAGTTTTTGGTCAGGGAGAAATACAATACTCAGAAAGGAAACTTTGGTAGCTTTCTCAAAGATTTCACCTTTTGATACAAGTCAAGTACTACTCTTCCAGAACTGTTCTAGTCTCAACACTCTCTTTGCTTCCCTCCCTAAACCAGCCTTTCTCCTCCTCTTTGTGACCGAAGCAAATCCGGAACGACCATTTCTTGGTTTAGGCCAGATTTGTATAGATTGATCTCCCGAATCTAAAGTACCCCCGTGCAGTAAATTTGTTTAGGGTTTAGATCTATTTCTCATTCACCCACCGAAATTACCAAAATCAGCAGAAACGATTTTCACCCATAAACAATTGGCGACCACAACGGGAGATTGATCTTTCGGTTACAATGTCAGTTTGCAATCCTCGATCTCATACTTCAATCCAGACATCAGGATGGCAGAGGAAAGCGATTTGTTCAGGGTTCTACAACTCGACTACCAGACAACCTGATTACCAGTCCCAAACCGCAAGAGACGGCTGGGGACTTCATGATAGGTGTCGAAAACACGTAATTTTATATATAGTATTTATGCTTTCTTTGCTAAGTTTCTTGTAAATTATGTACCTTATGTTGTGTTTTTGAGTACTTAGATACTTTGGAGTCATTTGGAACAAAAAAAGAAGAACAAGGCGAAACATGCAAATGCTGTTGGAGACAAACTATTTCTCATTATATGTTTACATTTCTTAATTTTTGTCTGAAAAGCATGTCGACTTTAGTGATGCAAATTTATGTCTGAAAAGAACGACTTCTTTAGTGATGAAGAGAAATTATAGAGAAAAAGTGAACTGAGAAATAAGAAGCGGCTGTTGTTGGTGGGAGAATTCGGAGAAGGAGAAACAGGCGAGAAAAGGGAACAAACGTCGCTTCACAAGAAATGCTATTGGGAGCTTGGCCAAGTCTAAGGGATAGTCATTTTTTGAGTGATAAAGAATTGTTAAAAACACCCAGGAAGTTACTCAGGGCACCAAGTCTAGGGGTGGATCTTATCTAGTGGGGTGTGATTATCTAACCCTAATTCCTACACCCTAAATCGAGAGAAACCAATTATCTTCAATCATTTGCACCTGAAAAAAATGAAGAGAGAAAGGAGATCGAGAAAATTAGAGATTAATGGCAGAATACTGAGATGGATCCGTTGATGGTGAAATCAAGAGAGAAATTCAGGGAGATGGTGAAAAAGAAGACTACAGAATAAGGATTTTGCTGTAAGTACAAGTTCAGAGAGAATAGATCTGGTATCTGGGTTTGAAGCAGAATGTGCTGTTTATTAATCGATTCTCAAATTGGAAGTTGGTAGAGAGAAATGAGTTGTTTCTGTTGATTTATGAAGAATGGGTTGCAGTTAGATGGACTTTGGCAGAATGAATTGATCAGATATGGTGGTGGTCGCTGCTATCAAATTGGGAAGAAGAACTGGAATCAGTGGTTGAAATTGAAGATGGGTTCGATGTGAATCTGTGAGTGATTGAATGGGTAAGTTTGGGTTGAACTCGATTCGGGTTTGGATTACTTGAAGAAGATGATAAACCTGCTGATGATGTTAATCCAAGAATGGGTTTGTACTGAGGCCGTGTTTGGAATAGTGATACAGGTGATAGAAAGGCATTGGTGGTGATTGAATTATAAGCTGATTCTGTTAATCTGAGATTTGTAGAAGATTTTGCTGCTGTTAGTACTTGAGTAATGACTGAGAGAAGAACATATTGTTGAACTGTGAACTGATGGTCTGGAAAAGAAGAAGATTGTGCTTATGAGATGTGAGGTTGGTCTGCAATGTGTTTGAGAAGTTGGGGTCCTGTAATGAAGAGATTTAGGCCAAGAATTAAGTTGTGATGGATGGTGGTAATGAACTGAAGCGAAAAAAAATGGATATGAAGTTGTTATATAGAAGGAGCAGTTGTCTATGAAGCTAGAGCAGGTGCTGGTAGCCATTTGAGGTGCAACAGAAATAATGGGTTTTGCAGCTGGTGGTCTTGCAGCTGTTGCAGACAGCAAATGAAGATGTAGATGAACTAGGGGTGCTGGATGTGATAGTTTTAGGTGGACTAGTTGGTATTGCAGCTGCAGTATGGGTAGTACTAGTGAAGTGCAGCTGTGTTGGTGGATTGCACTGAACTATGGTTTATAGAATGGATGTTGAGATGTTGTTGCAGATGCAATTTTGGTGGTGTTGTTGCCTTGAGCCAGGATGAGAAGAAAATGGAGAAACTATGAGCTGTGATGTTTGAGTATGAAGATGCAATGATGATGGAATTCATGGTGATGCTCTGGATGTGATTGTATGCCGCATATGAAGTTCAGAAGCTGAAGGCTATTGCAGTTGCAGGATGAGATGCTAAGTTAGTCGTGTATGCAATGCAGGTGATGTTGCTGCTGAGGTTTTGCTGTGCAGATGGCAAGAGAACACGAGAACAAGGAACCGGTTGATGCTGCGCAACTGATTTGTGTTTGGAGTGATATACTGGTGTTAAAGAAATTACAGGTGTTGTTTGTTGTTGGAGTGGTGTTGCTACAGGTGCAGTGAATCCAGGGTTTTTTACAAATGGGTTTAGAGCGGATTCAAAGGCACTGATGGTGTATGCAACTGGGCTTACAGAGTTGCAACATGATCTGGTGGTACTGAAATATCAAAAGAATCAGTGTTGTAGTTCAGGTGGATGGATATGAACTTGCAGGCTAAATTTTGAGCTGTTGCAGGTGGTGGATTAATTGCAGCTCAAATAAAGGATGTGATATTGAATAACTGTGGTTACAGATAGGAATGTGTGAACTCAATGCTCAGGTTGCAGAGCTAGAAGTGTAGGAATGAAGTGTTTACATGGAGATATGATGCACAATCATTGTGCAACAAAAAGCTTAGGCCAGTGCAATGGCCTTGGCCAAACCCTATTCAGCTAAATCGGCCAATTCAGCTCTGATTCAGTGACTGACCCGGTTTGACTCAGTACTTTGACTAAGTTGACTCGGTCTGACTGATTTAACTCAGTTGACCGGTGACCGGGCGGACTTTGCCTGTCACCTGAGACACTTTTCCGACCACTTTCCCGGCCAACTTCCGGCGACGATTTGGAAGAGTTTCTACATGGGTTTTTCTCACTTTTGGTCCACGTGGATTTTCATCTAATGGACTTTGAAGATTAGACCTAATTTTGGAACAAGAGGAGCTATAAAAGAGAAGACTTATACAACTTTTAATATCACGTATTATTCTTGGAGCTAAGGAGAGAGCCGCTTTTGTTTACGCAACTAAGTTTTGCTTTCGTTTTTATTTTTCATCTTCCTTATTTGATTATTGATTATGATGAACTCCATAGCTATGAGTAGCTAAATTTAATATTATTGGTTAAGGATGTAGTCCTATATCTACAACTTGTGCTTGATTAATGCATTAGTTTTCTCTATTGATTATCGTTCAAATCTCTATTGTTTTAGTAATCACATGATTGATGTATTGTGATAGGACTTTGATGTGTGGTTAGTTAAGTGGCCAATTAATTGAACTTGCATCCTTGTCCATAGCTATTTTAGGGTTTTTCATCAAGCGATAACCCCGAATACAAGAGCATGATATGGTTACGGTTTGTAGTGATACACTCTTGTAATCATATGTAGAGTTTGACATTTGTCCGAATTGTCATGCGCAATGTATGACAATTGCATTGATTAGCATATTTAAAAAACCTAATGCTCCTGGGAATTGAACTTAATTAGCGCAAGGCGTTAGGTTATTCTTTAGGTAGAATTCACATACGCAGCTCTAATGTGTATGTTGATGAACTTAGGAAATTAATAGATTATCTTGCTCTCTTGATTCTCTAGGCTTTTTAGAATAAAAGAGATTAAATTGTAATTCTAATCATGTATGCAAGCACATATTTAAGATATAAGATGAAATTCTTGACCAATATCTTTCTATCATTGATTACAATCTACTATTTACTTTGCTTTTGATTTACTTTTATTGCTTACATAAAAATCAGAAATCCCGCCAATTGGTTACTTTAAGAAATTTAATATATAATAACTACAATTGCCTCTCTGTGGAAACGAACTCTTTCTTATCATATACTTTAGGAAAGTGACATTATTTTTGACGCATACGACATCGATCACTTCACAGAAACCGAAAGCGAACAATCCAGTCATCAGGAAACTCCAAAAAAACTGGGGACTTTCCACAATCACGGCGGTGCTTCCCAGAAAACTCGATCTTACACACGAAGGATCCCTTTTTCGTCAGGAGATCCGGGAAAACGAGTAAGTCTTGTCTAGACAGAATATATGGTTTGTAATTTCAAGTTTTCACGGGAATGATAAAATCAATAGCCATGTTATGTTTCAACGGTGGTTTGCTCTTCTCGAAGAAAACGTCCTTCGTCATTTGGAGGACCGTCTGTTTCAGATCCAACTCTTTGTACAGCCTTCCAACCTCCGCCTCTCGTTGTTTGACCACGTCCGCAGAAGGACCTTCGGTTACCTTGGCATGCAACCTTGTATCTCAAAGAAATCCTAACGCCCAGTCTTCATGGAATCAGCTGCATGCCCATGTGTACCTACTTTGCATCATAACGATTACCAGTCACTATTCATAAAGTAGCTGACGCTACCACGGTAATATTCGAAAAGAAGAACAATATTTCTACAGATTTATGGAAAGCATACCTATGGCTAGGGTTTGCACCAACACAAGAAACGCTGGAGTACATACCTGGAATATGCTGGCCCACTTTATTGCTACCGCGCCACGCCAAGGCAGCTCCCACGCCGGAATAATCGCCCATGCCAAGCCAGCGTCCATGCCAAGCCAACGCTCATTCCAACAAGATCCAGCGCTAACAACTTGCATCTTTTCCAGCGCAACGACAGCTTGCGTCCTTCCAGCACCGACAGCTTGCGTCTTCCAGCGCTGACAGCTTGCGTCCTTCCGATACCGGCAGCTTACATCTTTTCTAGCGCGCCGAAAACTTGCGTCCTTCCAGCACCGACAACTTGCGTCTTCCAGCGCTGTCAGATTGCGTCCTTCCGATACCGGCTGCTTACATTTTTTTCCAGCGCGCCGACAGCTTGCGTCCTTCCAGCACCGGCAACTTGCATCTTCAGCGCTGACAACTTGTGTCCTTCCGATATCGACAACTTATATCTTTCCAGCGCCGACAACTCGCATCTTTACAACAACTTGCATCTTTACAGAAGCTTGAATCTTACAGCGTCTTGCATCTTTAAAACCGCTTGTATCCTCCCAGCGCTGGCAGCTTGCATCCTTTTAGCGTTGCACTTGAACGCCCCGTAGGGAATCAACAATCCGATTTCATCACACGTAAAGATCAGAAACGACTTCTCCAAAATCGAAGCAAAGAAAATCATCAAAACCCCCTAAGTTCACCAAGACTCTCTTCGTGTCAAGAGACGCATGATTTCTGGGAACTTCGACCACAAAACTGTGCAGTCCATGATGAAACATTATATGAGATTCTATGTTTCCTCAAGGAACAACGTCAAGACATATTTGCAACCCTCAACCGTACCGCATCAGGGAAGCAGCCTTTTCCAACCAGAGAAATCGTTCCCAAATCTCGACCTCTCTTGGAGAGCACGATTGATAGATGAAACTGAGGACTCCTAACCGCTGTCCGCTTGAAGGACGTCTAGCCTTGCAGCACACTGATTGACGCAGCCTCTCCAATGGATCCGCTTTAACATTCGCTCCAACAGCCGCTCCGCTTTAGCATTCTTTCCATAAGATGCTTCAGGATCCAAAACCGAAACTGCAGCTTCTTAAGTTTCTACATCCTATCCAAGAACCGAAGTTGCTTCAACGCCGTTTCTTCCTGCAAAGGGTCGTACCACCACGCTCCCCATGTCAAGGATCATGATCACAACCATCAATTATTTATAGTCATGGTCGCCTTTTAATCCGTCCCGCCAAAACTCGTGATCATGGAAAGTTTGCTCGCTAACGCATCCAGCAAATCCTTTTACTTTCATGGATGCCCGTACAATTCCAGCCAACCCACCTTGTTACCACGACAATGCAGTCTCTTCTGACTACATCTGCTACAAAGAACTGTTGCCGCTCATTTGTTGATACCAGCCATAGCTTCACCACAACAACAATCACTACAAAGATGGAAACATGTAAACCATACTTGGGGACTGAGGATATACATGAAATCCCTTCACTGGTAAAGCTCGGAAGACACAGTCAACCAAAAGTCCATAGCCACAAAAAAGTCATCTACTCTTCAAGGATGCAGCGCAAGAATATCATCAGCTCTCTGTATAGAAGACGCCTTCGACACTCTACGGGGCCGCGATGGATCCCAAGCCTGCCCAAGAAACAACTTCAGAAACTAAAGAAAAGCGCGACTGGGCACTGATCATCGCAGTCCATCCCGACGACCATCAAAGATTCGTGAGATAACTCCAGAGAGGCGGCTGAAACAGTTTCCTGAAGAAACGGAGGGAGCCACGATAAACAACATAACTCTATCATTTTTTACCTCTTCTCTACCCAGAATATTTCATTCATGTGATATTCTGAGCATCACGGCATCACATCCATAAGAGTACATTAAGCTTGCATCAAATCCCGTGGACGTGGATTCAAGGAAATGCAATGAAAGTACGTTACACATGGGGACTACCAACATGGGACGCTTTCACTCTCCTCAACCAGGTTATTTCTAATTTCAATATCATCACTGTCGAAGTTTTACGCAAGAACTTCTCAACATGAAGCCATACATATGCACCGAAGACTCCAAAAGCACGCCACAGAGATACATTCACATATTCGGCGATGACCCTCGGATCAAACAGAAGTGTAACTGGGGACTGTTCACCGCGTCCCATTCCATAGGATAGTCCAAGATTCAGAAGCTAGTTTAAAGGATGTCTCTTGGAACAAATTCCTTGAAGACTTGATAGAAGCACAACAACAACATAATGTCTCCCGACTCATCTACTTCAAATTGTGTCTTCGAAGATTTCAATCATACAATCATCTACAACATATCATCATCGCAATTAGAGGATCCAGACACTGGACAACCTAAAGTCAAGGATGGCCGACAACGCAACAACAATGTCTAAGATTGGCCCTGACATGATCGTTGACGAGCATATATATTTCATCCATTCATCCCAAGAATGCAGTGGAGTTTTGGGTAAATTTTGGGATCCACTGGAGAGACATTGCAGACGAAAGCACGGATTCAGACAAGCAACAAAAGAGGGTCGATACCTATTTTCATGCGGACAGAGTTTCTAGAGTTTGAACAGAATGAAGATTCATTCTTGATCCATGTATGGGAATAGATGACAGGGCGCGACTATATCACCTCGGGCCCGCAACATCCCTCATGAATTCTTCATAAGTTCCACTGTCAGGCCGTTTTCACCCCCTAAGATATCTCAAAACCTAAATATTCTCACGTAGGGAGATAGGAAATTCTTTTCCAGTCAGATAGAGGGGCGGATCGTCAAAATCCGAGTTCGTACGAGAATTCTACAACGATTTTAGTAAGGAGCGCTAATTAGGGTTTCAGCATCCCAAACCCTGATTTCGAAAAAGTTGTCAGACGTCATCACCACCATTTGGTAGCCGAAGTTCCAGAACCAGTTCCAATCTTTCCATGGAACTGAAGCCAGTCGTCATCCTTCCACGGAACTGAAGCAAGTTGTTATCTTCCTGAAGCCAGTCGTCACCTTCTCACGGAACTGAAGCAAGTTGTTATCTTCCTTAAGCCGGTCATCATCCTTCCAAGGAACTCAATCTAGCTCCATTCTAAACCGACCAATGCTAAACGACTCCAAGTCCAAGACGACCAAGGCTTAATGGCTCGTTCCAATCCAATCTAATACTAGCGGCTTCTCTTCATGCCAAATCTACGCTAGCGGCTCCATTCTTCATTTTGAAGCCTAGCCCAGAAGACACACAACCATTCTAGACCAAGGACAACATCTTGCATCTCGACCAGCGATCGCCTCTACCACTCCGCATCCTAATTTGCAGTATCACGGGAGGAATTTGTGCAAAGCCGCAAAATACGAGGATCACAGATTCTTCTTACTTCCCAAAAAACAAGGAAAGAGGAAAAGGAGAAGTAACGGGTGTAACGCTTCCAGATTTTGAGTAGGGAAAGAATTCTCTGCTAAAGTCGCGCATGAAGAAAGGCAGCCGGGCCCACAATAGCAAGCCTCGAAACTTCTGAAACGCACGCACCATCCTTGCCAGTGTCGGCCTTACCAACGCTCAACACTGGCCATGCCTTTTCATACCAGCGCCTCTTTTCCCGCGCCAAACCGTTCCAGCCAAGCGCCTCCTTTCCAACGCCATGCTCTGCCAGACGACCTGCACCCATTCCGAGCTCATTGATGCTGACAAGTCCCTTTCACACCAAGTCTATGCTAGCAGCTCCGCCTCGCGTTCCAAAACCTAGCCCCAAAGACACCTGGTCATGATGGGATTTGTGTAAAGCTACCAGATGCAAGGATCGCGAATTATCCTTACATCTCGAAAAAGATCAGACAAGTCTCCTTAGCCCTCTTTCACGACTTACTATCTCAGTGATATCCTCGTCTGTCACCATCTTATGCTTACCTCGCAACAAGGCCCATGTTCCAAGCAAAACAAGGGACTTAATGTTGATGGTGGTTATTAGACAAGGGGTAAAACCGGACGTATAGCATGACGTCACCGGTTAGACTAGCACATTTATTAGAGAAATTAACGCGCTTATGTAAAAAATTACCAGGGTACCCTTTTTCAAATACTAAATTAGGGTTTCGACACACGAAACCCTAAGTCTACGCATATCGCACAACCATTGTGCAAAAGCATGGAAAATATGTCAAATGCACGTACCGTGCAATTATCACGCAATACATAGCAATTGCACGTACCGTGCAATCATTGCGCTTCATGGAAACCATGCCAAAACCAAGCCGCACAATCGTTGCGCATCATGGAAACCATGCCAAAACCAAGCCGCACAATCGTTGCGCATCAAGGAAACCATACCAAAACCAAGCCGCACAATCATTGCGCATCAAGGAAACCATGCCAAAACCAAGACGCACAATCGTTGCGCATCACGACAACCATGCCATAACCAAGCCGCACAATCATTGCGCATCATGGAAACCATGCCAAAACCGAGCAGCGCAATCATTGCGTTACACGACAACCTTGCCAAATCCGAGCTGCACAATCATTGCGCCACACGCGCCATTGGCACATGCCAAGCAGCTCATGCAACTTAAGGCAAGCCAAAGTCGTGCAAACCTAGGGCCAATCCGCCACACGCGCCATTGGCACATGCAAAGCAACACTTGCAACCTAGCATGCCAAGCCGTGCAAACCTAGGGCCAAGCCGCCACACGCGCCATTGCCACATGCCAAGTAACGCTTGCAACCTAGCATGCCAAGCCGTGCAAACCTAGGGCCAAGCCGCCACACGCGCCATTGGCACATGCCAAGCAACGCTTGCAATCTAGCTTGCCAAGTCGTGCAAACCTAGGGGCCAAGCTGCCAAACGCGCCATTGGCACATTCCAAGCAACGCTTGTAACCTAGCATGCCAAGCCGTGCAAACCTAGGGCCAAGCCGCCACACGCACCATTGGCACATGCCAAGCAACGCTTGCAATCTAGCTTGCCAAGTCGTGCAAACCTGGGGGCCAAGCTGCCAAACGCGCCATTGGCACATGCCAAGCAAAGCTTGTAACCTCGCATGCCAAGCCGTGCAAACCTAGGGCCAAGCCGCCACACGCATCATTGGCACATGCCAAGCAACGCTTGCAATCTAGCTTTCCAAAGTCGTGCAAACCTAGGGGCCAAGCTGCCAAACGCGCCATTGGCACATGCCAAGCAACACTTGTAACCTAGCATGCCAAGCCGTGCAAACCTAGGGCCAAGCCTCCACACGCGCCATTGGCTCATGCCAAGCAACGCTTGCACTCTAGCATGCCAAGCCGTGAAAACCTAGGGGCCAAGCCGCCACACACGCCATTGGCACATGCCAAGCAACGCTTGCAACCTAGCATGCCAAGCCGTGCAAACCTAGGGCCAAGCCGCCACACGCGCCATTGGCACATGCCAAGCAACGCTTGAAACCTAGCATGACAAGCCGTGAAAATCTAGGGGCCAAGCTGCCACACGCGCCATTGGCACATGCCAAGCAACGCTTGCAACCTAGCATGACAAGCCGTGCAAACCTAGGGGCCAAGACGCCACACGCGCCATTGGCACATGACAAGAAACTCTCGCAACCTGGCATGCCAAAGCCGTGCAAACCCAAGGACGAAGTCGCCACACGTGCCATTGGCACAAGCCACGCAACCCTTGCAACCTGGCATGCCAAGCTGACCCAAGGCCAAAGCCGCTACGCCATTGGCACATGCCATGCAACACTTGCATTTTGGCATTGCCAAATGCATCCAATGTTCAACCTACAACCAAGGCATTCCACACAAGCCATTGGAACATGCCGTGCAACCCTTGCACTTTGGCATGCCGCGCCTACATCAAAGGCCACGATTCCTCTTAAGATGCAAAATCTCGACCGTTGAAGGCCGCCACTGAGCCGGCACGTCTCTCAAGCTCAACTTATCAAACAACAGCGAAATGCTACACGTTTTCCACGAAAACACTCGAGACATCAATACATGTCACGAACTGGGGGATGCTCTTTAGGGTTTTGGTTTGGCGGTTTACAGCGTGTGGCATACGCAAATGCCCGTTTCAAGATAGTGTATTAAGAATAAAACGGTTAGTAAATGCAGGAAGTAATGGTGAAACGTTCTTTCATTATGGAACATCAATTCCATCAAATTCCATCAATACCAAGCGTTACTACCTCTTCCCATTTAACTCATTCGTTTCTTTTCTTACGAGGCCAGAGTACGTTTCACTTGGACTTGTATAAATAGGTCTCACCTATTTAGACCAAAGGACAAGTTTTTGGTCAGGGAGAAATAAAATAATCAGAAAGGAAACTTTGCTAGTTTTCTCAAAGCTTTCACCTTCTGATACAGGTCAAGTACTACTCTTCCAAAACTGCTATGGTCTCAACACTCTCTTTGTTTCCCTCCCTAAACCAACCCTTCTCCTCCTCTTCGTGACCGAAGCAAATACGGAAAGATCATTTCTTGGTTTAGGTCAGATTTGTATAGATTGATCTCTCGAATCTAAAGTACTCCCGTGTAGTACATTTGTTTAGGGTTTAGATCTATTTCTCACTCACTCACTGAAATTACCAAAATCAGCAGAAATGATTGTCACCCATAAACATTGTCTTGAACTCTGTACCTGTGTATCAAATGGGTACTTTCAAGTTGCCAAATAATCTTACTGGTGAGCTTACTTCCATTGAAAGGAAATTCTTTTGGGTTTATAAATCCAATAAAGGGATTAATCCTATAGGTTGGAGTAAGTTTAATTTGTAAACCTAGAGAAATGGGAGGCCTTGCATTCAGAGACTCAGAGAAGATTAATCTTGCACTACTCGCTAAACTTGCACAAAGGCCTTGTATTGGTATGAAAGTATTTTAAATTGGAAACATACCTCATCAAAATTTGTAGGCTAAAAACTGCTTTTATACTTGGAATGAAATTACAAAAGTATTAAAAGTGGTGCAACAAAATAACTTCATGGAAATCAACAAAATGTGAGAAAAACTAAAATATGGAAAGAATGATGGATTCCAGGTATGACTGCTCCACCAACTCCAATTAATGAGTTATGCAGATTTTATGAAGTTGTGGCAGAATTATTCATCCCTGAAACTAACCAATGGAATGTCAATCTTCTGAAACCAATTTTTAGTGAAGCTACTTCCAACATGATTCAATCCCTCTTTATTGATATGTCTAAAGCAGACATCATTTTCTGTATGCCAGCTAAAGATGGTAAATTCACTATTAAAAGCACTTACAATATGTTTACAAAGTAGACCAGAGAGGTTCAAATTAATGGTATTACTATTGATCCTAAGGTCTGGAAAAGGTTATGGAGTTTTTGTACTGCTCATAGGATTAAACTCTTCTCCTGGAAGTGTAACAGAGATATAAACATTAACAGAGTCAAGCTAGCATGCTACAACAGTGACCAAGAGACTCATTGCAGCACTATGGTGGCTACATTGAAACAATGGAGCATCTTATTTTTGACTGCAGATATGCCAAAGCTATTTGGACGGGTGTCAACATCAACATTAATTCAGTTAAAAGTAACTACAACAGTGTTCAAGAATGGATTCTCAGCTAGTTCACTATGCATAAATGCAATTATGATGAGAAGTGGTTATATACTCTAACATGTGATGCTATCTTTCGGAGAGTTTCTCTCAATCCTTTAAACTCAGTGTATATAATTTATTATCATTTATTATCTTATTTGCATGACACAGAAAACACATTTGTTAGTAGTAGTGATAAAATGTTCTCTAGATGGATTCCTCCACTAGAAGGTATATTAAAATTTAATATCAATGCTTCTTTTGATTTAAACACTAACCAACTTGGTACTGGGGTTGCTTTACGTGACCACACAGGTACATGCCAAGGAATCAGGGGGTACGTACGCAAATGAAGTTCTGTGTCCAGAGATGGGGGAAGGTATGGCCGTATGAGAAGCTTTGATTTGGGCTAAGTCTAAGCAACTACCGAAGACTCAAGTAGAAGCTAATAGAAAACTTGTCATTCAATCAATAATAGAAGACTATCTTCATATTATTCAATGGGAGAATAGAAATATTTTAAAAGAGATTAAGTATTTTGCTTCTAATTCTTTAGTTTACAATTCATTTTTATTAGTCGTGATGATAATCAAGTAGCTGATCATATTTCAAAACTGGTCAGAGAATCTGCTAATGAGTTACTAGTAGAAAACAACTTTACTGCAATACTTTGTAATCTTTTTGCTGAAGACCAAAACTAGCTAATAAAATTTTTATTTATCAAAAAAAAAAAGAAAAAAACAGAAATGAAATGCAATAGGATTTGCGCAATTTTGTAAGACAGTTTAACGACCTTCAACAGTTGTCATAGAAACATCATTCTGTGATTCAAACGACACACTCCTTTCGATAAATGCTGGCTGCTTTGGAATTGGAATGGTCGCATTTTCGCTAGTAAGCATGGTAACTATTATAGACATTGATGGTCTGTCCTTGGAAAACTCTTGCACACATAATAATCCCACTTGAATACATCTCAAGATTTCTGTTTTAAGTCTTGGTTCGACCACCAGAGTTGGATCAATCAGAGAATGTGTTGTCTTGTTTTTAATCCATAAATGCCAAGCCTGAAACAGCATCAGAAAACAATTTACTTATCACCAATTCAGACGAAAAAGGTGTTTAGATATGAATGATCACCAGGAAACTTACATATCCCAAAAGGCTTAACGATAGCTCGTGATTGTAATACACACTGTTCCTGTTGCCGCTAACAATCTCTAGTAGCAACACTCCGAAACTGAAAATGTCGGATTTTTCTGAAAACCTTCCTTCCATGGCATACTCAGGTGACATATAACCACTGCATTTAGTTAGTTAAATTTCAACTGTTATTAGTATAGCAAGCAACAGAATTATTGTCACTTGGTAAAGCAGCTAATACTTACTATGTCCCAACAACTCTTTTTGTGTTTGCTTGAGTTACATCGCCTCCGACTATTCTCGCAATGCCAAAATCCGAGATTTTGGGATTCATCTCTTCATCCAGTAGAATGTTACTTGCCTTAACATCTCTATGAATTACTCTTAATCTAGAATCTCTGTGAAGGTATAGCATCCCTCGGCTGATTCCCTCAATAATTTTGAATCGCTTTTCCCAATCTAGGAGTGGTCGCTTCGCGGAATCTGATCAATTAAGATAGAATAAAATAGTTAGATGTAACGATAGATTATAGTACGTTGTCTTTCAATGCAGTGAATTGAAATTATGGAGAAACCGAACCGAAGAGAATTGCATCCAAGCTTTTCTCGGGCATGTATTCGTAGATCAACATCCTTTCTTCCCCTTCAATGCAGCATCCAAATAATCTAACTAGATTACGGTGCTGAAGTTTTAAAATAACTACAACTTCATTCTTAAACTCCTCTGAACCTTGTGTTGAACCCTTAGAAAGCCTCTTCACAGCTATTTCTTGTCCATCGCTCAACATTCCCTATACAGAAGCGTACAGATATCACTCCTAAATTATCATATAGCTAGCAGGATAAGTCAAAACTTATTAGTATTAGTATAATAGGCTTAACCACCACCAACTAACTCAAGTTACTCAACTACCTTATACACTGAACCGAAACCGCCTTCGCCAAGCTTATTAGCTGCAGAAAAGTTGCCTGTGGCAACTGCTAGATTTCCAAAGCTGTAGACTTTAAGATCAGTGTTGTTTCCAACTAATTTAAGATTTGAAGATGCTTCATTTATCTTGTTGCCGATAGTTTTGTTTTTAGTTGCCATCCACCTCCGATATAAGTATGCACATGCACTAACAATGATAAGGATTAGTGCTATAAGCGTTGTCGATATGATAATAATCGGTAATTTCTTTTTTGGATCTGCATTTCAAAATGAGACATATCTTAGTCAACCAGATATTTCTAAAGGTACAAGTATCGTGTACCATCAATTAGTCTACAATTCTTTGACCAAATTAATCGTTTGCATTCATCATCATACATGATTTTATTTTCTAGTAGCTAGGTTCAGAGAAATTCAAAGCTAGAGAATAAAAAAATGTATATATATATATATATATGTGTGTGTGCGAATGTGAATTCAGAAATCGTTCGTCTTTAGCAGAAAGCTACATGTTACCAAACCTATAAATCCTTCTATTAGGATTATGTCATATGGTTTGAATTTCTCTGTTCACACTGTTAAAAGAAGTCCTAATGGATGATTATCAATTGAGCCTCTACTACACGCAAAACCAATGTATGAGGGTCGCTTAGAAGGAAAGCAGGCGGACATATATATTAATTAAAACAGTTGGAAGGTGTCATCTAAATATAAAATAAAGAGTTTGTAGTTTTTCGAATACCAAGTTCTGAATATGCCCCTCGAATGTAAAGATCAGCCCCAGCGCCTTTAGGGAACTTCTTTATGTCAACTAAACTTTGGCCCCAAATCATACACCCGATACTCCCTTCATAAGAATAAGCTAAGCATGAACAGTTGCTCAAACAGTCTCTTTCACAGTCCTTGGCATTTTGGGGAGTTCTCCAGTATGCGAAATCCGGCACTTTCATCATTTCCATCTTCAAGAACCCATCTTCTTTCTCTCCTTCAGCACTACTAGTATCGTCATTTCGGTTACATTTCAATTCCATTTTTCTTGTACATCCACCCGACCATATTCCTTGTCTCCATTCATCCTTAAGCTTAGGAACAAATCCTTCCAAACAAGAACAAATTGGCGACTCTAATATGTTACAGATTCCAAAAGGACCGCACTTTCCGTAAGCCTCACACTCACCGTTAGCCTCAGCAGAATAGTACAAGCTCCATACATTCTTCTGTTCATCCCACCGCTGTCCCTGCAATTCTCCATTATTATCCAAAACGAATCTTCTGTAGGAAGACCGGTTGATATGATCATAAGTTAAGTATACCGTATCTTCATCTTTAATAATGTTAAAACCATCTAAATAAACAGAATACATGGTGGAGACGCCAATGAAGATCCTACCATTCCATGGTCCACTCCGCCAATGGCGATTCGGTCCATTCCAAGTCACTACCTGAGGAATATTATCAATAAGCTCAAGCCCTGAAAAGAAGTTCCCAGTCGATGGATCTGATTCACCCTTCCAAGACGTAAGCATTTGTGTCTTTCCAGTTCTCCTGTTGGTACCAACCATCATCGATGGTAAAAGTGTGTCGGTGGGGTATTCAAAACTCTGCCATAAAATACTTCCATCACTTGCCTGTCGCAAAATAAGATTCCCAGAGTCCATTAGCTCAACCACGGAGTTGTTCATAGAAATACTAGAAATATTTGTAGCCCAAACAGAAACCTGCCGTCCATCTAAAATCTCAAGATTCCCATTACTCGCAATCCTTAGAACTCCAGATGAACCATCAATTGGGTTATCTCTGTTAGCAATCCATACAATAGTTTGTACTGTCACCACCTTATTAAACCAAATTCCAACATAACGGTTGCTAGAATTTGGAGAACTGAGGAAGCCTAGTTTGTAAATTTCGCCTGCGGATGTTAAAGTTTGAGTATCTGTTATAACAGTTGTATCATCTATGGCGGAGCAGTACAAGGCAGCTAACAAAAAGGTGAGGAGCGAGAAGAGTAAGAAAGGCAGACATATGATATGTTTACTACTAGGAATCATAACTTCCCGCACCTCAAAAATGAATGGACGGGCGCTCTTGATGTTGTATAGATTTTGAAGAAACCTTGAGAATCATATAAACCCACACAACGTTATCAAGTCAACCAACCAGTTGCTAAGTAATGCATGGGAACAACGATCTCATCTTGTTCATATCATCTCATTGTCGCTGTCGTGCATGAGGTGGCACCACATTTCGCCGAAACACGGAAACATATATTTAATTGGTCTATAAGTTGAATTATTCATCACAATCTATTTATTTATTTTTTGCTGGGCATTGATCTAACAACGCTAGAAAGTTGAAGAAATCAAAGTTATACGGCACTGATGGAGAATCATGGCCACATATTATAAGAATATTGTAAACCGTTTCTTGCTCAATTTATAAAATTATTTAGGGAGTGACTGAGCATTGACCTTAAGATTTAGGTAGATCAGAATGGTTACCTTCTTGTCTCACAAATAAATATGAGATCGGTATTTCGCCTCTCCCCAACCGCACTTGATTGTAAATCTTGTGATAAAAAGTCAGTCCCTATATGTTGGTTATACCAGGTTTTTTCAAAAACAAGCTCACTGGTGTTACTGTAGTACAGTGGTGAAATTATTGGATGATTTAGGATCTGTTAGTAGGGAGGTTTTAGGCACCTGCTATTTACCAGAAAATTAAATGTAATCTCACTAGCCAGCCTCATTGGGATTTATATCCTTGGTGCACATGACAGCCGGCCGCGCATGCTATTCCTTGGGGAAGTTATTACGTGGCATTCAAGTTTACACATTACTTTTTGTCTTGCGTGGTATTCAAGTTAGTAGTACTCTAGTAAGCTATTTTGACTCAGCCTCCGACCGGTCAAAAACAAACTTAGCTAATCATCCGTCGTACGCGCGTCGTAGTATTAAAAAGTACCATCAATAGTTCCGTACATTGAGATCTACCAAATAACGAAAGTCGCAAGAGAGAAAAGGAGTGGAGAGAAGGAGAAAGAGAAACTTTTGCCATATATAGAAACCCTACCTAAACCCTCAGACGAAATCTCTCAACCCTAACTCCCACCTCTTCTCATAGTCACCGAATTTTCAACAATGGGTGTAAACCCAAACATTAGAAGAGACATTATCACACAAAATTCATCAAGAATCGGCAGAACAAGAAGAGAAGAACAGGGTTGTCTCAACTCTGTAATTAAACAGAACGAGAAGAATGTCACGAAGAAGAGGAAGAACAATGTGACGATGATTGTAATCGATTCTTCTTCTGAATCCAATCTTGATGAAGATTCATTGGTTGAAGTTCTTGTTAGGTTACCAGTTAACATAATATATAAATTCAGAACAGTTTCAAAGTTATGGTTTAATCTTCTCTCAGACACAGTTTTCATTAACAGAGTCGTAAAAAGATTTGATAATAAACCTCCATGGAGTATTCTTTTTAATATCGGTGACGATCAGAGTGGATTTTTGATTGTGAATCCTACAATTCATACCAGATTCTTCAAGAATCATAAAGGGTTTGATTTTAAATTTCTTCTTGATGGATTAAACCCCTTGTTTAATCAGGGAAATCTGTTCTTTATTGGTTCTAGTAATGGATTGGTTCTTTGTTCAACATTGGATGATCAGAGAAATTACTACGTTTGTAATCCACTTACTAGAAAAGGGGTTTTGATTCCACAGCCTCTGAATTGGGATAAAAATAAAGAAGTGGTTCATGGATTTACTTGTGAATCGTCGTCGTTTACTTCAGCAAGTTACATGGTTTTCCGGATACTACCGCAATGTCCAGAGGATTTAACAAGAATGTTTCATATTGAGATTTTCAGTTCTGATTCAGGTGAATGGGAAGTTCACCGTGTTAAGCGCCCTGGAGAAATCCTTTTGGAACCTATTATATGCAGTGTGGTTGTTCATAATGGAATCTTGTATTGGACTGAACAACGACTGCATAGAATCATTGCGTACGAGTTTATCAGAAATTACGAGTCGAAGATTGGTGAATGTAGGTTCATCTGTTTGCCAGCAGATAGGGGAGATGATGATTATCATTGCAGGCGTTGTTTGTGTGTTTCTCAAGGATTAGTTTGTTATGTTCAAATTCAGCGAAGACGCCAGACATTGAGTGTATGGGTATTGCAGGAGGATTCTGGTGGAGAATGTTTTTGGATTTTGTTGCAAAAGATTGATCTCCATGACATAATTTTAGAAAAAAATGGCAAACCCATGAATCTGGTAATGCTACAAGCTGAGGTAGATTGTCCAAGACCTTTAGCTATTGATCCGGGTGACCACAATGTGGTGATTTTAGATTGTGAGGTCTTGGTTTTTGCGTACAACATTCAAACTAGGAAATCAGAATTGCTAAATTGTCCTTCATCTCGCAACAAGCGTTCTGTATTTCATAGTAGGGGTGAGGTCTTTCCGTTTGTGATGGCGCCCCGCCCGACGCCAGTTCCATCACCCTCTTGGGCATGCTAATTGTGATTGTTCAATTGCAATTGATGCATTTATTATATCTGTAGCTGCATTTTCAGATTCCAGAGTACTTTAAGGTTCTGAAGAACGTAAATTATGTTTATGTTCATTGGTTAACTTTAACAATCTCAAAGGTATTAGATATTTCAATCTTACTGAAATTATTCTTATATGATATGAATTTGTTCGTTCTTATATTTATGTCAAGTAAATCGTCTTTATGTCTGTGCAGACTGTTTAAATCACAACATGCAGAGTTATTCATTAAGGCAACCGCGTACATTAGGTGGCTTCGTTTCGGTACCTTAATTCTAATTCCAATTCTAGTTGATTCAGCTTTGCATCTTCTTGTTTGTGATTCTTTTATTATTTTGTAACTATAAATTAGAAGTCATAGCAAGCAACATCTTTAACCTAGGAACTCACTTTGTTTTGCTCCTAGAATTCAGTTTTATTTCGAGTTTTCCTCTTTTGGGTGAATTGTAGGTTCTCAGGGTATCACGAGAACAAGGTTGATACTATCTAACAATAACAAGCAAGGCGGCGGGATGAAGATGAAATTGAGAATGCACTGGGAGCCAGATTGTAGGCGCTCTGCACTATGAGTTATTAAGATAGGCATAAATATGCTTATTAATTTGCAGAATTTGCAAGAAGGATAATGTAATAATGAATGATCTCAACTCTCAAGTAATGTTGGGAACATAAGCATATAGTTTTGTGGCTTTTATAGATTAAATTATCATCTTCATCATCTTTCTCTTGGGGTCATTGTTATGCACCATATTTTTCCCGGTCATTGTAGTTTTTTTCTGGTCAGGCAGTCATGCTAATGTCTAAGGGGATTCTTATTGAGCAACGACGGTTCTTTAATGTTTTTTCTCCGAAATGGCTGCTAAAACGCGTCTAAGGCGTGTTACTTTCTTCTTTGGCATAATTTACATTGTGGAATCCACAAAAACCAAATCCCTTTGGATTAATCAAATAATTAAACCCAATCACTTATATTAGACTTTCTTTGACAGAAACTACTTGCATTGTCTCTCTCGTTAATTTGACAAAAATCATTGTAATTCTCGTCACTATCTTTTAACTTCTCTTCCCAAACTAATTAAGGAATAATAACTTTTGAACATACCCATGGCATCTGCGGAACCTCCATCCCTTCTTTCGCCTGATGGTACAGACCAGTCAGATAAACTCTCTCTACTCTACTATGCCTTAGTTATGATTGGATTAACATCTCTTCTTCTTGTTGTATACAAATTCGTTGTTGTGGAATGGTGTAGACCTTTCCGATCACAAGTTCAAAGATTACGCCAAAGTTCAAACGAACCACAAATCCTAAATGCCACAACAAGTCAGAGTTTTGATGAAAATTCATTTACGCAGTTAATTTCTACATATAAGTATGAGAAGAGTGATGAGAACAAAGAGGATAGTTTCAATAATGAATGTGTTGTGTGTTTATCGACATTTGAAGATGGGCAAGATGTTCGACAATTATCAAGATGCAAACACTCATTTCATGCTCCTTGTATTGATATGTGGTTATATTCTCATCCAGATTGTCCAATTTGTCGTTCCATGGTCGGACCACCGATTTCTGGTAGCATAAGTTTTACAGATGAAGATATTCCTCCGCGAGGTTCTACGGAGCACATCCCTGTATAAATTCCATATAAATTTTCGTTTCTTTAAAATCAATAATATCTAAAATTGTTTTTTTCTTTTTTCTGGTAGGGATCTCGAAATATATATGCTGATTGTATCCGATATGTAAATGTAAGTTAATGAACAAAAAATATAGTTAGATCTAAACGATAGCCTAGGTTCCATAAACTAGTTGATTTATGGGATTAATACATTTCTGAAAATTTAACAAAGGTAACGTGCAAACTAAAATTATATGCCTAAAACTATGACTCCAACAAACTTTTAAAGAAAAAATTATTGCCAGAACGAAAAGAGAAAAACTGAATTTAAAAATCCTGGGGAAGGGATAAAATCTGGAACCATTATCGAATGCTCCTCTGCACCGAAATAGACCCCCTCGGATTTTATTGCAGTTAGGTATTAATCCTCCAAATAGGCCATTGCATGCACGTCTGCATCATATTTGAGCATCTGACATTAATTGGATTGTGTCTCACGAAGAAGCTGGCAGAAGTAATGTCGGCCTTGGCTTCAAAATAAAGTGGGAATATTATAAACACCCCTACTATTCATGGATCCTGCAAATATACCCTTATTCATTATGTATATACCCCTCAGCATCCTGAAGGTAATCAATTTACTTTTAAATCTGGTAAATACCCTTTTCATGTTAACAAAGAAATAGATTTAAATGAAAATCATTATTTCATTATTTAAATGAAAATCATTGTTGATTTTGATTTTCTGGTAATTCTCGATCTGATTTGTTGCGTGTTTGGTTTTGTTGAAATCAAAGTCGTTATTGATGGATCTAAAAAACTCCGACGTATTATCACTGCCTTCCCAATTCCGCCGCAACCACCACGATATTTAGTATTGAATCTACATTAATTTGATCAATTTTGTTTTAGAACTGATTTTTAGGTTTTCAGTTTTCATGATATTTTGTAGATATCGTTGATTTTAATGTACAGTTGGTGGCTGTTGTGGTGGTTGTTGTTGTTGTGGATGATGTTGCAGTGGAGGTGCTGGTGGTGGTGGTTGTGAAGGTGCTGGTGGTGGTGGCTTTTGTTAGGGATGGTGGAATGAACTGGGGATCGACTTAATATGTAGCTATTTTGGTTTCTGGAGCAGATTTTGGGACTACAACATAGAGGATTTTGTATGTATCATTTACTTTTTGCTTGTTATTTTCGTCGACAACAACTAGGAGGTTGGATCAAATAGTATTTTTATTCTGGGTAATATTGGATACTAGTTATATGTGGCTGCCAGTTTGATACCATCTTGGTAAGGATCGGGTTTGCTGATTGATCACATGGTGTATGACTGTTTGTGCGTTCTTTTATATATGCGTATTGGTTTCCATTGCACTTGCTGGCCCCTTATTTATATATTGGTTTTTGTCAGTCTATTTTGGTGGGCATAGCTAGATGCATTCACATGTTAGATGCCAAAACATTCAAGGATTAACAAGATGCTCATTCACATGTTAGGTGACTGTAAGGTTCTGGTGACATGGTATATGACGTTGTTTCTTTTGGGCATTTTCTTATGCACAATCGCCGATGAAAATGAAAAAAAACACAGAAAAAATATCATACAATTCTGGTACCAAACGGAGAATCGGCATAGTTTTGTCTAATTTAGTTCGAGCTCTGTATATGAAAAAGTGTACTACATTTTAGTTAACTAACGTCACTGCAGGCCAACTACAGAGACAGTAACATGGATCATTTTCTTATGGAGTATACGGAAAAAAAAATTGTTGTAGAGTCGTGAGCACTTTGTTACTTGCCTCGTTGGCGTACCGTGCATCCAGAGGCTCTTATTTTTTGCGATCAGGTAACTCGTTGGAATGAATTCATGAGCATCTGCCATGTTAGAAGTAGTGGTGATATGTTGTAGAGGACTTGTGTTGGATGCGCTCAAAGTATTGGAGACAACTTGACCAAGTTGCTTCCACTATTGGAGACAACTTGAGCTAGTTGCTTCTTTTTTTGGAGACAACTTGAGAAAATTGCTTTCACTTTTGGAGGCAACTTGAGCTAGTTGATTCCAGTTCGGAGACAACTTGGTTATGTTTTTGAGTCCATTCATTCATCTGAAATTATCTTATACATATATCTTAGAGTAGCTGTGACGAATTTGTGGTGCAATGGCAACACAATGTTGTGTTGAGTTGCTGATGATGGTTGTGCTGCTGATGCTCATGCTTTAAAGTCAAGAGGATATATGAATTCTTAGGAAGTTCAGCAGGAACTCAATATGTATCCAGGCAGTGAAAGCAGAACAAGAAGTTGCCTGCTCGTGTGTTGCTGACGGTGTTTGAGTAGGGGAATGGAAGTGACTGCACATGCTGGCTTATGTTGCAAGTGTGCATAGATGGTTGTGGTCATGAAGCGGTTACAGGTATATTTGTAGTAGCATAGATGGAGGATATGGTGTTATCTGGTGGTTGCAATTGAAAATGTGCTAATGCAGTAAAGAGATATGAAGCGGGAGATGCTGGTATGTGATTTAGATATGTTGTTTTTGTATAAACGAATCTGTGGTGCAATGGTAGCACATCTGACTATATTTTAGAAGATGTGTGTTCGACTCACACTAGGTTCACTTATTTGTGTATAATTCTTATTTTTTGGAGACAACTTGTGCTAGTTGCCTCCATATTCGGAGACAACTTGGGCTAGTTGCTTTCACTTTTGAAGACAAGTTGGGCTAGTTTCCTCAGATTCAAAGACAACTTGAAAGTTAGTTATGGCTCCATTTTGTTTTGCAACTTGTTCCTGTACACTATTTATTGAAGACAACTTGAGCTAGTTGCCTCCGATATGGACACAACTTCAGCAAGTTGACTCCACATGGTGGTGGTGGTTGTTGGCGGCGACGATGGTGGTTGAAGGCGATGGTGGGTGGCGGTTGTCGGCGGCGGCGACGTGATTGGTGGCGGTGATAGTGGACAGTAGTGGTGTTGGTTAGCGGCGGCGGTGGTTGGCGGTGTTGGTGGACAATTGATGTATTGTGGATGTCCGATATCGATATTGAAGCACCATTTATAGTCCATCCTAGAATTACTTTGAATATGCCAAGTATGCCCTTGGTGCTAGTATAAATTATAAGAGATAAGGCTAAAGGAAGAAGTTTTAGGGTTTTAGAATATTGTGTGAAGAATAAGAGTTTATCTTCTTTCAAACCTAATTGTTATCTCTAAGGGGAATTAGATCATCTAATTCTAGAGTATCAACTAGATGCCTCTCATAGTCTTGTAGTTTCCAATTTAATTGGGTAGAAATTGTAAGTTATTTGAGAAGAATCTGCATTATTAGGTTCTTCCTTTATTTAAAGGGTAGAAGAAACTAAATTTGTTGATTATTTATCCTTTTCAAGTTATCAATTTCAATTTATTTCAATTATAAGCTTCCGCTTCTCATCATTTGGTATCAGAGCTTTGGTTTGATTCTCAAGGGGAAAAGGTGTGATTGGTGAAGATATTTGTTCTTGAGGTGAACACTACTAATCTCTTTCTCAAGTATTTTGGGTTGATTTTTATGTTCTTTGATAGTATTTTCAAATTGGGGTTTTCAATCATATATTGATTTCACTATGGTTTACAAAAGAGAAGTTAATTTGGGTAGGATTCATTCAAAGGATGTGTTAATGAATATTGTACATGAAGTGTTTGATGATATGTATCTAAGAATGGGAGAAATTTGTGAAGAATATTATTGGAAACTTGTAAGTCTCCATAACCAAGAAAGGATTCTACCTAATGATTGTGATGATGTAAGTGAACTAGATGTATCAATTTTGGTTGGTGGATATGAGGATAAACAAAGTGCCCACAAGATGTTTGATGAAATGTCTCCACCAAAATTTGATAGTTATTTGAGTCATGGGGAAAGTGAAATAGTGGGTGATCTTCCAATCTATCAAGATGGCATGAATTTGGATCAAATATTTGATTATTTTACTATCATGGACCAAGTACTATCATGTAAGAATCAAGAGAAAGAAGAATACAATCCTTTGTGTTCAATTTTTGATGAGGTATTTAATGGTAATGAAGTAAAAGATTTTGGTGTACCAAGGTATGATATTGAATTGGAAAATGCTATGTTAGATGCATCTCGAGAACAATTTCAAGTATGTGAACCGACAATTACCGCAAGCAAGCCTTCCCTCAAGCTACAACAAAATGGAAAGTCAATATATATTAATCCAATTTGGGCTTTCGTTAAAGACAAGTTCCATGGATTTCGTTACCGTGCAAGGTTGAGAGAAATGCTTGGTGTTTCTTTACTACTTGGAGATGCTTTTAACCATGACCTCAAAATGCTACATTTGGTGAGTAACTATAATGGAAGGTGTAGAGGTAGAATTGTCTTCAAGCAAGGAAGAAATTCAAGCACTAATGGAGAATATGCTTTGAAGAATTCGCGGACGAATTTGTTCAAACAAGGGGAGGATGATGTATTTACAAACGAAGAAATACTTGGTGTGTCTTTAATACTTGGGGATGCTCTCAACGATGACCACAAAGTGCTACATTTGGTGAGTAATTACAATGGAAGGTGGAGAGGTAGAATTGTCTTCAAGCAAGGAAGAAGTTCAAGCACAAATGGAGAATACGCTTTGAAGAATTCGAGGACGAATTTGTTTAAAGAAGGGGAGGATGATGTATTGTGGATGTCCCATATCGATATTGAAGCACCATTTATAGTCCATCCTAGAATTACTTTGAATATCCCAAGTATGCCCTTGGTGCTAGTATAAATTAGAAGAGATAAGGCTAAAGGAAGAAGTTTTAGGGTTTTAGAATATTGTGTGAAGAATGAGAGTTTCTCTTCTTTCAAACCTAATTGTTATCTCTAGGGGGAATTAGATCATCTAATTCGAGAGTATCAACTAGATGCCTCTCATAGTCTTATAGTTTCCAATTTAATTGGGTAGAAATTGTAAGTTATTTGAGAAGAATCTCCATTATTAGGTTCTTCCTTTATTCAAAGGGTAGAAGAAATTAAATTGGTTGATTATTTATCCTTTTCGAGTTATCAATTTCAATTTATTTCAATTATAAGCTTCCGCTTTTCATCAACAGTGGTGGCGGTTGGCGATGGTGGTCGTTAGTGGTTAGCGGTGGTGGACATTGGTGGTTGGCGGTGGTGGTCGTTGGCGGTTGTGGTTTGGTAGTGGTGGTCGTCGGTGGTGGTGGACGGCGGTGGACAGTGGTGGCGGGCAGTAGAGTTTTTTTTTTAATAGTGGTCGGTGGTTTTGTATATACATTATATAAAAGAGGGTATTTTAGTAATGTATTAAGTTTAAGTGTATAATTTAAGTTAGAAAGGGTATTTTTCAAGGGGTCTCATACTAGGGGCATGTAGATAATCTTCCCTAAAATAAACGTTGAGAAACCCCTTCCAGGAACTGAAAGATTTCCACCCAGGAAAGAAGGATGAAAGAGCTTTTGATATCCCCTGGTTTTCATGTTGTAAGCACAAAGATACTTGTCGTAGTGGAGTATAACCACGTTTTTATCAACCGGGTTGAAACCTAAAACTTGAATATCGCTAATCAAATCATCCGAACTTTCTACTCCGATAAGGGAAGGTTTCATTTGTGCTAACACATCACAAAATTTGATATCCTTGTGCAGCAAATACCAGTCTTCATCGAGTACCCAAACACTCAAACTCCTCTGTGTATATCTGACAATAGCGTAACAGATAAATCCCTCTGATTCCCCTAGACATTGACTTAAATACCTGTTCTCATCATCCATCGGTAGTTCAGGGAGTTCAATCAACTTACTGTCAATACCATAAGTTCCATGGTTGTTGTGTTTATTAACATGTGCACTGAAAGCTAGAATCTTGTTACTTGTCTTTTGCATCCAGTAAGAAGTACCATTATGGCTAACAAGATTGTCATATCGGGGGGAACTCCAAGTAACATCCGGAGGACATAAAACATCATGGACATTCCATTCACCCAAATCAGAAGAAAATATCTCAACATTGAATGTGGTTGCACAATGAAAAACCGGCAAACGAATAACCTTATAACCTAGCGATGATGAAAAACAACATTCGTCGCATGTGAAACCAGTTTGAACAATCATTTGTTCTTTCGGTGGTGGTGGGAGTAAAACACTTTTCTTAGTGAGTGGATTACAAACATAATAAGTCTTCTGATTAAAATAACTTGTTGCGCAGAGAACCAAACCATTGCTAGACCCTATAATCAAAAGTCCATCTGTTAATTTCGTATTCGACAAGTCATGTTTTTGATCTAAGAATCCAAAAGAGAACCCAGTTTGATGATGACATATAAATTGTGAATTCGATTCAGGATGTGATAACGTGACTTTTAAGTTCTTTAAGTTTCCCTCGGTGGCACTAGCATGCACTAATGCCCATAATGAAGTGTTGACTTTATACCACCTGTTAATGAAATTAGGGTTCGATAAAATAGATAACCATACCTTAGAAACACACTTGAATTTGAAGATTGAATCAATATCAAGATGAAGAAAGATCTCATACAAAAAATCCTCCGTTAAATACGTCTGATCAGTTGTTGTGTTTGAAGAAGAAGAATCCATCAACCTAGTTGTGGTGTTTCTTACCGGAAGAAAATTAGGGCAGTGCCTCTTTTTTTAACGAGGAGTGTTCGGGGAAGTTTTGATATTTATATGTGGCCGGGAAGTAAGTTTGGGTACTTGGATTTTGCTGTATAATTGTGTACCAAAAGCTTGATACGGCAGTCTAAGGAAGTGACACGTGACTTATTAGTCATCGTTTGAGTTAGGTTTCTGGCCTCTTGCAGACATAGGATCTTGTTCGTCATTGGGTCTTCAATATTATCCTGTTTGACACTATCCCCAGGAATCAAAAATCATTAAAATGATGCCTACAAACACAATGAATCCTGGATGCTATGCTTTTACAGGCAATCAGAAATGGCTTAAACTTCATTTCTGTTCTCTCACACACACAGTCCGACGGTCACACAGATAATCTTTCATGTATCCCTGTAGGTATGCATGAATAGTTTTAGGTAACTGCTCCATCCATATGTAAGCGTGTTGTCAATTTGGGAATGGATGTATGAATATACCCAGCCCAAACATATTCCAAGGCAGTAACCATTGCAAAATCGAAATCCTTAATTACTTTCTTCAATTCCAACTAATGTGGTAAACGATATTCATTCAAGAGACATATCATCAAACTCTAGGTATTAAGTGACACGCACTTGGTGAACAGATTTTGAGTAGGACTGTGAAATTGGCACTGACTCAAAGTTGCTGCTCCGCGACTCAACATACTCTGCCTCATGCAACAAAACGCAGTACACGACGAATTTTAGCAGTTTCGGTATTTTGACTCCGTTGATAAATTTGGAATCATAACGATATTTGAAATCGATTCTAAATACATTATTATATATCCAAACCGGAACCGATATCATAAACGACAATACCAGGGTTGCTTAAAGCAAAAGGTTTCCCTCTTTCCTGAAACTATCCTCTGGCTCTATGTAGGTGCTTATCATCAAAGAGTCCCAAAATTCTCCTTAATTTAGCATTCTCGGGATGACTTACCTAAACTACTAGCTTTCTTAATTTTAGTTCGGTATCCTTATTTTACTACAACTCTAAGCTATTTAAGCTTCTCTGTAGAACTAAGTTTATCATCTGAAAATAGTGCTCCGATGATGGGTAGAACCCCTGTTCTGAAGAAGCCTAAGGCAAACGATCCTAAGAAACGAGACATGACGTTTGAAGAGAAACAAAAGCTTACCACACATCTTCAAAATTTACCTTCAACAAAGATCGATAACATAGTTCAGATCATCAAAAAGAGAAATTCATCACTTAACCATCACGGTGATGAGATTGAAGTGGACACAGATAGTATTGATGCAGAAACTCTGTGGGAACTAGATAGGTTGGCTACAAATTATAAGAAGAGTTTGAGCAAAATTAAGAGAAAAGCTGAACTTGCTATTCAAGCGAGTGACTCTGATAGAGTGATAGTGAAAGTTCATCTTCGTCAGAAGGTGCACATTCTCCTAAAACTTGAGTGGTTTTAACACAGTAGCTAGGGCATTTTTTCTTTTCTTTTTTTCCTTGATTTTGGAATGTTTTGTTCTTCCAAATTTGATTAGTACTATATATTATTGCTCCAGCCAACATTTTTTTTTTTTTTTGATAAGAAGAGAAGATGTATAAAAGAGGAAAAAATTACAACAAGGCTAAACAAAAAGATCTTCCCAATTATTGATTACGGTAGAAGCAAAGTTTCGATGAAGCCTTCTTTCAGCCGCATTCGCCCAAGAAAGGCTCCAGCCAACATTTGATTTATTAATTTTCCAATGAAAATAATTAAAAATATTTAAGATGGTTTATCCCCATCAAAGGATTAAGGTGGCTGAAAATCAAACGATCAATCTATAAACTATTAGTACTAGTATCTTATCAGTATCAAACCATGACCACCATATCACATCCTAATTCAAGCATCTAGAATAACGTTTTAATCCTAGAAAAGATTAGCTGGGCCAGGATACCTGCTTCTAAGTTGTGTTTAAAGGTCAGGAGCCTAAGTTGATATGTGACAAGACTAATTTTTTAAACCTCGTAAGATATTTCACTAACGTGCACAACTTACAGTCAATTTAGAAATTAAATAATTCAACAGCTAATAATATGCAAAATCAATAAAAGTGGAAGTTTTGTAAAGGTCAAAGGTTGATCTGAACTTTGCTATTCTCTTGAGCAACTGCTCCATCCATATGTAAGCGTGTTGTCAGTTTGTGAAGGGATTATACCCAGCCCAAACATCCATTGCAAGAGACAGATCATCAAACTCTGGGTACAAAGTGACATGCATTTTGTAGTAGCGAAAAATCTCACTACTACACCTCTTAGATAATTTATATAACAAACTAGGAAATCATCATGAAAAACACATATATGAATCTTATTAAGTTTAGAAATCAATACAAGAAAGAAGAAGATAAAATTCTAACTTGGGGAGTAAATAATTTTCTCTCTCCTATAGTTCTACCTCAACTCCCAAAAAGATTTGTCCCTTAACATAAGGGTGGTTGGTCCTATATATAGCGGTTTTACATAGTGGAAGACAGCTAATAAAGACCCTATTTTCGGATCTGACGTGCGATGTGCTCGCACCCGTGTACTGGATCTTCTCGCGCTGACTTCACACTTTACTTGTGACCTTATGACGTCATTGATTCCGTCATCTGGGATATAACACGTGCGAGCACGTTCGCCCCCTTATAATAGTACCGCTTCGCATGATACATATGGGTGTGATATTTAACCCCTACATTTTTCCTCTTCTCTTAGCGATCTTTATTATAGAAAGAGCGATGAGAGAAATTGCTCTTATAATCCTCTTCGCACCTTCTATGCCATTTTCCGTACCTTATCATCTTTTCGTATTCTCTTTGACCGAAAATTTTCCGGATTTTTAGCATAACCTTTAACACGTTTTCCCTTTTTCATTTTTTTTTACCGACATGTCTCCTCTTCCACCTGGTACAGCCGGTCATCTTCTTTTTTATTTAATATTTTCAAGAGAGATGGATCTTTATTTCTTTAGTCTTTTCTTCTTCACAAAATCTTTTCGAATTCTCGTCTCCTCTGAATCTTCATCTTCTTTTTTCTGTTAGTGTTTACATTCCATGGATTCCTCCCGAAGGTTTGTTTTATCCCTTCTACTATGCTTTTTGATGTGTACGATTTGTCTTTGTTGTTGGTTGTAACTAATCACTACAATTGTTATTCTGTTGCTACTGTTTTTCATCACCATTGTTACTCTGCTGCTACTGTTCTTCCTGTATCGCCATTATTGTTCTGCTGCTGTCATTGATACTTCCCATACTGGTATTGTTGCAGCAAAACTTCTTCCTCTAGAGATCGTTTCACCATTCCAAACACTAATTCCTCTTCAAGGTCCAAATACGATAAGTCTCTCAAGAGGAAGCATTCGCATGACAAGGTATTAAGAAACACCTTACTCTTTAAACAATATTGTTGCCTCTGTTTCTTATATGCGTTGTTATTCGCGGGATGACGCGAGAGAGAAAGAGAAGAAGTCTAGAAAAAGCAAGCAACCTCCTACTATTGATACTCGCATGGATCTTCCGATTTTCAAAAAGAAACCTAGTTCTACAAAACAGGTATCTTCTGGTCGAACTTACCCTATCACTCAAGCGAATGCGGTCGCTTCTGATCAATTGATCACTACCACCTCTTCACCATCTATTACTTCTTATCAAGCGAAGACTTTCGCATGTACGTTATCCTCTGCTCCTTCTGATGATTTCGTTCAACACACCTGTAAGGAACTTCTCCTTTTAGCTTCTCCGAATCTTTCTTTTTTTCCAAGGATTACTCCCACTTCCCAAGAATTGGGTGCTACCACTGAAGCTATCACCTTTTCTACTGAGGAAGTTATTGCATCATTGCAAGATATTCCCATCTCTGCCTCTTCGACCATCCCCCACATCTATGGAGTTTTCTATTTCTTCCCCTTCGAGAATTGCCCCAGCTGTTCCTTCTATGAGTACAGTATTAACTACCTCTCCTCTTCGCACATCTACTTCATCTCAGGCGAATATCACTATTTCTGAGGCAGGTGCCCCTGGTGTTGCCGGTTCGAGTATGAGACATCTCCTTGAAATTCCACAGCTCGCGCGTTCAGCTTCGAATGATCCTTCTCAACTTCGCCTGTGCGAGTCTCTCGTCAAGCTATTGAGTGATTCTCTTCCAGATAAGTTAACTAGGAACGAGATCTTCACTCAACTGGACCCATTAGTCAATGCTGCCTTTGACTGCTTGGAATCTCGGCGCCGCTTCATTCAAGCTGAAGGTTTTTCTGAATCTAGTTCCATTATTCAAGAACTTACTTTTCAGAATGCCAAACTGAAATCCGACGTACATGCTAGGAATATTCTAGCTGAGAAACGTCGCAGCAAGAATCAAGAGCTCAGAGGTATGCCCTTTTACTTCTCAATTGCTTTGTGATTTTCCCCTTTCTTCGTTCCTTCTTTAAGTTTTGTTATATGTATCTCTTCGCATGTTTTTTCCCTTCTTTTCCTTTGCTTGCGCGAATATAAAGATTTAAACCAAAGGCGAGTCATCGAAAGATTTGAGTATCAGCATTCTACTGAGGATGCTTGTGCGAAGAATAAAGAATTTCAACATCAATTAGATCAATTGGTTAATAACTGCTCGTATTTTCTTGATAAAATTGATAATTTGAAAAATGAGAACCATGGCCTTAGTACCCAGAATGACTTCCTAAATTCCTAAGTATCCCATCTTTCTGGGTTGTTGAATAGAGTTGACTTAATGAATCAAACTCTATCAGAGGAAAATCGCACCCTTACGGAAGAAAAACAAACCTTCTTAAGTGAAATTTTACTCAGTAGTATCTCGCTCTTCGTCAAACCTGTACAGAGAAATAGGATTCCCTTCGTGTTCTTCTGAACCAATATGATAGAGACGTGAAGAAAGTGTCCTTGGAAAATGAGAAGTTTGTCAATAGCAAGATAAAGATGACTGTAGAAATGAACAAGCTTCGCGAAAAACACACTCGATTGGGTAGTTTGCATGATATTTTAAAGAAGAAAAATGCCTCTCTCGCTCAAGATGAGAAGAAAATTCTCTCCCGTATTGAAGGCATGATAGGTGATGATTTTGATAAACATTTGGAGAATATGAAAAATAGTGGTCTCGCCTTGTCTCAATATTTTCTTTCTCAGATGGAAGGTAGTCATGTCAAGCTGATTGCTTCACTTAATCTCTTAGCTTCCCTTGAATACTGTAAACTTCGCGCGACTTTATTATTTCTGAGTCAGTTTGGTATTCTTTGTGTTTGCAGTTTCTGAGAAATCCAACCAACTTACTAATCAGAAGTTAAGGTCTGATCTGGCTAACGCTCACAAGGATCTTATGAACCTCTCCTCCACACTTTCAGCTTCGCGTAATAGGGCGGAAAGAAGATGCATATACCTTGAGCATTTGATGAGGATTTACGTCAAGAATGCTCAAAAGGATGTTGCACGCGAAGCTCACCTCAAGGCTAAAGCTTTCGCGGATGAGATATACATTGTCAATTTGCTTCCTCTGTAAGAAGTGCATCCCCTTGATATCTCTGATAATGAGGCCATCCCTGAACCTGATAGTGATTATGATTACGATAGCTGTGATGAAGATATCATTCTTCTTGGAGATCATCCCAAGGATGATGAAGCTGGTAATTTTGAATATCAAGCTATACCTCACGTTGAAGTTCCTGAGGAGAACTCTATCCCAAGCTCTGCTCCCGATGTTGAGGCTGACACTGGAGATATTGGTTCACATGATGAATTTCCCCAGAATGATCCTTAGTTTCTTTTCGTCTTTGGATTTCACTTTATCTGTTTTTTGTTGCACATTTAAAGAAAAACAAATTTTCTTCTATGTAAAGTTATTTTCTAGATATGCGAATAATATTTTATTTTTGTACTTCCCATACTTGCCTCTATTATTAGCATGCTAGATAATAACGTTTTCACGAAATATTTGTCAAGAGAGAAAAGCTCTTTTAAGAAATATAAGTTATATGTGATTACAAAACATAACTTACATGAATATAAAACAAGGTTTATAAATACGAAAATAGTACGCACGTGAATCCCTATACTGTGTTAGTTGTGCGAAAACAGTTTACTTAAGAAATAAAATGTTTTTAAGCGAATATAAATTTTCAAGAGATAAAATCACATGTACATTTACTTAGGTCTCTTGGTGTTTATTAGTGAGGTCTTATTGAGCCTCCCTAAGTAGGGGTCTTAATCAACCTCTCCTATTAATAGGACTTATTTTTTCCTCAGGATATTATTTTGGCCATGCGATAAAGTCGCAGGACGTCTTTATGTTTTCGCGCATTGACCCGTTGACCCTATCTTATCTTTTTTTGTATTATTGCCTCTGCAGGATATATAAATATGCGTCAATACGACAAGCCTAATTACCCCCCATGAGTAAAAGCCTTGTGATATTAACGTCTTTGACACAATCCATCTCCCTAGTGGAGGGTGTCGTCCTTATCTTCCCCCTGATTGCCCTTTCAAGGAAGCGTACCCCTACCGGGTTAGGGTGGGCTCTTCCCATCTAGTGATGCAACAACCAGTTTTTTTCGCGGCCTCGTATTCCTCAGCCTATGTGGCCTATGGTACGAGACCACACCCTAAGTGGGGTATCTTGAGGACCGAGTGTATCAGAGCCAGGACTTACCAAGAGCGGTGAGGTACGCTCCAGACGCCCCCGACACCCTTGGTTGAACCGTGTACCGCGTTTCCCTGGTCGAGTTTTTACAATCCATGATACAGAACTTAGTAGCTTAGTCTTTCATCTAAGTAGTCTCTACCGTATAGGATTTTGTTTCACCCCTATTATCCATGACTCAGGTCCCAGGAATGGTATGGCTTTCGTCTAAGTCATGCATTACTAGGTTTTCCTTAACTATGACGCGTATTAGGGCTTATTTATATTGCCTCTTGCATAAGTGCGAACTAGGGTGCACGACACAATTGGATTCCTAGACTCCTTAGTTAGAGGTTTTAAATTTTATTTCCCCCTGGTGAGCTCTTATTTTGGACGTCTTATTTTTGCCACTTTCTTCTGCTTGTGTATTTTTATAGATCATTATTGAGAATACTTTCTTTCCATTCATATCTTCGCGTGTACATCATGAATTTACTTTTTCTTCTCTCGCATGCATCAATCTACTAAATTTCCTATGGATAATACTTTTTAAGCTACATTCTATTCCATGGATGATCAAGTTTTCGCCCAACATTCTTTTCATCCGTGTCCATTAACTCGTATGCTCCAGTCCCTACAATTCGCTTGATTATATATGGTCCGTCCCATTTCTTCTCCAGTTTTCCATTTCCTCCTTTTTGATAAGATGGTATCTCTCTTAATACCAACTCCCCATGAGTAAAATCCTTGTCGTACTGACGTCTTTGACATAATCCATCTCCCTAGTGGAGGGTGCCGTCATTATCTTCCCCCTGATTGCCCTTTCAAGGAAGCGTACCCCTACCGGGTTAATTAGGGTTGGCTCTTCCCATCCAGTGATGCAACAACCAATTGTTTTCGCGGCCTCGTATTCCTCAGCCTATGTGGCCTATGGTACGAGTACCACACCCTAAGTGGGGTATCTTGAGGACCGAGTGTATCATAGCCAAGATTTACCAAGAGCGGTAAGGTACGCTACGACGCCCCCGACACCCTTGGCTCAACCGTGTACCGCGGCGCCCTGGTCGAGTTTCTACACTCCATGATAGAGAACTTAATACCTTAGTCTTTCAACTAAGGAGTCTCTACCGGATAGGATTTTGTTTCACCCCTACTATCCATGACTCAGGTCCCAGGAATGGTATGACTTTCTCCCAGGTCATGCATTACTAGGTTTTCCTTAACTATGACGCGCGTTAGGGCTTATTTATATTGCCTGTTGCACAAGTCCCTACAATTTGCTTGATTATATATGGTCCGTCCCATTTCTTCTCCAGTTTTCCATCTCCTCCTTTTTGATAAGATGATATCTCTCTTAATACCAACTCCCCTGGTTGAAATTCCCTTAGTTTGACACGCTTGTTGTATTCCCTTGACAATCTCTTATGATAGTTTTCCATGTGCTGTAAGGCAATCTCTCTGTTTTCCTCCAAGTCATCTAATTTTTCCAGTATTAAGTTGGTTTTCAGATTCTTCTCCCAAGCCTCTTTCTTTGTTGTTGGTAGGATGACTTCAGTTGGTAATACAGCTTCCACCCCATATGTTAAACAGAATGGTGACATTCTTGTTGCTTCTCTTCGTGTTTTTCGATATTCCCATAAGACATTGTGGATCTGTTCACACCATCCTTTATTATGCCCTTCCAACTTCTTCTTCAATGTATTCGCAAGTGTCTTGTTAGATGCCTATGCCTGTCCATTACCCTGTGGGTATAATGGAGTTGATTTTCCAATCAGGATCTTGAAGGCATTTAATAGCATTTCTATGTTTTCACCCTCGAATTGTTTTCCATTGTATGACACCAGTTGTACAGGGATTCCAAATATGCACATAATATTCTCAAATATGAAGGTGAAGATGTCCTTATCGTGTATATGCTGGACTGCTTTCGCCTCTGACCATTTTGTGAAATAATTTGTTGCGACAATCAGATATCTTCTTTGACCTGAGCCTAGTATGAATGGTCCCACAATGTCTAAGCCCCATCTTGCGAATGGACAAATACTGGTTGATGAACTTAAGTTCGCTCCCAGTGCATGTATTTTGTTCCCATGTCTTTAACATTCTTCACATCGCCTAGATACTTCTTTCGCATCTTTATGCATGTAAGGCCAATAATATCCTTGCATCCTTGTTTTTATGCCAATGACTTTCCCCCGCAATGGTTTCCTGCATCTTCATAGTGTATTGCATTTACGATTTCGATTCCTTCTTTTCGTGTCAAGCATCTTAGAGAGGGTCCAAGGAATGATCTTCGATAAAGTACTCCATCTCTTAATTCATAGTTTGTTGCACGGCTTTTTAACTTGTGTGCCTCCAATTTTTTCCTTGGTGTTTCTCCCTTCTCCAAGTATGAATGAAGTTGCGATCTCCAATCCTCTCCATCGTCATTCTTTTCTCCTTTTTCGCCTTATATCATCATTACGCCTGCTTCCTCTTCCTTTTTGATTGACGGGAAACAGAGTGTCGTGATCTTTAAATATCGAGTAGTGGGATCCTTCAGCATTGACGCGAGGAATGATAAGGAATATTCCTAAACAAAGTAATATTCCTAGATAAGGAAATATACCTAGAAATGGAATATTTTCTAGATAAGGTAATATTCCTAGATAAGGAAATATACCTAGACAAGGAATTCTTTCTACAAAAGGAATTATTCCTAGATAAAGAAATATACCTAGAAAAGGTATTATTCTTAGATAAGGAAATAGATTCCTAAGAGGTTTTGGAAACCTTTAAAGATCTAAATAGAGATGTTTAGCTCATAGCTAAGATATCTAGAGTGTGGTTTGTGATACAGACACACCTAGATCAAGAAAGGAGGTTTTTGAGACAAATCACCTGGAGATAAGTTTCTGAGGCAATTAATTATTGTAAAAGCAAGCTTAGCAAAACAGTGAAATATTATATTTACTGTTTAGAGAGATTGTGAGTGTAACAAAGAGAGAATTGTAATAGTTTTCTTGTTCATAATCTAGAGAAGATATATTTTCCTCGAATCTGGTTTCTAGTGTGTTTTGTTTTCTAGTTTTCGTTAATTATTATCTTGAATTCCATCTCTATAATAATAGTCACCAAGGTACAGAGATCAAAACATATCACCCATGCGAAGACATCGCTATATTTTTCATAAGTTCAATTGTTTTTTCTTCCTCTTCTGCCCCCATTCCAGTTCCTATCCTTATCAACTTGGGCTCCTCTTCTATACCTATGTTGACTTCTTTAGTCGGCTCTACTGCAATAAAGTTCGCCTTTGGTTCACCTAACGGGGATGGCTCCTTGATCTCTTTCGCTGGTGCTCCTTCCTCATCTATTTCGCTTGGTATTCCCCGGCCTTCTTTCGCTCGCACCATGTATACCCTAAGCTCTTCTTCTTTCTTTAGATGCTTCGCCTTTCTCGATTTTTTCGCTTTTTTTCTCTTCCCTCATAGTTCTTCACATCTAGATGGTTACATGATTTCGCTCTTTCTGTGTCACCTGCAATTTCTCCTATTCCACTCGGCATCGGGAATCGTATGCATTGATGTAAGGTTGATGCCACACCTTTTATACCATGCAACCACGGTCTTCCCAAGAGCATGTTGTATGGTGATTCCACATCCAGTACACACAGTGTGACATGCACTTCTATCTCTCCTAGTGGCATATTTATAGTCACCTCCCCTTTTGGCTTTGTTATTGCTTTGTTGAAGCCGTGGATGTTGTATGCAGACGGCCTTAAGTATGCATCGTCGTATCCCATGTTCTTGAACGTGCGATAAAACAAGATGTCGGTTGAGATTTCGGTATCTATCAAAGTTCCTTCGATTGCCCATTCCTATGAATCTTTCGCATCTTTATGCTTCTCCATCTTTCGCACTGGTATAGTTACTACCAATGGATCTGATCGTCCACAGCTTCCTTGTGGTATATCGTCCGCTTCGAACATGATCTTCTGTTTTTTCCATTCGTGCAAGGGAGACATCTTTTCGATATTCGAGATCTTCCTTCCTTCGTAATTACGCTTGTGGATCTGCCCTGTAAGTCCAGCATGAAAATCTGTGACATCCACACCTAATTTTGTTATCATATTACATTGTAGACGCCCGCTTTCGTTCATCGCTCCGATGGTGTTTACCACCTCCGTATATTTACTCGTTTCCTGTTGCATACACATAGTTGCGTTCTTTGTTTTTCGCATCAACTCGTTCCCCTTTTGTCTACAGACGGTATTGATTAGCTTTTCCAAATATTTGTTAAGAAAATCTTTTTTCAGATCTGTCAAGTTTGTGCCTCGAAAGAAAACTTATAATCCTTATGATTATTCGAAAGGTTCGAAATTAGCAAATGCTCAAGAACAAACTTATGAACTTATTTGTTTTGTAAACCAAAACTCAGCGAAAAAAATCAAAAATCTTTCACAAAAACAAGAATATAAGAAATCTTCGAAAAATCAATTTAAAACTTTCACAAACAGGTGTAATCTCTTCCCCGAGCTGTATTCTAGCTCCAAAATGTAGTAGTGAAAAATCTCACTACTACACCCCTTAGATAATTTATATAACAAACTAGGAAATTATCATGAAGAACACATATATGAATCTTATTAAGTTTAGAAATCAATACAAGAAAGAAGAAGATAAAACCCTAACTTGGGGATTAAATAACTTTCTCTCTCCTATAATTCTACCTTAACTCTCAAAAAGATCTCTCCTTTAACACAAGGGTGGTTGGTCCTATATATAGCAGTTTTACATTATGGAAGACAGCTAATAAAGCCCTTATTTTCGGATCTGACGTGCAATGTGCTCGCACCCGTGTACTGGATCTTCTCGCACGTGCTCTTGAATCCTCGCACTGGCTTCACACTTTACTCGTGACCTTATGACGTGCGAGCACATTTGCGCCCTTATAATAGTATCGCTTCGCATGATACATATGGATGCGATATTTAACCCTTACACATTTTGGAGACAGATTTTGAGTAGAAGTAATCATTAACAAACAAACAATTAGCTGATACTAATTTGATGTCTGACAAGTGATAATCATCAATTCTACCTCATGTACCAAAAAGCAGTACGCGACAAATTTTAGCAGTTTCCGTTCTGACTCCGCTAAAATTTGGAATCATAAACAGAATTTGAAATCCGCTAGGAATACGGAATTGATGAAGTCTTTCCCTTAGAAAGTTTAAAAACAAAGTACTGGAACCAAAATTTTTGATAACATCATGGATATTTTTTGAAAAATTCGGACATTACGTTGGTATTTTTACTATTCCGATCCTCTATCTAGGTGCTTATTACTCCCTATGTTTCTGAAAGACCGTCCTCTATTCTTTTTTCGTCAGTTCAAAATTGTGTCCAGCTTCTGTTTATAGTCATACTTTTTCAATGAACTCTCTAATATACCTTTGAATTCTTTATAATCATAAATTCATTTTTAACGTGACCCAATCTAAAATATTAAAGAAATTAGTATAATTGAGGAAACAAATATATCATTCATTCCTTTTAAGAAAATATACATTTAACTCTAAAAAATAAATTGCTTATAAAATTTATACTTCGTAAATTCGATATCCTTTAAATTTTCCATTTATATTTCGTATTTATAACTCTCACAACAATTTTGGATAGTCTTTATCACTAGCATTTTTATTAAAATAAAATAGGTAAGTAATTAAGGGTAGTCAAGTAAAATAGTATGGTCTCCTTAATATTTTGAGAAAGTCAAAGCGGACTATCTTTGTGAAACAGAAGAAGTATCGTCTAAGTGTCCGAATATAAATATTCTCCTTTATCTAGCCCTTCTCGGAATTACTTGCATTGCAAGTTTCAATTCTTACCTAAACTACTAGGTTTCTTGATTTCGTTTAGTTTTCCTATTCTGCGCCTGCTTACGGTTCCTTATTTTGCTACAACTCTAGCTAAGCTATTTAAGCGTCTCTGTATACCTAAGTTTATCATCAAAATACACTACTATTTTAGGTGGTTATAATCCGCAATCAAAGGATCAATCTATCAGTATCAAACTCGCCAGTATTATTGGGTAGGTTATATAATATATCTTCTTCTGAGTAGTAGTAACAAAATAAGAAAAGATGGGAGAAAGGAAAGTATTGAACAAATACTACCCGCCAGATTTTGATCCTGCAAAGTTACCAGGGGAAGCAAACCCAAGAATCAACAAATTAAAGTTCGGATGATGCTTCCGATGAGCATCCGCTGCAACACTTGTGGAAATTACATTTACATGGGAACCAAGTTTAATTCACGGAAAGAAGATGTAGTTGGGGAGACATATCTATGGATCAAATTTTTTAGGTTCTACTTCAAGTGCACAAGATGTTCAGCAGAATTAACAATGAAGACTGATCCACAAAATTCAGACTATGTCGTTGAGTCGGGGGCAACTCGTAACTTTGAGCCTTGGCGTGCCGAAGATGAGGAAGCAGACAAGGATCGGAAGAAAAGGGAACAGGAAGAGATGGGAGATTCAATGAAATCTCTGGAAAATAGAACGCTGGACTCTAAGAGAGAGATGGACATACTCGCTGCTCTTGATGAAGTTAGGTCTATGAAGTCGATGCACGCTACAGTGAGTCTAGACGCAATGCTTGAGGCGATGCAGCGCACCGCCGAGGAAAAGGAGAAGCAACTGGAGGCACAGGATGAAGCACTCATAAAATACATTTTTCATCAAGCACCAAAAGAAGTTGTTCGGAGGATCCATGATGAAGATGAAGATGACGACCTGTACCAGCTTCCTACTAAGAGAGGTGGAGCTTCAAGTGGTGGTTTGAAGAGAAAAAATATTAATTCAACGGATTCTTTAACAAAAGACATTGTTGCTGAAAATTTCAATAAAAAGGAGAAATCTGGTGCAAGTGAGGATCCAAACAAACCCAAGTTCATCTACAAGTCTTCTACTGTTAAAATCTCAGTCAAGAAGAAGAGTCATCTGGCACCAACTACTTTGGAAAAAGGTATAGCAAGAGAAGAAGTAAAGAATCAAGATGTACCGAAGCCTAAATCTAAAGATACAACAGTAAGCACTGCAGGACTTCAGTCATTATTGCAAAGCTACGAGTCCGATGACGATAGCTACTGAAATTGAGATAAGCCCTCTACTTTGATAGTAGTTGTTTTTTGATCCTAGTTGTTTTTATTTCAAAGCGTTATCATTATTTTATAGAAATTTTCTTATAATATTGATCAAATGGCGTTTTAACGCTAAACCATTAATATAATTCTTCTTTATGGTTTTTCACTGCCTCACACCCATAGCAGGCAGCCAAATGGCATTGGTTGTGAAAGTCTCTATAGTGTTTCAACCTTAGTACAAACATTTGTGTGTCACATTTCTAGGGTCGCATAGTTGAACTTCAATTAGTTAATCACATCAAGGGGTAAAGGAGAACATAGAGGTGTTTTGCAATTGTTTGGTGGTAGGCCTCTGTAACAATGATCTGTACTTTTATCTCATTCCACAAAAAGTATGCAACAATATCCTGATACCAATGCTACCAAACATGAATGTCAAACTTTGAACGTTTTCTTTACAAGTTGCGATAGGATAGCTAATCCAAACAAAAGTGATTGCTTTCATTTTATTCCAAGTTGGGATAAGGATACAGTGTTCTTAGTACAATGCCATCTCATCATATGAGTGTTTTCAAACTGCCAGAAGCTACTATAACAGAAATGGTCAAAGTCCAAAGAACTTTCTGGTGGAAAAAAGAAGAAGGTAAAGGTTTCTATTTTATTTCCTGGCCATCAGTTGGGAAGCATAAAACACAAGGAGGTATCGGCTTTCGCGATCTTTCTGTTTTCAACAAAGCTCTACTTGCAAAAACATCTTGGAGGTTATGTAATGAGAAGAACCAGTTATGGTCGATTGCCATGAAGGAAAGATACTTCGCAGACACTAATGCAATGCATGTAAAAAAGAAGAAAAATTCATCGTGGGCTTAACATAGTGCTTTCAATATGATGAGTATTGTGAAGGATTTCAGTTTTTGGGTAATTGGTAACGGAAGCAAAGTTTTAATTTGGGAGAATATTTGGTTACCAGGTACACACAAACTACCAACACCAGTGGTGTCTCTAGAAGAAGCAAAAAGCTACAAGTTTGTTTCAGAATTAATTGATCAGCATACTAAGATGTGGAATGTTCAGCTAATCCGGCATCTCTTCATTCAAGCAAATGCTCATATAATTCTCCAGATACGAATACCTTGGAGATATGAAGACAGGCTAATCTAGACTCTGACAAGAGATGGACAATTATCTGTCAAGTATGAATATCGAAAGCTGATGGAGATCAAAAATAATGACACTACCCCTGACAATGCAGCAAGATTCTGGAAGCAACTGTGGAGCATTGATACATTACCAAGAGTGAAGCATTTTCTCTAGGAATGCAAATCTGACATTATCCCTTCAGATGAAAGAATGGCAAGAATTATGAATTGTACAGGAAGCATTTGCAGCATCTGCAACCAACGAATAGAAACAAGAAGTCATATACTCATGGAATGCAACTTCTCTAGAGCTGTATGGCTTACAGTTCCAGGTGGGATTCACAGCATACAAAGTAATGGAGGCAATGTTGCGGAATGGATAAAAAGCTGGTTTACGGATACAATGAATGATCTGGTTGATGATTGGATAGTTAGAATGGCAAATACGGCATGAGAAATTTGGGAGGCTAGATGCAACCATACTTTCTGAGGCATAAAACCTAATGCAGTTGGAGTAGTAAAGTGTGCCCAGCTGCTGAACTTAGGGGCGGGAAAATCCATGAGGTTAAAGCACAAGAAAGCAACCTCAAGTCAAACAACAAACATGAACCTCACTTTCTTGGATTCCACCTATTACTCCTATTACTTCAATTAGCTGTGATGCGTCTTATAAGAAATTGCATAATATTCATCACTCTGGCATTGGACTAATTATCCGAAATTTTACAGGTTCTTTCGAATGGGGGTGATGTGCCTATGAAAATCACTATGTGAATGCAGAACAAGCGGAATGTGGAGGTCTCTTACTTGCTATGGAACGGGCACAACAAATAGGAATACAGCAGGCGTGTTTTGAGCTTGATGCGCAATCTGTAGTCGAAGCAGTTAATGGAGATCAGCATAAAGTCGCTTGGGAGAATCAATCACTTATCATAGATATTCAGTTTTTGTTAAGCAGACAACCTTTATGGTCCTGCAAGTCTGTTAGGCGAGAATGTAATAAGCCAGCAGACAAACTAGCTAGGCATGCAAGAGCCTTTAAAAATTCCAGTACTTGGCCTCCAAATTTCATTGCTTCAGCATTGAATGAGCTGGATAGAAACTATATACTCAATTTCAGTTAGTAATCTATTATTCTTTGCATCAAAAAAAAAAACAAACTAAAAACATGTTCTCCCCATTTCCTAATAACCTGGGATAGAGCCACAAACTATGCATATTTTCTTTTAAACTATTTTGTTATTTACTCTACTAGTTCACCTCATTGTCTGATATTCTTGCACAAGTTGGGTAAAATTGATTAATCTCAAGGTTAATTTGCTGTCGGATTGAGTGTCAAACAAATACAAGTTGTGAGTCAATCCAACACTGAGTTTTAGAGAAACAAAATTAAAACTGATCAATCTCAATGTAATCATTAATGAAATAAAGGTACACTATCCTAGGTTATGTTATCACATTTGCAAGCTCCCAAACAGACCCTAAGCTTAATGGACGGCCTTTGATTTGGCTTAGTTTTTATTACAAACATAAGTAAATTTCAGTACCACTTGCTATCAAAAATAGGGGTGAGCATTTTTCTGTAATCGTGGATTTAACGGGGACTAACCGTATTTGTGCAGATGGATGTCCGGACCATTCGTTAATGGGTCGGACACGGATGAGACTTTTGAAATCCAACGGATTACGGATTGGACCCGGATGCAAACATAAAAATTCGTTGGACATTCATACCCGTTAGATTATAAGCATTTATATAGTTTCTAGAAAATATATGGATATTCTTGGAAGTTTTAAGGTGTTTGCTTAGAGTGTTCTCCATGGCATTTCTATATTTATATACACATATAAAATGTGTAGGTTCTATAAGATCATCTATATTGGCTTTATTTTTTCCATTATAAATTTTAATTAACACAAATCCATTGGATTATCTGCACCCAATCCGTTCATCCGTGCATCCATTGGATGCAAATCGGTTGGATGTTGGATTGGATGCGGATGCCAAATTTGAAATCCGTAGTGTATTGGATTGGATGCAGATGAGGTGAAAACCGGTCCATACAGGCCCATGCTCACCCCTAATCGAACACACAAAATTGATTAAAAAGACCAAAATCAACAATTTCTGGGTGAAAAGGACATGTAAAATTTGATACTGTTTAAATGGACGAGAATGTAAAAATAGTCAGGATGTAAACAGTTTCATCCTACCCATTTTTAGATATATTTTTTTATTCTTAATTTACATCAAGATGCATCCAGTTTCATCCTCGCTCATTTATAAGTTTAAGCTCGGATGAATCCAGTTTCATTATTGCTAAAAAAAATTTGTGTCCATTTCACCCATACTAATTTTTACTCGTCCATTAGAACCATGTTTTAAAAATATTTGGACAACAGTGCTGCCAAAATTTAAAGAAAGTAAAAACTTAAATTATCCAAACACAATAAATAGCCCATAACGTTAACGAACTACAACAAGAACTCTTTTCAAGTACTTCGTCTTACATTTCATCCACTAACACTTTTTCTTTGAGCTGCTGCTCCATTATCCTTGAGTGTTAATTTTTCTGTCCGCTGCAAGTTACCGAAGATATAAAAGTTAATATGTTGGTGAAGTGAATATAATAGAGGAAGAAGGGGTATCTTGATATTTAGTTTTTCTGTGGCAGATTATACAATTTGATAGAAGTGATTATTTCAGAACTGACCTTGAACTTCGATTATTGCGTTCTGCAAGGCTAAGTGAAGCTAATCTTGTCATTGAAGCTTCTATAACTAGTTTCGATAGCATCTTGTCCTCATCAACATTAAAAGTAACACCCTTTATCCTCCCGCACTACGAACTAATTTACTCCAAAAACCCTCTATCCTTCATTGTCCATCAGAGTTCTTCCATTCCCAAAAACCCAAAGGCAGTACCTACAATTTTCCAGGCAAAGACCTTTCTAGTGAGGATTAAATTGATAAAATATATAAAGGGTTACCAACCATATTAAGTTAAATATAAATCATACTTTGCCCTTGTTAATGCGACAGTTGTTCGTTGATGATTTGAAAGGAATCCTACCTTTCCATTTGCATTTGACCTAACAGTAGACACAATGATAACATCTTCCTCATCTCCTTCAAACCCATCCACATATTGAACACTCGAAATTACTACGCGTCTCAAATTTGTTACCAAGTTTATCAACGAGAGAAAACACTTGAGCTTTATAAGGGGATATTACACCCACACTGAGCTTGTAATTATTCGCAATTGAATATGCAGATGTAGAGTAACCAAGACGATGAAATCTAGTTATAGAAACTTTTAAAGTCCATTGTTAGGACGAGTAAATAAAGTTGTTGCACCAACACTGACCTGTATTCAGGTTTTCAATCACCTCTGAAATTGCTGCTACCTCTGCCATATCTGTTGGGCTGTGCTTATCATTGAATTCCTCCTTCCCATGGGAAACATCGATAAAAGAAAAAGGGCCGTACATACTTCCTTTAAGGAATTTTTGGTTATAACTTCTTTCTTTGACACTGGATGCATCTAATATTTGCTTGTTGTAGAACTGTTCATTGGGAAAACACTGATAAAAGGATGCATTTTGTATTGCACATTCAGCAGGTGCTTATCTTGTTTTAATGATACCAATCTCTCAAACAGACTAATTCCGAAACCAGCCTTCTCTGAAATCTAAATAACAATAAAACATCACATTTAGGAAACCTTATATTGCATGCATATCCAAAGAAAAAGACACGTTAAAATGAAAACACTACCTGGCTTTGAACCATTGCAGGCAATTGCAGTTCATCACCTATGAGAATTTCGTGTTTCACACCAGAAAACTGAAGTGGTATTGCTGATTCGCACTCCTTAAGTGTGCAGCTTCGTCGACAACCACTAACTTCAAATCTTTTATTCCACTTAGATTGACCGAGCTGGAGGCAGTGCAGAAAATTAGGCAAGCATTTCGCAAACAAAAATCTCTGATTGAAGCTTCATCCGGAAAGGTGGGAAAAGTAAACTCCTGGAGAGATCTCAGAACTTCCAGACACTCGATTCTTTCTTTATTTAATAGAGAAGCAGAAGTTGTGTTGTCAGAGATATCTATAATTCTAGATGTAGAAAATATTTGCTTAAGCTTGTAGATGGGTAAAAACGATTTGCTGATTTTTACGGAATTGAGGAGATGACCGTGCGAAGGAGACTCCTTGAACCGAGCAAATGCTCAACCTCACACAGATGCACTGCAAGAAGGGAGTTCTTTAAGTTCGAGAGATCAATCTGTAGGACTCTGGCCTAAAACAAGACAATGGTCGTTCCAAAGTCAATTGGGTCACAAAAGAGGATGGGTTGATCTGTAGGAGGGAAGCTGAGAAATGTGTGAGATTAATGGTGATCAAGATTGTAGGTGTGATGTGTTTTCTGCATAAGAAAGTTCTGAATGATCGAATTTACTCAGTTGAGAGTGATTGCTCAGACGATGAGTTCGTAGACGAAAGATTGTCTGTATGAACTTGTCGAGAAATTCTTGTCCTTCAGTCATGATTCAGATACTTATTTATATTGCTGGAATTGTAAACACTTTGATCCCATGAAGTGTGACAGTTACTGGAGTCAAAGAGTGGAAGTGGGAAATCGTGTCAAAACCAGTTACTCATCGTGCGGAGACTTAGTTGATTTTCCACCCACTACTTTGCTAACTCCTCCAACTGATTGCACGACTTGATCACATTCTCGTCGTGTGTATGAACACACGTGCCGTAGAACGCCAGACCAAAACCCTGGTTAATATCCTCCATGTGACACGATTGATGTCTCGTGGTTTTAGTTAGTCAGTTGTTGACTTCATGGGACGATGAGTCCATGTATTACTGAGTTGAACGTGATTTTCAAATGTTCTGAGCTCACGAATTGAACGTGTCTGTTGAGACAGAGGTATAATTTTCGAATAAATGTTGATAGCTAAAGTGAACAAATATTTTTCATTTGATGAGTCGTTGAATACTGATAGTTGAACCAATATTCCTTAATGTGAGCAAATGTTGCTCATCTGGACAAATATTGCTCGTTTGATGAATTACTGAATAATGATAGTTGAACCAATATTCTTCACTGCGAACAAATATTGTTCATCTTAGCGAATGTTGCTCACTTAATGAATCGTTGAATATTGATAGTTGAACCAATATTCCTTAGTCTGAGAAAATGTTGCTCGTTTTATGAAGTATTGGTAGCAGGACCAACTAAATATTAATTTAAAATACTGGCGACCGAACCAAGTATAACTAATTAGAGTGTTGATCATGGGATCAACATAAAATTTAGTGTTTGAATCTGGAATTATGAACCTTGGACTCAAAACCCTAATTTTGATCAATTGCTGAATTGATGATTTATTGAAAATCATTTATGAAATGAAGGAGGGACCGTCTACATGGGACGATGAATTGACCATGTAGTTCCCAGATGCTCAAGTGAGCAAAATACCAAAGTCCCTTGAAGACCAGTTGGTGAAAAGATGATTCAACGCTGGTTTAATCATTTATTAAAATAATGCTAGTCTGAGCATTAGGTGTTAAAACCTAATTATGAAGAGATGAGGGATCGGCCAAGGGATCATGAAACCTGCGCTGGTTGGTCATGGGATTGACTGACGATCATTTTTTGAAGTTCCGAGTCGTTTGGAAGAGTTTTTGACCTAATACGTGCAATTTCGCAAATTAGATTAAATCGTGAAAATATGTGAGACCGGCTTCTTGCAAGCCAAAGAGCCAACCTTGGTCGGTCAAGGTAATATGCTCATGTCATCAAAGTGTTCGTGTCTCAGTCCTGAGAATTTTGATATTTTCTGGTGTGTGTTTGAGCAACATTTTAAGAAAATATGAAGAAATCAGGGATTTTTCCTGAAACTGAGAAAACTTCATGAGATGAAGGAAAAATAATAATAATAAATGAAGGAATCATGAAGTGTGGGACCGGCTATGGCCAAGGCATGGCCGTCCGACCAAAGAGCCCTTCCCAAGGAACTATTCTTAATTTTATATAATATTTTTCACGATTTTAGGAAAATATCATAAAATCAAAGAGTTTGTTGAAACCAAGGAGTTTGTTGAAATCAAGGAGTTTCCTTGAAGTGAAGGAGTTTCCATGAGATGAGGGAAACATAAAAAATAATAATAATAAAATAAGGGGCGTGTGGGACCGGCTAGGGCATGACCGGCCGGCTAGGGCCCGGTCCCGTGAGTTTTCCTAATTTTATATTATTTTTCATGACTTGAAGGAAATTTCATGAAATCAAGGAGTTTTCATGAGATGAGGGAAATAATAATAAAATATGAGGAGACATGAGGTGTGGGACCGGCCACAACCAGGGCATAGCCGGCTGGCTAGTAGACACGATCCCACGACACCTTTCCTAATTTTATATTATTTCCTTGATGCGAAGGAAACACCATGAAACTGGGGAGTTTCCTTAAAACGAAGGATATTTATTCAAATGAAGAGATTTTCATGAGATCAGAGAAAATAATAAAAAATATGATAAAATATAAAATTGGCGGGGGACTGGCGACGGCGTGACTGGCCGGGCGGTGGGCCCAATCCCCAAGCGCCTTGACTAATATTTTATTATTTATTATTTTCTTCCTATTTTGCATAGGTTCATCGTTCCTTCGTGTTTTGGAATGCTCGTTCGTGCATTCAGGTGCTCGTTAATGCATCATTTTTGAGTACACTTGCACCATTGGGGTCGGGGCTTACTCGATAGCCGCTCAGATGCCCGTACGTTGAATATTTAATACTAACCCATGGAATTCTGCTGGGAAGAGCCATGAATTGGAGTAATGAAATATTATGAAGAACGTAGAATATTTTCTAGAGATTCAGTTAATGAATCTAATGACTATAAATAATTAATTGATGGCTCTATACTAGCACGTCGTCTAGGAGCATTAATTATTCGAGAATTGAGCGATATGAGCTAGTTGAAGCATCATATTTATTACGTATAGTCAGGGAAAACGTTGTTGCATCCTGAAGACGTTATCGCTCTATACTAGCAGGCAAGCTGTCTAGGAGACGTACAATCATTAAGATTCTATACACATGTCTTTTATATAGTCAGGGAAAACATTGTTACATCCTGAAGACGTTATCGCTCTATACTAGAAGGCAAGCTGTCTAGGAGCCGTCCAATCGTTCGATTATATATAAAAGTGATTACTAAAATTGCTCAGTATTCATGAAATATGTCGTTGCCTAAGTTTAGAGATTGCATATTAATGTATGCTCTGAGAGAAGTATACTCAGTCAGAGCCTCTTGTGGCATGAGATTTCATGCTTCGATAATAGACATGAGCCTCAATACTCATCTGGTTGCTGGATCAGGAATATGTAAGATTATTGTTTTACGATTTTAGCCTTTGTCGAAAATCAACCATCTACATTAAGTCCCCTGCTTAGTGAGGGACAATCATGTTCCTCAGTCAACACTGGATGGTGATTTTCTAGTTACGGAAGAAATAAGTAATTGAACTTAGTCGTAAGATAGAATGTTACTGAATTTTCGATTGCACGAACGAACCATGGCTTGAACGAAGATCCCAGTAGCATGATAGAGCATCGAGCGCAAATTGGTGTATCACTGCTGATTTGGTGATCGAACCTTGGTTGATTTAGGATTCATGGGTCCGGGCCCAAGAAAAGAAATCCTTGTTTTAGGAACAGACGCTCGTTCGTTTGTTAGTTTAAGGAACAAACAAAATAGACATCAGTTTGATAATATAAAATTTTGTCTATGATCTTTCACGAAAACCAAAATTTTATTTTTTTTAAATATGTCAGATTTCACAAAGTGGAATAAACTCTCGTTTCAAAGATGGATGCTCGTACGAGAGAATTTTTTTTTTTTTAAATAGACGTGCGTCTGTTAGTCATAAAATTTTGTTTATGAGCTTTCATGAAAATTTTTTATCTTCGAGCTTTCAGAAATCTTTGAAAATATACTCTCTCTTCAAAGACAGATGCTCGTGCGAGGGAGCAAAAATATATAGATATATTTTTCAAGTTTTCGTGAGTTTCAAGTTAACTATTTATATATTTTGTAAAATCATGTTTTGATTTTGAACAACTGTGGAAAGTAGAGCATTATACATGGTGGAATAATGTCTGTATGTGAGTTTCCACAATTGTAGAGTGAAGGTCTGTCTAGTTTTTGAAAAACCAGTGGATGTTAAAATTCACGTGGGTTGTTCACGGTTTTATGAAAATCAAGTCATGATTTTGAATAATGAATTTTGCTCGTCTTTGCAGGTTTGAGGGAACGAGCAAGTTTTCGAAATTCTGACGTTATAATCACTACAGCTAGTGAAATTTTAAATAGGTAAGAGTTGGATTGTTACCATTTTGTCACGCGTTTGTTATTGGTATATCCATGACTCCATGTCTTTCACCTCAGATAGTGGTGACTTCTGGTTACAACCACTCTTCTGGCCCTTCCGGGGAATGCTCCAGAAATATCAAGTCAAAGATGAAGACTTTTGCAGATGTTGATGCAGAGGTGAATTAACCTTTTAGAGACGCTGGAAAGCTAATGCATCGTATGTCTCTCGATCATCTGGGAGTCATCCGTGGTGGAATCAACGCTTTCTTAGCCTTAGCGGATGCAGAAGACAAGCAGGGACGAGATGAGTTATTACTAAAAAGGAAAGCTGAAAATGAAAGACTTGCATCTTATCAGCAAAACGCCGCCGGCTTCAGCAAATGAGACTAGCGGCTGAAGATGAAGTCTGATCTCGCGCGGAAGGTGTAGCTTCTGATTCAGATGCATACGAATGAAGCATTTCGTCATAATTCGTCATCAAAAAATTCAGAAGTCAGGTCTTCATTGAAAATGTTGTAGAATCTTCGTACGATGTCGTATTTTCGTGATCTACCCATGTTTCTTCATCCTCAAAAAATTTCCAAGCTTTAACATAGAAGATTTTCGGCTTTTGAGCACGTTTAAGGGCCGAAATTGACGAAACAGTAAACTTCCAGGAGGTTTTCAGAAAATTTTCAGCTGTCATGTAGTCCAAAGTTTTGGCCACATCTTGTTGCTCGTTTCTCCAATTTCTGTTAATTTTGGATATGTTGTATAGGACATCAATACGAAGAGAATGGTGTATGACCTATCCCTAGATTCTTCACCAATTTCTCCCAGCTTGATGCTTTGTGCGGGACAGTGTAAAATCATCTTAGACAAGCTTGTTGTAAAACACTCTTGTTGTGTCTTTAGACCATACGCTTGTGTCTTGAACGGTTGGTGAAGGATTTTAATGTTATTGAGTCATTTGAGATCAGGAACCCTTGATTGATACATGAGCATGGTGCTTGCAGTGCCATCTTGCTTCTGTCAGCCGTAGAAACATCACTTCTGAAATCCTGGTCACAGGACCATAACTGAGGTTGCTCTCAAGAGGGGATGATGTAACGACCATGGTTGCATGCACTACAAGAAAAATATACATCCGCAACTGGAGTTTAGCAACCCTTTGCAAAATGTCGTAGAACATCGTATGTTTTGCAACTTTTTTCAAAGGAAGTGTCGTGGAAGGGCATCAATACTAACCCCCAAGACCCATGGGTTGCGACAAAAAAACAAACGACAACCCTTTAAGCAAAACTGTTGTGACGCCATTTAGATTCACAACCGTTTTCAAGATACGTAGTTCGTAATCCTATCGCAACTAGTCGCAAAAGTCTTTGGAGATAAACAAAATATGAAAAAAAAGAATAGTGTTGAGGGGATTCGAACTTGAAACCTACTTTGTGTTAGTTCAACCCATCAACCATCCTTACAGTTCACAAGTTTTGGGTTTTAGTGCTTTTTTTTTATTCAAATTTATAAAAACCATTATAAGTGTTGTTGAAGCAAAAATATAGGATGTTGGAAAGAAAAGAGGGTGCGGGGATTTGATCCTGAGCCTCATGCGTGGAAGTCCATACCATCAACCATGCCTACACTGTCACAACATTGTCAGGTCTGTGGTTTTTATATATACTAACTTTATGACAGCCGTTGACAACATTTATAAGAGTTGCAAAAATAAAAGATGGTGTTTAAAAATAAGGCTCAGTCGCCTGAGCCGCAAACATCGCAAAGACTTCCCTGTAAACAATCCTTCCCTGAAACAATCACATACATTCTACCATGATAATGCATCGCATTTCATATCTACTAGTTCCCTGGCACTTCATTTCACAGTTCAAGACTTCAAGTACCCAATTTCTTATGATCCACCAAAAAACATAAAAAGAATGGAAATTTTTTCAGAAACAATGACAACCCATAGCACCAAATGGTAACTAATCACGAAAAAGAAGAAAAATTACTATGCATATCTGGTTCTCTGACTGTAAATGACTGTACCATCACATATTCCCTTCTTCTCTCCTCCTTTTTCCGGGCTTGAGACCGGAAATGAAAAGAAAATTCATTTTCACTGGCGGAGTTAAAAAAGGATGTTCACTCGGAACTAAGGTCAAACATCACAATCACATTCCCAATCACAATAAGAAGATCAAACATTACAATCAAAAGAACAGTTATACACTACAGGAAAAATATACATCTACAACTGGGGTTTTACAACTCTTTGCTAAATATCGTAGAAAGTCTTATGTTTTACAACTGGTTTCAAAGGAAGAGTTGTCGTATATCATCACTACCAACTCTTAGGACCAAGGGTGGCGTTAAGAAAACAAACAACGACTCCTTAAGCAAAAGAGTTGTGACGACATTTAGCTATAACAACTCTGTTCCATAAATGTAGTGACTAAGCCTATCACAATTTTCACAAGAGTTGTTGAAGAACACCAAAATATGATGATGAAAAATAATGTTCGAGGGGAGATTCGAACATGAACCTACTATGGGTTAGTCTAGCTCATCAACCATTTCTGCAGTTCACAAGTTTTGGGTTTTGTTTTTTTTAATAAAAAAGTATAACAACATTTATAAGAGTTGTTGAAGTAAAAATATAATGTTCAAAAATAATGAGGTTGGGGGGATTTGATCCTCAGCCTCCTGCATGAAAGTCTACACCACTAACCATACCTACACTATCACAAGTTCTATCAAGTTTGTGGTTCTTTAATATACTAACTTTATGACAACCCTTTAAAAGAGTTGTAAAACAAAATATAATGTTCAAAAATAATGCTCAGGTGACTGAGCCGCAAACAGCGCGAAGCCTTCTCTATAAACAATCATATACATTCTACAATGACAATGCACTTCTGTAATATTTTTGTAATGGATGGTTAAATTTTATTCAATTCTGCAAAAAAAAATTTGTCATCATTATTGACACTTCTGCTAAATTTTTCTCACTTCTGATAAATTTTATTCAATCCTTTACAAGAGTTGTCGTAGAGTTATAAACACTTCTGCTAAATTTTTCTCACTTCTGATAAATTTTATTCACTTTTGCTAAAAAATTTCTCACTTCTGCTAAAACTTATTTAGGTCTGCGGTTCTGCTAAATTTTTCTCACTTATGCTAAATTTTTCTCACTTCTGCTAAAAATTATTTTCTCTAACCCCCCCCCCCCCCACTAAATTCTAGAAATTTATGCTTTTTGAGATTGGGTAGAAATATCCAAATCAAGGTTTGTTTAAGGTTTCAGAGAATATTCTGATGGATTCGTAGTTCTTACCAAGTTTATGACTTAAAGCAGTCAACTACCGACCAGGTTTCGATCTCGGAGCCTGGTATGCATACAATATGCAGAAATAGGGTTTGTTTAAGGTTTCGTAGAATATTCCGAAGGAATCTTGCCTGTAAATAGATGGATTCGTCGTTCTTACCAAGTTTCTGACTTATAATAGTCAACTCGCGGTCAGGTTTCGGTCTCGGAGCCTGGTTTGCATACAATATGCAGAATAGGGTTTCTTTAAGGTTTCGTAGAATATTCCGAAGGAATCTTACCTGTAAATGGATGGATTCGTCGTTCTTACCAAGTTTCTGACTTACATTAGTCCACTCTCGCCTATGTTTTGATCTCGGAGCCTGGTATGCATATAATATGCAGAAATAGAGTTTATTTAAGGTTTCGTCGAATATTCCAAAAAAATATTACCTGTAAATGGATGGATTCATCGTTCTTACCAAGTTTCTGACTTAGAGTAGTCAACTCGCGGCCAGGTTTCGATCTCGGAGCCTGGTTTGTATACAATATGCAGAAATAGGGTTTGTTTAAGGTTTCGTAGGATATTCCGAATGAATCTTACCTGTAAATGGATGGATTCGTCGTTCTTACCAAGTTTTTGACTTAGAATAGTCCACTCTCAACCAGGTTTCGATCTCGGAGCCTGTTATGCATACAATATGCAGAAATATGGTTTGTTTAAGGTTTCGTAGAATATTCCGAAGGAATCTTACCTGCAAATGGATGGATTCGTCGTTCTTACCAAGTTTCTGACTTAGAGTAGTCAACTCGCGGCCAGGTTTCGATCTCGAAGCCTGGTTTGCATACAATATGCAGAAATAGGGTTTGTTTAAGGTTTCGTAAAATATTCCAAGGAATCTTACCTGTAAATGGATGGATTCATCGTTCTTACCAAGTTTCTGACTTAGAGTAGTCAACTCGCGGCCAGGTTTCGATCTCGGAGCCTGATATGCATACAATACGCAGAAATAGAGTTTGTTTAAGGATTCGTAGAATATTCCGAAGGAATCTTACCTGTAAATGGATGGATTCGTCGTTCTTACCAAGTTTCTGACTTACAGTAGTCCACTCCCGGTCGGGTTTCGATCTCAGAGCCTGGTATGCATACAATATGCAGAAATAAGGTTTGTTTAAGGCTTCGTAGAATATTCCGAAGGAATCCTACCTGTAAATGGATGATTCGTCGTTCTTACCAAGTTTTTGACTTAGAGTAGTCCACTCCCGGCCAGGTTCGATCTCGGAGCCTGATATGCATACAATATGCAGAAATATGGTTTGTTTAAGGTTCGTAGAATATTCCGAAGGAATCTTACCTGTAAATGGATGGATTCGTCGCTCTTACCAAGTTTCTGACTTAGAGTAGTCAACTCGTGGCTAGGTTTCGATCTCGGAGCCTGGTTTGCATACAATACACAGAAATAGGACTTGTTTAAGGTTTCCTAGAATATTCCGAAGGAATCTTACCTGTAAATGGATGGATTCGTTGTTCTTACCAAGTTTCTGTCTTATAGTAGTCTAATCCCGGCCAGGTTTCGATCTCGGAGCCTGGTATGCATACAATATGCAGAAATATGATTTGTTTAAGGTTTAGTAGAATATTCCGAAGGAATCTTACCTGTAAATGGATGGATTCATCGTTCTTATCAAGTTTTTGACTTAAAGTAGTCAACTCGCGGCCAGGTTGGATCTCGGAGCCTGGTTTGCATATAATAAGCAAAAATAGGGTTTGTTTAAGGTTTCGTAGAATATTCCAAAGGAATCTTACCTGTAAATGGATGAATTCGTCGTTCTTACCAGTTTTTTGACTTAGAGTAGTCAACTCGCGGCCAAGTTTCGATCTCGGAGCCTGGTATGCATACAATATGCAGAGTTTGTATGTTGTTGTACCACGTTTGGAGTTCGAGTCGACACTGCGCTTCAGATTTATCGATTTCGATGATGTATCCTGCTAAGTTTGAAGTCATAACCCATCTGGATCTTCTTGGTTCATAATTTATATACCGTTATACCGTATTTGAAGTTCGAAATGACACTGAGCTTCGTGTTTATCTATTTCGATGATGTATCATGCTAAGTTTGAAGTCAAAACCCACCCTGAGCTTCATGGTTCATAATTTGTATGCCTTTGTACCACATTTGAAGTTCGAATCGACACTGAGCTTCATATTTATCGATTTCGATGATGCGTCCTGCTAAGTTTGAAGTCGGAACCCAGCCAGAACTTCTTGGTTCATAGTTTGTATACTGTTATACCATATTTGAAGTTCGAACTGACATTGAGATTCATATTTATCGATTTCGATGATGTATCCTGTTAAATTTGTAACCCGAGTTTACCACTGTGAACTAAAGCTACTTTATGACCCGTGTGACTAGTTGAAATTCAAACAAGCACAAAGAGAAAGCAGAAAAACACAAATAGAAAGCACAAAGAAACACACTTTCCTTGATCCGTATGATATTGTGAAATCAAATCTTTACCGTCCACAGATTTTACATAATCCGTATGATAGTGGTATTTTCAAATCTTTACCGTCCAAATCCTTTTATACAAAACGATCAAATATTTTTTTTCTCACTTTTGTTACTTTATCGAATCTCTTCTGCCTCCCTTACTCTTTCTCTCATCTTCCCTCTTACAAGAGAAAACCCTAACTCAAAGAAACCCAAAATACCACCACCGAATCTCTTTCTCGCTCACATTCTATTTAAAAAACTTCCGGACGTTGTAGATTTCGAACCCTAGAATTCAAAACAAAAATAAAAACCCCAAAATCTCAATGTTGAGCTGAAAAAAAAAACCCTAGATTTCAAAATCAAAATCTCTGAAGAAAAATGCGTGAAGGTTGTGTTCTGGTGGATGAATGAAACTGATGCTGTAATCGTTACACAAAACCCCTTTTGGTAAGTCTTTCGGATCCATCTCTTCACTCCATTATTGTTTCATGCTTGTTTTGATCTTTTAATCGTTATTCTAGTTCTATTTTGATTAGATCTTTAATGAAACGATTTTTTTCTTCTTATGTTTTGATTATTCTTCAAAACCCAGACTGGATTCGGGTTTTGAGTTGCATCCAGTAAAAGGGTTTAGCTCAATTTTGAGTTTTCTGAAGCCAGTGATGCCAGGATAACCCCTTCTGATGAGAACCAGATTGAGAAGAAATCTGTTGAACAAAGAAAGGATTGTTTCTGCTGTTAAATTGGATGGATGACTGGAATTTTGGGTTATGGTGGATTCGTTTTTACAGCGAGTTGTGGAGAGATTGAGCAAGGTCCAATTTCAGAAAGGATCTGAGATTGTTAGTTCTGGTGGGTATCTAAGAAGATGATGGTCTGATTGATGCTGAGAAGAACATGCAGAAGAAGGCATGGATCTGGTGGTGTTACTGAGATTTGAGTTGGTGCTGCTGGTAATTGTTTTACGATAAACCTATGGTGAGTCTTCTCATTGTTCTTGTGTCTGACTTTTATTCTGTTTATGCAATTGTATTTGTTTTTGTGTTGAATTGGGACTTGCATTATTGAATTTCCCAGTTAAAATCTTGCAATCTGTCTGGAAGATCTTAATAAGTTACTAGGTGAATGCAATGAAAATTATCTCAGTGAGGGGGTAAGCAAGCCTGCTAAACTCTGGAATGAACAACGCAAAATGATATTGGAAGACACGTTTAAGCAAGTTTTTCCTATGATGGAAAAGGAAGCTCGGTCTGTATTAAATGCTAGGGCAAATAACTGGCTTATTATGGAGTACGAGAAGCACTTGTGGGTAAGGTTTCTGTGGCACCTTATCAACGGAAGGAAGCTGATATTGGTCCAGATGATGAAGCGGCACCAAGAGTTTTGGCTTGTTGTTGGGGACCTCGAAAGCCAGCAACCACTTTTGTGATGTTGGGTTCATCAGGTGAGGTACTGGATGTATTGTATGCAGGTTCACTTAGCCTTCGGTCTCAGAGTGTTTCTGGCCAGCAACGGAAGAAAAATGATCAACAACGTGTTCTTAAGTTCACGACCGATCATCAATCACATGTTGTGGTTCTAGGAGCTGTTGCATTTTCTTGTACGAATCTGAAAGAGGATATTTTCGAGGTGCAGATGTCTAACTTGTTCTTGCTGTATGTTTAATTCATGGTCTACCCCTTTTAAAGAAATGCTTACATTTTATTTCTTCATTGTTCATAGACAACTTTCATCAGCTTTCATGAAATAACTAAAACTTAAGCTAGGGGTGCTTACTTGCGTGGAAGGAGTACATTTAGGTGGTTTCTCTAGGGAGTTTCCTAAGTAGTTGAATACTTCTTTCCTTATTATCTTGGAGTTTTTGGATGTAAGGGGCCTGGTGAAACATAAATTAGGCTGCCAGCTTTTTCTGGTGATTATTTGCTCTATTTTTTTATATTTTTAACACGAGATTGTCTATCATCGTTTGTAGATCATTTTTAAGATGGTTTAGGAATACCCTAGAGAAATTGGTCAAGAGATGGAGGATTTAAATGTTGTTTATGGGGACGAATCCTTGCCCCGTCTTTATGAGAACTCACGGATTTTGTCTGACCAGCTACCAGGGCAGCCAGGTGAGTTCTGTTTCCCACTTTTGATTCAGGTGCTTGATGAGTTTGACTCTGCTTTCTTTAATGTCTGCAGGGATCGTCAGGCGTGTTGTTGCGCTTGGTCGGTACCTTCAGAATCCTTTGGCAATGGTTGCAACACTTTGTGGACCAGGGAAGGAGATACTCTCATAGAAGCTCGACTCGTTAGATCATTTTCTTACCCCTGATGAGAAATATGATATGGTTGAACAAGTGATGGTAGATGTCATGTGTAAGTATCTTCTCTTAAATAACTGATTCTGTCAAAACATCTTACCTTCCTCTTAATGTACTTGTGTTTCTCTCCTATTTCTATCGCAACCAAACTTGTCGTAGTTGGATATGGTATCAAGAAGTTACAAATTATGATGACAATTGTGGATGACTTGGTATCCATCGATCCCGTATTGTATTTTGGTTAAGTGGTCTACGACACTTCACGTTTGAACCAGTGCCTCTACGGTATCATCTACCACTATGTTTCTCATAATCGTTGTTTGGTTAACCAAGAAGAGAGCGCGCAACAAAAGGAGATCATTTTCATTTAGCAATGTAACCTAGACCACCATATTGGAATGTGTATGCTACTGTCGTATTTGTATGGGAGGCCAACATCTGTGTTTTACGATTTATATGATATTTTTAGTCATGTAAAAAAAATCTGTCATTTTCTTTTCTTTTGTTGCGCAACACTTTCGAACAAGGTGATTTGAAGTTAGCTAAGTAATGTAATCGGAACAAGGTGATTTGAAGTTAGCTAAGTAATGTAATTGGAGTGGTTGGATAAAGTTAGCTAAGTAATGTAATTGGAGTGGCAGGATAACTTGAATGAATGTAAATTTGTTACACTGGCAGGTTAATGTGAATGTGAAATACTTTCGGCAATTCGGTTTCAGCTATAATTTTTTTCTTTTCAAAATAGTTTTATGAATACAACTTCTAATAAGAGTTGTGTTCCATATTTCAACTACACAAACTAGAGGTGGTGAAAGAATGTCTTTACAACATAACTAGGTGCTGCCCAATATAGTTCTACAACTCTAACAAGTGTCGTGCAAATCTTATTCATAATAGTAATAAGAGTTGTGCAAATCTTATTCATAATAGTAATAAGAGTTGTTACATATTTCTACAATACACATCCTAGGTTGTCTAAGATAGTCCTTCAACTTATACAAGTGTTGTGTTACATATTTCTACGATACATATCCTTTGTTGTGTAAAATTTTCCTACAACACAAGCAAGAGTTGTGTTAGGCTTTCAAAAAAAATCGAAAGAGAATCACAACTTTGGCAAAATATTGTTGAACCATGAATCACATCACCCTTTACAACTCTTAGTCAAGCATTGTAGAAAAGCTTGGACTTTCTACAATACCCCCCTTCCATAATGCATAAAATGGAGTTGTCGTAGGGGTACTACAACTCTAATATGTAGTCTTCAATGATGATTTTTCCCGTAGTGATAGTATCAGCAAAGGAAAAGCAAAAGATCCTGTGACAACAAGATACACAATGACAACAACGAGAACGACGAAGAAAGTAAGAAAATATAGCACTAAACACAATACGTACACTACGTACTGACCTAACATGTGAACTTCTTTTTCTTCTTCCTCTTGTTATTCTTCTTTCTCGGAACCACTACGACAGCTTCAGCATCTTCTCTTACGTAACTCTCGCTCTCGCCACCCATTTGTAAGCCAAGAGTTGAAGTATCCACAGGTTGGCAACTTGTGTTATCGTTTCCATTGTATACCTCTAATTCATGGAAACCCCTAGGTGGTGGTTTAGTCATCACATACCAGTTAGATATATCTGACTCTCGAGAATAAAAAACTTGTCGCGCTTGTGATGCTAAAATGAAGGGGTCGTTGCGAAATTGGTTCTTATGCTGCTTTAAGTTGACTAATGTGAATCCTTTCTATACCTTCACACCAAAATAGGTGTTAGCCCAGTCACATTTGAATATGGGAACTTGAAGGGTAATGTAGTCCAACACCATAATTTCTTCTAAAACACCATAGAAACCAGTGGTTTCTGATCGTCCTGCAGCTAAAGTTTTTGATTCAATTGAGACACCACTGTTTTGTGTGACTCTTTGAACATCCTTCGTAAGAAACCTAGACCCGTTGATAAGCAAGCCTTTATATGACACGCAGTTTTCTAGAGGCCCTTTTGGAAACCACTCTACCGTGTTTGATAATGACATGCCTTGTTCCATTTGCATATAAACCTATAAATGCATACGATCAGAATATAAAAATATAACTAAAATGGTTATCTCTGAGCATGAGAAGACATAACTATAGCGATTTTGTGCCTAAATGGATGGTTTTAAGAGACAAAATCAAACAGAATATCTTGAACCCATACATGAAAACATAAATAAACAATCTATATAGCACATTCATGGACAATGGTTCTATTTGTGTTTTCTGAAGTCTCAAAAGCCATAAGTAATTAAACTAGCTACTAAGGTGCGCAATCTGACTAAAAGTGGGAAAAACGTACCTTTTTATTAAACCAATCTGCGAATGTTTCTGACTGTATGGAAATGAGCTGGTGTTCATTGGTAACAGACCTCCCAACGGAAGATTTTAACTCATCCATATGCATTCTAAGATAAAAGTAAAATCAAAACATGACGTATTAACTGACAAACCATTTCTAGTGAACAACAACGTGATACTTACGTCAGATATGGGTCAATTTATGCTTTCTTAAAAAGCACATATCTGTGAGCAATCTTTAGCTTTTCACTATCCATACGCACTTGTTGACCTTTAGAAATAGGACGCGCTGCCGGTGGGGTACCATCGTTTTTATCAGGCCTTGGGTTTTCTCTTATTTCAGCTGCTTGATCCTTGAGAATCCAATACCTAACACACTCCATTCCAATATAACACTCTGATATACAAGCTTCAGGTAGTGCGTAATTTTTAACATATTCTTTGAATGTCTTCATATACCTATACGAAAGTAGCATATATATGAAACAGTTATACCAGTTGGAACACTTAAATATTAGGTAGTAACTCTAATCTACAAGGGAAATCTACTGACATGTTGCATAACACACCTTTGAAATGGATACATCCAACGATATTGTACAGGTCCATATAAACGCACTTCTCGAGCTAGGTGAATTGTCAAGTGCACCATCACATCAAAAAATGATGGAGGGAAGTACACCTCCAACATACACAAAGTCTCAGCAACTTCTACTTCAAGTTCTACTAATCTTTCGAGATCAACTACCCATTGGCATATTTCGTGAAAATAAGAACACAACCTGAAAATCGCCTTACTTGGCCCCTCAGGTAAATGTACCCTCAAAGCTACAGGTAATATTTGTTGCATAAGAACATGGCAATCATGAGCCTTAAGGACACCTAAGCAACCATCTTTCAATGCTTCCTAAGATCCGAACTATACCCATATGGAACCTTCATATTTCTCATCCTATTATAAAGTATAGCCTTATTCTTGTGGCTTAAGCTGTATGGTGTTGCTCGAAGAATTGTTTTGCCATTTGTCACTTATGAATGCAATTCTCGTCGTATTCCCATACTCTTCAGATCATTATGGGAATTCAAACCTTCTTTTGTTTTGAACTTTATATTCAAAATAGTACCAATGATGCTCTCACAGACATTTTTTCGGTATGCATAACATCAATATTATGTCGTAGTAACAAATCCTAGGAATTCATGAAAATACCTAACATTAGTAATTCCCAAAAAAAAAGATGAGTCCATGTTCAATGAAAATCAAGTTTTACACATATATAATTACCTACAAAGACATTTTGACAATCTAATATATATGTATATGAAGTTATAGTGAGTTCAAGCAAACATGACAGAACCTCATAAAACTGCTATTTGGAAGTTCAGGGGCTAATCAGGTTATAGTGAGTTCAAGCATAGATGATCATGTGCATGAAACTATTTAACAAGTAAATGTGAAGTTAGAACTGACCTTCCAGTAAGGCAGGTCGAAGAATATCGACCGTTCGTTAAGCACCCGAAGCTCAGTTTCCTCGTCAGGTGCACCAAATCTAGCCGCATCAAAAAAAACATCCCATATCTACATGGAATCTTACACGCATACTATTGGATTCGTCGTTCATACGAAGGAATCTTATCTATATTGGTCCAGGTTTCGATCTCCGAGCAAGATTCTTTCTCTAAGATGATGAAATTTAGGGTTTGGTAACGGTATCGGCGAATATCTACATGGAATCTTACACGCATACTGTTGGATTCGTCGTTCATACGAAGGAATCTTATCTATATTGGTCCAGTTTTCGATCTCCGAGCAAGATTCTTTCTCGAAGCTGATGAAATTTAGGGTTTGGTTACGGTATCGGTGAATATCTACATGGAATCTTTCATTCTCGAAGTTGACCAATTTGGGGTTTATTTCTAATCCGATGATCTAGAATTAAGCAAAAACAAAGACAAGGATCAATCTAACGGTCACAATTCCTTGTTTGGTTTTGACAAAAATAAACATTGCTCAATCCGTAACCTATTCTTTTAGCCAATCAGATTGCATTAAATCTAATTTAACGGTTGTAATCCCTATCATACGGATTGAGGATTTTCCCCCTCAACATCCCGCCTAAACATCCCGCCCAAAATTTCCCCATCCTTTTAGAAACAGCAACGTGTCACCTCTCCAATTTTCGGAAAAAAATAAAATAATTCAGAGACCACACATTCTCATTTGTCTCCCTCGTTCTAGTATTCTGATTTGGTTCGATTTGTTATAGGGTTCTTTTTAATTTCACTGATTTTGATTTTAGGTTTTTTTTTTTAATTTATAAAATGCAATTAGTTGATGATGTTTGTTCTGGTATCCTGATTTGGTTTCAATTTTTATACGGTTCTTTTTAATTTTATTGTTTTTAAATTGGAGCTTGAATCAATGGCATGATTTTGTACTTAGTAGCATGATTTACTTTGTTTCTGCACCTAAATGATATTAACATTTTTCTTAGAGAATGATATAAGTAGCTTGGTTGATGCTTGGTTGATAGCTACCAAGTTAATCTTTATTTGCGGGTGGTTGAAATACGGAACCCCTGGTTCATTCTCAAATGAGAAAGTGCAGGGCTTCCGTATTCCAACCATATGTTGAATAGTTGCTTGGTGGTTATTTTTTTGTTATGTTGTTCTTTATTACTACCAAACTGCTAGTGTATTTCATAGAAGAACATGATTCTTGGTTGCTTCTGTTTGATATAATGCTTGTTTTTGTAGCTCATTAATGAAAACAAATCTTACAGCAATGGGAAAGAATAAGGTAAAGACTGATTTCATTATGATTCAATTGCTCTTGTTAATGTAAATGATTTGCTTTGAGTTGTCAATAGATACTAATGAATCTTTTGTATTTAATGATGCAGAAGTCAACAGTAAAGAATAATGTCAAGCAGTTTCCAATCAAGGTAAACTCTTTTCATCTCAATTTTATTATATTAACATAACAAATTTCTTTACCTTCTCATTTTAACTAAGTTATATACGGTTTTTGCAGCTGAAGAAGGGACTGAAAAGTCAACAGTCCCAACCTGTTAATGCATCTTCATCAAAAAGTGTTGCACTTGCTTCGAAGTGCCGAACACCGAGAAAGAACAAGTCAGCAGAAACAACTGATCCTATATCTCCAACTGATGCTGACACTTGTCATAGGCGATCATCACCAAGGTTCAAAGAAGCTGCAGAACCAACCAACCCTAAAAGTACTACACACAGTACTCCTCCGTCAAGTGCACAACCTGAAACTGACAAACCAACTCCATACACTCGAAAGAAATTAGTTTCTAAGACGAAGACTGTGCTGACAGCTACAAAGTCTAAAGAAGATGATGCAAATTCCAGATGCAAGACAGTAAAGCGGAAATTGGACAAAAGTACTGGCCCATGTCCAACTATTCAACTCAGGAATCCAACTGACACTTTTTCTGATTTTGAAGATGAAGAAGATGATCAAATTTTACATACTAACCAAGATGTGCAACAGGAAGAGTCTGATGTTGATTCTGATTAAGGAAAAGATAATGATGATGGTGATGAGACTGGTGGGGGGAAGGAATTAGAGAATGATGATAATGGTAGTGATGATAAGCTGGAAGAGGAGGTTGTGGGACCAAGTAAGAGAAGAAAGTTTGTTCCACGCGGACCAACGCAGATGCATGCAATGAGGTTGGATAACACAGATCCAAAATCCAAAGTTCCCTTCAACTATAAAGATCAGCCAGTTGGTAACCCATCCGTGCAGCTGGAAAGTTGTATAGGGGTGTTAGTTCGGCGAAACATTCCGTTAACATACAATGATTGGAGAGTTGTTCCTCCCCAGGCCAAGGCCAACATATGGAAGATAGTCGAGGTAATTAAAATAATTAATTGTTAACTCTTCAACTCTTTTCATTGGTCGACAACTCTTTAACTCATATAGCAGATTCTAACTAAAATGATCTACATTTATTTGCAGCAACGGTTCATTGTGCCTGAACATTACCAAGACTACTATTTTGCCAAAATGGGAGCATATCTTAAAGAATATCAATCTACTAATATAACGAGTGATTATATTTTCTGCTTGAAAATTTGAAATTTTTCTGTTGACTGCTCAATTTCCCTTTGCATGTCAAAAGGCTCAGAATGCAAGAAATTCGTTCAAAGCATGACACCCCTCACACGATTGGCCGAGAAGGTTACGCCCGACTGGAGGCTAAGATAGTATTTTTCTACCCTCGATTGAGTATTTTGTGTGTTCCATGTCCTGCTCTTTTGTTCTCTAATTTTGACTTATTAGTGTTGCATACTGATGCATGTCCAAACAATAATTAAGACAATTTACTTGACTTCATTTGTGGAAGTTGTTAACTAATTGAGATTCACATTTTCTTTGCAGCAAAAAAAAATGAACACAACTGAACAGATTGATAGAGATGATTTATGGGTAACATGTCACAAACCGAGTGAAGGAAAGGAAACAAATCCTAGTGTTATAAGTGCTTTTGTGAGAAATCTTCTCTTCTTCCATATTTGAATTTATGTGTGCTTCAATAATGCAACAATATCTTATATGTTTCACACTTATACAAATTTTTTTTGAAGAACTCAAGCACAGCATGGTTCTGGTAGTGGATCTTCCTTGACATACGATGTTCTTAAACGGGCTCTTGGTGAAGATAAAGGGGTGATACTTAAAGTCATGGGGTTTGGAGCGACACGTAAAAAGATTGCAGCCAATAGTTATTATAAGTTGATCATTCAAGAGTGTCAGGAAACCTGTAGAGAAATGAATGATTGTCATGTGATGTTAGAGGTGAGAATATATTTTGTTCATGGTTTGGTTTTTGGTTTTCTTTTTATAGTTGATGAATTCAAACATGATTTTGCCTCATACTGTCAATTTGTTTTTTCTACAGGAGAAGAGCTCAAAGTGTGGCTGCGCTGAAGTCCACTCTCACACTGACAGTCCAGTTGCAAGCAACAATGTGGCTAGTACTAGCAGAGTTGCTCCCTGCAATGCCTCAACTCCCACTATTAGTCCTGTCAGCGGATCAAGTGATGTGAAAGTGCCAGAAAGATTTACACCATGCCGGCTACTAAATTGGTACAAAGAAGGAGAGGTGGTGGCTGATGCTAAAATTAGTGAAATGGATCCGTAAAAGGAGATACATGGGGACCCAATAGTTTTTGGAGCCTACACTGTATGTGTTTTGATTTCTCATGTTGAAGGTGCTCTCGTCTTCAAGCGAACTTCAGAGTTCAAGTTTGTTGCTGATGTTGTTGGAAGTGTCATCTCATGGTCCAAGGATCGCATAGTGTTCGATTAGTGTTCAAGAAACTTTTAACTTATCTTATATTTAACTTGGTGTGTATTTAAGAAACTTTTAACTTTTGGTAACAAACATCTGTATCTCTGCCATTTTTTGAAATTGTGTGTTTAACACTACCAGGTGAACTTGAATGAATGTAATGAGTCACTGGCAGGTTTAATATGAATGTGAATTACTTTCGGTAATTTGGTTTCAGCTATGATTTTTTTTTCAAAAAAATTTTATGCACACAACACCAAACAAGGGTTGTAGGTCAATATTCAACCACTAAAAACCTTTGTTGTATTATAGATTATGACTACACAAGGCACAGGTTGTGTTATGGACTTTTACAATACATATTAATGGATGTACAAAATTTTTCAACCATTACAACAAGAATAGTAATACTACCATTCACAGCTTTTATAGAAGTTGTGTTATGGACTTGCACTACACATAATAGAAGTTGTACAAAAATTTTCAACCATTACAACAAGAGTAGTAATACTACTATTCACAACTTTTATAGAAGTTGTGTTATGGAATTGTACTACACATATTAGAGTTGTACAAAAATTTTCAACCATTATAACAAGAGTAGTAATAGTGTTATTCACAGCATTTATATAAGTTGTGTTGTTGGGTTTTACTACACTTATGAAATATTGTGAAAGCATGTATAACAATATAAATAGGAGTTGTGAAAGGATGTCATCCAACTCCTGTAGGTATAGTGAAACACGGATTGACAACTCTTGTAGAAGTTGTAATAGGCTTCCAAAATAAAATCGAGAGAGAATCACAACTGAACCATAAGGTAGTCCAAACTTGAACCACAACTAGGTTTACGACTCTTAGCTGGAAGTTGCAGTAAATCGGGGACCTTCTGCAACCCATCGATAAGTGTCGTTGTAGATCAACTACGACACTTGTGGGGGGTTGCCAAAGTATGTTTTTCCTGTAGTGATGTCCTGGTGGTAGAATTCCTTTTATGATGAATGATTAGCACATGAGAGTCTGGTGCCACGGGTCTTGGACTGTGAAACTGATCGTCATGATCAGTGGACCGTCAGTCCCCAGTATTTTGTTAAATCTCTCATTTTCATTTTCTCTTCTTCTGGAAAGACTTGGATATAGGACCCAGGTAGAAAAATTGATGTAAAGACCTAGGTGGTCTAAGTTGAAGGTACCTTGATTAAGGACTTAGTGGAAAGACCCGGTGGACACCGATCGACTGTGGAAGTAATGAATCTCGTCTAAGAATTGTTGCTTGCATGTTAGATGCTCTGGAAGCTGTAGGAACCTCATATAGAGTCGGAATTCGGTTCTTGACCCCAACTTTTGAAGCTAAGAGACTGAGTTATCATATGAGGAAAGAATCACTCAACTTGGAGTTGTAGATCTCAGCCAACGAAGCATGCACATTTGTAATTTTTAATCCCGTATAAAGTTTTCAGATTTCGTAGACCTGACGGTAAAGGCCATATCTTTCAGCTCGTATATCCGATTGATGCACCCTTTAGGTATGTCGTAGAAGAGACATAGACGAACATCTTTCTTTCAGGAAGAACTGTCCCATTCCTCACCCATTGGTACGTTTTGTAAACCCATGGCCTGAAGTGTGTTGTATATCATTTGTAGAGGTGATGAGAAGATCTTGTAGAAGACTTTGAATTCTGCCCGCCAGTCGTGTAAGCTTTGGGAAGACTTTCATGTGAACATGTTATCATGTGTACACATCTTGATATGAATCATTAGTTATTGGAGAAGTCCTTTCATGTGTAACACTTCATAGAATGGTTAGTTGATGAAGCCTTGTCATGAGGACGTTGCTCCTGAGACCGTTGTTGATGCTTAGATCACGACTGAATTTTCTCCAGATGTTCTTGTTGATGATGAGACTATGAATGGAGTTGCTTCACATATCCTTGTTGATGTCGATATTATGGTTGGAGTTGCTCCAGAGACAAGGCTAGATTATTGACATAGTCTTTGCTCCTCCTTTATATGCACAAACTGATTAGTGAGTTGAGAATTCCTAAGATGAAGGTATACTAGGATTTCAACCCAAATTCTCCACAGTGGCTTCGTCATGGAATCGATATTGTTGTGGCAGAGAGCAGCGTCAGTCTCCATTTTGGATGTGAGGAGAAAAATTTCCTTGGTCGTTCAAGGTTCGTGATGTAGAGAAGTTCTGTTGATGACGTTTCATGGAATTACATCAGTCTGCAATAACTTGTTATGTGGAAAACATTCATTGAAATAGATTTGAATCGATTTTGTCCAATAAGATCAAGTCCCAAGTGTATGTTGAAGGAGTTTGTTCCATCCATGGATGAATGATGTTGCATCTGCTTCAGAAGTCTCATCATGGGATAATGAAGACTTATTGATTGTAGTTCAGTTAAACTTTGATCGTGTTGTTGTTGAATCAGTGTGTCATCATCGAGATATTTGTGCTGAAGCCAGATGCTCCATTATAGAAGGTGTACTCTTTGATTGGGAGTAAAATTTGAAGGCTTCTTAGATGCTTGAGCATTGAAGCGTATATTCCTTAAGCATCGAGTGTCTTAGGTTTGATCGTCTCGGCCCAATATCTTCTGTTGATTCAGCATTCCTTTCATTGCGGATGTGGGATTAAACACTTGTACAACCATCATAGCTTTATGATTTTGTGGAACACATGGACACTCCTGCAAGGCTGGAGAAACGCCCAAAGTGTTCTTTTCCAGACATCATCTCAGTAATGAATGTCTCAATGCTCGACTCGGAGAAGTGTCAGATTCAACCACTTGGTAAAGTACTAACGCGTTGAAGCTACCATTCATAACGTCTTGCAGAGTTGCTAGCAATTGAGTCCCCATGATAGGATAGCATGTGAGGAAATAAATGACACAGACATGAAAGGAATGAGACTTGCCTGAGTGTGGAACCTCTTGGTGAATGTATATGCATCTTTTGCAGGTTCTTGCTTCAACCTCGTCAAAGTTCGAAATTCCCTCAAGTGCTCTGATGATGATGGAGTGTCCGCCAAATCTTCTGGATCATAACTTTCTTTGTTGGACAGATGTGCAACCAAAGGCGCTTTTTCAGCGTGGGTCCACGCTTGTCTGAAGAACATGTCATATCCTGGATCTTCCTGATTATGTGAAACTTGGTTTTTATCCAGGTTGAACTTATGTTCACTTTGAGAGCGATGTAGCCATAAGTATTTCCGAGCGTTCCTTCAAGATCTATGATTGAGATGGGAGCATGAGTAGCTTCTTTTCGAGTGATGCATGTGGATCCGATGGTTTTCAGTGGAATGTTGTTGATGGCGGTGTCGACATAGATCAACGTTCTTCCAAATTCGTATCTTCTGAGATTGACTGTGGTGAGCAGTCCCTAGTCGTACATCTCTTGGTCTGTGGCTGGAGGCTCAAGAAGTATTTCCGTAATGGACTTCTTGACACGATGCGGTTCAGTGCTGCGAACATGTCTCTCCCTTGTGCCTTCGACGGATAGAGAAATTCACGTTCGACCAAGGATTGAACTGCCTCTTTGATAGGTTGTTCAGAGAATGTAAAGGTTATGATTGAGAGAGGATTCTTGTGTACTCCTTCAGCCCCCAGTTGAAGCTATTGTGGATCAACCTTCTCTTTGAAGATGTGCTTCAAAATATTTCAGTTACTTGTTGGATGATTGATGAATCTATGAAGATGACAGTACCTGGGATTCTCCATTTTTTCTTCAGTTGACTCTCTCTTATGAACAATAGATTGCATCATCTTGAACCCAGTAACTCGATCACTTCTTCAGTGGAAAGATGGAAGTTTGAGTCCCCGTTTGATCATTTCCCGTTCGTTGATACCGGGTCGAGGATTGTGCAAAATTGGTTATTCTTTCTTTGAACTTTCGGAGGATCTTGGGATGTTGGAGAAGCGTTCTTATGTGGATGCACTTCGAATTTTCTCTTGATCCCTTCAGCAACATTCATGGAAGGTTGGAGATTGTACTGCTTGTTGACTAGGCGTCGGCTGCTTCGAGGTTCCTCGAACTTGCAGACTTTGCTCTTTCCAGTAAAGCAGGTGCAGTAGTCGATGATCTTCTGGATGCTTCATGGATCTCGGAGAAAGTCTGGAACCTAAGATTTTCCAATAAAGCTCTGTAAACTGGAATCATCCCATTGATGCACAAGTACACGAGCTGTTTCTCTGTGACATTTGGGTCATGGCAATCCAAAGCTTGAACTCCGAACCTTTTCACATAATCGTTAGGATGTTCGTTGCTCCTTTGAAACATCCTTCCAAGATCAGAGAGTGTGATTTTCTCTAAGACGAAGAAATACTTTCTAAAAGCAATAACCATTTCTCCCCAACTTTTGATACTTCCTGGTGCGATGTTGTTGTACCAGGTATATGCCCTGCCTTTCAGAGACTTTGAAAATTCCTTTAGACGGACAGTATTGTTGTGCTCATGTTTACCCAATGCTTCTAGAAATCGAGAAACATGTTCTCGAGCATTATCCGTGCCATCATAAAGGGTGAATGTTGGAGAACTGTAACCTCTCGGTAGAGGAATCCTTTGCGTGGAGCAGGGTATGGAGGTTGGTGACGGTGGATAGAAGACGCTTTGTCTTTTCCTCGATCCTCCAAAAGGCGTTCCAGGTCCTCACGAGTGATGAAACTGGATGGTTCTTTCGATGGTGGGGTATCTGCAGCTTTGCAGGCTTCATCGTCATCTGGCACATCAACTGGAGAGGCTGGAGACGCGTCAGGATCGGAAACTGTGGTGTTTCCTTGTCTTTTCCTTTATCCTTCTCTTTCTGACGCTGGGTCTGATTTTGCTCAGGTGACAGCTTGTCTGTGAGATTCTTGAGGTGAGAGCATAGCTCTTTCTGTGTCGTAGACATCTCTCTCTGATTATTGGCGATAGTCTCTTGAATATTCATGAGATCAGTCATGGCAGGTGGATCCCTTCTGAGTTCCTCAGGATACCGCCCAAAAAGAGGATTGTTTCCGGTGTTGGCTTGAGGAGGGGAGTTATCAGTAGCGCCGTTGTTGGGTGCATGATCGAATGGAGCACCACCATTGTTGTTGCTAGTGCTATCATTGTTTGTGTTAGGATTCGTAACTGAACCTGACCTAAGATCAACCATCTTTGCGAGAGAATTGAGATTTCAACTGAGAGGATGATCTCCCACTGTGGTCGCCAATCTGTAGATGGGGAAAAACGATTTGCTGGTTTTTACGGAATTGAAGAGATGACTGTGCAGAGGAGACTTCTTGAACCAAGGAAATGCTCAACCTCACATAGATGCACTGCAAGAAGGGAGTGCTTTAAGTTCGAGATATCAATTTCTAGGACTCCGGCCTAAACCAAGACAGTGGCCGTTCCATAATCAATTGGGTCACAGAAGAGGATGGGTTGATCCGTAGGAGGGAATCTGAAAAATGTGTGAGATCAATGGTGATCAAGATTGTAGGTGTGTTGTGTTTTCTGCATAAGAAAGTTCTGAATGATCGAATTTACTCAGTTGAGAGTGATTGCTCAGACGATGAGTTCGTAGAAGAAAGATTGTCTGTATGAACTTGTCGATCAATTCTTGTCTTTCAATCATGATTCAAATACTTATTTATATTGCTGGAATTGTAAACACCTTGATCCCATGAAGTGTGACAGTTGCTGGAGTCAAAGAGTAGGGAAGTGGGAAATCGTGTCAAAACTAGTTACTCATCGTGCAGAGACTTGGTTGGTTTTCCACCCACTACTTTGCTAACTCCTCCAACTGATTGCACGACTTTCTCACATTCTCGTTGTGTGTATGAACACACGTGTCGTAGACCGCCAGACCAAAACCCTAGCTAATATCCCCCATGTGACATGATTGATGTCTCGTGGTTTTAGTTAGTCAGTTGCTGACTTCATGGGACGATGAGTCCATGTATTGCTGAGTTGAACGTGATTTGCAAATGTTCTGAAACTCACGAATTGAACATGTCTGTTGATACAGAGGTATAATTTTTGAATAAATGTTGATAGATAAAGTGAACAAATATTGTTCATTTGATGAGTCGTTGAATACTGATAGTTGAACCAATATTCCTTAATGTGAGCAAATGTTGCTAGCCTTGGTTGAATATGTGACGATATGTTAGCCTTTGTCGAAAATCCACCATCTACAAAGCTCTTGGTTGGTAAAAGAATCATTATGTAGGAAACTTTTGAAATCCTTCACTAGTGGAAATCAGCAGTTTCGCGACCAACAAAGCAAGTCATTTAACTGGTATCTATGACTAGCTTTGTCGGTCGAAGAAAGGGTCGTTGTTTGAGCGTCTTTATCTATGACTAGCTTTGTCAGTCGAAGAAAGGGTCGTTGTTTGAGCGTCTTTTTCAACTATGATGTGTCTCTGGGGGTCGCTGAAAATCTTATATCAACGACCGATTTTAACGGTCAATACTTTATGACTGACTTCAATGACTCATAGATATAAATCTTAATATAAGAAAAAATTGATTCAGACTGGCTGTCTGGACTGATTGAATCCGACTAAATCTGAAATCAAACGCAAATGAAACTCAAATGAGAATTAAATGAAAACAAAATTCAAATGAGAATCAAATGAAACCCAAATTGGAATTCAAATGAGAATCAAATGAAACTCAAATTCAAATTCAAATTAGAATCAAATGAAATCCAAATTCAAATCAAATAAAAACGAGAATCAAATTAAACTTGCACACAAAGGATTAAAATCTGTAGTTCTGACCAGTGTAATCTGTAGTTCCAGGATTCGATTACAAAATGATGAACTAAAAAACTATTGATTGAACAACAAAATTTTAAACTCCGATGAGGATGAAAAACTTATTCCTACTTCATAATGGTGTACCTGCACAGCAAAAGCCATCAGCTGATTAATGTGGGGAGGTCACAATACTCAAGAAAATGGTTATAAAAACAATAACCATGCCATGTACATGAGAGGACAATGATCTATAAAGGTGGGTATCCTAACCAATATGATGTCAATCTCTTTACCTGCCTCTGTCCTACATCGACACAACCACACAAGCAAATAGTTCATTAATTCACGACCTTGACATATCTCGAGCACGAGATACAGAATGGGTTATACATGGAATCCTAATGTAAGAACGGTAACAGGTATTGCAGGTAAGATTGCAGAGAGGCCCCAAAATGAATAACCAAAAGAACTCAACAATTTTGTTCTTCCTACTGATAAACCAGTTGCTATTAGTGCAGTGATTGAGAAAAGCATGAGGAAACAAATACCTACTGATGAACCCATTACTACGAGAAACATCACAACATGTGTTTAAACAATAAGCACCAGCAGGCTCACAAACCACCATGTACCAATACCAACAAAATAGAGAAAAGCAGCACCAGTGGACGTACATCAAACCAACATTAACAGCTCGACTAAAGAGAATTCAAAAACCATCCCATGATAATGTAGCGTATACCTTATCAAAGTAAATTAACAAACATTATATGGCCAAAACTTGAATAATTTAGGAGAAAAAAGTCGGGCAGATGATAATATCTTTTAAATACTAAAAACTTACCACTTCTTTCTTACCGCCAAAATGAATCCTATAGAGGTCAACATAACCAGTGCAACAGAAACAAGGATACCAATGGTGATATTTAGTTGTTTCCACATCAAGCATTAGTTAGGTGCCACGAAAAGAACTTAGATTTTTAAAACCAAGTTTTATATCAAATTTAATTAAGATAAACAATTGGAAGTAAGTTTTGTTTTCCAAAAGGATAATCTAGATGCAATCTAACATCTCGTCAATGTTTCTTCATACCCACTATCTCTTTCTAAGTTTGAAATATGACTGTAAATTTAGTATCCTTGATGGTTGATAATGTAAAAGCTAATATTAGTGATAACACAAAAGTGATAAAGTTAATTAGACCGTTATTGTTTTTAACGATGAGAATGTTAAGAACCGAAGCCTGCCCTTAGTTTAATACCTAAAATTCCAATTAAAGAGTATCCAAATTTCATGGAATGTAAAATCTAATATTCACAAAAGTGATAAAGTTAATTAGACTGTTATTCTTTTTTAACGGTGGGTATGTTAAGAACAGAAGCTTTCCTTTAGTTTCATATCTAAAATTTCCATTAAAGAGTATCCAAATTTCATGGCCCAAATGTATTAATATCACACTTTAATTCAAGCGGATAGAAAAGAATAATCATTTCAGAAAGCACTACTGGGCATGTTGTGCATTTGATTTGTAAGGTGCAATCACTTGTAACTAATTTTGGTAACTGAAACCGAAGAACAAACCTGTAAGGCTTACAGCGGCGGTCAGATTTTAAGAACCATGAAGATGTCAATAGAATATCTGCTGCACAAACCAAGTGGATTCAATTAAACTTTGGAAAAAAAATACATAAATGATGCTTACAGGTAGTGGCTAGAGAAACACACACTACCAAGCAATGATGACTTATAATTTTCACCCAAGGAATCTAAAAATGCATCAAAACTATTGTCCAGAATGAAGCAAGAAGAAAACAAATAATCCACTATTATCAGAAGACACGTTGCCACACGAATGACAGTAATGACAGATGTATCTATCTAAGTTGCATATAACATTTACAATGCAAAAGTGCAGCAATGTAGATCTCAATGTTATCCACAACTTTCTAAAACAGCAGGCACAAAAAACAACATTCGCATCCTAAATTAATAACCACCCACAACTCTCTAAAATAGAAGCCTTCAAATTCTAACCCAAAACACCAGGTAGACCCCAAAAATGTAAACCATATAACTTCATTACCACCCAGCCCTGAACCACACCTGGGCAGAAGGCACATCAAGGTACAGATGTATTGGCGTCGAAGAACTTGAATGTAAATAACCGGATAGATAATTCATAGAAGAATAATAAAACAAATATAGCATAAGTGAACCTACTTTCTTTCTCAGACGGTTTTTTCGTGCATTTTCACGATGTTGAGCAACTTTGTGAAGAGCCTGCAATATTATAGAGAAATTAAGTTATTCTCAATCTATCAGAATTTTTCTTAAAACATAAAATTGACATACAGTACGGAAATGTACTTGCTAAAGTGCTTGCTAAATCATGTACTGGATAAAAAAAATTAGTTTTTAACTACAGTTGTCATGCAACTTGGTCCTCATATTTCTCATAGAGTACGAGAACAGTGTGTAAAAACACAAACACTGTGATTTCCACAAAAAAAAAATGGTCAAAGAGCTGAACATAAAACGTAATACTGTGACCAAGAAACTACTACATCAATGCTAACAACCACTGCTAACAATCTCCTTACCTATGTAGAACAGGGTCAAGAAATTACGCCAAGCTCCCATGATGGATAAACCCACAATCCAACAACTATTAAAAAACACAAGCCATATTAAATAAGGAAGTGGATATGTGACACCAATTGACAAAACAAAGCCAGAGTAATTTCCAAATTTAACACGATATTAACATTAACAAGTTTCTAGACAAGATATTCTAGATAGAATTTCATAAATATTAAAACACATGTGATCAGCTTATGTTGGTCCCAAAATAACCCAGTAATTTACAGGGGTTCACATATTCAATAACAACCAGATGGTAGTTTTTCGAAGACTGTTGATCAATTAAAAACAACTACACAGGGGACATCAAATCAGTAAGCTAAACAGGGAACTAGCAAAGCTTTTCATCCATTCAGGAAAACCCATAACTTAAAAGGAGGAGTAATTAATAGAAAACCCGTAACAAAATTGAATGACTACTAACAACATAAATGCCTAAAACAATCAAAAATATCCAGAGCCAAATATCTAAACTCTAAATAAGCAAATACAGAAAAATTAAAAAACCCTTAATTTTAGAAATTGAAATTAGAGGAAGAAATAAAGTTTGTATACCTTAGAATTAATAATATCAACTTTATTCTCATCACCACCAGACCCATTGAAATATGTTGTTCACTGTAGAATCCTAAAAATTCAAGCTATTAGATGCATGGTATCATAAACATGTAAATATTAGAAAATGGCAGAAGACATTAGGGGATTCGTTTATTATTTACCTTCAAAGAAAGAAGACCTCGAATATAGATCTGCAAAGTGAGTATAATGATTCCTGAGTTCTAGGGTTTGTCTTTTCCAGAACACGATGCAGAGTCAAGATCAAAGGATTTTTGTTCTTGGATGAGGAGCTTTTACTCTTTCGCTTTGTAAGATTTGTTGTATGAGAAACAGAAGTGAAAGAGCTTTGAGTTGGGCTGCGAAGGTGAGACAAGAAAAATGATGGAAAAGATAAGGTTTTATTGGTTTTAACGAGGAGAGGGATATTTAATCGCTTCCCAAGATCAACGAAAAGATTCAATCTCTAGAATATCCTACGCTGAGGAAATATGGGTAGAAGGGATGCCTAGAAAATTGAACTATATATAAATCTAAGTTCACCGGTCACAGAGTGGGTGGTTAATGAGGGATATAAAAGTAATTAAAAAAATTATACAATGACTGTTTTTGACGCTCCAAGTTGTGATTTATTTATTAAATCTCAGACGGTCTTGATTGGTCAAAGATCCGTTGACCGTCATTGACGATCGGGGTTGTGGGTTAGAAAACCCCCCTTTTCCACCAGTGCTTCAGCAACTTAAGGGTGTTGAACATTTTGTTTACGGATGTGACAGACACAAATGAGGTAGGCATGTCAGAACATAGAGATACTATGGAAAATATCATTTTTTTCTCATAGAAATTGAATCGTGTTCTTAGGAAGTCTCTGAATTCTTCAATAATCACCACTTTCTCATTGTTGTACTATCACCAGATTCTGTTTTCTTTTCTCGATGGAGAAGATACCGTATGCCTCAGGGCTCTCCCGCGGAGAAGAAGTTTCCTTTTTTACTAAAACTGACTCAAAGAAAAGAGGAAATCTTGATCGTGGATCCAGGCTGCCACTAGTCGATCACACTTCGCATCCATTTGTATTCAAGCAGAAGTATCATTGATTTTAATCGAATCCCCCATCCCATATGTGGTCTGAAGAAATCCCAAAGTGTCTTAGACCGACACTCAAGAAAAACATCTTGAAGGTCATCCGTCCCATCAATCTTCATTCTTTCAGCATTCCCAAATAATAATATGTCACCCATCCCATAAATATTGATACTTTCTCAGGTCTGTTTAACGATACTCATCAACCTGGTAATTACCTCCACAATTGCAGTATTAGTTGGAGCACAAGTAAGAGTTTTACTTCGCCACTTAGTGCTCTTCCATATACGAAGATTCGTTGTCATATTTATAAGATATACAACAAAAAGAGGATTACTGATCAACTTCTCCTCGTCTTGTTCGTGTTCATTTATAATGGGTTTTGACGCCAGAACGTGTACCAAATAAGATTTCCCTTTGTCGTCCTCTACTTTCAGAATGATCGCAGGAATATACGAAATTCTTGATGTCCTTAATATAGCCTGACATCTGAGAAAGAGATTAGATCAGAAGATCGAGGATTTTATGCATCCTTCATAGGTTTTCGGTTGTATTATTCCTTGAATACGGTTTGTATTCAGTTAGGCCTTATTCCTTTAGATCCTAGGTGATAAACTTTTGTGGCACCTAAACTAGGGTATAACGAGAATAAAAAACAAAACCTATTTCCTTTTGTTGAAAAGAGAAACTCATGTAATAGAGAGAGAAAGAGAGGCACCAAAAGGGGGCTAGAGTTCTTGAGAGGGGATTAAGGGAAATACCTTGTAAACTTGATTAATCATAGTTGAACCGTTTCGTTGTCTTCGCAAGTGGATGTAGATCATATTGATGGAACCACTATAAATCCTTGTGTTGTGTGTGCTTGATTTTACTTTGATTTCATTTTTATTTCAATTCTTGATTGATTGTGCTTGGAAAAGCCATTTTTTATAACATTTTCTATCTGTTCCGGCATCCAACAATAACATCTTGTATGGAGGAATGATTTCAATTTATGGAAGCCATTTGCCATTTGGTATCATAGCTCCGGGTGGAAGCGATCTACGATGGCGGCAAAGTATGAGATTGAGAAATTTGATGGAAGGAATGATTTCAATTTACGAAGGCTAAAGATGAGGGTTGTTTTGGTACAACAAGGTTTGGTGAAAACTTTGAAGGGTAAAACGGGTCTAGGAGCAACATTTAAGGATGCGGAATAGGATGAACAATTGGAGAAAGCACATGGATTAATTTTATTGTGTTAGAGCAATGAAGTCTTGAGAGAAGTTGCGACGGAAACGACACCATACGGGCTATGGAACAAGTCGGAAAAGAGGTATATGGCTAAATCTGTAACTAATCATTTCTATCCCAAGAAGAAATTACATACTCTTAGAATGCATGAAGGAATATCTATTATAGATCATATTGATTATTATAATAAAATTCTCTTGGATTTGGCAAATATTGATGTTAAAATTGAAGATGAAGACCAAGCATTGGGTTTTCTTTGTTCCTTACCACCATCTTATGACAATTTTCTTGATACCGTTATGTGTGGCAAAACCACAATTTCCATGGAAGACGTTGAAGCGGCTTTGAACTCTAAGGAGTTAAAGAAGACAGCTATTGATGGTAAAGATAATTCGGGACATCGGTTGTTTGTAAGAGGAAGAGGAAACCAAAAAGGTGGATTTGATAGGAGTAGATCAAAGTCAAGGTCTAAATATAAATCCGGTAAATTCTATTGTTATTTTTGTAAGGAACAAGCGCATTTCAAGAAGGATTTTCCAAAAAGGAAGAATGCTGAGAAGAATACTAACCAAGGTACCGCAGCAAATGTTGAAGTAGAAAGTGATGATGGAACGGTTCTCACGGTTTATACCGAAAGCTCGGAGAATGGGTGGATTCTTCATTCGGGGTGTACTTTTCACATGTCTCCTCATAGGGAGTGGTTTACTACTTATCAATCTAGAGAAGGTGGTAAAGTTCTTATGAGAAACAATGTCACTTGTAAAGTGGTGGGTGTAGGTACAATTCAAATTAAGATGTATGACAGTATGGTAAGGATTTTAACTAAGGTTAGGCATGTTCCGGACTTGGGAAGAAATCTGATTTATTTGGGTAATCTTGATTCAAATGGCTGCAAGTATCAAGGTAAAGGTGGAGTTATTCGTGTCTCAAGGGGAAGTCTTACAATTATGAAGGGTGAGAGAATTAATGGTCTTTATACGCTGCAAGGTACTACTATGACAGGTGATGCAGCTGTATGTTCTTCAAGTTCTGAGGATGATACTACGAAGTTGTGGCATATGCGGTTAGGGCATATGAGTGAGTGGGGTTGTCTATTTTGAGCAAGCAGGGATTGCTTTGTAGTCAAGCAGGGATTGCTTTGTGGTCATAAAACATGTAAGCTTGATTTATGTGAACATTGTGTCTTTAGAAAGCAATGTAGAGTCAAGTTTAGTACAGCTATTCATAACACCAAGGGTATTTTGGATTACATTCATTCTGATCTTTGGGGTCCTTCTCGGGTTAAGTCACATGGTGTTAGTAGATATATGTTAACATTCATTGATGATTTCTCAAGGAAAGTATGGGTATTCCTACTTAAGCACAAAGATGAAACTTTTGTCAAGTTCAAGGAATGAAAGACTATGGTTGAGAAGCAAACTGATAGGCAGATAAAGTACTTGAGGACAAACAATGGTTTAGAATTTTGTGGGGGTGAGTTCAATGAGTTCTGCAAGGAGCAAGGGATTGTGAGACACCGCACAGTCAGAAAAACACCACAGCAAAATGGTGTTGCGGAAAGGATGAACATAACCATAATGAAGAAGGAAAGGTGCATGCTCTCCAATGCCAGGTTACCAAAGCAGTTTTGGGAAGAAGCAGCAAACACATCATATTATTTAGTGAACAGATCTCCATCGACTGCCATTCAGTATAAGACTCATAATGAAGTTTGGACAGGTTCACATGCTAACTATGAAGACTTGAAGATTTTTGGATGTCTAGCCTATGAATGAGGCGAAGCTAGAGCCTAGAGAAAAGAAGTGTATATATCTTGGGTATGCAAAGGGTGTGAAAGGCTACATGTTATGGTGTCCGGAAGAGAGATCAAACAAGTTTCTTATCAGTAGAGATGTGAAATTTGATGAGCAATCGATGTTGAACCAAAAGAATGAAGATTTAGATGGAAGAGCTGAAGAGGGTGTTAGTGATAAGGTGGAGCTTTGTGACCAGGTGGAACTTGAGATGCAAGTTCAAGGAAACAATGAGATTGTTGTTTCTGATGATGATGATTAGGATATTATGCAAGAACCTTCCCATGAAGATGAAGCACAAGATCATGAGTACAGTCTTGTAAGAGACAAAGAGAGGAGGCAAGTCAGACCATCTCAGAGATATGGCCATGATGATTTGGTTGTGTATGTACTTGCAGTGGGTTAGAGCATTGATAGGGATGAGCCAAGAACCTATGAAGAAGCAATCGGTGGTGAAGAATCAGCAGAATGGGGAGCTTCTGCAATTAAAGAAATTGAGTCTATTGACAAAAATGCCACTTGGGAGATAGTTGCAAGACCTAAGGGACAAAATATTGTTGGAAGCAAATGGGTCTTCAAGAAGAAAGAAGGTACTTCAGATGGTGAAGGAACAAGGTACAAGGCAAGGCTTGTGGCAAAGGGGTTTAAACAAAGAGAAGGCATTGACTACAATGAGGTATTTTCTCCTATTGTTAAACATATTTTTGTTAGAACATTGCTTGCTATAGTTGCTTTGAAAGATCTAGAATTGGAACAACTAGATGTTAAGACAGCTTTCCTTCATGGTGATTTGGAAGAGCGTATTTATATGCAACAACCAAAAGCGTTTGAAGTTCCTGGCAAAGAAGATCATGTATGTTTGTTGAAGAAATCTTTGTATGGTTTGAAGCAATCTCCAAGGAAGTGGTATAAACGTTTTGACACGTTTATGTTGGCAAATGGCTATGATAGGAGTAAGTATGATAGTTTTGTATATCACAGGAAACTCCAAGATGGTTCATTTGTGTATTTGATTTTGTATGTTGATTATATGTTGATTGCTTGCAAAGACATGTCAGAGATACAGAAGTTGAAGGTGCAGTTGAGTAGTGAGTTTGAGATGAAAGATTCGGGTGGAACAAAAAAGATATTGGGCACAAAGATTCATAGAGACCGAGTTGAAGGAAAATTGTATTTGTCCCAAAAGGCTTACATAGAGAAGGTGTTAGAGCGGTTTGGTATGAAAGATGCAAAACCAGTAAGTACTCCTTTGTCAGGTCTTTTAAACTTTCTAGAAGGAAATCACCTCAAACTGCAGAAGAGGCAGATTACATGTACTCTCGAGTTCCATATGCAAGCGCAGTTAGTAGCATCATGTATCCTATGGTTTGTACAAGGCCGGATGTCGCACAAGCTGTGAGTGTGGTAAGTAAATACATGGGAAATCTCGGGAAGGCTCATTGGCAAGCTGTAAAGTGGATTTTAAGGTATCTAAGGGGCAGTGCATATGTTGGTTTAGTGTTTGATAAACACTACGGTGATTCGACAAATGTTGTGGGTTATATATGTTGACTCTGATTGTGCAGGTGATCTTGCTAGAATAAGGTCGTTGACAGGCTATACTTTTACATTGTGTGGTAGTACTATCAGTTGAAGGTCAGTTTCGGAAAGCACAGTTGCTTTGTATACAACTGAGGCAGAGTACATGGTAGCCGAGGAAGCAGTGAAGGAAGGTATATGGTTGATGGGTTTGGTTGGTGATCTCGGATTCAAGCAAGAGAGTGCAGTTTTGTTTTGTGACAAAGCGCCATTCGCTTCAGCAAGAATAAGATATATCATGAGAGAGAGAAAAGCACATCGATGTCGATCGGGTATCATTTTATAAAGGATGCAGTTGAGGAAGGGAAGATAGCGATGCCAAAGGTTCCTTCAGCGGATAACCCTGCAGACATGTTGACGAAACCGGTTCCAAATATCAAGTTCAAGCATTGCTTGGACTTGGTTGGTGTCAACAAGTGTTGAGAGCCCTTCAAGGTCTAGGTGAAGACGATGATGATGAAATTAAGGTGATGGTATTCAAGTCAAGGTGGACACTTGTTGTATTATGCCTTGAATACGGTTTGTATTCAGTTAGGCCTTATTCCATGAGAGCCCAGGTGATAAACTTTTGTTGCACCTAAACTAGGGCACCAGGAGAATAAAAGGGAAAACCTATTTCCTTTTGTTGGAAAGAGAAACTCATGTAATAGAGAGAGAAAGAGAGGCACCAAAAAGGGGCTAGGGTTCTTGAGAGGGGATTAAGGGAAATACCTTTTAAACTTGATTAATCATAGTGAAATCGATTGGTTGTCTTCGCAAGTGGATGTAGATCATATTGATCGAACCATTATAAACCTTGTGTTGTGTGTGCTTGATTTTATTTTGATTTCATTTCTATTTCAATTATTGATTGATTGTGCTTGGAAGAGCCATTTGTTATAACATTTTCTATCTGTTCCCGCATCCGACAACAACATCTTGTATACGTAGTTTCTTGGATTGTAACCATTATTCTTCTCCACTGATACTATTTTGTACTTTGGCGCCTGATACAAGTTCTTCATACTTGAAGATAAATCAGCATGTGTTTCTTCGAGTAGAGGATGCCGAAATGAATTCAAGTACTGGTCCACTGATGAAAACGTCTCTGGGATTATATTTACCTGTCAAAATGAAGTAGTAATGCCGATCAAAACTAAAATAAAAACATAAACTATAACTGACCATAACAACCCAATTGATGCAAACAAAAGATTTTAATTCTGAGCATGAGCTTGTAAGCAAAAGAAAACACTAGTCAGCCTCAATATTAGGTTTCATATTTAGAAAATCAGATGGGAAAAAATGTTAATGATCAATTTCAGTTATCTGGCTGAAAAAAATTTAAACCAGAATGGACATATATACGTGCATGATTCATGACAGTACCGTAGTCTCATAAAGCTCATGATTAAAAAAATATCATCAAGAGTCCAAGAAAACACTTCATCAACCAAAGTATTCCGGTCTCTTATTTTCGGCTCATCTTTTCTGCTCTCAAACGCACAGAGACACATGCATACTAAAATGAATCTAACGTATATGCATGTATTTTATATATACATACCCGGCGTGCAGCACATTCATGAATAACATGGATAGACAATTAGTTGTTGCTAATTCCATGTCCGACAGTTAGTTGAAAACACTGAGAGACGACAACTAGTTGTGTTAGAAGATATAATGTCACTCCTGATGTCCCTGCTTATGTCACTCTCTATTATGTCACTGCTTAGGTCATTGTACTATGTTAGTCTTTAGTTTTGCTATCTGTCTTATCTCTTCATTACCATCAGGGTTCTGTTTATCTTTTAGGTCATCTCCTATAAATGCAGAGCCAAAACTCTTGTAAAGCTAAGACAGTTCAATCATTAATGAAATAAATTTTCTTTCATGGTATTAGGTTCCGATCCACATCCGCCGTCATCATTATTACCAATCTCTTACCAAATCATCACACATTCATCAATCCGCCGCCATCAGTCTTCACCAATTACTACACCAATAGATGAATCCGGTGGTGAAGCCATTAATCCACCACCACCACCTTCTTACCAATACAATTTTCCCACATCAATACATTTTGCTAATATTTCTAACTACGTATCAGAAAAACTTGATGACACTAATTATTTGGTCTGGAAATTCCAGATTGAATCGGTTCTCATAAATACAGATCCATATGGTTTCATTGACGGCTCCATTTCTATTCCTACTGCTACCATTACTACTTCTACAGGTACTAAACCAAACCCTGACTTCGCTCTGTGGAGAAAATGGGATCGATTCGTTATCGGTTGTTTAAATGCTACTTTTACTTCTTTTGTGTCTGAAGATATCTTGGGTTCAGACACTTCTAGTCAGTTCTGGAAATATCTTCCTACTAGTTTCTCCAATCAATTTGTAGCTAAGAAATCTATGCTCAGGAATCAGTTATTTAACATAAAGAAAGGATCTGATTCAGTCGCTACTAATATTCAACTGATTAAAGAAATTTCTGATTCTCTGTCTGCCATTGGAGAACGAGTCAGTGATTCAGATCTAGTAATGCACGCCTTAAATGGTCTGGATCGTGAGTTTGATAACTTTGTAATCTCAGTAATGACACTTGGAAAAAGGTGCCTTATGATCCATCAATGAATGTTCTAAGCAACAAATGAGTGTACAAAATTAAACTTCATTCAGATGGGTCTGTAGAAAGGTACACGGCACGTCTAGTTGCAAAGGGGAGTCATCAACAGGACAGTATTGATTGCTCTGAAACGTTCAGTCTTGTGATCAAGTTCAATACAATTCGTGTACTTCTGAATGTTGCTCTTTCTTATGGCTGAGATATTCGACAACTAGATTTCTCCAATGCGTTCTTGCATGGAGATTTACATGAGACTGTTTACATGGAGCAATCCAAGGGTTTTGTTGATCCAGCACATCCAACTCATGTGTGCAAATTAAATAAGTCACTTCATGGTCTTAAACAAGCATCGCGTGCCTGGTTTCAGAAATTCAACAACTTTTTCATCAAACATGGCTTCACTATATCTGAATCTGATCACTCACTATTCTTATACTTTGCTGGTTCAGAGGTACTTCTTCTACTACTCTCTGTCGATGACATCTTGTTTATTGGCAACTCCATTTCTCTACTATTATTACCAAGCTAAGTTCAGATTTTGCTATGAAAGATTTGGTCCCACTACATTATTTTCTTGGTATTGAAGTCACAAATGAGTATGCTACAAACTCCTTACTTTTGACTGCGACGAAGTATCCACTTAATTGGCTACAAAGAGCTGACATGATGGATTGTAAACCATGTTCCACTCTTATGGCACATGGTCCTAGAGTTTCTATTAATGATGGCAACTTTCTGGAAGATCCTAAGGAGTATCGAAGTCTTGTTGGTGCATTAGAATACCTTACATTGACTAGTCCGGATATCACATTGGGAGTTAATTACGCTTCTTAGTTTCTTCATGCTCCAAGAACCACTCATCTGCTGCTTGTGTAACTGATACTGAGATATTTGAAGCATTCCTTAGGGTCAGGCACTACCATTTTACCAGGTGATATCACCTCTTTATCTGGTTTTTTAGACTCAGAATTGGGCAGGATGCCCTGATACTCACGAATCTATAGCAGGCTATTCTCTTATCTCCTGGCAGTCCAAGAATCAGCCCACTGTATCCAAGTCGTCACTGAAGATGAGTATAAAGCCCTTTCTCTTCTTGCTGCTGAGGTGATGTGGCTCTCTACCCTGTTAACTGAACTCCACCTTCCATTATTTACACCATTTACTCTCTACTGCGTCAATGATGGCGCACATGCTCTTGCTGCCAACCCTGTCTTCCATGCTCGTAAAAAACATATTGAAGTGAACTATCACTTTGTGCGCAGCTTGCTTACAACTGACTTTTTGTCCTTTGAGTACATTCCATCTTCTGAGAAGCTAGCTGACATTCTCACCAAGGGTCTCAATTTTCCTATCTTCTCTTAGTTACGCGATAATGTGATGCTCTTTAGTATTCTTGCTGCAGATTGAGGGGGTGTGGTAGAAAATATTATGTCACTCCTGATGTCCCTGTTTATGTCACTCTCTATTATGTCATTGCTTAGGCCATTGTACTCCGTTATTCTTTTGTTTTGTTGTCTGTTTTATCTCTTCTTTATCGTTAGGGTTCTGTATATATTCTAGGTTTGAATCTCCTATAAATGCAGAGTTAAAACTCTTATGAGGCTAACACAGTCCAATCACTAATGAAATAAGTTTTCAAGTTGATGTTTGCTAATTATGTACTACAGTCTAGTCTACAACACTATACATGACTGTGTCAGTTGTCTCGAAATCGTCTCACAAAGTATACCACCATCTGACATATCCCTTAATTTTGCCTCATGTACCAGGTATGTGGTACTTGACAATTTTAACAACTTCGGTTCGTACTCCACTGAAATTTGGAACACACCAACAGTTTCAACAATCTTTGAAGCGGCTTGAGCGGGAAGTCATCCTGCAAAGTCGTGAATGATAGCATTTGTCTATCTGAAATTTATTTCGATTAGCTTTAGCATCCAAACCGGAACCAAGTCAAATCTAACGCTTTAAATCTCACGTACTGTAGTGTTATCCTCGGATACTAAGAGCATCTCCAATGAGAGGATGTTAACCTCCTAAATTCTTGGCCACCTAGGATTTATTGAGAGTATAAAAAAATTAGTCTCCAACGGGAATGTGAACAAAGAATGTGAGGATTAGGTGTCTAACGGTTAGCTTCACATTCTCTTTAGATCCTACGGTTTTAGAAGATCTTTTAGAGGATGTGAAGATCGATCCTAGTCATACTTTATCCAAAATCAATCTGGTAGTTTCACATTTAGTTTTTACAAATTTAAATCTTTAAAACTTCCTAACCAATTATATTCTTACTGATAGGCAAACAATTCTACTGAAACATATCTCCCATTGGAGATGGTTTTCGTAAATTTGCTTAACTTAAGGAAAATTTTATTAAGCATCAACAAAATAATGCTTTCCCAAACGTCCCCGTAGGAAACACATTGAGGATCCATCGGAGATGCTCTAACTGTCTGTCTAGTAGTTTTAGACTTACACCATGTTTGTTTACTCCTGACTCATCTGAGTCATATGGATCTGAGTCGTCTGGATCTGAGTGAAATCACCCGATTCATATGGGTCTGAGTCAATATGTTTGTTTTGAGTCAGATCTGACTCAACTGACTCAAAAATATATGAGTCACTGGTTTGGTCCCATAAGACAGGGGTATTTTGTTATTATCTGACTCAAACAGAATCGAGTCAGAGGTTAGATCTGAGTCAGAAATCGAGTTCGATCTGACTCAAAATAGAAAAGAAACAGTCTGACTGCTGACTCGGCGCGAGTCAGTGATTGACTCAGATCCAAATGCCGAGTCAGCCGCAAACAAACAAGTTGTTAGTATAGCTAGAATCGGAAAGGTTTTTTGAATCTCTTGTAAGATTTATGTATTTTTATCCGTTCCATAAGACTGCAAAGATAAATTTACTGCACCACTTACTAATGCAGTGGATCCATATTCCCCTTCTACGAGAAGGAGATTTAATTATCTAATTAATAAATCTATGGCACTTTTTAAACTTTTACTTTAGAAGAAAAGAAATTACACATTTCAGTTGTTTTGGATCTAGTGCTGTTGTGTCGATTTTTTCTGCTGATTGTAAATGACCGCAACTACTTGGAAAGCCCGAATTTTCCATCCGAAAAACCAACAGATTATGTATGGGGAAGTTTATTTCTGAAATTTGCAGATCCAATATCACGGCAAATTTATGAAGTAGTTTTGTCACTAGAAGTGCGGCGAAATTTCCCAGCAGAGAAGACTCTAGGCATAGCATGAAGTCCTTAGTTTTGACAAGATAAGTTTCATTTATACCATTAACCATGTTAAATTAAAAAAAAAAAAAAACAATAACCTGATTCCAAGACAAACAGTAAAATACACTCCAATACTACTGTCTATCAAGCATAAAACGTCAAACATTTTGAACAGGAATGCTGCTAAAATTTAACAAAAGTTTGAACTTCAAAATTAACCGAACACAACATATCTAAATAGACCATAACATACGAAACGATAAACTCTTTTCAAGTACTTGAGCTAATTTTTCATCTGCTACCACTTTTTCTTTGAGTTGCGCCTGAATCCTTGTGTCTTTTTGATTCCGCTGCATTTACCGGAGAAATAAAAAGCATATTAAGTTGTTGAGCTGAGTAAAATAGAAGAAGAAGAAGAAGAAGCTAAATTTTACGTTTTTTGTGGCAGATGGAACAACTTGATAGAGAAATGTCTATTTCAGAACTGACCTTGAACTTGGATTAGTGGAGCTGCGTTCCCCAAGGCTAAGTGAAGCTAATCTTGCCGTCGAGGCTTCTATAGCCACTTCCGATAGCATCTTGTCGTCATCAACATTAAAGTAACAACCTCTCTCCTTCGCCCCACAAACTAACTTACTCCAAACTGAATCACTGTCTATTAATGTACGCCCATTCCCTAAAATCCAAAGGCAGTACCTATAATTGGAGAAAAAAATCTTCCCATAAGAATTATAAAAAGACAAAATATAATAGGGTAACCAACCAAATTGAGTCAAAAATAAATCATACCTCGCCCTTGTTAATGCAACATTTGTTCGTTGATGATTTGAAAGGAATCCGACTTTTCCGTTTGAATTTGACCTCACAGTAGACATAATGATAATATCTTCCTCGGCTCCTTGAAACCCATCAACAGATCGAACACTCACTGAGAAATTACTATCCATCTCGGCATATTTGTTTCCTAGTTTATCCATGAGCGCATGCACTTGAGCTTTGTAAGGAGATATAACACCCACACTTACCTTGTAACTATTCGCAGTCGAAGCTGTAAATATAGAGTAACCCAAATCACTCATCTGGTTGGTAACTGTACTGTTAAATCAATAGATAATCACAAAGGCAAGTAAAAAGAGTTACCGTTGTATAAATTTTCAATTATCTCTGAAATTACTGCTACTTCCACCACATTTTTAAGGCTGTGCTTATCATTGAATTCCTCCTCGCCGTAGGAAACACTGATAAAAGAAAAAGACCCATACATACTTCCTTGAAGAAATTTTCTGTTATAGCTTTTTTCTTTGACATTGGAGGCATCCAAAATTTGTTTGTTGTAGAATTGTTCATTGGGGAAAACACTTATAGAGGGATGCATTCTGTATTGCACATTCAGCAGGTGCTTATCGTGTTTGAGAGATACCAATCTCTCAAAGAGACTTCGTCCAAAACCAGCATTTTCTGAAATCTAAAAGAACAATGAAATAACAAATCAATAAAATCTTATGGTGCGCTCATATTCAAAGTAAAAGGTACATTAAGATGAAAATATAACCTTGCTTTGAACCATCGCAGGCAATTGTAATTCATCGCCTATGAGAATCGCGTGTTTCACGTCAGGTAGTTGAAGTGGTATTGCTGATTCGCACTCCTTAAGCTGTCCAGCTTCATCGACAACCACTAACTTCAAATTTTTCACACCACTTAGATTGGCCGAGCTTGAAGCAGTGCAGAAAATAAGGCAAGCATTTTGCAAACAGAAATCTCTGATTGAACCTTCATCCGGGAAGTTGGGAAAAGTAAACTCTTCAAGTGACCTCAAAACTTCAAGGCACTCAGTTCTTATCTTTCTTAATGACAACAACGCAGAAGTTGATGTATCAGAGAAACCTGTCATTCCATACTTAGAAAATATTTTCTTGAGCTCTAGTTCGGAAAAAGAACTAGTCTTTAGCAAACTTCGGAAATCCTTGAGCGTGTTACGAGCGGTGTACATTTTCTTTACCAGTGTGACAGAAAGAAATGACGTGGGCATGTGCGAACATATAGATACTATTGAAAATCTCATTTCTTTCTCAATGTCAGTGAATCGGCCTCTTAGAAACTCACTGAAATCTTCAATCACCACTTCCTGATTGTTGATACTTTCAGCAGTTTCTTTTGCGTTTTCTCGACAGAGAAGGTACTGCTGATATGCTTCTTCAAGCCATAATATCATTGATTTTAACTGATACCCCCATCCACTATGCGGGGCGAAGCAACGCCAAAGTATCTTACAGCGATAATCAAAGAAAACTTCATGAAGGTCACCAGTATCATTAATCTTCATTCTTTCGGCATTTCCAAATAATACTATGTCACCCAACCCGTAATTGCTACTCTCTAAAGTCTGCTTAACAATACTCATCAGCCTTGTTGTTACCTCCACAACTGCAGTATTAGTTGGAGCACATGTAAGTGTTTTACATTTCAATTTTAGTAATGCACTTAGAAGTACACCAATCGTCTTTGTTTTCCCAGTTCCAGGAGGGCCCCAAATAAGTTTCACTGAATTTTTGTGACTACAAGAACTTGTAGCTATAGAGCGCAACACTGCATGAAGTTGAGATTCATTAAGATCGAACGAGTCCAAGCCATTACTTAGCATCATTTCAGCTTCTTGATGAGAACAGAGTCCACAGTCAATTCCAATCTATCAAAAGAACATGAAAAACCCATGTAAGAGATATTAATATTCAAAGGGTGGACTATATTGGATTTTAAAGAAGGTTTTAAAGCATGTTCTCATAACTTCATTTCTTCAGATTATGCAGTGCGCATAAAGCATGTCTAAAAGAGTATTTATATTCTGACATAAAAAATGAAAACCAACTCGAAGTAATAAGCCTAACCTGGGAATTTGCTCGCAAAACCTTCTGTATAATATCTCCATTTCTTTCGCCACTTAATGCTCTCCATATACGAAAGATTTGTTGTCATATTTATAAGAAATACAGCAAAAAGAGGACCAACTGTTGTAATGGGTTTTGACGAAAGAACTTCTACTGAACAAGGTTTTGATGTGTCACCATCCACATTTAAAACCATAGCAGGAATGTATGACATTCGAGTGAAGTCCTTGACATTTTCAGGCCGCACATCCGAGAAAGCAATTAAGTCAGAAGCTTGAGGCTTGTATGCCTCCTTCTTAGATATACTATCTGTTCCAGTATCCACCAACAATATTTTGTAAACGAAGTTTTTTGGTGGCTTATAATCTTTATGCTTCTCCACGGATACTATTTTGCATTTCGGTGCCTGATACAAGCTCTTCATATTTGAAGACAAATCAGCACGTGTCTCCTCAAGAAGAGGATAACGAAATGAATTCAAGTACTGCTCCACTGAAAAAAACGTCTCTGGGATCTTATTTACCTGTAAGAATACACTTGATCTGTTTAAAACCTCGTAAGATATTTAATACTAATTTAATAAACCTCGTAAGATATTTCACTAAGGTGCACAACTTATTTTCAATTTAGAAAATTACTAAACAAAATCAATAAAAAGGGAGATTGTCGATCGTGAATGTGGATTAGAGTACGTACCTTATTTTTGTAAAGGTCATGGTTGAAAATATTACCAATAGACCAAGAAAACACTTGAGTAACAAAACTGCTTATATCTCTTGTTTCATCACCACTTTTCTTTAAAGAAAATAAAGAAGCCATCGGCGCTTCTCTTGATCGATTACTTTCTTGACAAATTTTTCTGATGGTGAATTGGTCAGTTTGTTGATCTCAGAGCTGCGTAGTATAAGCTACTCTGAGATGTTCCGATCTTTTTTGCTCTCACACACACACACAGATTGCATAAATTGAATCTTGTTTATATATGGTTCATGTATCCTTGTAGACGCGCTTGAATAATTAAGGTTCATTGACCTTTGCAATTCTCTTGGGTAACTGCTCCATCCATATATATATGTAAGCGTGTTGTCAATTTTGGAACGGATGCATGAATATACCCAGCCAAAAGTTTTTCAAATTCCTAGGCAGATCATCACTGCGAAATTGAAATTCTTAATTAACTCCATTTAATGTCAAGAGACAGATCGTCAAACTCTAGGTATTAACATGCATTTTGGGAACAGATTTTGAGTAGCAGTAATTATGAAGAAAACTCTAAGATAGAGAAGGATATATAGCCCGATAGCTTATAGTAGAACCACATGGATAGACAATTAGTTGATTCAATGTCTGATAATTAGTTGGAAAGGAATGATTCATGTTGGAGAGACAATTAGTTGTTGATGCCTAATTGTACTGCAGCCTATATGACTGTGAAAGTGGCACTTGTGCCACGTGACTCATCATCCCCTAATTGGCTAATTCTCCCTCATGTACCAAAAGGAAGTACGCGACATAATTAATAAGAGTCCCAAAATTCTCCTTAATTTAGCACTTCTCGGCATGACTTACCTAAACTACTAGCTTTCTTAATTTTAGTTCGTCATCCTTATTTTACTACAACTCTAAGCTATTTACGATTCTCTGTAGAACTAAATTTATCATCCGAAAATAGTGCTCGGATGGGTAGAACTCCTGTTTTGAAGAAGCCTAAAGCCATAGATCCTAAGAAGCGAAACATGACGTTTCAAGAAAAACAAAAGCTCACAAGACATCTTCAGAATTTACCTTATGAATTTTAAGAAAAATTCATCTCTTAACTATCATGATGACGAGATTGAACTGGACATCGATAGTATTGATGTAGAAACTCTGTGGGAACTAGATAGGCTAGTTATAAATTATAAGAAAAGTTTGAGCAAAAATAAGAGAAAAACAGCAGGGTGAAGATGGCAACAGATCAAGTAGTACTCCTAGTAGCTCCAGCAGCGACTCTAGTCTAGATCGTCTTCAAGTGACTCTGATAGTCAAAGTTAATCTGCGACAGAAGGGTATTTTGTTATTTTTTTTCTTATGTGGACATTTGGAATACTCAAGTTGTTTTCTTCTTCCAGATTTGATTAGTATATGCTCGTGTGCTGTTTCAGCTAACTTTTGTGAAGAATTTATTATATTATTTTCCATTAACAAAATAAAAATATTTAAGGTGGTTAATCCCCATCAAAGGATTAAGGTGGCTGAACGCCAATGAAACGACCAATCTAGTATCCTATCAGTATCGAACCACCATCACCACTATCACATCCTAATTCACGCATCTAGAAATACAAGTTGATACAGATAACGTTTTAATCCTAAAAAAGATTAGCTGGGTCAGGATACGTGCTTCTATGTTGTGTTTGAAGGTCAGGAACCTAATTAAATCAAGCTGAAATGGATCATCTTAAAACCTTCTAAGATAATAAAGAAGCCATCTGCGCTTCTCTTGATCTGTTACCTTCTTGACCAAATTTTTCTGCTTGTTGATCTCAGAGCTAAGTAGTTTGAGCTTCTCTGAGGTGTCCCATATTGTGTAATATGAATCTTGCTTATACTTCATGTATTCTGGGTGTAGGATCAGAATCTTGCAGCAATAATATCTCATCGAAATTATCAACAACACAACACGACAGTGTCGCAGAATAGCTTCAGAAATGACATAATAAACGACGTCAACTAAAATCATGAGAAAAATATGATGGTCCTACGAAAATTAGAGAGTTTTCAAGATTAACATTTGTAAGGTTGCGAGAATGTCGCAAGCCATATCCGAAAATAAAAGACAGGTTAGCTGTCATCCACTATGTACTTCCCTATAAATAGTCGTTCAGTTGTAAAGGAAAGGAGAGATCTTTTTCTGGGTGAGAAGCAAGTAAATAGGAGAGAGAAAATCTAGGGCAGTGGTTATTCTTGATTCCTTTATCTTTTCTTGTAAGATTGTTCAAAGATTCATCAATAAAATTAAGATTTTTAATCTAAAATGAGTTAAATGTTAATGAAATCATATGAGGGGTGTAGTGTAGGATTTCCTGCAACTACATAATGGCGCTAGAAACAGGGAGGCTGAAGATCGAAGGTTGAAGATTGTTGTTGAGATTGTTCAAATCAAGAAAGTGATTAAATAAATTAGTGAACCAGTTAAAAGAAAAATGATTAGAGTCAATGAAGATAACAAAAGATTGGAGTGTAATATGATAACAAAAACAATGGCTAATGAATTCCATGAAAACATCAAAGGAAGAATACATAAACGAAATTTTGAAGGAAGGAAGGTTATGGCGGTAGAAAAGACATCACCCTTGAAAGATTGGGAAAAGCAAAAAATCACATTCATGGCGGCAGAAATACCAAAACAAAATTTGAAGCACACATCTCCATTGGTTATTACAGTACCTATTACGCGAAAAGAGAAGGGGATAACAAAAAAATCCACGAGAGAATGGATATTGAACAAAACTTTCATCGATACAGGAGGTTCAGTGGATATAATATTTTATCATGCATTCAGGGGAATGGGATTTAAAGATGAAGAAATGTCCCGTTCAACATATCTTGTTCATGGCTTTGGAAAATCCACAACAAAACCTAAAGGAGAAATAGTGGTACGAATTCCACTAGGAGAGATCGAAACACACGTAACACTATGCGTGGTGGATATGGAATCGCCATAAAATATGTTGCTAGGAAAACCATGGATACATGCCATAAAAGATATAGTATCAACGTTGCATCAATGTTTTAAATTCCCCACACCAAATGGAATAGGTGAAATCAGAGGAGATGTTGACAATGCGAAATTATGTCATCAAATTGAAGTAAAGCATTATGAAGGACGAGCAAAAAAGAAACAATTTCGCAGAAAGTTGGCAAAGGAGGCAAAGAAAGAAGAATAATTTGGAGTGTACACGATAAGGGAAAAAGAAGGCATGGGAATACCCAGCGAAATTTCGGAAGAAGGAGAAGGACTTGTGAAAACAATAAAAGAACCAACAACCAATGGGAGAACCCAAATCCAGTTACACTGCCGCAGAACCAACAAAAGAGGTAAACATTGGGACTATGGAAGAACCTCTAATATTGAGAATTGGAACCCAGATGGACGTAGAAAAAGAAAGAACTGTTAACCTTTTGCGAGAATATAAAGGCATTTTCGCAGGGAGCATGGATGAGATACCGGGAATAGATCCATCAATTGCATGTCACAAACTAGAGATTAACAAGAATGTGAGACCATTTAAACAAAGAATAAGAAAAATCGCAACAACCTACCATTCCCAAATAGAAGAAGAACTACAGAAGATGCTTGATGCAGGAATTATAAGAGAAGCTAAATACCCAGAGTGGATAGCGAACATGGTCATTTTTCCAAAGAAAAACAAAGGAATAAGGATTTGCATAGGTTTCACTGATTTAAACAAAGCTTTCCCTAAAGATAGCTTTCCGTTACCAGATATTCCTCAAATGGTGGAATCAGCAGCGGGAAATGATAGAGTATCTTCTTTAGATGGGTACAAAGGATATAACCAAATCCCTCTCGCTGAAGAATATCAAGAGCATACTGCTTTCTTCGCCCCAAGAGGTTTATACTGTTACACGAAAATTCCATTTGGTTTGCGAAATGCGGGAGCGACATACCAAAGAATGGTAGAGAAGGTGTTCGCGAAATGGATACACAAAACATTAGAAGTATACGTGAACGACATGTTAGTAAAGAGTAAAGAAGCCAAAGACCATGTACAAGACCTGAGGGATATTTTTGAAAAAATGCGGCAGTATAACATTAAACTGGATCCTGAGAAGTGTACTATTGGAGTTGCATCGGGAAAAATTTTAGACTACATTGTATCAAAGGAAGGAATACAGGTTGATCCAGAAAAAGTGCAAGCAGTTCGTGACATGCCAACACCAGCAACAATAAAAGATGTACAGAAGTTGAATGTTCTTCTAGCTTCGCTGGGGAGATTCATTTCGCGATCATCAGACAAATGCACATATTTTTCCGATATACTCAAGAAGGGTGCGAAATTCAAATGGACTGATGAATGCGAAAAAGCTTTTCAAGGGATCAAAGCACATCTTATGAATACAACTATTTTACAAAAAGCATAATCAGGAGAAGAATTATTGATCTATCTTGCGATAACGTCGCATGCATTAAGTTCCATGTTATTGAGAATAGACGCAGGAGTGGAGAAACCCATCTATTACATTAGCAAAACTTTTAATACTGCCGAGAAAAATTACTCGAAGATTGAGAAGCTAATCTTAGCATTAGTTTATGCATCATTTAAGCTCCGCATATATTTTCAAACGCATAAGATAAAGGTATTAACAAAAGTACCAATTGAATCAGTGATGAAGAATTCAAAAAGATCAGGAAGAGTGGAGAGATGGAATGCACAAGTAGGCCACTTTGATATTAAATATGAAATTTTTTCTTCACCAAAATCATAAGTTGTTGCAGATTTCTTGCCAGAATTTCCTTTAGAAGAAGATGAAGCGGTAGAAGAAATGATGGATATAGAAGAAGAACACGAAGATCCAAAAGACTTATTAACAGAACCAAATAGATGGGAGATATTAGTAGATGGATCATCAAATGGACAAGGAAATGGAGTTGGAATTTTTTTAATTTCGCCAGAAGGAGTGAAGATGGCTTTTTCATTCAGATTGGAATTCGCATCCACTAATAACGAAACGGAATATGAAGCTGTGATACATGCCTTAAAATTCGCAATAGAAATGAAACTAGAAAATGCCAGGATCACTAGTGATTCGCAGCTAGTTATTCGCCAAATAAAGGGAGAGTACACTACAAATGAACCATCCTTAAAGAAATACAAGAAGCTCGTTGAAGAATTGTCAGCGAAAATCCCAAAAATAAAATGGAGGCACATTTCAAGGAAGGATAACAGACTCGCAGACGCTTCTGCTTTCATCTCAAGCATGATGACAGATCCAACTGCGAGATGCGTAAAAATACAAACACTTCTGTCACCATCAATCAATAAAGAAGAAGAAAAAGTGAACGTGATGATAATAGACGGTGAAGAAGAAGAACAAACGAACAATATCGCAGATTGGAAAACAGAACTTCATGCATATTTGGCGAAAGGAGAAGCACACAAGTTAAAAATCCGCGCAACGAATTATGAATTAAGAGATGGGATGCTATACCGAAAATCCTTTAATGGACCATCACTCAGATGTTTGACACGAGAGGAAGGAGAAAAAGTGTTAAAAATGTTACATAGTGGGGATGCTGGCAATCATAGCGGGGGAAGATCTTTGGAACATAAAGCAAAAATGCAAGGCTATTACTGGCCATACATGCATGAATATGCAAAAAAAATATCAAGACGTTGCGAAGATTGTCAGCGGCATGGAAAGAAAATACATGCACCTGGAGCACCATTGTCATCTTCAACCAGTGTGTGGCCTTTTGGAAAGTGGGGCTTAGATATTGTGGGGCCATTTTTACCAGGTACTGGACAAAGAAGATACTTAATAGTCGTAACAGATTATTTCACAAAATGCACAGAAGTGAAGGCAGTACAGCATATTCGCGACAAAGATATCTTTACGTTCATATTCGATATCATTTGCAGATTTGGAATTCCTGCGCAGTTGGTATCTGATAATGGGAAACAGTTTGAAGGACAAAACATAGAAATGTTACTTAATGCATTTAAGATAAAATGTGGAAAGTCTACTCCTTTGTATCCACAATCTAATGGGCAGGTAGAGGAAACAAACAAAAAAATTGCAGATATATTAAAGAAGAAATTGGAAGGACATCATAGAGCATGGTGCGAACAAGTACATAATGCAGTATGGGCTTATAATACAAATAGAAGAGAAGCTACTGGAATGTCACCTTTTTGTTTAACATACGGAGTTGAAGCGGTGTTACCAACAGAAGTTGTTATTCCAACAACAAAGAGAGAAGCTTGGGAGAAAAATCTTAGTGCGGGTTTGATCTTAAACAAACTTGATGAATTATAAGAAGAAAGAGAAAGAGCTTTAAAACATATGGTTAATTATCAGGAAAAATTAGCCCGAGAATATAATAAACGTGTCAAAGTACGCGAATTCCAACCAGGAGATTTAGTTCTGCGAGAGACACCAATATATCAGCGAGAAAATGGTGGAAAATTAGCGAAAAAATGGGATGGACCTTACATCATTAAGGAGATAGTTGGAACAGGAGCTTATAAATTAATGGATCCAGAAGGTAGAGATGTTGGTCATAGACTTGACAGACCATGGAACAGGTTGTACTGAAAAAGATATTATCCGTAAGAAGCTTTGAGAAGTTATGGATTCTGAAAGAATAATTGCGAGATTATTCATACCAAGACAAGATCATGATGTGCGAAACTTTCGCAAAGATAATCATAGAACAATGACATAAAAGAAAGGGGCGAACCTTTATGGCGTACACCCTAGTTCGCGAATAAAATTTCGCAAGAGGCAAATGTAAGACCTAAAGTACGTCATATAAGGGGCTACCTGTTGCATGGCTCATGGAAAGGCTACACTGCCATCGGAACCCGAGTCATGGAGATTTGGGGTCAATAAAGCCCATCCGGGAGAGGCACCTTGGATTCTCAGCTTAAGCATATGACTTAGGTTGGGAGACTAAGGTAATAAGGACTCTCCCAAGGAGTGCAAAATCTGATTAAGGCGTCGAGGTACACGGTTGAGTCAAGAGTTCCAGGGGCGTTTGAAGCGTACCTTTCCATTCTTGACAAGTCTTGGCTTATACTACACTCGGCCCGAAGAAAACCCCACTTAGGGTGCAGTCTCGTAACCATAATCCCTGTAGGTAAAATGGATAAGTGGTTGCGAAAACAACTGGTTGGTGCTAAGACTGGATGGGAGGAGCTAACCTTGTATGGTAGAAGTATGCCTCCTAGAAGGGGCAACCAGGGGGAAGATAAGGGAGGCACCCTCCATTAGGGAGCTGATAAGTGTCTTAAGACGCAAATGTCATGAGGCTTTTTACTCGAAAGGGTATTAAGGCTTGTCATATTTGTGCAACAATCCTGAAGAGGAAGGAATACAAAAGAAAAAGATAAGACGAGATCAATGGGTTTTCACAAGAAAGTGCGAAGACGTCCTGCAATTTCGTCGCAAGACGGCAATGTCATGGGGCTTTATTTTCACAAGAATATTTAGGCATGTCATATTGTCGCAACATTCCTGAAGAGGCCATAATACAACAAAAAACTTAAGGCAAGACCAATGGGTTCTTGCATGAAAGTGCAAGAACGTCCTGCGATTTTGTCGCAATGACAAGAGGTGGCATAATAAGACCTTTAATTAGGAAGGCAAAATAAGACCACATGACAAAACAAAATATTTATAAGTATTCATAACAGATCATTTCTCGCAAGAAAGATAATGAGAGGCAAGTATGGGAATCAATAAACAAGAGGCATTATCTTTCTCACCAGCAAAATACTAAAAGGGAAAATTGATTCCAAATTTGTTTGAAGAATATTATTCGCAAAAAATAATAAAGATGAGACAATTCAAGAAGATAGAATTAGATAAGAAGCTTATGCTTCAGTATTAATTCCAGTAGAAGGAGATAATAGACGTTCTTCGCCAATGTTCTCATTATCGCCAACCTCTCCTTCATTTCGATTCTGATCTTCACCTTGATTAGCACCTTGATTATCGCCAACAATTACTTCTTCAGAAGAGATTTCTTTTTCGTTTTCATCTTGATTAGCACAAGAAGTTACTTCCTTAGAATGAATCTCTTCCAAAAGACTATCCTCTGCACCACTTTCATAATCATAATCACTATCAGCAGGACGAGGAACTTCATCATCATCTACTTCCAAAGGTTCGATTGATGTAGGAGGAAGAGATTTAGACAATAAAATATCATTTACAAGGACTTCAGCCCGGAGATGAACTTGACGAAGAAGTGCTCTCTGATGATTCCTATCTTGAATATCCTTAAAGTAAGCAAGATAGTCAAGTCTTCTTTCTTCTCGGTCGCGAGAACCAGTAAGGACAGAGACGAGTAGTGCATTTTCTTTGCGAATTTTGGCATATTTAGCCTCCAAAACAGAAATGGAGGATTGAAGATTTTTCTCAGACTCTGCGAAAAGTAAAATTCAAAATTTCAGTAAGATGAAGAAATCAAAAAGATATGACAAAGAAAAGATAGTTAAGGCAGTCAAACTATTATGACTACTTTCCTTTTGCGAAATAAGGTGTTGAATCAAGGTCAGACAACTATTCTCCCAACGGTCCATTGCGTCGTCAAATTTATCTCCAACTAAACCTTTAAGTCGAGACTGAAGATTTTTATCTTTAGAAATAAGAAAGGCATTTTTCTTCGCAAGAGAAGAATAAGATTCTTATAATTTGGAATATTGTTCTTTAAGTTGATTCGCCTTTACACTTAAAGATATTCTACCTTGAATGAGTGTATCTCTTTCAGCGATAGATGACTCTGTTACTTCTTTAAGTTCATTTCTCAAAGAGCGAAGAGATTGTTCCTTGTCATCACATACTTTCTAAAGGATGCTAAGTTGTTGCGAAGATATCGCCATCTTGTTTAAACAAGTTCTCTTCTCTTGAGATAAGGTTTTATTCTCATATGATAAAGTTTTCATCCCTAAATTAGCTTTAGTTAAAGAATAAGAAAGGAGAGATATTTCATTACTCAATAAGTTTTGCCTCTGAACTAATTGGGTATTTTCATTGGTAAGATTATTTATATGATCAACAGAATATGAATAGAGGTTATATAATTGGTTATACTGATCCATCAAAATCTCTTTATCAACACGGGCTTCTTCAACAGCAGATTCAAACTGATATCTCTTCATTATTCGTTTCTGGTTTAAGGCTTAACATGCGAAAAAGGGATTTTTAAAGACAATTACATATGAAGAAGATAAAATCATTAAAAAGGCAAATTGAAGACACATATAAGGAAATCATACCTCTCAGTTCATCATTCTTCTTGCGAAGATTGTCGCGATCCAACGAAACATTCTGTAGTTTTTGATTTTCGAGACAAAGAGCATTACACTCTAAAGTCATCATCTGGAGATCTTTATTCAAGATTTCAACCTCTTTTTTCGAAGCTGTTTGTGAAGCAGCTCTATCAGGGCCAAAATAGTTACTCAGAATTTCGCAAACACCAGACTTGACAGGATCAATGGAAGACTTCTTAATATCATCCAAAACCTCAGACAAGACTTTGAAAGCAATATTTAAAGGAAGAGGCTCAGATAGAGAACTGGTAATAACAAAAGATTGGGAAACATTATCAATAGGAGGAGAAGAAGTTTCATTCATAGAAGGAATAAGGGGAGTTTCAATCATTGAAAGGTCAGTTGAAGGGATGAAATCCAAGGAAACCTTTTCGCAAATTGGAGATAATGGTTTAACTTGCGAAGATATGGCAGGAGATTTCGAAGGGATAAGTAAGTGAAAGGGAACAGAGGTTTCAACGATTTTGAGGTGGCGAGATTTCTTGAGAGGTTTGTTGGCATCCTTAGCACCCTGCGAATCACAATCCAGATAAGAAACAGAGGAAACAATATTGTTATTAGAAAAGAATAATGTTTCTTACTACCTTATGATCCACAGACTTTCTTCTGTGTACAACAATCTTATGTTGTGGTTTGGGAATATTAGGGTTATGAACCGTAAATTTGGTGTTGGGGGCGTTTTTGCTGAAATAACAATAATATGGGAATCACATAAACAACATCAAATAAGGCAGTGAGCAAGATCAATTTCAGCAAAACCCATAAGGAAGAAAAAAGAAAACTAACCTTGATGAATCCTTGGAAAACACTAGCAGGAAGATTATTTCGAAGAAAATTACGAATGATGAAGATCTACAGAGGGGACAGTATGGAGATGAATAAGAACTTAAAAAGATTGAAAGAAGAAGAAAGAAGAAAAAGTTGCAATAACAAAATTTGCAGAAGAACGATGAAGTTGCAGATAAACACGATTAATGCGGAAAGATGTGAGCGATAAAAAAGCAGCAGTTACAAAAGAAGTGTCAAGAAACAGATGGGAAAAAGGATACGTGTGATAAATGCAGAATATGAAATGATGGATAACTGCGGCGTTTCTCACATCACTCTCTACTTCGCAGAGAAGATATGAGAGGAGGCAAGATGTAGGATCAGAATCTCGCAGCAATAATATCTCAGCGAAATTATTAACAACACAACACGACAGTGTCGCAAAATAGCTTCAGAAATGACATAATAAACGACGTCAACTAAAATCATGAGAAAAATATGATGATCCTACGAAAATTAGAGAGTTTGTGAGATTAACATTTGTAAGGTAGCGAGAATGTCGCAAGACATATCCGAAAATAAAGGACAGATTAGCTGTCATCCACTATGTACTTCCCTATAAATAGTCGTTCAGTTGTAAAGGAAAGGAGAGATCATTTTCTGGGTGAGAAGCAAGTAAATAGGAGAGAGAAAATCTAGAGCAGTGGTTATTCTTGATTCCTTTATCTTTTCTTGTAAGATTGTTCAAAGATTCATCAATAAAATTAAGATTGTTAATCTAAAATGAGTTAAATGTTAATGAAATCATATGAGGGGTGTAGTGTAGGATTTCCTGCAACTACACTGGGTATTAAGTGACATGCATTTTGGAAACAGATTTTGAGTAGCAGTAATTAAGAACAAACTCATTAACAATTAGCTGATACTGATTCAATGTCTGACAATTAGTTGGAAAGGGATGATTCATGAATAGAGACAGTTGTTGACGCTTGTACTACAGCCTATAGGACTGTGGAAGTGGGAATTTAACTCAGTTGGGTTGACCATAACAATATAAGATTCGGGAACAAATCCTCCACCTAGGAAGTTTATTCTTCAATGAAGAACAGTACTAGGGGACAAGTCCTCTTGACTCAATGCTGGATTTTCTCCTTGCAATTGTAATAGTTAACTTTTCTTGTTTTATCTTTTCCAAGCGCTCCCAAGCTTTGGGGGCAGGACTGCTTCCTTTGCATTTGTACTATTTTCCTCTTGTAAATTCCTTTGTATAGCTAATATGGTTCTCGTTGTCGCAATTGCTCTCTTGTCAAGTATTTACTCTCTTGGAAGGATAAGGCTTGATAAGAAAATAAAACTTAAAAGTATATACTTGCCTCTTGTTCTTATCGAGCATTTATCCGATCAAGATAAGATTAATTCGTGCTTATTTCACCGACCATAAAATTGTGTGTTTCGTCGTTCTACAAGGTCTTATTGTGCCTCATAGTTAAGGTCTTATTTTGCCTTATCCTTTATGAAGGATCTTAATTCGACGAAGTATCAGGCACTTACTACTCTTTCATGTAGTAAACCATCTACCTCTTCTTATCATTTTATTGGATCCCTATCTCGTGACGATATAATAGGCCTATCCATTTCCGTGAATGTTAGCCCCATTACATCCTCGTCTTTTTTGGTCACTCATCTCCTTAATTATGGAGGGTGCCATCTCTTTAAATTCCTCCTGAATGCCTCTTCAAGGAAGTTACCCTAACATGCATGTTTATCTCTTCCCATCCATTTATTACGACACCAGTTGTTTTCGTGACTTCTTATACCTTTCGCCGATGTGGCTATTGGTTACGAAGTCACACCCTAAGTGAGGTTTCTTTGGGATCGAATGCTTTGTAGACAAGACTTGCCATACGGTCATGGCCGGGAACGCTCCAGACGCCCCAGGCACCCGCAGCTCAACAGAATACGTCGGCTCCTTGGTCTTACTCCACATCCCTTACCGAAGGCCATCATAAAAAGGGACCCTCAGCGGATAGGTCTTATCATTTCCCCTAACTTTCTGTCTGGGAGTTGTTCACTGCATGCGTTGGGTTTTGCCTCTTACACTTTCGTGCGAACTAATATGCATGCAGTGGATTCCCAGCCTTCTTAGGAGAAGGTTTTGAGTTTCCATGGAAACCATTTACTTTGTGGGTCTTATCTTCCTCCTATTCTTGAGGTCTTATTTTCCTGCTTTTCTCGCTTCGTTTGTATGCAATTTAGACATAAAAGATATTCCATTGATAACTTTTGTTCAATTACATGTCATTACATCTTCATCTACGGATAATACTTTTTGATATACACGGGGTTCTACGGATGGTCCAACTTTCGATCTTGTCTTTCAACCTCGCCGTATATTATCTTGACTTCCTCGTCAGTGCCCTTTCCTTTGCAGTCTGCTAATTCGTACGCCCCGTTCCCTACTACTCTTTTCACGATGTACGGTCCTTCCCAAGTAGGCTCCAATTTTCCTCCTGACCCCTTTTGGTATGGTGGTATTTCTCGTAGTACTAGCTCTCCCTGTATGAAGCTTCGTGCCTTTACTTTCTTGTTGTATTCTCTTGCTAGTCTCTGATGGTAATTCATCATGTGTTGTAGTGCAATCTCTCGGTTTTCTTCTAGATCATCCAATTTTGCGAGGATTAAATCGGTGTTTAGCCCTTTTTCGCATGATTTTATCCTTGTTGTTGGGAGGATAGCTTCGGTGGGAAAGACTGCCTCTGCCCCATATGTCAAACAAAAGGATGACATCCATGTGGCGTCTCGCCTGATAGTTCTGTATGACCACAATACATTAGGAATTTGCTCACACCATCCTTTGTGGTGTCCCTCCAATTTCTTCTTTAGTGTGCATGCTATCGTATTGTTCGTGGCCTCTGCCCGCCCATTGATCTGAGGGTACACTGGAGTTGATTTTCCACTTTTAATTTTGAAGGCATTGAATAACATTCTCACATTTTCCCCTTCGAACTGCTTTCCATTCTCTGAAACTATCAACACAGGTATCCCGAATCTTCATATGATGTGCTCAAGGATGAAGTCATATACATCACCATCTCGTGCGTGCTGCAAAGCTTTGGATTCAACCCACTTCGTGAAATAATATGTGGCTACTATTAGATATCTCCTTTGCTTGGTCCCTGTCACAAATGGTCCCACTATGTCCATCCCCCACATGGCGAAGGGCCAAACACTCAATAATGAGTTTAAGCTCATGGACGGTGCATGCACTCTTCTCCCATATCTTTGGCATTCTTCACATCTCGTGGAAATGTCTTTCGCGTCTCTGTGCATATATTGCCAAAAATATCCTTGTGTTCTGGTTTTTAGAGCTAGGGATCTAGTCCCGCTGTGATTCCCGGCGTATCCATAATGGATCGACTTCATAATTTATATCCCTTCTTTTTGTGACAAACATCTCATTAATGGGCCTAGATACGACCTTCTGTATAGGATTCCTTCTCGCACCTCGTAATGTGTGCATGTGCTTCTAATCTTATTTGCCTCTTGTCTGTCTCGCGGGAGGTCTAATTTCATAAGATAATTATAAATAGGTGTTTGCCAGTCATCTTCGCTCATTTGGGTGCTTTCTTCCTCTATGACCATCACCTAAGGCTCTCTTTCTTCCCTGCTCATGGACGGTTGCATCAATCGTTCAATCCGGATATGGTATATCTTTGGATCCACAATCATGGACGTTATGAAGGCAAGGGCATCTGCGTGCCTGTTATTGTACCTGCCTATGTTCCTCCAGATGATGTTTTATATCTTCGCGGAGTATTCTTTTACCAACTGCAAGTACCTTTGCATCACAGGATCAGCCGCATTGTATCTTCCTTCAATCTGGCGAACTACCAATTGCGAGTCGCTGGTAATTCTCACTCCGCCCAATTTCATTTTTATTGTAATCCTCAAAGCTTGTATTACTGCTTCATACTCGGTTTCGTTGTTTGTTGCTTTGTACTCTAGCCGAAAACAGAATACCAACCTGATCCCCATGGGCGAAGTGAATACTATTCCTAGGCCCCCTCCACATCTATTCGAGGATCCATCTACAAAGATCTCTCATCTTCTTGGATTGCACTCTTGCAATAAGTCTTTAGGGTCTGGTCGGCTTTCATCGATATCCATCATTTCTTCTACTCCTTCGTCCTCTTCTGAGGGGAATTCCGCGAGGAACTCTGCAAAAATATGCGACTTCGTCGAAGTTTGCACCTCATAATTCAATCCAAAGAGATCAATCTGCGTATTCCATCTCTCGACTCTTCCCGTCCTTTTTGAATTCTTCAGAACGGACTCTATCGGAATCCTTATCAGAACTTTACTCTTGTGGGATTGGAAATAAATTCTTAGCTTCTGTGACGCGTACACCAATGCCAATTCATTTTTTCAATCTTTAGGTAATTTTTCTCAGCAGAATTGAAGGTTTTACTGACATAGAATATAGGCTTTTCGACCCCTTCATCAGTGCGAAGTAAAACTATGTTAAGAGCATTTTGTGTTACTGCGAGACCGATTCCCACGATTTTAGGGTCTTCGTTCGTCCCTAAGTTGATATCCTGTGTTGGTTCTACAGCTACGAAATTCATGACGGGTTCTCCCAAGGGAGTTGGTTCCTTTATTGGTCGGATTGGCTCTCCTTCCTTTTCTGGGATCACACTAGGGATTGCCCACCCCTCTTTAGCCTTTTTCATGTATACCATCAATTCCTTTTCCTTCTTCGACTCCAGCTCGCTCTTCTTTATTTCCTTCCTTCTTCTTAACCTTTCCTCGTAGTTCTCAATGTTCTTTTCACCGCAGTCCTTCGTGTCTCCCCAATTCCCTCTTCGCCAATTCCGCTTGGCATGTGGAACCTTATCGCCTGATGATAAGCGGATGCTACCCCTTTAATCCCGTGGATCCATGGCCTGCCCATTAGAGCATTGTATGGTGATTCCACATCTACCACACAGACAGTTACATTCGTTTCTACTTCTCCCGCGAAGATCGTCATATTTATTTCGCCTTTTAGCTTTGTAGCCACTCCATTGAACCCATATAGAGTGTAGGATGAAGGCATCATGTCAGCATCCTCATACCCTAGAGCTTTGAATGCATGATAGAAAAGAATATTTACCGAATTCCCCATATCTACCAATACTTTGTCCATGGACCAAATCTTCCCTTTATCACTTCGATACTCTTTTCCTCGCGATGGCTCGCCAATTTCCAAGGTAATGACTAACAAGTGGGTATGCAGAACTTCTTCCTCCGGTAGATCCTCCACTGAAAATGATATATCCTTCTTCTGCCATTCCTCCAGGAATTCTCTCGTCATCATAGGGATTATTTCGTTTCCTTCATAATCCCTTTTATATACTCTCGAGAGCACATTGTCGTGAAAGTTCTGGAAATATCTCTCCGAGTGTGCTATGAAATCACAACTTAATCTTCCTACTCCCTGGCTAATTTCGATCATTAGCTCGTTTGCCTGATTCTCATGATGATTGTAGAATGGAGGCGGTGGCAACCTCTGATCTTCCAAATAGTGTGCGAGTTTTCCGTGTTCGATCAGACGAAGTATGACTCTCTAAACATTCTTGCAGTTGTTGGTGTGGTGCCCGTGAAAGCGATGATATCTGCAAAACTCATGATTTCTTCCCAGCTGCGGTTCCTTCCCCATGTTGGGTGGGACTCGTATTTCCTCAGTTAGTATGACTTCCTCCCAAATCCTTTCTATGGTTGTATTAAGCTTTGGGAGCCTTAGTTCTGTCCAGGCCAACGCATTTGATTCAGTATTCGTCATCTTTATACTCCTCGCCTCTTGATGCTTTGACCTATCTCTTCACATTTGATTCAGTCTTCGTTGTGACTCCTCTTGCACCGAAATTTGATTAAGCCGTTTAAGCTCCCTTAATACATCTTCCCTTGTTTTCTCTACTAATCTTTCTCTTCGTGAACCTTCCATTTCCATCCTCACACCTCGCAGCTTATATAAGATCTCTCGGTGTAGTGTCCTTCCCTGCGTTTCATAGGTGCTTTCTCGTCTTTCTTCACTTTCTTGTGCCCTCCCCTGCATGTATGTCGGCCTTTGGTTTTCACACCTCGCGTCTATCAGTAGTCTCCTTAACTCTCCTTCACGATCGTGTCTTTCTTGCCGATCCCCTTTTCGTGTCTTTTTTTCCTCACTTCGTTCCACTTCCTCGTAGTTTTCCCATGGATCACTCCCTAGTTTCAGGATCTTCACTTGTAATGAGACAGTTATAGCTCCAGTGCTAGCACGTTCTTCCTGAAGATCTCCCATTTCCTCTCGGTCGTCGAGCTCATGACCAGGTTGTCCCACATGACCTCCTTGTTCAGCCGCTTCCGTCTGCCTTGTGGAGTCACTTCCTGTTTTTGCACGCGGTGCTCTTTTAACGGATTTAGTCTTTACGATCCTCACCGGTTCTCTTCTGGCCTCAGCATCTGCTTCTTCCGCCGACTTTCTCTGCCTTCCCCATTCACGATATGCATGACTTCTTTTCCTTCTTCCTTCTGTGCTTCTAGCCGCTTGCTTCTCCTTGTTGCTACCAAGTGCTTCGCTCGATTTGGAACTCTAGCCATCTATCAATCTTCAACTTCCACAATCTTTCTCTGCTCTCCACGCGAAATTCCAAGATATCTTTCTATTCTATGTCCCTAACCTTGTCTACGAGTGTAAAAACTCAAGATTTACAACCCTATATTCAAAAAACTAGCTAGTTCAATAATATCTACAATGTCTAAGACAACTTCTTTTATTTTCTAACTCTTAGATGAGGATAAATCCCCAATCTATGTTCCCTGTTTCTGGACGCCAAAATGTAACTACCGAAAACCAGTAGTACACCCAAATAGTAAGTAAACAAGATCTAAGACATGAGACGCCAAAATCAACTTCTTTTATTGATTTATTGAATGAGAACTCCCGATTACAAGATTACACACAAAGGAAAATCCTAATCTTACTCTCTAAGCTAAGGTTCCTACTCTACCAAAAATTCCATCCTTCATTCGTTGCCCAAGGACCTCTATTTATTGGCATATCACCTTTAGTGTTGGACAACTCATTTTTCTTCGTGGGAGCTTCTTGGTCTTACTTTATCCTTCGCCCAACCCGTTTTCCATAAAGTTTTTCCCCTTCTTTCGATGATACCCATGTGATCCTGTCGGGACAGCTGTCCTATTTCTTGCTCAATAAGTATTATCTTCGCCGAATGACTTTTGGGGCCAAGCAATCTTCCTTCGCCTGTATACTTGTTTCGTGTGATACCTTTCCGAATACTCCTACAACTTTCTCGCGGTTCGCACTATTATCTCGTGCACGTATCTTTGTCGGTTCATTAATTATGACTTTCTATGACTTGATTTGACAAGTCACTGACGAAGATTTTCGGGGTATGATATAAGATCTTTGACCAGATCCTTTTGAATGACTTCGTATTTATCCTCTCACACACGTGTCGAGACGCATATTTGGTATCCACAAATAGTGCCACCAAATTTCTCTTTATGTTGCCTGATTAATCTTTCCCTGGTATATTCAGAGTTTCTTTAGATTGTAAAGGTTTTTAATAGGAGTAGAGATGTTGAGTGATTTTGAGAGCAGTAGATTCAGTTGGGGGGTGGGTATTTTCTTGAATATGGTATCACATCTAGCTTTCCATGTGAATCAACAGATTATGGCAAAGTAAAATTCCAACTGCTGATCAGGTGATTTTTGGTGCTTAACCACTTGGTAAGCCAATCCTGAAAAGAGGTTGAATCTCCAGCATCTGATGTTGAGGACCAAATAACTTTTTCCAAACAGAAGAAGCTAATTAAACCTTCCTCTATCAGTCTATGTTGTTAAAGGCGCTCTGGGCGCTCGCCTAGGCGCCAAAGGCGCGCTAAGCGTAGGTCGAGCACCCGAGTAACCCAATTTATACTACTTTCCACGCTGGCACCTTAGGCGAGAGCCTTTTACGACTTTGGCGCCTCGCGGAAGGTTTAGGCGAACTCGCCAAACGCGATACTGAAGATGGTAATATATGGTAACATGGAAGGGTTCCTTGTCTGACTCCTTTCTTCTTCATCATCTCGTCAATAAATGCAAATATTACCTCCTCTCTATGTACGTGATTGACGGAGTTATTTGTTATTAATAGACCTGTTTCCTTTTTCAGTATTATCATATACAATGCATGATCAAAAGATGGTAAGAAATATTAATATTCTGGAAAAATTGATGTGATTGGTTTTTATTTCCTAGTATAGTTGTTGTAATCGGTTTTATTATTTGATCTAATTATAGAAAACTATGGAAATCAATATTGAGATTCAGGAAAATAACGTGATTGATGTCAAAATAGTTTTTTTTTTTGCAGGGGGTTAATGAATTTGGATTTATAGGGAATTATAGAGACATTCCAAATCTCATGTTAGTCGATAGTGAGTTTCTAAAATTCTCTGAAAGTTTTTGTTATTAGATAGAGATTTTCTAAAAGTCTTTATAATTCTCTATTATTCGATTTAGATTTTAAAATCAAAGATTTGAAGTTGTCTGGGATTTCATGATATTTTTGTATTAAAACATGTCATAAAAAGATTAAAAGAAGTCTCTTTAAGATAGGTGATATTTCGAGAGACTTGTTTTTCTTCTTCTTCTAATTTTAAGGCTTAAAAAATTGTGGGTGTTATAAATACCCTCCATTTTTGTTTACCTTACACAAATACCCCCGAGGGGTAAAAAATAATTTTTTTGGAGTCAACTTGAGAAAGTTGCTTCCACTTTTTGGAAGCAACTTGTATAAAGTTGCGTCCACTTATGGAAGCAACCTGTGTTAGTTGCGTCCACTTCTGAAAGCAACTTGTGCTAGTTGCTTCCACTTTTCATAAGGTATGGGTATTTTGAAATATTGAATAAGGATATACTTAAAGGGACGAATTTTTGAGGGATATTTAAATAATGTTCCCAGGATGTATGTAACATGAAAGTCCTATATATTTTTGTCTTTACGATTCACCGAGATTCCTTAAAAATCACTCAGAGAGTCTCCCAAAATCTACGAAGTTACAACGAGTTTCTTAAAATCTCTTGCATAAAAAGTCTCTTGATATATTTGTAAATCTCGATTGACTAACCCCCTGTAGTGTTGCTATATATGGAGATAAGAGTTATCTCGTTTTTTCGGGTTGAGGATATTTCTAAAATATTTTCATATATATTCTTCTCCTCCTCTCTTCTTTTATTTTCACTATCTACTCCTTCACAAACAATAAACTGGGAAAGAAAAATCTATACTATGATTTGCAATAGCTAAGTTGAGAGAAAAATAGATGATGAGATTCAGTTCTTTGCCTTTATGGTTTTTTCTTGTAGTTTTACTTTTCAGGTCAGAAACCTCAAGATTTCAGCAGTGATTCATTGTGTTCTTTTATCATATAAGTCTAAAAATCTTCTATAATGTAAGTGGTCGCTTAGGTCGCCTTAGGCGTGCCTAGGCGACTTCGGACTTGGCGCCTCGCCTAAGGCCTTACACAACATAGCTATCAGCTAGGTGCTTATCATCAAAGGGTTCCAAAATTCTCCTTAATATCACTTGTCGGCATTACTTGCGTTGCAAGTTTCCTAATCTAGTTTAGGTTAGTTTTCCCGTTCCGCGCCAGCTTAGTAGTTGTTTATGTTTCCTTATCTTACTGAAACTCTAAGCTATTTAAGCTCTCTGCAGAACTAAGTTTTATATAAATATTTATTTATGGTGGTTAATCCCCATCAAGGGATTAAGGTGGCTGAACGCTAATCAACAAATTATTATTGATTTGAGTATTAACAAAACAAGAAAAGATGGGAGAAAGAAAAGTATTAAACAAATACTACCCGCCAGACTTTGATCCTGGAAAGTTACCCAGGGGAATCAAACCCAAGAATCAACAAATTGAAGTTCGGATGATGCTTCCGATGAGCATCCGCTGCAACACTTGTGGCAATTACATTTACATGGGAACCAAGTTTAATTCATGGAAAGAAGATGTAGTTGGGGAGACATATCTAGGGATCAAAATTTTTAGGTTCTACTTCAAGTGCACCAGATGTTCAGCAGAATTAAAAATGAAGACTGATCCACAAAATTCAGACTATGTCGTTGAGTCAGGGGCAACTCGTAACTTTGAGCCTTGGCGTGCCGAAGATGAGGAAGCAGACAAGGATCGCAAGAAAAGGGAACAGGAAGAGATGGGAGATTCAATGAAATCTCTGGAAAATAGAACGCTGGACTCTAAGAGAGAGATGGACATACTCGCTGCTCTTGATGAAGTTAGGTCTATGAAGTCGATGCACGCTACAGTGAGTCTAGACGCAATGCTTGAGGCGATGCAGCGCACCTCTGAGGAAAAGGAGAAGCAACTGGAGGCACAGGATGAAGCACTCACAAAATACATTTTTCATCAAGCACCAAAGGAAGTTGTTCGGAGGATCCATGATGAAGATGAAGATGAAGATGACGACCTGTACCAGCTTCCTACTACGAGTGGTGGAGCTTCAAGTGGTGGTTTGAAGAGAAAAAATATTAATTCATCGGATTCTTTAACAAAACACATTGTTGCTGAAAATTTCAATAAAAAGGCGAAATCTGGTGGAAGTGAGGATCCAAACAAACCCAAGTTCATCTACAAATCTTCTACTGTTAAAATCTCAGTCAAGAAGAAACCTCTTGTGGCACCAACTGCTTTGGAAAAAGGTAAACCAAGAGAAGTAAAGAATCAAGATGTATCAGAGCCTAAAGCCAAAGGTACAACAGTAAGCACTGCAGGACTCCAGTCATTGTTGCAGAGCTATGAGTCCGACGAAGATAGGTACTGAAATTGTTTCTAGATGCCTTGTTCTCACCTTTCATGTTAATGAGATAAGCCCTCTACTCTGATACTAGTTGTTTTTATTTCAACGTGTTTTCATTATTTTATAGAAAATTTATTATAAAATTGATCAAAATGGCGTTATAATGCTAAACCTTTTTAACGCATATAATTCTACTTTATGGTTCTTCACTGCCTTATACCCATAGCAGGCAGCCACATGGCATTGGTTGTGAAAGTCTCTGTAGTGTTTCAACCTTAGTACAAACATCTGCGTGTCACATTTCTAGTGTCGGACAGTTGAACTTCAATTGGTTAATCACATCAAGGGGTAAAGGAGAACTTAGAGTGTTTTGCAATTGCTTGGTAGGCCAGTTAGTGTGGGACGGCTCGTTAACAATGTTATGTACTTTTATCTCATTCCAGAACAAACATGCGACCAAATCCAAATACCTCCAAGAGGTGTTTTGCAATTGTTTGAATGTGAAACTTTGAACTTTTTCTTTCCAAGTTGTGATGAGGATAGCTAATCCATCCGGAGGAGGCTAAAAAGTTAGGTTTATGGTATTCAACTAAAAAGTTTGACATTAATGTTTCATAGCCAGAGTGGCATTGGATAGAGCCACAAATTCTACATATTATTTTTTTTTAAACTATTTTGTTATTTACTCTACTAGTTCACCTTGATGTCTGATATGCACAAGTTGAATATTAGAATTGATCAATCTCAAGGTTAATCTGTTGCTGGATTGAGTGCCAAGCAAATTCAAGTCGAGTTAATCCAAGACACTGGATAGAGTTTTAGATAAACAACATTAAAACTGATCAATCTCAATGTTATCATCAATGAAATTAAGATACACTATCCTAGGTTATGTTATCACATTTCCAAGCTCCCAAAAAGACCATAAGCTTACCAAGGAGGGCATTAGTTTTGGCTATCAAACATATATGTCCAACTTTTTGAACAACAATGCTGCTAAAATTTAAATGTCAAACTTTTTGAACAACAATGCTGCTAAAATTTAAAGAAAGTAAAAACTTAAAATTATCCAAGCACAATAAATAGCCCATAACGTTAACAAACTACAGCAAGAACTCTTTTTAAGTACTTCGGCTTATATTTCATCCACTACCACTTTTTCTTTGAGCTGCTGCTCCAGAATCCTTGAGTCTTTTTCTGTCCGCTGCATGTTACGGAAGATATAAAAGTTAATATGAAACTGTACAATTTAACACGTTAAGATATAGAAGTAACCGTGTACAATTTTGCGTTCGGCAAGGCTAAGTGAAGCTAATCTTGTTGTCGAAGCGTCTATGACTACTTTCGAAAGCATCTTGTCCTCATCAACATTAAAGTAACACCCTCTATCCTTTGCATTTCGAACTAATTTACTCCAAATTGAATCACTGTCCATCAGAGTTCTTCCATTCCCCAAAATCCAAAGGCAGTACCTAAAATTGTACAGGCAAAGACTCTTCTAGTAAGGACTAAATAGACACAATAATGGGTTGCAAACCAAATTGAGTCAAATATTAATCATACCTTGCCCTTGTTAACGCTACATTTGTTCGTTGATGATTTGCAAGGAATCCCACAGATCCAGTTGCATTTGACCTAACGGTAGACATATTGATAATATCCTGCTCGGCTCCTTGAAACCCATCAACAGATCGAACACTATGTGTCTCAAATTTGTCACCAAGTTTATCCACGAGCGCAAGCACTTGAGCTTTATATGGGGATATTATACCCACACTGACCTTGTAGTTGTTTGCAATTGAAGCTGTAGATATAGAGTAACCAGAATGACTCATATAGCTTGTAAACTCTATTTTAAAATAAATAGCCATCACATAGACAAGTAAAAAAACAAAAGCTACCTCTGTACAATTTTTCAATTATCTCTGAAATTGCTGCTACTTCTACCAGATTTTTAAGGCTGTGCTTTTCATTGAATTCCTCCTCACCATAGGAAACATCGATAAAAGAAAAAGACCCGTACATACTTCCTTCAAGAAATCTTTTGTTGTAGTTTCTTTCTTTAACATTGGAAGCATCTAAGATTTGTTTGTGGTAGAATTGCTCATTGGGAAAAACACTGATAGATGGATGCATTCTATACTGGACATTCAGGAGGTGCTTGTCGTGTTTGAGTGATAGCAATCTCTCAAAGAGACTTCTTCCGAAATTGGCCTTTTCTGAAATCTAAAGAACAATAAAACACCACATGTAAGAAACCGTATACTGGACATATTCAAAATAATAACACGTTAAGATGAAAACATAACATTGCTTTGAACCATTGCTGGCAATTGTAATTCATCACCTATGAGAATTACTTGCTTCACACCATATAGCTGAAGTAGTATTTCTGATTCGCACTCCTTAAGTTGTGCAGCTTCATCGATGACCACTAACTTCAAATCGGCAATTCCACTTAGATTGGCTGAGCTGGAGGAAGTGCAGAAAATAAGGCAAGCATTATGCAAACAAAATTCTCTAATTGAAGCCTCATCTGGAAAGTCTGGAAAAGATAACTTTTCAAGGGATCTCAAAGCTTCCAGGAACTCGATACGTGTCTTACTTAATAAGAACGCAGATGTTCTTGTGTAAGAATAGTCTATAATTTCAGACGTACAAAAGATGTTTTTGAGGTCTTGATTGGAAATTGAACCATTCTGTAGCAAACTTTTTAAATCTCGAAGCATGTCAAGGGTGGTGTACATTTCCTTAACCATTGTGACAGAAACAAATGCGGTAGGCATGTGAGAACAGATCGATACAATGGATTCTCTCATGCTTTCCTCGATGAATTTGAACCTTTTCCTTAAAAACTCTCTAAATTCTCCAATCAACACTTCCTCACTCTTTTTACTTTCATCAATCTTATCTCCAGTTTTTATATGAAGGGCACGAAGGTATTTCTGATAGGTTACTTGAAGCAGAACTATCATTGATTTTAGCTGAAACTTCAATCCACTATGCGGTGCAAAGCAATCCCATAGTGCCTTACAGCGATAATCACAAAAAACATCTTGAAGGTCATTAGTATCATCAATCTTCATTCTTTCAGCATTTCCAAATAATAATATGTCACCCAATCCATACTTGTTACTTTCTAAAGTCTGCTTAACGATACTCATCAGCCTGGTGGCTACCTCCACAACTGCAGTATTAGTTGGAGCACATGTAAGAGTTTTATGGTCCAATTTTAATAGTGAGCTTAGAAGTACACCTATTGTCTTTGTTTTCCCTGTTCCAGGAGGACCCCAAATGAGTTTCACTGAACTTTTATGACTACAAAAACTTGTTGCGATAGAACGCAGCACTGCATGAAGTTGAGTTTCATTAAGATTGAACGAGTCCAAATCCAAACCATTACTTAGTAATTCAGCTTCATGATCAAAACATAGTTCACAATCATTTCCAATCTGTCAGAAGAAAGCGAAAAGGTCATAAAAGAGATAAGATATCAATATTCAAATTAAAAAAGGATGAACCATGTGGGGTTTCATAGCATGTCTAATATCTTCATTCTTTCGCTATAAAGCATGGAAAAAAATATAAAATGATATTCAGAATATACAGTGCAAGCATGAGTCACGATATACAGACATAGAAAATGAAAAGCAAAGCATGTCATAAGCCTAACCTGGGAATTTGCTTCCAAAACCCCCTTTATAATATCTCCATTTCTTTCGCCACTTAGTGCTCCCCATATACGAAGATTCGTTGTCATATTTAAAAGATATACAGCAAAAAGAGGATTACAGATCAACTTTTTCTCAGTTTCTATGTATTCTTCTTCGTAATCTTCTTCATTTTCAAGTATAATGGGTTTGCTTGCAAGAACTATTGCCAAATAAGGTTTCTTTTTGTCATCCTCCACTTTTAGAATTATAGCAGGAATATACGAAATTCGGATGAAGTCCTTGACATTTTCGGGCCTCACATCTGAGAAAGCAATTACATCAGAAGGTTGAGGCTTATATGCATCCTTCATAGGTTTTCTATCGGTTCCCGTGTCCGACAACAACATTTTGTAAACGTAGTTTCCTTGCTTGCAACCTATATGCTTTTCCACGGATACTATTTCGCATTTCGGTGCCTGATACAAGTTTTTCATATTTGAAGACAAATCAGCATGTGTTTCTTCGAGTAGAGGATGCCGAAATGAACTCAAGTACTGCTCCACTGATGAAAACGTCTCAGGGATTTTATTTACCTGTCAAAATGAAGTTTAACAAGGATCAAAAAGTAAAATATAAATACATAATTTAACTACTGTTGATAAAATCCAAGGAATGCAAAGAAAAAGAGCGTTTACAATTCTTCGACCATAAACTTGTAAACACTACGGCATAAAATACCAAGATTCAGATGATCAAATTGAAAAATCAATCAAATGGTAAAAAATGTTAACCCACTTTTCAATTTATCTGTGCAGATATATGCCGATAAAGAACATGGAAACCGTGTTGGCATGCATATATCGGAGTAACCAACCCTCTTAAGTCTTGAACATTGATAATCCATTAGAATGGAGATTAATTTGTGAATGTTCAATAAGAGTACCTTAGTTCTGTAAAGATCATGGTTGAAAATATCATCAAGAGACCAAGAAAACACTTCAGTAATTAAACTGCTAATCTCCCTTATAACCAAACTGCTAATATCACTTGTTTCCGCCTCGTCGATGTCAATGCTGAGAAGTCTGAGGAGTTCCTCCATCTTTTCTGCTCTCACACACTCAAAGAGAAATGCATATTATAGATCTAGCGAGTAGGGATTCATGGATAACGAATAGATGGAATGTCGAATATTAAATTAAATTCTGACCTCTGAAATTCTCTTGGGTAATTGCTCCATTCATATGCATGCATGTAGTCAATCTGGGAAGGGATGCATGAATAGACCAAGCCTAAAGTTTTTCATATTCCTAGGCCGCAGTAAATGCAAAAATTGAAACCCTTTCTTCAATCACAATTAATTTGGTAAACAATAGACATCATCAAGCATACACAAGGTATTAGGTGACATTTTGGGAACAGATATTGAGTTGCCGAAAATTATGACCAAATCTCTAACCAGCAGCTTAGAGTAGAACAGTATAGAAAAGATAGACAATTAGTTGCATGTGTCTGACAATTAGTTGGAGAGACACTTAATTATACTACAGTATAGTATTGGTTCCGGATAGTTTATCATTCAACCCGGGACTAAGTCACTCAAAACAAACGTTTGATATCCCGCTGGTGTGGTGTTATCATGCAAAGATGCCAATAAAAATAATTAGTTTAGTAGGCATTTTTCTATACATTTTTGATATTATTACATTATCATCATATCATATATTCCTATATCGAACAAGTAAGGACAATAAGTTGAATTGAAATATGTTGATTATCCAAAAAAAAAAAAAAAAAAAAAATAGTTGATTTCTCTACTTCTACTCCAGTTACATATATATTTTCGTGCATCCATTTCAACCTCATTCATGAGCAACCACATAAGAAGCTCATATGAGCACGTTATTGGCTGAATAATCTAACATTAAGTTTACATTTAGAGCTCTACATTGTAGTATTGTGCAAATGGTTCACAGACATTACAACAGGTTGGAGAGTCCAAAATTGCCGTCAACAAAAGGCCACGCTATAAAAAAAGCATAACTTACTGCGAAAATTTACAAATCTATGATTCTAAAACCACTGCAATTTTTTCACATGATTTTGCATTTTGACGGATTTTACCAGCCGTGACAATCCTAAGTATACCACTCTACTGCACTTTTTCTGGCCGTTTACACCAAAATTATATTATAGCAGATGATGAAGCTAATGCTGATAGAAATGTTTATTTATTTTATTTTATTGATAGGAACCAAGGGACAAAGTACGGAGAAACATAAAGAAAAACATAAAAGAAAAGCAGAAACCAGGCGGGATGTTAAGTTCTCACCTCAAGACATGCCCTGTTGTGATCATTGGACAACAAACCTGTGTTTCTGCCAATTACGTTGGAAGTACTTCTACGTTCTTTTAAACTACTACATATATATCCTGATAAAATTATCTAAGAAGCAGGCATATGTTAGAAATGTTTATTTCAGCACTGACCTTGAACTTCGCTTTGTGGTACTGTTGCGGTTTCACAAGGCTAAGCGAAGCGTCTGTAACTACTTTTGACAACATCGATCTTCTGATCCGTTTTTAGGTATAGGACGAGAAGCAGTCTCCTAGTAATTGTAGAAGTAAGAGAACTTGGGAGTCCTATTTTTAGAAGATTACAGACATAGGAGAATTTCCAAACCTAGAATGACTAGAATAAAGAAGTAGTGCTACCTATAAATAGGGTGCAACAGAATACCTGTAGGGAGGCAGGAGAAAGACAATGAAGAAGAAAAATAGAGGAAGGGTACAATTCCTAGGGCAGAAAAATTACCTTGAAGGAAAACATTGTAACACTCTTTCTCTAAAGCAATAAGATTAACGTTTCTATTGCAATCTTTTCGTTTTGTCTTTCTACTCCGGTAGCTATTCTCTATCTATCCTATTGGGGTCCAGAAACTGATCATCTTCCCGTCCTCAACATTAGCGCAACACCCTCTATCCTTTGAGCCACGGACTAATTTACTCCTAAGTCCTAACTGAATCACTGTCCATTAAAGTTCTTCCATTCCCCAAATTCCAAAGACAGACAACTGTCCATTAAAGTCCTTATTCAAAAAAAAAAATGTCCATTAAAGAAGATTGCTTTTGCTGGTGCTAGTAGTCATCCATGCAGACTGATCGAGTTTCCTGCGCTAGCAAAAGCTACAGATAAGGTATGTATTGGGAGAACAGGAGGTTTCCTCAGTTACAGCTAATGTTCTCGAGGAATTTTAAATGATTGGTCACTTGAAGATGATACTGTCACTGGACTGGTCAGGTGGAACTTGACTCAAAATGTGAACCTAAAGCATATGATATTTGAAAAGAATGAAAAAGATTTGCTGAGTTGCAAGGGTTTTGATCTGGGCGATATATATGAAACAGCGCCATTAGCTTTCCCTCCAATGGATCAAAATGTTATGTTCATTGTATATCGGCCCTCCTTAGTTTTTATGTATAATTTCCAAACTAAATTACACAAACAGCTTGTAGGAGTTAAATATCGCACACGTTTATAACTACGCGAAGTAAAGAATATAATCTAAGTGAAGGAAGTCGCACATAGCAAAGTTGAGATGACATACCATATGATGTCAGCAAAGTCACGGATAAAGTGTGAAGTATCATGCGAAGAATTATGATATGCGAAGATGAGCGATTGTGTATGAGAGAAGATGTCGCATATTGATCTCGAAAATGATGGGATTCTTAGCTGTCATCCCCTATTGAGAGATCATTGTTTGTGGGAGGATTCTAGGACAAGTCTTGGTAAAGAGATACGAAGAGAGAGAAAGTGAGTTTATGTTTCAAGTAGAATTGTTGTAATACTTGAATCTATTTTGCAAACATTCCTAATCTTTTGTTAATAAAATCAAGAATTCATAATGATCACTTAGAGATTGAACTAGTTATAGTGGAGTGTAGTTGTAAGATTTCTTACAACTACATTTTTGGCGCTAGAAACAGGGAGGAGGAGTAAAGAATTTTTTGTCTATCATAGATTCCACGGTCACACAACAAGCAATTGCAGAAATGTGAGGAAGATTATATTGCGAATGATCGAGCAAGGGAAGTTGGACCATTTCTTACTGAATCAGCCAAGAAATTTACCACCACCACCACCTCAAGCAAATAAATATGCAAAGGAGGACAGGAGTACATTTGTTATTGAAGTGGGAGTGAAGGAAAAGAATCTATATTGTAACTTGATCATACATTCGTTCAAAAACTTAGAAGATTTTCATGATAATGTCTTAGGTCGAGTATATGCAAGAGATGCTGAAGGAAGGGAAATTTTCAACCTGGCAAAAATCATCTTTGAAGGACTGGAAAAGGCAGAAAATCTCGTTCAGCGCAGATGAAATACCAGAAGGAAAAGCATCACATGAGTGCCCATTGGTGGTGAGATTGGGAATTAATCCAAAACCGTTAGAAGAAGATGAGGAAGAAAATGAGAAAAAACACCTAGGCGATAAATAGAATTCTTATAGATAGTGGAAGTTCTGTGGATATTCTATTTTATCACACATAAAACAATGGGTGGAAGAGATGATGAGTTGATCCCTTCAACATACAAAATCTATGGTTTTAATGGTTCTGCGAACAAACCAAAAGGGGAGGTGACTATGTGAATTCTTCTACAAAGCTTACCAACAGATATCACATTATGTGTAGTGGATGTTGAATCACCATATAATGCTCTCATTGGAAGACCATGGCTGCATGGTATACTCGTTGTTGCATCAACATTTCATCAGTGCATCAAGTTTCCTTTACCTCAGGGTGTTCGAATTATAAGAGGGGACACAGTTGAAAGCAAAAATTGTCAAGAAATTGATGTTGATAGATGCAAAGCAAGAGAATCCAAGAGAAGGAATTGTTAAAAGTATGCAGCAGATAGTCAAAGAGCAGAGAGATTAATGGTTGATGTTTGATATGGTGCACAAATTTGAGAAACAAGTATGCGAAGTGCTGGAATTTATTTTATGGGAATGTTTAAAATCAAGAATCATCATGAGGAAGAGAAACAAACTAGGTGGAGACAAAATATTAGAAGAAATCAATAACGGCAGCAGCCGAAATGGATAATAAAAGATGAAGATGAATAGCAACAAGAGAGAAGCTAGGTGGAGACAAAATATCAAAAGGTGGAAGGCACAACGAATTTCGCACAATACCAATTGAATGGTTATAAACATATGCGAATTTACGAAGATTCAAAAGTGAAGAAGACAAATGCGCAGAATGAATGTGTATGATTTTCTTTGAGCAAAGTGATTCAATAAAAACATTTATGTACTAGAGTTGTACGAGTTAAAAGATTGGAATGAGAAACTTTAGTTTCATACGGTAAATCCATAATAAGAAAACACAAAGAGAAATCTTTATAATAAGACCTTTATAAAAGGCTACAGAAAATGATATTTATTATCAGATTGGCTAGGAATCCAAATATGGTGTGCACCCTAGTTCGCTCATATGCAAGAGACAAAGTAGTAAGACCTATCACACGTCATAATTGGAAAGACCTAGAAGGAATGACTCAAGGGAAGGCTACACCGACCCCGGAACTTGAGTTGTGGAGATTTGGGGTGAGAATAAAACGATAATGCCCATCCAGGAGAGATACCTTAAAATTTCAGTTTAAGATAGAAATCTTAAATTGAGAGCCTAAGGTGAGAAAGGATCTCCCAAGGAGTGCAGAAACTCGATTAGGGTGCCGAGGTACACGGTTGAGTCAAGAGTTCCCGAGAAGTCTGGAGCGTACCTTGCCACTCTTGACAAGTCCTGACTATGATGCACTCGGTCCGAAGATACCCCACTTAGGTGCGATCTTGCTGCCATAAACCCTATAGGTAGTGTATGCGAGATTGCGAAATCAACTGGTTGTTGAAAAGCCGGATGGTAAGAGCCATAATCTTAACCAGATAGAGGTAAGCTTCCTTGAAGGGGCAGCCAGGGGGAAGATAAGGACGGCACCCTCCATTAGGGAGCTGAATTGTGTCAAAAGTCGTAAATATCACAATACTTTTAACTCATACGAGTATTAAGAATTGTGGTATTTACGCGAATTAACCTGAAGAGGAAATAATACAAGAAAATGATAAGACGAGATCAATGGGTCAATACATCATGATGTAAAGACCACCTGTGATTTTGTCGCACATAAACAGAGGCAACATAAGACCTTTACATAGGAAGGAAAAAATAAGACCTCCTAGATAATACAAGAAAATAAATTAATTATAATGTTCTCACCAAGAAAAATTATTGGTGCGAAATTAATTTTTGGTTTATCAAAATCTACCAAATAACAAAAGGCAAGAATGGGAATGCAAAAGAGGTGTTATTTTCCCCATTATGATAAGTGTCACATGCATATGAGGAAGTCATAAATATGAAGCGAAGGAAAGAAGAATCATATTAAAAGGATGAAAACTGAATTTACAAGAATTTACAAGTATATTACAACAAGAAGAAGCAATCAACTTTCATATTCTTCATTTCGCTCAGACTCAAAATCACTAATTTCTTCTTCAGAATCTTCTTCTCCATCAGTAACTTGGATATCAGGAATGGGTACATTTTCAGGAATCGCTGGAAAATTGTATTTCGACAAAGGAATACCATTCTCTAGACAAACCCTTTTAACAGCAGACTCACGAGAACGATTAGCATCGTTACTGTTTTTCTGGACTAAGTTAAACCAATTCTGCTTCAGTTGCTGATACTTTGAATTACGAGCAGATGATTCTTCTTCCTTAGCATCCAAGCGAGTTTCTAGCTCTGAAATTCTCTTTTGATATTCCTTCTCTTTCTCTGCGAAGCATTAGCAAAAGAGTTAAGATAACAGACAATTATTCTTAAAAAAATATGAATGAAGATCAAAGAACAACAGATGACCTTCATAATTGGAAATAATGTCTGCAACCAGTATAGAATGCTCAGTATGAAGACTAACATTTACACCTAGATTATTTCTAGCATCGTTCAGAACTCTAGCAGCCCAGTTGAGCTCGGCTTCACTTTTTATAAGGAGTTGAGATCGAATTAAATTTTTTTCCTCAATAAGAATGTCTCTCTCATGACAAGCTGAATCACGTTCTATCTTAACCTCAATAATGGATTCATGAAATTGTTCTAGTGCGTTCGCACCCCTAAGAGCGATTTCATCTTTTTCAGTAATAAGATCATTCTTCTTCGCCTCCAATATTTGAACTGCTTTTTTCTCCTCATAAAAACGTCGTTTAAAATTATTCGCAGTGGATAATGCATTTTTAGGGCGTTCTCTAAGGGTAGTATATTTTAATCTTAATTCTTCCAAGTTAAGGTTTTCAAATCCTCGGGTGGGGTAATTACTTAAAGAGGAATTGAGGTGTTCTAAAAGAGTTTTAGCATCGGGAAGATTAGCCGCTTCATATGAAAGGTTATACAGGTCTGCGAAAACAATAAAGTAAGAAGTGTGAACCATCACATAAAATGAAAAGAGTTCCGTGTTTATTTCTCGAGCTTGGAGAACCAATTGAGAATTAGTTAAATTATCATTTTTGAGTTTTGTATTCTCGCCTGTAAGATTCGCATTCATATCCGAAAGAATAGATTTATCATGTTTCAGTTTGGCATTCTCATCATGCAACATGCGAAGTTTTCTTTCATTGTCTAAATAAATCACATAATATATACGGACACTCTACGAAAATAAAAGCATCATAAGTAAAAGAAGGAATAATAAGGAAAGTATAAAATGCAAATGTTATAGAATATTACCAAGCCATTCATCGCAAATTGAAAATATGGGTTTATCATAGAGGGAGCTCCACGAAGAGATCGATCCCCCCAATCAGAAGCAGTACAGATCCTTGAGACCATCTTGAAGGCATGATCTGTTTCATCATCCCCAAGAGTAGCAAGAGCATCTCCAGAAAAAAGATCAGAAAACTTGTTTCGATACGAATCAATCGATACCTCTTCCTCAGAAACAAAAGTATTTTAATATGAAGATTCTGAACTTGAAGAAGAATCATACCTCGCACGCTTTCTAGAGACATCATCTTTTAAAGAGGTTTTCTTGGATTCAGATTTTGATGCGCGTTTCTTAGGAGCGCTCTTGCTTTTGCCTAAAGTTTTGTCGTTCAAAGGATTCACCTACGCGAATAATCAAGATAAGAAACAGAGGCAACAATATTGTTAAAAATAGAAAGTGTGTTGCTTACTTCTTTATTCTGCGAAGTTGATACTTTGCGCGAAGTACTAACCTTTTTGGCATCCTGCGAAAGAGAAGAAATAAGATATAAGAAGGAGAGTTACGAGAATTTACAAATTGAATTAAGAGGATCACATACCGCTACTTTCTTTTCCTCATTTTCGAATAATTTAAATTCCCAGGGTTGGTAAAGAGGAAAATCTTCTGGCAGAGGATTGTCAGAATCATCCGCAGCTTTACTAGTTACAAAGGATCCTTCCAAGATGACAAGGCAATTAAGCCAACTAGAATCATTGGATCTGCGAGCAACATGATTAGAGTTTGAATTCCAATCAACGTCTCGCATAATTTTTTCATCTTCAGCGATACCATCTCCTTATGCGAACAGCCCACTTAGTCACGTTACTTTTCATAATAGCGATGTAATAATTCTTAAAGAAATTATCAAGAGTACACTCTTTTCGCGATGATCCTCTTTTCGCACTTCATCAGGATAAGAATTTCCAAGACCAGCTGCGCGACGAGCATACTATAATGGTATCCTGATAGCATCACCACTCAACTGAAATATTCCTCGTGCAAATCTCTCATCAGCAAGAATTCTATAGAAAAGAGGAATCTCAGTATTATATAAAAGAATTGGTAAGAATTGAAGTTGACCTAACGAAACGATGATTCTTCGATTATTCCATTGCTCAGATTTGATTAGATCAAGATTAAGTTTGGATACGAAATTACATGAAGAGGAAGAGAGAGTTCGTAACCCCTCTGATTGAAGTCAGTTTTCACTTTATTAAATTCGAATTCCATTTTTTTACCAGCAAGAGCCATTAACGAATGGGAATGAAGAATATGAATTTGCAGAGAAGGTGAAGAAGAATGAAGGAGATAAAAGGAGTAAGATAAAAGAGAATATATAGGAAAGAGCGACTCGTTTTTCAAGATTTACTCTCATTAATGCGAAGAAATGCACGGATAAAAACTTACGGTTAAAAGAGACGTGTCAAAAGATGAGTGGTTAAAAGGACACGCGTACATAAGGGGAGCTTGAAATATGGAAAATTGTCGGCAACGTAAAATGAAAAAAGAAAAGCATGTGCGATTTGCAAGAGGAGAATAGTTATAGTGGAGTGTAGTTGTAAGATTTATTACAACTACACAGCTCAGATTACTAGTTCCATCTCTACAAACTCTTTAGGCATCTCTTAAATCTTGGTCAGAATAGGTAACGCATCCTTTGGTTGTCAATATTTTGATAATGTTGAAGAACTTTAAGTCCAATTTTGCGTTTCTTTGCGTTTTCACCTTTTCAAAACTCGAATACGCGAAAGTACATGATAAATTTTAGGAAAGAGTAAAAGATATACATATACTGTTGTTTATTTTGTACTAGGGTAGTTAGATTAATTTGTCTAGCTGAAGACATGATCCGAGACAATATGAAGTAAAACTTGTTGCGACCTCTAAAATTTATATTCATGAACGGTTCTTGACGAGACAACATGAACATCTTGTTGGGTGCAATAATCAAAAACAAGGAAAAAAATCAAATATGAAAAAGTTATTGATACTTAACTCCTTTATAGTGGAAGTGATCGATTTGATGAAACGGACGAGCTCCCCAAATCTCCGCAACAACAACAAGGAAAAACTTTGGAAAAACAGAGTGAGTCACGTGTTCAACACGTTTCCCTCAAGACATTAGCGCCCGGCTACACTCAAGAGAGATGCTATAGCCCTCACAGGATGGATATCTCCAGGATAAAATACTACACCTACTACTAGCATATGTAGTAGATGCTCAACTTGAGTTTCGCAACTCCGAAAAAACCGTTAAGGAAAATCGCGAACGCTTAAGTAACGCTATTAAAATACTTTCCCTTAGGGGTCCCTCTAAAATATAGAGCAACCCATTTCCCATATATTTTACAAAAGTAGTGAATTTCTTTATATAATGGAATAATACAACTTAAAAAAGATGAAATCCCCGATTTGGGACTAAAAACCTTATATAGTCTCTTAAAACAACTAAAAAGTGGAAACTCCACGGTGTGGGACTAATAAGTTTTTCATTCACAAAAGAAAATAATAAATTATACTTTTTATTAAAACCTTAAAAATCATATTTAATTAATCGTTTTCCAACAATCCCCCACATGAATGAAAACTCAATAAAACACGAAAACACAGATAGATATTGGTAAATTAACAACCTAATCTCACGACCCGAACTGGCTGAACAAACAGACAGATCATGCATGTTGAAGTCATACTAGCCATTCCAACGTCATCTTCCTCACACAACAGTGTGTCGACCTCGGGGTCATACTATGGATTGCAAAAATCATATAGTATAGGGAGCTTTCATCTTTAGTTCCTCACAAGTGAGACTAAAGGTTCCTTTCACCGAAGTGAAAAACATGAACTAGTGAACCCTTAGCGACCCTTAGGTCCTAAGTTCCAGTAATAACAAAACCATCAAAAGAAAATCACATAAAAAAAACCCGCAGGAAATATCATTTTAGTCATAGGTGTCTATGAGGTCTTGACCCTTTGCTTAGTGAGATATTACCGGAATTACTTGCTAGAGACAGTGAACTATGTCTTGAACTTATAGCGTTTGATGTAATTTGCGATAACAACCACGGATGATATCTCCAAGGTTGCTGCCAAGATCATGCCGTTTTGATTGGATAACGTCCAAGGAGAATATCGCACAACCTTTGACGAAAGGTTTATCCAAAGAGATAATTAGAAATGCATCGAGGGGTATGGGGCTTAAGCTCATAAATTAAACTTAGCATGAAGGATACCCAACCTTGCTGACTAGAGATCCCAAGATCAAGGTATCGAATGAGACAGTTAATTTGTGGTGGGTAAAGGTAAACACTATCAGAGAATTTCAATCTCTTCCCCTTCCCTATGGTGTAGACGTGATAGTGTGACTGCATGTGAAGGATGACTTTTAAGAAGTCTTAATGAGTTATATAGTTTCAATTTAAGATTGAAGTGGGGTGTAGCAGTAACACTCTTTATGGAAACTCACCTATCTGAATGAGGAAGTGGAGCCGCTTTCTATGAGAATATGAGCGTTGATTCTCTATGGAATTCTGAGAAGCAAGATATGTCCATGGAAAAATTAGACAAAACGACACGATCTTGGCAGCAACCTTGGTGATATCATTCGTGATATTACCGGAATTACTTGCTAGAGACAGTGAACTATGTCTTGAACTGCTAGCGTTTGATGTAATTCACGATAACAACCACGGATGATATCTCCAAGGTTGTTGCCAAGCTCGTGCCATTTTTTCCAATTTTGCCCTGGACATATCCTGTTTCTCAGAATGCTCTAGAGAGTCAAAGCTCATATTCTCATAGGAAGCGGCCCCACTTCCTCATTCAGATAGGTGAGATTCCATAACGAGTGTTACTGTTACACCCCACTTCAATCGTAAATTGAAACTATAGAACTCATTAAGACTTCTTAAAATTCATCCTTCACATGCAGTCACACTATCACGTCTAAACCATAAGGAAAAAACAAAGAATGAAATTCTATGATAGTGTTTACCTTTACCCACAACAAATTAGTTGTCTCATTCGAAACCTTGATTTTGGGATATCCAGTCAGCAAGGTTGAGTATCCTTCATGGCAAGTTTAATTTATGAGCTTAAGCCCCATCCCCCTCGATGCATTTCTAACTATCTCTTTGGATAAACCTTTAGTCAAAGGTTGTGTGATATTCTCCTTGGACTTTATCCAATCAATGGATATAACGCCGATTGAGATTAGTTCTTTTTAGCTTTAGCTATTATAGCTTGGCTAACACAATGTATAGATTTAGGTGGCACAGGCATATGCCAGAGAGGAATGTCTTATAAAAAGCATCTTAGGCACTCGGCCCCCTCTTGTGCTTTATCTAATGAAATACTCTTAGATTCCATAATGAATTGAGCAATATATGTTTGTCTGAAAATCTTCCAACAACAAACCCTCTTGCTAGAGTGAAAACATATCCACTCGTAGACATAGACTCCTCTAAGTCACCTATCCAGTTTGCATCACAAAGTCCCTCAGGACAACAAGATACCTTTCATAAATGAAACAAAAGGTAATAGCGTATTTTAGGTACCATAATACTCTACTAAGTGCATCCCAATGCTCTTCTTATGGACTACAAGTATATATACTTAAGTTACTCACCATATAAGCAATGTCTGGACTCTTACGGTTCATTAAATTCATCAGACATCCTATAACTATTGAGTATTCAAGTTAAGATACTCCATTACCCTTATTTTTCTCGAGTCTACAAGAAGAATCGTATGGAGTACACGCAGGCTTATAATCAGACTGATTGTATCTCATAAGAACAAATTCAACATAATGAGAACGACTAAGACTATAATTTTTTGATTATCTTCTATTCCTCATCCCTAAGATTACATCAAAAGAGCCTAAGTCTTTCTAGTCAACGTTCTCATTCAGTGCATGTTTTTAGTGGAATTAATCACATCTATGTTTGTATCAAGTATAAGCATATCATCAACATACAAGCATACAATTACACAAGCATCCTTAACAAGTTACTTGTAAATACACTTGTAAGATTCATTAACTTAAATCCACTACACATTATCACATGATCAAATTTTCCATGTCATTGTTTACGTGCTTATTTGAAAACCATACAAAGATTCGTTCAACTTACAAACTTTGTCTTCATAACCTTTCACTAAAAAGTCCTCAGGTTGGTCTATGTAAATTTCTTTATCTAATTCACGGTTTTAGAAAAGATGTCTTAACATCCATCTGATGTATCTCCAAGTTGTTTATTGCAGCAATATCAATTAGCATCTCAACAGAAGTAATTCTCGTCACAAGTGAATAAGAATCAATCTACACCTTCTTTTAGTTTATAGCCTCTAACTACCAACTTAGCTTAATATTTTTCAACAGTTCTATCTACCAATCGTTTCCTCTTAAAGACTCATTTACAACCAATGGTCTTACTACCTTGAGGTAAACTAGCAAGCTCCCAAGTCCGACGGACTGAGTCCATTTAACTAAATGAAGCTTCTTATCAGAATGGGATTTCACTAGATGTCAAGGCTTCTTTACAAGTCTGTGGCTCAGACTAAGCTAGGCATGTTATGAAGTCTGTTTCATAAGAAGTCTCAAGTATAATTGTTTTACTTACGCTCAACATCAACTTCATCTTCCTTTAAAATAAGTTCTGACTATTTGAAAATAAATCTAGGGGATCAACAACACATCTCTAATGAGGTACAGGTTTATAATAAACATGTTCAAAGAACTCAACATCCCTAGATTCCGTAATAATATTCACACCAAAGTCAGAAAAAATCAGAAGACAACCAAAAATCTATATGTAGAAGTATACTCAGCATACCCTATATGAAGATACAATCTACATTTTTGGTTTCAATCTAGTTGTTTTAGGAAGAGGAATTACAATCTTAGTCAAACACCCCACACTTTGACGCATTCATAAGAAGGTCATCTACCTTTCCATAAATCATACGGAGTTTCATCTGATCCTTAAAAGGGTACTCTATTCAGGATATACTAGTTAAGAGGACTTCCTCCCCCCATAAGATCGCAGGTAAACCTGAATTAATCAACATGGAAATTGTCATCTCCTTAAGGATACGGTTGTTATGTTCAAGGCTTCTAATTGGTTTTGAACTTCAAGTTTATACATCTTAAGGCTTCTAAGGCATCATCCTTATCCCTAAGCAAGTATACAAGATAATACCTCGTACAATCATCTACAAAAGTTATAAACCATCTTTTACCACAGTGATTTTGGGTTGAACTCATGTCAACTAGGCCTAACTGAATTAATTCTAAGGGCATAGAATTACTCTGAACATTTGTGCTAAAAGGTTTTATAGCATATTTTGATTCTTCACAGATTTCACTTTTGTTTTTCAAAATTCAAACTAAATTTGGGTACGCAGCCTATAATAGCCAGTTAAGCATTGACTTATAAGTTTACGGTTCCAAGTCTACCACGTAAAACAATTAACCACACAAAGAAAGCACAAGAATCAACTATGTTCACATCATCAGTTTTTCCGTTAAGCTTATATAGACCCAAAGTCTTATAACTCTTGCCTAAAAAATCACTGCCTAGTTACAAAAAGTTATCCAGATTCAATTAAAATTTTAAATCTTTTACCATCTATAACAGAACAAGATACAAGATTCTTTCATATGCTCGGAACATGAAAACTTCATTCAATGTGAGAATACTACATATATGAGCTTCTGCTCGACCTTTTCCTTTTATGCAACCTCTGTTGCAGATGAGTTACTCAAAAAGAGTTTCCCGACATCCCCTATCCTCTGATAGGAGGTGAACATGTCTCTGTTTCAATAAACATTCTCGGTGGCTCCAGAGTCCACCTACTGGTCTCTCACATTGGTTATTAAAATAACTTCCGACATCATGCCACTAAACTTGTTCTAGTTTGTTTCAACTAAACTAGCATTAAATTTCTTCTTATTAAGGTTTTTATGTTGTCTACAATTTACTTCCGCGTGGCTAGGAATTTTACAAACATAGCAATCACCCTTAATTAAAGTAATGTCGGATTCAGTTTTACGAAACATACCTTTCTTATGAAGACTGCGCTTAGAATTGTTTGATGTTCTCACCTTTGTCAGCTTTGGAAGACTTGTGTTCATCCACAGGCTCCTGGTATCCATGTCCCTTTCCAATTTCTTCGTTTATACTTTGACCATGGACACGGTAATTTCCCAATCACCTAATACACAACATCTCACAAACCTTAGTTCCGAATCGGAAAATAAAATTTGAGTTTTGAAGATAACATCTAGATCTACAAACTTCGTTTGAATCACCATACCAAAAAAACTCATGGTTACCCCATAAAAACTACTTTAGTTAACAACAAATTTCTGCTCGTTAGAATTTTTCAGATACGTTTCTCTGTTTTGTAAAATATCAAAAAAAAAAAAAACTTTTACAGCTTTGAAAATTCCGAAATTTTATGTGGATAACTACCAAGATGTCTACTACATTAGGTCAAAATGGTTCATCGAAATTCCTACTAGGTTAATAGATAAATTCGAAACTCTACAACTAACCAAAAATTCGTTTTTTTGTTTTTCACTTCACAATTAACATCCATGATTATTACAAATTGTAATGTCTTAAGATTGTTGGGTGCAATAATCAAAAACAAGGAAAAATCAAATAAGCAAAATTTATTGATACTTAGCTCCTTTATAATGGAAGTGATCGATTTGATGAAACGGACTAGTTCCCAAAATCTCCGCAACAGCAACAAGGCAAAACTTTGGAAAAACAGAATGAGTCACGTGTTCAACATGTTGCCCTTAAGACATTAGCGCCCGGATGCACTCAAGAGTGATACTATAGCCTTCACAAGACAAATATCTCTATGATAAAACACCCTACTACACCTACTACTAGCATATGTAGTAGATGCTCAACTTGAGTTTGGCAACTCCGAAAAAACCGTTAAGAAAAATCGCGAACACTTAAGAAACGCTATAAAATATTTTCCCTTAGGGTTCCCTCTAAAATATAGAGCAACCCCTTTCCCATAGATTTTACAAAAGTAGTGAATTTTTTTATATAATGGAATGATACAACTTAAAAAAGATGAACTCCCCGATGTGGGACTAAAAAGCTTATATAGTCTCTTAAAACAACTAAAAAGTGAAAACTCCACGGAGTGGGATAAAGCTGGCAAACGGACGGGTCGGGGCTTGCCCTTTACGGGTTACACGGGTTTGGGTTAATACGGGTTAAAACCCGCGGGTCAGTTTTCTTAACGGGTGGTCAATTCTTCAACCCGCGCCCGTAACGGGTTAAGCTTGCGGGTTCGTGGGTTACTTAGCCCGTTTCTGGTTACTCACCTGAGTGACTGAGTCAACTCACCATAAACCAATTTGACAGAGTTTTCTCCGATATCTGGTCTATTTCCGGTCATATTCAGGCCATCTAAAGCTCCTTCTCTGCAACCTAACAATAATCTCTAATTCATTTGATATTTAGATTCAATTCAATCAACTTATCAACACTTCAACAGAATTGTCGCACCAAAATTTAAGATCAAGAAAATTGAAATACTTAAGATTAAAGAGTTCACATCAAGTTATCCAAATAAGAACCAAAACCAGAATCAACTTGATTCTGAACAAACATACAATAACCCAAGTTGTATCTCATGATTCTCAATTTCTTATCAAAATCAGATAACCCCAATTATCTCAAAAGATTCAAAAGAACACAGATCTACAAATACACAACATTAACTACCAAACTAAGTAAAACCCACTTATGAAAACACTATATAACAAACATTTAAACATCAAACGGTCAAACCCCAAACCATACATGAATGATACACGATTAAAATGAACAAAAAAACAACAAAGTGACATACAAACATCAAAATCAACTAATTTACTTACTTGCTGCTAGTCTCTAACCATTGTTGTTGTTGTTAATTTTAATTCTCGAACAAGAAGAAGAAGATGAAAAAGATGAGACGAGAATTGAACTACAACTGCCGCTGCGGAGAAAGAAAAGATTAGATTTAGTTAGGGTTTTTTCTTTTTATACCTAGGAGACACATATAGATGGGAAGGGCCACGCGTCATTAGCATAGGAATTCCGCGTTTACGAATTTTACCCGCGGATACACGGGACGGGTCGGGCTTACCCGTTTTTTCACGGGCAGACATTTTCCTAACCCAAACCCGACTTGTTCAGAAACCAGCTGGTCCGGATTCGGATTTTAACGGGACGGACCGGGTCAACCCGCGGATTTTGGGCTTGTTTGCCGGCTCTAGAGTGGGACTAATAAATTTTTCATTCACAAAAAAAACAATAAATTATAATTTTTACTAAAACCTTAAAAATTATATTTAATTAATCGTTTTCCAACCCATCTCAAAAACTTGGTGAGTGACCATTTTCAAATGGATTAATATATAGCAGATATCAAAATCTATATATAGAAGAACTCTGCATCAATAAGTTTGGTGACTATATATTATCACCCCACCGCATTAAGGAAACATGCTATATAATGAATAGATACAGATGCAATGCCTTCAATGCTTCAAAAACAAATATAATTCACTCAATTTTATTTTCGCATTTTTTTTAGATGCATGAATAAGACAAAAAGTAGTTCAACCATTAGATGGTTATTAAATATATATTTACTCGTTTCCCATAACGCCCTCCCAGGTTCACACTATAAAATGGAAGGTTCAGCGAACACAAGAGACAGTGAGCTAGCTTGATTATAGTTAGAGAAAGAGTAATAGATTTAAGTCTATCATGGAGATTGATAAAATGATGTTTTTCCTTTTCATGATCATACCAATGCTTTCTGCGGATGGTAGTACTTACTATCCTAAGAGTTTCATCAGCCTAGGTGGTGTTGCTGCCCAGGATCCTGAAGCTAGTGCTTCAGGCACTACTAATTATAACGTGATCAACGGCGCTAGAGGAACCATAAATGATAATGGCCCCGACAATGTTGTAAATGGTGATAACACGGTGTCGCAAGAACTACCACCACAAATGTCTGCACCCGCACCGTCTACAATTGTACCAGCGGAACTACCACCACCTACATCTGTATCCACACCATCCAACGTTGTACCATCGGAACTACCGCCACCTACAGCTGTATCCACACCATCCAACGTTGTACCAGCGGAACTACCACCACCTACATCTGTATCCACACCACCCAACGTTGTACCAGTTTATGGAGGTAGGTACGGTTTTCCTTGGTTGCCAATTGAGGTTTTGGAATCCAAACATGGTGATTCTCAGTCAGCATCGAAGCAAGCTGCAGTGAAAAAGCAGCCTTAGAGTCTATCCTTCGGGCACATGACCTACAATGCTAGGTATATATACTAAATAAGAACCACAATCACCTATGGTCATCTGCCTCTCTTCTATCTCAAGTAGACAAGACATATAAAATAAATAAAGTCGCGGAACGGAGCTAGATGGATCTTTCAAAATATCTTAAATTAAGTTCTTGTACTTTTGAAGCATAAAAAGTAAATAAGTGAAAGTATGTAACTTGTTTAAGGAGAATAATAAAAATAAAAACCTACTACTACATCTCCAAGTCTAAATCATTCATTTCCTTCTTAACTCTACCGATATATATCATCTGTGTTCTCGCTGTCTCTGTATAAATTCCAGAGTATCGAAAAACATTATCATCATTATAACTAAATTCTAAATTCGACCACAATACTTGGAATATTTTCAATCAATTTTACATTCTTCTGAATTTTATAACGACTAGGCTGCAACTAGTGCGCCTATACCAAACTCGAGAACAATGAAAATTTTGGGGCTGGATAATTCATTTCACCGTATAAACGGAAATGTGATGCATCAAAAATTTATTTATGGGTAGAAAAATATGGAGGCTGTTAATGGATGTCTCTTAGAGTATTTCGTCTTTATGTTACGTTACGTCCCATGGAGATACGCACACATGATAGCAGCCACTGATCTAATTGTCTAGCGACTTCCAGACACATATTAATTAAGACGTTTTAGCCTGGAGTTTGCAGGGTAAATGATACAAGTAATGGTTACCTCGCAAAGATTATGTTTTGATGTAAACAACTGTGATGACTTTCATGTGCTAAAGCCAACCAAAACCAGACTAGAAGAAGACTCAAATTAATGCGGGATTTTCATACTGTAAGGGCGATTATTATTGCATAATGTAAATTTATTAGGGGTTGCCAAATCGAAAGGATTAGTCTTCGTCTTGTAATATTTATTCTCTTGAAAAAGAAGCCCTGCCTGAAGCGGAACCCAGGGTAGCAGGATTCAAGACTGCTAACAACTAAACGATACTGTTTAAAACCAATGGTTGCAGAAATTAGTGCATGATTGCGTAATTACTGTTCAATTTTGATGCATGCTATTATTTTGCTATTATTCGAAACTTACCAGTCAAATTCTTTAAAAAAAAATTGATGCATGATGACATTGATCAGTACGACAAAAGTAATTCAACTATCAATTTAATGGTTATTAAATACATTGATATTTTATTTACCATTACGCCCTCTTAGGTTCACACTATAAATTAAATGGAATGGTGATGAACTCAAGATATCACAGTGTGAGCGAGCTAGGTTACCTAGCTAGAGAAACTAGAGAAACAGAAATTAAAAGATTATAAGTGCAACATGAAGAGTGATAAGAAGATGTTTTTTCTTTTCATGATCGTAATAATGCTTTTTGTGGAAATCACTTATTATCCTAAGAGTTTCAGTATCCTAGGTGGTGGTGTTGCTGCGCAGGATCCTGAGGCCACTGATACTACTATTACTTATAACATGATCAGTATCCCAGGTGGTGTTGCTGCCCAGGATCCTGAGGCCACTGATACTAGTACTACTACTTATACCGTGATCAACGGCAACAACGGAACCTCAAATGAGCATGGCCCTGACAACGTTGAAAACGGTGGTACATCGCCGCAAGAACTTCTACCACCAATAGCTCCTAAAAACCATGTTTCTCTCTCCTAAAAAATCCGTTCTCCATTTTCCACTGATCTTCGTCCCTGCTAGATCCCTGTAGCTTAGAACCCTTTTCCATAGAAACCTTAGTCATTACCTCAACCCTCACCATGTCTCCTGAACATCGTTATGTTCAAATTCAAAAAAAAATCTTTAGGTTTTCCTGTAGCAAACAAACTCCCTATTCACCTATAACCCTCACTGAATTCTTCACTTCTAGATCTACTAAAGGTTTGTTTACACTACCACTTGCAAAGCATCCTATTTGAAATTGGAAAAAGTGGTGATTCAGGAAGAAAAATTTGGAAGTTCGAGGATAATCAATTTTGGTTTGTAGCTAGTAAGCAATCAAATAATCATGGTTTTTTCCTAAACGTAACCCTTTGTCAACCTAATCCTAAAGCTGATCCAACATTCTTTTTTATCCCTTCCGGTGATTGTTTCACAGGTTGGTTTTCCATGGCCTCCACGTTAGAAGATATAATCAAGTTTTCTTCTTCCATAGGAAATCAAACCCACTTACAAGCACCCAAACCTATTCGTAATCCTTCTTATGCTCAAGTCCTGCAATCTAATCTTACTCCTAAACATATCTCTAACTCACAAAAAGGACTTTCACCTTTTATGTGTGATAGATTCGCCCCACCCCTGTCCATTTCTTGTGATCCAAAAGGAAATCTCAATATCAAAAAACAGAATGATTCAAATCCTATAGGTGGGTGGAGTGACTCTTTTGTGGTGTCCTCACCTATCCCAATCGTGAATTGGTCAGATATCAGTTTGGCCCTGAGTCTTGAATTACAATGCAACTCATCTTGTATGTTATATCCTATGAATTCATATCAGGCTTTATTTCATGCAGACAAGGAATTATCCAAGGCAGATATTGAGTTTGTTTTTACTTTTAACAATGTAAATTTCTCAGTGTTCAGATGGGATGAGAAATTCTGGAAGTCATCATGTTCATCATCGACAATCTTTCATGATGAAGTTTTTGGGGTACCTTATCAATTTTGGTCATCTAAAGTCATACATCAAATTGGTAGGTTATGTGGTGATGTTTTGCTAATCGACCCTGCAACTCTCAAGCTGAAGGATTTGACTGCAATCAGGCTAAAGATCCGTAACAATAAAGGAATTAATTTCATTCCTAGAAGTGTGAGTATATTTTCAGATATGGGTGAATTTACAGCTCACATCTTCATTGCCGGAAACACAATATCCTCAAGATCTCGTTCGAATTTGAATTTCGGTCAATGGATATCTCCGAATTTGGTGGATCATCAGCACGAGAGGTGGAAGACTACAGAAAATTATGGTAACTCTATGGACTCATTAATTACAAAAGATTTTCAGCCGTCTTCTACGGATATTTTTATGACTTCTCCAGCAAGGAAACTTTCAACAGATATCCGAAAAGTTCAAAATCAAGGATCCGGTAAGAGAAGGAAAAGACGACGTAAGCCCAAGAAAAATAAAAAAAAATCCAACACAATATGGAAAAAGGTAGAGAAGATATCTTTATTATCCCGTGGAACTCCTGTGAGTATTGATGAAGCAACAGACATGGAGATTGATTTTACTCCTGCTTTCAAGATGAGTCTCTAAGCCCTTGAAGTTTCTGATATGTTATCTCCAGCAGATCCTAAACCTATCCATTCTAAACCTCCATACAGGTACACTTATATCACTAAGAAAATCATAAAAAAAATTATTTCATCGACCCCATCCCAAGACCTGTTTCCACCATCGTCTCTTTGCCAATCCTAAAACCAACACCCATACCCATTACCATTAACACACCCATCCTTCAAACTCCTCTAGTCCCTATCACCAATTTTCCAGTCTCCCTGAAATCTGTTGTTACGTACTTCAAACCTTCAAATTCTAGTAGTAATATAAAGGTTCCAGCATACATTGTTAATGAGGTGATGAGATTATTTGAGTTAGGTGTTCACTTAGGAATCACTTTTAATAATATGCCTAATCACTCAAAACGGTTTCTATGTTCCAAAATTACTTCTCAGGGTCCGATACTTAAATCCTATACTCCTGTTGCTTTACCAGCTCCCTCTTTAGTGAAAGATTTTGAAGTTCAATCCATTATCACACTATACGGAACTAGAGAAGTCTCTGTGCATTTGCCCAAGGATACAGTGCCATTAAAAGGTCTTGAAGATACTTTTATTATGCTTCTAGAGGATGAAGACACTTCAGTTGCGTCACAATCCTCCACTCCTATTTATCCACCTGGATTTGAACCTGATATGGTGGAAATTCTAGATGATGGTAGCTCAGAGCATGTCTCACAAACTCAGGAGGTCTATTCAAAAAGATACATTGCAGAATGTAGGCGTCTTGATATTACAGTTCAGGAAGCTAATACTTCTGGTGTCAAGTCTAAAAGATTGACAAAACAAAAGAAGGGATACGCGTGTGTTAAATGAGTCTCAAGATACTTTCATGGAATGTGAGGGGATTATGTTCGAATGATAGGAGGCTGATTGTAAAGAAAATGATTGGTCTTCTTCAAGCACCTATCGTAATCCTACAAGAAACAAAGATGATGCGTTGTAGTGATCATGACATCCAACAAATTTATGGACACTCAAATTTTGGATGGACTTTTCAACAGTCAGTTGGTAATTCTGGTGGGATGATCATCTTATGGGATAAAGATTTTCTTGAGGTTAAAGAATCTTTAGTAGGTGATTATTCATTATCTATCTATTGTGTCAATAAGCATGATGGTTTTGTTTGGGTTTTTACCAATATTTATGGACCTAATAAACCTCATGAGAGGGAAGATTTTTTGGAGGAGTTGGATAACATCTGTGGATACTGGGATTTACCTTGGTGTTTGGGTGGATATTTCAACACCATTAAGTGCTGTGATGAGAAGAAGAATTGTAATACAATCACCAAGAGTATGAAGGACTTTGCTGAATTCATCTTTTAACACAACCTTATTGATTTACCTTTAAAAGGATCTAGATATACTTGGTCTAATGGGTAGATCAATCCTGTAATGAGCAGACTTGATAGATTCCTCATTTCTCCTTCCTTTGAACTTCAATTCCCCTTGGCAACTCAACTTGCTAAAGCTAGGCCAACATCAGATCACATTCCTATCCTCCTAGATATCTCTGATCCTTCTTGGGGACCTAGTCCTTTCAGGTTTGAAATCATGTGGTTTTTGGAGAATGGTTTTTTCAAAATTTTAGAAGAATGGTGGTTGTCTTTTTCTTTTGCAGGTAGTCCAAGTACAATATTATGGTTGAAATTGAAGGCTTTAAAGAAGAAGTTGAAGGTGTGGCACAGGGATACTTTTGGTCACACTAATACCAAACTCAAGCACTTACTGGAAGAGATACAGTTCTTTGATCTTTTGGCAGAAGACAACATCCTAGATGAATCTCAGTTGGCAGATAAACTTAAATCCAAGTCTGAGTTTGAGAAAGTTATTAAAATGAATGAACTAGCATGGAGGATAAAGTCCAAAAACAAATGGTTACAAGAAGGGGATAGAAATACTTCTTTTTTCATGCGTCAAGCCACTGCTAGGAGAAGATACAACAGGATTAGACAGCTATACATTGAGGGTGAATTGGTCTCTGACAGGTTCAAACTGCAAGAACATATTGTGAATTTCTACAAGGAATTGTTTGCTGAAGAAGAAGTTATCAGACCGGCTTTGGAAGGTATTACTTTTGACACTATCAATAACATTGAATCTGAAATATTAGATGCAAATTTCAATGAAGATGAAGTATTTCAGGCTATCAAAGACCTAGGACAAGACAAGGCACCAGGGCCTGATGGCTACCCTATCATGTTTTTCTCAAGGTGTTGGAGTTTTATTAAGGAGGACATCATGAAGACTATTATGGAATTCTATGAGTCTGGTAAGATCGATCCAAAGCATAATGCCACTTTTATTACATTAATACCCAAAAAGGATTATATTGAAACAGTGAAGGATTGTAGACCAATTAGTCTTCTTACCAGCATGTACAAGATAATTGCAAAGGTACTTTCCTCTAGAATGAAACTAGTTATGCCAAAGCTCATCTCTCCTGTTCAATGTGCCTACATTGAAGGTAGAAAGATAATAGATGGAACTCTCATTGCTAATGAGTTGGTCGATTCAAGATTTAAATCTGGGCTTGCTGGTGTGATTTGCAAAATTGACCTAGAGAAGGCCTTTGACAGAGTAAATTGGAAGTATTTGGAGGATATCTTACAGCAGATGGGGTTTAGTAGGAAATGGCGTAGTTAGTTGAAATTCTGTTATTCAACTGCATCCTTCTCGGTGTTAATAAATGGGTCCTTCTTTGGCTATTTTGTCAGTACTAGAGGTGTTAGGCAAGGCTGTCCACTTTCACCTTTGCTTTTTAATATTCCAATGGAAGGCTTCTCAAGGTATTTGGACAGAGCAGCAGGTTTGAATCTCTTTAGTGGCTTCAATGTAACTCAAAATGGATTAGTGGGGAGCCATTTACATTATGCTGACGATACTATCTTCTTTGTAGATGACAAGAAAGAAGAGTTGGTCAATCTCTCTCCCTTCTTCATTGTTTTGAATATATTGCAGGCTTAAAGGTCAACACTTCAAAAACAAGACTTATTGCAGTAGGAGATGTACCTCTTATTGAGGAATGGGCAATTGAATTGGGTTGTGCAACTGATTCAATTCCTTTCATGTACTTAGGCATGCCTTTGGGAGCAAAAGCTAACTCAAAAACTATTTGGGTTCCCATTATTGAAAAATTTGAGGCCAAAATCTCAATGTGGAGACAAGGTAATTTATCTAAAGGTGGTAAGCTGGATCTACTCAAGTGTATTTTAAGCTCCCTTCCCACGTATTATTTCTCTCTTTTCAAGGCCCCGATTTCTGTTATCAAAATTTTAGAAAGGTAGATGAGGAATTTTTTGTGGGAGCATAAGTCGGGTTCAACAACTTCTCACCTTATAAACTGGAATTTAGTTTGCTCTTCTAAAGAGAAAGGTGGTTTGGGTGTCTTAAATCTAAAACTAATGAATCAGGCTCTTCTTGCAAAATGGTGTTGGAGATTTGGTGTAGAAAGAAACCATTTGTGGTACAAAATCATTGTTGAAAAGTATGGTGCTTCATTCTCTATTTGGTTCCTTGGTAAGGTAATTTCAGCTCATGGCGTTTCTTGTTGGAGGACAATTGCTGAAATGAATAATTGGATCACTTCTAACTGCAATTTCTGTGTTCACTCTGGATTACAAATTTCTTTTTGGCATGACAAGTGGGTTAGTCGCTCTAGTTTGGATGTGCAGTTTCCCTTACTGTACAAACTTGATTTTTTGAAAAATCACAGTATTGCTGCACATATTTCAGAAGATGGAGCATGGAAGTTTGATTACAAAAGAGTTCTGCTGAATGATGAAGTTAATCAACTTGCTACAATGTTTCTTGTTATCGGTTCTGCACCACCAATATTAGACAACTTGCCAGATACAAGAAGATGGGCTATTGAACCCTCTGGTGTGTACACTGTGAAATCTCTTTATGGAAACCTAGTGGTTGATGCTGGAGTGACTAATTTTCCATGGAAGTTTATATGGCAAGCTTGCATTCCTCCAAAAATCTGTTTTCTCATGTGGTGCGCAGTTCATGGAAGACTTAACTCTCTAGATATGTTGAACCGTAAAGGTATGGACGTGTATAACTCTTGCATTCTTTGTGGTGATAGTACTGAGACACAAGATCACATCTTTATGCACTGTAAAGTCTCACATTGTGTATGGACTTCTCTAACTCCGAACACAGACTTGTCCTGGGTCTTTCCTGCAACTATGTATGCGCTTTCGGTTTCTTGGTCAACCAATCACATCTCCAGTAACGCAGGAAAAGATATTTGGAACCTAATCCTTGCTGCCATCATTTGGACTCTCTGGAATGAGAGAAATAGTCGCACTTTTGTTGACGACTATGCATTCAAAACAGACACAGAGTTGTGCGATATTGCAAAAGTCTTAGTTCTTTCTTGGGCAGCTGCTGCTGGGAAGAGAATTCACTCCAATTTCTCTTATACAGTGCTTAATTGGGATACAATTTTCCATTGATTATATTCTTGTTCTCTGTCACTGCTACAGCTTGTAGCTTTTCTGTACATTCTTTTTAATCTAATAAAATTCCTCTTTTCCAATCAAAAAAAAACTTCTACCACCAATGTCTGTATCTACTACTGCACGTCTGCACCATATGAATTTGTACCCGTGGAATCACCACCACCTTTCTGTCCATAGGCTGCTGCCTTTCGGGCAATATGACCTACAATTCTGTGAAACGATCTTTGTGGCGGGATTAGATAAGAACCACAATCACTTACCATCATCTGCCTCTCTATTTTACTGTAAGCTACATGTATTAATCGACTATCTTAAGGGTCCAATTAGTCTCAATTTATGTCAATTAAATAAATAAAATCGCAAAAAGGGCCGGGCTATAAAATGGAATGCGCATAAAATCTTAATTTGTTTTCATGTAGTTTTGATGAAAAATAAGTGTACAAGTGAAACTGTGAAAGTATGTAGCTTCTTTAAGGATCCTAAAAAGGAGTGAAAGTATGTAGCTTCTTTAACGAAAGTAATAGCAAGATAAACCTATTATGACATCTCTAATCATTCACTTCACTCTGAAATCTACCGATATCATCATTATAACCAAATTCGCCATGTACTTTAGGTTTGATGATTTCTTCCCTATTAACTCGTATCCTATGTAAGATCCTAAACGATTTAAAAGATCGACCAATAATTGTTTGAACATTAAGAACAATTAATCTTCTTATGATGCAGTGTTGAAATCAATCTATTCTAGTTTTCATATTTTTTAATAATTAATTACCCAACAACAATTATATTCTAATAACTAATCTCACGTTCATCGTATAACTGAATGAGAATAATTTTTTTTTCTCTTATGTGCATATGTATAAAATCTAGTTTCTAAGATATTAGCTGGGGGAATCGTAAACCTGGTTAGTAGATTTTGAACATGCTACATTCATAATAGGGTTGCACAAAAACCAAACCATGTCTAAACCCGCTAAACCGAAACAAGTCGAACCATTCATTGAGTGACATAGGATGGTTATGATTTTGGTGAACCCTCAAACAAATTCGAAAATTGGTGGTAAAAACCCATTAGATGATTTTATTTATAGTGAATATACCGATTTATTTCCAACTAATTCCGTATGTAAAGTCCAAATTACAAACATGGTTTATATTCCATATGGTTTTTAACCATAAATTAAAGCAACTGTTAAACCCTACTGTGTATTAATATTATTAGCTTTCTTTTGTTTTAAATTATTATTTGGATTGCCAGATATTTAGAACGGACAACATTACTGGTTTTGCAAAACCAATGGTCTAGACCACATTTTGGTACTGTTTCAGAAGCCTAAACACCGTTCCCCTTGATTTTGATTCTCACTTATTAGTACTAAACATACCATTTGCATCCTTACATAATGGTGCCCAATGCTTTTTCTAATAAGTTAAAAGAGAAGGTCCCCATCACATTCTCTAATTAATGGTCCATCCTGGGGTGGATGTGCTAGAATAAATCCATTTCTTTCATCTTATTGTGCAATGTATTTATCTACTCTATTTTTCATTTTTATAACAAATCTAAGAGCAGTTAAATTCTAGAATTGATATCTAACTACTCTCAAATTTATGATATAATTAAAATAAAATTGTTTTTTTTCTTTTTTTTTTTTCTTTTTTGTTACGTACCCAATACCATTCTGATACATAAGGATTGCATCCAGTAATTCAGTAGAAACAAACTGTGATGAATTTCTTCTGTGATGAGTTTCTTCTTCACGTACTAAGTTTAGTTAGTAATTGGAAGTATATGAGAGGTAAAATAAGAACATCTCAAACAGATTAATACATAATTAGTTTGGTGACTGATTATTTTCAAATGGATCAATATATTGACGATGATATATAAAGTTGTTGAGATTATTAGTCCCACATTATCTGGTCAATTTAGATCATGCTGTTTATAATCCTTAGGGCCTCTCTACTCATTGTCAATTAATTTTGAGATGGATGCCCGCAAACTTTAACAAAAGCCTTCGAATTTTCTTTCACATGCCATTTTTATATGACTTGTGACTGCATGAGTAAAACAAAAGTAGTTGAATGATTAGATGGTTATTAAATGTATATACATCTCATTTACCATTACGTCCTCACAAGTTCACACTATAACAGGGAGCGGTGAACACGAGAGTGGCAGTGTGAGAAACATAAGTAAAAGAAAGAGAAACATAAGTGTACTGCCATGGAGAGTGATAATAAGGTGTTATTTCTAGTCATGATCGTGACGATGCTTTGTGGGTAGTACTTCATATCCTAAGAGTTTCATTATCCTAGGTGGTGTTGCAGCTGCCCGTGGATTTGAGGTTTGTGAAACCAGCACTACTAGTTATAACGTTATCAACGGAGTCGATGGTACCATAAATGATAATGGCCCTGACAATGTTGAAAACAGTGATACGTCGTCCCAAGAACTACCACCATCTGTGTCCGTATCTACCCCATCAGCGAACTATCACCACCTACGTCCATATCTACACCATCTGTGTCCGTATCTACCCCATCAGCGGAACTATCACCACCTACGTCCATATCTACACCATCTGTGTCCGTATCTACCCCATCAGTGGAGCTATCACCACCTACGTCCATATCTACACCATCTGAAGTTGTACCAGTGGAACTAATACCTCCTAAGTCAGAACTACTAGGTTTAGGTTAAGTTAAAGGACGACACAATGGACTGGAGACAGAGACAACTAACTTGAACTGAAGACGTTTTCAATTGATAGTAATTGTGTATTGTATATTGATTTGAGATACATTATATATATACATGAATTCCCTTGAACTACAAGGTATCTTATTTCCTAATCAATTCCGGTTTCCTAATATACAGAAGACTAAGTTTAGCTGTTTAATAGGGTATCGTGTGTTATGTTACACACGTACCAGATGTTGTGTCAACACCCTCCCGCAAGCGTAACGGGTTATCCTGAACCGTTAGCTTGAATCTTAAAATTGAAAAACGATCCTTGGACAGTGGTTTTGCGAATATATCCGCAATTTGATCTTTAGACGATATAAACCTGACATCAAGAAGTTTAGAAGCAACTTGATCACGAACAAAATGATAATCAATCTCAATATGCTTTTTCCTTGCATGAAACATGGGATTGACAGTGAGATAAGTAGCACCAAGATTATCGCACCATAAAACAGGAGGAGATTGAGTAGATACACAAAGTTCTGAAAGAAGTGACTGGATCCATATAATTTCAGCAGTGACAATTTCAAGTCCCCTATATTTCACTTCAGTACTAGAACGAGACACTGTTTTCTGCTTACGAGCACTCCAAGAGATAATATTACCACCCAGATAAACACAATAACCACTAGTTGAACGACGATCATCAAGAGAACCAGCCCAATCAGAGTCAGTATATGCACTGAATGATAACTTGAGAGAATGAGAAGGCCGAAGAAGTATACCAAAAGTAGAAGTATTTTTGAGATAACGAAGTATACGTTTCACCAGTCCCCAATGAAAAACTGTGGGTGCATGCATAAATTGACACACTTTATTGAAAGCATAAGCCAAATCAGGACGAGTAAATGTTAAATATTGCAATGCTCCAACAATACTACGATACTCAGTAGCATCAGTTAATAGGGTACTACGATCCGAAGAGATGTCACCAGAAGTACTAAGTGGTGTTTGAATAGGTTTAACACCATCCATTTTTGCTCGAATAAGAAGATCATGAGCATACCTTTGTTGAGAAAGAAACAATCCCGAGGAAGTACGAATCGCTTCAATTCCAAGAAAATAAGACAAGGAGCCAAGATCTTTAATAGAAAATTTTTGTTGCAGACGATCAAGAGTATATTTAATACCAGCAGAGTTGGAACCTGTAACAATGATGTCATCCACGTACACCAACAGATAAATAGTACCATATGAACCATTGTAGATAAATAGATAAGTGTCACACTTTGAAGTAACAAACCCAATTTGCAACAGAAAATTACTGAGCTAGTGGTACCATGTACGCGGAGCTTTCTTAAGTCCATAGAGAGAACGATGTAGCTTGCAGACATGTGTAGTAAAACGAGAGTCAACGTAACCTGGAGGATGTTTCATGTACACCTCTTCTTGAAGTTCGCCATGTAAGAAAGCATTCTACACATCAAGTTGGTGAATATGCCAATTGGAAGACAGAGATAATGTAAGAATAATACGAATAGTGCATGGTTTAACAACCGGACTAAACGTTTCATAAAAATCTATTCCTTCTTGTTGATTATATCCTTTAACAACCAAGCGAGACTTACGACGTTCAATTTCTCCATTAGACTTACGTTTGATACGAAATACCCATTTACATCCAATAACATTCATAGAAGGATCATATGGTACAAATGTCCAAGGACTATTATGGAGAAATGCATTGATCTCATCGTCCGAGGAAACACGCCAATCTGGATCTTTTTGAGCTTCTGAAATACAGGTTGGTTCTCGAAAAGAGTCACATACCAAAGCATATTTGGACTTGGGCTTAAAAATTCCATCTCTGGCTCGAGTTACCATTGGATGATTACCTAAAGTAGTTGGTGCATCAGGTATGGTGGAAACAGTCATGTTAGAGCCGGTCAGAGAAGTGGAATCCAGTGCAGCAGGTGTAGTGGGGACAGGCCTGTCAGAGCTGGTCTGTACAGGTGTAGGATGGCCAATCAAGAATGGAGATGAAGTATGACGTGCATAATGAGAAGTATCACTTAAATCAGCTAGTAATAACGGCTGTAAAGGTGCAGTCTGTGCAGGTGCACCTAGAGCTGAGCAAACCGGCAGTAACGAAGAAAAAGTAGGATGGGTAACCAAGACTGGTGGTAATGGAACAGACAAGGGTGAAGTGGGAGTTACCTGAGAAGTGATCGATGCCGGTGAAGGTGAGGATGCACAAAGGGAAAGGTAGTCTCATCAAAAACAACATGAGGACTTACGTAAATACGACCCGTAGGAATATGAAGACACTTGTATCCCTTTTGAGATGGACTATAACCAATAAACACACATGGAGATGAAAGAGGCTCCATTTTGTGAGACCTATACGGACGTAGGTGAGGATAACATAAACAACCAAATACACAAAGGAAGGTGTAATCCGGTGGAATACCGAAAAGAGCTTCATATGGAGATGAATTATTAATAGAAGTGGAAGGAACACGATTCATTAGATGACAAGAAGTGTAAAAGAATCATACCAATACGAGGATGGTACAAAAGCCATGTTTAAAATTGTAAGTCCAGTTTCACGAATATGACGATGACGACGTTCCACTAAACCATTTTGTTCATAGGTGTGTGGACATGAAAAATGATGAAAAATACCAAGCTGTTGAAGATGCGGAGTAAGTTTACGATACTCAAATGCATTATCAGATTGAAATATTTTGATCTTTCGATTGAAAAGATTTTCAACATGCTTTTGAAACACAAATAATATAGAAAAGACATCAGCTTTTTGAGACATAGGAAACTTCCAAGTAAGACGACTAAACACATCAATAAAAATGATATAATATCCGTATCCTTCATTAGATAAAATATGAGAAGGTCCCTATACATCTGAGACAATTAAATCTAATGGATTTGAATAAGTAGTTTTAATAGGATTAAAAGGTAACTTATGACTCCTATGTTCATGACAAGATGAACAAAAACTGATAGTCTGACTTGAAACTGGAAGTGAAAACTGAGAGACGACTTTACGAATTGTACGCATCATTGGATGACCCAACCTAGAGTGCCAGTTTTGTAAACTAGCACGTTCTCTTATGCAAACTTTGGGAGACTTATACGAATCATCAAGTTGATATAGACCGCCCCTCCTATTGCCGCGAAGAAGAACCTTCCTGGTACATCGATCCTTCACAAGACAAAAATTCGGATGAAATTCGAAGAAAACATTATTATCAGTGGTAAGACGGGAAATAAATAACAGATTATGAGATATTTGTGGTGCAAAGAGAACATTACGAAGCTTCAACTTATGATTAGGAGTTCCCAAAATAGAGGATCCAACATGAGAAATTGGAATAGAGGAGCTATTACCCATTTGAATTTGATCAGGACCAATGTACTCAGTCGGAAACTGAAGACGAGAAAAATCATTAGTTATATGATCAGTATGACCGCTATCAGGAGTCCACGGAGGAGATGGTAGTATTCCAGATGTTTGCGCAGTGTATGCACGAGGTGTAGAAGAAGGTGGCTGACGTCGAGGAGGACGAAAACTTCCATCAAAACGATTCCAACAATCTAGAGCTTCATGATTTGGACGGCCACACAGCTGACAAGGAAGATCTGAACGGCTTCGTGGTGGTTGATTAGCTGGAGAACAATTGGGAGCAGAGAACCGGTTCGAGTTTGATGCAACATGGAACCGGATTGGTGCAGTAGCGGACTGGACTGAAGACGAGCTGGATATTTCAGAATAGCGGGATGCACTGGATCCAGTATTCCGTGTTGGTGAGGCAACGTTTGCAACGAGCTGAGTAGTTAGGGTTTTGTGTTGATGCTCTATACGGAGTTCAAAGGTCAGCAAAAAGGTAAGAAAATCTTCAACAGACAGAGAGCTCATCGTAGTTGTTAGGGATGTAACGATGGTATCATAATAACTATCTAGGCCAGCAAGAAGACAATGACGGAAATCCTTATCTGTAAATGTTGTATTAGCACCAGCAAGATTATCAACTAAACCCCGAGCATGGTTGATGTATTCTCGCATTGTCTTAGACCCTTTCTGAAGAGCAGGCAACTTACAGTGAAGATGATGAATCTGTGCATCAGACTTAGAGGCATATTGAGGTTCGAGAGATGTCCAGATTTCTTTGGATGTTGTAAGACGATGGACATGACGAAAAAAACAGGAGTAAGAGAGGAGAATAACCAACTAACCGGGATTTTATCTTGTTTTGTCCATGAAGCAAAAGCTGGATTGGGGGATTCATCAGCAAGAGCAGGTGCTGGGCAGGGAGTTGTTCCGGTGACGTGACCATCGAGATCGTAACCCTGACGATACGGTAGAAATTGAGCTCGCCATAAAGAATGGTTGGTTTCATCCAACTTAACGGTGATGATGTGATGCGGTTGAGAGAATTGAACAGAGCCATGAGTGAAGATAGTGAAGGAGAGGTAGAGTGAATGACTGCAGAGATTGTAGAAGAAATTGTAGAAGAGATTGTAGAAGATCAGTAGACATGGTGTTTTAGGATCTAAAACCTATGTGATACCAAGTCAGAACTACTAGGTTTAGGTTAAGTTAAAGGACGACACAATGGACTGGAGACAGAGACAACTAACTTGAACTGAAGACGTTTTCAATTGATAGTAATTGTGTATTGTACATTGATTTGAGATACAGTATATATATACATGAATTCCCTTGAACTACAAGGTATCTTATTTCCTAATCAATTCTGGTTTCCTAATATACAGAAGACTAAGTTTATCTGTTTAATAGGGTATCGTGTGTTATGTTACACACGTACCAGATGCTGTGTCAACATCCTATGTCTGTATCAACACCATTTAACGTTGTACCAGTTTATGGTGGTAGGTATGGTTTTTCTGCTTGGTGGCCAATTCAAGATTCGGAATTTGGACATGGTGATTCTAGGTCAGGATCCGGCCGGCCAGCTGCAGTGAAAAAGCAGAAACAACCGCAGCCATAGAGGCTGCCTTTTGGGCTTGTGACCATAAATCTACGAAGTCTTTGAGCCATCGTTACTTGTGGTCGTCCGCCTCTCTGTTCTACAATAAGTTATAAGTATTATGGTCTTCTATCTTAAGGCTCCCATTAGTCTCGACTTCTGTCAAGACAGTATGTACAAAATAAATAAAGTCGCACAAGAGCTAAATGCATGTTGCAGAAAATCTTAAACTGTATTTCCTGCTTTGATGCAAAATAAGTGTGTAAGTGAAAGTATGCAACTTCTTTTAAAGGAGTATAATAAAAGGCAAACTTACTGGTACATCTTTTGATCTTTAAATCATTTATTGCAGACTTAACTCTTCTGATATCTTTTTTTATATTCTTTTTTGTTGAAGATTGTTAACTGTCACTCTACTGTGTTATCATTCATTTCTAAATACACCCGAGAATATTGGAAGACACACATTATCTTGATAATCTTTATCACCAAATTCCACAGCGATACTTCAAATATAATCGATCAGTTTTATATACTTTTGAAGTTTACAAACACTGGGAGTTGCCTTCTAGCCTCTGAGTACATTAGGTTTGATATATAAGGTATTTTTATAAGGGGTGTCTAATGGGTATAATGATATATATACCCTTGAACGGTTTATATTACCGAATTGGCCTACCCTTAGTTTAAAAATCAAAAATCATAATTAGTTTTAAATTTAAACATCTTTTTTTCTTCTCCAGTTTATCTCACGAAACAGTCGATAATTTTTTTACCATGATAATTAATTGTTGATGCGTGAAAATTTGATCGTGGATATACAACTTTTTCGCAAACTTAAATATCTTCTTTCGCGAAACCGTCGACAATTTTTTTCACCCTGACAGTTAGTCGTTGATTCGTGAAAATTTAATCGTTAATCTTCTTTTAGTCCATCAATTGAAGAATAAGGAGAAGTTGGAGAATTTGAAATAATAATTGAAGCAAATATTCAAATGAATGAAGAACGAACTCCTGAAATGGGGATTAAAATGTATTTTCTAGAAACCCGTCTCTAATTTAAAATGTTTTTGATTGATGGAATAAAATGTGTGACGATGTTGTTTGTTTGTCAGTGAGTGTGTACCTTACTCCGATGCTCTTTGCTTTTTGATGTTGCATTTTCCTTGAAGTTCTGACCCTATATGTCTCAACGGGCCACAATATTTTCAGGATCTGTTGGATTGCTTGGCAAATATTGGGATATGTGCTTCCTGCGGTTTTGTTTCTGACGTTGACATGAGGGAAGAGCTCACGACTTATATAATCAAGAATCCGCCCAGTAGGAGGGTGGAAAAAGTAAGAAGGCCTTGCCGAGAGCTGAGAAAAAAAAGGCTAAAATTGAAAAATAAGGGGGAAAGAAAAGTACATTGGTCCTCACGAACAGGTCTGGCTCTGAAGGGGTGCAAGGTGTGCTCCCGCATAAGGCGTACCATTTGTGAAGGCGTATTTTTATGCGGTGTTCAGTATTGAGCCCAACTGATTACTATTATTTTTGGTTGGAAACTTGGAATCGAATTAAAGAAAGCCCATTTTGGATTCTCTTAAATCTAACGAAAATCGTAGAAGACAATTAATCAACAGGCATCTCAAAATAAAATTGAAAACAGAGGGACAAAAGAAAATTCATTCCAACAGGTTAGTCGCTTCCCTTCGTTCACAATTTAACAAGTTAGTTCTTCAATTTTAATTGTGATTTATCATTTATACTTATTTGATTTGATTTAGAGACTTGAGTTGAGTGTAAACAGTTCTTACTTCTTTATTTCTTGTATACAGTAGATATAGATGACGTTGGACACACAATTAACAAGAGGTCAGTATCTTATACCATCCCAAGTTGCTTCAATTTTTGTTGCATAATACATTTAGGTCACTAACTTCCACACTTTTTCATATGTATATACCCTACTTCACGAATTTATTATTATACTTGTAGACATTATCTGATCCTCATACTTCAGGTCTTTATATGCAAGCTGAGCTTTTCAAGAAACAGATTGACAATTTGAAGACCAATCATAGAGTATGTATGATAATTGTCTGAAACTACTGTTACTGCATGTAACTACTACAATGTTATTGGAATTTGTTCCACATTAGAGTTTTATAATGCACAAACATGTTACTGGCTAATGTGAGGTACTGTAGGAGAATACATTTTGGATGTAATAGGAAAGACAATTGCTTCTCATCGTTAAGATCCTGTCGGTACTGGTCACTTGTTAAATGCGTAGTATCAGATAATTAGTTCTTTCTTACACCTAGCTGGATGATTTGATATGTTAGACTTCATTGTTGGCTACAAGCCCAAAACTTTGAATGACATTGCCGGTTGAATTTTGCATTTTCTGAAAGAAGACTGCAGTTTGTAGGACAATTATGCATTTCTACTACTCCGTTCTACTACAGTTTACTTGTCGACTGGGCACTTTTCGTTTGAGTTTCCTTGTTTGAGCTTTTTTGTTCTTTTAATCCAGGTATGTCGAGAACTACGTATCTAGAGGGGGGAAACAACATCGGAAGAGGTGGCTTTATCAAGCAAAGATGAAGAATGGTTTCGGAGAGAATATGGGGATAGGCTCCACTCATATAATTACCCTGCGAGGAAGTATGATAACCAGGGGGGAGATTCAACAATGATCGCAGAACCGGGTATAAAAACAACCAAAGATTCGAACGAATGCCATATTTCCCACCATTCGATGACGTGAAACTTCCTAGACTAAACACCCCAATAGAAAAGATCTGGGAGATTGTCGTGCTAACTGAAGAAGTACCACTACCAAGGAATATTGGGAGAGAACCCTCACAAGGAGGAAGAACTGGTGAATTTTGCGCATATCATCGGTTTCACGGCCATAGCACCGTATGTTGCAGGAACGTGCGAAAACTTTTGTAAGAACTAATTGAGAAGGGAAAATTGAATCGATTTCTGGAGGCAGGCGAATTACCAAGGGCACCACCACCCCAACAACCAGCAGTCATATATCTCATTGAAATCGGACAGAACTCAAGGCAAATAAATTCGATTATACATTCTACCAAAGATATCAGAGATTTTTATGATAATGTCCTAAACCGAATATACAAAAGAGATCGCAATGGTGAAGAAATACTTCTGGTAACGAAAGGTCGATCACTCGAAGAATGGCAAAAGCAGCCGATTTCCTTCACAACAGACGACCTACTCGCATAAGGTGGGATGCATTCTGATATATTAGTAGTCACCATGACAATGCTACCGCACTCTAAATGGGAATAAAATGAAGGGGAGAAAAAGGAACCTGGCGATAAATAAGATCTTGGTAGACACGGGGAGTTCAGTCGATAGTTTGTTCTATCACGCGTTCAGGACCATGGGATACAGTGACTCGGACCTAATCCCGTCCACGTATACAATCTACGGGTTCAACTGTGTTGCATCAAGACCAAAGGGCGAGATTACCATGGTCATTCCCTCAGGAACTCTAGAGACAATGGTCACATTTTGCGTGGTAAATGTAAAATCGCCTTATAACGCCATTATCAGGAGACCCTGGATTCATGGAGTAATAGGAGTCGCGTCAACTTACCACAGGAGAATCCGATTCCTCATACCATCAGGCATAGTAGAGATTATGGGGGATGGTACAAGTGCGAAGAGATGCAACGAATTGGACGTGAAACAATATGAAGGAAAAGCGAAAGTAAAGGAAAAACAAAGGCAGAATGTGAAAGACGATAGACAGGCGGAATGGCTGATGATCAATATGATAAGGACAGAAGGGGAAGATCGTACGAAGGAAAAAAAGGATCAAAGCGAAATCACTGAGCAAAACACAAAGGGAAAGGATAAGGCTAAACGCGAGATGATAACCGCGAATCAAAGCAAAAGGGAAGATCCTGTGTAGTGAGACCTCTAACTGCACCACACAACCGATTACTCTGTTCACGATAAAAACAAAAGGGAGACCGCAAGTCATCCACAAGAAACTGAATCTGACCTCTCTGAAACACTAGCTGAAAGTGAAAGCAAAGAGATGCGTCACGCACGAGTTACTCTCTAAAAACACATGTGTAATGACGAAATGATGTAACGAAGAAAGCAAGTTATGTACCAACCAAAGAAACATTAATATGAAGCAAACTTCTTTCTATACACGAGCAAGACAAAGGAGAAACAAAGTTCACACAATCATCTCGTAAGACCTCAATAGGGGGCAGCAAGTCACTATTTTAAAACCTCTAACTAGGGAGGATGAGTACCCAATTTTGGCGTGTCAACTTAGTTCGCGTGGTGGCGCGACGGCTTATTAGCACGATGACGTAAGAGGCGACCCTAAGCCCTAACGCACATCATATTGGGAAAATCCTGGAGAAGTCACTTATATTGGGGCGCAACAAGCCAGCCTATCCGCTGGAGGCCACTGAGAACGAACCACTAAGCGAAAATTTCTCCGTCATGGGGTGTAGAAACATAGCTAGTGGAGTTAGAAGAAGGCATGGCTTGGTTCTGCACTCGGTCCAAAAAAAACCCACTTAAGGTGTGATTGTGTACCACAAGCCACATAGGCGAAGGGTATCAGGTCACGATAACACTGGTTATTGAATAACTGGATGAGAGGATTCCAACTGAAATAATTAGGGGTGGCCCTCCTTGAAAGGGCAATTCGGGGGGAATATAAATGGACGACACCCTCCACTTGGGAGCTGAATTGTGTTAAAGACGACAATGTGTTGGGGATTCTTACTCACGGGAGTATCTAAGGCCTGATATATTGTCGAAAATACAACCCGAGGAGGTAAAAATACTAAAACACAGTTAAGGCGAGATCGATGTCCAATGACTCGCAAGAGCACATGGAACTGATATTTCGTCACCCAACAGGTGGAAGACCCTATCCAAGACGACCATAAGTCCTTTAAGTTCTCTATGTAGGGGAAGGCAATAAGACCTTACTTAGGAAACAAATAAGACCTATGAAATCATGCGAAGAAAGTAGCGCGAAAGAAGCTGAGGCAATGGCAGAGTCACGCTGAGGCACGAAAGAAACACACGCTTCCCGAGCAAAGTATTACCCAACTCGCAAGTTAAGATATTCTGACCACCATACCATGCCAGAAAATACTTAAATGCCAAAGTTATAACGATACCATGCGACAAACAGTATATCCAGTCATAACAATTTAATAAAGGTTCATTTCGCACACATATCGGACCCTAGAATACGACATAACCTCGTATAAACGAATGACATAATAAGAAACAGATACAAATTTAATTTTTCATCCTTACTTACTACCCGCTTTACCTTAGTATTCGCCCGGATACAACATTCACAAGGTTATAAACAAATATTCGCCCCCAAACATTGTCATAGATTCGATTGCCCAAACCATATTCGTATAATATGATAGAATATTAGTCTTCCGTTGAAGGTGGAAAGCAGAGGCAAGTATGGGAATACTAAAAGTCGCATGCTTTCCACCTACTCAGTCAAACTTTAATATCTAGACAAGTAATTCTGATTCTATCATGTTGTTAGGTACTTAAAGCATGCGAGTTGTTCACAAACACACACAGCCCAAGCTTGGGAGCACCCAGATAACCATCCAAAGAAGAAATAGATGTTCACAAGCAAAGAGAAATATAAGGAAAAAAAAAGGAGCGAGATTTAGGAGTCGGCAGCATTAGGAATGGCCGAAGGAGAATCAACAACTTCTGGCACAGACTGGACGGCAACTTGCCCGCTTACAGCACCGCCATCCTTGGTTTGAGAATGATTCCCCCTCCCTAACCATCATTGACAAGACCATTCCCCCCAGGCCCCCATCATCAGCATGCCCGCCGTCAGAGATGTTCGCACTCACATCCTCATCCTCTTCATCATCGCTCACAGGAACTTGAGGGTAATTCTCGCGAGGAAGACCATGCTCATCGCAAACCCAATTAACCGCGAGCTGGCCCTCTTCATTCACACGACGTTGATTCGCCTTTGAGTATCTCCTGCAAGCCTCATCCACGAAAGTCTGATGTTCCTTCTCCAACTCCTCTTTTGACCTCCGCAAGTTATATAGTTCCTGCATAAGACCAGATACCATGCGAGACGCTGCAGAGAATTGTTGAGAAGCAGTATCTCGCGCTTTGACGGACTCTTCCAACTTTCGCTTCAGCGAGGCGATTTCTTGCTGAAACGACTCTGCCAAATCAAAAAGAAAAACAAGTAAGAATGGAACGGCTTAAATAAATATATAAAACTGAGAAGCAGTTAAAGCATCCTTCACCATTGCCTTCTTTTTGCGAAACAACTACATAAGGGTCACGCGAAACTATAGGTTGACGAGTAACATCTTGAAGAAACCGCAGATCTTCTAATGCTTTATCCGTACAGCGACAAGCTTCATCCCTCTCTCCCGATAACTTTACCAACTTTGACGCTAAATCATCAGATACACCCTTCTGCGATCGAAGAGAACTCTCTAACAAACTACGGTCTCGTTGCAGCCTATAATTCTCGCCATCAAAAGAAAGCTTATTATCCTTCAAACCGCGATTGTCATCATACAAGGTTCGATTCTGGTCCAGAAGAGAGCGATTCACCATATTGGACACCTCGAGGGCTCTAGCGAGTTGACTAGATACAAAACAATGTTAATCTGACCGAGCACACCCACCAGAATTATCAATCTGGATCCCCACAACTTGCTCGCGTAATCACCAACGAACATTCTCCAATTGAGCAACCTGAGTCCTGAACGCGACACACTCATCTCTAGCGTCTTTTGCGGCAAATTCGAATTCATATCGTTCGGAAGTACGTTTTCGGTTTAAAGCTTAAGTTTGAAAGACCTGAGATCAAGAAGGGCGATGCAAAAGAAAAACGTGCACGAAAGATATAAAATTTCGCAGAATCTCACCTTTAAGCTCTTCATTCTTCGCGCGAATTTGTCAACATCATTCGCTCCGGCAGATAGATCCGACGCTTGCTATCTCAAGTCATCAATGATTTGTTCATCTTGCAGAGTTCATCTATCTGAATTAGACGACGGCGAAATTCCTGCAAATACAAAAACTTCAGAGCCATCATCAACTGGTAAAGGAGAAGAAACAAATTCTAGAAAAACTAACCTCTGACTCAAGGGCATAAGTTTATTGCGCCTGGACATTTGAGACGACTCAGAGTCAGTCTTGGGAGGGGACATCCCAAGCGCGATAGAGATTAACCTAGACCACTGCGACGCCTCAACGACAGCGTTGGTCACTACAGTATCGGACGCCTGCTCATCCTTCTTAACAGCAGCATCAGATGAAGAACAAGTCATTGCCGCAGTAGCGCCTTCATGAGCACGATCAGGAGCAAGTGTAGACAGAGGTTTAGGGGAAAGACTGGCAGTCATTTCGCCCTTTGATTACGCGATAGTAGCCGGAGGCATCAGCGTCAGGGGACTCACCACGCGCACCAGAGCCCTGCTGCGAGAATCTCTCTTATTTTGAGGCGATCCCTCCTTGCTTGGAGAAGACTTTCGTTTTAAAGAAACCTTATTGGTCACCCTCTTACGGTCACCAGCAGGATTCACCTGAGGCTTGGATAAATTCCTCCTGAGGCAATAAATTAAATTATGGGAATGCCGAAAATAAACAAAATACCAAGAACACTAACAGTAGCAGCAATAGAAAAAATAAGAAAAACTCGAACAACACAATCAGATCCTTAAAAACTCAAGAAAAATACAGATACTTACGGGGGAGATAATTCGTTAGGAGGAGGAATAAGAGATTGACCTGACATGGTAATGAATCTTTCAAATAGACGAATAATATGAGAACAGGATCTGTTAAGGCAACAAGTAAGAAATAAAGTGAAGAAGGATGAGTCACTCTCTTTGAAAGTATTTATTGAAATGCGCGAACCGGCTGAAGCAGTAACCGGTCAGAAATGGGAATCTTGATGTGTCAATCGAGAGAAGGTGAAGTTACTGTACATGGAAATAACCATACGGAAAAACCGAAAAATGTAGAGCATGGGAAGGAAAAAGGTCACAAACGCGAAGTTGGCATTCTCGCATGATTCCACTTACAGAAGAAAAACGCGAGACGAGGCAAAATGTGGGGGAGAAATATCGCACAAGGCATAACTTAACCTCGCCAGAGATAAAGACAACCCTAAACACGAAACTACTACGATAACCAGAGATCAAGGAGAAGAGTATACACGCGATAATAACTAAAGAGAAAGAGGAAACGATCATGCGATGAAGACAGAGTGAAGATCGACTCAAAAGGAATTGTGCTTTATACATAACCAATAGCGCGAAGGACAGCGACGTCTTCCCACATCCTGGCGAATAAGACAAACTGAAATAAAATCAGTTTACAGAGATTTTGCATGTGATCTTCGGTTGTCTTCTACTAGCCATATTGTCCTATGTAAGCGTTCAAAAATGATAGAGAGAGGAAGAGATCAGTGAAGAAAGAAGAACTAAGAAAACCATCTAAAGAACTAAGAAACCATCTTTGAGCTTAGCATTCATCTTGTATTCATCTTGTACTTCTCCATTGTTGTATGTAAATTCATCTTGAAGTCATTGTAAGATCTCCATACATTCAATACAAAGTGCTTGAGAAGATTCTTCTAGTGTCAAAGTGGTGTATAATATCATTAATGTTTGAGTTGATACACATGACTTAAATTTTGTGTTAGTATTATTCTAACGGGTGTAGTTATGGGATTTCCTGCAACTACAAATGGTGCTTTAGTCCTTGTTACAATCCAGTATTCGTCTATCTCGCTTGTATGCAGCTTCCAATATCTTAAGATTTGGGGCCCTAGTTTCCTTAGGAAATATGTAGTTGTAATATTGTTGTAAGGTACATCAGTTGGACCCTCGTCTAAAGAAATCTCTTTTAGTTTCATTAGTAGTGCAGCGAATATATTGTAAAGAAAGAAAGCCATAGTTTGTTCAGACCTCGAATTCTAGGAATAACGATTATGAACAGAAATAATTATTTAGACCCGGTTTTCCCGATATAAATAAAAATTAGGATTATTTTGCGTTTCCTCCTCAAATAGATTGAAATTAGTGTTTCCTCCCGTCGTTATATTTTTCATCCAATTTTCAGTTAGCTGAGTCAGCACTGCGACACACGTGGCATAAATAAAAGTTATTTTGGTGAACTTCCTAAAATACCCTCATCTTCTTCCCTAATAATTGCAAGTTTTTTTTTATTTGGATATCTTTAGTGATGGCTGGTGCTTAACTGATATATATATATATATATATATATATATATCAGATGTTGGAAAGAATTGAAATTACTACTTGTATGATGGGCGACCAAGGAGTTGGCTACTGACTGTTTGTTCGGGGGATATACCTATTTATAAAGACCAAATACATTAAAAGACATCACTAATGAAAAATCTAAGCCAGAATCAAGAACAAAATTAAAGAGTTGTCTACTGAAAAATCTAAGCCAGAATCAAGAACAATATTAAAGAGTTGTCTACTGACTGTTGGTTAACCAGAAGTCATGAATTTGATTCGATGAAGTAATCAATGCAAACATCACTGTTCAAAATGCCCACTATTAACAGAGAAATGGGGTTCATCATTTAGGATCATATAATTCTAGTTCACATAAACAAAATATGTGGCTTTTCTTCAAACAATTGATATGCATTTGTCGGTGATGGAGAATCAATACACAGCCAATTAAAGATCCACCCCATAGGATAGTATCAATCAAATTAACACACCCAATTCTACAAGTATCTTAAATCATTCAAAAACCAACTAATAAACAATCAAATTAAAATTATGCCCAACTTATCATTTCAACCGGACAGCCTATTAAGATTACCAAATTCGATCCAATTGAGCGACAAAATGAACAATAAATGTCTGGTGAATAGGGTACATATAGAAATGGATATTCTCGAAATTTCAATAGGTAATATTTTTGCATAAAAGCTAAAATCATCAGAAAAACAGAGCAGGAACAACACATACAAATGGGAATAATTTGAGAACCAAAAACCAGAAATTTTAATCTAGGTGCCTTTAATTTTACCTTATCCTTTGTGGGTTCCTCTCATTTTTTTTCTCTTTCAGGAGGGAAAGGACCATGAGAGATATCTAAAGCTTTGTAAACCTTAGAACTGATCTTGTTTGATTTTTAATAAATCATCAATTTCATCTATTTACTTACACATGTTTAATTTATACGCGTTGTTTTCTATTGCTCATGCATTTCTGGTTGTTAAAATTTTGAATAAACCATTTGAAAATATGCGAAGAATGGAATCAGTGGGTTTTTGCGGTTTAGAAAAAGATAAGGATATTTGGGAAATTTTGTTCGACACGTGTCTGTTTTTGCCATGTGTATAGTGGTGCTGACTCAGCTAACTGAAAATTGGATGGAAAAAGTAACGATGGAAGGAAACACTAATTTCAATTTATTTAGGAAGGAAACGCTAATTAGCGATCTTGGCAGGGCAAACAAAAAATAGCCCTAAAAATTATAATTAAATTTGAACAGGTTCAACAAAAATCAATTTTACTAGTCAATCAATTGTTTAATAATAACTTTGCACACTCTTAAATATATGCAGAAAAATCTTCATACATTAATAACTTCGGGGTTTTTTTTGAAACTCTTTTCTATTCTCTCTTTCTTCTTTCTTTTCTCTTCCCTTCTAAAAAAATTCTAGAGACTTTTCATCTTTCTTGCTCAGATTTGGTCCTTTTGGACCACATCTGAGCAAGGATTTCATTTTCTTTTTTAGTTTTAGGTAATAGTTTATTGAATAAGTTATTTTTACATCATTTTTTGTGTCTTTTGACATGTTTCTTCACCGTTTTGGGGAGATTTTCCTTCATCGTTGTGGGGCGAGTTCTTCGATCTTCGATGGATGGTTCGTGGCTTGCTACTTTTGATTCAAAGACATCAACGATTTGATCTATAGGTTTATGGGAAAAATACTCCTTCCTTCCAGGAGCATCTCTTTTCAAAGAAGAATACAGCCAAATCAAATGGTCGGAATTATTTTCGGAATATACCATCGTCTCTCCCTTATACATAATTAAAAATTGGATATCTCTGCGGTTTATTGCTCTTTTTCTTCGCGATCTACTTGTAGTTGATACCATTATTTGTATTAGGGTTTTGATTATGATTTTGATATTTTTTATGTATTTTGATGTTTTTGTTAATCTTGTAAGCGAACATGTAATCACTATTTTGATTTGAATGAATTTAAATTTGTTGATTGACCAAAAAAATAATTTCGGGACTTCACAAAATTACTAATATACGGAGTTGGAAATGTTTTGGCTTCAACAAGAAGGTACCCATAGTAATGAGGTCTTAAGCATCCGCAAATCAGAAGATGCGATAATAATCCAAAATGTTACATCATTTTTCAAACAACTACAGTAGATAAGTATTTTGTTTCATCTTAAATTTCGAGGTAACACGATCTATAAATTTCCAGTAGTGACGATTATATCAATATACAGGGGTAAATTCCTTATGGCGAGACTAGAAAAATCTATTAATATTAAAATGTGGAGGTTATTATTATTTATAACTGACCCAAGTTGGGAATATGATTTTTTATTAATATATATAGTTTTTTTTTGAAGCATTATATAAAGTTTATTAATATATGGAGTATCAATATATAGAGTTTTTACTATCTTTGGGAAAAATCCTAACTTGTGCCAATAAGAAAGGATGAAAAAAACCCAAAACCGACTTAAACCCTAATTTATTGTTTTTGGAAAATTTTTGGTTATCTAAAGTGACAAAAGTACTCGTAAAATAAAAGTTTATGCCTTAATGGGCGACCTAAACAGACTCCTAATGAAGTAGTTATTAAGAAAAACAAAAACTTTCCTAAAACGGGAAAAACAACCATTTGTGGCCTTACACCATGGAATTTGGTTAAATTTTGAATGCCAAGCAACATTTCATGTCTTTATTATTGGGACGTTTCCCATCAATTTATACCCGTCTTGATCTAAATTACGACACTCAGGTTTTTAGCATCCAAATAGGCTATAGCTTGCTCACTTGCATCATTCTCCCGGGTTTAAGAGAAATTTATCCTTGAATTTTTCTAATATTTATCTTCTGAATTATCTCCACGATATATAACCAAGTGTTTCGCATTGAGAACGTCATAAATACAGATATATCTAAGAAGCGTCAACTTATAAGCATTTGGGTTAATCTTGCCAATAATTTTTACTGAACCAGTCTTACGTGCCTTCATTTTTTTTATTCACCCACATAGAAATGATCCTTTTTCAATACTTCCACCAACAATCTCCTACTTCAAAATTCACATCTTTGTGCTTCATATATACCGCCTTTTTATTTTTCTCATTAGCCCGAATTAACTATTCTTCAGCCAACTTGGGAACTTGTTGCAATTGTTGGATACACTCTTCAGTTCTAGCTTCAATTCTCTTGAAATCAGGAACATGTGTTAAAACTACTGGTGCTCATGGATTGTAGCATAAGGAATATGTGTCAACTGATAAAGTTTATAATCCCAACTCTTTAGATTTTTTCCGACTAGACATCTCCAATGAATGATGCACAACTTTTGTTTTTCCATCACTTTGAGGATTATAGCGCTATACTGACGTTATGCCTCGTATTAGCTAACTTTATATAGCCTTCAAGAAGTTAAGCCTGCGTTAAAAGCTTTCCTTTCGATACTTCAAGTGTTCGATATCTATCCCTAAATATTCTAGCCTCACGTCTCATTATAAGCCAGTATTACGACTCGAAACAATTTGAAAAGTCTTGTCTCTGACCATATGTCCTTCGTCATGTAAATCTTTGAGAATCTTTACCCTATGATTAGAATCTGGAATGCATAATTGATTTACCTTGAAGAGAACACCATCATGCATATGGTAGTCACTTCTTGCTCCCTTATTGACAGCATTCACAATCTCCGCGAAATATGGGTCAGTTTGAATAAGACCTAAATATGAATCGGAATCCAATACCTCGGTTCTCATAGTATTGATCAACAGACTCCTGCGAATTAAGGCATTAACAACTTAATTCTGCGACCCAGCCTTGTGTTTCATCACAAAGGTGTGTAAGAATATTTCTACGTTATAAATATCTTGTTGGGCCATATGATATCTTTGGTTAATTTAGAATGTGGCTAAACATTTTGGTTACAAATATTGAGGTCCTTTCATATTCTCTCTTCCTTGTGGACGGTCGAGATTAAATGTAAATTCTAAATCCTATGAACCTTGGTCCTCCTTCTACCTATAAAATGAACTCTATTACCATCAGAATTGGGTTCATGAATTATTATTATTTCATTACACAAAAGGGGTCAAGAAGGAGAAACCAAAAGTTATACACACTATTTTGTGTTAGGGGTGTTCTTGGAGGACATCTTGGATTAAATCAATGGCATCCTCAGGTACTCTTAATTCTTAATACAATTATGCTTATGATGTGATTATCATGTTTGTTCAATATCCAACCATTATGTATATAAAATTAAAACTTATATTTGGCATCTAGAGGCGGTTTAGAACTCCATAATTATCCATGATGTTTGTATGCTATTTTCTGTGTTGATAAATAACCAATCAGTATGTATGTCTATTTGATTTGGAATAAACCTTATTCATGCTTCTGCCTCGTATATGAATAAAATATACATATAATTTCATGAACATGTCTTAATCAACTAATTCGTTACTTTTTTTTGTTTCATGTTCTCTCATGAAACTATATGTTTGGTTGTCGTGATTCTGTTGCTTGGCTCACATTGATTATAACCTGTAGTGTTTGTTTTAAAAGCATATTTGGTTAACTCAAATCAAATCCAAGTCGATATGTAAGAAAAATATGCATGATTGATGCATCTTGATAGTATGATTTTGTGCGAACTTTGGCTTGATATGATGTGACTAATCCATGATTAAATGTCTGTTTTGTATGATTAATGAGTAACTACTCAAAACGTGATGCTTGTAACGTATGCGGCTAGGTCAAACAACATTTACGATGAACTTAATTTCAATTTTCCTGATTCTGTAACGTATGGGCTCACTATAATTTTTGTTAGATATTTTTTGGGCTTGGCCCAAATAGGTTTTGCGTACATGTTTTGGAAGGTCGGACATAAAATGTGACATGAAGTGAAAACGTCATTGACTGTTTGAGTGCCTGTTTGACTTCCGTGACTGACTTTGACTTTGGGTTGACTGTTTGACTTCCGCTGTTGACTTTGACTTTATGTTGACTGACCGTTTGACTTCCATCGTTGACTTTTATATGTGGACTTTGAATGTTTGATTTTGGTTTCAAATGTAGTCTAACTTGAAAATGTATAGGTTATTAAAATGTTTGAATTTTATGCTCTTTAGCTATCACCACGGTGATACTAAAGTATTATGTTATATTAACATGTCATTGTAAGTCTACGTCGTTTTGTGCAATCACATGAGAATAATTATCACCACCAGGAGATGTTTGTTCAAGTGTTTGTATATATAAACATTACGAAATAAATATTTAGTCATACATATTAGAATGAAAAGTTACCCACAGGTTGTTTTAATTCACATGTTTGAACTAATATTATGATTATATATGTAACTATGAAAGGCATAATATCCACAGATGTTTGTCTTTTCTTTGTTTATATATGTGAATGATTTTATGACTTTATGACATGATTGTTGTTTTATTTAATATTATACCCACATGAGTTTCTTAATTTTTATGTGTGAGAGTTTGACTTTGTGTATCTTTGTCATGTTTTACAGCTTCTAGTTCTAAGTCTTTGCATTCGTATACTTCGTCTATCCCATTCTTCAATGGCACCAACTTCTCAGAATGAAAAGAGAATGTTGAGTTCACTTTGGGTATGCAAGATATTGACCTTGCTCTCCTAATTGAAAAGCCAATTATAGATGATAAGAGTTCCACTAAAGATAAGGATCTCTTGAAAAAGTGGGAAAGAAGTGATAGGATGAGCATACAGTTGATGCGAATGCACATTGATGCAAACATTAAAGAATCGCTTCCCAAACCTAAAAATGCTAAGGACTTTATGGAAATCGTAAAGGAACGCTTTAAGACAGCGGACAAGTCTCTAGCTGGGAAGTTGATGGCTGACCTGACCACCATGAAGTATACCGGTGTAAGGTCAATGCACCAACACTTGATAGAAATGTGTAGCATTGCTTCTAAGCTCACTAAGATGAAATTAACTGTGGATGAGAACTTTCTGGTCCAATTCATTCTCAACTCGCTTCCGCCCTAATATGCTCCTTTTCAAGTGAATTACAACACTATTAAGGAAAAGTGGACTGCAAATGAACTGGGAAACATGATGGTTCAAGAGGAAGCTAGGCTAAACCAGCAAGGGCTTAATCAAGCACATTTCATAAATCAAGGAGTGAACAATAAGCGCAAGCCTGCAAAGGGCAATAAGGGAGCACCAAAGAATAATTCTGGTCAACCTGAAAAGAAGAAGGAAAAGCAAGATGACAATAAGTGTTTTTCTGTAAGAAACCTGGTCATTTTCAGAAAGATTGCACTAAACGCCAAAAATGGTTCGAAAAGAAAGGTAATCCGTTGGGATTTGTAAGCTATTTTGAAACAAATTTGACTGTTAAAGAATCTTATTTATCATGGTGGTTTGATTCTGGTGCTAATGTTCATGTTTCTAATTCGATGCAGGGATACCTTTCAACCCAAATCATAAACCAGAATGAAAACTTCCTTTTTATGGGCAATGGCAATAAAGCCCCAGTTAATGTTGTAGGCACCTATCGTCTGATTCTAGATCATGAATACTTTCTTGATTTGGAAAACACTCTTTATGTTCCAACTATTTCTCGCAATTTAATTTCAGTTTCTAAACTAGATAGACAAGGTTTTCAATTTCAAATTGCCAATGGCTGTTTTAGTTTGTTTAAATATTTTAAAGTTATTGGTTCTGGTTATCTTTCTGATGGTCTTTATAAGTTAAATTTATCTTCATCATCAATACCTAGAACCTATTTAACTATGCATCATAATGATAGAACTGAACATGTTGAGGGTAATTCCTCATTCTCGTGGCATAAGAAGTTGGGACATATATCTCGTGAAAAGCTTCAAAGGTTGCTAAAAGATGGGATTCTACAGAACCTAGATTTTACTGATTATAAGAGTTGTGTGGATTGTATTAAAGGAAAGATGACAAAACACACAAACAAAGGTGCCACAAGAAGTTCAGAACTCCTTGAAATAATACATATAGATATTTGTGGACCCTTCGACGTTCCAACTTTTGGAGGAGAAAAATATTTTATCACCTTTATTGATGATTTTTCACGCTACCGTTATCTTTACTTATCTTTGCATGATAAATCTAAAGCTGTGAATGTTGTAGAGCAATTCATTACCGAAGTTGAGAGTCAATTAGAAAAGAAGGTGAAAATCATTAGGTATGATAGGGGTGGAGAATATTATGGAAGGTATGACGAAACAGGATAACATCCTGGACCTTTCGCTTTACTTCTTCAAAAGCTTGGAATTGTTGCTCAATACACAACGCCGGGTTCACCTTGGCAGAATGGTGTAGCAGAAAGGCGAAATCGCACTATAATGGAAATGATTAGAAGCATGATTATTCATGCGAGTTTACCCTTAAGTTTGTGGATGTATGCTCTTCGTTATGCTGTGTACATTTTAAATAGAGTTCCAAGCAAAGCAGTTCCAAAGACTCCTTTTGAACATTGGAAGGGCTGGAAACCTAGTTTAAAACACCTGCAAGTTTGGAGTTGTTCAGCAGAAGCGAAAGTTTATAATCCCAAAGAAAAGAAATTGGATATGAAAACTGTTAGCGGTTACTTTATTGGTTTTCCTGAAAAATCCAAGGGGTATATAATTTATTGTCCTAACCATAGTATGAGAATTATTGAAAGTGGAAATGCAAAATTCATCAAGGATGGTGAAGTTAGTGTGAGTACACCAGTGCAAGAAAAATTTGTTCAATAAATCAGAGTAATAACCCCTTTACCTCAGATTTCTACACATATTGTGACTCCTCCGGTTGTAGAACCAATTGATGAGGGAGAAACACAAATAACGTCACTGGAGCTTCATGATGAGACTATTGCCACTGAAGATATTGTAGAACGACCACAAGAAGTAGCCTTAAGAAGATCTACTAGAGAGCGGAAAAGGGCTATTTATGATGATTATGTGGTTTATATACAAGAATCGGATTTTGATTTAGGGATTATGAAATATCCAATTTCTTATTCACAAGCTATCAAGTGTAGTAATTCTAATAAATGGATTAATGTACGAAAGTAGAGAAAAAATCGATGGATGATAATGGAGTCTGGGAATACGTTGAATTTCCTGAAGGGCACAAAGCAATCGGGTGTAAATGGGTCTTTAAGACCAAACGCGATGCTAATGGAAATATTCAATGTTATAAGGCTAGACTTGTATCCAAAGTTTTCACTCAGAAAGATGGCATTTGTTACAAAGAGACTTTTTCTCCCGTGTCAAAGAAAGACTCTCTCAGAATTATTCTGGCATTAGTAGCTCAATATGACCTTGAGTTACATCAAATGAATGTGAAAACAGCTTTTCTTAATGGTGAGCTTGAGGAAGATATTTACATGTGTCAACCTAAAGGTTTTGTCTTAGAAGGACAGGAACACATGGTCTGCAAACTTAAGAAATCAATTTATGGACTTAAGCAAGCCTCCAGGAAGTGGTATCTAAAATTCAACGAAACCATTCAAAAATTTGGTTTTGAAGAAAATGTTGTAGATCCATGCATATATCTCAAGTTCAGTGGGAGGAAGTTCATATTTTTGGTATTTTATGTAGATGACATACTACTTGCGAGTAGTGATCTTGGATTTATGCATGAAACTAAGGAATATCTCTCGAAGAATTTTGAAATGAAAGATATGGGTGATGCTTCTTATGTGATTGGGATAGAAATATCACGTGATAGATCACTTGGAACATTATCAATCTCACAGAAAGCATATATCGACAGAATTCTAAAGAGGTTTGAGATGAGTGCATGTAAGCCAAGTATAGTTCCGGTTTCTAAAGGAGACAAGTTTGGACTCAATCTTTGTCCTAAGAATGAACTGGAACGTAAACAAATGGATAGAATCCATTATGCTTCTGTGGTGGGAAGTTTAATGTATGCTCAAGTTTGCACACGACCAGATATCAGCTATATAGTTGGTATGCTGGGAAGATACCTTGTGAATCCTGAAATGGAACACTGGAAAGATGCAAAGAAAGTTTTGAGATACCTGCAAGGAACGAAGGATCATCGTCTCACATTTTCGAAGTCAGATCAATTTGAGTTGGTTGGCTATTCAGATTGCGATTTCATGGGATGTAATGATACTCGAAAGAGCACTTTTGGATATCTTTTTCTATTAGATGGAGGAGCAATATCATGGAAAAGTGGAAAAGAGTCTATTATCATTGGCTCAACAATGGAATCTGAATTTGTAGCATTTTATGAGGCTACAAATCACTGTTCATGGCTGCGGAATTTCGTCTCAATGTTTGGAGACCTAAATTTTGCCTCCGCACCAGTGAAACTTTACTATGATAGTGCCGCAGCAGTATTCTTTTCAAAGCACGCTAGTTATACTAAGGGTTCAAGACACATGGATCTAAAGTACCTATGCGTGAAACAAGCTGTTCAGATGAAAAAGTTGTTCATTGAACACAGAGGCACAAAACTTATGATTGCAGATGCATTTACGAAGGCGTTATCTCCCAAGACTGATAGACGTATTTATATGTCTAATTTTTCCTCAATGTTTCGTATTGTTAGTACTTGTTTTCGTCCTTATTATGGTGTTTTGTGTGTTTGTAGGTATTTTTTGGAAATAAATATTTTTGGAAATTTCGGCTCGAAAAGTTGCCCGGGGCACCCTTGGAGGACACGTGTTATTCGGACTCTCACCGTTGGTTAAGGGGCACCTCAATTACTAAGGGGCACCTCAGTTGGGCACCTGCTCCCAGTTTGGTTAGGAGGATACCCTTTCTTCTTCATTTGAATTATGAAAACCGGCGGGAAAAACCAACCTTCAACTGCCAAAATTAGGGTTGCGATTTGAGCTCGTTTCAGTGAGACTAAACGGCTGAATTTGATTGGATTTGTTCATATGGGCTTAACAAACGTGTGTGATATTCAAAATCAATCCAGTTGGACCAGATAATCGGCGAGAAGGAAACAGAGTTGCGTGTTCACGGGATTCTGGATTTGGTTTGGAATGTTTCTGGTGAAATTTAATCGAAGTTTTAGCTTGGTTTGGGCCTCTTAACAGAAAACAAGGCTGGTAATCCTCTTAGACTCGTCAAAGTACGGTTGTATCACCGATTGGAAGAAAACAGAGCATCATATATCCCCATAGTGTCTAATTTGACCTCATAATAAATTAAACATTGAGCTTTGATACGCATTTATATGTCTAATTTGACCTCAATGTTTCATATTGTTAGTACTCATTTTCGTCCTTATTATGGTGTTTTGTGTGTTTGTAGGTATTTTTTGGAAATAAATATTTTTGGAAATTTCGGCTCGAAAAGTTGCCCGGGGCACACTTGGAGGAAGAGTGTTATTCAGACTCTCACCGTTGGTTAAGGGGCACCTCAATTACTAAGGGGCACCTCAGTTGGGCACCTGCTAGTCGCATCCCAAGTTTGGTTAGGGGGATACCCTTTCTTCTTCATTTGAATTATGAAAACCGGCGGGAAAAACCAACCATCAGCTGCTGAAATTAGGGTTGCGATTTGAGATCGTTTCAGTGAGACTAAACGGCTGAATTTGATTGGATTTGTTCATTTGGGCTTAACAAACGTGGTGTGATATTCAAAATCAATCCATTTGGACCAGATAATCGGCGAGAAGGAAACAGAGTTGCGTGTTCACGGGATTCTGGATTTGGTTTGGAAAGTTTCTGGTGAAATTCAATCGAAGTTTTAGCTTGGTTTGGGCCTGCTAACCGCAAACAAGGCTGGTAATCCTCTTAGACTCGTCAAAGTACGGTTGTATCACCGATTTGAAGAAAACAAAGCATCATATATCCCTATGAGTTATTCTTGGGATTTTCTTTATTATTGGAAAGATTGCACGAGGTCAGAGCATGTATATCCTATTCTATGACGTGTATGAGTCTGTTAAGAGTATGTTGGATGGATACAGACGCGTGAGAATCTGTAAAAAGGGAAGAAATCCCGTGACTGGCAGTGAAGAATATTATCAAGTAATGAAGATTATTCAGAGTTATTGGCGAGTATTATTGATTCTGGAGAGTATATAAAGGGTGCTGAGGGTTATGAGAGAGGATGGAAAGTAGGGGAAGAAAAGACAGGAGTTTGATCGAGTTGCAGAGTTGGTTCTGATGCTGCAGAAACCCTAGAAGACGAAGAACATTGACCCACACAAGCAGTCGTTTATGCTACAGTGAATAGACAGTCTTATATGCTACAGTGGTAATGACCCATAGCCGAGGGTCGTAGTTCTCTGGTTTGTAACAAATATAATTGTTACAAACCCGGTTTTGAATTAGTTCTCCCTTTTCATCATTTGTAAACACCCTTTGAGCAATAATAATGATTTTTGAGCGTGTTTCCAACAACATGATGAGCTAGACCCCATCACTGGGACAACGGAGGAAGCAACTTTTCATGATTGTGGTAAATGAATTAGTTATTTTATTGACTTTTTTCATAGATTTAATTTCTTTATGATTTCTCTTAATTATTTGTTATTTTGTTAGATGTCGCATGCTTAGTTCTAAATACTTTAGATGCGTCATGCTTTTAACTTACAGATAATATTTTACGAAATCTATTTTTGGCAAAGAATTAGAGTCACAACTTCTTTTGTTTGAGCTATATTGTCTAGAGTTAATGACTGAGCCATAACAATATGAAAAGTTGTGGAATCCCGCGTCTCAGCGTCTCTTCATCTTGTGACATAATTTGTAAATTTTTAGTGTTTTTCCTTTATTAATCCTAAAAAAAATTTCAACAAGTCCGAGTGAACGAATCATCTTACTACAACATCATTGGAAAAAGTACCATCAAAGACCTTTCTGGAACATGTTGGAAACATGGGTCTTGAGGGAGTAACATATAATTAGTTTCACTTAGACTTTTGCTTATGTTTGAACATTTATTGAGATCTTATTATTTTTATTGTTATGAACTTATTTTTGTATCCACTTTAGTATACTTTTATGTTATTTGATGTTGTTACAGAAATTGTTTTCTTTTGAAGACATTACTGGACCATTATGATATCCCTATTTAAGGCATGATTAAGTAATTTGCTTGTGTTGTGGTACATGGAAGGGAAAATGTTGATAACAAGACAACGTGCCACCGCCATGACTCGCATAAGTAATTTACTTGGTTTAGGTATTACGTTTAACCATTATATTTGTTTAGCAATTATGCGCGCTTATGTTTTTCTACGATTAACCCGTTAAATAGATTATCACATGGACCAGTGGGAGAATGTAAGAATATTTCTACATTAGAAATATCTTGTTGGGCCATACAATATCTTTGGTTAATTTAGAATGTGGCTAAACATTTTGGTTACAAATATTGGGGTCCTTTCATATTCTCTCTTCCTTGATGGACGGTCGAGATTAAATGTAAATTCTAAATCCTATGAACCTAGGTCCTCCTTCTACCTATAAAAGGAACTCTATTACCATCATAATTGGGTTCATGAATTATTATTATTTAATTACACAAAAGAGGTCTAGAAGGAGAAACCAAAAGTTCTACAAACTATTCTGTTCTAGGGGTGTTCTTGGAGGACATCTTGGATTAAATCAATGGCATCCTCAGGTACTCTTAATTCTTAACACAACTATGCTTATGATATGATTATCATGTTTGTTCAAGATCCAACCATTATGTATATAAAATTAAAACTTATAAGGTGAACTCTTGTAGATAACTATCCAACTTACCATGTCTAAAAGAAAGCTTTTCTGAACTATTGAAGTGCTTTAAGGAATAATGATCAAAAAACATTACGAACTCGTTATGAATAGGATAATGACGCTAATGCTTCAAAGCCTGAACTATTGCATTTAACTCTGCATCATAGTACTATAATTTATCTTAGCGTCATTCACTTCTCACTAAAATAAGCTATTGGTCGTCCTTCTTGACTCAAAAAATACTCAAATCTCCCACTTCGATGTGTCACAGTGTGATTCAAATGACTTGTTGTAATCATGTAGCACTAACAACGGTGCAATAATCAGCTTTAATTTTCATACCTTCAAATGCTTCATCAACTTTATCATATCATGAAAACTTTCCTCATTTCAAGCATTAAGTGATTGGGGCCATAATGGTATTGATGTTGGGAATCAAACGTCGGTAAAAAGAAGCAAATCAGCGGAAATTTATTACCTTGTGAAAAGTATTAGGTTTCGTCCAATTTTTAACATCTTTAACCTTAGACTCGTCTTATTTTATCCCATCCTTGGTCACAACATAACCGAGAAATAAAACCCGGTCTGTCATGAAGGAACACTTCTTAAAGGTTGCAAACAGTTTATCTCCGCGTAACATAGAAAGCACTTCTTGAAGATGCTGGACATGCAATCCATATTAGCACTATAAACGAGAATGTATATCATCAAGATAAACAACCAGAAATGTACCGATAAAATAAACAAGTACACATGAATGTACTTGGTTCGTTGGCCAAACTGAATGGCATAACCAACTCATACAAACCTTCTCGAGTTTTAAAAGCAGTCTTCCACTCATCACCTTCCTGAATCCTTATCCGAGGGTATCTGCTTTTCAAGTCTAACTTGTTGGACACCTTCGCTCCACTCAACTAATCTAACTGGTCATCCAACCTTGGAATAGGAAAACGGTATTTGACTGTAATTTTGTTCATAACACGAATATTAACACATATCCTTCACATACCATCTTTCTTTAGGATTAGCAAGGTCGGTACTGCACACAAAATCAGACTATGTCGGATTAATTCCTTTTGTAACTAACGAATCTTCAACTTGGCGATGGAGTTCTCCATGCTCTGTACACTCATTTTGTAATGCGCTTTATTGGGAAAGCTTGATCCACAAACTAGATCAATATGATGTTGGATATCGGGAGTGGTGGTAAGGGAAGACATCCACAAATTCTTAAATTAAAGGTTGAGCTACAGTGGAAATAATACTTTCACCATGGTCTTTTTTTCCATTCAACACATACAATTCACTTGCGTCTTTTATCTCATCTTCAAACCGCTTGAATGATAAGTGATCGGTAGCTTCTGCGGTAGATGGTTTAGGAACAATCTCTTTACTGGGTACAAGTGACATAAAAAACTGTAGGTATTCTTATAACCATCATGACTAGTTTTTTTGTCAAACTCCCATGGACAACCCAACAACAAGTGACTATAGCATACCAGTAACATCACATCAGACTTTATGTTTATATTTTTTACCAATTGAAAGAGAATTCAATCAAATCTTGTTTGCTTTAACCTCTTTCCCTCTCTTAATCCATGAAAGATTCTAAGGATTCGGATATTCTTTTGTTTCCATCTTGAATCTTTCCACAACCTCTTCATCAACCATATTCTCCCAACTGATAGAATCAATAACTAGACGACAAACCTTTTCTTGTATAGTGAAAGTTCACTGGAATATATTGATGTGTAACCACATGTCGCCATCTTCTTGAGTGGAGTATGGAAACTTATTCTCACCACAAAGTTTACTCCTTGATCTCCATGAAAAAATTCATCAGTAGGGTTATCCTCTTCATTCGGGTCATCAAACATTCTATTATCGCTGATGTTTTCTTCACTGAACAACATCATCTCCTTTGGGACAGTCACTTCCTTTATGTCCACATTCTCCACACTCATGACATCGGCCTCCAAAAGTAATCATTGGAGTTTTATTCAGTGCAGACACATAATTATGTTTACTAGTTGTACCTGGTGTTGAAGTACTAGGGTTACTTATTGGAGATGCAGAAACATTAATACCCCAATTTGAGTTTCCACGCATCGCTTGTTTATCTATTGTGAAAACTACAGCCACACCCATTTTCCATATTTTGGACATTGTGAAACCCACCGATAAAAAAGTTCAGGCGCGCACCCATTTCTTCAGTAAAAATTATTCCTAAACCCAAAATTTTTAGAATTTTGTTTCCGTTTTTTTTACTGTTCAATATCCTCTTCTCTGTATCTCTATGTGTATCTCGAGATCCAAAGCAAGGAAGGAATAAGAAACTAATCAGAAGAAAATCAGAAAAGATATTTTCTCTCATGGAGAACTAAATAGCAGATCTAAAAATTGGTGGAGAAAGATCATGATGATGGTGATTGCCGGTGAGTTTTCAACCACCATAGAATTAATCAATTCCGAAAACCCCATCGAGTTTCCAAAAAACCATCGAGTTAATCCGAACCCACCACCAAATCCCACCGTCATCCGAAGAGATTACTACCTTATACATCAGTTGCCGAAGTCGATAAGAAGACATCATAAAGAACTCATCCAATTTTTATCCGTAGTCTCCATTATTAGCTCTACTATTTCCATACACAACACAAATCACCACCAAGACTTATATTAAAGATTTACATACATCACTTGTTTGAACAACAGCAAAATCTGGTATTCGTTTAATATTTCGGCACACAATTTCGGCGACGTATGACCCAATTTTTTGCATCGACGACCATCGATCCAGCACCATTTTTCACAAGGCTCTCAAAACCCATGGAAACAACTAGTAAACCTAAATCTCCGATCTCTTGTTGCTGATGGAGAAGGATCTGTGTTCTTCAATCGCCCATATTTCTCACAAATTTGTTACCCGAAGCCGTGTCCAGTACATGAACACCCGAAAATGATGAAGTGAAAATTAAGAAATTTTCTTTTGTGTAGAAAAGAGAAATAAGACTTGGTGGGAAGGTGGACACGTTCCACTTATACTCTCAACACCCGAGGCACCATTTGTTTGCCAATTTATATCTACATGTTAATATCCACGTCTCAACAGCTGGCCCAGTTATTTTCTTTTGGAGATTACCAACACTCCATCACCCTATCAGCACCCCAGGACGCCCACTACAGGGAACTGATGTCACTGCCAAGGATCTCTGAAGTTTGAATCTGAGATGCTGGGCTTGGTGTGAGTTGGTTGTGCTGCAGGTGTTATGCATCTAAGAAAAATTATTGCATAATTTGTTATGCAGTCCCGAAAATGGTTGCATAACACGTTATGCAACTATTATTGTAGGTGGATGACAAGTTATGCAGCCTTTTTTTCATAACTTGTTATGCAGTACAGAGAATGGTTACATAACACGTTATGCAGCTATTTTTTGTTAGTATTGAAACCAACAAAAAAAAGGTTGCAAAACACGTTATGCACCTATAATAATATCTGCATAACATGTTATACAGTCGAGAAAATGGATGCATATCCGAAAATATGACTGCATAATGCATTATGCATCGAGAAAATTGTTGCACAATCTTTTATGCATCGAGAAAATAGATGCATAACCTGATATGCATCCGTAAATATGGATGCATACTGCATTATGCATCAATTTTTTTATGAACGCACTAAAATCAACCAAAACAATGGTTACATAACTTTGTTATCCAAATGCATAATGTGTTATGCAGTGGAGAAAATGGTTGTATAATTCGTTATGCGTCTGCAGAATGTGTTATGCATCTTTTTTGATGGCTGCATAATGGTTATGTATGAAGTTTTCGAAAATTTTGCCTAAAATATTGATCACCTCCGATTTTTTCGTGAAAAACAAAAGTTTGATGTTCGTGTTTGTACTCGTTGCGTAGCTCTCTTAAAAAGATTTCCAACGATATAACATTTGTAAAATTCCAATACGCGGATTTTTAGATATGTTATATCCAAGTTGCGTTGCCAATTATACCCCTGATGCATAACCCGCCATGCGGATGCATAATCCGTCATACAGGCATTTTTAATAATTTCATATAATTATGGGTGTCATGGAACTAAAAATAAATTGTGGGCCTGACAATGAGAATATTATTTTTTTTGGGTCTGCGCCTAATTTTCCCTTATCTATTTGTCGTGCTCTATGATGCGCATCTGAAATCGAAATACAGTCAAACATGTTGAGTGTGTCCTGATATTGTTGTGAAGACCACCTATATAACGAGCCACTGTGCACTTCCATTTCCGATAGGTAGTTAAGAGTAAGTAGTCCGTAAATTACGACACTCTGATTTTTGGACTCCAAATAGGCTATTGCTTTCTCATCTCCATCAATTGGCAACTTTTTGTGGACTAGGATTTTATCTCCGATACTGCCAAATTTTCTCTCCATATGAAGACAATCCTCCGAGCACCCCTCTTTTATAGATCAAGTGCATTTTCTCTGTATTGTTTGAGGGCTCTCTCGAAAATCTCTCTAGCTTAAGCGAGATAGTGCTTCTTCTGCTTTAAAAGATTTTCATTATCTTCTTCTCCATCAATATCATCTTCCCTTTTAATAGGACTAGATTCCTTCCACAACGATTCAGGCATATTCAAGTGAATTTTTCTATTGCAAGCTCAAAAGTTGATGTGGTCCGTTCAGTCTCACATACAGATATCCAAGCTTGTAATTAACAATTTCCGCACACAAGGTTTGACGGCGACCCATACTACAGAGTTGCACCACAATCCCAATATGTTAAATACCTTACCGTTAGCTAGGCGCTACTTTAACTGCATTGCCTATATTTTTCTTGCAGCCGTGAATTCTTCAGCCATATCTCACATATAGTACAGCTAAAAGCCATATTTCACGAACAAGGATTTTTAACGAGGAATCAGCTTAAGACACTCTATATAAACTTGTCTTGTTCGGCCTCAAGCGATTTGTATAGAGCATAATTCCTTTACATGTAGATGTACTGTTACATTTCCTGAAGGGTCTCTCCTCAGTAGGTGGAAGTTGGGATAAACTTTTCTGATGACCTGGCCCATTTAATTTAACGGGCCGGGACCTTATGTGCCGAAAATAATTTGATTTGGCCTCCCTCCAAATGTCAAGTTGAGATTTTCTTTTATTTTTGAACGATTTTTTGGGACCATGGTTTTTTTGTGGACCATGGTTTTATTTTTGGTAAAGACATTAGAAGAAATTCTAGGTCACCCCATATCTATTTATTTATTTAATACCTAATCTACCCTCTTAATTAATTTTAGGTTTGATTAGTGAATGATTTAGTTAAAAACAATTAGTGAGATTAAATTTAAAGATGGGTTTATTATTAGTTGAGTAGAATTATTGAGAGAGTAGAGTTAGAGAAGATGAAGGAGAAAAACATGGAAAATAATTTTTTTTTCCAATTCACTAAGTTTGAGTATTCAAATGATGAAAATTCATCTGATTCATCATCTCCATCCTCTCCTAAAATATTTGTTAATCATCAAAATGATCCGGATTTGAACTGGATTTTGAACAGTTCGGTTACTTTATATGAAGAAAAAGTAACCGAACTCATCTGAAGCTGTAGTTCAGTTGCCCCGTGAGATGAACAAGTAACCGAACTCATCTAAAAGTGTAGTTCGGTTACTTGTTCCAAACACGCAGGTTACCGAACTCTCAAATAATTTCTAGGAGTTACAACGTTATGTTCGGTTGGTTCTCAACTAACCGAACTTTGGTGTACAGAGTTCGGTTGGTTCGCAAACTGCATGCACTTTTGATGTAACCAAACTTTACGTAATATAAGAGTATATAAGTTTACAAAGTTCGGTTCTTTCGCAAACTTGAACCTAACAACTAACCAACCGAACTCTGAGTTCGGTTTCTGCGATAAAATTGTGAAGTTACCGAACTTAATAAACAAAAAAAAATGTGAAGTTCCAGCGTCTATTGGCTAAGTTCGGTTACTTTGTAGTTTTAAAATTTTTTGCGAACAAACAGAACTCTATTGGCTAAGTTCGGTTATTTTGGAACTCAACATAGTGGCCATAACAACACAGTTCGGTTAGACTGGATTTGTTTTTTTTTTTCGTTTCTAAGGGTGGAGTTCGGTTACTTTGTAATTTTATTTTTTTTTTGCGAAATAACCGAATAGAGAGTTCGGTGACTTAGTTTTAAATCCAATAGAACCGAACTGTTCTTCGTGTTCTTCATTTTCAAGAAGTTCGGTTAGTAAACTAGGGTTTTTTGGAAAATCGACCTAACCGAACATGGCTCTGTAACTCCTATTAAAACCCTATTTTGATGATTTATATTCGATTGAAGCAATCAAAATAAAATTAAAGCGAAGGGTTTGTTGAAAAATACCTCCGGAGTGGTCCCATGGCAGAATCAGGTTGCGGCTGGCGTCTTTTATACTCGATAAAATTATTATGTAACCGAACTTAATTGTGATTGCATTGATGTTGTTACATTTCTTAAATAGGCAGTGGTGGTGGTGGTGGGAGGAGGTGGTGGTGGTAATCGGTGGTTGGTGGTGGTGATAATCGGAGGTGCTGGTGGTGGTAATCGGCGGTGGTGGGCGATGGTGGTAATCGGTGGTTGGTGGTGGTGATAATCGGAGATGGTGGTGGTGATAATCGGCGGTGGTGGGAAGTGGTGGTGGGAGGAGGTGGTGGTTATATATATATAGGTGGTTATTAGGTTGGTTTTAAATTAAATTAGGTTAAGGATAGGTTAGTCACTTCAACGTTTTAGGATACCCCTTATCACTATAAGGAAGGTGGCCTAATAAAACCATGGTCCCCTCAAAAAAATCATGATCCCTAAAAAATCATTCTTATTTTTTCCCCTAAATAACCAGGCAAAATATATTTTCCTCTTACAATCCAAAGTCATTCCTTCTTCTCTAATCCTACCATTAACATCTTCTCAAAGGAAAAATTTAATCTGCAGTTGCAAGGTTAGGTTTCTTTTCTCTAACTGCCATTCTGAGTAAAGTTGTTAAGTTTGATACTTTTGATTTACCATTTTTCTATTGAATTTTGCATAACTTGTTTAGGGTTCACTTACAAGCCAAAAAAAAGAAGAAGTGGATCAAAGAGGTTTTATGGTCCATATCTAAGTTTTCTCTAGATTGGTCTAAATAACTTGACTTCAAGACTTTCAGATGTAATTAGTTCATATAGGAATTTAATTTTAGGTTTATTTTTAATTTGTTTGATCGATAAAGCTTTGGGTGCTCACCAGTTTCGAACTCAGGTCATTTTTGATTCATTTTGTTGTTGCTTATCATAAGGTTCATAAACAATGTCGAATTCCATCCTTATGAGTCCATCACAGTCTACTAAATCTAAACTCATTTGGACGATACAGAACTTTTCTAGATTGAACAACAAAAAACTCATTATTCTAATCGTTTTGCAGCGGGTGGTTATAAATGGTACGTGCACTACTTTCTCAGTTTAGCATCCCTTTGCTTACGTAGTAATTTTGTAGATGCCGATAGGTGTTCTAATATTGATGGATTACTACAACACATGTAATGCTTGCATATATCATTAGGTCGATAATGATATATCTAAAAGAGTTGTATGGAAACTTAGAGATGCATCTCGTGCCTCAGGGTTCAGACAAGAAATGTCCTTACGCTGAATACAGTTTGGCCGTTTTAAACCAAAAAGATCAGAAGAAAACAGTGAGATGGGGTGCACATTTTCACTTTTCTAGATCTCATTGGGGCTTTTCTTACAGAAAAAGAGATTCCATATATGTGTTACATTGTTTTGCTTCTGATTTCTACTTGAGACAATATATTTAACTTCACATCTTATTTGGTTTGCAGAAGCAAAACGCTTATTCACTGATGACCAAGGTTGGGGTTTTTCAAATATGATACCTCGATTTGATCTCCATGACCCTGACAAAGGATTTATTGTAGATGATACTTGTATAGTTCAACTTGAGATTACCGTCAGTTAGCCTTATAACGATTCTAATATAAAGGTAATACAATGTTGCTCTTTCCCGGTTTTTTCTTTTATTAGAGCATCCCCGATACTTGGGGTTAAGGTTATTCCATGTGGAGGTCATATTAACACATTTTTTTAGTGGGTTACTGCCAAAATACAAAAAAATAATTAAAGATTGAGAATTTTCATCTAAAATACAACTCCAATATCTAAGATCTTATCTAACAACATATCTTTTTTCTAAAATTTAGTAGCAAATGATGATGTGAACTTAAGAACCAAGCTCGTAGAAAAAATATAACCTAAACTTTCTCCCCTACCCCACTTATCCATGTCATCATTTTTCTTATCACCTTCATCTTTGCATTGGAGATGAAAATTTGGTAGAAATCCTATGTGTCATACAATTTTAAGATCTTCACCCCTTGCATTGGAGATGCTCTTAGTATATAATACCATGTACTTATGTTTTACTTAAATCAAAGTAATTTTGGGCATTGTGGTCTCCTCAGGCGGACCCGAGTACTCGAATAGTTAAATCTGAAATAAAAGTATATCCAGATGCTGAAGAACCCTTTGAAATAGAAGTGTATCCAAATGCCGGGGAACCCTTCGAAATAGACCAAGAAGTTGTTTTCTCCGATGAGAATCATGAAATAGTAGGAGGCTTCAGCATTTTGAGAAGACATGCATCTTTATATAAAAAGATATGGTTGAAATATGGGAACATTCCTTCAACCACAGTTTTGCCAGCCGCGTAGTATAACAGCCTAGTTACTCTTGTTACTGATATAATGAACACCATTGTTGATATGTATCGATGTCGCTATATTGATGTGTCTGCTGAACTGATTGATACATGGAGGAGCAAAATAGTATTAGCGGAGAAACTTGAATTTAACGTTAATTGGCTGATAGAACGCTTTAATGATGTTTGCGAAGATTATGATAGTGGGCGGATTGAAAAACTTCAGAAGGGAGAAGAAGAGAAGTAAGGGCCTACACCACTTGTCCGAGTGAAGAATGAACCTGCTGATGATATTCAAGAGAGTTTACCTGGATTTCTGTTCGAAGGGATGTTATAAAATGATTATCATTTGGTTTGTTTCTTCAAGTCTAGATTATAATAAGCTGTTAAGCGGTTTATACTGCCTATCTTGCAATAGGCTAATTCATGAATGAATCATTTTAGCCAGAGATTAGGTTTTATTTTATCTTATTTTGCCATTTATCTGCGTCTTATACAATGAAAAGTACGTCCATGTCTCGCTCTAATCATGTAGATGTAGAGCACCAGCACGAGTCTAGAGTAGACTTCTTAATGACCCATGTTTTGGCTTTTTCACTTGTTTGCAGCTTCCGGTATCTTAAAGATTTAGAAACTCTTTTCTTTCTTTTTACTTGTTTTTTAGTACTTTGCATGAGTTTGTCTTGTACTTATGTTAAAGTCAAGTCAGGTGTTCCTGAGGATTATTTGTGTTAAAGAAAAAGTATTGTTGTAGTTCTCCGTTTTCACTAGCTGTTTGGACAGCCTTATTGGTTGCCACTAGCTTCCGTTTTTTCAGATGAATTTAGAAGAATCAGAACTACACATGCAGTGCGCTTGAACCCGTATTTCCTCCCATAGAAAACTTTTTTGAAGACATGTTGCTCGTGAAAGACATGTCCTGAATGGGCAGAGCAGATGGGCTGGTTTTCACAGTCAACCATTTAATGAGTTACCCGGGAAAAAAATCTCGAGATTTCTCTCGGTGTTGGTGGTTTACCCATTTCATGGTTCGGAAATTTAACACCCAAATCATAATGGGAGCTAATTAATCTACCACTCCATCTTCCCTGATTCAGTTTTCCAATGCGTTTGGGAAAACATTCAAAGTGGTTACTTTTCCCAAGGAAAAAAACTAAACGTTTCATTTCTTGGTATCTAACCCTTACTTACTTCTATATATAACTGCATGGTGTAGATCTTTTTCATAAAAACATATGGTTTTTGTTTTTATTTGAAGGTTCAGTTATAACCAAGTGAGAATTTCATCGTAATGAACTCATCATCCACGTCTAATTTCATTTGGAAGATTGAGAACTTTTCTAGCTTGAACGACCAGAAAAATTATTCTTAAATTTCTCTGTGGGTGATAGATGGTATATATATGACAACTACTTAGTCATTCTTGTTGTTTATTTTAGTGTATGCATGAGATAATGAATACTGCTGATTGCTGAAATCTAACTTCTCATTCAGGTGTTCACTGATGATTTATCCGAAAGGTCGCAATGGAAAATTTTGTATATACTTTTCACCGAAGTTTATGGGAGATGAATCTTATTATGTTGAATCGTTTCAAAGCAGTCAAGGACAAATTCTCGTCTCATCAGTCCTTTTATGGATAAAATGTATTTAAGATGGAAGCCGTTGGTGATGCTCATGGGGCTGAAGTCCTTTTTTGTTTTTGTCCTCTTATATTTTGGAATTAAGAGTATGTACTTACAGACCAGCAAGATCAGAAATTTCTTCCCTGTACGATGTATAATTTAATCTTATGAGGAATTTTCGTTTGCCATACCCTGAGTCAGATACCATTGTTCCGCTGCAGGATGTACTAGTACATTCGTTGAACTAAAGAGAAACTCTCGTAATTAACTCTGACATATATGCAGCCCACTAAACTTTCTTTGACAGAATTCTATACTCAATTCCCTTTGTGCCAGAGACAACCCGGGTTTTACACCTGAATCATTTATTTTCTACGGTAAATAAATCTGGTGCTGATGAGTTTCTAACTCGGACCACTAGTATCATCACTCAGTGACTTTACCACTGTATTACGATAGTATCGGTTTTTACACCTGAATCTTACTTACCAAGAAAGAAAGAAAGAAAATAAGGGTAATGCAGAACGCATTCTAGTCCAAGGCCTTCCAAGATAAAATAAAATAGAAAACTCATCACTGGTCATGGAATTAAAAATTAACAGAGAATCAATAATATGAAAAGACCTTTACTTCCTATTGAATCCAATTAAGTGGTGGAATTGTTTTACCTCTGGTATATAAAGATACGATATGGTACGCATACAATCAGGAGGACAAAACTGTTCACATACCCTGGTTTTTGTGTCAAATGCCCAAATGCAACTTCTCGGAACTAAGTATAACCACATATTTGTCAACTGGACCGAAACCTACAACCTCGATTTCTGTAATCAAATTAACCCCATCCGGTCCGTCTAACCGATCATCAAGTTTAATCTCCCTGTGCAACATATACAAGTCTCCATCAAGCACCCAAACACTCAAACTCCTTTCTGTTTTCTTGAGACTAGGGGTGTGCAACGGACGGACGGTTGCGGATTAGGGGTCACCCGCAACCAAACCGTCAAAGTTGCGGATTTGAAAAACCAAACCGTGACCGGCCCAATCACCCGCGGATCCGCGGATTGTACGGGCCGGTTACGGATTAACCGCGAATTTGTTAGGCTAGGCCCACTAATTTTAGAGCAGAAAATGTTCCATTTCGGCCAAGCCCACTAACAACTCTAGTATAGTTGTAGCTCCAGCAAACTTTGTCTAATCAGTTTATCTCGGAAATCTAATTATAATTTCTTCACTCGGTGTTCCTTCCAAATGACAAATCTAAGAAGTTACTTTTTCAACTGCGACTAAAGATGAATCATAAGTTTTCAAGAGCAAGAAATATATCTTAAGTTTTTCAATTTGAGATATGGGCTTACTAGTTTTACTTTACTACCCAACGGTGCGGGTAATCCGCGGTTTTTAAAAGACAACCGCAACCGCACCGCGTGCGGATTTGAGAACTCCACCAGTGTCCGGCCCATACATCTTGCAGTCTGGGTGAAATCCGCAATTTTGCGGACGGATACGGGTCAAATCCACGGTTACGGTTTTTATGCTCACCCCTACTTGAGACTACCAAAACAGATCAATCCTTCCGACTCCCCGAGACATTCACTTATATTGTTGATATCACCTTCCATGTCTCGGCCAGGCATATTGATCAACCTACATTCATTGCCATTGGTTCCATGGTTGGTGTTTCTATTAACACAAACAGCTAAAATATTCCGGTTTCCCCGTTGAAACCAGTAGAAAATACCATTATGGGTAAGAAGATTGTCATAAAGAAAGTTATCATTCCAAGTAACATATCGAGGACATGAAATATCGTAGGTATTCCATTCACCCATATCAGAGGAAAATATTTCCACTTTAAATTCTTTTGTCGCTGATGCTGCAAACTTTGGTAGACGGATTACCTTATAACTCTTAGAAACGATTGATGATGAACAACATTCATTACATGTGATACCAATCACAACCCTATTATGTTCTCTTGGCGGTGGTGGAGGAAGTGAAACCCATTTCTTTGTCAGTGGATTATGTTTATATCCTATTAAAATAGTGTACGTGCGTATCACATGAGGCTTATAATGGAAGCCTAAATCCGGTTTATTATGGAAACCGGTGAGTTTGTTATGGAAACCCACAACGCTTATTATGGAAGTCTAGGGTTGGTTTATTATGGAAACCGGTGGGTTTGTTATGGAAACACACAAGGCTTATTATGGAAGCCTGGATTTGGTTTATTATGGAAACCGGTGGGTTTGTTATGGAAACCCACAAGGCTTATTATGGAAGCCTGGATTTGGTTTATTATGGAAACCGGTGGGTTTGTTATGGAAACCCACAAGGCTTATTATGAAAGCCTGAATTTGGTTTATTATGGAAACCGGTGGGTTTTTTATGGAAACCCATAACTCCATGGGTTAAAAGATCTTAATAAAAGAGGTTAAGATTTTCATAGAATAATTATTATAAATAATTATTAAATATTATTTAAGATAAATCTTGATAAAAGAGGATATTTATCTTAAGTAGTTATAATTATTATTCAAGATAATAATTATTTGGGATAAGTGAAGATTATGATAAATATTAGAATTTATCATGAATCTGGTTGTTATTTGGGATTTATACAGATGAGGGAGGTTATTTGGATAACTATCAAAACCCTAAAGCTACATCTATTTTCTGCCTATATATATAGAGGCAAAATCTCAAATCAAAAGGTACAGAATTCTATTCTTTTCACCATAATATACTTGCATAGAACATCCGCTGATTTTAGCATCGGAGTGTTTTTGCAGGTACCCCCACCTCTTTTGATCAATTCTTTGGAGATTTTTCATAAACGGTAGCGATTGGATCAACTTTCCCGCATCTCGAAGATTGTTGGAGTGATAATTTTTGCACCAACATCTTTAGGCGCCGTCTAAGGAGATACAAAGACAAAATCGTGCTCCCCATTTGATAGAAGCCGTTCTGAAATGATTTTCGAAACCAGGGTTTCAAAATAATTGTGAACAAAGAGTTGCTGAGAGTGTCTGAACTTTTTCAGAAAGTTGTAAAAGGTTTCTGAACTCTTTCAAAAGGTTGCAGTAAGTTTCTGAACTCTTTTCAGAAAGTTGCAGAAGATCCAGAAAAGTCGCAGAAAAATTCTGAACACTTTCGGAAAGTTGTAGAAGATCTAGAAAAGTCGCAGAAAGTCTCTGAACACTTTCAGAAAGTTGCAGAAGAACCAGAAAGTTGCAGAAAGTGTCTGAACTCTTTCAGAATGTTGCAGAAAGTGTCTGAGCGTTAACAGAAAGTTGCAAAAGGTGTAAAAGTTTCCAGAAAGTTGCGTAAAGATCCAGGAAGTCTCTGAACGTTTTCAAAAAGTTGCAGAAGGTTTCTGAACGTGTTCAGAAAGTTGCGGAAAGATCCTGGAAGTCTCTGAACTCTTTCAAAACGTTACAGAAAGTTTCTGAACGTTTTTCAGAGTTGTAGAAGATCTGATAAAGCTGTTGAAAGAAAAGTTAACAAAGAAAGAGTAACTTATGAATTCTTCAGGAGCAAATCAACTTGAGATGGACGTTGATGCACCTACCGGAAATCCTTCAGGTCAACATGCCAACAATCGAACTTTAAGGAGCGCTTTCGTCCATACTCATCAAGATGAAAGGGATGGAATGGAAACATCGCTCTCATCAAAGCATCAGCCGCTCGTTCTGTGAGATCGACTCCAAGTCTCAGGGGAAACAATGTTCTCTTACGTAGATCACCTCATCGGACTATTAGCGAAAACCTCAATTGTCAAAGAGGGACTCAATGTCAACACCCAAGCATCCAGCAGCTTCGTGAGGAGGACATCGCTAATAGAGGAGTACGGGCTAACCCACAGCCTGTGCAAGCTAACAACCCACCATCTTCACAAGTTAACAATTCACGGGTGACTCCTATCGAATTGACGTTACGTGAACGTTTCCATGAATTGGAAACGGAAAACAAGCGACTCAAGGTTGCATTGGAGAAAAGAAAGGAGCTTGAAGAAGAAGTTATTCCACATTCCGAAAGTAATAGGTCAAACCGTCGTTCTCATCGAGAACGATACGACCCACGCAAAGGGGACGAAGTTCTTGACGGTCGTCGGCTCAGTCAAAGTGATGCAAGAAGAAGCGAGGATGTCAGGAACGTTTATCAAAGTCGCGATCACCATGATGACGATTATTATGATCGTTATGTGCCCGATGATGATCATTATTACACGACCGAGCCAGATAGGCGAACCAGATCAAGTCGCAAGAAACATAGACAAAGGGATGATCATATCAATGATGATCACTCGAAGAGGTCTAGACGTGATAAAGACCTTTCTAAAAGGAGAAAGGAGTCTGACAGGAATGAGCGGATTCGCAGAGAAACTGAGGGAGACTCGGTGAGAGGCGAAGAACTCAGCAAAAGAAGGCTTAGTGAAATGATTGGTGAGATGTTAGCCTAAAATCAATCCAAAGATGAAGAGCAACAAATTTTATCAATGAAAAAATCGATGGACTCCCCATTTGTTGAAAAGATAAGGCGCTACCTCCCACCCTCGAATTTCAACCATCCTCAATTCAAGGAGTTTTTCGACGGACGCAATGGAAATCCAGTGGAGCACGTCCAACGATGTCAAGCCTCAATGAGTTTGTGGAGATTCAGCGGCGATCTACTCTGTAGAACCTTTCCAATGACCTTTACAGAGAGCCTGGCGAAAGTCTTTTTGATTTTAATAGGAGGTTTCTTCAGGAAGTTAATAAAATTGGAAAGGTGGACGAGGGATTCGTAATAGAAGCATATAAAAATGGAATGGATCACGATGAGTTTGGAATTTACAACTCGTTAGCAGTTCAACCAGTCAAAAACCTCAAAGAGTTGTATGACAGGGGTGATAGGTATGCCAAAGCGGAGAAGGAAAAGAAAGCAAAGTTGTCACGAACAACAAAAAGGTTCGGAACCGAGGGACACGCCACACCACAACATTTTCAGGCGATTTTAAAGGGAAAATCACGATGAACCCCGAAATAAGATGGCAACGGAAAAGATACCATAAGCCCAGATCCATCTAGCAAGTGAGGAGCGGATATAATAGATCTAGTTCCTGCTTCACAAGGGGGCGTCTTTTCTATTCTAGAATATCTCTTCAGATATTGGGGGCGGTTAAAGTGACGCCTAGCATGCAATAAAGAAGACATCTTTTTCAGTATCGTGGCAAGTATTGGGGGCGAATAAGATGGAAAGAACGAACGCCCGAGGAGAGGAAGACAAGGGAGAGATATTTTAGTTATTAAAGGCGAAGTATTTTAATTATGAAGTAAATACTTGCAATGTCTTTCTATAAAAGAGAAAGACAAAGGCAAAGTATCTTGGTTATGAAGGAAATTGTTGCGATGTCTTTCTAATAAAGAGAAAGGCGAAAACAAAGTATTATAATATAATTAAGCTGAAGCTATAATGGAGCGAAAGGATCAAAGGAAAAATGTTGAAGAACACATGCGGAGGAAATGCTTGCAATGTTTTTCTAATAAAGAGAAAAACAAAGTGTTTTTCTTATTAAGGAAATGCTTGCAATGTTTTTCTAATAAAGAGAAAAACAAAGTGTTTTGCTTATCAAGGAAATAGCTGCAATGTCTTTCTAATAAAGAGAAAAATAAAAAGAAAAGCATTTAATAAAGGAGGTGGAGCGAAAGAAAGGAAATGTACGATGAAAAGCATTGAGTCAACCCGTAGACCAGAGATTGTCGTATATTATTCATGGACACATAAGCATTGAGTCGTCAAGCTCTAGGCCAGTATGGGAAAAAGTGGGCAACCAATGTGCCTAGGAAATTACGGGAGCAACCTGCATTCAAGTGAGGTATGTTCTCAAAGTCGAAGTTGAATTATTAATTTGATCCTGATAATTTTTCTATTAAAGAGATAAATTGGAGCGTTTTTTTATCAAAGAGAAAAACCAAGGAAATGCTTCATTCACCATAAGGGTGGGAGATGAGATTAGAGAAGATTTACAAGACCAACACTTAGGTCATATGTTAGCTAATGGAAGAGCAAGAGAACATAAAATGTTGATTTGTTTGGCGTTTGGGTAATACTATATGGAGTTTTAAGTACGTTGTTGGTACTTTGAACGTGTTTGGTGATTAAAGAACAATGGCTTATGAGATGATTGAGTACATTTTTGGTGCTTCGAATTATTAAGCCAACTTTGGGGAAAATCCACACAACAAGCTGGCCAAGGCCACGAAAGGTTATTGAATAAACATCATATGAAGAATTTGAACAAGCCGCGAAGATTAGTTCTTCTTTTGATTTTCTTAATCCGCAGAACAAGCTGGCCAAGGCCACGAAAGGTTATCGGATAAATAAGATAAAGCGAGCCGCGAAGGTTAGTTCCCCTTTTGATTTTCTTAATCCATCAACAAGTTGAGAATTAAGAGGGGGTGATGTTTGTACCCTATTAAAATAGCGTACGTGCGTATCACATGAGGCTTATAATGGAAGCCTAAATCCGGTTTATTATGGAAACCGGTGGGTTTGTTAAGGAAACCCACAATGCTTATTATGGAAGCCTGGGGTTGGTTTATTATGGAAACCGGTGGGTTTGTTATGGAAACCCACAAGGCTTATTATGGAAGCCTGGATTTGGTTTATTATGGAAACCGGTGGGTTTGTTATGGAAGCCTGGATTTGGTTTATTATGGAAATCGGTTTTTTTATGGAAACCCACAAGGCTTATTATGGAAGCCTGAACTTGGTTTATTATGGAAACCCACAACTCCATGGGTTAAAAGATCTTAATAAAAGAGGTTAAGATTTTCATGGAATAATTATTGTAGATAATTATTAAATATTATTTAAGATAAATCCTGATAAAAGAGGATATTTATCTTAAGTAGTTATAATTATTATTCAAGATAATAATTATTTGGGATAAGTGAAGATTATGATAAATATTAGAATTTATCATGAATCTGGTTGTTATTTGGGATTTATACAGATGAGGGAGGTTATTCGGATAACTATCAAAACCCTAAAGCTACATCTATTTTCTGCCTATATATAGAGGCAAAATCTCAAATCAAAAGGTACAGAATTCTATTCTTTTCACCATAATACACTTGCATAGAACATCCGATGATTTTAGCATCAGAGTGTTTTTGCAGGTACCCCCACCTCTATTGATCAATTCTTTGGAGATTTTTCATCAACGGTAGCGATTGGATCAAATTTCCCGCATCTCGAAGATTATTGGAGTGATCATTTTTTCACCAACAGATTACAAACATAATAAGTAATCTGATCAAAAATATTTGTCGTGCACAGAACTAAACCAATGCTTGAACCTATGAGAAATAATTTTTCCCTTTCTTGGTCATTTTCTAGAAAGTCATACAAAAACCTACTTTGCCGATGAGATACAACTTTTAAATCAGGCTATGCAATTGTAAGAAATCTTCTAAATTTTATATGTCGGGATTGGTTTAGATAAGTATAACTAACCAATGCCCATGGGGGTGATAAATTGTTGAGTTTAAACCATTTGTTAGTAAAATAAGGGTTTGTGAGTACAGAAAACCATACCTTTGAAACACATCTAGATTTGAATATTGCTAAATAAGAAACATGAAGAAAGATTTCAAACCAAATATCTTCTGTTAAATCATTTTGGTCGACTCTATTAATGGATGAACCCGAAGGAGAAAAACCGATCAGCTTAATTTTCTTCATTGTGTAATCGATAAAACAAAGAAGAAGAGAGAATCCTACTGTATTGGTGTGTATCTTTCACTAACAGTAGGGATACTTATACATATTTACATATGGAGAAACATAACTTAGATAACTATAAACAAATATTTGGAAACAAGATTATCACAAATATTGACAGTATCTTGTAAATATTCTTGATATTGTCCAACTCTGCCCCTCAAGTTAGTGCGTAATATTCTTGTTTGGCCACAAACTCTGGCTTATCGAAAACTGTGCTTGTGCCCGGAGCATGGACCAATCGTCTTATCTGCAAGGACCGAAGACGTCTTTTTTAAGAAAAAGTTGTGTATTTGAATGAGTTCCCCCCCGCACACCACCAAACACAAACCCTAGTAACTGCGTAAATCCACGATTTACAACAAAATTCTCGATCAGAATCGCATCTAATTTTCCAGGTATTCCACACTCCCTGATTCGTAAATTAGCCATAGCTTTGATTATCGTCGTTGTTCCTTGGATCTGTAATCTTTTCTTTCTACATTAGAATTAAGCTTGTCATTTGTTCTTCTTTGCAATGTTCAGACTTCAGACTGTTTATACTTTTGGGTTGGGGTCGATCGTGTATGATTTGTACAATTGGCTATACCATTGACGGTATGGTATCATAGACTGGTACTGGGTTAAATGTTGAAACGTGAGTTTGGAGCGTTTTATCTGGTGTTTCGGTTTTCTTTTAATCTCTGATTTTTCAAATACTAATTTTAGGTTGCTTTCGGTATGCGTTTGCTGAATTTTGAAATAATTTCAGTACTAACCGGACCGAGTCCTAAAATATTTTTGAGTTCTATACTGACCGGATCCATTGTCATGGTTTTTGTTTATCTCTTGAATACTTGGTATCAACCAGTATGTGAGTTCAATTATTGGACTGCTTACAGCATATTTGGTTCAAGTAATTAACTCTATTGCGGCTTTGATTCTCAAAGGTGATTGTTTCATATAGGAATTTAATTTTTGGAATGACTTAGTTGTTGCTTATCATAAGGTTTGTAAACAATGGCGAATTCCATTCTCATGAGTCCATTAGAATCTACCAAATTCATCTGGACGATTGAGAACTTTTCTAGTTTGAACGACAAAGAAATTCATCATTCTGGTTATTTTGCGGCGGGTGGTTGTAATTGGTACGTGCACTACATCCTCACGTAGCACTTTGTTTATTTATGTTTGTAGTCACAGATGTTATATATTGATGGATCATTACAACACATTAATAATGTTTGCATATGCTTTTTCATTAAGTGGATAAACATATACCCGAAAGGTTTTAACGGACAGTTTGGGATGTATGGTTTGGGGAACAAATCTCCTTATGCTCAATTGAGCTTGACCGTTTTCAATCAAAAGAATCACAAGAAAACAGTGACATAGGGTATCAATTTGTTATTGTTGGAGAAAATGAGTTATTTAATAAATGATTTTTTGGTGTTGGTGTGGTTTGATCTCATGACCTGAGGGTCTAAGGATACTCACTCATTTTTGAGTGAATGAAATGGAACCTTTAATCCCACATTGTGGAAAATTAAAGAGGTGCTCCACTATATTACCATGTTCTCATGGATATGTTGTAAAACAATGTGGGTGGAGCGGGGGCGAAAAATACATGTTTCGACCTATGCCCATGCACGTGTACCAAGCACCAAGTCCGTGTCTACTTTAAATTATTTTTTTGCAAGTTTTTAACTTGATAAATAATTTATTTAAGAGTTTTATTTATGGAAAAAATCCTTTTTTTTTGGTTGATTGTTTTACAAGAAACAAAACTCGTTTTATAAGAAAAAACCTAAACCTAACTTGATTTGCAAGTTAATTTTCCTATAAATACAACTCGAAAATCTCTTTTCAAAACACACAAGCTGCGACCATCTCTAGGTCTACTTTTCTTCATCTTCTTGCTTTTATTTTCGTGCGGCGTTTTACTTCCATCCCCGTTGTTGAGTTTAGGAGTGGGTAACTTGTATTGTGCTAATACAAGTTATATCGGGCAGTCTTATCCTGGACACATCTTCGCACGTTGGGGTTTAGCATTACTTTAGAGTATACCCGCGAACTAATGTGTTAAGGACAGCTTGTTGAACCTGTGATTCTGCCCTCATCAATTTGTTCGTGGTAGAGTTGTTTGATACGGTTCTTTATATTTATTGTTTGATACATCTGACCTTTCTTCTATTGTTGCAAGAATCCAATAATCTTAACACATTATTATTCCTTGTAACAATGGGAAAGAACGACGTTGAAAGACCACATAAGTTTAATGGAAAGGATTTCAAGATATGGCAATCCAAGATGTTGTTTTATCTAAGCCATCATGAACTGGATTATGTACTTGTTCCACATGATGAATTGATGAATGCGGAATCTTTAACTGAGGAGGTGATTGAGTATAACAAGCGGTGTAATTTTCTGGCGAAAAATCATATCATGAATGGTTTGGAAGATACGATGTATGATTTTTACAATGGTAAAGAAAATTTCAGTGCTTATGATTTGTGGACTGCGTTAGAAGCAAAGTATCAAGCGGAGACTGCAGGGTGCAAGAAATTTCTGGTGGCAAAGTTTATGGACTTCAAGATAACGAATGATAAGCCTGTTGTTGATCAATTCCTCGAATTTCAACAGATTATTAATGAGATTCTTGCTGAAGGTATGGTCATTGATGAGACGTTTCAAGTATCTGCGGTAATTGAGAAGTTACCAACTTCCTGGTCTGAGTACAAGAAAAACCTAAGACATGAAACTGGCGAGATCAACATGGTTGAATAGAAGAGTTGTTGTGCTCCAAAGATAAGAACGTGTCTTCTGCAAGGGACATGAGTAATAAAGCTCATATGACTGAACATAGATCTTCCAAAGCTGGAAAAGGTGAGAGTAACAATCGTAACTCCAAGCGTGGTCCTCCCAAGAAAGGTATGTTTCGAAAACCAGAGTCTAGCATTACTAAAATTAAGGGTTCCTGAAACGCCATGTATTCTGTGAAGAACATGGCATAATACATGAAACTACAACCCCTTATTCACCTCAATTTAATGGTGTAGTTGAACGTAATAACCGTACCCTTAAGGATATGATGAATGCCATGTTGATTAGTTCAGTATTACCTTCGAATTTGTGGGGGGAGGCTATCCTCTCAGCCAATTACATCCTGAACAGAGTACCCTTTAAAGGATCAGATAAAACTCCATATGAGTTATGGAAAGGTAAACAACCATCTTATGATTACTTCAAAGTGTGGGGGTGCTTGGCAAAGTTGTCCATCCCTCTTCCTAAGAAAAATAAGATAGGACCCCAAACTGTTGATTGTGTTTTTATAGGGTATCCTGAGCATTCTAGTGCTCATAGGTTTATGGTTGTGAGTTCTGAAATTTCTGACATAGGGTTGAGTACTATCATGGAGTCTAGGGATGCTGAGTTCTTTGAGAATGTTTTTCCTATGAAACGTTATTCTCGAAAGAGATGTTTAGATGATCCCCTAGAATTTCCATCATCCATTCAGTCATTACCTTTAGAGGAAAATGAACCAGAAATAGAACCTAGAAGAGGTAAAAGGGTTAAAACTAAGAAAACCTATCCTGGTTGCATTATATACCTAGCCGAGTCTTATCCTCAGACTTATAAAGAAGCCATGACTTGTCCTGAAGCTCCGTGGTGGAAAGAAGCTTCAATTAGTGAAATGTATTCCGTTTGAGAAAACGGTACTTTTGAACTTGTAGATTTACCTCCAGGGTCTAAGGCCATAGGTTGTAAATGGATTTTCAAGAGAAAACGTAATATAAATGGAACTATTGAAAAATAAAAGGCTAGGTTGGTAGCGAAAGGCTATAAACAGATAGAAGGTATAGACTTCTTTGATACATATTCACCAGTAAGTAGAATTAGCTCCATTAGGATGTTAATTGCTATAGCTTCTGTCCATAACCTACAAATACATCAAATGGATTTAAATACAGCGTTTTTGAATGGTGAATTAGATGAAGAAATTTATATGGAACAACCCGAAGGCTTTGTAGTTAAAGGTTGTGAGAAGAAGGTTTGTAAACTGAAGAAATCTTTGTATGGATTGAAACAAGCACCTAAACAGTGGCATGAGAAGTTTGATCATGTGATGATTTCTAGTGGTTTTAGAATTAATGAATCTGATAAGTGTGTTTATACTAAACTTTTCAAGGATGCCTGTGTGGTTGTATGCTTGTATGTTCATGATATGCTTATACTAGGTACAAACATGAAAGTTATTAATACCACTAAGAAAATGTTGAATGAGAACTTTGACATGAAATACTTAGGACCCGCTGATGTCATATTAGAGATGAAGATTAGAAAAACTTCTAATGGATATAGTCTGAGTCAGTCTCATTATGTTGAATCCATACTTAAGAAATATAATCAATTTGACTGTAAACCTGTTTTCACTCCATATGATTCTTCTTGCAAACTCATGAAGAATAAGGGTGTAGGTGTTAACCAACTTGAATACTCGAGAGTCATAGGAAGTCTGATGTATTTGATGAATTGTACGAGACCAGACATTGATTATGCTGTGAGTAGGTTAAGCAGGTATACTTGTAATCCAGGGCAGAAACATTGGGATGCACTTAATATAGTGTTAAAGTACTTTAAGTACACAATGACCTTTTGTTTGAATTACGAAGGCTATCCGGCCGTCCTTGAGGGATTTTGCGATGAGAACTGGAAAGCAGACTCAGAGGAGTCTAAGTCTACGAGTGGATATGTATTCTCTCTAGCAGGTGCGTCTGTATCTTGGAAGAGTTCCAAACAGACATGTATAGCTCGCTCAACTATGGAGTCGGAGTTTATTGCGTTAGATAAAATAATAATTATGAATTAGAGAATGGACTCACTCTTCAGACTCACTCTTCAACCCAAAAACCCATTTCGAATCAGACCCTTTTATCCTCAAGAACACCAACACATTATTTCGACCTCAAGAGAGAGCAATTTATGCATCTTCTTCTTCCCTGGCCCTCTATTCATCAGCGTCAATTCATCCTCCAACCTCGATTAACAAATACTCATCTTCTATTCAACAGCAGAAGGTTCATTACCTTCTTCAATTAATTTCTTATTCTTCCAATTCGTAAACACCCTATTTTCGATTCAGTTGTATTCTGCCATCTAAAATAGCAAAATTCCCTTTTTCTTCTTGGTTGCAACATAGATCCAGATTTAAACCAAAACCCTAATCAACCACCATCAGTGGTTCGAATCAAACTCTCTCTATATTTTTCTCCCTCGATCTCTTGTTTTCTATCTCGATCTCTTTTTTTTTTCTGTCGGCAAAAATATTACACCGCCGGTAACTGTGGAGGAGAGGAGAGGGGAGGAGAGGGTTTGGTGAATAAACAAATGCTTCGAGAAAAAAAAAGAAAAAAAAAGTGAATCCGAATGAAAATGATGAACGGATCACGTTTCGAAGAAAAGATCTTGATGGTTGAGATTGTATTTTGGATGCTCATACGGATTGAGAAGCATGTGTGTTTTTTTTTGTGCTAATACCAACTCATGTATTGGGTTTAATTATGAACTTTCGACACGAAAAAAAATCCAAAAAAAAAAATTAATAAATTTAGGACATTGTTATCGACATTCTGATATAAAAAAATACAAAAAATACATAAGAATGAATCGGGAAAATGAAAAATGAATTCGATAATTGGTGTGTTTCTTTGTGCTTTTGTGCTTTCTCTTTGTGCTTCTGGTTTGAATTTCGACTAGTTACATAGGTCATGAAGTAATTTCGACTAGTCATACAGGTCATGAAGTAACTTTAAACTTAGCAGGATACATCATCGAAATCGACAAATATGAAACTCAAGTGTTGATTTGAACTTCAAATGTGGTACAAAGGTATACAAAATATGAACAAAGAAGCTTTGGGAGGGTAAGATTCAATGGATAAGATTCAATGGGAATATTCTCAGAAACCTTAGCAGGATACTCCAACCATTTACGGATAAGATTCAATGGGAATATTCTCAAAAACCTTCAACATACACAAATTCGTCAACTTCGAGAAAACAATTGGCTCTGAGATCGAAACCTGTCCAGGAGCGGACTACTATATAAGTATGAAACTTCGCAAAAACGATGGATCCAACCATTTACGGGTAAGATTCCATGAGAATATTCTCTGAAACCTTAAACACACACAAATTCGTCAATTTCGAGAAATAAACTAGTTTCGAGATCGAAACCTGGGTAGGAGCGGACTACTATAAGTATGAGAGTTATTGAATCCAACCATTTACGGGTAAGATTCCATCGAAATATTCTCAGAAACCTTATACACACACAATTTCGTCAACTTCGAGAAATAAACTGGCTCCGAGCTCGAAACTTGGCCAGGAGCGGACTACTATAAGTATGAGAGTCCGCAAAAACGAGAATCCAACCATTTACGGGTACGATTCCATCGGAATATTCTACGAAACCTTAAACAACACACAAATTTGTCAACTTCGAGAATGAAACTGGCTCCTATATAGATCGAAAGCTGGCCAGGAGCGGGCTACTATATAAGTATGAAAGTTCACAAAAACTATGAATCCAACCATTTACTGGTAAACTTCCATGGAAATATTCTCAGAAGCCTTAAACACACACAAATTCATCAACTTCGAGAAAGAAACTGGCTCTGAGATTGAAACCTGGCCAGGAGCGGACTACTATATAAGTCTGAGAGTTCGCAAAAAAGATGAATCCAACAATTTACGGGTAAGATTCCATGGAAATATTCTCAGAAACCTTAAACACACACAAATTTGTCAACTTCGAGAAAGAAACTGGCTCCGAGATCGCAACTTAGCCAGGAGCGGACCACTATATAAGTCTGAGAGTTCGTAAAAAAGATGAATCCAACCATTTACGGGTAAGATTTCATGGGAATATTCTCAGAAACTTTCAACACACACAAATTCGTTAACTTAGAGAAAGAAACTGGATCTGAGATCTAAACCTGGCCAGGAGAGGACTACTATATAAGTCTGAAACTTCGCAAAAACGATGAATCCAACCATTTACGGGTAAGATTCCATGAGAATATTCTCTGAAACCTTAAACACACACAAATTCGTCAACTTCGAGAAATAAACTAGTTCCGAAATCGAAACCTGGGTAGGAGTGGTCTACTATAAGTATGAGAGTTAGTGAATCCAACCATTTACGGGTAAATTCCATCGAAATATTCTCAGAAACCTTAAACACACACAATTTCGTCAACTTCGAGAAGTAAAATGGCTCCGAGATCGAAACCTGGCCTGGAGCGGACTGCTATAAGTATGAGAGTCCGCAAAAATGATGAATCCAACCATTTACGGGTAAGATTCCATCGGAATATTCTCAGAAACCTTAAACACACACATTTGTCAACTTCAAGAAAGATACTGGCTCCTATAGATCGAAACCTGGCCAGGAGCGGACTACTATATAAGTATGAAAGTTCGCAAAAAAAGATGAACCCAACCATTTACGGGTAATATTCCATGGGAATATTCTCCGAACCTTAAACACACACAAATTCGTCAATTCGAGAAAGAAACTGGCTCCGAGATGGAAACCTCGCTAGGAGAGGACTACTATATAAGTCCGAGAGTGCGCAAAAAAGATGAATCCAACCATTTACGGGTAAGCTTCCATGGAAATATTTTCAGAAACCTTAAACACACACAAATTTTTCAACTTCGAGAAAGAAACTGGCTCGGAGATAGAAACCTGGCCAGGAGCGGACTACTATATAAGTCTGAGAGTTCGCAAAAAAGATGAATCCAACCATTTGCGGGTAAGATTCCATGGAAATATTCTCAGAAACCTTAAACACACACAAATTCGTAAACTTCGAGAAAGAAATTGGCTCTGAGATCGAAACTTAGCCAGGAGCGGACTACTATATAAGTCTGGGAATTCGTAGAAAAAGATGAATCCAACCATTTACGGGTAAGATTCAATGGGAATATTCTCAGAAACCTTCAACATACACAAATTCGTCAACTTCGAGAAAAAAATTGGCTCTGAGATCGAAACCTGGCCAGGAGCGGACTACTATATAAGTATGAAACTTCGCGAAAACGATGAATCCAACCATTTACGGGTAAGATTCCATGAGAATATTCTCTGAAACCTTAAACACACACAAATTCGTTAATTTCGAGAAATAAACTAGTTTAGAGATCGAAACCTGGGTAGGAGCGGACTACTATAAGTATGAGAGTTATTGAATCCAACCATTTACGGGTAAGATTCCATCGAAATATTCTCAGAAACCTTATACACACACAATTTCGTCAACTTCGAGAAATAAACTGGCTCCGAGCTCGAAACTTGGCCAGGAGCGGACTACTATAAGTATGAGAGTCCGCAAAAACGAGAATCCAACCATTTACGGGTAAGATTCCATCGGAATATTCTACGAAACCTTAAACAACACACAAATTTGTCAACTTCGAGAAAGAAACTGGCTCCTATATAGATCGAAAGCTGGCCAGGAGCGGACTACTATATAAGTATGAAAGTTCACAAAAACTATGAATCCAACCATTTACTGGTAAACTTCCATGGAAATATTCTCAGAAGCCTTAAACACACACAAATTCATCAACTTCGAGAAACAAACTGGCTCTGAGATTGAAACCTGGCCAGGAGGGGACTACTATATAAGTCTGAGAGTTCGCAGAAAAGATGAATCCAACAATTTACGGGTAAGATTCCATGGAAATATTCTCAGAAACCTTAAACACACACAAATTTATCAACTTCGAGAAAGAAACTGGCTCCGAGATCGCAACTTATCCAGGAGCGGACCACTATATAAGTCTGAGAGTTCGTAAAAAAGATGAATCCAACCATTTACGGGTAAGATTTCATGGGAATATTCTCAGAAACTTTCAACACACACAAATTCGTTAACTTCGAGAAAGAAACTGGATCTGAGATCGAAACCTGGCCAGGAGAGGACTACTATATAAGTCTGAAACTTCGCAAAAACGATGAATCCAACCATTTACGGGTAAGATTCCATGAGAATATTCTCTGAAACCTTAAACACACACAAATTCGTCAACTTCGAAAAATAAACTAGTTCCGAAATCGAAACCTGGGTAGGAGTGGTCTACTATAAGTATGAGAGTTAGTGAATCCAACCATTTACGGGTAAATTCCATCGAAATATTCTCAGAAACCTTAAACACACACAATTTCGTCAACTTCGAGAAGTAAAATGGCTCCGAGATCGAAACCTGGCCTGGAGCGGACTACTATAAGTATGAGAGTCCGCAAAAATGATGAATCCAACCATTTACGGGTAAGATTCCATCGGAATATTCTCAGAAACCTTAAACACACACACATTTGTCAACTTCAAGAAAGAAACTGGATCTTATACATCGAAACCTGGCCAGGAGCGGACTACTATATAAGTATGAAAGTTCCCAAAAAAAGATGAACCCAACCATTTACGGGTAATATTCCATGGGAATATTCTCCGAACCTTAAACACACACAAATTCGTCAATTCGAGAAAGAAACTGGCTCCGAGATGGAAACCTCGCTAGGAGCGGACTACTATATAAGTCCGAGAGTGCGAAAAAAAGATGAATCCAACCATTTACGGGTAAGCTTCCATGGAAATATTTTCAGAAACCTTAAACACACACAAATTTTTCAACTTCGAGAAAGAAACTGGCTCTGAGATAGAAACCTGGCCAGGAGCGGACTACTATATAAGTCTGAGAGTTCGCAAAAAAAGATGAATCCAACCATTTGCGGGTAAGATTCCATGAAAATATTCTCAGAAACCTTAAACACACACAAATTCGTCAACTTCGAGAAAGAAATTGGCTCTGAGATCGAAACTTAGCCAGGAGCGGACTACTATATAAGTTTGGGAATTCGTAAAAAAGATGAATCCAACCATTTACGGGTAAGATTCAATGGGAATATTCTCAGAAAACTTCAACACACACAAATTCGTCAACTTAGAGAAAGAAATTGGCTCTGAGATTGAAACCTGGCCAGGAGCGGACTACTATATAAGTATGAAACTTCGCAAAAACGATGAATCCAACCATTTACGGTCAATATTCCATGAGAATATTCTCTGAAACCTTAAACACACACAAATTCGTCAACTTCGAGAAATAAACTAGTTTCGAGATCGAAACCTGGGTAGGAGCGGACTACTATAAGTATGAGAGTTATTGAATCCAACCATTTACGGGTAAGATTCCATCGAAATATTCTCAGAAACCTTATACACACACAATTTCGTCAACTTCGAGAAATAAACTGGCGCCGAGATCGAAACTTGGCTGGGAGAGGACTACTATAAGTATGAGAGTCCGCAAAAACGATGAATCCTACCATTTACGGGTAAGATTCCATCGGAATATTCTCATAAACCTTAAACACACACAAATTTGTCAAATTCGAGAAAGAAACTGGCTCCTATATAGATCGAAACCTGGTCAGGAGCGGACTACTATATAAGTATGAAAGTTCGCAAAAAAAGATGAATCCAACCATTTACGGGTAAGATTCCATAGGAATATTCTCCGAACCTTAAACGCACACAAATTCGTCAACTTCGAGAAAGAAACTGGCTCTGAGATCGAAACCTTGCCAGGAGCGGACTATTATATAAGTCTGAGAGTTCGCAAAAAAGATGAATCCAACGATTTACGGGTAAGATTCCATGGAAATATTCTCAGAAACCTTAAACACACACAAATTCATCAACTTCGAGAAAAAAACTGGCTCTGAGATCGAAACCTGGCCAGGAGAGGACTACTATATAAGTCTAAAACTTCGCAAAAACAATGAATCCAATCATTTACGGGTAAGATTCCATGATAATATTCTCTGAAGCCTTAAACACACACAAATTCGTCAACTTCGAGAAATAAACTAGTTCCGAGATCGAAACCTGGGTAGGAGCGGACTACTATATGTATGAGAGTTAGTGAATCCAACCATTTACGGGTAAATTCCATTGAAATATTCTCAGAAACCTTAAACACACACAATTTCGTCAACTTCGAGAAGTAAACTGGCTCCGAGATAGAAACCTAGCCAGGAGCGGACTAATATAAGTATGAGAGTCCGCAAAAACGATGAATCCAACCATTTACGGGTAAGATTCCATCGGAATATTCTTAGAAACCTTAAACACACACACATTTGTCAACTTCAAGAAAGAAACTAGCTCCTATAGATCGAAACCTGGCCAGGAGCGGACTACAATATAAGTATGAAAGTTCGCAAAAAAAAGATGAATACAACCATTTACGGGTAAGATTCCATGGGAATATTCTCCGAACCTTAAACACACACAAATTTGTCAATTCGAGAAAGAAACTGGCTCCGAGATCGAAACCTCGCCAGGAGCGGACTACTATATAAGTCCGAGAGTTCGCAAAAAAGATGAATCCAACCATTTACGGGTAAGATTCCATAGGAATATTCTCCGAACCTTAAACGCACACAAATTCGTCAACTTCGAGAAAGAAACTGGCTGTGAGATCGAAACCTTGCCAGGAGCGGACTATTATATAAGTCTGAGAGTTCGCAAAAAAGATGAATCCAACGATTTACGGGTAAGATTCCATGGAAATATTCTCAGAAACCTTAAACACACACAAATTCATCAACTTCGAGAAAAAAACTGGCTCTGAGATCGAAACCTGGCCAGGAGAGGACTACTATATAAGTCTGAAACTTCGCAAAAACAATGAATCCAATCATTTACGGGTAAGATTCCATGAGAATATTCTCTGAAACCTTAAACACACACAAATTCGTCAACTTCGAGAAATAAACTAGTTCCGAGATCGAAACCTGGGTAGGAGCGGACTACTATATGTATGAGAGTTAGTGAATCCAACCATTTACGGGTAAAGTCCATTGAAATATTCTCAGAAACCTTAAACACACACAATTTCGTCAACTTCGAGAAGTAAACTGGCTCCGAGATCGAAACCTAGCCAGGAGCGGACTAATATAAGTATGAGAGTCCGCAAAAACGATGAATCCAACCATTTACGGGTAAGATTCCATCGGAATATTCTTAGAAACCTTAAACACACACACATTTGTGAACTTCAAGAAAGAAACTAGCTCCTATAGATCGAAACCTGGCCAGGAGCGGACTACAATATAAGTATGAAAGTTCGCAAAAAAAAGATGAATACAACCATTTACGGGTAAGATTCCATGGGAATATTCTCCGAACCTTAAACACACACAAATTCGTCAACTTCGAGAAAGAAACTGGCTCCGAAATCGAAACTTAGCCAGGAGAGGATTACTATATAAGTCTGAGAGTTCGTAAAAAATATGAATCCAACCATTTACGGGTAAGATTCTATGGGAATATTCTCAGAAACCTTCAACACACACAATTTCGTCCACTTCGAGAAAGAAACTGGCTCTGAGATGGAAACCTGGCCAGGAGCGGACTACTATATAAGTTTGAAACTTCGCAAAAACGATGAATCCAACCATTTACAGGTAAGATTCCATGAGAATATTCTCTGAAACCTTAAACACACACAAATTCATCAACTTCGAGAAAGAAACTGGCTCTGAGATCGAAACCTGGCCAGGAGCAGACTACTATATAAGTCTGAAACTTCACAAAAACGATGAATCCAACCATTTACGGGTAAGATTTGATAGACACATTTTTGTGTCTAATTTATCTCGATTCTATATATTGATAGTGCTAATTTTTGTACTTATTATGGTGTTTTATGTGTGTGTAGGTATTTTTGGCCAATAAACATTTTTGGAAAAATCTGCTCGAAAAGTTGCGCGGGGCACCCCAGGAGGACACTTGCTATTCGGACCCCTCAAATGGATAAGGGGTAACCAATTACTAAGTGGCATCCATTTCCAGGCAGCTGCTAAAGGGAGACCAGCACAGGATAGGGGGAGGTCATCTTCATCGTTTTTAAACTCAGAAATTGGCGAGAAAAAATGTTGCAGACGAACCAGAGTTGGGGATTGATTTCGAAGGTGTTTTAGAGAGATTCAATCGCTGAAATTTGTTGGGCTGGACGTGATTGAGCATAACAGGCTTGGTATGTGCGCTGGAATCGATCAAATTGGGCTGGATAATCCGAAAAAAGGAAACAGGGGTTAAAGTGAACACGGAAACTTTGTGGAATTATTTTAGGAATTTCAGAGAGACTAAAGGCGTGAGATTGATTCCTAAGGTGATATTCTATCTAAGGAAGAGTTTCGGATGATTTGGAAGTCTTAGAAACGCTTAAGGAAATCGACAGAGAAGATTATTGTCGTGGCTTGCACAAAAAGAAAAAGAGAGAATTAATCGCTATTTTTAGGTTTCTGAGCAGTATAAAAGGTGTGTTCGAGTTCCAGGGAAGGTTGCGAAGTCATTGGAGCAGTCGTAGAGAAGTTTGTAACACTACAGAGCTGAGAAGATCAAGTTGCAGGAAAACCCGTGTTTCTGCTGCTGCTGCTGAAGAACAAGCGTTGCAAATAAGAACAACGTCTCAAATTCGTAACGCTGCTACAGTGACTTATTTGTAACAGTCAGTCATTTGTTATGCAACACCAACACACCGTTGCAAACAATCATTGTTATAGTTTTTCATCTTTTAATCAACTTTTGAACCATAAACAAATATTTTGAGAAAGCGATTAATATGAGGAGCTAAACCCCATTGCTGAGGCGATAGAGGAAGCTATTTTTCCAACAAGAAGTGGTATATTCTATTTTATTTATTTATTTGCAATTATTTTATGATTATTTGCCTTGGTTGAAAATTGTTTGAATGATTTTTGTTAAGCAATTGTTATTTCTTTTGATAGAGCATACTTGGACCTAGGTTTTTGATGTTCTATGCTTCGAATTTACACTTGTTATTTTGAGAATCTACTTGTTGCAATAGTTAGAATCAACTTGAACGATAAAATTGCATAAATATAATTATTGGGATTAAATCACTTTGAACTTGGAAAATAGTGGAATCTTAGCCTCAGTGTTCTTTTAATATTGATATCATCTTTGGTTGAGTTTGTGACAATTTTTAGTTTGTTTTCTATTTTAGTTTTCGAATTTAAGTCTATATTTTATCCTTCGCAAGTCTGAGAATCAAACCACTTTTACCACTATCTATAAACCACATCAAGATTCCATGAGATTATTCTCTGAAACCTTAAAAACACACAAATTCGTCAACTTCGAGAAATAAACTAGTTCCGAGTTCGAAACCTGGCTAGGAGCGGACTACAATAAGTATGACAGTTAGTGAATCCAACCATTTACGGGTAAGATTCCATCGAAATATTCTCAGAAACCTTAAATACACACAAATTTGTCAACTTCGAGAAAGAAACTTGCTCCTATATAGATCGAGACCTGGCCAGGAGCGGACTACTATATAATTATGAAAGTTCGCAAAAAAGATGAATCCAACCATTTACGGGTAAGATTCCATGGGAATATTTTCCGAACTTTAAACACACACAAATTCGTCAATTCGAGAAAGAAACTAGCTCCGAGATCGAAACCTCGCCAGGAGCGGACTACTATATAAGTCTGATAGTTCGCAAAAACGATGAATCCAACCATTCACGGGTAAGATTCCATGGGAATATTCTCAGAAACCGTAAACACACACAAATTCGTCAACTTCGAGAAAAAAATGGCTCTGAGATCGAAACCTGGCCAGGAGCGGACTACTATATAAATCTGAAAGTTCGCAAAAACGATGAATCCAACAATTTACGGGTAAGATTCCATGGAAATATTCTCAATAACTTCGAACTTCCTGGTTCGTGATTTTGGAAACGTTTTCGGATATTTCTACCCAATCTCAATAACCCTAAGTTAGTGATTTAGCCAAAAAAAAAAAATTATTTGCATAACTGAGAAATTTTTTGCAGAACCAGACAACAAAATAGTTTTTTGCTGAAGTGAGAAATTTTTTGCAGAAGTAAGAAAAATTCTGCGGAAGTGAGAAAAACTTGTCGTATCCTTACGCCGACTTTTCTTAAGAGTTATGGAAGGGGATGTAGAAAAACTGTCATCACAACCATCGATTTCCATCTAAATCCGTCCATTTTTTTTTTCTATTTTCCATATTACCAGCGTATCTATTCTTTCCTTATCCATTTCAAACATTTTTTTCCTTCACAGAGATGCAACTTCATTCCCCCTCCGTCGTCTTCACTGAAATCACCACCATCTCCCCCTCAATCGTCTCCAAATCCAACAGCTCGGTCAATTATTATCGTCTTCAACTACATCGATCTCTCCTTCATCATTTCAGGAGATTTCTTCACCAGCAAGTAATCTTACACATAGTTGAAGACTTACTTCCTCCACTAATTTCTCAAAGATCTGTTACCCAGATCGATCAGTAATCTACTGAGGATATGTGTAGACTTCGGAAATTATTGTTTTGAAATTTGAGTTATGGTTTTGAAAGGGAAGTTACGTATTTGAACTTAACCCTCTTTGGTGAAGTTGTTGTGATTGCAGAATATGCCAGAATTTGCCAAGCAATAGGAGAGCAGTTTGAGAAGTAGTTGGCTTATGCGATGTCAATGCTTAAAATTGCAGCTAAGGTTTCAGCCCATACTTTCATCAACTAATAGATATGAAATGATATGCATTGTCATTGTATAATGTATGTGATTGTTCACAGAGAAGGCTTCGCGATGTTTGCGGCTCAGTCACCTGAGCATTATTTTTGAGCATTAGATTTTGTTTTACAACTCTTATGAAGGGTTGTCATAAAGTTAGTGTATTAAATAACTACAAACTTGACAGAACCTGTGATAGTGTAGGTATGGTTAGTGGTGTAGACTTCCATGCCTGAGGCTCAGGATCGAATCCCCCCAACCTCATTTTTTCCAACATTCTATATTTTTACTTCAACAACACTTATAAGTGTTGTTATACCTTTTTATTAATAAAAAACACAAAAAATCAAAATTTATGAACTGTAAGGATGGTTGATGAGCTAGACTTCCATCCAATAGGTTCATGTTCGAATCTCCCCTTTAACACTATTTTTCATTATCATATTTGGTGTTCTTCAACAACTCTTGTGAGAATTGTGATAGGGTAAGTCACTACCTTTATGGAACAAAGTTGTTATACCTAAATGTTGTCACAACTGTTTTGCTAAAGGAGTTGTCGTTTGTTTTCTCAGCGCAACCCCTTGTTCCTAAGGGTTGGTAGTGATGATATACGACAACTCTTTCTTTGAAACCATTTGAAAACATAGGACTTTATACGATGTTTAGCGAAGTGTTGTAAATCTCCAGTTGTAGATGTTTATTTTTCCCGTGGTGTCCCCCTTACATAATGATCCGTAAACCATATGTATTTGTAGTATCACACTATACATTAATTCTCCCCCTTTTTGTTAATATAAATTGGCAAAGTTACGAACACTAGTGGGATCCTCATGAAATTTTCACAGAGATACTTCATGACCAAAAGAGAACACCATATAAACTTATTTAGATGCCATCATAAAGACGAAGCTAAATGCAATCATCAAGGAGTTTATAAATATACAAGATAACCCTTAATATTCCACATCCGCACTCCCCACAAAGATTTGGCAATTAATCACAAGTTCAAAATGGACTCTCCCCATAAAATGTCATTCCCGAAAGAACAACAAAGGCGACCTTACTTTCACGAGAAAAGAAGGATTTCTTTGGACATAACCAAATCACATGAAAACATAAATTTGAATCCAAAGTATTCAATTGAATTATTCACAAAATAATTCATGATTAATCCAATCGAAGAGCACAATTAAATTAACCACAAGAAAACCGATGATTAATTCAATCGGAATTACAAAACTACATTAACCACAAAAGTGATCAATTCAATTGGTCATGCTCGTCATAAGAGAATCTTACAGAGCAACAACTAAACTGACCACAAGAGAATGGTCAATTCAATTGGTCATGCTCAAACATAAGAAAACTTATGGAGCAACACAGTATATGCCCAAAAATGTGGATCTGAGATCGACCAATACTGCGAAATAGACAAGGATTAATTCTATTTTCCATCACTATTTGCACAATGACATACAATAAACTTTACCTTGTAAACAAAAGTTTTATCCTTTCTTCCATCAAAAAAATGACATAAAAGGCTTTAACTTTTGTAAAGTCAAAAGTTCATTCTATCTTCTATCAATACTTTCATACCGACATAATAGAGATAACTTTTGAACAAGTATGGGGACAGTCACAGGTTCACGGACGTAAACAACATATCCCATAACAGTTTGCAATGTATAAAATCATAAAGATTAAAATTTCAAAAATCGTCTTCCAAAAACTTAGAATTTAAATAAATAAATCTAAAAACATTGAAGATGAAAATCGTTGGACATAGCTATGCGTACTCACAATAATGGTTATTCCAAACCCTAGTTATTCTTCAAAAAACAAGAAATAAATTCTCTAAAAGAAGATTTACTAGACATAATAAAAAATAACTCTAAAACAAAGAGAAATCACAAGTGACAAGACAAGGAAGGATTAGTCAACATCTTTGTCATCAGAAACCATACGAGTGGCTTGAATCATGTCCATGTCATCCTTGATATCCTGAAACTTGGTAGTAATTACAGGTAGTTGCTCTTGAACACACCTTACTTTGGCATTAATCTTACAAACATATTTTTGAATTTGATGAAGAAGATTCATGGAAGAGGAATCACAGTAGCCATCAAGTGTGTTGAACCTTTGTCTCTTGCAAGCATTCTCCTTCATGTGATTGAAGGTACAAGGGTGGACGATCTTGGGAGAACCAATGAGTTCCCAATTGGATCTATATCGAAAGTGCGACAGATTCGCTCAATCAAGCAAGGAAATCCTAGCTTCTAGTTGGAGGATGTCATCGACACCATTTGAAAAATGATAAAGCCACAAATGTCGAGACTTTGAAATTCCAACAGAAGGAAATAGACCAATTCCTCAAATTCACGACTCCAACGAGAATTCTCAATTTTGGAGGGACAAAGATTAGACATTCCAAGTTTAGCAAAAGACGTCAAGGTAAGACTAAGATCATTGGTAGGAAACTTACCTTCATTCCAAGCTACACTCTTACCATATAAACCAATGGAGATGGTTTCATAAGAGGGACGTTCATAAAAAGGTGTTGGAAGGCGATAATTCCCAAGAGGAATATTAGTAATCTTTGAAATTAACTCTCTTGTTATATGGATCATTTGTTTATTAACCATGGTCATGAATTGCAGGTCATTAAGATTAACATCATGGATGTTAGCATAAAATATTCTTGTAAGAGTGTCAAAACCTTCACCAAGACCATCAAAGATTTTCCAAGCTTGAATTTTTCAAAACAAACTAAATCCTATTTATGTCCACTATATAAATCCAGTTTCTTTGCTAAAATAAAACCATTGGATGAAATTCGTTCAAAAATCTCAGTACATGAGTTACTAACAAATCTAATTCTAAGAGAATTTTGATCTATAGGTAAATTCATGCTAGGAGATAAAGAACTCAATTTTTTTGAAATTCCTTTTGAAACCTTGAGATTCATCATGAGATCTAGAAATTGGAAGGGAAAACAAGAGGAAATCACTTACTTGGAATGAACCTTGAACACCCCTTTGTCTTATTTTCCTCCTAGGAATTTAATGGAGGATTTTCATGAACCCTAGAAAGTTCACGTACGCGGACTGACGGGATGAAGAAGAAGATACGCGTACGTTCTTCTTTATATACCCACTAATGGGTTTGGACCCGTTTATGAACCGCGACCCACAAAAGGAATGTGGGATTTTCTTTGATGTCCGCACATCAAGGTTGTGCATCCCGTGAGAACCCAAGACGGATGCAGTAGAAAGGTTATTCGAAAATCCTAGAAGGACAGAATAACAACTTTTAACCCAACTGTACACAAATCGAAGCATTACTTGACCCATCTCAAGAAATATATACAAATGAGGTAGATCCAGAATTGTTACCAAGGGGGCCTATGTGCATAGAGAATTTCATGCACAATTCCTAGTTGATATTTGTGAGCAGTCCCAGTGATATAATCACAATAATGATGATACTTAGGGTTAGTAGGGCTTTCCAACTTCCTTTTCATTTGACCAGACAAAAGATTTTTCTGATATCTTGAAAATGTGGCAACAGCATGATAACCTATTTTATTGGATCTACCTGTGTTGACAGCAAGTTTAGTTCGTACACCATGATTGCATGATTTTCCATGTACCGAACTTTTATCGGAATGATTCTTAGACTTAACAGAATTAAGTTTTTCTAAGAATTTAAACACGTTCTCAATCGCTCTAAATAGACACTTGTCAATCGATCCATTACGATAGTAATCCTCAAAAAGATTAAGAGTTAATCTAGTGAGATTCCATATCTTTGAATGTGAAGATTGTTTTCGATGTCTTCCTTTCCTTTTAATTTTTCCTTTGGATCGTTTCTCACCATCTAAGTTTTCCAAAGTCTTAGATGAAGAGATATTATCATGAGACACCAGAGGTTCTGTCCATAATAATCTTCGAACAATCTTTAAAGAATTCTGGCATGTCATGTAGATGCTGTTAGAGCAGTTCTCGGTCGAACTCGCATGCGTTGCTATATCAATCATGTTTTTCAATATTAGTGATCAAAAATATATGTCTTGATTTCTAGTTTACTTATGACTAAGTCTCGGTCTAGGATAGTTAAGTGCAGTTGAGTTCCAGACTCCATGGCGATCATCTTACGAAGAAGAAGAACTACTTGAGGAATAAGTGGAACTTCATCCGAGAAAAAGGTATGTGGAGACTTGAACTTATCTGTCATTCAAAAGTCTATTCTATCTCATACTCTTGAGACAAAGTCGTATAAGTATGATAGTTTTCATACATACACATTTGCTATTTCGAGCCGAGTTTACTCGCGTATCTTTTTCTCGAAATATGTGTTGGTGAGCTTTTGCTTTAACCATTTTCATCTTTACCCGTGACGCAAGTCATGAAGACGTTTCAATCTTGAAAATAGCTTTGATGATGATAGTCGTGAATAACAATTGCTATAACATTATAGAAGAATGTTTCAGTGATTGAAATGTAGAGTTGAGAATACCAACTATGGATATAAGCATATATAGTGTGTTCGCACATTAGTGTATAAATCGATTTTGTTTCAATTGTGTCTATGAATAAATACCTAAGCAATTGAATAACTCTTGAACTAGTTCTTATGAGTCATTTGAACTAGTTATTAGAAAGATGAATACGGTTAATATGAAGGTACTCATATGGCTAACCATTGGTTAACTATTTGTAAACCAACTAAGTGTACACGTTTAGGTACGGTTACTCAAACCTAAATGAATACATTTCATTTGTGTGTGACAATCTAAGTTTCAATCTAACGGTTGAAAGATATTAGCTTGGAGAAATCAGGTTTTTCATCTAACGGTGAATATTGAATGCTTTGTTACCAAGGTAACTTGTATTGCAAATCCTGAGTTGAAAACTATATAAAAGAGACATCTAGCAACTGGAAAAACTAATCCCCACACCTCCTGTGTGATACTAGTTGGTTTTGCTAGAGTCGATTCTCCTTTAACCTTAGATTTCTTCTCGAGACCTTGTAGGTTAACGACTGAAAGACTTCATTGGGATTGTGAAGCCAGGCGAAACTACTTTCTTGTAGTTGAGCGATATGATCTTGTCATTTTCTATTGTACGAGTTCAATTGAATAATTGACTTGAGATTATATCTCCGATAGGGAAAGATAAAAAGAAATCACAAACATCTTCGTCTCATCGTTTGTGATTCCACAATATCTAGTTTCGCTACCATACGATTTAGATTATTGTGAGATGATTGATAATACTAGGTTGTTCTTCGGGAATATAAGTCCGGGTTATCAATTAGTTCCTGTTCACCTTGATCTATCAAAAGACGTAAGAAAACTCATAGGTTTATCTGTGGGAGACAGTTTTATCTATTATCATAGACTTTTCTGTGTGATACAGATTTGTTTATTGAAGTCTTCGACTTTGGGTCGTAGCAACTCTTAGTTGTGGGTGAGATCAGCTAAGGGAATCAAGTGCGTAGTATCCTGCTGGGATCAGAGCCGTAAGGAGCGCAATTGTACCTTGAATCAGTGTGAGATTGATTAGGGTTCAACTACAGTCCAGGCCGAAGTTAGTTTGTAGTAGGATAGTGTTTGTAGCGTCTTAATACAGTGTGGTGTTCAATCTGAATTAGGTCCCGGGGTTTTTATGCATTTGCGGTTTCCTCGTTAACAAAACTTTTGGTGTCTGTGTTATTTCTATTCCGCATTATATTTTGTTATATAACTGAAATATCATAGGTTGTGCGTTGAGATTGGTCATCTAGAATATCCAACCTTTGGTTGTTGATTTACATTGATTGACACTTGGATATTGTGACCATCCAAGTTTATCTCTCTAGTATTTGATAAAGACTCGCAGATTTCTATTTGCTTGAGTAAAGATCAAATCGAGAGATAGAGATATTAGCTCCTTGATATACTTTTTATTAAGATTGAGTCTGACTGTCTAGTTGATTCTATTAAAAGTATATTAGAGTTAGTCCATACAGATTGCTAATCGAAATATTGCGTGAGGTTGTTGTACCCCCGCTTTTTCAATTGGTATCAGATCTGGAAAACACGTTCAAGACCTTACCAGTCTGTGTTTGTAGCGATCTGACTCTATGGACAGAGGTGCTATATCTATTAACACACCCCCAGTCTTCGATGTCTCTAATTACTTATGGTGGAAAATTACTATGCGAGCTTTTCTCCAAGCACGTGATTTTCAATCATGGGTATATGTAGTTAATAGATATGATGCTCCCGTTGGGAAGTAGGAAATGTAAACGTTCCCAAGAATATTAGTGAATATAGTCCTGCCAAAATACTTGATGCAAAGCAAAATTACGACGATTTGAATACCATCATATATGCCATTACCCCAAATCTTCAGCACCATGTGTCAAACTGCACTAGGTCTAAAGATGCGTGGGATGCCTTAGAAACCATATTCGAAGGTAATACCAGTGAAAAGGAAGCTAGGTTTCAAAAACTTAATTCCGATTGGGAAAACTTTCGTATGGCAGATGAAGATTCATTTAATGATGAAAATTGTTAATGCATCTTTTGCATTGGGTAAGACTATTCCTGAAAAGGACATTGTGATGAAAATTCTCAGATCGTTGCCATCTAGATACGACTCTAAGAAGCATGCCATCATTGAGGGAAATAACCTTGATAATCTCTCCAGAAATTCGCTGGTTGGGAAGCTTAAGATCTTTGATCACGAGCATTCATCCAAATCTAAGGATGTTGCGTCCAAAGCACTAAAAGACACAAAATTACTTGATAAAAGTAAAAAAGTGTATATCTATGAAGACGATCACTCTGAGACAGATTCATCGGATGAAGATCTTGACAAATCGGTCTCGATGATCACAAGACAGTTTAGAGATCTTCAATTGAAGAGAAGTAAACGGTTCAACAGAGATAATCCTAAACCATCAGTCAAACCTCGTAATCGTATTCCTCCTGAAAACAGGGACACTGATGAAACTGATGATGAGGATATGCCTCAGTGCTTTAAGTGTAATAGATTTTGTCATTTTTCAAACGAGTGCCCAAATCGTAGAAAATACACTGGGAACAAAGGTCTTGCTGCGACACTTGATGAGATGTCTGACAATTATGATTATGATGAAAACAAAAAATCAAGTGTTGCTCTTCTATGTGAAAATATTAATTTTGATAATTATAGCAATACATACATCAATCTTGATAATCTTTTAGAAGAGAACACATTCAAGATGGAAGAATCTTTTGACCCCTCTGTTGGAAACTCTATGTTTAATGTTTCAGGATCAATTATGTGCCTAGCAGCTTGCACATCTCGGGCGCCTGAACCATATTATACGTTGACATGCTTGATTAATATTTTTGATTGTCGTTGTTTTTTTAGTAAATAGGATTCGAACTCTAAGACTTGTTAAGATTAATTTTATAGGAATAAAATAGAGAGTTACTTGGTCTAGGATTCGGCCAAACTCATATCAACAGGTTCAATTATTCATTCTCAAACAATTATCGCTCTAAAAATAAAACAACATCGACTCTTATTCTTTCCAAGGTAGATTCTCCAAACATTAGTTATAAATCGTAAGCATGGGACGTCAAACATCTAAGCAAGCATGACCCATCTAATAAAATAATAACTAATTTTTTCAAATCATAATTCTGTTTTAATTAAGTGCAAAAGTCAAATAGAAAATAAAACAAATTCACCCATGTATGAAGTCCGTCTTCCTTCGTCGACCCAGTGTTGGGGTCTAGCTTCTCATCATGAAAACACACTCAAAAAATATAATTAATAGCTCAAATGGTGTTTACAATGGTGAAAATGAAGAAAAATTAAACGCAACAATTTTGCTCTAACAAAACTCCCCCCTCTTTTTCTCCTGTTTGGTCCTATTAGCACCCTATTTATACACAACAACCCATTACTCAAACATCTTTTCAAAATATTCTTCCATAACTCCACCAGATCTTCTCTTTGATGAAAGATATATCAGGAATAATTTCTTTCTCCATTATCACACATCTTCCTCTATTTGCTAGAATAAAATCCTAGGGATATTATTTTTTTTATTTATAAATAAAACCACAAATTTTCTTTCTTCTTTTCAATAAAAACAAACTCATCAGTATATTATCTCTTTTAACTTCTTGTATAATAGGCAACAAGATATCTTTGCCTTAAATCTTTGAGATCTTCCATAAATTATGTGAATCTGTTTCAAATGAAGAAGAAGATGGTTCCTCTATCCATTTGTTCATTTGTTGGGTGTCTTTAACAAGTTGGGTGACCGTATCTGAAATGATGGGTGCCTTTATCAGTTCCTCTGGCTGCTTTTAACACTTTTTTCGATCTATTTTTCCAAAAGAGCTTATTTCCTTGAAAAGACTTAAAACAAGTTTATTAGTGATAAAATGAGTCCCAGCTAATGTATTTATGGGTGAAAATGCGTCGCACTTTCGTGCTTATCAAATTCCCCCACACTTACATTTTGCTAGTCCTCGAGCAAAACAGAAAAATTGACCCGCTACACAGCTGGTCATATAATAAGATAGAGAGAGAGACCCGCTACACAGCTGGCCATAACATGTAAGAAAAAATGGAAAGACCCGCTACACATCTGGTCATAATGTGCAAGAAAAAAGAAAAGACCCGCTACACAGCTGGTCATAACCTAACAACTATATTTTTTTTTATACCCGCTCAACAGCTGGTCATGAACTACCTACAAACCTTCAATAGACCCGCTCAACAGCTGATCATGATTTGCAATGAAACTCCTGAAACACTAAAGTAAAAAGTGAACCACTCCCCCACACTTAAACATTACATTGTCCTCAATGTAATTGAGTCATCCAACACAAAACTTAAATGGGAAATTCATAATGTAAAAAGTAAACAAAATATAAAAATAAATAAAATAAAAGTACACCTACTGGAATATACAAAAAGGATCCCCAAAAATTAACAGTCTGAAAATTTGGGGATCAACCCAAAATACACTATTTACAAACGACAACTTTACAATTATGCTATGAAAATATGATGACATTGTATAATAGGCAACAAGATATCTTTGCCTTAAATCTTTGAGATCTCTCATAAATTATGTGAATCTGTTTCAAATGAAGAAGAAGAGGGTGCCTCTATCCATTTGTTCATTTGTTGGGTGTCTTTAACAAGTTGGGCGACCGTATCTGAAATGATGGGTGCCTTTATCAGTTCCTCTGGATACTTTTAACACTTTTTTCGATCTATTTTTCCAAAAGAGATTATTTCCTTGAAAATACTTAAAACAAGTTTATTAGTGATAAAATGAGTCCCAGCTAATGTATTTATGGGTGAAAATGCGTCGCACTTTCGTGCTTATCAATGCTCCTATTGTTCGCTCAATGTTCATGAGTTTTCAAAGTGTTTCAAATACAAACACAAGATGAGATATGTAAACAAGCTGCAGCGAAGAGCAGATCGTCTAGCCACTAAGTTTAAACTCGCAGAGAAAACGGCTAAGTTATGTAAGATCTTATCTTCCTCGAATAGATTAGTTTCTAAAGACGGATATAGGCAATTAGAGAAGAAAACATGGTCTAAATATATGGAAAGAGAGGGTTCCATGAATTCCAACCAAAAGGATCATGATGGACAAATTGTTGTTCACCACAGCACAACTTGATTGTGTTGTCTTGTGCCTCTTGTTCAAAAGAGACAAGATCTTGCACACCTCAGGCTTTAAAAATAAAATTTTCTTTAGTTTTGTTTTTAGCTTTGTGTTGTTTGGTTTGGAATTCCTACATGTCACTTTTGATAGTGGAAGGGACCGGTTTTCCAAAAGAAGAGGGTTATTATCGACAATTTTAATCTTTATAGGGTTGTGAGTTGGTCGTGTACGAACCTGTTTAAAGGTTTCGAAATCCTACATTCCTTTTTCCTTCTCTGATACTCTTTATATCTTAAGACTGCTTGTTGAGGTTTAATTGTGAACTCCTCTCACAAAACCGTGCTTTCATGGATACTCCAAGTATCATGTCTTCTGATGGGAAAGATATCAGTATGATTGTTAAGCCATCAATCACTAAGGAAAAAGAGAAATCTCAATTTCCTCCAACTTTAAAAAGAATGAGAAGGAATGTGAGGAAGCCAAGAGTTGTTCCTTCAAACTCTCAGAAGTTTTCTGATGTGCTTGAAGAGTTAAAGCTGGCAAGAAAAGAGATTCAGCAAATAAAGTCTTGCGTTTTAAGATCATTGGAAATTCAGAAGGCCCTGGTTCGACATCATCAGCCAAGAAGGTTTATTGGTATTGACTCCTTCCTTCATGAACCATATGTTCCAATGGCTGTTGACGACAAGGAGTTCGGGGACGACAAGGAATTTTTCAAAGATCTTAATGTCAAGTAAAACTTCTTAAAATAATTTTATTCTTGTTTTTGCTTAAGAAGGATAACCAGGGTTTGGAATAGCCATTATTGTGAGTACACATAGGTATGTCCAACGTTTTCATCTTCATGTTTTAATGTAGAACCTGTTAAGAAGAATGCAATACGGAGATTGTAGGTGATACGAAGAGACGAAAGAGATACGAATAGGATGAAATCAAAAGTTTAAGAACAAGAGGATTGAAAGAGTTTGATAAAGATAATAATCTTGATTAAATAATAATAAGGTGTATCATCTAAACAAGAAGGTGTAGCCTTTAAATAGGTTCACAAGAACCGTAAAACAGGAAAGCTAACTAAACTAGGAAAGCTAAAAGACTTGTAAAACAAGTAAACTTAATAAAGGAATGAGAAAAAATTTCAGAGTTGCTTCAGAAGAATGGAGGCAACTAGTCGCAGTTTCCTTAGTCAAAAAAGGGATCAACTTGTCATAGTTGATGTTGTCTTGAAGCAAAGGATGTCCTACATCATGTTTTTAGATTTATTTGTTTAAATTCTAAAGTTTGGTTTGGAAGATGATTTTTGTAGTATTAATCTTTATGGTTTTTATATATTGCAATGTGTTATGGGATATGTGTGTCTGCGTCCGTGAACTATTATTGTCCCATATATTGTCAAAAGTTATCTCGTTTATATGTCGATATGCATGTATTGATAGAAGATCGATGAACTTTTGACAAACAAAAGTTAAGCCTATTATGTCATTTATTGATGGAAAATAGGTTAAAATCCTTAATTTGTTTACAAGGATTATGTCTATTACAAGCCACTAACCCGGTTCATACGCACCGGATATAATGTAAAAATTTCTATAACGTGCCTATTTCTTGACCAATGACAGGTCAATCTATACTTAAAATTTTAAAATCACCTAACTCAGTTCCTGGCACAACTCAGAAACATAGATTTGGCTTGTGGATATCTTCTCTACTCGTTTTTGTAAAACAATCGTTAATTTTCTTTTAGTAAAACTTTTGTTGTATACTTGTACCAACCTAATTCAATTGGGGTACCGACGTTTGCTTAATCTCTTGGACTTTACATTGTCTTTCTGAATCCTTCACTTTTCTAGAGTAGAGTAGAAAATCGTTATATTAGAGTAGAAATTGGTTATAAAAAAGATAACCTAATTGTAGGATCATAATCTCGCAGCAATAATGTCTCAGCGAAATTATCAACAACACAACACAACAGCGTCGCAGAAAAATTTCAGAAACGATATAATAAACGACGTCAGCTAAAATCTTGAGAAAGATGTGATGGTCCTACGAAAATTAGAGAGTTTGCGAGATTAACATTTGTAAGGTTGCGAGAATGTCGCAAGCCATATCCGCAAATAAAGGACAGATTAACTGTCATTCAGTTGTAAAGGAGAGAGAGAGATCTTTTTTGAGTAAGAAACAAGTAAATAGGAGAGAGAAAATCTAGAGCAGTGGTTATTCTTGATTCCTTTATCTTTTCTTGTAAGATTGTTCAAAGATTCATCAATAAAATTAAGATTGTTAATCAAAAATGAGTTGAGTGTTAATGAAATCATATGAGGGGTATAGTGTAGGATTTCCTGCAACTACATAATGGCGCTAGAAATAGGGAACGCTGAAGATCGAAAGTTGAAGATTGTTGTTTAGATTGTTCAAATCAAGAAAGTGATTAAATAAATCAGTGAACCAGTCAAAGTAAAAATGATTAGAATCAATGAAGATGACAAAAGATTGGAGTGTAATATGATAACAAAAACAATGGTTAATGAATTCCATGAAAACATTAAAGGAAGAATACATAAACGAAATTTTGAAGGATGGCGGTAGAAAAGACATCACCCTTGAAAGATTGGGGAAAGCAAAAAATTATATTCATGGCGGCAGAAATACCAAAAGAAAATTTTAACCACACATCTCCATTGGTTATTACAATGCCTATTACGCGAAAAGAGAAGGAGACAACAACAAAATCCATGGGAGAATGGATATTGAACAAAACTTTAATCGATACAGGAAGTTCAGTGGACATAGTATTTTATCATGCATTCAGGGGAATGGTATTTAAAGATGAAGAAATGTCCAGTTCAACATATTTTGTTCATGGCTTTGGTAAATCCACAACAAAACCTAAAGGAGAAATAGTGGAGAGATCGAAACACACGTAACACTATGCGTGGTGGATATGGAATCTCCATATAATATGTTGCTAGGAAGACCATGGATACATGCGATAAAAGATGTAGTATCAACTTTGCATCAATGTATTAAATTCCCCACACCAAATGGAATAGGTGAAATCAGAGGAGATGTTGACAATGCGAAATTTTGTCATCAAATTGAAGTAAAGCGTTATGAAGGACAAGCAAAAAGGAAATAATTTTTCAGAAAGTTGGCAAAGGAAGCAAAGAAAGAAAAAGAATTTAGAGTATATATGATAAGGGCAAAAGAAGGCAAGAGAATACCCAGTGAAATTTCGGAAGAAGGAGAAGGACCTGTGAAAACAATAAAAGAACCAACACCAATGGGAGAACCCAAGTCCAGTTACACTGCCGCAGAACCAACAAAAGAAATAAACGTTGGGACTATAGAAGAACCTCTAATATTGAGAATTGGAACCAAGATGGATATAGAAGAAGAAGAAAGAACTGTTAACCTTTTACGAGAATATAAAGACGTTTTCGCAGGGAGCATGGATGAGATACCGGGAATAGATCCATAAATTGCATGCCACAAATTGGAGATTAACAAGAATGTGAGACCATTTAAACAAAGAATAAGAAAAATCGCAACAGCTTATCATTCCCAACTAGAAGAAGAACTACAGAAAATGCTTGATGCGGGAATCATAAGAGAAGCTAAATACCCAGAATGGATAGCGAATATGGTCATTGTCCCAAAGAAAAACAAAGGAATAAGGATTTGCATAGATTTTACTGATTTAAACAAAGTTTGCCCTAAAGATAGTTTTCCGTTACCAGATATTCCTCAAATGGTGGAATCCGCAGCGGGAAATGATAGGGTATCGTCTTTAGATGGGTACAAAGGGTATAACCAAATCCCTCTCGCTGAAGAAGATCAAGAACATATTGCTTTCTTTGCCCCTAGAGGTTTATATTGTTACACGAAAATGCCATTTGGTTTGCGAAATGCGGGAGCGACATACCAATGAATGGTAGAGAAGGTGTTCGCGAAATGGATACACAAAACATTAGAAGTATACGTGGACGACATGTTAGTAAAGAGTAAAGAAGCCAAAGACTATGTACAGGACTTGAGGGAGATTTTTGAACAAATGCGGCAGTATAACATTAAACTGAATCCTGAGAAGTGTACTATTGGAGTTGCATCGGGAAAAATTTTAGGCTACATTATATCAAAAGAATGAATACAAGTTGATCCAGAAAAGTACAAGCAGTTCATGACATGCCAACACCAGCAACAATAAAAGATGTACAGAAGTTAATGGACTTCAAGCTTCGCTGGGGAGATTCATTTCACGATCATCAGACAAATGCAAATATTTTTTCGATATACTCAAGAAGGGTGCGAAATTCAAATGGACTGATGAATGCGAAAAAGCTTTTCAAGGGATCAAAGAACATCTTATGAATACAACTATTTTACATAAAGCAGAATCAGGAGAAGAATTATTGATCTATCTTGCGACGACGTCGCATGCATTAAGTGGTGTGTTATTGCGAATATACGCAGGAGCGGAGAACCCCATTTATTACATTAGCAAAACTTTTAATACCGCCGAGAAGAATTACTCAAAGATTGAGAAGTTAATCTTAGCATTAGTTTATGCATCATTTAAGCTCCGCATATATTTTCAAGCGCACAAGATAAAGGTATTAACAAAAGTACCAATTGAATCAGTGATGAAGAATTATAAAAGATCAGGAAGAGTGGAGAGATGGAATGCACAAGTAGTCCACTTTGTAGTTACAGGAAATCCTACACTACACCCTCATATGATTTCATTAACACTCAACTCATTTTTAGATTAACAATCTTAATTTTATTGATGAATCTTTGAACAATCTTACAAGAAAAGATAAAGGAATCAAGAATAACCACTGCTCTAGATTTTCTCTCTCCTATTTACTTGTTTCTTACTCAAAAAAGATTTCTCTCTCTCCTTTACAACTGAACGACTATTTATAAATACATAGTGGATGACAGCTAATCTGTCATTTATTTTCGGATATGGATTGGGACATTCTCGCAACCTTACAAATGTTATTCTCGCAAACTCTCTAATTTTCGCAGGACCATCACATCTTTCTCATGATTTTAGCTGACGTCGTTTATTATATCGTTTCTGAAATTATTCTGCGACGTTGTTGTGTTGTGTTGTTGATAATTTCGCTGAGACATTATTGCTGCGAGATTATGATCCTACATCTTACCTCTTCTCATATCTTCTCTGCGAAGTAGAGAATGATGTGAGAAATTCCGCAGTTATCCATCATTTCATATTCTGCATTTATCACATGTATCCATTTTCCCATCTGTTTCTTGACACGTCTTTTGTAACTGTTGCTTTTTAACCGCTTATATCTTTCTGTATTAATCGTGTTGATCTTCTCAAGGAAAAATTCCCTCTATATATACTCTTTCTCATTCTCTTTTTTTTTTTTCTTTTTTTTTTCTCTGCAACTTCATCGTTCTTCTGCAAATTCCGTTGTTGCAACTTTTCTTCTTTCTTCTTCTTTCAATCTTATTAAGTTCTTCTTCATCTTCATACTGTTTCCTCTGTAAATCTTAAACATTCGTAATTTTCTTCGAAATAATCTTCCTGCTAGTATTTTCCATGGATTCATCAAGGTTAGTTTTCTTTTTTTTTTCCTTATGGGTTTTGCTGAAATTGATCTTGCTTATTGCCTTATTTGATGTTGTTTATGTGACTCCCTTACTCTTGTTATTTCAGCAAAAGCGTCTCCAACACTAAATTTACGGTTCAGAACCCTAATATTCCCAAACCGCAGCATAAGATTGTTGTGCATAAAAGAAAGTCTGTGAATCAGAAGGTAATAAGAAACATTATTTTTTTCTAATAACAATATTGTTGCCTCTGTTTCTTATCTGGATTGTAATTCGCAGGGTGATAAGGATGTCAATAAACCTCTCAAGAAATCCCGCCACCTTAAAACTGTTCCTCTGTTCCATTCCACTTACTTATCTCTTTTAAATCTCCTGCGACATCTTCGCAAGATAAATCATCATCTCCAATTCGCGAAAAAGCTGCCTCAGACTTCATTTCTTCAACTGACCTTTCAATGATTGAAAACCCCATTATTGATCCTTCTGTGAATGAAACTTCTTATCTTCCTATTGATAATGTTTCTAAACCTTCTATCATTGCCAGTTCTCTACTTGAGCCTCTTCCCTTTTCAAAAGAAACTGTGGAAGAAATAGATATAGCTTTCAAAGTTTTGTCTGAAGTCCTGGATGATGGCAAGAAGTCTTCTATTGATCCTGTCAAGTCTAGTATTTGCGAAATTTTGAGTAAGTATTTAGGTTCTGACAGAGCTGGTTCGCAAACAGCTTTGGAAAAAGAGTGTAATGCTCTTCGTCTCGAAAATCAAAAGCTTCAAAATGTTTTGTTAGATCGTGACAACCTTCGCAAGAAGAATGATGAATTGAGAGGTATGATTTTCTTGTCTGTGTCTTCAATTTGCCTTTCTAATGGTTTTATCCTTCCCATATTTAATTATCCTTGAAATCCCTCTTTCGCATGTTAAGCCTTAAACCAGAAACGAATAATGGAGAGATATCAATTTGAATCTGTTGTGGAAGAAACCCGTGTTGATAAGGAGATTTTGATGGATCAATATAACCAATTAGATAATCTTTATTCATATTATCTTGAACATATAAATAATCTTACCAATGAAAATACCCAATTAGTTCAGAGGCAAGATTTATTAAGTAATGAAATATCTCGCCTTTCTTATTCTTTAACTAAATCTAATTTAGGGATGGAAACTTTATCAGATGAGAATAAAACCTTATCTCAAGAGAAGCGAACTTGTTTAAATAAGATGGCGACATCTTCGCAACAACTTAGCATTCTTCAGAAAGTATGTGATGACCAAGAACAATCTCTTCGCTCTTTGAGAAATGAACTTAAAGAAGTAACAGAGTCATCTATTGCTGAAAGAGATACATCCATTCAAGGTAGAATAGCTTTAAGTGTAAAGGCGAATCAACTTAAAGAACAATATTCCAAATTAGAAGAATCGTATTCTTCTCTTGCGAAGAAAAATGTCTTTCTTATTTCTAAATAGAAAAATCTTCAGTCTCGACTTAAAGGTTTAGTTGGAGATAAATTTGATGATGCAATGGACCGTTGGGAGAATAGTTGTCTGACCTTGATTCAGCACCTTATTTCGCAAAAGGAAGGTAGTCATAATAGTTTGACTGCCTTAATTATCTTTTATTTGTCATATCTTTTTGAGTTCTTCATCTTATTAAAATTTTGTTTTCTATCTTTCGCAGAGTCTGAGAAGAATCTTCATTCCTCCATTTCTGTTTTGGAGGCTAAATATGCCAAAATTCGCAAGGAAAATGCATTACTCGTCTCTGTCCTTACTGGTTCTCGCGACCGAGCAGAAAGAAGACTTGATTATCTTGCTTACTTTAAGGATATTCAAGATAGGAATCATTAGAGAGCACTTCTTCGTCAAGTTCATCTCCGGGTTGAAGTCCTTGTAAATGATATCTTATTGTCTAAATCTCTTCCTCCTACATTAAACGAACCTTTGGAAGTAGATGATGATGAAATTCCTCGTCCTGCTGATAGTGATTATGATTATGAAAGTGGTGCAGAGGATAATTTCTTGGAAGATAAAGAAGAATTCCTTCTAAGGAAGCATCTGCTGGTGTTAATCAAAATGAAAATAAAAAAGACATCTCGTCTGAAGAAATAATTGCTGGCGATAATCAAGGTGTTAATCAAGGCGAAGATCAGAATCGAAATGAAGGAGAGGCTTGCGATAATGAGAACATTTGCGAAGAACGTCTATTATCTCCTTCTACTAGAATTAATACTGAAGCATGAGCTTCTTATCTAGTTCCATCTTCTTAAATTGTCTTATTTTTATTACTTTTTGCGAATAATATTCTTCAACCAACTTTGGAATCAATGTTCTCTTTTGGTATTTTGCTGGTGAGAAAGATAATGCTTCTTGTTTATTGATTCCCATACTTGCCTCTCATTATCTTTCTTGCGAAAAATAATCTGTAATGAATACTTATAAATATTTTGTTTTGTCATGTGGTCTTATTTTTCCTTCCTAATTAAAGGTCTTATTATGCCACCTCTTGTCATTGCGAAAAAATCTCAGGACGTCCTTGCACTTTCATGCAAAAACCCATTGATCTTGCCTTATCTTTTTCTTTTGTATGGTGGCCTCTTCAGGAATGTTGCGACAATATGACATGCTTAAATATTCTTGCGAAAATAAAGCCCCATGACATTGTCGTCTTGCGACGAAATCGCAGGACGTCTTCGCACTTTCATGCGAAAACCCATTGATCTCGTCTTATCTTTTTCTTTTGTATTATTGCCTCTTCAAGATTGTTGCACAAATATGACAAGCCTTAATACCCTTGCGAATAAAAAGCCCCATGACATTTGCGTCTTAAGACACTTATCAGCTCCCTAATGGAGGGTGCCGCCCTTATCTCCCCCCTGGTTGCCCCTTCAAGGAGGCGTACTTCTACTATACAAGGTTAGCTCATCCCATCCGGTCTTAACAACAACCAGTTGTTTTCGCATCCTCTTATCCCTTTTACCTATAGGGATTATGGTTACGAAACTGCACCTTAAGTGGGAATAAATATGCCATTGTAAAACCATTTACATGCTAGATAAAAAATGCGTCTTCGTCCATGAAACCTGTATTTGTATCCGTAAGAAAATCAAACGTACCTCCAGATGAGATACTGAATTTTTAACTGGTATAGGAATTAAAACGTACCATAAATGAAATATATATCTTACACATCCGAAACGAAAGGTACAGGAAACTAAAAACACAAAAAATGTTTAACCGTGCGCCTGGCTTTGGTGTCTCCTATCTTTCTTTGGAAACCAAGAACATCGATGTTTTGGCAAATAAAATATATCGATAAGTTTGAAGCATGGTTGAATAATAGTGGATTTTATTCTTAAAGAATTGTAGAAATTTGTTCAACAACAATTATTTCAAGGCAAATGATCATCACCATAATTCTTCTGTAACTTTTTTGAAACCGTACTTTCCATATTTGAGCGCTTTTTGTTGTTTAATGTTGATCGAAACTATTCCTCTCGATTACAAAGGTATTAATTATTGTAAATAACCTGTTGGACACAATAATCTCTACCATAGTGACTGTAGTAACTGTAGTATTGATGTGGTTGAAAAGCTAATGAGGCGAATTTATCTGTAGATAGTGGTAGATCGATTCTGGTGTACCTGTACAAAGCGAGGCGATTAATCTCGCCCTTAAGTGTCTCTGAAATGCATCAAGACATCTAATATACTTCAGTGAAATATGATCCAAGGAAGGGTTTCATCTAGATTTCTCAATTCTGAAGTATCTTTATCTAACGTTTATTCAACTCGTAAAAACCCTATATTTATGTTCCATAACCATTATTATTACTTCCCAGGTTTTTCTGTTCTCCTTATGACAATGAAAATTTATTTTCTCTACTCCTCTAGCACCCCCAGATCCTTAAAAAAAAGTTCCTCGCGAACTCCAGTATGGGAAGTTCCTCACCATTGGATGTCAACCACCAAGACCCAGATTTATACCGAAGCTTCATGGCGGACATATATGCCATATGTATAAAAACAATTTGATTTTTGCACTATAAAAAATTGTACCCGATACATTAAAAGTTTAATCTACTGCTCTTCAAAATATTTGGACGACAATAAAACCATTTGGGGGAAAATGCACAAACGATCTAAGATATTTATATTTGGGAAAGGTGTCGGCTCCAATATAGCGTCTCTAAATAACGACTATTCACCCATGTTTCTTGTCGTTTCAGTGAATCGATCGTGGAGGTTGAAGAGACATTTCCCATCCAAAGAGAACACAACGACGTATTTTCTTGTGCTGCTTGGTATGAGATGCATCTGTTTGTTCAGTAGTAAACAATTTTGAAGAGATGCGTCCCATGCTAAAATAGCCTTAGATTTACTTTGATATAACTTGAGTCATTTTAGAGTAACACGTTTCTTCGAATGAGTTTGTCTTCTGAAAGACTCGTTAGATGTAGGTGGCCGGAATATATAACCAATGTCTCTCTTTTTAGTAACCCTTGTGTCTAGACGTAATGTCTCTTGGAGTTTCCAATTGGATTGTGTATGTACAATGAATGTATCTTTTTAAGTCGCCCATTAGATTGTGACTTATGGTAGCATCTCTTGAAATAGCCAACAGGATTGTGCCTTTTATGGTGAGAATGCGATGACATGGAAAATTGATGATGACATGGCTTCACCAAAAACAAGAATGATTATGGGTACGACATGTGGCGATCTGGGGTCTTTTATTATAAAGAAAGACATGTCATTGTGCAAAAAGTGATGGAAAATAGAATGAATCCTTGTATATTCCGCAGTATTGATCTTCCCTGATCCATATTTTATGTATATACTGTGCGGCTCCATAAGTCTTCTTGTGTGAGCATTTCCAACTAGACTAATCATAGATTCGTTTGTGGTTATTTTGGTTGTGTATTCCGATTAAGTTAATCATGAGTTCTCTTGTCGTTAGTTTAATTGAGAATTTTGGATACAAAATCATGTTGTGGTTTTTGTTGTCCAAAGAAATCCTTCTTTTCTCGTAAAAGTAAGGTCGCTCTTGTTGTTCTTTCGGGAATGACATCAAATGGGGGAGAGTTCTTTTGAACTTGCGCTTAATTATCATATCTTTGTGGGGAGCTCGGATGTGGAATATTTGAGGAGTTATCTTGTATCTTTATAAACTCTGTGATGAATGCATTTAGCTTCGGCTTTATGATTGCATCTAAACAAAGTTGATATGTACTTTTCTTTGGTCTTGAAGTGTCTCCATGAAAATTTTCATTAGGATCCCGTTTTCGTACCTTTGCCAATTTTATTGACAAAAAGGGGGAGAATTAATATGTAGTTCACACTACAAATACATATGGTTTTCGGATCATTATGTAAGGGGGAGTGGTTTTCGTGTTGAGACAAAGTATTGACTAAGGGGGAGTGATACATATCACCATAGTATTGTTGTCGAAGTTGTGATATGAGAACTTTGATGCTGTGTAATAATACTATGACATTGTATAATAATGATCGAGAGCTTTTGTTTTCTCATTGTTATGGCTACGGAACTTCAAAAACTATGATGTTGAACTTAGAACCTTTGGAATCATAGGGGTACTTGGAAAAGATGAAGTTTTCGAGTAATGTTGAAGCGACAAGGAGATCAAGCATGTGGACATGAAGCTACAAAGTTTTTATCCATATGTATTAATAGTTTTGTCACTGAAATTGACAAAGAGGGAGATTGTTAGAGCACTGCTCGTTCGAACTCGCATGCGTTGCTATACCAAGCATGTTTGTCAATATTAGTGATCAAAACTATATGTCTTGATTTCTAGTTTACTTATGACCAAGTCTTGGTCTAGGATAGTTAAGTGCAGTTGAGCTCCAGATTTCATGGCGATCATCTTACGAAGACGAAGAACTACTCGAGGAATAAGTGGAACTTAATCAGACAAAAAGGTATGTGGAGACTTGAACTTATCTGTCACTCAAAAGTCTATTCTATCTCCTACTCTTGAGACAAAGTCGTATAATTATGATAGTTTTCATACATACACATTTGCTATTTCGAGCCGAGTTTACTCACGTATATTTTTCTCGAAATATGTGTTGGTGATCTTTTGCTTTAACCATTTTCGTCTTTGCCCGTGACGCAAGTCATGAAGACGTTTCAATCTTGAAAATAGCTTTGATGACGATAGTCGTGAATAACGATTGTTATAACATTATAGAAGAATGTTTCAATGATTGAAATGTAGAGTTGAGATTACCAACTATGGATATAATCATATATAGTTTGTTCGCACATTAGTGTATAAATGCATGTGCCGAAAACCAAGTGCGTGCATATGTGTGCATGCGGTATTAGTGAAGGAGACAGGTTGAGTACGCGTACCCTTACGCGTACCTACGAAAGTTTTCATACCGAAAATTTCTGCTGAGTTTGTAAGTTTGCAAACTAGTAAACCAGTCACCTTAGGTACGCATACCCGTATGCGCACCCACAGAAGTTTTCGGACCGAAAATTTGTGCTGAGTTTGTAAACTCAAATCCGGTAGCTAAGGTACGCATACCCGTACGCGTACCCAAGCTGGTTATTTCTCAAATCGGTTTTTCATGAACTTAAAACAATAAATTATAAGGAATGCAGTCTTAGAAAACCGTGGCTATATTTTTCATGAATTGATTCAAGTGAACCAAACCGATTTTGTTTCAATTGTGTCTATGAATAAAGACCTAAGCAATTGAACAACTTTTGAACTAGTTCTTATGAGTCATTTGAACTAGTTATGAGAAAGATGAATACGGTTAATATGAAAGTGCTCATATGGCTAACCATTGGTTCACTATTTGTGAACCAACTAAGTGTACACGTTTAGGTACGGTTACTCAAACCTAAATTAATACATTTCATTTGTGTGTGATAATCTAAGTTTCGATCTAACGGTTGAATGATATTATCTTGGAGAAATCAGGTTTTTCATCTAACGTTGAATATTGAATGCTTTGTTACCAAGGTAACTTGGATTGCAAACCCTGATTTGAAAACTATATAAAGGAGACATCTAGCAACTGGAAAAACTAATCCCCACACCTCCTATGTGATACTAGTTGGTTTTGCTAGAGTCGATTCTCCTTTAACCTTAGGTTTCTTCTCGAGACCCTGTAGGTTAACAACTGAAAGGCTTCATTGGGATTGTGAAGCCAGATGAAACTACTATCTTGAAGTTGAGTGATATGATCTTGCCATTTTCTATGTACGAGTCCAATTGAATAATTGACTTGAGATTATATCTCCGATAGGGCAAGATAAAAGGAAATCACAAACATCTTCGTCTCATCGTTTGTGATTCCACAATATTTAGTTTCGATACCATACGATTTAGATTATTGTGAGGTGATTGATAATACTAGGCAGTTCTTCGGGAATATAAGTCCGGGTTATCAATCAGTTCCTGTTCACCTTGATTTATCAAAAAACAGAACAAAACTCATAGGTTTATCTGCGGGAGACAGATTTATCTATTATCATAGACTTTTCTGTGTGATACAGATTTGTTTATTGAAGTCTTCGACTTTGGGTCGTAGCAACTCTTAGTTGTGGGTGAGATCAGCTAAGGGAATCAAGTGCGTAGTATCCTGCTGGGATCAGAGCCGTAAGGAGCGCAATTGTACCTTGAATCAGTGTGAGATTGATTAGGGTTCAACTACAGTCCAGGCCGAAGTTAGTTTGTAGTAGGATAGTGTTTGTAGCGTCTTAATACAGTGTGGTGTTCAATCTGAATTAGGTCCCGGGGTTTTTATGCATTTGCGGTTTCCTCGTTAACAAAACTTTTGGTGTCTGTGTTATTTCTATTCCGCATTATATTTTGTTATATAACTGAAATATCATAGGTTGTGCGTTGAGATTGGTCATCTAGAATATCCAACCTTTGGTTGTTGATTTACATTGATTGACACTTGGATATTGTGACCATCCAAGTTTATCTCTCTAGTATTTGATAAAGACTCGCAGATTTCTATTTGCTTGAGTAAAGATCAAATCGAGAGATAGAGATATTAGCTCCTTGATATACTTTTTATTAAGATTGAGTCTGACTGTCTAGTTGATTCTCTTAAAAGTATATTAGAGTTAGTCCATACAAATTGATAATCGAAATATTAGGTGAGGTTGTTGTACCCCCGCTTTTTCAGATGCCACGAGCAAGTTTTCAAAAGAAATTTCCCATAGGGAAAATTTTTAAGGATCAATCAAACACAAACTTATTAGGTTTTTAGTGTTTGCCTGCTCTGATACCAATTGAAAATGCGGGGGTCAAACAACCACACCCAACAATTCGTTTGGATATATGAGAGGACTTACTCCAATACACTTTCTAGAGAATCAACTAGACAGTCAGACTCAATCTAGAATAAAGTGTATCAAAGAGTTTAATATCTCTAACTCTTAATTCAATCCGCAATCAGCAAATAGAAATGTGCGAGCCCGATTGAATATAAGAGGAGTAACTTGAAAGGTACCAAAGACTAATGTTCAAGTGTCAATCAATGTAAATCAACAACCCAAGGTTGGATATTCTAATTGATTGATCTTAACGCACAACCTATGATATTTCAATAATATAACAAAATATAATGCGGAAAAGAAATAACACAGACACCGGAATTTTGTTAACGAGGAAACCGCTAATGCAGAAAAACCCTGGGACCTAGTCCAGATTGAACACCACACAATATTAAGTCGGTACAGAGACTAGCCTACTACCAATTAACTTCGGACTGGACTGTAGTTGAACCCTAATCAATCTCACACTGATTCAAGGTACAGTTGCGCTCCTTACGTCTCTGATCCCAGTAGGATAATACGCACTTGATTACCTTAGTTGATCTCACCCGCAACCAAGGGTTGCTACGGCCCAAAGTCGAAGACTTGATAGACAAATCTGTCTCACACAGAAAGGTCTATAGGATTGAATAAATCTGTCTCCCACAGAAATACCCAAGAGTTTTTGTTCCGTCTTTTGATAAATCAAGGTGAACAGGAATCAATTGATAAACCAGACTTATATTCCTGAAGAACAACCTAGTATTATCAGTCACCTCACAATAAACTTAATCGACTAGAGAAACAAGTTATTGTGGAATCAAAAACGACGAGACGAAGTGTTTGTGATTACTTTTCTATCGGAGATATAAAATCTCGAGTCAATTATTTCAATTTTACTCAACACGATAGAAACATCAATGTCAGATCATGCAACTACAAAGAGAATAGTTGGGTCTGGCTTCACAATCCCAATGAAGTCTTCAAATCGTTAACCTACAGGGTCTCGAGAAGAAACCTAAGGTTAAAGGAAAATCGACTCTAGTTATGCAACTAGTAACACACAGAAGGTGTGGGGATTAGGTTTCCCAGGTGCTAGAGTTCTCCTTTATATAGTTTTCAAATCCGGATTTGCAATCCAAGTTACTTTGGTAACAAAGCATTCAATAATCACCGTTAGATGAAAAACCTGATTCAACCAAGCTAATATCTTTCAACCGTTAGATCGAACTTAGCTTGTTACATACAAATGAAATGTACCCTCATTTAGGTTTATGTAACCGTACCTAAATGTTTACACCATGTTGGTTCACAAATGGTTAACCAAGGTTAGCCATATGATTATTCTCATATCAACCTTATTCATCTTAACCATAACTAGTTCAAATGACTCAAATGAAACTAGTTAAAGAGTTGTTCGATTTCTATAGAAAATACAATTGAAACCAAATCAGTTTGATTTAATTGAATCAATCATGAACATATAGCCACGGTTTGCAAAGATTGCATTCCTTATGATTTAAATGTTTAAATCCATGAACTGACCGATTTGACAAAGTAACCACCTTAAGTATGCGTACGGGTATGCGTACTTAAGCAACCTGATTTGAGTTTGTTTATTTTCCAAACTCAGCAAAAAATTTCGGTTCGAAAATTTCCGCTAGTATACGAAAGGGTACACATACTTAAGGTGACTAGTTAAGAGTTTGTCAAAACCAAACTCAGCAGAAATTTTCGGTTTGAAAACTTCCTCCAGTATGCGTCGGGTACGCATACTTAACATGTCTCCTTCACCAATTTCGTATACACACATATGCATACACTTGGCTCCCGGTTTATGGACTTATACACTAATGTGCCAACACACTATGTATGCTTATATCCAAAGATGGTTATATTTTCAACTCTTTATTTCAATCATTGAAGCATTCTTCTATAATGACAATAGCCTTTTCACAAACTATTAGCATCAAAGCAATTTTCAAGATATTGAAATAATCATTATCGAAACATTCCAAGCCTACATCAAATGATTGTATCACACAAACCATGTAAGATGTTTCTCGGAAATTTTCTCATGATATAAGATGAATGTGGTCAAAGCGAAAGCTTACCAACACATATTTCGAGAAATATGTAAGAGAGATATACTCAGCTCGAAATCTCAAATGTGTATAGAGAAAACTATATCGTAACACGACTTATGTCTCAATATAGGATATAGATTAGAAATGGACTTTCCAAGTGATAGATGAGTTCAAGTCTCCACATACCTTTTGTCGAAGAAGTTCCACAAGCTCCCCTTAATAGTTTTTCGTCTTCAAATGATAAGCGTCGTGAAGTCTAAGATCAACTGCACAATCTATGTCCTAGTCTGAGACATCTATAAATAGGTTAGAAATCAAGACTTATAGGTTTGATCACTAACATTTATAAACATGCTTGAGATAGAAACGCATGCGAGTTTGACCGAGCAGTGCTCTAACACTCATGTCAACTGCTATTATTGTGGAAAGAAAGGTCATGTTGAAAGAAGATGCCAACTTCGTAAACGGAATGAAAAACTTCACAACATTCTTATTTGGATATCGAAAGAAGTCGTTGAACATGTTCCTCAGTGTCCAGTTAAAAATTCATTACACAATCATGAAAAAGGCTGTGTAGATGCTATTTCTGATTATGACCACAACATTTCTTCTACTTACAACTGTAAAAGGAACAATGTTGTGTGGATGACTGACAATTCTGAAAGACCTGTAAGAAGAAAAAGGTGTCGAAGAAAGAAAAATTCTTCAAACTTCTCTCTTTCCCTCAATAATGATCTTGTTGATATTCCTGATTACATTCACATCAATAATCGTGTCTCGGATCTCAAGACCAGTATCAATGGACTCAAACGAAAGATCAAGAAGGCAAGAAAAGCATCTGATCCGGGTAAACCTTTTCATTCTCCTAATAATTCTAGTATAGGGGAGGAGAGTAAAATTGAGTTTGTCAACACCACTGATGAACTGCATGTTCATCAATATACAACTTGACTATTCTTTTATGTGTATCCTCTCTATGGACCAATGAGAAGATACACATAACCCTCAACAAAGAGCTTCTTCTTGAAAAATGGTCTGTGTTGTATTGTGATGACAATGTTCTCTCTTCCTGTAGTTTTCTCCAAACAATTTGATTTTAAAATTGTTTACCTTTTACCTTCTTAAGATACACTAGTTTATCTTCCTAGAATGATATTTGAGTCACCTTGTATCAATAATTCCTGTCATCTTTTCAACCTATTTACTCCATACGTTAATAGACCTTGTCGTGGGTCTTAACCTTGTATCTGTGCACACTGGCCCGTTACCAAACGTTTACAAGAAACCCTGATTTCTCTTATGGGATTTTTCCTTTAAATATGTATCAAGTATTTGATATACATATACTAGTTCGGTAATGTCAAGAGCCTTTCTGGGATTGATTGAGCAATTGCACAATGGAAGAAAGCAAAAAGGAAGACAACTTTGATAAAGTAACCTTTGAACTTGATGATGATCCCATTCCCGTTATTTGCTATAAAGTAATTGATCATGAAAAAGATCTTCCAATCCATATATCTGTTCAATTGGTTGGAAATCTTCTTTAAGATTTTGAGATCGTGCGTGAACATCTCGAGATTGTATCAAAGAATCTAGTGTTTTGAAGGAGTAACTAAAGAAAGCAACTGATGAACTTGCCCTTGTCTGTTCCATGGTTTCTAATCTTGTCTGAGTTTATTTCTCTAGTAAATCTTATTTTTTATGTTTTTAGAAGAATAACTAGGGTTTGGAATAGCCATATTGTGGGTAGACATACCTATGTCCAAGGATTTTCATCTTCAATGTTTTTAGATTTATTTATTTAAATTCTAAGTTATTTGGAAGATGATTTTTTGCAATTTTAATCTTTATGATTTTATATATTGAAATTTTTTATGGGATATGTTGTTTACGTCCGTGAACATGTGACTGTCTCATACTTGTTCAAAAGTTATCTCTATTATGTCGGTATGAAAGTATTGATAGAACATAGAATGAACTTTTGACTTTACAAAAGTTAAAGCCTTTTATGTCATTGTTTTGATGGAAGAAAGGATAAAACTTTTGTTTACAAGGATTAAGTTTATTGTATGTCATTGTGCAAATAGTTATGGAAAATATAATTAATCTTTGTCTATTCCGCAGTATTGGTCGATCTCCGATCCACATTTTTGTGCATATACTGTGTTGCTCCATAAGTTTTCTTATGTTTGAGCATGACCAATTGAATTGACCATTCTCTTGTGGTCAGTTTAGTTGTTGCTCTGTAAGATTCTCCTATGACGAGCATGACCAATTGAATTGATCACTTTTGTGATTAATGTAGTTGTGTAATTCCGATTGAATTAATCATAGGTTTTCTTGTGGTTAATTTAATTGTGCTCTTTGATTGGATTAATCATGAATTCTTTTGTGAATAATTCAATTGAATACTTTGGATTCAAATTCATTTTTCATGTGATTTGGTTATGTCCAAAGAAATCCTTCTTTTCTCGTGAAAGTAAGTTTGCCTTTATTGTTCTTTCGGGAATGGCATTGTATGGGGGAGAGTTCATTTTGAACTTGTGCTTAATTTCCAAATCTTTGTGTGGAGTGCGGCTGTGGAATATTAGGGGTTATCTTGTATTTTATAAACTCCTTGATGAATGCATTTAGCTTCGTCTTTATGATGGCATCTAAATAAGTTGATATGGTATTCTGTTTTGGTCATGAAGTATCTTTTTGAAAATTTCATGAGGATCCCACTAGTTTTCGTACCTTTGCCAATTTATATTGACAAAAAGGGAGGGAATTAATGTGTAGTGTGATACAAAAAATACATACGGTTTACGGATCATTATATAAGGGGGAGTGGTTTTCATGTCGAGATGAAGTATTGACTAAGGGGGAGAGATACATATCACCATAGTATTGGTGTCAAAGTTGTGATACAATTGAACTTTGATGCTGTGTAATAATACTGTGCCACTGTATAACAATGATTGAGAGAATTTTTTTTTTCATTGTTATCGCTATGGATCTTCAACAACTATGATGCTGAACTTACAACCTTTAGGATCATGGAATACTTGGAAGTGACGAAGATTTCGAGTCGCGTTGATGATGCCAAGGAGATCAAGCATTTGGATGAGAAGCTATAATTTTTATTTATTTTGTAATCCATATGTATTTATAGTTTTGTCACTAAAATTGATGAAGGAGGGAGATTGTTAGAGCACTACTCGGTCGAACTCGCATGCGTTGCTATGTCAAGCTTGTTTGTCAATGTTAGTGAACAAAACTATAAGTCTTGATTTCTAGCTTATTTATAAATGTCTCAGACTAGGATATAGTTTGTGTAGTTGAGCTTAGACTTCACGACGCTTATCACTTGAAGACGAAGAAGTATTAAGGAGAACTTGTGGAACTTCATCGACAAAAGGTATGTGGAGACTTAAACTCATCTATCACTAGGAAAGTATGTTTCTATTCTATCTCCTATATTGAGACATAAGTCGTGTTACGATATAGTTTTCTCTATACACATTTGAGATTTCGAGATGAATATATCTTGCTTACATATTTCTCGAAATATGTGTTGGTAAGATTTTGCTTCGACCAAGTTCATCTTATATCATGAGAAAATTGCTGAGTAACATCTTACATGGTTTGTGTAATACAATCATTTGGTGTAAGACTTGGAAGGTTTCGATAATGATTATTTCAATATCTTGGAAATTGCTTTGATGCTAATAGTGTGTGAAAATGGCTATTGTCATATAGAAGAATGTTTCAATGATTGAAATAAAGAGTTTAGAATCTTGTAACCATCTTTGGATATAAGCATAGTGTGTTCGCACATTAGTGTATAAGTCCAAAACCGAGAGCCTAAAGTATGCATACTTGTGTGTATACAAAAAGGTTGTAGGAGACTGGGTAAGTATGCATACCCGTACGCATACTGGCGGAAGTTCACGTCCGTGAATTTCTGCTAAGTTTAAAAACCAAAACCAAACTCATACGGTTACCTAAAGTACGCGTACCCGTACGCATACTGGTGGAAAGTTCACGTCCATGAATTTCTGCTGAATTTGAAAACTGAAACAAACTCAAATTTGGTTGCTTAAGTACGCATACCCGTACGCATACTGGTTACTTTCTAAGATCGGTTACATGAACCTAAACCATTTATCAGTAAGGAATGCAATCTTTGCAAACCGTAGATATAATGTTCATGTATTGATCCGAGTGAATCAAACCGATTTTGCTTCAATTGTGTTATTTTATAAATCCATGAGAATATAGCAATTGAACAAGTCTTTAACTAGTTTCATTTGAGTCATTTGAATTAGTTATGGTTAAGATGAATAAGATTGATATGAGAGTAATCGTATGGCTAACCTTGGTTAACTATTTGTGAATCAACATGGTGTACACATTTAGGTAAGGTTACATAAACCTAAATGAGCGTACATTTCATTTGTGTGTAACAAGCTAAATTCGATCTAACGGTTGAAAGATATTAGCTTGGTTGAATCAGGTTTTTCATCTAATGGTGATTATTGAATGCTTTGTTACCAAGGTAACTTCGATTGCAACCCTGATTTGAAAACTATATAAAGGAGAACTCTAGCAACTGGGAAACCTAATCCTCACACCTCATGTATGTTACTAGTTGCATAACTAGAGTAGATTATCCTTTAACCATAGGGGTTCTTCTCGACACCCTGTAGGTTAACGACTTGAAGACTTCATTGGGATTGTGAAGTCAGGTCCAACTATTCTCTTTGTCGTTGTGTGATATGATTTTGCTGTTTCTATCATGATTGAGTGCAATTGTAAAATTGGTTTGAGATTTATATCTTCGATAGGCAAGATAGAAAAGTAATCACAAACACATTCGTCTCATCGTTTGTGATTCCACAATAACTTGTTTCGCTAGTCGATTAAGTTTATTGTATGGTGATTGATAATACGAAGATGTTCTTCGGGAATATAAGTCTGGTTTATCAATTGGTTCATGTTCACCTTGATTTATCAAAAGACGGAATAAAAACTCCTGGGTATTTCTGTTTTATTCAATCGTATAGACTTTTCTGTGTGAGACAGATTTGTTTATCAAGTCTTCGACTTTGGGTTGTAACAACTCTTAGTTGTGGGTGAGCTCAGCTAAGGGAATCAAGTGCGTAGTATCCTGCTGGGATCATAGACATAAGGAGCGCAACTGTACCTTGATTCAGTGTGAGATTGATTAGGGTTCAACTACAGTCCAGTCCGAAGTTAATTGGTAGTAGGATAGTGTCTGTAGCGGCTTAATACAGTGTGTTGTTCAATCTGGACTAGGTCCCGCGGTTTTTCTGCATTTGCGGTTTCCTCGTTAACAAAATTCTGGTGTCTGTGTTATTTCTTTTCCGCATTATATTTTTTTATATAATTGAAATATCACAGGTTGTGCATTAAGATCAATCAATTAGAATGTCCAAGTAATTCCTCTTATATTCATTCGGGTCGCAGATTTTTATTTGCTGATTGCGGATTGAAATAAGAATTAAAGATATTAAGCTCTTTGATATACTTTATTATAGATTGAGTCTGACTGTCTAGTTGATTCTCTAGAAAGCGTATTGGAGTAAGTCCTCTCAGATTGCCAAACGAATTGTTGGGTGTGGTTGTTAGACCCCCGCATTTTCATCACATGCCTCCTAACCACTTACATTGGGTTGAATATCTTACTAAAGAACGCGAATCTCTTTTTAACGTAATTCAACATCTACTGTTACTCTAGTATAATGGATGAAGTTGAAAAGATAAATCGGAAATATTTTTCTGACTCATGTCACCTTTTGTTCTTTCGATAAAAGTTGATGTGTTAATTTGCAACATAGCTTTGTTCAAGTTATTGACTGTTTTATAGTCTAACAAGTGGAATCCAGCCCACTGAATATTCAAATTTTTAGGGTAAAAATTTCATGAATGTTTCAAAAACTTCGTTCTAAGCATTTCATCGCCTGAAGTCAATATGCTGCCATAAAAACATAAAAGCTACCCCTTCATATTTGAACAATACATCAACATCGGTTGAAGGTTTTTATGATGTAAATGTATCCCTTGTAGACACAAATGACTCTTGTATCAGAGACTCCTTAATGGCGCGTAAGTACTTATGATTCCAAAAGGTCAAATTCGAATCGAGTTGGGTTAGTCAAAACCCGGTTAACTGTTTTCTCAAGGCCCATTCCATTGGGATGACTAGGTCATGGTTAACAGAAGTTCCCATATATTTTCCATTACATATGAATTACTTAGGCCTATTGATAATAAACTTGAAACTAATATCATAGAGGCCCAAATATATTGTTAACTCTAAAATTAAAATTTTCATCATCCAACTGTAGTGATCAGAAACCAATTTTAAATATGTATGATGATGATGAATTTTCTGTAGTAGATTCATATTAATGTTTCAAGAAATATAATTAAATTTCAAATACATCCAACGGCTAGATAAAAAGATATTCGGATGCTGTTTGGTTGTTCCAATTAATGTTTCTGTGGACACAGATGGAAATATCATGTACTTTGTAGTACTTCCCATGGTTGGATGTTTATGCAATTTTTAAGTGCGTCAATAAGGACAATATGTAAACCATACGAAAAATACAGCTTAATCCAACGATTGTAATTCTTAAAAATTAAAGTTTAGTATGCTGTTATAAAATAGGATTTTTCATAATGTACACAGATTCATTAAAATCAAGTTTTGGAGATTGCATCATATTCCGATTTGATTGAAATTTTAAAAGAGTAAGTATTATATAATTTGGTTGAACATAATAATATTTCATGAAAATCTAACAATGAAATATCTATGTTTGATAATCATATATTCGTGGAACCCTAGAAAATACTGTGAAAATGAGATTCTTTTGTGCAATGTGAATACTTGGTAACACATCCATAATAAAAATTAATCATGATCGGAACCACGCTAGTATCTTCGTGAAGGAATACATGATCGATCTCGAGTGATAAAACTAATAAAAAAAATTGCACAAAATGGTAGAGTCATGGTGATAACGTGTTGAAGGAAAAATATAGAGAAGAGAGAGATCTTATTCATTAGATATCAATATAATATTACATAGGAATAAGCCTTTATTTATAGGCTAGGGTATTAACCCTGCATATATATGAGCTGCACATATAGACCAAAGGCCCTACACCAAAATATATAATTTCAGTATGGATAGTATGATATTGGGGTTTTGATGTGTTAATTTTACATTTAATATATCATGTAATAAGAGCACCAATAAATCAACTATTTTTAGTGGTTCACGTTACAATGGAAGAGACTAGAGCTGGCAAACAAGCCAAAACCCGCGGGTTTGCCCGGCCCGACCCGTGAAAAACCCGCACCCGGCTCGGCTGGTGTCTAAACAAGCCGGGTTAGGGTTGGAGAAATGCCGGCTTGTGAGTAAACGGGTTAACCCGTCCCGGCCCGTAAATCCGCGGGTTCAGCCCGTTAACCCGTCTACAATACCTAATTACTAATTTTTATTTAATCCTGACCGTCAGATTATCTAGGGTTAATCCTATCCCTAGGTTTAAGGTATAAAAAGTTAAACCTAAAACTAACTAAAGAGATATCGTTCTCTTTCCTTCTCTTTTTTTTCTTCTGCTCCTTCTCTTATTCTCTGCGTTCTTCGGCTGGTAATTTTTGATGTTTCTTTTTTCTTTTTGTGCACAGGTAGTTGTCTAAACAATAAGAAATTGAAGATATTTGAAACGGATCCTTTTGATTATGAAAGTATTATCAACACTTTGAAAGATTGTTCTGCTTTGTTCTACACTTTCGAAACTCCTCAAGAACAACCCATCTTTGATGTATGTACTACTTAATTTTCTGTCTACTTAATTTTTATTTTTGATTTACTTTTTTTTTTCTCCTCCTTATTGTAGCTGGCAATAGGTTTGGGTAAGAACTTTAGCTAACCCTATGCTTTTTTGTTTTTATTTTGTTGTTGTTCGGTTTCTCCTTGACCCTCTTCTCTAAAAGCATCATCCTAGATTTGATTTATTTTTTATCCCTAATCTGAGTTTTCTATCGATTCAATTTTCCGTTGATTTCTCTTTGGTTTTTCTTTATACTCCAGGACATGGATTTGCTAGGTATTGCTTGCTGCAAAGAATGTGATTTTATCTATCTAAATCAAGTACTGGATTTTTGTTTTAGTGAAGATGTTTTTCTAATCATGTTTTTTATTTGAGATGCTATGCATGTATTGTGGTATCTATAAATTTTTGAGATTGGGCTTAATGGTGATAAGACTTGATGTCAGAATCATGGGATGTTATTGACGGGAGATCACAGATTGAACAAAAGAGGATGTCTGTGATACGCGATGGTGAATTGGTACAGGTAAATTATAATTTTGGTGAATCAGTTTGATAACTTTCAACAATTGCGTTTTGAGAGGTTAGAGAAATATATAAATGAAAGTAAACATATTTAGTTTCATGGAATCAATACTGTTTCAGTACCAGAGCAGTAACAAGTCCATTGCTGTATGATTATTGTAATGGGATTTACGCTATTTTTACATTTTCTAATGAACTTCCTTATTTCAATTGCTTAATTAATTAGATGTCTGATGATCTTCATTTTGATTTCTTGCTTTTTTTTTCAGGAGTTTATGGATGAAATTGAGGTTAGAGCTGCTCATAACGTATTAGAAGCTTGTGCCCAGACAGATACGATGGAGAAGGTTATACTCACATCATCTGTAACAGCAGTTATTTGGGGAGAAGACCATAAATCCACCACCGCCGACAAAGAACTCTCTGAAAGGAATTGGAGTGATGTCAAGCCGGGTAACCCGTGAACCCGCAAGCTTTACCCGTTACGGGCGCGGGTTGAAGAAATGACCACCCGTGAAGAATATCGACCCGCAGGTTTTGACCCGTGTTAACCCGAACCCGTGTAACCCGTAACAAGCCAGCCCCGACCCGCCCGTTTGCCAGCTCTATTCACGTATGATTCAAGGGAGTGCCATATATCATGGAATGGATTTCTTTTCGTATGAATTTTTGTAAAAGTAGTTTTAAGCGATTTATTTGCAGCTATGAAGCTAACTTGGCTAAGTTGTAAACTGCGTTGGATAAAATTATTGGACGAATGAGTTAGAAGAATGATTCGCGAATTAGAATAGTTCGCAAATTATTCGATGAGCCACATGAATACGCGTATACTATGTAAGAAGCTTCGGTCGGATGCATAAAATACGCGTTTCCGAAAGATTTGGTTGATTTTCCGTGTAATTGGTGAATTGCTAATTAGGTTTGCAACTTGATCCAAGAAGAACTAGCAAAGTGATAGTTAAGAGAGTCGAGTTTCCTCCCATTTTAAAAACATTGTCCTTCTCAGTTACTACCTCTTAGAAAATGGTATTATAATTTTTTCGATTTAGCCTATTTCATAGTAATACTTTTCTAGGAGGGGTGGGAATATACATATATTACCTTCTTTCTGGAGGATCCATCAACCCGTTGGATTAATGCATAAGGAAAGTTACTGCCTCTTAAAAAATGTTATTATAGTTTTTTCAATTTGGTATATTTTATAGTAATACTTTTATAGGAAGGGACATGCATATTATCTTCTTTCCGAAGAATCCATGGGACAACCAGTTGGATTAATGTCTAAGAACAGTTTCTATGGAATGACCAAGCTTGGAGTTTCTTTATTTTGCTCCCACTACGGAATGCACAAATATGAAAAATGGATGTTCAAATCAACAAATCTGATGCTTTGAACATTAAGTCGGAACATCCAGCGCACGTCTATGGTAAGGACAGACGATCTTGATACGAACTCGCGACCATGCCAAAAACGCCAGCGATTTTCTCATTGACGCCCGCGTCTCTTGGTTTAACGCCAAGTACAATCCCTGATTATTTTACTACTTTTTAATCTTATTTTATCTCACTTCATCCTATTTTATCTCACTTAAATATTATATTTTATTTTTCATCTTTATCCTACAAAACATTTTATATTAAAAAGAAATACTAGTGAGGTCCTAGAAACCCGTTTGACCATCCACGTGGCTCAACAAAATTTTGAGTTTGAATATTACCATCGGACACACACTTACAAGTTGAATATAAAAATTTTAGTAGTAAAAAAGTCAAAAAAATATAATAAATTTGGAATTACTGCTAACAACATTTTTTTTAAAACTTTTGGAATTAACCTTTTTTAGGCATCCAAACACCCTCCACATCCAATGATTAGAGTTACCAATGCTACTAATGGTACCGGATTCCACATAAGGGTACCAAAATGCATATAGAATAAAATAAAAAGTTCTCTATCTTATATACATTTGGTAGGCTCATGTGAAATCCGGTACCCCATCAGCAGTCTCTGGAGTTGCTATTATGATGCCAACACCAACCACTGGGTAATATACATTTTACTTTCTCTTATGTCAACCCCGTGCGCTTTCAGCCAAATTGACAGTTTAGGTAAAGTTAGTAATTGCTGTTGATGCTAAAAGTTAAACAGTAAATCAAATGTAAATCAAGGCAACTTGTAAGTTTTAACAAAGCCCAAGTTAGTGGGAACAAAGTCAATTGTGGTGAACTTAAGTCGACTAAAAGAAATAACAGAACATATGTTCGCATAAAGCATGTAGTTGGTCAAAATATAGATACTCGATGACTTGTGAAATTAGCCTTATCACAAATTTCAGGAGGATTACCAACCTTAATATTGATTTTACTAAATCGATAATAAATAACTTTGATTATAAAATTTATTATACCGGTAATTATGAAATTTGGTAATCTATTGCAGTAGATTTGTAGGATGAATGACTAAAAAAAGATAGATGACGAGTCCTTCATTGTTGTTGTCACCGGAATGTCATCCTCGTAGCACGACTCTCTTACGAGCAAACATACTACACAAAATAAGTTTCTTGTAATTAGGTCGACTGATCGGAGGACCGAAGGGTCCGAAGGGAGGGAGTCCTTTTTATGACCACTTTTTTTGTAAATTGAAACCTCGCATAAATTTGTAATTAGATAAAAAGATTTTGGTAACGTGCATTTGATAATACCAAAAAATCTAGGGCTGCCAATGGATACCTGTTTACCCGGAACCAAACCGGACCCGGCTTATCCGGATCCGGTTCCGAGTCCTAATATGATACCCATTAACAGTTTTCAGACCCGTCGGGTTGACCCGATAAGGAACCGATTAATATCGGGTAATCGGTTCCTTATCGGGTTTACCCGACGGGTACCCAATAAAATGTATAAAATCTGCTATCAGTCATTATAATGACTACTCTTCCATTTGTATTGTTTTTCATCCGGAAAATGGGTCATTTGTCCAAATATTTTTGAAACATGGTTCAAATGGACGAGTAAAATTAGTATGGGTGAAATGGACACAAAAAAAAATAGCAAGGATGAAACTGGATTCATTGTGACTTAAACTTAAAAAATGGAAAGGATGAAACTGGACGCATCCTGATATAAATTAAAAATTAAAAAAATATTTGAGAATGGGTAACATGAAACCGTTTACATCCTTGCTATTTTTACATTTTTGTCCATTTAAACAATATCAAAATCTAAATGTCATTTTTCACCCAGGAATTGTTGATTTTGGTCTTTTTAACCAATTTTGTGTTTTTCATCTAGATCTTACATCCATACTTATACTGTAATTAAGATTTTCATAAGCGTATCATTTTCCTTCACTTGAGTTTATTCAATTCAACTTCATTTCATTTTGGTTTTGGTCTGTTTTCATGGATTTTCATGTTCTTGCTTTGTTTCTAAAGATGGGTTTGAACAAATTTTTCAGATCGTTGTATATGTCTGCGTCTCCGTACGTTGGTTTAGAATAAAGTATCAATCTGATACTAGAGATCTCAAATTGCCTGGTTTAGATTTATGGAGAATAGACCAGCAAAGTGAAACAGTTAATTTGAGATCTTGGTTAGATTTTTTCAAACCACGCAAGCAAAAGGAAATACCAATCAATCTTTAATTTATTTATTCATGTGAATGAAAAACAAAAAGAATTTGTATATGAATTTTATCATTCTCACGGTTTTCAAGTTTGTCTTGAGGATGTATTCAAGCTTTGCAGGATCAGAAGTATTTGGATTTGAAAACAAGCGACGAATCTTTTTTTATAATGTATGGTGGGTAGCTAGATCTGTCATGTAGTGGTATAATGAACTGAAGATGAGAACTTGACTAACAATAGTTGAGAATTCGATTAACCCAAGTGGCCGCCACTGGAGGATTATATTTCTCTTTAATCTTATCATTGTTGTTCGCGACGGCTGAACAACATAAGACGTACAGGGAAAAAATTAAAACCAGAGTTCATGATATCCGGTAACTACCCGGATCTGTTAACTACCCGGTGTTTTTATCGGGTCCGATTCTGGGTCCATAAAATTGGGAACCGGACCCGGAACCGGCTAAAATAATAGGGTCCCCGGACTTGATGGGACTCGTTGGCACCACTAAAAATATCCCTCCCTTTAGTCCAATTACAATAGTTCCTTATGTATCCTATTTTTTTAGGGGTATAACTGACAACCAAATTTTAATATAACATGTATAAAAATCCGTACCTTAGAATTTTACAAATTTTATCTCGTTGGAAAGATTATAAAAAAATCTACGTAATGAGTACAAACAACAATATTAAAAATTCGGAAGAATTTATCATTTCAGACACAATTTTAAAAAATTATATATATATATATATAATGATACCTTTCAATTTCCCTCCGGTTGAGTGAAAATGATACCTTCACCCCGTTTCAGCAAAATAAATACTTTCACCTTTCAATTTCCCTCTGTTTCAAGAAAAGTGATCACTGTATCAATTTGGCCTATTATTAGGCAAAATGAAATCATGAAAATAGCGTTTTACTGAAACAAAGGTAGTATATACCTACCGGCTGAAATTATTATTCGTTTCGTTTTTTTCTGTCGACCCTCCCACCGCGGCAACAGTGTTCTGGTGTAAATTTTGTTTTCATTTTTCTTTTTGATGTTCTTCGGATAAAAGTGTCAAATCTCAAAATTGTTTTCAAAACGGTTTCTTTTTAGCACTAATTTTTTTTTCACATTTTCATACCAAAGTACTTTGATAGACTTTAGTAATGTCAACCAACTCATCTATTGGACCCAACAGTATTGATAGTACACCCACCTGATGCCCTTGTCTGACATATGGTGCATCTATCTTCATCGACATCCATCCAGTCGTTGTGTCATTAAAATCCCCTGTTTTGGTTAACACATTATTTTTTCTTTTAAATTTGTTTAATTCAGTCACATTGCTAGCTGCTTCAAAAATAAAAATTACCGAATATTTTGAACTCAGGTAATTCGTATCAGCATCCAACTATTTTACTAATATACTGAGGTGAAGTATGCACACAAGTCTGTTTTGCTGGTATGAAACAACAAATGGATCCCAATCCAAATACTATTGAAGTAGCAACAGTAACAGCTCAACTCTATCAGAAAAGACATGGATAAGAAGACACCAGTGGTCACTAGACCAGTCAAATAAGTCCCCACCTCCCATTAAAGTAGTCCTCCTCAATTCCGTTTCACTCCAACTAAGTCTGAACGCCTGACTTCAAACTTAAAAGTTGAACAGCAAATAATGAATTCAATCTCTCCTTTTCATTTCCCCATGTGAAGTATAGCGACTTAGCCTGCATACATCCATGATGCCGGCCACTACAAAGACTTTTTCCTAACTGGTCTTGTTAAAATATCTTCATCTTGTGGTGGTGGTGGTGGCAGAACCATCCACTTTTCTTTCTGTAACTCAAACAAGTGGACTATAAATGTTTGATAATGATCGACTAAATCCATAAACTGCGAAGAAAATCCAATGATGATTTTGTAACCTTTCATATTGTCTGGCATCCTAGAATGTGTCATATTGCTTGAGCCTAGCTTTTTATGCGACAACATACATGCTGAAGAAGAAGCAACAGAAAGGAAAGATGCAATCTCCATGTCTGAAAGAAGCTTCACAAGCTTGCATACATGGATGTGGCTTAATTCCTATGCTTAGTTTGCCCGAATCTTCAAATTCGAGGGCCGGACCGACGTTCACCGATACGGTTGCCGCTTCTCGAGTTGAGTTTGCTACTTCAACGACTCTATCTCTTGACCCGAACATTCAATTCACGAACCCTGAATCTCTCCCTTCTTTAACTGAATCATTCTATCCATTCAGTGAAGCTTATCCATTATATTCCAAGACTGAATTTGCTGATCGAATACGACGAGAAGACTATAATCATCTTTCGGTGTCTAACCATGTATGTCTTGATTATATTGGATTGGGTCTCTTTAGTCATTCACAACAAGAACCACCACAATCCTCCTCCTTAGCATCTACTTCTTCTTCTCCTCCGCCACCACCACCGCAATATTCCGAATTCCCATTCTTTGAAGTCTCATACAAAGCCGCAAATCTGAGTTCTCAGATACTTTATGGAGCTAAAGAATCAGAATTAGAATCAGCAATCAAAAGAAGAATTATGGATTTCCTCAATGTGTCCGATACTGAATACCATATGGTTTTCACGGCGAACCGAGCATCTGCTTTTAAGCTTTTAGCAGAATCTTATCCATTTCAGTCTAATAAGAGCCTGTTGACAGTTTACGACTACGAAAGCGAAGCGGTGGACGGAATGATCGAGAAATCCAAGAAACGAGGAGCTCGAGTTATGCAAGCGGAGTTCATGTGGCCAAGGATGAGAGTTCACTCAACAAAACTAAGAAAAATGCTGGTTAGCAGAAGGAAAAAGAAGAAGGGACTGTTCGTATTCCCGCTTCAATCTCGGATGACCGGAGCAAGATATTCTTATCAGTGGATGAATTTAGCACAAGAAAATGGTTGGCATGTAGTTCTTGATGCTTGTGCTTTAGGACCCAAAGATATGGGAACTCTGGGGTTGTCACTGTTTAAGCCGGATTTCATTATCAGTTCATTTTTCAAGGTATTTGGTGATAATCCCTCGGGATTTGGCTGCCTTTTTGTCAAGAAATCTAGTGCAGGAATCTTGGAAACATCGGCGACGGATAGAAGCATCGGAATTGTGAGTCTTATTCATGCAAATGATGCTACTTATCACCTGGTAAGTGATTCTTCAAGTTCATTTTCTGGTCCAATATTTCCTCAAATGAGGAAAGATAGATCCTCGAACTCAGATAGAAATAATAAACGATCCGAAGAAATTGCGAGACCCGGTGACACCTTCACAGACACAAAAATGAAACAAAAGCTACAACCATCAAGTGAAATTGTTGAATTGGAGCCTCAGACCACTAATTCTGCAGCACTTAGAAGCCTAGATAATGCAGATTCCATCACTTGCAAGGGTCTAGACAATGCAGATTCTTTGGGACTGATTCTCATAACGAATAGATTACGGTGTCTGATCAATTGGCTTGTAAATGCATTGATGAAACTCAAACATCCGTATTCAGAGAAGGGAATTCCACTTACAAAAATATACGGGCCAAAGATAAAATTTGACCGCGGACCTGCATTAGCATTCAATGTGTTTGATTGGAAAGGAGAAAAGGTTGAGCCTTCACTCGTGCAGAAACTCGCTGACCGGAGCAATATTTCTCTTAGTTACGGGTACTTGCAAAACATATGGTTCTCTGACAGATATGAGGAAGAGAAGAAAATAGTGTTGGAGATAAAAAGGCATGAAGATGAGGTAGTAGGAGGAGTAAGCAAGATGATTAGAGGGAAAGGTAACCCGGGAGTTACTGTTGTTACAGCTACATTTGGGTTCCTGACAAATTTTGAAGATGCATATAGGCTCTGGACTTTTGTTGCGCAATTTCTTGATGCAGACTTTGTTGAGAAAGAGAGGTGGCGATATACTGCACTTGATCAGAAGATTATTGAAGTTTGAAGTAAAGTGAGATTCGTTTATTCTTTTACATCATTGTAATCATTTAAACCATGAAGGGATAATGTAAACAAACTGGGTTTTTAATCATTTATATCAAAAAAAGAGAGCATTATAGAAAAAATTCATTTATATTTCAAAAAGAAGTGCCTAAAAAAATTATCAAAAAGAAGAGGTCCTACTGGGAGTCGAACCCAGGTCGTAGGATTCAAAGTCCAGAGAGCTAACCACTGCACCATATAATCATTTTTGATAGCTTCTTAAGTCATATTACAATAGTAATTGTACTTCTTGTGTTAGGAGACACTAAGCAGGTTGCTTCCATTTTATATTATCTTGGGACAATAGCTCCGGACGCCTATGTCATGGGCGGAGCCAAGGGTTGGCTAACCCTGGATCTAGCCCCTAAAATTTCTAAAATCATAAGAATACCTTTAGTTTTTATCATTGGGCCGACCGACCGGAGGGTCCGAAGGGCCCGTAGGGAGAGAGTCCTTTTTATGGTCACTTTTTTGTCAAATGAAACCTAACACAAATTTTCCATTTCATTTCAAATGAATCCTAACAATATCAAATTTATAACTTTTACGAAAAATTCGGAGATATTTATCATTTAGGCATAATTTTAGAAATTTAAATATACATCTATTATGCAAACCAACACAAAAGATACATAGTACTTTATGTAGCCATTGGTTTATGCATAAATTAATTTTCCGTTGCAACTAATAAAACGTATGCTACATGCTTCAAATAAAAAGAAAAACGTATGTTCTCCCTCCACTTCAAGAAAAATGATACTTTCGCTTTAGGCACAATTTTCGAAAATTGAATGCATAGTCATTATGCAAACCACCATAAAAGATGCATAACACATCATTCAACCATATTTTGGTTTATGGATCGACTAATTTTTCGTTTCTGGAAAAGTGATACTTTCGCTCGAAAGTATCACTTTTTCTGAAACAGAGCGAAAGTATCACTTTTTCTGAAACGGAGCGAAAGTATCACTTTTCTGAAACAGGACGAAAGTAGTCGTAGACAAATACCATCTTCTGATTCTTCTTCGGTCGGCCCTCCTATCGTGACAACGGTTGTACTAGTATATTTTGAATTTAGCCCACCTGATTTTTGTGTTTAGTCCACAAATGTCAAAAAAAAAAAAAAAAAAAAAATTAGTCCCCCTCATTTCAAATCTCTGTTCCGCCACTACGTTGTCTCGTCCTTGATTTAAATGCTTATAGTTACAGACCAAGTCAAGTGGCCGGCAATCGGGAAGGAAATTGTGGAGCTAGCTGTGCTGCTTTGCTGGTTACTTTTCATTTCATTGGCCAATATACTCTATTTGTGTATGGATTGCCCAAGGCTTATTATACACTTGACTAATATAGAAGATTTGGTATTCCAGTAGTTTAAGTAAGATGTGCAAATGGGTGTGTCGACTGTCGACTAAAGTAACACGATTTTATTCCTTTCATGCTTAGTTAATACAGTAAAAGTACCAGTTTTGACTGGATTTGTTTAGCTTTAATTTTAAGGAGTTTTGTGAATAGTGGGTGGTGTTGGAGTTGAAGTAATTGGTGGAAGTAGCTCCACAGCCTCTGAAGTGATATTTAAAACTGGTGCCGAAAGTTTTTCTGCAAGTTGTGCCGAAGAAGCACTTTTAAGACAAACGAAAGAAATTCCAGACATGCAGATACAAGAAGGAAGTTCGACAGGAATGCCAAGGACTATGTTGGTTGTTGGCTTCACACAAATCTCATTAGGGTCATGGTCACAAGGACAAAATGGAAACCGTAGTGGTAACCGTACACTAGGAAGATTAGATGCTGCAACTGGTGAATCTTGGGGTAACATTTCTGAAAGTTGCCGTGCTTCCAAGCCCATGAAAGTACTAGACAATGAAAACACCATGATTAAACACAAAACAAATACGATTTTAGAAGAACCCATACTGGTTGAATTTTAGGATTTGATAAGAAAAAAGGAGAACCAACAAATAGTAGAAGGTGTTAATGAGTTTGGGTTTCATTAACATGTTAACTATGTTCTCTTTAAACTAGAACGGCCAGGCGAAGATGAAACTAGTTTACCTACGTTGGTTGTCATGTACATGTTAAGAGAGTCATAATCACTGATTAATATGCACAAACATACAATCAATCTATTTTGTTTCTCATTTTTCAATAAATCCAAAAGAAATTAAGAATTGAATTCCATTATATATCTTGAATCTTGATTAAGAAATATAAAATTTTCATCAAAATGGTAAGCAAAATCACATTCAGTGTAATAAAGAAAGTCATTAACCGCTGCTGCATTGAACCATTTTGAATGTAAAGAAAACTCCTAATCTAGTGCACTTGGCCCAGTGTACATGTACAATTTCCCCCAAATGCAGTAACCTGCTTTACAAATGTGCCTGAGGGTAAGATAATTTAGAAAATACATTCTCCAATGCAAAGAAACACTATCGTTTTTATATACTATTTGTTTATTCAATTTATCATTGACTCTTATCTTGTGCATGAGTACACAAAATAATAAAACCCTTGATATATATGCACAAAAATACAATCAATCTATATGGTTTGTCAATTTTACAATAAATCCAAAAGAAATTAAGAATTGAAAGCAATTATCTATCTTGAATCTTAATCATCAATATGGTAATTAAATTGGAAAGACAAGTACCGAAGGAGATGATTTCAGTTCTTTTTTGTCTTAGGACGCGCCTTCAAAACCAGCTTTCAAGTCACGGTTATTCCAAGCCAACAACAGTCTAGTACAGTGGTTAAGGTACCCCTTTCATCCGTAATGTAGGTGGGATCTTGGGAGGTAGGAGATCGATTCTCACTAGCTAGGAAAGGTTGGATCCCCATTTCCACCAATTTCCTCCATGGATAAAGTCAAAATTGGATCTTGTCGATGGGGTGCCGGCTAGTCCAAACTGCTAGGTCTACTGCTTAGGAGTGTGGGCCTAGCTGTGTTGTATCAAAGGAAAAATAATTAATAATAAATTCCCAGCTTGTTATTTATAAATGCCCTCTGTGGTAGTCTTTCTTATATATATATATATATATATAAACTAATAATAATTAAAAAAAAACGGGTAGCTAGCTTAGCTGGCCATTCCCGTTCCTCAAAGGGTTGATGCTCTTCAGGAGGATTCGGGTTCGAGTCCCCGATGACGTAACATTGCAGAATTTGACATGGATTGTAGAGTAAGCTAACGACATAATCATCCCCCTATCCGCTTTGGCTCCCTTAGCTGGTTTCTCTTGAGGCTCGCTGATAATCTAGCACGAAAACTTGTTCAACTGATATAACAACACGCTTTCAGAGCTTAGGTTGCTAGTCTTCCAACTATTTTCTTGTAATAATAATCTTTATCCAATATTAATAACAAAAATAGTAATAATAATTGATTTTCTTAATAAAATCCTCGTGTGTCATCTTTCATATTATTAATAATAATAATATATGATAATATAAAAAACGGGTAGCTAGCTCAGCTGGTCATCCCCATTCCTTAAAGGTTGATGCGCTCCAGAGGGTCCCATGTTCGATTCTCCAATTGCACAATATTGAAGAATTTGACATGAAAGGTATAGTTAGCTTGCCCCCGCTTGAGCCATAATCAGCCTCCATATCTCTCCCTTTCAGCTTCGGCTCCCTTGACTAGTTCTTCATGTGGCTCGCTGATAGGCTAGCACGACAGCCTGTTTAACTAATGTGGTAGTACTCTGTTGGAGCTCAGCTTGTTGAGCTTCCAACTAATTTCTTGTAATACTATTTATCCAATAATAAATATATAATAATAATAATAATAATAATAATAATAATAATAATAATAATAATAAATATTAAGAAGTTGCAGGACCCTCAAAGTGAATTGCTTCTCTTACGTAGCTGTACAGGTGTGTTCAAGCTATACTTTACACTCTGTACCACTTGCCCTTTATCCCTACAATCTTCCACAGAACAGTTTGACAAGCATTTGTTTCAGTACCTGAGACAACTGGTAGTTAGAAATGGTGCAGGTTTTGGTTTGGTTCAAAAACGCATGGCAACTTTACCTATCAAGGATGGAGGCTTGGGAGTTTATACCATGACAGACACTGTCAAGTATTGCGATTTGGCTTCACGTGCTCAAACACAGCACCTGCAACACCCCATGCTTCAGGGTTCAACTTCTTTTGATTCCAGTCCGCGGTATCACCATGCCCTGCAGGTATATACGAAATCCTGTGGTCTTTCTCTGTCTGATTTTAACATTAATGTTGTTGTCCCCCATTTTATGAAGTCATTGGCGGCTCGATACTTTTATGTGATTAAGACAGAATTGCCCACCAAGTTCTCACTATCTGCGAGAGAATTGCTCTTTTGAAATGTAATAGAACGAAGCATGCTATGGATTTTCTAAAAGTTGTTCCCATTCATGGGCTTAATCAAACAGTTGGACCTCGTTAATTTCGTTCCGTTCTTAACTACAGGTTAGGTATACCAATGTTTGAGGAAGATAGTTTTTTTTCATGTTGTAATAGTGCTATGGATAGGTTTGGTGACCATGCTATACATTGCGCCAGTGCAGTTGGTATCAAATTTTGACACGACATGTTTCGTGACGTTTTGGCAGATATTTGTTACAAAGACGATGTTCGCACTCGCAAGGAGGTTTCTATGGGTTTCCTGTCCGACACCGCTCATGCCTTACAGCCAGCAGATTTACTCGTCTACAATTGGGAAAATGGCCGGGATACGTGCTTTGATGTCACGGGTGTCTCGTCGTTCACTAGTGCTAGAATTACTTCCTTCACCCCAGGACATGCTATTTTTGCGGCTGTTACTCGCAAATGTAATTAATACCGAGACAAATGCTTGATACACGGATATGAGTTTGGTGTTTTGGATTTTCAACATTAGGTGAATTGGGAGAAGATACTTGTATATTTTTGAGTAGGTTGAAGAATCGTCTTGCTAGTCAAGATGCTAATTCAAAAGTAGGAGGTTCTCTTTTTCATCGTATTGCTATTACTATTCAGAAAGGTGTTGATGCTCAGCTTGTTGCTAGGCTACCAACAAACTCTTTGTAAAAAATATTAATTGTAATAATATTAATAATAATTTGATAATAATAGTAATAATAATATATATATATATAAGAACGGGCCCCTAGTTCAGCTGGTCATCCCCGTTCCCTAAGGTTTCATGTGCTGCAGAAGGTCCACGTTCGAGCCCCCAATGACGTAATATTGCAGGAATTAACATGGATGGTAGAATTAGCTTGCCCCCTTGTGACACAATCTCAGCCCCCCTCCCGCTTCGGGTCCCTTAGCTAGGTTACTCATGAGGCTCGCTGGTAGGCTAGCATAGCAGCCTGTTCAATTAATGTAGTAGTATGTTGTTGGAGCCTAGCTTGTTAGGCTTCCAACTAGTTAATGTAATACTCTTTATCCAATAATAAATTTTTTAAAAAAAAAAACATAATAACAAAATCAATAAAATAAAATAATTTCTTGTAATACTCTTTATTTTATTACAAGAAATTCTTGTAATACTAATTTTATTTCTTGCAGTACTCTTGTAATAATTTTTTGTAATACTCTTTATTTTATTTTATTACAAAATAAAATAAAATAATTTCTTGTAATACTAATTTCTTGTAATACTCTTTATTTTATTTTATTTTGAAGTTTCATGTGTTCCAGGAGGTCCCAGGTTCGAGTCCCCAATGGCGTAATATTGCAGAAATTAATATGGAAGGTGTAGTTAGTTTGCCCCCCTTGTGACACAATCTCATCCCCCCCATCCCCTTCGACTCCTTTGGCTAGGTTACCCATGAGGCTCGCTGGTAGGCTAGCACAACAACCTGTTCAATTAATGTAGTACTATGTAGTTGGAGCTTAGCTTGTTAGGCTTCCAACTAGTTTCATGTAATAATCGTTATCCAAAAATAAAATAAAAAATAAAATAATAATAATAATAATAATAATTTCTTGTAATACTCTTTATTTTATCAAAACTAGTGACAAAACCCCTAGGTGAACAAACTAGTGATAAGAAATAACCGGTCATATTATTTCTACCAAATAAAAACCGTTTCAAATAAAACTGGGACAAAAACCCCAAGCCAAATAATAATGTGTAAATTTAGTTTTTGTTACTTTTAAAAAAGCCAAACATACCCTTCGACCTTTTCTTCTTCTTCTTCTCTGATTTCTTCTTTCTTCCGTATCCTTCTCCCACCATCATCATCACCAGTAGCAACAATGGAACTGCACGAGAAGAACAACGCTGATTCAAGAGGTGAAGAATTCGAGAGACGTTACCACCACCCTCCTCCGCCTCCTTCAATTCCTTAACCATCGACACCATTACCACCACCACCCCAACCTTAATTAAAACCCTAACCACAGTTTCATTTTCAAATTCAGAAGAAAACACAGGTAGATCTGGTGATGTTTTGATATTTCTGTAAGATTAGATGAATAAATTGTTGAAATTAGGGTTGCGATTGTAACTTCAATTGAAGAACAAGAAGAACATGGATGGGTTGGTGACGAATTGATGATTGAGATCGATTTTCAAGGAAGAGATGACGGAGTGGTGATGTCAAATTTGATAACCTAATTTGTCTCATCGGCGATAGCGGTAAGAAATCACAAATTTCTTGTAATTTTTTGTTAAATTTTTTTCAAATTTGTTGGTGGAATTAGTCTGTGAGGGATCTAATTTGATGATCTTTTTTTGATCGAAGACTTTATGATTTTTGAACTAATTTTTCATTTGAAGTTTGACAAGGATATGTATATTATTGAATGTGTACATGGATCTGTACATGGATCTGTACTAAAAAATTTTCTGAATCAAATTTGGTTGGTTACATTTAAGCCAAGGATTAGATGTGGATACAAAGGAGAATGAAAATTTTAAGGTGGAAGCATTTATTTGAAATGGTAGATAACATTATAATCAAGGAACCAAATGTGAAATTGAAATGGAAATGCTAATTTCACAAAACTAGGATGAGTCTTTTGGTTGTTGTTTGATGGTGGTAGTGATTGGTTGAGATGATTCTGCGGTGGATTGAGTTGTCGATCGACAAGAAGAGATGTTGAACTGAAATGGGTTTTGTGGTGTTGGGTTTTAATAGATTTGATTGTTTGTTTTGTTCCTAGGTTATGACTGGGATGCATCTGTTGATGGCAGTGGTAACTGTAAGCTAAACTGAACTGCAGGTGATGGATTAGGATGCATATGGAACTGGGTAATAAGTCTGTTCATAATCATGGCGGCAGTGGCGACGGAGGTGGTGGTGAGATAGAAAATATGAAATTGGTGGTAAGACATAAAGATCTTGCTCAAATTGTTGCTTGTATCAAATACTATCTTGAGAAAGATGTTGTTGCTGGTGAGCCTGTCTCTAATCTGCTTGAAATTAGTCGTGCCCATCTAAATGAAAAGTTTGTAGTTTTGTTTTTGAATGAAAATTAAGTTTATTTGGGTTTAGGATTGATTGGGGTTTCACATTTTGACTGACCAGAAACTGTCTTTTGACAAATTTGAGTTCAAGCTAGATATCAAAACCTCCTTTGGATATTTAGTATCGACTGGATACTGACGCGCTTGTGGAACAAGGTCCGAAGAGTCACTTTTCCACATTGGAGCAACTCTTGGCATGAGAGAAGAAGATACACCAGGAAGTTTAAGGTATGCAGAATTGTACTGCTTGTTTGTGACACAGAATTGAGAACCACTAGACTAGGATATTGAACATTGAATTCATTATAAATTGGAAATTTGACCTTTGATAATTCAGATTTTAATTTGCTTGTGAAGCCATTAGGTGTATTGTTGAGTTTCAATGTAACGTGGAGCATTAGTCTTAGTCTTAATGATTGCTTATATGTGTTATATGTTGCTTGATTTTTAGGCTCTTGAAGGGGAAAATATTGAGCATGAGAAGAAGTTATCAACATTGCAATCTTTGGAATATAGGGTAATTGGAGAAGCTAAATTGGAAAAAACAAAAAGCATATGTAAAGAAGCTGCAGTCAATGATTTTGGTAACATCACAGCTGTGTCCACTACTTCATATGTTATCGTCCAATTTAGGGACACTGAGCTTATTCAACTAGTTGAATATGCCACGGGTAACTCAATTCTCCTTGTTCAATTTTTTCTTTAATCTACATGCTGCCAGTGTCATGAAGTTGCTTGCATCTTAATTGTCTAGTGTTTGTAGCCTATCCAACCTTGAAATTAAATAAATCTCATGCTTAGGAATTTCATTTGTCACAATATGCATGACTTTCGCCCGATTATACTCTCCTAGGTGTCCTGATATCTTTGTTCTTGTTTGGTTATCAACTCTGTATATGTTGACCTACGTTCGTAGCTAGTAAAATGCGATGTAATCAACAATGGATGTTTGATTTGTGTTGATAGTCACAAAACTCATATCAGAGACTTCGAACTTGTCTACAGCTTGTTCATTAACCATGTGCTAAGTAATAAGAAATTGCTTATTCATGTCATAAAAGTATGAAATGCAGGTTCATGTACATGTGGAGGTCAATGAATCAATAACATGCAGGTTCATGTACATGTGCAGTTGAATTATGACGAAACCAATTATGGTTTCATCATATTTATGATGAAACCAAAATTGGTTCCATCTATCAATGAACATGTATAATATCTCTTATAATTTTTCTTACAGTTGAAATGGGAAGCAATTACAGGTGGTGAATTGGATTGTGGAGCTGAGTAGAGTCAGCTAGGAGATGTTGCTTCCGCTGCTTTCAGATTGGCAGTGTGCAAGTGTAGTTGCTGGTATTGTTGATATGGTTATTGCAGTGATGGGTTTGATATGGTTATTGCAGTGACAGGGTCTTGTGACGAGTTTCATTTGATGCTGCTAGTAAGCTTCGGTTGCAGCTGAAGTTAATATTATAGAGAAGGTGGTACTGGTGTTGGCTTTTAGTTGGTTCTCTATGAAGAATGGTTTGAGCTGATGCTTGAGAATGGTTTTTAAGTACAGTTGCAGGTTGAGAGTGTAGAGAAGAACTGAGATGCCTCTGTTGGTGGTGATTATGAACTGCAGCTGGTGATAATCAGAATCCATGGAGGAACTGGTGTTGCTCTGGTTGAATTATTATTTATATTGCAGGTCCAGTTGAAGATCAAACTGAGCCTGAGATGGAGAATTTGTGGTGTTCAGGTATGAGCTTGAACTGAAATGGAAGGCAGTAATGCAGTGGGTATGGGATTTGAAGTGAATTTGTAGTTGCAGGTGCAATGAAGTGCTGCAATACAATGAGGAATTGCCTGTAAACCTAGATGGAAAGATATACCAGGTGAAGCTGAGTAATGGGTCTTGAGACATAACTGGTGGTATTGCTGTTGAAGCGCAGAAACCAATTATGGTTTCATCTTATTTATGATGAAACCAAAATCGGTTTCATCGTATTTCAACAATGTATTTTTATCCATGAAGATGTATAATACCTCTTAAAAAATTTCTTGCCGGTGATTTCTCACGAAACCAAGATGAAACCAAAATCGGTTTCATCGTATTTATGATGAAACCAAAATTGGTTTCATCGTATTTTTGGGAGGTGGTGGTGGTGGGCGGTCGTGGTGCTGGTTTTGGTCGGCGGTGGTCGACAGTGGTGGTGCTGGATGGTAGGGTGGCTGGTATTGGTGGTGCAATTACGTAGTATCGGTGGTGGTGGTGGTGGTGGTCGGAGTGTGGCGGTGGTGGTCGACAATGGTGGTGCTGGATGGTAGGGTGGCTGGCAGTGGTGGTGCAATTGCGCAGTATCGGTGGCGGCGGCGCGGCGGAGCGGTGGTGGTCGGTGGCGGCGGTGGTGGTCGGTGTGGGGCGGTGGTGGTCAGTGGCGGCGGTGTGGCGGTGGTGGCGGCGTGGTGCGGGTGGCGGCGGTGGTGGTCGGTGGCGCGGCTGGCGGCGGCGGCGGCGGTGTCGGGGTGGCGGCGGCGGTGGTGGTCGGTGGCGGCGGTGGCGGAAGGTGGCGTTGGCGGTGGTCGGAGGTGGTGGCGGTGGCGGCGTTGCTTATTGGTGGTTGTTTATTTCTTGTTGGGGGTGACAATATAATAAGAATTAAAGTGTGGTTGATTTTTGTTTTTGTTGGGGTGATTTAAATTAGAAGGGTAATATAGACAGTTTATATTAAATGGGGTTTTTGTGAACAATTTGTTTTGTTGGAGTTTTTGTATATGAATAGTGACACCTTTGGGGTTATAACTGGCAGACCGTTATTTTATTTTGAAGATTCTTAATACTCTTTTTCTTCCTCGTTTTTATTTTTCGCTCTCGTTTTTTCTTTCTCTTCTTTTCGATTGTTTGAAGATTCAATTGCTCGAAGATTCAATTAGTTGTTTTACCTCTCCAGTTCCAATTAAGGTATTGAAGACTTGAATTTCTCATCCATCGATTGAGGTTAGGGTTCTTTTAGTTTTCTTTATTATTTTATTTTTCTTCTCTTATCTTCTGTTTTGTTCTTCTCTTCTCTCTCGAGATTCAATTTACAAGTTGGGGATTTTTCAGGGTGTGATTCATACAAACGTAGTGAGTTTTTTGAATCTAGGAAGTTTTTAGTGTCGATTTGGATTGAGTTTGTTTTTGTTTGATTGAGGTGTTTCAGTGAAAATTAGGGTTCAGGTTTTTCGAAAGGGTAGAAAGTTGTGTGAAATTGATGTTGATTTAATGGTGGGTTTTGTGTTTTGATTGCAAGAGTGAGGTTTAATTAATCTAATTCTCAATCCTCAAGTGTATTGGGATAATTAGGGTTTTTGAAGGTTAGGATTTAAGTTGTTGGGGCTGAGGCTTTTTATTCCCGTGGCTAATTCAAATTAAGTGAATCAATCTTCAAAATAAAGTTTTGCAGAATTGAATGTAGGGGATTCTGTGGTTGTTTGTGGTTGTGGTTTTTTATTTTTTGTAGGATTGAGGAACCAGAATCAGGAGTGTAAATTGTTTGAATTTGGGGGACTCTGCAGTGGGGTTTTGTTGATTGTTGTTGCAGCTGGTTACTTCTGGGTGTGGTTGAACAGTGTTTCTCTGTGTGTGATTGGTTGTAGCAGGAGGTATATTCAAGAGATGGTTCTGTGCAGAAGCAGTTACAGGGGGTCATTGAGGCCTTATCCTGCTCTTCTTGGTTGTTTAATTAGTGTTTCAATGAGTGGTATTTTAAGGGTTCAATTGAATTTGTTAATCTAATCTGAACTCTTAATTTCTCATTCCTTGAGTCCTAATTGTCTTCTTGTTCTCCCATTGTGTTTGATTGACGAATTCAATTGATATTTTCGCAATCTTGTTGAGTTTCAGAGGTTGCGATTGCTAGTTTCTCTGAATTACTATGCCAAGGGTTACTAGGTCTAGTCAGAAATAATGCTTGCGCTCCATCCCTCAAGGTTGTGTTAATCAAACTGCTAATGAGTTTCATTAGTGCAGTAGTGATGCATCTGTAGATTCACCTTTGGGATCGTCTTCACCTACTCATTTCGCAACCACTCAATCCTTATTTGTTTCACAACGAGACAAGATCCATTGTCCGTTTAAGAACTTCGATGGCTGCACTGGTGGTACAGGGGTAGGGGATATGCTAAGAGTGTTATCTACAGACATTTATGCATTAAATGCCTACGAATACATGCATGGAGAATGACTTGCAGGTCACAAATTCACCCTTCAGAAGACATTGATGGTCCCTTCAATGGTTTAGGCGCAGATTTCCTCATTCATGGAGCTGAGAAACCACAAGTTGAGTCCCCTGTCACAGTTGATAATGCTGAGACTAATACTCTTGTGGTGGACGATGTTGTTGCTGGTCTCACGGTGGAGTTTCTTAACAGTATGATGCAGAAATATATTACAACTACTGTAAGTATCCCACCACCTAGAAGGCTGCATTTCTCTCGTGCCCTGAAGTCGGCTTTGGATTTTGTGCTTGCAAACCCTAAGAACCTTGCTGCTTGGATACAATTGTTGTTGCTTCCTACCTGCACCTTGAATTTGTATGAACCAAAAAGCTCCATGGAAGAACGATCAGGCAACAGGAGAAAGTTGCAGATGGATGCAATAAATAAGGCTTTGCTGTGTTGGAAAGAGCCTTCTGGTTGCTTTACCTTGACTCAACAATTTCTTGGCCTACCTAAGAAAACTCATAGACAACAACAACCTGGTAAGAAAAGGAAAAATACTAAGTTGTCAGCTTGCAGGAGGAAAATATGTAACGGCCACTATACTGTATCTATCCGTATCCTTTCCTCCAATGGTTTAGATCCACCAACTCCGGACACGCTGATTGAGCTTCAACAAAAACACCCATTTTCTCGGCCTCCAATTATACCATCAGAAGATATTTCAGCTCCTGTGTTTATCTGTTAATGCCAAAGATTTTCTTTTGGCCCTTAAGAGTTTTCCCAAGGGTACTTCTTGTGGGAGGGACGAACTTAGGGCTCAACACTTATTGGATGCCATGAGTGGAGCTGGTGCTGCTGTTGCTGATGAATTGCTTCAATCTATCATCGGTGTGGTGAATCTTTGGATTGCCGGGAAATTCCATCCCATTCTTGGTGACCTTGTAGCCAGTGCTCCCTTAACCCCACTGCTCAAACCTGATAGAGGGTTGCGACCTATTGCATTAGGGACTATTTGGAGGAGACTGTGTTCAAAATTAGATGCCACCTCAGTTTGTAAAGCTACAAATTCTTATCTGGGCAAATACCAATATGCTGTTGGTACCCCGTGCGGTGGTGAAGCTATTCTGCAATCGACTAATAGATTGTTGGAGCTACAAGGTGATGATTCTTCCAAGACCATATTGCTTATAGATTTTTCCAATGCCTTCAACCTTGTTGACAGGTCCAGCATCATTAAAGAGGTGAGAGCTCATTGTCCCAGTATCTCTCATTGGGTCGAGTTTTGCTACGCTAAACCAGCTAAGTTGTATTACCTAGACTCAGTTATATCTTCGGCCAAAGGCGTGCAACAGGGAGACCCCCTCGGTCCCCTTGTTTTTGCATTAACTCTGCATCCTTTTGTCGAAAATATTGCAGCTCAGTGTACTTTGGATCTTCATGCGTGGTACCTGGACGATGGTACCATAATTGGAGACACTATGGAAGTATCTAAATCCTTGAATATTATACAAGACGAAGGCCCTAGTTATGGTTTGCACCTGAATATTTCGAAGACCGAAATTTTTTGGCCTTCTTATGGCCTAAGAAGAGATAACAGTGACGTTTTACCTCCCAATATTGGTAAGCCTGTGGATGGAGTTAAACTGCTTGGCGGACCAATCAGCTTGAGCATGGAATTTTGCAGCAACATGGTGTTGTCGAGGGCAGACAAAGCAGTGCAATTAATGGGAAACATTCAAGAACTGGAGGATCCTCAAAGTGAGTTACTCCTTTTGTGTAACTGCACTGGGGTTACCAGGTTGTATTTTACCCTCCGTACTACAAGTCCTAAAGCTATTCAGTCGGCTGCAGTTATATTTGATAAACATCTCATGGACTATTTGCGTCGTTTGGTGGTTGGTGATGGTGCTGGTTTTGGATTGGTCCAACAAAGGATGGCCATACTTCCCATTAAAAACGATGGTTTGGGTGTGCTTACAATGGATGATACAGGTATGTATTGCTACCTTGCCTCTCATGCTCAAACTCGACAATTATAACAATCGATCTTGGGGTTAACGAATGTTACATATCCATCTCTTAGTTATCAACACGCTCTACAGGATTTCACTGAAGTTTGTGATCTTTCCTTTCTGGGTTTCAACATCAGTCATGCTGCCCCCCATTACATGAAGTCTCTGGCAGTTATTTATTTTGATGTTGTCAAAAAGAAGATACCTTCTAGTCTCCCCTTAACAGCGCGTGATTACTGGTGGGCCCGGAGATGTGTGAAAAATTAAGCGCAATAAAAACGGGCCTACAGTAATACCGCAAGTGCACGGTCGTCAGTTGTAGCTCGTGCAAGTACGGGTCGATCCACAGAGACTGGGAGTGTTTTGGAGTTTTCTAGCTATTTTGGGCTCCTAAATTGTTGTTGGTTAACTATGAAGCCTTTTGGGCTTTGGGTACCTTTGGATTATAGGCTTGTTTGACAATGAAGTGAACTGAGCTTGGGCTCAGTTGGTCTTGAAGTGCACTAGGCTTGGCCTTTGAAGTGCACTGGGCTTTGAGTGTCAATGGGCTTCTAGATTAACCCAAGACTGAACTGGGCTTTGTAATGAATCTGGGCCTTAGCTTGAGCTAGGCTTCTGAGCTATGAACTAGGCTTTAGCCAAGCAAGAGAACAAATGGGCTTTTAAGTGACAGAACTTGAAACTGAAGTAACAAAAGTGTTGTGAGAAGGTGACAGTGAACACATCAAAAGCAAAACAATGAACAAAAGCAAACAGAACAAAAGTATTATGAGAAGGTGACAGAACAATGAAACTAAACAAAGAACAAAAGCAAAACAAAATGGAAATTAAGTTAATAGTGAAGTAGAAACAGTGAGACAAAATGGTAATAGGGCAGTGGCACTGAGGTTTTTGATTTCACCTCAAACTTATGCTAATCAATCTTAAATGTGACTCAAATTTCTGCCTCTTGTTCTTCCTATGGGATATCCTAATTACAGCTAAAATACTTACCAAAGTACTAATTGTCTGATTAAAGTACAACTAGTCTAAGGGCTTAGCAACAACTGTGCATGAGCTGCAGCACCATTAGTCACAAGGCTAGCCTAACTAAGTGCTTAAATTATGATTATCCTGCACAATTTCAGACCACAAAACTATTCTCTACATATCAGTTAACTAGCATTCACATGAAGCTTCATCTTTTTCCTCAGCAAGGTGACAAACTAAAACATGGTAAAACTGAAATTAAAAGAAAACAACAACAATAACCTCACTGTAACAGTTAACAGTGGATAAAACAAGAGCAAAATATGAACAGCACAAAGATTGGAGAGACTGGCTAATCCAGCTCTCCCAAAATCAGACCAAATGACACTGGCTATTCCAGCATAAGTTTCGCAACACACAACACCCAGCTGTATTTATAGCTTACAGACAATCCCCAAATTCCCCAAAAATTAGGGTTTTCCAAAATCACACAAATTCCCAAATTAAACAGTAATTGGGTTTAATTACCTACCCTATTTCACCCACTCTATCTTCTCTATACTCTTCTCAACAATAATCAGGGTTTTTATGATTTTCCCCAAATTGACTGTGAACTAGGGTTTAGGATTTTTACCTCACCAACTGTGATGAGACAATTCCATCTTCGACCCATACTTCTTCTGCTTCCCTTGCGTAATTCCCATGCTTCAATTTCATCTCTAGGTCACCTACTTCATCAACCTCTCACGCTTAGGGTTTCAGGGAAGAAACGTGAGAGATTGAGGGAATAGGGGGCTAGATAGTTAGGGGGTGAGGATGGGTTGGTAGTTTAGGGATGATGTGAGACAGGTAGAGGTGGTGGCGCGGCAGTTGCAGGGAGTGGTGGTAGCGGTTCTGCAACTGTCGGGGTAGGGGAGAAAGAGGGAGAAGAAGAAAGAGAAGAGAACAGAAGAATGGTCGATGTTTTTAGGTTAATAGGTATAGGTTGCTAGTGTGTGAGGCGGGGTATCAAATTTCGATGTTGGCGAATCTGAGTCACTGGATGCGAAGCTGTAGGTGAATCATATGGCTACCCCCGAAGAGGCTGGTAGTGACCGTCGGATGTCTTGATACAACGAAGTTAACGGCGAAGATCGAGGTTAGGTGCTGTAGTGTTTAGCGGAAGTATCGATATTTGATGAACATGCATAGGAGCGACCGTAGGATTCAAATGCAATCTAATCTGAAGGCTTGGAATTTAAGCACTACGGTGTTTGACAAGAACCTCGGATTTTGATGCACTCTACTGAAACGACCATTGGATTTCGATGTAATCCCATCTAACGGCTGAGAATGGAGGCGGGTATGGATATAGAAAATGGGTTTGGGTAAGGGTTTTGTGCCTTGGGTATGCCAAGCCCATATCTTCTTTAAGAGCATCTAGTCTTTTGGGCTTATGCGCACCATTCTTCGCGGCTTCCTTGCGTAATTTCTTCCGGCTTTTCACTACTTTTCTGCTCTTTTCCGCTCCGCAAGTCATCCAAACTTATTTGGTACCTAAAAATGCAAAATTAATTAAGAAAAATATTTATTCTTGAAAACAATGAAAATACAGAATATGGGATAAAATGTAGAATTAATGCACAACATATGAGTTAAATGCCAACAAAAATGGATAAATATATACAATATTTGGCACTCATCAAATACCCCCAAACCTGAATTTTACTTGTCCTCAAGTAAAACAAAACTAAGGAAATCCTACCTATACCACTGTCACTGGTCTCTCGAATGCATTTAGCGTATGCAATAAGCCTTTTAAACCACTAAGTGTCCCTAGTGGACGAGTGAAGTCTCGTGAAGGTTTGCTTAGAACGTACCTACAAAGTTCTAGGTCAAAATATAAGCTCAGATTCCATCAAATGTGACATGTGCAAGATAGTTTAAGCTCACAGCAAAATGGAGATGTCAATCTAGCTATCAAAGGCACAATCCTAGCACTGATAACAAATAAAGACATGTGATAAGAGTGTAAAGTGTATCTACACATGTGTAAAGAAAGATATGAAGTTATGACTACTAATCACCAAGAGATAGTTTTTAGGCTAAGAACCGAATTCTAAGCCAAGCTAGCTGTCCGGCTTTACGAGAATTGTGAATGTTCACCCAATGAGTTGGTGATATTTCAGTTTACCCGCGTTATACATCGATGGTTGCACCCTCCTTGCTTATTACAAGACTATTTACAACAAAAAGATGACTCTTTACATGACTCTTATTTACATTGATTACTCTCTTTTATTTTTGGAACAAGAGAGAACTATTGTCTTTAACATGACAAAACATGGAATAAATAAATACTTGATTTTTTGTTTTTATTTTTTTTTTCAAGAAAAAACTTTGATCTTTACAACATAGTGACACTTTTGATACATGAACAAAAAGAAAAACATAATTACATGACTCTTAGCAAGAGGTGGCCCTTATCGAATGCATCCGGTCAAATTCTATGGTTGCTTTTCTTAACATATCCTCCAACTTCTATCCCAGCCAACCAAAGAACAAGCTAGTCAAGTCTCATTCAGTATTCTAAAGTGATTGGCAATCTAACTTCCTATCAAACACCTTGAAGATCGAGGCTATACATGTATTGGTAGATCGTGCGCGTGCAAGTTTCTTATCACTATGTGAATTGTGCTAGAATCAGGGTGCCTAAATATCTAGACTAAGACTCCTAAAAATTACATATATGCACAAGAGTCAACATTTTAAGGTAAATGAGCTCCATTTTTATGATTTTTTTTTTTATTTAATTTTTTTGGAATTTTTCAATTTTTTCAAAAAGATGGAGTTTTTGTTTTCAATTATGGCATATTATCAAAGTATCTACTTTTCACCCCCAAACCTAAACTAAACATTGTCCTCAATATTTCAAAATATGAACAAAATTATAATACAACATATGAAGAGGATCATGTTGAGTAGAGAAAAAGGAAAGAGAATACCCGATTTCGGCAAAAGCAATATTAGAACTCCGTTATTCAAGGCAAGAATCCAACATATGTCAGCCGAGATCATATTGGATTAGCAAAATATATACAAAAGGAACAAAAGGGTTTTAAGAAATTTTATCTACTGGATTATATACAAAAAATTCACCATACACTAACAATCTAAAGAGTTGAGGATCAACCCAAAAGACAAAGTGTAGAGGTTTCAACAGCTTCACACAAATATAACAGGAAAGAAACGCAAGTGAAACTGTGAAACAAAATGAGCTACCCCCAAACCTGGATTTTTCAACGGATAAAATTTTGGAAACAAAATCTCGCAGTTTTGGGGGTTCATCATGTACAAGGTCTAACTCAAAGTGAACTGTGCTAGGGACGGGCAAACATGCTAATTCCAACTGTGGTTCCTCAAATGTATTATACTTAGAAGCAAAATAGTCCAAGAGGACTTGGGAATCACACAGTTCCAAACCTAGATTAGGGACTCTCAGAAAAGTCGGTTTGACAATATGGGTACAAACCAAATCTAGGTTGGGTGGAAGGCCATCAGATTGTGACTTATGTAGGACGATAGGCACATCATTATTAATCACATCAACATCTCCTAAGTCTTCTACACGTGTCACAACATGCTCACAATCATCAAACAAATTGGCAAGATCACAATCAGAGTCATCAACATCATCAACAAATTTATTCTCATGCATCGGCAAATCAGGAGAAATATCACAATGTGACCTAGGTAGAGAATCAGACACATCAAATATATTTTCATGCATATTAGTATTAGTGTCTACAGAAGATTCAACTATTCCTATGTCATGCTCATCTTCGCAGAATAATTGTACGAATCCCATGTCAATATCAAAATCATATGAATTACAATGAGTATTAGAAAAAACAACATTCATGAAGGTCGAGGGAGAGAAGCCATATGTTTTTGAACCAACAGGTTCCACAATATTTTCATGTTCTTTTAACATATCATCATAATCATCATCATGGTAGCATGCATATTGGTCCTCATTAACAGTGGTGGTGTCCTTAGTCGATTCATGTTCCTCTAAATTAGGTTCATATTCAACATCATTTACATGAATGGGACTAGACACTTCATTAGGGACAACATACATTTCCTCATGAATTTCCTCCTTTTGTAGGTGAAGCAAAATCTGATCTAAATATGCATGAATTCGTGATGTAGATCTATCAAAGTTTTGCTTACTGAGTCTGAGAGCTTCTGTGGTGGAGTCTAGATTCATGGGAGTACAAAATTATTCATGTTCAAATTGTGGTGAATGGTACATGTGTGCATGGTCATTAGGTTTTACAAAATATTGATCGCAACCCTCAAAGGATTGATTATGGTCCCAATGACTACCATTCTCACAATTTATGGGCATTTCATACCTTGGATTTTCTCTAGATTGCCTAAAATTATGCAAAATATGACAATTCTCAACAGGGTGGTCTAAACTACCACATGCAGGACATGCATAGATTTCAGGTTGCCTAAGAAAATTCGATGTGACAGATTCCTCATGTGATTGCATTTCTAAAGCTGCGATTCGAGCTTCTAATTGATCGATCAGTGATGATTGTGTGAGTGAGGCACTAGCAAAATGTTCATTTTCACGTTGTGATGAATGATGCATGTGTGAATAGTTATTAGGGTTCATGTATTGAGGCTCGGGACTTTGAAAATGTCCATAATAATTCCTATAACTATTGACATCATGGTCTATGGAAGGTTCATAACGTGGAGTATGTCCATACGCAAGTTCTCTAAGGGATTTGTTGTATTCCCCAACTGTAGACCAAGATCTAGACATGATTGGGCTCAAAAGCTAAGTAACTATGTTACAAAGCCCAAAATTTGGTTTTTAATGGGTTTGGATTTTTGGGAAAAATTTGGTTTTTATAGGTAACATTTGGTTTTGTCGGGTTTGAAAAGAAATTTGGTTTTTAATGGGTTTGGATTTTTGGGAAAAATTTGGTTTTGGTGGGATAAAAGAAAAAAAATTTGGTTGTTAATGTGGGAGCAAAATAAAATTTGGTTTTAAAATTTGTGAGCAAGTAAAAATTTTGGTTTTTGAATGGGAGCGAAAATATTTATTTTTTTATTTATTTTAAAAGAAAATAAAATTTGGTTTTTTGAATGGGAGCAAGCCCACTGTTGGTTTTGTGTTTGCTTTGGCTCAGCTGGTTTGAAAACGTTTGGTGAAACTGAGTCCAAAATCTCGGCCTAGAATTTGGGTACTCGGCCCACTAACGAGTTAACCTAGCGTGATCGGTTACAAGCTCAGCTGGGTTTAAAAACCCAGAATACAAAATACAAGTCCAAATTAAACAAGCTCACAAAAATTAAATACAAGCCCACAAATTAAACAAACAAGCCCACAAAAATTAATTACAAACCCAACAGAAAATAAAAAGCCCAAAAATTGGCTTTAATATTAAAAGACCACAATTAAAAATTGGAAGCCCACAATTCGGGTTCTCTGAATGGGTTTACCTTTTTAGCACAGCCCAGCTGCTCTGATATTGTTGCAAAAACCCAGTTGGGCTTTGGTTCTTTTCCTTGGTGGCGTCCCAGCAGAGGAAAAACTGGTTCAGAACAGCAGGTCCAACAGCAAATGAAGTGAAGCAGATGCAGATGCAAATGCTATGCAGTGAAATGCAAAAATAGCTAATAAAACTACTAGAGAAACAAACCCGAGTCCCCGGCAGCGGCGCCGAAAACTTGGTGGGCCCGGAGATGTGTGAAAATTAAGCGCAATAAAAACGGGCCTACAGTAATACCGCAAGTGCACGGTCGTTAGTTGTAGCTCGTGCAAGTACGGGTCGATCCACAGAGACTGGGAGTGTTTTGGAGTTTTCTAGCTATTTTGGGCTCCTAAATTGTTGTTGGTTAACTATGAAGCCTTTTGGGATTTGGGTACCTTTGGATTATAGGCTTGTTTGACAATGAAGTGAACTGAGCTTGGGCTCAGTTGGTCTTGAAGTGCACTAGGCTTGGCCTTTGAAGTGCACTGGGATTTGAGTGTCAATGGGATTCTAGATTAACCCAAGACTGAACTGGGCTTTGTAATGAATCTGGGCCTTAGCTTGAGTTAGGCTTCTGAGCTATGAACTAGGCTTTAGCCAAGCAAGAGAACAAATGGGATTTTAAGTGACAGAACTTGAAACTGAAGTAACAAAAGTGTTGTGAGAAGGTGACAATGAACACATCAAAAGCAAAACAATGAAAAAAAGCAAACAGAACAAAAGTATTATGAGAAGGTGACAGAACAATGAAACTAAACAAAGAACAAAAGCAAAACAAAATGGAACACAGTGAAAGTGAGAAGGTGACAGTGAAAGTGATAAAATGTGAAACAATGAACAAGTAAACTAAAACAGCAAAGAAACTACTAGGTGATGACAGTGACTGGAAAAGTGACAGTGACACAAAGAATGACAAAGAGATAAACCAAGGCCTAAGCCAAGGGCAGTGGAGATGAGAAATTAAGTTAATAGTGAAGTAGAAACAGTGAGACAAAATGGTAATAGGGCAGTGGCACTGAGGTTTTTGATTTCACCTCAAACTTATGCTAATCAATCTTCAATGTGACTCAAATTTCTTCCTCTTGTTCTTCCTATGGGATATCCTAATTACAGCTAAAATACTTACCAAAGTACTAATTGTCTGATTAAAGTACAACTAGTCTAAGGGCTTAGCAACAACTGTGCATGAGCTGCAGCACCATTAGTCACAAGGCTAGCCTAACTAAGTGCTTAAATTATGATTATCCTGCACAATTTCAGACCACAAAACTCTTCTCTACATATCAGTTAACTAGCATTCACATGAAGCTTCATCTTTTTCCTCAGCAAGGTGACAAACTAAAACATGGTAAAACTGAAATTAAAAGAAAACAACAACAATAACCTCACAGTAACAGTTAACAGTGGATAAAACAAGAGCAAAATATGAACACCACAAAGATTGGAGAGACTGGCTAATCCAGCTCTCCCAAAATCAGACCAAATGACACTGGCTATTCCAGCATAAGTTTTGCAACACACAACACCCAGCTCTATTTATAGCTTACAGACAATCCCCAAATTCCCCAAAAATTAGGGTTTTCCAAAATCACACAAATTCCCAAATTAAACAGTAATTGGGTTTAATTACCTACCCTATTTCACCCACTCTATCTTCTCTATACTCTTCTCAACAATAATCAGGGTTTTTATGATTTTCCCCAAATTGACTGTGAACTAGGGTTTAGGATTTTTACCTCACCAACTGTGATGAGACAATTCCATCTTCGACCCATACTTCTTATGCTTCCCTTGCGTAATTCACATGCTTCAATTTCATCTATAGGTCACCTACTTCATCAACCTCTCACGCTTAGGGTTTCAGGGAAGAAACGTGAGAGATTGAGGGAATAGGGGGCTAGATAGTTAGGGGGTGATGATGGGTTGGTAGTTTAGGGATGATGTGAGACAGGTAGAGGTGGTGGCGCGGCAGTTGCAGGGAGTGGTGGTAGCGGTTCTGCAACTGTCGGGGTAGGGGAGAAAGAGGGAGAAGAAGAAAGAGAAGAGAACAGAAGAATGGTCGATGTTTTTAGGTTAATAGGTATAGGTTGCTAGTGTGTGAGGCGGGGTATCAAAGTTCGATGTTGGCGAATCTGAGTCACTGGATGCGAAGCTGTAGGTGAATCGGATGGCTAACCCCGAAGAGGCTGGTAGCGACCGTCAGATGTCTTGATACAACGAAGTTAACGGCGATGATCGAGGTTAGGTGCTGTTGTGTTTAGCGGAAGTATCGATATTTGATGCACATGCATAGGAGCGACCGTAGGATTCAAATGCAATCTAATCTGAAGGCTTGGAATTTAAGCACTACGGTGTTTGACAAGAACCTCGGATTTTGATGCACTCTACTGAAGCGACCATTGGATTTCGATGTAATCCCATCTAACGGCTGAGAATGGAGGCGGGTATGGATATAGAAAATGGGTTTGGGTAAGGGTTTTGTGCCTTGGGTATGCCAAGCCCATATCTTCTTTAAGAGCAATTCTTCCTTCTTGAGCCAATTTATAGTCTTTTGGGCTTATGCACACCATTCTTCGTGGCTTCCTTGCGTAATTTCTTCCGGCTTTTCACTACTTTTCTGCTCTTTTCCGCTCCGCAAGTCATCCAAACTTTATTTGGTACCTAAAAATGCAAAATTAATTAAGAAAAATATTTATTCTTGAAAACAATGAAAATACAGAATATGGGATAAAATGTAGAATTAATACACAACATATGAGTTAAATGCCAACAAAAAGGGATAAATATATACAATATTTGGCACTCATCAATTACACACTATGGCAGTGCAATCAATTAGAACATGTTATGGACTTTCCTAAAGCCTGTACTATAGTTGGGCTTAACCAAACTGTTGGTCCTAGACAATTCAGTTCTGTGTTGCAGTGTCGTCTTGGGATACCTTTCTTCGAGGAGAAAAGCTTATGCACTTGCTACAAAAGACCCATGGATGTCTACGGAGACCATGCTATTCACTGTGCCAGTGAGGTTTGGTAGAAATTTCGCCATGACTTGGTGAAAGATGTCTTTGCTGACATATGTTATAAAGGAGGTGTCCCTGCTAGGAAAGAAGTCTCTTTGGGTTTCTCGAAGGACGGTAATGATCTCAAGCCTGCAGATATTATGGTTTACAATTGGGAAGATGGTAAGGATGTATGCATGGATGTTACGGGTGTCTCGCCTTTTACAAGTGCTCAGACTCGTAACTTTGTTCCTGACCATGCCATCGCTGCTGCTATTAGTCGCAAAAACAAGAAATACTTGGACATATGCTCTTCACGTGGCTATGGGTTTGGTGTGCTGGCGTTTTCCACCTTAGGTGAGCTCGGAGCAGATACAATTTCCTTTCTAAAAATACTAAGGAATTACATGGCTAGACATGATGCCAATTTCAAGCTAGGAAATTCTCTTTTCCATAGGCTAGGGATTGTTATTCAAAAAGGTATTGGCTCCCAGCTTGTTGCTAGGCTACCCACCAACTCTTTGTAAATTTCCTTTGTTTGTTTAAATAATAAAAATAATAATAATAAAAATAATAAAATAATAATAATAATAATAATAATAATAATAATAATAACAAAAGCCTTGTAATTGGTGCCCAACGTGTTGCTAGGTTGCCCACCATCTCTTGTAATGTTGATTTCGATATCGATTTTTAATAATAAAAGCCTTTGCGGCGCCTTTTTATAATAATAATAATAATAAAAAAACGGGTACCTAGCTCAGCTGGTCATCCCCATTCCCCAAAGTTTCATGCGTTCCAGGAGGTCCCAGGTTCGAGCCCCCATTGGCGTAATATTGCAGAAATTAACATGGAAGGTAGAGTTAGGTTGCCTCCCTTGTGACGCAATCTCAGCCCCCATCCGCTACGGCTCCCTTGGCTAGGTTACCCATAAGGATCGCTGATAGGCTAGCACAACAACCTGTTCAATTAATGTAGTAGTATGTTGTTGGAGCTTAGCTTGTTAGGCTTCCAACTGGTTAATGTAATACTCTTTATCCAATAATAATAATAAGGAATTGGTGTGCTCATACTCGTAACTTTGTTCCTGGTCATGCCATCGCTGCTGCTATTAGTCGCAAAAACAAGAAATACTTGGACATATGCTCTTCACGTGGCTATGGGTTTGGTGTGCTGACGTTTTACACCTTAGGTGAGATCGGAGCAGATACAATTTCCTTTCTCAAAAGACTAAGGAATTGCATGGCTAGACATGATGCCAATTTCAATCTAGGCAATTCTCTTTTCCATAGGCTAGGGATTGTTATTCAAAAAGGTATTGGCGACCAGCTTGTTGCTAGGATGCCCACCAACTCTTTGTAAATTACCTTTGTTTGTTTAAATAATAATAATAAACATGTAATTTTCCCTTCCTTCTTTCCGTGAATCCAAGCATACATCTTTCCTTTCTCCTCTCTGTTTATTGTTTGTCTGCATTCAGGGATGCACAACATTGTCTTTCTAGGATTTTATGTTTCACGGACTCAGGGTTCTCTTGAAATAAACTATTCCTAGAACACGATCATCTTCATCTTCAGGAATCCGTACTCATGGCAGTCCTGACTCCCAATCTTCCATGGCATCATCTTCGCAGAGTGATAAGATCCCTTGACCATTTGCTACTTTCGATGGCTGTCAAGGAGCCCCTGGTGGGTTAGGTTATTCCAGGAGTGGATTGACTAGACACCTGAAGGATCACCATTTTCCCACTGAGTGTGCCAGAGTGATTTGCAAAGAGAGAATTCAAGATATTTAGAGTTGCTTCGCAGCATGGGAAGGTATCCTACAGGAGATGCAAAGATGGTTATGCACTAGATGCATGACTACACATACATGGAAAATGGCATGCAAATCCAAGGTTCACCCTGCGTATGTCATTCCAGGTCCGTTTAATGGAATTGGCGCATATTTTCTTATTCATGGTGTCGCGAAACCACCCACTGTGATTCCTGTTGCATTTGACAATGCTGTTGCAGTTGACAACGCTGTTGCACGTGATCCAGATAGGGATGAAGATGCAGGCATTATGGTAGAGTTACTCAATCAGTTGCTGCAGATAAAAATCCCCACTACTGTTAGTATCCCACCACATTGCAGGCTTCACTTCTCGCGCACACTGAAATCTGCTTTAGATGTTGTTCTTGCAAATCCCATGAACCTTGCGTCCTGGATACATTTGCTCTTACTGCCGATTTGTACCTTAAACTTGTATGAACCTCAGAGCTCAAGTGTGGAACGCTCCGAAAATAGGAAAAGGTACAGACTGCTGCAATCAACAAAGCAATGTTGACATGGAAGGAACCAGCCGACTGTATCAGTCTGGTGCAACAACTGCTTGGCCTGACTAAACATTCTCCTAAACAGCGTGCCCCTCGGAAGAAAAAGACAAAGAAACACTTGGTGTTATGTAGAAGGAAGTTGAGTTATGGCCACTATACAACAACAATCTGTATACTCTCATCTAGCGGCGTTTCTCAACCCAATCCGGATACTTTGTTTTAACTTCAACAGAAACACCCCTTCGCCCAGCCTCCAATTATTCCTACAGATGCTATTTCAGTACCTCCCCTGACTGTGGATGCTAAGGCCGTACTTGCAGCCCTTAAGAGCTTCCCAAAGGGGACGTCGTGTGGCAGGGACGGTCTCAGAGCTCAGCACTTGATCGATGCTATGAGTGGAGTTGGAGCTGCAATTGCGGAAGAGCTGCTGTTGTCGATTACCGGAGTGGTGAACTTGTGGCTCGCAGGTAAATGCCCTTCCATCCTTGGTGAATTCGTGGAAATTGCACCTCTAACACCGCTTCTCAAACCTGGGGGTGGTTTAAGACCTATCGCGGTAGGTACCATTTAACGCAGATTGTGTTCTAAGTTAGCAGCTTCTTCAGTTTGTAAAGAACTGAACACCTATCTTGGCACTCACCAATTTGGAGTTGGTATTCCTTGTGGCGGGGAAAGCATTTTACACGCTGCGAACAGGTCTCTTGAGATGTATGGGTACCATAACACCAAATCAATGTTGTTAATAGATTTTTCGAATGCTTTCAACTTGGTTGATCGGTCTACTATTATCCGTGATGTAAGAGCACGATGTCCTAGCATCTCCCATTGGGTCAAATTTTGCTATATGAAACCTTCCAGGTTATATTATCAAGAGCACATTCTCTCCTCGGCACAAGGTGTTCAGAAGGGCGATCCTCTTGGTCCCCTACTTTTTGCTTTAACGTTGCACCCGCTTATACTTTGGATTTCCATGCCTGGTACTTAGACGATGGCACCATCGCAGGGGAAACTAGGTAAGTGTCTAAGGCTTTGAAGATTCTTCAAGAAGATGGACCAGGCTACGGGTTACATTTGAACATATCGAAGACGAAATTATTTTGGCCTTCTTATGATCCGAGAAGGTATTCCGACAATGCCTTTCCTGCGAATATTGGTAAGCCAAAAGATGGTGTTAAACTGCTTGGAGGACTAGTCAGCTTGGATATAGACTTCTGCAGCAATGTGGTGATGGACAGGGTTGATAAAACCGTTCATCTCATGGACAAGATACAAGAGTTGCACAATCCTCAATGTGAACATCTACTTCTGCGCAGCTGCACTGGAGTATCGAATTTATATTTTTCCCTACGCACTACTTTCCCCAAGGCGCTTCAGAACGTTGCCAAACGTTTTGATGACAATCTAATGCAATATCTTCGTCATCTTGTAGTCGGTGATGGTGCTGGTTTTGGCTTAGTCCAGCAACGATTAGCCACTCTATCCATTAAAGATGGTGGTCTTGGTATACTTACTATGTCAGATACTATGCAGTACTGCTACCTTGCATCTCAGGCACAGACCCAGCACTTGCCGAATTCTATTTTGAAGATGCTCGTAACAACTGACTTATGCCAGGGTTTCCATAATACTTTACAGAGTTTCACCCAAGCTTGTGGGATTCCCTTTTCGGATTTCAACATTAATGATGTCACCCCCAATACATGAAGTCTTTGGCAGCTATCTTCACGTGAAGTTACTGTTTGGCAGTGTAATAGATCTGATCTTGCTATGGATTTCCTTAAGACAATACCTATACCTGGGTTTAACCAAGATGTTGGGTCTAGACAGTTTAGCTCCGTCTTGCAATATCGTTTGGCCATACCCCTTTTTTAGAAAGATAGTAAATGTTCATGCTGCGACAAGCTTATGGATATCTTTGGTGACCCTACCGTTCATTGTGCTAGCGAGGTCGGGCTTAAATTCATACATGATTTAGTAAAAGATATTACGGCAGATATGTGTTATAGAGCTGGATTGTAGCTAGAAAAGAGGTTTCTTTGGGCTATCAATAACAAGGATTTTAGGCCAGCGGACATCATGGTTTATAACTGGGAAGATGGCAAGGATGTTTGTCTTGATGTCACCGGGGTCTCTCCGTTCACTAGTGCTAAAACACGCAACTTCATACCAGGTCATGCCATTTCTGCAGCAATCACTCGCAAGAACAATAAATACTTAGATGTTTTCACCTCACTTGGTTATGGGTTTGGTGTGTTGGCCTTCTCCACCTTTGGTGAGCTTGGTGCGGATTTCCTATTTTTTCTGAAGAGACTAATAAATTGCATGGCAAGACACGATGCCAATTTTAAGATAGGCAATTCTCTTTTTCATAGGCTAGGGATCGTTATTCAGAAAGGTGTTGGTTCCCAGCTTGTTGCTAGGTTACCCACCGTCTCTTGTAATATTGATTTTGATTTTTTATAATATACCCTTGGGGTTCCTTTTTTTTATAAAATAAAATAAAATAAAATCAAGGTGTTGGTTCCCAGCTTGTTGCTAGGTTACCCACCGTCTCTTGTAATATTGATTTTTATTTTTAATAATATACCCTTGGGGTGCCTTTTTTTATAATAATAATAATAATAATAATAATATACCCTTGGGGCGCCCAGCTTGTTGCTCAGTTGCCTTCTACCGACTTGTAATATACACACTGTCGTCTTGCTAATAAAATGCCCTGAGTGGTTCATAATAAAAAAAAAATAAAAATAATAATAATAGTAATAATTGGGGTTTCTTCAAACTCTGTCAAGGAACTTAAACCTGCTGATATCATGGTCTATAATTGGGAGGACGGCAAAGATGTGTGCTTTGATGTGACTGGAATTTCACCTTTCACTACCTCCAGTACTCGTAACACCCCTCCGGGCTAAGCCATCATTGCTGCAGTGAGTCGCAAGCGCGCGAAATACCTACATAAGTGTACGACACTCGGTTACGGTTTCTAGGCACTAGCCTTTTCTACCATGGGAGAATTGGGAGATGATTTAGTTTTCTTTCTTAAGAGGTTGAGCAACTTCCTAGTTAGTCATGATGTTAATCACAAAATAGGCAATTCGTTGTTCCATAGGCTAGGTATCATTATTCAAAAAGGTGTTGGCGCCCAGCTTGTCGCTCGGTTTCCTTCCACCGACTTGTAACATACACTCCGTCGTCTTGCTAATAAAACGCCCTGAGTGGCTATTTATAATAATAATAATAATAATAATAATAATAATAATGTAATAATAGTATGTCGTTGGAGTTTAGCTTGTTAGGCTTCCAATTAGTTTCATGTAATAATATTCATCCAATAATATAAAATATATATTCTTCAACAAAAATAATAATAATAATAATAACTCTTTATCCAATAATAAAGAAGTTTCACTAGGCTTTCTATCGAACGACAGTAATGACTTGATACCCATTGAAATTTTAGTATATAATTGGGAAGGAGGTAAAGATGTTTGTTTTGATATTACAAGTGTCTCGCCTTTAAAGAGTCCTAGAACTCACACTTTTACTCCTGGCCAAGATATTAAAGATGCTTTCACGCGCAAGAATAACAAATATTTGGACACATGCTCAGGAAATGGACACGGGTTTGGTGTCTTGGCATTCACTACATTAGAAGAGTTGTGTGGGGATTTTATTGTATTTTTGAAGAGGTTGAGCAATTGCATGTCTAGTCATGATGCTAACCATATAATCGGATGTTCACTATTCCATATATGAGGCATTATTATTCAAAAGGGTGTTGGCGCCAGCTTGTTGCTAGGCTGCCCACCATTTCTTGTAACCTTGATATTTCTTCTTAATAGTTTACCCTTGGGGTGTTTTTTTTATAATAATAATAATAACAACTCTAGGGAAATTAGGAGAAGACACATGTGTATTTTTGAAAAGGTTAAAAAGTTGCCTAGTTAGCCAGGATATTAACCATAAAATAGGTTGTTCTATATTCCATAGGGTAGGACTTACAATTCAGAAAGGTGTTGGTTCCCAGCTTGTTGCTAGGATACCAACAAGCTCTTTGTAATAACTGACTTTGTTTGCTTTTCTAATAAAAGCCCACGCTATTGCTGCAACCATTACCCGTAAGCGCAACAAATATGCAGACCTATGTTCTTCACACGGATATGATTTCGGTGTTTTGGCCTTTTCAACTTTGGGGGAGTTGAGTGATGAGATTTCTTTCTTTTCGAAGAGATTGAAAAACTGCATGGCTTGTCATGATATCAATAACAACTTAGGGAGTTCTCTGTTTCATAGGCTAGGTATTATTATTCAAAAAGGCATTGGGCGCAATTTGTTGCGCGTCTCCCAGCAAAATCTTTGTAATTGAATTTGTGCTTTTGGCCTTCTCAATTTAAGCCTCTGTTGCATCTTTCATAATAATAATAATAATAATCAAGGTAGAGTTGGCTTGTTCCCCTTACGACATAGTCAGTCCCCCTATCCGCTTCAGCTCCCTTGGCTGGTTCCTCATGAGGCTTGATGGTAGGCTAGCACGACAACCTGTTCATTTAATGTAGTCGTACGTCGTTGGAGCTTAGCTTGTTAGGCTTCCAATTTGTTTCATGTAATAATCATTATACAATAATATAATAATTAATATTTAATAATTAAAAAGAATAATTAAAATAATGAACAAAGCTCTCATCTGCCGATGGCTGTGGCGCCAACATAGAAGAGGAAAAGAAACCAAAAAATAATTTATCCATGTCATCGAGACTAATCTCGGTAAATATCTTTGCACATAAGTTAAAATAATGATAGTGTCGAATTAAAGTGACGATAACGATATAAAAAATTTGTGACTTGGTCACCCTCGGGACAACTTTTGTAAGGCCAAACACTATGGTTGCTGATTTCGCTTAACTATAACTTAATTGTAGCCTATGTAGTTAATGTCGGTCATATCGATCGATTGTGTCGGAGTTTATCGTGTACCACCTTTTACTTAAACGATACGCAAAATATCGTTGATACATGAATGTAACGATTATATCGGCTGTATCGGTTGTACTGTACCGATATGTAGGTCGCAGTATCGGCCGATAATATCGATAGGGATACAAATATATTTATTAACAATGTTTTTTTTTGGGATGGTAAGTTTTCCAATAAAACTAGTTTAATTGATGTTATATAGTTATAAATACGTACCTTCCATTAAAATTTTGAGTAACATGATGCACCTCAACTAATAAATTATAGAATTGCAAAGTTAATTCTGTATCAATGGTAAAATTGGATATAATATTTTTTCTAGACATATATCACCTCGCCTATTCGATATTGATATACGAAATTAACTAATTTGATTGTAGCGAAGTCCAAATACTATGATCTTTCATTTCGATTTAATGTGATGATTTCACTTTGCTTTGCTGCAAAAAGAAAATTGGTCAGATCTGGTCCAGTCTTAAGATAAGCGATGACTTTGAAAAAATAGTTTATGGAAACTTAGTTTCCTTGACTTTTTTGAACGGATATTGAGTTTCCCTTTTCAAATTTTGCATTATTAACCTACTTTTTACTTCTAGTTTTTCACTTTTAAGTATTTGATATTAATAAAATTCATTTTTCATATTATATCACCATTTTTTTCACATAATTTTTTTTTATCGATAGATAAAATTTATTTAAATCCGTCAAAATAAAATTTGAAAAATAAGAAAAAACTCGGTTGCGATTTTGCACTATCTACACGGGATATAAGCTACGTGATAACCCCACCCATGGTGAGGTGCCCCTTCATGCACATTTCATTTAGCTATAATTAGGCTATAACAAAGTGAAATGTTGAACCATGGTGTATGCCCTAGGAGGTGCACCTTATGACATTTACATCACAGATATATAACATTTACGGGCAATATTTAGATAATAAATTCTATTTTATTTAGGGAAAAAATAAGAATATCTCCTTTTTCACTAATCAATGAGCATGTAAAATTGAAAAGAAAGATGTAGAAAAACAATGAGAAAAATGATAAACACTAATTATTACCTAAATATTCTTCAAGAATCGAGATGCTACAAACCTATGCTGTAATATCCATTTCATTGGTAAATTTGTATATATATCTTAATTTACTTTTTTTGCTGATGGTGAAACGTTCGTTTCCATGACAACTTTTCTGTTTTCTTGTATTTTTTATTTCTTTTTAATATAATTCCCGGTTTAAAAAGAAAAAAAAAATTCAAAGGGCCAAAAAATGCACCCTTGCACATCCAGAACCAAGGAAAAGCCTGTGAGAAGATTTTCCAACAATTTTTCCTAACACTTCAACACCTTGTATGCTACTGGGATATTTCAACGAAGTTTTGGACCAATCAGAAAAAAAGGAGGCAGTCCGGTTACGTAGGCACAAACACAACCGTTTCTCAAATTAATGGATCAGATGTGCTATATTGATCTAGGATTCAGAGGAGACCCGTTCACATGGACAAACAACCAACAAGGTCATGACAACATCCAACAAAGACTTGATAGAGCAGTAACAAATCAACATTGGAGAACAATCAACCCCCATGCCGGAATCACACACCTGCCACGAATAGCCTCACATCATGCTCCTATCCTGCTTCAAAAGAAAGCCTTGAACTGACAAGGGAGTAAGAATTATAAATTTTAGTGAAAAAGCGGGGGTCCAACAACACCACCCAATATTTCGCTTAGAAATCTGTATGGACTAAATCCGAAATACTTTGCTAGAGAATCAACTAGACAGTCAGACTCAATTTAGATAAAAGTACCTCAAGGAGTTAATATCTCTCTCTTGATTTGATTTTTACTCAAGCTAAAAACAATAGCGAGTCTTTATCAAATACAAGGAATAACTTGGAAGGTACCAAAGACCAATGTCCAAGGATCAATCAATATCAATCAATAACACAGACATCAAAAGTTTTGTTAACGAGGAAACGACAAATGCAGAAAAATCCCGGGACCTAGTCCAGATTGAATACACACTGTATTAAGCCGCTACAGACACTAGCCTACTTCAAGATAACTTCGGACTGGACTATAGTTGAACCCCAATCAGTCTCCCACCGATCCAAGGTACAGTTATATTCCCACGCCTATGATCCCAGCAGGATACTGCGCACTTGATTTTCTTAGCTGATCTCACCCACAAACAAGAGTTTCTGCAACCCAACATCGCAAACTTGATAATAAACAAATCTGTCTCGCACAGGAAAGTCTAACAAAGGATAAATCTGTCTCCCACAGATAAACCTTAGGTTTTGTTCCGTCTTAAGATATTAAATCAAGGTGAACAGGAACCAATTGATAATCCGGTCTTATATTCCCGAAGAACAGCCTAGATTAATCAATCACCTCTCTACAATCCTTCCTGACTACATAGGAGGTTTGTCAAGGAATCAAAAACAGTGAGATGAAGATGTTTGTGACTTCTTTATCTTGCCTATCGGAGAACTCCCACGATCTCAAGCCAATCAATCGATTGTACTCGTACGATAGAAGATGCAATATCAGATCACACAACAACGATAAAAGTAGTATCGGTCTGGCTTCACAATCCCAATGAAGTCTTTAAGTCGTTAACCTGGTTTTAGAGAAGAAAAACAAAGGTTAAAGGAGAATCGACTCTAGCGAGCGCACTAGTATCACACAGACGTGTGGAGATTAGTTTTGCACAATGCTAGATGTCTCCTTTATATAGCCTTCAAATCAGGGTTTTTCCTTAGCTTGTCACACACACTTGGGTAGACGTTTACTGGGTTTGTGAAAACCATGCCCAAACGTGTACGTGTATGTTGGTTCAACATAGTAACCCAAAAGGTTAACCATATGAGCATTTCATATTAACCTTGTTCTTTTTCACCATAACTAGTTCAATTGACTCAAATGAACTAGTTAAATAGTTGTTCAATTGCTATGAGATCTTATGTAACTACACAAGACACAATTGAAAAAAAAGATGATTCGATTCGATTGAATCGGCTCATGAACATTATAGCCACGATTTGCATAAAGCATTCCTTAGTAATTTAAGTTTCATTTTCAAAGCACATATTTAGATCATAACCTCTTAAGTTCACAAACAAGTTCGCGGACTTAGCACACAAACGAGTTTTGGAAAATCCAGCAGAAATTCTCGGTCGAGAACTTCCGACAGTTCGCGGACTGAGTCTGCGGATTGGGTTCGCGGACTTGGCAAGCCAATTCCACAATCCTTCCGATTTCTCTTGATCAAAAAATTTCGAAAACTTCGGTTCAAATAATACATATTTATGTAATCTAAACTCTCATTTCAATCATTGAGGCATTCTCAGAGGACGCTATGTAGCCGTTATTCACAGACCGATTCACGTCAGAGCAATTCTCAAAGTGATTGAAACTCTTCATGACTTTCGTCACTAGGTGAAGATAAACTTGATCAAAGCGAAACGCTTTACCAACACACGATTTCGAAAAAAAGATAAACAATGAATGCTCAGCTCAAAATGTCAAATGTGTATGATCTAGTCTATATAGCATACGACTTTTTGTCTCATAAGAAGTAGGAGATAGAAGAGATAGAGTTTTGAGTGATAGATAAGTTCAAGTCTCCACATAACTTTTTTTTGATGAAGTTCCACGGTTCCTTGTATAGATCTTCGTTGTTGTACGATGAATCTCCATGAAGTCCTTGAGCTCAACTACACTTTTCTATCCTAGTCCGAGACTTAGCTATGTAGGCCAGAAATCAAGACTCATAGTTTTGATCACTAACATTGACAAACATGCTTGAGATAGAAACACATGCGAGGTTGACCGAGCTATGCTCTAACAATCTCCCCATTTGTCAATTTTAGTGACAAAACTATTAATACATTTGAAATACAAAAAAGATAAACTTTAGTGGCTCCTATTCCATAGTCTAATCTTCAACGTTCCCTGAAATATTCGTCCTTCCAAGTACTCCAATGATCCCAAAGGTTGTAAGTTTATCATCACCGTTGTTGAAGATCCGTAGCTATAACAATGAGATAAATCGAGATTCTCGATCATTATTATACAGTGTCATAGTATTATTATGTAACATCAAAGTCCAATTGTATCACGACCTTAACAATAATACTACAGTGATATGTATCACTCCCCCTTAGTCAATACTCCATCTCGATCATGGAAACCACTCCCCCTTACTCAATGATCCGAAAACCATATGTATTTGTAGTGTGAACTACAATATTTCTCCCCCTTTTTGTCAATAAAATTGGCAAAGGTACAAGAACGGGATCATAATGAAATTTCCATAAGAGACATTTCATAGACTAAAAGAAAAATACATACCAACTTAATTTAGATGGAATCATAAAGACGAAGCTAAATGCATTCATCAAGGAGTTTTAAGTTACAAGATAACCCCTATAAAATTCCACAGCAGCACACCCCGCAAGATATTACCATTAAGCACAGGTTCAAAAGAACTCTCCCCCATTTGATGTCATTCCCGAAAGAACAACAAGAGCGACCTTAATTTCGAAAGAAAAGAAGGATTTTTTAATTGGACACCAAAAACCATAGAAATGATTTTTTATTTCCAAAACTCAACCAAATTAACCACAAGAAAACCCATGATTAATTTAATTGGAATACGCAACTAAATCAAACCACAAAAGTGATCAATTTAATTGATAGTGCTCAACATAAGTAAATTTACGGAGCTACGACTAAAGTAATCATACGGAGATGACTAACTTAATCGTTCACATACTCAACGTACGGAAAACCTTACGGAATATACGACTATATTAACCAATAGAACATGATTTGTATAGTCGTTCATATACTCAACACAAGAACTTGTGGAATATATGAAAACTCAACTAGACTAATTACAAGAGAACTTATAATTAATCTAATTGGAATACAAACAACCAAACTAATCACCGAAGCAATAAATTTAATTGTCAAAGGATTTGCTCGACAAAAGAATACTTTCGGAGCAAACAACTAAATAACCAATCAAAATGATTAATTTAGTTCAAGAATGCTCAACATATATCATCTTATGGAACAACCAAAAAGGCCAATATTAATCGACATAGTTGTAAGGTGCTCATCATAAGACACACAATGGAGCCTTCACGGTAAAACATAACAAAATGTATCAATGAAGATCAATACCGTGGATAACATACAAGGATATATTCTATTTTCCATCATAACGATATAATAGACTTTATCCTTGTCAAACAAAATTTTTTATCCTATTTTCCATCAAATGCATGACTGCATAGGCATAACTTTTGTAATTATCAGAAGTCCATTCATCCTTTCATAAATACGAATACCAATTCATGAACGACTTTACTTTTGACAGCATATGAGACCCTCAAGTTCACGGACGCAAACAATACATATCCCATAATCAAATTGCAATATCACAAAATCATAACGATCAATACTGCAATAACATCATCCTCCAAATATTTTTAGAATTTAATACCAATAAACCTAAAAAATAACATAATAAGATGAAAATAAAAACAACTATGTGTAGTCATAATCATCGCTATTCAAAGCACTAGTTATTCTTCAAACTAATCCATAAAGAAGACATACTAGGCTAACAACTAGAACCAAGATCAGACAAAAAACTAAATCCTGTCTGCAACCAGGGATTAAACAAGAACGAGTTCCTCAGTTGCCTTCCTTAGTTCGTCTTTTAGGTAGTCTAGATTCCGTGTTGCGATACCATGTTGTTCGCGAACGATCTTAAAGTCTCCAAGAAGATTTCCTACCAGTTGTGAAGAAATCTGAACTGCCAGTTTGTCTTCGTTTTCATGATCAAGAGCATGAAAGCATGAGATATCAATAGGACATAGCTCAACATCATCAATCTTGTTGCTTCCTTCCATTGTGCACCAAAAAGACTTTTAGAAAATCTTTTTGCACCTCTGGAACATATTATAATATAAGGGATTCCATCAAACCCTAGGAAACAAGACGTTCGTGAGGGTTGGTGCGTGTACTGGAGAATCGGGCCTATGATAGACAAAGAAACCCAAAGAGAATGAGAAATAGATGTTGAGGAGAAAACGAAATAATGTAACATCGAATGCAATACAGTCCTGACAGCTTTCTCAAGATGAAAATCCTGAGAACCATGAGCATCCATTTTAACAAGACAAAAAAAATTAAAAAGAGATGCAACATGAACATGTCAGGTTGTAATAAGATGAGCGTCTTGCTCATCATTATTCACTTATTATTTTTCCTTTTTATCGGTATTTAACAAACTACCTGGTTTAGTTGAAGAAGCATTATCAAGAGAAGATTTAGAAGTACCTGTGTTAACAACATTCCATGTTTTCTTGATATTCCGTCTCAGTCTGTTTATGTGAATCTTCAGATCAAAGAATCGATTGTTGACATGTAAGAAGTCTGAATTGAAAGTCTTGGATTCACAGTCCTTTTTGAGAAAATTAGAGGAACTTAACTCGTTTTTCTTTCTCTTGTTCCTTTTTCTCCTTCCAGACTGATTTACAGCACCTGTCACACTTTTGTTGTTTTTCCTTCCACTACTGTAGTCATCCTTCGGTTTAAAGACATAATTAGGAAAAGTCTTATCACAGTATATCCCTTGAGGTCGAATAGGGTTGATTCCAATCTGTGATATAGGTTTAACAACTTCTTTAGACATCCAATTAAGAATGTTGTGAAGTTTTTCATTCCTTATTCGAAGACGACACTTTCGCTCAGAGTATCCTTCGTTTCCGCAGTAATAGCAGTTGAAGGACTTATGTTTAGTAGTTCTCTTTTGAGCAGATTTAGAAGAAGTAGAATCCTTGTTTTTGCAAGCTGACACAGGTTCTTCACATGGAGAAATATTAACAGCTTTAACAAACTTAGTCTTACCACAGTTAGGAGCATCGATTCCTTTATATCCCATACCACGTTTGTCATGATGTTCTTTACAGGCTCCCATCATAGAAGACAGTTTTTTAGAGCTAGAACCGAACCTATTTAGATTCTCTTCCAGTGATTTTACCTTATTATGAAAAGCAGTGAGTTTGGTTTCCAAGGATTTCTCTCTGATAAGAAGACTGCTTTCTTTGTCATTGAAACTCTTCTGTTGAGATTCACTTCTTGATTCAATTTCGGCATGACTCTCTTTTAATATACAGAGGTTACGAAGAAGATTATCACATTCAGATTTTTTTGAGCGAACCTCTTCTTCATGATCTTTAACGGTAGATTGTAACAGTTTGTATCCACCATCATAACCTTTGAAGAGTTTTCTCAACTTTCTGTTTTCTTGATAGAGAGGACTCATATACTTTCTCAAGCAAGCAGTTGTCCTTGTTTCCTTCAATTCACGATTAAACAACTTGATGTATTGAGATACTTCCTCATCAAGACTATGTCCTTCTTCAAAATCACTATCATCCGAGAGATCATCCAACTGTTCATCAAGAGATTTCCTCCAGTTGGATTTAGATTCTATTTAAGGAAACGAGAAGGAGTTTTCCTCAGTGGTTTTAGATTTTTGAAAATTATCTGAGTAGTTCTGTACTGATGTTGCGTTGTCAGAGATAGTACTCTTGTCCATAGAGTTAGATCACTACAAACACAGACTGATGAGGTCTTAAACGTGTTTTCCTGCTCTGATACCAATTGAAAAAGCGGGGGTCTAACAACACCACCCAATATTTCGCTTAGCAATCTGTATGGACTAACTCCGAAATACTTTGCTAGAGAATCAACTAGACAGGCAGACTCAATCTAGATAAAAGTATCTCAAGGAGTTAATATCTCTCTCTTGATTTGATTTTTACTCAAACTAAAAACAATAGCGATACTTTATCAAATACAAGGAATAACTTGGACGGTACCAAAGACCAATGTCCAAGGATCAATCAATATCAATCAACAACCAAAGGTTGGATTTCCAATTGATGATCACGAATGCACAACCTGAATTATTTCAATTATATAAAATATAATGCGGAAAAGAAATAACACAGACACCAGAAGTTTTGTTAATGAGGAAACCGCAAATGGAGAAAAACCCCGGGACCTAGTCCAGTTTGAATACACATTGTATTAAGCCGCTACAGACACTAGCCTACTCCAAACTAACTTCAGACTGGACTATAATTGAACCCCAATCAGTCTCCCACCGAACCAAGGTACAGTTGTACTCCTATGCCTCTGATCCCAGCAGGATACTGCGCACTTGATTCCCTTAGCTGATCTCACCCACAACCAAGAGTTGCTGCCTCACACAGAAATTGCAGACTTGATAATAAACAAATCTGTCTCACACAGAAATGTCTATCAAAGGATAAATTTGTCTCCCACAGATAAACCTTAGGTTTTGTTCCGTCTTAAGATATGAAATCAAGGTGAACATGAACCAATTTATAATCCGGTGTTATATTCCTGAAGAACAACCTAGAATAATAAATCACCTCTCTACAATACTTCCTGACTACACAGGCGGTTTGTCAAGGAATCACAAACAGTGAGACGAAGATGTTTGTGACTTCTTTATCTTTCCTATAGGAGAACTCTCACGATATCAAGCCAATGAATCGATTGTACTCGTACGATATAAGATGCAAGATCAGATCATACAACTACGATAAAAGTAGTATCGGTCTGGCTTCATAATCCCAATGAAGTCTTTAAGTCGTTAACCTGGTTTTAGAGAAGAAAACCAAAGGTTAAAGGAGAATCGACTCTAGCGAGCGCACAAGTATCACACAGACGTATGGGGATTAGTTTTGCACAATGCTAGATGTCTTCTTTATATAGCCTTCAAATCAGGGTTTTGCCTTAGTTACAAAGCAATCCATATTTACCGTTAGATGAAAACCTGATTTAGATTCAAGCTAATATTTCTCAACCGTTAGATCGAAAACTTAGCTTGTCACACACACTTGGGTAGACGTTTACTGGGTTTGTGAAAACCATGCCCAAACGTGTACCTGTATGTTGGTTCAACATAGTAACCCAAAAGGTTAACCATATGAGCATTTCATATTAACCTTGTTCTCTTCACCATAACTAGTTCAATTGACTCAAATGAACTAGTTAAAGAGTTGTTCAATTTCTATGAGATCTTATGTAACTACACAAGACACAATTGAAACAAAGATGATTCGATTCGATTGAATCGGCTCATGAACATTATAGCCACGGTTTGCATAAAGCATTCCTTAGTAATTTAAGTTTCATGTTCAGAGCACATATTTAGATCATAACCTCTTAAGTTCACAAACAAGTTCGCGGACTTAAGTAAACCGGTTGAGTTTTCCAAACTCAGCATAAATTCTCGGAAAGAGAACTTCCGCCAGTTCGCGGACTTAGCACACAAACGAGTTTTGGAAAATCCCGCAGAAATTCTCGGTCGAGAACTTCCGACAGTTCGCGGACTTGGCAAGCCAATTCCTCCTTCCGATTTCTCTTGATCAACAAAGTTCGAAAACTTCGGTTCAAGGAATACATGGTTATGTAATCTAAACTCTCATTTCAATCGTTGAGACATTCTCAGTGGACGCTATGTATCCGTTATTCACAGACCGATTCACGTCAGAGCAATTCTCAAAGTGCTTGAAACTTTTCATGACTTTTGTCACTAGGTGAAGATAAACTTGATCAAAGCGAAACTCTTTACCAACACACGATTTCGAGAAAAAGATAGGCAATGAATGCTCATCTCGAAATGTCAAATGTCTATGATCTAGTCTATATAGCATACGACTTTTTGTCTCATAAGAAGTAGGAGATAGAACATATAAACTTTTGAGTGATAGATAAGTTCAAGTCTCCATAAAACTTTTTGTTGATGAAGTTCCATGGTTCCTTGTATAGATCTTCGTCATTGTATGATGAATCGCCATGAAGTCCTTGAGCTCAACTACACTTTTCTATCCTAGTCCAAGACTTAGCTATGTAGGCTAGAAATCAAGACTCATAGTTTTGATCTCTAACATTTAGCATATATGGCTATCTCACCCTCAACTTCATCAAGTGATTACCTCGGCATGGGATAAACTACAGGACTCAGATCCACCTTTGAACCTCCAGTTCAAACTCATCTCAACCATTGAAACTCTAACAGAATGGAATAAAATTAACTTTGGCCATCTACCTACTTTAATCAAAAATTCAACCGCGAAAATTAAAGATGCCGAACATCAATGTGCTACGCAAACTGGAGCTGCACTGGAAAACTGGATTCAACAAGAAAAGTAACTCCGAGTTGAACACATGAATTTATTGGATTTCCACGCAACATATTGGCAGCATAGATCTAGAATACAATGGCTTCAGTCAGGCGACCGTAACACCACATTCTTCCATACAAAGGCCACAATTCATAAAAGATGCAACAATATACAACAAATTCAGGATCATCAAAACAATTGGATTAACGAAAAAGAATAAATTATCAGGATCATGCTTGAACACTTCACAGACCAGTATACGGCTCCAAATACAGTAATTGATGAAAACCTATTCGAGGCAATAACATCAAGGTTAACCCCTCGACAATGTGAGAAACTAACAGCGAAAGTCACCACCGAGGAGATCAAATAGGAGCTTTTCTCCATAGGATCGGACCGCGCTCCATAATCAGATGGATTCACCAGTAAGTTTTTTAAAGATTTTTGGGAAACAACCCAACCACAACTTATTGCAACAGTCTGAAGTTTATTTGAGTCATTTAGCATTCACCCTCTGATGAACCACACTAACATCATTCTAATCCCAAAGATTGAATATCCCTCAAAAGTATCTCAATTTAGGCCGATAGGGTTATGTAATGTCACTTACAAAATCATCTTAAAGATCTTGGTCAATCGCATACGACCTCTACTCCCATTTTTGATAAGCCCATACCAAAGTGCAGCTGAACATTTTCGCCACATCAGAACATGATACCGTATGAAGGATCCTAAAATAGCACTAAAACTAGACATTCAAAAGGCCTATGACTCCTTGGACTCGGGATTCATCTAACAGGATTTCACCAACTTATGCTTCCCCTCCAACTTTGTGGATTATATTATGTTATGCATATCTACGGTAACCTACTCAATCAATATCAACGGCACACCGGATGGATACATCACTCCAACCAGGGGAATACGACAGGGAGATCCTCTCTGTTCTTATATCTTTATTATTTGTGCGGAAATACTTTCCACCTATTTGGGAATACTTGAAGCACAAAATAAGATAGAGGGGCTCCACATTTCTCAAAAAAATCCACCAATGCTGCATTTTATGTACGCGGATGATCTCTTGATAACATATAAAGCAACTCCAGAAGACACCAACCACCTTAAACTACTACTACAGGCTTACGGCACCTCGGCGGTTCAACAAATCAACGACTCTAAATCCACACTGATACATCACCTGAAGCTAGAACAACCCCAGATAGATAATCTAAACCAAGATTTCAACATCCCAACAACATCGAACGCCCTACCTTTGTAGGAGTACAATTTAAATATGGTAGATCCTCTAGCTACATATTTTCCCCTTTGCTTCAACGGCTGGCACACAAGGAAAAAGGATGGATGACCAAATTCCTTAACCAATCGGGAAGATTAGAGCTCATAAAATCACCACTAACCCCTACTGCCAACCACCTCATGCAAACCCAAATCCTTCCTTCTCATATCCTCCAAAAAATGGATCGTATCACGACAAACTTCTCTGGGGTCACGATTCTTCAATCAGAAAACTCCACCCATTGGGAAAAGACAAGATCCACAAATCCGAATCACAAGGAGGGCTCGGTATCTGAAGTAGTAAGGAACACAACAAATAACTACTCATGAAACGGGTTTGGCACATTCACCAAAACCCTAACTCTATCTTAGACATACTATAATGCAAAATACCTTGATCAAACCCCTATTTTCGAAAGCATCCCACCACTCCCGTCTTCCCCCAACCCTCAATGGAGGCAAATGGCCTCGCTCATACCATTTTTCAAACAACATCTCTTCCACCAAATAGGAGATGAATTACACACTCCCATACAAGAAAATTGGATACCACAGTTTGAAAATACCATTAACCCAGCTTTTTGTTATCCAATACAATCAGTAGCAGACATCATCGACCCTTCGACGAGGAATTGGGATCATGAAAGATTAAGCCTACTACCCCACCCCATAATTCAACGAATCATCAACATCCACATCCCACTGAGAAATCAACCCGATAGGATCATATGGCCTTTTACAAAAAGCGGACAATATACTACTGCTTCAGGATATAATTGCCCTTATTGGCGCTTCTGCGCAAACTCACCAAAACCCCCTTCCACCATCCAACTTCCTTTGGACATTCCCATGTTCCCCGAAAGTACAACTTTTCTTGTGGAAAGCAATTAATGACGGTTTACCAACCCTCAACATTCTTCATCGCATCCATCTCACCAACTCCAACTTATGCCCTCAATGTTGTTCTAATCCCGAAACATCCAGTCACATTCTGCTACACTATCAGACAACTATAGATTTTTGGAACCTCTTACTAAACCACCTCAGAAACCTTCACGTCGCCTCGCAAGGCATACCCATTTCACTACCTCACCAAACAACCATATCCAAACTCCTTCAAGCAAAAGTACCTGCACCGATAACCACAACCTTCTGCTTCCTTTTTTGGTCCTTATGGTTAACCAGGAACGGTGTGATGTATCGCCAATAACAACAAAATCCGATAAATGTAATGCAAATGGCCATCAGGCTCCAGCAGGAATATTCTTGGGCCCAGACACACCTCCCACCGGTGCTCCCTAGGATGCAACCATATCCAAACCCAGCAAAAAGAATAGCAACAACTTCTACCATCTTTGCAGATGGCTCAAGCCGCAATCAGATTGGATCAAAATCAACACGGATGGCGCAGCAAGAGGAAACCCCGGAATAGCAGGAGCAGGTGTTATTTGTAGAAATGAGGAAACCAACACTATCCTAGCAATAACACAACCTCTAGGCATCACCACAGCACTTGCGGCGGAGAGCTGGGCCATGCACATAGCCTCTAAAACGGCGACGGAACGAGGATGGTCAAAATTCCAATTTGAAACGGATTCGGAAAATTTAATGAGATTTATAACCTCATATGCAGACCCCCCTTGGTATATATCTGACCTGGTTGCAGAGATCAAACAAAGGCTCGCCCAAATCCAGCAATATACCGTTAGCCACTCTACAGAGAAGCAAATCAAGCGGCAGATGATTTGGCAAACCGAACAGCGGATGATTGCTCCATAGGGAGGCTCATGACAGTAGTATGGGAATATCCAATTCCGCAATCTGTCAGTTCTATTGTAATAGCAGACTTTATGGGTGTTACGTACCCCGTGTAATTTTAGTCTAATCTAATAAATTTTATGCTTCAAAACAAAAATGCACCCTTGCAAAAACTGTCCTGAGGGAAACCTTGTCGTATCATAACTTGTTTATTTCTTTAATTAGTGCTTATATAGTTACAACAATGGTTGTAATAATCGCTGTCGTTGCATTATTAAGTAGTGGTTCAGCTCACAAGAAGTAATCTGAATAGTGCGTATTGTTGGAGTTCAAGTAATCGGTGGAACCACAGCCTTCGAAGAATTATTTAAAACTGGTGTAGGAGGTTTGTCCGCAAGTTGTGCCAAAGAAGCGGTACAACCAAAATAGTAGCCAGACTGGCAGAGACAAATGGGAGCGGGAAACGTACGGCATTGTCTCCCACGATTGTTGGCCTCGTACAAAGCTCATTACGGTCATAAGCACAAGGACAGGCTGGAAACGTTAGAGGTTGATATCCCTGTATTGAACCTGTTGCAAATGGACAACTGAAATAGTAGCCAGACTGGCAGAGACAAATAGGTAGCCGGAAAATTTTAGCAACTATTACCAGCGTACAAAGCTCATTACGGTCATAAGGACAGGTACAATTTGGAAACATTATAGGTAGATATACCTGTTATGAAGCAAAATTAGCTTCTGCTGCTGCTGCAACTGGATAATCTTGTGGTAATACTTGCGAGCTGTGATTTGCTTCAAAGCTCATTGAACGACTGCTTATCATCGTAAGCACCACGACGAAACACAACACAGATACAAAATCAGAAGAACTCATAGTTGTATTTTAAGCTTTGATGAGAACAAGGAGCAAAAAGCACGAAGAAGAAGAAGCTTTTTAAACTACAACGACGAATCGAATAAAAAACAAATGTAACTAATGAGACTATGTTGGTTGCCATGTTCATTTTATGAGGGCCATAATCATTTTTTGCCACCTTAGATTACTTGATGCGGAAAAATACAATCTATACCTAATTTTGTTTCTCATTTTCATAATAAATCCAAGAAAAATAAAAACTGAACGAAATCATCTCTCTTGAATACACTATCTCACTACAAGAAAAGTTGGATTAAGCGACCAGGCGTTTTTGGTTGGAAAAGCCCATATTGAGTCGCTCTAACCCTTAAAACGACTTAATTTGGCTCTCGCTCTCGAGTTGGAAAAGGTGGGATTTCTACAAGTCTAGAGCAGCTATGCAATCGCTTTAGTAATCAAGCAACTATCATATAGCGTCTTTTTTATTAATTGCTTCATGGCTAGACCGACCTTCCTAGAACAAGCAAAATAATGATCGTTTTAAAGCTAGACCAACCAAAATACAACAAGTGAAACGCTGATCGCTTCATAGATAGACCAACCATAATATAACAAGTGAAATACCTGAAGTTTGGTTGCTTATATTTTTGAGCTACCAAACTTTTTGCCCGCTACATCTATTGTTCTGGCGCCGGAAGTATTTGCCGATTTCGATTTAGATAAATCCCAAATTGAAATTAAATGAAAATTATAATTAAAATTGATACTAAAACATATTATGAACCAAATTAAAAAATGAATCAAGTTTTATTATATCACATAGATCAATTTACAACATTTCTTAAAAAGAAGACAATCTTTTCACGAACAAAAAGATCAAAAATACAAACTAATCATTTCTTAAAAAATGATGATTACAATTTCCTTAATTTTGAAACAAAAGATGAACACTCCTTCGACTTTGTAGCACCAAGCTCCTAATAAGAGATTCATACTGCCATCATTCTTGTGTTTAAGTTCCTCTCTGATCATTCATCATTGGGATCTTGATGGAGTACTCATACTCTGATAACATCATGGAAGGAATCAAAAGCACCGTGAGGGATTAGGCTGTAGCATGAGGGAAGTGATTTACATAATTATAGTGAGGATATAGTGGATATATTTAAGAATACACATAGAACTGCATATTTCAATAATTTGGAGGAGATCCAAACAGTAAACAAGGCGTACCATCTAAAAAATGAGACAAGAGTCAGATAACTAACCAATTATTATTATTAGTGAAATGCTCTAAATCATCCTATATCAAGATCACATCATTGACATCTTAAAATCTCTCCCCAAATTTTAAAGGAAGCATCATAAAGGAGCTCATATTGCCATCCAGACCATCAAAACTGAATGATTTCTGTAGATAAACAATACACGCTTAAGTTCAAACAAAATAAAAAACAAACTTTGTCGATAAACAAGTAAGAAGAAGGCAAAGCTGAGATTTCAAACTTAGATGGATTACTAAGTTTAACACATCACTCGATGTTATCAATCCCCCAAAGCAGAACATGACGTAGTTTCACTGCAAAGTTTAACACATCGCTCGATGTTACATTCGACCTTCCATTCCAGATTTCTAGAGGCAAAGAAAGACCAACATCTAGGAACAGGAATGACTCGAACACATATAAGGAAACAACTCATCCATGTATAGTATTCCTAATAAACCTTAAACAATAACACAAACATTTACCTTTTGTAAAACAACTCTTCGTTCTGCAAGGAACGTTACGAAGGCGCAGTAGCCTTTTTATGTAAAGCTTCTTAAAGAACTTAAGTTCTTTAATTGAGAATGCAGTTCTTTTATTTCCATGCAAACAATGGAATGGTAAGCATGACAAAGATGGAGTACAAAGGAAGACGAGAAAGTAGCTTACCTGGTAAGTTTTGCATTTGTCTCCAACTGGTTTGAATTATGCCCTATGACAACATCCTCCTGTGGAAACATGTGCCATGGTAAAGGATTAATCAAGAGATCCAATCATATAATACATGGATGAATTAAAACATATAAGATGTTTGCAAAAACATAAACTAACTGATGGGTGGTGGCACAATAACATTTTAAAGTAGCTGGAAAAAGTTGTAGTATACAACCGAGTACCGAATAAATTATTAAGCGAACACCAAAATTGTGAGACTAAAATGAAGAAAGGCCTGATCGCGCAGTTCAGATACTTTAGTCATTAGCAGTTCTCTATCCCCTTCTTCATAAAAGTCCTGAAACCTACAAGCTCAAAAAGTAAGTATGACTAAGTAGGTATCATAAGGTATCAAACCACCAACAACCAGTGACTCCATTTTATGAATCTTGTCCTCCCTAACTTCAACATCATTTTGGTGCACTGGGTGTCCTCCTCTAGTTGGCGAACCTGTAATATGAAAGTTCAAATAACTGGTTGAGATAATTTTGATCTGCAAAAGCAAAACGCACATTACTTTATAAAATTCCAATAAGTTACCACATGATTCAGCTGTGCAATTTCAGCCTCCGACTGCTTCATTGACTTAACCATCTCACACAAACCATGGCATCGACACTTGTTTTCTTCTGCTGGTTTCTCAGGTATAGCATCACCAGAGCTTCATCAGAAACCATATGTCTCAGCAACAGTCCACTACTTTGTTCTCTGTTTCCCTAGAATATAACAAGCGAAAAAAAACCTGATCACTTGCAACTATAAATAATTATTACAGGTGTTAATTCTTATCTATAAAGCCATCAAACCTCAAAATGCACATTCAAAAATTCTCCATAACTAGCTAGCTCAAATCCTAATAAAAAGTAACTCAATTAGAATTAACATCACAATGACAACAATTACCTGGGCAACGAACGAAACCACTAAGGGCAAAAGTGGATAAATGTCTAGTATAGATACCACTGTCATCAATATGGCCAATGTTAAGCTGAACTGAAGAATGGTATTTTGCAGTAACAATTCTCTTTGTAGCAGAACTGCAAAGCCATCGTAGCGAAGAGGGCACTCTGCTCATGTCTAGTATAGATCCATATATCATCCCCCTGTCGATCCATGTACCCTAGTCCCTAGTAACAAAGAGATGCACCGTCACTAAGAGCAAACGGATTGACATCAAATAAGCCTCTTTACTATACGTTCAACAATCTACCCACAGTTCAAGTCCGACTTCTATTTACCCCATTTGATAGTTTAAATAAGACCTAGGATAGTAGTTGAGTAGTGTGTCATGAGAAATCTCATCAAATCTGACAACAGTAAACCATTTAATGAAAAGAAGAAAATTTTATTTACCAATACCATGTCCTATAATATGGGGGAACTCATCCATTCTATATTAAAGATCAGTAAAGCAAATACCAAAATGCGCAGTAGAAAGCTATAAGAGAAATTCATACACATTTTAAGATTAGCACATATTGTCAATTACTTGAACCTGCTCCTCCTCTGTAATTCATCTTCTCCTCCTCTGTAATTCATCTTCCATTTTCTTCTGCCCTCTTTTCCACCTTCTTCTTCTCAATCCCCTTCTTTATATCCTCCTCCACTTGGTTCCCCTGTTTACACCAACAATTACAGAATCAGTAAAAATTAAATTTTAATTTTAATTTCTATAATCAAAATCAACTAAATCAAAAGGAGAGAACCTCGTCAGAGCTGTCAATGTAAGAGTTTTCCACTTTTCACCCCTCAACATAATCTACATCAAAAAAACAGACATCAATTTCACTTAAATCTTCACTTCATCTCAACGTAATCTACATCAACAAACACAGACATCAAACCCTTAATCTTTTGATTTTGTTGCACCCCTCAACGTAATCTACATCAACAAAACAGACATCAAACCCTTAAATCTTCACTTCATCTCAAGTTCACCTCAAACCCTTGTTTCTTGAAATCTTACAGACATCAATTCCCTAATTCCATTACAGATTCATCTTCTACAACATCAACGAGATCAGTTCTTCCCTCTTTTCTCGATCAGTAGCATCATAAACATTGTCAGAATATGAAATAGATATCTTTTTAGATTAAGAGAGGTAGGGAATGATCTAGGTGTGTCTATTAGAGGTGGTGTTAATACGAGTACGTTATTTGATTCAGAACCAGAAGAACATGTAAATCCGATGATATAAATTAGGGTTTTGGGGATGAGTTCAAGATGAAGTAAAATAGAGAAATCAGTGATGAAATTAAGGGTTTCCACTTGAACTAAAGCTAGGGTTTGTGAGGATTCAATATGAAATCGAAAAGAGAATCAGGGATTTGGGAAATCAGTGAATTAAGGTTTCGTGGAATTGTTCAAAGGAATATGTAGAAAATGAAATTGAGAGTCTTCGGGGAAGATTAGAGATGATTTTTTACTGAAATATAGAGATGGAAGAATCGAGTTCTGTGATGAAGATTCGAAGCAATTTAAGCTAACGAAACTTGGGTTAAGGTTTTTTTTTCTGAGGGAGGGGAAGATGAGAGACGAGAGAAGTGAATGAAGATAAGTGAGAGAAAAAAAAATAGTTTTATCTAAAAGAATTTGAACGGATAAGATGTGGTAGGATGGGGTCATACGGATTGTGAAAATATTTGGACGGTATAGATTTAAGTAAAGAGTGTCATACGGATCAAGGCAAGTGTGTTTTCTTTGTGCTTTCTCTTTGTGTTAATACGAACTCATGTTTTCGGTTTAATTATCAACCTTCGACATAAAAAAAATCCAGGAAAAATATTAATAAATTTAGCACATTGTTATCGACATTCTGATATAAAAAATCCAAAAAATGTATAAGAATGAATTGGGAAAATGAAAAATGAATTCGATAATTGGTATGTTTCTTTGTGTTTTTGTGCTTTCTCTTTGTGCTTACGGTTTGAATTTCGACTATTCGCATTGGTCATGAAGTAATTTTGACAAGTCATATAGGTCATGAAGTAGCTTTAGTTCACACTGTTAGACTCAAGAAGCGTAAAAACTATGATACATCATCGAAATCGATAAATATGAAGCTCAATGTCGATTCGAACTTCAAATGTGGTATAACGATATACAAACTATGAACCACGAAGCTTCGGGAGGGTTCTGACTTCAAACTTAGCATGATATCATTCAGTCACTCAATTTTTCTTGGACTCCGCCTTTCTCATGTTATCATCAATGTAAACAAATATCCAAATATCAATATCTCATTGAACTCTGATTTGTTTTTGTATTCTTGTTATAATCATTAATTCTAATATTGGGTTTGTGTTAGAACTTTCAGTTAGTTGTAATTCGTGGAATTTTCCTTAGGCATATGAGTGCTTGTGATATTGCCATGGAATCTTACCCATAAATGGTTGGATTCATCGTTTTTGCGAACTCTCAGACTTATAGTAATCCGCTCCTGTCCAGGTTTCCATCTCATAGTCAATTTCTTTCTCGAAGTTGACGAATTTGTATGTGTTTAAGGTTTCTGAGAATATTACCGTGGAATACTACCCGTAAATTGTTCGATTCATCGTCTTTTTTGGAACTGTCAGATTTATAGTATAGTCCGCTCCTGGTCAGGTTTCAATATCGGAGCGAGTTTCTTTCTCGAAGTTGACGATATATGTGTGTTTAAGGTTACTGAGAAATTCCTGAGTAATATTACTCGTGAATGGTTTGATTCATCGATTTTGATTATGTATCCTGCTAAATTTGAAGTCAGAACCCTCCCGGAGCTTTTTGGTTCATAGTTTGTATGTCGTTATACCACATCTGAAGTTTCGAATCTACACTGAGCTTCATATTTATCGATTCCGTGATGTATCATGCTAAGTTTGATGTCAGAACCCTCCCGGAGCTTCTTGGTTCTTAATTTGTTTGTCGTTATACCACATTTGTAGTTCAAACGACCACTGATCTTTATATTTATCGATTTCGATGATGTATCCTCCTAAGTTTGAGTCTAACCCTCCTGGAGCTTCTTGGTTCATTGCTTGCCGTTACACCATCATGGAAGTTCATGACCAGTATGACTACTCAAAATTGCTTCATGACCTATGTGATTAGTCGAAATTCAAATCAACTGAAGCACAAAGAGAAAGCACAACTGACAAAGAGAAAGCACAAAGAAAAATCACTTTCTTATTTTCCTGCTACATTCCCATATATTTTTCGGAATTTTTTTATAACTGAATGCCGATAATAATATCCTAAATTTATTGATACATTTTTTGATTTTTTCGTATCAAAAGTGATAATAAAGTCGAATACACGAGTTTGAACTAGCACAAAGAGAAACACACAACTTTCCAATTTGTATGAGCATGCTAAAATGAATCTACACCGTCCGTTAATTTTGTAATCCGTATGATACTAATCCGACCAATAGAAAAGTAGAATAACAATCATGATCCGTATGCCATTAATTGGACCAATAGGAAACTAGGATAACAATCATAGTCCCTACGACATTAATCTAACCAATAGGAAACTAAAATGTATAATCCACGGATATTAATCCAAAAGGAAACCTCATACGGATTGCCAACTTTATCCGACGACCACAAGTTCATTTTGAATTAGAAAACTTTCTGGGCAGCAAAATTTAATTGTTTTGAATTAAAGGGGACTTTCTGGCGGCAAAATTCCACCACTTTTTGTAAAGAAGTTATTCCAGCTAAGAGCCACTAGTATTTCGATCCCAATAAAAACTTAGTAGTTGACTAGTTGACTGCTTTTATATCCTTCACATGTTAGCTTGAAAAAATTGTTTGCTGAACTGGGACCAAATGGTACAACGGCAAGGTAACACCTAACAACCAACAACATTTCAATGGGATGATATCCTTATTTTAGAAAATTTACCATTCATTTTCTCTGGATCGGTTTTACTACCATTCATTTTTTTTTTTGGAACATCATCGAGAGGTACAAATCATTTGCTAGCTTGGGATGCATGTATCCTTAATTAAGATAAATCTTACTCACCAACAAACTAATTCTTTTTATTAGTTACATGAGCGTATTTAGAATGGCCAAAAGAAAAAACTTAGTAAATAAATCACCAATTGTATGATATGACTTCTCTTTGATAGAGTGGTGGCTAAGACTATTGGTAGCTGAGATAGGATTATACCAACCAAATATTTTTTGAATTGCTGCCCTATGATGGCTCAAAGCAAGTAGCGACTCAAGTATTTTTGTAGTTGTTGTGGACAACTTGAAAAAGTGATGTAGCAATCATACACCTTTATTGGTCGCTTGAAAACAGTGGAAATAAATTTACAGCGAGTAAACTATATGTTGGTTGCAAACTTGGTTGCTTAACCATTAAAGCGACCAAAACTTCGGGATCTTGCTAAGATTTTGGTCGCTTAAGCCATGTTTTCTTGTAGTATCTATCTATTTTTGTTTCTCATTTTTATAATATATCCAAGAAAAATTAAGAATTGAATTCAATCATCTATCCCAAAAAAGATATTATATTAATTTCACCAAAACAAAATGGTAAACTGACACTGATGCAAGTAAAAAAGGCCCTACCGGGAGTCGCAGGATTCAAAGTCCTGAGTGCTAACCACTGTTGACAACCTTGTACGTTCATAGTGCAATAAGTTCCAAAGACTTTGCAATGTCCGTGCTTTATAGATGTGACTGAATGTAATATCATGTAGAACAAACCTAGACTGTACAATTATTTTATCTTGGAGACAGTACTAGAGTATAACAATATATTGCTACGAAGACTGCAGCGAATTAGTAAAGAAAGATTGAGATCGAGAAGTTGCTATTACTACCAGTAAATTATCCATAGAGTTTTGCATACATTGCATAGACTGATGTCGCAAACCCGATGTCCATAGGGTACCGACACTGAGACATACGTTGCATTCAATTTCCTTGGCCAAACAAAAACTTAAAATACCAAAAAATATGAGGGGATCATCCAAGTCAGAGGAGGTAGCAAAAACCTGTCCATACTAATTCAGTGTCGTCGTTATTCGTTACTCGTTGTTCAACGTTGTTATTCATTGCCTGTTAATGTCTAGTAGTGCTACCAAAATGGGTGAAAACTGAAAACAGGGAATATTGCAACACGGCAATGGTGTCATTTATTAGCCAAATAAATGCGTCCATACATTCCCTATGGCCATATAAAGAGATTTACTCGGAGGTTTTATGGTAGTAGGATCACTAACTGCACAGTGTGAGCAAACTTAGAAACTTGTTTTGTTTCGGGAACAAATTAAAATTAATGTGAATTTAGTGGCATATCTTGTTCAGATTCTTCAGGAAATAAATTGTTGGTTAAACTTCAACATAAAAGTCACTAACAAGCTGGTTAGGACAAGATTAGGAAATTGATGTAATTCTAAGGGAATTAGAAGTCATCTAGTTCTAAGAAAAGGAAAGACATGTAATAAGGTAATAGGACTAGGAAAAGGAATCATAGTTTTATATATATATGATCACCAAAGTTGTGGTCGATCATATGAGCAAGATTAGAGCTTGTGTTTAGTTTTGAGAGATTTTCTAAACATCAATAAAGAGAGTTGTCTTTATATAAGCTAAGTTTAATCTTGCAGTTGCCATTTATTGGTATCAGAGCTTGTTTCTGAGCCATGGAAAACGAAACCACCATTGTGGGTGAAAAACAGTTCACGCCACCATCAATACAAGTTCCAATCCTCAACGCCACAAACTACACAGTATGGGCCATGAGAATGAAGGTACTGATGAAAATCTACAAAGTTTGGGAAACAATTGATCCTGGTACGTTGGACCCAGACAAAAACAATGTTTCCATTGGATTACTCTTTCAAGAAATACCAGAATGTCTTGTTCTACAAGTTGGTGAACAGGAAAATTCAAAGAAAATTTGGGATGCACTAAAGGCACGTAATCTCAGAGCTGATCGAGTTAAAGAAGCCCGTCTGCAAACCTTAATGTCTGAATTTGAAAGAGTGAAGATGAAAAACACTGATACTATTGATAGCTTTGCAGGAAAGCTATCAGAGATAGCCTCAAAAGCTTCATCACTTGAACAAACTATTGAAGAGAACAAGCTTGTCAAGAAGTTTCTCAATAGTTTACCAAGATCCAAGTATATTCATATCATAGCCTCTCTCGAACAAGTCTTAGATTTAAAGAAGACTAGCTATGAAGATATAATTGGAAGATTGAAAGCATATGAAGAGAGAATCCTTGATGAAGAAAACAATGGAGAAACTCAAGGAAAATTCTTGTACACAAACTCTTACCAACAAAAATCTGCGACAAGAGGAAGAGGTCATGGAAGAGGTGGTAGAGCAAACAGAGGCCGAGGAAGGGGAGGAAGGTTTAACTCACAAGATAGAACAACAAGTCAGAATGATCAAAACCAAGGGAAAGAAAAGAAGGATAGATCAAACATTATTTGTTACAGATGTGATAAACCAGGACACTTCTCCTCTGTATGCCCTGAAGAATACAAAAGATGTAAGAAGCAAACAAGAATGAAACAAGGGATGCAGATACAAATCTTTTCATGCACGAAGTTATATTCTTAAACGAAGGGAAACTAATACCAAAGAACTACGAATCAAAGGATGGAGAAGAAGGAATCTGGTATATAGATAATGGAGCCAACAATCACATGACTGGCAAGAGACACTATTTTTCTGAACTCAACGAGAAAATCCAAGGAAAAGTGAAATTTGGAGATGGATCTTCTGTAGAAATTGAAGGGAAAGGATCAATTCTATTTCAGAGTAAGACCGAAGAACAGAAGCTTGTCACAAACATCTACTTCATCCCAAACTTACAAAGCAACATTCTAAGTTTAGGACAAGCTACAGAAGTTGGATGTGATGTTAGAATGCGACAAGATTATCTAACAGTTCATGACCCAAGTGGAAGACTTTTAGTTAGAGTCTCACGCTCACAGAATAGACTCTACAAGATAAGTCTCATGATTGGAAGGCTAATGTGTCTGAATATAAGACTGTAAGATCAGACATGGAAGTGACACGCAAGGTTAGGACACATAAGTTTCAGAACCTTAAAAACTATATCTCAGAACAAGATGGTTCGAGGGATACCACAGATAAACGATGAATCAAGGATCTGTGAATCATGTTTAGTTGGGAAAGCTCTGAAAGACATGACTCCATATCAAAGTTTGCGAAAGAAGAAACCAAATCTAGATCATCTAAGAGTGTTTGGTTGCAAAGCATACGCAAAAGTTGATTCTGCAAACTCTTAAGAAACTGGATGATCGATCTCAAACTCTTGTGTATCTAGGAATTGAGCCTGGATCCAAAGCTTACAGATTATTCAATCCAACAATGAAAAGAGTAATAGTGAGTCGAGATGTGGTATTCGATGAAAAAGCAAACTGGAACTGGAAAGAAACTAATGATGGACCAAGTAGGGATCCAGGAATGTTTCACATGAGATGGGGTCAATTAATTAATGAAGGCAAAGGACCCATAATCATCAATATTAATGGAAACAATGATGTTAATCAAGAAGAAGAAGAGAATAATGAAACCACTGAGAATAACGAAGAAGAAGAAGAAGGAAAAGAAGAAGAGGAGATCGATGAAATAACTCAACCCATTCCACTGCGAAAATCAACAAGACAGATACAAAAGCCACAGTATCTGGAGGATTATGTTCTTCAAGCTGCAGAAGAATGTGAGATAATGCTACTTTCTGTTAATGATGAACCAAGGAATTTTCAGGAAGCAAAGGTCTCGACTAAATGTACACAAGCATGTAGAGAAGAAATTATTTCAATCAACAGAAACAAGACTTGGTTTCTAGTTGATAAGCCAGGTGGGGTACAAGTGATTGGTCTTAAGTGGATCTTCAAAATAAAACGGAATGTTGATGGTACTGTCAACAAATATAAGGCAAGACTTGTAGCTAAGGGATACATTCAAGAATCAGGCATAGACTTTGATGAAGTTTTCGCACCAGTTGCTAGACTAGAGAAAATTCGTCTCTTAATAGCATAAGCAGCATCAAACTCATGGGAAATACATCATTTAGACGTTAAGACAACATTCTTACATGGTGAATTGCGAGAAGATGTGTATGTTGAACAACCAGAAGGTTTTGAAGTAAAAGGACAAGAGCATAAGGTTTACAAGTTATCAAAAGATCTATATGGTCTAAGACAAGCTCCTCGAGCCTGGAATACAAAGTTAGATCAAATCTTAAGAGAAATCAGATTTGTTAAGTGCTCTAAAGAAACATCAATATACAGAAGAGAAGAAAAGAAAAGGGAACGCTTCTTGTGATTGCAGTCTATGTAGATGATCTATTTTTGACTGGCAACTCCCTTAAGGTGATCAATGAGTTCAAGAGAGAAATGTCATCAAAGTTTGAGATGTCAGACCTCGGAAAACTCACTTATTACCTTGGCATAAAAGTCCATCAAGGAGTAGATGGGATTCAGATTAAACAAGAAGCTTATGCAAGGAGAATTATGAAAGAAGCAGGACTTGAAACTTGTAATCCAACTAAGATACCAATGGAGTTTGGACTTAAAGTTTCAAAGGCACAAGAAGAAGCTGAGATTGATCCAACGAGTTATAGAAGAAATGTTGGATGCCTAAGATACTTATTACACACAAGACCAGATTTGGCTTTCTCTGTGGGAGTAGCAAGCCGTTATATGCAGAGTCCATGCAAGTCTCATGGTGATGTAATAAAGCAGATATTGGGATATCTAAGAGGAACAATCAGCTGTAAAGTATGGTCGAGGAGGATCAAAAGGAATTGTTGGGTATAGTGACAACAGTCATAATATTGACCAAGATGATGGAAAAGGTACAACTGGTCATATATTTTATCTAGGTGAAGCACCTATTACATGGTGTTCACAGAAGCAAGACGCTGTAGCCCTCTCATCCTGTGAAGCTGAGTTTATGGCCGCAACAGAAGCAGCTAAACAATCAATATGGCTTCAAGAAATGTTGGGTGAAATCAAAGGAAGAGAACCTGAAAAAGTTCTCATCAAGATTGATAATAAGTCTGCAATTGCACTCACTAAAAATCCAGTGTTTCATGGGAAGACGAAACACATTCACAAAAGGTATCATTTCATACGAGAATGCATCTAGAAGGAGGTCATTAACGTAGAACACATACCTGGAACTGAGAAGAAAGCAGATATATTGACAAAGGCATTAGCTCGGATCAAGTTTGAAGAAATGAGACAACTGATTGGAGTACAAGATATGTCACGGGTAAGGTTGAAGCTTAACGGGGAGAATGTTGGTTAAACTTCAACATAGAAGTCACTAACAAGCTGGTTAGGACAAGATTAGGAAATTGATGTAATCCTAAGGGAATTAGAAGTCATCTAGTTCTAAGAAAAGGAAAGACATGTAATAAGGTAATAGGACTAGGAAAAGGAATTCATAGTTTTATATATATATGATCACCAAAGTTGTGGTCGATCATATGAGCAAGATTAGAGCTTGTGTTTAGTTTTGAGAAATTTTCTAAACATCAATAAAGAGAGTTGTCTTTATATAAGCTAAGTTTAATCTTGCAGTTGCCATTATAAATGCCATTATATACCTTAGAATCTGCGGATCCAAGGTACTAGGAGTCACACTTTTCTTATATATTATCTATAAATTCAGTCTGTCTTGTCGAGTATTGATATCAAAAAGTACATCATTTGTTGAAAATTATTTGTGTATTTTCCGATATGAAAAGAAGTAGAGAGGATGATGTTGTGTCAAAGAAACAAACAGTGGCGGATGCCTCCATCGACTATTTGAAAGCTGTAAAGAATGTTTTTCAAGATAACAAGGAGAAATATGATGAATTTCTTCAAATTCTGAAAGGTGCCGCCAAATCTGGGACAAAAGACATTGCAGTAGTAGTTGTTGTATCGGCAAAGATTAAGTCATTGCTTAAAGGTCATCCACACCTTATTTTGGCTTTCAATACCTTCTTGCAGAAAGAATGTCAGATAACCCTGACAATGGATGATGGTGGAGACTTCAGCGAAAGAAAGCGGCCTCACAAACTGATCAAATCTGCGGGAAGGACTGAAGAATCAGAATCAAATGAGGCTTTACACCCAGTTCAATTAGGTCGACGGTGTAGTGCAAGTTATCGGCTTTTGCTTCATCCGATACCTTTTACTAGTCAGACAACGGAACTTGAATGTCAAGTACTGAACAATCTGTGTGCCTTAGATGGTATTTCGTTCGAGACCATAGCAAAACCCAAAAGTCGATATGAGAAAATGCAGAATAAATGTGAAGATTACAGGTTCCATTTGGATATCTTAATCGGATCTGTGGATTCAACCAAGATGCGTGTGGAGGAATTGGTAGGCAAGATCCAGGACAACACGGTAAAGCCAGAAACGCAAATGCATATCGAGGATCACTTGACCCCTGCAAACCTAAGGTGCATTAAGCGCTTATATGGGGAGTATGGACTAGAAGTGATAGATATATTGAGAAGTAATACAATTTCTGCATTGGAAACTATATTACGTCGCTTGAAGCAAAAACAACAAGAACTATCTTGTGATCGCTCAGAGTTTGACCAAGTTTGGGCTGAATCTCGCGCCAATAACTATAACACATCTTTGGATAAGCGCATACTTCGTTATCTTTCAAGCAAAATGAACTAGATACCTTGGTACGTACTAGAGCCTTGTTGGTCGTTGTGGTTCATTGTCTAAATCCTTTGATATGCTTGTTTGTCGTGGCTAAATTATGCGTTCGCTAGTCTATTTTCTCGTCTATTTTCGTTTAAGGTGGAATAAAAATGTTCTCTAAAAAGTTTAAGAAATACTCAAGTGCTTCCTAAAATCTTTGATGTATAATTTCTTAAATGGAGTACCTTTCTTAGTATTGATGCGATACCTCCATCTTTGAAACCATTGATGGATCCATATGACAGATAGGAAGCTTAATTATTATTTTTTTAATTTGGAAGAAAAAAGGTAAAAAAATTATTTTGAGAAAAAGAACAAAAGAAACAAAGGGACTAGGGAACAAACAACATGACACTAGTCAACAGCTAAAAAGAAACATATCTTCTTTGCCAGAGTTCGTTTCCCACGACCTAAGTTGACATTACTCCCTAAAGAAGCTTAATTTCATGTCAAGGTAACATATGTGAAATTGTGAACTGGATATTTTTGTGGAGTATGCAATCCCATAGTATACCCATTGATGAAAATAATAAATGGCGTCGATCGCCTAACAGCTTTAAATCTACAAGCATATGGAAAGGCTTATATGTAAGTGTCCATGGGCTGGAACTGATAGCTGTATCATGTATGCTAGACTTTTGGCATACGAGTAGTGATCACACAAAATTCCAATGCAGTCATCTTTTCGAGGAAACATCTGATTCTTTTATCACTAAACAGAAATGCCTAGTGGAAACAGTACAAGGCTATCCAAGAATTTGAGGTGTATCAGGGAAAGAAGAAACTTACAAATTCGAGATTTTACTACTGGAGTTCATACATTTCTTGACCAAGCTAACAAAAATCTTATTTTATAAGCAGTGATTACTCACACAAGGCCTCTTGAATGCATACCATCTCATTCACTGCAAGTTATAAAGCTTTCACATGTAACTCTAAATGACAACCATGGTCCTCTAATGTTAGTTTAGTTCCATCGAGGCGGGGAATCGTGTATATAAACTGCATATCAATGGAATTTCTTGAAGATTGAAATAATAAAATTACTTTCTTCTCTTTTTTCTAGGAACAAACTTAAAAAGATTAACAAATATCATGTGCAAGACACCAGATGTGGTCACCTGAAAAGAGGTTTCATCGAAGTTTGCGCTTACCCTTTCGTATGGCAGCTTCACTCAAGTTAGAGTTGACATTTTCCGGTGAGTCTTCTATCACTGAATCTTCTTGTTTGATTGGACTTCGGTTCCTTGATAACTTCCTAATCGGTGTTGTTAGGTTACCAGCTGTCGCACCTTCACTGCTTTCACCGATCACTTCCCCTTGAGTATCACTTGAGATATTTGCTGGAGTTCGATGCGGCATAAGCTCCTCTCCAATAGTAACTGTATCCTTCATCAGCTTCCAATCTTTGAAATCAAGTCGAAGAACGAAATGGTTGTACGCAGCAACCCCTGAGGCAACTTGGTCAGGTGTTGGTCCATTTTTTGGAGTAACAAAGTGGCGACCTTTTGAATCAACAATTATCCCAACTCGACCATCTTTCACCAAAAACGAGAGAGCAAATAAATTCTCCACCGTCTGTGCAAAAGAAACTCTGTTGAGAAGTAAATTATCATGCATAACTCTCTTATTCTTCTTCAAGATGTCATACATAGTGATCATGTTTCTGTCAGTATCAGTTGTCTGCTCTTCTTCGGCGTCATTAAGATTTTCAGGGCGTTCAGTCATAGTTGGTTTCCTAGTCCTCTTCCTCAGACTAACAGTTTTCCTCTGCTTGAGTTCAACATCCATAGGTCCAACCATCGTATTGCATCCTCGAACCTTCATGAAGATTTGACATACATCAAGACCTAAATCCTTCCAACCAAAATATAATCTGGCTTGTTCACCGCGCATTCCACCATTTTGCTTCCCAAAGTTTTGGAGCATGCAGGTAATAAAATCATTTGGAGTTAGACCATCACTATTCTGTGCTTTAACAGACGTCGCCAAGGTGTTGGCAATGCCTAATAGAGCCTCAGCATCTGCAACTTGTTCTCTCGACTTTGTAACCATCTGATGCAAGTTTTCAACTTGGTTAAATATAGATTTGAACCTATCAGAATTGGCATCCGAAATATCTTCTCTTTGATCATGTATCTTATTCCTTAAAGCAAGATACTGTGAACGTAGAACTCTTCGATCAGCAACACCATTACGAGATTCACTAGTCTCGGGTTGTTCTGATTCAACTCCATGCCTTATTTTACTTCCTGGTTCCGGTTTAATTCTGCGTTCATTAACCCCACCTTCACCTCTACTTCTGGTACAACGAAAATTAGGTTCTGGTATACTGGCAGACATGATTCTGAAACCCTAACTCTTTGAAGATAAATAAATAAATCCTCGACAAACGATTAAACCCTAAAACTGCTGATTTTCTTGGTCTCCAACTGTATACTGTATATAAGTATATATACTAAAAAAAAAAAAAAAAACTTCTAAACACGTACGGTACCAATTTTGATGAGGAAAATAAAAAATAAAACAAGTCTAACCGAGAAGAAAAACCTAACCTAATATGAAAAGAAACAACAAGTCTAACCGAGACTGTAATATGTGTTATATAGTTGGGCGTTTTTAGAATAGAAGCCCCTAACGTTTAAGGAAATATTGAGTTATTGTTGGAAGTTTGAGTTGGAATAGAAATCCGTCGGTTTTAAGGAAATTTTTGGAAGTTTGAGTTATATAAGCCGGTTAAGGTTTGATTTTTTTTTTTTTTCGCTGGGAAACACAAACATTGCATAAAAACAAAAGGTCATTACAAATATCCGTTAAGGGTTCTTCTCTCATGATAGAGTGCAAGAAATGAGGAGAAGAATTCCAAATGTTTTTCAAGCTGAATTTCCTAACTCGACGTGCAAGTCGATCAGCTATCTTATTCTTAGAACGCTTAATAAAAACTATCCTAGAGTTCACACAACTAGAAAAAGAAATCCGACAATCTTCTACTAAGTCTTGACTTCTCCAGTCAATATCACCCTTGCCTTGATTAACCAGATCCACTAACTGAAGACAATCACTGATGAAGAGGACTCTGGAGAAATTCATCTCACCCACCCAGGAGCAAGCCAAAATTAGGGCCATTGCCTCAGCCGCAACAGCACCATGAATCAAACCAAAATCCGCTTTACAACCTTTTATCCTTCCTGCATTGTCACACAGAATCAAACCGATAACCATGTTAATGTTCTTGAAGGAGCCATCCATGAACAAAATATGATTAATCTACTGAATAGGAAGCCTATTGTTGAAGACAGGCACTCTAAGGGGAATAGAAGCAACAATATAAGTATTTAAAGACCTTCTAATATCCATAATAGTATCATCCAGATTAATTTTAACATTTCTAAAAATAACATCACATCTAAGCTTCCATATTGACTATAAAACCACAACACCAATACTCGGCCAATTCACAGCATAAGGAGAACAACCCAAATTTTTATCAAACCAAGACAAGAAAATATCATCAATCCAATAATAGTTACCCACAATAAGATGCTTAAAGGAGAGGGCAAACCAAATATGAGATGCTATAGGGCATTGAATAAATAAGTGCATGACATATTCCACCTCATTAGAACATAACGGACAACATTCATCAATGCCAGGATTATAAAACTTGATAAGGGAATTAACAGGTAGCATATGCGCAAATATCTTCCAAATGAAGAATTTAATTTTATGTAAACAGTCAATAGACCATACCCTTTTCCCGAAAGTAGCATCATCAGTTGAGACATTCTCATTCATGAAAGCTTTATAGGCAGATTTAACTGAATACTTACCATTATTAGTGTGCGCGCACATTATTTCATCTGATGTATGAACATTTATCTTAAGTGATCTAATTCTAATACAATCCTCAGGGGAGAAGAGCGAAGAAAGAAGATTAATATTCCAGTTGTTATCATGATGATTAATAAGCTCATTTACATGGACATAATTTCTATAATCAGAAATTAATCGAAGAAGGAGGACAAGTATAACCAGGCAACCAATTATGATTCCATATCTTTGTAGACTTACCATCATTCACCTTATAAACATATTAGCTCTAATAAACACCAGACTGTTGACTATACCTTTCCAAATCCATGAGGAGGTGTTTGCCGCCTTATCGATTTCTAACAAGTTCTGATTAGGGTAGTATTTATCCTTAAGAAAATAGTTACCAGCTGAGAAGAATTTTTGCACATTCTCCATCCTAGTTTTGCAATAAGGACCCTGTTGGTAGCAAAGGAATTCCTAATACCCAGACCACCAGAAATTTTTGATTTTCCTATATCCCCCCAAGAACGAAAATATGTCCCTCTTTTAGAATCTTTCTTTGACCACCAAAAAGATCTTTGAATAGAGTCTATTTTAGAGGTAATTTTCTTAGCAAAAGGGAAACAAGACATATGATAAATAGAGATACTAGAAAGAACATGTTTTGTCACTACAGTTTTACATGCCCCATTCAGATTAGTTTTTTTTTTGAGTTACCAAGCCTGTGATAAAAAATTTCAATGAGAAAATGAAAAGATTGAGTTTTGTCTCTATTAACAAACAACGGAGTACCAAGGTACTTCTCCGTACTACTTAGAAATTTAATTCCTAAAGCTTTAGAGATTAATTTGATATGTTTATGATGCATTTTTTTACTTGTAAAGAAACCAGATTTTTCAAGATTAATGGCCTGCCCAGAAGCCTTAGCAAACTTATTAATAATTATCATTAAATTCTTAGCATAAACAAGGGAAGCTTTTGAAAAGAGCATGCAGTCATCTGCAAAAAATAAATGCGAAATGGCAGGGCTATTTTTTCTAAGTTTGAAACCCTGAAAAACTTTCTCATTTTCGCCTTTAATCAAAAGTTGAGAAAGAGTTTCCATGCAAATGATAAAAATATAGGGAGATAAGCAATCTCCCTGCCTAATACCTCTATAAGGAAAGAACATTTCCCTTGGAGATCCATTCACAAGAATAGAATAAGAGACAGTGCTAATGCATTGGTGAATAAGCTGGCACCAGTCATCCGAAAAACCCAGTTTTTTAAACACAAAAATTATGAATGGCCATTCCAGCCTATCAAATGCTTTAGATAAATCTAACTTAATAGCCATGAAACCATCTTTGTTATTTTTCCTCTTTCTAGTTTTAAAGGAATGCAGAATTTCATGACTAATGATGATGTTATCATGTATTTGCCTATTAGCTATAAATGCAGACTGATAAGGAGATACTAAAGAATCTAAAACAGGTTTTAAAGGATTAGTTAGAATTTTTGAAATTATTTTGTAAACAGTATTAATGAGGCTGATAGGGCGAAAATCATTCAGAGTAGAGGGGTTACTTACCTTAGGAATTAAAGCGATAAAAGAATGATTGAGCTGCTTAAGAAGAAATTTGCTGCGAAAAATCCTTGTACGTGATTAATAACTTCAGTTGAAATGTGATCCCAATTATCCCTGAAGAACCCACCCGGAAAACCATCAGGTCCGGGGGATTTCCAAGGCGCCATATTTTTAACAGTTGTAAATATCTCATCTCAGAAGGTATAGCAACAAGGTCAGAATTGATCTCATCAGAAATGATAGGCTTGATATCCATAAGAACATCATCAATATCAGAGTTGCTCGACATAGAAGAAGCAAATATTTTTTTAAAATGATCAGCAAGGAGGTGAAGGACTTGATCTCTATTCTCCAGCCAATTACCTTGATTATCTGTAAGCATATGTATGGTGTTGTACATGTTTCTTAACTTAACAATATTATGAAAAAAATTGATATTCTTATCATACTGCGTGAAATAGTCAATCCTCGACTTTTGTTTATAGAAGGAATTCTCTATTTCATACCAAAAGTCCAACTGCTTAGAGTAGTTGAGAATAAAATTTCCTATAAAGGGAGTATAAGCCATATTCTGCAGTTTTTCAATTTCTGAATTCAACCTACTAATTGTTGTTTTGATGTGTCCAAAAGAGTTCAAATTCCAAAGACTGAGATCATGCTTTAGATTTCTGAGTTTCCCAGCTACAATAAAACTTGCAGAGCCTTTATTTACCCTTTTCCAAGAATTAACAAGAACATCTTTGAATTCAGGGCTAGCTTGCCAGCATTTAAAGTAATTAAAAGGAATAACAAGTTTATCAGTACTATGAAAACATTGCAGCAAGATGGGGCAGTGATCTGAGAAAACTCTACCTAGATTCGTAACCCTAGTTTGAGGTAGCAGCGAAACCCAATTATCATTAATAATTCCCCTATCCAGTTTTTCAAATATAAGCTCAGAAGGATTTTTGAATCTTCTGTTGCACCAAGTAAACGGATTTCCAAAAGTGAAAACATCATGCATATTTAACATCGAAAGAGAGTTCTTAATAAAATCAGACGCTAACGAATTTTCAGCAGTTCCTCCCTGTTTTTCTGAGACATTCAGTATAAAGTTGAAGTCACCTAATAAAAGCCAAAGCTTATTGTCCGACTCATTGAAATGTTTCAAGTAGTTCCACTGATTTCTGATACCTAAAGTATTTAAAGCTCCATAGATGAAAGTGACCAAACAATTCTTAATGGTTGGAGTGATATCGCATAGTACATGAATCATATTAAAAGTACTGCCTAAAACATCTTAACTTGAATTTTTAAAAAACCCCAAATCCATATCACCAGTTTTACCCATAGCAGGAACAATGTTCCAAGAATCAAAAGGTAAAAAATGCGTATACTTATTAGCAGTCTCACTATCAACCATAGTTTCAATTATACAGATAACAGTAGGTCGATGCTTTCTAAAAAGGTTCAAAAGGTGAAGCCATTTTTTATCAGAGCAACAACCACGCATATTCCAACATATAAACTTCGTAGCGGAAAAAGAAAAAGGATTCAAACAAATAAATAGTAAAGACAAGCAATAACCACCACAAACCAAAGCGCAAATCGAAATCAAAATAATGCTAAAGAAACGCTTTTCGAATAAAAACTTAGGGACTTACTTGGTCATGAGCATCCGAAAGGACTGCATCCGCAGGGTCAACATCCATCATCATGAGATCAACCTCCTTCTCTAATTCTTCATCCGTAATCTCAGGCTCTGGAGGAGGCATTGTCAGGGGCATAGGTTCAAGCAACACATCTTTTAAACGCTCATCCTTATTTTACACATAAGATGAGAAGTCCATCTCCGAGTTAGCAGGCATCATCAATTTAGAGTTACAATTCATTTCTGAAGCAGCACTATAGATAAAACCATTATCTGAAAAGATATTTTGAGCAAAATCTGAGGTTGTGGTGGACCAAATCACATTTGCCTCGACATTAGCATTACTAGCAGAAGTAGTAGAGTTCCCAGAGGAAAAAGACAAATCAGCAGGAGGGTTAAAAGGTGGCAATGAAGAGATAGGAGGCCAATGAGGTGTGGGAATCATTTTAAAAGACGATGAGGCTGAGTAATTACCCTGAGCAAAAGATTCGAAGGAAGTTCGAGATCTTTTTCCTTTCCTATCATGCAAAAGTCCATCCGTTCCAAAAACCATGCTTTCATAAGATTGCGAGAATCCAGAAAAGTTCATGCCATGATTCCCATTTTCATTCTGAGCTCCATTGCTAGATGGTTCCCTAATAGTGAGAGGAGCAAACCTAGTTGTCGAGGAGGAAACAACAGGAGCAAAGAAGGATGAACCAGTACTCTTAATGGTTGCAGATGGCTGAAGACTGACTGAAAAAGCTGAAGGCTTTGAGTGGTCAACAACAGCTCCATGAAGATTCAAAGTGGTAGCAGCTTTAGATTTTCCATCATTTGAACTCTCACCAACTTCCGAGGTTTATTGCCTCCTAGTAACAGCAACATGAGAAGCATTCCTTGTTGGTGCAGGAAGTGCCCTGACAAGAATCCTCATTTGAATATCCCTGAACTGAGCTTCATTGTGATACTGGACAAAACATCTCTTACAAGCCCTAAAAGGTAATTTAGGGTAAAAGGCATACATTATATAAGTTCTTTTACTAGTGTTAGAAACAACCTTCCTAGTAAGAGGATTTTTTAAAGGAACCATAAGTTTTGCATCATATAAACTGCCTGCAGGAGAGTCAGCAGTTACAAAATTACCAAGCTGGTCCAGAATTTCCCTAACTAGACCTCTATTGACTAGGTCTGAGTGAATATTGATCTGCAATGGCATCAGAGTAATTTCCCATACCAGATCAAAAATGGATTCTAACTGACCAAGCTGCTGAACTGCAAAAAGCTGACAAAAAATCAGAGTAGGTCTTGCAGCATAAGCAATTTCCTTATCCTTCCTCTTCTTGAACATTACTAAAAACAAGTTCTAAATTCCATTTCCTTGAATAAAAGGTTTTGCTAACTTAAAATCAGGGGAGTTGATAGCCCATGCCCTGTTGAGTTGATGCTTGACTGAAGTCTTATGGTAGTTTTTGCTATCATCACAAAGGAGAGCAGCAAACCTGAAGGGAAACTCCTTTACATCTTCATCCAAATCAAGAATTATTACTTGATCTGCTGGCATAAGCTTACTGAGCTGACCCATTTTTCTAAACTGACTTACACACTTTCTATGAAACCAAACTATTTGAGGAGAAACAAGAAAGAAACAGCTAAAAGCTACTAATTGTTGGATGAAAAACTGAAGCATACAGAGCTGCAAATTTATAGAATCTAATTGAAGACCAAAAGATGAGAACTTAGAGCAGAATAGACAGTACATTGAATTAGGAGTGATAAGACTAATCATCTTGAATTAAGAATCAGAACTTACAACCAACCTTCTCACAAGAATAACCAAACCTAGCAGAGTAAATGAGTAGCATGCATCCTGACTCAAATTTGACAACACCAATTTTGAGAATTGACAATTAATGGCATGAATAGATTGAGAAAAGACAATTAATGACAGGTTCTTTAACATACCATTATTTTAAATCCTTACAAGACTCCGGTTAGATTATCATTCATGGAAATGGTTCAAGAAAATGAATGTCTTGAAACACTCTTAAAGTTTACAAAAGATTAAAAGTGGGAATCGTGAAAGAGAAGTTTACAAGATTAAAAATATGAACTGTCATGTCTTCCCAAATTGCCAAGTACCCTATGTCAAAGTAGTTTCATAACTCAACTTTCGCAGGGAAAAAAATTCTACTTCTAACAGGTGATAGCCTCGCAACACCCCACCCCAATAAGAGAAACATAGAAACCCGTCCATTTTGCAAGGCATTTGCAGTCGATAACTGGACAAGTCCTACAACATATAGATAACTCAGTAACTAACTCATCATAGATTAAACTTAAATTCAAAATAATCCAAGCATCACAAAGGGGAAAACTTTTATTAGATCAATAAGATGAAATGATACTCACCACTATTAAAATTCCATATCATCGCGGTTGTTATTATCATCAAATTCATACTCATCCTCATCATCAGAGGTGTAAACGGCATCCGTGTCATTTTCCTCTTCATCTTCTTGGCTTCGACAAGCTACTGCTGCTGCAGCACGACTGATAGTTTCTGGGGGAACGTCGTTCCTATCCCAAACAAAACTGTCACTGCGATCCTGATGTGGCTCTCCTCTAAGATCTTTTATCGAATAGCTTGAATGCCATTCTTGATATGCCTCACTAGAAGTCGAGCTTTCTGTTTCAGTCTCCCCATCCGAATCTATTTCTGGAATATTGAAAGACCGACGAGGTTGCGTTTTTATAACCACTTCATTTTGTTTATTATATACATCATTGATATAGAAAACCTGTTGTGCTTGAGATGCTAAAATAAACGGTTCATTCACATAATATCTTCTATTCATATGGACACTAGTAAATCCAAACTCATCTGTTCCTGCAATCGGTCTCCAATCGCATTTGAAAAGAAGAACTCGGAGTTGACCCACATACCGTGCCTCGATAATATTATTCACAACTCCATAAAAATCATTTTCATCTTCAGCTACACCTTCGTCTTCCCGAGGGACACACAGTCCACTATTCTGTGACTTTCGTCGACTCTCCCACTCTCTTGTATGAAATCTAAACCCATTGATAATGTAGCCATTGTAACTCAAACATTCTTTAGCAGGACCTTGACTCAACGAATATAGTTCATCACTCACCTGACCTTTTTTATGCAATTGGTATATCTATTCATACATGCATAGAGATGTTTATCAATGACGAAAAAAACGAAGTGAAAGTCATTAAAATCGCAAAAGAAATTGTGTTACAATGATATATCGGTACTTACTTTAGTTGCAAACCAATCAGGAAACTCTTTGATGTGTCTTCTATTAACGTCGGCGTCTCTTAAGCCACGGCTTTGCAGCTCACTTTTGTGTTCCCTGCAGGTGCAGCGCTTAACATAGTTAACCACAACACTGCTAAAATATTACTAGATCTTGAACAAGTTAATGGCTATAAAAACACAAATAAATAGCACGCGCACTCCTCATATGGCTGCACTTCTTTGGTATTCAGCAAAGCATAAAGTTGGATTTGTTTCATCTCTGACTCCGTAAGCTGTCCCCAAGTTTCAGCTCCAACGGGCCTACCGGATTGTTTGAAAACTATTAATCGATCATCAGGTTGTGGCGCCTCATCATCCTCATTCCTTTCAAGTTTATTAAATTTTGTACAACACTATTCAAGTAACGCGTACAAAAAGTGATACATTCATCTATAAGGTATGCTTCAGCCATCGATCCTTCGGGGCAAGCTTTATTCCGCACATAAGACTTCAACTTACGCAGATACCTAAAGTAATTACAGTAAGACTTCAAAGGATGCAAAAATAGTGATTGTATAAAAAAAATTACAAAAAGAAATATTCACCCAAGTCGTCAATGTAATTAGACAAATGTTGCACATAAAATAAATGAATACCCTTACCTCTCGATCGGATACATCCACCGATACTGAACTGGACCTGCATCCTTTGCTTGTTGTGTTAGATGAATGGGCAAATGCATCATCACAACAAAAAAAGATGGGGGGAATATTCTTTCCAACTTGCACAAAGTAATTGCGATACTATCTTGTAGTTTATCCAGATCCTCTATCTTGAGAACCCGTGTACACAACACTTTAAAAAACATACATAACTCACTCAGTGCTTCCAATATATCCCCATCCAAGTGTCCACGTAAGGCAATAGGAAATAAATATTCCATTAATACATGATAGTCATGACTTTTCAGACCCATAATCTTTCGATCCTTAACGTTCACACACCGAGAAATATTTGATGAGTATCCATCGGGAACCTTAATATCCTTCAAAGTTCTACAAAAAGATTCCTTCTCTTTGGGCGACATGACAAAAGAAGCTGTTGGCACCACTATTTTATCTCCCTCTTGTCTCAAATGTAACTCCGGCCGTAATCCCCAGTCCATCAGATCCAACCGGGCCTTAAGATTGTCTTTCGTTTTCCCTTCTACATTCATCACTGTGCCCAATACAGTTTCACAAATATTCTTCTCAACGTGCATCACATCGACATTATGAAAACATATAATTGAGCTTAAGTACGGCAACTCATGAAATATGCTCTTTTTTTTCCAGTTGTGTTCAAAAGTAACTAGTGTTATTTCTGTCAGACCAGTCTGTTTGGCGTTCTTACCAAACTGAACTTGTCGAAAATGAGCCAGCTGTTGAGCAATTTCATCCCCATTCATCAGATGTGGTGGTTCTCGAAGTTCTTTCTCTCCATCAAAGGCTGACTTCTGGTGGCGCCAATGATGACCAGCAGGCAAGTATCGACGATGATGCATGTAACAATACTTGCCCCCATTGCTCAGTCGTTCTGAACATCGGTCAGGCCCACAGCACGGACAAGCAAATTCCCCTTTGGTGCTCCACCCGGAAAGCATAGCTAGTGCAGGGAAATCACTGATGGTGCCAAGTAATGCTGCACGACATTTAAAATTCTCTTTCTTTGAAATATCGTAAGTTTCAACACCTTCATCCCACAATTCCTTCAATTCCTCTATGAGTGGTTGCAAATACACATCGATGTCGTTTCCTGGGGATTTGGGTCCAGGAATTATCATAGACAAGATAAAATTTTCCTCTTTCATACACAACCACGGTGGTAAGTTATAACTGATGAGAACAACTGGCCATGTACTATGTGGATGCAACATATTCCCAAACGGATTCATCCCATCAGTTGCTAATGCAAGTCTTACATTGCGAGGATCAGCTGCAAACTCTGGGTGCTTCTTATCAAAGGTCTTCCATGTCTCTGCATCAACTGGATGCCTCAAAACTCCATCTTTGGGACGTCTTTTGGCATGATATCGCATATAAGAAGCGGTCTTTGAAGACATAAATAACCTCTGAAGTCTTGGCTTTAATGGGAAGTACCGCAATTGCTTTACTGGAATGTTTTTACCTCTTGGTGTTCTTCTGATTGATTCGTTATCCACATTCAATTCAGTAGTTTTCCATCTTGAAGCATGACATACCGGGCAAGAAGTTTTATCTGCATTCTCTTTCCAGAACAAAACACAATCATTCTCGCAAGCATCGATCAAAATGTAGCCAAGCCCCAAGCCCTTGATTGTTGTTCTAGCATCATAAAAATTCTTTGGTAGTTTGGCATCCGGAAAGGCTTTGGTCAAGAGACTCAACAACGCATCAAACCCCTTGATGTTCAATCCACCGAGGGACTTGACATGAAGCAAGTGCACAATGAAGGATAATCTTGAAAACTTTTCACAGCCAGGATATAGTGACACCTGCGCATCGTTCAGCAACTTGTAAAAATTGGAGGCGTCATAGTTCATTTCTTGCAGCAAATCAGACATTTCTTCATCGTCGTCCTGCACCACATTTCCAGTATTGGTTGTTTCCCTCACCTGGTCTTCCCCTTCTCCATGGTATACCCAATCCACATATCCCGGCATAAAGCCATTCCACAGAATATGTCCGTGCACTACAGACACAAGCTCTCTCTTATTGTTATTGCAATCCTTACAAGGACAAAATATTTTCTGGTCGGGTTCTAAATCCCAGCTCGCATAGTCTATGAAATTTCGAACTCCTGCTTTGAATGCATCGTGGTCTCTTGGAAGTCCTATCCAGCTCTTGTCAATAATTGTGAAGTCTTGGAAATCCATCATATGAACATAAAGAGTAAACAGAAGACAATCTATGAGAGTCCGTAAAAGGAGGTGCAGAACAACTATGGATTAGAGAAACAAAATTTCTGCGAAACAAGAAGAGATCTTAGATTAAAGTCAAACCAACAAACAGATAATATGAATCTATAGTATCCAAATTAAAATTTTTAGCAACCTATGCAAGTCAAATTAGTGAGAAAAATAGGCATAAGTTAAGGATTGGAGCGCAATTACCAGAAATTCGTCACATCAAAGCCCTTTCCAGCTCCGTTGGAAACCTGGTAGTAGACAAACAAAAAGAGCACAGATCAGTAAAATCAAGAAGGAAAAGTGACTCTTTTAACTAAATTGAAAAGAGGGGGGGATTGATATGAGACTATGAGAGTTATCTCTAAACTCTGAATCCATTTTATAGTTATAGAGAGTCTTGAGGGAGTTAGATTTTAAAATCTTCAACAATAACATAAATCTGAACCAAAATCACAACCCACACCCAGAAATCAACCACCAGAGGGTTCTATTCAACAATTGATTAAAAATAAAACCATTACCGAAATCGAAATCATAGTTATAAGAAAAAATTACAGAAGACAGTTACCTTTTGCCCTAACTTTTGATGGAATCCATTGATTTTCAAGTTTCAACAACTTCTTCATCCAATCGAAGTCAATGAAGAAAAAAAGAGAAATCTCGAAGTCAATGAAGAAGAAAAGAGAAATCCCTGTGAAATTGAAGAAAGAAGATGGTGAACCGAAGGAAGTAGTTGTTGAGAGAAATATCAACGAGGTGACTGGGGTATATGATGAAGATGAGAAAGAAAGATCGGGACTGAGTAATCTATGTTTCGCCCAGCGTATTATTTGGTGTAGCTGGACTATAAGATAGGAGTACCTCACTGCCATAGATGGAAGCCACCTATCACCATCAAAGAGATCTGATGACCAAATCTTGAGACCCGAGATCTTATGGTGAAAACCACGTGCCCCACACACAAAAAATGGGCGCGTGCACTATACGTTCGCCTGGTGTGGGGCGTGGACTATGCCACCGCCTGGTGTGGGTCGGGACCAAGGTAGTTAATCTCGGATTCCGGTTTATCTCGGTCCCGAGCGAGACACTGGTACAACGTTGTCTCGGAGAGATTTCGTTTTCAAATTTCGATGTAATTTCGGTTCCAAAAAACTTCCAATAATTTCCGTTAATTTCAGTTAATATTCAATAATTTCCGTTAATATTCGATAATTTCCGATATTTACTTAGGAGAGACGTAATCAAATGGCTAAAGAGTAAACCTAAAGGGTATTAGGTATCGAAAATTTCCGAAAATTTTATGATATAGTTATACACTAACGGTATCGGATATTAACCTAACGGATCTCCCTTTACCGGTATCGTTATGTTAATAAACGGATATCCGTTACGTTAAGGTTATTGGATATCGGATAGCCGTTATATCGGATATTAACCTAACGGAATCCGGATGTTCGGAAACGGATACCGGATATCGAATATCCATTGACAGCCCTATTCCTCATCATCAACACCAAATGATAATTTTAGGTCAAGAAATTCAAACACAACAACAAGCAATAATACCAGTGAGTGAATTAATCTGTTTAATTTTTGTACTTGAGATTAATCCACTCAATTTTAAAAATATATATATATATATATTCCGGCCGAAATTCCGACCGAAAAACGCGTTTCCGGCCGAAATTTTCGCAAAGATTTCGTCCGGCCGAAATTAACAAAATCTTGTCTTCTTGGACCGAAATCCGGAACTTCGCCGAAATTTCGGCCGAGATGGCCGAAATCGACTACATAGGTCGGGACTATACGTTCGCCTGGTGGTTGAGCGTGGACTATACCGACTATATTTGGGTTCAGTCTTGGTCCTAGACCAAATATACTTTGGGTTTAGTCGCCCACTGCGGACGCTTTAAGGATATACCTATTTGATTCACGGGTGAGATTTCGAGTTACAATAAAAGTCTGGTAAAAATGAAGATTTTTCGTTCAATAATTGCAAATATTATGGTTTCTAATGCGAATTTTGGATCACTTGATGAATTTTGATATATTATGGTATCATATCCAAACATTCAAAAATAAATGAAGATGGTGGATATATTAGGTGAAATTTGATGCACTTAAGGGAAAATTCAAAAGAATCCGAGTGAAATTCAACAAAATCGAGCGATATTGGGCTATATTGATGAATACCAAAGAAATTGAAGAAATACAAGTCACGTAGGATAGAATTGACTAAAATCGATGAGGTTCAAACTCTCGGACTTGTGAATATTAAATTAATTAAAGGTTTAATAAAATTATATACAGAATTATTAACAATGCATGCGAGAGGTAACCAAGACACTAGATTCCACTATTATGCAAAATTGAATGATAAATATTTCAAAACTCTATTCAATTCTTAAGTCCTCTTTTATCTTTAAGACAAATAACTTTGTACCTGCTAACGCAAAAGGCAAACTGATTTTGTAGGTGATGGAAGATTGTTTCTTAGCCATCTGCAGATTGAAAAGATAGAATTGAACAACGGGGTTAGACGAAGAAAATGATTTATTGATTAATAAAACCAATATCTTATTTTGCTGAGGAAAAAAAACTCACTGGAGATTAAAAAAAAGCCCTAATTCAAAAATCCATAAAGATGTAGAAAACAAGAAAAGGAAGAAGAAGATTTACATAGATTTCTAATAATCCTAACTCTGAAATGGGTGGATATCCAAAGAAACCAATAAAATTTGAGTGTAATTTAGTTAGGCGTCTTTATAATGGGTTGAAATATTCACCCAACTCAAGAATTCTTTAGATCTCAATGGATATGCTTAGATATTTACATAAATCGATTCCAAGGAAAGATTATACGACTCTATATAATCTATTTAATCTCACTATATGTACATAAAAATTTACATAAGTAAATTTAAAAAAAGAACTATGAAACTATATTATTGAAATATCTATCATATAATTTGAAAAATAAAGAGATTACCTAACTATATTTCTTTCTGTTTTTTTTTATCCTCTCATCCTTAACCTCACTTAAAAAAACTAAAAATGAGAAATAAAGGACGCTAACTCGACATTATTTTTTCCCCTGACTAAAGTCATCAAACTAATAACGAAACTTAGACCGATAAGAAAGACAAGAAACATGGATTCACTATTTGACTTAGATCACCAAAGTGCACACATGTATCCCCTGAGTGATTTCGACCAATGTTGACTAATGTTGTTATTAAAGTCCAGGTGAAAATGAGTGAGGTCGACCAACATTGAGATCGTTTTAATTCCCATACTATAATTATTCAAAATTTTGATGAGTCAAATGTTGCTAACAATTCTCGAGTTCATTATTTTTTCCAAAATTCCTTCTCAATTATCGAATCATAGGTTACAGTCGAGATTTTTGGTCTAACATGAATGATATGTTATAGTACCGTTCCCCAATAACTTTACCAATGAGCCACTGTCAGATTGAAAGTTGAACTTTTAAGAAAGAAAAAATCCTTAATTATTTTTTATAAAAACTCCATATAATGTTACCATGTCCACTAGAGGTGAGGAGGCATCTGCTGTGAATTTACCATGTGTCCATGCGCACGGCACGTGTCAGTGAACTGTATTGACGTGTTTACACGTGGTTGTAAAATAACCATTAGATCTTCCTCAACCCATCAAGTAGGCGATAGAGATGTATAATCACAGTTTCACATCGAAACATAGTTTTCTCCTCTCTTCCATATCCAGCGTATTTCTCCCCATCTCTATCTTAGGTAGAAAATTTCTCCTCGAGAGGAAATTTTGGCAGAAAATTAGGGTATTGTTCTACAGTTTTGGAAATATATCTGCATCGCCGTAGGATGATTGTGTTGATTATATTGATAAGGATTGGAAGAAGATATCAAGTGGTAATAATGTCGGTCCAAAAACTTTCGATTTGAACCCTAACAATTTTTGGGCGGGATGAAAATCAAAAGAAAATCCTTTTGGGCGGGGATTATTCCCGCTTGGTGTTTTGGAAAAGCTATAAATCTCAACCCTAAAATCATTCCAGAGATGTTAAAGAAATTTATTTATTTTTTGGGGAATTATCAGAGATCAAAAACAGCAAGGTACATAACTTACGATTTTTAATTTGATTAATTAGTTCATAAATTGATATTGGGATATTTGATTGAATATGAAATTGGGGTTACATATTTTTAATTTGATTCATGAGTTCATAAAATGATATTAGGCTATTTGATTGAATCTGAAATTGGGTTACATATTTTTAATTTGATTCATGTGTTCATAAATTGATATTACGCCTGTTCAACTGAATCTGAAATTGGGGTTACATATTTTGATGGCTAGTGTTTTGGTCTAAATTTGGCCTTGTCTGTAGCTTTTTAGAGCTTCTCTAGTACAGTTTCCTCAAAAAAAAAATAAAAAAAAAATTGGGGTTACATAGGATCAATCAAGTTGTGCAGAATAGTTGGGTGTATGCTATCCTGCTTAAGTTGGGTGTTCCTTTCCATCAGGTTGTGGAAAATAGTTCAAAACAGAAAATAATGCATCTACAGAGTATCGCAATGACACCCGCACCTATTGTTCAAAACAGAAAATAATGCATCTATAGTTGTGACAGCAATATGTGTTTCGTTATGACATACGACCCACAACCCACCAACAATAAAAACTATGAGTATCGCAATGACACCCGCACCAAGACAAATTCCTTTACAGGATTGTTATAGTTTTGTAATATCATTATTGCTATTCAGATTTGGTTTCGTGACTGATCTTTTCTTATTCCTTTCCAGATGTCTCAAACCAAAAAACAACTTTCCAAGAAAAAAATTGGGAGCTCCGACATAGCAAGCATAGCCCCTGGACAGTTGAGGTCAAATTACGGTAAGAATTATATTGTCATATGACGGTATATAATGAAGTGTGTAGCATGTGTTAATTTGTTCATTCATTGTTTTCCTACAGGTAGCGTAAAGAATAGAGGAGGAAGGACTAGTCAACTCGGTCGTCAACAATCAGTGCGCCATTCATTGGAGGAATTGGGTGAACCACCATCGCGTTCAGGAAAATCAAGAAGAGGATCAATATTCCAACAAGTTCGTAGAAAGAAACAACAACCAATGAATCAGCAACCATCATCTCAAATCGAAGACCATGAACAAGTGGAGGAAGAATACCTTCAACCACCAGAAGAAAGATCAGGAAGAACTCGTAACACTCCCTTGCCAACAAGTTCACCACCACTGCGAGACAGGGGTGGACAAAGTCTTCCTATAACACCAAGCAGGTTACCTCTAATTGATGATGATTTTCTTGATTCTCCGAGAAGATCTCCTAGAGGACTTGGTAGTAATCGAGTACTAACCAACAGGTCTAATCATTTTATTAATTCTTTAAGGAGATCTCCAAGGGGACTCGGCAATAATAGGGTACAAAGATCGCTTGAGGCAGAGTACAATGCTTCAAATGCAGGATATATGCAAAGACATCGTCAAGTCCAACATCAATCAGATCAACTTTATAACACTCAAGTATCAAGTTCTTCTCGGCAACAACCATTGGGATTACAACATCAGGGTAGTCGAAGTTCATCTTCCCAACGACAATCTCAAACACCATCAAATGGCGCTCCTCTTGGAAACCAAAACATCTTGCATCAGAATACTTCACGCCATGAGCCAGAACAAAATGATACTCCTGAAGATCAACACCTCCAGCGGCAGCATCCTTCACGTTCAACATCTAATTCTCCCCAATCAAATGAAGAATGTGGTACTGCAGAAATAACGAGTAAGTATAAATGTATGCATATGTGAAAATAAAAGATGCAGAACACTTCATTTTATTTTTTTGCGCGAGTTCACTTATATGTTCATTTTTAATATTAAACAGTTGTACCATTAAGGAAAAAAAGAGGGCGCAGCTGTATGAAGGAACTTTCCAAATTCAGGGGACAAATACTTGAATTGGATCTCTATGAAGGTAGACTATGTGGTTATAAAACGAAGTCGCAATCAATTCAGTGTGCATGTGGACTAGGCAAAGTCAGAACTGTCCCTTGAATTACGATGCATTTGATGATATTCCTCCTGAAAAAATTCAGCGGGTGATCAAAAATCTCTATGTATGTATTAGAAGTCACTGTGTTATTCCAATTTTAATAATATTTTTTGTGAAAGCAATAATTCGGATGTTTTAATGTCAATTATAACTCCCAGCTAATCAGTTTTTTCTCAACCAGGACTACTTTACAATCAAGTCTAGCACTGGAGAAGACCCAGAGGAAGCAATCAAGAAAATAATGAGGAATGCATATAACAGGCATAGGCACAAAATTCATAAAGCATACCTAAAGATTCAAAACCTTAGTAGTCACGAGGTAGCTTTGGCCTCCGAACCACCCTCTGAACTGGAGATTAACAGAGAGGATTGGATATATATGTGCAATACTTTCGACACGCCATATTTCAAGGTATATACATTCAGTTACATGTGATCTTTTCATCAAACTATCATTGCTTATGTGTTAGATTCTGAATTTACTTGTGGATACATTATAACCATAAAATTAGATAGCATACCCAATTTTATGTCACCTAGTGATACACCCCTTATACAATTTCATTGCTTCTTTGAAAATTTATTGTTTCTAGTTAGGAGTGTGTTCTTTTCCGCAAGGGTATGCATTTGAACTTCCTATCTGTTCTTCTATTGTCAAATATGCGTAGCATACTTAGTTTTAGACTGTCGCAAATAAAATTAAGTTTTGACTTTCCATGAAAGAGCCTCCTGTAGTATGTGTAGAATGTTTAAAATATCAAGCTATATATGTTATGAATACACTGCAGAGTTGCTTAACCTAACAGATGGTGGAGTTTAAATGACAGAAAAAATCAGACAGAGGGATTGCGGCTGCTAAAGCAAAGGAAATTAATCATAGTGCGGGCAACAGAAGTTTTGCCAGCGTAGAATATGATTTGGTATGCATTAATTGTATCTCATTCTTTGTCTACTGATGTTGGTTCGAATCCGTGTTTTATATACCGTGTAGTGTTAACTTACTTGGTTTGTTTGCAACTGCTTGCTGCTTCAAAGATTGCGGAGAACAAGCCTTGTGATGCAGTGATTTTGTTTTCAGAAACCCATGGTTCTAAAAAATTGCCACCGAAATGTCAGGAGATGAAAGTAAGACATACTACAAATATACTTAGAATTTTGTGTCTAAATATATCTCTGCAACAGTATATGATCATGTATAGCTATCTGTAATTTATGTAGAAAATAATGGAGGACATGAAAGAAGCAACACTGCGAGGAGAATCTAGTAAAACTCCATCTGACATATATGAAACTGTCTGTAATGAACAACGTGGGAGTCTTAACAAACGTGGTCGCAAAGCTTCTCACACTCACAAGAGTTTGGCTGATTTAAGGGAAAAAGAAATACAATTGTTGAATGGAAGAATTGAGTCTCTACAGACAGAAAACATGCTACAGAGAAGAGAAACACGTCGGCTTACTGATCTAATTAATAGTTTTTTTTCTAAACATTATCCTTCCATGGTTGTACCAGATGATGAAATGGAGGATGATGCAGAGGTCAGTGGGCGAGATGAGGATCTTGATGTGGAAGGTCAAAATGATGAGGATGACTATGATGACCTTGAGGATGAAAACTACATCCGTGACTATCCTGATATGGAGGATCGAAATGTGGAAGGTGCCATGGATGATGAATGATTTTCTTTATTTGAAAGACTGACGTGGAGGATTCCAATTCGGAGTGGGCCAGCCAGTGATGAATGAATTTCTATTTTATTTTGTTTTGTGTTTTTTTTCTTTCTTGTTTTTTTCTGGTATTAGGATATTAGGGTAGGGAGGATGATAACGTGTAGTATGGCTTTTTGAAGCATCCAAGGTGTTATGACTTTTTACTCTTGGTTCTGGAAATGAAATGCATATTTTATTAATTTGTTTTGTCAATGCATACATTATACAAAAAAATTATTAATTAGGATATGATCAAAAATAGTAATTAACTAATTATGAGGTTAATTACGATATTTTCATTACCATATTAATTATGATAATTATTTGAGTTTAATTACGATATTAATTACAAGATAAATGAAGATATTAATTACCATATAAATATAATAATTAATTGTGATATTAATTACAATATTAATTACAATATCATCCATGCATACAACCAAAATAATTACAATATCACAGTTGCGGAATGACAATTACAATATCACAGTTGCGGAATGATTTGGGAACCATATGCCAACTAGTAAATTTAATTGTTTAACGATTCGATAACTATCAATCAACTTCAACTTAATTGTCTATACCTATTGAAATTATGAAATCATAGTATTTGGCTACCACCAAATTAATTGCTAAATAAATCCACAACAAGATTTTAATTTAGTTGCCATATTATGTGGAAAGTTACTGACAACTACGATGATTATGTTGTTAATATGTTTGGCAACTCTAGAACAACTGCAAAATTTTGTGGTTTTAATTAATTGCATTTAACTAAGTAATGTATTTGGCTCCTGTAACATAAGTTGCCAAATGAAATTATGGCAACTATGTATTTTTAGTAATTGCCTTTACATTTGGAAACACCCCATACGGCAACTTAGGCTCCGCAACTACCATTAATTGCCAATGTGTTTGGCAACTAAAAACTCATATTCGGCAACCAAACTAGCTTGGTTGCCAATGCTCAAGTTTTTTGTAGTGTTCTTATTACTAAAGCTGCAAAAGAACTAAAATTTAATAACCAGCATGCTTGAAAAAACCAACCATTCCTACACTAATTCTGAAAAGCAGTAGTAAATTAGCCAAAAACAACACCCCCTTAAAGACCTATTCAAGCAATTTCTTAGAGAATCATTAAAGAAAAAATAATGATTATCTTCAATGCCAAATGTAATGAGATTTCTGAATTAGCCGACTTCAACAGATAAGATTGCAATTAACAATGATAATCACACTCCACTAAGGAAAAAAAAAGTAATTCAAAAATTGAATTAAAATAAATTAACACTGTTTTTGATGCATCAAAAGAAGCACTGCATAGAGCTAAGGTTAGAATATCAACTCTAACCAGCAGATAACTCATGATAACTTAAAGAGACTTAAGCATCTTCATACTGAGATAACCAAAAACACCACTCTTAACTTGTATTACCCCCAAAAATTCTTTAAACCAATAGACAAAAAAAGTATCATATTCTAATCCCTATTGATACAGTAGGATCTCCAATATTGAAAAAATAAATTCTTCATCAAATAAATGGTACGCAGTTTGTTCTTCACTTCACGATGCATCTCTGATACGAGTAATTAACTGAAAATATTGATTCATACCCTCTTAGATGGCAACCTTATCTTGAATAAAAACCGCGCCTCTTAGAACCCATGTTCCCCAAAGTTCTCATGATGATGGATAAAAACCCTACTTCAACTCCTTCGTAATCCCATGACCTAAAATAGAAACAAAAAAGAAAAACCTTTCACAACAAATAGATTAGACAAATAATCAGGAAATAAAACCGATTTACAGGATTAAAAGCAGAGTAAGAACTTGTTTGTATGCAGCTGACTCGGCGTCTGAATCTGAGTCAACCCCTGACTCGGACCGAGTCAGCAGTCAGACCGTTTGTTTTCCATTTTGAGTCAGATCTGACTCGACCTCTGACTCAAACATAACCCCTGACTCGGACTCATTTGAGTCAGGTAACAAAATACCCCTGACTCATGGGACCAAACCACTGACTCACTTATTTCTGAGTCAGATGAGTCAGATCTGACTCAAAACAAACATATCGACTCAGATCCAGATGAGTCAGGTGATTTCACTCAGATCCAGATGATTCAGATCCAGACGACTCAGATGAGTCAGGAGCAAACAAACATGGTGTAAATCATCAAAAAAGAAGTTGATTTGAGAAATCAAATTTATAAAAAAACCTAACAAGTTAGGTCACACCAAAAAAATTTCGAATTGAAAACAAAAACTAATCAAAAGTGATCAAAAAAAAAGTATGTAAAAGAAACTAAATTAACAGAAGAACATGATAAGAATGAAAGATTTTCAAAACAAAAACTGGATTGAAGCAAAGGGGATCCAGAATTTTTCCGTTTGACTTAGTCAGCGACGCATGACTTTTCGCTTGACTTTTTGCTTATCCTTTAAATTATGTGACCTACTTAACCCCATAATAACTTGGTTAAGGTTTGATCGAATCCTAAAGTTTGGCGTTTTTTATCAGCGGCGGAATCGAACCCCTACCATATAACTTAAGTTTGTTTTTTTTTTAACTCGGAATTAGGCAGTTATAAGTTGCTTAGACTTGCGAACCAAGCAGTCGATACTTGTGTTTCAAGTACTATAAGTCTTTAAGAGTCTTTATATAAATAAAGGAACAAACGAGAGAAAGAAAACCATGGAGAAATTATAAGGGCAGAAAAAGCCATTCTCGAATATATAAACTCCAACGGAGAAATTGAAGATTCCTGGAAGTTCTCAACATCTGTTGGAATAGATCATGATGAGATTGTTAATACCATCAAGAGTCTTCGTGGTGACCAACTTGTTGTTTTTAAGGAAAGTAAGAAGGAGATTATGTCGAGAAGGTTAAAAGAATTCATGAAACTGGGGGTTATGGATCCTAAGGATATGGATACGATTGGAAACGAGAGGAAGCAAATAAAAATGTTCTCCGAACGCACACAACTGCTGTTTCTGCAAGAATGTTGTACAAGCTTGCACAGGGAACTTTTACCCCAAAACGGTACTTTTCTATTGATCGTGTCTTCAGGAATGAAGCTGTTGATGGAACCCATCTTGCGGAGTTTCATCAGGCTGAAGGTGTGGTATGTGATCGAGGGCTAACACTTGGTGATTTGATGGGAGTCTTGCACGATTTCTTTGAGAGGCTGGGTATGAAAAATCTTCGTTTCCAACCCACTTACAATCCGTATACTGAACCTAGTATGGAAATTTATAGCTATCACGAAGGCTTCAAGAAATGGTAGAGGTTGGAAATTCTGGTATGTTCAGACCTGAGATGTTGCGTCCAATGGGACTCCCTGAGGATGTTACATGTATTGCATGGGGGCTTTCCCTCGAGAGACCGACCATGATATTGTATGGAATTGATAACATCCGTGATCTCTTTGGACCCAAGGTCGAACTCGCGCTTATCAAGAGAAACCCCATCTGCCACCTTGGAATCAACTACTAGGTTGTTCTTTACCCCAAGATATACACTTTCTTCATGTGCGCACTTGTGTGTTGTTCCCTTGTGTTATATTGTTGATTTAGGCCTTGTTTGGTAAAATTTATGATTATCTATGTATTTATGATTATAGATACTCATAAATTGAAAAATGATTTTGATATAATCATTTTCAAAATAAATTTTTTCAATCATTTTTTTTAAATAATTGATTATCTTAGAATGATGATCTCGAAAAGGAGAAGAAAGAATAATGATCTACGATATTTTTTTAGTCTTATGTTGTTTTTTTTGTCTCTCCCTTGACAGTTTAGAGAAAATAAGTAGAAAAAATCCAATTTGAGTTTCTTATAAAAAATAGTTGATTATAATAAATTTTCAAAACAACATTTTTCTGTTTATGGAAATAATGGATTTTTTAAATTATGATTAAAATAAGCAATTATTATAATGATTACCAAACACACTTAGAATCCATTATAATCTGCATAATGGATTATGGGTTGATAATCCATTAAAATAATGGTTACCAAACAGCCCCTTAGTTTATGGTTACCGGAGGGAATAATGAATTTGGAATGACTATGTTTTCAGATGTTTGTGACACGTTGTCTCCCCTTTCTTTTCTTTACACATTTTTATTGTGTTAGCAAAAGTCGCAAGATGAGGTTCTCAGCAGGAGTCTGTTAATCCAGCAGCTAAAATTTTGAGTTCTGGCCTAACAACAGCATATATGGATGCTCACAAGAATTCGTTGTACACTTGTACCACTGTAATTAGCATACCAGTATATCTAGTTGTGCCGAGGTACTATTAGGACAAGGCTGAAAAGGTAGCAATGTCATTGGAAACGAGTGTTGGCTGTGTACAAAGCTTAGTACCGTTATAAACACAAGGACATCCTAGAAATAGTATAGAAAACTTTAAACTTTGACACCGTGATTAAGCAGGACACAGATACAGATTTAGTTGAACCCTATCACATAATGATTTACGGGCTCATTTACTTAGGCAGAACCGTCAGAGTCATGTTTCGAATAGAATGACAGAATATGCAACCAAACATAACTATGAATCGACAAATTCATCCATAATTTCTTCTTTGTCAGCTCATCATGATTCATGAGTGTAGGAGCGGTTTTCTATTTGGAAGATATATTCAAAAGATCCACTCATGTGCTGGGCTAGACTTGAACTGTTGAGTGCAAAATATTGTATAGTTTCGGAGTAAGTATTACGTGGTTCTAAATCTACGATTCACGATTTAATAATATGATTCAGTTCACAAAAAAAGAAAAGATTCAGTAAAAAGTCTAAAGGCCGCAATGTAGAACAAGAATTACAGGAGAGTACACAAAGTGATGACTAAACTAAGATTGGGTCTAGAAATAAAAAAAAAAAAACTCTGCTGAACTGAAAAACTAAAGTACCAGAGTATCTTTAATTGAAAAATGCTCCTAGTTTTATTTTGATGAAATACATATACCTCACAGTATCAATATTTCCAATAACATACTCATAATCCATGTTTATTTAGTAGTAGTCGGAGTCGCAGCAGAAGAAGTTATTGTTGTTGTACTTAAGGTGTTGGATTACCATTTGGTGAACAAACGTTTCAACATTTGGGAGTGAAATGCAAGAACTGTTTGATAAATCTTGTGGTGGTAAACCAGGAAGATTCATAAGAACACAAGGAATTCTAGGTTGACTACAAGAAAGGGAATTGAAATTTGGGAAGTGGTACACAATCGGCAGGATCCATATGCTTGTGCAAGTGTTAAACAATTATTGCAAGAATTTCTTGGTTTGGTGGACGAGGAACAAGTTTGCCAGTAGTTGTAGTATTTGTATCGTTACAATGGACTTATTTAAATTTAATAACTAGACCTTTCTATCTGTTGGCATGTACATGTTAAAGGACCATCTCTGATTACTGATTGATGTGCTAGAACTTGAATAAATATGATCAAAAATGTAATAGGGATTGTTATTGGTGTGCAGTCAATCTATCCAATTTCTCATTTTTACAATAAATCCAAGAACTATAATAGATATACTTAATGCAATTCATGTTCAAGGTTAATTGACTAGCTGTCTGTCTAATTAATCTCACACTCGTGACATATATGATCAAGATAAACTTTGAAAGTTCTTACTCAGAATAATAGACTGAAAACTTGTCTGAAGTTCGTTGGTATAAACTTGTTTTTCCAGAGTCTCAAATGGTAGATTTTATTTGTTGATTTTTTGACATGTTATTCGCAAAAAAAAATATGGAAATGAAGTAGAGAGGATAAAATGTATTTCCATAGACCAATCAATGGGTACATAGGATAAAATGTATTTCGATAGACCAATCAATGGGTACATAGGATAAAATGTGAGTCATGAAGTTCAAGGGGCATACGCCACAATACAATACCATTAGCACCACATCATCCTCCCATCTCCCTGATGATTTAACAAAAGTATATATGTTAGACAAACACAAAGTGGTCAAATCAGTCTAGATTTTTGGTATATTTGCAACTACTGTATAAACTTAGTGGTACCCGAATCTAGACCAACTGCTGCCTCCAAACATAGGATTTGCATTTGTCATGCATTTTAGAGAATTTGAAAGGAGAGGTACAGGAATTATTTGACTTAGTCTATATATAATGTGTTCAATTCTTGAGCTTCATCTCTGCATGAAAATCTTTGAAACTGAAACATATTAGGTTCTTGTTCTGTGCAACGGTGTATTGCACCGGAACAATAACCTTCGCCTGGAGTCGAACCCAGGTCGCAGGATTAAAGTCCTGAGTGCTAACCACTACACCATAGAACCGATTTGGTTTTGGTATGATCAAATCTTTTATTACTGTACTAGTCGCTTAGCTAATAGACCATAAGCCGCCGGATGGCTCTTCAACCCCCCAACTTTAGGGCCCTAACAATTTCTAAGGCGCATGTCAAAGAATTTTATGAATGATTAAGATTAGTGAATATTACTACCACGTCCCTTGTGCGCATGCAGCTCCATTCCATGGCCGAACTAAAACTTAAAGAATGATTTGAACTAGATTTTTTATTTTTTATTTTTTATTTTCGAACAGAAAAGTTATATTAAAGAAAAAAAGACCATTACAGAGAGTAAAGGTCGGGGCACGGCATAAGCCAATACAAAAACATTACATATCCTTAAAGGCCATTACGTAGACATAAGAAGTTTCCAATCACTCCATATGCAGCTGAGGTTAATGAACTTAAAAGTATCAGCATCACAGGACCAAAGCACTACTGTATGCTTGACAAGATCAATCACCTCCTCCACACTTTTCTTCCTAACACCAAAAACACGATCATGTCGTTCATTCCACAGCGTCCAACAAATCGCATAATGTATTAACTTCCAAACTTCTCCTCCTCTTCCCTTCAAAACATTGTTCTCCCAAGCATCGAAAAGTTGCAACACAGAGCTAGGTATCGGCCATGAAATCTTGAAAGCTTTTATGAAATAATCCCATACTGCGAAAGAGAAAGAGCAGTGCAGTAACATGTGATCTGCTGATTCACTCTCGGTATTACAGAGGGGGCATTCGTCAGTCTCAATATCCACCCTCTATGTCTCAACATATTTCTCGTAGGCAAAGAGTTAAGAAAGCAAGCCCATAGCATGAAACTGACCTTATGAATCCTAACCACTGAGCGCATTGAGGAATTGTAGTTAACAAAATCATTTCAAAGATCCAAATACATAATGTGGATCGCCTATGTGCTTTAACTCTCCTGGGCATATAGAAAGCTTATATGGTGATGAGTGATGACAGTGGGCTGGAAATGCATATGGTGGATGACTGGATGTATTACAAAAAGATTGCAACTCCAAAGTAGGCTGTGACTCAAATTAAGAAGAGATGATAAGTTGCATTTCCTGATTAGGGAAATTGGTGCTGCAATACCAACAAGAAAAAGAAATACAATAGGAAATGGAATATAACAGCTGCCCCACCGGGACATTCAAAATAATTGCTAGCAAATATTACTGACGGACGGGGTTAGCCAACATACGGCTAGTTGAGCAGTTTTTGGCTAAGTGTTAGCCACATCAATGACAAAACGATATCTGACATCAGCCTTTACAAGACGTTCCATTGCCGTGTTGATATAATCCATTGGAATAACTTCAATATCTGCAGTTATATTATGTTTCCCTGCAAAATCTATCATTTCTTGTGTTTCTTTCATTCCCCCAATTCCGCTCCCTGCTACTATTTTTCTCCATGTTTGTAAACCAACCAGAATTCATTTATGTCATGAGTAATGTATTGCAACCATACTATCAATCAATCAATTCTTCTTTATATAAAGGAGGATGTTTAGGCTGACGTGGCGGCTCCATATTCATCCTCAGGGATACTGAAAAAATAAGAAGCCACGTCGGAAACCACCCTTGGCAAACGGAATTTGAAAAGACACAACTGTTCCTAACAGTGTTTGGTACGGTACGTACATCTATGAGAGATTCTTTTGGCAAGAGATTTGAATACTTATCCTTCGAAAACGTTGCAACTTCAAATCACTCGGAACCTATCTTAAATTCTGTAGCCATCCAATTTTGGTCCTGCTTTCAATCATTTTAAACTCAACAGTAATGGGAGACTTGAAGGATGTTTGGGAAGACATAAATACATGAGTTGCATCTGTTTGATGAATTGCAGGAACGAGAATTGTTCTTCAATCATGTTAGCTGTGTTGGCAAGCGACATAACAAAATTGTACAGAAAAAATTGTTAATCGATGTCTATTAGTTGATTGTTACAATACAATTTTACACAAAGAATCAAATTGTCTTTCCGTTGCGTTGGAAGAACGAGCAACCCTTTGTCCCTGTTGTATCTATCTTTTCTTAAAAATATTTTTGGGGTGTTTGTTTTGGAATTGCTGAAAAGTGTATATTTTTTTTAGTGATTTGTTAACTTGTGATGTTAATTTCAAATTTGCTTGAGTTTGCCTCGAGTAATTGTGTCAAAAAGACTAGGACGACATAATTTGTGCTTAATCATTTGAGAGATTTGATACTAGCGTAAGATATTATGAGTTGATTAAATTGTATATGCAGATTTTGGATCGATCGAGTAGAAAAGATTCTTGGGTCTCTCTGATTCTACAGAACGCGGGTATATTGAAAACTGCATCTCTTGAAAGACCTAAAATTTATAAGCACTTTTCGGTTTGAAATGATTTACATAGGGGGGAAGAGGTGCACATAGATGAGAAGGTAATATTTAACAATTTTTTTCTCTGTTGCATTCTTTTACCATGCCATACTTGATCATCAGGATGGGCGCAGTAATGGAGGAAGGAACACTTTGAAGGTAATCTAAAACCTTTTGAAAACAACTCATTTTTATATAAAGTTTTCCTATTGAGACTGGCTTTGGATATAGAAAATAATCACAAAAACTCATTGAAGACCTATTCTTCCTTGAATTACAGTGAGTATACACAAGTGGGGAAACGTTTCTATAGAATTTCAATTTTCTAAAAAATATCCTTTGTGTTAGTGGTAATATTCTAGACAACCATAGGAGGAGCAGCATTTTAAATTCATAAGTGGATAAGACATCGGTATTAAGGAGTATAATTTAGGCAAGGTTGCTCAGCATTATATTGACAGGAAATAATGTCACATGTAGCAGTCCATACTTCATATTATGAGTGATTACCCTACGTGTATATGAACAAAAAAAAAATGCTTAAAGAAACACAAAATTATGAAACTGATTCATTTCTTTATCAATATTTTCTATTATGAACTGTTAACTAAACAGTGTTAGGGGTAGACCTTGATCATCAGTATTAATATTTATTTCAGGTATCGCTTAATGTTTTTTCTTTTGTTTATATTATTCAATGATGAATTGCTAAAGAGGTATTTCTTTTAGCAGTAGATTCATTGAAGATATGACTTCACAACAACTCTTACGGCATTATAGTGAAACGTAATCGCTATTCTCTGGGTTTAAGACTTTAAGTAAGAGGCAAGTGATGGTTGAATTTCACATCTACATATACTTAACTTCTTTGTTGGAGATTTTTGATGCATATACTTTACTTGATTTACTCAATTTAAACCATAATCAGACATAGGCAATTTAAATTCGCTTTTGCGTACAAAATGTGTTTTAATTATCCAAAATAGCCCTCTTTTCATAAAATCTTCCAGAAATATGAACACATAATGTGTGCAAGTGTCACTAAGTACTGTACTTGGAATTCGATCCATTTTTATAACACGTTCGCTTTATTGTAAAAAATAGAAAGTTATGTTTTTTTCCAGTTACTGGCTGATGTCTAAATCTTAGTTCAAGAATGGGTGAACATTGCTCATATGGCATATGGAAAATTAGACATAAAATTGGTTAAAAATATCAAAATCAACAATTCCTGGGTGAAAAGGACATTTAGATTTTGATATTGTTTAGATGGACAAAAATATAAAAATAGCCAGGATGTAAACAATTTCATCCTACCCAATTTCAAATATTTTTTCTTATAAATTTACATCAGGATGCATCCAATTTCATCCTTACTATTTTTTAAGTTTAAGTCAGGATGAATCCAGTTTCATCCTTGCTATTTTTTTAGTGTCTATTTCACCCATATTAATTTACTCATCCATTTGAACCATGTTTTAAAAATATTTGGACAAATGACCCATTTTCCAAGGAATATGTATAGAGGAAAAACATCAGTTTAGCACTCTAAAGCAGCCAAGTCAATTTTGTGCGACTGAAAAAGAATGAAGCTTTTTAGCCGTTCACGAACTCTAAATTTGATAGTTATGAATTTTTAGCTTCAATGGAAGCTTCATGGTGAATTTTGAGGTTTAGTGGGTTAAGCATGACGGCAGCTTATTGATTCCAAATTAGAGAATTGTGACTGATCAAAATTAGAATAGGTTTTCGACGTCAGAAAGATATGCGCAAGTGACAATGAGGTAGATACATGAAATGTAAACTACAATTAAATGAAGGGTATCCTAACATTTTTAACCTATTGACGAACTAGCCCGGGCATTTGCACGGGCGTAAAAATACCTTGTATATTATATATATGCCTATTCTTAAAGAAAAACAAAAGGTATTGTACTATGTATCATTTTTATATGATCAGCTAGGTAGGTGGCATACCCATAATGAGCGGAAATGCTGGTAACTAGAGTGGCTTTTCTGGGGCACCAACCAAAATCAGCTTTTCATGAGGTTTTAGTAAGCCGAGTAATGGTAGGAGAGGATGAAATGCAGAGACTGTATCGATGATCCCATCCATTGTACCCATAGCAGCCTGCAATATACATCCGCCAAAATTTAATTGGTTATAAATCGAGAACATATCAATCGAAGGATTGCTTATGGTGGGGGGTGTTGGATGCATGACGATTGACATACCTGCATTTGATCCTGGTCACGGATAACCAAAAATAAGTCAGCACCAAGATGTTCGATTGCTTCCTTCTCCTTATCGGCCGAGGTGCTAATCACAGTCACCTTCAGACCAAAAGCCTTAATTTGCAAACTTTACGGCCACATGGCCAAGACCACCCAGACCAACGATACCCAAATGTTTACCAGGCTCACTTAGTCCATAATACTTCATGGGACTGTACACAGTAATACCAGCACATAATAGTGGTGCACCGGCGTCAAGTGGGAGGTTATCAGGGAATCGAACTACATATCGCTCATTTGTCACCAAGATATCCGAGTAGCCTCCATAAGTTGTAGAACCATCATGATAAGTGGCAGTACAGGTAAGAATCATATTGGGGCAGTAATTCTCAAGATCTTGGGTGCAATTACCAACTTTATGCTAATTAATGATTCCTACCATTAATCAATTACCAAAAATAATTGATTTAGACATCAGATAGGTTAATTGGGGCCTATAGCTAGATGACAAAAAAGGTCACTACAAATCATTTCACACCACCCCTTATTAAAATAATTACCAAACTACCTATTTTACTCCTGATTAATTAGCACTAATTAATCATATTAGGGTTTAATTTGTTTTGGATGTGGGATTAACTAATGTTAGAGAGTTCATCAAAACATCAACATTTTGATTTTTTTCGTAAAAGTTACACAGAATCGGTTTATGTTCATCCACTTGTAAACCGATTCTGGATTAGTGTTTAAAATTATCAGAGGACATCCACAATCGATTTACTTTGATATGATTTATAATCCGATTATGAAAATCGGTTTTTTCTTATGACACATATAAACCGATTGTTTCTTTTCATTACCAAATTTTCATTCATCGCATTATTATTGTAGGATGCATTTAGCACATGCATCAAGCCTTTAAACCCCTAGGCGACCCTAGTGGACGAGTTATAGTCTCGTGAGGGTTTACATAGAGATCTACCCACAAAACATACACTAAAAATTTTAAAGCCATCAATCTTCCTCCGAAGAAGACGATACATCATCCAAGTAGTGCGGGTTATCCACCGGGATTCTATCTGCCAAGAAGTGATACCTTGCATCGAACGCGAATGGTTCCCCCTTTACCTCCAAGTAGCGCGTTTTCACGGTTTCGTGCTACAAAAACACAAAAACAAACTTACATTTGTTAGTGGTGTTTCATTGGAAGATAAAACAACATGGGTTACGTAAAAAAAAACCACAAAATTATTCACAAATTGCGCAATGGACAAGGTGAAGGGCCGAGTGTTAAAAATTCGAGGTTGGAGAGCTAAAAAATCAAGTATCACGTTTTCGATGACAAGGTGCCTATCGTGCACTTGTTGAACACTTCTTGGATTCCCAAACTCTTGGCTAAAAAATCAAGTATCACGTTAGGATTCCCAAACTCTTGGATAAATTTGTTGTCTACCCTAGCCCAAAAGGTTGTCGAATCCACCCTTTCGGAGGATTGACGTCTAAGTCGTTTTTCCGCATACCAAGCTTTGGTGATTGTCAAATCTTCATTTGAATCAAATGAAGTCATTCTAGTGTGTGGATGTATGAAATGAGTAGTTGTGGAGTATATGAAATGAGGGGAGTAAAATGATCAATTTTGGGGAAAATGGGGTCTAAGGGTGAGGTCTCCATTTATAGAGAAAGTCTCAAACGACTATTTTTTTTTGAAAAACGTGAAATAATTTGAAATAATCGGTCTTTTAGAAGGACTGTAAACCCTGATTGTGTTTGCATGGCACTAGGAATCGCACTTTCTTGAGACCAATATAAACCGATTAAAGACCGTTAAAACTTTGAATTTTCACCGACACCAATCGGTTTATATATTTCCATATGTGATCTGATTCTAAAACATCCAGAAAGATTGGCCTGCATAATCGGTTTTTATATTTCCATATGTGATCCGATTTTGTAACATTTTAGAAAGATTGGCCTGCACAATCGGTTTTTAAAGCCATATCGAATAAACCGATTATTGGCAAACAAGTTTATTCAATTAAAAGAAGGGGCGGGATCGGCTCACAGTGTTACTTTCACAGACTTCACCACAAACTGCAAGGACCGTTGATTTTTGCAACTTCGTATGGTTACGATGAATTGATAATTCCAGCGGATTTTTAGACTAAACCACGACCGATTTCGTACGTCATGAACTTTTGACTGTTTTTTTCTCTCTCCTCCAAACAGATTATCTTCATCTCCTTCCTCCACTTTCTTTCGGTAACAATAAAACTTAGGAGTTCATCAATGGATAATTAATTTATTCATTTTCATTTTTCTTATCTCCAATTAGTTTTTTCTTATCTCTAATTAGTTCTGTCTGTAACAAGTTACAACCATTTTGATTTAATGGTACGTTTTCTCAAGTTTTTAGTATACCAATTGCTAATGGTGTTGGTGTTGTCAGTCTCCATGAAAATCATCAAATCTTAACTGATATTTGAAATACTTTTGAAGACCCTCTGAACCCAAAGTTATGATGAAAATAACAACAATGGATATTCAATTTTAAGGGGAAAAAACACAGATTTTTAATTAAATATCAGAATATCTTAGATCTAAAATTAGTGAAATCAAAAGATTGTCATCTCTCTACGAAGATCGTTACATTCAATTAATGGGTTGGTCATGTTTGATTTTTAACGGTTTACATGGAGATTTTAAATCTGAGTTTGCTGTAAGATATGAACTTAAAAAATGGGTTCTTGAACATTTCATGGTGAAACTAGTTAACATCCATGAGACTTGAAACAAAACAATTACTGAGTATCTCGACTAAATTCGATACCCATATGAGATTGTAACGAGTACATAAATTTATGGAATGGATGTGACTGCCATAGAAGTGCATCGTGCAACTGAAGATCGGCATAGACAATACAAAGGTTGATGACTTTTTGAAATATTAATCGGGTCATGGATCACTCTATAAACCCGCAATTTTTTCTTAAATCTCGGCCGTCTAAACTCACAAGGTCTATTGGTCGCGGCAGTTTGTGGAGAAGTCTGTGAAAATAACGTTGTGAACCGATCCCGTCCCTTGAAAGAAATAGCCCATCAAATATAAAATTGGATTATTTTCATGTAAATTAAGGTTCTAGTCAAATATAGGTGACGACATTATAACAACGATATTGAAATATATTTTCCAAATATTAAGGTATTATATGTGTTGTTATAAATAAGCGAGCATAAAATGTCAAAAACTAGCTAGAATGGCGACTCTTTTATGGAATATACAAAAAATGTGATGTATTATGCCTTGTTATATGGTGTATTTGTGCATGCTATGACGGGCTTTCTAAACGTGTTGTGCTGGGCTGGGCCACGTGCTTATCCGTGTCGCGTGATGTGCCGTGCTATTGTGTCGATTAGACTAACCCAGCACAGCCCACAAAACTAATATGTTGAGTTGTGCTGGGCTAAATCACGTACTGGGCTGGGATGGGCTCAGATTTTAGCATGCGGTGCTGGGCTTTGCTCGTGCTGGCACGGCCCAATTTACACCTCTAGGCCTAACAAACCTTGAAAAATGTCGGGAAAGGATAGTAATCCCAAGACTTGTTAATACTGGACAGTCAGCAAACGATGCATGTATAGAATTATTGGGATTTTTGATCATATGCCTATAATGCTAATAGAATTATTGGGATTTTTGATCATATGCCTATAATGCTACTCACAGGCAGGGAAGTAATTCTTCGAGCACATGGCTTGATTCTCTAATTTAATATATGCCCAAAACCGGATATATGCCATGCATTTAGGAAACTAATTTCCATTGTTATTAATTGGTGGTGGTGTTATTATTGTTTTTGTTTCTAGCAACGGAAGAATTGATTGTATTGGGCACCTTGTTTGATCGTAAAAGTTATAGATCATACAATACCTTCAAATAATTAAGAAAAAACAAGATAAATAAATCTTCAAAGAAATCCTTGAAATCTTGACCAAATTTTATTGGACGACGGAAGGGAGTCCTTCTATGTGATCACAATGGAGGCCAAAAATGTAATTGGATGCAACGTTTTTTTTCATTTTTGATTGATTTAATTGAACATGAAATCATTGTTTTTTCCCGAAATTGATTTGATAATCAAAGAGTTATAATACCCAACTACTAATAAGAACCAACAAATCGATAAAAACGCGAGTTGACTGTTAATTATTTCGACCTAAAATCCTTGAAAAAACCGTGGCCTAATCTAATTTGCCACAGTTTTGTACAATTTCATTCAATTCGACCAAACTGGATCGAAATTCATCGTCCTATTCCAAAATTGTTTTGATAATCAATGATTTGGGGTCCCCATTTATATTTCAACTCCATAAAATCGAATGAATCGGACCAATTTTACCTTCAATTACTTCAAATTAAACCAAAAAGTGAAAAAGTGTGGTGCAGAAAAAGTGTGATATAAGAAAAAAAAGTTAGTAACGCATGTTATGTGTTGCTATATATAGTTTCCGTTGCAAAGTCAAAGAAATCGGTAAAAATTGAATCCAGAAGAATTTTGATCGGATTCCACACACACACCCCCCCCCCCCCCCCCCCCCCCCCCCCCCCCCGTGCTCGGTAAACTAGTTATTGATACCATGAAAGGTACATAAACTTAGGACAAGAAAAAACCATTTCTTCTCTGCTTCAAAAAAAAAAAAAAAAAAACCATTTCTTCTCATGAACCGATAAGGCTGTTTTACAGTTGTTACCCGGTATTATACACTAACGTTACACCGGAATAGTAACAGAAAAACAAACATTATTATATACACCCATGACAGTATGTATAACACCTCTTTATACTCTCTTATAGCAGCAGCAGCAGTAGCACCGTTTGTAATTGGAATTATAGGAGTATGATCAGGAATTGATATTGATGTAGAATCTGAAAGCAGTGGCACAAAAGAAAAACGAGCTACCGTGATGTTTGTTGATGATGAAAACTTTATGATGATCAAACACAACACAGAAAGAAATAGTTTGGAACCCATAGTACGTTATACTTATGTTTGATTAACTAGAAGAAACTAGCTCTTAGCTGTGGAATGAGTTTTGGTTTGTTTAACATCTATTTATACAGCAGGATGTTACACTGGCTCGAGATTTAAGACGGACCTATCTATAGTTGTTGGCATGTACTTGTTAAGAGTCATAATCATTTCGCAACATTCCCCAATTACTGATCAATGTGCTACAAGTTAGTTAGTAATGAAAATGCTCAAGAAAACAATAGAGAAGGAGGATTGTTGCAGTTTATCTTCTTATCTTTGCAATCTATCTGTTCTATTTGCTATCTTTACGATAAATCCAAGAACTACAAAATTTTATTTAATATTCTAGAATTGACTAGCTATCTAACTAATTAATCTCACATTTATGATTATCATAATCAAGTGATCATTAAGGTACTAGCATTCGTAGACTAAGTGCAGACTTTGATGATGCCTCGCTCACAACAAGAGAAAAACAAGTCCTGCGGTCTAAGTCCAGGCACTTATGTTTTAGCCTAGAATTTCAGCGCAAAATATACTACCGGTGATAGAAAATCATCCCTCATAAAAAAAAATAAGTCTGGATAGAAATGACTTTCAGATGGTAATGTCGTAATGAAATAGAAAACAGGGCCAATAGAAGACTCAAACGGGTTACATAGCACACCGTCAAGATGATTAATCTCCCACCTTTTTAATTAGAGCAACAAAATATGTTGCATTCACTAATTTATTTGAACAAGACAAAATGTATTGAATAAGAGCCAAGATGGTGCAAATCAAATACAATCAAAAACTGAAGTTTGACGCCCCCCGATAGAAAATAATACTCTCTTAACAGCAATAATCTGCTGATGTGCAGTTTGATACTCTTCTCGAGCCATAGAGTTCAGCAGATTGCAAATGGTAAACACGACCATATCCGAATATGTCTTTTGACGCTATTCCCCTTGCCGCAATTCTCACCGGTTGGTAATATTTTCTCATTGAAGATCATTCTCGATAAGACTATCTCTGAGCCTTTAGTTGACCATGCATGTCACCCTCCTACATTGTAAGATCTAACTATGGAAATAGAATTTCTCTTATCAGGGAGTCTAAAACTACCATCACCATCGTTAACTTCCACCTACATAAATCTCTACCATCTCCACCATTGGGAAGAATTGGTCTTTCGCCTCAACCTGACATATGAACCTATTAAATGGATTAATCAATTTGATCATGTATAATTACTTGTTCAAATGGATTAACATGGATAGTCCTTATATACTTTTTTTTTTTTAAACAAGAAGAGCTCAGCATTAAACAGTTTGGTGACCATTCTCATCCCACTGCATTAAGAAAGGATGCTATATATCGACGGCATACAATGCCTTTTGTTTTCTTTCATATATATGCATGATGAGTAAGACAAAAGTAGTTCAATGATTAGACTGTTAATAAATGGAGTTTTCTTTCATATTTCATTTACCATTACGCCCTCGCAGGTTCAATTCACTGTATATAATGGAGTGTTCCTTGAACACAAGAGACAGAGTGAGCGAGCTACATTAGTCAGAGGAAGAGATATGCCTACCATGGAGAAAGATAAGAAGGTGTTCTTTCTTCTCATGATCGTAACGATGCTTTTTGTGGATAGCACTTACTATGCTAAGAGTTTCATGATGTTAGGTGGTGTTGCTGCCGACGGATCTACTACCAATGTGATCGTCAGCGGTAACGGAAGCGCAGATAATAATGGCGGCGACTCTAATTGTTGTGAAACACCACCTCCACCACCAGAGGAGACACCTCCTCCACCACCACCTGAGGAGACACCTCCCCCACCACCACCTGAGGAGACACCCCCGCCACCTGATTGTAATTGTGAGACGCCACCACCGCCACCTGATCAGGAAACGCCGCCACCACCAAATGGGGATACACCCCCTCCACCACCACCTGATTGTACTTGTGAGATGCAGATGCCGCCACCTTCACCATCAGCTGTAATCGTATCCGCACCAACTGCATTTGTACCAGTTTATGGTCGTAGGTATGGTTTTCCATGGTGGCCAATTAATGTTTCGAAATTTAGACATGGTGATTCTGGATCAGCATCTGGGCTAGCTCTTGTCAAAGAGCAGAAACAACGACAGCCATAGAGGCTGTCCTTGGGAACGTAACTTCGAACCAATCTTTGAGGCGGGAGATTCAAAGACTATCATAAAAGAATATATATACTAAATAAGAGCCAAGACCAATTATGGCGTTATTTTCCTATAGATTACATTATAATAATCTACGTATATCTTAATGGGTCCGATTAGTCTCGACTTATCTCACGAGCCAAGACAATACAAAATAAATAACGGCAATAATATCTTAAATTATCTTTCTGTGTTTCCGATGCAAAATAATTGAATAAGAAAGTATGTACCTTTTTAAGGAGATTACCGAAATGAATTATGTTCTTCTACAGTTGTACATCTCTAAATCGTTCATCGTAACTCTACCAATATTTTGGCTCTTTCGGTGTGCACTCAAGAATACTGGAAAACACTAAGTACCTTCATCACCCATACATAATGTATAACCAAATTTGATCGGGATACTTTGTATATAATCTATGAATTTATACTGGAAAACACTAAATACCTTCATCACCCGTACATAATGTATAACCAAATTGATCGGGATACTTTATATATAATCTATGAATTTTACATTCTTTTGAACTACACAACTACCGGTACGTTGATATGTTTTCGATTAATTCGTATTCCTTTGGAAGACCTTACACATCCTGAAAGATCGACCACTACTTGTCTAAACTTTGCATGTGATCACTTATGGTCATCATTCATCAGTATAGTTAGCCATTTCCAATGTGTGGACTGAAGACAAACAAATTACTAAGGACGGTATAGTTAGCTATTTCCAAGAAAGATTTAAGTGTGACGAAGACAATAGTTTATCTGAAGGACAAAATTTGGCCGGAAAAAGAATTCACCGAAGCTGAAGTGCTGTCGGCTCTTATGAAATTGGGGCGAGATAGAGCCCCCGCCCCGATGGGTTTTAAGTAAGTGTTATTATCAAATGCTGGGAGTATATATATTGTTAGTGGTTTGGTACCAGTTGAATCCTCTCTTTGAAGCATTTGGTAATGCATAACAAAAGGGACGATGACCTGCAAAAATTAGCATCTCCTAAGCCTAAGGTATCTCATGATTTCATGCTACATTTTTTATGGATTATAGAGCCTCTTGGTCAATTACATCCATGTTTTGGATTTTCAAGAAAGACATAATAAGAGATATAGTAGTAAGGCAGTACAAAAATGATGACCAATTGGGACGTCCAAACAAGTGTCACAATAGCTCAGTTTTCCGTTACAACTCCAAATTTGTGACGGATACAGTGCCGTCACAGTAGGCGCTGTCGCAAATGCTTTTTGTGACGCTCATTGAGACGGCTATACTGTCATGATATCATTTGTGACGGAAATATTCCTGTCACATTTTCCTTGACTAATTTCAGTTGACTTTCCTAACAGGGATGTAATCTGCCGTCACAACAAGTATTATTTGGGACGCCATAGTACTTCTAGTGTCACCAATACCTGTTGGGACGCCATAGACGGTCCCAACAGGTATTCTTTGGGACAGAATATGCCGTCACGTCTGGTCTGACTTATCTGTCACCAAAACTAAAATTTTTAAGGATCCATCAAAAAACACACTAGAAATTCATAAAAAGATTTATTTACTTTCATTCTGAAAGTATCAATTTTTTTTTCTAAAAGTACAAAAAATGTCTTAGTTACCATACAATTTTAAGGAGTAAAAGACAAATGTTTCTCAAAATACCAGAATAATTCTAAGAAGAAATCACCAGTTTCAGCAACAAATGCCTCAGCTCAAGAATGAGCTCTTAACTCTTTTTGCACAACCCGCACATCACTTCTCTACCCATGGCAGCATCAGCTTTGTCTTCTAAATCTCACTACCAGCAACAACATCACCTATTTCCTAAAAAGCAACCAGTAACGTAAGTTCAGTTTCAACATGTCTTGAACTTCCCCTTGATTTAAGATGCTAACCCTAAGAAATCTGGGAAGCAGTGAAAATATCAGGCACCATGTAGACATCAAACTGAAAACAAAAAAGATGCTCAGATGCGAAAAAACGAAGATTTTAATTTTGTAGAGGAAGCGATTCGAGCGGATCTCCCCGCTTTGATACCATAATAAATTATGGGTATCGAGGGTTCATAGATCGGAACACATAAATCAAAGAAGATAATGTTTAAAGTGGTTCGGCACTAACGCCTACGTCCACTGATAGAACCCGAAGGGTGAATTTGATTGATCTCCAGAGTTTGATAATTCTAGGATTACTTTACATTCACGCTCTTATTTATAGTGTGATATGACTAAACCTAAGAAGATAATACCTTAACTAAAATATCTTGACTAGGTAAATATTTAGGAAAATATAAAGATTACATTTAATAATTTTGATTTTGTAATCTGTAATTATCTTCTAATACCTTCTCTTCATGGACATTGCACGGATACCTCGGTATCTTCTCTTCAAGTACGGTTACCTTGATATCTTGTATATGGGGAATATATTTCAACACCCCCCCCAAGTCAAACACGAAAATGTTGTGAAGTGTTTAAATTGAACCATCTCAATAATATGTCTTGTAGCTTGAATTTTGATTGTTGACCATGGTATTTGATATTCGATGACAGACCACGATAGTTGAATAAAGGAAAGCCGCGATAGCAGAAGCAGCAAAATGATAACTGCAGAGTATACATGTAGGTCTTTTTACGGAGAATTGGCTTGATTGGCCAATGGACTTGATTGTTAATTACTAACCATACGAGAAATTCATGTTGAGTCCATGTTGAGAAACATTAATGGACTTCGAAGAGACTCCTATAAAGTGAACACAAAATGGTAAAACAACCCATTTGGAAAGATTCGGAAGCTAAGATGAACCGATCTTGATTGGAGACGCATAATAATTTTGGAAACATCCCAGCACAATAATTCTGGAGAGTAAATGAGTTTCTAAAATACCAAAAAGAAAAAAAAAAGGTCTCGACAGTGAAACAGAAAGATAATTGATTTCGATCTGCAAATAAAATCAATTGTCGAATATGCGACTTAATTGATTTGACAACAAGATAATTAACGTATCCATAGGGATATCCAACAGTGGAGTTTGAATATCATTGGTTCTGAGAAAGTGTAAAGATGAACACAGTGATTGATATTTTGTTGATGTTAAAATAAGATCTTGGATAAAGATCTAAAAGAGATATATTATATCATCGACCATACGATAGCGATTTCGATCTTGGTGTTAGATCCATATAGTGATTAATGGATTCTAAATTGTGATAAATATATCCCAAACGATATTGGTGAATATTTTCATAAGAAATGAGATATTCTCGAAAATGGAATGATATTTTGGAATCAGATGAATATTTCTCAGAAAATATGGAAAGAGTTGAGAAGTGATACATACATCTTTTATTTAAGGAATATTGGCTCATAAAATCAGAGCAAGCAGCGAATTGTAAGATCTTGGAGATCCTGGATAATGATCAAAATGTAGATACATTAGATGAGTTTTCGTGACTGAAAACTGATTTCGAAAGATTTTAAAGAAACCCATGATAAATGGATCGTGAGTTAATGAATCAACCCTTAATATATCCAACAAAAAAAAAATGGGACAAGAGCATGATAGATTGATAGAGTCGTGGTTGATAACAACCTGTAACAAAAGATTAAAAAAAAGGTTTGACAACCAGTAACAACCAAAAATACCAAAAATAACTCATTTGACTTAATGGATTCCCATTAGTCACGGTTATAGATGAGAGCCAATATTAATGTGTGGTTGAATAATTTGTAACACCACAAATTGAAAGAATATTATCGAAAATAAATGAAGATTTCCGGCGTGATATTTACCAGAAGTATGAAAATAGGAGATGAATATTATAGAACCCACGAATCTTATATGCAAAAAAAGACGTGAACAGTATACCATGTCTTTACTGTTTGATGATTTAAGAACAGAAAGAGCATTGATTAGTTTAGATGTAAACAAACTGTGAATACTGAAACAAATCCTCTTCAAAAGTTTGATACCCAATTCTGATAACAGGGAAAATAAAGTTTTGAACTTCCCCGTGATTTAAGATGCTAACCCTAAGAAATCTGGGAAGCAGTGAAAATATCAGGCACCATGTAAACATCAAACTGAAAACAAAAAAAATGCTCAGATGCGAAAAACGAAGATTTTAATTTTGTGGAGGAAGCGATTCGAGCGGATCTCCCCGCTCTGATACCATAATAAATTATGGGTATCGAGGGTTCATAGATCGGAACACAGAAATCAAAGAAGATAATGTTTAATGTGGTTCGGCACTAATGCCTACGTCCACTGATAGAACCCCGAAGGGTGAATTTGATTGATCTCCAGAGTTTGATAATTCTGGGATTACTTTACATTTACATTCACGCTCTTATTTATAGTGTGATATGACTAAACCTAAGAAGATAATACCTTAACTAAAATATCTTGACTAGGTAAATATTTAGGAAAATATAAAGATTACATTTAATAATTTTTATCTTGTAATCTGTAATTATATTCTAATATATTCTCTTCATGGACATTGCACGGACACCTCGGTATCTTCTCTTCACGTACGGTTTCCTTGATATCTTGTATATGGGGAATATATTTTAACACCCCCCCTCAAGTTAAACACGGAAATTTTTTGAAGTGTTTAACTTGAACCATTTAAATAAAATGTCTTGTAGCTTGAAATTTGATTGTTGACCATGGTATTTGATCTTCGATGACAGACCACGATAGTTGAATAAAGGAAAGCCGCGATAGCAGAAGCAGCAAAATGATAACTGCAGAGTATATATGTAGGCCTTTTTACGGAGAATTGGCTTGATTCCCAATGGACTTGATTGTTAATTACTAACCATACGAGAAATTCATGTTGAGTCCATGTTGAGAAACATTAATGGACTTCGAAGAGACTCCTATAAAGTGAACACAAAATGGTAAAACAACCCATTTGGAAAGATTCGGAAGCTAAGATGAACCGATCTTGATTGGAGACGCATAATAATTTTCGAAACATCCCAGCATAATAATTATGGAGAGTAAATGAGTTTCTAAAATACCAAAAAGAAAAAAAAATGTCTCGACAGTAAAACAGAAAGATAATTGATTTCCATCTGCAAATAAAATCAATTGCCGAATATGCGACTTAATTGATTTGACAACAAGATAATTAACGTATCCATAGGGATATCGAACAGTGGAATTTGAATATCATTGGTTCTGAAAAAGTGTAAAGATGAACACAATGATTGATATTTTGTTGATGTTTAAATAAGATCTTGGATAAAGATCTAAAAGAGATATATTATATCATCGACCAGACGATAGAGATTTCGATCTTGGTGTTAGATCCATATAGTGATTAATGGATTCTAAATTGTGATAAATATATCCCAAACGATATTGGTGAATATTTTCATCAGATATGAGATATTCTCGAAAATGGAATGATATTTCGGAATCGGATGAATATTTCTCAGAAAATATGGAAAGAGTTGAGAAGTGATACATACATCTTTTATTTAAGGAATATTGGCTCATAAAATCAGAGCAAGCAGCGAATTGTAAGATCTTGGAGATCCTGGATAATGATCAAAATGTAGATACATTAGATGAGTTTTCGTGACTGAAAACTGATTTCGAAAGATTTTAAAGAAACCCATGATAAATGGATCGTGAGTTAATGAATCAACCCTTAATATATCCAAAAATAAAAAAGGGACAAGAGCATGATAGATTGATAGAGTCGTGGTTGATAACAACCTGTAACAAAAGATTAAAAAAAAGGTTTGACAACCAGTAACAACCAAAAATACCAAAAATAACTCATTTGACTTAATGGATTCCCATTAGTCACGGTTATAGATGAGAGCCAATATTAATGCGTGGTTGAATAATTTGTAACACCACAAATAGAAAGAATATTATCGAAAATAAATGAAGATTTCCGGCGTGATATTGACCAGAAGTATGAAAATAGCAGATGAATATTATAGAACCCACGAATCTTATATGCAAAAAAAGACGTGAACACTATACCATGTCTTTACTGTTTGATGATTTAAGAACAGAAAGAGCATTGATTAGTTTAGATGTAAACAAACTGTGAATACTGAAACAAATCCTCTTCAAAAGTTTGATACCCAATTCTGATAACAGGGAAAATAAAGTTTTGAACTTCCCCGTGATTTAAGATGCTAACCCTAAGAAATCTGGGAAGCAGTGAAAATATCAAGCACCATGTAAACATCAAACTCAAAACAAAAAAGATGCTCAGATGCGAAAAACGAAGATTTTAAATTTGTAGCGGAAGCGATTCGAGCGGATCTCCCCGCTCTGATACCATAATAATTTATGGGTATCAAGGGTTCATAGATCGCTCTACCTTTTATGAAGAGTCTCTATGTGCGTAGTTCAAGTTTTCGCCCCATTTATCAGGGACTTTTTTGGTTGCTTTTGGCGGATCGTTGCTTGCTAGGAAAAGTTGACAGATAAGTCACCCTTACTGTCACTCTACAGAACCGTACATGAGATTTTCACCTCATACGGCTCCTCGTTCAACTCTTTCGAAGTCATTGGATCCCTGTTCACTCTCGAATCGAAGGTAAAAGAGCTAAAGGCCGGCGAGACGTCTGCTATAAAATGAGAGTAGGTAGAAGTGCCAAAGCTTAGAGACAGCCATTCCCTGGTCAGACATAAGAAAAGACTTGGCTTACGTATGAAGTTTCGTCGGTCTTTTTTCAACCCCATTGTTAGATGCACGACAAGCGAAAAGAAAGGTAGGTGATTTCGGAGTTCAGCTATTGGTTTTGTTCCCCAGCATCAAAGGTTCGGCTGACATTCCACATCTCGGCAATCGAAAGAATTGCTTTCTTACGTAAGCGCCGGTCTTTTTTCAACTCCATTGTTAGATGCACGACAAGCGAAAAGAAAGGTAGGTGAGTTCGGAGTTCAGTTTCTTCTATCGAAGAAATTGAGAACAAAAAGATCGAAACCCGCTAATAGGAAAGGAGAGAAAAACAAAGCAATACCAACAACAGGTTCCTGTTCCTGGTCAGAAACCACTGTGCTCGCGCCGGCGGTCCAACAAAGAGACGAAGTAGTGGTGCCTACATCTTTGAATTTCAGGAAGATAGGGTCTGCGGTGGATGACCCATTTGGTGCCCCTAACTCGGGGGTTTCTGGCAATAAAAAGCAGGTTGGGCTGTACCGCACTGCCTTTCGATCGATACACAGTTGAGGAGGCCGATCACGAACGTTACAGGTGTGAACAGAAATCAAAGAAGAGAATGTTTAAAGTGGTTCGGAACTAACGCCTACGTCCACTGATAGAACCCCGAAGGGTGAATTTGATTGATCTCCAGAGTTTGATAATTCTTGGATTACTTTACATTTACATTAACGCTCTTATTTATAGTGTGATATGACTAAACCTAAGAAGATAATACCTTAACTAAAATATCTTGACTAGGTAAATATTTAGGAAAATATAAAGATTACATTTAATAATTTTGATCTTGTAATCTGTAATTATATTCTAATATCTTCTCTTCATGGACATTGCACGGACACCTCGGTATCTTCTCTTCACGTACGATTACCTTGATATCTTGTATATGGGGAATATATTTCAACACCCCCCCTCAAGTTAAACACGGAAATGTTTTGAAGTGTTTAACTTGAACCATCTCAATAAAATGTCTTGTAGCTTGAACTTTGATTGTTGACCATGGTATTTGATCTTCGATGACAGACCACGATAGTTGAATAAAGGAAAGCCGCGATAGCAGAAGCAGCAAAATGATAACTGCAGAGTATATATGTAGGTCTTTTTACGGAGAATTGGCTTGATTGGCCAATGGACTTGATTGTTAATTACTAACCATACGAGAAATTCATGTTGAGTCCATGTTGAGAAACATTAATGGACTTCGAAGAGACTCCTATAAAGTGAACACAAAATGGTAAAACAACCCATTTGGAAAGATTCGGAAGCTAAGATGAACCGATCTTGATTGGAGACGCGTAATAATTTTGGAAACATCCCAGCACAATAATTCTGGAGAGTAAATGAGTTTCTAAAATACCAAAAAGAAAAAAAAAAAAGGTCTCGACAGTGAAACAGAAAGATAATTGATTTCGATCTTCAAATAAAATCAATTGTCGAATATGCGACTTAATTGATTTGACAACAAGATAATTAACGTATCCATAGGGATATCCAACAGTGGAGTTTGAATATCATTGGTTCTGAGAAAGTGTAAAGATGAACACAGTGATTGATATTTTGTTGATGTTAAAATAAGATCTTGGATAAAGATCTAAAAGAGATATATTATATCATCGACCATACGATAGCGATTTCGATCTTGGTGTTAGATCCATATAGTGATTAATGGATTCTAAATTGTGATAAATATATCCCAAACGATATTGGTGATTATTTTCATAAGAAATGAGATATTCTCGAAAATGGAATGATATTTCGGAATCAGATGAATATTTCTCAGAAAATATGGAAAGAGTTGAGAAGTGATACATACATCTTTTATTTAAGGAATATTGGCTCATAAAATCAGAGCAAGCAGCGAATTGTAAGATCTTGGAGATCCTGGATAATGATCAAAATGTAGATACATTAGATGAGTTTTCGTGACTGAAAACTGATTTCGAAAGATTTTAAAGAAACCCATGATAAATGGATCGTGAGTTAATGAATCAACCCTTAATATATCCAAAAAAAAAAATGGTACAAGAGCATGATAGATTGATAGAGTCGTGGTTGATAACAACCAGTAACAAAAGATTAAAAAAATTTTGACAACCAGTAACAACCAAAAATACCAAAAATAACTCATTTGACTTAATGGATTCCCATTAGTCACGTTTATATTTGAGAGCCAATATTAATGTGTGGTTGAATAATTTGTAACACCACAAATAGAAAGAATATTATCGAAAATAAATGAAGATTTCCGGCGTGATATTGACTAGAAGTATGAAAATAGGAGATGAATATTATAGAACCCACGAATCTTATATGCAAAAAAAAAACGTGAACACTATACCATGTCTTTACTGTTTGATGATTTAAGAACAGAAAGAGCATTGATTAGTTTAGATGTAAACAAACTGTGAATACTGAAACAAATCCTCTTCAAAAGTTTGATACCCAATTCTGATAACAGGGAAAATAAAGTTTTGAACTTCCCCGTGATTTAAGATGCTAACCCTAAGAAATCTGGGAAGCAGTGAAAATATCAAGCACCATGTAAACATAAAACTCAAAACAAAAAAAGATGCTCAGATGCGAAAAACGAAGATTTTAATTTTGTAGCGGAAGCGATTCGAGCGGATTTCCCCGCGCTGATACCATAATAAATTATGGGTATCGAGGGTTCATAGATCGGAAAACAGAAATCAAAGAAGACAATGTTTAAAGTGGTTCGGCACTAACGCCTATGTCCACTGATAGAACCCCGAAGGGTGAATTTTATTGATCTCCAGAGTTTGATAATTCTGGGATTACTTTACATTTACATTCACGCTCTTATTTATAGTGTGATATGACTAAACCTAAGAAGATAATACCTTAACTAAAATATCTTGACTAGGTAAATATTTAGGAAAATATAAAGATTACATTTAATAATTTTGATCTTGTAATCTATAATTATCTTCTAATATCTTCTCTTCATGGACATTGCACGGACACCTCGGTATCTTCTCTTCACGTACGGTTACCTTGATATCTTGTATATGGGGAATATATTTCAACACTGACAACGTTGAAAACCGTAATAATACATCATCGCAAGATCTACCGCCACCAATGTCTGTACCCGTACCATCTACAATAGTACCGGTGGAACTGCCACCATCTACAACTGTACCAGTGTAACTACCATCATCTACAATACCAACGGAACTACCACAATCCACAATTAGAACAGCGGAGCTACCACCACCTACGTCTGTATCCACACCATCAAACGTTGTACCAGTTTGTATGGGTAGGTATGGTTATCCTTGGTGGCCAAATCAGGATTCAGAATTTGGACTTGGTGATTCTACAGAGTCAGCATCAGAATCAGCTCCAATGGAAAAGCATAAACATTTGCAGCCATTGAGAGGCTGTCTCTTGGGCAGGTGATCACCTACAATTCTTTAAAACAATCTTTGAGGCGAAACCCCAAGATTGTCTGAAGAGAATATATATACTAAATATATATGAGCTACAATTACTATGGTCATCTGCCCCTATTACGTAGTAAGCTATAAATAAAGCCGCAGAACGGAGCTAATTAAATGGATCGTAAAGAATATATCTTATATTATGTTCATGTACTTCTGATGCACAAATAAATGAATAAGTGGAAGTATGTAACTTTTTTAAGGGGCGTAAATAAAAGAAAAAACCTTCTACTGCAAGTCTACATCCGGGTCTCCATGTATACATTTGTAAAATACCAGAAAATACTCAATATCTCTTGATCATTATAATGATTAAATTCGATCGCAATATCCAAATATAATCAATTAATTCGTATGCTTTTTTCTCGAACGCTACGGTTTCTAAAAGTTTGATTAATGCTTGTTCAACTTTTACAAATTTAAATGACTCGCAGTCACTGTCAAACAAACTACAGTATAAACTCTATAAATTAATGTTGTTCGGACTACCAGGATCTATTACTTAAGCGAGATATTAATATTATTATTATTTATTAATTTTTTTTAACTTTTTTTTTTAAAATATTTATTTGTTATAAGATAAAGAGTATTACATTAACTAGTTGGAAGCCTTACAAGCTAAGATCCAACAACGTACTACTACATTAATTGAACAGGTTGTTGTGTTAGCCTACCAGCGAGCCTCATAGGTAGCCTAGCCAAGAGAGCCGAAACGGATGGTGGGCTGCGATTGTGTCACAAGGAGGGCAAGCTAACTCTACCTTCCATGTTAATTCCTGCAATATTTAGGGCTGCACAAAACCGACCCTACCCGCCGACCCAACCCACACCCGCCGAAAAATACCCGCACCCAACCCAACCCACCTAGACGCGGGTCGACTATGGGTGATAACATCTGAACCCACCATATGTTGGGTCGGTTGTGGGTAGCAGCTTATGTCACCCGAACCAACCCGCCCACTCGCCTACCTTAACCCTAGATCTCCCAACTATTAATCCTAGCCGTCAATTCTCATATATAAGTCAAAAATCTAACCTAACTAGCCCTAATCGCTTTTTTCTCTCCGTTTCTTTTTATCTTTCCTCTCTTCTGCAGTCTTCCTTCTTCACTTCACCACTAAATCGAAATCACCTCCACTATTCAGTTCGATACCACCGTCAAATTCCAGAAAGGTAATTTCATTACATGATTCAATTGAATGTTAGGGTTGATGTTCTTTGATTTGAATTGTTTTATTGTTAGAGTTTATGTTCTTTTATTTTGAATCTCTTTGTTTGATACTTTGATTGAAATTTGTTTTTCATTTGACGTATTGGGTTTGTATTTTTTCTTTAATTCATTTGCATGTTTTTTTTCCTGTATTTGTTTCTTTTAAAAGGTTGAAAATAACTAATATGTTGATACGGAAGTAGATTTTTTTGATTTGGGATGTTTTTTTATCATGGTATGATGATTTCTTAGATTTTGATTTGTGGGTGTGTTGATTTTTTAGGTTCCAGTATTTAGGTATGATGATTTGTGGGTGTAGATGGGTTTTGGTGAAAGAAGAAGATGAATTCGAGACAAGATGTGTCTGTGGTTGATTGATGCTGTCGGTAATAAGATGGTGAAATTAAGGTTCTTAATCAGAGAAGAATTGGTGGTAAATGAATTGAGGCAATTCCAGATGGGAATTGAAGATGAAACGTTGCATCTGAGAATGAAAATGAAATGTGGGTTGTTACAAGAAGGAATTGTAGATGCTGCTGTTGATTTGAGAAATGGTGGAGGATAATCAAGAGTTTAATTAATGGCTGATTATTGGTAGTAGGCAGTAGCTGAGTTGAAATGATATGGAATCAAGGAGATGAGATGATGTTGTTAATTCTGATGATGGAGATTTAATGGGTTTGTTTGTGAAGGTGTTGCTGCAAGTATGGGAGACACTTGTAGTGTTAGAACTTACAGGATTTCAGTTTCAGTTGCATACTTGCAGTATTAAAACTTGAATTTGTTGTAAAATTTTAAATGTTTGAATTTAGGTTTTAAGATGATTGAATGTTAGTTAAAAAAGTCATGCCAAATTTCTTTAGGAACAATTAGGAAGGGTATACCCGCTACCCACCCGACCCAACCCTCCGTAGTGTGGGTCGGGTAAAAACCGACCCGTTGTAACGTTGGGTTGGTTGCGGGTGACAACTTCTATTACCCGTCATCGGTGGGTTGGGTGGTGGGTGAGGCCAAAACCGACCCAAACCGACCCATGTGCAGCCCTAGCAATATTACACCATTGGGGACTCGAACCTGGGACCTCCTGGAGCGCATGAAATTTTGGGAAACGGGGATGACCAGCTGAGCTAGGTTCCCATTCTTAAATTAATAATTATTAATAATTTTTTAACTAATATTAATATTATTATACAAATTATTATATAAATTAATTAATATCTTATTAATATTAACTTATAAATAAATTTAACTTTGATCAACAAATAACATAGGTTATACAATTCAGATTAACCATTAGAGGGTGATATCATCAAGACCTGCAAAATTTGATCGAAAAGTTGAGTAATCGCAATCCAGTGAATGTCAATATGTCGTGAAATTCTGATAGAAATTGAAGTTAAACAATTATTGACTGATGAAGAAATAATTGAGAGTGTTATGAGAAATGATAAAGATGGGAAAAAAGATGATGAAAGTTCCACAATAGATACCCCTTTACGAAACGAGGTTGTTAAAGCGACAATTTCTCACCGGGCTATTAGAAACAACACTAGAAATTTTTTCGATGATAAGAAAAAGTAGTTCAACGTGATATTGATTTTTTAACAAAAAACAGAAGACAACTGATTTATTTTTCTGGAAATTTTTCATGAAACTATAATGTATTGAATATACATATATATAGCGGAAATATTAATTTATATTTCATATGGATCTACATAAGTAATCAGAATGTATTAATTTATAACTTTTAGCGAATTATTAATTTGGCACGTTGTTCCGGACTCAGGACTGGATAAAAATATTATTTAAAAGAATTTATTAAATAGTCGAGTATTAATTAACGGAGTTTTTACTGTACTTTTTTTTTTTGATAAACAGAAGATTTATAAAGATAAAAGAAGAACTTTTTTTTTGCTCGGTTAAGACATAAGAAGAATACAAAAGTTTCTTACAAGGAGTAAGAAAAGTATTTGAGAAAAGTGATGTTGCGCTAAAACCCTGCGGAAGCGATTTACACAACTACACAATGGTACTCTAAATATTGCAAAGAACACAAACTAGAAAAGAAAAGAGACGAGAATTTAACGAGGTTGAATCCTCGGGAAAAATAAGAGATTTTATATTATCGTTTGGGAGAAAACATATAAACTCTAAGAGAGAAAGAAGAATTTTTGGTGTGTCTTTTTGCTTTCTCTAATATCCTATTTATACTAGTTAGCTAGGGAATATTGCTTAACCTCCAAGTGACCGACTCTCATTGAATATCCTATAAACTAGGACTTCCTTCGCCGACTCCAATTGAATTCCTACAAACTAGGACTCAATGACCGACTATACCCAATGACCGACTCATTTTGGTTATTCCAAAATATTCTCCACCGACCAAGCTTAGGCACACGGTTTTGAGAGTTCCACACAATTTGGACTGTCCCCATACACCGTGTCCTATAAACCAGATAGCATCCAACAATTCTCCACCTCGGATCATGCATTAATGCATGAGACGATCAATATATAAACCACCTTCATCTTCCAACTCGATTGCGCCATAGGCTGCCTACGTATCCTCTCCAAGGAATCAAACCAACCGTAGTTCACTTAATGGCCTTGCTAGAAGGCCTCCACCAGGTTCCTAAGAACCTCTACCCCAAAGGGTATCACCAAACCGGAAGAATGTGGATCGATTTCGAGTAATTACGAAACTTGACTCTGGATATTACTTTCGTTAACATATCAGCTGGATTGTCTTTGGTATCGATCTTCACAAGTAGAACGTCTTCTTCTTACAGTATTTCTCTAACAAAGTGAAATAGAACATCTATATGTTTGGTTCTGACATGATGTGCTTGATTATTAGCCAAGTAAATTGCACTAAGACTATCACAATGCACAGGCAGTTGTTCCTGCACAACACCCAAGTCATCGAGCAAACCTTGTAACCATATAGCCTCCTTAAATGCCTCTGTCACTTCTATATACTCCACTTCAGTAGTTGAGAGAGACACAGTAGAATGCAAAATCGATCTCCAACTAACCGGTGCTCCAACCAAGTTAAATACATATCCTGTTGTTGAACACCTCTTTTCCAAATCACCAGCATAGTCAGAATCCACATAACCAACACACGGCTGATTGTTCGCATCTTCCTTCACAAACTCTAATCCAACATCAACAGTACCATAGAGATACCTCAAAATCCATTTCACACCTTGCCAATGTCCTTTACTAGGATTATGCATATATGATATATCGGCTGATCATACTTACTGCATGTGAAATGTCTGTCCTCGTACATACCATCACATACATCAAGGTACCAACACCACTAGCATATGGGACTTGGGCCATATACTCACGATCTTCTTCAGTAATAGGAGACATATCAGAACTCAACTTAAAATGAGGACTAAGGGGAGTACTTACAGATTTAGTTCCTTCGCATATACCAAATTTCTGTAACACTTTCTTCAAGTATTCCCTTTGAGACAAACAAACTTTACCCTTCTCTCTGTCACGTTGAATCTCCATGCCAAGAATCTTCTTAGCTTCTCCCAAATCTTTCATCTCAAACTCAGTTGATAATTTTTGCTTCAAATTCTCAATCTCTTTCTTGTTATTCAATGCTATCAGCATATCATCGACATACAAGAGCAAATATGTGAAAGACCCATCACGTAGATTCTTGAAGTATACACAATGATCATAGTGACTTTCTGTGTATGTCTGACCAATCATAAACTGATCAAATCGCTTGTAGCATTGTCTTGGAGACTTCTTCAACCCATACAACAATTTTTTCAGCTTGCATACACAATCTTCTTTTCCAGCAACTTTGAACGCACTCGGCTGAGTCATATAGATCTCCTCTTCTAGATTACCATGTAAGAACGCCGTCTTGACATCTAGCTGAACTAGGTCTAAATCATATTGTGCTACCAAGGCCAACGAAATTCGGATTGATGAGTGTTTCACAACAAAATTTGGTCTAAATCATATAGTCAATCCCTTCTTTTTGGGAATAACCTTTCGCAACTAACCTTGCCTTGTAGTGTACTTGATTCACCTGAGATCCTCCTTTTTAGCATATACCCATTTGCAGCCAATGGCCTTCTTACCGTTCGGAAGATTCTCAAGAATCCACGTTCCATTTTCGTAAATAGACTTCATCTCATGCTTCATAGCATATTCCCATTCTTGATGCTCTACACTGTGTATAGCTTCAAAATAGGTACTTGGAATGCCTTCTTCAATAATTAGTAATGCATAAGCTATAAAATCATTCATCCAACCAGGTTTCCTGGTTTGTCTTCTTGGTTTGATGGTTGCTATGGTTTCAGTGACCGTAGCTTTTGTATCTTCTACTGCTTCATGTTCCTCTTCATTAAGATCGTCACTATCATTTGGAACTTCAGTATTTACCTCCGTTGTAGACGCCAGGCCTTCGAAAGTAGTCGTCACAGATACAAGCTTAGATGGAATTAGTGGAGTTGCATCAATCTCCACCTGCTGCAAAGGCTCATTAGTGCTGGTGCTTCTGTTCTCCACCTGCTGAGAACCAAAAGACTTTACCATAGATGCTTCATCAAATTTAACGTCTCTACTCATGGCTATCTTATTCTCAAATGGATTCGAAATTTTGAACCGCTTAACTCCTTTCTTCACACCCATAAAAATCCCTTTAACATCACGTCTATCAAGTTTGTTTTCACTAACATGATACCAAGAAGGGCAACCAAAGATATGAATTGAGCCATAGTCATAAGCTGGTTTGCCATGCCACTTCTCCATCAGAGTTTACCTTTTGATAGACACATTTTTGTGTCTTATATAATCTCAATTGTATATATTATTAGTGCTCGATTTTATATTTATTATGGCTTTTTATGTCCATGTAGGTATTTTTGGAGAAATAAGCTTTTGCGGCGAAATTGGCTAAAAAAGTGGTTTTTGCGCTCGTGGGAGAAAATTACTATACGGACTCTCACTTTGGATAAGGGGAACCTAATTACTAAGGGGTAACCCATTTCTAGGCATGTGCTAAAGGGACACCTGAATTGGATAGGGGGAATTCCTTCTTCACGTTTCAAATTAGAAAATTGGCGGCAAAAAATGAGTTCACGCCTGGCAAATTTGGACTCAATTTTTGGAGCTGTTTCAGGGAGATACAACACTGGAAATCGATTGGGCTGGACTTCTTATGGCTAGAAAGGGTTAATACATGTGTTTGGATCGATCGAATTGGGCTGGAATTGCCGGAAAAGGAAACAGAGTAAAAAAGGAAACACGGTCCCTGTCGAGTTTGTTTTTGGACATTCAGAGAGATTAAAGGCAAGAAATTCGTTTCAAAGATACATATTCTATCTAAGGAGGAGTATGATATAATTGGGAGAGCTCAGAAACGCGTAAAACAATTTATGGAAGGAATTATTGCCGTGACTTCCAAGGAAGGAAAGAAGAGATTTGGGAGAGATTTAATCGCCCTGTGGTGTATAAATAGGTTTCTTAGGGTCTCAAGAAGAGGTCTGTCGAGAGTTTGTGGTCGAAAGGAGAGCTCAGGAGGAGAGAATCGGAGATTACAGTAAGCCTGTCTCTGTTGCTGCTGTTGCTGAAGAACAAGCGTTGCAACGAAGAACATCGTCTCAAATTCGCAACAGTGCTACAGTATTCTCTTTGTAACAGCTGAACAACCACATTTATCTTCAGTTAGCCATACCTCCTGTAACAGTGAACTCTGTAACGCCAGTACGTCGTTGCATATTCACTGAATCATATCATCTCTTCAATAAAAACAACTTTTGAGCCATGATTTATTCTTTTGAGCCTGTTTTTGATATGAGGAGCTAAACCCAAACACTGAGATGACGGAGGAAGCCCTATTTCACGCATGTGGTAATTCTAATAATTCTTTTATGACTATTTGCATTGATTTTTAATCGATTTATGATTTTTATTGAATGGGTGTGATTTCGTTTGATGGTGTATGCTTGGTCTATGTATTTTTGATACATCATGCTTTTGATTTACAATCATTTCTTTTCAAAAAAATCTATTTTTGGCAAAGAACAAGAGTCCATATTTTTATTATTTGAACTATAATTGATTGGAATTATTATTTGAGTCGTGTGAATGGAATTTGGTGGAATCCTTAGTCTCAGTCTCTCTCGACATTGTGACAAACCTTTTGTATATATATTTTCTATTTTTATTTTAAGTCTAGAACCCAATCTTATCGAGTCCGAGTTGAACGAACTTTACTACCACTTATAAAACTACATCACCTTCTAATGCAGCTTATGGCAACCTATTAATGAGGAAGCACGCATATGTAACTGCCTCATCCCAAAACGCTTTACCTAATCCAACATTAGATAACATACATCGTACTTTCTCCAGCAAAGTACGATTCATGCGTTAAGCTACCCCATTTTGTTGCGGTGTCTTCTTAACTGTGAAGTGCCTTTGTATTCCCTCATCTTGACATACTTGCAAGAATGGATCACTTTTGTACTCTCCACCATTGTCCGAACGTAGTACCTTGATATTTCTGCCAGTTTGAGTCTCAGTTTCCTTTTTCCACCTCACAAAAACTTCTAGGACTTCATCCTTATGCCTCATGGTGTACACCCATACGCGCCTAGAATAGTCATCAATGAAAGACACGAACCAATGTTTCCCTCCCAATGATGCATTCTTGGAGGGACCCCAAACATCTAAGTGAACATAATCAAGAACTCCACTAGTGTTGTGGATTGTTGTTCCAAAGCTTGTTATTTTCTTCTTGCCCTTCACACAATGTTCACAAAACTCTAATTTGCAGGCAATAACACCTTTCAATAAATCTTGTTGAATTAAAGAATGTAACGACTTATCACCTGAATGTGCAAGCCGCATATGCCATAACTTCGTGGTCTCCATCGTTGCAGTCTCGATGTGTTCAGAAAATGACACATCTCCCGTTACTGTACTCCCAGTTAAGTAGTACAAGTTATGATGCCTTGTACCCTTCATGATTACCAACGATCCAAAGATTACCTTTAGAATGCCATTTTAAGCGACTAACTTGTAGCCCTTAACTTCCAAAGTTCTGAGCGAAATCAGATTCTTCTTCAAAGCAGGTACGAACCTTACTTCCTTTAGCTCGCGAACCATACCATCATTCATCTTGATTCAAATACTACCAATCCCAATCACCCTGCAGATGTGATTATTCCCCACACGCACTTCTCCATAAAACTCTTTAAAGTTTGTGAACGAGTCCCGATGAGGAAAAATATGATAAGTAGCACCAAAATATAATGCCCATGTACCGTCAGTTACGATAAAAGTTGATGGTATCACAGTCAGCGAGAAATCTGAAGCTTCATCTGAATCTTCACTTTCCTTAGCAATGTTCACCTCGGTGTTATCCCTTTCTCGATCCTTACGCTTGGTATAATCCTTAGCCCAATGGCCAAATTCATGACGCCATGCACATTCATCCTTCTGCTGACGCTCTCTTGACTTTGAACGCCCTTTCACTTTGCCATGATCACCATTCTTCTTTATCCTGTATGTTGAACGACCTCTTGCAAGAAGCAAGTCACTGTTAGCTTCACTTGACAGATCTTCACGGTCCATCTTCCTGAACTCCTCACTACGCAATGTTGTAGTGACCTCAGCGTATGTCATCTTATCCTTGTCATGCATTAAATCCTTAATCACGGGTTTATACCTTTCAAGAAGAGAGTTTATCAGACACAAAGCTTGTTCCTCGTCGTTGATCTTCTCATCATAGTTAACTAACACAGCAAGAAGTTTATTATATGAATCCAGGTGCTCTGTTAGAGTTGCACCTTTCTTCATGTTATAGCGATATAAATTTCTCTTAAGATGTATCCTATTAGCCACGTTCTTCAGAAGGTACTCCTTCTCTAGATTTTCGCAGAGATCCTTAGCTAAAGTCTCGTGCTGATAATTAACTCTTACTGACGTTGCTAAACACCCTCGAATCGAACCCAGACATAATTTATTCATCTTGTTCCACTACTTTTCAGACGTCTCCAGTGGCTGACCTTCTAAAGCTTCTTCGAGGTCAAGATGAACAAGAGCATCCATTACGTCTGTTCTCCATAAACCAAAGTTATTGGTTCCGGTGAACTTTTCAACTTTCAGTTGTGACCTATGAGAATGCAATATTTCTTCTTTTGTTTCTTTATCTTTACTTGTGGACTCCGAATGTTCCCCTAAGGGATCATTCAGATCAACTGGTTTTTCCCCGTCAACCATTGTTCACAAACAACCAAATATAGATAAAAAAACTAAACTTTGAGATCAGAATTACCTCAAACAACTTCAAAAAAAAATACCCTCGATGCAATATTATGAATACCCAAAATTCCAAGAACATAACCCGAGCTCTTGATTCCAATTGTTGCGCTAAAACCCTGCGAAAGCGATTTGCACAGCTACACAATGGTACTCTAAATATTGCAAAGAACACAAAGTAGAAAAGGAAAAAGACGAGAATTTAACGAGGTTGAATCCTCTAAAAAAATAAGATATTTTATATATTATCGCTTGGGAGACAACATATAAACTCTAATAGAGAAAGAAGAATTTTTGGTGTGTCTTTTTGCTTTCTCTAATACCTATTTATACTAGTTAGCTAGGGAACATTGCTTTACGACTCCAATTGAGTATCCTACAAACTAGGACTTCCTTAGCGGACTCCAATTGAATTCCTACAAACTACGACTCAATGATCGACCATAACCAATGACCGACTGATTTTGGTTATCCCAAAATCTTCTCCACCGTCCAAGCTTAGGCACACGGTTTTGAGAGTTCCACACAATTTGGAGTGTCCCCGTACACCGTGTCCTATAAACCAGTTAGCATCCAACAAGTGACAGTGTAGTTGGTTATCACTGTCAAACAAACTACAGTCGATAGAAGATTTCTTATGCGAAATTTCTCGGATACTTTTACTTTCTTCGGACATCGAATACCCCTAACCCTTTTATATGCTTCAAAGAGGAAAAAAAAGAACGCGAAACACCCTTTAAGTTTGAGCCATCACCAGATTCACAGCAAACAGGGCCCCCTCAACATTGTCGATGGACCTAGGTGAATTCGATCAAGAGTATATCCATCACTCTTATGATCAAGTTTGACACACCGAGATTTATGCTCTGCATTATGATTGTAGCGTTTTTCTCTTGATTTATCTAAAGTTCTTACATTTTTATTAAGTTTTGGCCCTTAGGAATTTGGGCGTTAGCTGCCAAACACTTGTTTGTTCATAACCAGAGGAATGATATATGGAAATGAAGGAAAAAAATCAACCTTTCTTGTTTTTCATCTATTAACCACATCTTACAATTATTTGAATATATTGTTTGTATGTTTAGAAAAACATCACAATATATATGCAATAAACTAATGAGGAGTTACAACCAGGGATGGAGGGAGCTTCATACGTCAGTAGATTTACAAGTACAACCATGGCATAATTACTATCATCAACTACATGTAAAATGAACATCAATCGAAAGTTCAGTTTCAACAATATGGTGACTTAACTATAGCATCAGCAATCCCTTTGCTTTCAAACAAAGAGTATTTTTGTTTGATCAGAATTGAGAGATTTATTCAAAGATAAAGAATGTACAAATAATCTACCAGAGGTAGAACAAAGCAAAATACAACAGATTACAGAAAGACTGTACTCCAATGATGAACAGTGTAAGAGAAGTTCAAATGAATTCTATAACCTACACTAGCAGCCCACATTAGCACAAGAGTTTTAACCTGTAAACACAAGTCGTCATCAGTTTTGTACACATAATTATTTTCAAAAGTGCGACAGTTTCTTTCCCTACATAAAATCCAAACCAAAGCTGCCGGAATAAGATTCCAAACACTTTTACTATGAGTAGAATAATGATCGTTCTGCCAGGTCCTTGCTAGGTTAACCATTGAGTTAGGGAATACCCATGCCCATTGATCCATTGGTGTAACAGAGGACCATATCTTATGAGCCACCTTACAATGTATGAAAACATGATCTTGAGATTCATTACTGTCTCCACATAGAATGCAAGAACTATGAATATACATCCCTTTGTTTTGCATCATATCTTTCGAATTCAACTTTCCATGAACAGCACACCACAGTAAAAAATTAACTTTAGGTGGAATACCTGTAATCCAGACAAAGCCATGAGGAAAGTTATCATTTCCTGCATTGCTGTTTAACTCCGCATATAATGTTTTTACTGAGAAAACTCCACTTGAGTGCAACGACCATCTTCTGCAATCAGATCTGCCTTGTAAACTAGGAGGTGTAGAACCGATAATCTGCAAAAGAGCAGCTAGAGAGTTTGATTCTGCATCTGTTAGATTTCTCTTAAATACAAACTTCCAACATCCATCTGTTGTAATATGATCAGCAACACTAGCATTGTACCCCTTGTCTAGTTTGTACAGATTATTGAAAGAGTCCATAAAACAAGAGTCTCCAAGCCATCTTTCATGCCAAAAAGAAGTGAGAGTACCTGAATGTATTCTAAGAGAATAATATTGTGTTACCAGATTACTACAATCAACAATAGTTCTCCAACAAGAGACACCATGAGGAGATTTAACTTTTTTTGGAGTCCAGTAAGAGAAATCAGAGCCATACTTTTCCACCATAAGTTTGCACCACAGCTGCGCCTTTTCCACCCCAAATCTCCAACTCCATTTAGCCAAAAGTGCTTGATTCATCAACCTAAGATTCAGAATTCCCAACCCTCCTCTTTTTCTTCCAGCCATAACCATCTTCCAATTGATTAAATGAGAGCTCTTACTGCCTGAATCTTTATACTCCCATAAAAAGTTCCTCATTTTGTTCTCCAAAATGTTAATGATGGAAATTGGAGCTTTTAAAAGTGAAAAATAATATACAGGAATAGCAGTAAGAATATGTTTAAGAAGAGCCATCTTACCACCTTTAGATAGTGAAATTTGATTCCAGAAAGATAATCTAGCATCAAACTTTTCAATGACAGGATTCCAAATAGTGGTACTATTCTGTTTAGCTCCTAATGGCATTCCCAAATACATGAAAGGAAAAGTATCCGTCTTGCAACCAAAATCTTCTGCCCATTCTTTTAAGTCTGGCACTTCTCCAATTGCAATAAGCCTAGTTTTTGAAGTGTTAACCTTAAGGCTTGCAATGAACTCAAAACAGTGAAGAATAGAAAACATATTTGAAAGCTCTTCCTTCTTATTATCCCCAAACAGAATAGTATCATCAGCATAATGTAAATGATTCACCATCTTTCCACCTTCCACCATAGAAAAACCATTGAACAAACACAAACTCGCAGCTCTATCTAAATACCTTGAAAAACCCTCCATTGCAATGTTAAAAAGCAGTGGAGACATAGGACATCCTTGTCTAACTCCTCTAGTGCTTTTAAAAAAACCAAAAGCAGACCCATTAATTAAAACAGAGAATGATGCCGTTGAGTAACAAAATCTGATCCACTTACACCATTTTATGCTGAACCCCATCTTCTTCAGAACAAACTCCAAATAACTCCAATTCACCCTATCGAAGGCTTTTTCTAGATCAATCTTACACACAATTCCTTCTTTGACTGATCTTAATCTAGAGTCAACCAGCTCATTTGCAATTAAAGTACCATCAATAATCTGCCTCCCTTCTATGTACGCACATTGTACAGGAGAGATTAACTTAGGCATGACTAGTTTTATGAGGAGCTAGCATCATCAGAAGTATCATCAGTAGTATCTTAAAGATGTTAGAAGATGTTGTATCTTAATCACAATAGAAAGATAAATCAACGAAATAACTTAATCAAGATCTAAGACTTAAAGATGATAAAGATCTTGAAACATGATAAAACTTTGAGAATAAATAGTTATTCGACACTGATATTGTGAAAACGAGATGATTAGAAGTTTTCTAAAGAACAAAAATGATGAATATAATGAACTTAAACCATTTTCTCAAACTATTCAATAGGTGAGGATAAATCCTCTTACTCCTCCAAGTTGTTTCTATGCGCCAAAATGTGGCTACAGGAAAACCTATAACTACACCCTTATGATCTTATGTAATGAATCGACACAAAATAGATGTAAACTCAAATATTATTATGAAGAAGATGATTTTACGACGGTCAGCGGATCTGCTCCTACAAAAAGAGAGAAAACGAAGAATCAACCCACTGGCTGTCCGTCGCAATAACGATGTGCGGTCCGAAATTCGAAGTGAAATTTTCGATTTTCCCGTTTCTAGTCGTCATGGGAAAGAAAGGGAGAAAGAAGAAAGAGATTATTCCCCTAGAGCGTGTCCAGTACCACCACAGTTTCAAAACTCACAACTTTCTCTTTAAGGCAATACTTAGACTATAAAAGATCTTTACCCTTTTACAATGCCATTTTGCCCCTTATATAGGACTTCACATAGTGGATGACAACTAATAAAGTCATGCCTTTCGCCTATTATCTCGGAAATTTCCACGCGATACTATCGCGCTTATAAAAGAAAGTCAACCTTTTTATGCATAAGCTGTCACACGTAACATGTGAACCTTATCTTCGCACAGCTACATTATGACGTCATGGTTTACCTCAATAGTGACTCATTAGGGTTACATCATCGCCCTTTGATGTGAACCTCTCTTTCGCATCCTTTTAGTCTTCTTGACTCTCCCAACTAAGGTATTGCAATATTTCGGTATCTACACAATTGGTGATCCAACGATTGAGCGTATAGAGAAAGATGCACATTTCCCGTTCAATAAATAAAATAGAGATACCTTCGGTTAGCGGGATCAGATTGAGAGATAGGGAATTTGATGTATTTATCCCGCTTATGTCACTCCTAGCTAGGTTGAGTCAACTACTCTCATTAGTTGGCTTAGTTCATTAGCTTCTTCTTTCTTTTTAGCAGCTTCTGGGATTTCACGTCATCAAGATCTCATTCGATGCTCGTTCAAACTCCAAAAATTTAGATAACCTTGACACAATAATTGTCAAACAAATCACATTTCGCGTACCTTTACTTGCTACAGACTGACAAACAAATACCCCAACCCTTTTTATGCTTCAAAAAAACATCTTATTAACTTATATAACTTATATACCCGTATAAATTACTCCATTTTTTATTTTGGATTCAGGGATTACTCATTAATGATCGTTAAAAATTGTTTTCCCGTATTAATCGCTAATGCGTCGTAGTAGGATTTGTTGCACATAATGACAAAAACACGTGCCCCACTGTCCCCACCCAAATAATTCTTCCCTGATCTAAGTTTTCTCCGTCAAACTCTTCCTTTATGTGTCTTCTTCTCCGTCTTCACTAACTATTCATCTTCTTACTTCTTAGTATGATAATCGTCACATTAACCAACATAAAAAATTAGTAAAAACAATCTTCATTAACTAATTAATCAAATACGTCACCTAAATAACACATAATCGTTCAACCTTATTTTTATCCTGTTTGAGAATTTGTTATTCTTTACGGTGATTTTCCACTTTCGATGAAACTCAATTTTTACTCATCTCGGCCAAATTATTCACATTCAAAAACATTATCATAATCGACATCGAGATTAATCAAAATTGGATCATTAGATTGGTTAAAAACATCATCATCATTAACATCAAGAAAAGATTGTGTACGAGGACCAGATAAGAGAGAAATAATCAAGGACCACTTTTTTATCCTGCTTAGGATTAATCTCAGTACTACTACTCTATCCAGAGAGGAAAAACAAAACGAGCACACAGTGTACATGTATGAGTCGTGATGACTCATGGTAATTAATCCGCTGTTTTTTCAAGAGTAATTTGTGGGTAGGACCAAAATAAAATAACATTAAATCCAAAAGGGTGTTAATGGAAATTATCTCTCCTAAAATCAGATTCCCAAGAATTTTAAATTTCCAGAAAAGGATTCCAATATCCAATACGTATAAAATAATATTACTTTAATCTACCTCAAACTCTAAAGTAGTAACAAATTAACATTTGCCTCAGAAAAAAAAAAAAAAAATCAAATCAAATATGAAATACCCTTAATAATGAAGTACATGAAAACAAAAAAAACCAAAATTACTGGATGTACACTCTTATATAGAGTAGGACTAGGGCTGTACATGGGTCGGTTTGGGTCGGTTTTGGCCTCACCCACCACCCAACCCACTGATGGCGGGTAACAGAAGTTGTCACCCGCAACCGACCCAACATCACAGTTCACCCGACCCACATTACGGCGGGTTTGGTCGGGTGGGTGGTGGGTTACCCACCATAAAATAAAATGACATTACATAATAAAGTTCATGCAAAGTTGCAAACTCCAAAGTTGATAAAGCTAACAATAAAAAGGATCAGAGTTCAATTGTTCAAAGCTCAAAAGATAAAAGAGTGCATTACTATTGAGTATTGTCTGCTATACTAAAGCCTAATATCATATAAAGCGACCAACAACGACTCGTTGCAAGTTTGTGGATGTTTTACCTCCGAATGCGCTGAAAGCCTGAAATAAAACGAAGTCTGTAAATTAGTTACAATAACAAAGATGAACTCAGAAAGATCAAGCTACTGACAATGACCCTTGGCGTCATTACCTTGTCTAAGCCAATAGGAATCAATCATCTATGACGATGGAAGAAGCAGCAAGGTCACCGAATAGCTCTGCAAGCGAAATGAACAATTAGAATGAATGAAAGGGTAGATGAATTTCTTGAAACAAGTAAAATAGCTCTGCAAGCGAAATGAACATTTTAGTTTATCCATCCAGAACAACAGCAAGTACCAACACAAACTGCCCATCAGTACACCGAAAGGACAGTCACTTTAATTAGATGAAATAGTACACGGTAGCTACGCGTGCTTTACAGTTTTATTGTACTTCTCTTACAGCAACGTTCTTAACCAATATTATTTCAAAACCTCAAAAAAACTGAGGGTGATTAAAATGACCATGTAACATAGCTTAAGAAGCAGATCCAGCATATATGATGACACTTAGATAATGTGAGAATAGGGATGCAAATATTTCCAGATTCAGCGCTCTGAACATATCATAGTGATCCCATACCTTTGATCTCTTCACACCAGCATTAGGATTATTAGCTAATGTTTTACCTGCGACACAAGCATGTGAAGGTTCAGAAGCTGGTGTAGATGAGCCAGCGATACTCCCTGTCCCTGCTGATGGTCCATGCACTTGTCCAGAACGCGGTGGACGTGGAGGGGGAGGTCCCATTTGTGATGCCACTCCATGTATAATTGGAAGATTATAAGCAGAATCATCTTCTGAGATTTCAACCATGGTAACCTGCACAAAAGAAACAAGTTACATCGGTAAAACACATTGCAATCAAACACCATACTAACATCATACTCAATTGAATATTTGCAACAATTGAAAGTACTAACACCATACTCAATTGAACACCATACTCATGACTTAGTTCAAATACCAAATAAATTAACTAGGTTGCACTAAAGAACTGAGATTGATTTAAAATTTAAAATCAAACTACTGGTTCTGAACATAAATGAGTAATTCCAAATACTCATTGTTGCAGCTTAGAAAAATAACACCTCTAAAAACACATAAGCATTAACAACGAGGTCCACATTAAGACTTCTCCCATATATTATCATTTATACAAACAAGTTGTATTCGTCTCATCTAACTATCTCAATGAATCAGTAAAATAAGCAAAACCAATTTGGGTTTCTCAATAACCCAAATTTTGGTTTCTCAATAACCAATTTAAGTTTCTCAAGAATCCTTTGAATCTACTGATTAAACTCTTCATTACTGAGTTCTAACATCATACCAATTCATTCCAAACTGAAATTAAAAAACAACACCCTAAACAGATAAACCCTAAATTGAAAATTACAAGAAATCACATCATCAAAAGATAACAAGTTTACAACGATTCCTAATCTTACCTTCCGTTATTGGCTTGCTTCTGGTGATGCCGATGATCCACAAAGCGAATCTGAGACTGAGCGAAGAAAAAAGAATGGAGTTGGAGTCTGTCTGAGAAGGAGAGAAGAGGCCGCGGAAGAGAAGAGAAGGAAAATGCGATTAGGTTAGGTCTTTTATTCATCAATTCAACGGCTCTGATAATTCATCCTAGGTTAGAATTAGATAATCTAAGGGTCAGGAATCCTATGTTAGTTTTTGGCGGGTGGGTGGGACGGTTCGGGTGACGGAAGTTTCTACCCGCAACCGACCCAAGATAGGTGGGTTCGTGCCTCACCCATAGTCGACCCATGCCTAGGTGGGTTGAATCGGGTACGAGTATTTTTGGTCGGGTATGGGTAGGGTCGGCGGGTTGGGTCGGGTATGTGCAGCCCTAAGTAGAACAGATACCTTGAAATAAAAAATAAATTAAAAAAAATAAAATCTAGAGGCCCAAATGTGGAACAACAACAGTCATTGCTTGTTTGCTGTTCATCAATTAAACTTGTAGCCATCACTTAACACTTGTGTGCAATTGAGTAGTATGGTACAGTGCACACAAAATGACGGTTTTTAGATTAATGGATGAATATTCAAATAATCAAGGCAAACACTATATATCAAGCTGAGAAATGATAAGATTAAGTTGACATGATTTTCTATTATTGAAAGATAATCAAAATCAATTACAATTGCAGAACTTATATCAAAGATAAGTCGAGTAACTGTAACCAAAATTGAAACTAAACCACAAAAACAGTTTCTACAAACTGTTATAACAGAAAGGAGGACGACATAGGTCCATTATTAAACTGAGCAGTGATATGATCTCATCAACTCCTAACTTTATTTCATCAAATACGAAAACCTCTCAGAATCTATAATTCCAATAATATAGTAAAAATAACTCGTACGTAGTGATCAAGAGATAAGGACTGTATCCGTTGTAGGAGCTGTACCGCCGGTAGGGCAGTTTGTGTCGGTGGTGGGAGTTGTAGCAGTAGGACAGTTTGTATCTGTAGTAGGAGTTGCAGCGGTAGGGCAGTTTGTATCGATTGTAGGAGTAGGTGTTGTAGTAGGACAGTTTGTATCAGTAGTAGTAGTAGCGGTAGGGAAGTTTGGATCGATTGTAGGAGTAGGTGCTGTAGTAGGACAGTTTGTATCGGTAGTAGGAGTTGCAGCGGTAGGACAGTTTGTATCGATTGTAGGAGTAGGTGTTGTAGTAGGACAGTTTGTATCGGCAGTAGGAGTTGTAGCGGTAGCGCAGTTTGAATCAGTTGTAGGAGTAGTAGTCGGACAGTTTGTATCGGCAGTAGGAGTGGTCGGACAGTTAGTATCGGCAGTAGGAGTAGCGGTAGGAGAGTTAGCATCTACAACCGTTACTCGAGGAGAATCTGGAATTGAGCTAGTATCACCAGGAACAGTTACTCGAGGAGAATCTACGATTGATGGCTCATAACGAACACGAGCTACCGTGATGTTTGTCGATGAAAATGTTATGATGAACAAACACAACACAGATAGAATTACGTTAGAAGAACCCATGGCTATACCTAAAGTTTGATCAAGAAAAAAAATAAAATGGAGAAACTTGTGAACTGAATATGTTGTGGAATGAGTTTTGGTTTTCTTACCTTCATTTATATAGGCAATTACAATGGCTCGAGATTTAATTATTGGACCTTCTATCTGTTGACATGTACATGTTAAGGGACCATCTCTAATTACTGATTGATGTGCCAGAACCCTTAATAAATATGCACAAAAATGCAATAGGAATTGATATTGATGTAGTTAATTTTTTTATCCATGCAATCTATCTATATTCTATTTCTCATTTTCACAGCAAATCCAAGAACTTTAATAGATAGTTAATCCAATTCATGTTCAATGTTAATTGACTAGCTATCTAGCTTATTAATCTCACATTTATGACATAATTAATCTAAAATTGACTAGCTATATAGTTAATTTTTGTCTATTCCAAACCGTTTCTCTCGGATAGAACGAACTGTAGTGACGTTCACCGTTTGTCTCATTTAAAATTCATGAACGGAATAAATTTAATGGGAAAGAAAAGAACATCATTAAAACAAAGAGATTTTACAAATGAAATATAACTCGTCTGACCTCAACTGTATACCATATTGGTACTCCAACCATTACATTCGTGGATTCATCCACACCATCTAACTTTGTAACAGTTTATGGTCGTAGCCTCGTAGGTATATATCAAGGTGGCCTATCTTCGTGTATCTTTGGAGGGTGCATCTTGGCACTCTTTCTTTCATTTTTAATATATCCTTTGCCTTTTTCAAAAAAAAAAAGGTATATATCTAGGTTCCTGATCTCAATGCCTTCAATTCGGTCTCTTTGAATTCTAGTTACCATTTAGTCCTCACAGGTTCACACTTCACAGTATAAAATGGAGTGTTCAGAGAACATAGAGACAGTGTGAGCAAAATTATGCATGGGTGACGTGCATCGGATAACAGGACCCTTAAAATGAGGAAAAAATGCTTCTTCATTTTTTTAATTGAAAAATGAAGAAAAATTTCCATGTACAATCTAAATGTTCCACTTAGATTTTCTTTCAGATCTTAAATGAGTAGGACAACTAGGATTGTTATTGGTGCAGTGGCAATTAATCATTCAGTCTATTCAATCGATCTATTCTATTTCTCAGTTTTACAATACATCCAAGAACGACAATAACAGATACTTAATGCACTTAATATTCAAGGTTAATTTCCTAGCTATCTACCTAACTAATGGAAAATATACAACCAATGGTCCCTCATAAAAACCAAGTTTAGATAGAGATGAACTGCAAGTGACTTTCTCGTGCAAAACGAGCCTAGCTAGCAGAAGACTCAAACGGCTACCGTCAAGGTGATTAACGTAAAAAGTTAATTGAGGGGTTGCTTAGCCTAAATCCTGCGGATTACCGCTTACCAGAAGTTCTCGTAGCATTCTGACTTGTACCAACTGGGTTATATCTGTATGGGAGAGAACAAATGCCCCATCTCGTCTCTAGAGCGCAGTAAGAGTACTTCAACTATTAGATATGTGGGCTACTTAAAAGTAGTTCAACTATTAATTTGGTGGTTATCAAATACATTTATATTTTATCTACCATAATAACGCCCTCATCAGGTTCACACTATAAATTAAACGGGAATGGTGAACACAAGAGATCACAGTGTGAGCGAGCTAAATTATCTAGCTAGAGAAACATAAATTAGAAAGATTAAGTGTACCATGAAAAGTGATACAAAGGTTTTTTCCCTTTTCATGATCTTAACAATCATTTTTGTGGACAACACTTATAATCCTAAGAGTTTCAGAATCCTAAGTGGTGTTGCTGCCCAGGATCCTGAGGCCAATGATACCAGTACTATTTATAACGTGATCAACGGCAGGAACGGAACCATAAATGAGTATGGCCCCAACAACGTTGAAAACGGTGATACATCGTCGCCAGAACTTCTACCACCTGTGTCTGCGTCTACACCTTTTGAATGTGTATATAACGTGATCAACGGCAGCAACGGAACCATAAATGAGTATGGCCCCGACAACGTTGAAAACGGTGATACATCGTCGCAAGAACTTCTACCACCTGTGTCTGCATCTACAGCATTTGAATGTGTATATAGCGTGATCAACGGCAGCAACGGAACCATAAATGAGTATGGCTCCGACAATGTTGAAAACGGTGATACATCGTCGCAAGAACTTCTACCACCTGTGTCTGCATCTACACCATTTGAATTTGTACCAGCAGAATCACCACCATCGTTCTGTCTATAGGCTATCTTTTGGGCAATCGTGACCTGCAATTCTATGATCATCTGCCCGCCTCTGTATTTTACAGTAAGGTACAAGTATTATAATCGACTATCTTAAGGGTCCAATTATTCTCGACGTATGTCAAGACGACGCAGATTAAATAAATAAAATCGCAAAAGGGCCGCGCTATCAATGGATTCCGCATAAGATCTTACATTATCTTCATGTACTTTTGCTGAAAAATAAGTGTATAAGTGAAAGATAAAAAGATAAATATAATAAGAGAAGACCCTCACGAGATCTCGAATCATTCGCTTCACTCCGACCTCGACTGATATCATCATTATAACCAAATTGGCAGTGTACTTTAGGTTTGCTGATATCTTTTCTATTAGCTCGTAAACAGTTGTTGTTTTCCTTCTCATCGGTGAAGGAGGAAAAATAAAAAAAAAAAGACTCGTAAACTTTTGTAAGACCCTAAACTTCTTAAAAGAACGAGCAGTGCTTGTTCCAACTTTAAAATAGAACCCCCAATTGGGATACTCTCAGAAATTGAAATTGGGGATACTTACAAAAACAAAAATAAAAAACATTTCGAAGTAATAAGTAATGAATGTACCCTTATCTAAAATCCAGCCGGCATTGAATTTTGTCACACGACAATACCGACGGTGCTTGAATAACAACTAATTTTCCGGCCAGTGAATCATCAGTTGCCCCCATCTTGTTTCCTGAGATAAATCAACTAGTATCGTTAATATTGGTTTAGTAGTCCTCGTTAGATTAAATGAGTTAGTTTAATTAGTGATAGAAGACCTTAGGGTTTTGAGTTTAAGTTGATGAAATAGAAGAAGTTGGTAAAATTAAGAAGAAGATCAAAGTTCCCGTGATGAGAAACAAATGCTGTGCTTAAATTATGTGATTTACAGGTCAACGTTTAAATGGGTCTGAACTTTAAATTATGTGGTCCAAGCCTCCAACCAAGAAAGTAAACAAATCACTTACTGTCGGCACGGCCTTTATGCATGAACCCTATGCCGACTATACTCCCAGTATAACAATGACTAATCACTAATTTTTAAGAATGAATCCATCTTCAAATCCCAATTTCTTACTGAAATCCCGATGAAAATTCACTAAATTTCCCCTTTGAGATAGCAGTTGAAGAAGAAACAAAGGGATACTAAAGAAGACGGTATTAATTGACGAAGGATTTTTAGAATCACCGATAATGGATCGAAGAAAAGAAGAAGAAGAGAAGGGGTACTGTCAATTTAGTTGTTAAGGATTTTTATTTTATTTTAATTTTTTCCAAATTTTTATTATGATAAAAGGGGATACTAACCAAAAAAGTACCCCTTAGCTAGAATTCAATCTCATATAATCATTAATATCCCCCAATTTATGAGAGTATCTCTCAATCGTGCCTTCTTAAAATATTTGAATAACCTTGAATGTGTATATAATTTTCAAATCCAAGAGTAATTAATTTTCTTATGATGCAATATTAAAATCTATCTATTCAATTTTTCATTTGTATAGAAAATCAAAGAACAACTAATATCTAGAATAACTATCTAACAAATTTCATGCTTCTGGAAAAATAAAAAATTAGTACAATGGAATCAAAATTATTCTTTTCCTTTTATGTACATATACTAGAAATAACTAACGGCACGACATGAGCATGAACAATTTTTAGTTATAATATTATTAAGCACTATCAAATATGATATGACTTGTTTTGACTTAGGAGAACTTGTAGCAATTATATACTTCTTATCCAAATATTTATTGTTATGGTCTCACTGGTTATGATATTATTAAGCACTATCAAATATGATAAGACTTATTTTGATTTTGGAGAACTTGTAGCAATTATATACTTCTCATCCAAATAATTATAGCACTGGTCTTATTTGTAACTGAGTGAATATCCCCCAAGCAACTGAATGAGTTTATGTCTCATCTGGTAGGCAACCAATTAAGTACCTTGAAGACAACATGGTGGTCTTTGCCTAACGATACAGAGCAAAACCAATACCGACTCCAATATTTGCTTCATGAAACCCGTAGCGTAATTTGTGCCATCCACAGTCACAACAACTTAGCCAAATATGAGAAGATTGATCTATCATCACCAGAGACCATCGTAAGTATTGCTATAAACATTAAGCAGTAAGTCTATATGGTACCACCAACATCGACATGATACAGAGAGTAATACCTGAATTTTTAGGTTTAGTGTTTCTAATTCTTCCAGACTCTGCTGCCCAATATTGGATCTTCAATTGTGACAACCCCATCAGTCAAAATACAGCATTCCATTGCAATTGGATTTCCAACTGGTTTCGCTGTCTCCTATAACAATTCCCAACAGCCCTTCAGATTTCAACAAACCGGGACTAACAGGATTATTGATACAAAAAATAAACAATGCCGAACGACATGCCTACAATGAAATCAAATACACACCCGCAGGCAACAAAGAAACCGAGAATTTCAAAACCCTGGAAATACAAACCAAGATACTAAATTTTGGGTTTTTCTAAAAATAACAAATCAAAACTCAAAATTCAGGTTTTTTTCGGAAATTGAATTGTACCTTAATAATTTGAGTAAAATTTGCTCGAACGATCTTAAAAAAAAAAGTTTATTTGTGTAAAAGTTGATTAGAGTTTACCTGGAAGTTTAATCCAATCACTCTGTAAACTTAGTCTCTGGCGATATTGGCACAAAACATTAATCAAAATAGAAATATGATGAATACGAAAAATAAGAATCATCGTGCAACTTTTACTAAACCACTGAGTTTTTATTGATTTGCTAGGTTATGTTTTAGGTTAGTCTGAAGATTTGTGGAAGAATGAAAGGGAAACTTAGATTTGTGTAGGTTGGTTTTAGGTTTAGTTCGTAGGATTATTTTTTTTTCCGCACATACAATTTGTTTTTGAGTCCTGTTAATAGGAGGGAAATAATGGATATAAGAGCAACTGCAGTGGTGCGATCAAAACCAAAGATCAAAGATCAAAAAAAAGACCAAAATTTGGGTTTAGTCCGTGTTGTGACGCAACGGTACATGATTAAAATTTCATCAGGCGGACTTTAAAAGTCCGCCCCATTTTTTTTTTTTGTAAAATTTTATCAGGCGGACTTTAAAAGTCCGCCCCATTTTTTTTTTTGTAAATTTCATCAGGCGGACTTTAAAAGTCCGCCCCATTAAAATTTCATCAGACGGACTTTAAAAGTCCGCCCCATTCTTTGTAACTTTCATCAGGCGGACTTTAAAAGTCCGCCTCATTCTTTTTTTTTTTTATTTAATTAAAATTTCATCGGGCGTAATTTAAATCTCCGCCCGTTAACAAGCGTACTTTAAATTTACGCCCAGCAACAAGCGTACTTTAAATTTACGCCCGACTATATTAGAATTTGGGATTTGGTCGCGACCATATTTGGTCTGGAATTTGATCTTTGGTTGGGATTTGATCTTTACTCCGTCCCACTGTGTTACGATCTCATCCCAAATTTTTGGTTATACTCGCTAGGGCTGAACATGGTGTCGGTTAACCGTTGAAAACCGACCAAACCAGACCAATAAACAAGAAACCGAACCAAACCATTTAGATTTGGATTGGTTTGGTAAAAAAAGTTGAAAAACCGACATTACTGGTTTGGTTTTGGTTTGACCTGAAAACCGAACCAAAAACCATTGGGGAACCGATTAATTTTTAAACTTAGTTTCTACCGTCGATTTAAAAGTATTAGATTCTACCTATTGATTTAGAGGATAAATAGAAACCCTAAATCTAATGTTTCATTATGATACTCTCCCTCTTTCTGTTTCTCCTTCTCTCAGCCGCCTCCCTTCTCCACCCCCAACAACAGTTGCTGCTACTCGACTTTTTTCTTCCCGTCTTCCTTCTTTTTTATTTGTCAATAACTAAATTAAGATATATTATATATCTTCTTTTGATCTCTAGAATTAGAGTAAGCTTTAACTATTCTTGATTTTTTTTTGTCTGTATATTTGTGTAAACCAATACTATCGGCAACTACGATTTTTTTATCTGTAAATTTGTGTATTTTTTTTTTTCGTTTGACATAATTATTGGTTAACCAAAAACCACTGGGACAAACCGAAACCAACTGGAGCCATTTGGAAACCGAACCAATGGTTAATGGATTGGTTTGGTTTAGATTTTTAGAAACCAATAATATTGGTTTCGGTTTTGGTTTGGCTAGAAACCGAACCAAAACCGACCATGAACAGCCCTAATACTCGCCCACTGTGGATGCTCTAAGGGGGAAAGAAATTGTGCAAATTATGGTCAATGTTCGGTCAAATAAAAATCCAAGCAGGACAAATAAATATTTTGAAACTACCAGCCTTACCCTCATTAATCTAACCTTTCTCTTCAAATCTTTTGATGCGTTTATCTTCTACGTCCTAAAAAAAAAAGAAACCTAGGTTTCTCGTAAAAAGCGATTGATTAATGACTACCTTATTTCCTCTGTCAAAATACTCACAAGTGTGATCATCATTTTGAAGAATTGAATTAGGATTAATCATGGGTGAGGATGCGTGATATGGAGAAGTACAGCTAAAGTAGGAATAGGTGCAATTCGCTATAGACTACCATTCATCAATTACTTTATTTTTTACAATTATTTTCTTACAAAGGTGTACATCTTCACCAGTTCCATTACTGACCGGTTGTTAATGATCGTAGTTCAGCCATACCCTCGAATCATAATCCTAAACTTACTGATTCAATAGTAACTCTTTAATTAGTTTATAATAAGAATCCTTCGTGTTCTTAGGAACTACATGATTGGGGAGTTTGATTATACATATAGAGATTTTTTTTTTTGATACGCGAAAGCCGGATTCAGGTCCCTACCCAAACCTAGTCAGTTGGACTGGCTCCACTGCCAGACCCAACACCGCTCAACCCACTATACAACTAATCTCCACAAACCTTTACGGCAGCGGGGATCGAACTCTGACTTCCTTCTTACTGGACTGAAATTGATGGGATACCACTGATCTATACTCTTGAACCCCATAAAGGAGATTAGCATCTACCAAAGTTAAGAATCCATCATTTTTTTACTCTTCTATTTCACGGAAGGAATTGAGAGGAAGAAAAATGTTATAGAGGGGCGTGGAGATCTGTGATTAGCAATCTTAGCTCTAGGGCATAATAAATATTTTAACAATTTTTGAAACGGTCAATCCCTCCCCTCAGATTTTAATTCCCTCCTCATAATCTTTACCTCCTCAAATCCATTATTTCCCTCCTAATAATAGAACTTTTGTATACGGAATATCTCACGGTGAAAAGTTGGGAAGTTTTGATACAGTAAAATTTAGAACCACACGATTTCCTTTCCAACATGATTTCCATACTTACACCATAATACGATTTCCTTAATTAAGTATACAAAATCCGAATCACCAATTTTCTTTGTCCATACTTACACCATAACACGATTTACACCATAACACGTTTTTATTTTGTTATTTTGTTTTTTTAACGATTTTGATGTAAGTGTCATCTACGTTTGACGGTGTTAGTAATGTACAGTTAAGTTTTGGTGTAAACGCGGTGTAAAAAAATTATTTAATTATAGCATAAGTATTGTCCACCTACTTTTTTATCTATATCATTACTAAGGGACAGTTAAGTATTTTATATAAACAAAGTGTAACCAAATTTTAATTATTACAACCAATAGAGTTATGTCAAGTTTCCTCAACATAGCTTCTGCATTAGAAAAGGTCTATCTCGACCAATAGAAAGCGAGGGTTTCATCACCATTTAAGGTGAGAGCTTTATTTGTCAAAACCTTTAAGGGGAAGATATAGAAGGGGAATCGGAAGAGATCGTGTTTTCTTTAGGAAGTAGTTGGCTAGCGGGCTTGCGGGGGCGCAGACATTTCTGTGGGCTTAGATAACTATCCCTCTTAGTATAGGTTTGTGAAAGCAAGGGGTCGCAACTGCACACCCTTGCTTCACAGTAGATTCTCCACTGCCCATCACATTATTTTGCGCAACATTTCTTATTAATGGCAATCTTGAATCGATGTGTTAATAATAAACATGCACAAAAATACAATAGACAAGGGCGATTAGTGAAATAATCTTCTTAATATGCAACTTATCTTTTTTTTTTTTTCTTCTTACCATGCAGAGATATGTAAGAATATATCAGTGATTCAGTATCAATTGTATTTTGGCGCTCTTTGTATACACTTGAGCATACTGGAAACATTGAATTGTTGATCATCCTTATAACCCAATTCGATTTGCGATACTCAAATTTTAATCGATCATTTTTATATTTTTCTGAATTTGACGACCATTGGGACATGTCTTCTACGCAACCAAGTAGAGGCTAAACTGGGTTGTGCCAGCATGGGCACCACCCAGCACAACAGTTGAGTTAGCCCAGCACGGCACATCATGTTAGTTTAATGTGCTGGGCTAGGATAGGATAATCGGCACAGTGGCACAACACAACACGTGGTACGGATATGCACGTGGCACAACATGCTAACAAAGCACGTCATAACATGAATAAAATACTCCACGATACGGTAGAGTACAACACATTTTTTAGTATATTTCACAAAAAAGTGTTTATCCTAACTATTTTTTGACATTCTGTCTTCGTTGTGTCGGATATTTTAATAACAACACATATAATATCTAAACTAGATTTTGTGCCCATGTTACGTCCGGGCGGTTCCGCAAACTTGCTTCGCCAATTCAACGAACAAATGCAAATAGAATGGCATAGTTGTTCCCGTGCGATCTTTTTCTTTTAAACATATTTTTGATTTGGTAAAGCGCGGCTTCGCCTTGCCTTGCCCCGTCCCGATTTGATTTGGTAAAGTTCGGCTTCGCCTAGCCTCGTCCTGTCCCGATTTGATATGGTGTGGCTCGGCTTCGCCTCGCCATGTCCGAATGCATTTTTGATTTAGTGTGGCTCGGCTTCGCCTTGCCCCGTTGCTCATGAGTCCAGAAGCCACAGAGAGTTTGAACAACCTTAACGCCAAAACTTTGTGATCCATTTCCGCATAAAAGAACACTTGTAACGCTATAATAGACCACGAAAAGTGATGGTAATAGCAGTACCAATTACACCAACACCCAGCTAAAATAACCAACTCATAAAAATATGATTGACCAAGGAAAACAAAGAAACCATGCTACAAACGTATCAGTTCACTGTTTCTTTGGATAACCCCCGCGCACTTCCTACTATGTAGGATCAAACTCTACGAAAATCATTAAAATTCTAATTAACAGGAACGCTAAAAGTAAGTTTCATGATTCAAGTAGAATTTGACATATCCAGTACACCAACGCTGATCAACGCCAGACAACCACATTTCTCAGTTAACGGAACAAACCTAAGTGCAAAATCTCCACTCCAGGCTATAGAAATGGCTTCATCTGCCAACATCACCTCTATGTCAGGGTTGATATAAAACCAAAAACAACATGATCAAAAATTAGGATTACAAATTCAATTGACCAAAGAAAAAAGTCAGGGCCGGGTTTTGCTGCCCCAAAGAAAACCTGAAAATTGTTGCCCTTTAACTGGAGGAGAAATGGATTATGGTTGTTCGAGGATTTTACATGAGCATAACTATATACGCGTCGGTCATGAGTATTTTCATGTCATTCTTAAATTAAGATCATAAGTTTTTGGTGTTTAAGTTTAGTGGTAGGTGTTGTTGTTGATAATTAAGGCAATTAAACAAGTACAGATGCCACTTTAATTAGTGGAGTCACTTTGAATGCGAAAATAACTCTAAGTTTGTTTGATTGATCGATAATAATGTATAGGAATCGTGTTTTCGGATTTGAATTTCATTTTTACCTTTATTTTCTTAGACGATTTGTTCCGGTGATGCGAAAAAGTGAAAGATGCAATCTCCGACAACGGGAATTGGATGGGCAACTCGTTATTTTCACCAAATCTTGATGATGATGTGCGGTTTCTTTCTTTAGCCAGGCTTTGCCTCTATTTCTTATGCGCTTCCTATGATCATCATCATGGTGTGTAAATACATATTGGTGGTGTTCAAGTGTGAATATTGCCCCTTTTGGGAGGCACGATTGCGGAATCAAGTTGAAAATGGAGTCCAGCCGCCAGTCGTAGTCTGGGAGGAAACAAATTCCACACAGAAGGATACAGTTTAAATCTAAGTGGAAGTGGTGTAGGGAAGGAAGCAGACGAGAGTTTTGAAGAGAAAACAAGAAAAAAAAATGGCATCTCATTTTCTGTAACATGCGACATTCTTTAAATATTTAGAAATAAGCCATTAAAGTAAGTCCTTATTAATATTATGTCCCTAATTTTTTTCTGCACGTCCTTATTTATTTTACGTATTCATGATTTGATCCTTCATTTGTTTTTTCAACACTAACCACCCACAGACAAAATCCTATTTTTGCTGCCGCTTCTCAGTGTTGCCCCAAAGTCAACTTGGTTGACTTTGCCTCAGGGCCGGCCCTGAAAAAAGTACAATACAAACTAAGAACCCTTAATTACCAAAAGGAAAATTCGAATTTACATTTTTGTTTCCTCTCCCATAGGTGATGATAGGTTATTAAATTTTGGTTTTAAACCAAAATTTAGAGCTAAAGTCTGAAGCCATATAATAACCTATCATCACCTACGGGAGAGAAAACAAAAATGCAAATAAACAACAAAATAAAACAGGTATATGAAAAAATAAAATAAAAGTAAATCAATTGTAATAAGTAAACTTGGTACAATCAATCACGTACTTGAGGAAGCAAAAAAAAAAAAAAGAACTTGCATATTCGAATTTTTCTTCTCAAGCCACTTTAACTGCACTCTCGTCACAAATCTTTTTACCTACCCAACATGATTAACCTACAGTGCACTTGCATAATAGACTTAAACGTATAATCCACAAATTTTAATAGAAAACATATTAGAAATTCAAATGGGAGAGAGATATCATTGCTCGTAGCAGCTATGGCATCTTCAAGTTTCCTCTGTATGATATAGAAGGGCCCATGGTTGCGCAAACAGTTGCCACACTGAATAAAATCAGCAACTAGAGCAACATTTTAAGTGGGCCAATATCTCATAGTTTGGATTTAAAGACACTGAATACATACATGGCAAACTTGGCCAAGGACCAATTATAAGTTTTTTTTTTTAGTTGAGAGCTAAAATGCAAGAGACATTGCAGCCAAACAATGTTTTTTCGTGGAAGCGTATAGTATGGTCAAGTAATCTTTTCAGCAGACAATCTATAATCTAATTTACAAATTCGCACCCTGCAAAACAACAATAACAAAACTTGATGGCTCAACATCGGATTAAAGTTCACAAAGTGTAGAATTGACCTTTCTTCGTTAACTCTCAAATAATGTGATAAGCTCATAAATCATCAAAAGTAGATGAAAGATGAAAAACATTTAGTCTTCCAGTCCAATGTTAACTTTCAATTGATCTGGTACAATCGAATGTTCCAGAATGACGAATTGACAAAGATGATTTCTGTGGTATCAAACACATTGTTTACATTATGACGCGATGAATAAGTAAACTTTTAGAAGAGATAAGGCACCTGTGTGTAGTAAAATAAGTTGGTGTTGCAAAAATTGAACTTAATCAGAATAAACTCATCATGTGAATGCCAAGGGTACGTAAAAATAAAAAATAATAATAAAAAAAACGCACAAAGCGGTAAGAAGAAGTCCAAATACTCATTGCAACAGACTGACTGATAGATAGATTAAAGAAAGAGAGAAGAGTAAAATCAAAATATACTTACATAAGGATTGAGCTGTAGTCAGTCCTGCTGGAGGTTGCATAATCCCTAGCATTCAGGCTTGTTTTTAAGGATTCATCACAATAAATGATTCTGAGATAAGTAAGCTCCAAGTGCATCTACCTCATGTCAACAAAGTTCCCAATTTCTCCGAATGCATCAACCTCATTATGCATAAACCAACTGCACCTTTACAGGACCGCCTACTTCCTGGTTGCAACACTGCACGTCACAGAAGCTGCAACTATGACAACATTTCTTATTATTAGAAAACCCCACAATAGTTGATATGAAACTGCAATATATGGTGCGACCAAGGATAACAAAATCTAAACGTGACTTTGAGGAGAACAATGAGGATATGTGAAGATACAAGACTAAAAACTTATGACCTGCATCAACTTTTCTGTTTGGAAATAGAACTTTCTTAAAGTTAACTAATCCTTGATTCCGAGAATGGATTAGTTGCACGAAAAAACATCATTAGCAAACTTAAGCAAATAGGTAGCAGATTTGTCAGTTTACACGAACACCACCTCTTTTTATAATATATAGATACCACTTCTAAATATGGTTCAAGACCATCGTCAAAGAACCGTGTCTCCGCTGCAATGATTGTTTTTTTTTTTTTTTTTTTTTTGAATAGTAACACAGTTGAATTTCGGATGGATATCGATGGTCACATTATTTTTGCGACCTCAAGAGCAAACAACATTTTCAAATAAGAATAGACATTTTGTATGCTATTTAGAAGGTGATTTCATTCGCAACACTATTATAAAAACTGAAAAGAGGTACTAACTGATAAATTGCTTGGCCTTTTCAAGAATTGCAGTGTGCTTCCAAGGTTTCCTAAATGAAAGCTTTCATATAATCCAAAAAATATGGAAAATCACAATAAATTAAAAGCATTACTAAACAAACAATAATTAGAAAATAAAATAAAATCAATAATCATATTCCCATCAGATTCAGATAACAATATTTAAACACAAACTTAATGATCACTGGAAATAGAAGTATTCGATTAAAACCAACATTGGTAGAAAACGGATATGGACTAGAATATCAAATAACAAACTGAGAGAATTCATCACCTTCCCTAGATCTTTTCCCATGATTTTTCATATAGTAATGGAACTATACGTCAATTAACCCTTATATCAATAAAAACACCTGTTACAAAAATAGATAATCAAACAAAAACCAGATGGTAGCATTTTGAAAGAATTCACTACATAAGATCTTTTCCCATGATTAATCAAGCTATACGTCAAGGAACTCTTACAACAATAAGACTTCTTGTTAGGAAAAATAGATAATTAAATAAATCCGACAGATGAGCTTTCTGTTGTTTATCAACACCAAATAAAAATCGTACCTCCTTATTGATTGAGAATAACAAAGAGACACAAAGGAAGAGGGTTAGGATTTACCCGAAGCAAAAATTGTTCCTGCAAAAATAATCAGAACTAAACCACAGGAAGAACAGAATTAGGTCTTCTTTTATCGGCGTTGTTAAGTCCTTGTACGTCGGAGCAGTGGGTAGTCATCACCACAGGCGTTTGATGAGTATGGAAAATAGAGAGGAAAACAAAAGAGGGAAGAAAAATAAGTTAGGGTTTGTTTTTAGTATTTTTGTTTTGTTTTGTTTTTGTTCCTCACGTTTTTTTAATTGAGATGGCCAGTGACATGGCGAGGGAGGGGAGAAAAATTAGGAATGACATGGCGTAAAAAGAGAGAATTTTTATGCAATTTGGGGAAGGGAGGGTGAGGATCACCGTGCGACGTCACGTCCCCGTGAGGGATGGCCATTTGCCCCACCCAAACCCATCCCCGTGGGTACCCGCTCCTATTGGGTAGGGTTTTATCCGTACAAACGGGGTTGGGGCTGGGTATGGGTAATACCCGAAATTAGTGAAGCGGGGATGGGATTCTAGGTCCCCGCCCCGTACGTTCCCATTTTAGAATTTTATATTTTTATTAATTATTTATATTATATTTAAGCTAAGATATTATATTATATTATAAAAGAAAAGGTAAAAGTATAAGATATCATTAATTATTTATATTATATTTAAACTAAGAAATTATATTATATTATATTATAAAAGAAAAGGTAAAAGTATAAGATATCATTAATTATTTATATTATATTTAAACTAAGAAATTATATTATATTATAAGAAAGATACTTGATAAGAAATAATTAAGAACTAAAATGAGTGATGCTCGTTTATAGACCAATTTGTTTTTCTTTGCTTGTGTTTACGATGAATTTATGAGTTTGAGATTTTAAATTATTATTATTATTATTGGTTGAACTTAGGTATTGATTATTAAATTAACTCATTATATTTGAGCTTAATGTTATGGGTAACGCGTTAAAAACCCGCCCCGTACGAGTATTTTCCATATCCGCCCCGTCCCAGATCAAGCGGGTAATGGGGAGGGTGTGGTTTTTTTTTTGAACGGGGCAGTGACTGGGATACAAGATCCCCGCCCCATACCCGCCCCATGACCATCCCTAGCGACGTGGGAGCTTATATGACTTTGGATTTTAAAAGAATTAGATAGATATGTTTGAAAATATTTATTTTGATAAATATAAAATAAAATGAGTCAGGCATGACACAACATGCTCTCTAGCACGACACAATATGGCACACCTTAATTTCTACATGGCACGTAGCACGGCGGGTCGCCTCTTAATTGTATGTGTTGGACTGTGCCGACACGTTTTACACCTCTACAATCAAGTATGTTAGGTTTGATATGTTTTCAATGCTACATTTTACACCTATACAATCAAGTATGTTAGGTTTGATATGTTTTCAATGCTACATTTCAATGCTTGTTTAAGCTTTAAAAATTTAGAATAACTTCGAAAACGAATTGTCAAACAAACAACATTTAGTACAGATTTCGGAGACAAAGTTTCTCGGCTACGTTTACTTGGTCCAGCCGTCTAGATTCTAAAATAACCTTAACAAATGAAGTACATGAAAACTTAATTTGTATAAAGACATTTTATCAGAACTGTAGGTTTGAGCTATCACAAAAGAAGTCCGTTTTACGTAGGGCTGTCCATGGTTCGGTTTGGTTTGGTTTTTTGCCAAACCCAAGGACCAAACCAACATCTCTTATAAAAAACCAGAAACCAAACCAGACCATGTTCGGTTTAAAATATTAGAAATCAGAACCATTTCACCGTTTTTTTTTTTGGTTTTTCCATTTTTTTTTGTTTGTTTTAATAGACTTTCATTTTTAGCTCGTATATCAAAATTATAAAGCAAATCCCAAAATAAATATATTTTGAACTATAATATCTTTATTTATGGGTATAGCCATTAAAATCATATATATTATACATATATAATTTAATATTAGATATATTTTTAATTATAGTTTCTTTATTTTTGGATATACTCATTGAAGTGTATATATATTATACTATGATGGAAAGTTCGCTACATATTATTATGGTTTTTGTTAGTTTTTTTGGTTCTAACTCTCGGGTTTATTTTGGTTTGGTTTCTTTGGATTTTTGGTTTTTTTGTGACATCAAACCAAAACCAACCATCTAGAATCGGTTTTTTCGGTCTTTGAGTTTTTTGGTTTTTGGATTTTTCGGTCTTTGGTTTTCTGGTTCCTTTTGTCAGTTTGGACGAGTTCGGTTCGGGTAGAAAACCGATCCATGGGAAGCCCTAGTTTTTGTATTTAAAATCAGAGAAAGGTAGATATATGGAGAAGAAATTAAAAGATTCAACTATTCAGATTTTTCATCAATTAACAACATCATACAACTCAATATGCTAATTATATTAAAATTGTTTATTTTTTCTTTTTCTTTATAGTACTGTGCCAATGCCAACTAGTATTAGCATTCGGAATGGTGGACTCGTCTCTCTGTTCGTTCCGTTTGGAGAAAGGAAGGATCCCATAGAATGGATCTTTCTTTTAGTTAGTTGTTGGATCTCTTTTTGATTGACATTAATCATGTGATATTCGGAATCCTCATTACTAGTCGAAAGGGTCTCTGGATCTTTCTTTTTTACCAACTTTTCTCGCACCAATCCTGGTACGTCAGTAGACTTACAACCATTAACCGTGACATAATCTTTAATTAACAACATGTAAAATGAACGTCAATAGAAAGTTCAGGTTTAACACATTTTTGAATTCCAAAAATATGTTGATTATACCTTCAACAAGTCCCTTGGGTTTCTATAAAAGAGTACAACCATTAATGGATAAGTTAGAAGATGATATTTTCAACACACCAAAAGATTAACATTGATTAGTTAGGTGACTGACTATTTTCATATGGATTAATATACAGAAGGAACTCAGCATTAATCAGTTTGGTAATCTGTTGGTGGCTATATGTTTTCATCGCATAACATTACGGAAAGATGCTATATATTGACGGCATACAATGCCTTCGATTTTCTTTCACACTTTTAGAATGCATGAGTTAGACAAAATTAGTTAAATGATTAGATGGTAATTAAATATATTCACATCCCATTTACCATTACGCCCTCACAGGTTCAATTCACGCTATAAAACGAAGTGTTCAGTGAACAGCAGAGACAGAGTGAGCGATCGAGCTAGATTAGTTAAAGAAAGTTAGAGAAAGAGAAATAGATTAAGTCAACCATGGAGAGCGATAAAATGGTGTTTTTTCTTTTCTTAATCGTAATGATGCTCTTTGTGGAGAGTACTTACTATCCTAAGAGTTTCATCAGCCTAGGTGGTGTCTCAGCCAGGAGTTTCGAAGCTAGTGCTTCCGAAACTACTAGTTATAATGTGATTAACGGCGCCGACGGAACCATATATGATAATGGCCCTGACAACGTTGACAATGGTAATAATACATCGTCCCAAGAACTACCACCACCTATGTCCGTACCCGCACCATCTACAATTGTACCAGTGGAACTACCACCACCCACGTTTGATTCCACACGACCTATGTCCGTACCCGCACCATCTACTATCGTACCAGTGGAGCTACCACCACCTACGTGTGTATCCACACCATCAAACGTGATACCAGTTTATGGGGGTAGGTATGGTTGTCCTTGGTGGACAATTCAGGCTTCAGACTCAGCGTCAGAATCAGCTCCGGTGGAAAAGAAGAAACGATTACAGCCATAGAGACTGTCTCACGGGCAGGTGATCACCTACGATTCAAAGAAACAATCTTTGGGGTGAAAAACTTGAAGATTGTCATATGAGAATATTTATATACTAAATAAGAGATACATTTACTCATGGTCATCTGCGTCTATTCTATAGTTAGCTATATAAAGCCGCCGAAAGGAGCTAATTAAATGGATGATGAATAATATCTTAAATTATGTTCATGTACTTTTAATGCAGAATAAGTGAATAAGTGAAAGTATGTAACTTCTTTTATGGGGGTATATAAATCAAAAATCTACTATATTGTAAGTCTTCATCTTGAGTGATACACTTCACTCTTAACTCTACCAATATTATCCGTATTCTGGTTCTTTCTGTGTACATTTGAGAATACCAGAAGACACTCAATATCTTGATCTATATAATAAACCCAGCTGGTACACCACGCATTATTGTTATCGAAATCGAATTTGATTAAAATAAACCCAGCTGCTACCGCCTGAGAGAAAAAAGAAACGTGGCCCCTACTCTAAACCCCACTCCCTGCAAATCTCCCCCAGGACTTCCCATCTGGCCGTTCATTCCCCTCACGGGATTTTTTGCGGTGTAAACCGATAGCATCACTCTTTCGATAATCCAAATATAATCAATTTGTATGTGAACGGTACAGTTCTTAAAACATCGATCAATTTTTGTTCAAACATTTAGATAACCTTGAAATAATAACTGTCAAACAAACTACAACTAAAAGCAGGTTTCTTATGCGAGATTTCTCGGACACCTTTACTTTTTCTTTTTTTATAAGCTCGGATACCTTTACTTGCTAAAGACATCAAATACCCCAACCCTTAATGCTTCAAATACCTTTAATAAATTAAGTACATGAAAACAAATTTGAATCAGGCATTTTATGAGTAATATTGGTAGAAAATCATACTCCCTCCGTTATTTTTTAACAGGCCAGTTTTTTTTTTTGAGAAAATTAAGGAAATTAAGAAAACTAATTATTGAAAGTGGATCTCTAGACACTTGTCAATAAAAAAAGTGAAGTGAAATGGTCCCATCACACTTGTCAGCCAAAGAAATAAGTGAAATGATCCACATAACACTTGTCATCAAAAGAAGTTAAAATAAAAATGGTCCTAGAAAATTAAAGTAACATTTGACTTTCCCAATTAAAAAAATAACTTATTTTTTTGAAATATTTATTTGTAGAAACTGACCTATTAAAAAGAAACGGAAGGAATACCTCACATTATGTTCAGATGTAAACAGCTGTGATGACTTTCATTTGCTAAAGCGAACCAACACCAGCCTAGAGGAATCAAATTAATGCGGGATTTTCATGCTGTAAGGGTGATCACTATTGAATAATGCCAAATCCTGAGGATTAGTCTTGATCTTGTAATATGCGCCTTATTCTCATGAAAAAGACGCCCTACCTGAAGCGAAACCGAGGTTGGCATGATTTAAGAGTGCTAGCAACTAAACCATACTGTTTCAAACCAATGGGCGCAGAAAGCGCATGATTACTTAATTACTGCGTACTGTTCAATTTTGACTTATGATGAGTAAGACAAGAGTAGTTCAACTATCAATTTAATGATTATTAAATTCTGATATTTTATTTACCATTCTACCCTCTTAGGTTCATACTATAAATTAATGGAATGGTAATGAACGCAAGAGATCACAGTGTAAGCGAGCTAGGTTACCTAGCTAGAGAAACAGAAATTAAAAGATTATAAGTGCAACATGAAGAGTGGGAAGAAGATGTTTTTTCTTTTCATGATCGTAATAATGCTTTTTGTGAATGTCACTTACTATCCTATGAGTTTCAGTATCCTAGGCGGTGTTGCTGCCCACGATGCTGATGCTAGTAGCACTACTTATAGCGTGATCAATGGCAGCAATGGAACCATAACTTATAACATGATCAGTATCCCAGGTGGTGGTGCTTCCCAGGATTCTGAGGCCACTGATACTAGTACTACTACTTATAACGTGATCATCGGCAGCAACGGAACCATAAATGAGCATGGCCCCGACAACGATGAAAACGGTGGTACGTCGTCGCAAGAACTTCTACCACCTATGTCTGTATCTACTACTGCACCATCTGAATTTGTACCCGTGGAATCACCACCACCTTTCTGTCCATAGGCTGCTGTCTTTCGGGCAACGTGACCATCATGAAACGATCTTCGTGGCGGGATTAGATAAGAACCACAATCACTTACCATCATCTGCCTCTCTATGTTACAGTAAGCTACATGTATTGATTGACTATCTTAAGAGTCCAATTAGTCTTTCATGTCAAGAAAATACAAATTAAATAAATAAAGTGGCGAAAAGGGCCAGGCTATAAGAATGCGCATAAAATCTTAATTTATTCTCATGTAGTTTTGAAAATTAAGTGTATAAGTGAAGGAGAAATTTGGTCAAATGCACATGTATATTTAAACATGGTTCTAAAGAACGAGTAAAAATTAGTATCGGCGAAATGGACACCAAAAAAATAGCAAGAATGAATCCGGATTCATCCTGACTTAAACTTAAAATGTAGGGAGGATGAAACTGGATGTATCCTGATGTAATTAAAAATAACAAAAAAAAATTGAAAATGAGTAGGATGAAACTGTTTAAATCCTGACTATTTTTATATTCTCATCCATTTAAACAGTATCACATTTTGCATGTCTTTTTCACCCAGAAATTATCATTATTGGGTTAATTGACCAATTTTTTCTAAGTGAAAGTACGTAGCTTCTTTAGGAAGAATAATAGAAAGATAAACCTATTATGACATCTCAAATCATTCACTTCACTCTGAAATCTATCGATATCATCATTATAACCAAAATCACCATGTACCAAATTCTATGAAAGGATCTTTGTGGCGGGATTAGATAAGAACCACATTCACTTATCATCATCTGCCTCTCCATTTTACAGTAAGCTACATGTAATATAATCGACTATCTTGGGGGTCAAATTAGTTTAGACTGATGTCAGGACAACACAAAATTAAATATGTAAAGTTGCAAATGGAATGAATATAAAATCGTAAGCGATTTAAAACATGAAGAAATGCTTGTTTGAGCTTTAAAAGTTTGGAATATAATTTTCGATTCGAAGAATAATCACTCTTCTTATGATGCAGTATTGAAATCAATCTACTCTATTTTATCATCAGAAGAGTGATTGTTCTTCGAATTGAAAATTATTTTCTAAATTTTTAAAGCTCAAACAAGCATTGCTCGATGTTTTAAATCGCTTACAATTTTATATTCATTCCATTTCCGACTTTAGTTATTTAATTTTGTGTTGTCCTGACATCAGTCGAGACTAATTGGACCCCTAAGATAGTCGATTATATTACATGTAGCTTACTGTAAAATTGTAATTGCAGGAAATCCTACAACTAACACCCAAGTAAAATCTATGAAATGAATCTAAGATATCATAAAGAAAATTCTAAATCATTTTATTAAAAGATAGAAAAATACAATATGGATGTATGAAAACCCTAAATTGGGGGAACAAAATAACTTTCTCTCTCCTAATATTCTTATCTCAATTCTCCCAAAAAAATATCTCTCTCTTTTACAATGGCTTCTGGTCCCTTTTATAGAGGTTACATACTGGAGGACAGCTAATAAAGCCTCCTTTTTCGGATCTGAGAGGGCGTTATAATCGCCCTTGATTATATTTGCCGCGCTCTTCTTTTAATTACTGTGCTGATCTTCACACTTTTGGTGTGACTTGGTGACGTCATCTCATCCGTCAGCAGGAATGTAATAAGCGCGTCATTTTCGCCTGCTATCCAATATATATCTTCGCCTTACAATTAGGTGTGCGGTATTTTGCACCCACATTTTGCCTCTTCTCGTATTGTTCTTTTTGAAGGAAAGGGCGATAAGAGAAGCCTTGATTTTCCTCATCGACCCATCTTTTCTTATTCTCTTAAATCAACCGACTTTTTTCCGGAATTTTAGTATGACCGTGTACACGTGTTGACTTTACCACTCATTGATTGACACGTCTTCTATTGAATCTCCTTTTTACTGGTAATCGCCTCTTCTTATCTCTCCTATAATTACTGCGCATGTGGGATGAAATATCTCGGGAAGAGGAATAAAATCTTTTACCCATCCTCATACGCCTTCATTATTCTTCTTACTTTCCTCCTTCTTTGCCTTTTCAAATCTGTCATTCTCTTCTTTATCTTAATCTCATAGTTCGTAATCCTGATTTTCTTTATCTTGGTTGATATCTTTTGATTTCAAACCTTTTGAATTTCCTTTCTTCATTCCATATTCCCGTACTTCCAATGGCTCCCCGAGCAGGAAAGAAACTTCTTAAGGAACTCGTTAAAGTGAAGGATGAGCTTAAATCTAAAGGAATTACATTAACAGTTCCCAGGGTTCGAGCCATAATATCGTACTTGGGCTTGATTGGTTCGCGTATGTGCAATGGAATGACCAGAGAGTCATTATTTCACTTGGACAACTTTCTGCACGGCTCTCTATTCCTATTTACAATCTTCAAACCCCTCTCTTTTATGAGCTATTGGCATATATTAAGTTTTCTCGCGAAATATTTCAAGTGCACGGTGATAGTATTAGGATTATGGTGGAGTATTCTCGCCGCGCTGCTGGCTTAGAGTCTTTATATCCTCCATATGTGAAGGTTCCGCCCAAGAAGGAAGAGTATAATGTGGAGATTTTTTTAAACATTATGATGTCTCCCTTGTTGCCAATGAGAGTCACCGTTGGGGTGTTCGTTTAATGAGAGCGAACGGTTTCGCAGAGCACGAAAAAATCATGCGCGATGTTGACTTTCACAAGAAAGCCAATGATTCAACTCTCTTATCGAAGGATACTCATCGGGTGGAGTTTCCTCTTATCGTGGAGGGTCCTTACATAACTGGTAAAGGTGATGATGGATCGATCCTCCCTCTTCCTAATTGACTCATATAAACCTTGGGTCTTTTATTGGCCTGAGGAAAAGAAAGATGTATATTTATTTTAGAATGATTTTTTAGGGACCATGGTTTTTTTGGGGACCATGGTCTTATTAGGCCACCTTCCCTATAGTTATAAGGGGTGTCCTAGAACATTGAAATGACTAACCTACCCTGAACCTAATTTAATTTAAAACCAACACAATAACCATCTCTCTCTATCTGTATATATATATATATATATATATATAACCACTACCTCCTCCCACCACCGCCGATTACCACCACCACCACCAACCACCGATTACCACCACCCACCACCGCCGATTACCACCACCACCAACAACAACCACCGATTACCACCACCGCCGATCACCACCACCACCACATACAATTATCACTACCAACAACCACCGATTACCACCACCACCTCCGATTACCACCACCACCACTATATATATAGCTTAATTTAAAACATTAACAAAGTTATTCTCACAAACCCATTACTTTTCATTCGTTTTTGGTTGAATAAATGAGAACTAATCATCAAAATGAGTTGAAAATGGAAGTTGCAGAGAGGTTTAATGGAGTTTTTTTTCAGTAAAAAGTTCGGTTGGGAACTTGGTTGCGTTGAAGTTTGCGAACTAACCGAACACACAAGATGTACTCAAATAAATTTTCAAGTTCAAAGTTCGGTTACCTACCATTTTATCCTAGGTAACCGAACATTGCACTGTACGACCAAAACCTCCATTAACGAGCGAGTTCGGTAACCTGCGTGTTTGGAAAACGTAACCTAACTACACTTTCATGTGTGTTCGGTTACATGTTCTTGACATATGGTAACCGAACTACACTTTCAAATGTGTTCGGTTACATGTTTTTGATATATGGTTAACCGAACTGGCCCAAATTTACATAAAATTTTTCATTTTTCTGAAAGTTTGGAGCAATTCAACCAACATTATCTAAGTTTGAAGCATACAAACTTAGATAATGTTTTCCTTCTTCGTTTGAAAATTTCATATTAGAACCAACATTTTTTTTGAAACTTAGATAAGTTTGAACCAACATTTTTTTGAAAATTTCATATTCGTTTTTCATATTTTCCTTCTTCATCTTCTCTAACTTTACTCTCTCAATAATTCTACTTCTTTAAAAAAAAAACTCATCTGATTTTTTAATCTCACTAATTATCTTTAACTTAATCATCTTACTAATCATTACACTAACTATTATTAACACTAGCTAATCATCACCCAAAATTAATCAGGAGGGTAATTTAGGTATTAATATAAATATCTAGATAAGCGATGACCTAGATTTACTTCTAATGTCTTTACCAAAAATAAAACCATGGTCTCCCAAGAAAAACCATGGTCCCCAAAAAATCGTTCTTATTTTAATTCCGCATTTTATTTCATTTCTTCTCTCTTTTTGTTTCCTTATCTTGTTCATTAGTTGCCGCCTTTAGCTTCAGATATCGACGAAAATTAAGAAAAATTTGATAAAGGTGTCACCTTCGCGCTACAAGGAAGTAAAATGCTTTTATCTTGTTTTAACAATATTGCTGCCTCTATTTCTTATCTAACATGGAGTGTGCAGGTTGAGCCTGAGGACGTTACTGGTTCTAATAATGAGTTTTTCCATCTTCAAAGGCGAAAGGAAAAAAAAAATAAATATGTAGTTTCCAAGAAGAGAAAGAGGTCTTCTCCTGTTCCTGCGAACACTTGTTCTCGCAACGATGTTTTGCTTTCTCTTGATGATTTTGCCTCTACCTCTGCCATGGCGATCCTCTCTGATATTTTCAGTAATTCTTTGCCAACTATTAATAATCCCGTACTGACTCGTGCGTGTGATGCGATGGTTAAACTTTTTAAAGCTCCTTCATCGAATCATGAATCTCTTCATGTAGCTGCCTTTCCTTAACTCCGGATTTTCAATTGGCCATTGAGTCTTTGGTAAGTTTCTTTTTCTTGTGTTAATCAATTTATTGAACTTTGATTTTATTCTCGTTGCTCATAATTTCCTCCCTCATGCTGTCATCAATGACTTGCGCGAAAAGATCCGCAATCTCGAGAATGAGAATTTCAGAATCAAAGGTGATCTTTCTTCTTACGAGAATGATGTGGTAGAAGTTCATGAGAGAAACAAGCAACTCATTAGTATGTATTTCATTTCCTCCCTAATCTAAGTATCCCTACGTTACTTTTCGCCTTTCTTCAATGATATGTGTTTGCAGAGATTTATAATTTAACCGATCAAGCAATCAGTTATCATGTGGAAGACTCCATCCTTTTAGAGCATCTTAATGCTGCCTTGAATAACCCTTCAGTTGATGAATTAAATACTCTTAATTTGGAGGAACTCAAATCAAGATATGAAAACCTTAAATTCGAGCATAGGTCCATGTTATCTGTTAATAACAAACTTAAATCCCATCTTCATAAAGCCAAGGAAAAGATTAAGGATTTGGAGTCAATAAGGAGCGCTCTAATAACTGAAAAAGATAACGCAATACTTAAGGGTACTCGTGCTTTAAAGAATTTCAAGAAGCACTACTCCAAGTTCAAACAGAGTGTAGTTGCAGGAAATCCTACAATACACCCCTCATATAATTTCATTGTTGATCAACTCATTCTTAGGTTTACACTCTTAATTTTATTGATTAAATTCTGAATGTTGTTACAAGGAAAATAAAGAAATCAAGAATGATCTCTGTTTTGTACTTTCTCTCTCCTATTTACTCGTCTCTTACTCAAAAAAGATCTCCCTTTCCTTTACAACGAATGACTATTTATAAGGAAATACATAGTGGATGACAACTAATCTGTCCTTTATTTTCGGATATTGTTTGCGACATTCTCGCAACCTTACAAATATTAACTTCGAGAGCTCTCTAATCTTTGCAAGACTATCACATCTTTCTCATGATCCTTGCTGACGTCGTTTCTGAAATTGTTCTGCGACGCTATTGTGCAATACCATTGATAACTTCGCTGAGACATAATTATTGCGAGATTCTGATCCTACACAGAGAGAGATCAGGCCATAAGTAAAATTGATGTCTTGACTGCTCGCGAAAATATGATTCGCTCTCGTCTTCTCATAGAAAGCGATGATGAATTTGAATGAGTTGTAAGGATTATTGATAATGCTAGAGCATGATTGGATACCAATATTAGCTTAGAAAATGATCATGCTGAGGTGGTTAAAGTTATTATTTCTGAAAAAGAAGGTTTCTCAAAATTCTCTTTTAAATAATTCGCTCTCTATTCTCATGCATCTTCTCGTCTTTTGTTCTTATACGACATTAATCTTTTCTGTCTTCTTATGTAGCTACCGAAAAAGATCACCTTCAACAAATCAATGATTTAAAACTGAGGCTTTCTGCTAGAGATTCGAAGTATCGCAGGATGCAAGAAAAGCTAGTGATTGATGTATATAATACCAAGAAGAACGTGCTTCGTCTTTGAAATGAGCATTTTAAGAAGAATGCTGATGAAATATGTACTGAATACAAGCTTCCCTTCGTAGAGATCAATTTTCCTACTGTTCCTCCTAATGACAAAGAAATAGAAATCTCTCACAGCAAAGTGGAGTATGAAGAAAGTGACTCAGAGGTTGAAGAAGATTTGGGGTGAAGATTTTTAGGAATGGTGAAGATGCATTTAGGCGAAGATAACCGCATGCGCTAAATACCCTTGTCTCCCTTCGTCTTCTTCTATGTTTTTAAAAACTCCGTCTTTTCTTTTATGTACACACTTTTTTATTATCTGTATATACACTTTTTTGTTGGATATTTTTCTGGATGCTCCCCGGCTTGGATGGCCTCTTCTTCTATGGATATTCTTTCTTATATAATTTTTGCGCTTTTTCTTGCACTTAATTATTAATAAAAACAAAACACTATATCTTCTGATATCATAATTAATTGATTGCAACTAGTAACAAGGTGTGTATAACTCTATTCTAAAATGGCAAATAACATTCATCTTTTACATTTGTATTCCCATACTTGCCTCTGTTCTTTATCTTTATAGTTATGGATTATGCAGACACGTATTAACAATTAATATAATATATAAAGATTTTGTATGCGTGAAAGAATTAATAGGTGTAATTTTCGCTCTTAATAGTATCGATTGATCAAATTCATACCTCCATTGTACGCTTACCTTTTCTCGTCTTTATTTATTTTTGCATTCCTTTGGTTGATAAACTCACCCTTATTTTTCCTCAGTTTTTTCTTTTCTTTTATTTTTGTGTGTGGTTGTTTGTTCTTTCCCCTTATTTTGCATTTTTATGCGTATATATTCGCCTGGCTTTCCATGTTAGGCATTACACTATTTGACTGTTCCCTGCAAAATAGTGTTAGTAAAAGTGGTATAGGTCTTTTGTGTTTCTTTTTAGGTCTTATTATACCTCCCTACGTGGAGGTCTTATTTAGACCACCCTTGTTGATAGGTCTTATGTTTTCCCCAAGGTATTATTTGTGGTACTGCGGCGAAATCGCAAGTAGTCGTTACTCTCTCAAGTAAGGACCTATTGATTTCGTCTTATCATCTTTTCGTATTATTTCCTCTGCAGGATATATTTTCGCATCAATACGATAGACCAATACTCTCCCTTGAGTCATATCCCCATGATATTGACGTCTTTGACACAATTCATCTCCCTAATGGAGGGTGCCGTCCTTATCTTCCCCCTGACTGCCCCTTCAAGGAAGCTTACCCCTAACGGGTTAGGTTGGGCTCTTCCCCTCCGGTTATGCCGATAATCAGCTGTTTTCGTAACCCCTTTCGAGGTCACACCCTTAGTGGGTTGTCTTGAGGACCGAGTGTATCATAGTCAGGACTTGCCAAGAATGGCTGGGAACGCTCCAGACGTCCCAGGCACGCTTTACTCAACCGTGTACCGCGGCGCCTTGATATTTTTTCTACACTCCTTAGGAGAGAACTTATTACCCTAGGTTGTTAACCCAGGAGTCTCTGCTGGATAGGCTTTTGTTTCTCCCCTATTCTCCATGACTCGGGTTCTCGGGATGGTATTGCCTTCACCCGAGCCATGCATTATTAGGTTTTCCCCAATTGTGACGCACGTTAGGTCTTATTATTGCCTCTTTCATTTAAGCGAACTAGGGTGCACGTCACAATTGGATTCCTAGCCTCCCTAATTAGAGGTTTTAATTTTTATTGCCTCCTATTAAGGTCTTATTTTGTCCTTTTTCTTCTTCTTGTATTGTATACGAAGTATTTAATTATGTCGAAGAAAAACTTTTCATTTTCATTTATATGTTTGATCCATACTATGCAGATGTATTTTTCTTTATTTATTCTTCTTCATAGTAAGTACTTATTGGAAATATATCACGCTTCAATAGGTTCGATCACAAAGTACTTTCTTCATGTATATTATGACTGCTGCATTGCCTAAGGGTAGTATTTCTTCAAGTATGTTTGGTTCCAAGGCTGATCGATCTTCCGTTCCACATCCTTTCCTTTAATATCCATCAGTTCATACATTCCATTTCCCATAACCTTCGTTAGAGCATATGGTCCATCCCACGCAAGAGTAATATTTCCGTCTTTTCCTATATGATAAGGCGGTATTTGCTGCATTACTAACTCCTGGTTGGAACTCCCCTTCTTTAACGCGCTTGATATACTCATGATATGATGCTGATGTTGCCGCCTTAGTGCATTGCTGATTCATTTGTCCTCCCTTATACACAACATCAACCATGAGTCTATCTTTTCTTTTGTTCTCTTTTATCTCTTCTTTCCAGTTTTTCCTCTTATTGCACGCTCTTCACTTTTTCAATATCCATTTCATTGCAATTTTTCGCCTCTGTAGTATCTCCCCTTATCATTCATATTCCTTGCGGTAGCGGAAACTTGATGCACTGATGAAAGATTGATGCGACTCCTAATATTCCATGTAGCCAAGGTCGACCTATCAGAGCACTGTAGGAAAATTCGACATCAACTACACATAACACCACCTCCGTAGTTATATTCTTAAGTGGGATTCGCATGGTGATTTCTCCTTTAGGTTTGTTTGTTGATCCGTTGAACCGGCCCATAAATCTTGTAAGTCGAAGGAATTAGGTTTGAGTCATTTCCGCCCATTATCTTGTGCGCGTAGTAGAATAAGATATCTACTGAGCTACCATAATCTATTAGAATTCTATTTATCGCCCATGCGTCTTCATCAGTATCTGTCTCTTCTCCATTCCTCAAATTCGGTATAATTTTTAGCTTAACAACCAATGGGCTGACATGCAATTCTCCGCCTCGTGGTACTTCTTCTGCAATGAATGAGATAGCTTGCTTATGCCGTTCTTGAAGCGGTGGTATCTCTGCTAAGTTGCATATCTCTTTTCCATCAATGTCTCGTGCATAAACTCGACTTAGCACATTGTCATGAAAATATTTTATACTTCTGAATGGGTAAATTATTGAATTGCAGTATAAATTCTTCGCACTTGTGCCTACTTCAATCAGGTATGTACTCTTTCCGTTCTCCATTCCTGGTGCCGGTACTTCTGGTGGTGGAGGTAAGTTTTGTTGTGGCACACCTAGGAATTGTTTCAATTTTCCTTGATCAATTATCCTCAATATAATTCTTTGCACATTTTGGAAATTGTTGGTGTTGTGGCCGTGAAAGCGATGATAATCACATAATTCTCGGCTCCTTTTCCCTGATGGTGGTTCTACTCCAAGATTTTGTGGTGTCGGTATTTCTTTCATTAAAATTACCGCCTCCCATATCTTGTCTATCGCAGTGTTTAAGTACGGCATTTTTATTTCTTCATAGACCCTATTGATGCGTCCTCCTGATCCTTATTATAATATCTTCTTTGACCACCATATCATTCTCCTTGGTTATCAATTCTTTGAATTTTGTTATTTTATGCATGATTGTTATATTGCCTTTCTTTATATTCTATATCAAACATTTCTTGATCTCTACTATTCATGGCTACTTGCTTCTGGTTATTCTCAGTTGTGGTTTTCTCCTGATTTCCTTGGGAGGTACTTGCAACCGCGTTTGTTTTCTTTGGTAGTAGTCTTGCGTTCCCTTCTTTTGCATTTTTAACTGCAACAGGATATGACTCCATCTCTCTTTGTTTTTCCTCAAGAGCTATATAATCCTCCTGATACTCACGCAATTCTGTCATTGTTATGGTATCTTTTAGCCTGAATATCTACGTGTACAGTAAATCAGTTGGAAAAAGAGCATTAATGAAGGCTAAGATGAAATGTCTTTCTTCTACTCTTCCTGCCATTTCATTGCACATGGTCCTCCAGCGCGTTGTTAAGGTGTGTAATCTCTCATTAGTTCTTCGCCTCAATCTGAACACCATTTCTATCCCTGGACGCAACATGTTTTTGCTAATGTATGCTCCCAACAAGATCATGGAAATAAAAGAGGGAGGTACAACAACGGATGCGGCTACTGCTTGCTTCTGGAGAAAGCTTTGGAAGATACCTACTCTACCCAGAGTAAAACATTTCTTGTGAAAATGTCTTATAGACATTGTTCCATCCAATGAGAGAATGGAAAGAAAAATGAATTACACAGGAGTCCAATGTTGAACATGTAAACAAGCTATAGAGACAACTCGACATCTATTCTGGGAATGTCCTTTTGCGAAAGCAATCTGGTTCACTACACGAGGAACAATGAGAAGTATGGACACCATGGATACAACAGTTCAAGAATGGATAAGAAGCTGGTTTACTAATGATTTTAACAACCTGGTTGAGGACTGGGTTGTTAAAATGACAAATACTCTATGGGAAATCTGGAAAGCTAGGTGCAGAAATATCTTTGACAACATCAAGCCAAACCCAGTGGAAGTCATCATAGCTATTAAGATTCTTAATGATACTACAGGAAAGCAAATGATATATCAACAACCATCACTCACAAATACTGTGCAACACTGTTCAAACAGTTGGATACTACCTACTAAACCATTTCAATCTTTTTGTTGTGATGCTGCTTTTAAAATTATTAACGATGTTAAACATGCTGGAATGGGTCTAATACACTGTGATTTTGCAGGAAACTTCATCACTGCAGATGCGAGTACACCAATGATCTCTTAAACGCGGAAGCAGCGGAATGCAGGGGACTTCTACATGCAACGAAGTATGCAGAAGAGTTAGCTGCGCAATTTGCTTGTTTTAAAATGGATGCAAAGTTAGTTATCAAGACAGTTAATGGAGATATCCAGCATGCTGCGTGGGAAAATCACTCTATGATTTTAGATATAAGACAGACTCTGAAAATGCACCCAGATTAGATATGAAAATATATAAGCATGAAAGTAAATCTGCCAGCTGATAAGTTGGCAAAACATGCTAGAGTCTTTAATATTTCTCAATCCTGGTTTGGATATCCTCCGAGTTTTATTGCCGGTGCAATATTGGAGGATATAAACAATGTAGTTTCTTCAATTTCTAATCATTAATAATCCCCTGTTTTGAATCAATAAAATAAAATAAAATAAAATAAAATAAAATAAAGAGAAAAACGTACTTTATTACACTCTAGAATCATAATGCATACCAAAAATCTCTTTGCATCAAACTCTTGATCGTAAGAATCTCAGTATGTGTTGGATATTTTCAACAAAACCTTAAATTGTAGGCGTTATAGCAGAGTTCGGTTAGAAACCAAACAGAAACATCGTTTTCCATTTGCTATGAAAAGATGTGTGTTGGAGATGAAAAGTCATCTTCAACGGATGTGTAATACTCTATAAATAGGGTCCTAGTTTTCCTTTCAAAACACATCTCAACTCTTTTTGTTTTCTCTCTAACATGCATCATTAGAAATTTCTCCCGTATGTTCTTGGTTGGGTCAAGGTTGTACAAGCTTGGAATCCAACATTGTTGTGGGGATTCAAGTATCCCGATGAAAATATTCATTGACCTATTTGTACTCTCCAATCTAATTGGGAAGGATCGAATAATTGTCGGAAAAAATCTAACATTAGAGCCTTGAACCTAGAGACAACATTCTTTTCTTCACCTATTTAATGACAATTTTCTCACAGGATGTACTCTTGGTCGAATTCACTTAGGTCCACCGACTTCTTTGAGGCGTCCCTGTTTGTTGTAAATTTTATGATGGCTTAAATTTAAGGGTGTTTGATTGTTTTTTTAGAAGCATATCTAATATATGTAGCAAGTAAAAGTTTCTGAGAAACTTCGCATAAGAAATTAATCTTCTTTGAATTGTAGTTTGCCTGATAGTTATGTGTCTTGATACCCTAAAAATATGTTCTAAATACTTGCAAGTGCACAAGGCCAAGAATAGCTAGTGAGCAAGCAAGGGAAAGTCCACAGGGACTTGGAGGATGCAAATGTAACTTTTTTTCTTCTTTTCTACTAAAACCTAAATCTAAACAGTGACAACAAAACTAAACAGGACACTAACTAACAGGAAGCTAACTAATCAGGACATTCACTTGAAGAAATAATTCACACTAACATTAAAGTTAACTAATTAAGCTGAAACTAATCATCAAATATTAAATAGAACATAATTTTTTACAGAAAACTACACTAATTCATCACTGACAGTTGAAGCAAGATTAACAATGAAACTTAAACATGAACAACAAACATTGAAGTTGAGATTTTTGAAACAGCAATGAAGTGATTGAATATTTGATAGAGGGGAACTAGGGCTTGAGAATTCACCACTCAATCCACACTAGCATGTTAGCTATTGCACTACTCTAGCTTCTTAGATGGACAGTTTAACTTCAGTCACTATATCAAGGCAAAGTATTAGTTGTCTGCTCAATGAACAACTAAGCTAACTAACATGAAATTGAATGCAAGTAAAACATACATAGGATGCATCTAACTAGCTAGAATGCTTGACATTCTAGGTGAAAGTAATATGTCATCCACATGCTTAAACTATCCTAAACAGTGAGCATGGCATGAGTAAGAGGTTTTGAAAGCAGCGGTGAGTTCGATGTCATCGGTTGTCAACATACTTTCCATCATGTTTGTTCCTTCCAAAGGCCAAGCCTAGTTTGGAATGGAAAAGTCAAAAGTATGAGCATATAAATTATTCATAAACTAGTCGGGCATTCACCGGTCAATCCTCAGTTTCACTTTCAAGCAGCGAGGAAACAATTACTCCCACTCTCGCGCTTCTACTGAGATGATTGTCCACTGAATGTAATTGTTTCACTTGTAATATCTTTTTATTTTTATGAAGTTGTTTTCTTTCCCCTTTAATTATACCATGCAAAAACCAATTTTTTATGCATCACATCACATTTTTCCTTTTTATACGGTGAAATGAATTACCCAATCCCACATTTTAAAGTTCTCGAGTTTGGTAGGCACTAGTTGCGGCCTATTGGTTATAAAATTGATCGAATATATATTTCGAATATTGCGGTCGAATGTTGTTATGATGATGATCCGGATATCGAGTGTCTTTTCTGGTATTTTGGAATGTATACAGAGAGAGCCAATACAGAAGATATATACCGGTAGAGTTAAGAAGGAAGAATGATTTAGAGGTGCAGTAGTAGGGTTTTTATTTATCTATTAGTATTATTCTCCTCAAACAAGTTACATACTTTCACTTATTTACTTATTTTGCATCAAAAGTACATGAACTTAATTTAAGATTTTCGCAAGATCCATTTCGCTCCCTTCCGCGACTTTATTCATTTTATATGTCTTGTCCTTGAGATAGAATAGAGGCAGATGACCATAGGTGATTGTGGCTCTTATTTAGTATATATACCTAGCATTGTAGGTCATGAGCCCAAAGGACAGAGTCTAAGGCTGCTTTTTCACTGCAGCTGGCTCGGATGCTGACAGAGAATCACCATGTTTGGATTCCGAAACCTGAACTGGCAACCAAGGAAAACCGTACCTACCTTCATAAACTGGTACAACGTTGGATGGTGTGGATACAGATGTAGGTGGTGGTAGTTCCGCTGGTACAATTGTAGACGGTGCGGGTGCAGACATTGGTGGTGGTAGTTCTTGCGACGACGTATTATCACCATTTACAACATTGTCGGGGCCATTATCATGTATGGTTCAGACCACGTTATAATTAGTAGTGCCTGAAGCACTAGCTTCAGGATCCTGGGCAGCAACGCCACCTAGGCTGACGAAACTCTTAGGATAGTAAGTACTACTATCCACAAAAAGCATTGTCATGATCATGAAAAGGGAAAACATCTTTTTATCAATCTCCATGGTAGAATTAAATCTACTCTTTCTCTAACTATAATCAAGCTAGCTAACTGTCTCTTGTGATCCCTGAAACTTCCAATTTATAGTGTGAACTTGTGAGGGCGTTATGGGAAGCAGAATGTAAATACAATTTGTCTTATTCATGCATCTAAGAAATATGCGAAATAAAATTGGGGGCATTGTATTTGTTTTTGAAGCATTGAAGGCTTTGTATATTTGTATCTATTCATTATATAGCATGTTTCCTTAATGCGGTGGGATGATAATATATAGTCACCAAACTGATTGATACAGAGTTCTTCTGTATATAGATTTTGATATCTGCTATATTAATCCATTTGAAAATGGTCACTCTCCAACTTAATTGACTAATGAAAGAGCAATTATTAAATCAGTTGCTAAATAGACTATAGATTTTGGCTTCATATGTGATTAATTGTGATCATAGAATTGTTTAATGCTCTTTGTTAATTCAGTTGCTAAATAGACTTTGGTTTATCTTTTTATTGTAATCAAAATGTTGGGTGCAATAATTAAAATAAAGAAAAAATCAAATAAGCAAAAGTTATTGATACTTATCTCATTTATAACGGAATTGATCGATTGACGAAACGAACGAGCTTCTCATATCTCCACAACATCAACAAGGTAAAACTTTGGAAAAACAGAGTGAGTCACGTGTTCAACACGTTGCCCTTAAGACATTAGCGTCCGGCTACACTCAAGAGTGATGCTATACCCTCACAGGACGGATATCTCCAGGATAAAACACCCTACTACACCTACTACTAGCATATGTAGTAGATGCTCAACTTGAGCTTGGCAACTCCGAAAAAACCGTTAAGGAAAATCACGAACTCTTAAGAAACGCTATAAAATATTTTCCCTTAGGGGTCCCTCTAAAATATAGAGCAACCCCTTTCCCATAGATTTTACAAAAGTAGTGAATTTCTTTATATAATTGACAAATACAACTTAAGAAGAAAAACTCCCCGATGTGGGACTAAAAGGTTTATATAGTTTCTTAAAACTACTAAAAATTGAAAACTCCACGATGTGGGACTAAAAAGTTTCATTCACAAAATAAAACAATAAATTATAATTTTTTATTAAAACTTTAAAAAATTATTTTTTTATTAATCGTTTTCCAACAATCCCCCACATGAATGAAAACTCAATAAAACATGAAAACACATATAGATGTTGGTAAATCAACATCCCAACCTCACGATCCAAACAAACTGATCGTGCAAGTGTTGAAATCATACTAGTCATTTCTACGTCCTCTCCCTCACACAAAAGTGTGTTGACCCCAGGGTCATACTATGGATTGCATAAATCATAATAGTATTGAGAGCTTTCATCTTTAGTTCTCACATGGTGAGATTATAGGTATCTTTCACCAAAGTGACAAAGCATGAACTAGTGAACCCTTAGTGACCTTTAGGTCCTAAGTTCCAGTAATACCAAAACCATCAAAACGAAAATCACATAAAAAACGCAGGAAATACCATTTTAGGCAGAGGTCTCCATGAGGTCTTGAACCTTTGCTTAGTGAGATATTACCGGAATTACTTGCTAGAGACAGTGAACTATGTCTTGAACTGCTAGCATTTGATGTAATTCGTGATAACAACCACGGGTGATATCTCCAAGATTTCTTCCAAGCTCGTGCCGTTTTGTCCAATTTGGCCCTGGACATATCCTGTTTCTCAGAATGCTCTAGAGAATCAAAGCTCATATTCTCATAGGAAGCGTCCAACTTCCTCATTCAGATAGGTGAGTTTCCATAAAGAGTGTTACTGCTACACCCCACTTCAATCTTAAATTGAAACTATAGAACTCATTAAGACTTCTTAAAAGTCATCCTTCACATGCAGTCACACTATCACGTCTACACCATAGGGAAGAGACAGAGAATAAAATTCTCTGATAGTGTTTATCTTTACCCACCACAAATTAGTTGTCTCATTCGAAACCTTGATCTTGGGATCTCCAGTCAGCAAGGTTGAGTATCCTTCGTGGCAAGTTTAATTTATGAGCTTAAGCCCCATCCCCTTCGATGTGTTTCTAAAAATCTCTTTGGATGAACCTTTCGTCAAAGGTTGCGCGATATTCTCCTTGGACTTCATCCAATCAATGGAAATAACGCCAATTGAGATTAGTTATTTTTATCTTTAGATATTATAGCTTGGCTAACACAGTATATAGATATAGCTGGCACAAGCCTATGCCAGAGAGGAATGTCTTCTAAAAAACATCTTAGGCACTCGGCCCCCTCTCGTGCTTTATCTAACTCAATACTCTCAGATTCCATAATGAATTGAGCAATATATGTTTGTTTGTAAATCTTCCAAAAACAAACCCTGATGCTAGAGTGAAACATATCCACTCGTAGACTTAGACTCCTCTGAGTCAACTATCCAGTTTACATCACAAAGTCCCTCAAGGACAGCAAGATACCTTTGATAAATCAAATAAAAGGTAATAGAGTATTTTAGGTACCATAATACTCTACTTAGTGCATCTGAATGCTATTGCTCTGGACTATAATTATATCTACTTAACTTACTCATAATATAGGCAATGTCTGGACTCTTACAGTTCATTAAATTCATCAGACATCCTATAACTCTTGAGTATTCAAGTTAAGATATTACATTAACCTTTTTTCTTGAGTCTACAAGAATAATCGTACGGAGTACAAGAAGGCTTACAATCACACTGATTGTATCTCTTAAGCACAAATTCAAAATAATGAGAATGACTAAGACTACATATGTTAGATTATTTTCTAATCCTCATCCCTAAGATTACCTCAACATGGCCTAAGTCTTTCAAGTCAACGTTCTCATTCAGCGCATGTTTTTAGTGGAATTAATCACATCTATGTTTGTATCAAATATAAGCATATCATCAACATACAAGCATACAATCACACAGGCATCCTTAACAAGTTACTTGTAAATATACTTGTCAGATTCATTAACTTAAATCCACTACACATTATCACATGATCAAATTTTCTATGTCACTGTTTACGTGCTTATTTTATAAACCATACAAAATTTTGTTCAACTTACAAACTTTGTCATCATAACCTTTCGCTACAAAGTCCTCAGGTTGGTCTATGTAAATTTCTTTATCTAATTCACGATTTTAAAAAAGCTGTCTTAACATCCATCTGATGTATCTCTAATTTGTTTATGACAGCAATAACAATTAGCATCTCAACGTAAGTAAATCTCGTCACATGTGAATAAGAATCAAGGAAATATACACCTTCTTTTAGTTTATAGCCTTTAGCTACCAACTTAGCCTAATATTTTTCTACAGTTCCATATACCTAATGTTTCCTCTTAAAGAATCATTTACATCTCATGGTCTTACTCTCTGTAGGTAAACTATAAACCTCCCAAGTCAGGTTCCGACGGACTGAGTCCATTTCACTAAATGAAGCTTCTTACCAGAATGGGGTTTCAGTAGATATCAAGGATTCTTTACAAGTACGGGGCTTATACTAAGCTAGGCATGTTATGAAGTCGGCTTCATAAGAAGTCTCAAGTCTAATTTTTTTTTTTACTTCTCTTAGGCTCAACCGTAACTTCATCTTCCTTTAAGATAAGTTCTGACTATTTGAAAATAAATCTGGGGAACAACAACACATCTCTAATGAGGTACAGGTTTAAGAATAAACATGTTCAAAGAACTCAGCATCCCTAGATTATGTAATAGTATTCACAACAAAGTCAGAAAAATCACACCAAAAGTATGAAAAATCAGAACACACAACCAAAAATCTATATGTAGAAGTACACTCAACATACCTTATATGAAGACACAATCACCATTTTTGGTTTTTATCTAGTTCTTCTTGGAAGAGGAATGACAATCTTAGTCAAACACCCCCACACTTTGACATATTCATAAGAAGGTCATCAACCTTTCCATAAATCATATGGAGTTTCATCTGATCCTTAAGGGTACTATATTCAGGATATATACTAGTTAAGAGGACTTCTTCCTCCAACAAGACCACTGGTAATCCTGAACTAATCAACATGGTAATTATGATCTCCTTAAGGATACAATTAATATGTTCAAGGCTTCTAATTGGTTTTGAACTTCAAGTTTATACATCTTAAGGCTTTTAAGGCATCATCCTTATCCATAAGCAAGTATACAAGACAGTACCTCGTACAATCATCTACGGAAGTTATAAACCATCTTTTACCACAGTGATTTTAGGTTGAACTCATGTCATCTAGGCCTAACTGAATCAATTCTAAAGGCTTAGAATTACTCTGAACATTTGTGCTAAAAGGTTTTAAAGCAAATTTGATTCTTCATAGATTTCATTTTTGTGTTCAAAGTCCAAACTAAATTTGGGTACGCAGCCTATGCTATCCAGTTAAGCATTGACTTATAAGTTTACGGTTACAAGCTTACCACATAAAACAATCAATCACATAAAAAAAAGCACAAGAATCAACTATGTTCACATCATCAGTTTTTCCGTTAAGCTTATATAGACCCAAAGTCCTATAACTCTTGCTTAAAAAATAACTTCCTTGTTACACCAAGTTTTCCAGAAAAAATTAAGATCTTAAATCTTTTTCCATCTACAATAGAACAAGATACAAGATTCTTGCATATGCTTGGAACATGAAAACTTCATTCAATGTGAGAGTATTACAGATATGAGCTTCTGTTCGACCTTTTGCTTTTATGCAACCTCTATTGCAGATGAGTTACTCAAAAAGAGTTTCTCGACATCCCCTATCCTCTGATAGAAGGTGAACAGGTCTCTGTTTCAACAAACATTCTTGGTGGCTCCAGAGTCCACCTTCTGGTCTCTCACATTGGTTGTTAAAATAACTTACGACATCATGTCAATGAACTCGTTCTAATTTGTTTCAACTAAATTAGCATTAACTTTCTACTTATTAAGGTTTTATGTTGTCTACACTTTACTACCATATGGCCGGAATTTTACAAACATAACAATCACCCTTAATTAAAGTAACGCCGGATTCAGTTTTACGAAACATACCTTTCTTATGAAGACTACGGTTAGAGTTGTGTTTGATATTCCCGCCTTTGTCAGCTTTGGAAGACTTATGTTCATCCACATGCGCCTGGTAGCCATGTTCCTTTTCAATTTCATGTCACAATCTTCGTTTATTCTCTGACCACGGACACGGTAATTTCCCAATCACCTAATACACCACATCTCACAAACCTTAGTTCCGAAACGGAAGATAAAATATGAGTTTTGAAGATAAGATCTAGATTTACAAACTTCGTTTGAACCACCATATCAAAAAACTCATGATTACCCCATAAAAAATACTTTAGTTAACAACAAAAGTTTGCCCGTCAGAATTTTTCAGGAACATTTGTCTGTTTTGTAAAATATCAAAAAAATACGTTTACAACTCCAAAAATTCTGAAATTTTACGTGGGTAACTATCAGGATTTCTACTACGTTGTTTCAAAAGGGTTCATCGAAATCCCTTCTAGGTTAAGAGATAATGTCGAAACTCTACAGCTGACCAAAAAATTCGTTTTTGTTTTTCACTCCACAATTAACATCCATGAATCACAAACCAACCAACCATTTTTTTATTATTACACATACTAATGTCTTAAGATTGTTGGGTGCAATAATTAAAATAAAGAAAAAATCAAATAAGCAAAAGTTATTGATACTTATCTCATTTATAATGGAATTGATCGATTGACGAAACGAACGAGCTTCTCATATCTCCACAACAGCAACAAGGCAAAACTGTGGAAAAACAGAGTGAGTCACGTGTTCAAAACGTTGCCCTTAAGACATTAGCGCCCGGCTACACTCAAGGGTGATGCTATAGCCCTCACAGGACGGATATCTTCAGGATAAAATACCCTACTACACCTACTACTAGCATATGTAGTAGATGCTCAACTTGAGCTTGGCAACCCCGAAAAAACCGTTAAGGAAAATCACGAACTCTTAAGAAACGCTATAAAATATTTTCCCTTAGGGGTCCCTCTAAAATATAGAGCAACCCCTTTCCCATAGATTTTACAAAAGTAGTGAATTTCTTTATATAATTGACAAATACAATTTAAGAAGAAAAACTCCCCGATGTGGGACTAAAAGGTTTATATAGTTTCTTAAAACTACTAAAAATTGAAAACTCCACGATGTGGGACTAAAAAGTTTCATTCACAAAATAAAACAATAAATTATAATTTTTCATTAAAACTTTAAAAAAATATTTTTTTATTAATCGTTTTCCAACACAAAATACATCATCTTCTAACTAATCCATCAACGGAAATACTCTTTGTTAGAAACCCAAGGGATTGTTGATGGTTAAGTTAAGTCAACATATTGTTGCAATGCAGAAACGTGTTGAAATTGAACTTTCGATTAACGTTCATTTTACATGTTGTTGAAGATTGTAACTGTGTCATGATTGTACTAGTAAATCTACTGACATATGAAGCTCCCTCCATCCCTGGTTGTAACTCCTAATTAGTTTATTGAGTGTATATGTGATGTTTTTCAAAACAAACAAACAATATATTTATATAATTGTAGGATGTGGTTAATAGATGAAAGATAGGAAAAGTTGATTTTTTTTTCTTAAAATTGGAGAAAATCTCCGATTTTTGTTTCAAGAAATAAACTCATGTCTTTCGACTAATATCGTGGACAAATACGAGGAAATAGTTATTTCAACCATACGAGCTTGGCTTTATTGGTCCACAAATATCTGTGTGAACCAACTGCAGCGGTTTTGTGTCTCTTGAAAATGTTTCCTTAGGAAAACGTTTTCTGAAATTTTTCTCAAGTAAACATTCTTCGCAAAATTGATCCGGGGGTCTATGTCTAACCATATTTTGTTTGGACGGTAATTTTAATCCTCCAAAATTGAGGTGTCCAAACCTAAGATTGACGAGTCTTTCACACCAGCAGTTAGACATCTTGCGACGTCATTTTGAATGTTCATATGGAACATCCTATTTCCCGTCATTGGCACTTTGGAAATTAGTTTTCCTCTCTTATCTCTTATGAAAAGACTAACATTCTCTATATTCATCGTATAGCCTTTTTCTAAGAGTTGTCTTAAACTTAATATATTCATTTTTATGTTAGGGACATAGTAAAGATTAGAAATAATTTGGTGATGTCCGTTTTTTAACCGAATCAATTTTTCCAAGACCACTCACCGGAGTTTTCGCTCCATTTCCTAACATCACGTTACCGGAAAAAACTGATTCATCAAGCTCCACGAACTTCTCCTTCGTGCCGCACATATGGTTGCTTTCTCCCGTATCAAGCACCCATGTATAATTTTCATTATGGTCACCTCCTTTACACGCCACCAACAAGGTCTGTTCTTCTTGATTTTCTTTACTAGCGTAGTTTGCTTTCTCCTCGACATTAATTGAAGAAGATCGACAGTCCGAAGCATAATGACCACGCTTATGACAATTATAGCACTCAACCTGAGATTTTTCTTACCTTGGCCTATTATTGTTGTGCCATGAATTTTTTCCTCTGCCACGACCTCTTGTGAAGCTTGACTTCTGGCCCCTCTGATCATCGTTATTCTGCTTGCCTCTTCCTCTTCCGCCGTAGTAGGCGCGTCCTCTTCCTCTAGCATTACTATTAGAGATTTCTCCTTTGTCTTTCAAAGTGAGCTTCGCTTGTAGAACTTGTTTTACTGCTCCCTCATTGCTTCTCTTTCTTATTATTTCTTCATGGGCTTGTAACGATCCCATGAGCTCATCTACGGTCATGGATTCGACGTCTTTGGACTCCTCAATTGCGACGACTATATAATCAAATTTTGGAACGAGTGACCGCAATATTTTTTCGATCACACGACTATCACTCATGACCTCACCATTTCTTCTTAGTTGATTAACGACAACTAAAACTCTTGAAAAATAATATGATATTAATTCAGACTCTTTCATGGAGAGAGATTCAAACTCACCTCTTAGAGTTTGCAATTGCACCTTCTTCACTTTATCCACGCCTTTGTAGGAATTTTTCAAAATATCCAATGCTTGTTTTGCAATAGAGGCTCTTGATATATTCTCAAAGGACGACTCATCCATGCGTTGATAAATAAGGAAAAGAGCTCTTTTATCTCTCTTTCTCGAAATATGTAGCATATCTTTTTCATTTTGTGGTAGTGCCGCTTCATCTTCCAATTCGACATAACCTTTTTCTATTATCTCCCATGCATCTTGCGAGCCTAATAACACGTTCATTTGAATGCTCCAATTTTCATAATTATCTTTGGTGAGTTTAGGAATTTGGAAGAACACTGATTTTAGGCATACTGAAATCTTTCTAGGCATACTGAATAAAGATAAAAAAAGGTTGTGAAATAACAAAATCAGATATCCCCTTAACCCAATTTTTTTTAATGGCAAATCTACCCTTTACGTATTAGTGTTAGTAATCTGGATTAGTGATTAAATATTTTGTTTAGCGATTAAGATAATTTTCAGAATTATAAAGTTTTGGTTAAGAAGGAGAGAAAGAGAAGGAGAAAGTGAGTGGATTTTAATTCTTGATTCAATGGAGGATGAGGAGGGTCATAATTCATATAAAAAACCTAGGAAATACATATCAACTACAACAATGATTCTCAAATGGCTGATTTCTTAGATTATGAGAATGATTTTACACAAACTCAAACTCAAGCTCAAACTCAAACACAAACTCAAGATAATGATTTTTGTGAGCCAAATCCAGATGATGAGTACATATATGAGGAACCCAATGCTTCTAATACACATGTACACTTCTATCTTATGCTCAATCTCACTTCTATAGATCGAAATTATCAAAAGTTTGGATTTTTGCTTCATGGTTCGGCGAACTAGGTAGAGGTTCGGCTCACATCTATGAGCCAAATAAACCAAATGATGAACGGTTCGGCTCACTGAATATGTTTACAGCATGCGCTGAACCTATAATTTTCAATTCCAACCCTTTTGCTAGACACTAGTTCGGCTTATATGAAAGTTAATTTTTGGGTTAAAATAATTACTGGTTCGGCTTATATATTCAAAATCGTATGAATCGAACATGAATTTGTTAATTTTTGGGTTAAAATATTGTTATTTGTTCGGCATATATTGAGAATATCGTATAAGCCGAAAGCTCTAAATGTTCAAGGTTCGGCACATAATATGATTATCTTATGAGCCAAACATGAATTTGTTAATTTTTGGGTTAAAATATTGTTCGTGGTTCGGCACATATTGAGAATATCGTATAAGCCGAAACCTGTAAATGTTCATGGTTCGGAACATAATATGATTATCGAATGAGCCGAACATTGCTATTATATTCCTTTTCTAGTATTTAACCTTGTGATATTCTTTGTAGATCGTGCTTGGAGGACCTGTACCCATGGAAAATCAACCTGATCTAGACATAATTCACGAGGATACCAAGGATCACTTCCAAAATGATTTGGTACGTAAGAACTTTTTGTTTACCTTAATGTTTTCGGAATATTCCAAAGTCTTTCTTACAAATTATTTGTTTTGGAAAGAACGTAGAGATGGAAAACTAAACCCGAAGTTCTTGATTGGGTTGACGAACACGCGATGAAGGTAAATTGTGTACTAGTTAAAGGACAACAAAGCCGAGGGGATCAGTTTGAAATGATTTTTTAGCGTAGTGTAACCAGCGCTACCAAGGTTAAAAAGGGTATCGTATATGTTGGAAAGACCGGGAGAAAGAATAGGACGAAGACGAAGAAAAAAAATTGCCCTTTAAAGATCGTTTTCAACCTCAAGAATAAGTCCTTGAACAGAGAAGATCAATATTGGATAATGAATAAAGATATGGATTGTCGTCATAACCACCCACGTCCCAAAGACCGTCATGGACATGCGAAAGTAGCGCGACTCAAACCCGATGAGATGTTAGAAGTGGATAAAATGACACGAGCATGTTTGCCACCGTCTAGGATTCTTAGCAAATTGAAAGCGGACAACAAGAATAACAATTCGACTATGCAAACTATCTACAATGCAAGATAAAAGATTAGAAGACTCAATTTGCAAGGTAGGATGGTGATGCAACAAGTAATGTGGTTAGGGGTGAAGAATAACTACGCTTGCCAAAAGAAGTTGGATGACTTCGGTCAAGTCACACATCTTTTCCTTGCCCACCCGGAATGCGTCCAATTGGCTCTATGCTTCCCACAAGTTATTATATTGGATTGCACGTACAAGACTAATAAATATGAGATGTCGTTGATGAACATTGTGGGGCATACTTCGACAAAGGCACCGTTCACCGTGGCTTTTTGTTTCTTGAAAAACGAGAAGAAAGAGAGTTATGTTTGGGGGTTAGAACAATTGAAGTTAATCTTCCGGGAGGGTGCTCTTCCTAAAGTGTTCGTTTCCGATCAAGATTCATCGTTGATGTATGCTATTAAGAAGGTATTTCCGGATGCTTTCAACTTTCTTTGCACGTTTCATATATGGTGCAATGTGAGGAAAAAATGACAACCGATAATTCAACCACTTAAGTTGAAAGAATTAGAGAATATTGCTAAACTACCGTTGGAGACACGAGTAAAGAAAAAGAAGGAATTCTTGAAAGCATATGAAAATAATGAAATGTTGTGTGCTTCTTTCCAAGGAGAATGGGAATCTTTGGTATGGTCAATCACCGAGGATGTCTACGAAGAAAATTTTAAAATGCTTATTGAGCATTGGAAGACCGACTACCCCGATATCATTACTTACTTGGTCAAAGATGTGTTGGAACCTAATAAAGAAAGGTTTGTGTGTTGTTTCACAAATCGTCACAAAGACTTCGACAAACAAGCCACAAGTATGGTAGAGTCGGCTCATTATCGGTTGAAGAAGAACCTTTTTGGATGTGTTAACACCTTTTTCACGGTTTTTGATGCAATTGTTGAATGTTTCAAAAGCGATGTTGTGAGAATTAAAGTCGCGTTCGAGCATAACCTTATGTGAAAATAGTATAAAGTGAAGTCATTCTTACCATTATCTTGAAAGCGTTGACTACGTCTTCGGAAGTAGACTTGTTGGTGATCTTGATTGCCTTCGCCTTCCCCTTATCAGCTACCTTTTAAATTTTCTTATTGATAATGAAGGGATGAGAAATTTGGTTATACCAATCCATATAGCCCGGATCCTCTTCACATGGATCATCAAGTAAAGGTATTAACTTGGACGCATCTAATGTGTGATCTTCTAAGTTATTCCAAAACTCAAGGTTGGGGTCTGGATCATACTTTGGTTCCCAAGATGGAGTGGTGCTTTTAGTTCCAGTACCACTCTTTGGTAACAACCTGAATTTCTCATCAAACAAAGGAACCTTTTGGATGCATCCTAATTGACGGAGTACTCGCCGAGGATCGTATATAACATAACCACCGGGATAAAACAATGGCCCATGATACATACCTACCGGCATATCCTCATCTTCAACAACTACATCTTCTTCATCTTCCTTCTCATATGGTTGAAAAACGACATCATTAACACCCATTAGGTCCAACGTCTCTCTCAAACTTTCCACCAACTTTTTTTTGTTCCTTTTCTTCGAGTCCTCATACGCGTATCGTACTGCAGTTGGCTATGTATCAACATAATCGACATCCTTCTCAAATACTTTGGCCAAGTTCAAAATTGGGAAATGGTCATATATCCACACCTACATCCAAAGAACAAAATTCAAAAATCAAAGGAATTGAAGTGATATAAACAATTTTTACTTGGAAACATCAAAGTAAGAATAAAGTTTGCAAACTCAGAGAACTGTTCGGCTTATATGGATCAAGTATTATAAGCCGAACCGAATAAATAATAAGTTCGGCTTATACGATTTTATGGTTATAAGCCGAACCATCCTCTGAACTCCCAAAAGTTACCTGGAGCAAAGTGAAGTTTCCTCCGATGTTTGTACTTGTCAACCTAGACACGGTGCCAAGTTGGTCCAGCAGGTAAGCGAGCGTAGTCGTTCCCCAAGCATACTTGTTACAAGTTTCAAGACTCTTTACCAATTGGAGATAATTAGCATTTATCTTGTTTCTGGTAAGGTCGGGAAAGATGTCTCTACCAACAGTATAAAGCAAGTAGGAAGTTCCGGTTTGCTTCACTTTGACGGGATCCATTACCAACAAACCTTTCTTTACTCTCTCCTTTGTGTTCTCAAATTCCTTTTTCAAGTTAGTCAGCTTGATCTTCTTATTATTCTTATTTCTTCCATTGGGAGTGCATACAGAATCGACATCTTTAACGGATCGACAAAACTCCAATTCAGTTTTGTAATTACCGCAACCAAGACTTTCCCGATACAAATTGTAGAGATCATCCCAACTCATGTCATAAAAATCAGCATCCACACTTCTATCCTTTGCTTTAAGGCATGTAATCTTACTAGCCTCATCAAGAGTGATTGCCATCTCTCCAAAAGGTAATTGAAATGTGTAAGTTTCTGGACAGAATCTCTCGGTAAAGGCAGAGGCCGACACACTATCATATTCCTTATGCCCATAATTGATGGCAGGCCATAAAGCATTGGCTTGTACATAAGCAATCACCTCAGGAACCTCATCATCAAGACTCCATTCCGCTTCCCTCTGGTGTCTCAATACTCGGACTGCACGGTTGTGATCAGGAGTCTCATATATTCTCTTCTCCCAATATTCGGCATAACCAATCAACACATTTCCTCCATCTTCCGGAAGACCATGAGGCAAACCATCTGATCGAGGTGTAATTACGTCATATTCATCAGGAATGTGTAAACCAGTGATCCGTCGATCATCATTGTCCTTCTCTTTCTCGGGTTCTGCCACCTTCTTACCTTTCTTGTCTTTCTTGGGTTTTCCTTGGGGTTGTGTTTCTTGATGAACTTCTTGATTATCATCAACTTCTTCATCTTCAGCTATTCCTTCTTCTTGTTTTTCAATTCTTACTGGTTCATCTTCTTCTTCTAAAATTCCTCCTCTACCTCTCACTCCCAATTTTTTCTTACCTCCTCCTCTAGGATCGGGAGTTTTAGAAGTAGAAGGTGTTACCTCTATCTTCTTCCTATTTGTAGATGCATTGGTCCCGACACAAGTATGAAAGTTATAAGACTAATTAGAACAACAAAGGGATTTGGAATGCCAAATACTTGTAAGAAAATAAGAAGGTTTGGCTTATCCGAAATAGCACATATACGCCGAACTATGTCTTAACATTTTGCTTACGTTACAAAGAGAGTAGTTCGGCTCATAAGTACCAAAGACTTATAAGACGATTCTACATATTCGGCTCACAACCAAAACTATCGAATAAGCCGAACCTATAATTATGAATTGAAACTTGTAGTCGGCGCAACATGATATCATATAAATAAGCTGATCCTTTACACTTATAAAATTTATGAATTTTAACAATGATATTCGGCTCAATCCTAATACTATCGAATAATCCGAATCTAGAATTATGATTCAAACATATATTCGGCGCAAATTGGTATCATACAAATAAGCCGATCCTACACATGCAGAATTCATGAAATTCAAACAACACTAATCGGCGCAAAAGTAATACTACCATATAAGCCGATCCTAAACACATGCAAAATTTCTGAAATTCAAAAACATTTGTTCGGCGCGAAACTAATACAACCATATAAGCCGATCCTATAGACATGCAAAATTTATAGAATTCACACAACACAAATTCGGCTCAAATTTAACACCATCGAATAAGCCGATCCTAAAAATTAGGCTACGCGTCATTAAGTTCGGCTCAAAACTAATATGCATTGTAAGCCGAGCCGTTTATATGCACTTTCAGGGTTCAGTTTCAAGAACAGCTCAGTGCACATCTAAGGGTTTTTTTACGCCGAACTAAACCCTGTAACCGCCGCACAAACATGTTTTTGACGAATTAAATCTGTCATACCAATCTAAAACATCAAATACAAGATGGGTTTGTAGAACTAACCTTCTTATTCTCATTTCCGGAGTTGGTTCTTCTTCAATCTCTTCTTCCGGTTGATTTTGAGTTTGTTCTTCACTCTCTAAATCTTCTTCTTCTTCTTCTTCAATAGGTTGTTCAATGGATCGATTAGAACGAGATATACTGGCTTACGACAACCCATTATATAGATGAGTTTAATCGTCGACTAAATTTTCACGACGATTAAATTTCGGTGATGATACGATGAAAAAAAAGAAGAAGAAGAGGTGCGGTTGTGGAGGAGGAAGAAGAAGAAGGGGTTGAATGAAACTGATTTTAGGTTTATTGATTATAGGTTTTTGTATTAGGGTTAGGGATAGATTAGTAATTTAAAAGATTTTAGGGGATATAGGTAATTGAACTACCCATAGGGTACCCCTTATAAGGTCACCCAAGTTAGAATTATTGCTTTGTATGCCTAGAAAGATTTGGTATGCCCAAAATCAGGGTTCATTTGAAAGAGAAACATCTCAGTAGCCATAGGATCTGCGACTCTGATACCACTTTGTTGGAAATGATTTTGGGGTTAATGGCGAATGGATTTTGAAAATGGTTTATGGGAAACAAAATTTTATCACTCTCAAACTTGGTTGTACACGGACTTTACTTCTCTTACAAAGACTCGCTTAGCCACTTGACTTTTCTCACTCTTCCTCACCTTACCACTCGGATTTCTTTTCACTTGGTTGCACTACCTCCCTGTTTATAGGTGATATAACCGACCTAAGAACTCTCTAGATTTCTCTAGAGAAATATCTATCCCGACCGACTACGGAACGTCCGAGATATTTCTAGATAGTTTAGACTCTAAGAGCAACCACAGTCATCGACCAAAACAAAAAATTTGGACCAGAAATCAACCACAGCGGAACGGAGTAAAGATTAAATATCAGATTAAAACCAAAAACCAAACCATATTTGGTCTTTAGTTTGGTTTTGGTGGAGCGTCATTTAAAATTACGTCTGACACCGTGCGTAGATATAATTTACGTTTGAGGTGTGGCATAAGTATAAAGTGCGCCTGATCGTGGGGCGAAGATTATATATTTACGCTTGAATAAAAAAAATTAAACAAACATAACGTGGGCCGGGAGTTTAAAGTGAGCCTGATTTGGGCGAACATTAAAGTTGCGCTCGACCAAATTTTACTCGTGTACCATAGTGTTGCACCACGGAATAAACCAATTTTCTTTAACTTTTTTTGGTTTTGCTTTTTAGTTATACTCGCTCCACTGCAGTTGTTCTAAGCTTTCGTACATTCATGAACAGTCTAGTAAGCCTGGGCCCTAACTGAAGACTCTAGATGGGCTAGAGTACCGTGGACTAATTTACAACAGACTAGTTAGGTCCAGATAATTCTAGACATTTCTAATTTTAATTATTCAAGTTTAACTCATAACATAGACTAGTAGTAGAAGGTTTCTTTTATTTATGACCCACCCTTAAACGAAGTTACGTACTTTCACTTATTCATTTATTTTACATCAAAAATAAGTACATGAATTCTTCCCGATCCATTTAATTAGCTCCTTTCGGCGGCTTTATTTATAGCTAAATGTAGAATAGAGGCAGATGACCATAAGTAATTGTAGCTCTTATTTAGTATATCTTCTCTTATGACAGTCTTCAAGTCTTTCGTCTCAAAGATTGTTTTGAAGAATTGTAGGTGATCACCTGCCCAAGATACAGCCTCTATGGCTGCAATTGTTTCTGCTTTTCTCCTGGAGCTGATTCTGATGCCGAGTCCTTTGCAGAATCACCATGTCCATATTCTGAAACCTGAAATGGCCACCAAGGATAGCCATACCTACCCCCATAAACTGGTACAACGTTTGATGGTGTGGATACAGACGTGGGTGGTGGTAGTTCCACAGGTACAATTGTAGGTGGTGGTAGTTCCACCGGTACAGCTGTAGATGGTGCGCGTGCGGACATAGGTGGTGGTAGTTCTTGCGACGATGTATTATTACCATTGTCAACGTTGTCCGGGCCATTGTCATATATGGTTCCATCGGCACCGTTAATCACATTATAACTTGTAGTGCCGGAAGCACTAGCTTCGAGACTCCTGGCAGCGACACCACCTAGGCTGATGAGACTCTTAGGATAGGAAGTACTATCCATAAAAAGCATTGTTACGATCAGGAAAACCAAAAACACCTTTTTATCACTTCCCATGGTTGATTTAATCTATTTCTCTTTCTCTAAATTTCTTTGACGAATCTAGCTCGCTCACCCTGTCTCTTTGGAACCCTGAACACTCCGTTTTATAGTGTGAATTGAACCTGTGATGGTAAATGCTCCCATCTAATTATTGAATTACTTTTTGTCTTACTCATGCATTCTAGAAGTGTGAGAATATCGAAGGCATTGTTTCCATAACGTGATGCGATGAAAATATATAGCCACCAAATAGATTACCAAACTGATTAATGATGAGTTCATATTAATCCATTTGAAAATAGTCAGTCACCTAACCAATCTATGATAATCTTTTTGGTGTGATGAAAATATCAACTTCTAACTAATCCATTAATGGTTAAACTCTTGGTTTGAAACCCAAGGAACTTGTTGAAGGTATAATCAACATATTACTGGAATCCAAAAACGTGTTAAAACTGAACTTTCGCCTCCATATATCTATCATTCTCTGATTTTGAACACGAAAATCGGGCTTCTTCTGTGATGATGGCTCAAACCAACAGTTGTGATAAAATATCTTGATACAAATTAGTTTTCATGTACTTCATTTGTTAAGGGTAATTTGATATCTAGACGGCTGGACCAAGTAAAAGTAGCCAAGAGACTTTGCATCACTGTAGTACAGTGGTATAAGAGTAATAGCAAAAACATCAAACGTAACATACTTGGTTTCATAGAAGACATGTCCCAGTGGTCGTAAAATTCAGAAAAATATAAAATGATTGATTAATATTTGAGTATCGCAAACCGAATTGAAGACATGTCCCAATGCTTTCATTAAACTACTTTTGTTTTACTCACGCAGTCATAAGTCATATAAAAATGGCATGTGAAAGAAAATTGAAGGCTTTGTATGTCGTCGTCAATATATTGATCCATTTGAAAATAGTCGATCACCAAACTAATTATGTACTAATCTATTTGAGATGTTCTCATTTTACCTCTCATTAACTTCCAATTACTAACTAAACTTAGTAGGTGAAGAAAGTTATTACAGTTTGTTTCTAACTGAACTTAACTTTTGTGCCACGTATTATTTTCTAACATTAATTGCCAGTTCCCCTGCAAATTATAGGTTTTACATCTTAATGGATCTCGAAACAGCTAGCCTGTTAGACTAGCTTTGCTCCTATCATGAAGAGCAGGGAAGTTTCAAAGACTATGCATGCTTATCATACCTTAACCACTGGATGCAATCTGTATGTATCCGAATGGTACGTAACAAAAAATAAAAATAAATTAGAAACAATTTTATTTTAATTATATCATAAATTTGAGATTAGTTAGAGATGAATTCTAGAATTTAACTGTTCTTGGATTTATTATAAGAACGAAAAATAGAATAGATAAATACATTGCACAAAAAGAAGAAAAAATGGATTGATTCTGGCACATCCACCCTCGGATGGACCATTAATCAGAGACTAGATTTGTGCCCGTGCTATGCACCGGACATTTTTTTTTAATTTGGTGCGCAAGGCGAATAGGTACGCATTTTTTATTTGGTGTGTGCGGGGCTTCGCTCCGCCCCGAAAAGATGCATTTTTGATTTGGTGTAAGTGGGATTTCTCCACGTCTCGTGGAGATACATTTTTGAATTAGTGTGCACGGAAAAATTACATTAAATGGGTGGAGAATATGTACATACTTTATTTAATTTTTATAGAAAATATATGGATCTTTTTTTCCCTTTATATATTAACAAGTTCAGTAAACCGGCGCAATTGCGCGGACTAGTTTGTTAATATTTACCCGGTCATTGCCTCCTCTTTACCTCTCTAGTTTACATTTATAAGTAGGTTCTTGTCAATAAATTTTCCTAATAGAAAATGTAATATTTAGCTATCCACATATATAGTCTATAATACTTCGCCCTGTCATCGTTGTGTAACAAAAAGTAGATTTTCTAGTTAAGATCTGTTAGCCAGAATATGATGACTAACATGAATCAAACTGAAGGATTAAAAGGGAGCGCAAAGAGACGTCAAAAAACAGATGTACAACATTTTCTAAAGGGAATGTGCAAAGAGACATCAAAGGATTTTGATGTCCTCCAATATACTGTACCAATACCCAATCCTGCAAGCCATTGTTACACCTAAGGTCATCAATAATAGACAGAATTGTATAAGCACGTTAGACATGCATATGATTTTCTTAGGATACTGCATAAATGCTATGAGCTAGACTGAGAATTCTTTGAAAAAATTCTTTAAAAAAGTAGTATATTGAGGAATTGTATAAGATCTCGTTACCCTTTGTAGGGCTATAGAGACAAGTATATATATTGAGCTTATTAGGTTTTGGTTTACATTGGTCTCTTACATAGACCCGACAATACATATGGACTTCTATTCTACAACCCCCCTCAAGCTGTACACGGTGGTAGACAACGGGAAAGCTTGCCACAAAGAAAATGAAACCGTGTTGTAGATAGACCTTTAGTAAATAAGTCAGCAAGCTGATGTTCAGTCATAATATAGCAGAGTTGTAGACAACCTGAAGAAATACGTTCTCTGACAAAGTGATAATGAATTTGAATATGCTTCGAACGTGAGTGCTGAATAGGATTTATAGCAAGATATGTTGCACTGATATTGTCACAATATAAGACTGGTGACTGCTGCAAGAAAGAACCAAGATCATGCAGAAAATACTGAATCCATGTGATCTCAGCAGAGGTGGAAGATAACGCACGATATTCATCTTCAGTACTACTTGTATAAACCGTGGGTTGTTTCTTAGAACCCCATGAAATAAGATTCTTACCTAAGAATATACAATGACCTAAAGTAGAACGAGAGGAATCAGGATCTCCTCCCCAATCAGCGTCAGAAAAATCCTTAAGTTGCATAGAGTTGTTGCGCCAAAAAGAGATGCCATGACCAAGTGTACCCTTAAGAGTTAAGATATCAAAGAATCCTTTTAACAGCCATAAAATGAGCTTGAGTTGGCCGATGCATATATTGACTAACCTGATTAACTGCATAGGTAATGTCTGGATGTTTCATATTAAGATATTGTAAGCCACCAACCAAACTACGATACAATGTAACATCAGAAAATAACGGAGCATCATCATATGAAAGTTTAGAACGTGGAGCAACCTGATTAGAAACAAGTTTGGAGTTTGTAAGATCAACTCGTTTCAAAAGATCCAATGTGTATCGATTTTGAGTTAAGACAAGACCATATGTAGATCATGTAGCCTCCAAACCAAAAAAATAATGTAAGTCTCCCAAATCAGTCATCGAAAACTCAGTTTGAAGCTTAGGCAAAAGAGATTGAAGTCCTATAACATCACTGCCAGTAAGAATAATATCGTCAATGTAGAGTAATAAAATAAGGATACCGTTATTGGATTGTTTGATGAACATCGAGTGATCAGAATGAGAAGACTTGAATCCAATTGCAAACAGGAATGCAACAAATCGATTAAACCAAGCACAAGGGGCTTGTTTCAATCCATACAAAGCCTTGTGCAGTAAGAAAACATGGTTGGGATAACGAAGGTCTACAAATCCTTGAGGTTGCTCCATATAAACTTCCTGATCAAGAGAGCCATGCATAAATGCATTTTTAACGTCGAGTAGCTTGATAGGCCACGAATGAGAAACTGCAAGACTGAGAACTAAACTAACAGTGACTGGATTCACAACGGGACTAAACGTCTCATCATAATCAATACCATATTGCTGAAAATAACCCTTAGCAACCAAACGTGCTTTGCGTCTGTTGAGAGAACCATCATATTTCTGCTTCACACGATAAACCCATTTAGAACCAATAATATTCATACCAGATCGGCGTGGAACAAGAGACCAAGTTTGATTGCGTAGAAGTGCATTAAATTCTTCAAGCATAGCAGACCACCATTCTTTGAACTTAGATGCAGTAGTAAAAAAAGTTGGCTCATAAGGAAGTTAATTGAACTGAAGCTGCAAAACACTTTAATATAGGATATTGAGTAGATAAGCAACCTTTAAAGATCATAGGTTGAATAGTATGGTCCTTAAGTCGTGTGACCATGTGATGAGTATTAGTAGTCGACTGAGGATGATCCTATGCAGTGGGCAAGTATGCTGAAGATGTAGATACAGAGGAAGAAGAATCAAGAGATGGGGACTCAGGTGATGATAAAGGGGGGGAGACATTATTAGAAAAGGATAGACGTCTAAGAGATAAAGGCAGGGAAGTAGAATGTTCCGGAGGAGATATAAAAGAGGAGTGTGAAGAGGAATTATGAGTGGTAGGAGAAAGAGATGAAGATAGAGGTTGTAAGGGAGTTGGAGTGATATGTACAACATATGTAGAAGAATCTGACTGGTTGTGAGAGGATTGCAGAACCGTAGCAGAAATTGGGTTTGGCCAAGCTAAAAGAGTGGCAATAGATGGATTAGAAGAGAGAGGAGAAATTTTAGCACCTATATCATTAGGATACAGAAAGATGGATTCATCAAAGATAACATGTCGAGAGATGTATATCTTATTGTTTTTAACTTCTAGACATTTATATCCCTTATGACGATCATTATAACCAAGGAATAGACATGGTAAAGTTTTGGGTTGCAACTTATTATGTCTAAAGTGGTTTAAGAGAGGATAACAACGACATCCAAAGGCTTTTAGGGAAGCATAGTCAAGAGAACGATTATGGACAGCAAAATAAGGAGGTTTGTTCGATAAAACTGGAGTAGGAAGATGATTTATCAAATAAACGGCTGTAGTATAAAACTCATCCCAAAAACTCTCAAGAAAACCACTTTGAAGCATTAAAGCACGACCAGTTTCAGTTATATGATGAATCTTTCTTTCTACAAGGCCATTTTGTTGAGGCGTGCTAGGACAAGAAGATCGACTAAGAATGCCATTTTCAAATAAAAAGGATTTTAATAGATCATCATATTCAGTACCACCATCAGTTTGGAGTACTTGGATGGTTGTAGAGAACTGATTTTCAATCACGGCTTTGAAGTTAAGAAAGCAATAAAATACTTGTGTTTTATCAGATAGAAAATAAACCCAAGAAAAGTGAGAGCATTCATCAACAAATAAAAGAAAATAACGGAATCCACAATCGGAGAGAAAAGGTGCAGGACCCCATAAATCTGAATGAATAGCAACTCGAATTTTATTTGAATAAATAGTTCTAGATGAGAAAGGAAGACGATGGTGTTTTGCACCTACACAACTAGAGAAAACAGACTTGGAAGAAGAGAAACTAGAATCAAAAGATAAACCAGAATTAAGAAGCTGAAAAATAGTACTATTGGGATGGCCTAGACGCATATGCCAAATAGCTGGAGTTGTTCGAATGCCGATAGTTGTAGCAGAAAATGCAGGAACAGAAGACGATTGAGGGTGAGCACTAGGAAGGATAGGGTACATCACAACTTCATTCTTGCCCTTGTACATAAGAGTTCCCGTTAGTAGATCCTGAATAGAAAAACCATCATGATCAAAAGAGAAAACACAATCAGAATCTCTTGTAAGTTGACCAACAGACACCAAATTTTTAGCAAGAGATGGAACATAAAGTGTATTTTTCAAAAGCAGTTGTGAGGAAGATGAGTTGAGAGTAACATCACCAATCCCTGTTATAGGTAACAGTTTACCATTCCCAACTAGGACTTTATCATTACCATTATAATGAAAGCGGTTTGTCATCTGAGAGGAATCTGATGTCATGTGCGCAGATGCAGCAGTATCGAAAAACCACTAATTCTCATATGGCATTGTTTGGATTTGAGTAAGACGATGACAGGCTTGAGATGTATGACCTTTGATACCACACCGTTGACAAGTAACAGTGAGAGATGGAGGTGGAGGACTGAGAACTGATGTTGTGTTGTTGTTACGACCACGACCATAGGAGGTAGGATGATATCCACTAGTGTTGCTGGCACGACCACCACTGTTCCATGCATTGTTCCCACCATTATGATTTCCTTTGTTATTCCATCCGTTGCTCTTATTCCAATTATTATTCCAGTTGTTTCGACCACCAGAATTTTGATAGCCACCTCGATAATTATTTGAGTAATTTTCACGGCCAATTCCTCCTCCACGGCCACGAGTAGAGTTGTTATATGATCTACGACCACGTCCAGGATTAGGTTGAGCTTGAGCAGGACCAGATGTAGAACCAGCAAACAAAGACACGGGGATTTGAATGTCTGCAACATTATTTTGTAAATTATGAAGATATTGAAGATGACACTCATGGTGAAGAAGTAACGCATGAAGTTCAGTAAAGGTTGGAAGAGTAGTGCGTGTTATAGCTGCAGTGTAGATGTTCTACCAATCAGCACCCAAGCCACGCAAGGTAGTAGAAACGAGTTCTAAATCAGAGACGGGTTGAAGAACAACTGCTAGAGAATTAGATATTTCTTTGATTTTCAAAATATGTTTAGAAACTGGAGAGATTCCCTTCTGGATAGTTGACAAGTTTGCTTTCAGTTGAAGTATACGAGATGGATTGATTGTTGCATAAGTTGAGAGAAGATATTTCCATACGACACGAGAGTTCCACGACGAGCACATTCAGATTTCATTGTCTCAGTAAGGGAGCAGTTTATCCAAGTTAAGATAGTTTGATCAATAACTTCCCAGTCTGCATACGCTGGATTTGAGGTGGTAACTTGAGTTGCTTCATCAACAAGTTCTTTTGGTGGTTCTTCATATGAATCTTCAAGATATCTGTAAAGACGCTGAGATTTGAGAATAAGAAGGATTTGAGATTCCCAGAGAAGATAGTTAGTTCTGTCCAAGAGAATTATTTTGGTTGAGGAAGGCAAGAAGGGTGATTTTTCAAACAAAGATGAAGTAGAGGACATAAGAGAACCTATACTAACTAAGCTAGATGTAGAGATAGTTGGAGTTTCAGTGGTTTGCTGAGAAGACATAGTGCTGGAAGAAGAAGAAGAAGAAGATTGAGCTGATGATGACATGATGATGAAAAAGAAAGAGAGCAGGCTATGTTAAGGTTTTTGAGGAAGAAGTTTGTTTTGAAACTAGGGTTTTAGAGAGATCGTTCTGACTGTGGTACCATGAACATTGTATAAGCTCTCGTTACCCTTTGTAGGCCTATAGAGAATTAGAGACAAGTATATATATTGAGCTTATTAGGTTTTGGTTTACATTGGACTCTTACATAGACCCGACAATACATATGGACTTCTATTCTACATATATACTTACAGCAATCAGTTCGATTTTAGTTTATGTGCTGCATACAACATCATTGCGACTTCATTATAGGAATACCATTAGTAAACATTACCCCATAAAAGAGCGATTTGACAGAAGAACGATTTGTGAGATTTGGCCATCTTCATACAGTGATGCTAAATCATTTTTTTTAACTTTATATAACACAATGTGAATAGGTCAATTAATAAGGAAATTTATCAATTGGTTCTTGCGATTAATCAATACGTCCAAAGACCATGATTTAACAACATAACTGCATAGCAGATTTAGATACTTTCACTTGGATGGAAAAACTTTATACTTCATATCTAGTAGTTTTCAAAGTGCTTTGGGTTACTTTCAGAGTGTTTCTTCCTCTATTAGAGTGCTCGTCCTATTGCCGTAGTTTTGAAAATGAATCCCAAAATGTCATTCAAACCTTTGGTATGCAAGAGGCCTGAAAGTGTACATTACCTACATATTCAATATTGATGAGTTCAGATGATTCTTATTCAATCATTTGGTACTTCCCAACATCCCTCTAAAAGTCTTCAAGTGAAATCCAACAATCATCAATTCACGCAGAGGAGTCAGACATACCCAGACATATCTTACATAAATGACCAATCCATGGGCTTAGTTGGAACGACACAACTGGTGAGAAATATAATACTTCTAATTGACAAATGATCACACCTTTTCATAGATTCGACGATGTAATTTTACGATTTCTATGAATTTTGCATCTCCACCTGCCATACTAACTTTGCAGATTATGTTATAACCCAAACGCCATTCTAACTTTGTACATCCTATATATATATGGGCCAAGTTGGAACGACGCAACTGGTGAAAAACATACTTCTAATTGACAAACGATCGCACTTTTTCATAGTGTAGTTACCAAAGCATAAGCCGACACGTGGTCATAGGAAGGCGTGGGAATCTGGTGAAAAGATCTTACTTCAAACCCCGAGATTTGTCGTCAGAATTATCCTTATCCACACGGAAGCGAAGTAAAGTTTGGGACGAGGTAACTCGCCAAAGGGGACGAAGAGCGCGAAAGAAATCAGATGTCCATTACGAAATGACCACGAAATAATGTGACTTGGCTTGGAAGAGAAGCTACCCCCGCGAAGTAGATAAATTATCGAGCAAGAAATGGGACAGGTGTCCCGGCAAGACCACGTGAAGTCAACGAAAGGTGGGGAAAAACTTTATGGAATATGCTCCAGGCGAAGCATAAAGTAACCTTGGCGAGATGATATGAGTTGTATGCCACTAAGGTTGCTTATGCTGATAAATAGAGACCATTGGACAATGTAAAGGGAGAGATCTTTTGGAGAGGGAAAGGTCTATCATAGGAGAGAGAGAGAGTTAGGGCTTCCTTGTAATTCATAGGATGGAAGAAGGGATTAGGGTTTCCTTGTAACCCACGAGTGTAACTTATAGTGTTTATTATGTCTTAGATCTTGCATATTCTCCATTTGGGTGTGTTGTTGGATTTCCAGTAATCACATTTTGGCGCTAGATATAGGGACGAATTTTGGAACGGGGTAAATGGTGTTGAGAAGGAGTAAACGATTGGAGGCTCGGGATCAGGAGGTAAAGAACGATATATTGGTAAAGTACGAAAGACGAAGGACCATGATACAAGGGAAACGCAGATCAAAAGTGAAAGCCGGGACTATGGAAAAACGCAGATCGAAAGTGAAAGCCGGGACTACCGCGGAAAAGAAAATGAACCAAGAAAAGGCGGAGGCAAACGATGACGAGGAGGATGAGGTATCGGAAGAACTGGGTGAAACCCCTAATCAGGAGGAAGACGACCAGATGATGCATGAGGAACGTGAACGAGAAATGACTGATGAGGCCATGTGGGAAGGAAACAATGAAGCGGAGGAAACCACGGCGTTATCTCAAAGGCATATCAGGAACGAAAGAAATCAGGAGGTATATGAACAGGGGGTGATGGAGTTGCTAGAAGGGTAGCATAGAGAAAGAGACTTAAGGAGGATATTAAAAGAGGCGAGACGGGAAAATCGCGAGCTAAGGTATGAGGAAATGTGAGCATGAAAGAAAACGCGTCAAAACAGAAGTAAACATTGACGAAATAAGAAGGAGAACCATAGATCACGAGATCTTATGCGAGATACGAAGCTTAAAGATGCAAGTTGGAGGTTCACAAAAAGGCGACGAGGAAAGGAGAAGATCCAGATGAAAAGATCCACGAGGAGATGGAGGAGGGAGGCATAAGCTGAAAAATAAAAGGCAGATCGGACAAGAATCGACGGCCTGGACGGAGTTAAAATTCCATAACTTAACACAACTTTGGATAAAATATGTGAGGAGGTGATATTAACCGAAGAGATATCAGCACCACCAAATCTGGGGAGAGAACCAGTCCTGGGAAGCAAGAGTCATGAATTTTGCAGGTATCATAGTTTTCACGGACACCATACTAACAGCTGCAGGAGTGTAAGGAAGATCATACACCGGCTTATCAAACAAGGGAAACTCGCGCACTACATCGATCGAAAGGAGACATCGATGATTACTTGTCACAACAAGCAAGCAAAGGAAACCCGAGAAAGGAGACGATTAGGATGTAATTTCATAGCGCATTCCAGGGGAAGTTTCCAAGATTTTAAAGATAATGTACTCTCAAGAGTGTACAAGGTGGATCGCAAAGGTAATGAGATAATGAACTCCCCGAAGGAAGAACCATTAGAAGGATGGAAAAAGAGAGAAATATCCTTTTCGGCGAACGACGTGTCAGAAGGAGAAATCCAGCATATGAATTCACTAGCCGTTAGCCTAGTTGTGGCCCGGATTGCATCCCAGGAAAGGGGTCAGCAAAATAAGGAGATGACTTGGGCGGTGGACAAAGTCTTGATATACATGGGAAGCTCAGTGGACGTCCTCTTTTACCATACCTTTAGAGCTCTGGGGTATGAGGATTCTGACTTGTTACCTTCTGCGTAAACGTTGCACGGATTCAATGGAGTGGCGACCAGGCCAAAGGGCGAGATATGCTTGAAAATATTGGTGGGAGGGTTGGAAACAAAGGTTACTCTATGTGTGGTAGATGTGGAGTCGCCATATAACGCTCTTATAGGTAGACCATGGGTGCATGGAATAAAAAGAGTTGTCAATGCCAAGTGGAATCGGCGAAATACGAAGAAGCAGCGAAGAAGCCGAGAACTGCGACAAGAAAGATGTTGATATTTACGAGAGTAAAGTAAAAAGGAAGAAGGAACGAAAGATGAAGGTACTGGAGATGAAAAAGGATGAAGAATTACGGGTATACCTGGCAAAGGCTAAAGAAGCGTGGGCAATACCTAGCGAGGTACCCGAAAAGGAGGGAGAACCCGCGAAGCCCATAAAAGAACCAACCCCGTTCGGAGAGCCAACCTTGAATTTCGCCGCAGTCGAGCCGATGAAATATGTAAATCTAGGAACGGAAGACGAACCAAAAATCATAAAAATAGGGACGAAAATGGAGGAGGAAGAAGAAACAAGGTTGGTGGAAATATTAACAAAATATGGAGACATATTTGCGTAGAGCATGGAGGAAATGCCAGGAATTGATCCGTGTGTTGCGTGCCATCGATTGAAATTAGACCCAACAATCAAGACAGTAAAACAACAGATAAGGAAGATAACGACGACCTATCATGAGCAAATTTACAAGGAACTTCAGAACATGATGAAGGCATGCATCATAAAGCCGGCGAAATATCCAAATTGGATTGCGAATATGGTAATTGTACCGAAGAAGAACAATGGCATAAGAATCTGTATTGATTTCAATGATCTAAATACCGCTTGTCCCAAGGATAGTTTCCCTTTACCAAATATCCCTCAAATGGTGGAAGAAGCATCCGGATACAAAAGGTTATCATCCTTGGATGGGTATTGTGGACACAATCAAATACCTTTGGCCGAGGAAGACCATGATCACACGGATTTCTTCGCTCCTAGGGTGGCTATAATGTTACACGAGAATGCCATTTGGATTGAAAAACGCAAGGGCTACATACCAACGAATGGTGGAGAAGGTATTCACAAGATGGGTACACACAACATTGGAAGTCTATGTAGACTACATGTTGGTCAAAACCAAAGACTCCGGACATCATGTGTTAGATCTGAAAGAGATCTTCGATCAGATGAGGATATACAAGATGAAAGTCAATCCGTTGAAGTGCATTTTCGGGGCAGAATCAACAAAATTCTTAGGCCATATAGTTTCTCAAAAGGGCATAGAGGTGGATCCTACAAAGGTACAGGCGATACTAAAAATGACATCACCAGCTACTGTAAAAGATGTGCATAAGTTAAATGGGCAGCTCGCGGCACTGGGAAGGTTCATCTCGCGGTCATCTGATAAGTGTAAACACTTCTTTGACATTTTAAAGAAGAGAGCAAAATTCGCGTGGACACAAGAATGTGAAGAAGCCCTGAAGGGCATAACAGAACACCTAATCAAGTTATCAATCCTGCAAAAGCTAGAACCAGGGGAGGAGATGTTAGTTTGTCTCGCATCCACACCCAATGTTATTGGTGCAGTCCTACTCAGGAACGATGGAGGAGTAGAAAAACCCATATTCTACGTAAGTAAAATCTTGAATTCCGCAGAAACAAATTACCCTAAGATCGAAAAACTAATATTAGCATTATTCTATGCATCATGAAAATTGCGGACTTATTTCCAAACCCACAAAATCAAAGTCCTCACAAGGATACCCATAGAGTCAGTCTTGAAACATTCCCAAAGGGTTGGGAGAGTAGAGAGGTGGAACACTCACATCAACCATTTCGGGCTGAAGTCCGAAGTACAGACTTCGACGAAGTCGCATATAATAGCAGAGTTTCTCGCTGAATTTCCTTCGGAAGAAGATGGGAGTGCGGAAGACATGATGGAGATGGACGAAATCCGACCGGACCCAAGGGATTTGTTAAAGCAAAGTCATCCCAGGAGATGGGAAATCTTCGTTTATGGGGCGTCAAATATCTGTGGAGGGGGTGTATGAATATTATTCACCTTGTCTACAGGCGAGCGAATAGTATTTTGTTTGCGTCTGGAATACAAAGCCACGAATAATGAAACCGAGTATGAGGCAGTAATACAGGCTCTGAGAATTGCAATAGAAATGAAATTGGACGAAGTACGAATTACTAGTGACTCACAACTAGTATTTCGTCAGATTGAAGGGGTGTATAATTAGGGATGCACATGGGTCGGGTTTGGCCTCACCCGTCACCCAACCCACTGATGGTGGGTAACAGAAGTTGTCACCCGCAACCAACCCAACATTACAATGGGTCGATTTTCACCTGACCCACATTACGTTGGGTTGGATCGGGTGGGTGGTGGGTTACCCACCATAAAATACAATGAACATTACATTAAGAACCCAATTGAAATAAGCCAACCCAAAATTAATCTTAGGAAACAAAACCCTAATTAGTATTTACAAATTACAATGATTCCTAGTCTCACCTTTGGTTGTTGGTTTACTGGGGACGATGTTGATTGATTGCTGCTGGTGATGCTGTGAATTGATTTACAAAGCGAAGAGAAAATGAAAAAATAAACTGAGCCTCTGAGACTGTCGTTGAAGGGAACTGATTGAAGACTCTTCAGTGAAGAGAAGCTACCGATGATTAGGTTTAGGCATTATATATTATCACTTCAATGGATGTGGTTCATCTAGGATAGGTAATCTAAGGGTTAGCATTAATTTAGAAATATTTAGGTGGGTGGGTGGGTTGGGTCGGGTGAGGGAAGTTGTCACCCACAGTCGACCCACCATACGATGGGTTTTGATGTTGTGACCCATAGTCGACCCGCTCCTAAGTGGGTTGGGTCGGGTGCGGATAATTTCAGGCGAGTGTGGGTTGGGTTGGTGGGTTGAGTCGGTTTTGTGCAACCCTATGTATAATACAGTCGAACCAGTGATGAAGAAATATCAACAGCTCGTGCAAGACTATTCGGCGAAAATACGAAGTATCATATGGAGAAACATAAATAGAGATAACAATCGACATGAAAATTCATTATCTTTCATATCTTCCATGATTGAGAATCTAAAAATCGGGCATGTTGTGATTCAGTGGTTGATGCAGCCGTTAGTAAGCAGAGAAGAAAGAGAACTTCAGGTAATGACGGTAGAAGGGGAGAACTCAGTAATGAGTAAAGAGGATTGGAGAACACACATCTACAGCTACTTGATGAAAGGAGACTTGCCACGAGATAGACCAGAGGCAAAAAAATCAAAAGCAAATCCACGAATTACGAGGTGCGAGAAGGGATCCTTTATAGGCGATCATTCTTGGGTCCACTAATGAGGTGCTTGTCGCAGGAGGAAGGAATTGAAATTATGAAATTAATTTATTATGGGGACGCTGGAAACCACAACGGAACCAGATCACTAGCTTACAAGACCCGAACACAGGGTTAATTTCTACGAGGTGTGAGGCGTGTCAAAGGTTCGGCAAAAAGATACATGCACCAGCCACAAGCTTGAACTCAGTATTGAGCGTGTGTCCATTAGCCATGTGGGGAATAGATATCGTAGGGCTCTTTGTCACGGGGACGAAGCAAAGAAGGTACTTGATGGTAGCAACAGACTACTTCACAAAGTGGGTACCGGAAAAGGCTCTGCAACATACAAAAGACGGGGATATATACGATTTTATCCTTGAACACATCATTTGTAGATTTGGTATACCAGTCCTGATTGTTTCAGACAATCGAAAGCAGTTCGAAGGGGAGAATGTGAAGATGTTGTTCAGCGTCTTTAAGATTCAATCCGGAAAATCTACTCCATTATATCCCCAGAGTAATGGGAAGGCAGAGGCTACAAATAAAACGGTGGCGTCCACGTTGAAGAAGAAGCTGGAAGGGCATCATAAAGGATGGTGTGAGCAGATCCCGAACGTACTATGGTCATATAAAACCACAAGGCGAGAAGAAACAGGAGTATCACCGTTTGGTTTAACGTACGGAGCAGAGGCAGTGCTAGCAGAAAAATCCATCCTTCCACCAACACGGAGAGAGGAATGGGAAAAAGGATTAAACACGGACTAAATTCTTGCAAAATTGGACGATCTCGAGGAAAATAGAGAAATTGCGCTACAGCATATGACGAACTACCACCAGAGGCTGTCGAGAGAATATAATAAAAGGGTAAAACCGAGAAGCTTCGTCTCGGGAAAGCTGGTGCTACGAGAAATACCACCTTATCAGCGAGGACCAGGAGGAAAGCTAGAACCCACTTGAGAGGGTCCATACATCGTAAAAAGGGTGGTTGGAAATGGGGCATATGAATTAGCATACTGCGAAGGGAAGGATACTAACGAAGAAGGGAAGATAATTTACGGAGAAGTAGAACGACAAGATAGAAGGCTATATCATCCTTGGAAACCTGTTTACATTAAGAAATATTATCCCAAAATTGTATCAATAAAATATTTCTACAATTTTATACAAATGGATCCATTTACACGAGCAGATAAGACCTCAAAATTAGGAGGCAAATAATGAATATGAAATAAAAAGTTTCTAAGAAAACTTAAAACCTTCGCCTAGGAGGGCTGGGAACCCACGGCATGCACCTTAGTTCGCATGAAAATGCAAGAGGCAAAGACCTAACGCATGTCGTGGACAACTCTCAGACAGAAAGCTAGGGGCAATGATAAGACATATCCGTTGAGGGTCCCTTTTATGATGTCCTTCGGTAAGGAGTGTAGAAATATGACCAAGGCGCCGACGTATTTGGTTGAGTTTCGGGTGCCTGGGACGTCTGGAGCGTTACCGGCCATGTCCGTATGGAAAGTATTGGCTACGATGCACTCGATCCCAAAGAAACCCCACTTAGGGTGTGACTTCGTAACTCCGAGCCTTATCGGCGAAGAGGATAAGAAGTCGCGAAAATAACTGAATGTCGTAATAACCGGATGGGAGGAGACCAACATGCATGTTAGGGTTAACCTCCATGAAGGGGCACTCAGGGGGAATATAAAGGGATGACACCCTCCAGATTAGGGAGCTGTGTGACCAAAAAAGACGACAATATCATGGGGCTTCTATTCATGGGAATAGATAGGCCTGTCATATTGTCGCCTAAAGAAAACTTATCAAAAATGTTAAGGCGAGGTTGATGGATTGTTATTCGCAAAAATAGCAAGCGCCTAAAACTTCGCCGAAGAAATACCCTTCATAATAGGGTGAGGCGTAATAAGACCTTAACTAGGAGGCGCATTAAGACCTCATAAATAAGAAAATAAAAGGTAAACAAAAAATAGACATACACACCGGAATGACGTACGTAAAAAGAGCGTAACCAGAATACTCTCGTCTTGATCGGACAAAGCTCAATAATAATAAGAGGCAAGTATATACTTTTTATATTTTTTGTCCTTTTTTAGCATACTCCTCTCAATACTACGAAGTGCTTAAGGCATAATTTAAAAGATAAGAGACAAGACATCAGATAAAGGAGCACGAAGGAAAAGAGCGAAGTCGAAGACATATTTTTACAACTAGAACACAAGTATATACTTTGGGTGAAAAGATTAAAGGCGGAAACAACAGTTCTAATTGAAAAAATAGCAGGATCATAATGTACATATAGGATTGATGTTAATATACATAAGCGAAGAATAAAAGAGTAAAAGACCGAATTCTCTAATCATCATCTCCATCAGCCTCATCATCTTCATCAGACTTTGTGCCTTCTTCGGAAGAAAGGATTGGTTCGTCGATGGTAGGCTCCGGTTCGGGTTCGTCTTCTGAAAATACCTCAAGCTCCAGGGGAACACGAGGAATATTCTCTGAGTCGCGGAATTCATTAAAGAGCCTGAACTTTTTATCTTGGGCATTTCGGCGAAGCTTCTTTGCAAGTAAAATTGCGTCCTTAACCATCTTGTCAAGATCCTCGTTTAAGCCGCGGACATCTTCTTGAAGACAAGAGTCTTGGTCCTTAAGCTTTTGCTCAGAACCTGAGATGAAGAAAGATAAGTAAGTAGGCTATCTGGAAATCTAAGGCAAAATCAAATGGCTAAGAAAGGAAAACTTACGACAAAGAGCAGACGAGATGTTTTTGTCCTCAGCAAGTTGCGATTCTAACTGAGTGATACGAGCACTCTGGCGAACAATAAGGTCCCAACCCTCGTGAAGTTCCACGAGATGGGACATGTTGTGATTATGTCCCTAAAGAGGCGAATAAAAAAGAAATGAGTAAGGTAATGATGTTAAGGAAAATAAGAAAGGAATCGGCTGTCACACTTACCAAACACAACATGGAAGCATGTTGTTGAACGGAGAGATTCAAAGAAGCATTCTGGATAAATTCTTGATCGGCATTTAAAAATGAATCAGAGCTCAAGGAGGTCAAGGATTCATCATCCACGGATCTCAAGGAGGAGTTCGAACGAGTTGTCACGAAGATATCCCTAAGGAATTTCATATCAGGAAGATATGTTGGGTCTTTAGAATCATCAACGTGAGGGAGAGAGGAGCTAGGAGGAGGACGGGATGGTCCCGAAGGATGAACTTGAGATAGCCTGTCTACGTCCAATGTACGAGAACGATGTTGAGAAGGCTCCCGAGCACGAGGAGAGGTTGAAGGGTCATCCTAAAAACCACAAAGTTAGTAGATGAATCAAAGGGGAAAAGGCAAGCCGCGAAATAGGGACGAACCTGAGCGGAGGAGGAGGAAACCTTTGAGCGATCACGCTTTCTTGTGTTTGCAGCAGGGCCCGCTGCAACTCGAGATTCCTCCCTCTGCGAAGTGAAATATTAAGAATTGGATTAAGAATTGGATTAAGAAATTGCGAAGATATGACTCGCGAGATACAAACCTGACCTGAAGGTGGCTTCTTGGTGAGGTCCTTTATCATGCCAGGAGGTGGGAATGAATACTAAGGCAAAAGGAAAGGGCGTTAGAGGGGTATACGGTAAATAAAGGGAAAATTGAATGAAAATTCGAACTTACCATAGGGGGGATATTGGGCCAATTAAACCGACCCAGTTCGCTTTCGGCAAGGTGGGCATGCTCAGGAAGAGGACCGGAACAAGGCACACCATTCTCGTCTAATCCCCACACGAAAGGAACTTCGATCACCAGAAGATACATCATCCAATTTTCGTCGTTAGATAACCGAAGATACTTCTTCCTCTTTTCACCAGAAGGATCGACATCCAAAAGTAGTGCCTTGGATGGATCAGCCAAGATCTTACGGGTAAACTTCACACCCCACTCTTGGTACGATCTTGTGGACAAGTACTGGACGAGGTAATTTTCCAGAAAAGATTTCACGTTATAATCAGCCGAAGGAAAGTCCGACCCTAATTCGGGAATTTGAGAAGGAAGGCCATTTGATCTTCGAACAAATTTGTTAGCCAAGCGAATAACGTTCCCACTTAGCTTATAAACACCAGGGCGAAGGCGAGCTAAAATCTCAAGGAATAAAAGATTCTTGGGATCAAATAGGGGAAAGGAAAGCCCTGCTCTTAATTTTCCTACGGTGACAATTATCCTCGATGAAGTCCAGGTTTCAGCTTGAATCCACCGGTAGTTTAATTCCATCAAATCAGTAGCAGTGATGGGAGGAGTAACAAAGGAATCGATTGCGGGAGATAGGGTGATTCCTACCGTGTTAAGGTCGGTCTTAAAATCTTCATAGGTCCACGATGTGGTTAGAGGAGGAATCTTTCTTGAAGACATTAAAAACAGAAGAACATAGCTTACCGGAGATAAGAGGGGAAAGGAGTAGAAGACTATCGTCTCAGATTGATGAGAAGAATGAGTATTTATACCAGATGACTGGTTAAAACGACCCACGACTGAAGAATATGAACCGGTAATCGACGGTTACGAGGAAAAGAGCACCACGTGGAAGACGAATTAAGGGAGGGAAGGCGATTATCAAGCTTCAGACAGTTCTTATTCTCCTCTCTTTATGATCGAGCAGAATAAGAAAGGGAAAAATGTAGTTACCAAAGCATAAGCCGACACGTGGCCATAGGAAGGCGCGGGAATCTGGTGAAAAGATCTTACTTCAACCCCCGAGATTCGTCGTCAGGGACTTGTCAAATCAAGTCAAAATTATCCTTATCCACACGACAACGAAGTAAAGTTTGGGACGAGGTAACTCTCCAAAGGGAACGAAGAGAGCGAAAGAAATCAGATGTCCATTACGAAATGACCACGAAATAATGTGACTTGGCTTGGAAGAAAAGCTACCCCCGCAAAGTAGATAAATTATCGAGCGAGAAATGGGAAGGTGTCCCGACAAGACCACGTGAAGTCAGCGAAAGGTGGGGAAAAACTTTATGGAATATGCTCCAGGCGAAGCATAAAGTAACCTCGGCGAGATGATATGAGTTGTATGCCACTAAGGTTTCTTAGGCCTATAAATAGAGACCATTGGACAATGTAAAGGGAGAGATCTTTTGGAGAGGGAAAGGTATATCATAGGAGAGAGAGAGAGAGTTAGGTCTTCCTTATAATTCATAGGCTGGAAGAAGGGATTAGGGTTTCCTTGTAACCCACGAGTGTAACTTATAGTGTTTATTATGTCTTAGATCTTGCATATTTTCCATTTGGGTGTGTTGTTGGATTTCCAGTAATCACATTTTGGCGCTAGAAACAGGGACGAATTTTGGAACGAGGTAAACGGTGTTGAGAAGGAGTAAACGATTGGAGGCTCGGGATCAGGAGGTAAAGAACGATATATTGGTAAAGTACGAAAGACGAAGGACCATGATACAAGGGAAACGCAGATCGAAAGTGAAAGCCGGGACTGTGGAGAAACGCAGATCGAAAGTGAAAGCCGGGACTGTGGAGAAACGCAGATCGAAAGTGAAAGCCGGGACTGTGGAGAAACCTGGTCGGATTGTGAAAGCCGGGACTACCGCGGAAAAGAAAATGAACCAAGAAAAGGCGGAAGCAAACGATAACGAGGAGGATGAGGTATCGGAAGAACCGGGTTTCTATGAATTTGGCATCGCCACCTGCCATACTAACTTTGCAAATTCTGTTATAACCCGAACACCATTTTAACTTTGCAGATTATGTAAAGGTTGCTTACCCAATCGAAGATGGCTTTTGGTGAACTGTTGGACCCTCATTATTATTCTTTAAGAAATGAAATAACTTAATCTCAACATGTCCCCTCACGTGTAGCCTTGTTAGTTCTAACACGTGGATAATTAAATCAAGTGACGCGGAGTAAAGGCGCGGTCAAGTCAAATGACTCGTCGCAAATAGCGTGTTCTGAACCATGTTAGAATACGGGCATCAAACTCAAAACCAATTGGCAATAAGTGGAGAGGCCCAAAGGACTATAAACCGCATGATTTTAGATTGTCCAGACATCGTGGGACTAACAATCTCAACACCCTCCCTGATGAGGATTAAAATAAACTAAGGGAGAGAAAATATAAATAGTTTATGAAATTAGGGGGTGTTTTCTACCTGCAAATTTTTCCTATACAAAAAGGCTGGAACATACCCCCAATTTGAAAGGGGTGCACATATTTGGACTCTCCTATCAGGCCCTCTATTTGGATTAAAGTGATTTCATTTTTTTTATACTATATTATCCAACAACAATAATATTCTAATAACCAATCTCACATTTATCATATAATGGAATGAGATTTTTTTTTAATCTGTATAAAATCCAGTTTCTAAGATATTACTTGGTGGAATGATAAACTCAGTCGGTATAGATATTATTTAGTATAGGGTTGCACATGCCATTTTCATCCTTACGTAAAGAGAGGTCCCCCGTAGCATTTGCATCCAAAAGGAAAAGAGAAGAGGTCCCGGTAGCATTGTCTTTCCGTAACATCTCTAATTAAAGGTCCATCCGAGGGTGGATGTGCTAGAATAAATCCATTATCTTCGAGAATGACCGGATCCACTTCTCGAAATCCACTTTCCTATGAAAACTCTCTCTCTTCTCCGCAATTTTCTCCATTAACTGAAACAGAAACTTGAACCAAATCATCATTACTAATCTAAACAAATTTTTTTCTATATTCTGATTAATCTTACACCATTCTGTTAATCTAAAAGTTCATTGGATTTCTTCGTATTTCAACGAAGATTTCCTACTTTTAATTTTCAGAAAATCTCAATCTCTTAGCCTTTGGCATCTTTTATATCTTTAATGTATTCTATACAAACATGTCTCAACCTTCACAATCTAATCTTCTTAATCAAGAAACATCAAACAAGAAGATTTGTATTGACAATCCTTTACCAAATTCATCAAAGGATTATCAAAACTGCTTAGTTCTTATGATTATCTATCCTAGAACATTCCTAATCTCTAATGTCAGGGAACTATTACATAAACTCTGGAAATCCTTCAATTAAAAATTCTTCGTGTCTGAATTCACATCAGATACATTCTTAATTAAATTTGAGTCGCATTCTGACTCGGAATTTATCATGGAATCATCACCGTGGGTTTCCAGAGATGATTTATTGGCATTGGAAAGGCGTGTACCTAACAAACTACCACAGGAATACCGATTTGATAAAGTTGAATTTTGGGCTCAATTACATGGTCTTCGAGTAAACTATCTGAACAGAAAATTCATTCAGAGTTTAGTTTCTTATGTTGGTAGCCACATAACAATATATGTTCAAGAAGCAAGAAATTGGGGTAAATTTGATAGAGTACGTATCCCAGTCGATGTTAAACGGCCACTTAGAGACTCTATCACTTTTCCTCTTTCTAATGGACAAGAAATCGTGGCTGAAATCAGATACGAAAGATTACCAAGATTTTGTTTATTCTGCGGTCTTCTGGGTCATCTTATGAGTCTATGTCCGAAAGTTCATCAATTGAAAGATAAAGTCTATCATGATTTTCCCCCAGAACTTCATCAACAGGCATATAATCTTATTCTTCCAAAATATCAACGTTCTATCAATGCATCTTTGAAGAACTTCAATATTGATTTGGATGAATTCAAAGACTCAGATTTACAGGAAGAAATCATGATGGAGTTGGTGCAGAATCAAAGCACAATCTTAACTGAGATTTCAGGGATGATGAATCATCAAGCCAACTCATCAGCCACTAGGAATTTGTCATCCACGTCATCACCTGATCCGTACATTTATCGAGAAGATAACATACACAGGAAGTTACGTGTCTCTGGAGTTTTTTCTGATAAGAATACCCTGAGTTAACCACCAAATCAATAATCAACCTACCACAACCAATCAGGGTAAAGATTTCTTTTCATCAATAACTGCTCAGAACATGGAAATAACTTCTTCCGTAACTGCTCAAACTGCATCTCTACAACAGAAGAACAATGCTTTGGAAAAAGGAAAAAATTTAGAGACTAACCAAGAAAATTCTTCAACAAACTTTCATTACAATAGTTTCAAGTCTCTTCAAGTCTCTGAATCGTTCAAGTTTGTCACTAAGAAACTGAAATCTACTACAACTGAAGTCTCAAATAAGTCCATAAATGAGAACCTTCATTAACTTCTATCCGGGTCCAACACCAGATCACAAAATAGTAACGATGGAAGGATTTTATGGAATTACGGACAATCAGCCAAGAATACCAGGAGGCGTGAATGGAAATCGATGGCTAGGAGTCATAGCAATGCCGTTGTTCCGAGGTCAATTACCAACAACGATTCGAGAGGTGCTAAACGAATGTTGGATGGAGCATGCCTACATATTGGAGATGCACAATGAGAGATGGATTCAGGAATCAACGAGAATTCGAATGATCAATGCGAGATGGCGGCTAGCCCTGATAGGCCGTGCGGTCCATGTTAGTCTTTTCCTAGAATTGTTGGGGGTTAGGGAATGACTCAACAATTCAAACTATAAAATTATTCCTAATAAGTTTGAAACCTAAAATTGTCTTCTTATCAGAGACAAAGTTATCTGAATCTTCTTCAACTTCTCTTATTCGAAATTTTGTTTACTCTAATCACTGTGTTGTAGGTCGTAGTAGTGGTCTGTGGTTAATGTGGCAAGATGACATTGATGCAGAAGTTATTTCGAGCTCTAAGAATTTAATTCATCTTATGATAAATCAGTCGGGTCCTTTTGCTGGCCACCTAAGAGAACAGATAGATCTCAATTCTGGAAAAGTCTATCTGTATATTCACAACATGTTCTCGGTCCCAAATGTTTCATATATGACTTCAATGCGATCTCTTCAGTTAGAGAAAAATATGGGGGTGATCAGTCTCTAAATGCTGTTATTTCTCAGTTTAATAAATTCATCCATGAGAATCATTTATTGGACTTAGGGTTTTCTGGTCCAACTTACACGTGGTGTAATGGGAGGCAGTTTCAAAGTCTAATAAGGGAAAGATTGGACAGGGTTGTTGCAACTCCATATTGGTGCCTCATGTTTGAACATTCAGGTGTTTTGCATTTGCCGAGAATCTCTAGTGATCATTCTCCCATTCTTCTTAACACCTGTAGAACTGTAGCTAGAAGACCTCCTTCTTATAGGTTTGAAGCGTACTAGGTTACACATACATATTTTCCCGAAGGTACTGGAAAGTTGGAACTTAAATATTTCTAATGATCTTATATCTAAACTTGCATCTCTGGGTAATTTTCTGAAAAGATGGAGCAGAGACAAAAATTGGTTGTATAAAGAATAGAATCAGAAATCTAAAGAAGAAATTACTGAAACTTCAATCTTTATCTCCAATTGTTGCTATTATTCGACAAGAGAAGAATATTTCAGCTTAATTGAATGATTACATTATCATGGATGATACTTACTGTGAACAAAGAATGAAGCAAATCTGGATGAAGACTGGTGATAAAAACACAAAACAATTCCAGCTTTCTGTGCAACAAAAAAGAAAGAAAAATCAAATCTCTTATATTCAATCCAGTAACTAATAGTGGATCACTAACCCAACTGAGATTGTTGAAGAATTGGTTCTCTTCTTCAAAAAGTTATTTCAAGAAGATACAAATATCCAAGATCCTACGAGTATGCATGAATCTTCTTATTCTTTGAGTTCAACAGAAAGTTCTTCTCTATCAGTCAGACCATCAGATGATGAAAAGTGGTGAAAAATATGAATTCCATGGGTTCACCAGGTCCGGATGGATATACAGTTTTATTTTAAAAGAAGTGTTGGACAGTTGTGGGAACAAAAACTACTCAATTCATTCAACAGATTTTCAACTCAGGAGAAATTACAAGTAAGCTTAATCATACTCATATAAGCTTAATCCCAAAGGTAAAAAATCCAGTTACAACTATAGATTTTAGACCAATTGCGTTATGTAATGTCTTGTATAAATTTGTGGCTAAAATCTTGGCTTTAAGACTCAGTCCTTTCTTAAGTTCATTTATCTCCTGGTCACATAATTATTTTGTTAAAGGAAGACAAATAACCGATAATGTTGTTATTTCTAAGGAATTATTCCATTCTATGTATAAATCAAAATATACAAAAGGTTATTTTGCACTGAAATTGGATATGTCGAAGGCTTATGATCGAGTATCTTGGTCTTTTTTGAGCTTCATGTTTCATCAAATGGGAATTCATGATTCTTCTCACAAGTTAATCATCAGCTGTGTTACTTCTGCTTTGTTCTCTATTCTCTTAATGGTGCTCCTCATGGAAATTTCAAAAGTGGAAGGGGTCTTCGTCAGGGATGTCCTCTATCACCTTCTTTGTTCATTATTTGCTCTCAAGGGTTATCTCTTCTATTGGAAAAATTTGAAACATTAAGTCTTTATAATGGTTACAGATTAATAATTATGGTCTTTCAATCAGTCATTTAATGTTCGACGATGATTTGTTCTTCTTTGGAAAGAATTCAGAGTCAAATGTGGATCAACTGAAACATATTTTGGATCTTTATTCATCTTTTTCTGGACAAATAATCAACTTTATGAAGTCTTCAATCCACTTTAATAAGGGTTGCTCTACACATAATAAATGGAAGTCGATCCAGAAGTTAGGTGTTAGAGAAATGACTAAAGATGAGAATTATTTAGGTACTTATCATTTGAAATCAGATTGCAGTATTGAGACTTTTGATCCGTTGAATTCCAAGTATAACTCTATGTTGGCTGGACGGAGAAACTTCTTTGTAAACCCTGTTGGAAGTACTGAACTGTTAAAAAGTGTGTTATCAATAATACCTAATTATAAAATGGGTACGTGCATTCTTCCTAAAGGAGTGAAAAATGAATTATCACGCTCTCAAAGAGCATTCTGGTGAGGACCTGATACAAGTACAAGGAAAGCACATTTCTTCAAGTGGGAGAAGGCTATGAGAGCAAAAGAGGATGGAGGTTTAGGGATTAGAGATATGGAACTGGTGAATCTGTCATTAGTAGCTAAACTGGTTTGAAGATTTCTTACAAGTTCAAATGCTACTTGGGTGCAATTGTATTCTGCTAAATATTTACACGGTTTTTCTTTCTGGGATTATCAATAAAAAAAATGGAGATTCTAGCAAATGGAAGGATATGATCACTGTCAGAGAGCTTTTTATAAACAACTGATGTTGGTTCACAGGTTCGGATCATAACATTCACATATGGAATGATCCCTGGATACTTGGTATTCCAGGATTTAGACCTACAAGACTCCAACAATCAGATATTCAAGTCATGATGGTTTCAGATCTTATTTCTCATGAAGGTAAATCCTGGAACATGGAGATGTTACTTCAGATTTTTCCACAAGACCAAATCAATGCTATTTTGGATATCTATATTCCGTCGGAAGAAGAAGTAAAAGATAAATTAATCTGGTTGAAAACTCTATCAGGTAATTTTACTTCAAAGTCAGTTTATAAATTACTGGCTGAAAATAGAGCTACTACTTCTACTGAATCGGAATTCCCATGGAAATTATTTTTGAAGAGGATTAAGATTCAACCCAAAATCCATATTTTCTTGTGGAAAATGTTGCATAATGGCTTGGCTTTGTATCATTGATAAGCACGTAAGTGCTACATTTTACACCCATATTTATATTAATTAGGACTCAATATTTTGGCTAATGATACTGTTTTAGTGCATTTGTAGAAAGTGCTAGCGAAACCAACCATGGAAGTAAAAACGGTTTAATCAGAAGTTAATTATCGTTTGCGATGAAAATGGCAAAATATAACTGGCCTGTTATCATCACTATATATCAGCAGCATGAGGTCACACGGCCAGAGAATCAGCACGTGAGCTGCACAAGTCGGCAGGGAGACGTGGAACTTTATTACCACGTTTTCTGTTAATGAACTGAGTACGATGGAAACTGCATGGAAAGTTGGTGTTGTTGATAGAATCAAATGGAAGATCAGAACAAGGCTGCGGAGTGAGAAGTGACATGGAATCGCTGCTCAACAGTACAACAACATCCAATGGAGGAGATTTAATAGCAGGCACTGGTAGCTGGTGGTGATATCATCATGGTTATGGAAGCAAACGCAGGAGAATATGAGGACAAGAAAAGCGAAACTGGTGGTGGACGTATATACATGGAAGACAAACTAAAGCTGCTGCCATTATTGTATTGCTGGGCAGCTGAGACGAAGGTGCGAGATGATGATTTCGTGGAAATATACAGATGATGAGGAAAGCAAATCCAATGGCGTGGTCTCGTTGGCTAAATAATTGCAGGCGGCAGTGGAGTTCATATTTGAAAGCTGTTAGCGATCGTTACATGACGAGAAGGTGCTTACAAGGTCAGAAGTTAATGAAAGGTGTAGTTCTCAATTGTTTGATGCGAACAACAGCGTTGATGGAGAATGAACCGGCAGTACACAAGTTACTTGCGTTTCTGGTGTTGGACAAGGTCGGGACGGAATTGAAGATATCTATGGAGAATGAATGGGAAGCAAACCAGTTACATGAGATGCTGGTGTTGTCTCGAGAGTTATGTTCAGGGAGGAATGTAAGAAATGAAGGAGAATGGAGTTGCTGTTGTTGTCATTGTTGGCAGAGATGTATTGCTGCGGTTAACTGAGTTTCCCTGAAATAAGTTGGTACGAAATAATCTTGAATAAGGAGGCATGAGAACTCGGTGCACAAGGGAGTATGGCACTATGGCTTGATCGACGGAGTGTTTATCTGGGTATTGAAGGTTCATATGCACAAGTGGTATTCTATCCCAGGGAAGAGGAATTTGAGACGTAGGGGAAGAACAAATGGGAAGCAGTACGTGCAGAGACGAAGAAGTAAAGAGAATGGACGGACAGAGATTAAGTTGGGGTCATTTGCGGTTCGAAATGGCAGTCAGCCAAGCTTTCATGAACTGTTGAGTTTGGTTGATTTATTGTGTGCTGCAACAAAGTGGATCTCGGATGAGAATAGAGGAAGCCCAGATTGAATCAAATCCCATGAACTGTTGGTGGTGAGGGATACAAAGCAACATCGAAGATGGAGAAGGGTGGATTGGCAGCAAGGCAAAGTTCAGGGAGTAGAAAACAATAGGCAGAATCGATGACAAAATGAAGTTGCAGAATGAGCTATGGCCGAGATTTAGCTGGGAAGTATTGAGATGGACTTCATCCGCTGCCGTGTTGTGGTTTGACATTTTGAAGGAGAGTTAGTGCTGTTAGTTAGAGAGTTTGCTGTGGCCGGAAGAGAAAGCAACAGACGGTCAGAACTTGGAGGTGACTGATGAGGAGGTTAATGTTGGAAAACGATTAATAAAAAAATAATTTTTTAAGGTTTTAATTTTTTTTTTTTTTTCGAAAAATTTATTTTTATATAACTATATGTAAACATTATACAAAGCTTTTGGTTGGTAACCTAGCAACAAGCTGGGCTCCAACACCTTTTTGAATAGCAACGCCTAATCTATGAAAAATAAAGCTACCAAAACCACTACTAGCGTCGTTACTAACTAAAAAATTCTTCAGGCGCTTGAAAAAACACAAAGTATCCTCACCCAACTCTCCTAGAGTAGAGAAAGCCAAAACACTCAATCCATGGCCATGTGAAATACACTTGTCCAAGTATTTAGAGTGTTTACGTGAAACCGCATTAGATATAGCTTTCCCTGGGACGAAAGAGCGAATTTCATCACCTGCGAAGGGCGAAACACCAGTGACATCCATACAAACATCCTTTCCGTCTTCCCAGTTAAGCATAAGAATATCAGCAGGTTTCAGCTCTTTGTCATCATTCGTCAGAAATCCCAAAGAAACTTCCTTACGAGCAGGAACACTAGCTTTGAAGCAAATGTCGACGAATGAAAGTTTTAATAAAAAATTATAATTTATTGTGCAAAGTTTTAATAAAAAATTATAATTTATTGTTTTATTTTGTGAATGAAACTTTTTAGTCCCACATCGTGGAGTTTCCAATTTTCAGTAGTTTTAAGAAACTATATAAACCTTTTAGTCCCACATCGGGGAGTTTTTCTTCTTAAGTTGTATTTGTCAATTATATAAAGAAATTCACTACTTTTGTAAAATCTATGGAAAAGGGGTTGCTCTATATATTAGAGGGACCCCTAAGGAAAAATATTTTATACCGGTTTTTAAGCATTCGCGATTTTCCTTAACGGTTTTTTCGGAGTTGCCAAGCTCAAGTTGAGCATCTACTACATATGCTAGTAGTAGGTGTATTAGGGTGTTTTATCCTGAAGATATCCGTCCTGTGAGGGCTATTGCATCACTCTTGAGTGTAGCCGGGCGCTAATGTCTTAAGGACAGCGTGTTGAACACGTGACTCACTCTATTTTCCAAAGTTTTGCCTTGTTGTTGTTGCGGAGATACGGGGAGCTTGTTCGTTTCGTCAAAGCAATCACTTCCATTATAAAGGAGTTAAGTATCAATAACTTTTGCTTATTTGATTTTTCTTTGTTTTTGATTATTGCACCCAACAATCTTAAGACATTAGCATTTGTAATAATCGAAAACGATTGATTGGTTAGTGAATCATGGATGTTAATTGTGGAGTGAAAAAACAAAAACGAATTTCTGGTCAGCTGTAGAGTTTCAATTTTATCTTTTAATATAGACGGAATTTCGATTAACCCTTTTGAAACAACGTAGTAGACATCCTGATAGTTACTCGCGTAAAATTTCAGAAGTTTTGGAGTTGTAAAAGTATTTTTTTGATATTTTACAAAACATAAAAACGTTTCTGAAAAATTCTGACGAGCAGAAAATTGTTGTTAACTAAATTAATTTTTGTGGGGTAACCATGAGTTTTTTGAAACGCTGATTCAAACGAAGTTTGTATATATAGATGTTATCTTCAAAACTCATATTTTACTTTCTGATTTGGAATTGTGATTTGTGAATAAAGGTGTCATCTCCGAGGGATATGGCAAATAGCCGCATGTGGTTGGAAACAAATCTTCCAAAGATGGAAAAGGTGAGAACATCGAACGCAACTCTAAGCATTGTCTTCATGATAAAGGTATATTTCGTAAACCTGAATCCGGAATTACTTTAGTTAAGGGTGAGTGTTATGTTTGTAAAATTCCTGGCCACGCGGCAGTAAATTGTAGACAACATAAAAACCTTAATAAGTAGAAAGTTAATGCTAATTTAGTTGAAACAAACTAGAACGAGTTTGGTGGCATGATGTCGGAAGTTATTTTAATAACCAATGTGAGAGACCAGTAGGTGGACTCTGGAGCCACCAAGAATGTTTGTTGAAACAGAGACCTGTTCACCTCCTATCATAGGATAGGGGATGTCGAGAAACTCTTATTGAGTAACTCATATGCAATAGAGGTTGCATAAAAGGAAAAGGTCGAGCAGAAGCTCATATCTGTAATATTCTCACATTGAATGAAGTTTTCATGTTCCGAGCATATGCGAAAATCTTGTATCTTGTTCTGTCGTAGATGGAAAAATATTTAAGATCTTAATTGAATCTGGAAAACTTGTTGTAACTAGGCAGTGATTTTTTAAGCAAGAGTTATAGGACTTTGGGTCTATATAAGCTTAACGGAAAAACTGATGATGTGAACGTAGTTGATTCTTGTGATATCTTTGTGTGATTGATTGTTTTACGTAGTAGACTTGGAACCATAAACTTATAAGTCAATGCTTAACTGGCTAGCATAGGCTTCGTACCCAAATTTAGTTTGGATTTTGAACACAAAAGTGAAATCCGTGAAGAATCAAAATATGCTATAAAATCTTTTAGCACAAATGTTCAGAGTAATTCTAAGCCTTTAGAATTAATTCAGTTAGGCCTAGTTGACATGAGTTCAACCCAAAACCACTGTGGTAAAAGATGGTTATAACTTCCGTAGATGATTGTACGAGGTACTATCTTGTATACTTGCTTAGGATAAGGATGACGCCTTAGAAGCCTTAAGATGTATAAACTTGAAGTTGATTAGAAGCCTTGAACATAACAACCGTATCCTTAAGGAGATGATAATTTTCATGTTGATTAGTTCAGGATTACCTGCGGCCTTGTGGGGGGAGGCAGTCCTCTTAACTAGTATATCCTCAATGAAGTACCCTTTTAAGAATCAGATGAAACTCCATATGGTTTATGGAACGGTAGATGACCTTCTTATGAATGTGTCAAAGTGTGGGGGCGTTTGACTAAGATTGTAATTCCTCTTCCTAAAAGAACTAGATTGAAACCAAAAATGTTGATTGTGTTTTCGTATAGGGTATATTGAGTATACTTCTACAAATAGATTTTTGGTTGTGTGTTCTAATTTTTTCTGACATTGGTGTGAATATTATTACGGAATCTAGGGATGCTGAGTTCTTTGAACATGTTTATTCTAAACCTGTACCTCATTAGAGATGTGTTGTTGATCCCCTAGATTTATCTTCAAATAGTCATAACTTATTTTAAAGGAAGATGAAGTTGATGTTGAGCCTAGTAAAATAATTAGACTTGAGACTTCTTATGAAACCGACTTCATAACATGCCTAGCTTAGTCTGAGCCACAGACTTGTAAAGAAGCCTTAATATCTACTGAAACCCCATTCTGGTAAGAAGCTTCATTTAGTGAAATGGACTCAGTCCGTTGGAACCAGACTTGGGAGCTTGCTAGTTTACCTCCAGGTTGTAAGACCATGGGATGTAAATGAGTCTTTAAGAGGAAACGATAGGTAGATGAAACTGTGGAAAAATATTAAGCTAAGTTGGTAGCTAAAGGCTATAAACTAAAACAAGGTGTAGATTTCCTTGATTCTAATTCAATTGTGACGGAAATTACTTCCGTTGAGATACTAATTGTTATTGCTGCCATAAAGAACGTAGAGATACATCAGATGGATGTTAAGACAACTTTTTCTAAAACCGTGAATTAAGTAAAGAAATTTACATAGATCAACCTGAAGACTTTGTAGTGAAAGGTTGTGAATACAAAGTTTGTAATTTGAAAAATCTTTGTATGGTTTTCAAATAAGCACGTAAACAGTGACATGGAAAATTTAATCATCTGATAATGGATAGTGGATTTAAATTAATGAATCTGACAAGTATGTCTACAAGTAACTTGTTAAGGATGTTTGTGTAATTGTATGCTTGTATGTTGACGATATGCTTGATACAAACATAGATGTGATCAATTCCACTAAAAACATGCACTCAATGAGAACATTGACTTGAAAGACTTGGGCCCTTTTGATGTAATCTTAGGGATGAGGATTAGAAGATAATCAAACATTTATAAGTCTTAGTCGTTCTCATTATGTTGAGTTGTGCTTAAGAGATACAATCAGTCTGATTGTAAACCTGCTTGTACTTCGTACGATTATTCTTGTAGTCTCAAGAAAAATAAGGGTAGTGGAGTATCTTAACTTGAATACTCAAAAGTTATAGGATGTCTGATGAATTTAATGAACTGTAAGAGTCCAGACATTGCCTATATTGTGAGTAAGTTAAGTGGATATAATTGTAGTCCAGAGCAAGAGAATTCAGATGCACTGAGTAGAGTATTATGGTACCTAAAATACTCTTTTGATTTATGAAAGGTATCTTGTTGTCCTTGGGACTTTATGATGCAAACTGGATAGTTGACTCAGAGGAGTCTAAGTCTACGAGTGGATATGGTTTCACTCTAACATGTGGGTTTGTTGTTGGAAGATTTCCAAACAAACATATCGCTCAATTCATTATGGAATCTGAGAGTATTGCGTTTAAAGCATGAGGGGGCCGAGTGCCTAAGATGTTTTTAGAAGACATTCCTCTTTGGCATAGGCCTGTGCCAGCTATATCTATACATTGTGTTAGCCAAGCTATAATAGTTAAAGCTAAGAAATAACTAATCTCAATCGGCGTTATTTCCATTGATTGGATAAAGTCCAAGGAGAATATCGCGCAATCTTTGACGAAAGGTTTGTACAAAGAGATAGTTAAAAATGCATCGAGGGGGTTGGGGCTTAAGCTCATATATTAAACTTGCCATGAAGGATACTCAACCTTGCTGACTGGAGATCCCATGATCAAGGTTTCGAATGAGACAACTAATTTGTGGTGGGTAAAGGTAAACACTATCAGAGATTTTCATTCTCTGTCCCTTCCCTATGGTGTAGACGTGATAGTGTGACTGCATGTGGAGGATGACTTTTTAATAAGTCTTAATGAGTTCTATAGTTTCAATTTAAGATTGAAGTGGGGTGTAGCAGTAACACTCTTTATGGAAACTCACCTATCTGAATGAGGAAGTGGGTCGCTTCCTGTGAGAATATGAGCTGATTCTCTAGAGCATTCTGAGAAACAGGATACGTCCAGGGCCAAAACGGACACGGCACGAGCTTGGCAGCAATCTTGGAGATATCACCCGTGGTTGTTATCACGAATTACATCAAATGCTAGCAGTTCAAGACATAGTTCACTGTCTCTAGCAAGTAATTCTGGTAATATCTCACTAAGCAAAGGTTCAAGACCTCATGGACACCTCTGCCTAAAATGGTATTTCCTGCGTTTTTTATGTGATTTTCATTTTGATGGTTTTGGTATTACTGGAACTTAGGACCTAAAGGTCACTAAGGGTTCACTAGTTCATGCTTTTTCACTTTGGTGAAAGATACCTATAGTCTCACCATGTGAGAATTAAAGATGAAAGCTCTCAATACTATTATGATTTATGCAATCCATAGTATGACCCTGGGGTCAACACACTTTTGTGTGAGGGAGAGGACGTAGTAGAAATGACTAGTATGATTTCAACACTTGCACGATCAGTCTGTTTGGATCGTGAGGTTGGGATGTTTATTTACCAAGATCTATCTGTGTTTTCATGTTTTATTGAGTTTTCATTCATGTGGGGGATTGTTGGAAAACGATAAAAAAATAATTTTTTAAAGTTTTAATAAAAAATTATAATTTATTGTTTTATTTTGTGAATGAAACTTTTTAGTCCCACATCGTGGAGTTTCCAATTTTTAGTAGTTTTAAGAAACTATATAAACCTTTTAGTCCCACATCGGGGAGTTTTTCTTCTTAAGTTGTATTTGTCAATTATATAAAGAAATTCACTACTTTTGTAAAATCTATGGGAAAGGGGTTTCTATATTTTAGAGGGACCCCTAGGAAAATATTTATAGCGGTTTTTAAGCATTCGCGATTTTCCTTAACGGTTTTTTCGGAGTTGCCAAGCTCAAGTTGAGCATCTACTACATATGCTAGTAGTAGGTGTATTAGGGTGTTTTATCCTGGAGATATCCGTCCTGTGAGGGCTATTGCATCACTCTTGAGTGTAGCCGGGCGCTAATGTCTTAAGGACAGCGTGTTGAACACGTGACTCACTCTATTTTCCAAAGTTTTTCCTTGTTGTTGTTGCGGAGATACGGGGAGCTTGTTCATTTCGTCAAAGCAATCACTTCCATTATAAAGGAGCTAAGTATCAATAACTTTTGCTTATTTGATTTTTCTTTGTTTTTGATTATTACACCCAACAGTTAAATGGCCAGAGAATGAAAAGAGTGAATGGCCTGGATTTATAAATTGGTTTGGGTGTTGGACTGGGCCTTTGCAGATGGCTTGGTCTTATTTTGAAGTCGCAACATGAGTATATATCAACATAGAAGGACAAAAGAAAATGGAGGCGGTTTTGGGAGACGAAAAGGGAGGCTGCGGTTGGGAGCCGACGGCAGCAACAAAGGCTGCCTAGAGTTTGGAGTTTCATTTTCTCCCTTTTGATTTTGATTAGCTAGAGTTTGATTTGAAAATGTTTATGACTTTTGAGAAAGCCATGTCTAGCTAGATTCATGTTAGGGTTTAGGTAGAACCCAATTTTGTTATGAAAACTCTACATTTATATGCTTAATAATGAGTTGATTGATTAGTAGTTTTTCTTCATTTGGCTTGGTATTTTATTGTTGATGTGATTTTCTAGATTATTTATGCTTTTGAATTGATATTGCGTGCTTCGGTTAAATCCCTAGACGTGGTATGCAAGGATAGATAGGTAATGCTTTAGAATCACTACTAGTGAAGCGAAGAAAACTAGAGCGGAGAAAAAATATTTGAAAATGCATGGAATAGATTTTTAAAGATTAGTAGAGTTCACATAATTAATTGGTGGAAACCGAAAATCCTAACAACCTTCTATCATTCTGTTTTTCGTTAAAATTATTTATTGTTTCATTTTGTTTCGAATTTCTGAAAACTCATTAAACATTATCTATTTGATTATTTGGTCTTGGTATTAATTAGAAGTAGTATTTTCACACTCCTCGTGGGAACGACCTGTACTTGCCATTGTTCTACTAGTTAGACACTGTGCACTTGCAGTATTATTATTGTAGGTTTTCGAGCCTACCAAGTTTAAAGGTTCGAAACTTGGTGAATCAAAATGATTATATTTTTGATTGTCGTTGTTTTTTTAGTAAATAGGATTCGAACTCTAAGACTTGTGAAGACTAAATTTAAATAAAAGAGAGATTCATTGGGACTAGGATTCCACCGAATTCATAACACATGGTTCAATTTATTTATTCTCAACAATTAAAGTTCAATAAATTAATAAAACATCCACTCTTGTTTTGCCAAAGTAGATCCTCAAAACATTAGTTATAAATCGTAAGCATGGGACATCAAACATCTAAGCAAGCATGACCCATCTAATAAAATGATAACTAATTAATTTGAATCATAAATCAATTTAAAATAAGTGCAAAAGTCATATAGAAAATAATACAAATTCACCCATGTGTGAAGTTCGGCTTCCTCCATCGACCCAATGTTGGGGTTTAGCTTCTCATGATGAAAACACACTCAAAAAATATAATTAATAGCTCAAATGGTGTTTACAATGGTGAAAATGAAGAAAAATTAAACGCAACAATTTTGCTCTACCAAAACTCCCCCCTCTTTTTTTCGTGTTTGGTCCTATTAGCACCCTATTTATACACAACAACCCATTACTCAAACATATTTTCAAAATATTCTTCCATAACTCCACCAGATCTTCTCTTTGATGAAATATATCTCAGGAATAATTTCTTTCTCCATTATCACACATCTTCCTCTATTTGCTAGAATAAAATCCTGGGGATATTATTATAAATAAAACCACAGATTTTCTTTCTCCTTTTCAATAAAAACAAACTCATCAATATATTATCTCTTTTAACTTCAAGATATGAAAACTTCTTGTATAATAGGCAACAAGATATCTTTGCCTTAAATCTTTGAGATCTCCCATAAATTATGTGAATCTGTTTCAAATGAAGAAGAAGAGGGTGCCTCTATCCATTTGTTCATTTGTTGGGTGTCTTTAACAAGTTGGGTGACCGTATCTGAAATGATGGGTGCCTTTATCAGTTCCTCTGGCTGCTTTTAACACTTTTTTCGATCCATTTTTCCAAAAGAGCTTATTTCCTTGAAAAGACTTAAAACAAGTTTATTAGTGATAAAATGAGTCCCAACTAATGTATTTATGGGTGAAAATGCGTCGCACTTTCGTGCTTATCAATCATAATTTGGGAAAATTCAACAATCAGATACAAAGTGTTTGTCCTTTTGGTAATCTGGAGGAAGAAACTATTGATCATCTTTTCTTCAACTGTCATTTCTCCCTGACAGTTTTTTAGGAAAGTCCGATTGGTATTGAAGTTTTGAATGGGCTGCAAACAAGACAAATAGTTCAGCACTGGGTTCTTCATCCTGACCAAGGTGTTATGTTATATCTAGTTGCTTGCATTCTATGGAACATTTGGAAATCAAGGAATGATTTGATTTTTAATAACATTCATGTCTCAACTTCTCAATGCATCCAAAGAGCTCTTCAAGACTTCAAATTGTTTGATCTGCACCAGGCGCTTAATTACTACTCCAATATTCAGACCAATCATTCTAATGTAGTTTTACGGTTATTAAAATAAATGTTGATGATGCCTTTAACAATGGAAACACTTCAGCAGCTGCAGTGGCTATCGATTCCTTCGGAAATCACCTGGCAAGTGGTTCTTATTGTTTCAATTGCATCTCATCTACAGTTGCAGAGGCAAAGGCTTATGGACTGGGTATCCAACTGGCTGTCAGACTTTAGCTCACCAAAATCATAGTAAAAGGAGATGCAATAGAAATTCCTAAAGCTATTCAAGGTAGTGTCAATGAAATACCTTGGAATATAAGATCAACAATTCTCAACATCAGAGATCGCGTTAAGAACTTCAGTGAAGTTAGTTTCACGGCAGTTTCTAGAGACGCTAATCCGATTGCGCGTGATTTAGCTCAATGTGCAATTTCAAATAATCTAAACAGATGGTGGGTTCATGATGAACAACCTAATTGTATTATGCAACACCTCATCTTGAATGAGGATTAATATCAATGAAAGTTTGTTTCCTTCAAAAAAAAAAAAAAATCCATTTTTTCTATTGTTTGTGCAATGTATTTATCTATTCTATTTTTCGTTTTTATAATAAATCCAAGAACAGTTAAATTCTAGAATTGATCTCTAACTAATCTCAAATTTATGATATAATTAAAATAGAATTGTTTCTAATTTATTTTTATTTTTTGTTACGTACCATTCGGATACATACAGATTGCATCCAGTGGTTAAGGTATGATCCGCATGCATAGTCTTTGAAACTTCCCTGCTCTTCATGATAGGAGCAAAGCTAGTCTAACAGGCTAGCTGTTTCGAGATCCATTAAGATGTAAAACCTATAATTTGCAGGGAAACTGGCAATTAATGTTAGAAAATAATACGCCGCACAAAAGTTAAGTTCAGTTAGAAACAAACTGTAATAACTTTCTTCACCTACAAAATTTAGTTAGTAATTGGAAGTTAATGAGAGGTAAAATGAGAACATCTCAAATAGATTAGTACATAATTAGTTTGGTGATCGACTATTTTCAAATGGATCAATATATTGACGACGACATACAAAGCCTTCAATTTTCTTTCACATGCCATTTTTATATGACTTATGACTGCGTGAGTAAAACAAAAGTAGTTTAATGAAAGCATTGGGACATGTCTTCAATTCGGTTTGCGATACTCAAATATTAATCAATCATTTTATATTTTTCTGAATTTTACGACCACTGGGACATGTCTTCTATGAAACCAAGTATGTTACGTTTGATGTTTTTGCTATTACTGTTATACCACTGTACTACAGTGATGCAAAGTCTCTTGGCTACTTTTACTTGGTCCAGCCGTCTAGATATCAAATTACCCTTAACAAATGAAGTACATGAAAACTAATTTGTATCAAGATATTTTATCACAACTGTTGGTTTGAGCCATCATCACAGAAGAAGCCCGATTTTCGTGTTCAAAATCAGAGAATGATAGATATATGGAGGCGAAAGTTCAGTTTTAGCACGTTTTTGCATTCCAGTAATATGTTGATTATACCTTCAACAAGTCCCTTGGGTTTCAAACCAAGAGTTTAACCATTAATGGATTAGTTAGAAGTTGATATTTTCATCACACCAAAAAGATTATCATAGATTGGTTAGGTGACTGACTATTTTCAAATGGATTAATATGAACTCATCATTAATCAGTTTGGTAATCTATTTGGTGGCTATATATTTTCATCGCATCACGTTATGGAAACAATGCCTTCGATATTCTTTCACACTTCTAGAATGCATGAGTAAGACAAAAAGTAATTCAATAATTAGATGGGAGCATTTACCATCACAGGTTCAATTCACACTATAAAACGGAGTGTTCAGGGTTCCAAAGAGACAGGGTGAGCGAGCTAGATTCGTCAAAGAAATTTAGAGAAAGAGAAATAGATTAAATCAACCATGGGAAGTGATAAAAAGGTGTTTTTGGTTTTCCTGATCGTAACAATGCTTTTTATGGATAGTACTTCCTATCCTAAGAGTCTCATCAGCCTAGGTGGTGGCAGCGGGTGTCGCTGCCAGGAGTCTCGAAGCTAGTGCTGCCGGCACTACAAGTTATAATGTGATTAACGGTGCCGATGGAACCATATATGACAATGGCCCGGACAACGTTGACAATGGTAATAATACATCGTCGCAAGAACTACCACCACCTATGTCCGCACCCGCACCATCTACAGCTGTACTGGTGGAACTACCACCACCTACAATTGTACCTGTGGAACTACCACCACCCACGTCTGTATCCACACCATCAAACGTTGTACCAGTTTATGGGGGTAGGTATGGCTATCCTTGGTGGCCATTTCAGGTTTCAGAATATGGACATGGTGATTCTGCAAAGGACTCGGCATCAGAATCAGCTCCAGGAGAAAAGCAGAAACAATTGCAGCCATAGAGGCTGTATCTTGGGCAGGTGATCACCTACAATTCTTCAAAACAATCTTTGAGACGAAAGACTTGAAGACTGTCATAAGAGAAGATATACTAAATAAGAGCTACAATTATTTATGGTCATCTGCCTCTATTCTACATTTAGCTATAAATAAAGCCGCCGAATGGAGCTAATTAAATGGATCGTGAAGAATACATCAAATTATGTTCATGTACTTACTTTTGATGTAAAATAAATGAATAAGTGAAAGTACGTAACTTCATTTAAGGGTCATAAATAAAAGAAACCTTCTACTACAAGTCTACATCTTGAATCATTCACTTAACTGATCTTATCTTTACCAATATCATCCGTATTCTGGGTCTTTCTGTATACATTTCAGAATACCAAAAAATACTCAATATCTCTTGATCATTATAATGATTAAATTCGATCGCAATATCCAAATGATTCGTAAACGCATACGGTTTCTAAAAGTTCGATTAATGCTTGTTCAAATTTTAAATTTTTTGATAACCCTGACAAACAAACTACAATTGAAAGAAGATTTCTTTCTTATGCGAAGTTTCTCCGATACTTTTACAACAGTACAAACACTTAAGCTTGAGCCCTAACGTATTCGGTGGACCTATGTGAATCCGATAAATGGGCCCTAGATTATTATTCCTATTAATGGTTTTTGTTATCTGCATAAAGAAATGTACATCCAGTGACTTTTATGATCAAGAGTTTGATGCACGGAGATCTTTGCTCTACATTATGATTCGGAGTGTAATAAAGTGCTTTTTGCTATAGATTTATCTAAAGTGCTTACATTTATAATAAGTTTAGGCCCTTGAGAATTTGGGCTCTAGGACCGTCAAACACTTGCCTGTTCATAATCAGAAAATGATATATGGAAAAGAAGAAAAATAATCAACTTTTCCTATTTTTCATCTATTAACAACATGTCAGCATCCTACAATTATCTGAATATATTGTTTGTTTGTTTAGAAAAACATCACATATACACGCTATAAACTAATTAGGATGGAGGGAGCTTCATACGTCAGTAGGTTTACAAGTACAACCATGACATAATTACTATCTTCAACAACATGACACAGTTACCATCTTCAACAACATGTAAAATGAAAGTTAATCGAAAGTTCAACACGTTTCTAACAAAGAGTATTTCCATTGATGCATTAGTTAGAAGATGATGTATCTTGATCACAATAGAAAGATAAACCAAAGAAAAAACTTAATCAGCATTAATCAATTTTATGATCACATTTAATCACATATGAAGCCAAAATCTATAGTCTATTTAGCAACTGAATTAATAATTGCTCTTTCATTAGTCAATTAAGTTGGAGAGTGACCATTTTCAAATGGATTAATATAGCAGATATCAAAATCTATTTACAGAAGAACTCTGTATCAATCAGTTTGGTGACTATATATTATCATCCCACCGCATTAAGGAAACATGCTATATAATGAATAGATACAAATATACAAAGCCTTCAATGCTTCAAAAACAAATACAATGCCCTCAATTTTATTTCGCATATTTCTTAGATGCATGAATAAGACAAATTGTATTTACATTCCGCTTCCCATAACGCCCTCACAAGTTCACACTATAAATTGGAAGTTTCAGTGAACACAAGAGACAGTTAGCTAGCTTGATTATAGTTAGAGAAAGAGTAGATTTAAGTCTACCATGGATATTGATAAAAAAGATGTTTTCCCTTTTCATGATCATGACAATGCTTTTTGTGGATAGTAGTACTTGCTATCTTATTCGTCAGCCTAGGTGGCGTTGCTGCCCAGGATCCTGAAGCTAGTGCTTCAGGCACTACTAATTATAACGTGGTCAACGGCGCTAGAGGAACCATACATGATAATGGCCCCGACAATGTTGTAAATGGTGATAATACGTCGTCGCAGGAACTACCACCACCAATGTCTGCACCCGCACGATCTACAATTGTACCAGCGGAACTACCACCACCTACATATGTATCCACACCATCCAACGTTGTACCAGTTTATGGAGGTAGGTACGGTTTTCCTTGGTTGCCAATTCAGGTTTCGGAATCCAAACATGGTGATTCTCGGTCAGCATCGGAGCCAGCTACGGTTAAAAGCAGCCTTAGAGTCTGTACTTTGGGCACATGACCTACATTGCTAGGTATATATACTAAATAAGAGCCACAATCACCTATGGTCATCTGCCTCTATTGTATCTCAAGACGACAAGACATATAAAATAAATAAAGTCGCGGAAGGGAGCGAAATGGATCTTGCAAAAATTTAAATTAAGTTCATGTACTTTTGATGCAAAATAAGTAAATAAGTGAAAGTATGTAACTTCTTTGAGGACAATAATACTAATAAATAAATAAAAACACTACTATTGCACCTCTAAATCATTCTTCCTTCTTAACTCTACCGGTAAATATCATCTGTGTTGTGGCTCTCTCTGTATACAATCCAAAATGTAGTTGCATCTTTTCTGATGACTACATCCAAGTGAAATGAAAGGCTAAAAACTACTAAAACATACAAGATTCAACTATGAACAAAATGTAAAGAGCATGAAATGTAAAGATTAACACAAGCATATAATGTGGTTAGACCATGAAGACCTACATCCACGGGAAGAAGATGTTTTCTTATTATTATAAGGTCTTATCCTTGAAAGAGTTACAAATCTCTTCTAGATTTGTCACTTTCTCTCTATCTAGATCTCTCTCAGGAATTCTCTGTAGAAAGACCATCTAAGATTACATAAGTTGTCCATCCCCTTCTACATGGAACGGTATTTATAGGCGGAATAAACTTTTGGTGGCCTGATCATCCGAGTTTGGTGAGTTGTCTTCCATCGTCCTGGCTGCCTCGGACTGGCTCTATACTAACTCTTGTGATGACTAGTCTGGTTCTTCCTCCGAGTAGTCTCGCTCTCCTTCGTCTCGTGCTGCCCTTGTATGGAGAACCTCGTGCTCTGTCACCTCTGGGTAGTAGTATAAATCGTCTGAGTCTTCCGTCACGATGCAGGTCTTCCCATGTCTTGTTCTTATCCTTCATTAAATGCGTTCCTGCTTTTTAGACTTGGCCGTCTGAGAAGATTAGACCTTTCCTTACACGCGTCGTTCATGCGACGCTTGTGCAGCTGCCTCGATTCAGACAAACCCTCCTTTTTAGAGGATGATTCGATGCTCTCATCTCATCATATTATCATGTAATCATCTCTTGAGATATTGACACGTGGCCGTCGGGTATTTTACCCACACATTTTGATCCTTTTCTTTGCAACTTGCCGAGGGCATATTGGGGAGAAAACTATGTAACCGTCCCATCTTTTTCGCCACGTCCGCAGTTTCCGCCACGTCTGCACTTTTAGTGCGCTTTTACCCGTTGGACTTGAGGTGTCAGCTGGTGGTCCTTTGGTTTCTTATAAGATCTTTTGGGAGGAGAGAATGTCGCATTTAATATCTCTTTTCAGAGTTCACAACTTTTTCATTCTTTCTCTTCTTTAAAGAAGTTTATAATGTCTAGGAGAAAATCCCCATCTCGCACCCCAAGACGGTATAGTCCTTTTCCTTTTACTTCTCCTTTTTGTTTTCTCCGATGATTATCACCGTTATTCTTGGATTCTGTAAATGTTACTTCCCTGGATATCAGTGATTCTTGCAACTGCTCCACTTTTTCTCTTGGGTTTTGCAATCGTCTCGGTTATTTTGACCGACTGTTCCTCCATCTTTCTTCGACTGTGGAGTTTATCCTCCATTGTTGCTGATTTTTTCTCACCGGTGCATGTTTATTTTTGTTTTCTTTTTTGGCTTTTCTTTTTGCCGTTGTTCTAACTTCTTCCTTCTGTTTTCTCTTCAGCAGTACTAGGAAAGCTCCGATGAGAAATCCGAATTCCGACATTTCCTCTGGTACGTCAGATGAAGCGTTCTTAGAATCGGTGAGGGTTAGGCATCATCTCTAACGATTTCAGATTTCCTTTGCCACTCCTGAAGGTCAGTTTGGTGTTCTTTCCAAGGATCTTTTGGAGAAGAGCCTTTCGCTATATGGAAACAAATTTGGAAAGAAAGGAATGAAAGAATCTTCCGTAACAAAGAAGAATCAGTGGAGCGGGTTATCCTTCAAGTGAAAGCTTCTCTATTCAGTTGGGCAAGTGTTCATATTTCCTTTAAGAAATTCAAGTTTGCAGATTTCATCCATAATTAGCGGGCTTTTAAACGATAATCGGTGGTATCTTGTAATAGGGAAAAGCTTTCGTGTATCTTTATAGTTTCTGACATGTATTTGTTGTAAGTTTTAAGTGCTTTCTCAGCACTTTCTTAAATGAATTTTATCTTTTTCAAAAAAAAAAAAAATTACAAACTCAAAAGGAAAACCTAACTTACCGTGTTTGGATTTTTATAGAAGTCAAAATTCAATTTGGAAATCAAGTACCTACTACTATATTATGACTCTTTTTTCTAAATTAATATATAAAGGGGAAAAAATCCACATATTTTCTGTGTAAATAAAAGGAAAAAAGTAAATAAAATATGCACATGTTCTCCACCTATTTAATGTATTTTCCCCACGCATACCAATTCAAAAATGAATCTCCACGGGGCGTGGAGAAATCCCACTTACACCAAATCAAAAATGCATCTCCTCGGGGCGGGTCAAAGCCCCACACATACCAAATTAAAAATGCGTCCCTATTCGCCCTGCATACACCAAATTAAAAGGAAAAAAATGTCCGGTACGTAGCACGGGCACAAATCTAGTCTCTAATTAATGGTCCATCCGAGGATGGATATGTTAGAATAAATCCATTTTTTCTTGTTTTTGTGCAATGTATTTATCTATTCTATTTTTCGTTCTTATAATAAATCCAAGAACAGTTAAATTCTAGAATTCATCTCTAACTAATCCCAAATTTATGATATAATTAAAATAAAATTGTTTCTAATTTATTTTTGTTTTTTGTTACGTACCATTCCGATACATACAGATTGCATCCAGTGGTTAAGGTAAAATGAGAATATCTCAAATAGATTAGTACGTAATTAGTTTGGTGATCGACTATTTTCAAATTGATCAATATATTGACGTGGACATACAAAGCCTTCAATTTTCTTTCACATGCCATTTTTATACACAAAATTGGTTAAAAGATCAAAATCAACAATTTCGGAGTGAAAAGGATATTAAGATTTTGATATTTTTCAAATGGACAAAAATGTAAAAATAGTCAGGATGTAAACAGTTTCATCCTACCCATTTTTAAATATTTTTTTTTTATTTTTAATTTACATCAGGATTCATCCAGTTTCATCCTTGCTATTTTTTTGATGTTTATTTCACCCATACTAATTTTTACTCGTTTATTTGAACCATGTTTTAAAAATATTTGAACAAATAACCCATTTTCCGATTTTTATATGACTTATGACACCGTGAGTAAAACAAAAGTAGTTTTATGAAAGCACTGGGACATGTCTTCAATTCGGTTTGCGATACTCAAACATTAATCAATCATTTTATATTTTTCTGCATTTTACGACTACTGGGACATGTCTTCTATGCAACCAAGTATGTTACGTTTCATGTTTTTGCTATTACTCTTATACCACTGTACTACAGTGATGCAATGTCTCTTGGCTACTTTTACTTGGTCCAGCCGTCTAGATATCAAATTACCCTTAACAAATGAAGTACATGAAAACTAATTTGTATCAAGATATTTTATCACAACCGTTGGTTTGAGCCATCATCACAGAAGAAGCCCGATTTTCGTGTTCAAAATCAGAGAATGATAGATATATGGAGGCGAAAGTTCAGTTTTAACACGTTTTTGCATTCCAGTAATATGTTGATTATACCTTCAACAAGTCCCTTGGGTTTCAAACCAAGAGTTTAACCATTAATGGATTAGTTAGAAGTTGATATTTTCATCACACCAAGAAGATTATCATAGATTGGTTAGGTGACTGACTATTTTCAAATGGATTAATATGAACTCATCATTAATCAGTTTGGTAATCTATTTGGTGGCTATATATTTTCATCGCATCACGTTATGGAAACAACGCCTTCGATATTCTTTCACACTTTTAGAATGCATGAGTAAGACAAAAAGTAATTCAATAATTAGATGGGAGCATTTACCATCACAGGTTCAATTCACACTATAAAACGGAGTGTTCAGGGTTCCAAAGGGACAGGGTGAGCGAGCTAGATTCGTCAAAGAAATTTAGAGAAAGAGAAATAGATTAAATCAACCATGGGAAGTGATAAAAAGGTGTTTTTGGTTTTCCTGATCGTAACAATGCTTTTTATGGATAGTACTTCCTATCCTAAGAGTCTCATCAGCCTAGGTGGTGTCGCTGCCAGGAGTCTCGAAGCTAGTGCTGCCGGCACTACAAGTTATAATGTGATTAACGGTGCCGATGGAACCATATATGACAATGGCCCGGACAACGTTGGCAATGGTAATAATACATCGTCGCAAGAACTACCACCACCTATGTCCGCACCCGCACCATCTACAGCTGTACCGGTGGAACTACCACCACCTACAATTGTACCTGTGGAACTACCACCACCCACGTCTGTATCCACACCATCAAACGTTGTACCAGTTTATGGGGGTAGGTATGGCTATCCTTGGTGGCCATTTCAGGTTTCAGAATATGGACATGGTGATTCTGCAAAGGACTCGGCATCAGAATCAGCTCCAGGAGAAAAGCAGAAACAATTGCAGCCATAGAGGCTGTCTCTTGGGCAGGTGATCACCTACAATTCTTCAAAACAATCTTTGAGACGAAAGACTTGAAGACTGTCATAAGAGAAGATATACTAAATAAAGCTACAATTATTTATGGTCATCTGCCTCTATTCTACATTTAGCTATAAATAAAGCCGCCGAAAGGAGCTAATTAAATGGATCGTGAAGAATACATCAAATTATGTTCATGTACTTACTTTTGATGTAAAATAAATGAATAAGTGAAAGTACGTAACTTCATTTAAGGGTCATAAATAAAAGAAACCTTCTACTACAAGTCTACATCTTGAATCATTCACTTAACTGATCTTATCTTTACCAATATCATCCGTATTCTGGGTCTTTCTGTATACATTTCAGAATACCAAAAAATACTCAATATCTCTTGATCATTATAATGATTAAATTCGATGGCAATATCCAAATGATTCGTAAACGCATACGGTTTCTAAAAGTTCGATTAATGCTTGTTCAAATTTTAAATTTTTTGATAACCCTGACAAACAAACTACAATTGAAAGAAGATTTATTTCTTATGCGAAGTTTCTCCGATACTTTTACAACAGTACAAACACTTAAGCTTGAGCCTTAACGTATTCGGTGGACCTATGTGAATCCGATAAATGGGCCCTAGATTATTATTCCTATTAATGGTTTTTGTTATCTGCATAAAGAAATGTACATCCAGTGACTTTTATGATCAAGAGTTTGATGCACGGAGATCTTTGCTCAACATTATGATTCGGAGTGTAATAAAGTGCTTTTGGCTATAGATTTATCTAGGACCGTCAAACACTTGGCTGTTCATAATCAGAAAATGATATATGGAAAAGAAGAAAAATAATCAACTTTTCCTATTTTTCATCTATTAACAACATGTCAGCATCCTACAATTATCTGAATATATTGTTTGTTTGTTTAGAAAAACATCACATATACACGCTATAAACTAATTAGGAGTTACAACCAGGGATGGAGGGAGCTTCATACGTCAGTAGGTTTACAAGTACAACCATGACATAATTACTATCTTCAACAACATGACACAGTTACCATCTTCAACAACATGTAAAATGAAAGTTAATCGAAAGTTCAATTTCAACACGTTTCTAACAAAGAGTATTTCCATTGATGCATTAGTTAGAAGATGATGTATCTTGATCACAATAGAAAGATAAACCAAAGAAAAAACTTAATCAGCATTAATCAATTCTATGATCACATTTAATCACATATGAAGCCAAAATCTATAGTCTATTTAGCAACTGAATTAATAATTGCTCTTTCATTAGTCAATTAAGTTGGAGAGTGACCATTTTCAAATGGATCAATATAGCAGATGTCAAAATCTATATAGAGAAGAACTCTGTATCAATCAGTTTGGTGACTATATATCATCATCCCCCGCATTAAGGAAACATGCTATATAATGAATAGATACAAATATACAAAGCCTTCAATGCTTCAAAAACAAATACAATGCCCTCAATTTTATTTCGCATATTTTAGATGCATGAATAAGACAAATTGTATTTACATTCCGCTTCCCATAACGCCCTCACAAGTTCACACTATAAATTGGAAGTTTCAGTGAACACAAGAGACAGTTAGCTAGCTTGATTATAGTTAGAGAAAGAGTAGATTTAAGTCTACCATGGATATTGATAAAAAGATGTTTTCCCTTTCATGATCATGACAATGCTTTTTGTGGATAGTAGTACTTACTATCCTAAGAGTTTCATCAGCCTAGGTGGCGTTGCTGCCCAGGATCCTGAAGCTAGTGCTTCAGGCACTACTAATTATAACGTGGTCAACGGCGCTAGAGGAACCATACATGATAATGGCCCCGACAATGTTGTAAATGGTGATAATACGTCGTCGCAAGAACTACCACCACCAATGTCTGCACCCGCACCATCTACAATTGTACCAGCGGAACTACCACCACCTAGATATGTATCCACACCATCCAACGTTGTACCAGTTTATGGAGGTAGGTACGGTTTTCATTGGTTGCCAATTCAGGTTTCGGAATCCAAACATGGTGATTCTCGGTCAGCATCGGAGCCAGCTACAGTGAAAAAGCAGCCTTAGAGTCTGTACTTTGGGCACATGACCTACATTGCTAGGTATATATACTAAATAAGCCACAATCACCTATGGTCATCTGCTTCTACTGTATCTCAAGACGACAAGACATATAAAATAAATAAAGTCGCGGAAGGGAGCGAAATGGATCTTGCAAAAATCTTAAATTAAGTTCATGTACTTTTGAAGCAAAATAAGTAAATAAGTAAAAGTAGGTAAATATCGTTTGTGTTGTGGTTCTCTCTGTATACAATCCAAAATGTAGTTGCATCTTTTCAGATGACTACATCCAAGTGAAATGAAAGGCTAAAAACTACTAAAACATACAAGATTCAACTATGAACAAAATGTAAAGAGCATGAAATGTAAAGATTAACACAAGTATATAATGTGGTTCGACCATGAAGACCTACATCCACGGGAAGAAGATGTTTTCTTATTATTATAAGGTCTTATCTTTGAAAGAGTTAGAAATCTCTTCTAGATTTGTCACTTTTTCTCTATCTAGATCTCTCCCAGGAATTCTCTGTAGAAAGACCATCTAAGATTACATAAGTTGTCCATCCCCTTCTACATGGACCGGTATTTATAGGCGGAATAACTTTTTGGTGGCCTGATCATCCGAGTTTGGTGAGTTGTCTTCCATCGTCCTGGCGGCCTCGGACTGGCTCTATACTATCCCTCGTGATGACTAGTCTGGTTCTTCCTCCGAGTAGTCTCGCTCTCCTTCGTCTCGTGCTGCCCTTGTATGGAGAACCTCGTGCTCTGTCACCTCTGGGTAGTAGTATAAATCTTCTGAGTCTTCCGTCACGATGCAGGTCTTCCCATGTCTTGTTCTTATCCTTCATTAAATGCGTTCCTTTTTAGACTTGGCCGTCTGAGAAGATTGGACCTTTCCTTACACGCGTCGTTCATTCGACGCTTGTGCAGCTGCCTCGATTCAGACAAACCCTCCTTTTTAGAGGATGATTCGATGCTCTCATCTCATCATATTATCATGTAATCATCTCTTGAGATGTTGACACGTGGCCGTCGGGTATTTTACCCACACATTTTGATCCTTTTCTTTGAAACTTGCCGAGGGCATATTGGGGAGAAAACTATGTAACCGTCCCATATTTTTCGCCATGTCCGCAGTTTCCGCCACGTCTGCACTTTTAGTGCGCTTTTACCCGTTGGACTTGAGGTGCCAGTTGGTGGTACTTTGGTTTCTTATAAGATCTTTTGGGAGGAGAGAATGTCGCATTTAATATCTCTTTTCAGAGTTCACAACTTTTTCATTCTTTCTCTTCTTTCTCTTACTATTCCTTCTTAACTTCCTGTCTCCTATAAAGAAGTTTATAATGTCTAGGAGAAAATCCCCATCTCGCACCCCAAGACGGTATAATCCTTTTCTTTTTACTTCTCCTTTTTGTTTTCTCCGATGATTATCACAGTTATTCTTGGATTCTGTAAATGTTACTTCCCTGGATATCAGTGATTCTTGCAACTGCTCCACTTTTTCTCTTGGGTTTTGCAATCGTCTCGGTTATTTTGACCGACTGTTCCTCCATCTTTCTTCGACTGTGGAGTTTATCCTCCATTGTTGCTGATTTTTTCTCACCGGTGCATGTTTATTTTTGTTTTCTTTTTTGGCTTTTCTTTTTGCCGTTGTTCTAACTTCTTCCTTCTGTTTTCTCTTCAGCAGTACTAGGAAAGCTCCGATGAGAAATCCGAATTCCGACATTTCCTCTGGTACGTCAGATGAAGCGTTCTTAGAATCGGTGAGGGTTAGGCATCATCTCTAACGATTTCAGATTTCCTTTGCCACTCCTTAAGGTCAGTTTGGTGTTCTTTCCAAGGATCTTTTGGAGAAGAGCCCGTGTGGTCCTAACGAGATTATCGTTGCGGTGGGTCAACTTGACGCCGGTCTTCGTCTTCCCTTGTATTGTCCATTAAATCCTTTTCAGTACGAGATATTATGTAAAATCCAGTTTCTAATATATTACTTGGTGGAATGATAAACTCAGTCGGTATAGATATATTGTTAATATACGGTTGCACAAAAGCCAAACCATATCTAAAATCGGCTGATATTGATTCTCACTTAGTGAGGTCCCCTCTTTGGATGCCATTTTCAACCTCACGTAAAGAGAGGTCCCTTGTAGCATTTGCATCAAAAAGAAGAAAAAAAAGAGAAGAGGTCCAGGTCGCGTTATCTTTTCGTAACATCTAATCTAAAGACTTAAATGATAAATAAAGCTCTCACGTTGAACGGTGAGGAAATTCTCGCTTCCTATTGGTCAAAATAGGTCTTTTTTGAGTTTTGTGAAAACAAGCGTTTTGGTGAGGATACATGACAACGTTTGATTGGTTTGAAAAGAATATGAAAGAAAATACAAAAAAAGGAAACCAAATTCAATTTGGAATTGATGACCTGACAATATTTAGATGAGGGCACTTGGCAACGTATAATTGGTTTAAATGAGGACACAAAGTCATGCATTGGAGGGACTAATGGAGACTTCCCAGTTTCTTCATGTTATGAAATGATTGACGTACAACTACAACAACAAGGACAAGCTCAAGAGAGACAAAAGAAAATGCCGTCAAAGTATGTGTGGAATTCAGCCATCCCACCAAAAGTGTCATTCTTAGTTTGGGCTGAAACAATGAATGGTTTACCAACCGGTGATCGTCTTCTTCGAAGAGGTATGGAAATTACAAACATCAATTGTTGTCTGTGTCACCAAGAACCCGAAACAATACCGCACATATTTATCCATTGTGTATTTGCAAAGAAATTGTGGGAGCATTTCCTAAACCTGTTGGAGTCAAGATGGCGACCGCCGGATTCGTGTATGGAGCTTCTTATCTCATGGCAGCTGAAACTCAAAATTGAACCAATTGGATTCCTAAAATTTTGTTTGTCTTTCGCTATATGGAAACAAATTAGGAAAGAAAGGAATGAAAGAATCTTCCGTAACAAAGAAGAATCAGTGGAGCGGGTTATCCTTCAAGTGAAAGCTTCTCTATTCAGTTGGGCAAGTGTTCATATTTCCTTTAAGAAATTCAAGTTTGCAGATTTCATCCATAATTAGCGGGCTTTTAAACGATAATCGGTGGTATCTTGTAATAGGGAAAAGCTTTCGTGTATCTTTATAGTTTCTGACATGTATTTGTTGTATGTTTTAAGTGCTTTCTCAGCTCTTTCTTAAATGAACTTTATCTTTTCAAAAAAAAAAAAAAAATTACAAACTCAAAAGGAAAACCTAACTTACCGTGTTTGGATTTTTGGAAGTCAAAATTCAATTTGGAAATCAAGTACCTACTACTATATTATGACTCTTTTTTCTAAATTAATATATAAAGGGGAAAAAAATCCACATATTTTCTGTGTAAATAAAAGGAAAAAAGTAAATAAAATATGCACATGTTCTCCACCTATTTAATGTATTTTCCCCACGCATACCAATTCAAAAATGAATCTCCACGGGGCCTGGAGAAATCCCACTTACACCAAATCAAAAATGCATTTCCTCGGGGCGAGGCAAAGCTCCACACACACCAAATTAAAAAGGGGAAATGAGGCTCAGGCCCAACCCATGGATAACCCATAATATGAGGCCCTTAATTAATAAAAGTTTAAATCTAGGCCCCGAGTTTTTAAAAGACCTTGATACCCTTATGCATATTGTCAAGCCCATAATTAAATAAAATTTAAATCTAGGCCCAAAATTATTAAATCTAGGCCCGAAATTATTAAAATACAGTGCGAAGGTGTAAACAGAAGTTACACATGCATATGGCATGTGTAACCAGAAGTTACACATCCTTATGATATGTGTAATGCAAAGTTACACTTGTATATATATGCAAATAAATAGACATCAAAAAAAAACACAGAAAAAAAAGTTATTACTTTAATATTCATTTACAATAATTTCTTAGCATGTGTAACTAGAAGTTACACACGCATCTGTTTAGTGTAATTGAGAGTTACATATGTGTCTATCTAATGTAACTGAGAGTTACACATGCATCTGACTTGTGTATTCAGCGTCAACTCCAGTTCCAGCGAGATCATTACCACGTTTAAGCAATTAGCTTTTATGAAGTTATCTGAAACCTGAAATATAACAACAAGCAATCAGTATTTATAAGATCAAAATGAACAGTACATACAACAATGTATATTCAGTTTCACAAGCATCTGACTAGAGTAACTAGTAGTTACACATGCATCTGAATTGTGTAACTGAGAGTTACACATGCATATAACATGTGTAACTAGGAGATACACATGCATATGGCTTGTGTAACTAGGAGTTACACCTGCATATGGAATATGCCATTTATCATGAACTTGCAAGCCTAAGTTACCTAAAGCAAAGTATGTGTAAGTAAAGGTTACACATCTAATTAGCATGTGTAACTAGAAATTACACATCTATTTAGCTTGTGTAACTAGAAGTTACACATCTAATTAGCATGTGTAACTGAAATTTACACATCTATTTAGCTTGTGTAACTAAAAATTACACATCCATACCAAAACACCACCACTAAGACAAGCAGAATGTAAAGTAGATCCAACTTACAATGTCTAACACAGCTCTAACATCCATACCAAACCTCTCAGCTTCATACCAAAACACCACCACTAAATCCAAATACAAATTATCTTCCAAATCTGATCCAGTACCACCACTGCCTCCTCATCCTCCTCCAAAACCTGCACCTCCACCATCAACACCACCACAAGTGTTGATTTTCCTGTAAAAGAAACATAAAAATATCAGCCAAACTAATCATTGTATACACAAACTAGTCTAGATGCAAAAGCAATACTTCCAGCCTCCAAAAGTCATAAAACAAGCATGTATAATCAACTAACTAAACAAGCATGTGTAAGTCCCAACATCTACAGATGTTTTAACAATCAGATTTCATCTTATCATCTACAGATACAAGTCAATAACTGAATCCGTTGTAATCATGAGAGTTCATCGTTTTTAGATGATTGAATTCAACTAGTATTACCAAGAAATTGAACCTAAAACAACAACATCAACAGTAATAACAGCAATCTAAACGTACCTAGATTCAAAATTCATTGATTCCATAAAAATTATATTTTTCTACTCTGACCTGAATAGAACAACCAAAACAAGAATCAAAACCTAATCAAACTAAATAAGAAATAGAACTACTAAATGAGTCAATCATATTGAATCAAAACAAAAGCGTTACCTGAACTCCAAAAATGCACCAAAATTCCAAAACACCGAGAATAAAATTTCGATTTATCATCGTTTCTAACAGATCTTCTTCTTCTAATAACAAACACGCAGATGATTTACTATCATTCTTCCAGATCTAAAAAAGCAAATGAAATCAATGAAAGAAATATAAACCTAGAAACTTTATATGAATCTTCAAACAGAAAACTAAATTAGAACGAAATCTCTGCAGAAAAAATGAAATCAGATTACGAAATCAACCGATTGAATTGAAATTTTTCCTGTTGGATTTGATTTTCTACGAGAATCTTCATATTCAGTTCCTGCTGATGAATTTTCATTGAATCTCCGAAGAATAACTGATGTTGATTTCGAATTTATGTTTAGATAATCAGGATCTTTTTTTGTAAAGGTCAGATCTAAGTTATGAAATCATTACTCACTGGAAATTTCGATTAGAAATCGTGTTCTCGGCCTGTTTCTTCGTCTGAGAGAGAGAGCAAACCCTGAAACTTTTTTCTCTGCAACCGAGCGAGAGAGATGAGAGAGAAAGAAAATGAAGAAATGAATGGATCTTATGATTTTTCTCTTGTATATATTGAAAAGGGTAAATTTGACATTATGAAAATGTCACTTTATTATCAAGTCCTAAAAATTAAAGTTCTGGGCCTAGAAATATCAAAATGTGAAAGAATGGAGTTGACAATGAAGGATCCATTTTGTTGGGTTTCTATGTGTTCAACCCATATAGTAGGGGGTTATAGTATTTTTCACAATTAAAAATGCGTCCCTATTCGCCCTGCATACACCAAATTAAAAGGAAAAAAATGTCCGGTACGTAGCACGGGCACAAATCTAGTCTCTAATTAATGGTCCATCCGAGGATGGATATGTTAGAATAAATCCATTTTTTCTTGTTTTTGTGCAATGTATTTATCTATTCTATTTTTCGTTCTTATAATAAATCCAAGAACAGTTAAATTCTAGAATTCATCTCTAAGTAATCTCAAATTTATGATATAATTAAAATAAAATTGTTTCTAATTTATTTTTATTTTTTGTTACGTACCATTCCGATACATACAGATTGCATCCAGTGGTTAAGGTAAAATGAGAATATCTCAAATAGATTAGTACGTAATTAGTTTGGTGATCGACTATTTTCAAATTGATCAATATATTGACGACGACATACAAAGCCTTCAATTTTCTTTCACATGCCATTTTTTATACACAAAATTGGTTAAAAGATCAAAATCAATAATTTCTGGGTGAAAATTAAATTTAGATTTTGATGTTTTTTAAATGGACAAAAATGTAAAAATAATCAGGATGTAAACAGTTTCATCCTACCCATTTTTAAATATTTTTTTTATTTTTAATTTACATGAGGATGCATCCAGTTTCATCCTTGCTATTTTTTTGATGTTTATTTCACCCATACTAATTTTTACTCGTCCATTTGAACCATGTTTTAAAAATATTTGAACAAATGACCCATTTTCCGATTTTTATATGACTTATGACTGCGTGAGTAAAACAAAAGTAGTTTAATGAAAGCACCGGGACATGTCTTCAATTCGGTTTGCGATACACAAATATTAATCAATCATTTTATGTTTTTCTGAATTTTACGACCACTGGGACATGTCTTCTATGCAACCAAGTGTGTTACGTTTGATGTTTTTGCTATTACTCTTATACCACTGTACTACAGTGATGCAATGTCTCTTGGCTACTTTTACTTGGTCCAGCCGTCTAGATATCAAATTACCCTTAACAAATGAAGTACATGAAAACTAATTTGTATCAAGATATTTTATCACAACTGTTGGTTTGACCCATCATCACAGAAGAAGCCCGATTTTCGTGTTCAAAATCAGAAAATGATAGATATATGGAGGCGAAAGTTCAGTTTTAACACGTTTTTGCATTCCAGTAATATGTTGATTATACCTTCAACAAGTCCCTTGGGTTTCAAACCAAGAGTTTAACCATTAATGGATTAGTTAGAAGTTGATATTTTCATCACACCAAGAAGATTATCATAGATTGGTTAGGTGACTGACTATTTTCAAATGGATTAATATGAACTCATCATTAATCAGTTTGGTAATCTATTTGGTGGCTATATATTTTCATCGCATCACGTTATGGAAACAACGCCTTCGATATTCTTTCACACTTTTAGAATGCATGAGTAAGACAAAAAGTAATTCAATAATTAGATGGGAGCATTTACCATCACAGGTTCAATTCACACTATAAAACGGAGTGTTCAGGGTTCCAAAGGGACAGGGTGAGCGAGCTAGATTCGTCAAAGAAATTTAGAGAAAGAGAAATAGATTAAATCAACCATGGGAAGTGATAAAAAGGTGTTTTTGGTTTTCCTGATCGTAACAATGCTTTTTATGGATAGTACTTCCTATCCTAAGAGTCTCATCAGCCTAGGTGGTGTCGCTGCCAGGAGTCTCGAAGCTAGTGCTGCCGGCACTACAAGTTATAATGTGATTAACGGTGCCGATGGAACCATATATGACAATGGCCCGGACAACGTTGGCAATGGTAATAATACATCGTCGCAAGAACTACCACCACCTATGTCCGCACCCGCACCATCTACAGCTGTACCGGTGGAACTACCACCACCTACAATTGTACCTGTGGAACTACCACCACCCACGTCTGTATCCACACCATCAAACGTTGTACCAGTTTATGGGGGTAGGTATGGCTATCCTTGGTGGCCATTTCAGGTTTCAGAATATGGACATGGTGATTCTGCAAAGGACTCGGCATCAGAATCAGCTCCAGGAGAAAAGCAGAAACAATTGCAGCCATAGAGGCTGTCTCTTGGGCAGGTGATCACCTACAATTCTTCAAAACAATCTTTGAGACGAAAGACTTGAAGACTGTCATAAGAGAAGATATACTAAATAAGAGCTACAATTATTTATGGTCATCTGCCTCTATTCTACATTTAGCTATAAATAAAGCCGCCGAAAGGAGCTAATTAAATGGATCGTGAAGAATACATCAAATTATGTTCATGTACTTACTTTTGATGTAAAATAAATGAATAAGTGAAAGTACGTAACTTCATTTAAGGGTCATAAATAAAAGAAACCTTCTACTACAAGTCTACATCTTGAATCATTCACTTAACTGATCTTATCTTTACCAATATCATCCGTATTCTGGGTCTTTCTGTATACATTTCAGAATACCAAAAAATACTCAATATCTCTTGATCATTATAATGATTAAATTCGATGGCAATATCCAAATGATTCGTAAACGCATACGGTTTCTAAAAGTTCGATTAATGCTTGTTCAAATTTTAAATTTTTTGATAACCCTGACAAACAAACTACAATTGAAAGAAGATTTATTTCTTATGCGAAGTTTCTCCGATACTTTTACAACAGTACAAACACTTAAGCTTGAGCCTTAACGTATTCGGTGGACCTATGTGAATCCGATAAATGGGCCCTAGATTATTATTCCTATTAATGGTTTTTGTTATCTGCATAAAGAAATGTACATCCAGTGACTTTTATGATCAAGAGTTTGATGCACGGAGATCTTTGCTCAACATTATGATTCGGAGTGTAATAAAGTGCTTTTGGCTATAGATTTATCTAGGACCGTCAAACACTTGGCTGTTCATAATCAGAAAATGATATATGGAAAAGAAGAAAAATAATCAACTTTTCCTATTTTTCATCTATTAACAACATGTCAGCATCCTACAATTATCTGAATATATTGTTTGTTTGTTTAGAAAAACATCACATATACACGCTATAAACTAATTAGGAGTTACAACCAGGGATGGAGGGAGCTTCATACGTCAGTAGGTTTACAAGTACAACCATGACATAATTACTATCTTCAACAACATGACACAGTTACCATCTTCAACAACATGTAAAATGAAAGTTAATCGAAAGTTCAATTTCAACACGTTTCTAACAAAGAGTATTTCCATTGATGCATTAGTTAGAAGATGATGTATCTTGATCACAATAGAAAGATAAACCAAAGAAAAAACTTAATCAGCATTAATCAATTCTATGATCACATTTAATCACATATGAAGCCAAAATCTATAGTCTATTTAGCAACTGAATTAATAATTGCTCTTTCATTAGTCAATTAAGTTGGAGAGTGACCATTTTCAAATGGATCAATATAGCAGATGTCAAAATCTATATAGAGAAGAACTCTGTATCAATCAGTTTGGTGACTATATATCATCATCCCACCGCATTAAGGAAACATGCTATATAATGAATAGATACAAATATACAAAGCCTTCAATGCTTCAAAAACAAATACAATGCCCTCAATTTTATTTCGCATATTTTTAGATGCATGAATAAGACAAATTGTATTTACATTCCGCTTCCCATAACGCCCTCACAAGTTCACACTATAAATTGGAAGTTTCAGTGAACACAAGAGACAGTTAGCTAGCTTGATTATAGTTAGAGAAAGAGTAGATTTAAGTCTACCATGGATATTGATAAAAAGATGTTTTCCCTTTTCATGATCATGACAATGCTTTTTGTGGATAGTAGTACTTACTATCCTAAGAGTTTCATCAGCCTAGGTGGCGTTGCTGCCCAGGATCCTGAAGCTAGTGCTTCAGGCACTACTAATTATAACGTGGTCAACGGCGCTAGAGGAACCATACATGATAATGGCCCCGACAATGTTGTAAATGGTGATAATACGTTGTCGCAAGAACTACCACCACCAATGTCTGCACCCGCACCATCTACAATTGTACCAGCGGAACTACCACCACCTACATATGTATCCACACCATCCAACGTTGTACCAGTTTATGGAGGTAGGTACGGTTTTCCTTGGTTGCCAATTCAGGTTTCGGAATCCAAACATGGTGATTCTCGGTCAGCATCGGAGCCAGCTACAGTGAAAAAGCAGCCTTAGAGTCTGTCCTTTGGGCACATGACCTACATTGCTAGGTATATATACTAAATAAGAGCCACAATCACCTATGGTCATCTGCCTCTATTGTATCTCAAGACGACAAGACATATAAAATAAATAAAGTCGCGGAAGGGAGCGAAATGGATCTTGCGAAAATCTTGAATTAAGTTCATGTACTTTTGATGCAAAATAAGTAAATAAGTGAAAGTATGTAGCTTGTTAGAGGAAAATAATACTAATAAATAAATAAAAACACTACTACTGCACCTCTAAATCATTCTTCCTTCTTAACTCTACCGGTAAATATCATCTGTGTTGTGGCTTTCTCTGTATACAATCCAAAATGTAGTTGCATCTTTTCTGATGACTACATCCAAGTGAAATGAAAGGCTAAAAACTACTAAAACATACAAGATTCAACTATGAACAATATGTAAACAGCATGAAATGTAAAGATTAACACAAGCATATAATGTGGTTCGTCCATGAAGACCTACATCCACGGGAAGAAGATGTTTTCTTATTATTATAAGATCTTATCCTTGAAAGAGTTACAAATCTCTTCTAGATTTCTCACTTTCTCTCTATCTAGATCTCTCTCAGGAATTCTCTGTAAAAAGACAATCTAAGATTACATAAGTTTTCCATCCCCTTCTACATGGACCGGTATTTATAGGCGGAATAAACTCGTGGTGGCTTGATCATCCGAGTTTGGTGAGTTGTCTTCCATCGTCCTGGCTTCCTCGGACTGGCTCTATACTATCCCTCGTGATGACTAGTCTGGTTCTTCCTCCGAGTAGTCTCGCTCTCCTTCGTCTCGTGCTGCTCTTGTATGGAGAACCTCGTGCTCTTGTATGAAGAACCCGTGTGGTCCTAACGAGATTATCGTTGCGGTGGGTCAACTTGACGCCGTCTTTGTCTTCCCTTGTATTGTCCATTAAATCCTTTTCAGTATGAGATATTATGTAAGCTTGAGCCTCAGTGAGCCATATTTCAGCCTAACGGTAACTTTTACCGGATCGCCCGAGAGTGCAATCGCCGAAGCCAAGGTAAGGTTACCGAGCACGAGTTGAATCAGTTTGTTCCTGCTCAGAAGGGTTACTATACCCCCGATTCCTTCGTGGAGAGCTATTGGTGTCATCAGTCCGATACCTATGATGGTTTTGGAGTTGGGATTTCTAGAACTCGGAAGAGCCTCCAAGGTCCTTTGCTTATGACCGAATTGCATCCCCCTGTAGTTACACAACGTACACTTCGTAAGACTCACGACAAGTGGCTTGTTGCTCCTATCCGAGTTGTGGGGCCTTGTATTTATGGTTGGGATGATATTGGTAATGTTCTTCCTTGTATTCCTGAGATGCAGGCCCATCTGCCTTCCTATAGTCCTTGGGAGCTTAAATGGGTCGTTCCTCGTAGGCGTTTGTCTCAGTCTGCTCGGGATACTAAGGTAAAAAATACTGTCTTGTTATTTTGACGTATATATATATACCTTGCCCTTGTTTTTTGCCTTAGCAGTCGTTGATTTTGTATTTTTGGCAGAGGAGGAGGCTAACTGATGGTTCTGGGACATCTAATGCTCCTGACGTTGTGGCCGAGCATGCCATGGAAGTGGACATTGATGCTCTGTTTGGGGAGAACGAGGTATTGGATCTTACCGAGTCATTCTTCGATGATCTCGATCAAGCTTTGTTGGACGATTCTGTTGATCCTAATATCTCCCTTGGGTCTGGAGCGAGTCTGCCCCAGGCGAGAGATGTTACTGATAAGGGTGCTCTTTCCGATGCTAGTGCTCGGGGTGGTGGTGGAAATGTGAGCAGTAGTCTTGCTATGATTCCGGGTGGGGGTAGTCCGAGCGTACCGAGTAAATTTGCTGGTGGTTCCTTTGAGACTCTTTGGTTCAGTGGTGGGTCCTAGGTGATGAAGATGTTATGCTCGGATAAGTATGCTCAGCTGAGCGAGGACGAGCAAGCTCGTATCTTAACTTTTTTGCCTAAGTTCGCCCAGCAACAAATTGTGTTATCGGTATGTGGTGAACAGTTGTTGTCTTTTAGCTTTTTGTTATTTTTATTTTTGCTTGCTCCAGCCTTAACTGGTTTGTTGTCTGGATGTTCTAGAGCAACAATTTGAGGACTGGGATGTTATCCGAGACTCACGTAGCTAGGAGGAAGGCAAAGGCTGCTGAACAGGAGATCCATCTTCTTCGCTCTGCTATGGAAATGTCTAAGCATGAGGCCTTAGATTTTCGTCAGGATAAAAAGGAATTGGAAGGTATTCTTCTGCTCCGATTTCTTAATTTAGCGTCTCCATGGTAGGGATTAGATTTCTCAATTAGTCCCTGTATTGGTAGCTACGGTCAAACGATTGGAGGAGCAGTTAGATAATGTGGGTCATAGACATGCGAGAGAACGTAGTGGCCTTAGACTCGATGTGAGTACTCGTCAGTGTAAAATTGACTCCTTAGAGCAAGAGAATGCAATGTTGCGGGAAGATGTGGAGGTTCATCGGAACCGTACTTTGGAGATTCGTGGGTTAATGGATAAGGCTAAGAAAGTAATTGTGGATTGTGAGGACGAGATCAAGATACTTCGTGCGCAGAAAGATGAGTTTATTAACTAGCAGTGCGGTCATATGCCTCAATTAACACAGGCAGAGGATGATAGGGAAACGCTGAGAAGGCTCAAGCATGATTATATTTCTCTTATAAGGGAGCGTGATAGGCATATGTTATCGTACCCGCATGGTGATACGGCCATAACTCCTGCAGAGGAGACAATTATTGCTTTAGACACCTAAAAGATTCGATTAGAACAAAACTTAGACGCTATTTTACTTGAAAATGAAGGTCATTTGTTAACCAATTTTGTGTATCGGTTTGTTCTGATGATTTCCTTAAATTGATCATTTTTTTTTGTGCAGGCAGAGGTTTGCAAGCAAAAGGCTGAGTTGGAGAAGCAGCTAGAGGAAGAAAGGGTTGCTAAGTGAAGCCTTGATGAGGAGATTAACGAGTTGGTGAGCCAACATGAAGAGGAATTGCGTCTGCTCATGTGGAGGGAGAAAAGAAGCTGAGAAACCTTCATGCGGAGTACAAGGTTTTGATGACCAAATCTTGTAAGGTTGCCGTTCTCCGGGAGCGTCAGCGAGCCGCCGCAGCTGCTGCTGCGAACGTCGTGGTCCCTCCACCTGTTGTCGAGCTCGAGCCTGTGCAGAATGTGACTGACGTCGAGGATGAGCAAGAGGCTCCTGATGGCGGACATACTTGAGTTGGTATGTTTCTTTATTTATCCAGCTTTCTTCTTTTATTCTCTTATGTTGAACATAGTTTGGTAGGTTCATATGCTCCTTTATGGAAACATTTTCGCATCTTTTGGAAAGTCGTCAATTGTAGGAGGCGCTTCGATATTTACCGCTTATTTCTTGGATGGTACAGTTGGTGACATTTTTCTTTCTAACCGTATGATTGGTTGTTGTTATTTGGCATTGAAAGAGTTTTGAGTGCACATTTGTCGGTCCAACCTTGGATAACATTTCCAAGGAGTGATCAGTTCCTTAATTGGACATGATACCTCTTATGGTGTTGGGATTTGGTTGAAACAACTTTCGTTTCGCCGCTGTAGGCGTTGTTTAGTGCTTATTTGAACGTTTCCATTGAATTTACTGCCGAAGCGTGTTTCGAAGGGTGACACCTTGGTTGAGCGATTTGTATCTTGTCTTAAGGAAAGTATCTCAAATTTGGGTATCTCCTGTTATAGCAGGACATCTTCCGATATCATGATCGTGGTGGCATTATCTTAGGTTTGTCGTCTGTGTAAGGTAGCTTAGTTTATTTATGCGCATCATTCATTGTAGAATGGGAGGTGTGGCCAGCACCGTGCCATAATTGTTGATGGACTTGTTTGTGTGTTTTTTTTTATATATATTTTTTTCTTTTGAATGCAAGTATGATGTGATTAATCTAGATGCGCATATAAAGCAAAAAAGAAAAGTAGACACATGCGATAATAAAGATTTTAATCTAAGGAGTAGAACCATAATGTAAACAAGCAACACACAAAAGGAGTAGTTTTATTAATTTTCAAAAGAGGATGTGAACCCTTAGTACATTCTGAGGGAGGTTTCATGACATGCTTACAAGTAGGGGCTCGAAGCCCAAGCCCCAAATGTGGAATTTCTAGACATCAACCTTCATGGGTTGTGCGTTACTCTTAGTAAGGAGTATAATTATAGGTGTGTTAATGTTTCCCTATTAGTTTTGAGAAACTTTTGGGCTTTGTTTCCAGCCCACTTTGTAAAGTAAGCTTGCTTAGCGATCTGCTGTCTTGCAGTAGCCTGATTGGGCTTGGTAATGTTTTCTGCCTTCTTGGTTAATGGCCAATGGTTCAATATAGCGCCGGGGATTTTGGAGAGGGTATGCTCTCGTCTGTCCATATCGTGTCCTTCTGGGGTGGGCATATTTGTTTATTGAAGGTATGTTCTAGGACGATGATAGTTTTGCGTTCTGACCTTACTAGTACAGCAGTTGTAACCCGAGTAGCTATCCATTAGGAATAATAGTGCACCCATGGGTGCGGCATCTGTAAGCTAGTCAAAAACAAATTTTTGTAAGATGTTATGGAAAGGGTCCTTCACAACTTTGTGGGTGTCGCAATCGGCTTTTTTGTTCTGATATTTTCTTGACGTCTCAGTTGCACTAAACATTGTTGACTGTGGTATGACGCACCGTGGGCTTACTTGGCTTGGCTCCTTAGAGGTCGCATGTTGGTTTTTTAGTAATATCCTTCGTTCTGGGTTGTTCCCTAATGACTAAAACATGTTTTATTTGATTAACTAATGACTAAAACATAAAAAAAAACAAAAAGAAATCTTGATCTGATCTGGACCAGATTTGAGCAAGAGGTTGATGAAAGTTGTTGTTTTTTCTTCTAGAGAGAGTAAAAAAAAAAAGAGAAAAAGATGATTCAATACACTTTTAAATATGGTTCTTATAGCCTTAATGGCATTTCCATCGATTGCAATAATCTCTTCATATATGTCGTCGAGGGCGATCTATTCCAACATGATATAATTCTACGATCATTCGAGGATCAGTGGCTACTAGAAATGATCGTGATAAACATGCTTTGGGGCATTACTCCCTTTAGGGATATTGCAATCTCAAAGGAGAATCCAAACCAAAATGGCAGAATCTCGGCTCATATACCATTCTTCCACTTTTGATGTACTTGAATCTGATGTATGCAAATCTGTTATATTAATGAAATTTAAGCTAAAACGGTTACCTCTTCCATCCAAAAAAAAAAAAAAGTTGTATGCGTTTTTCCAAACATTACGGTTTCTAAATGTTCGATTAATGCTTGTTCAAATGTTAAAACTTTAGATAACCACCCAGACACGGTAACTATCAAGCAAACAATAATTCAAAGAATATTAATTTCTTATGCGAAGTTTCTCATAAACTTTTACTTGATACATATATTACATATGCTTGTAAAAAAACAATCAAACACCCTTAAGTTTGAGTCATCATAAAATTTACAACAAACAGGGCCGCCTCAACGAAGTCGGTCGACCTAGGTGAATACGGTCAATCCTTGATGAGGAGCTTAACGAGTTGGTGAGCCAACATGAAGAGGAATTGGCGGCTGCTCATGTGGAGGGAGAAAAGAAGCTGAGAAACCTTCATGTCGAGTACAAGGTTTTGATGACCAAAGCTTGTAAGGCTGTCGTTCTCCGGGAGCGTCAGCGAGCTGCCGCATCTACTGCTTCGAACATCGTGGTCCCTCCACCTGTTGTCGATCCCGAGCCTGTGAAGAATGTGACTGACGTCGAGGATGAGCATGAGGCTCCTGATGGCGGACAGACTTGAGTTGGTCTGTTTCTTTATTTATACAGCTTTCTTCTTTTGGTCTCCTATGTTGAACATAGTTTGGTAGGTTCATATGCTCCTTTATGGAAACATTTTCGCATCTTTTGAAAAGTCGTCAATTGTAGGAGGAGCTTCGATATTTAGTGCTTATTTCTTGGATGGTACAGTTGGTGACCTTTTTCTTTATAATCGTATGATTGGTTGTTGTTATTTGGCATTGAAAGAGTTTTGAGTGCACATTTGTCGGTCCAACCTTGGATAACATTTCCAAGGAGTGATCAGTTCCTTAATTGGACATGCTACCTCTTATGGCGTTGGGATTTGGTTGCAACAACTTTCGTTTAGCCGCTGTAGGCGTTGTTTAGTGCTTGTTTTCACGTTTCCATTGAATTTACTGCCGAAGCGTGTTTCGAAGGGTGACACCCTTGGTTGAGCGATTTGTATCTTGTCTTAAGGAAAGTATATCAAATTTGGGTATATCTTGTTATAGCAGGACATCGTCCGATATCATGATCGTGGAGGCATTACCTTAGGTATGTCGTCCGTGTAAGATAGCTTAGGTTATTTACCCGCATCAGTCATTGTAGAATGGGAGGTTGATAGACACATTTTTGTGTCCGAATTGTCCTCAGTGTCTCTATTTTTAGTGCTTGATTTTGTACTTATTATGGTGTTTTTATATTTCTGTAGGTGTTTTTGGAGAAATACATTTGTGTAGAAAAGTTTCTCAAAAAGTGCTATTTGGACCCCCGGAAGAATTACTAAGGGGCACCTCAATTACTAAGGGGCATCCCATTTCCAGAGCAGTACTAATGGCACCCCATCAGAGGATAAGGGGAGGTCATCTTCAAGAATTCAAATACTGTGCTTTGGCGGGAAAACTGGTTCTCTTCTGGCAGAATTAGGGTTTACTTTTTGGATCGGTTTTAATGATAATTAAACCCTGAAATTGATTTGGGTTGTTCCAATGGGCTCAACAGGGATGCTAATGGAGGTCGTTTCAAACAGAATTGGCCGGAATCAATGATTTGAGTGATACAGGGCAAGTATTGAGTGTTATTATCGGAATTGCTGGAAGTGATTTGGGAAGGCTTTGGTCGGAGTTTTTCATTGGATTGGGGTGTGATTATCCTATTACGACTTAACAGGGATGGTACGTGTGTTGGAATCGATTGTGTTTGGTTAGAACGTTGAGTTTGAAGAAACAAAGAGTCTCGGGTTTTCCTTCTGCTTTCCCGAGTTCAACTGAGGATGGCACGAGTTGTTAGGTGTTCCACTTGAATTGGAAACGTGTTTAGAGCGTGTAAGATTTAAATAAGGAGAGTTCTATGGACAGAAGACGCGTAAAGAACCTAAACATAGGGAAATTATTCTCATGTTACTGTCGTGAAGAATAATGAATTAATTGAAGATATTCTCGAAGATTTCATGGGCCTGTCGAGTTTAAAGAGAGCACCTGACATCAGAGAGGGGATGGAGAGTTAGGGGATAGAATAGATCACCACAGAGTCGAAAAATAAAGTTGCAGACAAATCTGCAACAGCAGCAGAAAAATACTGAAGAACACGAAGAACAGACTAATAAAGACAGTCGTTAAAAACTGTCGTTCATGCTACAGTGACAGCGACACAAGCAAGGCAGACTTATTTGCTACAGAGTTTGCGACACAGAATCGTGGGTCTTAGAGCAACAGTAACAGTGACACATCCTCTGTATCGTTCTTTGGTTTGTAACAAATATAATTGTTACAAACCCGGTTTTGAATTATTTCTCCCTTTTCATTATTTGTAAACACCCTTTGAGCAATAATAATTATTTTTGAGCGTGTTTCCAACAACATGATGAGCTAAACCCTATTACTGGGACAACTGAGGAAACAACTTTTCATGATTGTGGTAAATGAATTAATTTTTGTATTGACTTTTTGCATAAATTTAATTGCTTTATGATTTCTATTAATTATTTGTTATTTTTTTAGATGTCGCATGCTTAGTTCTAAATACTTTATATGCGTCATGCTTTTAACTTACAAATAATATTTTACGAAATCTATTTTTGGCAAATAACTAGAGTCACAACTTCTTTTGTTTGAGCTATATTGTCTAGAGTTAATGACTGAACCATAACAATATGAAAAGTAGTGGAATCCCGCGTCTCAACGTCTCTTCATGTTGTGACAAACTGTGTATATATATTTTTCCTTATTTTATTTATTAAGTCTTAAAACAAATTCTCAACAAATATGAGTGAACAAATCATCTTACTACAACTCAATTGAAAATAACATCAATTTTTTTGGCGCCGCCGACGTGGATTTGTTAAAATTTGTTTTTAGGTTTTTTTTTATTTGTTCCTTTTTACCCCCTTTGGTATTTCTTGTTTGCTTTCAGATTTGGAACTGAGCTAAATAAAAGGGGAGAAAGTGCTGAAAAGAAAAGGAAAGCCAAAAAAGGAAAGAAAAGAGAAACACAAAAGGAGTGAAGAAGAAGATTTTGTATATTATTTTATTTTATTTTTTTTAGAAATTGTAATTAGGGTTATATTTTTGTAATATTTTATTTTTGGACTTTTTTTTCTTTTTGGATTTTTATTTTTTGACATTGGACATTAATTTTTTTTTAAACCCTACGGAAGGGTAGTTTCAAATATAAACTGCACAGGGAAGGACGGCGATTACGATATCGCCTCGGCCCCTCGGGTTCGTACATGACATAGGAGTTGTGGCCCGAGTCGAATTCAACGGTTCATCCCTGTATGGAATGGGAGGTAAGAATTCTAAACACACGCGAATCCCCTGTCAGCGGGTTTACTGGATGATTTTGTATGCATATATGTTGAGGACCTGAAATCGGATAAGGACTCGGATTTCATCACCGTTTCCTTCTTGCCCGCCTTAGGAACACGTAACCTACGCGAACCTAAGCTTAAAATACTGACTAGAACGAGACCGATAAGGTAACGAGCTTAATAGGAAAGTCATTCGAAAAATATTGGTTACTCTTTTAAGCATACTTCGAAGTTCATGATGGTTTCTGTGAGTTGAATGCGTGACTGCAACGCCTTGTAATTCCGGTGAGGCCTTGGGTATCAAAGCTCCACTGAGCTTCCCTCGCCTCAATTCAACTTACTTTAACTCGGATTGATTCCAGAGGGGTTTTCTCAAATTGTAACGAATTACCTTTCGAAGGATTAGAAGCTTGTCTAGAAACAATCTAATGTTTTTTGTTTGCTAGATAAAATAGGTTTGTTGTGGTCGAGTCAGCCTTGTTTGTGCTTGTGTAGAATTCCCTTGCAGTTAGGATGTCAAACTGGTATTATAATAGCCATCACAATGAATATGATTATCCAACTGAACAATATGGACATTACTCTTACCATAGTGTGAATAGTGGTTGGGAACGCCAACCTTTGGAAGGATATGGGTCATACTCTGGTGAGCCCAATTACTATCCACACGTGCATCAGTATTACGAGCAAGAAGATTATAGTACTAGTTCTTCGTCTCTAGAGGATACAATCAAACTATTGAAAAGTAGTCCTTTTTATGATCCCTCTGTTCCTATTCCTCCTTTAGAAGAGTCCCTCAGGAAGTTAGCTGAGTCGACGCGTAAGTTAGCTGAGATGAAAAGTATAATTATAGATGAAAGAACTACAATAATGAGTGAACCTTCTTTAGAAGATCACCTCAAGCGAATAGCTCTGACGAACGAAAGAATTCCTCGAAATTATTTAAATTGCCAATATAGTGTATCCAATAATACCCTTGATAATGAGTATAGTTATTATTCACCTAATCAAGATGACGAGGATAAAATTGGAGACACTATTTTAGATGAGGTTCGATCTCTTTCATGTTATTAGGATGATGATAGTGTTGATGGAGAATCATACTTATGTAGGAATAGTGATCAGTAAATGGTTACTCCAATTGAGCTTCACTATGATAATATTATTTGTAGTTCAAATCCAAATAATTTTAATAATTATTCACCTATTCAAAAGGACGAGGATTTGACTAGAGATACCCTCGTTTTAGACGATGTAGTATTTCCTATTTACAAAGCCGATAATGATTTAGAGGAACGAGTTTATTCTGAGAATAATGTTTTATAGTCTAGCGATTTAGAAACAATAGTCTTAAACGAAGAAGATGAACTCGTAGAGATTTTAAATATGAGTGAGGATGCATCACCTGAGTATAAACTAAAAGAAGCAATTGACCATTTTCAGGATTCCGATAATCTAGAAATTAGGGAAATTGTAGTTTGTCTATCTAGAGACACCCAAAACTCTAAGTTTGGGGGTGATTATCATTCTCCTTGTGCTTTACCTTTAACTCTTAGAAAGTTCCCTCATGAAGGACTTGAAATTTGTGTCTCAACCATCTTACAAGATTATCTTCATACTCTTTTTCCTGAACCTAGTTGTGTCCGTAAGAGAGCTCAGTTGTTAGAAACCCATCCTCTGGTTGATGTGGTTAACCCATGCTATGATACCAAAATTGACTTTGTTTTCCCACCAAAAACTTTCCTTCCAATTGTAGGAACATATGAGTTTCACATGTGTCAGTTATTAAGTTTTGAGACTAAAACGAATTACTTTAGAAAATTAGGGTCGACAGATTTGCTTAAGAATGACCACTACTGTGGTCAACAGTGTGAGTCAAATCTGATTGACTTAGAGGATCCCCAATTATTCAGGTTATTTTTGTGTGCTTCTAAGTTCTTAGTTGGGTATTTTCAGACTCTACAACCTGATCTTCAGAATCCTGCCTTTGAGGAACTCCAGCCAATGAAAATATTTTATCTAGACCCAATTATAGAACATGAACCTGAACCACAGCTAGATGTAGTTTTCTTAAACAGGAAACTAGACAAGGGTGTGCTTTATTTTCTAATTTTCTTGGCATGTTGCAGATTCCTTTTACTTGTGATAGCCCTATTTGGTTTTGGTGATCCGCAGTTATTCCGGCTATTACTCTATGATTCTATAAGGTGACTAATCCTTTCTTACTATGGCTGAAGACTTTAAACTTAGCACTTCTTGGGAGGTAACCCATGCTCTTGCAACACGGTAATATCTTTCCTTAACTCTTTTGCTTCAAGTGGTAAGAGTTTCTCCTTGTTCATGCTTTTAATTTTATCTTTAGAACATTGAGGACAATGTTATATTTAAGTTTGGGGTTATGGGAGAAACTTTTTAGTTGCAGTGCAAATAAACTCCAGATCCTAGAAATTTATGCTTATTAAGGTCGGCACTAATCAATCTAAGTGGATGGGAACATTTTGGTTGTAGGAGTTGAGGAACCAATCTGATTAGATGGAAACATCTAGAAGAGTCTATTCATAAAAGCATAGATCTCAGGTGTTAGAAAAAAATAAAACATGGTAGTTTCGCCATATCCTCGTGATGAAAACATCGAAAGAATCCTGATCACTTCTTTTTTTCTTTTTACCATTGCTAGGGTGAAATAGAGTGACTGAGAAACTCCAAAAAAAAAAAATATTTGAGACCAGACGACTAGACCAACCAGAATAAATACAATAAATTCGACCACTGGTACCCTTGTATATGCCAGCTGAGTTGACCTAGAGTTAGGATTATCGACCACTGATTCCCTTGTATATGCCAGTGTGTTGGTATTAATCCAGACCAGTATCTCAGTCCATTAGGATAGGTTCACCTTAGTCAACATCATCCACATTTTTCTCTACATCCGTCTTCTTAATCTATCCATGTGATTGGTTGACTCCGGTTTATGATGTCCAGAAACTATCTAAGTAGAGCTCTGTCACTTTATATGAATCTTAGTATGCTTGAGTGCAAACTCGTGTACAACAATTGGAATTTCGTATCAGGGTACTTCCTCATGTAGTCAATAAGTATGCAAACCAAGGAGATTCTTTAGTGCCTTCCAAGGTTCTGCGTAGATAGCTAGGGTCTGGAGTAAAGGTTTTGTGGGTACACCTCTGGTAAACCATCCCGAGACTATAACTCGGTTACTAAGGCCACCTAGTGAGTTTGAATTTTCTTTTCTAGAATAAATTTGCTCGAGGACTAGCAAATAATAATTTTGGGGGTATTTGATAGACATATTTTTTGTCTGAACCGTCCTCAGTGTCTCTATTGTTACTGCTTGATTTTGTACTTATTATGGTGTTTTTATGTTTCTTTAGGTGTTTTTGGAGAAATACACTTCTGTAGAAAAGTTGCTCAAAAAGTGCTATTTGGACCCCGGAAGAATTACTAAGGGGCATCCCATTTCCAGGGCAGTACTAATGGCACCCCATCAGAGGATAAGGGGAGGTCATCTTCAAGAATTCAAATATTGTGCTTTGGCGGGAAAACTGGTTCTCTTCTGGCAAAATTAGGGTTTGCTTTTTGGATCGGTTTTCATGAGACTTAAACCCTGAAATTGATTTGGGTTGTTCCAATGGGCTCAACAAGGATGCTAATGGAGTTCGTTTCAAACAGAATTGGTTGGAATCACTAATTTGAGTGATACAAGGCAAGTATTGGGTGTTATTATCGGAATTGCTGGAAGTGATTTGGCAACGATTTTGTCGAAGTTTTTCATTGGATTGGGGTGTGATTATCCTATTACGACTTAAAAGGGATGGTACGTGTGTGGGAATCGATTGTGTTTGGTTAGAACGTTGAGTTTGAAGAAACAGAGAGTCTCCGGTTTTCCTTCTTCTTTCCCGAGTTCAACTGAGGATGGCACGAGTTGTTAGGTGTTCCACTTGAATTGGAAACGTGTTTAGAGCGTGTAATATTTAAATAAGGAGAGTTCTATGGCCAGCAGACGCGTAAAGAACCTAAACAGGGAAATTATTCCCATGTTACTGTCGTGAAGAATAATGAATTAATTGAAGATATTCTCGAAGATTTCATGGCCTGTCGAGTTTAAAGAGAGTAGCTGACATCAGAGAGGGGATGGAGAGTTAGGGGATAGAATAGAGCACCACAGAGTCGAAAAATCAAGCTGCAGAAAAATCTGCAGCAGCAGCAGAATACTGAAGAACACGAAGAACAGACTGATAAAGACAGTCGTTAAAAACTGTCGTTCATGCTACAGTGACAGCGACACAAGCAAGGCAGACTTATTTGCTACAGAGTTTGCCACACAGAATCGTGGGTCTTAGAGCAACAGTAACAGTGACACATCCTCTGTATCGTTCTTTTGTTTGTAACAAATATAATTGTTACAAACCCGGTTTTGAATTATTTATCCATTTTCATCATTTGTAAACACCCTTTGAGCAATAATAATGATTTTTGAGCGTGTTTCCAACAACATGTTGAGCTAAACCCTATCACTGGGACAACGGAGGAAGTAACTTTTCATGATTGTGGTAAATGAATTAATTCTTTTATTGACTTTTTGCATAGATTTAATTGCTTTATGATTTCTATTAATTATTTGTTATTTTGTTAGATGCCGCATGCTTAGTTCTAAATACTTTAGATGCGTCATGCTTTTAACTTACAAATAATATTTTACGAAATCTATTTTTGGCAAAGAACTAGAGTCACAACTTCTTTTGTTTGAGCTATATTGTCTAGAGTTAATGACTGAAACATAACAAAATGAAAAGTATTGGAATCCCCGTCTCAGCGTCTCTTCATCTTGTGATAAATTGTGTATATATATTTTTCTTTATTTTCTTTATTAAGTATTAAAACAAATTCTCTACAAATCTGAGTGAACGAATCATCTTACTATAACTTAATTGAAAATACGATCAGAGGTGTGGCCAGCACCGTGCCATGATTGTTGATGGACTTGTTTGTGTGTGTGTGTTTTTTTTTTATATATATATTTTTTTTTTGGAATGCAAGTATGATGTGATTAATCTAGATGCGCATATAAAGAAAAAAATAAAAGTAGACACATGCGATAATAAAGAGTTTAATCTAAGGAGTAGAACCATAATGTAAACAAGCAATACGCAAAAGGAGTAGTTTTATTAATTTTCAAAAGAGGGTGTGAACCCTTAGTGCATTCTGAGGGAGGTTTCATGACCTGCTTACAAGTAGGGGCTCGAAGCCTAAGCCCCAAGTGTGGACTTTCTGGACATCAACCATCATGGGTCGTGTGTTACTCTTAGTAAGGAGTATACTTATAGGTAAGTTAATGATTCCCCATTAGTTTTGAGAAACTTTTGGGCTTTGTTTCCAGCCCACTTTGTAAAGTAAGCTTGCTTAGCGGTCTGCTGTCTTGCAGTAGCCTGATTGGGTTTGGTAATGTTTTCTGCCTTCTTGGTTAATGGCCAACGGTTCAATATGGCGCCGGGGAGTTTGGAGAGGGTATGCTCTCGTCTGTCCATATCGTGTCCTTCTGGGGTGGGCATCTTTGTTTGTTCAAGGTATGTTTTAGGCCGATGATAGTTTTGCGTTCTGGCCTTGCTAGTACAACGGTTGTAACCCGAGTAGCTATCCATTAGGGATAGTAGTGCACCCATGGGTGCGGCATCTGTAAGCCAGTCAAAAATAAATTTTTGTAAGCTGTTATGAAAGGGGTCCTTCACAACTTTGTGGGTGTCGCAATCGGCTTTTTTGTTCTGATATTTTCTTGACGTCTCAGTTGCACTAAACACTGCTGACTGTGGTATGACGCGCCGTGGGCTTACTTGGCTTGGCTCCTTAGAGGTCGCATGTTGGTTTCTTAGTAATATCCTTCGTTATGGGTTGTTCCCTAATGACTAAAACATGTTTTATTTGATTAACTAATGACTAAAACATAAAAAAGAAAAGAAATCTTGCTCTGATCTGGACCAGATTTGAGCAAGAGGTTGATGAAAAGTTGTTTTTTTTTCTTCTGGAGTGTGTAAAAAAAAAGAGAAAAAAAAGAGTCAATACACTTTTAAATATGGTTCTTATAGCCTTAATGGCATTTGCATCGATTGTAATAATCTCTTCATATATGTCGTCGAGGGCGATCTATTCCATCATGATGTAGTTCTACGATCCTTCGAGGATCAGTGGCTACTAGAAATGATCGTGATAAACATGCTTTGGGGCATTACTCCCTTTCGGGATATTGCAATATCAAAGGAGAATCCAAACCAAAATGGCAGAATCTCGGCTCATATACCATTCTTCAGATACCATGGGTAACGTGATACCAAATCTTTATATTTTTTCATGGCTTTCACTTTTGATGTACTTGAATATGATGTATGCAAATCTGTTATATTAATGAAATTTAAGCTAAAACGGTTACCTCTTCCTTCCAAAAAAAAAAAGTCGTATGCGTTTTTCTAAACCTTGCGGTTTCTAAATGTTCGATTAATGCTTGTTCAAATGTTAAAACTTTAGATAACCACCCAGACACGGTAACTATCAAGCAAACAATAATTCAAAGAATATTAATTTCTTATGCGAAGTTTCTCATAAACTTTTACTTGATACATATATTACATATGCTTGTAAAAAAACAATCAAACACCCTTAAGTTTGAGTCATCATAAAATTTACAACAAACAGGGCCGCCTCAACGAAGTCGGTCGACCTAGGTGAATACGGTAAATCCTTGATAAGGAGCTTAACGAGTTGGTGAGCCAACATGAAGAGGAATTGGCGGCTGCTCATGTGGAGGGAGAAAAGAAGCTGAGAAACCTTCATGTCGAGTACAAGGTTTTGATGACCAAAGCTTGTAAGGCTGTCGTTCTCCGGGAGCGTCAGCGAGCCGCCACATCTACTGCTTCGAATATCGTGGTCCCTCCACCTGTTGTCGATCCCGATCCTGTGAAGAATGTGACTGACGTCGAGGATGAGCAAGAGGCTCCTGATGGAGGACATACTTGAGTTGGTCTGTTTCTTTGTTTATCCAACTTTCGTCTTTTGGTCTCCCATGTTGAACATAGTTTGGTAGGTTCATATGCTCCTTTATGGAAATATTTTCGCATCTTTTAGAAAGTCTTCAATAACTGCTTATTTATTGGATGGTACAGTCTTCAATAACTGCTTATTTATTGGATGGTACATTTTCGCATTTTCGCATCTTGTAGGAGGCGCATCCATATTTACTGCTTATTTATTGGATGATACAGTTGGTGACCTTTTTCTTTCTAATCGTATGATTGATTGTTATTATTTGGCATTGAAAGAGTTTTGAGTGCACATTTGTCGGTCCAACCTTGGATAACATTTCCAAAGAGTGATCAGTTCCTTAACTGGACATGCTACCTCTTACGGTGTTGGGCTTTGGTTGCAACAACTTTCGTTTAGCCGCTGTAGGAGTTGCTTAGTGCTTGTTTGCACGTTTCCATTGAATTTACTTCCAAAGCGTTTTTCGAAGGGTGACACCTTGGTTGAGCGATTTGTATCTTGTCTTAAGGAAAGTATCTCAAATTTGGGTATCTCCTGTTATAGCAGGACATCGTCCGATATCATGATTGTGGAGGCATTACCTTAGGTCTGCCGTCCGTTTAAGGTAGCTTAGGTTATTTACCCGCATCATTCATTGTAGAATGGGAGATGTGGTCAGCACCGTGCCATAATTGTTGATGGACTTGTTTGTGTGTTTGTTTTTTTTTTTTAATATATTTTTTTTTTTGGAATTCAAGTATGATGTGATTAATCTAAGAAAAGTAGACACATGCGATAATAAAGATTTCAATCTAAGGAGTAGAACCATAATGTAAACAAGCAATACACAAAAGGAGTAGTTTTATTAATTTTCAAAAGAGGGTGTGAACCCTTAGTACATTCCGAGAGAGGTTTCATGACCTGCTTACAAGTAGGGGCTCGAAGCCCAAGCCCCAAATGTGGACTTTCTAGACATCAACCTTCATGGGCCGTGCGTTACTCTTAGTAATGAGTATACTTTTAGGTGCGTTAATGCTTCCCCATTAGTTTTGAGAAACTTTTGGGCTTTGTTTCCTTCCCACTTTGTAAAGTAAGCTTGCTTAGCGATCTGCTGTCTTGCAGTATCCTGATTGGGTTTGGTAATGTTTTCTTCCTTCTTGGTTAATGGCCAACGGTTCAATATAGCGCCGGGGATTTTGGAGAGGGTATGCTCTCGTCTGTCCATATCGTGTCCTTCTGGGGTGGGCATCTTTGTTTGTTCAAGGTATGTTCTAGGCTGATGATAGTTTTGCGTTCTGGCCTTGCTAGTACAACGGTTGTAATCCAAGTAGCTATCTATTAGGGATAGTAGTGCACCCATGGGTGCGACATTTGTAAGCCAGTCAAAAACAAATTTTTGTAAGCTGTTATGGAAAGGGTCCTTCACAAGTTTGTGGGTGTCGCAATCGACTTTTTTGTTCTGATATTTTCTTGACGTCTCAGTTGCACTAAACACTACTGACTGTGGTATGAAGCGCCATGGGCTTACTTGTATTGGCTCCTTAGAGGTCGCATGTTGGTTTTTTAGTAACATCCTTCGTTCTGGGTTGTTCCCTGAGTGACTCTCTTCGTTGCTCGCCTCAATAGTGCATGTCTTCATAGGATGAACGACTTTGGTCTCGGTATGAGAACGAGGTTTGATCTCTCCCTCATCGGGGAGTCCTATGATTGCTATAAGGGTCGTATGGTCGGTCCCGAGGTTATGGTGTTACACGAGGCTGAGGCATCGGCTGAGTGCGATGGTGTGTCACTGATGGCCATGTAGTCATGGGTCTCAACCAGGTTATTGGTATATCTGGCCCTCCTCGCCTGTGCTTTTGAGGAGTTTACTTTGTTCTCGCCGTTCTGAACGTCCATTTTATAACAATATTTCGCCTCGCCCGAGTCCCCGATGATTTCTGCCACTCCATATGGCATAGGGAATCTTAACCTTTGGTGGAAAGTTGAGGCTACTCCTTTGATCCCATGGACCCAGGATCGCCCGACAATGGTTGTGTATGGTGATAGTACATCTACCACATTGAAAGTGTGCCTAGGGTGAGGATTTATCCCACCCGGATTTATAACGTTACCTCGCCCCTTGGGCGGGGTGATGACTCGTTGAAGCCAAAAATGTTATAAGTGGAGGGTATGAGACACTCGTCCCTAAGACCCATTTGTTTGAATGTTTCATAGAATAAAATCTCAACTGAATTACCTCCATCAATTAATATTTTAGGTATTGCCCATGATAGAACTTTAGGTTTTCCTTCCTCGCCTTCGTGCTCAGGGAGTGCAATGGCCATCGTGACCACCAGTGGATCGTTATAGTTCCGTCCTTCATCAGGGGCCTCCGAGGATGAAAAGCTAATGGGTAATTTTATCCATCCCTCAATCAGGGTTCTCTGGCAACACTGAAAACTTCATCGCTCTGGAAGTTTCGTTTGTGAATTCGTCCTGTAATGTTTCCTTCTCGTATAGGTGTGGTAATCACCGAGTGTGATATAGTATACACCCTAAGTATTGTGCCTCGCGGGGGATCTCTACACGATGTATGGGTTCCCAGTGAAAGTATTAGGATATGATACATTACAAGTATTGCGAAGACTTGAAAAAGTGAAGAAGTACAGAGCTACAACCAGAACATCATCCTTCCACTTGAGGTTAGTGATATTTGACTTGAACTGTTTCATTCCCTAACATATATTTCAATTCGTGCATATTGAAAACAAAACTGTGAAGCATGAACACTCTAGATAGACATAGTATTAAGGAATTCAATAAGAGGTTTATTGCTTAACCATTAAACTTTCTAGATAAGACATCAACATAATCGTATGAATTTTATTGTGATTATGTATGAGTATGAGGTGAGGATTTCATCCTAGGAAACAATGTTGTTACATGTGTTTTAAGGAAGTAAGTTCATGAACTTTGTTTGTGAACCGAAAAGGAAATCGCCAGGCGTTATTGAGGTTGTTCTTCATTGCATATCTTATGAACGACCAATATGTGTGATTAGTATAACCGCTCATGACTTGTTTGTGTTCTTGGTAAAACTATTCACATGAGGCTTGACTTTTGTATTGGTATGACTTTTATTAGTGAAACCAATCTTAAGTAATCACCTGTTGGTATGATCGAGTTTGTGTAGTTTGTAGGCCTAACACTAGGTAAAGGGGAACCGATCCTAGTAAAAGGTGCAACACGTCACAAAGGGGAATCGATGCTTGTATGGGGTGCATCAAGGTTTATAGCAGAAAGGGGAACCGATCCTATGGACATGTGCAACACGTTTTTAGGCAAAGGGGAACCGATCTATGGACATGTGCAACACATATGAGTTAGATACCATATATATATGGGGAACCTATCCTAGTACCTAGTCAACCAAATTTTGGGAAGCTAGTGTGACTATGCACAGTACTCACATGGAGGTAGAACCGAAACTTGTTTTGGTAGAACCGTTAAACCCATGATTTGTGATTGAGAAGTTCTTGATCAATCGGATAGCTCTTGAAAGTCAGATGAACCAATTCTAAACTTGTTTGGAAGTGTGGTAAATCGGTTTCAAGTGAGTAAGTATGAAAGAGGAATTACAAATAAAGGATGTCGACACACTTTGAACACATGCAGTAATGCATATATTTTTTATTGTTCAAAGATATTCCTTAACGGCTAAAAAGGAAGTAAATCCCAGGATCGAAATTAAATAAGTTAAAAATCTTTTAATTGAGGTTTTTAATTAAATATGGAAAATAAGAATTAGTAATGTGCATTTGCTAGTTAAACATTTTCCAAGGAGATTTTGGATCATTATTTTGGACAGAGCATTCTCAGGAATTATGAAAACCGAATATGGAAATTATTATAGAATATCTTGAGAATATTTTCGGTTTTGGAAATTCCTTGGTGTCCAAACTTTCTTGTCTATAAATACTTGAAGTTTTGAAGACAAAGAAGAGATAAAAGATTTCTGACTTGGTTATATAAATCTTTGGTGTGCACAATACTTGTTTCGATAAAAGAGGATCCAACTATAATCGATTTATCCTTATGGTATATTGATAGAATACGAACAGATTTGAAGACAAAGAAGAGTCGATACCAAACAGATTTGTTGTTCCTTTACTATTTGGAATACGAACCAAAGGAATTGGCCCAAGTACGCGACTTATTTACAGGTCGGAGGCGTGGGAATACAGACGGAACTAGGTGAACTATAGGTTTAGTTGCTTGGTCTCAACTATACGAAGTTGGTTTATTTTGTATAGCGGCTTAATCCTGAGAGTATTCAATTCCGGACAAGGTCCCGCGGTTTTTCTGTATTTGCGGTTTCCCTCGTTAACAAAATCTTGCTGTGTCATTTACTTTATATTTCCGCATTACAATTTTTTTATTATAATCAAAGTAAATTACACAAACATTAATTCATATTTACTTGATAAGCAATCCTATTGTGTTTGGTTACGAACCTTTGTATCAAGTAAACATACTTCCTTGTTATATTGTCTCGATCCCGTATCCATAGACGATCACACGAAGTGTGAACCGATTTGTTGTATTATCTCGACTCAGTCTGAAGACAATCACTTTCGGAAAAAGGACTTATGGGAAGGAAATTTTTTAGCTTGAGGTATATTTGGGTACCCTCTCCTTTTCAATTGGTATTAGAGCAGGCAAACACGAAAGGATCTAACAGTCTGTGTTTGGTGCAATCCATCCTATAAGATATGAGTCATAATAAGAAAAGCAGAACTCAGTTAACGTACACTAGTAGAAAAATTATGATCCCTAACAGTTAAAAACTTTTACTGCATTATTTCCGTAACAGTTTTATTTTTTTCTGCGGTGTTACTAAAGCCCCTGTTACGGAAAGTTTATAAAACCTGTTACGGAAAGGCTATTGGAAAATGACTCATAAATTCTAAAACTATTAATGTTGGTAATTTTTAGTAACACTTTATAAAATATATGTTACTGAATAATTTCTACTGTAATTATTTTACATAAAACCGTTACCGTTAGCAATTTATTGTAACATGTTTGGGAACAAACTGTTGCTATTGTTTGAGTAACCGTAACAGTTTTTATTGAAATTGTCATAAAAACTGACAGTTTTTATTGACTACCATCACCTCCACCACTAGCGCCACCACTACCTCCACCACCAGCACTTCCACAACCATCAACACTAGCATCTCCACAACCGTCACCACCATGTACGCCGCATCCACTACCATGAGTTGGTCTTCTTGGACATGAAATATAAATTCTATAAAAGTACACTTCACAAGATTCGACCTTGAGACCTATTGCATTAATTATAAATCTTGAACCACTCTTCCATGTTTTCCTTTTGTTTAATGTTATCCAAATAAAATATTTACTCTCATTAGAAATTAAACTATACCTCCACCACCTTCGTCGTCACACCACACAACTACAACAAAATTTATATTTTTAATATTCCTACATATTTTTACAACTTGTTTATTATTTTGTATTATATTCGATTTTTTCTCAAACCTTAGGTAACCATCAGTACGAGCCATGGCTAGCTCTCGTTCTTAGAACTAAATCAAGATGTTAAATTAATATCAGTCCATAAGTAGTTATTTTTTTGAACCAGATACCCAAAAACTAGTTATATAAATAAATAATTTACAGAAATGTCACGATAATGTCAACTATGGTAACCTATTAAACATGTCTCAGTAACATAGATATATAGTAACATTTAGTTTAAAAAATGTTACGATAATGCCAACTACGGTGACATACTAAATGTGTTACGGTAACATAGGTATATAATAACAGTTGGTTTAAAGAACTGTAATGTTAATGTCGACATACGAAATATGTTACAATAACATGGGTATATAGTAACACTTACTATAAAAACAGTTACAGTATACAACCTGGATGACATTATGTAACAGTTCTTATGAAAATTGTTACTGTTATTTAACTATCTAACATTTAGTAATAGGCATTTTACGAACTGTTACTTTATAAAAGTTTGAACTGTTACTAAATGTCACTTTTCTACTAGTGGTATGTCAAGATAATGAGAATAACATCTCAGATAAGGTCAATGGAAATTGGTCTCGAAAGTTTTTTTGTAAGTCAAAGAAAAAGTCTACGACCAATGACTCGATTGCATATCAGGTCACTGGTCAAAAGGGAATGAGTTCAAAACTCAAGAAACCTGTTTCGGGTTCGACTCCAATTTCTAGTGAAAAATTGTCTGAAAAGAGATTTGATTCACTAGTCTTTCCAATTTCTGAATTTAGAAAGATGATGGAGAGATTCTTGAAACATGTCCAAAACTTTTCAGAAAAGGGAAAGACCATTGCCAGTCTAGATGATGTCATACAACTTATTGTTCAAATGAATGTAAGAATTTGTGAAAAAAACGATTTGCACTCAGTCTTCAAAACAATCTTATTGATTGCAAGGAATAAAAAGTGGACTTATGCAACAAAGTTCATCAGCAGTATACAGAGTGTGAAATTCTTAGTCTTTCGCTGGAGCATTCACAAATAAGGAATAAGGTCCTTATTGAAGATCTTCTTACAAGGACATGTCGAAAGGTATATCTAGACAAATGTTTAGAAAATTATTTCCAACAAGGAATGGATATCTTAAGAGGACATATATAATGTCTAGATCAAGAGAAATTAGGAATTTGTCGAATGGAAAACCTTGATAACACGGGTTTTAGTTCAGAGAACATTTCATCCTGGGCTCAGGATATAGTTGAAGAGATTGCATCTCCAAATTTTCCTAATGAACAGGAGGGGTTTAAAATCCAAGAAAGGAAGATGTATCTTCTAAAAGGGACTTGGGGTAGAACCTCATCTTAATGCTTAATCGCATTATAATGTGCATCCTTACCTTGCCCAATCTTCGGATGTAAGGAAGCACATATAATTGGGCATTCAGATTCCTACGAAAATCTCTTATTCAACATAGAGAGAATACATGATCTACCTTAAGTATACTCTACTATCCTTATGTGTAGAAAGGTTGTCTTACAACAACTCGTGTAACAAGGATCTGAGCGGTTGTCTGAAGTATCTCTTGATACGATTTTGAAGATAATCTTTTTTTTTTTTAGAAAAAGTGGATAAAAACATTAGATTCGAAAATCTTTTCAAATTTGATCACTATTATTTATTTAATGCTGATATCTATGTTTGGTATGTGTTAAAGGTATTTCAAGTATATGTACTCAGCATGTCTGAAAAACTTATATGAAAGGATGTATTCTCAAACCAGATCTCAAGCAAAACTTCTAAAATCTCTGAGTGGAATGTCTTACAAGAAAACAATTCATCTTGATGATACCTTCAAGAAATCTAGTTGTGAAGATACAGAAAATGAAAAGGAAGACATTACCAATCTTCTTGTGCAAAACAGTTTGGACGCTAAGATGGATATTATCAATCTTCGTCAAGTTCTCCTTAGTACCATAGAAACTCATCATAGACATGCTGCACTACTAAGAACTGTTATCCGTAACCAAAGAAAGCTGATCAATCTTGGAATCGGTAACAAGGAGTACGCTAAGAATACTAATCGGAAGGTTAATGCTTTAGCCTGTGAACATAATCAAGGTATTATGTGCAGAATCCGAGATATCAGTTGAGATGTTGTTGATGAAGATCCTGAAAAATTTGAGGATATTGAAGACGATCTTTGAAAAATCTTCTAGAAAAATAGACATGAATTCTTGATTTCTTTCATTGATTGTATTAAGTCTTATGAATAAAACTATTATGAATAAAATTATTTGATTGGTAATTTTTCGTGTGATAGTTTTCGGTTTACATAGCCTGTGCTTGAATGCTTTTATCTTATTGCTATGTATGTTTATGGGATGTTTGATTTCGGTTTATTACCTAGATATTCGATCTCATAATATGCTGTGAACCCTTATGGTTTGGGTGACTTTTTGATTTAGCAGGATTAGGTTATATCCCATGTTGGTAGGCTTTATCAAATAATCATGAGGGGTTCTGATAGAAAAATATATGTTGAATCGGTTTTGGTTTAACATAAAAGCATATGTGTTTCACAGGTTTTCAACTTTTGCTTGCAATAGTTAAAAACCAATTTTCAACCTTTCTCTGGTAAAGGTTGGTTGTTGTTATTCTTTTTTTTTTGCATAAGGATGACAACATAATGATATTTCAATATCAATTCTCCCTGGATGAAGAAGATGCGATCATATTGGAGAAGTTGGATGCGAAATTGAGGTAACAATTTTGTTAGTTAATTGTTTTCCTATTTAAGAAAAGCCTAATATTATTGCTTATATTTTTTTGCTTATGCTTAACCAAATTCCGGTACAATTGATACTTTTATTACATTATGTGTGTATGGATGTGTGTGTGATTCAATTAGTTCCGGTTAAGAAAATCTATTGTTATCGTACTTTGTTGTGTGGTCTCAATCGTTTAGGCTTACAAAATTGTACGGTGCAATTGCAGTGCTTTAATGTTTATGTTGTTTCAATTGCTTCCGGTTGAGGTGAATAATTATGAAAGTTGATTTGTTTTGGTTTGTATGAATTATTTATGGCTTGATAAAAGAATATGTTGACGGGATGAGTTGTTTATTCCAATTCGATTCCGGATAAGATAAACTAAGTTCATTCTGATCTTAGTTAGACTTATCAAAGTGGAGGTTTCGGTTATTCAAGTCTAATCGAATGCCTAAACAAGGAAATGCTAGTTAACTAACCTAGTATTTGGCTTGTTTAAAATTTAAAGGTCTAAGTTATATGGATAATTATAACCTGATGAGAAAATAGAGTTTATCTTTGTTTTGGTCTTTTTGAATGAAGAGGTTTTATTTATACAATCGGTTTAGCAAAGGAACTAATGCGATTAGCTGATTTTTGGTTTGCTAAACTAGTTGGGAAAATTGCTTCGGGCAATTGTTTCCATGATAACATATCAAAACATAATTACTTTGCAGTTTAGGTTTTGATATTGGTTATCAAAAATGGTGTGTGGAACCCTCGTGCTTGACTCAACAGGTTGCAAGTCTATTTTGAGATTTATAAGATCCTTTTCATGTTGTTCTTTATTTTTTCATTTCTTTGTCATTTTGTGACAAAAATGGGGAGAAATATATGGAGTAAAAAAGTGATGCTGGTGTCAATTTATATTGATTGGTGTCACTAGGGAAGAGGACAATGGTGCTTGAACGTTTATCTAACGAATGAGGAAAAGCACAGACTAAGGGGGAGTAACATATCGTATGATTTGGTATAACAAAGACATGAGGATTGCAAATCTACCTATCTCACCTTTAGGGGGAGTATGAGCTTTGTTATTATAATGTCAACAGCTGTTGCATTTTTAAGGATTGAATGTATGCAGGTTATGTTGAATTCGGGAATCAAGAGTATGTGTAAAGTATTCTTGTAATTTGTTTATCCATATGATTGTAAGAGTTTTGTCACTAAAATTGACAAAGGGGGAGATTGTTAGAGCATATCTCGGTTGAACCCTCCAGGCATTGGTATGTCAAGTTTGGTTGTCATATTTTAGTGAAACAAAACTCATTTAATAGTCGCTTTATTAAATGTACTAGAGTCAACTTCATATATGTTAACTTAAAAGTATTAGGATATGAGACATTACAAGTATTGTGAAGACTTGAAGAAGTCAAGAAGTACGTAGCTACAACCACAACATCATCCTTCTACTTGAGGTTAGTGATATTTGACTTGAACTTTTTCATTACCTATCGTATCTTTTAAGTCGTGCATATTGAAAACAAAACTGCGAAGCATGAACACTCTAGATAGACATAGTATTAAGGAATTCAATACGAGGTTTATTGCTTAACCATTAAACTTTATAGATAAGACATCAACTTAATCGTATGAATGCTATTGTGATTATGTATGGGTATGAGATGAGGATTTCATCCTAGTGCTTGTGGGTGAAAACTGTTTCTGCCGGTTTTGGTAAATTCGGGTGTGTGGATGAGAAAAGAATCTAAAACCTAAACAATGTACTGCATGTGAGTACTTTTGATTCGAGAAATCAATCTGTACAATCCTGGCCTAAACCAAGAAGTGATCGTTACAGGCTTGCTTCGGTCACAAAGTGAAGTAGAAGGGTTGGTCTTAAGCAGGGAAGCGAAGAGAGTGTTGAGACCAGAATAGTTGATTCTGAAGATGTGGCTTTTTTACGACTTGTATCAAAAAGTGGAACTGGCTTGTGGAATGAGAGCTATCAGTTCTTTGGTGATTTATGGATACTATGTTATTCTCTGACCAAAACTTTTTTTCTGTTGAAAATAGGTGAAACCTATTTATACAAATCATATTGAAATGTACCCTAGTCTCGTAGGAAGTGGAAACGATTGAGTGGTGTAAGAATAGAGTAACGTGTAACCGTCAGTCATTATGCTTCCATGATGATGAAGTGAAATCGTTTACACCGTCACTTTTTACTACCACTAATTGTCCCGCTTCATCACACTTTCTTGTAACGGGCACATTGCACGCCGCACGCTGTAAACCGCCAGACCAATACCCTGATGAGCTTCCCCCAGTTTGTGACATGTTTGATGTCTCGAGTGTTTTCTTGGAAAACATGTAGCACTTTGCTACGTGTGGAAATTCAAAGTCAAGGGACTTGCCGCAGGAAAATAACATGTGATGCTATTAGGATCGTTTTGGCTGGTCGCCTAAAACTTTCCACAAGGTTTGTCAGTTCGGTGGCGAACTTCAATGGTTGAGATCGCATCTAATGCAGGAGGGTAAGCTTTGATTATGGATACCTTCTGTTAGCGCCTGGAAAAGGCACAGTGGCGTTTGTGGTGTATGCCAATGGAACGGTGGTGTAAGTGGCGCCTGGCGTAGCCATGAACACTAGATTTAGGCGGATGGTCGCCTAAAACTTGCCACAAGTCTGTCAGTTCGGTGGCGAACTTGGACGACTGAAATTGTAATTCAGGAGAGAGGGTGGCCGTTGATTATGGCCATATTATTTTGGCACATGTTAATGGTACAATGACATAGCCGCTCCTATGGCATGGTGGCATATCCGCTCCTGTGGTATTATGGCATGGCCAAAGCTTGGACTGGGCGTCGTGGACAAAGTTAGAGCTTGGCGGTGTGGCTAAGGCTAGAATTTGGCGCCATGGCCAAAATTAGAGCTTGGCCGCGTGGACAAGGCTAGGATTTGGCGCCGTGGCCAAAATTAGGGCTTGGCGACATGGTCAAGGATAGGATTTAGCGTCGTGGCCAAAATTAGGGCTTGGCGGTGTGGTCAAGACTAGGATTTGGCGTCGTGGACAAAATTTTGTCTTGGAGGCATGGCGAAGGCTAGGATTTGGCATCGTGGCCAAAATTAGGGCTTGGCGGCGTGGCCAAGGCTAGGAATTGGCGACGTGGCCAAAATTAGGGCTTGGAGGCGTGGCCAAGGATAGGATTTGGCGCCGTGGCCAAAATTGGATTTGGCGTCGTGGACAAAATTAGGGCTTGGCGGCGTGGCCAAGGCTAGGAATTGGCATCGTGGCCAAAATTAGGGTTTCGGTTAATGCTACTGAAGGAAAAGTCGTGTTTTGATCATAAAACCCTAGTTGAAGTCCGTTATGGCGTTGTCCACGGACAGAAAGTGGGTAGTTACGCCATTTGTGGAACATTGGCACGTTACTACGGTAGAGTGGCATGTTGGCATGCCGATTAATATGTTGTTGTGGCAATGCGCGTTTGGCTTGCCAGTTAGTATGGTAGCGCGGCTGGGTGCGTTTGGCCTTTAATGTATGGTGGTGAGTTTAAAGCGACTTGATTGGTCAAGGAAAGGGGCCGCCCAAACATAAGGCGCGACCACACCTCTAGTGCTCGTGGCACATTTTAAAGTGATCTAATTAGTCGGTAGGAAGAAAAGAGGGACGACGAAGCATGGGCGTGGCTACACTCTGGTGTGAGTGTGGCGACTTTAGAGCGACCTGATTAGTCGATGGGAAATGGGGCCGGCAAGTATGGGCCCATCCACAACTCATGGGAGTGTGGCGAGTTTAATGCCACCTGATTGGTCGACAAAGCAGTAAGGGCCGGTTAGGTAGCATGGGGCGTGGACAAGTGGCGTCGGCTAGCCGACGGCATGGCCACGCTTCCCTCATTGTTGCTCCTACTCCACGACTCTGTTTATTCTTTTTTTTTCTGACTGAGTATTTTTTGCAAGGGCCTTAACCTCGGTACTTGGAGGTCCGTGCTACTCTGCTGCGAGTGAACACGAATCCGTCATGCCATACCAATATTAAGGGTTCTGCCAGTGAACATAAGCACAACAAAAGTACTTAGCAGGCTCGGCATTTGTGAGTAATGCATCTAGGATTTTATACACTCATTAGGCTCTGTACTAGTGAAAAATTCATCTAGGATCTTGAGTTTCGATATAATATGAAGAGAGACATAGGTACTCATCAGATTTTGATAGATTCTATAAATTCCTTGCAGAATATGGACATATCAATGTCTACTACATCTGATGCCGGGTCAGGTAGATAGACTTTTACAAATTTAGCCCTGAACTAAAAACCACCATCAACACCTAGGAAACAATGTTGTTACATGTGTTTTAAGGAAGTAAGTTCATGAACTTTGTTTGTGAACCGAAAAGGAAATAACCAGGTGTTATTGGGGTTGTTCTTCATTGCATATCTTATGAACGACAACCATGTGTGATTAGTATAACCCCTCATGACTTGTTTGTGTTCTGGGTAAAACTATTCACATGAGGCATGAATTTTGTATTGGTATGACTTTTATTAGTGAAACCGATCTTAAGTAATCACCTGTTGCTATGAACGATTTCTTGTAGTTTGTAAGGCCTAACACTGGGTAAAGGGGAACCGATCCTAGTAAGAGGTGCAACACGTCACAAAGGGGAATCGATCCTTTTATGGGTGCAACAAGGTTTATAGCAGAAAGTGGAACCGATCCTATGGACATGTGCAACACGTTTTTAGGCAAAGGGGGACCGATCTTATGGACATGTGCAACACATATGAGTTAGATACCATATATATGTGGGGAACCGATCCTAGTACCTAGTCAACCGAATTTTGGGAAGCTAGTGTGACTATGCACAATAATTACATGGAGGTAGAACCGAAACTTGTTTTGGTAGAACCGTTAAACTCATAATTTGTGATTGAGAAGTTCTTAATCAATCACATAACTCTTGAAAGTCATATGAACCAATTCTAAACTTGTTTGGAAGTGTGGTAAATCGGTTTCTAGTGAGTAAGTATGAAAGAGGAGTTACAAAGAAAGGATGACGACACACCTTGAACACATGCAGTAATGCGTATATTTTTTTATTGTTCAAAGATATTCCTTAACTAAGAAGGAAGTAAATCCCAGGGTCGAAAGTAAATAAGTTAAGAATCTTTTAATTAAGATTTTTAATTAGATATGGAAGATAAGAATTACTAATGTGCATTTGCTAGTTAAAGATTTTCCAAGGAGAATTTTGATCATTATTTTGGACATAGCATCCTCAGGTATTATGAAACCGAATATGGAAATTATTATAGAATATCTTGAGAATATTTTCGGTTTTGGAAATTCCTTGGTGTCCAAACTTCATTGTCTATAAATACTTGAAGTTTGCCTTTCTAGCAAACTAATCCTCCGTGACAGTAAACTTCCTATGTTGTACTGTTACTGGTGAAGACTCCTATTCGGAGAGGAGAGTAACCTAATTAGGCGAAATCTCTTACGACCGCTCAATTTAAAGTCTTCTTTTGGACTGAGAATCTCTAGCACATATCGTTGGTGGGAAATTAGATATTTGCGGTTTATCATTTGTTTTCATATTGATTTGATTGATTAATGGTGGTTGAACTTTGATTGCACCTAGTCTGTTTATGCTTGCGAATCTTCTCTTCTAATATAAGATTCACTCAAACTAGATCAAGATTTCAACAGGGATCTTTAGACTGTTGTTAGTGCTAAAGACGATCTTCTGATAATCCATTGTTAACAGACTCCGTTCTGTGTGTGATTGATCACAAGAGATTCAAGTAGTTGTGTGCAGGCGTTTATTGAAGATCTAAGAAGATTTGAAGACAAAGAAGAGATAAAAGATTTCTGACTTGGTTATATAAATCTTTGATGTGCACAATACTTGTTTCGATAAAAGAGGATCCAACTATAATCGATTTATCCTTATGGTATTTTGATAGAATACGAACAAATTTGAAGACAAAGAAGAGTTGATACCAAACAGATTTGTTGTTCCTTTACTATTTGGAATACGAACCAAAGGAATTGGCCCAAGTACGCGACTTATTTACAGGTCGGAGGCGTGGGAATACAGACGGAACTAGGTGAACTATAGGTTTAGTTGCTTGGTCTCAACTATACGAAGTTGGTTTATTTTGTATAGCGGCTTAATCCTAAGAGTATTAAATTCCGGACAAGGTACCGCGGTTTTTCTGCATTTACGGTTTCCCTCGTTAACAAAATCTTGCTGTGTCATTTACTTTATATTTCCGCATTACAATTTTTTTATTATAATCAAAGTAAATTACACAAACGTTAATTCATATTTACTTGATAAGCAATCCTATTGTGTTTGGTTACGAACCTTTATATCAAGTAAACATACTTCATTGTTGTCTTGTCTCGATCTCGTATCGATAGACGATCACACAAAGTGTGAACCGATTTTTTTTATTGTCTCGACTCAGTCCATAGATAATCACTTTCGGAGAAAGGACTTATAAGAAGGAAATTTTTTAGCTTGTGGTAAATTTGGGTACCCTCGCCTTTTCATGATCCACTTCATGAAAGAAGATATCTCTAGACTTCTGTCTATAAAATGCATCCTCTCTTTTGTGCCATTCTTTAATCTTCTTTTCAACATCTTGTACTAACATTGTGTTATCTTCTCATTTTGTTGTGGGTTGTTGTAGAACCTCTAGTTGTTGTTGCAAAGATTTGAGGTTGATCTGATATCTGTTCCAGGTAGAGATATCTCTTGTTGTTGTTGAAAGTTTCCTATCAAGCACAAACCCAGCAGAGCCACAAAATTTTGGGACCAAGACTTGTTAATTTGCTCCTTACATGTAGCTGCATATTTTCTGACTACTACACCCAAGTAAGATTAAAGACTAAAAACTACTTAAACATACAAGATTCAACATGGACAAGATGTAAATAGCATGAAATGTAAAGATTGACACAAGCATATAACGTGGTTCGTCCATGAAGACCTATGTCCACGGAGAGGAAGATGTTTTCTTATTGATTATAAGGTCTTACCCTTGAAAGTGTTACAGATCTCTTCTATATTTCTCATTTTCTCTCTGTCCAAGTCTCTCTAAGGAATTCTCTATAGAAAGACCATCTAATATTACATAAGTTGTCCATCTCCTGGTACATGGACTGGTATTTATAGACTGAATAAACTCGTGGTCGCTTAATCGTCCGAGTTGGGTGAGCTATCTTCCATCGTCCTGGCTCCCTCAAGCTCGTTCTATACCGTCTCTGGCGATGGCATACTTGGTCCTCCCTCCGAGTTCTCTCGCTCTCCCTTGGATCGTGCTGCCCTTATGTGGGGAACCTCGTGCTCCATCGAATTTGGGCCGTAGTATAGATCGTCTGAGTCTTCAGTCACGATGCCAAACTACCTAAATCATGTTCTTATCCTTCATTAAATGCGGTCTTGCTTTTTAGACTTGACCGTATGATCAGATCATACTTTTATACACATGCGTCATTCATGTGACGTTTGTGCAGTTGCCTCGGCTGAGACAAATCCTTATCTCAACGAATGATTCTCCAACCTTATCATCTCATCATATATTCATCCCTTGGGATGTTGACACGTGGTCGTCGGGTATTTTACCCACACATTTTGCTCATTTTCTTTGCAACTTGCCGAGGGCATGATGGGAAGAAAACTATGTAAAATTCGCAACTTTTCTACCATGTCCCTGGTTTACGCCATGTCTATATCTTTAATGCGCTTTTACCCGTTGGACTTGAGGAGCCGGTTGGTGGTCCTTTGGTTTCTTATAAAATCTATTGGGAGGAGAGAATGTCGCCTTTAATATCTCTTTTCAGAGTTCAGAACTTTTTTATTCTTTCTCTCCTTTGTCTCTTACTGTTTCTTCTTAACTTCTTGTCTCCTATAAAGAGATTTATAATGTCTGGGAGGAACTCCCCATCTCTCTCCTCAAGACAGTATGGTCCCTTCTCTTTCTCTTTACTTTTCCTTTTGTTATCTCCGATGATTATCATCGATCTCTTTTTGTTTGTAATTATTAGGTTTTGTTAGTATCAATGATTCTTGTCATTTCTCCCTTCCCTTTTTTGGGTTTTGTGGTTATTACAGTCATTTTGACTGGTAACCTCCCTCTTTTGCTCCGACTGTGAAGTTTTGCAGCCATTGTTTTCCGCCGTTCTTGCCGGTGTATGTTTGTTTTACTCTGTTTTTTCTTTGCCGTGTGAGCCATTGTTCTCACTTCTTTTCTTATGCTTGCTTTTTTATCAGTCCTGGAAAATCTCCGATGAGAAATCTCAGTTCTGAGCGTTTCTCCGGCATGTCTGATGAGGCGTTTTTGGAATCGGCGAGGGTCAGGCATCGTATCCAGCGATTCGAAATATCTTTTTCCACTCCTGAGGGCAGTTTGGTGTTCTTTCCAAGGATCTCTTCGAGAGGACCCCTGTGGTCCCAATGAGATCATAGTTTCAGTGGGTCAGATTGACGTCGGTCTTCGTCTTCCTCGGTACTGTCCGTTGAATCCCTTTCAGTACGAGGTATTATGTAAGCTTGATCCTCAACGATCAATTTATCAACCCAATGGTAATTTCTATCGATCGCCCGAGAGTGTAATCGCCGAAGTCAGGGAAAGGTTGCTCATCACGATTTGAATCGATTTACTCCCGCTCAGAAGGATTTATATACCTCTGATACTTTTGTGGAGAACTAGTGGTGTCACCAATCCGATACTTATGATGGCTTTGGAGTTGGGATTTCTAGGTCTCGGAGGAGCGCCCGAGATTCTCAGTATCTGTCCGATTTGGATCCTCCTGTTGCTACTCAGCGTACTATTCGTAAGACTCACGATCCCAAGTGGCCTGTTGCTCCTATCCGAATTATAGGCCCTTACATTTATGGTTGGGGTGATATTGGTCATGTTCTTCCTGGTATTCCTGAGATGCACGCCCATCTGCCTGCCTATAGGCCTAAGAGCTTAAGTGGGTTATCCCTTGTAGGCGTTTGTCTCAGTCATCTCGAGCTAGTGAGGATGCTAAGGTAAAAAATACTTGTACTGATTTTTTGACGTATATATATACCTTGCCCCTGTTTTTTTCCTTAGCAGCCAATGTATTTGTGTTGTTTGGTAGAGGAGAAGATTAGTTGATGGTGCTGGGCCATCGAATGCTCCTGTTGCTGCTATTGAACATGCCATGGAAGTATATGTTGATGCGTTATTTGGTGAGAATGAAATGTTAGATGTCACCAATTCATTATTTGAGGACCTTGATCAAACTCTGTTGGCTGATCCTACCGATCCTGGTGCTGCCTGTCGATCGGAGATAACTCTTCCCCAGGAAAGGGATATTGCTGACAGGGGTGCAGGTGTTGGTGGCGAGGTAGGCGATGGCCTCATTGTGACTCCGAGTGTTTGTACTGGTACCCCAAGTGTACCAAGCAACTTTGCTAGTGGTTTTCCTTCTGCTCAAGTGGGTCAGTCTGGTGCTTCTTCTTCTACGCCCTGGTTTAGTGGAGGATCCGAGTCGATGAAGATCATATGCTCGTATAGGTATGCTTAGCTGAACGAGGACGAGCAAGATCGTGTCCTGCGTCTTTGGATAGGTATGCACAGCAACAGCTGGTGCTATCGGTATGCGATGTTTAACTTGTTTCAGTTGTTCATCATTGTATGATTTGTTGTTGTTGCTGGTTTTTTTTTCCCCAGTCTTACTAGTATCGATGTATTTTTAGAGCAACAATTTGAGGATTGGTATGCTATCCGAGTCTCGTGTTGCTATGAGGAAGGCCAAAGATGCTGAGCAAGAGGTTAAACTACTTCGTACTACATTGGAATTGGCGAAGGATGAAGCATTGGCCTTTCGTCAGGATAAGAAGGAGTTATAAGGTATTTATCTGGTCTATATCCTTAATATTGCACCTTCTTGATAGGGATGAGACCTCTGAAATAGTCCTTGTATTGGTAGTTATGGTCAAACGATTGGAAGAGCAGTTAGATAATGTTGTTCATAGATATGCTAGTGACCGCAGTGATCTTAGACTCGATGTCAGCGCACGCCAGTGCAAGATTGACTCCTTAGAGCAAGAGAATGTGATGTTGCGTGAGGATGTTGAAGTGCATCGGAAACGCACTGTGGAGTTATGGGACTTTCTTGAGAAAGCTAAGAGAACACCTGTGGAGCGTTCAGATGAGATCAAGGTGCTTCGAGCGCAGAAAGATGGGCTTATTAATCGGCAATGCGATCATATGCCCATCATAGCACATGCAGAAGGTGATAGACAAACACTGAGAAGGCTTAAGCGGGATTATGTTTCCCTGGAGAGAGAGCGAGATAGGCATTTTATATCTTTTCCTCATGGTGATATGGCTGTAACTCTTATAAAATCCCGTCTTAGTGCTCTAGATGCAGAAAAGATTCGATTATAACAGAATTTAGCCGCCGTTTTGCTTGAAAACAAAGGTCAATTATGCATCAGTTTTTGTATTGTTTCACCACGATACTTCGCATGAGTTAATCGTTTTGCTTAGTTCGTGCAGAGGCTTGTAGGCAAAAGGCTGAGTTGGAGCGTCAATTGGAGGAGGAGAGGGTGGCTATGCGGGGCCTTGACCAGGAGCTTAATGAGTTGGTGAGCAGTCATGAGGAAGAATTAGCTACTGCTCAAGCGGAGAAGGAAGAGTATAAGGTTCTGATGACAAAAGCTTGTAAAGTTGCTGTCGTTCGGGAGGGTCAACGAGTCTCCCCCGCCGTGCAGAATTTTACTGACGTCTAGGATGAAGGGGGCGACGATCAATGGGCTCCTGATGGTGGACAGACTTGAGCTTGCCCATCGCTTTGTGCAAGCGATATCTGCTTATTTTAGCCTCTTTCTCCTAGTTTCTCGTGTTGAACATAAGTTTGTAGGTTCATATGCACCTTTGTGGAAACATTTCCGTCTTTATTGGAACGTCCTCAGTTGTGGAAGGCATGACTTTGTTGTTATTTTGCGGTAAGTCCTCGTATGTGGGAGGCACTTTTAAAATTGTTACGAATTGCTTTTGACAGTGTCATTTGGTGACTGCCTTCATTTTAATTGTATCATGATTTGGCTGTGAAAGAGTTTCGATTGTACATTGTTGGTCCAACCTCGGATAACATATCCAAGGAGTGATCAATTCCTTAATTGGACATGCTATCTCTTATGGTGTTAGACTAGAATTGTAGCAACTTTCGATTAGCCTTGTATGTTTTGTTTAGTGCCAATTGTAGGAGCACTTGTTCCTTGAGTTTGATGTCGAAGCATATTGTCAAGGGTGATACCTGGGTTGATCAACTCTTACTGCAGCGTAAGATAGGGTTGTCAAATCCAGGTATCTCCTGTCATATCAGGACATCGTCCGATATCATGATCGGGACGGCGTTACCTTAGGTATGTTTCCCGTGTAAGGTAACTTGGAGTGATTTTACCCACGTTGTTTTGTTGTAGAATGGGAGGTGCATCCAGCACCATGCCATAGTTGTTGAGTGTATTTGTGTGTTTGTTGTAAGTGCAAGTATCAGGCAACTAACCTACATGCATATATAAATCAGAAAGGAAAGGTAAACACATGCGATGATAAGAAATTAAATCTACGTAACGTAAACAAGCAATACACAAAAGGAGTAGTTTTATTAATTTCAAAAGAGGGTGTGAGCCCTTAGTACATTTCGAGGGGTCGCATGACCTGTTTACAAGTAGGGGCTCGGAGCCCTGACTTCTAGATATCAACCTTCATGGGTTGTATGTTGTACTTAGTGAGAGATAAGCTATAATTGTGTTAATGCTTCTCATTAGTTTGAAGCAACATTTTGGGCTTGCTTCCGGCCTACTTTATGAGGTAAGCTTGCTTAGTAGCCTATTTGGGCTTGGTAACATTTTGTGCCTTCTTGATGGATGACAATTTGAGTATTGCAGGATCGAAGTCCCAATCCAAGAAAGGAAAACATGTGCATTGCATAAAGGAATGATCAAAACTTCAAGAAGTGTACCTGATGAAGGAAGTATAATTATTAAGACGGATGGATACTATATTCAGAAAGTTGAGAATCTCATTATCATTTGTGGAGTTCGATGATGGTTTTGTTTGTAAAGATTTGGTGAATCGACAAAGAGTTAATGCCTTCAGTAGTCCAGTTTCATATCAGCAATAGAAGAAGCTTAAGTCATTTCTGAGCAGGGTGGGTTTACAGTAGAACCGTTTAGCTGTTTTCTCTAGATCATCTCTGAAAACTTTGTTCTCTTCAGGCACCCTTCGACATTACGATGCATGAAATCCACAAAATTAGTTGCTATCAAGGATTTAAAAGTAACAGAAGTTCACAATAGTGGCGAATCAAGAAAATGTGCATTCATTAAGGTTTCGGTATAATAAAGTTTTATGTTGAATGGTAGTTTGTGTTGATGGTCTGAAACTTTTATGTGGATGCAGTTTTCTATGTAGATGGTTAACTTCTTATGCATATATTTTGGGTCCGTTAACTAATAAACTTGCCCGGGCATCTGCACGGGCTTACAAAACTTGTCTATAGTATATTTAGCAACTGAATGATCATTTACCCTTTCACTAATCAATTTGGTGAGTGACCATTTTCAAATGGATTAATATAGCAGATATCAAAATCTATATACAGAAGAACTCTGTATCAATCAGTTTGGTGACTATATATTATCATCCCACCGCATTAAGGAAACATGCTATATAATGAATAGATACAAATATACAAAGCCTTCAATGCTTCAAAAACAAATACAACGCCCTCAATTTTATTTCGCATTTTTCTTGGATGCATGAATAAGACAAAAGTAGTTCAATTATTAGATGGTTATTAAATATATATTTACATTCCGTTTCCCATAAGGCCCTCCTACACTATAAAATGGAAGGTTCAGTGTACACAAGAGACAGTGAGCTAGCTTGATTATAGTTAGAGAAAGAGTAATAGATTTAATTCTACCATGGAGATCGATAAAAAGACGTTTTTCCTTTTCATGATCATGGCAATGCTTTTTGTGGATAGTAGCACTTACTATCCTAAGAGTTTCATCAGCCTAGGTGCCGTTGCTGCCCAGGATCCTGAAGCTAGTGCTTCAGGCACTACTAATTATAACGTGATCAACGGCGCTAGAGGAACCATAAATGATAATGACCCCGACAATGTTGTAAATGGTGATAATACGTCGGCGCAAGAACTACCACCACCAATGTCTGTACCCGAACCATCTACAGTTGTACCAGCGGAACTACCAACACCAATGTCTGCGCCTGCACCATCTACAGTTGTACCAGCGGAACTACCACCACCTGCATCTGTATCCAAACCATCCAACTTTGTACCAGTTTATGGAGGTAGGTACGGTTTTCCTTGGTTGCCAATTCAGGTTTCGGAATTCAAACATGGTGATTCTCGGTCATCATCGGAGCCAGCTGCAGTTAAAAAGCAGCCTTAGAGTCTGTCCTTTGGGCACATGACCTACAATGCTAGGTATATATACTAAATAAGAGCCACAGTCACCTATGGTCATCTGCCCCTATTCAATCTCAAGACGACAAGACATATAAATTAAATAAAGTCGCCGAAGGGAGCGAAATGGATCTTGCAAAAATCTTAAATTAAGTTCATGTACTTTTGATGCAAAATAAGTGAAAGTGTGTAACTTCTTTGAGGAGAATAATACTAATAAGTAAGTAAAAACCCTACTACTGCACCTCTAAATCATTCTTCCTTCTTAACTCTACGTCTCTACCGGTATATATCATCTGTATTGTGGCTCTCTCTGTATACATTCCAAAATACCAGTAAACACTCGATATCTGGATCATCATCGTAACCACATTCGACCGAAATACTCCAAATATATATTCAATCAATTTTATAACTAATAGGCTGCAACTAGTGCCTACCAAACTCGAGAACTATAAAAAATTTGGGATTGGATAATCATTTCACCGTATAAAACGGAAATGTGATGTGATGCATAAAAAATTGGTTTTCGCGTGGAATAATTAAATGGGAGAGAAAACAACTTCATAAAAATAAAAAGATATTACAAGTGAAACAATTACATTCAGTGGACAATCATCTCAGTAGACGCGCGAGAGTGGGAGTAATTGTTTCCCTGCTGCTTGAAAGTGAAACTGAGGATTGACCAGTGAAGGCCTGACTAGTTTATGAATAATTTATATGCTCATACTTTTCCATTCGTAACGAGGATTGGCCTTTTGAAGGAACAGACATGATTGAAAGTATATTGACAACAGATGACATCGAACTCACCGCTGCTTTCAAAACCTCTTGTGAACAACCTGGTTTCACCATCATCTTTACCTGCCGCACAAATACATATAGAAATATCTTTCTCATTTTCTTGGATTCAGCATTCCGTTGATATGATTTAAAGGTAGGAAAAAAAGAAGATATGCATGAGAAATAAATTTTACCATGTCGAGGTAATTCTGTAAGTCTTTTACCCTTCCCATGTAATCCTGGTCTTCTATACATAAACTGATTGGCTTGATTTCTGAACCCGTTCCTTCAAACTGAATGGGTCCTGGATTCCGGTAGACATCATCCATCAAGAAACTTTCAGCTTCTTGAATCAGCATTCTGTTGATATGATCAATTACATGTTTTAGTAGTAGTAGTATAGCACAAGAATCAAATATTAAGTATGCTGAAGTTTATAAGTATATGTATGCGAACTTAAGGAACGGAAATCATATGAATCACGACTGAATACCAGATCAAAAGGGTAAAGATAAATCTTACTTGTAAGATTTTCCCCTCAAATCGACTGCAGCTGGATGAATTGATGGTTTGCCAATTGGTGAGACCCCAGGACCATGCAATCTCTTTACAGCCATCATTCCCTGTCATAAAAAGAACTAGCCAGATATTGTAATCCATTATTCTTAAATAGTCCTGGTAGAAAGGAGGAGTTAGTAGCAAACCCACCGTAAATGGTGCACCACCACAACGCCACCTAGATACAGGATCCTTAAGGTTTGTAACAGTGGCCATATACCCATTAACTCCAGCAGCAAGGAGATGATAAGAAACATGTCCAAGAACCTGAATGAGAATTTTATTTCATTTTTGACTAAACATTCTAAGATGGAAGCTTATAACTGATGCAAAAATAAATAAAACTCACATAGGCATAATCACAATCAAACTTGGATGGAAGTGAACCTCGAGCTTGATACCCAAAGAAATGGGAAATTGAACTAAATTTCTTCCCAGTGTATGTTCCATTTTGCTGCAAATCAAAAAGGTGAATTTATGTCTCCTGGTTGTGATCAAAAGCACAACTATATCTACTACTTTAGAATAAATGGAGAACCTGTACAACTGATGGCTTAATGCGAAACTCAAGGTACTCACCGTTCGTTTGTTCATCTCTGTTTCCACTAGTTGAGCTAAAAGTTTCTCAGTTTCGATCTGTTAGGTACATCGAGAAGATAATCACTGAAGTGAAAACTATTACTAGTATTATTTTGATATATAACGCTGGAATATTTATTACCTGCGACAACTGTGCGGAATCGTCCGACTCAGGAGATAGAAGAAGCTGCATCGAGTAGACCGCGGATTAAGAATGGCTAATTCAAAAAAAATTCACAGTTTACCTAAGATAGTGACAAAAACAACACGTACCTGTACTTTGATATAAGGTGGCAAGAACTCAAACAAAGCCAATGCCCAAGGTGACAATTGTGCTGAAATGCTATCAACTGGAACCCCTTTCTTATGTAGCGCGAATATTTCCTAAGACGATTGCATCACTTCCAATGGTGAGAAAAATACTACGAATAATAATTAAAACTATTTCTTAACATAATAAATATAAACTTGATGTAAAACTCACTTGCAAGAGAGTGTGCACTTCAGGTATACTTTCGATAAGTCCTTCAGGTAAGAGAATTACCCCATGATATTTATCTGAAATAAAATACGTTCAGCAGATGTCATGAGTGTGGTGAAACAACAACCATGCTTGGAACTCATAAGAACAAGATAGACGTAACATGACCTTGTTCTGCCCTTGCTTGAACTGCATCACAGATCCGTTTGGTGATATCGAAGAGAGTAAGGTTTGAAGCAGCAATTTCCTCACTTAGAATAACCTAAAATTCATCCTTAAGTTGTGATAATCTGTAAGATAGTAAATGAACGAGCAATTAATTCTATTTTTGTATGTGAAGGTAATTAAGAAAAACTATGTACCATATTCGGATGAGATTGGAGTGTGCATTCCAAAGCAACATGAGACGCTCTTCTTCCCATCAGTCTAATAAAATAGTAATACTGCATTGAAACGTAAACCGTGTTGTAGGATTCATTCTCTTTTACAAATAATTGTGAACATGAAAAGAACATGAAACTAGAGTATAGTCTAACCTTTTCTGCGGACAGAGCATCAGTGCACAGATTACTTATAAGCTGAGAGTTGACCTGAAAAGCTCAAGCAAAATGAAACATTTAGAACATCCTATGACTGGAGCGAGGGTTAGAATTCAAATAAGTGAAAAAAATATCCATTGTTCGGGGAGTATTGAGTACCTTGCAAATTGTATCGAATCCGACGTTAGCTTCCACAAACTGGTTTTTTAGATCACCATATAACGTGACTGGAACACCAATAACCTACCAGCAAGCGTACAATTTATTCCAGTTGTTCGCCCATAAAGGTTACTAGACTCTTCTTTATAAATGAAAATATAAAAAATTTGCAAGAAAATCTAGCATATAGCTTCGGAGCAAAAACTAGTACGTGAAAAAGAAAAGCTAGATCGAATACGCGGCAATTCCTTACCTTTGTTTGGCATTTTGCACTGGCAAAGGTCTCGGCAAGTTGTGCTGCATCAGTATTGGATAGGACCCCTTTTTTCATAGAAAGACGGCGGATACATTAGAAAATCAGATTCAATAATCATTTAATCATCAATGGGAGGTACAGCTTACCGCCGATAATAACGAGCCCATCCAACTTTAACGCTTGGCACGCATCCAGTGCAGATTTTACTTGCTCTTTTGTTCTTATTTGATCCTTTGTTCTGCCCAGCATGTCATAACCACCTGCATACGCAAATAAAACATGAAGATTTTCAGATGCTATACAAGTTCTTATAAACCAAAAACAAGCTTATTAGAGCTGGAGTGAACTGGAGATCGGCTCACCTTGATTACGGTAAGTTGAAACAATGTCCTCAGTGATTTCAATTGTCTTTTTTGAAAATAAACCTTCAGTACCCCCTATATGTTACATAACCAAAAACGACGGAATGGAATGTCAAAAACCGTACTTGAAAAAGAAATACTTTAAATTCTTGAGATACTATCCTGCAGAGATGAGACATACCGCAGAATCCAATCAAAGTACTTTTCGGATTGTGAGACTTGATAGCATCTCGAAGCCCACATATGACATTATGTCCTCCCGGAGATTGACGTCCGCAAAACACAATGCCAACCCTAAATCATTTGTGTCCAGTTAATTCAGTAATGAACGAGAACTTAAGCTTAATTTCCATAACAACAAATTTGCATAAATATACCTGATTTCTGGTAGATCCTTAATGACTTGGGCAGTAGTACCTTTAGAGGAATTATTATTAGAAATATAATTGGATAAATGAATAAGTGGCTGCCCATACGTTAAAGGAAATGATCTCTGAATGGAATGTGCATCTGTAGGATCTGATACAGCAATAGCTTCACCAAATTCAACTTGAACATTGCTTCCCTAAATAAACACATATTGGCAGGCAGGAGGATACACAAATAATTAAGTACTTGTATATCGAATTCATGCTTGTCAGGATAAATAATGGAGAAGCACCAGATGTGTACCTGAAGACAGGGAGGAAGTTCTGGTACATAGAAACTGCGATGTTTCTGTATTCCTGCTAATTCCATGACCATCCCAAAATCCATTTTTTAGCTCTTCATGCAAATAATCAAATTGAATATGTAAATCAATACATTTTCGTTTTTGTATTAGCTTTGATCAATTAGTAAAAATTACCGGAGTAATTATCTCATCTAGTTTACCTAGTATTATGGGACAGTCAAACAAATTTACCCGTTAAAAGTGGGACATGAAAGAATAATGTAATAAGGCCACGTTATTCCATCTTTTGTCTCCTATCACTACAACAAAAATCTAGCTATTGCTACACCATATATTGCCACACTTTCAATATAGGTGTTGCAAGAGCAAATTTCTAGTTACGGTACTTTTCAGCTGCAGTTAAAAGCTATAATTTACTGCTGCAAAATGAAACTTTTGCCACACAACTTAGCAACAATATGAAAATAGTGTGACAAAAATGTATAATCTCTTGCTGCAGTAATAAAGATTGGGTGCAGCAATAGACTTCTTGCTACATAGGTTATCGCGACACTAATAGGGGTTTATGCCATAATCCTCGGGTGTTGCAATATATTAAGTTTCTTGTAGTGTATATTTTTCTGCCAAGATAGAACTAGCATTAGTTCGTTGCACCCTATGAAACACGGATACTGATACGGGGATACGGATACTGGGATACTGATACGGGGATTCGTCAATTTTTGAAAAATGGGGATACCGGATACATAGGGATACATGTATATATTAAAATCATTTAAGTTTATAATAATTCATCTTAGTAAAAAGAATCATATAAAACAAAACAAAACAAAATTTTTTATGCAATATTAAAATAAAACAGATAAAAGTTGTCTAACATCTGGCTCACCGATCACTCATTAATATTATCTTCATCAAAGAGCACTGCTAATTGTTGTGGCTCGTCAAGTGAAAGATTTGCAACTTCAAGTTCTCTCGCACCGTCTAGTGTATCAAATTTATCTTCACTGATATCCCACATTCCACTTTCTCCTTTCGTATAATTTTCACTTTTTCGTGAAAGGAGATGAATATTACTATAAACAAACAATAAATCCTCAGCACGTTGGGGTACAATCTTATTTCTCTTCATTGGATGGATAAAGTTATATATGCTCCAATTTCTCTCCAATGATAAAAATTATATATGCTCCAATTATATTATAGGAAGTATCCCCTCTTAGAGTATCCGAGAAGTATCCCAATGTATCCCTTACCCTTTTCGTAATTAATAAAAGGGATACTTTAAATAAAATATCCAACACGTATCCCCAGGTATCTGACACAAATACGTCACCGATTTTGAAGTATGCGTGATTCATAGGTTGCACCCTTCAACTTGTAAGCTTCTAGGAACTTGGTTACAGATTCGGTCGTATTTGTACGGTTTGACAACCGCGACTTGACCATTGTTAAACTTCTTGATCATTTATATTACCATGCATTTGGTTACGTTAATTATTAAATTGGTTGTTAATCACCAAAATAAAAAACCAGGTTAGGTCGGGCCGGGCCTGGCCTGACTGATACCGTTGGAAGCATAATAACTATACCTTGACCTTAGGGATTTGGAAAAGAAGATCCTCTATATATTTTCGACAAGTATAACCGCCAGAGTTAGCATAGGTGAATCAAGCAGCAGCTGCAGAAACCCTATTAAGAAGATGGAAGTTTTTGGTAGCAGTGGTGATCTACCAGATGAACTTTGGTCTAAAATCTTGGTTACATTGGATAGCACAGTTGAATCAAGCATCAGCAGCAGCAGCAGCAGCCCTAATAAGAAGGATAGCGTAGGTGAATCAAGCATCAGTTGCAGTGAAAAGGTGGAAGTTTCTGGTAACGGTGGTGATCTACTTGATGAACTTTGGTTTAAAATCTTTCTTCTTTTACCAGATAATTCAATCTATGAATTAAGGTGTGTTTCGAAACGATGGAATTCGTTAATTATAAACCCTTATTTCATATCCCAAGTATATAATAATTTAATGCTTTCTTCGCCATGCACAATATTTTGCAATTCTGTTGGCTCGTTTGTCAATCAGGACGTGTTATCATCGCGTATAGGGTTATGGCTTAGAATTCCTCATGAGAAACAACAACAAGTCAACGGAGAAAAAGTTTACCTTTTAGGTTCAAGTGATGGATTGGTGCTTTCTTCAACTACAGAACAATATCAAATTTGATATTACGTTTGTAATCCAATTACTAATGAATGGGTTTTAGTACCAAACCCTAATGGACGTGACGATAAATGGGTCTTGAATGGTTTATTTTGTGATACATCTTCTTCGCGAAACTTTGAAACTACAACTACTTATAAAGTCATTCGGATTCCAGAAGTTTTAAACCCATACAAGATGTTCGATATTGAGATATTTTCTTCTGAAACCGGTGAATGGATTGCGCATAAAATGTCATGCCCTGAAGAAATTATTATAGCATACCCTTTCAAAAGCAATTTAGTTTGTAACAATGGAGTCTTGTACTGGGTTGAAGGATATAGAACAAGACTAGTGGTTTACGATCTAAACAGCAGCTACAAAAGAAGTTGTGATGGCCGCAGTGAATGTCGGGTAATTAATCTGCCAACGAAGAGTGGAACACATGATGATAAGTATTATTGTCTTGGGAGGTCTGAAGGTTTCTTCTGCAATAGCCACCGCTACGATAATATTATTTTTGTTTGGGTACTTGAAGATGGAAAGAACTGGAATTTGATACACGAGATTAGTATGACTACGTATGATAAGGCTAAGCCTTTAGCTTTGAACCCAACCGATCGAAATGTCTTAATTCTTGGCGAATTTGGTACTTCTAGTCCTGGAAAAACTAATACTTCAAGTCAATACGCTTACAATGTTATTACAAAGGAAAAGCAAGTACTCAAACAACATTCATCGTCAACTTATGGAGTCCTTCCATTCACTATTAAGCCGTCGCCAACAACAATGGTTCACCAAAATAAGTTGCTGCCGCCAAAACCTGCAAATTGATTTCCACAGGTTTGGCTATTCATTTTCTTGCTTTTTTTTTTTTTTTTTTTTCTGACTGCTGCTGCTATTGGTACTAGTTCCGGATTGAATTTTCACAATATTGCTTAAGCTTATAGAATATGCATTATTTTGTTGGTACTATGGTACTAGCCGTTTTGATTTTCTTGTTATTCTGCTCAATTCTGTTATCACTGTTATATTTATGCTAAGGACAAATGCAGAGTGAAATTTTCTGTACAATTGATTCACACTCTAGACTCGCCTTTATGATAATCACTAATTGATTAAAATAAGTTGATTGACTAACCTGTTGCCGATTCCGTAAAAGATACACTATGTGGAATAAATTAGTATTGTTAATTAACCTGTCCAAAAGTTACATTCATCTTGGCATCTACATTAAGCTTATTTAATCGCCTTGTATTCTTCGCAATCTTTTTCTGTTCGATTAACAGAAATAGCTACTTTGTCCTCCCATGGGATCTCTACAACAACCACCACCTCCTCCGGAGATGCCAAGAACTAACTTATCTCCTTTCTATTACGGTTTAGTCGTCATAGGTTCCACGGCAGTTGTTCTTGCAATATATAACATCTTTGTTGTCGGATGGTGCATGTCTCGTCGTGGAAGACAACCACGTGAAATCCCTATCGATCAATCATTACCAGTAATCACTAGCCAGGTTTTCAATAGAAACTCAAGTTCACTACTAATTTCGACCTTCAAATACAAGAAAGAAGGGAAGGATGACGAATGTGTTGTTTGCTTATCGGGTTTTGAAGATGGTCAACAATTTGTCGAACAACTGTAGGACCACCAGCAGGCTTTCGTCCCCTTGTTTCATCCTTCCAAGCAGAGAGTGCAAGTGAAAGTGCTTGAACTTCAAAGACTGGTTATAATGTAAGTGATCTCTATATTCACGGTAGATGTTCTGGGAAAGAATGCGATAAATTCATATAAACACAAAAATGAAAATTCTACATTATATTCTGCTTAGAGAAACTGCAGTGGTGCGATCAAAACCAAAGATCAAAGATCAAAAAAAAGACCAAATTTTGGGTTTAGTCCGTGTTGTGACGCAACGGTACATGATTAAAATTTCGTCAGGCGGACTTTAAAAGTCCGCCCCATTTTTTTTCGTAAAATTTCATCAGGCGGACTTTAAAAGTCCGCCCCATTTTTTGTAACTTTCATCGGGCGGACTTTAAAAGTCCGCCCCATTTTTTTTCGTAAAATTTCATCAGGCGGACTTTAAAAGTCCGCCCCATTTTTTGTAACTTTCATCTCATTCTTTTTCTTTTTTATTTAATTTGAATTTTCATCGGGCGTAATTTAAATCTCCGCCCGTTAACAAGCGTACTTTAAATTTACGCCCAGCAACAAACGTACTTTAAATTTACGCCCGACTATATTAGAATTTGGGATTTGGTCGCGACCATATTTGATCTGGAATTTGATCTTTGGTTGGGATTTGATCTTTACTCCGTCCCACTGTGTTACGATCTCATCCCAAATTTTTGGTTATACTCGCCCACTGTGGATGCTCTTAATAACCTTGCTTGTAGAGTTGTAGTGTGCATTTGTTTCTTCCAGTATCGTCATTCAATTATTGGGCCACACTTATATTTGGCCCAATTGATTGAATGTGCCCCAAGGAAAAACCAGAACCACGTGGATAATTATCTGTCAGTCCAGCTCCTTGGCAGCCACTGATTTGCATGGTTTTATCCGTATTGGTGATTTTAGCACCGAGCAATGGATTGAAGTCTTTTAATCCAAACAGACTTACACGATGCTTGAAAGTGTTGTCATGTTGGGTGACACAACAAGCTAGAGATTTACAAGTGAAAAATTAGAACGAAAAGACCTGAGATGCACAAAACGAATTTGCTCAACAACATTGTTTATAATGGAGGAATGGTGTCCCTGTTCAACAGGATGGGCCTAGCAAGGGGCTAACCTAGGCTATAGCTCGTCCCTAATTCTACCCCAACATTGATTTGTATTAAAAGTTGAACGATTTTTTGGCGACCATGGTTTTTTTGGGGGACCATGGTCCTATTAGGCCACCTACCCTACAATGTTAAGGGATGTCTTAAAATCAGATGAGATTACTAATTTGGCCCTTAGTCTAATTAAATTAACCCTAACCTAATAACTACATCTAACTTAATCAAAAAGAAAAACCTAAATATAATTCTAATCTAACCTAGCCGCACAAAAAAAAAACAGTTTTGAGGAACTGTTCTCCTCTTCTTCTTTCCTCTTCCCCATTTCAACATCATCTTCATCGATTAATCGTCGATTCATAAAATTTTCATCGTCGATTAATCAATCGACTATAAGAATGGTTATTTGAAAGAAAACCAATAGACTCCCAGGAACAGGTCCCCCATTAGGACATCTAGCAAATCATCCAAGTGATTTTGAGATTCATAAAGAAGTGGAAGAGCCAAGTGAATCCATAATCCAATATCATAGACGCAGTAAGAAGCCTGATTCTTCCATGGGACCGATTCGCAGGTATTTTCCAACAAACCGATGCTTTTAATTTGATTTTGATTCGTTTAATTGAATAGAAATCATTAAAATAGGGTTCGAATGGGAGTTACAGTGCGCTGTTCGGTTAGGACGAATTTCTAGAAAACCCTAGTTTGTTAACCGAACTTCCTGAAAGGAAGAACACGAAGAACAGTTCGGTTTTATAGGATTCAAAACCGGGTCACCGAACTGCCAGTTCGGTTAGTTCGCAAAAAAGCCTAAAACTTTTTTCTAACCGAACTTCACCAGTTTTGCAACAATTTTTTTTCCACTTGTAACCGAACTGTGCAATTTTGCCCGCTATTTTGAATTTTTGTACAACCGAACTGAGCTATCTTGTTCGGTTGGTTCGCATAATATTCTAAAACTATTTAGTAACCGAACTTTACCAAAAAAAAAAAAATTCAATATAACCGAACTATGCTATTTTGCCCTATATGTTGAGTTTCAATTTAACCGAACTTGTCTAACTATGTTGTATTGCATACATGTGGAGTTCGGTTTATTCGCAAAAAACCTTGACAAACCGAACTCTTCATTATTAGTTACCAATGTTGAGTTCGGTTTATTCGCAAAAAACCTTGACAAACCGAACTCTTCAGTATTTGCACACATCTGGAGTTCGGTTTGATCGCAAAAAACCTTGAAAAACCGAACTCTTTACTATTAGTGACCAATGTTGAGTTCGGTTTATTCGCAAAAAACCTTGACAAACCGAACTCTTCAGTATTTGCACACATGTGGAGTTCGGTGTGTTCGCAAAAAACCTATTCAAACCGAACCTTACGCTGAGAACCCTTATGTTGCATCTGATTTAGTCAATCATTTACCGGTTAAGCTAATATATTTTGTTTTCTTGATTAGAGGAAAACAACCTTTACTGGAAGATCTGAGAACTCCTACGCCTCGAGGCAAAGTACATTGTGGTTCTGGTAAGCGTGGAACCAAAAATGCTAAGTATGGAGGTGGGTCATTACCGGGTGTTGTCATCCAAGATGGTGTCAATAGAGATAATGTTGACAACGTAAGCCAACAAGTTAATGAAGAGATTGTGGAAGAGATGGGCAGTCAAGAACATAATCAAGGCGGAGAAGATGAACTAGCTCAAGGAGGAGGAAATGAGGGCGGCGATAATGAGGGTGAAAAAGATGAGGAAGACGGAGACAAGGATGGAGATAAGGATGATGATGGATCAGAGGAGGACTCGGATGAAGAGGAAGAAGAAGAGGAACAAGCAGACATAGTGGTAAAGAGACCTAGAAAGACGCCTAAAAAGCCTTGTGCTAGATATTCATACATTCCTCATAAGGATTTGTGTTTGCCACCAAAGAATCTAACATATGGTACTCCAAGAGATGGAGGGGAGGTATTGATGGGCTACAAAAACTCATGGGCTGCCAAGACCTTTGGAGGAGGGACAAAACTTAATTGTTGCCAATGTGGATCAATATCTCTTAAAGCGATTATGCCATGTTCATACTTAGCTATCATGTGGCGACAAGGGAGTCCCATAGACTTCATCATGTTGCAAACACACACCTCGTCCGGCTTGGTTCCCCATATGTCAATCAAATTCACCTCAACCATTAACCTCTTGATGCAAGCATGTGAAACATTATAGTGGAGTCCCTTAAACAACCGAAGGTCCTCCATTTTCTTTATGTTACCATCTTTATCTACAATCTTTGTGTACTTCATGATGCGGCTTTTTTGGAACTTCTCTTTAATTCTCTCAATATCGCGTTTGAAGTAACTCTCCATTGCGTTAAACACAACCACAAAATAATCGACACATCCAAAGAGATTTTTCTTCAAGCGGTGGTGAGACGATTCTACCAAACTTGTCGCTTGATTCCCAAAGTGTTTATAGTTGTTGGTAAAAGCATAAACGAAGCGCTCTTTGTGCGGGTCCAACCATTTCTCCACCACATACGTTATTATATCCTCCGGATGTTCGGGGCTAGACCAATGTTCTCTAAATTCGGAAAGATTTAGATAATACTCTTCTTCGGTGAGAGACCAAGTCAATGCCTCCCATTCCCCGGAGAAGGAAACCCATTTAGCGTGATTTATGGCGTATTTTTTATCTAATTCCTCTTTTGCATGCGCTTTTTCACCTTCCGGTAGCTTACTAATCTCTTCCAATCCTTTCCTCTTAGGTGGACAAAGTTGATGCTTGCACCTATTCATCACATTGCACCATATATGAAATGTACAAAGCATATTATGTGCTAATGGGAAGACTTTCTCTATTGCGTTCATCAATGCTACGTCATTGTCCGTCACGATAACCCCGGGGATCTCATCATCTTGGTAGATCTCCTTCACTTGGTGTAGCGCCCAAGTGTAACTTGGTTCTTGCTCTTCCTTTAGAAAACAAAAAGCAACGGTAAACGGTGACTTCGTCGACGTACGACCAACAATGTTCAACAATGGCATCTCGTATTTGTTTGTCTTATAAGTGCAATCCATTATAATAACTTCATGGAATGATTGAGCCAATTTAACACTCTTCGGATGGGCAATGAAGAGATGAGTTATTTCTTCTTCCGGACCTACACTCTTGAGCCAAAAAAATAATTGTTGCATTATTTTTCTATCATTCTATTCATTCCTTTTAATCGTCTCAATTGCATTGTAAATGGTGTACAAAGATGATACGTTACCCGGGTTATCTTGCTTTAATAAGCGAAGCATTGTGGAAGGTGGAATACACAATTTCCTATTCTCGGCTATTTTTTCCATTTCTCGAGGAGTGAGACTTGCGGCCATAGCATGCCCTTCAAGATCATCCGGACGAGGGTGGTTATGAAGACCTACCACCTTATCCATAGCTAGAAACCATTTCGTCGTTAATTTGCTCTTGCTAAATACTAGCTTGAACGGACATTTGATTTTATTTGAGCACGTTGTTTTCTTCCTCGTCGTCTTTCCTTTATACTCATAACCCTTCCTCTTGTGACTAACATCGGGATCTCCACTTCTCTCACAAACCATTTCAAAACGAGTGTTGCTTTCTTTTCCATTCAAAACCAAGACGCAATTGACTCTCTTGGCATGTTCTCTAGCCCAATTCTTCGCATCAATAGGTAAGACGCATAGTGAGTAGATGTATCTTCGAACAACATACCAATAGGAGAAGGTTGATCATGCATTGGTATAGGTTGTGATTCCATCTACAAGAAATGTAACAACATCAATGCAATCACAAATAAGTTCGGTCACATAATAATTTTATCGGGAAAACCGAACTCATTGTTCGGTTGATTAAGCAAGTTGCAAAGCAACCGAACAAATAAAACGAACCAAGTTCGGTAACATTGAATTTTATCGCAACAACCGAACTAATAAAAGGAACAAAGTTCGGTTACTTTGTATTTTATGTAGATAACCGAACTAGACACTGGAACTTCAGATTTTTTTTGTTTGTTAAGTTCGATTGATTATGTTGTTAGGTTCAAGTTTGCGAAACAACCGAACTTATTAAACATAGTTCGGTTAAATAGTTGGTACATGCAGTTTACGAACCAACCGAACTGTATACACTTAGTTAAACTTTATTTTTACGTAAAGTTCGATTAGTTTCGAACCAACCGAACATAACACTGCATATCAGAACTTCCATTAATATGGAGTTCGGTAACCTGCGTGTTTGGATAAAGTAACCGAACTACATCTTCAAATGAGTTCGGTTACTTATTCATCTCACAAGGCAACCGAACTACACCTTCAGATAGTTCGGTTACATGTTCTTCATTTAATGTAAACGAACTGTGAAAAATCCAGTTCAAAAATTTACATTTTTGGGGAAGTTTTTACCAATTCAACATACATTATCTAAGTTTGGAGCATACTTGTTCACCCAAATACTCTTCCTCCGGTTGTGGTTGATAAAATCCATCATTTTCATCTTGAGTTTCATTTTGGGGAAGAATACAATCACCATCTAAGAAATAAGCCAAATCCGGATCATTTTGAAGATTAACAAATATTCTAGGAGAGGATAGAGATGAAGAATCAGATGAGTTTTCATCACTTGAATACTCAAAGGGGGTGAATTGGAAAAAAAAATTATTTTCCATGTTTTTCTCCTTCATCTTCTCTAACTCTACTCTCACAATAATTCTACTCAACTAATAATAAACCCATCTTTTAATTTAATCTCACTAATTGTTTTTAACTAAATCATTTCACTAATCATAACCTAAATTAATTAAGAGGGTAGATTAAGTATTAAATAAATAGCTAGATATGGGGTGACCTAGAATTACTTCTAATGTCTTTACCCAAAATAAAACCATGGTCCCCCCAAAAAAACCATGGTTCCCAAAAAATCATAGATTTCTAGCACACTTAGGCCAAATACTATGGGAGATGGCATCCCTTCTCTTTATCCCTCAAATAAAGGGATGGGATCGCACAAGGAAGGCAACCTCACTATGGTGTCCTCTTTTCCCTTCCCTACACGACGCGGCTACTGAATAGCCGTATGAATAGTTCCAAATGGCTACTGAATAGCCGTATCAGTCAACTCGTTCACTTGACCAATACGGATACTTAGCAGTCGTGTTATAGGTTAAACTCATCGGAAGAAACTAGTCGCGGTCATTTCTTCTTCTTCTTCCTTGTTCTTCTCTATTGTTTTCCTCTCCACAACCCCTTTCGATTTGAAGACTCTCTGGTGCGATTCAGGTGCTAAAATTCAATGGGTTTGTTCCTTAGTACCCGGTGAAGTATTTCCTTTTTTCAATTTCGTGTTTCATCAACAAAATCCTCCAAGGCGAGTGTTTCAAATTTTAAGATTTAAATTTAATTTGATTTTCATTATGATTAAATTGGAGATGTTAGTTTGTTTATAAGGTGTCCTTCTATGTTGTTTGATAATTTGAGACATGGTTGATTGATTTTATGATATTTTGTTGATTGAATCAAAGAGGTTGTTGTTGATGAATGATATTTGATTTAGATATAGTATTGTTATTGATAATTTTGGATTGATGGATGATTAAACGAACATGTATTATGTCTAGGACAAATTGTTGGCAGAGAAATTGTATTTGGATGGATAAATTTGGATTTATTGATGATCTTGTTGTAATTTCATAGATAATGTGGCTAATATTTTTTGTTGCTCTTCTACAATATATCCATTGTAGAATTTTTGCATAATGGATATTTTTGTGATGATTTTCTGTACATGTGTATTGTAGATATACTCCGATGATTTTCAACGAATTATGGATGATAGAATTCCGGTTTCTTCAAAAGATCATAGTGATCATAAACCGAGTAGTACCAACCTCGACATATGATAGGGGTAAACCTCTGAAACATCGAAGTAGTGTAAGCCAACTTCATGCCATGTATACCGCAGTTTCTAAATTTCCACATCCTATACAGCTTGTAGACGACTGTGGTTTAGGTTCAATTTTCAAAATACATTATATGAAACTACAAGACAACTTCCTAACTAATGGTATATTTGAAAGGTGGTGGCATAGCACCAATACATTTCACTTTCCTAGTTTTGAAATATGGTTTACCCCATTAGACTTCACTCAAATTACAAGAATTCCTATTGGCCAAGGGAATCTTGTATCATTGGATGAAATTAGTATGGACCAACTGCATCAGATTGCTCCCGAAACCATAGATTTTTTGCTCTCATATATTAACGCGAAAACTACATCAATAAGAAGGATAGGAGAAGAATCTAGAGTCATAATAGGAATACAAGAAGTTAGACAAGAAAACCTAGTCGACTTGAGAGGTCAAATTGTGGATAAATGAAAGGGGGTCAAATTAAATTGTTTCTTGACCATAGAGTCGGCCTAGAAAATGATGTTGTATTTCAGGAGCAAATTGCAAGATGGTTTTTGATGTGGTGTTTTGGGAATATCCTTTTCCCAAACAAGAACAATGTTGTTGAGATTAAATGGATAAGTATAATGAGGGATTTAAATGTGCTGAGGCATTATGATTAGGGTTCGGCGTTGTACGGTAGTATGTGATGGGGATTGAGTACTGGAGTAACGGCTGTAGGACAATATCACACAATAATAAGATCTCGCGAGAATGTAGGGAAGCTTGCGAGAGAACGTAGCATGTGTGCAAATTAAGATCCAACGTGAGCCTGCGAGAACATCGCACGTGATTCCGAAATTAGGGGAAATGTTAGTTGTATTCCACCACATATGAGATGTCATCCACTATGTAAATATCTATATAAAGAGAAAGGTAGGAGAGACAAAAGGAACTGGTATTATTATTATCTTTTTATTCTTCCCCAAAAACCAGAGAGAGAGCTCCAAATACTCATTAATGGAGTCTCAATTATAATCCATATGTAATTAAAAACAATCATAGTGAAACCTAACTCCGTGGATGTAGATCAAATTGATCGAACCACGTAAATCTTGTGTCTTATTTTCTATTTTCATTATTTTTATCTTTATTTTCATATCAAATAAGTTTAGATCTAGAAATTATAGTCATGATAATACAAGGGGCGTGTTGTGGGATTTCCTGCAACTACAATGGCCTACAAGCCTGATTTGCAGTTCTTTTCGTATCCATTGATGGTAAAAATTCGTATCCACTTGTAATCTTACTTTCCTTACTTGTTTATTATTGGTGACCGTATAATGCAATTAATTTTTAATAATACCTAATAATGTTGCAGCCTTGGTTTTGGTCATATTTCCGATGTTTATTTCCCTAAACAAAGCCGGAGAATAAAAATACAGATCTGTGGCCGGCGGGTAGGTTATATGATGAAGACCAAAGAGACTTGAGAAGAGGCGCACAAAGTGATACAGGTTCCCATTCAGTGACTCTTGTGCGTTACCATATTGATAGCTTCTCATTCAAATTCTGTAGTATGGTCGTCGTGGGAGGATATTGAATGGAAAACTAACCCCGAGGTGGTAGAGGCTAAACAAATCTCCGTAACACGAATGTTCTTTTACTATAAATTTGGTCACAATGCCTTGTACCTGGGCGAAGTGTCTCAAACAAGTTCTTGGAATGACAGTAATACCGTGCAATCCTCCTGATTCAACAGTAGATATCAACAGACACTATTTGTACGCCAACAATCAACTTAATCCCTTGCATTATGTTGAAGTACCCGATCATGAGTATAAGCTGTGGTGGAAGGAGAGGTTAGTTGGGAAGTACTCAGGTGTAATTGTACATGAAGGAAACGTAGATTTGTATAGTACGCAAGATCCCGAAGCTTATGTACCCCGACCAGCACCGCCACGAAAAAGCACATATACAGAAGAGTTGGTGCCCGTCGATCGTCATCTCTTCCCATATCTACCAAATAATATGACAGCTCGAATATGCGACCCTGAATTTAAGGAGATTGATATGCCTATTGGAATGAAATATTTGGGACAGTCTCCTAAACCCAATTATAATGTCAATCAGGGTACATCTGTGCGTATCATATGTCCTTTAATTATTATATGCTATACTTGTCAAAAAAAATAAAAACTCATGTCGGTGTTTATTGTATACAGGAGATGTGGTGTGATGAGTGCCAAATAATGTATATATTTATCCCTTTTTGTTGGCATTTAACTCATCTTTTGCGCAGTAATTCTACATTTTATCCCATATTCTGTATTTTCATTGTTTTCAAGAATAAATATTTTTCTTACTTAATTTTGCATTTTTAGGTAATAAATAAAGTTTGGATGAATTGCGGAGCGAAAAGAGAAGAAAAGTAGTGAAAAGACGGGAGGAATTACACAAGGAAGCCGCGAAGAATGTCGTGCACAAGACCAAAAGGCTAGAAGTGGGCTTGAAGAGGAAGAATTGTTTTTAAAGAAGATATGGGCTTGGCATACCCAAGGCCAAAAACCCTCACCCAAACCCATTTTCTATATCCAAGCCCGTCTCGGATTTCAGCCGTCAGATTGGATCCATATCATCATCCAACGGTCGCTCCATCATCGCACATCAAACTCCGAAGCTACCGCTTTACATCGCAACACCCATCTCCATCTTGGGTCGTCCGTTTTGCTACATCCCTTCATCCGACGGTCGCTCCACGCTTACCCCCGTATCGCCGTTGGATCCACCTACCATCTTCCCATCCATCGCTTCTTGTCGCAGATTATCAAACCTCGCTGAACCCGCTCAACACCCTAATACCCCATTCTATACCCATTAGCCAAACACACCCTTCTCCCAAAACCATCGAATCCATCTTCTTCCCCTCTTCTGCAACAGTGACGCTCCCCACAAATCACTCCACCATCTTCTCCCACAAATCACTCCACCATCTTCTCCCCCCCAAATCATTCAACCATCACCATTCGAGCCATCATTCCCCTACTCCTCTAGCTTTCTATAACATCAATTCCTCGATCTTTTCCTCTCACAGGAACCCTAGGTTAGGGGTTGATGAAATAGATGAGCTAGAAAAGCAATTAGGACATGGGAAGAACAAGAGAAGCATCAGGAGAAGGATTGGAGGCATGGGTCGACATCTACCAGTGTCAACAGTGATTAGGTAAATTTTAATAATTTTTATAAGAACCCTAATTTTTCTGATTTGGGAACTTTTTGGGGAAATCAATTGTACGTCTAATTGAAGCATGGGTTAGTCTATTAGGGTTGTTATCATAGTTAGGTAGGATTTTCTTTGATTTATTTTGTATTTTCACCAAACCCTAATTGGACTGATGTGGTCCTGATTTTTGGGGATTTTGTTTATTTGTATAAATAGGTGTTAAGGGTTGTGAATTGGGGGGGATGATCTCTGGACTAGCCAGTAGAGAATTAAACCAAAATATTATGCAATTCCAATTTCAGTCTTCTTATGCAGTTAACAGTTGATTGTTGTGTGTATGTTATGTTTGAATTATTTTGCATGATGAATGTTGATGCTGTTAACATGTTTTTCATGAACTAAATTACTGCAGCTAAGGCTCAGATGAAGCCTTAGTGCATTGTTGGATGATGAATTGCTAGGTTAGAGCCTTAATGCTTGTTTTTCTTGTGCAATGGGAGAGATTAGTGCTCATCTGTGTGCTTGTGATTGATTGTATTGTCAAAAGACAGTCAATGCTAGGAGCACATTAGTTGAGCAAGCTGATTTTCTTTCCATTCCAATTGTATGCTTAGGGTCTGAATTTCAACCTAGAACTACATTGTTTGGCTAGGACACCAAGGTGGATTCTAAGCCATTAGCTTAGCCACAATTCCTTTCTTCAGTCACTTACAATTCCAGCTCTGCTTTTATTCACTGCTTAGTCACTTTCCTTTACTGTTTTGCTTAGTTCTTGCATTTTGAAGCTGTGTGCACTGAAGTCAGTGCACAATCTCACCCCTGCCCTTGGCTTACAGCCTTGGTTCCTTGCTGTTGTTATTTTATATCATCTGCCATCTAATCCTTGCTGTGCTGCCATCTTGTGTTAACTGTTTTAGTTCTTTGTATCTGCCTTCATCCATCACTGCTCACTGCCATAGTGCTTTGCACCCATTGATAGCTTAGGAAAATTCTTGTATGCTCCCGCTCCCTGTGGACTAACTCTTTCTTATCCCTATATTATAAAGCTTGACCTTGTATACTTGCAAGTTTTGTGTGTTTTCCAATTCCACACCATGGTGTAAGGCATATCAGGATTCGGAACAACAAAACTTGGCTCTACAACAATTATATTTCGACCACACAGAGGAACTGCAACACAAAATCAAATACGGTTCAGATTTCCATCACAGATTTGTCAAAGAGTATCTGCCACCACATACAGGTGAATCATCAACCCCAGGCCATTCTCTTGATTCGGGACCGTCGACGGATTCTTTTGTTCCAACGGTCAAGAAGAATCTTACCATCCTTGTAATTTGTCTGAACAACTCAACCAAAGTACAACCACGTACCAACATCATGGTAATGAAAATAATCCATGGTTTTAAATGTAAATGGTTAGTTTTTTTTTTAACTTTTTAATGGATATCTTTATATTTATATGTAGTGGTCATTTTCACTGTATAACGACTAATTTTTTGGTTTTACTTGTACTGGTAATTTTTGTTGTATAACGGCACTCTTTATTTGAATTCTATATGCTCTCATCATATCTCTATATATACCAAATAACTTTGCAAATAAAGCTTGTAGGATCAGAATATCGCAGCAATAATGCCTCAGCGAAATTATTAACAACACAACACAACAGTGTCGCGGAACAATTTCAGAAATGACATAATAAACGACATCAACTAAATCATGAGAAAAATGTGATGGTCCTGCGAAAATTAGAGAGTTTGCGAGATTAACATTTGTAAGGTTGCGAGAATGTCGCAAGCCATATCCGAAAATAAAGGACAGATTAGCTGTCATCCACTATGTAATTCCCTATAAATAGTCGTTCATTTGTAAAGGAAAGGAGAGAGATCTTTTCTGAGTGAGAATCAAGTAAATAGGAGAGAGAAAATCTAGAACATTGGTTATTCTTGATTCCTTTATATTTTCTTGTAAGATTGTTCAAAGATTCATCAATAAAATTAAGATTGTTAATCTAAAATGAGTTGAATGTTAATGAAATCTTGTGAGGGGTGTAGTGTAGGATTTACTGCAACTACAAAGCTATCCAAAATTCTATTATATTTTGGTCTTACACAAGCACGGATTGAAGCAAAAACAATATTTTGAACGTACTTCAGAACACTAGCAACCAATTCTGGAAGAATGTATTTGAATTTTTTGATAACATATCCGGAAATCCAAATGCGAGATACAAAGGAGGTCTTAGAACTAGGTGGAGCAAGATCAACAAGGAGATCATCACTTTTGTCACGATTCAGGCTGAAGTTAACATACGTAATCCTGGAATGTCATATGAACAAAGGGTAAGAAACTTTTAACAAATTTCTTTTATTTCCTAAAATTATAACAATTTTAAGTTAAGTTTATTTTTTAAAATTTCAGAAAAGTGTTGCTCGTTTAGACTATCTTAACTAGACAAGCGACAATTTTCCATATGATGAATGTCATCAGCTATTGAAAGCAAGTTATGATACCTACATTCCCGACGAAATATAGCTTTATCGCTGAAATGTTCCCGCATCATATGTTGATCAAGTCTTCAGAACAACAATCCTGAAGAATGATTAAATGTGAATGTTTTATTTTATATTTATGTAATTTGCTGTCTTTATGTGTTTCTGCATTAGATGTTAATCAAGTCTTTGGAACAATAATCTTGAAGAATGATTATATTTGAATGTTTTATTTTATATTAATGTAATCTTTTATCTTTAAGTGTTCTTGTAATCTACATATGATCTGATGTTCTATCTTTTATTTAATTAAAGTTTAACATAAATAAAAATGAAATTCCACAAAATAGACAACAAGATTAGAACTACATGAATAAAAATCCAAATTACTTGTCGTAGTAATCACGATTGCACTTAGCACGTGAAACAAGCCTTTAAACACCTAGATGACCCTGTTGGACGAGTTATAGTCTCGTGAGAGTTTACACAGAGATTTAACCACAAAATCTACACAACTATTTATTATACTTTCAATCTTCACTGGATGAACCAGATAAATTGTATGACGATTGATACTCTGGGATTTTAAAAACTATGAAATTGTAGCTTTCATCAAATTTGAATGCTTCACCCTTTTCCTCAAAATAACACGCTCTAACGACGTCGTGCTACAATAACACAATGCAATATACTTATTGTTGTAATTTAAAATCAATTAATTTAACTTTATACGAAAATAATTCTTAAATACTTACAAATTTTTGAGGGGACAGGCTAATATGGCTGGCGTTGAAGATCCGTTGTTGAATAGATATAAAATCGCAAATGGCTTTTTGGATAATCTGGTACCTATCATGAATTTGTTGAAGGCTTCTTCTCTTTGGATTCCCATAATCTTGTCTATATTGGTTATATATATTCTCCCAAAAGGTTTTAGGCTCTGCCATTACAGGGGAGAGACCTACTACTCAACTTTCGGTGTACCATTCTTTGATGATTGCCAAATCTTCAATTAAATCAAATAATCCCATGGTTGTGTTCGTATAAAGAGGTATGAGAGGTATTGAAATACTTGAGAAGTTTTGAAAAGTGTATGAAAATAGGTGTTTGTTGTTTGGAGATAGTAGATAATACAATTTATAATATCCGTCAAAAATAGTCGTTATAAAGTAGTCGTTGGGATATAGTCGTTTGAAATTAGTTGTTATAAAGTACATTACAATTATTGGATACAAACCTAGGTTACTTGTCGTAGTAATCTCGATTTCACTTAGCACGTGCAACAAGCCTTTAAACCCCTAGTGGACGAGTTATAGAAGATGTACCCACAAAATCTTAAACAACAACCGCATATACTATGCATCAGGTCCTTCTTCTGGAGGATCGCCGACATTCATTTCCGGATTGTAAACATCCCTGTTATCCATGTTAGTCTTAAAGATTAAGTAGCACTAACAACATGTAAATTATGTACGAGTATCTAGTCGATACACAAATTTGGCCATTTCCTCCTACGCAAAACAAACATAAAGCAATAGGTTAGTATGTATGTGGCAACAACATTTAAAATATCATAACTATTTATGATGACCTACAATAATCGTAATTGTCATGTGTTGTGGGGCGTAACCATGAATCCTTCTTTGAATTCTAACGTACTTGCGAACCGCTATATCAATTTGAGAAATCCGTTGTTGAACTTGTCGTCTGGTTCGGTGATTAACATTTCCAAACGCTTGTACAAATCCGTCGAACACCAGCGTCCATTTTTCATAGGAAGAGAGTTCTTGAACATCTTCAATAGGCAGAGTAGCAGCATTTACAAATGTTGTGGTGATTGCAACATCTTCTTCTACGATATACCCAACCATTACCATGTTAATTTCAAAAAAAAAAAAGGAGACACAGAGGAAACTAAGGCCAACTATTTTGGATTTCTTGTGTTGAGGAAGCTTATTACAATTTATAATAGGCATTGAAAGTAGCCGTTGGAAATTAGCTGATAACATAGTCGTTACAAAATATCTGTTGGTGTAAGAAAATATAATTCAAATTATCGTAATTAGAAATATAAAAATTAATATTATTGAGAAAAAGGAAACTACATTACAGGAACTGAAACACGACCTTACTTAAAAAAAACAACAATGAAATTAAGCTATCAAAAATAAAATTCTAATTAAACTCAATAATTAAAGACTAAAACAAACTTTTAATTAAAAATTGATCTGATTATGTTCTTGCCTCTCCAACTTCCTTGACAATATGGCATTCTGTTTTAATTCAAAGTATTTTTTTTGCATTTGGACCCAGCTTTTGGAGATCGATTCGCATTATTTCTCTTTTCTCTCTCTCTCGATTAACTTCAATTTGTTGTTGCGTTTTCTCTAGCAACCTTTTCATAATTCGGTTTTGTTGTTGCTGACGAGGTGCGACCGTCATTCGGGATTCTTTTCGAAAATCAACAAGTTTACTACCCGCGTCGCTCATATGGGGGCCTTGCAAGGATGGTGTAGTGGGTCTCCTTGGTCCAGAGACCCTTTTATTAATTTGGGCTCTTTTTGCTACCCTCGACTTGTGTTTATCTTCTGTAAATCCACCTGAAGATGTTCCAGGTATTGTACTTGGGTTCGTACTAGGGGTATACCCTAATGGAAAAGGGATACCGGTAGGGACATTATAAGCATTTGGAATTTGATTTGCTAATGGAGTCTCGATGAATTGGCTTGTAGGTGGATTTTGAGAAGATTGGGTTGGATTATTAAACATATTTGAGAAATTTCCATGAAATTGAGATGACATAGGATTAGAATCTTGGTCCATATCTTCAGCTACACCTACTTGTACATTTGGTTCATTTGGAACATCTTTAAGCAGGTCATACTCAATATCTCGACTAAAGTTTTTTTTTTTGTGTATTTCAACATGATAGCTTCTCGCAATTATCATCTACATCAATGTAAACAAACCATAAATAAGATACGCATAAATTAAACTATTTACAAACAACATATACAACAACTATAATAAACATATTTAGATAACACACCTGGTTATTAGAGTCCAAGTACAGATTACTTGCAACGGCTCTTGCAACACATTCGGAAAACTAATCCACTTCATTCTTGATTATGCTAAACCGATTACGAACGGTTTTTATAGTACGCTCGTGTGGATTCCCACCACAAGCTTCCATAAATTTTGAAAAAGGATTTTATAAAACTGATTCTTATCTACATAACTGCTATAACCAAGAGCACAATATTAAGTAACAATGTGATTATCTTCCAAAGTACTAAATATCGCTCTATGTTTACTTTTTTGCTTTTGGGTCTCCGACATTGATGAGAAAAACAAAATATAAAACTCTTACTTAAAGAAGAAAATTTGAGAGATTTTAGTGAAGAAAACTAATTGTAAGAAGAGAGGATTTGGGGTGATTTGAGTAGAGAATTAGAGTGTTATTTATATAGATTTTGAAAAAATGACCGTTGGGATCCGACGGTGGAGAAGATAGATCCATTATTAATGATTGATGGTTATGATCGGGTGTGAGAGAGGTGTAAGCGAAAAAAGGTCAAACAAATATATTTACAGAAACGGCTACTCAGTAGCCATATAAAATGCTACGGAAACTCAGTAGCCGTGTGATTTCCCTTCCCTACAGGGAAGATCAGATGTGATCCTCCTAGTAGGGAAAGGGAGGGATATCCCTACATGTGTACGGATATGGAAGACCATCCTACTTGCAACTTTGGTTTTTCCCCTTCATATGAGGGATAAGGTGGGGAAAAGGGGCATCATAGTGCTTGGCCTTAATACATATCTAAGGACTTAAAGGCCTAGACAAACAAATCTCCCACGTTGAATGGCGAGGAAACTTTCGCTTTCTATTGGCCGAAACAAACATTTTTTTTATTTTTGTGAAACGAACCTTTGGGGAGGACATTCGACAACGTATGATTGATTTAAAAAAAAATTAAGGCAACGTATAATTGGTTCAAAATTTACAAACTTAAAAGAAAAACCTAACTTATCGTGTTTGGAATTTAATGGAAGTCTAAATTCAATTTAGAAATCGAGTAACTATTGTGTTAGGACTCTTTTTTTCAAATTAATATATAAATGGGGAAAAATCCACATTATCTCTGTGAAAATAAACAGAAAAAACAAATTAAATCTGCACATATTCTCCACCTATTTAATGTATTTTTTCCACACACTTATTTAATGTATTTGCCCCACAACACCAAATTAAAAATACATCGTCATAGGGTGGGGCGAAGCCCAGCACACACCAAATCAAAAATGCATTGCCACGGGGTGGGGAGGAACCCCGCGTACACCAAGTTAAAAGAAAAATAAATAAAATATGCACATATTCTCCACCAATTTAATGTATTTTCTCCGCCACACCAAATCAAAAATGCATCGCCGCGGGAGAGGCGAAGCCCCGTACACACCAAATTGAAAGAAAAAATATTCCCGGTGCTTAGCATCGGCACAAATCTAGTTTTAATTCATAAAACATATTTCTTTCTGTAGTCACTCCTCGTAATTGATTTTATTCTTATAGGTCTTAAACATTCTTTGTTTTTTTTTATCGAAAGATAAGATGCATTAAAGAAGGAGGAATATATATAAAGTTTGACCAAAAGTAGATAAAACAAAGAACAGGAAAATCAAAACTAAAGATTATATGAAAATAACATGCCAAGACATCATTGTAGAGGAAAAGTTCAAATGAACTCCAAGACCTGCAGCCACTGCAATGCCAGAAATGACGATTTAGCTTCAAAGAAGAGATCATCATCGGTTTTGTAAAGGTAGTTTTCTTCAAATCTTCTACCATTTCTTTCTCTCCGGATTGTGTTTATAATTGTGGCCGTGATTAACCTCTAGATGTAGTTTCCATCCTTGGAGAATTGATTTGTAATCCAAGTCTCATTGATCCCAGCAAAACCTACATCCATCTAGTACTTGGTGTGAGATTACACAATCTTGTATGCGATATTACACGAAAAGACGTTCTTGTTACTCAACACCTCCACCACACAAACTGTGGTATGAGATTATAAACTGTCTGCCTATCTTGTATTATATTTTCGAATCGAAATCACTAGTTACGAATTTTTTGGAAACAAATTTACGTCGTCCTTCAACCATCTTGCAAATTAGTGACAATCAAGCCCTAATAAAGGAGAAATTTTGTGTATGACCCCGCTCGTGAAAGTATAACGCATGAAATGATGGAATGGAAACGAATTTCTCGAAACCTAATTCCTAATCAGTAAGTAACTATATGTAGGGCATTTAGCATTTGCCTATAATATTCATCATATTTTTTTCCAATATAAAAAAAAATGTCCCGGTATCCAATGGATGGGTGATGTATCATTGGCGCTCATCCCATGAAAACATTCCGGTTAAGAAAATTCGCCCACGTCAAATCTACCAAAGCGCGAGCCAGGTGTGTCTGCCCGTTAAAATTCGGACTGGCCAGCTGAAATCCGCGGGTATAAATGCTTTGCTCACCCCTACAGATCACGAGATATATCACAGTTCGTTTCCTAAATTTTAGGGCAGAAGCTTTAGCTATTTTACAAGAGTTAAATGTGCTAGAGAGAGTAGACGGAGAACTTTTGGATGAAAATGGACCCTGAAAGAATTGTAAACACAAAATTGGTTAAAAAGATCAAAATTAACAATTTGTGGATGAAAAAGACCAAAATTGGTTAAAAAGACCAAAATCACATTTTGATACTGTTTAATTGCCAAAAATTAAAAATATACTGTTCAAATGGACAAAAATATAAAAATAGCCAGGATGTAATCAGTTTCATCCTACTAATTTTCAAATATTTTTTCTTATTTTTAATTTATATCAGGATGCATCCAGTTTCATCCTTGCTATTTTTAAGTTTAACCCGCGATAAATCCAGTTTCATCCTTGTTAAAAATTTTCTGGCCATTTTACCCATACTAATTTTTACTCGTCCATTTGAACCATGTTTTAAAATTTTTTGGACAAATGATCCATTTTCCGAATTGTAAAGTCCACTAAAGGAAAGGATACTTTGATGTCTTGATAGTATCTGTGGATGGTGAAGGAAGCAATGAACATCTTATAGGACTGTCACTATATTTTGGGTTTTAAGTTCATTCATATAGAACTGGAAACCAGTTGGCCGATAGACTTGTTTTAGATGCAAGGAAATCCTTTCTTATTCGCACTTGGAAATCTATATCACTATGAAATCTAGATAAACATCCATAAATACGGATCCACATATATTTTTATATTTTTAATATATTCAAAATAAAAACAAATTTCCATAAAATCACCAAGTGACCGAATGGTTCCGAAGGCCGAATGGTTCTGAAGGCCTTGTGGAAAGCATTGACCGAAGGCCTTTCGGCATTCGACACCAACCACCCTCGATGCAGTTCCGAACTGAAGACCGCTATTCGGCTCCAATATCAAGCTGACGTAGATTCATGGCTTACCAATCTTATTGTACCTGATGAATCATGGGGTATAATATACTCTTATGTAACAATTTCCTAGTAATCTAATAAAATTCATGCTTCAAAAAAAAAAAAAAGAGTGACTGAATAGAGGAAAATACTCAAAAATAAGGACCCACATATTTATCTTTGTGTTTTTAATCAAATTTACCATAAGGTCACTAAGTGGCCGGACGAAGATAAAGTCTATCAGAAAAAGTACATAAGGCCACTAAGTGATCGGATGAGAAAGCAAAAGACAAAAAGAAAAAATCTTATTCTGTCATCCAATGATCATGTGGATCACCATTTAGACTTCACAAAAATATGGATGATAAATCTAACAATAGTGAAACTTTTTTGTCCATACAAACATGGACCATCACGAAAATATGGATATTTTTTGCTTCGTATGAGTTTCCGTAAGCCAGATATGGTTTGGAGGTTTGGTTTGGAAAAAAACTCACTTTGGTTTTCTATCATTGAAGACATATATGGTAAATCTGTTTCGCTTTGGATGCCTGACAAAGTTAAATATATTTATGGTTCTTCTTGTTGGAAAGCTATCACCAAGCAAGTGACAAAAATCTCACAGTTTTCATCATTGGTAGTGCAAAATGGTACAAGTATTTCTTTCTGGTGCGATGTTCAGGTGGGAGATTGTCCTCTTAAAAGTTCTTTCCCTGCGCTATTCAAGACCAGCAATAACAGAAAAGGTTCGATATCGCATATCACGACAAATGGCAATTTTATAAGCTGGAACTTACATTTCAAAAGGGCTCTAACTGATAATGAGGCAGAGTTGGACCTGATCCTCCACTGCTTTGCAATTCAGAAGATAGCAGAAGATGGACGTTAATGGCCACGGGTACTTTCTCTACTAGTTCTCTATACTCATCCCTACACCATGGTGAAAAGCATTTACAATTCCCGCACAAAACTATCTGGAACAACAAAATTCCTACAAAAATTTGTTTTCTCTTACTGTTGGCGGCACATGATAGATTAATCACAATTGAGTAGATAGTCAATTGGGTCATTATCATGTTGACAAGTGTATACTTTGTAACAATGCTAAAAAATGTGTCAAGCACCTGTTTTTTGAATGTCCTATTGCCATAAACATTTGGAATCACCTTTTATCATCCTCCGGTGTAAATGGTATGTGGTCATCTTCTATTTTAGTTCTTTTACAGTCTTGGGGAAGTCTCGTATCACAAGGAATAAACAAGAAGATATGGTTTCTAATCCTTGCAGCTCCAATATGGACAGTATGGATTGAAAGGAACTCAAGAACATTTGGGGAAATGTCTAAAAATGAAAACCAGTTATGTCAAAATGCAAGAATTCTTCTTTACTCATGGGCTTCTCTTTCCAAATCTGGCATTAAAAGAAATTTCAACGGCGTCTTTCTTAATTTGGATCTTATTTTTGTTTGAATGAGATAACCTATGTAATCTTTAATTGTAGTTGTTTTTCCTTTTTTACACCTACAAGAAACTTCTGTGTTTTCCTTTCCTCTTAATATATTCCTTCTTTATCAAAAAAAAAGAAAAAGAAATCAGTGGCCCTAATTTTGAATGAGATAATCTATGTAATCTTTAGTTGTAGTTGTTTTTCCTTTTTTAAACCTTGTAAGAAACTTCTGTATTTTCAAAAAAAGAAAAAAAAAAGGTTACCCTAAGCCGGTCATGCTCCTGACTAAGTAGGAACTCTAAGCTAGTTCCGAGTTGGCTATTACGGCCGAACTTGTTTGAGCATGAGAGTCATGCAACAATGTGACCCATACCACCATCGACAGAGTGTCTCATACTCTCATCCTTCAGAGACTACGAGTGTAATAGGAGCATCCGTCCACAAAAGGATCACCCTAAGATGATCATCTCATGGCTATTGAGAACGAATCAAATCAGATGGTTCTATTTTTCAATCATTCTGACTTGCTCCTACGGAATCAAGGTCGAAAATCCGGAGTTAAAAACTTAAACATCTTTCAGCTTTGCACCGGAATATTTGAGAGGATTCCAGAATGTGCCACATAATATGTTTAGGCAGTTCGTGACATATTCTATTCCGTGTTGGACTGAGGATAGTTTTAGTATTTGGTTCCAATATAAATGAAGGCTTAACCATTTATCTCTTCACCAATTTCCACAATCATTGATCACAGCCCGATTTTACTGCATACAGTTCCTTCTGCTACAAAGCATTCTGCTTTTAAACTCTATAAGTGTTGGTTTAAAATGGATTATTGTACTGATACTATTGCACGCAGCTGGAAACAACAGTTTTCGGGGTCTCCTTCGTTTCAGTTTTCTACTATATTAAAACTGACCAGAACTCAGTTGCAGATGTGGAAACGAATTTCTTTTGGCAACATCGAAAATAACCTTCAAAATATTCAGAATCAGCTACAATTTTGCTATGACCGCAATTTGCCTTCTTCTCATCCTCAGGTTAAGCATCTAAGCTATTCCTTGCAACAATGGATTTTGATTTAAAAAGAGTTCTTCATGCAAAAAGCAGGTGATAAATTTCTTGAAGCAGATAGAAATACTTTTTATTTTCACTCGATAGCCAATTACAATAAGAGAAGGTCAACTATCAATTATATCTAGGGTCCCTTGAGCATTTGGTTTGATAGCAGAAGTAATATTGAAGCTATATTTACCAACCATTTTAAGAATATTGCTACTTCTTCTAAGCCTCAGATTATTAACGAGATTTTGCAGCTTTTTCAACCTTGTGTTTCAGAAATACAGAACAATTTACTTATCCAGGTGCCTCATGCTCAAGAAATAAAGGATGTGATATTTCAAATCAAGCCTTGGGCTTCTCCGGGTAATGATGGGTTCCAAGATGGATTTTATCAACATTGTTAGGATATTGTGGGCACTGAGGTAATCTCCATGGTTCAATATTTTTCACTCATAAACATATGCTCAAAGCCATCAATCATACCTATCAGGTATTAATCCCTAAAATTTCAAACCCAAAAACACCTGCTGATTACAGACCCATAAGTCTGTGCAATGTTAGCTATAAATTATTTCTAAAATTTTAGCTAACCGTCTTAAACTCCTTCTTCCTGATATTATCTCCCCTACTCAAAATTCCTTTGTTGCACGAAGACATATCCATGACAATATCATTATTGCTCATGAGATTTTGTATAGTATGAAACGTAAAAAGATTAAGAAGGCTTTGGTTGGTTTGAAATTAGACATGTCGAAAGCTTTCGACAGGGTTGAATGGTCATTTTTTCTTTCCATCTTTCGGCAATTGGGTTTTAATAATGATTATATTAGTTTAATAGACCAGTGTATATCTACTTCAAATATTTCCATTCTTATCAATGGCAGTCCTTCTTCAACTTTTTCTCCGACTCGGGGTATTCGTCAAGGAGACCCATCTTTTGCAGCTTAATGTTGACTCTGTTTGTATTTCAGGGATTAGAATTAATCATCACTGCCCTTCAATCAATCATCTGTTCTTCGCAGATGATTGTTTGTTATTTTTTGAAGATGATTCTACTCAAATGCAGCAGCTTCAACACTTGCTTCATTTATTTGGACAAGCTTCAGGTCAGGTGATAAATATGCAGAAATCAACCTTATTTTTTTGGCAAGCACACTTCTAATGCTCATAAGTCTAATATCACTGGTATTCTTGGTATGAAAGTTATGGTACTTCGGTATACCTCTTCTGCTGCATAGATCCAGACATAAGAACTGTCAGGGTGTTATTGATAACATGAATAATAGATTGCAGGGTTGGAAGAGCAAAATTGTGAATCAAGCAGGAAGAACTACTCAGGTTAATTCTGTTCTAAGCTCTATGGGTATGTATCAAATGCAGGTTTTCAAATTACCTGAAGTAACTCTTCAACAAATGGAAAGAATTCAGAGAAGCTATTGGTGGAACAGTTACAGCAAGTCTCGTTCTCAAAAGTACATTTCTTGGAGAAAGGTATGTTTACCTAAAAGGCTAGGTGGATTACCCATAGAGTGTGCCTCTTCTGAATGTGATAATCTGGGAATTTGTTCTTTTCTTCAACAACAATCTTCTCTTTGTCACTGGCAGAGTATGCCTCTTCTGCGAAAACTTGTAAACATATGTAATATAAATCATGTTTGGTCTTGTAGTTTTGTGTATAGGTCTGGTAATAAAGCTGCAGATGCAATAGCGAAGGAAGCTCGTAAACATAATCTATGTGGGGATTGGTAGTTTTATCCACCTCCTTTTTTAATTCCCTACATAAATCGTGATGTATCAAATACTTCTGTTTAATATAAATTCTTTCCTTGGTTAAAAAAAAAAATCCACAATCATCATCTTCATCTCTTCGCAGAAGAAATCAACCTAGGCCTTGTTATTTGGCGATCTAAAATAAGGTTTTTCAACATCTTCCTCTCTCTAAGGTAATCTGATCTTAGTTATTGATTTGATCAAATTGCTTTTTTTTAGGGCTAGGATTTCAATTTGATTATGGTTAGGGTATAGGTTCATCTAAATTTCGATTTTACAATTCCTAGGATTTCAGTTTGATCATATTTAGTTTCAGCTAATTTTGATCTTAGGGTCTGCCTAGGATTTCAAATTGATCATATTTAGGTTATAGTTTCAGCTAAATTTGAATTCTAGAATGTGCACATGATTTCAATTTGATCATGTTTAGGTTATAGTTTCAGCTAAATTTTGATTTTAGAATGTGCAAATGGAAGATTTAGACAAGTGATCCTGTTTAAAAGATGATGAAAGTTGATGGTGCTTTGGTGTTCATCTAGTTTCAATTTGGATTTCATATGTGTTTCTTTGTTATTGTATTTTAGTTCTTCAGATCAGTATCTGATGAGATTGTTGTTTTCATTGATTTACAGATGCAGATTTTTGTGAAAACCCTAACTGGTAAGACCATCACACTTGAGGTTGAAAGCTCAGAAACCATTGAAAATATAAAGGCTAAGATTCAAGATAAGGAAGGAATTCCTCCAGACCAGCAGACGCTGTTCTTTGCTGGAAAGCAATTGGAAGACGGGCGTACCCTGACTGACTATAACATCCAGAAGGAATCCACTATCCATTTGGTTCTGAGACTTAGAGGTGGAATGCAGATATTTTGAAAACCCTTACAGGAAAGACTATCACCTTAGAAGTTGAGATCTCAGATACTATTGACAATGTAAAAGCCAAGATTCAGTACAAGGAGGGTATTCCTCCAGACCAGCAGCGTTTGATCTTTGCTGGAAAGCAATTGGAAGATGGTCGCACCCTTGCTGACTATAATATCCAGAAGGAGTCTACTCTCCATTTGGTGCTTCGTATCATAGGTGGAATGTATATTTTTGTGAAAACACTTACCGGAAAGACCATCACTTTAGAGGTTGAGAGTTCGGATACCATTGACAATGTGAAGGCGAAAATACAAGATGAAGAAGGGATTCCCCCTGACCAGCAGAGGTTGATTTTCGCTGGGAAACAATTGGAAGATGGACGTACCCTCATTGAATATAACATCCAGAAGGAATCCACATTCCATCTTGTCTTTCGTATTCGTGGTGGTATGCAAATCTTTGTGAAAGCCTTAACTGGAAAAACCATCACCTTGGAGGCAGAGAGCTCTGACACTATTGACAATGTGAAGGCAAAGATCCAGGACAAGGAGGGAATTCCTCCAGATCAGCAAAGGTTGATCTTCGCTGGAAATCAGCTCGAGGACGGCCGCACTCTTGCATATTACAACATTCAGAAGGAGTCCACCCTTCACCTTGTCCTTCGTCTCCATGGTGGTAATTAAATGTCTGTTGATGGCATTGGTTTCGAAGGTGTGTTTGGCTGTTTGTGAAAACACAGATGTTCTTGTTTTCTGAATTCATCTTTTGATTTCAATCTGTGAAAAACTTATGTTAGTCCTATCTGAGATTACTTTTTAATCTATCAATTTCTGCAGTGTGCAGTTATGGTCTTACACTGCATGGACAGTGGTGAAATGCTGTGTTAGTACTATGTGCCTGTTTGGTTCTTACAGTTAAATACATGAACAGATTTGCACATTTGGTGTTGTGCATACTGCTATTTTGTAACTAGTCCTTCCCTAGTTCAATTATATGATTCTTGATCATATATGTTTCTCATTGACGTTGAACCTGTTGTTCATCTCTTAGTTTCAAGTTATCAAGTGTTGTATGCAACAAAGGTGCAGAACATGAAACACCCCTCTTCTTTTACATCGTAGACTACGTCTAGATCATCATTAAATTAAAAACTTTCGTTGTTTCTCCACGACCACCCTTTCAAATGCATTTGAAATCTTCCCCATTGCAGAGAGGTGATTAAACTTTAGGAAACCATACCATTGCAGTCGATCAGAATATTCGCTACCTGGTACACTATGTTTCTGCATCAAAATGACTAGGAAAATCATAGTGAGAAATTTCTTTGCTAGCAGTAGACCTGCACTTCGGCAGGCCCGATCTGAAGCCCGTTAAGTTGTGCTCTTACACAAGGTGGATAATTTTTTAGAACGATTTTTTTTTGGGACCAGCCTTTTTTTTGGGGGGGGGGGGGATTGTTTTATAAGAGATGTCCTAACCCTAATCCTGCATAGTGAGTTTACTAGTTTTCCCTTAACCTAATTAACATTAACCCTAACAATAAAACCCTACCTAATCGAGAAACCTAATCTAAAACATTAACCCTACCTTAAATCGGCCGCAAAAACTGTTTTATCCTCTTATTCTCTTCTTCTTCATTTCAAACTCGTCTTCATGGATTCATCGTCGATTCATAAAATTTTCATCGTCGATTAATCAATCAAGTATATAATGGTTCGTCAAAAGCAAACCAAAAGACTCCCAAGAACAGGTCCACCCTTAGGACATCTAGCTAATCAAGTAAATGAAAATGAGGAAGAACTTGAACCGGAAGGTGAACAATTGATTCGGCGTAACAGTCTCAAGATTAACCCTGAGTCTGCCATGGGACAGATCCGCAGGTATTTCCCGACAAACCCATTACTTTTAATTTGATTTTCATCGGTTCAATTGAATAGAAATCATCAAAATAGGGTTCATATGGAAGTTACAATGATGAGTTCGGTTAGAACGCTTTTTTTTTGCCCTAGTTTCTTAACCGAACTCCCTGATATGAATAACACGAAGAACAGTTCGGTTTTATGGGATTTAAAACTAGGTTACCGAACTCTGAGTTCGGTTGTTACCCAAAAAATGTTAAAACTGGCATGTAACCGAACTCTACCGTTATTATCGAAAAAAAAAATTCCATGTAACCGAACTGTTATATTTTTCCTAGTATGTTGAGTACCCATATAACCGAACTTCTTTTACTATGTTCGATTGTTTCGCATAAATGTGAAAAACTGGAATGTAACCGAACTCTACCCTTAATACAAAAAAAAAAAACCAAATTTTCCATGTAACCGAACTTTACTACTTTTCCCACTATGTTGAGTTCTCTTATAACCGAACTTTGCACAATATGTTCGGTGTGTTCGCAAAAAACCTTAACAAAAACCGAACTCTTTCCTAATTACACATATTTGTGGAGTTCGATATGTTTGCAAAAACACTGGACAAACCGAACTCTACCCTGGAACACAATTTATTTATTTTTATAGTTGGCCTATTTTCATGAATTTTTCCTACTAACCAAACCTTCCGCCGAGCCAATTGAACACTCTTGAAATCAATCATTTATCGGTTAAGCTAATATATTTTGTTTTCTTAATTAATCGGAAAGGAAAAAAATCAAACCAACCTTCACTAGAAGATATGAGAACTCCCACCCCTAGAGTCAAAGTACACCTTGGTTTCAATAAGCGTGGAACCAAAAATGCTAATTATGGATGTGGTTCATTACCGGGTGTTGTCATCCAAGATGATGTCAATAGAGATAATGTTGATAATGTAATCAATAAAGTCAACGAAGATATTGTGGAAGAGATGGGCAATCAATAACATAATCAAGGTGGAGGAGAGGAACCAACTGAAAAACAAGGAGGAAATGAGGATGACAATGATGACGGTGAAGAAGATAAGGAAGATGGAGATAAAGATGGAGATAATGATGAATCAGAGGATGACTTGGATGAAGAGGAAGACGAAGAGGAAGAGGAACAAGTAGAAATAGTAGGAAAAAGACCTAGAAAGACGCCTAAAAAGCCTTGTGCTAGATATTCATACATCTCGGATGACAATTTGTGTTTGCCGCCAACGAATCCAACTTATGGTACTCCAAGAGATGGAGTGGCGGTATTGATGGGCTACAAAAACTCATGGGCTGCCAAGATCTTTGCGACAAAGGTATGGTTCAATCTTAACCATCAATATTTCTCAGTCATTTTATTATATTTTGACATATATTGTTCTTTTCTATATATATTATTAGTATATAAGATATGATGTTGTTTTTGTAGGATCATAATAATGTTGTTTGTTTTTTGAAATGTCAAAAGAACAAGATATGGAGTATAGATAATGAGTGTGATGAGGTCCGCTTTGCGGTATTTGATTGTGTGCTATGGAACGAGATACAACATGCGCACCAAAAATTTGATGATGTCACTGTTACTGCATTTGCCGAGAGGGCTTATCCAGAGACGGATACCTTTTATCTACCTTTTGCTGAGATGGAAATAACTCTGAATGATTGTTTTAGAATCACAGCCCTACCAATTACGGGAACAAGTGTTCGAGATAGCTACGATCCCTTGATGAGTTATGAACTTCTTAAAAAGCTAGTCGAAAAGTGTATAGGATGGAGCGATAAAAAGGCACAATGTGAGTTTAGACGAGCTAACAAAGAGCCTAAGGAAGGTGATGAATATAATGAGTATGAGGAAGACCGCACGTACAAGAAGAAGTTGAAAAAGATCAAGCTCAAAACCTTGTATGATGAGTTTTCAGGGACGAAAGATTTGGTTGCTCAAGGAAAGTTGGTGATGACAGAGGAGAAAATTAAGCACCATGTGACTGCTTATTTGTTATATCAACTAGGAACCATTTTCTTCCCGGAAAGTTCAGGTCATGTGGTAAATGCTCATTACCTCCAGCTATTGGATCCCCTGAATGAGGTGAACAACTACTGTTGGGGCGTTGCGGTTCTTTCATTCATTCAAGCGGAACTCAGAAAAACTTCGAGGCTCAAGAGTCTATGTTTTGGAGGCTTATACACCCTTGTTCAGGTACCCCATTAAATTATTGTTTGTGTGTTTCAATATATTAGTGAATGAATGTGTATTGTTACTAATCATATTGCGAATGTATTATTTGTTGCTCCTTCCATAGGTTTGGGTGTACGACCACTTCCCTAAACTGAAATTGTATCATGCTCACACTCCTTGGCCTTATCGGAAGCCTACATCGGGTAAATATGAATTTTGAACTCACATGAAAAGAGTAAGGAGAAAAAGGTGTTGGAGTTGAGGGATACATTGGATAAGCTAACAGTGGAAGATGTGGTTTTCCATCCTTACACCATTGCATCAGATGAAGACGAGGAGGACGTTCAGATAATTGATTTCTCACATGTTGCGGCTTATAATGGACCATTGTTTCATCCTGGAGGTTGTACAATGTATAATCCTCGAAGAGTATTGAGACAACTTTCTTGTGTCCACAGTGTCCCACAAGTATAAGACTTCAACTTCAAGGTGAAGAAGCAGAGAAATAAGAACACCGAGAAGAATTTCTCCCCCAAATACGATCCTGCTCTATTAGTGGACCACTGGAGGAACTTTGGGAATTATCTTGTTCCAGTCGAAGAGTTGCAAGATTCGTTTGATGAGCCAAATGCCGCTGACGAGGGATATATGGAATGGTATGAACATTTTTGTAATCCTCGTGTAATAAACAGTGTCCAATAAACCCGTGCTGATAAAGGAAAACCGAAAGCAATAGAGAAGGAGGCTCAGAAACTTATGAAGCATACCCCTATGTGTGGTGATGACGCCTTGCGCTTGTGGAATTCGACGGTAAGATATTTACTCTTATTTTTGTTTTTCAAAATGTTATAATATATAGAAAAATAATAGTTAATTATGTTTTTGATTGACAAAAGGTGAAGGCAAGTGCTAAATTGTTGAAGAAAATGATGGCAAAAATCCGGAGTGGAGAGCCGATGGACACTCGACAACAAACAGACCTCTACAACCAATGGACTAATGTTTTTAATCCCAACCTTGTCGATACAAGCCAGGTTGATCCAAGACATACCATGACGTTGAAGAGGAGTCGCCGACAAGGGGAAGATTCAAGTCGGATGGTTGAAAAACAAAGCAGTGGAGATGACACTCCTAGTGACGATGGACGACCTCAAGCTCCTAAACGCAAGATTAGAAAAGTTTCTCGTAGTGGTCGTGGTAAATGAGTGATTGCAACAATTAGTACTTTGGTTTCTTATATTTGGAAGACTTTTTTATTGCGGATTTGGTAGTTTGTTTGCTTATGTTTGGAAGACTTTTGTTTTGCGGATTTGGTAGTTTGTTTTCTTATGTTTGTTTCCAACATTTAGTAATATGGATTAGTAAATGAATTTCATAATTATTTGACTATTTGACTCATATGTGTTTCATTAAATTCAAAATTTTAAGAAATAATCAGGTAGTTCGGTTCGTAGAATAAATATCCGAACTTGATGGTCCACAAGTTCGGTTTGTTCGCAGATTTTGCAATATAACCGAACTGTGGAACAACAAAATTTCAAAAGATACAGTGCAATGTTCGGTTAGTAGACTAAATGTCGTAAAAAACCGAACTTGATGGTCCACAAGTTCGGTTTGTTCGCAGATTTTGCAATATAACCGAACTCTGCAACAACAAAATGTCAAAAGATACAGTGCAATGTTCGGTTAGTAAACTAAATATCGTAAACAACCGAACTTGATGGTCCACAAGTTCAGTTTGTGCGCAGATTTTGCAATATAATCGAACTCTGCAACAACAAAATTTCAAAAGATACAGTGCAATGTTCGGTTACCTGCAAAATAATACCAGGTAACCGAACTGTGGATCTTAAAAACCAGTGAAAATTTTCCTAAGTTCGGTTACCTGCCATTTTATACCAGGTAACCGAATAATACACTGTAGCTTTTGATTTTTTTTGGGCTGAGTTAGGTTACCTTGATTTAACGGAATTAACCGAACTTGAGACAACCAAGTTCGGTTATATGTATAAATTTCAAACCGAACCCCGGAGTTCGGTTTTGTCGATGCATTTCTTATGAAACCGAACTTTGTATTTTGAAATTTAAATGACACAAATTTCAAAATAACGGCTATTTTTATAGCCGTTATACACCTCAGTAGTATAAATATGTGTCTCATAGTTAACAATTTGTGTCAAAATATTCTAGAAATGGCATCTACTACTCCTAAATTTACTCTAGATGAAGATCTTTCTCTTTGCAGAAACTACATACTATACTATCCAAAGAGGGGTGAAGAACGAAGAATGAATGGGATTATGAGTCAAAGTTATTGGGGGAAAATTCACGAGAAATTCTGCTCCTACACAGCAAACCCTCATAACCGTGATCATATAGCTTTGTTCATTCGATTTCAAAAGATTAAAGATAGAGTTGTGGAATTTATGGCTTTATTTCGTATTGTATGGAGGTATCGACTTAGGGGTGAAACATACGAGGAAATCATTTTAACATCAAAAAATGAATGACGACGATGGAAAAGAAAGGATTTCAAATATGAAGATCACTTCCGCATCCTTAAAAACTTTTTCATAACGCGTTTTTGGATATTAAGTGTTATGTTCGGTTATGTAATTTTATTTCGGCATTGGCTTATAATTTTCATTTCCTAACCGAACTTCTGTCATGTAATAGTTCGCTATTGTATTGCAATTTCATTTCTTAACCGAATTTCTATAAAATGCATTGCGAAAAACAACAAAATATGAGCAAATAACACAAAAACAAGACCAAATACCAAAAAAAAACACAATCTTTAATTCTTATGTTGATGTTCAAAGCATACATAAGACCAAATACAAAAAAACACAATCTTTAATTCTTATGATGATGTTCAAAGCATACATATTCTAGCTAAGGGTATATTTAATCATCCCAAGGGAAATTGAACCTTCGTGTATAATTTTGTTCGATTCCGCCAAAGCTTTTCATATCTCCATGTTATGTTCATACATAATGCACCAACTCTACATTGTGTCGGGGTTAAATCCATCCCAATAAGAGCATCCGCATATCGCAGGCAATGGAAAATTGTATTGTAACCGAACGACTATAAAATGGTTGTTGTTAACGAGCGCAATCACCACTCTCCTACTTATATGTTGCTCGACACATATGGTTGTTTTGGGAGTGTATGTGAAACTATCACCTTTTGAGAAATAATGAACCACGCAATTGAATGCGTCGGCGATTAAGTGACCACATATCGGCATGGCCATCCAATGATCCCTTGTGATTGGATTGGCCCCGTGGATACGGATTTGATACCTAAAAAATTGCATATTGAGACTACCATCGCCATCGGACAACATTGTCTTGTAAAATTCCGGTTTCTCCTTTAGCTTCATCAACAACCTTTGACGGACATAAGTGATTTGATTATCATTATATATCTTGGCACCTTGAGTGAAAGGCCCTATTTGTTGTACGACTACATGGAAACCGCAATTACAATCCGGAGGGACATCATGGGTGGATGTGACATAATCTCTAATGTAAGGAGGTAGCTATTCCAAGTACCTTTTATCATCAAGAGGTGGTGTATCAATTGGAGCCTTTAGATTCACGTCTCGTTGACTTGGTTGGCTCGGTTCCGACGGAGTAGGTTGAGAGTGTAACTTCGGTCCTTTTTTCTTCATATCCCGTTCACTTGACTCGCCTTTTTCAATAATTTTCCTTCCCCTTTTCTTAGAATCTTCTTGGTACTTCGCCGCGGTATACTCATACCCCGAAGGATCTCTAGTAAAATGATTAATTTCACTTTTCCTTTTAGCCAACACCTTTGCATATTCTCTAACTTGTTTTTTTGTTTCTTTGGTTTTTGGCCTACCTTTGCCCATGCCTTTATCCGGTTCTTGCACATTCTCCGAAGTATGCGGAAAAACGATTGGACGCATGTCATCCAATAAGATTTTCCTTTCGAGTTTGTTCATGTTCCAGTACATTTCGATAACCATTCTTCACATTTCATTGTCACCAAACTCTTCTCCGACAACGCCCTTTGGAGGAGGGACAAAACTTAATTGTTTCCAATATGGATCAATATCGCTTAAAGGTATTATGCCATGTTTATACTTAGCTACCATGTGGCGACAAGGGAGTCCCATAGACTTCCTCATGTTGCAAACACACACCTCGTCCGGCTTGGTTCCCCATATGTCGATCAAATTCAGCTCAACCATTAACCTCTTAATACAAGCATGTGAAACATTATAGTGGAGTCCTTTGAACAACTGAAGGTCCGCCATTTTATTGATCTTACCACCTTTGTCTACAATCTTTTTGTACTTCATGATGCGGCTTTTTTGGAACTTCTCTTTAATTCTCTCAATATCGCGTTTGAAGTAACTCTCCATTGCGTTAAACACAACCACAAAATTATCGACACATTCAAAGAGATTTTTCTTCAACTAGTGGTGAGCCGATTCTACCAAACTTGTCTCTTGATTACCAAAGTGTTTATAGTTGTTGGTAAAAGAATAGACGACGCGCTCTTTGTGCGGTTCCAACCATTGTTCCACCACATAAGTTATTATATCCTCCGGATATTCGGGGCTAGACCAATATTCTATAAATTCGGCAAGATTTAGATAATACTCTTCTTCGGTGAGAGACCAAGTCAATGTATCTCATTCCCTGGAGAAGGCAACCCATTTAGCGTGATTTATGGTGCATTGTTTATCGAATTCCTCTTTTGCATCCTCTTGTTCATCTTCCGGCAGCTTACTAATCTCTTCTAATCCTTTCCTCTTAGGTGGACAAAGTTGAGGCTTGCACTTATTCATCACATTGCACCATATATGAAATGTACAAAGCATATTATGTGCCAATGGGAAGACTTTCTCTATTGCGTTCATCAATGCTACTTCATTGTCCGTCACGATAATGATGAGTGCTAAAAAGTGCATATTTCTATATATTTTTCTTGGGATTTAACTCATCTTTTGTGCATTAATTCTACATTTTATCCCATATTCTGTATTTTCATTGTTTTCAAGAATAAATATTTTTCTTACTTAATTTTGCATTTTTAGGTAATAAATAAAGTCTGGATAACTTGCGGAGCGGAAAAGAGCTGAAGAGTGGTGAAAAGCCGGGAGGAATTACACAAGGAAGCCGCGAAGAATGTTGTGCACAAGACCAAAAGGCTAGAAGTGGGCTTGAAGAGGAAGAAATTGTTCTTAAAGAAGAAATGGGCTCAGAATTATCCCAAGCCCAACTTATCTCCCAAACCAAAACCCAAATCCATAACCCACTTCTCATGTAGCCGTTAGATTGGATCATCTCAGCATCCTACGGTCGCAGCATCGCCAGTACATCGAAGTCTGAAGCTCCTGTCTAACACTACAACACCTAACTCCATCTCGAGCCATCAATTTCGTTGTACTTCCGCATCTAACGGTCGCTCCTCGCTTCCTTCCATCTCGCCGTTGGATCAATTCATCATCTTCGTATCCAAAGCTCTCGCTTCGCAAATCATCGAACTTGATGAAACCGCCACACACTGGAGCACCAAACCCTATACCAGCTACCCAAACGCACCCTTCTCCCAAAACATCGATTTCACCTTCTCCTTCACAGGCTATGCATCAGAACCACCATACCATCACCATCACCACCCCATTCACTCGACAGCAACAAAGCCCGAAATCCCTATCCCCCTAACCTAGTTGTTTTGCCATCTCTCACCTTTCCTCAATAAAACCTAGGTGAGGGCAGATAAAACACCTCGAGTTAGGGCATCAGTAGAGTTGTTGGAGCAGGAGGAAGAACAAGTACAGAGGAGTTATGGGTCGACAACAATTTCAGAGAATTAGGTGAGATTTCTCCAATTTCTAAAAGCCCTAATTTCTCAAATTTGGGGATTTTGATTGTAAACCCTAATTGGGTATTGGGTATAAATATGGGTGTGGGATTAGTGTTAAAGATATGCTGGGTTAGCCAGTTTCACTCTTGTAGAGAACTGGGCTAGCCAGTTTCTCATATGTTTGCCCTGTTTTGTTTGAACTTCAATTCATATGTTGTTTTGTCTTAATTTCAGTTTTATCATGTGTTAGTTTCAATTGCTAGGGTCTTAAGGAAGCCTTAACTTGCTATCCTGTGTGATGTGAATATGCATTCTTGAATGTTAAAAATGTTTAGGAGATAATCACTTTGGCATGTCTGCAAATTGCTCTCACAGTGGATGCCATGTATCCACTGTAGTTAGAATATCTCTATGTGGACATAGCCACCAATCATGCTAAACCAGACCATGTTGAGCCTTAGACTAGTTATACTTAGCCAGATAACTAGTGCTATGGAGCAATGTCTTATTGGGGATGATTTCTCTAGTGGAGAAACTTCTTAGACATAGGGCAGACCACATCTTAACCCATGTCATCACAAGAACAAGAATGTAGTCGTTGAATACATGGTGTAGGTTAGTGGTGGAATTAATGATCCTAGCTCCCTTCATCTGCTTTGTTTGCTTTCACCACTGCTCACCCACTGCCTATGACCTTTGGTCACTGTCACTGTTTTTGTTATATTGCCTTGTTTCTTTCTGCTTTGCTCACTCATCATCTTCACTGCCCTGTTCACTGCCTCTTGGCTTTGCTTTTCTCTTTACTGCCTTCTCATTGTTCTCACTGCACTGTCACTGCCATTTAGCTTAGGAATCTTCATGAACACACCCAAGTCCCTGTGGATCGACCCGTACTTGTGCACTCACTACATCGAAACCGTGCACTTGCGGTATCACTGTAGGCCTTAACTTTCTCCATTTTTTATACACTGTCCCCGGCCTACCAAGTTTTTGGCGCCGCTGCCGGGGACTTGGTTGTGTTGTGTTGAATTTTTTCTGGGCTGTTTTTGCATGTTAGTTCATTCTAGCATATTCATCATGCATTGCATTCTTGCATTTTAGTGTAACTTGCATTAGCATCTCTGAATCTTGTCCTGCATCACCGCATAGTTTCAATTTTTTGCACTTCTGTAATTGCAACTCAGCACCCTGTGTTAGCTGCAGTTGTCTGTCTGTAGTTAGCTGCATATTTCTTTTGATTATCTGCTACTACATCATCTTAACTGCTACTGCATATTGATCATTGGGTCATTGGCATCTTGGTTTGGTACCAACTGAACTCTGAAATTTGCTGCTGTGAATGCCTGAGTTGTGTACTGAGTTAGCAGTGTCATCTTGAATGCCTGAAATTTGTTGTTGTGAGAACTAATTCTCTCATTACTAGGTAGCTGTGAAGTTGAGAAACAAACATGCAATACTACTGCTGCTGACAACTTCGGCTACCTGCTGCTGCTGCTGCCAAGGCAAGTGCTGGAGAAGCTGCTGCTGTGCCTGAGAGCCTCTTGCTGCTGAGGCTGCCCCTGAGTTGCTGATGAACTGCCCCTCCTGAGACTTGCTTGCCAAGAACTGCTGCTTGACCCTGGTGCAGCTGCTGTTGCTGAAGTTGTTGCTCTGCTGCTGAACTGAACTGCTGCTGTTGCTGTGCTGTGGTGCTGCTCCTGCTGGTGCCAGGCCAAAGCTGCTGCTACCCCCTGCTGGTCCTGCTGTTGCTATGATCCAAAGCCCAACTGGGCTGATTCCAAGCAGCTGAAAAAGAACAAAGCCCAACTGGGCTTTGCAACTGAAATACCCAACTGGGCCTCGGAAAAAACCAAAGCTTAGGATGATCCAAAGCCCAACTGGGCTTTTGCAACCAAACTGAACAGCTGGGCTGTGCTTCAAAGGTAAGCTTAAACCCATTAAGAGAACCCAACCTGTGGGCTTCCATTTTTAATTTGTGGGCTTGTAATAATTTTTGTTTTTCTTTATTTTTTATTTGGGCTTGTAATAATTTTACTTTTTCTTCTTTTACTTTCTTTTATGGGTTTGTAATTATTATTGTTGTTTTTATTTTCTTTTATGGGTTGTGTTAATTTATGCTAGGATAAGTTCAAAAAAAAAAAAAAAAAAAAAAAAAAATTACTTTACTTGCTCCCAAATTCTAAAACCAAATTTTATTTTGCTCCCACATTAACAACCAAATTTTTCTTCTTCCTCCTTATCCCGACAAAACCAAAATTCTCCCATAAAAACCAAAAAGTTTTCCAAATCTTTCCCTAAAAACCAAAATTTTTCCCATCAAAACCAAATGTCTCCCGCCAAAACCAAATTTTTCCCAACAAAACCAAATTTTTCCAAAAAGTCCAATCCCTTAAAAACCAAATTTTGAGCTTTGTAAACTCTTTACTTAGCCTTTGAGCCCAATCATGTCTAGATCTTGGTCTACAGTTGGGGAATACAACAAATCCCTTAGAGAACTTGCGCGTGGACATACTTCACGTTATGAACCTCCCATAGACCATGATGTCAATAGTCATAGGAATTATTATGGACATTTTCAAAGTCCCGAGCCTCAATACATGAACCCTAATGACTATTCACACATGCATCGTTTGCCACAACGTGAAAATGAACATTTTGCTAATGCCTCACTCACACAATCATCTCTTGTGGATCAATTAGAAGCTCGAATCGCAGCTTTAGAAATGCAATCACATGAGGAATCTGTCACATCTAATTTTCTTAGGCAACCTGAAATCTATGCATGTCCTGCATGTGGTAGTTTAGACCACCCTGTTGAGAATTGTCATATTTTGCATAATTTTAGGCAATCTAGAGAAAATCCAAGGTATGAAATGCCCATAAATTGTGAGAATGGTAGTCATTGGGACCATAATCAATCCTTTGAGGGTTGCGATCAATCTTTTATAAACCCTAATGACCATGCACACATGTACCAATCACCACAATTTGAACATGAAGAATTTTGTACTCCCATGAATTTAGACTCCACCACAGAAGCTTTCAGACTCAGTGAGCAAAACTTCGATAGATCTACATCACGAATTCAGGCATATTTAGATCAGATTTTGCTTCACCTACAAAAGGAGGAAATTCATGAGGAAATGTATGTTGTCCCTAATGAAGTGTCTAGTCCCATTCATGTAAATGATGTTGAATATGAACCTAATTTAGAGGAACATGAATCGACTAACGACACCACCACTTTTAATGAGGACCAATATGCATGCTACCATGATGATGATTATGATGATTATGATGATGTGTTAGAAGAACATGAAAATATTGTGGAACCTGTTGGTTCAATAACATATGGCTTCTCGCCCTCGACCTTCATGAATGTTGTTTTTTCTAATACTCATTGTAATTCATATGATTTTGATATTGACATGGGATTCGTACAATTATTCTGTGAAGATGAGCATGACATAGGAATAGTTGAATCTTCTTAGACACTAATGTTATTATGCATGAAAATATAAGTGATGTGTCTGATTCTCTACCTAGGTCACATTGTGATATTTCCATTGAATTGCCGATGCATGAGGACAAATATGTTGATGATGTTGATGATTCTGAGTGTGAACTTGCTAATTTGATTGATGATTGTGAGCATGATGTGACATGTGTAGATGATTTAGGAGATTTGATTTGATTGATAATGACGCACCTATTCTCCTACATGAGTCACAATCTGATGGCCTTCCACCCAACCTAGATTTGGTTTGTACCAATATTGTAAAACCAATTTTTCTGAGAATGCCTAATCTAGGTTTGGAACTGTGTGCTTCCCAAGTCCTCTTGGACCATTTTGCATTCAAATATAATATCTTTGAGGAACCACAGTTGGAAATTGCATGTTTGCCCGTCCCTAGCAAAGTTCATTTCGAGCTAGACCTTTTGCATGATGAACCCCCGAAACTGCGCGATTTTGTTTTCAAAATTATATCTTCTGTAAAATCCAGGTTTGGGGGTAGCTCATTTTGTTTCACAGCTTCACTTGCATGCCTACCATATTATTATTGTGTGAAGCTGTTGAAACCTTTACACTTTGTCTTTTGGGTTGATCCTCAACTCTTTAGATTGTTAGTGTATGGTGAATTTTTTGTATATAATCCAGTAGATAAAATTTCTTAAAAACCCTTTTGTTCCTTTTGTATATATTTTGCTAATCCAATATGATCTCGGCTGAAATATGTTGGATTTTTGCCTTGAATGACGGAGTTTTAATTCTGCTTTCGCCGAAATCGGGTATTCTCTCTCCTTTTACTCTACTCAGCATGTCCCTTTCCATATGTTGCATTTTAATTCTTTCCATATTTTGAAACATTGAGGACAATGTTTAGTTTAGGTTTGGGGGTATAGAGTAGATACCATGATAATTTGCCATAATTGAAAACGAACTCCTTCTTTTGAAAAAAATCGAAAAAATTCAAAAAAATTAAAAAATCAAAAATCATAAAAATGGAGATCATTTACCTTGAAATGTTGACTCTTGTGCAAATATGTATTTTTATTAGGAGTCTTAGTCTAGATATTTAGGCACCCTGATTCTAGCACAATTCACATGTTGATAAGAAATTTGCACGCGCACGATCTACCAATACATGTATGGCCTCGATCTTCAAGGTGTTTGATAGGAAGTTACGATTGCCAATCACTTTAGAATACTGAACGAAACTTGACTAGCTTGTTCTTTGGTTGGTTGGGATAGAAGGTGGAGGTTACATTAAGAAAGACAACCATCGAATTTAACTGGGTGCATCAAAAAGGGCTACCTCTTGCAAAGTGTCATGTATATTTTGTTTCCTTTTGTATATGTATCAAAAGTGTTTCCTGTTCTAAAAAAAAAAAAAAAAAAATCAGAAAACAAAAAAATCAAGTACTTATCAATTCCATCATCTCTTGTTCCAAAAATAAAAGAGAGTAGTCAATGTAAATAAGAGTCATGTAAATAGTCATTTTGTTGTTTCATTGTAATAAGCAAGGAGGGTGTATGCCATTGATGTACAACGCGAGTAATTGTGAAATACCTCCAACTCATTCACAATTCTCGTAAAGTCCGGACAACTAGCTAGATTTCGACCTTGGTTCTTAGCCTGAGAAACTATCTCTTGGTGATTAGTAGTCATAACTTCAGATCTTTCTTTACACATGTGTAGATACACTTTACACTCTTATCACATGTCCTTTTTTGTTATCAGTGCTAGGATTGTGCCTTCGATAGCTAGATTGACATCTCCATTTTGTTGTGAGCTTAAACTGTCTTGCACATGTCACATTTGATGGAATCTGAGCTTATATTTTGACCTAGAACTTTGTAGGTACGTTCTAAGCAAACCTTCACGAGACTTCAACTCGTCCACTAGGTACACTTAGTGGTTTAAAAGGCTTAGTGCATACGCTAAATGCATTCGAGAGACCAGCGACAGTAGTATAGGTAGGATTTCCTTAGTTTTGTTTTACTTGAGGAAAAGTAAAATTCAGGTTTGGGGGTATTTGATGAGTGCTAAAAAGTGCATATTTCTATATATTTTTCTTGGCATTTAACTCATCTTTTGTGCATTAATTCTACATTTTATCCCATATTCTGTATTTTCATTGTTTTCAAGAATAAATATTTTTCTTACTTAATTTTGCATTTTTAGGTAATAAATAAAGTCTGGATAACTTGCGGAGCGGAAAAGAGCTGAAGAGTGGTGAAAAGACGGGAGGAATTACACAAGGAAGCCGCGAAGAATGTTGTGCACAAGACCAAAAGGCTAGAAGTGGGCTTGAAGAGGAAGAAATTGTTCTTAAAGAAGAAATGGGCTCAGAATTATCCCAAGCCCAACTTATCTCCCAAACCAAAACCCAAATCCATAACCCACTTCTCATGTAGCCGTTAGATTGGATCATCTCAGCATCCTACGGTCGCAGCATCGCCAGTACATCGAAGTCTGAAGCTCCTGTCTAACACTACAACACCTAACTCCATCTCGAGCCATCAATTTCGTTGTACTTCCGCATCTAACGGTCGCTCCTCGCTTCCTTCCATCTCGCCGTTGGATCAATTCATCATCTTCGTATCCAACGCTCTCGCTTCGCAAATCATCGAACTTGATGAAACCGCCACACACTGGAGCACCAAACCCTATACCAGCTACCCAAACGCACCCTTCTCCCAAAACATCGATTTCACCTTCTCCTTCACAGGCTATGCATCAGAACCACCATCCCATCACCATCACCACCCCATTCACTCGACAGCAACAAAGCCCGAAATCCCTATCCCCCTAACCTAGTTGTTTTGCCATCTCTCACCTTTCCTCACTAAAACCTAGGTGAGGGCAGATAAAACACCTCGAGTTAGGGCATCAGTAGAGTTGTTGGAGCAGGAGGAAGAACAAGTACAGAGGAGTTATGGGTCGACAACAATTTCAGAGAATTAGGTGAGATTTCTCCAATTTCTAAAAGCCCTAATTTCTCAAATTTGGGGATTTTGATTGTAAACCCTAATTGGGTATTGGGTATCAATATGGGTGTGGGATTAGTGTTAAAGATATGCTGGGTTAGCCAGTTTCACTCTTGTAGAGAACTGGGCTAGCCAGTTTCTCATATGTTTGCCCTGTTTTGTTTGAACTTCAATTCATATGTTGTTTTGTCTTAATTTCAGTTTTATCATGTGTTAGTTTCAATTGCTAGGGTCTTAAGGAAGCCTTAACTTGCTATCCTGTGTGATGTGAATATGCATTCTTGAATGTTAAAAATGTTTAGGAGATAATCACTTTGGCATGTCTGCAAATTGCTCTCACAGTGGATGCCATGTATCCACTGTAGTTAGAATATCTCTATGTGGACATAGCCACCAATCATGCTAAACCAGACCATGTTGAGCCTTAGACTAGTTATACTTAGCCAGATAACTAGTTCTATGGAGCAATGTCTTATTGGGGATGATTTCTCTAGTGGAGAAACTTCTTAGACATAGGGCAGACCACATCTTAACCCATGTCATCACAAGAACAAGAATGTAGTCGTTGAATACATGGTGTAGGTTAGTGGTGGAATTAGTGATCCTAGCTCCCTTCATCTGCTTTGTTTGCTTTCACCACTGCTCACCCACTGCCTATGACCTTTGGTCACTGTCACTGTTTTTGTTACATTGCCTTGTTTCTTTCTGCTTTGCTCACTCATCATCTTCACTGCCCTGTTCACTGCCTCTTGGCTTTGCTTTTCTCTTTACTGCCTTCTCATTGTTCTCACTGCACTGTCACTGCCATTTAGCTTAGGAATCTTCATGAACACACCCAAGTCCCTGTGGATCGACCCGTACTTGTGCACTCACTACATCGAAACCGTGCACTTGCGGTATCACTGTAGGCCTTAACTTTCTCCATTTTTTATACACTGTCCCCGGCCTACCAGATAACCCCGGGGATATCATCATCTCGGTAGATCGCCTTCACTTGTTTTAGCACCCAAGTGTAACTTGGTTCTTGCTCGTCCTTTAGAAGAAAAAAAGCAACGGTAAACGGTGACTTCGTCAACGTACGACCAACAATGTTCAACAATGGCATCTCGTATTTGTTTGTCTTGTAAGTGCAATCCATTATGAGAACTTCATGGAATGATTGAGCCAATTGAACACTTCTCGGATGAGCAATGAAGAGATGAGTAATTTCTTCATCCGCACCTACCTTCTTTTGAACCGCGTAGCCTTTCTTTTGAGCAAAAAAAAAATTGTTGCATTACTTGTCTATCCTTCCATTCATTCCTTTTAATTGTCTCAATTGCATTGTAAATGGTGGACAAAGATAATACGTTATCCGGGTTATCTTCCTTTAATAAGCGAAGCATAACGTTATGTGGAATACTCATTTTCCTATACTTCGCAATTTTTCCCATTTCTTGAGGAGTGAGCTTTGCGGCCATTGCATGTCCTTCAAGATCTTTCGGGCGAGGGTGGTTATGACAACCTACCACCTTATCCATAGCTAGAAACCATTTACTCGTTAATTTTCTCTTGCTAAATACTAACTATAATGGGCATTTAATTTTCTTTGAGCATGTTGTGTTCTTCCTCGTCGTCTTTCCTTTATACACATAACCCTTCCTTCTGTGACTAACATCGGGATCTCCACTTCTCTCACAAACCATTTCAAAACGAGTTTGGCTTTCTTTTCCATTCAAAACTAAGACACACTTGACTCTCTTAGCATGTTCTCTAGCCCAATTCTTCGCATCAATAGGTAAGTCAAATACCAAATCATTAGCATAGTGATGAGATGTATCTTCGTATAACATACCAACCGGAGAAGGTTGATCATGCATTGGTATAGGTTGGGATTCCATTTACAAGAAATACAACAACATCAATTAGAATTACATAAGAGTTCGGTTACATAAAAATTTTATCGCAAAAATCGAACTCTAAGTTCGGTTCATAAGGAAAAGTTGAAATGTAATAGAACTAAACACTGTAACTTTTGATTTTTTTTTTTTCTGAGTTCGGTTGTTTACGCTTTTGTTTCAAGTTTCTGAAACAACCGAACTTAATACATTTAGTATACTCTTATATTATGTTAAGTTCGGTTAGCTAGTTTGTAAACATGCAGTTTGCGAAACAACCGAACTTTGTACACTAATTTAACTCTTATTTATACGTAAGTTCGGTTAGCTATGGTTAATTGGTTGCGAACCAACCGAACGTAACGCTGGTAATCCTAGAAACTTCCATTAACGGTGAGTTCGGTAACCTGCGTGTTTAGACCAAGTAACCGAATTGCACTTTCAACCGAGTTCAGTTGCTTGTTCATCACGCGATGGAACCGAACTACACATTCAGGAGAGTTCAGTTACATCTTCTTCACAGAAGGTAACCTAACCGTCCCAAATCCAGTTGAAACATTTATATTTTTAGGAAAGTTTTGACCAATTCAACATACATTATCCAAGTTTGGAGCATACCTGGACACCCAAATACTCTTCCTTCGGTTGTGGTTGATAAAATCCATCATATTCATCTTGATATTGAGTTTGGGGAAGAATAGAATCACCATCTATGAAATAACTCATATCCGGATCATTGTGAAGATTAACAAATATTCTAGGAGAGGATGGAGATGAAGAATCAGATGAGTCTTCATCACTTGAATACCCAAAGTTAGTGAATTGGATTTTTTTTTTTATTTTCCATGTTTTTCTCCTTCATCTTCTCTAACTTTACTCTCTCAATAATTTTACTCATCTAATAAAAACCCATCTTTTAATTTAATCTCACTAATTAATTTTAACTAAATTATTTCACTAATCATAACCTAAAATTAATTATGAGGCTAGTTTAGCTATTAATATAAATATCTAGATATGGGGTGACCTACGTTTACTTCTAATGTCTTTATCCAAAATAAAACCATGATCCCCAAAGAAACCATGGTGCCCAAAAAATCGTTCTTTTTTTAAGTTACCGCGGGCTTGCATTTTGATGGCCCAGTAGTTAACTTCGCATACAAGTATAACTCCTTCTGGCTTGAATTTGTGCTCCATTTATTTAGTGGTACTTATATGCGTTAATTTGCCACTTCGATCCAAGTATGTAACCGTCTTGGTTTTTCTTGTTTTTCAAGTTTAAAAACAAAATAATTTGGATTGAAATTCTTGTGTGCGTCTATATGTTTCATAGTTGATTCTTGATAGTAAAGAGTGGGTTACCACGGATATCTATAGGGAGAGGTTTGTAGATCTATAGGTAGTAGGTTTGCTAACAAAATTACAAGGGGGTTAAAAGTTTAAATGATGGTTGACACAAAATTAATAAGAGGTCACCATCTCATGTTAAATTTTCTTCGACTGTGATTCTACTTCTTTTGCGTCGCAATTCCTTACTGTATATTGTATCGTGCCCAATTTCGTGGCATGAGATATGCAGAAGTTCCTACAAGAGTTTTCTGGTATTGTTACTTCTTGGACTATATCGTCCGACTGCACTGCGTTTTATGCTTTTTCAGAGTGGAACACTTTCTTGTTTTTGTTTTCTTGTCTTAATTTTGTTTTTGCTTTAATACGGCTCTAAAGTGAAGAATCATTAGACGGTGGCTAGCTTCAATTTGTTCCTCTTGTTTTCGTTTCTGACGGAAAAGCTCCCAATTTCTTCGGTGTGGTATGTACAACCAACCTTTTCAGCCTCAAAAAAAACTTTGGTGTAGTAAAGCAGAGAAGATATTCTGATTACAGGCTATAACTATGGATATTTATGGTCTTCTTTGGAGGTTTATGTTGTGTAGATACCTGGAAGATGTCAAAGTAGAATGTCAGCCTCCCCACATTCAAGAAGAAATGCTTGAGAGTATTCCCTCCAAGACTGGGGAAATCTCCCCATATTCAAGAGAAAGCGCTACATAGCGCCTCTTCCCTGTTGACAGACACTGCACAATCCAAATCGTGTGGGTTCATAAAGAAGAATCTAAGGTACACTTGTACTACTGTAGGGACAGATGTAAGATAAGAAAATATGGGAGAGGATACATGTTGGACATTCTCATTTTAAGAAATGTCTATAAATAGGGATCTTTTCTCAACTAAGAAAAGGGAGCTAACTTCTGGCTAACCATGTAATACTTTCTAGAATAGGTTTCCAACTCTACTATGATACTTGTACCCATTATATTTTGGCGACCACAGTGGGAGCCTATCTCATAGGATTAAGACGGCGGTAGCCACGTAAAGCTCTCATATCACACCTCGTCGCCACTCACTCCCTATGAGGCACCTTCTCTTAGGACCACATCGTCACTTCTACAATTTCATCTTTTATGTTATCAACGCCTACATCCCTCTTAACAAATGAAAATAGCTCCCTGGAGGCCTACTACCAATATAACGCCCCACATCTTTCTCCAACTTTTCTATCTCAACGTCGCCTCCATCTCTGTCTTGCCAGCGCCTCTCTCACGAGCGCCTGTTTTCTCCAACGCCTGTTTCTCCTCAGCACCTCCATCTTTCTCTCTCGCTAGTGCCTCCATCATCCTCTTTGTACAAGCGCCACTGTTGGACCATTCCACATAATTTTCAATGATCAACGTCTTTAATCTGTACAAGCGGCTCCACTAGAATCACCCAAGCGTCACTTTAAGGCTGCCTTTAATCAATACAAGCAGTACCACTAAATCATCCAGGCGTCACTTTAACGCTCAAGCGTCTTTAGTCAGTACAAGCGGTACCACTAGATCATCCAAGCGCCTTCATCCCTCCCCAAATTTCGTCTAGGCGCCCACATCTCTCTCCCAAATTCCGTCTAAAAAGCCTCCACCCAAGCGCCTCCATCCAAGCGCCTTCGTCCCTCTCCAAATTTTGTCTAAGCGCCTCCATCCCTCTCAATATTTCTTTAACTTCTCAAAAGACAAAAACCAACTCGCCAGCGCCTGGTTACTCTTCCCAGCGTCAACTTATAATCAATAGCAGCGCCTCAATAACCCATTTTCTGCAGCGCCTCTATCTTCCTCCAACTTCTCTTCAGCGCCTTTATCTTCCTCCAAGCGGTACCTAAAATGACCCATTCTCTTCAGCGCCTCCATCTTCCTTCAAGGAGCACCTAAATAACTCATCCTCTGCAGCGCCTCCATCTCTCTCTAACTTCTCGAAAGATAAAAACAACTCACCACTACCGCCACTACTTCTAGCGGCTATCTCCTATAATCCCTGCTCATCGGCTATCATCTCATACCATTGGCGTTCCCGTTTTCTCTCACACAGTAGTTAACAACGAGTTCTCAAGAGCAAGCAGCGGCTCTCTCTCTTCGACCTCTGATCGTAATATTTGAGGAATCAAATTCGGTTGTTCAATATCTGTAGACACCAAAAACCATACTCGACATGTGGTGCCCAATGAAAGCGGGTGTAGTAGAACAATCCTAGGATAGTTTACATGATATCTAGACCAAAATAGCTTAGTTTGTAATCAAATGTTATATTTGTAAATTCATTTTTTACTCTTTAGTATTTAAGAAAATATCTAAAAAAGAGAAAGGGATCAAATTTTATTTTATCCTTATCTTTTTCTTTCCAAAAGACTAGATCTAGAGCTCCCAAAAAACTTTTTAATGGAGTCTATGTAAAGCAAATAATTATTAGTTAAGAACAATGAATACAAATGTGGGTGTAGCTATGGATTTTCCGTAGTTACAATATCAACGTTGTCATATCAGCATCTGTGCAGTGGCGTATTTAGTCTTTCTATTCGAGCTTCCATTGTCGCTTGCGTAAAAAAAAATATGTGTAAAATTGAAGTGGTAAATAAGGAGCTAAGCCCGTAACGGAAAGGGGAGTAGAAAATGCACATCAAATGTTTATACAAAGTCCACAAAGAGGAGCTCGTAGGCGGAATTCACCTTCTCACAGAGAAAGCTAAGTATCTGATCCCAAAGCTCGACATCTTACAACATGTTTAAACAAAAAAAAAATGTATAGATATATAATATAATAAAATATATTAATAAAATAAAAATTGTATGCTCTAATAATGTGTTTTGTTCATGATGTTATCACCTTGGCGTCCTAAGATACATCAGTGTCAATCCACTTAAATTGTATGCTTGTATCAGCGGGAGAGGCAAGTAATGGAAGAACATGTGAGAAATTCTTCCAACAAGTTAAGGATGGAAGAACAATTGACAGAGAGATAGGGAAGAGAGCATCAGTTCCAGCCGCTACTAACTCAACACCAACACAATACCATCCCAAGAGCACGCCAGTAAGGTGTGAAAAAGAAAAATGGAATTTCCACTGTATCCAGTAATCATGTACCTTCTGCGAGAATTGTAGTTGAAAAATGAAGAATTAAGCCTGGAGAAACAAAGCCGTGGTCTGCACACCAACCGCTTGTAAAATATCTGCAGAACGTCTCCCCCCTATTGTTTGTTGTAAAGCATTTCTTCAACCTTCCGAGCGTCATCAATACAGCGGCGCTTCTGTCGCCAGTGCTTGTATCATCAACACTACCAGCACCGTTATCGACTCTCGAAACCTACCTATGTCTTCTCAGCTGCTGCCTTCACCGGCAAAGCAGTTTAACTACTCCAGCCGAAGTAACTTCGTCATCAACATTGTAAACCACCATAGGCGAAATATGATGCAGACGGCAGCAATCTACATCTTGACACACAATCGATCCTGAGGTCAAAATTCGAAGATCCAGACAAGTACACAGCCTCATGCATTACCAACAGCTAATGAAGATTTATCAAGTAAAAGCGTCATGCATGTCTTCAACAAGATTTCTATCAATAATGGAGGAATCAAGTCAACGTCACCACCGGCTACATTCCATGCCACGAGTTCACAACAGAAAGCGCCACCATGAGGACAAGAGCATCAGTTCCAGCCGCTTACAATTCAACTTTTGACAACATAGGAAATGCCACAACGCCACTAACGCCGATGCCGACCTATTTCAAAGCACGCCAAAATGGTAAACAAAACTCTCCCCCTACGCTGCCCAAATAATTATAAACTTACTCAATATGACTGCCATGCTTAGAAATATAACGTGCCTATCTAGTTGATTACCTCACTCAGTAAATATCGTGCCAAAACAATTCGAGTAATAAAAATCCATTTGCTCACTCTTATAGTAGAATAATAATGTGAAAATGTGATGGTATAGCATAGCTGCATGCGACTTCTATGATGAATATTTACATTTCTGGTTAAACATCTCTCAAGCACGATTAGCCTCACCAACTAGTAGACAAAGGGTGATACCAGCACTTTAATTTGGCATCTCATTACGATGCTCATACGTGTTCCAATTTTATAGAGAGAGAGGGTAGAAACCCTCCAAAAGGCGCCCTCAAGCCTTTAACAACGTAAAAGACGGCGAGAAGATGGAAAGCCGAAAAGACGTCGCACTAGGGGACTTGCAGGAAGAGCGCAAGCCCAAGAGACGCCGAGAAGAGGGAGAGTTGAAGATACATCATACAAGGGGACTTGCAGGAAGAGAGCAAACCCCACAGACGCCGAAAAGAGAGCAAATCGAAGAGGCGCCACACCAGGGGACTTGCAGGAAGAGCGCAAGCCCAAGAGACGCCGAGAAGAGGGCGAGTCGAAGATACATTACACAAGGGGACTTGCAGGAAGAGAGCAAGCCCGACAGACACCGAGAAGATAACAAGTCGAAGAGACACCGTATTAGGGGACTTGCAGGAAGAGAGCAAGTCCAAGAGACTCCGAGGAGAGGGAGAGTCGAAGAGACACCACTAAGGGACATGCAAGAAGAGTGCAAGTCCAAGAGACACCGAGAATAAAGCGAGTCGAAGATACGCCGCACTATGGGTCTTGCAAGAATTGATCAAGTCTAAGCGGTTCTGAGTCAAGACTACGGGACTTGTAGCGAGCGCACAAGTCAGAAATCATCATTGGACAAGGGGACTTGCGAGTAAACGTGCAAGACCTTGGCAAGAGGCGCATACGACTGACTAGGGGACTTGCAGCAAGCGTGCAAGTCGGAACCATCCGAGCTTGAAACACAAGATGACTTGCGGGAATATGCAAGTCTCAATGTAAAGGCGCCAGAAGAAGCGCGCAACGACAGAAGAGCTGAGGGAGCAGATAGACTATTGAGAAGGCTAACGCCTTGCCCAAACATCCAGGGGACTTAATGTAGATACCTGGAAAATGTCAAAGTAGAATGTCAGCCTCCCCACATCCAAGAAGAGATGCTAGAGAGTATTCCCTCCAATACTGGGGAAATCTCCCCATATCCAAGAGAAAGCGCTACATAGCGCCCCTTCCGAGGCACTACACAGTCCAAATCGTGTGGGTTCCTAAAGAAGAATCTTAGGTACACTTGCACTACTGTAGGGACTGATGTAAGATAAGAAAATATGGGAGAAGATGGAATTTCTTGGTAGCGGTGGTGATCTACCAGATGAACTTTGGTTTAAAATCTGGAGCACAGGTGAATCAAGCAGCAGCTCCAGCAGCCATGATAATAAGGGTGAATCAAGCAGCAGCTGCAACACCCCTAATAAGAAGTTGGAAGTTTTTGGTAGCGGTGGTGATCTACCGGATGAACTTTGGTTTAGAATCTTTATTCTTCTTCTACCAGATAATTCAGTCTATGATTTAAGGTGTGTTTCGAAACGATGGAATTCGTTAATTAAAAACCCTTATTTCATATCCCAAGTATTTAATAATTTGATACTTTCTTCGCCATGCACTATATTTTGCAATTCTGTTGGCTCGTTTGTCAATCAGGCCGTCTTATCATCGCGTATAGGGTTATGGCTCAGAATTCCTCATGAAAAACAACAGCGAGGCAACGGAGAAAACGTATACCTTTTAGGTTCAAGTAATGGATTGGTGCTTTCTTCAACTACAGAAGAATATCAAATTTGGTATTATGTTTGCAATCCAATTACTAATGAATGGGTCTTAGTACCGAACCCTAATGGACGTGATGATCAACGGGCCTTGAATTGTTTATATTGTGATACATCTTCTTCACGAAGCTTAGAAACTACAACTACTTATAAAGTCATTCGGATTCCAGAAGTTTTAAATCCATACAAGATGTTCGATATTGAGATATTTTCGTCTGAAACCAGTGAATGGAATGTGCATAAAATGTCCTGCCCTGAAGAAATTGTTATAGCACACCCTTTCAAAAGTAATTTAGTTTGTAGTAATGGAGTTTTGTACTGGGTTGAAGGAAATAAAACAGGAGTAGTAGTTTACGATCTAAACACCAACTTCAAGAGAAGCTGTGGAGGCCGCAATGAATGTCCGGTAATTAATCTGCCAAGGAAGAGTGGAACACATGACGATAAGTATTATTGTCTTGGGGAGTCGGAAGGTTCAGTCTGCTATAGCCACCGCTATGGTAAAAAGATTTTTGTTTGGGTACTTGAAAATGGAAAAAAGTGGAATTTGGTACACGAGATTAGTATCACTGATTCTGATAAGGCTAAGCCTTTAGCTTTCAACCCAACAGATCGAAATGTCTTAATTCTTGGCGAAATTGGTACTTCTAGTCCTGGCAAAACTGATACTACTAGTCCATACGCTTACAATGTTGTTACAAAAGAAAAGGAAGTACTGAAGCAACATTCATCATCAACTTATGGAGTTCTTCCATTCACGATTAAGCCGTCACCAACAACAGTGCTTCACCAAAATAGGTTGCTGCCCCCAAAACCTGCAAACTGATTTCGGCTCGCAGGTTCTGCTATTCATTTTCTTGCTTTTTTATCTGACTGCTGCCCGGTTGGTACTAGTTCTCAACTGAAACTGAATTTTCACAATATTGCTTGCTTGAATTCTAAACTGGATTTTCACAACATTGTTTGAGCTTATGGAAGATGCATTACTTTATGGGGGTATTATGTTTCTGCTTGCCATTTAGATTTCGTTGGTATTTCAATTCTGTGATTACTGTTAATTATGTCAAGGACAAATAAGAACTGAAATTTTTCTGTATAATTGACTCGTATTTTAGACTTGCTCTTTAGTATGCTAAGCTCAACTCTTAATAATTAATTAAAATAAGTTGATGGACTAACCTATTGCGGATTCCGTAAAAGCTACACCAAGTGGAATAAATTAGAATTCCTAGTTAACCTGTAGCAAAAGTTACATTCATCTTGATACCTACATTAATCTTGTTTAATTGCCTCGTACTCTTCGCAATCTTTTTCTAAGCGATTAACAGGAATAGCTAGTCTGTCTTCCCATGGGATCTCTACAGCAACCACCACCTCCTCCGGAGATGCCACGAACTAACTTATCTCCTTTCTATTACGGTCTAGTCGTGATAGGTTCCACGGCAATTATTCTTGCAATACATAACATCTTTGTCGTTGGATGGTGCATATCTCGTCGCGGAAGACAACCACGTCAAATCCCTATTGATCTACCACTACCGGTAATCACTAGCCAGATTTTCAATAGAGACTCGAGTTCGCTACTAATTTCTACATTCAAAAATAAGAAAGAAGGGAAGGATGATGAGTGTGTTATATGCTTATCGAGTTACGAAGATGGTCAAGATGTTCGACAGTTGTCTAGGTGTAAACATTCATTTCATGCTTCTTGTATAGATATGTGGCTCTTCTCTCATTCAGACTTCCCAATTTGTCGAACAACCGTAGGACCACATTCAGAAAATTCTACATTCTGTTCTGCTTAAAAACCTTGCTTGTAGTGCATTTGTTTCTTCCATTATTGTCATTCAATTATTAGGCCACATTTATATTTGGCCAAGGTGATTGAATGGGCCACAAGGAAAAGTCACAACCACAAGTACATTTCCGACGAACCATTTTTTAGGACCATTTTTTTTTTTTGGGACCATGGTCTTATTAGGCCAACCTCCCTATATTTATAAGGGGTGTCCTAAAGTTAGTAAATACACATTTATCCTTTATTTTAAGTTAAATTAAAACTAACCTAACAACTATATAAATCTAATCATTTTTTAGGACCATGGTTTTTTCTCTTTGCTTTATGTAAAATTCTCTTGTAACTGTGGTATGTTTTTTGTAGTCTGGAAATGCCAGTAACAACCATGCTAGCACTAGCATTGTCTGTGAAAATGGCAGTCCATTTAGCAGAACAAATGTGGTTTCACGGCCAGCGGGAGTGCCAGAGAAGAATAGAGCTTGCAGGTTACTCAGTTGGTACACTGAGGGCGAGATTGTGGCTGATGTAGTTATTGCTGAAGCAGATCCAAAGAAGTTAATCCATGGAATGCCAATAGGTTTTGGAGCTTACAAGGTATCTGTGAAAGGTTCTCGTGTGGATGATGCTCTTCTCTACAGGCAAACCAATGAGTTGAAGTGTATCCATGATGTTATAGGAACTTACATCTCATGGGCCAAGGATCTGATATTGCTTGACTATCCATCTGACTTCTTAATCTTCTTTGGGAGTGTTTCAGGAAACTTTCTTCTTTTGCTGCTCTTTTTTTGCGTCACTGGATATTTTGAATGGTCAAACGGTTTAGTGTTTGAATGATCTAAAACTAATTAGGTGTTTGAGGGGTTTAAGTGTTTGAATGAATGTTGGTACATTATTTTAATGGTGAAATGGTTTAGTGTTTTAATGATCTTAAACTAGTACATTTGCATGAATAATGCTGGTATATTTGAATGTTGTCGCCAATTTCATTTGATTTTTTTCATAAATAATAAAGAACCACAACTGTTATAAAAGCTTGTAAGTGGATTGTAATACATGTTTCTGCTACACGTAGCTTGGTTTTCAAAGATTTGACATACAACTCTAACAATACTTGTCAAGTAAATACTTGCAAGTCTTCTTGTTGTTGTCAAATACTTGAGATACAACTCATACATGAGTTTTCAAAAAAATAACTTGCAACTCTTCCTTTTGTTGTCAAATACTTGAGATACAACTCATAAATGAGTTGCCAAGACAATAACTTGCAACTCTTCCTTTTGTTGTCAAATACTTGAGATACAACTCATACATAAGTAGTCAAGGAAAGTGACATGAAACTCTAGTAATTGTTGTCAAAAAAAAGACATACAACCATGACCATAGTTGTCAACAAATTTTCTACGACAGCAACATGTGTAGTGTAGTAGTTATTTTCACAACACATATATCAATTTTGTTAGGAATTAAGAGGAAATTTTGAAAGACATTCACAACTGAAGCAAACATTGTACAAAACTAATCGACAACTATGTTTACGACTATAACTGAAGGCTTGTAAAGATTTGAGGATTTTCTACAACCCCCCACCCCCCACACCCCTTGTGCAACTTATCGATAAACGTCGTCGTATATGTATGATAACTCTTTTCAGGAGTAGTTTATCACTGTTTTTCCCATAGTGGTATTTTGGATTTATTAACCGAACTACATTTGCAGAAAGTTCGGTTCCATGTTCTTCATGTAATACAACCGAACTATGTTGACCTAGTTGCATTTTTTTCTTACGATTTTCATTTTGAAGATATTTTAGGCCATTTATAGCGACATTAACTAAGTTAAAAGCATACCTCAATACCAAAAGGATGTTTTTTTTTCCATAGCTCCATCTTCTTCTTCTTCTACTACGTTAATCACTCAATAATTCTACTTCTTTTTAAAAAAAAATGATCTATTAATTTAACCTTAATAAATGGTTAATTATACTAATAATTGCACAAAAATAATCGAGAGGGTGGTTTTGGTATTAAAATAAATATATGGATAAGGGGTGTCCTCATACAACTTCAAATAACTTGCCCAAAATAAAATGATGGTCCCCTCCAAAAAAAGAGTGGTGCCCAAAAAACGGTTCTTTCCGATCAGTCAGTCTATCTCGTTGGCAGGGGTGAGCATAGGCCGGTATGGACCGGTTTTCACTTTATCCGCATCCAATCCAATACTTTACGGATTTCAAATTTGGCATCCGCATCCAATCCAACATCCAACTTCGCATCTAATGGATGCACGGATGGACAGATTGGATACCGATAATCCAACGGATTTGTTTTGGTTAAAATTTATAATAACGAAATAAAGCCAACATAACTTTTGATGAGGTTGTCAACCTATCAATAATAATTCTCTTATGATACACAAATCTATAAAGAAGTAGTGAGGCAAGTTTAGTTCGTATCCACAAGGAGGTGTGAGTTTTAAATAGCAATTTAAGACAAATTGTTGTTGTTGAAAGACACAAACTTTTAAGATTATAAAGATTGTAATTCAAATTATAAGACGGAATTGACTAGAGATTCATTCGCCACTACCAAACAAGATATTATTAATCGTACAAGTTCTACTTTCAATAAATTTCGATTGTTAATAACTTAAGACAAGTTATAAGCTCAACTAATCTTTAGATTCCTTAAATCACCGCATAGAATAAGTTCTCTAGCGTATTCTAATTAAGTGAACCACCCAAAATAAGCTCTCTGGGTGTAATTCAAACAATTGCATTAAGATTTATGAATCAAGTTGTTCCTAGTCACATGCTCGTAAGTTCGACACATTAACCTAGGGTTATCTTTTACACACTATTGCATACAAAATGCCTTTGCAACAAATAGTGCACCACTACTTATGTAAAGATTACTCTAACAATTACGGATCAAAGCTCTCAATACTAGCATTAGAGTTGCAAACGAGCTACCTAATTGTGCACTTAGATACCAAGCATACATCTCATGGTCATGTAAACGGTAAAAGATAATAAACAAAAGAATAATTATGAAAGAATAACTTGCTTGAATTGATTAATAAAACATGCTTGGAGTTTTGAAATCCTCCCCAATCAATAAAGTTATTAGCTGCTCATTGTTTTGGTTTAAGTACAAAGGTATATTCAAAGTAAATAAGGTTCATGGCTAAAGCAAACTCTGCACCAATTGCGAAAACAGGTTCAAATGCTGGTTCTGTGTAGTTTCTTCTCTCAGGAATTTCTGCGAATAGTCTGCAAGCACAAACTGGTGATAAAGAGGTCGTTCTTATTTGTATTCTGCGCAGCTTTTATATCTTCTCTGCTCTGTAAAATCGTGACTTGATGCATACCCACTTTTCTTGTTTAATACCCATGGCCATTCATCTCAATAATCAGCCGCACAGATAGTACTTGTGCCCTGTTTTCACGGCAAGAAACTCTTTTCATACCTGAAGTAAACTGGTACCCATATCTCCATATCCTGTAGGCTTCTAAATCAGGTGCAAACTGCTGCCAGAAAGCCCTTGTACACAGTTCATAAGCTCATTCACAACACATCTATTTCAGCTGCATTTTATCTCAAGATACAACCCAAAAAATCCCCAGACTTGCATCACCTGTAGCCTTGTTCTTCTCAATGTCTGTCATTCCTTGCCAAGCTTCTAACTCGAGTCACATGCCTCTGTCAAACGTGCATGCACATCCATCGATCCCACGGTTACAGCAAAGAGATAGTGCAGTCGAGTAGCTTCCGCCGGTCATGTTCTTGTAGCCTGAACCCGACTAAACCCCATCTAATTCACGGCAGAGATAAGAACTCCTCAGCTTACCTTTACAGCAACATCAACTTCTCGGCAATGGCATAAGTTTCTCCATGTTTTGTTGCTTAACCTTCCTGCCATAACCTGACCAGAACCATGTAAACTGCAACCCATTATTCTTCCTTGTCTCAGCACCTTAACATCTGCCAAATACACCTCCTTTACAGTTGAAGCCATTACATCATCCATAAAAACTCAGTTCATAACCCTGTAAAACAGACCACCTATCATTACCATTCTGCTACAGAATTCAGTGATGCAGCAACATCATCACCAGCTTTCTATCAATCCAAATACCACCAGCTCCCATGGCAAACCAACAAAGCCAACCATTATGAACATATCACTAGCACCAAGTCAGTCTCTTCCTTGCGTTCTCTGGTTCAGGACTTCTCATATATGTATCAACAGCTCCATGCTTGTCTTGAGCTCAAATCACCATCAGCACCTAGCTTTTTATCTTCTCGGAACCTTCAGTTGTAAACAAGCCACAGTTCTGCTCATAAAACACGTCCTACATCCTCCAAATATGTTGAGAACCATTCTATATAACCCATACCAAAGACTTAAGTATGTAGCTGACCTAAGTAAGCTTTCATATAATCATTTTCAGCACACCTGTTACAGCTGAATTTGAGCTCAAGCTACAACTCAACTGCACCCATTGTAAACTCCCCTAATATCAATCACAGAACTCATTGCAAACTCCAGACGTCACTCCCTTGACATCATAGTAACCACAGTATTTCTTTGGGTTTCTTCGGCTGAAATAACAACAACAGCTCCATTCATAACAGCAGCAACAAGTTATTCAACAACTAATTCTTAGCTTCAGTTTCACTCATTCCAGGACATAGTCTTCAAGTTCATTCCCATTTGTACCTCCTCCATATCTCAGCAGCAGCTCAACTGACCTTCACAACAACATCAGCTCCCAATTCGCACCACTGACCCATGGAAATACTTCACAACTTCCTCCTCTTCTTACATGACCCAGATAGTCAGTAAAACTCATAGCAGCAACCATTGTAACAACTGCGAACTAGGTGGTATTAAGCTGGTGGTTCAACTTTTCTGTCGACCAATTGATATACGCAACCTGATGGTGTTGTTGTATGTTGAGAAACCATCTCCTTCAGCTCTCCAATTCCTGCAAGTTCAATTCAGCACAAACCCATAACTCCATTCTTCCAGGAACTGCAAATCTTCATCGATCTGCGCCATTTATTGTCACAAACCAACGACAACAACATCAGTTTTTCTCCCTTATACAAGCCTCTAACCCGGTGCATACGCACCGGATGGATAACATCGGTAGAACATATATTTATGTGCAGTCACTGAAATTTAGTTTGGTAAAGTGTAATGGTTATGAGAGACCGACAATAGCGCTCAGGTACCTTATTCATTACTTCACAAAACTTGAGACAAAAGGAACATTCTTCTAGACATTCGAACAATATTAGCTCTTCTACCAACAATATGTCCCTTTCAACTTTTGTGGGTAGATGATGTCTGTGTTGCGTTAGGCGCTCCTAAGGCGCCCTGGGAAAAAAAAGTTGCTCACATATTGGCGCCTTGCGCCTTTTATTTCGTAACATAGACCAATGTATATTGTTCTGAACACCAACAGGAACGGCTAACTGCTTATATATGATGTAATGTATTTTTCTATGTCTTAAGAAAAATTATGTTTAAAACCACTATATTAAACCTTTCATTCTAAAATCAAAGTAGATGTAGCATATATTTATGAGCATGATGGTGTTCATAATACAAAAAGAAAACAATCACTCCATAGGCCCTAACATTTGCACCAACACATCATAGTCTAAGAAAGAAAATTATTTCAATGTGGTCTATGACCATCCTCAAGGTTAATACTTGATTATTGATACAATAGTCTTCTTCCTCCATGAATTAGACTTATAATAAAAGAAATGCACCATCTTTGGAGTCTGTGAGTGGAACTCTTTACAACCATGTACAATATATGATGTTATTTTTAAGTTCCATCTTTCAGCGCTGACGTTAACTTCATTTGTTGAACCTGTAGCCTGTACATTTCCTTGTACTCGATGGTCTTGCGTTTCTCATTACTGTTCTTCTGTAAATTCTATCACGCACTGGCTCTGAAGTCTCGACTATGAAAGAAGTAAGTAGAACCTTCAGGTCCCTTGGTTCGAGTGGATCCCCCTTGAATTTTTCCGTTTCTTTATTTCCTTATTTCTATCTTTTCTCCTCTTTCTCTCTATAATTTGTTCTCCTTTCTTTTTGTCTGTTGCTTTCAGGTCCGGATCACAAATTCTTTGTACGTACTTTTCCTTTTTAATACATACTCATTACCAAATGATGTTTGTTTACTTTTTTCATAATAAGAAGTATCTTCTAATAGGTTACCTTGTGTTTTTCTGATTGTTGATTCCACTAACATATAATAAATTTCTGTATAATATATCTACGCCCATCTTTACCCTGGTTCCAAAAATTCTTAATCTCATTGACATCAAATCAGCTTTTATAAATCTATCTTTGGAACCATCCATGTGGTTGTCCCAACTTCTAACATGGTTGGTATTTTGACACCCATATTTGGACTCTCTTATCCAATAACTTTTAGCGTTGCTTGTTCTACCAATTCATAATCTTCAAACCTGTATACTCTTGCCCTGAAAAACAATTGTGCAGAGAGGCTATTTTCATTAACATCTCTGTTTTAGACTACAAAATGCCTTCCAGGTCAATAACCGATGAAGTCGCAATATGCTACTTCCAAAAGAGTTCCTAACAATGGAGTCGCAACAGCCTCCTTCCAAAAAGCAATTATTTCTTTTTCCAAAATTATGATATAATTATCCGAGGGGTAAAGAATGATTTGGTTGGAGAATATTTTTTTTGGATGGTGATGAACATCTTTCGAAAAGAAGTTTTCGTGAAAAGATTTTATTGTGGCGCCGGATGAGGGATTGAGGGTGAGTCCCACTTATATTCAAAAGATAGCAATAGGGGTTACGTCGTTTGGCTTCCTAGGACTTAGAATGCTCCTTTAAAAGATAGCAGTAGGGGTTACGTCGTTTGGCTTCCTAGGACTTAGAAAGCTCCTTTAAAAGATAGCAATAGGCGTTACGTCGTTTGGCTTCGTAGGACTTGGAATCCTCCGTTTCTAAGAAGGTGACCCTTGCAATAAGGTTTACGTCGTTTAGCAAATGGAGTTACGTCGTTTTGCTCAGTGTTGGTTAGTTTTCCTTGAAAAGGGGACCCTTGCAAATTTGCAATATCTTTCCGGATGAGTTGGCAATGACATGTAAAGAAACGATGACGTGCCTTCACCACAAATCACATTAATTATGGTGACGCCATGTGTAGTTTTTGGGGTCTCTTATCATAAAAAAAAAAGATTCTTGGTCACAAATGGAGCTCTCAGAACCATCCTTAATCTCCACCATTAGTTACTGAATTTCAAATTCAATTCTTGCTTCAGCTTCTCTGTCAAAAACTGCCACAAATACTCGAGAACTGGTTGTGAATTGAAGCAGAAAATGTATCTTCATCTGCTGGGAACTTTGGTTTCTATTGAGACCTAATTTTTCTTCTCTGCTTGTAACAAAGACAAGAAACCTAAATCTCATTTCTTTTTTTCCTCCACCAGCACACATGTGTAGTGCCTTGTGTGACATGCACTCACAACTCTGAATCATTTCTTTCTTTCTTTTTTTTTAGTATGAAAAGCACTCCATGAGATGGCCACATGACAGACCACCCAATTCTGCCACCACACAAGTTCCATTTTGGTGTAACCAAATTCAAACTATGATGGGAACATATCTTGGGAATTTTTCTGCTATAAAACATTTAAGAAAATAAAATTAGTGGCGCTTTTCCTTCCTTTCCTCAACTTCAACCCTTTGTACCTAAAAACATAGAAAAGATGCGTAATATACAAAATGCCAAGAGAACTAAGAAGAAAAGTGTAAAAAATCGTTATCAAAATTGGGTGTTTTAGACACCTATCAACTTCTTATAGAGCCTATATATCCTATATACGTATACAAATATATATAAGTGACATGGACAACACCCCAAGTAAACACATTAAAAATTCCTAATTTATCTATATTATTTTCTAAAACTATATAAATGCCATTAATTTGACGGATATGGATGTCCATCGGATTTTCAATGTTGCAGCCGGACCCAATCCGTTATGCGTTTGCTTTCAAAAATTCCATCCGCGTGCAACCCATTAGTAAATGGTACGGACATTCATCCGCAAAAATATGGTTGCTAAATCCGCGAATTAAGGGCCAAATACTGGCAGCCACTGATTTGCTTGCTTATATCCGTATTGGTAATTGTTAGCTCCAAGCAGTGGATTGAAGTCTTTTAATCCAAACAGACTTACGATGCTTGAAGGATTTGTCATGCTGGGTGATGCATAACCAGCTAGAGATTTACAAGTGAAACCTAAAGATTTTATTGATTAAAAAATTAAAACAAAGAGAAGTAAGATGCATAAGAGAATTTGCTCAACATAATTGTTTATAATGGAGGAAGTCAGGAAGGGGTCTTGCTGTCGGACGGGCACGGGCCTATTAAGGGACCAACCTAGCTCGTCCCTAATTCTAGCCCAATTTATTTTCTATTGAAAGTTTTTAAAAAAGGGCTATTTTGTGCTTCCTCCCCTCCCAAAATCGCTAAGTAGCATTTTCTCCCCAAAAAGATTCAAATTAGTGTTTCCTCCCATCGTTAAATATTCCATCCACTACTCTGTTAGCTGAGTCAGCACCTCTGCATGCCTGGATAAAATTGTACACGTATTTTCTGATCTCCCCAAAATACCCTCACAATTCGTCGTATCACAGCAACAACATCATCACTGTTCTTTCCCTGATTCTCAAAATTCATCGTCAGTTTCACTCGGCAGCATCTAAATTTTCAATCTGAAAACAACCAAAACCGCAACTCCCATTTTTTCATCATACACATCATCGAATACTATCCATACCAAAACCAATTTACTGCCAGATTCAGTCTTAAACCCCATTAAGTAATCAACACCGCAACCTTCATGATTTTAACCTCGTTTCTCCATCTGTAATTCCAGAAGCAAACTCATCAATATAGCGCCAACAGACCCATCTTCTAATTCATTCAGACATCTCCTTCATCCATCATGTAACACCAAATCACGGCAGCAACAGAAAACCCCCATCCATTTCATGGCATCATCATTCCAGTATCTTCCAATTGAAACCGTTATTTCAACAGATGAGATCCCCTCTTACTCTAATCAATTTTTTACATCTCATCTCAATGATTCTGTACATACCATTTCCAAAAAACAAAAAAAAAATGAAATATCAGAGGAATACGTCTTTGAAAATAAATTTCGAAGGAACCCTAAAAATTTGGGTGTTTTTTTTACAGATTTATGAAATTGGGTTTCGATTGAGGGAAGTAGTAAGAAATTAGGATTTTTTTTAGGTAAAATTTGAATAACGAATCAGAAGAAAGAATAAACGTCGTTGATGGTCAAAATGATGTCAAATTTGTTTTGTTGCCGAGATTGACATGTTTCAGTACAACTAGATCCAGGTGTTCATATTGAGATGTTGTTGATATTGAGATGCTGCCCAGATTGAGATGTTTCAGTTCAAATTTGGTTTGTTGCCGAATTGAGATGCTGCCGAGATTGCACCTGAAATAACATAGAGATGCAAAGGGAGATGGTTTTGAATAAACGGGGGTCTCACAACACCACCCAATATTTCTCTTAGTAATCTGTATGGGCTAAATCCGAAATACTTTGTTAGAGTAGCAACAAGACAGTCAGAGTCAATCTAGATTAAATTATCTCAAGGAGTCAATATCTCTCACTTGTTTTGATTTACTCAAGCTAAAACAATAGCGATTCTTTAATCAAACACAAGGAATAACTTGGACGGTACCAAAGACCAATATCCAAGGATCAATCAATATCAATCAACAACCAAAGGTTGGATTTCCAATTGATGATCTTAACGCGCAACATGTATTATTTCAATTATATAAAATATAATGCGGAAAAGAAATAACACAGACACCAGAAGTTTTGTTAACGAGGAAACCGCAAATGCAGAAAAACCTCGGGACCTAGTCCAGATTGAATACACAGTGTATTAAGCCGCTACAGACACTAGCCTACTCCAAGATAATTTAGGACTGGACTATAGTTGAACCCCAATCAGTCTCCCACCGATCCAAGGTACAGTTGTACTCCTACGCCTCTGATCCCAGCAGGATACTGCGCACTTGATTCCCTTAGCTGATCTCACCCACAACTAAGAGTTGCTGCAACCCAAAATCGGAGACTTGATAATAAACAAATCTCTCTCACAGAGAAAAGTCTATCAAAGGATAAATCTGGCTCCCACAGAAAAATCCTAGCTTTTGTTCCGTCTTAAGATATAAAGTCAAGGTGAACAGGAACCAATTGATAATCCGGTCTTATATTCCTGAAGAACAGCCTAGATTAATCAATCACCTATCAACAATCCTTCTTGACTACACAAGCGGTTTGTTGAGGAATCACAAACAGTGAGACGAAGATGTTTGTGACTTCTTTATCTTGCCTATCGGAGAACTCTCACGATCTCAAGACAATCAAAGATTTTACTCGTACGATAGAAGATGCAATATCAGATCACACAACTACGATAAAAGTAGTATCGGTCTGGCTTCACAATCCCAATGAAGTCTTTAAGTCGTTAACCTGGTTTTAGAGAAGAAAACCTAAGGTTAAAGAAGAATCGACTCTAGCGAGCGCACTAGTATCACACAGACGTGTGGGGATTAGTTTTTCACAATGCTAGAGTCTCCTTTATATAGCCTTCAAATCAGGGTTTTGCCTTAGTTACAAAGCAATCCATATTCATCGTTAGATGAAAACCTGATTTAGATTCAAGCTAATATTTCTCAACCGTTAGATCAGAAACTTAGCTTGTCACACACACTTGGGTAGACGTTTGCTGGGTTTGTGAAAACCATGCCCAAACGTGTACGTGTATGTTGGTTCAACATAGTAACCCAAAAGGTTAACCATATGAGCATTTCATATTAACTTGTTTCTTCTTCACCATAACTAGTTCAATTGACTCAAATGAACTAGTTAGAGAGTTTTTCAATTGCTATGAGATCTTATGTAACTTCACAAGACACAATTGAAACAAAGATGATTCGATTCGAAGAATCGTCTCATGAACTTTATAGGCATGGTTTTTATAAAGCATTCCTTAGTAATTTAAGTTTCATGTTCAGAGAACATCTTTAGATCATAACCACTTAAGCTCACAAACAAGTTCGCGGACTTGAGGCAACCGGCAGAGTTTTCCATACACAGTAAAAAATCTCAGCAAGGAGACTTCCTCCAGTTCGCGGACTAGGTTCGCGGACTAAACACGCAAACGAGTTTTTGGAAAATCCCAGCAGAAATTCTTGGTAAGAAAACTTCCTTCAGGTCGCGGACTGGGTTCGCGGACTTGGCAAAGCCAATTCCTCAGGTTTCTCTCAATCAACAAAGTTCGAATAACTTCGGATTAAGGAATACATGGTTATGTAATCTAAACTCTCATTTCAATCATTGAGACATTCTCAGAGGATGTTATATAACCATTATTCACAGACCGTTTCACGTCATAGCAATTCTCAAAGTAATTGAAACTTTTCATGACTTTCGTCACTAGGTGAAGGTAAACTTGATCAAAGCGAAACGGTTTACCAACACACGATTTTGAGAAAAAGATAAGTAGTGAATACTCAACTCGAAATGTCAAATGTGTATGATCTAGTCTATATAACATATGACTTTTTGTCTCATAAGAAGTAGGAGATATAATAGATACACTTTTGAGTGATAGATAAGTTCAAGTCTCCACATACCTTTTTATTGATAAAGTTCCACGGTTCCTTGTGTAGATCTTCGTCGTTGTATGATGAATCGCCATGAAGTCCTTGAGCTCAACTACACTTTTCTATCCTAGTCCGAGAATTAGCTATGTAGACTAGAAATCAAGACTCATAGTTTTGATCACTAACATTGACAAACATGCTTGATATAGCAACGCATGCGAGGTCGCCCGAGCTATGCTCTAAAGGTTTCGTATAGAATCAAGGGTTTAAATCGTTGAATTGCTTCTGCTGATGCTCGAGTGAAAAACAGAAAGATTAAAAGTTAAATCCATGAAATTCATAGCAAATAAGGAGCTCGAGAAGATAAAAGAACGGGTTGATCTCTAATTTAATGGATGTTGTTGACTGTTAGATATAGGTTTTAATGTGGCTCGATTGAAGATTCATGTTCTAAGGATGAATGGGTTATCTTTGTAATTGAATGGTTAGCAGTGATGGTAGTTGAGATGTTAGGATTTGATGTGAATTTGAGATTGGTGACTAAGATGGGATTTTAGGTTTGATTGTATTGTCGCTGAAGATGGCTATTGAGATGGATTAAGGGATAAGATGGAACTGATGGTTTTTCTGAGATGTAAAATGAGAGAACATGATACTGAGAATGGACGAAAGGTGTTGGTTACAAAGTTGAAAAACAGATGAACTGGGATTGGGTTTATTGTCGATGGCATCTTAATCACTCGAAGAAGGGGGGGTATTTTGGGTAATATATTTTGTCCACGCGTACACAGTTGCTGACTCAGCTATCCGAGAAGTGGACGAAATATCTAATGATGGGAGGAAACACTAATTTTAATTTTTTTGGGGAAGAAACGCTAATTAGCGATCTTGGGAGGGGAGGAAACGCAAAATAGCCCTTTTAAAAAATTGTTTTAGCTCATTAGTATTAGGTATTTAATCCCCTTAAATATATTTTAGCCTACTTATAACATAGCTTTTCAGTCCACTTAATAGAAATTCTAATTTATAAGAAATAAAATAGCTCTTCACAATATAATTATATTCTTGTAAAAGGACAAGGAGATGGAAAATAGGGAGAAGAAGAGGGGATAAATTATATTTATTATGTATATTAGAAAAACATTAGAGCCTCTATTTATAGGGCTAGACACAAGGGCATCCTAATAATAAACGACATTCACCCTAGATATTCTTAACATAATTACACGTTTATAACACTCCCCCTGATAACATTGTGTCTAAGATAATTGTCTCATTAAAACCTTGGCAGGAAACCACAAAGGGACAAAACCTGATCGAGGGGAAAAAAAAGTACAATTGTGAGTAAACTTAGAACCGAGATGGGCATGCATATGTTGCCTCATTAAAACCTTAACAAGGAAAAACCCAGTGGGACAAAACCTTGACGAAGGAAAAATATTACAACGTGATAGTCCAGTAAAATACCTTTCACTATGATGCTCCCCCTGATAAGTAGTTCAGTTAAATCTTGGCTTGCAAATCATTGAGTCCAGACTTCCAAAAAAATTTCGAACGATTTCTTGAATGCATATGATTGTTGTGCTTTCATGAATATATCAGATAGTTGATGAAGTCTTCTTTTGTGTTGCACAAGCAGTATTGTCTTCGATTAATACTTTTGCAGAGTCTAGATTCTTCTTCAACATATTGAGAACTTGTGTCATGGATTGCTAACTTTCCGAGATGATTTGCAGAGGTTGTTGATGTAATTTCTTCAACATAGATCCAAGAGGTAGATAAATTACAAAATTGTATTTGTGGTCATACGTAATGTGGATCAGAATGACATCCAAATTACTAATTAAGGGCTTGTTATGTTGATTTGGTCTAAAAAATGACCTAGTTAATGGTGGGAATCCACCAAATAACAAAAATTAGCAACTCCCCCTTGGATGACCACCATGTTGAATTAAATTTCCTCACTAAAACCCTTGCCATTAAAACCCAATGGGAGAAAAACAAATTGGACGAAGGAAAAAAAGAGCATAAATATCAACATTTTTAAATAAAATAAAATAATTAAATGTCAACAAGATGTTTCCTCGTTAAAACCTTGTCAGGAAAAACCACGTGGGACAAAACCTGAAACGAAGGAAAAAGAGTACAACTTTTGACGATTTATGGATGCTAACTCAACTATATGAGTATTATTGAAAACGAGCATCAAAATCATAACTCTAATCTACCTCAAAGACGAGTTTAAGCTAGCATAATTCTAACTGCAGATTTAAGAAAGAAATATAATATAATTTATGCTGCCAAAGTGTGGATTTTAGTGTTTTTGTTTTTAAGGACTCCTCAAGAGACCTATAACGTTGAATCATCAACTAATTAACAACACCACCCAATATTTCGCTTAGCAATATGTATGGACTAACTCCGAAATAATTTGCTAGAGAATCAACTAGACAGTCATAATCAATCTAGATTAAAGTATCTCAAGGAGTCAATATCTCTCACTTGTTTTGATTTACTCAAACTAAGACGATAGTGAGTCTTTAATCAAACACAAGGAATAACTTGGACGGTAACAAAGACCAATATCTAAGGATCAATCAATATCAATTAACAACCAAAGGTTGGATTTTCAATTGATGATCTTAACGCACAACCTGTATTATTTCAATTATATAAAATATAATGCGGAAAAGAAATAACACAGACACCAGAAGTTTTGTTAACGAGGAAACCGCAAATGCAGAAAAACCCCGGGACCTAGTCCAGATTGAATACACACTGTATTAAGCCGCTACAGACACTATCCTACTCCAAGCTAACTTCGGAATGGACTATAGTTAAACCCCAATTAGTATCCCACCGATCCAAGGTACAGTTGTACTCCTACGCCTATGATACCAGCAGGATAATGTGCACTTGATTCCCTTAGCTGATCTCACCCAAAACTAAGAGTTACTGCAGCCCAAAATCGCAGACTTGATAATAAACAAATCTGTCTTACACAGAAAAGTCTATCAAAGGATAAATTTGTCTCCCACAGAAAAACCCTAGGTTTTGTTGCGTCTTAAGATATAAAATCAAGGTGAATAGGAACCAATTGATAATCCGGTCTTATATTCCCGAAGAACATCCTAGATTAATAAATCACCTCTCAACAATCCTTCTTGACTACACAAGCGGTTTGTCGAGGAATCACAAACAGTGAGACAAAGATATTTGTGACTTCTTTATCTAACCTATCAGAGAACTCTCACGATATCAAGCCAATCAAATATTGTACTCGTACGATAGAAGATGCAAGATCAGATCACACAACTATGATAAAAGTAGTATCGGTATGGCTTCACAATCCTAATGAAGTCTTTAAGTCGTTAACCTTGTTTTAGAGAAGAAAACCAAAGGTTAAAGTAGAATCGACTCTAGCGAATGCACTAGTATCACACAGACGTGTGGGGATTACTTTTGCACAATGCTAGAAGTCTCCTTTATATAGCCTTCAAGTCAGGGTTTTGCCTTAGTTACCAAGCAATCCATATTCACCGTTAGATGAAAACCTGATTTAGATTCAAGCTAATATTTCTCAACTGTTAGATCGAAAACTTAGCTTGTCACACACACTTGGGTAGACGTTTACTGGGTTTGTGAAAACCATGCCTAAACGTGTACGTGTATGTTGGTTCAACATAGTAACCCAAAAGGTTACCCATATGAGCATTTCATATTAACCTAGTTCTTCTTCACCATAACTAGTTCAATTGACTCAAATGAACTAGTTAGAGAGTTGTTCAATTGCTATGAGATCTTATGTAACTACACAAGACACAATTGAAACAAAGATGATTCGATTCGAAGAATCGACTCATGAACTTTATAGCCACGGTTTGCATAAAGCATTCCTTAGTAATTTAAGTTTCATGTTCAGAGCACATCTTTTGATAAAACACTTAAGCTCACAAACAAGTTCGCGGACTTAAGGCAACCGGCGGAGTTTTCCAAACTCAGCACAAAATCTCGGTAAGGAGACTTCCGCCAGTTCGCGGACTAGGTTCGCGGACTGAGTTCGTGGACTAAACACGCGAACGAGTTTTTGGAAAATCCCAGCAGAAAATCTCGGTAAGAGAACTTCCGTCAGTTCGCAGATTGAGTTCGCGGACTTGGCAAAGCCAATTCCTCCGGTTTCTCTCAATCAACAAAGTTCGAAAACTTCGGATTAAGGAATACATGGTTATGTAATCTAAACTCCCATTTCAATCATTGAGACATTCTCAGAGGACGTTATATAGCCGTTATTCACAGACCGTTTCACGTCAGAACAATTCTCAAAGTAATTGAAACTTTTCATGACTTTCGGCACTAGGTGAAGATAAAATTGATCAAAGCGAAACGCTTTACCAACACACGATTTTGAGAAAAAGATAAGTAGTGAATACTCATCTCGAAATGTCAAATGTGATGAATCGCCATGAAGTCCTTGAGCTCAACTACACTTTTCTATCCTAGTCCGAGACTTACCTATGTAGACTAGAAATCAAGATTCATAGTTTTGATCACTAACATTGACAAACATGCTTGATATAGCAACGCATGCGAGATCGACCGAGCTATGCTCTAACAATCTCCCCTTTGTCAATTTTAGTGACAAAACTATTAAAACATATGGAATACAAAAAAGATAAACTTTAGTGGCTCCTATTCCATAGTCTAATCTTCAACGTTCCTTGAAATCTTCGTCCTTCCAAGTACTCCAATGATCCCAAAGGTTGTAAGTTTAGCACCACCGTTGTTGAAGATCCGTAGCTATAACAATGAGATAAATCGAGATTCTCGATCATTATTATACGGTTTCATAGTATCATTAAGTAACATCAAAGTCCAATTGCATCACGACTTTAACAACAATACTATGGTGATATGTATCACTCCCCCTTAGTCAATACTCCATATCGATCATGGAAACCACTCCCCCTTACACAATGATCCGAAAACCATATGTATTTGTAGTGTGAACTACATTATTTCTCCCCCTTTTTGTCAATAAAATTGGCAAAGGTAAAAGAACGGGTTCATAATGAAATTTCCACAAGAGACATTTCATAGACTAAAAGAAAAATACATACCAACTTAATTTAGATGCAATCATAAAGCCGAAGATAAATGCATTCTTCAAGGAGTTTTAAGATACAAGATAACCCCTATAAAATTCCACAGCCGCACACCCCGCAAGATATTACCATTAAGCACAAGTTCAAAATAACTCTCCCCCATTTGATGTCATTCCCGAAAAAACAACAAGAGCGACCTTAATTTCGAAAGAAAAGAAGGATTTTTTAATTGGACACCAAAAACCATGTAAATGATTTTCTATATCCAAAACTCAACCAAATTAATCACAAGTAAACACATGATTAATTTAATCGGAATACGCAACTAAATCAAACCACAAAAGTGATCAATTTAATTGATTATGCTCGACATAAGAAACCTCACGGAGCTACGACTAAGATAACCACACGGAGATGAATACCTTAGTCGTTCAAATACTCAACATAAGGAAAACCTTACGAAATATACGACTACATCAATCAATAGAACATGATTAGTATAGCCGTTCATATACTCAACACAAGAACTTGCGGAATATATGTAAAACTGAACTAGATTAATTACAAGAGAACCTATAATTAATCTAATTGGAATACACAACCGAACTAATCACCGAAGCAATCAATTTAATTGTCAAAAGATTTTGCTTGACAAAAGAAGACTTTCGGAGCAAACAACTAAATAACCAATCAAGATGATTAATTTAGTTCAAGAATGCTCAACATATAGCATCTCATGGAACAACCAAAAAGGCCAATATTAATCGACATAGTTGTAAGGTGTTCAACATAAGATACACAATAGAGCCTTCACGGTAAAACATAACAAAATGGATCAATGAAGATCAATACCGTGGATAACATACTAGGATCTATTCTATTTTCCATCACTATTTGCATAACGATGATGTGTTTTTCAATTGAGTTGTAGTAAGATGATTCGTTCACTCAGATTTGTTGAGAATTTGTTTTAATACTTAATAAATAAAATAAGGAAAAATATATATACAAAACTTGTCACGGGATGAAGAGAGACTGGGACTCGGGATTCCACTACTTTTCATATTGTTGTGGTTCAATCATTACTTCTAGACAATATAGCTCAAACAAAAGAAGTTGTGACTCTAGTTCTTTGCCAAAAATAGATTTCGTAAAATATTATTTGTAAGTTAAAAGCATGACGCATCTGAAGTAATTAAAATTAAGCATGCGGTATCTAACAAAATAACAATTAATTAATAGAAATCATAAAGCAATTAAATCTATGCAAAAAGTCAATAAATGAATTAATTCATTTACCACAATCATGAAAAGTTGCTTCCTCCGTTTTCCCGGTGGCGGGGTTTAGCTTCTCATGGTGAAAACACAATTAAAGGAATTTTTCATTGCTCAAGAAGGTGCTTACAAGGATGAAAAAGGAGGAACAACAATTAAAACCGGGTTTGTAACAATTATATTTGTTCAATTCCTCTAAACCTTACAAATAATATTTGTTCAATTCCTCTAAACCTAACAATTATTCTCGTTATTGAAAAACCCATTGATTATGGAATCGTTCAATTCCTCTAAACCTTCAGAAATATCAGTTAAGTCACTAAGTTCCCTTTTTAGATCACGCAAGGTATTCTTGGTTAGATACAACCTTTGTTCATAGTGAGTTATTTCTTCCACAGAGGAAATGATTCGATATTTTAAATCATTTCTATTGCTGATGAAGTCTTTCACCTTTTCTCTAAAATGATTATCAGCATGACAAACAGAAAAGAGACAGTTAGAGGAAGAACTTTTTCTATTGATTGTAGACTTCTTCTTTATCATCCTTGAGGAAGTAATTCCTTTGCACAAATATACGTTGACTGCTTATATTGCATTACTTTTGGAAGAGCCTTTAGTTACAGGAGCCATGAAAACGTATGAGAAGAAGGAAGAAGATAAGAATATTTATAAGTGTCAAACCCTAATCCTTGACACAGTCTTCCACATTAGCAGGATATTTTCTTAACAAAGATAGATACATACTTGAGCCACTAGATGCAGATCCTCAACCTCTCAAGCTAAGAATGAGGATGCAGGCGTCTCCGAGCTCAACCAGGGACAAAGTGAACCAGATGCTCCCCTTGCTCGTCAAGTCTTGTTGCATAAACAGGTTTCCTCCTCCTTCTGATTCTGGAAGCATTGGTTTTGCACGACCTTTGATTATCCAGATTCAAATTTTGCATGTTCTCTTGTAGTTTAGAAATTCTTTTGTTCCTCTGCTTGAACCTCAACCACGTGTTTTGAACATGATTTGCATTTCCACAAAACGAACAAACCGGCGATCCTTTGTCTTGTTGAAGTTCCTTCTGTTTATCACAACTGCCAGCCTTTGTTTTCCCATGACACTTAGGAACATAGTTGACGATACCTGCAGTCTTGCTCTTAAATCCTAAACCATTAGTGTTTCCAAAGGATTTCTGACCAAATAAAATTGCTGAGATTTTATCAGAACTTCCAGATAATCGTTGAAGATCATCTTTGAGAGTATTAATCTCTTTTTCCTTTAGAAAAATGGTCCTGGTGAGTTGATAATTAAGACAATCTATCTCAAGATCTTTCACTTGGATTAAAGATTCCAGTTTCTTCAATAAAACTTTTAATTGAAGATTTTCTTGAAGGACCTCTTTGTTCAAGAAATCGAAAATCTCTGTGTCAGACTCAATTTCTGAATCATATTTTGAGTGTATGGAGGTTTCTGCCGCGAGAGCTGCAGATTCAAATCCAACAGCCATATTCAAGACGTCGACACAAAGAGATTTATCTTCCATATAATCTTTAGAAGCAATAGCTGACAGGGGATGTTTATCACATCTAACGCTCCTCTTTATAAAATCCTTGATCCTTTTTGTTAACAACGGTTTATTGAACTGATAACCAGATGAACAACATTCATTAGCCCAAGATAAGTTAGAGGATTTACTTGTCTCAGAAAAACAGCGTTAAATGCAAAGGTTTGAATAGAATTTGGATCACGAATTGTCACCCGTCCACATGAGGTATTCGTGGAAGGATTGTTGAGGTTGTTTCCTCCATTGATGGCATGTTTCTTAGAAACGTATCTCTTGTCTTCAAATACAGTTTGTAAGATATTCCAGGCTTCTTTAGACTTAGTGAAGGTAGCCACATAGTACTGAAGATCTGGGGTAACGGCTTGTCTGATAGCATTTAATCCAAAAGATTTTTGCATTGCAGCAAGAGATTCTTCAGAACTATAACTACCAACATCATTTGGTATAGATACATCGTCTTTTGTATTAACTGGAGGATTATAGCCTTTAACAATACATACCCAGGTTTGAAAATCACATGCTTGAAGATAAGCACACATTTCAACTTTCCATGCTGAGTAGTTTGAGCCATCAAAGAATGGTGGTACGTTAATAGAGATAGCACCTCTGTCCATAGAGTCAGATCGCTACAAACTCGGACTTGTTAGGTCTTAAATGTGTTTTCCTTCTCTGATACCAATTGAAAAAGCGGGGGTCTAACAACACCACCCAATATTTCGCTTAGCAATATGTATGGACTAACTCCGAAATACTTTGCTAGAGAATCAACTAGACAGTCATAATCAATCTAGATTAAAGTATCTCAAGGAGTCAATATCTCTCACTTTTTTTGATTTACTCAAACTAAGACGATAGTGAGTCTTTAATCAAACACAAGGAATAACTTGGACGGTACCAAAGACCAATATCCAAGGATCAATCAATATCAATTAAAAACCAAAGGTTGGATTTCCAATTGATGATCTTAACGCACAACCTGTATTATTTCAATTATATAAAATATAATGCGGAAAAGAAATAACACAGACACCAGAAGTTTTGTTAACGAGGAAACCGCAAATGCAGAAAAACCCCGGGACCTAGTCCAGTTTGAATACACATTGTATTAAGCCGCTACAGACACTAGCCTACTCCAAGATAATTTCGGACTGGACTATAGTTGAACCCCAATCAGTCTCCCACCGATCCAAGGTACAGTTGTACTCCTACGCCTCTGATCCCAGCAGGATACTGCGCACTTGATTCCCTTAGCTGATCTCACCCACAACTAAGAGTTGCTGCAACCCAAAATCGCAGACTTGATAATAAACAAATCTCTCTCACAGAGAAAAGTCTATCAAAGGATAAATCTGGCTCCCACAGAAAAACCCTAGATTTTGTTCCGTCTTAAGATATAAAGTCAAGGTGAACAGTAACCAATTGATAATCCGGTCTTATATTCCTGAAGAACAGCCTAGATTAATCAATCACCTCTCAACAATCCTTCTTGACTACACAAGCGGTTTGTTGAGGAATCACAAACAGTGAGACGAAGATGTTTGTGACTTCTTTATCTTGCCTATCGGAGAACTCTCACGATCTCAAGCCAATCAAAGATTTTAATCGTACGATAGAAGATGCAATATCAGATCACACAACTACGATAAAAGTAGTATCGGTCTGGCTTCACAATCCCAATGAAGTCTTTATGTCGTTAACCTGGTTTTAGAGAAGAAAACCTAAGGTTAAAGGAGAATCGACTCTAGCGAGCGCACTAGTATCACACAGACGTGTGGGGATTAGTTTTTCACAATTCTAGAAGTCTCCTTTATATAGCCTTCAAATCAGGGTTTTGCCTTAGTTACAAAGCAATCCATATTCATCGTTAGATGAAAACCTGATTTAGATTCAAGCTAATATTTATCAATCATTAGATCAGAAACTTAGCTTGTCACACACACTTGGGTAACGTTTGCTGGGTTTGTGAAAACCATGCCCAAACGTGTACGTGTATGTTGGTTCAACATAGTAACCCAAAAGGTTAACCATATGAGCATTTCATATTAACCTATTTCTTCTTCACCATAACTAGTTCAATTGACTCAAATGAACTAGTTAGAGAGTTTTTCAATTGCTATGAGATCTTATGTAAATTCACAAGACACAATTGAAACAAAGATGATTCCATTCGAAGAATCGTCTCATGAACTTTATAGGCATGGTTTTTATAAAGCATTCCTTAGTAATTTAAGTTTCATGTTCAAAGCACATCTTTAGATCATAACCTCTTAATCTCACAAACAAGTTCGCGGACTTGAGGCAACCGGCAGAGTTTTCCATACACAGCAAAAAATCTCAGCAAGGAGACTTCCGCCAGTTCGCGGACTAGGTTCGCGGACTAAACACTCAAACGAGTTTTTGGAAAATCCCAGCAGAAATTCTTGGTAAGAAAACTTCCTTCAGGTCGCGGACTGGGTTCTCGGACTTGGCAAAGCCAATTCCTCAGGTTTCTCTCAATCAACAAAGTTCGAATAAATGTAATCTAAACTCTCATTTCAATCATTGAGACATTCTCAGACGATGTTATATAACCGTTATTCACAGACCGTTTCACGTCATAGCAATTCTCAAAGTAATTGAAACTTTTCATGACTTTCGTCACTAGGTGAAGGTAAACTTGATCAAAGCGAAACGGTTTACCAACACACGATTTCGAGAAAAAGATAAGTAGTGAATACTCAACTCGAAATGTCAAATGTGTATGATCTAGTCTATATATCATACGACTTTTTGTCTCATAATAAGTAGGAGATATAATAGATACACTTCTGAGTGATGGATAAGTTCAAGTCTCCACATACCTTTTTGTTGATGAAGTTCCACGGTTCCTTTTGTAGATCTTCGTCGTTGTATGATGAATCTCCATGAAGTCCTTGAGCTCAACTACACTTTTCTATCCTAGTCCGAGACTTAGTTATGTAGACTAGAAATCAAGACTCATAGTTTTGATCACTAACATTGACAAACATGCTTGATATAGCAACGCATGCGAGGTCGTCCGAGCTATGCTCTAAAGGTTTTGTATAGAATCAAGGGTTTAAATCGTTGAATTGCTTCTGCTGATGCTCGAGTGAAAAACAGAAGGATTAAAAGTTAAATCCATGAAATTCAGAGGAAATAAGGAGCTCGAGAAGATAAAAGAACGGGTTGATCTATAATTTAATGGATGTTGTTGACTGTTAGATATAGGTTTTAATGTGGCTCGATTGAATGGTTAGCAGTGATGGTAGTTCAGATGTTAGGATTTGATGTGAATTTGAGATTGGTGACTAAGATGGGGTTTTAGGTTTGATTGTATTGTCGCTGAAGATGGCTATTGAGATGGATTCAGGGATAAGATGGAACTGATGGTGTTTCTGAGATGTAAAATGAGAGAACATGATACTGAGAATGGACGAAAGGTGTTGGTTACAAAGTTGAAAAACAGATGAACTGGGATTGGGTTTATTGCCGATGGCATCTTAATCACTCGAAGAAGGGGGGGTATTTTGGGTAATATATTTTGTCCACGCGTACACAGTTGCTGACTCAGCTAACCGAGAAATGGACGAAATATCTAATGATGGGAGGAAACACTAATTTTAATTTTTTTGGGGAAGAAACGCTAATTAGCGATCTTGGGAGGGGAGGAAACGCAAAATAGCCCTTTTAAAAAAATTGTTTTAGCTCATTAGTATTAGGTATTTAAATCCCCTTAAATATATTTTAGCCCACTTATAACATAGCTTTTCAGTCCACTTAATACAGATTCTAATTTATAAGAAATAAAATAGCTCTTCACAATATAATTATATTCTTGTAAAAGGACAAGGAGATGGAAAATAGGGAGAAGAAAAGGGGAGAAATTATATTCATTATGTATATTAGACAAACATTAGAGCCTCTATTTATAGGGATAGACACAAGGGCATCCTAATAATAAACGAGATTCACCCTAGATATTCTTAACATAATTACACGTTTATAACACTCCCCCTGATAACATTTTGTCTAAGATAATTTCCTCGTTAAAACCTTGGCAGGAAACCACAAAGGGACAAAACCTGATCGAGGGGAAAAAAGTACAATTGTGAGTAAACTTAGAACCGAGCTGGGCATGCATATGTTGCCTCATTAAAACCTTAACAAGGAAAAACCCCAGTGGGACAAAACCTTGACGAAGGAAAAATATTACAACGTGATAGTCCAGTAAAATACCTTTCACTATGATTCTCCCCCTGATAAGTAGTTCAGTTAAATCTTGGCTTGCAAATCTTTGAGTCCAGACTTCCAAAAATAATTCGAACGATTTCTTGAATGCATATGATTGTTGTGCTTTCATGAATATATCAGATAGTTGATAAAGTCTTCTTTTGTGTTGCACAAGCAGTATTTTCTTCGATTAATACTTTTGCAGAGTCTAGATTCTTCTTCAACATATTGAGAACTTGTTTCATGGATTGCTAACTTTCCGAGATGATTTGCAGAGGTTGTTGATGTAATTTCTTCAACATAGATCCAAGAGGTAGATAAATTACAAAATTTTATTTGTGGTCATACCTAATGTGGATCGGAATGACATCCAAATTACTAATTAAGCGCTTGTTATGTTGATTTGGTCTAAAAAATGACCTAGTTAATGGTGGGAATCCACCAAATAACAAAAATTAGCAACTCCCCCTTGGATGACCACCATGTTGAATTAAATTTCCTCACTAAAACCCTTGCCAGTAAAACCCAATGGGAGAAAAACAAATTGGACGAAGGAAAAAAAGAGCATAAATATCAACATTTTTAAATAAAATAAAATAACTAAATGTCAACAAGATGTTTCCTCGTTAAAACCTTGTCAGGAAAAACCACGTGGGACAAAACCTGAAACGAAGGAAAAAGAGTACAACTTTTGACGATTTATGGATACTAACTCAACTATATCAGTATTATTGAAAACGAGCATCAAAATCATAACTCTAGTCTACCTCAAAGACGAGTTTAAGCTAGCATAATTCTAACTGCAGATTTAAGAAAGAAATATAATATAATTTATGCTGCCAAAGTGTGGATTTTAGTGTTTTTGTTTTTAAGGACTCCTCAAGAGACCTATAACGTTGAATCATCAACAAATTAATCCGGATTTTTGATTGTGTACAAAATTTCTAAAAACACAAAGGATTGTTAAACCTTATGTAAGCAAATAAGGTGGTTGCCTGTAGAAAATTTGAATCATCAAAAGATTACAAATTCAATATGTTCTTCGACCACATTTCTTGTGTCAATCAATGTGAGTCCTTCAAAGACTACCACGCCAAGTACATTGTATAAAGAGAACAATTAATGAATCAATACTAGAGTCAGAGCAAAGATGATCATTTTCACAACGAAAAATTTCTCGTATAACGCATTGTGACTACACTAGCATGTAATTCCTGTAATTAATAGGCTTGGCATTTTTAAAGTATTAAATTTTGGATCCAAAAATTGCGTTAATGGAGAAACTAATCCAACTTAATTTGGATTGTATTCCAACCAATCACATATATCGATATTCTTCTGTAGAGGGGTTCAAAACCACCATCGTTTATTTCAGTAGCTACTTTAAATGAATATTCGAAGATCATTTTTGTTTATCACGATCCCACACAATTCTCAAGTATATGCATATTTTGAAAAATTCACAATTTACTGGCACCAGCGCCCACGGGCGTGATGATCTCATCATCATCAAGGGATGAAATATTAATTTTAAGAATGTGAATGGTGTTTTGGTATACTCTATTGGAGCACTATTAGTAGGCTCTCATGGAACACTACTTATTTTATGATATGTGATTGAATTTTCCTCTTAAAGAGGCAAACACTTATACAAAAGCAAATGAGATATTTTATGCCTAGTTAATAGCAGCCTTTTTCGATTTGGTCATGATGGGAGAGAAACTGATATAACATTGAAGTTAATTAACACCAACTTTTGCTGGTAGTGTATAGTCTCCCCCTAATTATGGCGAAAATATTTTCATCTCAGAAAACGAAAACAAGTTTCGTAAAGTATTATCCGATTAATTCGAAGACATATACTGGTGTAGTTTTAAAATAACCTACAACTTAGACCTGCAAGTATACAGGGTCAGTTGTAGTGAGTGAGGTAAGAAGGGGTTTGTCCTCAGGGACAAGGTGGGAATTGATGTTGTTTTTCTAATATTTTCCTAACTAATTTCTAACCTACAGTGACAATGACTAAGGAATTTGGGATATGGGAGGGATTGCTAGGCTTTGAATCCACCTCTAGCCCTATACTAAGCATTCAACTGAGTATGATACTCTTTTCCTTGTAACAGATAAGGAAGAAGTGTCAAGTCCATTACTTACCTAAGGTGTTTCACCAATGGATAGTTCAATCGCAACTAAAGTATTAACCCGGAGCACTAATTGTCTAATCAAGCACAACTAGTCAAAGGATTAACAACAATCTATCAAACATGAGTTGCAGTTCAATCAACACAATGTTATCCTAACTACAATGGATGCTTGACATACATTGTGAGAGCAGAGTATTGATGCACTGAGATTAAATCTATCATACAACATTTTAAGCATTCAAGAATCACACAAACAACATAAATTACATAGTAAAAAGCTATGGTTTCATCTCAATCTTAGATTAGTGAACTAAAACATGATCAAATTATACTACTGGATGAAACAGATGAAATAGTAAAATTACAGAACACTAAGAGCTTGGTGCTCCGACTAGCCCGGGCATACCCACACACACACAATACCATCTTCTATTTATAGTTTTACATGAAATCCCTAATTTCTAAACCCTAATTTTGAAAGAACCCGAATTTTGAAAATCGAGAATTCACTCACTGATTCTCTGAATTTGTCTACTCTGCTCTCTTGCTCGTCCTTCCTTTCCTCTTCTGCTACGAACCCATGCCTTCTTGGTCCTCTCTGCGCTCCTAGTTAACCCTAGATTCTCACTGCCTAATTCATAGCATCCAGGAATGATGCTTGGAATGAGAGAGAGGGAAACTAGGGAGATGGGTTTTTGTCGGGTGGTTGTGGTGGTGGAACTCGAGGGATGGGAGATGGTGGAGCAGACGTTGGTGGTGTCGGGGAGAGGGATTTGCAGGCTTTGCAATTTTTGGGAAGAAGGGGAAGAAGAGCTCGAGAGAAGAATGGGTTAGAGGTTGTTTGTTTTGGGGTATATGTATTCTAGGTTATGGTGTTGAGCGGGCTCATCAAATTTTTATGTCAGCGAAGGGAAGATGTTGGATGAAAAGATGAGAGAATGATCCAACGGTGCGATGGAAGTGGATGTGGAGCGACCGTTGGATATGTAATACATCAAAACTGACGGTCCAAGATGGAGTTAGGTGCTATAGTGTTAGACAGGAACATCAAAGCTCGATGTACTCTGATGAAGCGACCGTTGGATGATGGAATGGATCCAATCTGACGGCTAAGGAGAGAAGCGGGTATGGATATTGGAAATGGATTTGGGTAAGGGTTTTGGGCCTTGGGTATGCCAAGCCCATATCTTCTTTAAGGACAATTCTTCCTCTTCAAGCCCACTTCTAGTTGATCCGGCTCTTGCAAACATCATTCTTCGCTGCCTTTCTGCGGGAGTCTTTTCCGTTTCTTTTCTATTTTCGCTCCGTGAGTTAACCAGGCTTTATTTAGTACCTAAAAATGCAAAATTAATTGAGAAAAGTATTTATTCTTGAAAACAACGAAAACACAGAATATGGGATAAAATGGAGCGTTAGTGCACAAATGATGAGTTAAATGCCAATAAAAAGGTGCAAATATATACAATATTTGGCACTCATCATATACTCATAATAATTTCTGGTTGTTATGTACCACATATATCGACTATTCAAAAGACATTACATTTACCATTCATCATGGATTTTGCTGGTAGTAGCCAAAAACATATAGAATACGCAAATAAATCTTAAAGAGAAATTAAGTTTCTCGGAATAAAATTATGGACTTCCTTTATCAAAATAAAATTAAATTAAAATCAATATAGTCACTATAAGGACTAATAATATTGGCTAACATGCCGGGTGCGCACCCATTGATCTTTAGTGTCCGAACATAATCCAACTATAAGTGGAATAAATCCGAATTTTGGAGATTGTTACTGAGAATGACAAAAAATAATTAAAATTGCTCAATATCTTTAAGAACGCAGCAAATTCCCGTTCATCGGTATTTAACGATTGGCTTATAGTACCATGATAATGATATTTCATTATTTAGGGATCGATATAAATGAAATAAATTCTGACTGAATTATGTGTTTCTTTTTAAGAATATAAAGAAATCATTATCGTTATTTTTCTTTGAAGAGATAAAATCCACTCTTTCTAGTTGATGAATAGTTTCATGTAAAGGAAAATGGAAAACAATGGTTTATTGTAAAAATTTGTTTGAAATGATCAATCTTCCAGAATAGGGAAAAATTAAACAATTATTGGCAAAATTTTAGAAAATATGCCGATATATTTTCTCTTATCTTATGGAAACCAGTGAGAAAATTCACAGAAATTGGTTTTTATGATTTATCAAACGCGTACGACAAAATAAAAATATTGTCGTTTTAGTTATCGCTTAGGAAACCTACTTTGAGGTTGACAAATGGTTTCTTGTACATAAAAAAAATAGAAACCATATGTAAATCACATGATTCTTGTCTAAAAGACAAAGATACCAATTAATTGGACGTACGTTTTTCAACCATATAATTACCGTATGGTTGAAAAACTTACGTCCAATTAATTGGTATCTTTGTCTTTTAGACAAGGATCATGTGATTACCTTATGTAAATCACATGATCCTTGTCTAAAAATGGTTGATGCATGCATGTGAATGATTACCGTCAAGGTAATCGAATTGCGATAATACCAACAAAAAATAATTGGTGATTACAATTTCAATAGATATGGTAATAGAAATTGTAAACCATCTTTGATGGGTTTTTTCTTTTTCTTTTTCTTTCTCCATAGTAGAAGAGTAGAGAAGAAAGGAAGATCGATTTTATTTTGAAAAATTAATCACCCATATCCAATAAATATAGAGCATGTCTTTGTAGGACTAACAAATGGATTTTAAACGCACCCAAAAAAGAAAAAAAAAATCTTCGAGAATGACTATAAGCATATTCTCGTAGACGGGGTTGCGAAGATATATAATCCATAAGAAAGGAATAGGGTGAAAACATTCATCCCCTGCCATATCACCATGTATATGCATAGGCTTTGGATATATAACATGTTTTCTGATCAAAACAAAATTTTCCCCCTTATAATACGTGTGGGCTTTTGGTTACGTTATATATTTAACCTTCTAGGCTTCTGCAAATAAGCAAATAATTGTAAGTGCTTAACCCAATAACAAACCCTACTTTGATCAAAAAGGATAAAACAAAACAAAAGTAACAAAATAAATAAATAAATAAATAGGGTACTGTTCACAGCGCCATTTCTTAGGTTGTTGTCCTTGGTCTGCACGACCCATTAAGGTCACCTTCCCACTTTTGTGGAGATCATACTCCTGTTAGTAGATTTCTTATGGTGCATTACGCAACCCTATAACAAAAATCATAGAAACTTTATTAGAATATTTAATTCTTTTAATAAATTAAAGGGAAAAAATAAAATTAATTGAAAAGAAGGTGAAATATAGGTATATAAATTCTTCTCTGTTCAGTTGTTAGAACAACGTGCATGATGAAGAAGACAGAAAATAGGGAGAAGAAGAGTGGAGAAATTATATTCATTATGCATATTAGATAAACATTAGAGCCTCTATTTATAGGGCTAGACACAAAAACATCCCACTAATAAACGAGATTCACCCTAGATATTCTTAACATAATTACACGTATATAACATATATATATATGTCATTTTCTATTCGCAAAATATGCATGTTTCTTTCTCTAATGGGGTTTGCTAATATATAGTTGCTCTCTCTCTCTAATAACTTGACTCCTTTGTGACATGATTTTTGATGTATCATCATTCCAATCTTGCATGCATCGACTGTTTAGTCAGCTGCACAATTTTACAAACTTGTAGAGTCGCATTATATCAAATACTGCAGCGTAACTCATTTTCCATAGTTGCCACAATGTATGTGTAATTGTTATCAACACATTTTAAGTAATAGACAAATAACTACTTGTTCCATTACTAAACCAACCTGTTATCCAATATAGCAAACTAGTTCAAGTGCCAATTCTATTATGAGGATACTCAATATCAATCCAAACCTGTTTAGCTACCTCAAACTCCAAGAACAACTGATCCAATGTTTCTGTTTCCTTATTACACAAGGGACAATTTATATTTGCACATGCAATATGTTTAGCAATCATATTTCTTACAGGAAGAAAATCATGCACACACTTCCACAGAAAATGCAAGATTTTCGGTGGTAAAGGTAATTTCTAGAATTGGACCCATGGGAAGTTTGGATGGCCATCAGAGGATGAATTAGAACTTTCCGCAACATCAATAACTTTGTAAGCACTCTTAATAGCAAAAATTCCATTATCAGCCAGTTTCCAAATCAATCTGTCCTCACCATTAACAGGAATCCTAATCTTGCAAATCTCATTGACAGTGTAGGAATCAAAAAAAGCATTTAAATTCTCTAGATTCCACCTATTGTTATTGGGGTGCATTAACTGGTCAAAAATATTCATATTACTAGATGCTAATATCGACTCTAAATGTTGAGATATGGTTGGAACCCAAATATCCTTCCATATTTCTAATTTTTACCATCTCCCACCTCCCAACAATAGTGTTTTTTAACGATCTCTAAACCTCTACAAATTCCTTTCCAGATCCAATTGCCATTATCAATACCAGTATGGAAAAAATTGTGGTCAGGGAAGCACCCTTGACTTAAAATCTTGACCCACTCCTCATCTGGCTCAGTAAGCACTATCCATGCAAGTTTTGCCAAAAGAGCATTATTGAGCTCACCAGTTTTCTTAATATTAAGACCTCCCAAGGATTTGGATTTAACTGCGTACAAAGTCTCATTTCTTAAAAAACAAACCGTTTTCACCTTGCTTTTTGTTCCTCCGAAAATTCCTCTAGATACCATCAAGTTTCTCTGTGAGTTTTTTGGTATAGGGAAAACAGCTAAATGATGGTTAGCTAGTGAACCTAGGACAAACTGAACCATTATTATTGTAGTAGGTGGTTCATAATTTTACCTTTCCAATGGGCTAGCCTATCTACTAAAGGTTTCCATTTTATTTTGTTGTGTGAGAATTGGAACCCGTAAGCACTTGTCCTTAAGGCCTAATGTCTTAATGTTGAGGATGGTAGCAATCTAAGTTTTAACATTATTATCCATTTTAGGGATAAAGGCCATACCTTATTTATCCAAATTGATAGATTGGTCACTGTACTCACTGAAATTTTTAATGATATTATCCATCTTCCTTGATCCTTGTAAGTTACCTCTTGCAACGACCAAGCAATCATCTGCAAAAGAAAAAAAAATATGACTAATAGGTGGGTTATTGTTAGTTACCTTAATTCCGTGCAAGGATCTGGTGAACCATTAAGAAGTACAGAGGAAAGACAGAAAAGACACATTCAAAAATCATGGCACACCAATCCTTATGAGAATCCTATTTCCTGGGAATTTCTATCAAAAATCTCACTTTATTATGTCAAATGCTTTTGACATGTCAAGTTTAATTGTCATTAATCCTTTTTTAGCTTTACATTTCCTCATTGTGTCAATCAGCTCATGAGCTATGATAATATTATTAGTAATCTGCCTAAAGATTAAGAAGGCTGCTTGATATGGACTAATAACCTTATCCATTTACCAGCTTTAGTCTATTGGCACTAGAGATGAGCATTGAGACCGTAATCCGCGGATTTAATCGAGTTTTTCGTTCCCTAGGTTAGACCTTCGGAATACCCCAGAAGGGGCTCTCACCGCATACGGCTCGCACAAAGACTCCTAAATCCATCCCGAGCCTTTTCTTCCACCTCTCCTCGATTCGCATGGCCCATATGGGATGGACAATCGTTATTTTGCGGATGGATGCCCGGACCGTTCCTTAATGGGTTGGATGCTGATGGAATATTTGAAATCTAATAGATTGCGGATCGGGCCCGGATGCGACCTTGAAAACCCTTTGGACATCCATATCCGTTAAATGAATGTATTTATATAGTTATAGAAAATATTATGGATCATTTAGGATATCTTAAGGTGTTTACTTGGGGTGTTGTACATGGATTCTTATATTTGTATATATATGTCGGATATGTAGGTTTTACAAGGAGTCATTTGTGTTGGCTTTATTTTCTTTGTTAAAATTTTTAACTAAAACAAATCCATTGGATTATCCGTATCCAATTTGTCCATCCGTGCATCCATTGGATGCAAATCCGTTGGACATTGGATAGGATGCAGATGCCAAACTTGAAATCCATAATTCATTGGATTGAATGCGGATGAGGCGGAAACCAGTCCATACCGACCCATGCTCACCCCTAATTGGCACCTTACTAATGAACTTATAAGCAACATTGGTTAGACTAATGGCCTAAAATCTTGAGGCTTCTTAGGATTATTGGTCTCCCATACTAAACTTATAAAACTACGTTCCGCGAGTTATAACCCCACAGATGTCACTATCCATCCACAAAAAACTCATCAGAACAAAGGTAACACAAAAACCATATCAAAACAAAAGTAACACAAAATCCCCAAAAAATTTGATGGAACATCATAGAATTTGATGAAATCAATTTTGAAATTTGCGATTTTTGTATCAATTTTTAAAAAATTGGGATTTTTGTATCAATTTTGTTTAAGATAAATTTTAATGGATCCCTACATTTAAATGAGGTTTTTGTACCACAAGTTTGGTCATCTTGAGTTTTTATGACTAGTTCCCATAAAATTATGATTAATGTGTTTCTTTCTTTTAATACAAAAGTGGGTTTGATTAATGTTTTTTCATCGGAATATTCGAGAAGTTCCCATAATGTGCCACACAATATCTTTACGCGGTTCCCATAATGTGCCAAATAATATCTTTACGCGGTTCGTGTCGTGATGAATATATCCTATTCCGTGTTGGACTGAGGATATTTTTAGTACTTCGTTCCATTATAAGTAGAGACTTTTCTTTATCTCTTCAACAATTTCCACAATCATCAACATCATCTCTTCGGGAAAAAATAAACAACATCCTCTCTTCGGTAAAAAGAAATCAATCTACGCGCTCTTGTTCGTCGATCGAACATAAGTTTTTTCTACATCTTCCTCTCTCTAAGGTAATCTTTATTGTCACTCTTATTGCAGTATTTTGGATTTATTTAACTGCAATTTTTAGGGCTAGGATTTCAGTTTAATCATGTTTAGGTTATAAGTTTGTGCTAAATTTTGATTTTAGAATGTGCATAGGACTTCAGTTTGATCGGTTATAGTTTCTGTTAAATTTAAATTCTAGAATGTACTTAAGATATCAATTCTATCATATTTAGGTTATAGTTTCAGCTAATTTTGATTTTAGGATGTGCTAATTTTGACAGCAAGTTATTTAAAGCTGATGAAATTTGTTGGTGTTAATGTAGTTTGAATTTGGATCTCGAATATGGTTTTAGATTGTTGGGGAGGAGTTTGTTATTGTTTTGTTCTTAATCAGTATATGATAAGATTGTTGTTTTCATTGATTTACAGATGCAGATTTTTGTGAAAACTCTAACTGGTAAGACCATCACACTTGAGGTTGAAAGCTCAGACACCATTGATAATGTCAAGGCTAAGATTCAAGATAAGGAAGGAATTCCTCCAGACCAGCAAAGGCTGATATTTGCTGGAAAGCAATTGGAAGACGGGCGTACGCTTGCTGACTATAACATCCAGAAGGAATCAACTCTCCATTTGGTTCTTCGACTTAGAGGTGGTATGCAGATCTTTGTCAAAACACTGACTGGCAAGACTATTACTCTGGAAGTTGAAAGTTCCGATACTATTGACAATGTAAAAGCCAAGATTCAGGACAAGGAGGGTATTCCTCCAGACCAGCAGCGTTTGATCTTTGCTGGAAAGCAATTGGAAGATGGTCGCACCCTTGCTGACTATAATATCCAGAAAGAGTCTACTCTCCATTTGGTGCTTCGTCTTAGAGGTGGAATGCAGATTTTTGTGAAAACCCTTACTGGAAAGACCATCACTTTAGAGGTTGAGAGTTCGGATACCATTGACAATGTGAAGGCAAAAATACAAGATAAAGAAGGGATTCCCCCTGACCAGCAAAGGTTGATTTTTGCCGGAAAGCAGCTAGAGGATGGTCGCACTCTTGCTGACTATAACATCCAGAAGGAGTCCACACTCCATCTTGTCTTGCGTCTTCGTGGTGGTATGCAGATCTTTGTGAAAACCTTAACTGGAAAAACCATCACCTTGGAGGTAGAGAGCTCTGACACTATTGACAATGTCAAGGCAAAGATCCAGGACAAGGAGGGGATTCCTCCCGATCAGCAAAGGTTGATCTTCGCTGGAAAGCAGCTCGAGGACGGCCGCACTCTTGCAGATTACAATATTCAGAAGGAGTCCACCCTTCACCTTGTCCTTCGTCTCCGTGGTGGTAATTAAACATTTCTGTTGGTTTTGAAGGTGTGTTTGGCTATTTGTGAAAATAGATGTTCCTGTTTCCTGAGTTAAAATCTTTTGTTTTCAGTCTGTGATAAACTTACGTTAGTATTATCTTAGTCTATCTTGTATTCTGGAAGTGATCTATTGATTTGTGCAGTTATGGTCTTACCTTTACACTGCATGGACAGTTGCGAAATGCTGTGTCATAAATTCGCAGCATTTGTTGCTATGTACCCTGCTATCTTTTAACTTGGGCTTTCCCAGTTCAATTATATAATTCTTTATCAAGACTTTTATTTGTTTCCCATTGATGTTAAATCTGTTGCTCAGCTCTTAGTTTTAAGTTATCAAATTCATTTCAAGTCTCTTTGGAAAACAAACAATTCTCTACTATAACACAGATAAACCAACAAAGGCTTAGAACATGAAACAACCTTCTTCTTTTACATCGTAGTCTAAAAGTCTAGTCTAGATCATCCTTAGAAACTTGTGTCTCTGATCCGCGACCACCCTTTCAAATGCATTTAAAGTTTGTTCAAATGCATTTGAAGTTTTCCTAACTGCGGAGAGGTGATTAAAATTTTTGAAACCAGTGCAGCCAATAAGAATATTTGCTAGGAAAATTATTGGGAAAAGTTTCTTTGCTAGTTGGAAGCTAACAACTAGACCTCTAGACCTGCACTTCAGTGTAGCATTATGCATATACAACCTTTCATCCTCAAAAAAAAAAATTTAGTGTGGTATGGCAGAGAACATGTTCTGATTACAGGAATGTGCACAATAGTTTTGCAATTTTCTGTATAAACGAATGAAGCCACTACAATCTTGAAGTTTTGCGCCCTGTAACCATAGCTATCAGTTGATGATTCAGGCAGAAAAGACTACAGCTTCAATGCACAATCCCAAAGAGTGATAAACTCTGGGGCAGGTTTAATGTTAGGCGACATTCAACTGCAATAGAAAGATTGGTAATCCAGGTATGTACGGACTCCAAGAATTAGAAATTCTGAACCATTGGTGTGCATGATATTCAGTCAGGATCACTTGTTTGCCCCTGGCTCCACTTTAATGCAGGTCCGTGGTTTCCTGGCCAATCTACTTGTGTAAGAAAGTTATTTAAGAATTTGGTCGTGGTCAGAATTCCTCCCTTAAATAAATTTTTACTGTCAGAATAATTCTCAGTCAATAACAGCTTTCAATTTATTTTCTATAACTTTATGTTAATCTTGGATTTCCTTTTCTAGTTCTCATAGGTTTCTTAGTTTACTTGATTTCCTCTGTTAGAATTATTATTGATTGAAGCTTACAAAAGAAGGGCTATATATAGTTTTATAGAGAAAATCATCCAAACATTATTACCAGTTCTCAGCTTCAACTTTAGACCAATATTCTCCTTCACTTTCTAGCATTCATGGAAATAAACCAGTTAGCAGGAATGGATAAGAGAAGTGAACGTCGTCGTCCACCGACTCCAAGAGTAGCACCAAGGCTTGTTTTTCCTTATGGACAGGATGGTTTCAAACTTCAAGCTTTCTACAACCCATGTGAACCCAATAACAGAACTTGTAGAAAGTTCATACCGGAGTTGGGTCGAAAAACATTCTGGCAAAAACCGTCTTGCATCAAGGATGGTTGCTTATCCAGCGTGACGATGAACATGATCAATCAATCCCAGACTTGAATATTGGAGATTTTTTTCTTTGGAATCCTTTATCATTAGAGATAATTCGTTTACCTAGTAACCTCGATTTAATTTCAGCGGAATATGATATCATGAATTGTGTTTTATCTTCTCCACCAAGTACTAGTAACAACACTGGTGAATAATGGTGATGGTGATTCAATGGTCTTCATTCTCTTCGCTGCTGAGGGATTGAACAATGAATACGATCACCTGCTTATATATTGTCGCCTCGGAGATACAAAATGGAGAAGACAGGACCAAGAAATACCTACTTTGGTTTACAGGTAAGTTTTTTATATTGGCTTACGATAATTCGATACTTGAAATTGAAAAACAAATTGTGCAGCAGGAGAATGGTGATAGTAATGATATGACACTATCTACTCGATCATTCAAAGTAAGCAAAAACACCCGTTTTCCTGTAACCGGAGGCGGAGGGTTGTTTGCTAGTTATAGGCTGTATTTTATAGAATCTGGCGATGAACTCTTTAGAATTGAGTTTCGTTATAAGATAAAAAGATTTGATAAGGTTAAAAATAGTTTGAGTATCATGAGGTTGGATTTATCTATAATGGCTTGGGCGGAGGTGAAGAGTTTGGGTGATCGTGTACTCTTTCTGTGGAAGTACACAACTGCGTCATGCTCAGCGGCAGCAATGGGGCTTCCTAGGGGTTGCTTGTTTTATGCAGAACGGCATGCAGATCAATCTTTGTATAAATTTGAAGTAGAAGATAAAAGTACTACTGTTATTTTGCCATGTTTGAAGCTTCCAACACCGTGGGTTTCACCGAATTGGATGATGATGCCTGTGACAAGTACTGGTGATAATGAAGAAAAAGAATATAATGCCGTAGCAAACGGAAACAAAACCAGTACAACGCATGATGAAGAAGATAAAGGGCAAAAGTGCTGAGGCTGGAACATTAGAAGAAAATAAATCTGGGGGTATTTGCAGTGAGAAAGTTGACATCGCAGATCTAAAGATCTCCATGGTTGCTTATCTCTAGAGATAATTAATGACACCATATACAATTACATTGACCCAATGATTTACAATGAGAAGTACCAGATGAACCTCCCCGAGTTGTTAGTAGGCGCTATAATCCGCTTTTCAAAAGATGGCTGGCTACTGATGTCCAAGGGCGACAGAACCTTATTCTTTTACAGTCCCTTCACAAGAGAAATCATCCAACTTCCTGATGTACCTCATGAGTATAACACCCATTATATTTTTTGTGGAATTTCATTCTCCTCTTTACCTACGTCTTCCGACTGTGTAGTTTTCGGTATTGCTGAATGGTACCGTCCCAACGATGAAAAAAAGGAGCTACTCATAGATCAACAAGTTATGCTACTCATAATTGAGAAGGTTAATGATGTGTGGAAGCCATATAAATTTCATGCCGATAATTCACGTAAACTTTTGGCATGCTATAACAACCCAGTCTTCTACAAAGGAAATTTTTATGCCTTAGCCTACAATGGAACACTAGGAGTCTTCAACTTAGAGGATTCTAGAGATCAAATAAACTTCGACAAATCTAATTGGAAAGTGATTCCAAAGACATTAACTCAGTTTGATGGTGTTAATCCAAGTTACTTGGTGGAATGTGAAGGAGAGCTGTTACTAGTGATTTTTGAACGCCCTTTCGGGAAGTTGGTTGAAATTTTCAAGATGGATCCTTGCAAGATGAAATGGGTTAAAGTCAAAAGTCTTGGAAACTATTCTTTGTTCATCAGCCACACTTCAAGCTTTTCAGTAATAGCTCCGGATAGTAGCATCGCGAATAAGATCTACTTCTCTAGATTAAATAAGGGTTTGTCCATCGCGTCGCAAATTGAGCCGAGCGTTTCAATTTGAGACGATCACATCAATATTGGTTTATTGGCCTTAACTGAGCCGAGTAGTGCCTTACATGGAGATGAACTTCGTCTCGCATGTAGACGATTGTCCTTGATTGAACGGGCAACGACTAGTTCATCCAACGATTCTAATTCCACTTCCAATAAATTTAACCAAATTTAACTTCAAAGCCACACCTGCTCCACCTTCTATACTCATAAATTACGCCTTCTACCCCCACAAATTTTCTGAGTAATGCCTCAACCATATATTAATCCTGCAGAGTTTATCGTAGATGAGAATCTATCTCTATGTAAAAACTTTGTAGTATTTTATCCGGTTAGGGATGCGGAATGACGTCAAAATGGTCTAGTGAGTATGAATTATCGGCATAGAATTTATGAAAACTTCTGCAATAACATTGATAACCCTATTAACCGCAGTGTGGATGGATTATTTTGTCGATTTCAAACTATAAGAAAACAAGTGAAAGACTTTGTAGCTTTAGTTCGGGGTCAATCTATAATCGACTTAGGGGTGAAATCAATGTTGAAGTTGTATTGAGAGCTCGAGAGGAGTGACCAAGATGGAAATGAATACTTTTTTTCTTATAGAGCTCATTATGGAATCTTAAAGGAATTTTTTATAACACATATGGGATGCTAAATGGTAGACATACTACTCTAGAAAAATTTTAATTGGATGCGAAATAAAATTAATACTATATTTGTTTCCTTTCATTAGTTGGTTCTAATTATATATATATATGGTCCTAATTTCGGGTTTTGTTTACAGATGTCAAATAAAACATAATTATAACTACTTAATCCCACCCCAAGTCCTGTCATATGTGCCCTCTGTATCAAACTCTTAAATTCTTGATATGAACTTACGGCTTGAGACCCTTCACCAACAGCAGGTCCTCCAGTTTGATTTTCAATCCATGCACATGTTCCTTCAGCTGGAGAGGCATCGAAGTTTAAATGATATTTTATCATCTTGATAAGCTTGAGGATATTGTTGATTGGTATTAGACCACTGATGAGTGCTAAAAAGTGCATATTTTTATATATTTTTCTTGGCATTTAAATCATCTTTTGTGCATTAATTCTACATTTTATCCCATATTCTGTATTTTCATTGTTTTCAAGAATAAATAATTTTCTTAATTAATTTTGCATTTTTAGGTACCAAATAAAGTCTGGATGATTTGCGGAGCAGAAAAGTAGTGAAAAGCCAGAAGAAATTACGCAAGGAAGCCGCAAAGAATGGAGCGCACGTCCAAAAATCTAGGAATGGGCTCAAGAAGGAAGAATTGTTCTTAAAGAAGATATGGGCTTGGCATACCCAAGGCCCAAAACCCTTACCCAAACCCATTTTCTATATCCATACCCGCCTCCATTCTCAGCCGTTAGATCGGATCCATCTCATCATTCAATGGTCGCTTCTTCATCGTTCATCAAAATATGAAGTCCCTGCAAAACACCATAGTACCTAAATTCCAAGCCTTCAGATTAGATCACATTTAGATCTTACGGTCGCTTCTTTGCCTGCGCATCAAATCTCGATACTTCCGCTTAACACTACATCACCTAACCTCGATCTTCGCCGTCAGTTTTGATGTATCTCGTCATCCAACGGTCTCCCCTCATCCATTTCCATCGCGCCGTTGGATCATTCCATCATCCTATAATCCTACGGTCCAGCTTCGCAAAACATCAAAATCCTCTACACCTGCTCAACACACTAGTATCCTATACCTATACCCTAACCAAACGCCCCCTCCTTCTTCTCCATCGACTTCTTCTCTTCCCCCCCCCCCCCCCCCCCCCTCTCTGCAACAGAACCGCATTCTCCATCATCACCACTACCCACTCCACTGCCACGCCACCACCTCTACCTGTCTCACATCATCCCTAAACTACCAACCCATCATCACCCCCTAACTATCTAGCCCCCTATTCCCTCAACTCTCACGTTTCTTCCCTGAAACCCTAAGCGTGAGAGGTTGATGAAGTAGGTGACCTAGAGAAGAAATCAAGGTATGGGAAAGGCACCAGGAGAAGCAGAGAAGACATGGGTCGATGCTAATTGAGGAGATTTGTCACATCAAGGTAAGAAAAAACCCAAACCCTAATTTCAGTTAATTTGGGGATTTTCGAGTAAACTCTAATTACTGTTAGGGAGAAGCATGGAGGAGCATTATAGAAGATATGGGTCTGATTTGTACTGTCAAATTAGGTAGAAATAATTTACCTAATTTCTGTTTGATTTTAGGGATTTTTTGGGAAGAACCCTAACTTGTAATTGGGTATAAATATGACTGTGGGTGTGATGTAAAGGCTTATGCTGGAATAGCCAGTGTCCAGAACTTTGATGTTCTGTATATGTTCGGTTTTGTGTAATGTTCGGTTTTGTGTAATGTTCATGTGTTTAATTCCTTTCCCTGTTTTAATGTCCTGTTGATGTTGTTGTTAATGTGATGTTTTGGGAGAACTGGATTAGCCAGTCTCTCCAATTTTTGTGTTGTTCCTGTTAATCATGTGTTATTCCATCTGTTCTCTCATGTTCTCATTAGCGAGGCTCACATGAAGCTTTAGTGGACTGTTAGGTAGTGGAATGTTAGGTTAGAAGCCTTAGTGCACTGAATTGATTGAGCAATGGGAGAAATCAGTGCTCACTAGTGCTTGTGATTGATTGTACTGTCAAAAGACAGTCAATACTAGGAGCATATCAGTTGAGCAAGCTGATTATCTTGCTATTCCCTTTTTGTATGCTTAGGATCTTAAGTTGGCCTTAACTGTCACTTAGTTCCATTAGGGATTCAACCTAGAACTACACTATCTGGCTAGGTCACAAGGTGGATTCATAACCTAGTTGTGTTGTTTCTCTGTTTTGTATATGTAGTTTTGCTCCCCTGCCATTGCCCTTGGCTTAGGCCTTGGTTTATTACACTGTCATTTTATTGTCTTTGCTTCACTGTTTATCTCCATTGTTGTTTGCTGTTTTGTGCCTTTCTTATCACTTGCTGTTCACTGTTACTTTGTTAGTTCATTCTTTTTCTTACTTGTTTCCACTTGTTCACTTGTTTCCACTGTTACTCTTGTCTGTCACTCTTTGTTGCACCATCTCTTTTTCACTCTTTGTCACTTCTCTTCTTCTTTAGTCCACTGTTAGGGTAAAAGGCCAAGATCCTAGCTAATATAAAGGCCCAGCCAACTGAGCCCAAGGCTCAGTTCATTCCAAAAATCAAAGGTCCAGTCCACTGTGGACTTAATCAAAGCCCAAGGGAAAAGCTAAGGCCCAGTTCACTGTTACCAAGCCCAGTTCACATCAAAAGACATTGAGCCCAATTCACAGTCACTGTTAGCCCAAGGCCCAGTGCAATTCAAAAGACCAAAAGCCCATAAGTTCACAGTCAATCCAAAAGCCCACTGAGCCCAAAACCATTTCATTGTTACAAAAACCCACTAAGCCCAAAGCACAATTAGAAGCCCAATAGCAATTTAGAGCCCAAATAGCTAGAAACTCCAAACACCCCCAGTCTCTGTGGATCGACCCGTACTTGCACGAGCTACAACCGACGACCGTGCATTTGCGGTATTACTGTAGGCCCGTTTCATTTCGCTTCAATTTTACACGCTTTCCCGGGCCCACCAAGTTTTTGGCGCCGCTGCCGGGGACTGGTGCTGTGTTTTTCTTGTAGTTTTCTTGGCTATTTTTCATTTCACTTCATCGCACTTGCATCTGCATCTGCTTCACTTCATTTGCTGTTGGACCTGCTGTTCTGAACCAGTTTTTCCTCTGCTGGGACGCCACCAAGGAAAAGAACCAAAGCCCAACTGGGTTTTTGCAACAATATCAGAGCAGCTGGGCTGTGCTTAAAAGGTAACCCATTTAAGAGAACCCGAATTGTGGGCTTCCAATTTTTAATTGTGGGCTTGTAATATTAAAGCCAATTTTTGGGCTTTTTATTTTCTGTTGGGTTTGTAATTAATTTTTGTGGGCTTGTTTGTTTAATTTGTGGGCTTGTATTTAATTTTTGTGAGCTTGTTTAATTTGGACTGGTATTTTGTATTCTGGGTTTTTAAACCCAGCTGAGCTTGTAACCGATCACGCTAGGTTAACTCGTTAGTGGGCCGAGTACCCAAATTCTAGGCCGAGATTTTGGACTCAGTTTCACCAAACGTTTTCAAACCAGCTGAGCCAAAGCAAACACAAAACCAACAGTGGGCTTGCTCCCATTCAAAAACCAAATTTTATTTTCTTTAAAAAAAAAAAAAAAAAAAAAAAACCAAAATTTTGCTCCTAATTTCAAAAACCAAAACTTTTCTCCCATTCAAAAACCAAATTTTACTTGCTCCCATTTTAACAACCAAATTTTTTCTTCTTTATCCCATTAAAACCAAACTTGCTCCCAAATTTTAAAAAACCAAAAAATGTCTCCCACCAAAACCAAATTTTTCCCAAAAATCCAAACCCTTTAAAAACCAAATTCTGAGCTTTGTACATTCTTTACTTAGCTTTTGAGCCAATCATGAATAGATCTTTTTCTACAGTTGGGGAGTACAACAAATCCCTTAGAGAACTTGCATATGGACAAACTTCACGTTATGAACCTTCCACGGACCATGATGTCAATAGTCATAGGAATTATTATGGACATTTTCAAAGTCCCGAGCCGCAATACATGAACCCTAATGACTATTCATACATGCATCATTCATCGCAACGTGAAAATGAACATTCTGCTAGAGCCTCACTCACACAATCATCACTTATGGATCAATAGAAGCTCGAATCACAGCTTTAGAAATGCAATCACATGAGGAATCTGTCACATCTAATTTTCTTAGGCAACCTGAAATCTATGCATGTCCCGCATGTGGTAGTTTAGACCACCCTGTTGAGAATTGTCATATTTTGCATAATTTTAGGCAATCTAGAGAAAATCCAAGGTATGAAATGCCCATAAATTGTGAGAATGGTAGTCATTGGGACCATAATCAATCCTTTGAGGGTTGCGATCAATATTTTGTAAACCCTAATGACCATGCACACATGTACCATTCACCACAATTTGAACATGAAGAATTTGTACTCCCATGAATTTAGACTCCACCACAGAAGCTTTAAGACTCGTAAGCAAGACTATGATAGATCTACATCACGAATTCATGCATATTTAGATCAGATTTTGCTTCACCTACAAAAGGAGGAAATTCATGAGGAAATGTATGTTGTCCCTAATGAAGTGTCTAGTCCCATTCATGTAAATGATGTTGAATATGAACCTAATTTAGAGGAACATGAATCGACTAATGACACCACCACTGTTAATGAGGACCAATATGCATGCTACCATGATGATGATTATGATGATATGTTAGAAGAACATGAAAATATTGTGGAACCTGTTGGTTCAAAACATATGGCTTCTCGCCCTCGACCTTCATGATGTTGTTCTTTCTAATACTCATTGTAATTCATATGATTTTGATATTGACATGGGATTCGTACAATTATTCTGTGAAGATGAGCATGACATAGGAATAGTTGAATCTTCTGTAGACACTAATATGCATGAAAATATATTTGATGTGTCTGATTCTCTACCTAGGTCACATTGTGATATTTCTCCTGATTTGCCGATGCATGAGAATAATCTGTTGATGATGTTGATGACTCTGATTGTGATCTTGCCAATTTGTTTGATGATTGTGAGCATGATGTGACATGTGTAGAAGATTAGGAGATTTGATTGATTATAATGATGTGCCTATTCCTACATAAGTCACAATCTGATGGCCTTCCACCCAACCTAGATTTGGTTTGTACCATATTGTCAAACCAATTTTCTGAGAATGCCTAATCTAGGTTTGGAACTGTGTGCTTCCCAAGTCCTCTTGGACTATTTTGCTCTAAGTATAATACATTTGAGGAACCACAGTTGGAATTAGTGTTTGCCCGTCCCTAGCACAGTTCTCTTTGAGTTAGACCTTGTGCATGATGAACCCCCAAAACTGCGAGATTTTGTTTCCAAAATTTTATCCGTTGAAAATCCAGGTTTGGGGGTAGCTCATTTTGTTTCACAGTTTCACTTGCGTTTCTTTCCTTATATTTGTGTGAAGCTGTTGAAACCTCTACACTTTGTCTTTTGGGTTGATCCTCAACTCTTTAGATTGTTAGTGTATGGTGAATTTTTTGTATATAATCCAGTAGATAAAATTTTAAAAACCTTTTGTTCCTTTTGTATATATTTTGCTAATCCAATATGATCTCGGCTGACATATGTTGGATTCTTGCCTTGAATAACGGAGTTCTAATATTGCTTTCGCCGAAATCGGGTATTCTCTTTCCTTTTTCTCTACTCAACATGATCCTCTTCATATGTTGTATTATAATTTTGTTCATATTTTGAAACATTGAGGACAATGTTTAGTTTAGGTTTGGGGGTGAAAAGTAGATACTTTGATAATATGCCATAATTGAAAACAAGAACTCCTTCTTTTTGAAAAAAAAAAAAAAAAAAAAAAAAATCAAAATAAAAATAAAAATTGAAAAAACATAAAAATGGAGCTCATTTACCTTGAAATGTTGACTCTTGTGCAAATATGTAATTATTAGGAGTCTTAGTCTAGATATTTAGGCACCCTGATTCTAGCACAATTCACATAGTGATAAGAAATTTGCACGCGCACGATCTACCAATACATGTATAGCCTCGATCTTCAAGGTGTTTGATAGGAAGTCACGATTGCCAATCACTTTAGAATACTGAACGAAACTTGACTAGCTTGTTCTTTGGTTGGTTGGGATAGAAGGTGGAGGTTACATTAAGAAAGACAACCATCGAATTTAACTGGGTGCATCAAAAAGGGCTACCTCTTGCAAAGTGTCATGTAATTTTTTGTTTCCTTTTGTATATGTATCAAAAGTGTTTCCTTATCAAAAAAAAAAAAAAAAAAAAAAAAAAAAAAAAAAAAAAACGATGTATATATTCAGAAAAAAATCAGAAAACTTCAAAAAAAAAAATAAATAAATAATAAATAAAAAATAAATAAATAAATAAAAAAAAATCAAGTATTTATCAATTCCATTCTCTCTTGTTCCAAAAATAAAAGAGAGTAGTCAATGTAAATAAGAGTCATCTTTTGTGTTTTATTGTAATAAGCAAGGAGGGTGTATGCCATTGATGTACAACGCGAGTAATTGTGAAATACCTCCAACTCATTCACAATTCTCGTAAAGTCAGGACAGCTAGCTAGATTTCGACCTTGGTTCTTAGCCTGAGAAACTATCTCTTGGTGATTAGTAGTCATAACTTCAGATCTTTCTTTACACATGTGTAGATACACTTTACACTCTTATCACATGTCTTTTTTTGTTATCAGTGCTAGGATTGTGCCTTTGATAGCTAGATTGACATCTCCATTTTGCTGTGAGCTTAAACTGTCTTGCACATGTCACATTTGATGGAATATGAGCTTATATTTTGACCTAGAACTTTGTAGGTACGTTCTAAGCAAACCTTCACGAGACTTCACTCGTCCACTAGGGACACTTAGTGGTTTAAAAGGCTTAGTGCATACGCTAAATGCATTCGAGAGACCAGCGACAGTGGTATAGGTAGGATTTCCTTAGTTTTGTTTTACTTAAGGACAAGTAAAATTCAGGTTTGGGGTATTTGATGAGTGCTAAAAAGTGCATATTTTTATATATTTTTTTTGGCATTTAACTCATCTTTTGTGCATTAATTCTACATTTTATCCCATATTCTGTATTTTCATTTTTTTCAAGAATAAATAATTTTCTTAATTAATTTTGCATTTTTAGGTACCAAATAAAGTCTGGATGATTTGCGGAGCAGAAAAGTAGTGAAAAGCCGGAAGAAATTACGCAAGGAAGCCGCAAAGAATGGAGCGCACGTCCAAAAAGCTAGGAATGGGCTCAAGAAGGAAGAATTGTTCTTAAAGAAGATATGGGCTTGGCATACCCAAGGCCCAAAACCCTTACCCAAACCCATTTTCTATATCCATACCCGCCTCCATTCTCAGCCGTTAGATCGGATCCATCTCGTCATTCAATGGTCGCTTCTTCATCGTTCATCAAAATCTGAAGTCCCTGCAAAACACCATAGTACCTAAATTCCAAGCCTTCAGATTAGATCACATTTAGATCCTACGGTCGCTTCTTTGCCTGCGCATCAAATCTCAATACTTCCGCTTAACACTACAACACATAACCTCGATCTTCGCCGTCAGTTTTGATGTATCTCGTCATCCAACGGTCTCCCCTCATCCATTTCCACCGCGCCGTTGGATCATTCCATCATCCTATAATCCTACGGTCCAGCTTCGCGAAACATCAAAATCCTCTACACCTGCTCAACACACTAGTATCCTATACCTATACCCTAACCAAACGCCCCCTCCTTCTTCTCCATCGACTTCTTCTCTTCCCCCCCCCCTCTCTGCAACAGAACCACATTCTCCATCATCACCACTACCCACTCCACTGCCACGCCACCACCTCTACTTGTCTCACATCATCCCTAAACTACCAACCCATCATCACCCCCTAACTATCTAGCCCCTTATTCCCTCAATCTCTCACGTTTCTTCCCTGAAACCCTAAGCGTGAGAGGTTGATGAAGTAGGTGACCTAGAGAAGAAATCAAGGTATGGGAAAGGCACCAGGAGAAGCAGAGAAGACATGGGTCGATGCTAATTGAGGAGATTTGTCACATCAAGGTAAGAAAAAACCCAAACCCTAATTTCAGTTAATTTGGGGATTTTCGAGTAAACTCTAATTACTGTTAGGGAGAAGCATGGAGGAGCATTATAGAAGATATGGGTCTGATTTGTACTGTCAAATTAGGTAGAAATAATTTACCTAATTTCTGTTTGATTTTAGGGATTTTTTGGGAAGAACCCTAACTTGTAATTGGGTATAAATATGACTGTGGTTGTGATGTAAAGGCTTATGCTGGAATAGCCAGTGTCCAGAACTTTGATGTTATGTATATGTTCGGTTTTGTGTAATGTTCGGTTTTGTGTAATGTTCATGTGTTTAATTCCTTTCCCTGTTTTAATGTCCTGTTGATGTTGTTGTTAATGTGATGTTTTGGGAGAACTGGATTAGCCAGTCTCTCCAATTTTTGTGTTGTTCCTGTTAATCATGTGTTGTTCCATCTGTTCTCTCATGTTCTCATTAGCTAGGCTCAGATGAAGCTTTAGTGGACTGTTAGGTAGTGGAATGTTAGGTTAGAACCCTTAGTGCACTGAATTGATTGAGCAATGGGAGAAATCAGTGCTCACTAGTGCTTGTGATTGATTGTACTGTCAAAAGACAGTCAATACTAGGAGCATATCAGTTGAGCAAGCTGATTATCTTGCTATTCCCTTTTTGTATGCTTAGGATCTTAAGTTGGCCTTAACTGTCACTTAGTTCCATTAGGGATTCAACCTAGAACTACACTATCTGGCTAGGTCACAAGGTGGATTCCTAACCTAGTTGTGTTGTTTCTCTGTTTTGTATATGTAGTTTTGCTCCCCTGCCATTGCCCTTGGCTTAGGCCTTGGTTTATTACACTGTCATTTTATTGTCTTTGCTTCACTGTTTATCTCCATTGTTGTTTGTTGTTTTGTTCCTTTCTTATCACTTGTTGTTCACTATTACTTTGTTAGTTCATTCTTTTTCTTACTTGTTTCCACTTGTTCACTTGTTTCCACTGTTACTCTTGTCTGTCACTCTTTGTTGCACCATCTCTTTTTCACTCTTTGTCACTTCTCTTCTTCTTTAGTCCACTGTTAGGGTAAAAGGCCAAGAGCCTAGCTAATCTAAAGGCCCAGCCAACTGAGCCCAAGGCTCAGTTCACTCCAAAAATCAAAGGTCCAGTCCACTGTGGACTTAATCAAAGCCCAAGGGAAAAGCTAAGGCCCAGTTCACTGTTACCAAGCCCAGTTCACATCAAAAGACATTGAGCCCAATTCACAGTCACTGTTAGCCCAAGGCCCAGTGCAATTCAAAAGACCAAAAGCCCATAAGTTCACAGTCAATCCAAAAGCCCACTGAGCCCAAAACCATTTCATTGTTGCAAAAACCCACTAAGCCCAAAGCACAATTAGAAGCCCAATAGCAATTTAGAGCCCAAATAGCTAGAAACTCCAAACACCCCCAGTATCTGTGGATCGACCCGTACTTGCACGAGCTACAACCGACGACCGTGCACTTGCGGTATTACGGTAGGCCCGTTTCATTTCGCTTCAATTTTACACGCTTTCCCGGGCCCACCAACCACTGCTCGGTCGAACTCGCATGCGTAGCTATCTCAAGCATGTTTATCAATGTTAGTGATCAAAACTATAAGTCTTGATTTCTAGTCTACTATATCTAAGTCTTGGACTATGATAGAAAGTTTAGTTGATCTCAAGAACTCAATGTGAATCATCATACAAGAGGAAGAACTACTCAAGGAACTGGTGGAACTTCATCGACTAAAAGGTATGTGGAGACTTGAACTTATCTATCACTCAAAAGTCTATCTACTTTATCTCCTATTTTGAGACAAAAGTCGTTTTGCTATATAGACTTTGATTATACACATTTGCCATTTCGGCCGAGTTTCTCTCGCCTATCTATTTCTCGAAATACGTGTTGGTAATCTTTTTCTTCGGCCAAGTTCATCTTTTCCTAGTGACGAAAGTCATGTTATGTTTCAATCACTTTGAAAATTGCTTTGACGAAAAATAGTTTGTGAATAACGACCATATAATAACGTCCTCTAAGAATGTTTCAATGATTGAAATGAGTATTTAGATTATATAACCATTGTTGGATATAAGCATTGTGTGGCAACACATATATGTATAAGTCCTTATTCCATGAACCAAGGTATGCGTACTTTGTTGATCAGGAAAACCTGAACAAGAGTTGTGAACTCAGTCCACGAACCCAGTCCGCGAACTGGCAGAGGTTCTCATCCCGAGAATATCTGCTGGAGTTTGTGAACTCCTTCCGGGAACTTAAGTCCGCGAACTAAGTCCGCATACTTGAGTTGGTTATATCTAAAAACGATTATTTGTGAACTTATATTTATATTAACTAAGGAATGCAACTTGCAAATCGTGGCTATAAAGTTCATGAATCGATTCGAGTGAATCGAATTGTTTTTGCTAAAATTTTGTCTTGTATACTTCTATAAGATTTATAAAATTGAACAACTCTCTAACTAGTTCATTTAAGTCATTTGAACTAGTAGTTATGGTGAAGAAGAATATGGTTGATATGAAAGTGCTCATATGGCTAACCATTTGGTTAACTATTGTTGAACCAACAAATGTACATGTTTGGTTACGGTTGCACAAACCTAAAATCGTGCATTTCATTTGTGTGTAACAAGCTAAGCTTTCAATCCAATGGTTGAAAGATATTAGCTTGAATCTAATCAGGTTTTCATCTAACGGTGAATATTGAATGCTTTGTTACTAAGCTAACATTGATTGCAAACCATGATTTGAAAGATTATATAAGGGAGAACTCTAGCAACTGGGAAACCGAATCCCCACACCTCATGTGTGATACTAGTTGTATAAGCTAGAGTTGATTCTCCTTTAACCTTAGTTTTCTTATCGAGACCCTGTAGGTTAACGACTTGAAGACTTCATTGGGATTGTGAAGCCAGACTGATACTACTTTCTTGTAGTTGCGTGATCTGATCTTGCTGATTCTATTGTGTTGAGTATAATCATAACGATTGTCTTGAGATTAATATCTCCGATAGGCAAGATATAAAAGTAGCCACAAACATCTTCGTCTTATCGTTTGTGATTCCACAATATCTTCTTTCACCGTGTCGATTAAGATTATTGTGAGGTGATTGATAATACTAAGCTATTCTTCGGGAATATAAATCTGGGTTATCAATTGGTTCCTGTTCACCTTGATTTATCAAAATACGGAACAAAACTTGTAGGTATTTTTGTGGGAGACAGATTTATCTATTATCGTAGACTTTTCTGTGAGATACAAATTTGTTTATTAAAGTCTTCGACTTTGCGTCGTAGCAACTCTTAGTTGTAGGTTAGGTCAGCTAAGGGAATCAAGTGCGTAGTATCCTGCTGGGATCAGAGACGTAAAGAGCGTAACTGTACCTTGGATCAGTGTGAGATTGATTGGGGTTCAACTACAGTCTAGACCTAAGTTAGTTTGAAGTAGGCTAGTGTCTGTAACAGATTAATACAATGTGTGTTCAATGTGGACTAGGTCCCGGGGTTATTCTGCATTTGTGGTTTCCTCGTTAACAAAATTCTGGTGTCTGTGTTATTTCTTTTCCACATTATATTTTGTTACATAATCGAAATATCACAGGTTGTGCGTTAAGATCGACCAATGTAAATCAACAACCAAATGATTTACATTGATTGACACTTGAACATTGGTCTTTGGTACCGTTCAAGTTATTTCACATAATAATCAGTCTCATGGATTTCTATTTGTTCAATTAGCTGATTACATTGTGAAATAGAGATATTAGAACTCTTTGATATACTATATTAAGATTGAGTCTAGTTGATTCTCTTGAAAATATGTTAGAGTTTGTTCATACAGATTGTTAATCAAAATATTGGGTGAGGTTGTTGTACCCCCTCTTTTTCAATTGGTATCAGATCAGGAAAACACGTTCAAGACCTTACAAGTCTGTGTCTGTAACGATCTGACTCTATGGACAGTAAAGTCTCTAGAAACGCTTCACCAGGTTTAAAAACCAATCGTAGAAGAAATTCTAATAAACTAGTTATTCTCCAGAAAATGTTGGATGAACAAATTCGGATCAACTCTGATCTTGTTTCATAAATTGCAAGACTTAAGGATTTGAAATCTATCAAAATTCCTTTGATGGATCTAAATAACTCAAGTTATTCCTCTCTGAAGATCGGTCGTAAATCAGATGATAAACAATGTTCAAATTTTGTGAAAACTGATGACTCAGAACTTCTCAGACGAACTTAAAGGTGTTGGCCCATGTTTGTTCTGTGCACAACAAGAAAACGACCAATAACAACACTGAGAATCCGTTGTTGAATGGGAATGACAACGTTTTTTAGGTCGTTGTCATATGGGGGGTTGTATGACAACGTTTTCCAAGTCGTTGTCATATGGGGGGTTGTTAAAAGTTTCGCCGTTCCGACATTAGTTTATTTCCATTGCAAGCGACGTTGTCATATCAACCTTATGACAACATAAATAAACTATTGTGAAATGACCTAATGACAACAGAAATAAGCCATTTTCATATGACCCCAATGACAATAGTTTAGTTGTATTGTCAAAGTATGTAATTCACAGCTCTGTTCAGCCGTTGTTGAAATATTTTGATATATTAAAAAAAGTAAAATAGCCAATACTACACAATAAGAAATTAAAATTTCATATAATTACCTGAAAATGTAGTTCACTTCTTTACATTGAATGGAAGTCTAGCTTTTCATATTAATATATATAAATGATGATGTTACAACCTTACAGAGACTATATTTTGGTTTGCTTACTAATCTTGTAGCAAAAAAGGCAGATGTCGACCTCGAGCGTTCTTACTGCTGGTGGTTCCCCTGTGAAAGATGCTTGATAACCCCGACCTCGAGCGTTCTTACTGCTGGTGGTTCCCCTGTGAAAGATGCTTGATAACCCCTTTAGTATCCTTCTTCCGAAACTTCTATACCATGACCACAATCACCGGTTGCATTTCAGTAAACTGCAATGAAGTGAACACCAAATAACATACCGAAACCACCAGTTGCATTTCAGTATACCATAATGGAGGGAACACAAACAGAGCCAGCTTGTTTTTATTTCTTCCTCGCATTCTTTGTTACCTATCGTTAACAAAACCACCAAAAAACTGTGGTTAGTCACCAAAGAAACTAATAACTTCAGTCTAGGTAGCAGGTTAATCATACAAACAAGACTACAAGCACTACTCAATTATTGACATATCACCGGATGAATCTGTCTCGACTAAAAGGCCAAAATCACCATTGACCACATCTCCTAATGCATAATAAGAAATATCCCATCTTGCTGGGATTTTCAAGCACAAGCAAACAGCAAGACAAAATGTCAGGATGTGAAGAATACATTGCCTCACTGACTCACTGGTGGTAAAACACCAGACTTGGCCCCTTAGACAGCAAACCAAAATTCAAGGTAAACCCTACGGCCCACACGTGCAAGGAGCAAATTCTCTTTAAAGACACATAAACTCATCCTTATGCCACAATGCAGTATCTCTTTTAGCTTCTATGTTGCACATAACACATACAGAATCAAACTACCCATACATGTATGAATAATACACACAATGTTTAATTTATGGTTTCACAATTCTGTTTTTGGGCATGTATTGCAACTTATCATTATATTAGATATATGAATTAAGTTGCAGATTATGGTATACAAACCTGTGGAGCACTGATGTAAATATTGTTTTCTTTGAACCGAGGTGCCACTAGATCTTCAATCCCGGTTGAGTTACCAGTGGTTAAAGCAGAACTAGGAATGTTAACCAACTGGGAAGGAGTTAAATTCTGCATTGCAGAGTTGCATTCCTACGTGGGCTGGGTTTCCGGTAGTGCTTCCAACTTTGAATTGTTGAAGAGAGTATTTGATACCTGTAGCAGTTAAAGAGAAATTGCAGAGAATCCTAAATCACTTTAGAAGTTGCGGGTTCAGAAATTTCTCATAAATGACCAACACAAACAGCACCTGAAGTCCATGACATCTATTGATATACATACACTAACTACAACCAGGAATGCAAAGTCAAAAATTAGTTAGACACAACCCTATCCCACTCCGTAAAGAGAAAAAAAATATCAAAAAGGGATATCCTTAGAAATGTTTAGATTTCAACAGAACAACATAGAAGAAAAATGACTTGTGGAGTATTTACCCACCACTCGTGGATCATAATATGGGTTGGACGTGAAAAAATGCTCAGGATTGTTATTGCTGTCTATGATTAGTTTACCCAAATTATTGCAGACATGTGCATCTTGGCTTCCTTCACTCGCAAGATGCTCCAAGAATTGGGTTCATCATCAAGTAGCTGACCCATAACTAATGGAGTGTTTCCTGGATTCACCTGTGAAGGGAGAGACATAAGAACCAGAATGCTTACTCCATTCGGTAAAAGTAATGTTAACTTGATAATGATAACAAAAGCAAAAACACAAAAACAAAATTCTGTGATAAGTTTACATACAAGAAAGGTGGGATCAATAAATAAAGAATGTCAAGAAATTTTACCTTGTGAATATAACCTTCGAAATATAGGAGCATGTTGTTCGTGTAGAGGTAGTGGGTGACATCTGGAACAAAACCAACACAATCACATACATTGATCAGGGATCTTGCATCAGGATGCTTGGCCTCCATAAGAAAATTCTTTGTTTTCTCCGCGTCATAGAAGTTTGATTCTCTAGTCACGCGTTCAACATCTTTGATTTGTCCAGTTTTAGCTACAACCTCGATATACTTAAAGTGAATGTCAGGATCCTCACTGTTCCAGAATCAAAACAATCATTAGCAAAAGTCTACATTTCATTAATAAAATGAAAGAACAATTCTCGAAAAATAGAAACTACCTGGTGCTCAAATACGATCCCAAGAAAAAATATAAACCCTCATAAGACTTGAATTGCTCAAAAACATGCCTCAACACCCAATTGCTCAGAATATTCTTTGGCGGTCTGTAAATATGTTTTTAACCACCTTAATAGAAAGAATGGTGTTTGAAAAGATAACAGAACAAAACAAGGAATATATGGGTAGTTGCCTACACAATTATCTGGAGATTTCCCCTCACATTAACAAGTAAAAGGTCCTTCATGCACTCCAGCGCCCATTCGAGAGGGTTCCAAAGAAATCCACCACTCTCCAGCTGGTGTTGATGCATCCTTTGGTACCGCAGCTGAAGCTAAGGCCTTTTCCGTGAAAGGGAGAAGAAAAGTTGAAAACCCATACCTCAGATCTCTTCAAAACAAATCAGTAGGGTTGATTCTTATGTGAACCCTATTGTTAATCAGAGAAAAAAAGAACTTATATTAGTTTAAACACTACATAAACATAATTCGAGCCACACAAAAACTAATAGCTAGAAATTAACCAAAATTGTATAACCAGAGAGTAAGAAATCGTACCTGTCCAGAGTAAGAACCACTCTATCTAGGGATTTTTCATGACAGGTAACCTAAAACCAAAACCAAATACAAAAAATTTCTCCATTTCGACGAACCCTAGAAGTATGATTTTGATATCTAATCAAGAAAATTTATGGAAAATATTGAGAAACAACATTAAAGTTCTACAACTGAGAACTTACTTCAGTTTGCCATAAAAATCTATGGTTTCCTCTTAGATTTCTAACTTTGGTTTTTCTGATTTGTGTGTTATAATTTATTTTGAACTTTGTTAATGAGAAATAAAAGGGATCTTGACTCTAGGGTTTTACTGATGAGAAATTTCATGAACTAACTACTGTTTTGTAAAGAAATTTGATGAATCTCTATTACAGAGAAGAAGAAAGGTGGGGGAGAGGCGGAGAAAAATACATTTAGGTTTAAGTATGATAATTTTGTCTCTCAACTTCACTTATAAAGAATATCTTTGTTATAGTGCAGCGGGGCTGGACAATTACTGTCTACGATACCCTCTACAACTGTTGTTGGATTCAACAATGTTTTTTTAGAGGAAGTGTTGTTAAAAGCCTATTTATAGACAACTCTTCGCAAAACATTGTCTTATACCCATTGTCAAAGGTTCAGCTGTTCCAAATGGATATAAAATCCGCATTCCTAAACGGAATTTTAAAAGAGAAAGTCTATGTCGCTCAACCTAAAGGCTTTGAAAACCTTGATTTCCCAGATCATGTTCTTAAGCTCAAAAATGCATTATATGGGTTAAAACAAGCATCTAGAGCCTGCTTTTAAAAACTTACCACTTCTCTTATTAGGAAAGGTTTTTCAAGAGGCGGAGCTGATAAATCTTTGTTTACCAAATGGAGTAGGAAAGATGTTATCATTGCTCAAGTCTATGTAGATGATATCATCTATGGTTCAACTTCTGAGAAGCTTGCAAAGGATTTCCAAGTTTCACTTGCTAAAGAATTTGAAATGAGCAATGTTGGTGAATTGAAGTTCTCTTAGGATTACAAGTTCAAAAACATAAGGATAGAATTTACCTATCCCAAGAAAAAATGCAAAGGATCTTGTCTCAAGGTTCGGTCTGGATAAGTCAACTCCAAAACTGACACATATGCCCACTACTGGTAAACTGTACAGAGATGAGAAAGGAGTAAAAGTGGATCAAAAATTACGTCGATCTATTATTGGTAGCCTTTTATATCTTACATCCACTAGACCTGATATTTCTTTTAGTGTTGGTTGTTGTGCTAGATTTCAGGGTAATCCAAAGGAATCTCACCTTGCAGCTGCAAAAAGGATCATACGATATGTCAATCACACTGTCGGCTATGGTCTATCCTACACTTTTGATACTAACACTCACCTTTCTGCTTATTCAGATGCTGATTGGGCATGATGTGTAGAAGACAGAAAAAGTACTTCAGGGGGATTCTACTATATAGGACTGAATCTTGTGGCTTGGCATAGCAAGAAACATAAATCACAATCCCAGTCTACATGCGAAGCAGAGTATATTGCTGTTGGGTCATGTTGCACTCAACTTCTATGGATGAAACAAATGCTGGATGATTATGGAATTGATACTGGAATAATGAAAATCTTTTGTGATAACTCTAGCGCGATTCGAATCACTGATAATCCCGTTGAGCACTCAAGAACAAAACACATTGATATAAGGTACAATTTAATTTATTCGAGATATCTATGAAAATGGTATCATAAATATGGAATTTGTGCCTTGCGAACAACAGTTTGTTGTTCTCACCAAACCATTAGACACTGCTACATTTCAACACTTACGTTAGTCTATTGGTGTTGTTTTGGTTCATTAGTTGTTTCCATGACTCTTGCCCGTGTGATTATCTCGATCTTTTGGGAAATTGAGTTTGGAACTCCAGTGAGTGTTTACTTCAATTCTGCATTTGTTCCCGTAGGTTGATTTTCTGTCAGGTTCTTTTTAGTGCGTTGTGTCCAAAGAAATCCTTCTTTTCTTTTGAAATTAAGGTCGCTCTTGTTGTTCTTTCGGGAGTGACATATTATGGGGGAGGATACTTAATTGAACTTGTGATTAATTTCCAAATCTTTGTGGGGAGTGCGGCTGTGGAATATTATAGGGGTTATCTTGTATCTTTATAAACTTCTTGATGAAAGCATTTAGCTTCGGCTATATGATTGCATCTAAATAAGTTGATATGTGCTTTCTTTTGGTCATGAAATGTCTCTTTTGGAAATTTCAATAGGATCCCGTTTCGTACCTTTGCCAATTTTATTGACAAAAAGGGGGAGAATTAATATGTAGTTCACACTACAAATACATATGGTTTTCGGATCGTTATGTAAGGGGGAGTGGTTTCCATATGAGATGGAGTATTGACTAAGGGGGAGTGGTTTCCATGTGAGATGGAGTATTGACTAAGGGGGAGTGGTACATATCACCATAGTATTGTTGTCGAAGTTGTGATACAATTGAACTTTGATGCTGTATAATGATACTATGACACTGTATAACAATGATTGAGAATACTTGTTTTCTCATTGTTATAGATACGTATTTTCAACAACGATGATGATGAACTTACAACCTTTGGGATCATTAGAGTACTTGGAACTGACGAAGATTTCGAGTAATGTTGAAGATTAGGCATGTGGAATAGGAGCTATAAAAGTTAATTCATTTATTTTTGTATTCCATATGTATTGATAGTTTTGTCACTAAAATTGACAAAGGGGGAGATTGTTAGAGCACTTCTCGGTCGAACTCGCATACGTTGCTATCTCAAGCATGTTTTTCAATGTTAGTGATCAAAACTATAATTCTTGATTTCTAGTCTACTATAGCTAAGTCTCAGACTAGGATGGAAAGTGTAGTTGAGCTCAAGAACTCCATGGTCATCATCATACAAGACGAATAACTACTCAATGAACTGGTGGAACTTCATCGACTAAAAGGTATGTGGAGACTTGAACTTATCTTTCACCCAAAAGTCTATCTCCTATTTTGAGATAAAAGTCGTTTTGCTATATAGAATTTGATTATACACATTTGCTATTTCGAGCCGAGTTTATCTCGCCTATCTATTTCTCAAAATACATGATGGTAAGCTTTTGCTTCGGCGAAGTTCATCTTTAACTAGTGACGAAAGTCATGTTATGTTTTAGTCACTTTGAAAATTGCTTTGACGAAAAATTGTTTGTGAATAACGACTATATAATAACGTCCTCTAAGAATGTTTCAATGATTGAAATGAGAGTTTAGATTATATAACCATTGTTGGATATAAGCATTGTGTGGCAACACATATATGTATAAGTCCTTATTCCTTGAACCAAAGTATGCGTACTTTGTTGATTAGGAAAACTGGAACAAGAGCTGTGAAATCAGTCCGCGAACTCAGTCCGTTAACCCAGTCCGCGAACTGGCGTAGGTTCTCATCCCGAGAATATCTGATGAAGTTTGTGAACTCCTTCCGGGAACTTAAGTCCGCGAACTAAGTCCGCGTACTTGAGTTGGTTACATCTAAAAACGATTATTTGTGAACTTATATTTACTAAGGAATGCAATTTGCAAACCATGGCTATAAAGTTCATGAATCGATTCGACTTAATCAAATCATTTTTGCTTTAATTGTGTCTTGTATACTTCTATAATATTTATAAAATTGAACAACTCTCTAACTAGTTCATTTGAGTCATTTGAACTAGTTATGTTGAAGAATAATATGGTTGATATGAAAGTGCTCATATGGCTAACCATTTGGTTAACTGTTGTTGAACCAACAAATGTACATGTTTGGGTACGGTTACACAAACCTAACATCGTGCATTTCATTTGTGTGTAATAAGCTAAGTTTTCTATCCAACGGTTGAAAGATATTAGCTTGAATCTAATCAGGTTTTCATCTAACGGTGAATATTGATTACTTTGTTACTAAGCTAACATTGATTGCAAACCCTGATTTGAAAGACTATATAAGGGAGAACTCTAGCAACTGGGAAACCTAATCCCCACACCTCAAGTTTGATACTAGGTGTATAAGCTAGAGTCAATTCTCCTTTAACCTTAGGTTTCTTACCGAGACCCTGTAGGGTTAACAACTTGAAGACTTCATTGGGATTGTGAAGCCAGACCGATACTACTTTCTTGTAGTTGTGTGATCTGATCTTGCTGATTCTATCGTGTTGAGTACAATCGTAACGATTGGATTGAGATTAATATCTCTGATAGGCAAGATATAAAAGTAGTCACAAACATCTTCGTCTCATCGTTTGTGATTCCACAATATCTTCTTTCGCCGTGTCGATTAAGATTATTGTGAGGTGATTGATAATACTAAGCTATTGTTCGGGAATATAAGTCCGGATTATCAATTGGTTCCTGTTCACCTTGATTTATCAAAAGACGGAACAAAACTTGTAGGTATTTCTGTGGGAGACAGATTTATCTATTATCGTAGAATTTTCTGTGAGATACATATTCGTTTATTAAAGTCTTCGACTTTGGATCGTAGCAACTCTTAGTTGCGGGTGAGATCAGCTAAGGGAATCAAGTGCGTAGTATCCTCCTTGGATCAGAGACATAAGGAGCGCAACTGTACCTTGGATCAGTGTGAGATTGATTGAGGTTCAACTACAGTCCAGACTGAAATTAGTTTGTAGTAGGCTAGTGTCTGTAGCGGCTTAATACAGTGTGTTCAATCTGGACTAGGTCCCGAGGTTTTTCCTCATTTGTGGTTTCCTCGTTAACAAGATTCTGGTGTCTGTGTTATTTCTTTTCTGCATTATATTTTGTTATATAATTGAAATATCACAAGTTGTGCGTTAAGATCAATCAATTAGAATATCCGACCTTTGGTTGTTTATTTACATTGATTGACACTTGAACATTGGTCTTTGGTACCATTCAAGTTATTTCAGATAATAATCAGGCTCACGGATTTCTATCTGTTCGATTTGCTGATTACATTGTGAAATACAGATATTAGAACTCTTTGATATACTTTATTAAGATTGAGTCTAGTTGATTTTCTTGAAAGTATATTGGAATTTGTCCATACAGATTGCTAACCGAAATATTGGGTGAGGTTGTTGTACCCCCGCTTTTTCAATTGGCATGACAATAGGGAGACTGTTGCGCAGATTGTTGTACTGGAACCACTATATAATATGAAAATTGTGTCCCAAGAGGTACTTGTGAGTCTTGCATGACTTCCTTGAAATGTAGGGTTGTTGAATGGTGAGTAAAGATTGACCAAAGCTTAGGGGCTCCCCCATTATATGATATGTTATAGGGACATACATCTAATTTCAATGTCTCTTAACTCCATTCTATTCAAAAAAAAAAAATTTCTATTTAATCGGTAAAGAGATATGAAAATTGTGGCCCAAGAGGTACTTGTGAGTTTAGCGTTACTTCCTTGAAATGTGGAGTTGTTGAATGGTGAGAAAAGATGGACCGAAGCTCAGGGACTCCCCCATTATGCGCCTTCGTTATAGGGACATACATCTAATTTCAATATCTCTTAACTCCATTCGATTCAATTTTTTTTTATCAGTAAAGAATTTGGTGCTGGCGAGTTTCGAACTCAGATCCCTGGTATCATCACCCAGAAACTTTACCACTGTACTACAATGACATTCGATTCAATTGTTCTTCACTTGCCGATGTGCTTGTATAAGAATTAGGACGGTCGAGACCTTGTGAACAATGGGAAACAACTGATACTCTCAGCAAGATTAAAAGTAAGATCCGTAATCCCCGGTGGCCGGTGTGTATGCCCTAAAACATCTGGTTTTCCATATGTTCAGTCCAGATTCCTTATTTTCCCTTGGTTTCCCCTCCAATGAAGGGTCGTGGTTTCTTCACCCCCTTATTGCAGGGCCGGCTTGTGAAATTACAGGGCCGGCTTGTGAAAGAAAAATTCTTAATTAAGAATTTGGTTATTGTCCGAATTTTTCGGTCACACAGGTTTTTTTCTTTTTATTTTTTTTTCTTTTCTTTTAATCATGATTTCCTATTAAGTTGGTTTCCTAGTTTAGTCGATTTTCTTTAAGGAATTGTTGTAAGAACTTGGTTATTGTTCGAATTGCTCCCATAAATAATTTCTTGTTTATGGAATTTTTCCGTCACAGATTTTTTTTTCTACTTTTTTTCTTTTCTTTTAATCAGGATTTCCTATTAAGTATTAATAATTGGTTTCCTAGTTTAGCCGATTTTCTTTAAGGAATTATTGAAGCTTGTATAAAAAGGGATAGTATCATAGACAAAAACATCCAACATTATTACCAGTTCTCAGCTACAACTTTAGACCAATTTTCTAGTTCTCTTTCTAGGATTCATGGAGGAAAACCAGTTTGCGGTATCAACAGAAGTAATAGAAGAAATAGATAAGAGAAGTGAACGTCGTCGTCCACCGACCCCAAGAGTAGCACCATGGCTTGTTTTTCCTTATGGAAAAGATGGCTGCAAATTTCAAGCATTCTACAATCCATGTGAACCCAATAACAGAACTTGTAGAAAGTTCATACCGGAGTTGAGTCGAAAAGCATACTGGCAAAAACCGTCTCATCAAGGATGGTTGCTTATCCTGCGTAAAGACAAAGATGATCACTCAGTTCCAGACTTGAATATTGGAGATTTGTTTCTTTGGAATCCTTTATCATTGGAGATAATTCGGTTACCAACTTTTCTCAATTTGATTCCCGAAAAATACGCTATCATGGATTGTGTTTTATCTTCTCCACCAAGTACTACGAGTAATAACACTGGCGGTGGCAATTCCATGGTGTTTCTTATCTTTGGGGCCAAGGGGTTAAAGGATGGCCATGGTCATCTACTTATATATTGTCGTCCCGGAGATACAGAATGGAGCAAAAAGGACTTGACAGGAATGTTTGAAGATTCAAGGTTCATGAAAGAACTACTTTGGTTTAAAGGCAAGTTGTATGTGCTATCTTGGCTCTCTGAGTTATTGGAAATTGAAAACCAAACTGTACAGAAGGAGAAAAAGGATAGCGATGATATGACACTATCGGTTCGATCATTCAAAGTATGCGAGGGCACCCATTATCCTCTAACTCTTAGGGGAGGAGGAGGAATGTTTGGCAGATCTAACGTATGTTTCGTACAATCTAATGACGAAATCTTTAGAATTGAGTTTCATTGTAATTTAGAAAGATTTGATAAGGTTAATGATTTGAGTATCTTGAGGTTGGATTTCTCTAAAATGGCTTGGGTGGAGGTGAAGTGTTTGGGTGATCATGTACTCTTTCTAGGGGAGCAAACAGCTGCGTCATGCTCAGCGGCAGCAATGAGTCTTCCTAGGGGTTGCTTGTTTTATACTGATGGACATGCAGATCTATCGTTGTATAAGTTTGAAGTAGAAGATAACAGTACTACTGTTATTTTGCCATGTTTGAAGCTTCCAACACCGTGGGTTTCACCGAATTGGATGATGATGCCTATGACAAGTATTGCTGATAATGAAGAAAAAGAAAATAAATCTCAGGGTATTTACAGTGAGAAAGTTGACACCATAGACGATATAACAAAAACCGAAAACATATCTCCATGGTTGCTTATCTCTAGAGATAATGACACCATATACAATTACATAGACCCGATGACCAGCAATGAGCAGTACCACATGAAGCTCCCCGAGTTGTTAGTAGGCGCTATAATCCGTTTTTCAAAAAATGGCTGGCTATTGATGTCGAAGGGCGAGAGAACCTTATTCTTCTACAATCCCTTCACAAGAGAAATCATCCAACTTCCTGATGTGCCTCATGAGTATAACACCCGTTATATCTTTTGTGGAATTTCATTCTCCTCCTTACCTACGTCTTCCGACTGTGTGAAGACTGTGTAGTTTTCGGTATTGCTGAATGGTACAGTCCCAACGATGAAAAAAAGAAGCTACTCATAGATAAACAAGTTATGCTACTCATAATTGAGAAGGTTAATGATGTGTGGAAGCCATACAAATTTCATGCCGATAATTCACGTAAATTTTTGGCATGCTATAACAACCCAGTCTTCTACAAAGGAAATTTTTATGCCTTAGACTACAATGGAACACTGGGAGTGTTCAACTTAGAGGATTCTAGAGATGAAAGAAACTTTGACAAATCTAATTGGGAAGTGCTTCCAGAGACATTAACTCAGTTTGATGGTGTTAATCCAAGTTACTTGGTGGAATGCGAAGGAGAGCTGTTACTTGTGAATTTTGAACGCCCTTTCGGAAAGTTGGTTGAAGTTTTCAAGTTGGATCCTTGCAAGATGAAATGGGTTAAAGTGAAAAGTCTTGGAAACTATTCTTTGTTCATCAGCCACACTTCAAGCTTTTCAGTAATAGCTCCGGATAGTAGCATGGCAAATAAGATTTACTTCTCCAGATTACATGGCGAAAGCGAAAGAATTTTATACTATTCTCTGGATACAGGTAAGTATCACTATATTGGAAGTGAACAATCTTCTGAAGATTTCTATAACACAAAGTCGATGGTAAACTGCACATGGATTGAGCCTAATTGGTCACCGAATCCTGCTAAGAATACCCGCAGCTTAGCACTTAAATTCACGGCTACTTACATATAGCCGTTCATTAAAATCCGTGGTTTAGTACTTATATTGTCTATAGATTGATCTTTCTTCCGTTTTTTCAAGTTAATTTTGTTATTCATCTTTGTTTTATAGTTTGAATGAACATTTAATCTTTTTCCAGCATATTTTTCTTGGTAGTTTTGAATGTCAGCTGTTTGCACACATTTGTATGTGTATATGTTAAGTTTTTCTTTTTGTTTTTTTGTCTTTGTTGCTTTCCTCCCAGGGTGAGCTTTTTCGCCGGACAATATTTTCGAACGATTTCTTTTTAGGTACCATGATTTTTTTTGAGGGGACCATGATTTTATTAGGCCATCTTCCCTATAGTTATAAGGGGTGTTCTAAAGCATTGAAATGACTAACCTACTCTTAACCTAATTTAATTTAAAACCAATCCAATAACCACATATATATATACACTAGGTATCACCCTGGCCTAGCCGGGGCTCAACCTTTTTCGTTTTCGTTTTGTTGTTTGATCGGCTGGTCCGTATTCTACCAGTCATTCGCAAAACTAATTAGATTATAACGGTCAAACATCGAGCTTATAAGTTAGTTCGGACTTGCGTCCCTAGTATTTGTGGTTGTGTCAAATTAGCCGTGGCTCCTTGAGGATACCATAGTATTTTGTTGATCGGGTCAAATTAGCCAGGGTCGTGGTCCCTTGAGAATACTATAGTATTTTGTTGGTCAGGTCAAATTAGCAGGGGCTTACAGCCCCGACCGTGGCCCTTAAACATTCCCCAATGTTTTGTTGGTCGGGGTTGTGACACTTAAATCTCGCACATAAATCTTTACCATGTTTTTTATTTTATTTGTTTTTTAAAAATAGCTTTTAGATTAGTTGAGGCTAACTTAAATTTTCTTGAGAAAGTTATGGTACAAATCATTATGCTTATTGGATGATTGAACGTTCGATGGACCAGAGTATATCTGGTGTATATGAATAATCTTCATGAAGGGTCATCCACCAAACATAAGCCAAACAGACCCTTAGCCATATGTTTTCGGTGAAGATGTATTAGTAAGGAGATATTTGGTTGCATTAAACATAAAACCTCTTACCCAATTCATTCCTCTACCTCTATTAGGTTTTCTTTCTTCTCCTTTCCTCTTTAGACCAATTTTTTTTTTGAATCATCAGCTTTGTTTTCTTTCATTTCACCTTACCCATCCTTTAAATCATCCATAATAATAACTTAGTATTAATAACTCAGTATTATTATGATATCGAGAGACGAAGTTAAGAATTAGAAGTCGTTAATGGAGGGGAAGAATTATAGATAGAAGACCATCTGTTGGTGAAACCGTCAAAGAATGATGCTCTTCTGTTCTATGAATACATCTACTTAGTGTTAGCCTATATTAACGGAAACTTAGTCAAATTAGGAAATCCGACGCTACAGTCAAATTAAGAAATCCAAGGATCCGACGCCGTTAAATAATCTTTAGAATCATATTTTTATTAGGAAGCAAAGGGATCGGACGGACGTCTATATAGGACATATAATCGATCAATCTCCATCGTGGGATGACGAAATCGATGGTCGGATTTGTAAGGATACACACACCACTTATTTTTATAATATAAATATATATATAACCACCACCTCCTCCCACCACCACCTCCCACCATCGCCGATTACCACCACCACCACCTTCGATTATCACCACCACCAACCACCGTTTACCACCACCGCCGCCGATTACCACCACCACCAACTCTGATTATCACCACCACCAACCACCGATTACCACCACCACCTCCGATTACCACCACCACCACTATATATAGCTTAATTTAAAACATTAACAAATATATTCTCACAAACCCATAACTTGTCATTCTTTTTTGGTTGAATAAATGAGAAGTAATCATTAAAATGAGTTGAAAATGGAATTTGCAGAGAGGTTTAATGGAGGGTTTTTTTTTCAGAGAAAAGTTCGGTTATCACGAATTAATTTTTTCTTAACCGAACTTAGAGTTCGGTTGATTCGCAAAACAATACATTTAACCGAACTCCTTGTATTAGAACAACACAAGTCCATAAGTTCGGTTCCTTCGCAAAATAAGGATATCACCAAACTTTAGTTTACGAAAATAATGAGAAGTCCACAAGTTCGGTTCGTTCACAAAAATGTTAAGTTTTCTTTGTAACCGAACTCTACCTTTAAAACTTCGTAACCGAACTCTACCTAATTCGCCAAGAAATAAATTTCGTAGTAACCGAACGTTTACCTAATTGCATATATGCATATATAAGCCCAGTTCGGTTGATTCGCAAAATATGTTGAAGTTTGCGAACCAACCGAACTTCTAACACTAGGTTACTTTTAACCTGCAGTTCGGTTGGGAACTTGGTTGCTTTGAAGTTTGCGGACTAACCGAACACACAAGATGTACCCAAATAAATTGTTAAGTTCAAAGTTCGGTTACCTACCATTTTATCCTAGGTAACCGAACATTACACTGTACGACCAAAACCTCCATTAACGAGCGAGTTCGGTAACCCGCGTGTTTGGAAAACGTAACCGAACTACACTTTCAGATGTGTTCGGTTACATGTTCTTGACATATGGTAACCGAACTGGCCCAAATCTACATAAAAAAATTCATTTTTTTGAAAGTTTGGAGCAATTCAACCAACATTATCTAAGTTTGAAGCATACCTGGGTACCCAAATACCCTTCCTCCGGTTGTGGTTGGTAAAATCCATCGTTTTTCATGTTTTCCTTCTTCATCTTCTCTAACTTTACTCTCTCAATAATTCTAGTACTTTAAAAAAAAAACCATCTGATTTTTTAATCTCACTAATTATCTTTAACTTAATCATCTCACTAATCATTACATTAACTATTATTAACACTAACTAATCATCACCCAAAATTAATCAGGAGGGTAATTTAGATATTAATATAAATATCTAGATAAGGGATGACCTAGATTTACTTCTAATGTCTTTACCTAAAATAAAATCATGGTCTCCCAAAAAGACCATGGTCCCCAAACAATCTTTCATATTTTCATAGTGTTCTGCCTCATAACCACTCTTGCCGTGTTCCAATTATAACTCAAGCAGTTTGACCTGAAGCACATATTGGGGTTCATTGTGGGGGTGAACATAGGCAGGTGAAAACGTAAAACAGTCTGGGCCTTAATTTGCCACTCTCTTAATGGGCCATTGTGACTGACACTGTGTGTGAAGTGTGACAAGAAGAAGATTGGGGAGCTACCGAGAATGAGATATTTCTAACTAAATGCTTTACGACCAACAACTAATGATTGTTGTATGGGTTATTAAATTCTATAGGGATTACCAGACTCTAAATCATGGAAAAGGTGAGGCAATTGCCCCCACTTATTAGCAAGAACAATGCCAAATGCCTCCCTTGTAGAGAGAGGATAAATAAAAATAAAAATAAAGGAACTAGCAGATGATAGTCTTCTGGGCCTTCTTTTGCCACTCCCTGAATGGGCCTCTGTGAGTGAAACTTTTCTTACCTAATGCTTTACAACCAGAAACTCATGATTGAAAGGGTAAGTTTTGCTTGGTACTTGTAACCTAATGTTGAATTTTGTTACCTCCTCTAGGCTGTAAGACTAGAACCCTGCCGGTGTTCCTTCACTAAAATTTTAAACTGTCTAATCGGTTGAGAAATAGCCTAGTTTGGCCAGGGGCGTTATATACATGTAGTGTAGTATAGTTTAAGTTCATCAATCTGTTTTTAGCCAACAGAAAAAGAGAAGGATCCTTAGTTACTTTGGTTTGTTGCTTTCTCATTGATCATGACATTCTCTTCTTCTAACTTCTAGGGATCGTCAACTACATTCTTTCCAAGGGACACTTATTGTTCTCTTCTTTAACAAAAGCAGTCTTGTCTTCACTCTATCTCTCACTGCAGCATCTTTATTTCTTTCTTTCTATAGCACCATCCAATGGCCATTATGACGCATTCCCTGTTCTTAAAGTGCCCACGCGATCAAAGCTAGCTAGCAAACAAGCAAGACTGAAGTTGATTTAAGATCATCTTTGGAGAGATTTAGGAATCTTAGATCGGGTAGCAGATTTGCTTTTCGGAAAGATATTCGGCTATATGGCATGCTTCGAAGACGTCCTTTTATCTAACTTCATGTTACAAGGCCCAGTGTTAATTTCTACTTATTTATATTATTATTAGCTAGCTCATTCAGCAGTGTCAAGATTACTCAAAAAGTGAACAATATCGACTACTACTTTGGAGTCTGAAATTTTGTTAACACTGAATTTAATCCTTGGATTAAGTTGCCTTGTGCCCAAAAAAAAAACTCATCGCAGGGCTGTTTTATACTGTGCAACCACCAGTGTAAGAAGAGTGTAGAAAGAAGAGTGAATATACTAAAAAAAAACAGCGATATTTTCACTCGAAAAAGATACGTGTACATAGATAGATTTTGTGGAAGTGCTGACAGCTGACTGACTGATGATAACGATGCTTATGATGATGATGTTTGTCTGAATATAGTGTGAGACATAATCTGAAACTGGAGAATTATTGAATCTGAAAACAATTTCTTTCTCCTTGATAAACAGTTTCACGTGTGAGCCAGACTTTTCAGATTCACGAGTGGTTCGTGTGAATGGAACTGTGTCTGACTGACAGCCGAATCTTCTGTTCTTTCCTTGTCCTTGCATAATGATATATAGGAGTACAAAATTAAATAAATACCTGCCGACCCGTACGTATGTACATATGTCTATTTATACAACTGGATCCAGTCAGAACGTATTTGGTATAACCATATTTGATACCATATGTTGATACTTCCATTTAATTTGAAACCATATTTTGATGCTTTCATTTAAACTTCCCATCCTGCTGGAATAAGAAACCTTGCGCCCATATTGATTATTAAACAAGACACAAAATGATTATTGCTTGGATGCACCGTCTACATGAATATCCTAATCATCCTTGTTTGGAAAATCGGCCTGAATGAACACTGTATAGAGAAACAAAAGGTTGGAAAATGTTAACGTTGCCATCAATAAACAAATAGCAATAAAGGGTGGCAGTAGAGGTTCGGTAGGAAAATATATCCGGCAAATGATTTCTAAATTGTGAATAGTGGTGAAGAAGTTAATGAAGATAACAAGTTTACTGTGATGGATAGATGTACGATCCAAATGGCTAATGCACGACTTAAGAGTTAAGATCAATTAACATGAGTGTTGCTGGCACTGGCACCCACTCATTCTTGTGCAATCAAAAACAAATGGATAGAGTGCAGATATCTCAGGTTCAATCACTCAGTGATCAACAAATGGAGATGCCCCAACGGCCCCATATACGTACCAAAGATATTGGGCATTTTGAGAAAATCTGACACTATTATTTGTTCACGCCTCACGGATGGCCTGAGATTATTCACGACCTCAGGTTTATCACCGTTCAAGATGTAATTCATGATCTTAATTATTTCTTTTGTTTCTTTTTTTGGGTATGCTAAGTCATTTCTTTTGTTTCTGTCTAATAAATGATGATGATGATGTGAAAGTCGACGAAATTACATACTTTTTTTTGTACTTATGAAGTGAGACAATGATGAATGAAATCCCCTTTTGCTATCTGGGGTGCTCCATACTAGACAACCCCTATCCAAACTTTCCAACGAACTTCGTTGGCATGTTCAAAATAAACGATGCGAGGTTTTCATAGATGATGAAATTTTAATCGTGGATACAACTAACATATGGATATAATCTCAACTTTGAGTTTTGCATCGTACGTACTTGCTCACGACCATTCAAGGTTCAGGGTTCAAGGGGAGGCGGTAGGAATTCACATGACCTAAGAATATACGTAGCTATCTGAAACACAAGTCAGTTGTCCAGGTCTAATGACCCTAATGCTAGCAGCAAACTACCCATACAGTAGTTAAGTGACACCATGTAAAGAATCTTCTAATCTTAGCTAAATCCTTCTGTACAAGTCATAAAGAGAGTATAAATGAAGGTCTTAATAAGGTGGTGGGAGATGTTTTCACGTGGTAGAGATAATGAATTAGGGCACAAAACAATTTAGATCAGATCATCACTAGTAGTACGTACAATCAAAATATACTGATCTTAATTTGGAAACCATTATAAAAAAAAAAAAAAAAAAAAAAAAAAAAAAAAAAAAAAAAAAGGTTTGGCTTTGGCCCTATATCAACTTTTATTTGTCTGTTTGTCCCATACCCACGTGTACGTGTGGTTCCGCTACTTTCCTTTCAAAAGTTGTTTTCGTTCTTCTTCTTCATTTTTATGGCTAGGCTTGTAGGTCGTTATTGCACGAGACAGTACTTAAAATTATTGAAAATTAGAGGTTGGGGGTCTAAGAAAACAAATGAATGATCACAGCTAGAGTTTGGTTTACACTGCTAGGTTGGTTCCCAACATTAAAATATATGCTGGATTTCTATCTCATTGATCACTAGAAACTTTTGTACTGGTTTTTGAAAAAAAAAATGCGAGGATATCAATTCTCACGGGGTTAACAATCTTCTTTACTAGTTACCCTCCCATCTAGTCATAGAGATTAGTATAAGCTTATAGTTTCTTATCTTGTAGTTTTTTCTCTTATTCACAGAGAATATTCAGTGCTTTTAACTTTCACTACAAATGATGTACATTGGGGCAACAACCATTTAATGCATATTTTATGTACCCATTCTAATTTTGGTCCATAAGTATAAAGAAAAGAATTTAGACGGTGAACTTGAAGGAGCAATAGATACATGATGGTTGCACGGGTACCAAATTTCGTGGTAGTTCTCCCAAATTTACATAAAACAAACCAATCCTCATCGCTGGATCTACAAGATCGATAACCCCATGGAATTTGGCACAATCATAAATGTATATATAGGTTGGGGGATATTCAAATATAGGTCATAATGAGCAGCTGCTCGATTAATGGGGGTTAACTTTTCTTGTGAACAAAGCTAGAGAGGCCAAGACTGCAACCAGAGGTATGTTCTTTGTTGATGCATTTCTTGTGTCTTGTAACCGCTAACGGTCCCATATTAACAGAAAAACACTCAAGAAAAGGGTGTAATGTCTTACTCCGGCCCACTTCTAAACTAACATTTGGTTGGATTAGTAAAAGTTTATAGGAACCAGATTAGCTCATTCTAAAGCATGAGACTGCCCTATAGGCCTATACCGCTAAATTAATGAAATACTACTAGGACTTGGCATATATAAAGCAACTTAAAGTTGGTACTAACTAAAAAAATAATTAAAATTTGATCTATGAAATTAAAGCTTTATTTATATTAGAAGTGAAGGTAAGGAGAAGGAGAAGGAAAGAGGAAATTCATTACATCAACCAAGTAGTATTAGTAGTACTAGCTGCTTAATTAGAGTCTATAAGACAGAGAGATGCACAACCACAACATGCCAATGCAACCACTCCGCACACGCGCATTGCTTTTCCTTTGTTTTTGTTCTTGTTAATTAGTTTTCTTTTTTCTTCTACCTAGCTAACTTTCTTTTGATGTACTATGTTGTTGCACTGAGCACATGCGCACACGAACATTCCGTTTTGTCCAATTCACTCTCTTTTTTATCTTCTATTTGTTGGAAAATGATTAATAAAAAAATAATTTTTTAAAGTTTTAATAAAAAATTATAATTTATTGTTTTCTTTTGTAAATGAAACTTTTTAGTCTCACATTATGGAATTTTCAATTTTTAATAGTTTTAAGAAACTATATAGATTTTTTAGTCCCACATCGGGGAGTTTTTCTTTTTAAGTTGTATTTGTCAATTATATAAACAAATTCACTATTTTTGTAAAATCTATGGGAAAGGGGTTGCTCTATATTTAGAGGGACCCCCAAGGGAAAAAAATATTTTATATCCTTGTCTCAAGCGTTCGAGATTTTCCTTTATGGTTTTTCGGAGTTGCCAAGCTCAAGTTGAGCATCTACTACATATGCTAGTAGTAGGTGTATTAGGGTGTTTTATCCTGGAGATTCCGTCCTGTGAGGGCTATAGCATCACTCTTGAGTGTAGCAGGGCGCTAATGTCTTAAAACGTGTTGAACACGTGACTCACTCTGTTTTTCCAAAGTTTTACCTTGTTGCTGTTGCGGAGATATAGGGAGCTCATTCGTTTCATCAAATCGATCACTTCCATTATAAAGGAGCTAAGTATCAATAGCTTTTGCTTATTTGATTTTTCCTTGTTTTTGATTATTGCACCCAACAATCTTAAGACATTAGTATTTGTAATAATAAAAAAATGGTTGGTTGGTTTGTGAATCATGGATGTTAATTGTGGAGTGAAAAACAAAAACGAATTTTTGGTCATCTGTAGAGTTTCGAGTTTATCTCTTAACCTAGAAGGAATTTCGATGAACCCTTTTAACACAAAGTAGTAGACATCCTGATAATTACCCAAGTAAAATTTCAGAAATTTTGGAGTTGTAAAAGTATTTTTTTGATATTTTACAAAACTGAGAAACGTTCCTGAAAAATTCTGACGGGCAGAATTTTGTTGTTAACTAAAGTAGTTTTTATGGGGTAACCATGAGTTTTTTGATATGGTGGTTTAAACGAAGTTTATAAATCTAGATATTATCTTCAAAACTCATATTTTATCTGAACTAAGGTTTGTGAGATATGGTGTATTAGGTGATTGGGAAATTACCGTGTCCGTGGTCAGAGTATAAACGAAGTTTGTGACATGAAATTGAAAAGGAACATGGATACCAGGCGCATGTGGATGAACACAAGTCTTCCAAAGCTGACAAAGGCGAGAACATCAAACACAACTCTAAGCATAGTCTTCATAATAAAGGTATGTTTCGTAAAACTGAATCCTGCATTACTTTAATTAAGGGTGATTGTTATGTTTGTAAAATTCCTGGTCATACGGCAGTAAAGTGTAGACAACATAAAACCTTAATAAGTAGAAATTTAATGCTAATTTAGTTGAAACAAAATGAACCATGATGTCGGAAGTTATTTTAATAACCAATGTCAGAGACTGGTGGGTGGACTCTGGAGCCACTAAGTATGTTTGTTGAAACAGAGACCTGTTCACCTCTTATCAGAGGATAAGGGATGTCGACAAACTCTATATGAGTAACTCATCTGCGACATAGGTTGCATAAAAGGGAAAGGTCGAGCATAAGCTCATATCTGTAATATTCTCACACTGAATGAAGTTTTCATGTTCCGAGCATATGAAAGAATCTTGTATCTTGTTCTCTTGAAGATGGTAAAAGATTGAAGATCTTAATTAAATGTGGAAAACTTGTTATAACTAAGGGTATTGATTTTTTAGGCAACAGTTATAGGACTTAGGGTCTATATAAGTTTAAAGGAAAATATGATGAAGTGAACATAGTTGATTCTTGTGCTTTCTTTTGTGTGTCTTTGAATGTTTTGCATGGTAGACTTGGAACCGTAAAATTATAAGTCAATGCGTAAATTGCCTAGCATAGGCTTCGTACCCAAATTTAGTTTGGATCTTGAACACAAAAGTGAAATGAATATGCTATAAAATCTTTTAGCACAAATGTTCATAGTAATTCTAATCCCTTAGAATTAATTCAGTTAGGCCTAGTTGACATGAGTTCAACCCAAAACCACTATGGTAAAAGATGGTTTATAACTTCCGTAGATGATTGTACGAGGTACTATCTTGTATACTTGTTTAGGGATAAGGATGATGCCTTAGAAGTGTTAAGATGTATAAACTTGAAGTTGAAAACCAATTAGAAGCCTTGAACATAATAATTGTATCCTTAAGGAGATAATAATTTCCATGTTGATTAGTTCAGGATTACCCGCGGTCTATTGAGAGGAGGCAGTCCTTTTAACTTGTATATCTTGAATATATGACCCTTAAGGATCGGATGAAACTCCATATGATTTATGGAAAGGTAGATGACCTTCTTATGAATATGTCAAAGTGTGGGGGTGTTTGACTAAGATTTTCATTCCTCTTCCTAAAAGAACTAGATAGAAACCAAAAATGTTGATTGTGTCTTCATATGCTGAGTATACTTCTACATATAGATTTTTGGTTGTGTGTTCTGATTTTTCATACTTTGGTGTGATTTTTCTGACTTTGTTGTGAATAATACTATTACATAATATAGGGATCCTGAGTTCTTTGAACATGTTTATTCTTAAACCTGCACCTCATTAGAGATGTGTTGTTGATCCTCTAGATTTATTTTTAAATAGCCAGAACTTTTCTTAAAGGAAGATGAAGTTAAGGTTGAGCCTAAGAGAAGTAAAACAATTAGACTTGAGACTTCTTATGAAGCCGACTTCATAACATGCCTAGCTTAGTCTAATCCCTGGACTTGTAAAGAAGCCTTGATATCTACTGAAACCCCATTATGGTAAGAAGCTTCATTTAGTGAAATGGACTCAGTCCGTCGGAACCTGACTTGGGAGGTTTATAGTTTACCTCCAGAGAGTAGGAACATGAGATGTAAATGAGTCTTTAAGAGGAAACATTAAGTATATGGAACTGTAGAAATATATTAGGCTAAGTTCGTAGCTAAAGGCTATAAACTAAAAGAAGGTGTATATTTCCTTGATTCTTATTCACATGTGACGAGATTTACTTCCGTTGAGATGCTAATTGTTATTGTTGTCATAAACAAATTAGAGATACATCATATGGATGTTAAGACAGCTTTTCTAAAATCGTGAATTAGATAAAGAAATTTACATAGACCAACCTGAGGACTTTGTAGTGAAAGGTTATGATGACAAAGTTTGTAAGTTCAACAAAATTTTGTATTGTTTATAAAATAAGCACGTAAACAGTGACATGGAAAATTTGATCATGTGATAATGTGTAGTGGATTTAAGTTAATGAATCTGACAAGTATATTTACAAGTAACTTGTTAAGGATGACTATGTGATTGTATGGATGTATTTTGATGATATGCTTATACTTGATACAAACATAGATGTGATTAATTCCACTAAAAACATGCGCTGAATGAGAACGTTGACTTGAAAGACTTAGGCCCTGTTGATGTAATCTTAGGGATGAGGATTAGAAAATAATCTAGCATATGTAGTCTTAGTCATTCTCATTATTTTGAATTTGTGCTTAAGAGATACAATCAGTGTGATTGTAAGCCTGCTTGTACTCCGTACGATTATTCTTGTAGACTCAAGAAAAAAGGGTAATGGAGTATCTTAACTTGAATACTCAAGAGTTATAGGATGTCTGATGAATTTAATGAACTGTAAGAGTCCAGACATTGCCTATATTGTGAGTAAGTTAAGTAGATATAATTGTAGTCCAGAGCAATAGCATTCAGATGCACTGAGTAGAGTATTATGGTACCTAAAATACTCTATTACCTTTTATTTGATTTATCAAAGGTATCTTGTGTCCTTGAGGGACTTTGTGATGTAAACTGGATAGTTGACTCAGAGGAGTCTAAGTCTACGAGTGGATATGTTTCACTCTAGCATCAGGGTTTGTTTTTGGAAGATTTACAACAACATATATTGCTCAATTCATTATGGAATCTGAGAGTATTGAGTTAGATAAAGCACGAGAGGGGGGAGTGCCTAAGATGTTTTTAGAAGACATTCCTCTCTGGCATAGGCCTGTGCCAGCTATATCTATACATTGTGTTAGCCAAGCTATAATAGCTAAAGCTGAAAATAACTAATCTCAATCGGCGTTATTTCCATTGATTGGATAAAGTCCAAGGAGAATATCGCGCAATCTTTGACGAAAGGTTTATCCCAAGAGATAGTTAGAAATGCATCGAGGGGAAGGGGCTTAAGCTCATAAATTAAACTTGCCATGAAGGATACTCAACCTTGCTGACTGGAGATCCCAAGATCAAGGTTTCGAATGAGACAACTAATTTGTGGTGGGTAAAGGTAAACACTATCAGAGAATTTTATTCTCTGTCCCTTCCCTATGGTGTAGACGTGATAGTGTGACTGCATGTGAAGGATGACTTTTAAGAAGTCTTAATGAGTTCTATAGTTTCAATTTAAGATTGAAGTGGGGTGTAGCAGTAACACTCTTTATGGAAACTCACCTATCTGAATGAGGAAGTGGGCCGCTTCCTATGAGAATATGAGCTTTGATTCTCTAGAGCATTCTGAGAAACAGGATATGTCCAGGGCCAAATTGGACAAAACGGCACGAGCTTGGCAGCAATCTTGGAGATATCACCCGTGGTTGTTATCGCGAATTACATCAAATGCTATCAGTTCAAGACATAGTTCACTGTCTCTAGCAAGTAATTCCGGTAATATCTCACTAAGCAAAGGTTCAAGACCTCATGGACACCTCTGCCTAAAATGGTATTTCCTGCGCTTTTTATGTGATTTTCGTTTTGATGGTTTTGGTATTACTGGAACTTAGGACCTAAAGGTCACTAAGGGTTCACTAGTTCATGCTTTTTCACTTTGGTGAAAGATACCTATAGTCTCACCATGTGAGAACTAAAGATGAAAGCTCTCAATACTATTATGATTTATGCAATCCATAGTATGACTCTGGGGTCAACACACTTTTGTGTGAGGGAGAGGACATAGAAATGACTAGTATGATTTCAACACTTGCACGATGATTCTGTTTGGATCGTGAGGTTGGGATGTTGACTTACCAAGATCTATATGTGTTTTCATGTTTTATTGAGTTTTCATTCATGTGGGGGATTGTTGGAAAACGATTAATAAAAAAATAATTTTTTAAAGTTTTAATAAAAAATTATAATTTATTGTTTTCTTTTGTGAATGAAACTTTTTAGTCCCACATTGTGGAGTTTCCAATTTTTAATAGTTTTAAGAAACTATATAAACTTTTTAGTCCCACATCGGGGAGTTTTTCTTCTTAAGTTGTATTTGTCAATTATATAAACAAATTCACTATTTTTGTAAAATCTATGGGAAAGGGGTTTCTCTATATTTAGAGGGACCCCCAAGGGAAAAATATATTTTATATTGTTGTCTCAAGCGTTCGAGATTTTCCTTTATGGTTTTTTCGGAGTTGCCAAGCTCAAGTTGAGCATCTACTAGATATGCTAGTAGTAGGTGTATTAGGGTGTTTTATCCTGGAGATATTCGTCCTGTGAGGGCTATAGCATCACTCTTGAGTGTAGTCGGACGCTAATGTCTTAAGGGCAACGTGTTGAACACGTGACTCACTCTGTTTTTCTAAAGTTTTGCCTTGTTGCTGTTGCGGAGATATAGGGAGCTCATTCGTTTCATCAAATCGATCACTTCCATTATAAAGGAGCTAAGCATCAATAACTTTTGCTTATTTGATTTTTTCTTGTTTTTTATTATTGCACACAACATTATTATTGCACCCAACACTATTCACAGGGTACCTTATTTGCATCTAACACTACTGGTGTCTGGTGAAAATAAAAAAACGCAAAACCATTAATTTGAAAAACAAATTTAAGAGTTATATGGAAGTGTGAAGAAGCTTTAGAAACCCATTTGCATGTGGGGGGAATCGGCCTGCCCAGTGCTGCACGATTTATTTTTTCTTCTCTATTTTAACTCCTTTTTTTCCTTTTTTGATTTGAAGAGATCCACGCAAGTTTAGCATCCAAAACTATGAAAGCAGAGAATATATTCTCATAAAAATAGAAAATATGGAAAATATTTTCAAATTAATGGATTACCAAAATTTGACAAGATTTCCGAAAATGGAGATATTTTCGGAACAAAATGACTTGTATACGTAGTTCAAGGAACTAAATAAACTTCTGTGATATTCAAAATGAATATATATACCAGTTTGAATCAAAATCAGTTTGACAACTGGATTACTGATATTGAGGAATCACTGGCTTTGACTAAGGAAATTCGATACATAATCGATTTCTGAAAATATGGAAAATATCCATTTTTGAAATTGACTGGAATCTTCTTGGCAAAAATGAACCAAGAAGCTATATCTATGTGTAGAGCATAGACTCGAAAATCGCGAATAACACAACATCAAAAGGAACTAGACCCACGAATCCTGTATGCCAAGTCGTGAATATTATCGATGTTTTACTGTTGATGACTTAAGAAAAGAATAAGTATTAACTAATAAAATATACCCATAGTCATAATGAAAAAACGAAACTCATGATGATGAGAGAATCGCTGATTCAGAAGAGTTATTCAATGATAACTCTGTTGTACGCAATAAATATAATCATCCATAGAAATATAGACTAATATTGAAGATTAGTCCAAGTAAAACAAATGAAAAAGATTGAAAAAAAATATTAGAAAGCGGAAGCAGGATCTCCCCGCTCTGATACCATAATAAATTATGGGTATCGAAAATTCATAGATCGGAAAACAGAAATCAAAAAAGACAATGTTTAAAGTGGTACGGCACTAACGCCTACGTCCACTGATAGAACCCCGAAGGGTGAATTTGATTGATCTCCAGAGTCTGATAATTCTGGGATAACTTTACATTTACAATCACGCTCTTATTTATAGTGTGATATGACTAAACCTAAGAAGATAATATCTTAACTAAAATATCTTGACTAGGTAAATATTTAGGAAAATATAAAGATTACATTTAATAATTTTGATCTTGTAATCTGTAATTATCTTCTAATATCTTCTCTTCATGGACATTGCACGGACACCTCGGTATCTTCTCTTCACGTACGGTTACCTTGATATCTTGTATATGAGGAATATATTTCAACACACTCTTGTGCAATCAAACCAATGGATGAGGGGTTCAATCACTCAGTGGATAACAAATGGAGACGTCCCAACGGCCCCATATCCACACCAAAGATATTGGGCATGTAGACAAAATCCTATATTATTTGTTCCACAGGTGGCCTGAGAATATTCACGACCTCAGGTTTATCATTCCTTCACTATTCCAGATGTAGTTGATGATATTATGATTTTTGTTTTTCTCTAATAGATGGTGGTTAGATGATGATGATGTGAGCGTTTTAACAAACAATACAGACTGTTTTTGGACTTAGGAAGTGATATAATGATAAACGAAGTTCCTCTCGGGGCAAAAAAAAAAGAACCGAAGTCCCCTTCTGCCATTTGGGGTGTTCATACTTCCGGATTCACTTTTCATCAATCACGAGACACCTGCCCTTATCCAAATCTCACCACGAACTCCCCAGCTGGCATGTTAAAACTAGAGTTCATGCTGTCTTATTCGCTGTGGAGAGATAAATTTCCGGATGAACGAAGAAATTTCTGATAAGTTCCACAAATGATGAAATATTAAACACGTGGATAGACGAACAAATTGATTTAATCTCAACTAAGTCCTTTGATAGCCTTGCATCTGGGATTTTTTCGCGACAACCATCTCCAAAGGGGAAGCGATAGAAATGTCACAGGTCTTGGTGAACTGACCCAAGAATACGCAAGGGTAAAACATAAGTCAATTGTACAAGTCTGATGAGTGATGAGCCTAATCCTAGCAGGCTAGCAGCAGCCAACTGCCGCCAGTCAAGAAACAAGTTGAGGCACACCATGTAAGAATTTTCTAATCTTAGCTAATTCCTTCTGTACAAGTCATACAGAGACTCTAAATTGGGGTTTAAATAAGGTGGTGGGAGATGTTTTCACGTGGTAAAGATAATGAATTAGGGCACAAAACAATTAAGATCAGATCATCACCAGTAGTACGTACAATCAAAAAATATATATACTGATCTTAATTTGGAAACCATTATTAAAAAAATTAAAGTTTGGGCCTATATCAACTTTTAATTGTCTGTTTGTCCCCATACCCACGTGCATATGCGGTTCCACTACTTTCCTTTCAAAAGTTCTTCTTCCTCTTCATCTTAATGGCTTATTAGCTTGTAGCCTTGTATAGGTTGTTACTGCACGGGGTAGTACCAAAAATTATTAAAATTAGAGGTTGGGGGGCTAAGAAGACAAGTGATCACAGCTAGAATTTGATTTGCATTGCTAGGTTGGTTCCCAACATAAAATATAGATATATGTTGGGTTTCTTTCTCATTCACATGAAATTTGTGTACTATCAACTCGGAAACGGGAGGTCCATGGCCAAAGTGGTTTGACATTCATCGGTTGCAAGTCGAGAGTTTTGATCCTTCTTGATGGCCACTCTTACCGCGCATATTCTTTAACTCGGTCAGGTATGAATGGTAATGACCATGCTCTCTCGGCGGAGTCGGCCCAATTGCACTCCTGTCCGGCTGGCTCTAAAGCCTAGTCAAAGCCCAACAGAAAATTTATTGCTATTTACAAGCATAATTTTGTTTTTTTGCAATCCCTAAAAAATTTTTGCAACCTCAAAGTAAATTTTTGCACCCCACTTCAGAATTCTTGGCTCCGCCCCTGCATGCTCTTAACCTGCCCCGAGGATTAATCAAGCGTTCAAAGAGACTTGGATGCCCTTGCGTGTCATGGAAAAAAAATGCAATGAAAATGATTTACAACTACATAATCAACCATTTAGATGGTGAACTTGGAACAATGTATAGGTTAGGGTGCATTTATATGCCTAAAATATTCAAATATATAGGTCATAACAAGCAGTGGCTGGATCAATAGGGGGGCTAACTTTTCTTGTGAACAAAGTTAGACTGCAACTAAAGGAATGTTCTTTGTGATACATTTCTTGTGTTTTGCAACCGATATTGGTCCCATATGAACGGAAAAAACAATCAAGAAAAGGGTGTAATGTCTTATTCCCACTTTAAAATTACACAAAATTGGTCAAAAAGACCAAAACAGAAAATTCATGAGTGAAATAGATTCTTAGCTATAGATACTGTTTATATAGCCAAAAATTAGAAAAATATTGTTCATTTAGCCAAAATGGATATTTGACCCAAGAAAATTAAAAAAAAAATATATCAATCACCTAAAATACCCATTGAACCTTTAAACTAAGTTTTTTATAGCAAACAAATTTGTCCCACGTACAAATTTAATCTTACATCAATATCCCAAAATCTTTGAGTATTTGAGCGGCACCAACAATACCAAATCTGAAAGAAAAAAAATATATGTGTGAAAAAAGAGTACTACTGCTAAATTACTAAATTAAAGGTAGAAAACATGGCAATATGGTGATGGATTTAAATTCAGTTTGCAAAAAATGTGATCGTATTGCTAAAACTATGATAAAATATGACGAAACCAGGTTTCATCCTAGATTAAACATGTGTGAAACGAAATCCAACCTAATGCAAAACTGGATGAAAACTAGTTTCAGCTAGTTTAAGCATGAGTGAAACCAAATTCAACCTAATCTACGATCAAATGAAAACCAGTTTCATCCTAGGTTAAACATGGGTGAAACCAGTTTCATCTTAGTCCAACCATAGGCTAAGGAAAATTCAATACAATTTATAACATAACGAAATCATTATCAACCTAGTTTTAAACATATGACAACCACGACAAGAGATAAATAAAAGAGAATATTTTGCTTTATTTAGCCACTGCAAATTGATAGTCATTTTGATTGCATAGCTTGGTGCATGTGTGTTAGGCCTACTACTGCAACGTTCTGGAAAAAAAAATTCAATGCATATATATACTAAATGCCAGACAGGGGATCGATTATATGTACATTTAATTACTAGTCAAGCATTCGTCAAAATGAATGTATATTTTTTTTTATAGATGACAATGCAAAATTGCAGCTGGATAACCATATTCAAATCAATCTAAAACATGATGAAAACTGATTTCATCTTAGTTTAAACATGAGCGAAATCAAATTCGAATCAATCTAAAACAGGATGAAACCAGTTTCATCCTGGTTTAAAAATGGTTAAAACCAAATGCATCCCAAACTTAAACATGAATGAAATCAATATCATCCTATATAAACGTGGATTAAACCAAATTACATTCAATCTACAAGATGGAACTGGTTTCATCCAAGTTTAATCATTCGTGCAACCAAATATTCAACTCAATCCAAAAACAAAATCAACTAATTAATAATTCAATTAGCAAACCAATGGTTGCACAGGTAGATCAACAACTAGAATTATGTGAAACCAAACCAAATTCAATCGATTTTAAACTATTTTACACAGGTCAATTTATGTCGTTCATAAAATTTAATCAAAAAGAAAACTAGGGTTAAGAAACTTACATGTTCTGTGATTTTCAAGATGTTGATGATTCAAAAACTAATTCAAATCTTCTCCTTATGAAATTAATGATGAAATTAGGGCACGAGATGTTTTTAACGGTGGTGGAATCAGATTGAAATATGTTGGTGTTGATATTTGTGGTGGTGAAAGTGAAATCTTAGCCATCATACCCATCACGTCGACCACCATCTTCTCTGCCCATCAAATCTCTCAATTCTCGATCTCACGGAAGTAACAGCAGCCATGACTGAAACGATGGTGGTGGAGAAACAGAAGATCGAGAACAGAAGAAGAAAGAATGGAAATGGTGGAGATCTGGATAGGGAGATCGATATATCCAGAGAGGAAGAAGAAAGGTATGGGTAATTGGGTCAGTTTCAATTAAAAAGATTTTTCTGTTTATTTGACCCAGGCTGAATCCTGTCTTTTTGGCCCAGAAAAACTTACAATTTTGGCTATATAGCCCATTTTCTAGAACTTGGAACAATGTATATAGGTTAGGGTGCATTTATATGCCTAAAATATTCAAATATATAGGTCATAACAAGCAGTGGCTGGATCAATAGGGGGGCTAACTTTTCTTGTGAACAAAGTTAGACTTCAACTAAAGGAATGTTCTTTGTGATACATTTCTTGTGTTTTGCAACCGATATTGGTCCCATATGAACGGAAAAAACAATCAAGAAAAGGGTGTAATGTCTTATTCCCACTTTAAAAATAGCATTAAATTAGTAAAAGCTCATATACATATGAACCAAATTAGCTCATCCAAAAGCATGAGATTACCCTATACGGCTAATAGGCCAACATTATTTGTTTTGAAAATAGTGGCAACAGTACTAGTACTTGGCATATATAAAGCACTTTAGAGTTGGTAACTAACTAAAGGAATTCAAAATTTAATTAATGAAGAACCTTTGTTTATATTTGAAGTGAAGATGGCGGTAATGAAAAGGAAAGAGGCCCATGTGAAGAAGAAGAAAAGAGGAAATTCATTCAATTAGTTGGTTAGACTCATTACACCAACTAATTTGGATTAGCTGCTTAATTAGAGTCTATAGACAGGGAGATGCACAACATGCCAATGCAACAACCACTCCCCACACGCGCATGCTTTTCTTTTCGTTTTGTTAATTAGTTTTTTTTTTCTTTCTTCTCGCTAGCTAACTTTCTTTTGATGTGCTACGTTGTTGCACTGTGCACATGCACACATGCGCATTCCGTTCTGTCCAGTCCACTTTCTTTTTATCCTCTATGTAGAGATTTTAGTATCTTGTTTGCATCAATTCTTAGGCTATTGGTATAGTGAAGCTTGAAGATAAAAGAAAAGAAGGAAAAAAAATGAACATTCTACTACACGGGACAAACGAAGGAATTTTATAAAAATATATGTACACACACGTAGGTTTTGGAAAACAATTTGCAAGTGACAGCAACCGGCGGAGTAGCTCAATCACTGCTGCACGACCTATCTTTTGTGGCGAATTTAAATATCTGTAGTAAACTGCTACTGCGGCCTCCTATTAGCAATGTTGCTATATATCTAGTAAACTGATTTCCCATTAGGAGTGATGTATGGAATTTCGTTCTTGTCAAAATGTATTAGCTAGCAGAACTGATATGTCTTTGTCTCTATAGATATCTTTGTCGGAGAATTTTAACAAATTATAGTGTATGTTTAGTAGGAGCCACGAGTGCAATGATTAGTGAATAAGAGTAAGAATCTTAAGCTAGCTACCCCTATTATTATTGTTATATTCTCCTTTACCAAACTCTAAACCCCATGTAAATGCTGTGGTGAGGTGCGGTTAGACATAGTGCAGATACTATACTTCTTTTGAATAATTAAATATCGTTTTAGCATCTTTTTAAATTTATTTTTTGAATATATTATTGGAAGTTTGAATCGATTTGAAGGTCTGATTGAAATATTTACTGGTACAGTTCATCTGAGAAGGTACTGTTATATGCATCATATTGTTTCTTACCTGCTCCCACCTTCTTGGGCTAGGTATGCAATTGTAAAGAGTTGCGGACACCGATGTGCAAGGATAAAAAGTGCCGGATGGTTTGGTTATATAATGACATAATTGTTACATTGTTATAGAGATTATAAAATTCCATGGGTCGAGTATAAACATTCTTTTGATACAATTGTTTTCAATACAGCCACATATGACACGACATGCGATATTATGAGGCCTACTATTATGTGAATAGAAGGAGTCTCATTTAGGAAATATGAAGAAAAGAAATGTAGTTGTTTTCTACCATTCAGAAGGGTATACCGTATACGTTCACAATCTCAAAAAAAATATAGTATCTTGAAGAGTCAAATATGGTCAAATAATTGAAAGCCTTAATCTTCGTATTTTTAATGACGAATTGGCGCAAAGGGTTAAGTCAAATCATCACTAAAGCAATTGTAATTGAGCCATGATTGCTTTTGAGAAAGTGAAAATTGTTGTCATGTGTGGATTGGGTTGGTGGTAAAAAATCCTTGTCATTGCACTTACACTAGTAGGTCTTTCACAAATCCTATAGTTTTTTGCGAAAATGCTACTCTAGATGTACACTAGAATTCTGTCTCTACCCTTTGGACAAACCTTAGTAATCCAAACTTTGCAAACTGTTTGTGGTTATAGTTAAAAAGCTAATCATTTTCATCCAATACATACAAAAAGATGTTTTTTTTCTTCTTGTTTTGATTATTACTCATGGTCTACTTTGGAACCATTGGATGCTTTCGGATCCAGTTGTTTACCAACCAGAACAATTCGATGATTAGGGATAAAAGAGAATATTACCTCTGCCTTTGCTACTATTAAGCATAAAATGTTTGCAACTTGCAAGTAAATACATTTATGTATAGAAATTAAAAACGAACAAATTTCTATTCCATGAATCCGTATCTTGAACACTGAATCTTGAACACGTCTCAGATTATTCGGGAACGTTCTAAGAACAAATTGATAATCAAATCCTCGGCGGGTAAATTAAATAACCTGTCTAGAAAAATTGTACACTCCTAATAGAAAAACAAAAGAACAGCAAGAAAATATGAGAGGAAAAAAGATGAGATTATGTGGGTCAAGTAATCCCATTTAAACCCAAAGATTTTCCAAGCTAAAAGCAAAAGTATATGAGATATTATTTCACCATCTTTATCTCTTTGGCTTAATTTCTTCAAGACAAATCATACATATCAAGACCTCTTTTTACAAATTAAACACTAATTAAATCCAAAATCCAACAACGATTAGTAGACATAAACCAACTTTACGGCTACTAAATATAGTCGTTAAGTTGGTTTATGTCTACTAAACCCCACATTTAGATTAAATCTTGAACCTAGAAGTAGAAGACGTGTTCTTCGTCATCATTACTTAAATGGGTCCAAGAGATTTGACCAATGATATGGGGTGGCCGTTAGAGAAATAGGAAGGAACTAAGCAAGTTTAAAATGTGGGGTCTAGATTTCATTATGCTGTAAGATTCTACCTTTCTAGCTCTTATAGATGTAGGTTTATTGTATTGCATTACATAGGCTTTCATCAAAAGGGTATACAAGTAGAGAGAGATTGGACCATGGGAGTAAAGGGTGGGGCTTGGTCTTGACCGTAGGAATTGGTATCCTAGTGAATTAGTATCAATTTGGTGAAAAGGGTAAAACATTGTTATAGGGTTTACCAAATTTGATAAGAATTATCAATCCATTGAATCTAATGATAAAGACTGTTTTATTTTTATATGGAATTGGTAATTGTATGGGATTTAGTAACCCGGAAAAGATTCAAAAACAAAATATGGGAAAAAATAATGCTTGAACATGCACTTTGGTAAAATTAGTAGCCTAGAAGCCTGAATGTTGGACTTGTTGGAAATGTAGCCATTGTTGAATGTCAGACTTGTTGGAGGATCAAATAGTAGAAGGTTCAAAAAATGTCAACCAAGGTAACAGGAAAGAGATTTATTCTTTCTGAGTTAAAAAGAAAATAAAAATATGTCGAAAAACTTTGGTCAAAATATACATGAATAAATTTTGAAATGTTGGCGGCAAATGAATGTGACTACTCCGCTTATACATGTCCGCATATCAGCTATTAGTACTACCTAGAGGTGGCAACGAGCCGGGTTAGAGACATTTATGGATTAATGGATGTGACTAATCATTTTTCTCGGTGTTAAATCTGAAATTTTGGGATTTTCCGCATTGAAGATTGTAAAATTATAAATATTAGTTGTTATTGATGGTTAGATTAATTGGATATTGATGTTGTTTGAACTGATTTAGGGAAGATCAGTGAAGTTTTTTTCCTAAATCAATAACATTCAGAATTAAAGATTTTTTATGAAGATCTGGGTGGTCTGAAGATGAAATTGCAAGTTGTTCGTGCGTATTATTGAATATAAAATCAAAAGAATTGCTGATAATTTTTGCGATACATGGGAAATCGGTTCTAAATTCAATGAAACCCTAAATTTCACGAAATCAAATTGATTATACGGGTTGACTCATGGGTTTGGCGGATCAACCTGTTTATGAACGGGTTCTATAAATCTCAACCCTAACCCGGCCTGTTCAGTCGACGGGTTACGACGGGTCGGGTTTACATTTTCTGGGTTAGGGTCAACCCGCGGGTTCTGGCCCTAATCGCCAGTTTTAGTTCTACCCTATGAAGCACGGATACTGATACGGCGATACGGATACGGGAATATGGATACGGGGATTCGTCAATTTCCAAAAAATAAGGATACAGGATACGTAGTGACACATTTATTTATTAAAAATATTTAATTTAATAATTATTTATTTTATAAAAAAGAATCACTTAATATGTAAAAAATCATAAATACTTTTCTGAAAATTAAAAAAATAAATAGATAAAACCTATCTAACATCCTTCGCACCCATCAATCATCAATATTGTCTTCATCAAAGAGCACCGCTTCTAGTTCTGACTCGTCAAGTGAAAGATTTGCAACTTCAAATTCTCCCTCACCGTGTAGTGGATCAAATGCATCTCCACTGATATCCCACATTCTACTTTTTCATTTCGTATAATTTTACTTTTTCATGAAAGGAAGCGAAGATTAATATGAACAAATTTTGAAGGTGTCCCCAAGTATCCCCAAATATATGACACTGATAAGGCGTCCGATACGAATACCTCACCAATTTTGAAGTATCCGTGATTCATAGGTTCTACCCCAAGAGGAATGCGTAAATCTGCTTGATAGACCGAGGTGAAGATCTTTGCATTTCCTTTTTTCAACTGTGCTAAAGAGCAAAGAAAACCCTTGTAATTATGGCATCACTCCATGCCAATTAATTACAATAACCTCTTATTCTCCAATTATACTTAAAAAATTTTACACAAAATTGGTTAAAAAAACCAAAATCAACAATTCCTGGGTGAAAAGCACATATAGAATTTGATACTGTTTAAATGGACGAAATTGTAAAAATAGTCAGGATGTTTCATCCTATTTATTTTCAAATATTATAGTTTTTCTTATTTTTAATTTATATCAGGATGCATCCAGTTTCATCCTCACTTTTTTTTAAGTTTAAGTCAGGATGAATCCAGTTTCATTCTTGCTATTTTTTTGGTGTCCATTTCACCCATACTAATTTTTACTCGTACATTTGAACCACGTTTTAAAAATATTTAGACAATTGACCCAATTTCCGAAGATTTTATTGATACCAGTGCATCCTATCCAAATACATTTGTCAACCAAATTCTTTGAATTTTACGAAATTAATCCATAAGTGAAATTAATTTACCTTCTTCATGGACCACCATTAATGTTAGGGGTTGAGCATGCGTAATCGTTATGTGTATGATGAATACAGATATAGTACACGGTTTAGACAGCTCAAAAAGTATATACGAACCTTCACAGTTCATACCATTCTTCATCTTTTGATCCATTTTTCATTTCAATAATAAGTATACCGAATTAATAAAATCATTTAGTACCTTATCCCCTGTGTATAATACAACAATAATGTTATATTAATGACTTCCAAGATTATATCTCATTAATCCTGATACTATGAATTATTAATTGAATTTATCTTTTTGGAGTATAAATGTACAAACAAAAGTACACCCATGCATTTCTTCATTTAATTTCCTTAAATTTAAATGTTAATTATATGATTCAACAACCAACTATTCTCTTATTCTTATCTAAAATTCAATGTTTTATAGAATAATTAGAAATCATAATTTTTCAAAATAAAACAACAACTCCATCAGTGTAATAATCAAAATCGGCGTAATTTTGCTATAACTAGTTTATGTTTGTTTTTTTAGGATGCTGATAAATTTCGAATTTTATTCTCAGGTATAATTATAAAGGGATTTAACGATTTACTACAAAGAGACTCATATCAAGTTGGTTGAGTCAAAACATTTGGCTTGTCGGCATGTTTAATTCTGTTCTTCGGTTATGTCAGCTATCACAAACCCACATCCATTCCTACCGGAATGGGCATGATTTGAAATGTTTGAGATCAATAGACTAGCAAATACAATCCATATGCATCAATATCTCAAGATATCAAGTCCAAAGAGAGCGAACGAAAGTGATCTACAATAAATATCATCGGACGACATTGCACCTAGACTCTCCGGTACACATATTTCTTTTTGGAATGTGGCTCACCATAAATTAAATATAGTTGCCCACATTGAAATGGACACATTATGGTGCCATAAATTATGTAATGTAATGTTGCATTCTTCACCCACCATGTTTGCCTTAAATGCAAGGAACACACGATTAATTAGTGTGGGATTTACTACTAAAAATACTGTCAATTTATGATATAAGATATGCTTTCAAAATTTCAATTGAATCAAAGATTTTCTTAATCACAATTAAAGGATGTAAAATGGGGAATAAAATATACTCTAATAATATTTTAATTAAAGTGTATGACAAATAAGGTTATCCCTGTCATTCTTCTTTGCCAATTAGGACAATTTGCACGCTTGGGATGATTCATTTTCAGAGCCCTTAAAAAGGAGAGAAAGAACCACTCACTTCTGTTCATTCATTCCTAGACAGAGAAACCAAAATCACTGTTTCGGAGAAGAAAGAAATCTCTCATAATTCATTCTCTCTTTTTGCTCTGTTTTAGTTTTGTTCTCGTCTGGTTTTCTTTTGATGGATCAGTTAAAATGGGAGAAATCATTGAGAGAAACTAGTTACAGACATGAAAGATCAAAAAACCCATCATTCTCATCATCTTTGCTTGATGAAATCTATCGTTCTATTGATGAAGGAGATGATAATGGTGGTGGTGGAGGTGGTGGTGGTTTTATTAAACAAGGTGTAGAAGAAGTTATTTACAGAGAAAAAACCATGAAAAAGAAACAGAGTAGTGGTAATAACAGAGAAGAGTTAATTGAGAATTGGATGGAGAAAAGAATTATGAGTACTACTGAGAAAGTTGTACTAAGAAGGAATTCATTATCAGCAGATTTACAGAAGAATTATTCATCATCAAATGCGAGTCGGGTTTTCAATTCAAGTTCTTCTGATTCTTGTTATGGTAGTAGTGGTTTTTCATCTTCTGAAACTGATCAATCATCAATATACAGTTCATCTAGATCATCATCGATGAAACCTCCTTCTATTAAACCGATCCGAACGAGTTTTTCTTCCGAAGAGACGAAGAAAATTGCTTCTGTTCCTCCACAGCCAAAACCCACCAAGAAATCAAGAGCTCTGAAGATTTATGGAGATTTAAAGAAGGTAAAACAACCAATTTCTCCTGGTAGTAAAATTGCAAGTTTCTTAAATTCTCTGTTTACTAAAGAAAACTCGAAAAAACCAAAGTTTTCGAGTTCTCTCAATGGTGATGAATATCAAAATCATAATCGTCATGAAGATTCAAGAATATACAAATCTGGATATGGTTCTAACTCAACATGTTCTTCAGTTTCTTCATATTCAAGATCTTGTTTGAGTAAAAATAATTCGAATTCGAGTAATCGGATTAAAAGATCTGTCCGATTCTATCCTGTTAGTGTCATTGTTGATGAAGATTGTCGACCATGTGGACATAAATGTCTATATGAAACCGATGAACCAGGATTAATGGCGAAATTTCGTAAACCCAACAGTGATAACAAATCTTCTTCATTAATGAATATGGATGAAGATTTGAAGTTTCAGATAATGGAGAAGAACAGAAGAATTGAAGAAAAAGCTAGAGATCTTTTGAAAGGGTATCAGAAGAAGAAGAATGATTATGAAATGAAAGATTATCTCGACGAAGAGGATGATGATGATGATGATGATGATGCGGCTAGTGATGCTAGTTCTGATCTTTTTGAGCTTAGTAGTATAAATGGTGGATCAATTGATCAAAGGTATAGAGAAGAACTTCCTGTTTATGAAACTACTCATTTTCTTACTAATCGTGCCATTGCTAATGGCTTAATCCGGTGATTAATTAATTTAATTAATTACAAGGAAAAGAATCTTTTAAATTAAAATTAGGGAATTGGTTTGGGGATTTTAATTTTATAAGTTTTGTATTTATATCCAAAATTAATAATATCCTTTCCTTTGTGTTCATGTTCTTAATATTCTCAACTTTTTTGATAATATTGCACTAACCAAGAATTATCTTTCGACTTATGATCTATTAAACGGAAGTGTAATATTTTCTTGCAAAATTACTTTAAGTTTCGTGAATTTGCAACATGTTTAAAAAGGACGATTTAGTTGACAGTTTAGATTCGAGTTTTATTCAGGACGACAAATAGATTATGGTTATGATTTAAATGAATTACATATGATTTTTAGTTAGGAATATATATTTGTTAATCAAAGTACATTGTGGGGGGAGGAATTACAAGAACAAGAAGAATTTAGAAACCTTGATTTGTAAGCAAAATGAAGATTGGATGAAAAGCAAAGGGAGAATGGAATGAAGAGGAAGAAAAAAAGAAAGAATAAATGAGGGGAGAAAAAAATAAATAAAGATATGAATAAGAGATTAAAGTAATGGGAGGAGGGGGGAGAGTGATAGATAGATTTCATGAGATGAGAGAAAGGTAGTAAAGCATGGGAGGATTGGAATACCTTTTGCTTTCTCTGTTATTCATGATCGCAACAAAAGGGGTCCCTCCCTTCCCTCTTTGAGTTATGCTGCAAATTGGAACATGGTTTTACCAACTATGTATGCATACACATGAGTCTCATTTATGTTGTACTACAAAGTGCTTGTTTATCTCTGGCATAGCCTCACAGGGATTGCCAGGAGGATTGCGAGTACGTTTGTTGCTAGCATTTAATACCTTCAAAGTTGAAATTAGATTAAGGTCGCGTCTAACTCTATAATTTGGAAATTAGATTTTGTTTTGCCGCCAAAGAGCTCCTAGTCTCAGTTAAAAAAAAACCTTATGAAAACAATTGCTGGAAAATTTCAAAGAATTGGTGCTGACGAGTACCGAAACTCAGGTCACGATCTTATCACTTTATAACCTTACAACTGTACTACAGTGACATCGGAAAAATCGTCGCCTGGTTTGGCCTTCGGTGTTGATTTGTATCTAAGCCATAGAAGTACCATAGCAATAGCTCCTACCAGTATTTTAAATCTCTGGTTTGAACAACTGATGCAGAAACAGGGTAGTGAGGGCCGTGAGGCAGTGGCTGCCTGCAACCGTACCTGATGGCACATTTATTTTTTTGTTTTTTGCTTTGAAACCTGAATAGCTGATAAACGGACAGTTAATACTGTTTGTCAGATGAGTAAGTGAATGGAATGACGACACATGGCGTAGTCAACCCAAACTGTCCACTAAAATTGTAGCATTCCCATCAGCTTTTGACTTTTCTTTTGAAGGATGGTTGGAAGGTTACCACAGAAATGGAGCTACCTAGATTGATTATAACTGAAGCAGTACTTCGTGCGCTGTTTACTTTTGACATTGTTAGTGAAATCATGGAGTGTTAATCATCATATAAGATTCTCCCTAATATTGCACTTAGTATTATATTCCCAACTTTATCTCTTGACGACAATGCAACTCCAATTTTTGGAAGTTACCCAACAAGATTTCTGGGTGGTAACCCAAGTATTCCGTTTTTTGTTTGACGTTTTAAATGCATATTATGTGACTTCATTCTCTAAAAACCTTCACTCGTCTCCCAGCCTGCTCCATTCAAAATGCTAAGGCCCCCTTCCTCTTTAGGTCGCCAAACTATGGCAAGGGATTTGCCTTCTGAAGCGGCAGGGGCATAGAGAGACTCTGTATTGGAATATATGACACATATATTGGAGTGATCATGTGCAGTGAGCGTGTGCGCACGTGAAAAATAAATCAAACATCTAGAAGATATGTGTAATCTTTTAATTTTCTAGATAAGTATTTTTTGATATTAATTGGGAATATATTTTTCATCTTCTCAACTCTATAAATAGAGTACATATGTAACTGTAAAACCATCTCAGAATGTTCTGACGACCATCAATATAATTCACCCTTATGGGTTTCTCCGTGGATGTAGGTCGAGATGACCGAACCACGTAATATCATATGTCTCATATTTCATTTTGGTATGTAGTTCAATTTCTTTATGTTTTCCTTATTTTATCATTGAGTAATAATTTTATTGTTTGTCAAATCAATGATATCCATTTTAGCTTTGATCTACATATCAAAATTTAACATGGTATCAGAGCAGAATGCTCTTGATCCAATCGCTTCCGCTTTCTAATTTTTTCAATTTTGAAAATCTCTATTATTTTTGTTTTCCATTTGATATCTGCAAGACCGATCAAAGGTTTCATCGTCAAACTTTTGGTCTTTATATAAATCTTTTTAGTTTCAGATAGAAAGAAAATCAACTTTTGGCCTTTAACAAATTTTCAATCTTTGTTTTTCTTGTATCTGATCTGGTTTCATCAATATGCTCTTGTTAGTCTCCAAGAGTAATCACTTTCTCTATTGATGACTTTTAGCTCGGTTTATTTGGGTTCCTATCATATGACTCATTCTAAACCTATTATGCTTGTGAATATTGTTGTCTGTTTATTAACCTACAAGACTTGGTTCTTACGTCAGGCTCATATCACCATGTCCATGGTTTATGAAAATTTTTCCTTCCATCAAAAGATGTATCTCAAGTCAACTGTTTTTATCGTTGTACTGGGTCACAAGAGATTTTTTCCATTTGATTTCCTTATATCTTATCCAAAATAAAGGATTTATGCAGCAAAATCGGTTCGCATGAGCTAACCGGAGATCTTTCTGCCATATCCGGCATTTTTCTGTTCACTGTATCACATCATCGTGAACTCGTCAACAATGTTTACCATTTTCTCAATTTTTTGTTCCTTCCTTTTGTGGAGGACATTCACTGCAATTCAATTCCGAAAATACATCGAATTTTCATTTAATAAATATATTTTAAGAAAATATTTTCCTTTCCAAATGATAAACGTCTTTTTGGATTTCATTTCCAAAATTAGTTTCATTCCAGAAAACTATCTTTCACGTCTATATATGTTTTTCAATTTAGACGATTTCTGTAAAAATCATATATATATATATATATATATATATATCTTGTTATTTGTTGACAAGGCTCATTCCATGCAGCAAATTGCATTTGTTATCTTTGTGCCATATTCATTTGGCACTTTCGCTTAATCAATCAAATTGATCTCATTTGATTCAATTCGAAAATTCATTTTGAATTTCTGCCAATTAATCCTGTTAAACATGAAACAAACTTCCTTGTTTCCCTCCATTTTTTTTCTTATCCGAGTTGTTGGCTCTATGTTATCATTTATGATGTAAATCAAATACAATTTCTTGATCACTACATCGTTTGTGTCCATGAGGTTTAATCAGAATCTATTTTCTTAGACTTTTTGTCCTAGTCCATATGGTGCCCATCTTGCTCCAATATTTATGAGCTTTATGGATTTCACCATTTTATTCTCTACATCTTTATTGTTTATCAAAGATGTTTCATTCTTGTCATTAAGAATATTCAATCAAATAGAATGATGTTTCCCATTCTAAATATCTTGCCATTTTCGGTAATCAAATATTTTCCATAAATCTGAAAATATTTTCAGTTAAATAGATCTGAAAATATTTTCCATAATATATGGCACGTAATCCAATATTGGAATAATATTTTCTATCAAAATATTTTCTTTCTAATCAAATATTTTCTATATTTCGGAATCCATAATATCGATCTATTTTCCATCTTTATCAATGTTAATTAAAGATGAATTCTTCCATTTCTGATAACATTCCCCCCCCCCCCCCCCCCGAAAACATCAACCAGTTAAAGTCTATATGGAAGACTATTTGTTCCACATCGTTCATTTTACACAAGTGTACGTATCTTTCTGCTACGAAGTCTGCTATGAAGATCATTTTGATGCTTCATTTACTATGTCTCGCGAGTTTATTCAACTGTCGTTGTAATTGAAGTTCAAGTGCCTGCAGTAAGAAATTAAGGTTATGTTACAAGATTATTCTCAAGAGATTGGTCAAGTTGAACACTTCAAATGTTTTTCGTGTCCAACTTGAGGGGGGTATTGGAATATATGGCACATATATTGGAGTGATCATGTGCAGTGAGCGTGTGCGCACTTGGAAAATAAATCAAACATCTAGAAGATATGTGTAATCTTTTAATTTCCTAGATAAGTATTTTTTGATATTAATTAGGAATATATTTTTCATATTCTCAACTCTATAAATAGATTACATATGTAACTGTAAAACCATCTCACAATGTTCTGACGACCATCAATATAATTCACCCTTATGGGTTTCTCCGTGGATGTAGGTCGAGATGACCGAACCATGTAATATCATATGTCTCCTATTTCATTTTGGTATGTAGTTCAATTTCATTATGTTTTTCTTATTTTATCATTAAGTAATAATTTTATTGTTTGTCAAATCAATGATATCCATGTTAGTTTTGATCTACATATCAAAATTTAACACCCTGCCAGGCCAGGAAAGGAAATCCGGTAAACTCCAGGTTCATGCATTAGACGTATGAGACTGAGCCGCAAGGGAACATATGCTCATCAGTGCAACTCGTTCCATCTTAAAATGGCACTCCAGCACAATAATCAAGTCAACCGGTGAAGACTTATGTTGACTTAATTTTGTATCGATCCGGAAAGACGAGTGCGCATGTACTTATTAGTATTTTTCATCGCGTGTTTACTGATAATAGTATTAATCAAAATGAGTAAGCATGCAAAACGAGATCACTTTATAACTAAAACAAGATAAAAATTGATAATCCTTTTGTAAGCATAGATACGACGATACCCCATATAGTTGGTGAAGTGGGTAAGTTGGCCGCAAAATGATTATGGTTGATTGTTAAACAAATCCTCTTTGCACTAATCTAGCTAGTTCCTATAGATAGTAGTGAACTAGAGTTTCAATGAAACTGTATCATGAATCATGACCCCTCTTTGAAACAAAAACTTTATGTAACTACTTACTTAATCTTCTCTCTAATCATCATTAACCATCAAAACCTAAAAAGTCTTGGAACTTTATGATATAGGTATAGACGTATATAATTTAGTCATAGGGGATCATGAGCTTATTAGTTATATGTAAATGAAAACAAACACTAAACTAATGTACAATCAAGAATGATCTTAATTATAATTTTTATAAGTCAAGCATGATCAGTTGGAAAAGTTAGCAGTCAAGTGTTGTAGGTTCTATATTGAATTAGTTTAAGACGGTCGGATTAGATCGCGGAATCAAATAATTACGTAAACACTTATCGAATGTGATTTGGCAACTTAGAATGATTAACCGCAGAATTAATCTAATTGCTTGCGTTTGCGCTTGAGACAGAGTTTCGTCCACGTTCCTCTCCCCATGGGTCTTATCGGTACTCCGGCTGCTCGAAGCAAGTCCATTTCCCTTGGTTTAACTTTGTTTCAATTTTTATCAGATGCTCTCTTTGCCATCCCGTGCCAGATGCATGCAAGAAAGAACTCAAAGAAAACAGAAATTTGGTGGGAAACAAAAGGGTGCCAGTATGAGCAGGGTGTTTGGATTTCATTCCCCTCTGCATTCGAAAGCCAAACAAGACACATATTTTGGGTATACACTGCTCAATACATGATTTCACCTCAGTGAGAAATGTATTATTATACACAATAGGAGCCACTGGGCCAGCGTGGTTCAGTCTGAGGCAATATCACATACACACGTGATAAATCATTGTCCAGCAGAATTCAAAGACCCAACTATCCTTTAGGACGTTTAATACTATCGGTCGAAACAAGAAAAAGAGTAAGACAGATGAGGAGAAAGAAAAAGAAAAGTGGTTGTGTATTTAAGCAATCCCGAGGGGGAGGTAGTTGTTGATCATGGAAGTATAGTAGTACTAGTGATACAAACAAATATCGTTTTCTTCAATCTTCTCTAAAAGAAGAGAAAGAAACAAACATGATAGTTGGTGATGATCATGGGATCTACCCCTTTTTACTTTTGCTTTTTCATTCTATTCAGATTATTAGTCCCACATTGTCTGGGCAATCTAAGATCATGCGATTTATAATTTTTAGGGTCTCTCCATTCATAGCCAATTGATTTTGAGTTGGATGTCCGTATTCTAACATAGTATCAGAGCAGGCTATTTGTGACGAGTCATTTGACCGCGCCTTTACTCCGCGTCACCCGATTTATTGTCCACGTGTTAGACCCAACGAGGTTACACGTGAGGGGACGTGTTGAGATTATTAGTCCCATATTGTCTGGGCAATCTAAAATCCTGCGATTTATAATCCTTAGGGCCTCTCCACTCATAACCAATTGGTTTTGAATTGGATGTCCGTATTCTAACACATTCATATCATTACTACCTACTAGTAACCAAATTTAGTACATGTACCTCCCAATGTCATGGACCATGTTTCATTTTTTCCATTTTTTAAAAAATTCAATAGAAACCAGTTAGAAGGTATGTAAATCTTCAAACGCATCTAATGTAAAATGGTAAAATACTTAGGTATTGATGTTTTTATTATGCCAAATAGTAAAAAAACAAATATTTGGTGCGCATTTCTGGGTTCAAAGTATTACTCCTTTCGTTTATTGGATAAGAAATATTGTCATTTTTTTCATTTTAATCTAAAATTAAGCTAAAATGAATAAAAAAGACACAATGGAATCTCTTTTACAGAAACAAGAATAATGTAATTTATTGACAATTATTTTTTCCCTGTTAGTCGCTCTTATGTGTTGGTATGTAGAAAAATTTACTAAGCTATGTAAGAATGAGGTTGTCCATTTAGCCATATGCATGGATGTGCATTTTTATCGTATGTGTTATCTTCAATCCAAATTGTACCAAGGTAGCTGGCTGCCAATATATATCCGCACACACCAACCGCCACTTTGATCTTCTGTGAGCTTCACTTTATACTTTTGCCTTCGATCTAGATTCCTTAGATTGTCGGGGTTTTGATTGCCTTTAATTAGATTCCTCGAGACGTAAGAGCAAAACGAGAGATCATATACGACTATCTTTCGTTGGTGGAGGGGTGTTGCTCTCAACTAGAGAGTGGTTGTCCATCAATAGTGACTAGTGATTTGTTATAATGGGTTTTCACTGTTTATGCTTTCTTGTGAGAAATTGACAAATGAGCAATCTCTTATTACTCCAATAGTGCTACATGTGCCTAATTAAATGGACCCAATTCACCCGAATGGGTGTTAGTGTTACTGGGCTGCATCCATAATTCGCCTCCTACTAAAGTAAAGAAACCAGTTTTGTCTGCATCCATAAACCTGTTTGCTTAAATTATATACTAAGTTCGGATTGAAGAGCATAGTTCCGCCGCTAACTAAAAAAAATTGAGACACACATAGTGATGTTCGGCTTAAAACCTATACAAGTAAAATTAGTCGAACTATATTGCATTACAAAACTCTGCCAAGTTTAACTGTTCGGCCGAAAACATTGGAAGTCGAATGAGACGAACTTCGTTGAACCCTAAGAATTAGCCTGAGTTCGGCTAAAAAGCTTAAGTTCATCTGTTTTTGTTGCAAAATTTTGGGCCGAACCAACTTCTGATAATCAAAGCAACCCTATTCTATCGATCAAACTAAGCAACAATAGTGAAAATCAAGATGGACTTTTGTGAAATACCTTCTAATATACATCATCGGGGAACCTGAATCAGGATTTGTTGGATTAATGCCACTCGACAGGATTTGTTCTTCACTTTCCTTAAAACTTGATTGATTAATTTGAGTTCCAATGTGCGGATCTGGACATATTTAAGTAACTTAATTTATTTAAGTTTAAGTTTTTGATTAATTGAAGGGTATTTAAATAATTTAATCTAATTAAAGGGTAAGCTAGTAATTTTGGAAAGTTTAGACACCCCTTATAAAAATAACCTAGATGGTATCATCATGCTAGAAGTAGATTAAAATGATTTATACTATCCGTACACACCAACCGCAATTGCTGGCAAATTTCCTCATCATGCTATAGTTGATTATCAGAAGTTGGTTCTGTCTTAAAACTAATTGGAGAGTAATAATTAAAAGAAAATTAAATACCAAAACTTACATGCTAGAAGTAGTTTCCTCCTCGACCAGAGAAATTTTATTAATTGCTCATGAGAAGAAAATTGGAAGAAATCTCATTAATCATTGTATTAAAAGTAATAGAAATTGCTTACAACGATTTTCAGTGCTAAAGACCTCCAGTAACCAAAGCAGTACAGTTATCAAAAGTTTGTTGCAAGTGGTATTGTATACGATAAATATTTCTTGTTGTTGAATATAAGACTACTTTCTGCGAATGTTTCTGAGAGTCAATGTTTTTCGTTCTTCTTCTTCAATGGCAGCAGCAGCAGAATTGCTGCAGAGCTTGATTTCTTCGCTTGTAGCTCTTTGTTCTATCCAAAACTCTCTGTCCTCCTTCTCTAGTGTCTGAGCACCTATTTTATACTCAATAAGGCCTTCGAATCTCCTCCAATAACTCGAGATGATTTTCTTTCCTTCTCTACAATATTACGGGAATAACTTCCATGTTTTATCTCCTCACGCATCTTCAGCAACTCAACACTATCCAACACACTGATTCTCGTCACAGTGTGAGTCAAACATTTTGTTAACATACGCTAACTTTCCCAAATCAACTGTAATACCGTGACAGGGGGAGGAGAACCCGAGAATACTCTACCTCTGTTTTGGTCTTCCACATACTTTCTCTTCCTTTTTGATCGAATCCTCATACATTACCATCCCTGATTTGTCTTAACAGGATATTCTCAATTAATTCCAACGAGAAACTCTACCAAAATCTTCCCAATTATAACTCAAAGAATAGCCGAGTATTTTTCCACCATTGATTTGCTTCAAACACACGTTCTAATCAATTCTAATTGAATTTAACAACATCATCAACCCTGTTAGGCCCAAAAGACTATTCCCAATAAATTTCAGCCCTTTAGTCTCACTAAATCTCGTAAAAAAATCTCAAACCCTAATTCTGGTCCGTGAAACCCAAATTTTCCCGCCAAAACGCAAATTCAAATTGTTGAAGATGGACAGCCCTTATCCAATCCGCTGGGGTGACGATAGTAATTGGGTGTTCCTTAGTAATTTAGGTGCCCCTTATTTGTTGGGAGTCCGAATAGCAGGTTCCTCCGGGTGCCTTTATCAACTTTTTTGGGATGTCTCCAACATACTTCCGGGGTGCTGATGAGTGCTAAAAAGTGCATATATTTATCCCTTTTTGTTGGCATTTAACTCATCTTTTGTGCATTAATTCTACATTTTATCCCATATTCTGTATTTTCATTGTTTTCAAGAATAAATATTTTTATTAATTAATTTTGTATTTTTAGGTACTAAATAGAGCTTGGATGAATTACGGAGCAAAAAGAGCAGAAAAGTGGTGGAAGCCAAGAGGAATCACACAAGGAGGCCGCGAAGAATGTTGTGCGCAAGACCAGAAGGTTAGAAGTGGGCTTGGAAGGAAGAATTTGTTCTTAAAGAAGAAGTGGGCTCAGAATTGTCTAAGCCCAAACTCTAACCTAAGTCCAAGACCAAGCCCAAAGCCTGCCTAAGCTCGTAGCCGTCAGATTGGATCCACAGATGCATCCTACGGTCGCTTCATCGTCGTGCATCGAAGTCTGAAGCTCCTGTCAAACACTACAGCACCTAACTCCATCTTGAGCCGTCAGTTTCGTTGTACTTCCGCATCCAACGGTCGCTCCTCGCTTCCTTCCATCTCGTCGTTAGATCGATCCATCATCTCCACATCCCACGGCTCATCCTCGCTGTTCATCCAATTTGCTACAACCGCCCAACACCCGAGCACCCGATACCTATACCCTAACCCAAACACACCCTAACCCTAAAACTATCGACTTCACCTCCCTCACCTCCGTCTGCAACAGCCTCACCTTCACTACCTGCTCCGCCATCAACCATGTCCGCCTCTGCCACCACCACAACTCTCACCAAAGACATCATGGCTCCTACCAACTGAAACCCACTCTACCCCTACTCCTCTAGCTTTCTATAACATCAATTCATTGATCTTTTCCTCTCACAGGAACCCTAGGTTAGGGGTTGATGAAATAGATGAGCTAGAAAAGCAATTAGGGCATGGGAAGAACAAGAGAAGACGCAGGAGAAGAATAAGAGGCATGGGTCGAAGTCAGTAGCATGTAATCGCATCAATTTGGGTAAGAATTTACCAAACCCTAGTTCTGTCAATTTGGGGGTTTTTACATAAATCCTAATTAGGTTGAGATAGAGCATGGAGAAGATAAAGTGGGTGATATAGGGTAGGTAATTGAACCTAACTGTGATTTTCTGTCACATTAGGTAGAACCCTAATGTCTACTGTTTTGGGAATTTTTGGGTGAAAAGGGTGTAAACCCTAATTATGTAATTGGGTATAAAAGGGGATATCGGGTGAGTGTTGGAGATATGCCTGGATTAGCCAGAGCTTCACCCAAGAGGACTGGACTAGCCAGTTCCTCAACTGTTGGTTCATTTGTTTTGTAAATTTTCAGTCATGTTTTGTTTGAATTTGCTCTTATTATCATATGTGATGAATGTTAATGTTGTTTATATGTTGAGCATGAGCTAAATTGTTGCAGCTGAGGTTTAGATGAAACCTCAGTGCACTGTCTGATAGTGGAATGCTAGGTTAGAGCCTTAGTGCATTGTTTTGATTGAGCAATGGGAGAAATTAGTGCTCATCTGTGTGCTTGTGATTGATTGTACTGTCAAAAGACAGTCAATGCTAGGAGCACATTAGTTGAGAAAGCTAATTTTCTTTCCATTCCATTTGTATGCTTAGGATCATAAGTTGACCTTAGCTGTCACTTAGTTCCATTAGGAATTCAACCTAGAATTACATTTTCTGGATAGGTCACGAGGGTGGATTCAAAGCCTTAGCTTAACCCACAATTTGTTTTCACAGTCACTTGCAACTCCGAATCTGTTTTTCTTATTGCTTAGTTAAATTTTCCTTGCTGCTTTGTTTAGTTTTTGTGCAATTTACAGCTTGCTGTGCACTGAAATCAGTGCACTGTCTCCCCTGCCCTTGGCTCACAGCCTTGGTTCATGCCATTTACCCTCTTTGTTTCACTGCCACTATAACATTGTGATCTTGCATCTTGTTTTACATCATCTGCCAGCATAGTTTAACTTCTTTATGCACTCCTAATCCCTGTGGACTGATCCCTCTCTTACCTTCTATACTAAAACTTGGCCTTGTATACTTGCAAGTTTTTGTGTGTCTTTTCCATTACACACCAAGTTTTTGGCGCCGCTGCCGGGGATTGGTGTTGTGTGTTGAAGTTTTTTTTTCCTTGTTGTCTTTCATCTACCATTGCATCTCTGTCAAGATCATTGCATGCCATTCATTCCTTCCCTGCAATCATTGCACTTGTAGCCTGCTATCATTGCACACAATCTTTGCAGCCAATTTCTGGACTGTTGCTGTTGCTGCAGCTGGGACTGGTGAGTTTCTGCTGCTGTTGAACCTGGCCAAGGAAGTTGCTGTTGCTGCCAGACCAAGCCCAAAGCTAGTGCATCTCTGCCGCTGGGCTGTGCTGCTGTTGCTCCTGGGCTGTTGCATCTCAACAAGTTGCTGGGCTCGTACAACTGAGATGGGCTGCTGCTACTCTGCGAACTGGGCTCCTAGTATGCTGCTCCTGAGCTGGGCTCCGTTGCTGCTGGGTTTGTGCACCTTCTGTTGCTGGGCTGCTGAACCCAACTGTTGTTGCTGGGCTTGCTGCGTGAGCTGTTAAGGAAGATCCAAAGCCCAACTGGGCTTGTGCAACTTAAGAAAAGGGATAAAAGCCCGACTGGGCTTCCCTCCAAAAAGGTAAGCCTAAACCCAAGCACAAAATTTTTGGTCTTGTAATTTTTTTGGTTTGTAATTGTAATTATCTTTTTGGGCATGTAATAATTATTTTAATTTTATTTTATTTCTTTTTATTTCTTTTTTTATTTATTTGGGATTGTAATAATTTTAGTTTTATTTTCTTTTTTGTGGGTTTGTAATAATTAGTTTTATTTTTATTTCTTTCTTTATTTGGGCTTGTAATTTAGTTGTTTGTTAGGCTTGTAGTTTCTTTTAAACTAAAATTTGGGCTTCAAAACCCAGCACAAAAAAAAAAAAAATTTGCTCCTAATTTCGAAAACCAAATTTTTAATCCCATAAAAACCAAAGTTTTCAAAACCCATAAAAACCAAAATTTTCCCATAAAAAACCAAATTTTTGAAAACCCTTTAAAACCAAATAGTGGGCTTTGTGTCTTTTCAATATGGGCCAACCTAGTACTCTCCATGAATACATGTATCCCACAATAAAAATTCCATTATCATGTATTGTCTTACCTCAAACCAATAACCCTTTTAAAATAAATGCAAGCATGATACAAATACTTCCTTTATTTCGAGGGTTCGATTCTGAGAACCCCTATACTCATGTAAGAGAGTTTGAACAAATTTGTCGGACTATGCAACCTGATCATATGTCCGAAGACTCTCTGAAATTGCGTTTGTTTACATTTTCTCTAAAGGAAAGGGCCAAAACATGGTTTTACGATTTGAGACCACAATCAATCAACACTCGGGACCAACTCACAAATCTATTTTTTAAAAAATTCTTTCCACATCATAGGACCATCGCTATTCATCAAAGTATCAATTGTTTTTCCCAATTGGATGAGGAAACTGTTTTTGACTATTTTGAACGTTTTAATGATTTGTTGAGTGAATGTCCACACCATGGATTTGAGAAGTGGAGACTTGTCGCTATCCTCTATGAGGGACTAGACTTTAAATCGCGAGCCATGGTTGAGTGTATGTGTAATGGTGAATTTCTTGATAAAACTGTGGATGATGCATGGAAATTTTTAGCTGAGATTGCGGAGAAAACCCGTCAATGGGAATCCATTAGGGAAACTGAGACACTATCACATGATATAGGTGGTAATGAATTGAACTTTGAAAATAGCATGTCTAGTCCTTCTCATGTGTATGATATTGAATATGAACCTAATCTAGAGGAACATGAGTTGACTAATGACACCACAACTGCTAATAGGGACAAGTATGCATATTACTATGATGATGATGATGATAATGTTATGTTAGAAGAACATGTCTATGCTGAAAATGTTGTGGAACCTTTGGTTTCAAATACATTAGGCTTTTCTGCCCCGACCTTCATGAATGATATTTCTTCTAATATTCCATATGCATGTGATGTTGATACTGATATAGATATTGTGCAATTATCCTGTGAAGAGCATGACTTAGGTAAATCTTCTGTTGACACTAAAGATCCTATGCATGAAAACATAGTTGATGTGTCTGATTCCATACTTAAGCCACAATATATTGCTTCTGTTGATGATAATTTGAATATATCGGATAACCATGATTCTGAATTAGGACTTGTGCAAATTTTTTGTGATGATGAGCATGCTACACATCTTGAGTGTGACTTAGATAATGCTGATGTGACTGATAATATTGATACTCTTGATCTCATGCATGTGAGACGCTTAGATGTCACTTTCTTGCCTAAGTCACAATCTGATACCCTTGCATCCTACCTAGATTTAGTTTGTCACAATATTGTCAAACCAATTTTCATGAGAATACCTAATCTAGGCCTGGAACCGTGTGCCTCTCAAGTCCTCTTGGACTATTTTGCATCTAAATACAATACTTTCGAGGAGCCACAATTAGGATATGCATGTTTGCCCGTCCCTAGCAAAGTTCACTTTGAGTTAGACCTTGTGCATGATGAACCCCCAAAACTGTGAGATTTTGTATCCAAAATTTTATCTGTTGAAAAATCCAAGTTTGGGGGTAGGTCATTTTGTTTCACAGCTTCACTTGCATGCCTATCATATTATTATTGTGTGAAGCTGTTGAAACCTCTACACTTTGTCTTTTGGGTTGATCCTCAACTCTTTAGATTGTTAGTGTATGGTGAATTTTTGTATATAATCCAGTAGATAAAATTTCTTAAAAACCTTTTTGTTCCTTTTGTATATATTTTGCTAATCCAATATGATCTCGGCTGACATATGTTGGATTCTTGCCTTGAATAACGGAGTTCTAATATTGCTTTCGCCGAAATCGGGTATTCTCTTTCCTTTTTCTCTACTCAACATGATCCTCTTCATATGTTGTATTATAATTTTGTTCATATTTTGAAACATTTAGGGCAATGTTTAGTTTAGGTTTGGGGGTGAAAAGTAGATACTTTGATAATATGCCATAATTGAAAACAAGAACTCCTTCTTTTTGAAAAAAATGAAAAATGAAAATAAAAAATAAAAAAATTGAAAAAAAAACATAAAAATGGAGCTCATTTACCTTGAAATGTTGACTCTTGTGCAAATATATAATTATTAGGAGTCTTAGTCTAGATATTTAGGCACCCTGATTCTAGCACAATTCACATAGTGATAAGAAATTTGCACGCGCACGATCTACCAATACATGTATAGCCTCGATCTTCAAGGTGTTTGATAGGAAGTCACGATTGCCAATCACTTTAGAATACTGAACGAAACTTGACTAGCTTGTTCTTTGGTTGGTTGGGATAGAAGGTGGAGGTTACATTAAGAAACACAACCATCGAATTTAACTGGGTGCATCAAAAAGGGCTACCTCTTGCAAAGTGTCATGTAATCTTTTGTTTCCTTTTGTATATGTATCAAAAGTGTTTCCTTATTCAAAAAAAAAAAAAAAAAAAAAAAAAAAAAAAAAAAAAAAAAAAAAAAAAAAAAAAAAAAAAAGAAAGTATTTATCAATTCCATTCTCTCTTGTTCCAAAAATAAAAGAGAGTAGTCAATGTAAATAAGAGTCATGTAAAGAGTCATCTTTTGTGTTTTATTGTAATAAGCAAGGAGGGTGTATGCCATTGATGTACAACGCGAGTAATTGTGAAACACCTCCTACTCATTCACAATTCTCGTAAAGTCCGGACAGCTAGCTAGATTTCGACCTTGGTTCTTAGCCTGAGAAACTATCTCTTGGTGATTAGTAGTCATAACATCCGATCTTTCTTTACACATGTGTAGATACACTTTACGCTCTTATCACATGTCTTTATTTGTTATCAGTGCTAGGATTGTGCCTTTGATAGCTAGATTGACATCTCCATTTTGCTGTGAGCTTAAACTGACTTGCACATGTCACATTTGATAGAATCTGAGCTTATATTTTGTCCTAGAACTTTGTAGGTACGTTCTAAGCAAACCATCACGAGACTTCAACTCGTCCACTAGGGACACTTAGTGGTTTAAAAGGCTTAGTGCATATGCTAAATGCATTCGAGAGACCAGCGACAGTGGTATAGGTAGGATTTCCTTAGTTTTGTTTTACTTGAGGACAAGTAAAATTCAGGTTTGGGGATATTTGATGAGTGCTAAAAAGTGCATATATTTATCCCTTTTTGTTGGCATTTAACTCATCTTTTGTGCATTAATTCTACATTTTATCCCATATTCTGTATTTTCATTGTTTTCAAGAATAAATATTTTTATTAATTAATTTTGTATTTTTAGGTACTAAATAGAGCTTGGATGAATTACGGAGCAAAAAGAGCAGAAAAGTGGTGGAAGCCAAGAGGAATCACACAAGGAAGCCGCGAAGAATGTTGTGCGCAAGACCAGAAGGTTAGAAGTGGGCTTGGAAGGAAGAATTTGTTCTTAAAGAAGAAGTGGGCTCAGAATTGTCTAAGCCCAAACTCTAACCTAAGTCCAAGACCAAGCCCAAAGCCTGCCTAAGCTCGTAGCCGTCAGATTGGATCCACAGATGCATCCTACGGTCGCTTCATCGTCGTGCATCGAAGTCTGAAGCTCCTGTCAAACACTACAGCACCTAACTCCATCTTGAGCCATCAGTTTCGTTGTACTTCCGCATCCAACGGTCGCTCCTCGCTTCCTTCCATCTCGTCGTTAGATCGATCCATCATCTCCACATCCCACGGCTCATCCTCGCTGTTCATCCAATTTGCTACAACCGCCCAACACCCGAGCACCCGATACCTATACCCTAACCCAAACACACCCTAACCCTAAAACTATCGACTTCACCTCCCTCACCTCCGTCTGCAACAGCCTCACCTTCACCACCTGCTCCGCCATCAACCATGTCCGCCTCTGCCACCACCACAACTCTCACCAAAGACATCATGGCTCCTACCAACTGAAACCCACTCTTCCCCTACTCCTCTAGCTTTCTATAACATCAATTCCTTGATCTTTTCCTCTCACAGGAACCCTAGGTTAGGGGTTGATGAAATAGATGAGCTAGAAAAGCAATTAGGGCATGGGAAGAACAAGAGAAGACGCAGGAGAAGAATAAGAGGAATAGGTCGAAGTCAGTAGCATGTAATCGCATCAATTTGAGTAAGAATTTACCAAACCCTAGTTCTGTCAATTTGGGGTTTTTTACATAAATCCTAATTAGGTTGAGATAGAGCATGGAGAAGATAAAGTGGGTGATATAGGGTAGGTAATTGAACCTAACTGTGATTTTCTGTCACATTAGGTAGAACCCTAATGTCTACTGTTTTGGGAATTTTTGGGTGAAAAGGGTGTAAACCCTAATTATGTAATTGGGTATAAAAGGGGATATCGGGTGAGTGTTGGAGATATGCCTGGATTAGCCAGAGCTTCACCCAAGATGACTGGACTAGCCAGTTCCTCAACTGTTGGTTCATTTGTTTTGTAAATTTTCAGTCATGTTTTGTTTGAATTTGCTCTTATTATCATATGTGATGAATGTTAATGTTGTTTATATGTTGAGCATGAGCTAAATTGTTGCAGCTGAGGTTTAGATGAAACCTCAGTGCACTGTCTGATAGTGGAATGCTAGGTTAGAGCCTTAGTGCATTGTTTTGATTGAGCAATGGGAGAAATTAGTGCTCATATGTGTGCTTGTGATTGATTGTACTGTCAAAAGACAGTCAATGCTAGGAGCACATTAGTTGAGCAATCTAATTTTCTTTCCATTCCATTTGTATGCTTAGGATCATAAGTTGACCTTAGCTGTCACTTAGTTCCATTAGGAATTCAACCTAGAATTACATTTTCTGTATAGGTCACAAGGGTGGATTCAAAGCCTTAGCTTAACCCACAATTTGTTTTCACAGTCACTTGCAACTCCGAATCTGTTTTTCTTATTGCTTAGTTAAATTTTCCTTGCTGCTTTGTTTAGTTTTTGTGCAATTTACAGCTTGCTGTGCACTGAAATCAGTGCACTGTCTCCCCTGCCCTTGGCTCACAGCCTTGGTTCATGCCATTTGCCCTCTTTGTTTCACTGTCACTATAACATTGTGATCTTGCATCTTGTTTTACATCATCTGCCAGCATAGTTTAACTTCTTTATGCACTCCTAATCCCTGTGGACTGATCCCTCTCTTACCTTCTATACTAAAACTTGGCCTTGTATACTTGCAAGTTTTTGTGTGTCTTTTCCATTACACACCAGGTGCCTGTAGTACATCTTCTGGGTGCCTCCGGAGGTTCAAATGCCACTTTTCGAGCAACTGTCGCTCTCTATCTCTTTCACTAAGATTTTTTCATCTCAATTTCTTCTAAGTGTTGGTCTTCTTTTCGACTCCCAAAGATCACGCTCATTCATCATCAGCAGGTTAGTAAACATTGTTCTCCGATTTTACTGTTGCTTCTCGTATTCTTCATGCATGGTTTTTTGGTTGTTGATGTTGATGCTACCTTTGCATGTGTTGATTTCCATCATCTAATGCTTCTTCACGTTATTTGAAAATATGGGTTACTTCCCATTTCATGATTTTATCATGATTATGCCATGATTGTTCATCGTTCGTAACTTCGACCATGGTTTGTTTTAGAGCTGGCAAACAAGACAAAACACGCGGGTTTATCCGGCCCGGCCCGTAAAAATCCCGCACCCGGCTCGGCTGGTATCTAAACAAGCGGGGTTAGGATTGGAGAAATGCCAGATTGTGGGAAAACGGGCTAACCCGTCCCGGCCCGCAAAACCGCGGGTACAACCTGTAAACCCGTGTGTATCAATATAATATAAGGTCTGCATTCTAGGTTCTTCTAATGAAGCATGCCAGATACTCTAAAAACTTGACTACAAAACTAAAATCTAGTAAACTGTACACATGTGTACTAACCAAAACAATGAAAATACACATTAGATATGCATGCCACTCCTTCTGGTAATTAAGTTTGGTAGAGAAACAAAGTTCTCCTCATGATGGTGCAGCTGATATTTGGAGTGATAAATATCATCACCGCCAGAATTAAGCTTGTGCTGCAGTTCTTTCATGTTAGGTAGAAAGACAACATCCTCTTGAGACGGTACAAGCTGAAGTTTTTCAGAACACTTAAACAGTTCTGAAACATCAAAAATTAAATAATAATAGTTCCAGATTATAAACTTAACCTGTAGTAGACTACGACCTTCCTGGAGCTATCATGCCGGGAACTTTGTAACCAAAATTGGACGATACTGGAGTACCAGTCTAGCACCAGCTAAGATCCCTGTTGGAGCCAGGTTGCGAGGAATTGGGATCCCACTCCTTGTATGACAGCAGCAGCAACCATTATAAGATATTGTTGATGCGCTAGCATAGAAAGTTGCTGCTGATGAGGGGAAATGGTAACAAGCCGGGTAACCCGTAAGCCCGCAGGTTTTATCCGCTACGGGTGCGGGTTGATGAAATGACGACCCGTGAAGAATATCAACCCGCAAGCTTGGACCCGTGTTAACCCGAACCCGTGTAACCCGTAACAAGCCATCCCCGGCCCGCCCATTTGCCAGCTCTAGTTGGTTTAGTTAAACCCATTCCCAAAGCATGCTTGTTTTTGCCTCAAATGCGTTTTTGAGCCGACTATAATTTTTGTCCGCCATCATTGAAGGACTATTTTTTCTGCTGGTGTTAGGGATTATGAGGATTCCTAAGAAACCTGTGCGCAGAGATCCGAAGCTTCCCTTATGACGAGAACAATTTGTTGATAATGTTGGCCAATTGTCCACAGGTATGCTTCTACCTTTGTATAGTAGGAAGGATCCCTTCTACTAGGATGTTTTGTCCACTAGGGATGACCCAGTGAACAAGACTCGGGTTTGAGGGGTCATGCAATATACTGGTAACTATTGGCGTGCCCTTCGTGAGTGTTGGTACCGTAGCAAGGGTAAGACTACTTTGGAGTCTTATGACCCCTTTGCTGCTGGGAGGTCTAAGCAAGAGGATTATACCCCCGCCAACTTCAATGCTACTTATGATGATGCCATTAAGAAAATCAATCCACTTCCTTGGAGTGTTGGTCCACACCGTATCCATGTTACTGCCAAGCAGATTAGGGAAGGAAATAGCCTTCGTCTGTTGGAGGAGACTGCCATCCACTACTATGCTAAGATTTTCTTGTGGAAGTTTGATCGCATTCGTCTGGACCATGATGATCGTTGGGCGCGTACTCCTCTTCGTGTGATGGGTCCCTGGGCCCACATATTTACTACCGCAGATCCCAGCGTCCCTCGTACACCTTCATCTCTGCCTGTTAAGTATGATGGGTATCAACCTTGGGTATTCAACCCTGTCGTTTCTCACGAGGTGAGCTTGTTTGTTACATAAGTTTTTTATTTTTCATCTTTGTTCTACGACCTTTGCTAAAAAAATTTTATACTTCCTTTGTAGCCTACCCCTACTTCTTCTGTTGGGGATGCTCCGGGCTCTGCTGGTAACTCTGCAGCCACCAAGACAAGGAAAAGGAAGGCTTTGATCGAAGCAACTAAGCCAACACCTGCGGAGGTAAGGACTATAACCCTACCTTAGTGCTCGTAGATTCCTTAGTATTTTGCCCTTGATCCTTAACTCGCGTGTGTATTCTTCTTTAGTCTTCCAAGAAGAAAGGAAAGTTGAAGGATGTGATCGATGTTGAAGAGTCTGATGAAGATTCTAAGGCTGTTGAGGAAGGGACAGATGACGAGGACATGTAGGTGTTTGAGGGTGAAAGCGATTTCTGTTGATTTTGGTAATTTCGGGTGTGTGGGTGAGAAACGAGTTTAAACTCTAAACAAATGTACAACAAGGGAGTACTTTGGATTCGAGAGATCAATCTGTACAAATCCGGCCTAAACAAAGAAATGGCCGTTCCAGACTTGTTTCGGTCACAAAGTGAAGGATAAGATTTGGTTTTGGGGAGGGAAGTGAAGTGAGTGTTGAGACCAGAATAGGTGATTCTAGAAGAGTAATTGTTTCACGACTTGTATCAGAAAGTGGGAAGCTAACAGATGGAAAGCTAGCAAATATTTTCTGAGTGTTGTATGCTCATGACCTTAACCTGTTATTCGGTGGAAATAGGTAATGCCTATTTATACAAGTCAAAGTGAAACGTACTCTGGTTTCGTTAAGAAATGGAAAACGGGTGAGTAAATGGGAGGAGGTGGTAACCGGTAACGCCTGGAATTGATGTTCCATAAAAGAAAGTGTTTCACCATTACTCCCTGTATTTACTAACCGCCTCATCCTTATGACACTTTCTTATAACGGGCGTAGTGTACGCCGCACGCTTTAAGCCGCCAAACCAATACCCAATGAGCATCCACCAGTTTGTGACATGCGTTGATGTCTCGAGTGTTTTCATGGAAAAATGTAGCACGTTGTTGTTGTCTGGCAAGTTGAGCTTGGGAGACTTGTCGGCTCGGTGGTGACCTTCGACGGTCGAGATTTTGCATCTTAAAAGGAAAGGTAGACGTTGATTATTGCAACCCTTCGTTTGGTAGCCAGTGACATGAAAGCATGATCAATATGGATTTAATATGGCCTAGTTTAGGCGTGGCCAAAAGTTAGGGTTTTGGCTTTGTTTAGGCGGGACCAAACTAGGGCCAAAGGTTGTCATGCATTAGCTGGTAACCTTGGACGGCTAAGATCTGCTCCTTAGATGAAAGAGTGGCCGTTGATTGTTTCAAGCCTTCGTTTTGGTAGCCGCATAAGGAAGGCTGGCATGGTATGGCGCGAGAAGGTGGTTGGCATGCCATTGGCACATGTGGCATGGCATGCCTTGGCGCGGTTTGGCGTGACCAAAACTAGGGTTTTGGGCCAAAGATTACCATGCGTTGTTTGACGACCTTGGACGGCTAGGATTTGCATCTAGGATTGAAGGTTGGTCGTTGATCTTCGCACGCCTTCGTTTTGGTAGCAGCATAGGGAAGGCCGGCATGGTATGGCGCGGCAAGGTGGTTGGAATGCCATTGGCACATGTGGCATGGCATGCCTTGGCGTGGACAAAACTAGGGTTTTGGGCCAAAGGTTACCATGCGTTGTTTGGCGACCTTGGACGGCTAGGATTTGCATCTAGGATTGAAGTGTGGTCGTTGATCGTCGCACGCCTTCGTTTTGGTAGCCGCATAGGGAAGGCCGACATGGTATGACGCGACAAGGTGGTTGGCATTCCATTGGCACATGTGGCATGGCATGCCTTGGCGTGGTTTGGCGTGGCCAAAACTAGGGTTTTGCGCCAACGGTTACCATGCGTTGTTTGGCGACCTTGGACGGCTAGGATTTGCATATAGGATTGAAGGGTGGTCGTTGATCGTCGCACGCCTTCGTTTTGGTAGCCGCATAGGAAAGGCCGGCATGGTATGGCACGGCAAGGTGGTTGGCATGCCATTGACACATGTGGCAAGGCATGCCTTGGCGCGGTTTGGCGTGGACAAAACTAGGGTTTTTGGACAAAGGCTACCATGCGTTGTTTGGCGACCTTGGACGGCTAGGATTTGCATCTAGGATTGAAGGGTGGCCGTTGAACGTCGCACGCCTTCGTTTTGGTAGCCGCATAGGGAAGGCCGTCATGGTGGGGCCAAGGAAAATGGCGCGGACGGCTTGGCATAGTGGGGCCAAGGGTTTGGCATGGACGGCTTCGCATGGTGGGGCCAAGGCAGAGTGGGATTGGCTTGGCATGGTGGGGCCAAGGGTTTAGCAAGCCATTGGCGCATGGTGCGGCTAGCATGGTTCGGGACAGGGAAAGGTGCGGTTGGCTTGGCATGGTAGGGCCAAGGCAAGGTGTGGTTGGCTTGGAATGGTGGGGCCAAGGGTTTGGCATGCCATTGGCGCATGGTGTGGATGGCATGGTTGACACGCCTTGGCGTGGAGATGTGGCTGGCATGGTTTGCCGTTGGCACAGTGGTGCGGCAGGCATGGTCGGCATGCCTTGGCGCGGAGATGTGGCTGGCATGGTTTGCCATTGGCACAGTGATGTGGCTGACATGGTTGACATGCCTTGGCGTGGGGATGTGGATGGCATGGTTTGCCATTGGCACAGTGGTGCGGCTGGCATGATTAGCATGCCCTGGCGCGAAGATGTGGCTGGCATGGTTTTTCCATTGGCATAGTGGTGCGGCTGGCATGGTAGGCATGCGTTGGCGTGGAGATGTGACTGGCATGGTTGGCATGCCTTGGCGCGGAGACGTGGCTGGCATGGTAGCATGAGAATTAGGGTTTGGTATAGATGATGTCGGTCAATGCTAAGGGTTATGCCGTGGAACATGACATATGAAAAAAAAAGGTACCCTGGTAATTCTTACGTATGCGTGCTGATTGATTCAATAAATGCGCTAGTGGTCGTAATGACGTCATGTCAGATGTGCGGTTATACGATTTTAACCCTAAGCTAAAAACCACCATCAACAGTAGGATGTTGAGGATACCTCCCTTAGTCCCCATTTTGAGGATATTGAGGAATATTTTTCGAAGAATAGACCTAGTCCCATTCGTGGTGGTTCTGTGGAAGGTGATAACCTTCAGGTTGATTGTGGCTATTCGTTGGTGAGCCAAGTTAGTACTCAAGTTGTTACTCCTGCTTCGCTGCCGAAGGTACATGCGTTTTCTGTTCCTAGTGATTTGCAGCATGTTGCATCGTCTACCACTAGTGCTATAGTGATTTCTTCCAAGAGCATTCCGTCTTCTCCTGCCACTTCTCTCCAATCTAGTGGTTCGTTGGTGAAATACACAGGGGTAGCATCCAAGAGATGGAGGCTTTCATGGATACCTATGCTGATTTCCTTCCTCGTCTTTCTTTGTTTTCAGAAAGTGAATTTTTACTTATTGCCTATTGTACTGTTTAGAACCTTCGTTTGTTCTTATGCTCCGTTGTTTGCATCTTTGCAAACAAATCTATGTTGGATGCACATTTTTCAAGTTTTATAGGGCTGAGTGTACTCGCTTGAGTGCTCTGTTGGAGCGTGCTCGCCAAGATTATGCCTTTGTTAGTGCACAACAGCCTTTTCCTGGTGATGCTGCATCTACCGCCAAGGTACCTTTGTTGGAGAACGAGCTCAGGAAGATTTTGAGGTCCTTAGAAGCTTGCTTGTTGGCTTTTGAGAAAGACAATAACGCTGCGAAGAGTGCGAAATATGGAAGCAAGGACGCTGACTCCTCTTTGGTTGTTGAATCCTCCAAAGTCATAGGTTTGTTCCTTCTTCTCTTTAGCTTTGTTTTCATTTTTATGGTAGCATAGTCCTGAGAGAACCTACGCCTGTCAGTTGGTAGCTCTGGTCAGCTTAGACATCTTCGGGAGCAAGTAGCCAAATTGACCGCCGACGTTTGGTATTATCAGAAGAAGTCTGCTAGGTTAATGAATGTAATCGTTCATAATGAATCCCAAATCTCTATTGAGTCTGCTCATAACTCATACCTCGTGAAGAAGTTGGCTTCGTTTTGTAAAGAATGTGACGAAAACCTCAAGTGGGAAAAGGTTCTCATTTTAAAGCAAAAGGAACACATTTCCTTGGTTGAAAAAACGTCTCTCAGCTCAAGAGATTATCCGTAAAAAGTATCATGCGGATATTGAATATTCCTATGCTTCCTTAGCTAAGGTTACTGCCGAACGTAACGTGTTATCCTCTGAGGTTCGTTCTCTTAAGAACAAACTTAGTGAGGTTTATTCAATGGATTCTTCCATGTCCCATGTATCTTTGGTCAAGATATTGGAGGAGTTAGGGAATGTTTACCAGGTGTTATCCTCCGAGAATGCTTCGCTCCAGATAGATGTTGAAGATCTCCGGACCAAACGTGATACTCTAGTAGAGGATCTTAATGCTGCTGAGGAGGATGTTGCTGAATCCCAGCATAGTTTAAAGGATTCCCTTAGTCATGTCGGAGGTAGCTTAGGATCTTTTTATTCATGTATCCTCCTTCGTACCCCAAGTTGTCTTTTTTCCTTACTCGTCCTTTGTATATCGATCCGCAGGTCTCCAGGAGCAGCTTGTAGGTATGAATGCTAAGGTCAGCCATCTTGAGATCCAAGTATCTTCGTTGGAGATAGCTCGTCAGTTTGATGTTGCTGCCAAGTTTAAAGCTGAGTCACTTCAGCAGACTAATGACCAACTTAGTGCTCATATGATAGAACTTCGTCGTAAATCAGCCTCTGACTTAGAGGTCTAATCCTCCCAAATGAAGGTGCAATTCGAGCGTTCGGCTATTGATTACATTAATAATGCCTTTGCAGAAGCTGGGCTCCAATTTTTTGGAGTTGTCTTTCCTCGTTTTCCTTATCCTTGATTTGTTTCAGGTCTAAACTCTTCTTTGTTGTTTATGTCCTCAGCCGAGGTATCTTATTTAGCTGAGATGTCTCCTTTCTTTGAAACAATGCTTTATGGTGGTTTGAACCTTTCTATCTGCCATGCAACCTTTTAAGAGATGTTAGGTATATTTTGGTAAAATTATTATTTCACCTGTATCACTGCATGAATATTTTGTTTAGACGTAATGTGTCTAGCTGGTCGCACAATCGAGTCATCACAAGGTGCCAAGGTATGTTAAACTTTGATGGAACATTCAACATCCTACCAGGATATCCTTTGGCCAGAAGGTATCATGGTGGTAAAGGTACCTACGTGGGCAATAATTTTCCTGTAACCCTACGCATTCAGTGTGATGGCTGCTTTACTTCGACAAAGTATCTCTATAGGGGATATCTTATTTTTTTTCTTATGCCTCATAGAAGGAGACATCGCCCCGAGGATCCTAGATTGACATATGCGTAGTTATGCCTTGCCTTGCCTCATCGTCACTCCTGACGGAGGGTGTCTATTCTAACCCAATTTTACCAATTAGTGATAATTCTTTAACAAAAAGCTTCTTTCATTGATTAGTAAGGTTTGTAAACCTTTTTCCAGGGATAGAACATGGTGGGATATTGTCTATACCTTTCTTCTCCTGAGTAATCACCATTCTCTTACGAGTAGTACTTTTTTAGGTACATTGCATTCCAAGGGTGTTGTAGTATTTCCCCTTCCGGCGATGTCGTGTATGATGTAACGCCCGTCCCATGTCGGAGCTAGCTTTCCCCACTCCTTAATCGTTTGATATGGCGGTATCTGGCGCAGTACGTATTCCTCAACAACAAAGTTGTGAGGCATAACCCTTTTCTTATATTCCCTAGCTATCCTTCGTTAGTAATTCACCATCTTTTGTAGAGCTACTTCCCTTCTTTCTTCAAGGTCAATCCAGTTTTTCTAACATCAAATTTGTTGTTAAATTTTTTTCCCAAGCCTCCGTTTTTGTTGTTGGAAGTATATAACCTCTGTTGGATGACTGCTTCAGCTCTGTAGGTCAACAAGAATGGAGTTTCCCCGTAGCTGATCGTCTTATAGTGCGAAAACCCATAGGACATTGTATAGCTATTCGCACCACCTCTTTTTGTATACACTTAGCTACTTCTTTAATTTCATTGCTATGGTTTTGTTGGTTGCTTCCGCTTGTCCATTGCTTTTAGGATATATTGGATTTGACTTGTTCTTCTGAGTGTTGAAGGTATCAAACAATATGTCGATGTTCATTCCTAGTAGTTGTTTGCCATTGTCTGAGACTATGGAAGCTGGTATTCCTAACCTGCATATGATTTGCTCAAACAAGAATTTGAAGACATCTGTTTCTATAATTCTTTCCAAAGGATTTGCTTCCACCCACTTGGTGAAGTAATCCTTAGCCACGATAAAATATTTTGTTTTCGATGTTTCCTCAATCAGAGGTCCAACTATATCAACCCCCCATTTGACGAATGGCCAAGGGACGATAACCAAGTTAATCTCCGTTGCTTTGATTTCTTGGCGAAGCATTGGAACCTTTCACATCGATAAGCCACGTTTTTTGAATCCTCGTCCATGCTTAGCCAATAGTACCCTTGCATTTCGGCTTTAACCGCCAAGGACCTTCTTCCACTATGGTTACCAGTATCTCCGATGTGTATATCATGGAGTATTCTTCTTCGTTCGGTTTGTGAGAGGCACCGCATTAAAGGTCCGATAAATGACCTCTTATACAGTATTCCATCACGAAGGCTGTACATTGCTGCTTTTGACTCGAGTTTTCGAGATTCTTTTACGTCGGCTGGTAGTATACCTTTGTCAAGGTACTGGTGAAATGGAATTCTCCAATCATCTTCTGCTTCATCGCCTTCATCTGGCATGGATTGGTCTTCGTCAAACTCTTCGTGATTCTTTTACCTCTTCACTTGTTTCTCCTTTGTCTGCTTCTCTCATGGCCCGAGTTTGGACGGCTAATGCATCCTCATATATCCTTCTATCGAAGGCTCATATATCCTTCTAATTTTCACGGCGGTGGTGTTTCTTTCCCTCAGCATAGAGGATATGAATATTAAGGAATATGCGTGTTTGTTGTCCTTCCGGCATACATGTGATGTTGTTGGTATATTGTTCGAATTCTAACCTGAAAACGTAAACGAGTCGATCTCCAGTATGGGTTGTTATTACAATCCCAATGCTTGGGCCTTCTCCGTTAGAAGATCCATCTACGAATATTTCCCAGCTTCGTGAATTTTTAGGTTCCGGCTAGTCCTCCGAATCTTGCTTATCTTCCTCCATTCCTGGGATGTCATCTATTTTCTGCTTCGTCACTGAGAGGTAAGTCTGCCAGAAAGTCTGCCAAGCTTTGTGATTTCTCGGCCTTCCTTGTTTCAAAATTTATTTGGAATTGTTTGATCATGGTATTCCATTTTCCACCCTTCCAGTCTTCTCTTTGCTGTCTATCTGAGCTTTTGTGAAGACTCGAACGGTGTGTACATGAAAATATATCCTTAGTTTTTGTGTTGCCACTACTAAGGCATATATGAGTTGCTCCACCTTGGTGTAGTTACGTTCCGATGAACTGAGTGTCTTGCTGATGTAATATATGGGTTTTTCTGCCCCTGGTCTCGTACCAACACTGCGCTTACAATGTAGCTTGTTACTTCTAAGTAAAGAGTGAGTATCTCACCTGGATACGGTTTCTGTAAGATAAGTACCGAGGCCAGGTACTCCTTGATTTATTGGAAATCTTGTTCGCATTCCATGGTCCACATGAACCTGCTTCCTTTCCTTAGAGTATCGAAAAATGCTTTGCATTATTCCGATGATCTTTCTATGAATCTTCCCATGGAGGATAAGATTTCGTTTAGTTTTTGTACTCCTTTCACCGTTTCTGGGTCTACTTCTATTCCTCTCTTAGTTACTAAGTGCCCTAGGAATTTTCCTGAGGTTACTCCAAACATATATTTCTCCGGGTTAACTTTCATGTGAAAGCTTCTCATGGCTTCGAATATCTCCTTTAGGTCTGATAGGTGATTTTTTGCTTCATTGCTTTTGACAAGCATGTGTTCCACGTAGACTTCTAGTATCTTTCGTATACATGTCTTAAAGATTTTGTCCACCAATCACTGGTATGTTTCTCCCACGTTCTTTAGTCCAAAAGGCATCCTTGTATAGCAATACATGCCTCATGGGGTATAGAACGCAGTATGCTCCTAATCTTCTTATGCAAGTACGATTTGGTTGTAACTGGAGTAACCATCCATGAAGGATAGCCTCTGGTGACCTTCAGTTGCATTGACCAGTTGGTCAATATTGGGTAGCGGGTAACTATCATTGGGGAATGCTTTGTTGAGATTACTTAAGTCGATATTGATACGCACGCCTCTGTTCTTCTTTGGTACAATTACCATGTTGGATATCCATGTGGGATACTTGACTTCTCGTATGAATCCTACTATTAGGAGTTTTTGCAACTCCTTTTCTACTGCTTCCTGGTAGATATCCGCTAGTTTGCGGATACGCAGTTTGAACGGTGCAATTTCTGGTTTGATCCGAAGGTGGTGGGAGACCGAATTCGGGTCAGTTCCTGGCATGTCTTCCATTGACCATGCGAAGATATCTACGTATTCTCTTAGTAGCTTTTGCAATTGCATCTCCTCTTCCTCTTCTAGTAAAGTTCAGATGGTGATCATCTTTGACTCCTTCTCCGTTCCAATGTTGATTTTCTTTGTTGGCTCCACCGGTGAAAAGATTGGTTTATGAGTTTGTAGAGGAGTGCATTTCTGTAATTGTCATTTGGAAGAAGTATCCTCCACCGGAGTGGCGGAGTTGCTTGCTTCCTGAGCTGAGGGGGCTTCGGGGACTTTGAAGCCTTTGTTCTTCACTTCTTTGGCATTCTCTCTCCTTCATTTTCTTTCATGCTACTGTGCAGCAGCTCTTTCGTCGTTGAGTCTGACCTCCACAAGATTGCATAACCTTGCATGCTGCTGATCCCCTTTGATTTCCATTTCACCCATGGGTAATGGGAATCTAAGGTACTGATGATAATTCGAAGCCGTCCCCCTGAAGCGATGGACCCATAGTCGCCCCATAATGACATTGTAGGGAGAAGGTGCATCCACGACGCAGAACTTAGTGTTGGTCACTAAGGGTCCTGCACGTACCCGCAAGACAATTTCTCCTTTTGGTATAGAGACCGCTTCATTGAAACCGTAGATTGTGCAAGTGGATGAATCTATTTGCTCAACTGTTAAACCCATACGTAAGTAGGGTTTGTAGAACAACATATTTAACGAGCTTCCCCCATCAATGAGGACCTTTGTAACATTCTATCCGTAGATTGGAAGGGTGATTACAAGTGAATCATTATGCATCTCGACTCCTGGTTGACGTCTCTTGTTGATAATGTTAATGGCATAGCCATCCATTCTTCCCAAGTGCTAGTTGGTGGTCCATTCAGCTTGAATACCTTGTGGGCTTCTAGCTTTCCTTTGGTTCGAACTAACTCGAGGATATCTTCGAGTAGCTCCACCTGAACGCCGGTTGAGAATGTGATCATGTTAATATATTTTTTGTATTGTGGTAACTCCACCTTTTTCTTGGGGGCTACCTCAGTTTCAGCAGGTTATATCTGCACATACTCCATGAACTTGGCTTAGTCTATGAATCTCTGAATTGTGTTCCGCAGGTGATAGCATGTGTCAGTTGTATGACCGTAGTACTGGTGGCATTCACAGTACTCCTTAGCATCCTTTGTTTTATCCGGCTGCTTTCCCCTAGTGTTAGGGTAAGGAAATCCCGTCTTCGCTCTTTCCTTGCTTAGAATGTGGGAGAAGGTTTTGCTTAGCTTTGTGTAGACTTTATCTACAAACTCATTCTTTTCTTTGCCTCTGCCTTTACTATCTCCATATTTTGATCTTTTATCCTGAGAGCTGGTTCTACCCCCGGCTTCGTTCCGTCTCTTAGGTATCTCCGGAATCGGTTCCAGAGAATTGGTTCGCTGCGGAGCTGCTGTTGCTTTGGTTTGCACGCTGGGGTTGTCCTTCTGGATTTCTTCAAGTCTGGTACAGCGATCCTGGACAAATTGAAGCTCTCCTTCGTAATTGAGGGCTCAGTTGTGAAGCTCCACGAATATAGACGAGGTTCTATCAAGTCTGTACTTATAGCAATTAAATCTAATTTCTGGATTGAATTTCCCGATTGCTTGGCACGCTTTTTGCCACCTATCTGTGTATTGCATCAATGTTTCCCGGGGTTCGATAGCTAAAGAAAATAGTCTATCTGAACCTGCTTTCGTAGATTTGTTATACATGTATGTCTCCAAGAACACCGTGGACAACTGCTCAAAAGAGTCAATTGAGTACGCCGGTAAGTTGTCATACCACACCAATGCTGATCCCGTCAAGCTTGCAAGAAAATACCTACAAAGTACTACCTCATCTCTTTCCCAATGGGCAAGGACAGGGGTGTAGTACCGTAGGTGGGCTGCGGGATCTGATGTACCATTGTATACCTGAAACGTAGGTACCGGGCATTTCGCAGGGATAAGTTCCCTCAAAATGAGCAAGGAAAATGGATATGTTGTCCCTTCTTGGAGTACCTCTTTTAACCTTGCTCCTGCGCTGCCAGTTTTTAATCCTTGTATTTCTTTCCGCATTTTCTCCATTTGCTCCATAACCATGTTCACATTGTGAGCATCTCTAAAAAATGTCTCATCATAATAAGAATGAGAGGGTTTGTAAGTTGGATCCACCTTGTCTGGATCATGTCGTGTTCTCCTGGCTCCCCCTGGTGGGTTAAGATCCCCCCTTCGTATTCCTGAGACAACTCCGTGCTCACCCTTATTCAAAGGAGGGTGAGTTTGGGAACCTTCGATCTGCGCCTCCAACATATATTTCAGGTTCTGGTTTGTTGAGCCATCACGTGCATTGCATCCTCGTGCTACTTGCTACGTAGTATCAAAGCTGCTACCTGCGCTGCTATTGGTTCTTCATTGTGGATTCCTCCACCCTGAGGAGTGCTATCAGCTGAACCCTCAGAGTCATCCACTCCTTATTCTATCACTGGAGCATCGAGATCTATCTGGATTGGAGTTAGGTTTCCCAACCCTCGTCCTATAGGAACTAAGGTTCTGGGTAACCCTTTGTTGGCCGAAGGTGGCTTCGTAACGTTGGGACGTTCCGGTAACGGCATGTCGCAGGGTGGTTGTGCTCCCGATGTTTGCCCAATCCCTTCAGCAGGAGTAGATGGTTTGTTAGCAGCCGTTCTTCTTGCTATCTCGCTTTGTCCGTCCTCCGCTTCATTCCTTTGATTTGTTCGAGACAGGTTTTGAGATCTGCCTCTTGTAACAACAGGTCATGAACTTGTTCGTACATCACTTGGTTTCTGCATACCTTCGGCTTTTTGTTACCCTGTAGTCACAGAAAAAAGACAAAGTTCGCTGATAGGGTGTCTCCGTTAACAGTAGCAATTAATACTCTGATACAAAAGACGGCTAAGCAGCTTTTTCAGATAAAGTACTAGAATGACGTTTGGAAAGATGGATATTTAATTTCTTATGACACCCTTGGAAAAAACAACCTTAAATGTTGAAAATGATTGAAAACAGGTGTCAAATCCCCCAAGATAAGAGGCTATTAAATGTTTTGTAAGATTTGTTCTCCTTAAATTCTCATTGAGATTCCCTCGTGGTCAGAGGTACTCAGATCCAAAGGATACTTTGTCGGAAAAGGTTGTTTAATATAAAACAAAAAGTTTAACGTTTTTTGAACACGTTTTTGAGAAAAACTTTGTAGATATTTAAGGTTGCAAGTCTTTAGAGGATATGAACTCAAAGAACTTACGGAAATCAAGCATTTGGATGAGAATCTACAAAGTTTATTTATTTTGTAATCCATATCTATTGATAGTTTTGTCACTAAAATTGACAAAGGGGGAGATTGTTAGAGCAATGTTCGGTCGAACTCGCAAGTGTTGCTATCTCATGCTTGTTTGTCAAGTTTAGTTGTCAAAAACTATAAGTCTTGATTTCTAGTCTACTTATAGCTAAGTCTCGGATTAGGATAGAAAGTGTAGTTGAGCATTAGACTTCACGGCGTTCATCGATTGAAGACGAAGAACTACTAAGGGTATCTTTTGGAACTTTATCAACAAAAAATATGTGGAGACTTGAACTCACCTATCACTGAAAAGTCTATCTACTATATCTCCTATTTGAGACAAAATTCGTATAGCTATATAGACTTCGATTATACACATTTAATCATTCGATCACTTCAAAATTTCTTTGAAGCTAATAGTTTGTGTGAGACAGCTATTCCCGTCTTCCGAGAATGTTTTAATGATTGAAATGGGAGTTTAGAACGATTAACCATGATTGGACATAAACACAGTATGCGTACTTGCATATGTGTAGTCCAAGACCGACAATCTAGTATGCACACCCGCATGCGTACTGGTTGGTCAAGTGAAGTCCGGGAGCTATAGTATGCATACCCGTAGGTGTACTGGCGAAGTCAGTTGAAGTCCGGGAACTTCAGTTTGCGTACCCGTACGCGCACTATATTCAACTGAGTTCGGATGTGAACGACAGTATGCATAACCGTTTACATACTAGCGAACACAGTCCATGTCCGGATACCTAGGTATACGTACCCGTTTGCATACTTGAGTAGGTTATGTTCTAAAATCGGTTTATTCATGAACTACACATATATATATATATATATATTAAGGAATGCAATCTTTTGCAATCCGTGGCTATAATGTTCATTAATTGATTCGAGTGAATCAAAATCGATTTTGCTTCAATTGTGTCTTGTATACTTCTATGAGAATATAAACAATTGAACAACAATAGAACTAGTTCTATTTGAGTCATTTGAACTAGTTATAATTAAGATGAATATGGCTGATATGAAAGTGTTCATATGTCTAACTTCGGTTAACTGTTGTTGAGCCAACAAAGGTGTTCACGTTTAGGTACGATTACTCATATCTAAGTGAAGTCACTTTTTACTTGTGTTTAACAAGCTAAGTTCGATCTAACGGTTAAAATATATTATCTTGGGTCTAATCAGGTTTTCATCTAACGGTGAATATTGAATGCTTTGTTACCAAGGTAGCATTGATTGCAAACCCTGATTTGAAGACTATATAAGGGAGAACTCTAGCAAATGGGAAACCTAATCCCTACACCTCCTGTGTGATACTAGTTGCGACTAGAGTCGATTCTCCTTTAACCTTAAGCTTTTCTAAAAACCTGTAGGTTAACGACTAGAAGAATTCATTGGGATTGTGAATCCAGACCCAACTATTTTATATGTAGTTGCGTGTTCTGATCTTGTTATTTTCTATCGTGATTGAGTACTATCTTCTCTAAGATTTGCTCGAGATTTAATCTCTGACAGGCAAGATAAAAAGTAGTCACAAACATCTTCGTCTCATCGTTTTTGATTCTACAATATCTTATTTCGCTACCATACGATTAAGATTATTGTGAGGTGATTGATATTTCTAGGTTGTTCTTCGGGAATATAAGAACGGTATATAAATTGGTTCATGTTCATCCTGATTTATCAAAAGACGAAACAAAACTCATGGGTATATCCGTGGGAGACATATTTATATATTAAATAGACTTTTCTGTGTGAGACAGATTGGTTTATCAAGTCTTCGACTTTGGGTCATTGCAACTCTTAGTTGTTGGTGAGGTCAGCTAAGGGAATCAAGTGTGTCGAGTCCTGCTGAGATTCAGAGACGTAAGGAGCGCAACTGTACCTTGATCTGTGTGAGATTGGTTAGGGCTCAACTACATTCCAGTCCGAAGTTAACTTGGATTAGGCTAGTGTCTGTAGCGGCTTAATACAATGTGGTGTTCAAATTTGGACTAGGTCCCGGGGTTTTTCTGCATTTGCAGTTTCCTCGTTAACAAAATTTCTGGTATATGTGTTATTTCTTTTCTGCATTATATTTGTTTATATAATTGAAATATCAAAGGTTGTGCATAAGTTCAATCAAATATGAATCCAGCCTTTGGTTGTTGATTAAATTGATTGATACTTGGATATTGGTTTTTGATACCGTCCAAGTTATTTTTTATATTTAATCGGGCTCGCAAATTCCTATTTGTTTGATTGCAGATTGAATTGAGAAATTGAGATCTAACTCTTTGATATAATTTTCTTAAGATTGAGTCTGACTGTCTAGTTGATTCTCTTGAAAGTATATTGGAGTTAGTCCATACATATTGCATACGCAATATTGGGTGTGGTTGTTAGACCCCCGCTTTTTCAAGTATGCCTCAAAACAGGTTTCAAAGTAAATTCGGTCATTGATGTCCTATCCCTTATGCCGATTATGGAGACGGTCTCTAATTCGAATTTCAAATTTCTGCTTCCCTTGTTATCCAATTACATATTACCTCCGTTTCTGGGAAAAAGATATTTTTACTTTTACATTTTAACCTAAAAATAAGTCAAATTAAAAAAAAAAAAATGATTGTAAATTTTTTCCAGAAACGGAGAGAGTATTTGCTTTTAGGGTTTTCTTTAGTTACGTGGTTTGCCTGACATAATTTGTTCTGGTTGTTCATTTCTTTGATTTTCTTTTCATCTCATTCAGTTTTTATTTTGCTTCCATATAAATGCTCTAAATGTTTAAAAGCATATGCATCAACAGACCGACAATTAATTTTCCTAGCTTAATTGGGGGACATAACTTCTAATTGGGGGCCATGCACTACGGGACAAAAAAGGTCACCAAATCCTAATTTGGGGCACCTCTTAATAAAATATTTTCTAAATGGAAAAACTGCCCTTATATGATTAGTATTAGGAATTAATTAGTTTGATTAGTGTGGTAAGTGTACTTAGATTAAAATCTGATTTTAGGAAAAAAATTGTGGAAAATGTGTTTTATGTGTTGAGAAGCAGAGGAGGAGTTTTGAGAGGAAAACCCTAGGTTTTTACAAATGAGTGATTCAAGTGGAGGGAATGAGATTGGTGAAGCTTCAAATAACAAAAATGATTGTGTTGATGGTAAGATTGTCTCAACTAATGATATGGGTTGGATGTTTGATGAGGAGATGTTGATAGAGGAAGGACACCATTGAAACATCCAGTGTTAGGGTTGTTATAGTCGGGTGTAGGATAAATTAACGACTCTCTGTAGTCGTCAGCCTTTTTGAGATTATTTTGACGACTTTTACCTGCAACTTTTACATGTTATGAAAAATCGTTAGCGTTGTTTGATGAACATTGACGACTCTTTCAGCTAGGTCACGCAGAGTCGTTAGTTCTTTTTTTAATGTTGTCGACTCTAGTCTAGGGATTATATACTACTGACGACTCTTTCGTTTTCTCCAACAGAAGGCAGTTCAAGTTCAACCCAGAGTCGTTACGCACTAATTTGGGGTCGTCAAACTACAGTCGTCATCTTCAACCAAATATGGCGACGACTCTATTCTAACAGGTTAACGATTTGGGGTCGTCAAACTATAGTCGTCATCTTTAACCTAATATTTACACTAACAGGTTAACGATTTTTCATAGAAAAAGCATGCAATGTAAGAGTCGTTAGGGTATTATTTCTTCGATACTAACGACTCTCACTCTGTAACTTCTATTTTTCAGTTACCAATCTCGATTACACAATCATAAAACAACCAAAACATCGAATATGAGGTGGGATTAAGTTCACGTACCCTCTAATTGGAGGTGGAGAAGAGAAAGGGAGGAGAGAAAGATGAAGATGAAAAGAGAAACTGATTTTCTCTTTGATTTGATTAGGGTATATAGATTAGGGACCTTAATTAGGGTAGTTAATTAGTGAAACTGATTTTCAATTAGTGAAGGGTAAAATAGTATACTCATATTGCGATATTTACACCCCTGAAAATTTGGGGGGCAAACAAAATTCCATGCCCCCAATTAGAAGTTATGGCCCCCAATTAAACTAGGTTAATTTTGTTTATCAGACGAGTTAATAAATGTGGTGTAGTCACCCCAAACTGCACACTAAAATTGTAGCATTCGCATTGTTAAGGCAGGTAGTGTGGTGTACCCTAGAATCTCTCAATCAACTCAGTCAAGTAACAAATCTGAAGACTCAACAACCAAGTCTGGTCAGCAACAATAAGATCCGACTAATAACATGGGATAGTTATCTTTATTTAGAATATCTTGTTATCTCAATGTACTTATCTCTAATATAAATAGACGAGTTTCATCTCCCCAAGTTCTGTGGAAGTCATTCCTCCAAAATATCTGTTCTAAGTTGGTATCAGCCAGAGATCCAACCCACGCTTCTCTTTCAAAAACCGAAAAAAAAACTAAAAAAAATCTTCAAAAAAAAAAACTTCAAAACCACTTTCATATCATCATCCAAACACTAAAATCCCCTCATTCTTCCACTGTGAAAGAAATAATATACCCCTAATCTGCTCATCAAAATACTTCAGAGAGTTTTAAACTCTACATCATCTTTAGGTGTTTGTTTTTCACCAATATCACCAGTTCCATCACCTACTTTACTCACATCATCCATCCATTTTACCTGCAACACAAGTCTCTATCACCAAATCATAACAATTCACCACCGCCATTAACACCGTTTTCTGCTAAGCAAGCTTGTTCACATGTCTCTAGCTAGTGGCAAGGCCATGTATCAACACTTTAGATCTGGTATTAAAAACATTCTTAAAAACCAGTTCTAAACAAATTTCAATACCAAAACACATGTAACCATTATCAATTACATCTATTAACCAACACAGATCAGTACTACCAATTGAAGAGGTATTTCGACTATCTCACATAACCATTTGAAGAGGTACTTTGATTATCTCACATTATGAATTTGAAGAGAAACACCAATTTTCTCATACAACAGTTTGAGGGGCAGTTACAAGTTCGTTTCATAAGTTCAAAAGATCAACAAGAAATTTTTCACAAAGATTTTGTGTGCACCAAGGTTTCACTTTATAAGAGACAAGTTGCACATCCGTAAACTCCAGTACAACTTGAAGGGGGATGTTAAGGCAGGTAGTGTGGTGTACCCTGGAATCTCTCAATCAACTCAGTCAAGTAACAAATCTGAAGACTCAACAACCAAGTCTGGTCAGCAACAATAAGATCCGACTAATAACATGGGATAGTTATCTTTATTTAGAATATCTTGTTATCTCAATGTACTTATCTCTAATATAAATAGAAGAGTTTCATCTCCCCAAGTTCTGTGGAAGTCATTCCTCCAAAATATTTGTTCTAAGTCGCATCACATTTTGACTTTCTTTTGAAGGATGGGTGGAAGCAAGGTTGTTAATAATTGAAGCAGTAGTTTCTGCGCTGTTTACTTTTGGCATTGTAAGTGAAATCAGGGAGAGTGACAATCATCATAAAAGATTCTCCTGAATGTTGCATTTAGTATATTTTATTCCCATTAATATGATCCAAAAACTGCACATTTTATATTCTTTTATGAATCCAATTTTGTGAAACGCCACTAGCATTGGGAGACCGTGACAACCAGAAAATTATCTTTTTCTCGTTTAGCTATTATTTGGTTTTACCAACAATGCATGCATATGTAGTGGTGCAAATTGGGACGGGTCAGCACGTTTATGAGACATCACAACACGTTAAAGAATTCGAGCACAACATGTGACCGGTCCAGTACGGACACAACACGTTTATTTAATGTGCTAGCTAAAATATCTCAAAAATATTTATTTTGGAGAACATAAAATAAGTGTGCTACCACATCACACCACGACACGACACAACACGTTTATTTTTCTGGCACAGAACAGCACGGCACGCCATTTAGCACAGCACAGTCCAGCACGTCTGAATCTCTGGCACAGCCCAGCACAACAACACGCTGAACATGTGATTTCGTGGGCTGGGCTGTGCCGAGCCGGAACGTTTTACACCAGTTGTACTACAAAAGTGCTTGTTTATCTCTGGCATAGCCTCATAGGGATTGCCAGGAGGATTGCGACTACGTTTGTAGCTAGCATTTTATACCTTGAAAGTTAAACCAGATTAAGGTCGCTTCTACCTTTATTATTTCGAAATTACATTTCATTTTGCCACCAAGAGTTCTCAATCTTCGGCTAAAAACTATGCGAAAGAAAATGCTGACGAATTTCCAACTGATATAATTGCTATCAATATTCATTTATTTCACCATTATACTACAATGATATTTGGCACTGGTCACCAGTACCTAATTTGGCCTTCGGTTGAGTTCTATCTCCTAATTTGGCCTTCGGTTGAGTTCTATCTCAGTATACAGGGAGGCCTTCTATAGGATGAGAAATATGCATCTGTCCGTCACAATGTTTATGCGGAGAAATCAAAATTAGTTATTTCTTTTTTCAATTTCATAAAATTAGGATGAAATTTAAGATAATCAATAAAATTGATTAGAAATTTCCATCAATTACCATAGAACAAACAAATTCAGTGTTCTAAGTTCTTCAAGATAGCCATTAGGTTGATCGGAATCTAACAATTTCAGTATCGTTTCATTCAAAAAAAAAGCAAAAAACAGAGCATTTCATCACAATTCCATCAAATTTTCCTGGAAATTCTTCGAATTCCCTCATAGACATCAATTTGAAATTATTTATTCTTCTTAATTTCAATCAAATCCATAAAATCACATCATTTTCGCTAGCTGATTTACAGAAATTCAACTCTGGAAAAAACAGAGTTATAGTCTACAGAGATTTCGGGTCAATCCGGGTTGCCGCGGGTATAAGAGAAGGACCAATCGGATTTCCTTATCTTCAAAATTCTGCTCAGATTTAGATGATGGGTTAACAAGATACAAAATCAACTAAGGATTCATTCAGTTAAATTCCCGCTGTATTCAGTTAAAAATTAGATACGAATTTTAGTTACATGCGGAGTGAGGAGAGATTCGCTTTGTCATCTAGACACATCAATGATACATGTAAGGATCATCCACATGTAAGGATCATCCACATGTTAGCACCAGAAATGATACACGCACCGAAGCGGTGTACCGCGGAATGCACCGGCAATGGACGGTCCCGATGCGCATGCTTAGCATCGGAATATGGATGGACAGAAATGGTCCCCACCAGGCACCAGCCCCTTTCACACGGTGCGTCCCACGGTGTCCATTCTCGGTGCGTTAATCATTCTCGATGTTAACACTAGTACATTGTAACGCCACCAGTTACAATAATATCACAATATTGGTTAAATGGACCAAAATCAACAATTCTTGGATGAAAAGAACATTTAGATTTTGATACTGTTTAAATGGATAAAAATGTGAAGATAGCCAGGATGTAAACAATTTCATCATACCCATTTTCAAATACTTTTTCTTATTTTTAATTTACATCAGGATGCATCCAGTTTCATCCTAACTATTATTTTAAGTTTAAGTCAGGATGAATCCAGTTTCATCCTTGCTTTTTTTTAGTATCTGTTTCACCCATACTAATTTTTACTCGTCCATTTGAACCATGTTTTAAAATATTCAGACAAATAACCCATTTTCCGATACAATATCAGACGTGGAAGGAAATAAGCAAAAATTCATACACGTAGCAAGAACAGATATGAGGTGGGGCGAAAATATCACTAACCCAAGGGGTTCCATCCCTCATCACATAACCATTCTTCAAAAAAAAATAAAAGAAAAAAAATAACCATCACGTAACCAATGCGCCGGACCGTGCGCTTCTACATTTTATTATCAGCTTATAGATCCATACTTCCCATATAATGCATTGAAATCAAAGCATATAGACTATAGTGTGGTTGATGATGTTTGTAAAACAGGCTATAAGACGCAAAGATAGCTCTCCAACTGCATACATCTGGCAATTTATTTCCCTTGTCTTCTAATCTTGTACGTTAGTCGTGAATGCTATGGTGTTACTGACAATTTAGGGAAGTTTGCCTGTAAATAAATGTGCATAGGTGCATTTCTTCGTCGGCCTTCACTACTGTAGCGGTAATCTAGTTATTTATTTTGACGACATTGTAACTACAAGTTTTGGAAGTTATCCAAATGCGGAAGAAAATTAGCTTTAAATTGGATACTGCAATGGCAGACTGGTACATAATTCTCTCTAAGGCTTATTTTTGAAAAAATGACGCCAGGTCGAGCAAATCCCGTTCTAATAACCTGCACTGGCCATCTCTTGAAGGAGTGACACTACCCATAGACCATAGACACACCCTGCCAAGCCAGGTGAAGAAAGCTGATGATCAAGTCAACTGGTTAAGACTTTGGTTGAGTTTAACTTTCATCGATGATGCAAGACGAGTGCGTACTTATTAGTATTTTCCATCGCGTGTTCAGTGATAATAATAATCAAAGTAAGCAAGCATGCATACAAGATCATCACTTTTTAACTAAAGCAAGATAAAAACTCATAATTCTTTTGTAAGCATATATATACGATAGTACGATATAGTTGGTGAAGTGGGTAACTTGGCCACAAAAACAATGATGGTTATGAGTTCAATAATTTGATGGTTTAAACTAATCCTCTTTGGACAAATACCCTAATCTAGCTAGTTCCTATACATGGTAGTGAACTTGAGTTTCATGACCCAGCTCCCCCTTTGAGACAGACTTAAATTACTTATTCTTATTCTCTCTAATCATCATTAACCATCAAAACCTAGAAAGTCTTGTAGCTTTATGAATAGGTATAGTTTAGTTATAGGGGATCATGAGCTTATATCTATCTTAAGCTGAAACAAAAACTAAAAATATTGTTGATTAAGGATGATCTTAATTTTTATTTTTATAAATCAAGCATGATCAATTGGAAAAGTTAGCAGTCAAGTGTTATGGGTTCCATGTTGTATTAGTTTACGATATTTGGATTAGAGCGCGGAGTTAGATAATTATGTAATACTAATCTGATGTGATTTGGTAACTTGGACCACATGAAACCGAGTTTTAGACCATGTTCCTCTCCCCAATGGTTTTTTATTGTTACTCCTGCTGTGCTAGTCAATTATATTTTATCAGGTATTTTCGAAGTCACTGCACCAAAACCAGGATTTTGTAACAGTGCAACCTGTCACAGTTTATTTTTCAGTCACTGATACGCCTGTGATAAGTCCTGTAACAGTTATAACTGATATTAAATTTTGTATTCGTGATAATAATTAGGAATATTAAATTCTTTTATCGGTCCGCAAGTTATAACCCCAGAGGTGTCACCATCCTTCCACAAAAAACCCATCAAAACAAAAGTAACACAAAAACCCCATCAAAACAAAATTAACACAAAAACCCCAAATTTAAATGTTGGTGTCATCAAATTTTGTTTTGGTTTCATCATAAAATAAAATTTGATGAAACCAAAATAAAATTTGATGAAACCAACATTTAAATTTGGCGTTCTTGTACCAATTTTTAAAAATTTGGGGGTTTTGTATCAAGTTTGTTTACGATGGAGTTTTAATGGATCCCAACATTTGAGTGGGGTTTTTGTACCACAAGTTTGGTCACCTTGGATTTTTATGACTAGTTTTGTTCTTTTACTAGTCACAATAATATTTTTTGACAATTTTACAGACAATCACAATTATAATTCAAAGTGATAATTCCACCCAAATATTTCACCACATCTAAAACAACCATAAAATTATAACACTTTGAATTTTAGTTGTTACTAATTTTCCCAGATTTGTACAAACTAACAATTATATTTCATTTCCATAATCAAAATACATTTTTCTTTTTCTTTTTTAATTTTCTTAATATTAGAAAACAGGATCAAGACCAAGTCAACAAGTCATGACTTTATAGAAATTTGACTTTGACATATTTGCTTCTTCCGAAGACGGTGAAAATTACCAGACTACCCTTGTCGGAATAAGTGCAATAAAAATTCCGAAGATTGTGTAAATGACCAGACTACCCTTATTGGAAATAAGTAAAGTAAATATTACAGCCTGTTAAAATGACAATATTACCCTTAATGGAAAAAAGTGCAATAAAATATTATGCGGACTGTTAAAATGACCAGACTACCCTTATGAGAAATAAGTGAAGTAAATATTACAGACTGTGAAAATGACCATATTACCCTTAATAGAAATTAGTGCAATAAATATTATAGAAACTGTGAAAATGACCAGACTACCCTTATCGGAAATAAGTAAAGTAAATATTACAGACTGCGAAAATAACCATACAACCCTTATAAGAAATAAGTACAGAAAATATTATAGACTGTGAAAATGACCATTTTACCCTTACCAGAATAAGTGCAATAAATATTACGGAGACTGTGAAAATGACCAGACTACCCTTATCGGAAATAAGTAAAGGAAATATTACACATTTTGAAAACACCATATTACCCTTATTGTGAAAATGACCATATTACCCTTACTAGAAATAAGTGCAATAAATATCATGGAGACTATGAGAATGACTATATTACCTTACTAGAAATAAGTGTAATAAATATCATGGAGACTATGAAAATGACCAAACTACCCTTATGAGAAATAAGTAAAGTAAATATTACTTACATTGAAAATGATTATTTTACCCTTACTGAAAATAAGTGTAATAAATATTCTGGAGATTATGAAAATGACCAGACTACCCTTATCAGAAATAAGTAAAGTAAATATTACAGACTGTAAAAATGATCATATTACCCTTACTGGAAATAAATGCAATAAATATCATGGAGACTATGACAATTACCAAACTACCCTTATGAAAAATAGGTAAAGTAAATATTACAGACTGAAAATGATCATATTACCCTTACTGTAAATAAGTGCAATAAATATCATGGAGACTATGAAAATTACCAAACTACCTTTATCAAAAAAAAGTAAATTAAATATTACAAACTATGAAAACGACCACTTTACCCTTATTGGAAACATATGCAATAAATATTATGGAGAGTGTGAAAATGACCAGACTACCCTTCTTGGAAATAAGTAAAGTAAATATTACATACTTTGAAAATAACCATATTACCCTTACTGGAAATTAGTACAATAAATATTATTGAGAGTGTAAAAATGACCAGACTACCCTTATTAAAAATTAGTAAAGTTAATATTTCATACTGTCAAAATGACCATATTACCCTTACTAGAAATTAATTCAATAAACATCATGGAGACTATAAAATGACCAAACTGCCATCATAAAAAATAAGTCAAGTAAATATTAGTCTGTGAAAATGACCATTTTACCCTTTTTGGAAATAAAGTTAATAAATGTTATGGAGACTGTGAAAATGGCCAAACTACCATTATCAGAAATAAGTAAAGTAAATATTACAAACTATGAAAATGACCATATTACCCTTAATGAAAATTAGTGCAATAAATATTATGGAGACTGTAAAAATGACCAGCCCATCCTTATCAGAAATAAGTAAAGTAAATATTACAAACTGTGAAAATGACCATATTACCCTTAATCGAAATTAGTGCAATACTATGAAAATGACCAGACTACCCTTATTAAAAATAAGTAAAGTTAATATTTCAGACTGAGAAAATGACCATATTACCCTTACTAGAAATTATTGCAAAAAAATTCATGGAAACTATAAAAATGACTGAACTGCCCTTATAAAAAATAAGTAAAGTAAATATTATAGTCTGTGAAAATGACAATTTTACCTTAGTGGAAATAAGTGCAGTAAAAGTAGCCTTTGTTATCCTATGTGTTGGGTTTAATTTGTAACGAATGAAATTTCTTACCAAACTGATTTATTTGGAGCAGGTAATGAGAAAGACGAGAGCTGATATAACTGATATTAACCGAAAATAATGTTTGTGAAGTTGTGTACTCCATTATGGCATGCAGCTGGACCAAATGGATCAGTTAACTATACTTTCCAAAGAAGTAAGAATTTTTCTCTACTTACATTTATGGTTATATATTTGCCTAGCTCCTGTGCACTTATGTATGCTATTTGTGTCCTGTCTATCAATGGCCAGGAGATGTATTTTCTTTTATTTTGCTTGGCAGGGAGGATTTACAACTCCCCTGTCTATCATTGACGTATTTTCCTTCCCTTGCTCGAGCTGGCATAGGGAGGATTTACAACTCCCCTGTTGTTTTCTTTCATCTGTTGTTAGGTTCATTAAACTAACATATTGGTATTATACTAAAACCTTTAGATTTTAACAAGTAGAAGGCATAATCTAACAAAGAAGGGTTTTAGAAAGTAAAGTCAACCGTTTGTTACCAAGTGTCTGTCGGATTAGTGCACTGCCCCTAAATACTGTTAGCCTTCTCTTGAACTCAGATTTATGTCGCTAGTATTTCAACATGATAACACAGCTATGTACTTTAACTAAGATTTTGTACCTGTTTAATTGTTATTGTTATTTGCAATTAGTGTGGTCTGTGTCAGTATGTATTTAACTTCTACGTGTTAGCTTTGAATTGTTTTGGGTTAAATTTCATAACGAATGGAACAATTCTGTTGTATTTGTGTTTGTAATGATTGTATGAATTTTCTTTGAGAATGCATGAACTGCAGATTGAAAAATAAGAAATTGCAGGCCTGGGTTCCAAGTTTAGTTTTAATTATATTACATGCCTCTAAATTAGAAATCCAGGTTTATGAAAATGATCTGAGCTACCCTTTTTTTCTAAATTGTAACAAAAAGAATTATCACGGTTATTACTGTGACACAAATTGTGAAGAAAAAATAACACGCGTTATCATCCTACTGTTGTTACAATTGAGAGTGATACTTTAATTGTTATAAAACCCGTGAAAAAAGGAAGAAAGTGTCCTATGAGTAACTGTTACAAACTAATGGCAACACTAATATGTGTTACTTTAACCGTGACAGAAAAGGATAGATCGCCGGAGCAATCGTTGCAAGGATTCAGTAACTGTTATAAGCGTTGCTGTAAATGTGACTTTTTAAGACACGTGTCATATTCAGAATTGTGGTTAATAGGGAGTAACAGTTAAAACCGCTAAGATAAATGTGACAAATATGACACGTGTCGCTATCATAAAATTAGGTCAATTGTGGCTATTAATTATTGTAACGCTTTTTATATGTGATTGTAACTGCCTTTTGTCACAGATAAAATTGTTATAAAAGACCATCACAATTATTAATAACGACCTATTTACTACAGTTATAACCGTTACAAATTTAATAAGTAACAGGTATAGCGTATGACAAAATCCTGGAAATGGTGTAGTGAGTGACTATTTCGTTAGTGTTTAGGATCTCAATCCAACTATATTGAGCGTAAAACACACTGAATCCTGAACCCTGAACACACTTTTTTGGTGCGTACACCTTACCCGAAGTTATTTAATGGAGATCTTTTTACTATCCCCAACTTGGCTAACGGCCAGTTAAGTGACTCTGGTTGCAGTTATCTTACATAGAAAAAGTCCAAAAGTCCATGAATCGGTTGAATTGAACCGATAGTGAGGAAGATTAATGATTCGTTAATTCTGAAAGCAGTGTAAGGATCCTAAACCTGGATCGACGACCCTTAATTAATTGTAACGATCATGAGTCGGGATCGATGAACTAAGTGTGTACAAGGTCAATTTTCTATCGACTAGAAACTCCAAGATACTTAGGAATGATGAACCCCTTTCGAGGAATGATGTGACGAACCTGAAAAACGATGAAATGATCTTGAACCGAGCTCGACGAACCTGAAAAATAATGTAGTAGATTAACGTGGCAACTAGTAAAGGGTAAATAAGTAAACTATTGACTAACTTAACCATGATTGATTAAAATTTGACAGTAGCCAAACTTTAAAGATTTTCACCAAAAAAAAAGACAGGATTGCTTTAGAGATTACTAGGTGAATTTGTGTTATTTTGAACAGATTATCTTATTTAATCTCAATGAAAAAAGATATATATTCCTTCCAAAAAAAAAATATATATATATATATTATTCTTGAATATTTATTTCATGGACCACTGGAGGAGCCAGTGTGGCTTAGTCTGTGGCAATATAACATACACACACGTGATAAATCATTGTCTAGCAGAATTCAAAGGCCTAACCAGGATTTAGGATGTTTTAACATTTTCAGTTAAAACAAGAAAAGAGGAAGACAGATGAGGAGAAAGAAAAAGAAAAGTGGTTGTTATTTAAGCAATCCGAGGGGGAGGTAGTTGTTGATCATGGAAGTATAGCAGTACCATATACTAATAGATACAACAAACAAATATCGTTTTCATCACTCTTCTCTGAAGAGAAAGAAACAAAGATGATAGTTGGTGATGATCATATTACTTTTGCTTTTTCATTTATATCATTACTTGCTACTAGTAACCAGATTTAGCACATGTAGCTCCCAATCTCATGGACCATGTTTTATTTTGTCCATTTTTTAAATTCAATAAGAACCAGTTAGAAGGTATGTAAATCTTCAAACGCATCTAATGTGAAATGGTAAAATACTTATGTATTGATGTTTTTATTAATTCAAATAGTAAAAGAACAATTATTGAAAAAGTTCAAAGCAATCTATTCCAGGATTCCTGGTATTACTCTTGTAGTTTTTGCACAAGAAATACTATTATTTTTTTATTTTAACCTAAAAATAATGAAAACATGATGGTATCTCTTTTATAGAAATAAGAATAATTTTGGCATTATTTTTCGCAAACATTATTCGCACCTATACCAACATATACCGTATTCCGGAACTCCTACACACTCTTTCTTCCTCTACACAAAACATTTACAGAAAGGGGAAAACCATCATTCTCTAGCTTAACTGCTCAGATCTTTTCAGATCTGGGCAGTACGTTTAGTTTTTCTCAATTATTAGTTTAGATTGATTGTGTAGAACAGAAATCAGAAAAGAAAGAAAAAAAATCTATAAACCTAAAATAGCCGCCATGGATTTAGCTTTCTTCACCGGCTAAATCCCCGATTCATCACCCCTTCAAACCCTCTTGAGTCTCCTGCTTGCTGATTTTTGTGATATCCCCTTCTTGCCTGATGTTTCTGTACTTGCTTAGATTTTGCTGATCGATGAGATTTGGATTTCGTGGAGATTTCTCTGCCCTGAGCTTCATCGATATCATATGAATCATGGGTTGTAACCAATTTTATCACTTCTTCTCTTCATTAAGAGGTAATATTTCAGGTCAATACCCCCTCAATCTCCTCTTCAGAAAATTTCAAAAAACTTTTTTGCCATCTATCTCATATATGGATGCTAGATCTGTTAATTAAGCTATAATCCTTCATGTTTCCCAGAGATTAATATTTTGATTTGCTGATTTATATAGACCCACTGAATTTAATTGTTACTGGACCTATATCTCAAAATAAACCAAAAGTTTTTCGTTTAACTAGTTAAACCTTGATTTTAAGAGTCTGTTTGCTGCTTTGATGTTGGTTATAATCAGTTTCGTTATAATCAGTTTCGACTTTTGTTTTTGTTGCCTATCCTTCTTAGATTCTTTGGGTTTATGAAGCCTAGTTGTTGTTTCCTGTTCGGTTTCCTGTAACTGTTTTGAATGTTGTAAGGCATATAGCTATAACCACCAGTTTAGCTTCAGTCTTAGAAGTTGGTTTAGTCATGTTGGTGGTATCCTCTCTTGTTGGTTTTCTTCTCTATGCCTTGTGTTGGTTTCTCCAATGTTTTTTTTGGAATTCTGTTCTGTTGCTAATGTTTAACTGATTCTTTTGGTTTTTAGTTTTTCTACCATGGATATGTTGCTATCCTGGTAGTTGTCTCTTCTGATTTGATTAGTCTTTTTGGGAGATAATTTTGAACTGGATTTTACCTTAGTCTTTGGGATAACATTTTTGAGCTTTAAATTAGCATCCATGATATTAAGCTCAGCATATTTCCACTTTTCCACCAATGCTCGGGTCTTTTTTCCTAAATATTTGGTATCCAACATCAGCTGGAAGTACATACTGCAACCTCACATTCGCCTTCATATTCCTATGGCAGCAAGTCCAATTGGTATGAATGGGTCGATGAATCCATCACCTTTACTTAGTTTCTGTTGGTCTCATTGTATTTTCCTTTCAGCAAAATATTAGTGTAGTCGAGTCGTATTTGTTTCTGCTCCTTTCAGTTCAGTATATTTAGTATCTATTTTACAGTAACAGTCTTTCGTTGTATGTAGTATCTATTCAGTTTAGTAACAATATGTATTAGTAGTACTAGCTTTCAAATCTAGATCCCAAAGGGAAGAAGTTTGGATACTATTTCAACTCAAATTCAAGACTAAATATCTGGTTGAAGATATGGATAACACAGGAGAACAAAGAGGTAGACAGTCCTCCTTCTCGGATAATTTGCATCGACATCGGTCACCAACATCCAAGCTCCGGACTCATATGGGTCCATCAAAAACACAACTTTTCTTGTGGAAAGCATTCGTCGAAGGCCTATGGACTTTTGACATCCTCATCATCTATCCCCGATGCATTCCTAAGCCGAAGAACAATTATCACATTTTGTTTCTCTGTCATGTTATCGTAATTTATGTATTTCAATCTTCGGGTATTGGATACCTTCTTATAATAGACCCTTAGTAGATCAATAAATATTATGCTTCAAAAAAAGAAAGAAATAAGAATAATATAATTTACTGACAATTTTGTTTTTTGCTTTCTTCTTCCCGTTAGTCGCTCTTGTATTGTTGGTATGCTGAGAAATTTGCTCAGATATATATGTAAGAATGTGGTTGTCCATTAAGCCATATGCATGGATGTGCATTTTTATTGTGTGTGTTATCTTCAACCCAAATTGTACCAAGGTGGCTGGCTGCCCATATATATCCCACACATACCAACCGCCACTTTGATCTTCTGTGAGCTTCACTTTATACTTTTGCCTTCGATCGAGATTCCTTGGATTGTCGGGGTTTTGATTGCCTTTAATTAGATTCCTCGAGACGTAGGAGCAAAATGAGAGATCATAGAGAGAGAGATATTCACCACATTACATATACGACTATCTTTCGTTGGTGGAGGGGTGTTGCTTTCAACCAGAGAGTTGTTGTACATCAATAGTGACTAGTGATTTGAAATCTTATAATGGTTTTTCACTGTTAATGCTTTACTGTGAGAAATTGACAAATGAGCAATCTCTTATTACTCCAATATAGTGTACCAAGAGTGCTACATGTACCTAATTAAATGGACTACCAATTCACCCAAAGGGGTGTTACGGGGCTGCATCCATAATTCGCCTCGTACTAAAATAAAAGTCAGTCAGTGAGGTCCTATCCCTTATGCTGATTATGGAGACGGTCTCTGAGTTAGCTACGCTGTTGACATATTTACCTGCAAGGAGAAAGAACACATCGTTAGCCCATGTAGTAGGGAATGGGCCTGACATAAAATTTGTTCTTGTTGTTCATCTCTTTGCTTTGCTTTGATTTTTCTTCCATATCAATGTTTCTAAACTTTGAGCAAGTGCATCGACAGACCGACAGTTAATTTTGTTACGACGACATGTGATGTCGTCACCCCCAAACTGTACACTAAAATTATAGCGTCCGCATCACCTTTTGACTTTTCTTTTGAAGGATGGTTGGAAGGAAGGTTGTTAAGATTGATTAATTGAGGCAGTACTTTCTGGGCTGTTTACTTTTGACATTGTAAGTGAAATCATGGAGAGTGATAATCATCATATAAGATTCTCCCGAATATTGCATTCAGTATTTTATTCCCATCGATACTAATCCAAAACTGCACATTTTATGTTTTTCTTGAGACTCCAATTTTGTGAAACGCCACTAGCACTGGGAGACCGTGCCAAGCCAGGTACGAAAAAGCAATAATGACCCGAGCTTCAAGGGGAATGAGGTCGATGTGAGGGATAGATAGGCAATCGTCAGGTGTAAGCATCACACAAGGTGATCTCATGATAAGATGTTAGGAAGGATACAACGAATCGTGCCCCAAAAGGTGATTACGTACATCAGAATCAAGACGTCTACTACCTAGCCTCATGAAAGACGCTTGTAAAGAGTAGTCAAATAACACTGACAGTCAATGTTGAAAGAGAACAAGGCATTTAATGAAAATCGCAGAGATGTGATACAGTTGTAAGCAGAGATATCGTGTCAGAAGCTCGGATGAAGGATGACGAACGATAGAAGTGCAGTACGATGCAAAGGGAGTACGACACACTCGGAAGGAGAATAACGAAGAATCAGTCCGAACGAAGGAGAGACATACAATGGCCTCACCAGCTTAGCAGCACCGTATCATGTCTTCACGAGTCCAGTTTGTCTATAAATACCAATCCATGTAGCATGAGATGGACATGTAATTTTAGATGGTATTTCTCCATAGAGTGGTAGAGAAAGATTCAGAGAAAGAAAGAGTTTGAAGTTCAAGTGATATTTGTAATATTCATCTAAGGGTAAGACCTTCAATAATAAAGATGGATAGTTTTCTCCACCGTGGATGTAGGTCAACAAGGCCGAACCACGTTAAATACTTGTGTCCATCTTTACTTTCATGTTCTTCATATCTTGTTTTACTTCGAATCTTGAATGTTTATGGTGTTATAGTCATTAGATCTATTTGGGTGTAGCCATCAGAAAAGATGCAACTACATTTTGGCGCTAGAAACAGGTAGTTGTGAAGATTTTTCTACCTTCCTTGAAAAGTTATCAAAAAAAAAAACTCAATATGAAGGTTCTTTCCATCTTTACTTCGTAGATCTTTCAAAAACTCGGTGAGTTGATCTCGGACACAACAAAGATCTGCATGATTTTATGGCTGCAAAGTCCTGTAGATCCTTAAGAGGTGCTAGATCTAACTAACATCGCCAGTTATAGACTTCTTGCAAAAGGTCACAAAGCCTCTTCCATGAACGAGTTGGGAAGAGATTTGAGCAAATAAACTTCGTAGAAAGAAAATACACTACGACAGTTGAGAAATCTCGAGGGATAAAGGCATTTTTGAGGTATTTCTCGCCTCGTGAAACTAAGTATGACCTAAAAACTTCTTATTGGAAACTCAGATCCAAGCAATGAAGAAAGGTTAAAGAGTACATAATCATATATCAAACGCAAGTTTGTCAAAAGTTAAAAATCCAACGCATTGAGAAGCACTTCCAAAGATGGAAAAACGTACTCAATCGTCATATAAAGGTATGACGTGCAGGAGGAGGTAGTTTATTCGAAGATAGAGGAAAAGAAAAACACATTTTTCTGACACCAAGACTTTATCAAGTTGGGGAATGTTTTAACGTCATCCTCGCGTATTTATAAAACTTACTGTCAAGTCTTTCTGAACTAAAAATTGCATAAGAACTATCTGAACTCTGGATTAGAAATCGCACATGATTGGCAAACTTAGGGTCCCATTTTCTGAAAGAAAATAAAAATTAAGTATTATTGTATATCTCGAATGTAAGACGATGGTGACCAGACGATCTTATCGTACAAACCTAGGAAAAACTAGTGGAACGATACTTGATGGACTTGACGCTATGGATCTAGGAGAAGCTCTACTCAATGATGTTGTCCTAGGAGAAGGACAGTCGGAGAACTAATATTGAGAAGGGCTAACAGACAACTCTGACTCCGACGAGGTGGAAAATACCTACGAGGGACAAGATGATATTCATCTGACTCAGCCAGGAGGGCTACTGTAGGATCAGAATCTCGCACAGAAGAATATGCTTGCGAAATTATTAACAACACATCGCGAAGACATCGCAGGATGATTTCAGAAACGACATAACAAATGACATCAACTTAAACATGAGAAAAGTATGATGATCTTGCAAATATTAGGAATGTTGCGAAAGTTACATTTGTAAGCTTGCGAAAATACCGCAAGCCAGATCCTAAAATAGGGGAAATGTGAGTTGTACTCCACTACATATGAGCTGTCATCCACTATGTAAACACGTATATAAAGGGAAAGTCAGAGAGAGAGAAGAAAAAGTTTTAGAATTTGTATTATTATTATCTTCTTATTCTTCCCCAAAAAACCAGAGAGAGAGAGAGAGCTCCAAATACTCATTAATGGAGTCTCAATGTAATTCATATGTAATTTAATGATCATAGTGAAACCTAACCCCGTGGATGTAGATAAAATTGATCGAACCACGTAAATCTTGTGTCTTATTTTCTATTTTCATTATATTTATCTTTATTTTCATATCAAATAAGTTTAGATCTAGAAATCATAGTCATGATAATACAAGGGGTATGTTGTAGGATTTCCTGCAACTACATAATGGCGCTAGAAACAAGGACGAGTAAAGGATTTATCCTTCATGTAACTTGTTGATTCAAGAAATTTTCATGAAGAATACCTACTGTTCATATTTTTCTAGATCTACAAAATTTAGGTCCAAAATGGAAATTTTATGGAAGAAATCACACTTTCAAGGAGTAAACATCATCAACAATTCAAAGACATGAAAAGAATGAGAGAAAAAAATTAGTTGTTGTGGTGAAATTTAAGGAGAAAATGGAAGTTTCGGTGGAAGATTTTCATGTTCAGGAGAAGAAGGAAAATGTGAAAGAAATTAAGGAAGGACGAAGAAAAGATAAGAGGCAGATGCTGCAATTTCTATCATAAACATAAATTCGCACAGATGGTTTGAGATGGAGCGAGTAAGCGATAGGTCACGGGTTCGAATTTCGCAGAGACACATATTTTGCATTTTCTTCTCATTTGCATGGGAGAATAAAAGAATAAGAGAAAAACATTGTGCATTTATTTCGCAAAGAGATTCTTAAACAGTTGGTCAAGGGAACAATATGTACGTTCGTGATCGCAAGTTCGAACTTTCCTGCGAGCATAGTTTTCTTCTTTTTACAGATAGTGAAAAAATGAATAATTTCGCAATATTATTTCATTACTTCGCAAACAAGAGATAGCACAGTTGGTCGAGCTTCGCTAGAGTCAGTTGTAAAACTCGAGTTCGAATCCCTCATAAAGCTTAATTTTTCGCACATTTTTGAAATCCTAAAAGCGAAGAAATGGAATAAAGTACAGCATTGTGTGTTTCTTTTGCAAGCAACAAGTAGCGCAGAGAAGGAGTATGCAAACTAGAGGACATGGTTTCGATTCTCCCTGCAACCAAATAATTTTTGCTTCGCAAATATTCACTTTGCAGAGTTGATATTTGATTACTTCACACAGTCTTTGATTATTTCGCAAGAGAGGGTTAGCACAGTTGGTCAGGAGGCATGAATGCAAGCAGCAGGTCGCGAGATTAATTCTTGCTTTTCGCATGTTTATTTTTATTATGCGAAATTTATACAGAATTGCTTCTTACACAGTTGGAATTTGATTACTTCGCAAGAACTTTGATTATTTTGCAAAAGAGGCTTAGCACAGTTGGTATGGTGCGAGAAAATCCAAGAAGCATATCAAGGGTTGAAGTCTCACTTCTCACACTTCTTTTTGCTGCGTGAAATTCATACATTTCAAGGCATTTACTCACTTCTTTGACAACAACAGCGACTCACATGAAAGATAAGTACCACCTCCTTGAACATTTTACTTTATACTAGGAACGAATAAAAAGATTTTTGATTTGATTTACAAAAAGCGATTCAATCGCACGATTACAAAGATTTCAAGATTATAGAGATTACTAAGATTTCAAGATTACAAAGACTTCAAAATTACAAAGATTGCGAGATTTCAAAATTACAGAATACTGAGAAAATTCAATTTATATATTTCTCTAGAATATTTATTTTGCAGAGAATAAAAAGATTTTTGATTTGATTTACAAAACGCGATAGAATCACAGAATTACAAAGATTTCACAACTACAAAGATTTCAGACTTACCATGTATTAGAATTTCTCTTGAATATTTATTTTGATTCAAATGATATGATATTATGAGAATGAAAGAATGAATGAAAGAGATGACAAAAATGAAAGAATGAATGAAAGAGATGACAGAAATGAAAAGATGAATGAGAGAATAAAGAAACGCGAACATTTTGTAGAAACAAAGAGACACGAAAATTTCGCAGAAACACGAATAAAATTTCGCAGATAGGGGAGAACCTTTATGCCGTACACCCTAGTTCGCGGATAAAATTTCGCAAGAGGAAAATGTAAGACCTAAAGTACGTCATATAAGGGGGTACCTGTTGCATGGCTCAGGGAAAGGTTACACCGCCCCCGGAACCTGAGTCATGGAGATTTGGGGTCAATAAAGCCCATCCGGGAGAGGCACCTTGGATTCTCAGCTTAAGCATATGACTTAGGTTGGGCGACTAAGTTAATAAGGACTCTCCCAAGGAGTGCAGAATCTGATCAAGGCGTCGAGGTACATGGTTGAGTCAAGAGTTCCAGGGGCGTTTGAAGCGTCCTTGCCATTCTTGACAAGTCTTGGCTTATACTGCACTCGGCCCGAAGAAAACCCCACTTAGGGTGCAGTCTCGTAACCATTAGCCCTATAGGTAAAAGGGATAAGAGGTTGCGAAAACAACTGGTTGTTGTTAAGACCGGATGGGAGGATCTAACCTTGTATGGTAGAAGTACGCCTCCTTGAAGGGGCAACCAGGGGGGAGATAAGGGCGGCACCCTCCATTAGGGAGCTGATAAGTGTCTTAAGACGCAAATGTCATGAGGATTTTCACTCGCAATGGTATTAAGGCTTGTCATATTTGAGCAACAATCCTGAAGAGGCAATAATACTAGAGAAAAAGATAAGACGAGATCAATGGGTCATTACATGAAAGTGTGAAGACGTCCTGCGATTTCGTCGCAAGACGACAATGTCATGGGGATTTATTTCACAAGAATATTTAGGCCTGTCATATTGTCGCAACAATCCTGAAGAGGCAATAATACAAAAGAAAAAGTTAAGGCAAGATCAATGGGTTTTTGCATGAAAGTGCAAAGACGTCCTGCGATTTTGTCGAAATGACAAGAGGTGGCAAAATAAGACCTTTAACTAGGAAGGCAAAATAAGACCACATAAGAAAATGAGTAAGCAAGTAAGCTTGCGAGAATGATTATATGTAAGCAAACAAGCTTGCGAATATGTACATGGAAATGAAACTGAGGCAATGAAAATGCCGCAGACTTGATATTATGATCATACTGTTATGAGATACTAATAGTGCAGGAAAAAGGAAAGATGAAACACAAGTAAGAACTTGTGAGGAACAATAACTACACGAATAGGAATGCATACACTAAAGAAAAAGCCAGAGAAATGGAGAATGGAGGCAATTTAAAGCTATATCAATTTTAGCGTGCAAAATGAGCTAAGTAACGCAAACATTAGCTATACATTGCAATAGATAAACATTCTCATCATACAAGCATCATAAAAGCATCATAAAAGCATTGCACAAACATTTCATGGCATAAACATCGCATACACATTTCATAACATAATCATCACATAATCATTAGATTCGAAAAATTGTTCAGAATTTCGCAGAATTGTTCATAATTTCGCAGAATTATTCAGAATTTCGCAGAATTGTTCGGAATTTCGCAGAATTATTCAGAATTTTGAATAATGATTCAAAATTTCGCAAATGAATCAAAATTTCGTCAAATGTGTCAGAATTTTGCAGAATATGATTATTTCGCAGAATATGATTATTCCGAACGATATGATTATTTCGCTCAATTATTTCGCACAATTATAAGCAACTTGAAGAGATTATACTATCGCATGAGAACAAAACATGAGACAGAGGCAAGATGAGAATGACGAAACAATTCGCACATTCGACATTTTCTCAAAGATTCTACCCCCATAGATAAAGAACAGAGGCAATTATGGATTACCAAGAAAACATTTTATGTTCTTTATCTTCTCGGCAAGAATCACCAAAAATGGAGTAATAATTTCGCATGAATAGAGGCAATACTTATTATTCTCATTTAAGGACGGATACTTCTTATATTTCAAGGATTGAGTACTTCTTATACTTCTTCAAGGATACTTCATACTTCGCATACTCCAAGAGATGATACTTCTTATTTACTTCGCAACGCTCCGGAACTTCACAAAAGAATAGAGGCAAGTACGTACTTTTAAAGTCTAATATTCTTTCGCTCGTTCCTTCATCAACAAAGATCAAAGACTACTCCAACAACACGTATCTCTCTCCAACAACTACAACAACGGATCTTTCCCTGAAGATCGCTCTTCAAGCAATATTCAAGAAAAAAGAGGCAAGATGTAGGATCAGAATCTCGCACAGAAGAATATGCTTGCGAAATTATTAACAACACATCGCGAAGACATCGCAGGATGATTTCAGAAACGACATAACAGATGACATCAACTTAAACATGAGAAAAGTATGATGATCTTGCGAAAATTAGGAATGTTGTGAATGTTACTTTTTTAAGCTTGCGAAAATACCGCAAGCCAGATCCGAAAATAGGGGAAATAACTGATATTAACCACTATGAGCTGTCATCCACTATATAAACACCTATATAAAGCGAAAGTCAGAGAGAGAAGAAAAGGTTTTAGAATTTGTATTATTATTATCTTCTTATTCTTCCCCAAAAAACCAGAGAGAGAGAGATCTCCAAATACTCATTAATGGAGTCTCAATGTAATTCACATGTAATTCAATGATCATAGTGAAACCTAACCCCGTGGATGTAGATAAAATTGATCGAACCACGTAAATCTTGTGTCTTATTTTCTATTTTCATTATCTTTATCTTTATTTTCATATCAAATAAGTTTAGATGTAGAAATCATAGTCATGATAATACAAGGGGTATGTTGTAGGATTTCCTGCAACTACAGCTACTGAACCCAGTGGTAAACATCACGACAAGAAAGTAGGAATCATCCAGTCATGATAACAATATCGTTGTTCTTGCAGCCATCAAGAAAGCAAAAAAGGTGCAAGAAGAACGAATGAGAAAACTAGAACGTCGTAACAAGAAATTGGAATGGAAAAACAGAAAGTTGAGACATCAGGAAATGGACAAGAAGCCACCTACCATCCTGAAGGAGATCCCCGAGGAAATCCTCTTGAGAAATTACAAGACGATGCTCATATTGACATACCAGACAGTCATTCATAAGGATTGTCTGATGCCAATGCTAAGCACAGACGTCCAGAGAAGCCGAAGGAGAGCGAGAGTAAAACCGCTAACCTGCCTGTCGGTCCAATAGGTGGAAATCCAAAACAAAGTGAAATGTTGAAAAAGAAGTCCTCCCATACTAAACATACATCTTATGAAGAACAATCCGATGAGGATTCGGGGCGATCAAGTTATCGCCACCCGGAAACTTCTTCCCCATCCGATAGGGATGGCCGAAGGAAAAAAGAAGGTCCAGACGAGACACATCGATGAAAAACTGCAGGCGAGGTTATGCCAACTCGAGGAAATGTACAAGGAGGCTACTGGGAAGCACGGAGGCCAAAAATTGGCAGAAGTAATGAAGCAGGAGAATCTCCCTTAGTGGCAAGTTTGTTAGCCAAACCATTTCTAAGAAATGTTCTCTCCCGAACTTTACAACCACCTTTAATAGAACTGGAGACGCAATCGAACATCTACGATCCTATCGGATGACCTTAACACAATGGAACCAATGACGTTTTGATGTACAAATTTTTCCCAGCCAGTCTAAAAGAAGAAGCCTTGATGTGGTTCAATAACCTTTAGAAGGAATCGTAAAATCATTCGCCCATCTGTCCGAGTTATTCTTGGAAGCCTATATGCATAAAAGCATAGTCAAGCCAGGAATTGACATGTTGTTTCAATTAACTAGGGGGCATATTGAGTCCCTGTGATCTTTGGTAACACGGTAGAGGAAACTCTCTGCAGAGATCGAAAGGGTCCCTGAAGCCTACGCGATATTATGTTTCAAAAACAGTCTACGAAAGACAGACCCTATATTTGTGAGAATGTACGAAACCATGCCACCCTGCTTGGGAAAATTAAGGGAAACCCAAGTGGATTATATGGCCCTCAAAGAACTTCAAAATGGGACATACGATAAGCTAGTCCGAGATAATAATAGAGGAGCGAATGTGGTAGAACCACAGCCCTCGCAGGTACGAACACGATGACTCGAACAAACTTACAGGAAACCAGCACGATTTGAAAAAAAGAGGAGTGGTGGATGGAAAGGGAGAGACTGTTCCCAACAAAAGAAGGGAAAGTTTGTAGATCTGGTCTACTCGAAGCTTAACACCCCCAGGTATTAAAAGGGGGCTAATTAGTGAATCCTTGATGATGGGAAACCAGTGAATCCATTTTAGAGTACAACAGGTATTAACAAGAAAACAATCATCAGGTATTTATGATTTAATCAGTGACTTATTTGGTTGTTTTCCTTCGAGCAATGAAATAATTGAAAATGAGAATTTGTTTTTGAAAATATTGAGGATCCAAAATTCAAACAAAAAGATAGATTCTACAAGGCTGAGTAATAAAAATATGGATGACTATGAGCTAATTTAGTTTAACTATATAAAGTTGTGGTTGAGAGTCAGATAAAGCTCATTTTCTAAAGATTCTAGCCCCACACGAGAGTATTTCGAACAATGAGAGCAATAGGTTTGAGGGGGGTTTTTCTTTTGTGCTTTCTGAACGCCCATTTTTTTTATTTGTTATTATAAATCTCATAAATTTCATTCATGATAAAACAAAGATTAGTTAGACTTCAAGAAAATCGAGATCAAAATACAACTGAAATGTACTAACAAAGAATAATCCGTGAAAAGAAGTAACAAACTGCCAACAAGAATACCAAGCAATTCGAAGATTGAAAGAATGATTTTTGGATTGTAACCCAACAATTTTCATAAGGTTTTTTTCTTCTTGATAAGGTTTTTTTTCAATCACTGTCCATGTGAATTCTCTCTCCGAATAAAAAAATATCTCAAATTCAATTTGTTTGTAACGGAGGAGTGCCACAACCGGGAGAGTCTACAGCCACTGACAAAACAACCGAGAAGAAAATCCCGAGAGGGGATCGTGTGTCTCCCGAAACGCCCCTATATATTAGAATTATAAATGGGTTAAGATGGATCTTTCCTAAAAGCTTGCTAGTCTTTTTGCAAGAATGTCCCTATGTAATTTATAGGCCACAATTTTTGTTTCATTCAGACTCTGTCATTGAAAAGAAATCCGGTTAATTTATACGTCACTTGTAAGTCTTTCTATTCTATTGTTAGCTCCAACAATAATTTTTCCGTGCATTATGTATGACAAAGACCTCCACTACAATGAATGTAACAAACTAAGCAAAACTAAATCAAATAACAACAACACACGTTTTGATCAGCAAAAGACAAAGGAAAACCAAAAAGAGAAAGAAGACGTACGCTTTGATTTACACACAAGATGATTGCAAGTCTTGCAAGAAATCCAAAACATTATCATCAAAACAAGCTTAATTATATATACACAATACGAATGTTTCTTCTTATCGCATTCTAACCAAATTCATCACAATGAATAACAAGCATAACCGGAGTCTTTTGTTCTTCTTAATTTCATTTTATTTTCTAGGTATTTCAGTTTATATAATATGTTACAATGGTCAACCTGCGATGGCAGCTTTGCCCACATCTCTAAATACAAATTCAAGATGGATTGTCGATGAAAGTGGACGGAGAGTAAAGTTAGCATGCACGAATTGGGTATCTCATCTTGAGCCTATGTTAGCTGAAGGTCTAAGTAAGCAACCTTTGGATTCGATTTCAAAGAAGATTAGAACCATGGGATTTAACTGTGTTCGGTTAACATGGCCTTTGTTCTTAGCTACTAATGATTCTTTGGCATCAGTCACTGTTCGAAAATCTTTTCAAAGCTTGGGACTTCTTGAATCCGTCTCTGGAATACAAGCTAATAACCCATCTCTCCTCGACCTTCCAGTAATTGAAGCTCTTCAGGTAATCTAATAACTACCCTTCTTCATGACCATTTGCGAATTTACAATGAGTTAAAAAGATTAAAGGAATAAACTATCTCTTGTTGATGTCTATAGGCTGTTGTATCCAACTTGGGGCAAAACGATGTGATGGTGATACTAGACAACCATATTAGTAAGCCAGGTTGGTGCTGCAGTAACTTCGACGACAATGGATTTTTCGGAGATAAATACTTTGATCCGCAATTATGGATCAAGGGGCTTACTAAGATGGCCTCCATTTTCAATGGATCAACCAGTGTTGTTGGCATGAGCCTTAGGAACGAGCTTAGAGGGCGTAAGCAAAATGTCAAGAACTGGTACAAGTATGTATATATTTTCATGCACTTATTTTCGCATATACGATGACTTAAAACTCAATTGAACACGTTACATATTGCGCTTTCACTGAAGTAAACCTTCGTATCATCATCAGGTATATGCAACAAGGAGCTGAGGCAGTTCATGCAGCAAACCCAAACATTCTTGTAATACTATCCGGGTTAAATTTCGATGCAGATTTAAGTTTCCTTGCTAAACAACCGGTGAACCTAACATTCACAGGAAAACTAGTACACGAGGTACATTTATATGCGTTCACAAACTCCCATGACTGGGAAAATGGTAATGTCAATCAAGTATGTGGAAATGTAATGAATAGTTTTATGAGAAGAGCAGGATTTTTGCTTGACCAGGGTATGGCGCCGCTGTTTTTAAGTGAATTTGGTATAGATCAAAGAGGTACTAATGTGAATGACAATAGGTATTTCAATTGCATGATGGGTGTTGCTGCTGAACTTGATTTGGATTGGGCTCTGTGGTCATTAGTTGGGAGTTATTACTTAAGACAAGGTGTGCTAGGAATGGAGGAATTCTATGGAGTTTTAGATTATAATTGGTGTGGGACGAGGAATTCTAGTTTCATGGAAATAATTTCTTCAATTCAAGCTCCTTTGCAAGGTCCTGGTGTTTCTGAAAGAACTCAATACAAAATCATTTACCATCCGTCCACGGGACTTTGCGTCCACAGAAAATCGTTGTTCGCACCATTGGAGTTGGGATCTTGTTCGAGTTCCGAAGGATGGGATTACACACCACAAAAACATATATCACTAAAGGGAACTTATTTCTGTCTACTAGCTGATGGAGTTGGGAAGCCCGTTAAGCTTGGAATTTTATGTACAGATACTAGTTCGGAATGGGAAACGATATCTGAATCCAAAATGCATCTTCAATCTAAGCTCACCGACAGAAACCACACCGCTGTTTGTTTGGATGTTGATTCTAACAATACTGTTGTTACTAATTCATGCAAATGTTTGAGTAGAGATAAAATGTGTGATCCTTCAAGTCAGTGGTTCAAACTTGTTAATAGTACGAGAAGTACATCAAGTTCAGCCGTAGAGTTGCTGTCTTTGCCGATTAACGAGCAAATCCAAGAGATTGAATTGGAAGATTTGAAAGGGAATGATGATCAAGAAAGCAGTACTCAGTAATATATAAAAAAATAAAACTAACACTTAATGATAACTTGGAACTCATACTTCTTAAATCTTGTACGCAATTTACATAAATTTGCAAAACGTATAAATTGGTCACTATTGATTAATATTCTTTATTTTGTATTAATATTAATACTAAAAATTTAAAAATACATCAAGATTCAGTTATTTTGCTTTGCTTCTTTGTTGCTAGCTCCCTTGCAGTTGTTATTCTTTTGCTCTTCTGTGTCCTGTTTCTTAAGTTCAAAGCTGCGATGATCCAGAGATTTTTATAGTTCTTGGAGCAAATTTCAGCCATAACTTTGGCATATTCTAAACGATACGCTGACAATTCGTTCTCTTTTTGCTTCAAGCAACATAGGGATTCTAGATCAGTCACCTTCAAGCAACATAAGAGTTCAATGCACCATAGATATCAATTAATTGAGCCTCGGTATGGCATCTACCATTTACATCCCTGCCACACCTTAGAAATTAATTATAATCAGATTGCGTGCGCCCAAAATCTAGTTAAAAAGGAAGGAAAAACAGTTGGGAGTTTGCCTAAACTGGAAGTGTAAAAATACATCCCATAGTAAAGGTGATCAACTTATAACAACTACTTTTTATTTTCTTTACACACTTCCTCTCAAAACACAACTACATCTCATCCAACATAATGAATATTATTTCTTTCAACCATTTTAAGATTCTCTACTATAAATAAGCTCCAACATGAACAAGTTAAATCCACCACAAAAACAAGTACTTCTTCATTAGTCTAATCATAATATCTTATTATCACCAAAGAATAAACCATGGGTTCTTCTAAAATCTTCTTTGCGTTGTCTTTGCTCATTGTGCTTCCATTGACAAATACCGAGTTCAGCTCGGCAGCACGTCAACTCTTGCAAACATCAATAACTATACCCGCAATTCCACCAATTCCTGCAATTCCATCAATCCCAAGCTATCCCAAAATTCCACCAATACCAAGTGCTACTACTAAACTGCCTCCATTACCACCAATGCCTAGTATTCCAAAATTCACATTACCTAACGGAATTACATTTCAGAACATTCCAACTAGTATTCCGCCATCAAATGCTTCGATGTTCCCTAATGGAATTCCTTTCCTTGCCCCTCCTTCGACAACAACTGCAACGACTACCTCTACTGCTAGCCCTTGAATTCATAGCATGGCCTGATCCATTATTTATGGACTATATATATATATATATATATACCATTCCCATTAGAGGGAGATAGTATCATGTACACGTTTGAATACTCTTAAACTACATACATTTCTTGTAATAACTACAAGGTACCAGGAGTAGATGTCCTTGATCATCTCATCCTGCTAAAGGATTTGTTTATCTGGTTTTTATTCTTACATCTATCATGTATGTATTGTGTTACTTATGATTAATGTACTAATGTTCTGATATAGTGTGATTAGCGGTTTCTAAACAGACAAATATTGTATTGGTTGATAATACAGAAAAACATAAGACAAAACCTTAAACAGAGAGCAGACATCATTCTAAAGCCATTTGGACTCCTGTTCTTGAAAGGTTTGATGCAAGGCTTTCTATTTGGAGTCAAATCTCTCTTTCAAGAGGTGCTAAGCTAGCTCTTTTAAAATGCATTCTTAGCTACCAATTATTCTCGATGAGTTCCTGGTAAGATTTCCACCCCTCACGGTGTTGCTTGTTGTAAGCCAGTAGCGGAAACCAAAGCTTTGATTTGTGAAAACTCTACCATTATTATTCGCTCAGGTGCTCATGTCTCCTTTTGGCATGATAATTGGTGTACTGTAGCTTCCTTGCCAACAAATTTTCCTTCACTTTACAGTTAGCAATCATGTTTCTGATAATGGGAATAGTTGGAGTTTTGATTTCAAGAGAATTTTAAATTCTCAAGAGGCTAACCAATATGCTTAACTTCTCCGGATAATTGGCTCCACTCCACCAACTCTTGATACCTTACCAGATACACGAAGACGGAAACTGCACAGTTCTGGGATTTTCTCGGTCAAATCCCTCTATGCTAAAATGGTCTCAGAAGATGGTGTCGACAACTTCCCTAGCCATTTCATTTGGAAATCTACTATCCCTCCAAAAATTAATTTCCTCATGTGGTGTGATGTACAAGGAAGGCTTAATTCTTCAGATATGCTTAATCATAAAGGACTCAGACTATATGACTGTTGCGTGGCGGAACCAGGTAAACACTGGGGGTGGCTTGAATTTTTTTTTTATGCACTTGTAAAAAAAAAAAAAAAATTGGCTGTGGAAAACAAAATAAGAGATTACCTATTAAAAGAACATCGGAAGTCCTAATGGCAATAATACACACACGAGTTCCTCGCTAAACCTTACACTGTCTTCATTTTTTTCTCTATTCAAAATGCAAAGATCACTTTTAAGTGTCTATCCTAGAGGGTGGTGGAAGTATTATTGGCATTGAATTAAGCTTGAAATGAAGTAACAGATGGAAATGGAACTTTACCTTGAAATGAGGTGGCCATTTAAATCATCTTCTTAAGCTCTTCGGGTGACTGTCGGGATCAACTTGGTGAAATATTCTGAAATGACCTATTAAATAACAAGAAGTAATAAACAAATAGATATCGGCCGATGTGTCTGCAGCATCATAAACTAATAGAAAACATTAGCTGAGTATCACCGCTGCAGATGATCAATAATTGACCTGATGATCCCAGGGTTGTCAGCAAAACCCCGTAAAGGAACCCATCTTAGGCCAAGTTTAGGCATTTAACAAAGAACAATGCCCTGTACCTCCTGCGGATGCATGCGGCCTTCCCCCTTATTTTAACAATCTGCCATGGGCATCCCTTTATTACGTAAAAACTGTAGAACTCTCGTAGTAACATGGAAAGAGAATAGACCACATCCTCTTTTTAGTCAAAATAGAACTTTTTTTTTCATCGATAGTCAAAATAGAACTTTACCATGTGCAATAAAGGTAATCTGCAAAACCATATTAAGATGACGAACTTTAGAATCCACTAGGCGACTCATGTTCTTGCCAAAACATGGTGATGGTACTTTTGGAACTTAGATCATCAGATGGATGCAATATGTAGACATAAGCTAAACATTTCAACATTTTTATGGTCACGTGAATCCATACCTTAAGCTTGTCTCCTTCCACAAAGATCCTTCCAATTCACTACATTATGTGCCGAGACTTGGAAAAACGCAGAAGCAACATTCAATATCCACTATCCACTTTTTCAGATTTTGATCAGCTCTCGGACGTTTCCAACTGTATCATACACCACAGAAGTTTTAGATAGTGTTGAAAAGGAGACATACCTGCAATTATAGTTTAAGCTCATAATGTAAGTTTTAATCGTCTATCCAAGAGGGCATTGGAAGTCCTGTTGGCATTGGCTTTAAGCATAAAGAGCCACTTTAATTGTAAATCAGATGAGCAACTCACTTAAATAATTGTACATATCAGATGAGTAATTTTATCGAACACTATGAATGCATTCAATAGAAAACATCACTCAAAAACCATTACCGCATCTACTGAGTTACATTGGAATTAATTGAAGAAAATAACAACTTCTCTTACACATAGTCGCATACTTCTTTTAAGAACTTCTCAACAAAATTCCTTACGCTAGCTTGACAGTAAATTCTTACCCTGGCTTGACTCTATGTGTAGCTGGAGTTGACTAAATAAAGCTAACATTTTCTACCTTCAATTTTTTTTTTGTTTGATTTACCCCTGGCTTCAGCCAGGGGTAGCCTGTGCATACATCCGCCCCCGGTGTTGTGTGGAAACGCTGCGGAAACTCAAGATCACTTTTGTTTTTTATGCACCGAAAGGTTGCTTGCAGAGTTTGATCTTTGCTTAGGCCTAAGAACAGGTGGGCTTCGGTCTTCCCAAATACTATGAAGGAATTAGTTAGAACGATTTTTTTGGGACCATGGTTTTTTTTTGGGGACCATGGTTTTTTTTTTGGGTAAAGACATTAGAAGTAAATTTAGGTCACCCCTTATCTAGATATTTATATTAATATCTAAATTATCCTCCTGATTAATTTTGGGTGATGAATAGTTAGTGTTAATAATAGTTAGTGTAATGATTAGTGAAATGATTAAGTTAAAGATAATTAGTGAGATTAAAAAATCAGATGGTTATTTTTTTAAAGAAGTAGAATTATTGAGAGAGTAAAGTTAGAGAAGATGAAGAAGAAAAATATGAAAAACGATGGATTTTACCAACCACAACCGGAGGAAAGGTATTTGGGTACCCAGGTATGCTTCGAACTTAGATAATGTTGGTTGAATTGCTCCAAACTTTCAAGAAAAATGAAATTTTTTATGTAGATTTGGGTCAGTTCGGTTAGCATATGTCAAGAACATGTAACCGAACACACCTGAAAGTGTAGTTCGGTTACGTTTTCCAAACACGCAGGTTACCGAACTCGCTCGTTAATGGAGGTTTTGGTCGTACAGTGTAATGTTCGGTTACCTAGCATAAAATGGTAGGTAACCGAACTTTGAACTTAACAATTTATTTGGGTACACCTTATGTGTTCGGTTAGTTCGCAATCTTCAACGCAACCAAGTTCCCAACCGAAATGCAGGTTAAAAGTAACTTAGTGTTAGTAGTTCAGTTGGTTCGCAAACTTCAACATATTTTGCGAATCAACCGAACTGGGATATATATGCATATATGCAATTAGGCAAACGTTCGGTTACTACGAAATTTATTTCTTGGTGAATTAGGTAGAGTTCGGTTACGAAGTTTCAAAGGTAGAGTTCGGTTACAGAGAAAACTTAACATTTTTGCGAACGAACCGAACTTGTGGACTTCTCATTATTTTCGTAAACTAAAGTTCGGTGATATCCTTATTTTGCGAAGGAACCGAACTTATGGATTTGTGTTGTTCTAATACAAGGAGTTCGGTTAAAAGTATTTTTTTGCGAATCAACCGAACTCTGAGTTCGGTTAAGAAACAATTAATTCGTGATAACCGAACTTTTCTCTGAAAAAAACCTCCATTAAACCTCTCTGCAACTTCCATTTTCAACTCATTTTAATGATTACTTCTCATTTATTCAACCAAAAACGAATGACATGTAATGAGTTTGTGAGAATATCTTTGTCAATGTTTTAAATTAATCTATATATATATATATAGTGGTGGTGGTGGTGGTAATCGGTGGTTGGTGGTGGTGATAATCAGAGGAGGTGGTGGTGGTAATCGGCGATGGTGGGAGGTGGTGGTGGTAATCGGTGGTTGTTGGTGGTGATAATCAGAGGTGGTGGTGGTGGTAATCGGCGGTGGTGGGCGGTGGGGGTGGTGGGGGTGGTAATCGATGGTTGGTGGTGGTGATAATCGGAGGTGGTGGTGGTGGTAATCGGCGATGGTGGGAGGTGGTGGTGGGAGAAGGTGGTGGTTATATATATATAGGTGGTTATTGGGTTGGTTTTAAATTAAATTAGGTTAAGGGTAGGTTAGTCATTTAAATGCTTTAGAAAACCCCTTATAACTATAGGGAAGGTGGCCTAATAAAACCATGGTCCCCTCAAAAAAATCATGGTCCCTAAACCATTAGTTATTGCATGGAGTTCTCTTCTCAATGGGTTGGCTCTGCGAAAATTATATGGGAACTAATTCCGGCAGCGGTGGTCTGGACTCTCTGGATGGAAAAGAATCGGCATCGCTTTGAGGATAAATATTGTAGTTGCTGAAAATCCCACTACTACACCCAAAGAAGTGATAAGAACACTAAGTCTAAGTCATGAAAATAAACTCAAACATTAATGATACTATACACCCCTTGACACTAGATATGATCTTTACACAAGCTTTGTATGGAGAAAAATGATGTTCTTATTGATATCACAAAGATTTATACATATAAAGAAGATGATGATGATAAGATGACTTAAATGTTTTCTTTTCTCTAGTGGTGATTTTCTACTCTTGTTCTTGACTGAATTCTTTTCTTCCTGCCTCTCTCTTCATTATTTGAACCCTTATATAGCCGGTCATCATGGTAGAAAACAATTGAGTTCACGTTCAAATCTCTGTTAGCTGATTCCTGCTTATTTTGTCTTATTCGCCAGGCTTTGGGAATACGTCGTTATCTCTCGCGTTGCATCTCCATGCTCTTCATGTTATATTCGTCGTGTAGGTGTTCTCGTGTTTATCCCCTTTGTCGCATTTCCTATCTTCGCCTAATTTCTCTCTTCGCATATACCAGTAATTATTTTAGTAAGGGCGATGTTGTGGGTTAGTTCTGTGCGATATTTCCCCCTACATTTTGCCTCTTCTCGCGTTATTCTTCTGTAAGTGGAATGATGCGAGAATCCCTTGGCTAGTACTTCGTGTCAGACCTGTCTTTTCATTTTCTCTTCTTTGCCAACATGTTTTCGTGATTTCCGCGTAACCGTCACACGTGTTAGCGGTTTCCTCCTCTTTAAGCGGCACGTCTTTACTTCCCTTCTTAGGATAAATATCTAGGAGAGAGGTAAAAAGTTTTTTATTTTTCTTACTCCTTTTACTCCTCTTTCTTCTTCCATGTTAATCTTCTTTCTTCAAACTCTTTTCTTGAGTGTCTTGTTCTCAATTCCATGGCAGATCAAGATATATCTGCTGTTGTTGCTCCAGTTTCTGGGTAAGTCAGTTTTCCTCAGTTAATCATTTAATGGATTTCCTTTGTCTTCTTTGCTACTAAATTAACATCCCCATACTAATCCCCATAACTTTGTATATGCATTGTGAAGCAAAAGCATGTTAAAAATGGCTTGATGTCTTGGAGGAATATCGTACTGCCCTTAAATATAAAGGTTTCACGATTAATGTCCCTCCCGGTTCGTCGCACGCTGTTACTTTGAGTGAGAATGAGATTTTAAAGGGTTCATGGATTGCGACTCGCATGCCTGTCTCCCTTGGTCAATTAAAAGCTGGTCTCCCGCTTCCTCTCTTTGATCCCGAGGTTCCTCTATTCTACCAGATTCTTGGGAGATGGATCGAGCCGCTTATCAACTTAGTGGCGATGGGATTCGTATTGTCCGTGAATTTTCGCTCCGAGAAACTGGTGTTGGGAAGTTTCTTTGCCCCGATGTAGTGGATCCTTATGATCCTGCAGATCACACTGTTGAGTCCTTATTTGAACAGTATAACGTGAACTGGTCCATGAAGGATGGTTCGCGTTGGGGTGTTCGCTTGAATAGAGCTAGGTTGAAGGATGGCGCGAAAAGGATTTTGAGTATCGTGGATTACCATAGCAACAAGAACTCCTTCCTTCGGCATTCCAGCGATCCTAGTTGGATGAAATTTTTCTTGATCATTGAGGGTCTTCTCCAATGGGGTCGTAATGCAGATGAGACTCCTAGCGATGCCCCATATGTTTCGCTGGTGGGATCTGATGCTCTCGCGTATTGTCCTTGGAAATTCAACTGGCCTGGCCGAAAAGATTGTGTATGGATACTTTTCTTGTTCTTCACTTTTTTCTCTACATTTTGATTCTCATGTATCTACTTTGGATTTGTAGTTGGCGAAAGAGGCCACTTCGCTTGAGAATAAGGCGAAGACTGCTGCCGAGAAGAAGAATAAGGATCTCGCAGAGGTGAAGGCAGGGAAAGGATCCTCACGTTCAAAAAAGGTAATGTGGCTTTCTTGTCTTGTAAATATGTATTTTCATTCTTTTCGGTTGCTAAGTTGTTTTCCCTAAGTTTTTAGTCCCTTTCTGAGAAAATCGAAGACGGAATAAGTGAAGAAGGTAAGGAAGGTGAAGACTCTGATCATGAAAGTCCCTCATTCTCGCACAAATCCAAAAAAAGCGAAGACAAGTAAATTCAGCCAGACTTCAACTAGGCCTAAGGGTGCATTGAAGAATAAACCTCTAATCAATGTGGTCGATCCTTTAACCTTGGGTTCCATCAATGCGTCTGCCTCAGCCAATACTGTTAGGCCTGTGGAGTTGTCTTCGCTGGAGAAGTTTACCATCGCGGATTCTGAGAGAGGAATGGGTTCAAGTGGTTTCATTCTTCCCTTGCAGAGTCGTCTGAAAAGTCTTCTTTTGATGGTGCTAGTATTGATTTTGCTTCCAAGATAGCTTCTATTGCCCAATTTTCCATGTCTGATCCTCATCTTGCTGCTTTTCGTGATTTGGCGTTGAACCTTGTTCCTCGTTCTTCCCATAGTGCTTCTCCATTTGGATGGGAATTCCATTCCGAGCTTTCACTTGATCATCATCTCGCGTTTGATTATCTGGTAAGTTTTCTATGGAGACTATCGCATGCTTGATCATTATCTCATGTATCATTTTATGGACATCATTCGCATGCTTTTCAGAATGGGTGTCGCTCAATCGCCCAAGTTGAAGACTATCGCAGAGTTGTGAGTGTAGTTCGCGCTCAATCTACCCAACTGTCTTCCCTTAAGAATGAAGTCGCGAGAGTTTTCAAGGTGAAGTTTCTTGCTCAAAAAAGATCGTAGTCGAATCACCGAGGAATTGACTGCTAAAGTAGATGTTTCTCGCATTCGGAATGACCTCTTTGCAGGTAAGCCTTCTCATGCTCTCATCTTTACTTGTCATTGGTTCCCTAGGGGTGGATTTCTTAGTTGAGGGTCGTGAGGTTTCTTGCAGAGGTCTTCAATTTGTCTGATATAGCCGTTGCTGCGAACATAGATAGGGAAGCCCTTCTGGTACATTTTAATTCCCTTAATCAAGAATTTTTGCTGGCTGCGTATGAGGAGGGTGATATCGAAGATGACACCGAGAACTATAGACACAAATATGAGCATCTTAAATTTGAATTTAAAAAATTGTATGGGGTTATAGGTCCATCTCGGTCTCGTGGTCGGCTTTTCCGAAACATTGCTAAGCAGTTGGAGCGCGAGAAAACCGTTTTGATCCGCGAGAAAAATGAGGTTATTGAAAATAGGGCGGGGGTTCTTCGAGAAAATCATGAGCTTCGCGTGATTTTGGAGAAAATTCGTAATCGTCTTAGAATTGAGGATAATGATGATTTTGATAGAGATAATTTAGGAGAGATTGAGGAGAATAGAGTTGTTGTTGCTAAGCATGTTAGTCGGGTTGAGCAACATCATAAGGCCTTAGACTCCGTGATCATGTACAAAGAAGGTGTCCTTGATAGCCTGCCTTGGTCTTGTGTTTGGTTTTCTTTTTTAGTGTTCTGACCTATTTTTCTTCTTCGAAGAAAATGAAAAGAATCTAAAGGATGAGGTGGAGATTTTGTCAAGTAAGCTTGCGAAGGCACAGCAAGAGTTAGAAACTCTTAAGGGCGAGGGTGGCTCATCATCGCAGCAGGTGCTTGACTTGACTGAGAGGCTTACTTTGGAAAATAATGATATTCTTCGAGTGAAGACAGAGGCAGAGCAATACAAGGAAAACGTGGAAGCTAGGTATGCTTTGATGAAGCGCCGTAAGAGGGCCATGTTTGCTAATGCTAATCGCCAGGCGCAAAGGCTTTGCAACAAGATTTCTAGAGATACCGCTGATCGCATCACTACTGAGAATAATCTTCCGTCTAGGACATTCCCTGATATTCCTGTTTCGGATGATGAATCTGTGGAGCGCGAGCTTAGTGATGAGGAAGAAGTTGATGAGGAAGAGGTTGATGAGGAAGATATTGACAAGGAGGAATCTGCTTCGGATGATGAATTTTTTGAGGGAAAATATGACATCGTTGTGGATGATGTCCAAGGTGAGCATCAACTCCCTCCTGTTGCTGAGGTTGGTCGAGGTCCTACTTCGCAGTCTCAAGGTGGTGCTTCCCGATCTGAGGCCAAGGATTTCTTGCAAGTGACTTTTCCTTCACATGGTTGGGCATCATTCTAATTATTCTGTTTTTCAAACATTTTAATCTATCGAAATAGTTTCTTCTGGGCGCTCCCAAGCTTGGGGGGAAGAACATGATTTTTTGTTGATTCACGTTTTCCTTTTCCTGTTTGTTAGAGATTTTCCGAACAAGAGTAGATGTATATATGCACTAGTTTGTTTCCTTAAGATACGTCTTACAATATTTAAGGTTTCTAACTAAAGGCGGGAAGTACATGAAATTAACATCCCCATACTTTCCTCTACTTCTCGCCTTTTGAGGACAAGGGACCTTGAATATTGTTCCTTATTTGGTAGAGTTATTGCATAAGGTAAGTATCTTAGAGAATATATGTTTGTTTATGTGATCCTATAGTTCTGATATGTTCTTGACGGTGGTACTTATAGTATATCTTGAGCATAAACTGTAAAATAATAAGCCTAAACATGCTATGTTATCATGATATATCTTAAGATTTGTTTTGAGTATAGTACTTATCTGAGAATTCAGGTGTTCTCCTTTAGTTCCTTCGTGTTGCATCAACCAGATTTCGCGTCGTGCTCATGCTTCTCCTATCGCCTTAAGTTCTTTCGCGCTCCCTTATTTTTACTTGAGTTTATTAGGTCTTAATTGCCTCCTATTTAAGGTCTTACTGCCTTCCCCACATAGAACTTTAAAGGACTTATGGTCGCCTTGGGTAGGGTCTTCCACCTGCTGGGCGACGAGATCTCAGTTCCATGTGCTCTTGCGAGTCATTGGCCATCGTTCTCGCCTTATCAGTGTTAGTATTCTTACTTCCTCAGGCTATTCTGCGAAAATGTACCAGGCCTAGGTACTCCTGTGAGTAGAAAGCCCCAATAAATTGCCGTCTTTGACACAATCATCTTCCTAATGGAGGGTGTCGACCATTTATATTCCCCCTGAATCGCCCCTTCAAGGAGGTAGCCCCTTACCATATCAGTTGGGTTCCACCCATCCGGTGATACAACGACCAGTGTTGTCGCAACCTCATGCTTTTAGCCTCTGTGGCTTATTAGGCATGAGATCACACCCTAAGTGGGGTTTCTTTGGACCGAGTGTATCACAAGTTCCAGACCATATTCTATCTACACTAGCATGCTTTTACACCCCATACCGGAGAACTTATTCGCTGAGTGGTTCGTTCTCAGTGGCCTCCGATGGATAGGCATTTCGTCCCAATATAAGTAACTTTCCTGGGATCAGCAGCTATGATGCGCGTTAGGGCTTAAGGGTCGCCTCTTACACACTGTGCAGTCCTCCGGTCGCACAGTTTTGTGCGAACTATGTTGACACGCAAAATTGTAGTCCCAGCCTCCCTAGGTAGAGGTTTTAATAATATCTCGCAGCCCCCTATTGAGTTCTTACGAGTAATCTTTGCAGCTTCGTTGTGTAGCTTTTGATTTCTCCTTTGGCCTGCTCGCTTTCTTGTCAGGGGAACTCGTTTTGTATTCAGAATTCCTTTGGTTAACACATGGTTTATTCTTCTATCTAGGCTACTCAGGTGATCTTTTCTTTCCTCGGATTGGTGTTGAGGCTTGGTTCTAGGAGGCGTTATTTTTCTTGTATTCGCGGATCTGTCTATTGGTTCTTTTTCGTGATATCCTGGCTTCCCGGTTTGTAACACACGATATATCATTAATTTCGTGATTTTTCCCTCTTAGCGATTTGGGTGTAGTCTTCGCGTTGGACCATTTTCTCCCATTGTTTATTTTGATATGGCATTCTTATGCTCACCCGGTATCCTTTTTGCCTCTGCGGATGTATCTCGCCCCAAATTTTCTCATTTATCTGTCTCATTCTTCTTGCACCTCCATTTTTGTGGGGTCTCTTACGGTTTTCTCCGTATCTTGTTTCCCATTCGTACTCATGTATTCTTCTTCTTAGATTATGATTTTCTATCATCAACCATTCGTGCTCTTGCGCAAGGTTGATTCGTTCTTCCATCAGTATTCTCTCTATTTCTTTCCACTGTATGAATCTTGCTTCGTTCTCGCGCTAGAGTGCTAGGATCTCCTCGTCTCGGTTCTGATAGATGAATTGGCTCTCTCTTCTCCCATTTCCTCTGCTAGTATCTATCATTGGTCTATCCGGGTCATATGGCTGCACCCACTTGATCCAATATTGTGGATCTTCCCTGACAACTGTCGATTCTGTTTCATACCAATTGTTCAAATTTTCCCTTTGCATGACTAGGTTCTTTGATATTTTTGAGTATTAATGAGATGTAGTGTTCTTGGAAGGAGTTTTTCACATAACTGAATTCCAAATAGTGATAACGTTAGGTAATGTATGAGATCATTCTAGTGATGAGAAGGGAGACGATGGTAAATAATAACCTCAATCAATCAAAAGGTGATTTCTATCTGAATATCAACAGGAGAGGATGAATCCTCCCTGTTTCTAGCGCCAAAATGTAGTTGTGGAAAATCCCACAACTAAACCCAAAGAAGTGATAAGAACAGTAAGTCTAAGTCATGAAAATAAACTCAAACATTAATGATATTATACACCCCTTGACACTAGATATGATCTTTACACAAGCTTTGTATGGAAAAAAATGATGTTCTTATTGATATCACAAAGATTTATACATATAAAGAAGATGATGATGATAAGATGACTCTAATGTTTTCTTTTCTCTAGTGGTGATTTTCTACTCTTGTTCTTGACTGAATTCTTTTCTTCCTGCCTCTGTCTTCATTATTTGAACCGTTATATAGACGGTCATCATGGTAGAAGACAATTGAGTTCACGTGCAAATCTCTGTTAGATGATTCCTGCTTATTATGTCTTATTCGCTAGGCTTTGGGAAGATGATAGACGCATTTATGTGTCTATTTTGTTTTCAATGTTCTGTATTGTTAGACTCGATTAAGTACTTATTGTGTTATTTTGTGTTCTTATAGGAAATTTTAGAGAAATAAGCCCTTGCGGCGAAATGGGCTCAAAAAGCAGTGTTTTACACCCCGGAGAAATGTACCGTAGGCACCCCAGAAATGCACCGGAAGCGTCCCAGAAATGTCCCGGAGGAACCCAGAAAAATTACTATTTCCACCCCAATTGATATTCACACCCCAGCACTCTGGATAAGGGGCACCTTCTTCAACAATTTGAATTTGTGTTTTTGGCGGGAAATGAAGTTTTCAACTGGCAGAATTTTGATTGTCAAAATGAATGGGTTAGAGTGCGATTCAATCGCTGAAAATTGGCAGAAAGATGTGATTTGGCATAAGGAACAAAGTTTGGGTGGTGGTTTCGATCAAATTTGGCTGGAATACGTGTTTTGATTCTCGAGTTCAAAACAGGGCAAGCATGCACTGGAGGATCATAATCACGCGTCATCGAGAATTATGGACGTGTTCTGATGATGTGGAATGGCTCGAGCATCACTTTGGGTCGTGAAGAATCGATTTGGAGCGTGGAGGGAGGAAGTTTACGCAAGAAATTCCAAGTTTGGTAAGAAAATATTCGGAAAATATTGTTATTCACTGCCCCGCATAATGAAGAATTATATTGGAGTTATTGGCGAGATTTGGAGCTTTTGTTGGGTATAAATAGGCTCTTTGGGTCTACTAGAGAGGGTGTCGAGAGTTTTGGGAGCTAGGGAGAGCTAGAGAAGACGAAATCAGAGTTTAACAAAACTCTGTTTCTGCTGCTGCTTGAAGATGAACACGAAGAACAATGGACTGTAAGAGACTGTCGTTCTTCAACAGTGACAACGACAATGGAGTGTGGGTCGTAGTTTCCCAAAGACTACAGCATTTCATATGTATCGTTCTTGTGTGACGCTTCCTGTGGGTCGCACATTAGCTGTTTACACCATTTTCTCTTCTTCTCATCATTTGTAAACCATTTTTGGGCCATAATAAATTATTTTGAGAGCATTTATACTATGATGAGCTAACTCCCTCGTAACCAAGGCAATGGAGGAAGCTATTCACGCAACATAAATGGGTAACTATTTCATTTCATTATATAATTCACCTAATCGCTGCTTTTGCAGAGTCTTAAATTGTTTGAATGATTGTCTTAATTATTTGTTATTCAGTTTGATAGGTTATGCTTGGTTTAATTTCTTGATAATCTATGCTTAAGGTTTACAAATAATGTTTGAGAATCTGTATGATTGATAGTAAATTAAAGATAAAAGAGGACTTAAGAATTGAATAGAGTTTTGAAATATTTATCATTCAATTTTGCATAATAGTGGAATCTAGTTTCTTGGTTACCTCTCGCACCCATTGTTAATAATTTTGTATATAATTTTATTAAACCTTTAAATTTAATCTTCACAAATCCGAGACTTTGAACCTCATTACTACAAACCCAAAAAAAACATAAACATTTTGGCGCCGCCGACGCGGATTTGTGCTTAGGTAGAATGTTTAGGTTTTTATTATTTATTTTTTTACTATTACTTGTTCCTTTTTACGTTTCTTTTTGTATCTTTGATTTACAAGTTCGAAGTGGAATACTAAGGACTTGGGAACAAAAATCTTAAAGCTAAAAGATAAAAGCTAAAAGAGAAGAAAAAAAAAGACATAATTTTTTTTTAGGATTTGTAAATAGGCTTTATTTTTCATAATTTTTGTAATTTTTGGACTTTTTATTTGGACTTTATTCTGGACAATTGGACTTTATTCTTTTTTTTAACCCTACTGAAGGGTATTATTAAAAATAAAATAAAATTATATAAACTGTGTGCAGGGAAGGATAACGATTACTATATCGTCTCGGCCCCTCGGGTTCGTACATGACATAGGAGTCGTGGCCCGAGTCGACTTCAATGGTTCATCCCCCGTCTGGTCCGGGAGGTAAGTCCATCGAAACACTCGCGAATCTCCTGTCAGCGGGTTTAGTGTATTCCTTAAGGTGATTCATTGATTGAGGACGAATTTGGACTGTTTTTTTTTAATTCCTAGTAAAGGGAAAGGCCTGGCCAATACAAGATAAGGGTTCGGATTTCATCACCGCTCCCTTCTTGCCCGCCTTAGGAAAACGAAACCTAACGCGAACCCAAGCTTTAAAATTTGGAATAGAACAAGACCGATAGGGTAACGAGATTAATAGGAAACTCGTTCGAAAAATATTGGTTGATCTTTAAGCACACTTCAAAGTTCATGATGGTTTCTGTGAGTTGAATGCGTGACTGCGCCGCCTTCTAATGCAGTGAGGCCTTGGGTATCAAAGCTCTACTAAGCTTCCCTCGCCTCGATTGAACTTACATTAGCTCGGATTGATTCTAGAGGGGTGTGCTCAAATTGTAACGAATTCCTTTTCGAAGGAATAGAAGCTGGTTTAGAAAACAATCTAAGTGAAGCCATCATGCTTTTTGTTTGCTAGAAATCTTTAGGGTTGTTTTGGTAGAGTCGAGTCGGCCTTGTTTGTGGTTGTGTATAATTCCCTTGCAATTAAGAATGTCGAACTGGTATGATAGAATCCAATACAATGAGTATCGACCTTAATTTGAATATGGACATCATCAGTTTTATGACCATGGTGGGAATAGTAGTTGGGAACGCCAACCTTTTCAAGGTTATGGTTCATACCATGGTGAGCCCAATTACTATCCACACGCGAATTGGTCTTACGAGCAAGAAAATCAGGAACACTGTAGTACTAGTTACTCGTTTTTGGAAACTAGTCCTGATTATGATATTTCTGAACCTGTTCCATCTCTAAAAGATACCCAACAACGGATTGAAAGGACGTATAAACGTTTAGTTGCAATGAATAGTTCAAAAGAAGAGTGTACACGATATTATGAGATGATAAACGAGAGTGGTGAACGTATAAGTGTTATGCTCAGTGAAATTCAGGCACGTCTAGAGGAAGAAAATGAACAGTTGGCTAATGCTGCTCGAAATAATCTAAATTTCCAAAATAAGGTTTCTAATTCTACACTTGATATCAATAGTGAATATTTGCCTAATTTAGAGGACGAGGCTAGAATAAAAGACACTACTTATTTTGATAAGGTTCGATCATTTTCATGTTATTATAGTGATGATTATGATGAGGATAATTGATGAAGAACATGAAATATGTAGGCATAGTGATCAAGAATTTGTTACTCCGATTGAGCTTTATAATGATAGTGTTGTTTCTAATACAAATCCAGATAATTTTAATAATTATGCACCTATTCAAAAGGATGTGGATTTGATTAGAGATACCACCGTTTTAGACGATGTAGTTCATGATCCTTTAGCCTACAGTATGTTGGATAATCCATTATTTGATGTGCCTATCAGTGAATCGGAGGAGGTAACTATGATTAAAACCTTAGTTTATGAGCCTTTCTCTGATAATCCTTTATATGATTGTGATGATGGTTTAGAGGAAAGAGTTTACGTTGAGAATACTGTTTTAGAATCTAGCGATTTAGAAACACTAGTCTTAGAAGATGATAAACTCGTAGAAATGAATGAGGATGAACCCAACTTAGAAGAATCTATTGACCATTTCCAGGAATCTGATGACCTAGAAATTAGGGAAGTTGTGACTAGTATTTCTAGAGACACAGAAAACTCAAAGTTTGGGGGTGATTATCATTCTTCGTGTGCTTTAACTCTTAGAAAGTACCCTCCTGTAAGACTTGACAATTGTGCCTCAACCTTCTTACAAGATTATCTTCATACACGTTTTCCCGAACCTAATGATGTCCATAAAGAAGCTCAGTTGTTAGAAACCCATCCTCTGGTTGATGTCGTTAACCCAGGCTATGATACCAAGATTGACTTTGTTTTCCCACCAAAAACTTTTCAACCAATTGTGGGAACTTTTGATTTTAAGATGTGTCGGTTATTAAGTTTTGAGACTAAACCGAATCACTTTAGGATATTAAGGTCGACACATTTTCTTAAGGAAGACCACCTCTTTCATTGTGGTCAGCTGTGTGAGTCAAATCTGACTGACTTAGAGGATCCCCAGTTATTCAGGTTGTTGTTATGTGCTTATAAGTTCTTAGTTGAGTTTTTCCAGACTCTAATACCTGAACCGGATCTTAGCTTTGAGGAAATCCAACCGATGAAAACCTGTTATCTAGACCCAGTTATAGAACCTGAACCTCAGCCACAACTAGATGTAGTTGTCTTAAACAAGGGTATGTTCGGCATCTTTTTGGTCTGTTGCAGTTTCCTCTTCTTGTGGGTAATAATTTTTGATCCAGATGACCCACAGTTATTCCGACTACTTCTATATGATTCTACGTGGTGACTAATCCCTGCTTAGTCTGGCTGAAGACTTTAAACTTAGCACTTCTTGGGAGGTAACCCAATCTCATGCAACACGGTAATATCCTTCCTTAACTCTTTTGCTTCAAATAGTAACCGTTTCTCCTTGTTCATGCTTTTAATTTCATCCTTAGAACATTGAGGACAATGTTAGATTTAAGTTTGGGGGTACGGGAGAAACTTTTTAGTTGCAATTAGTAAACTCCAGAGCCTAGAAATTTATGCCTATTAAGGTTTGCACTAACCAATCTAAGTGGATGGGAACATCTTGGTTATAGGAGTTGAGGAACCAATCTGATTATATGGAAACATCGAAAGAGTCTATTCATAAAAGCACAGAGCTCAGGTGTTAGAAATAACATGATAGTTGCACCATATCTCGTTGAGTCCTTTTCATTTTAAACTATTTTCTCTAAGTGATTAGGTGGGGCACACGATTCAAGTTGTTACCACTGCTAGGGTGAATTAGAGTGACTGAGTTACTAAAAAAAAAAAAAAAGACCGGACCAGTTAGACCAATCGGAATAAGTATTAACACTTGGATAACAATATGCGTGTGTTTTCCCTATTTCTGTCGCCTAAGCAAGCGTGGAATGCAGGACTCGTGGGAACTATCGTGTAATCTGCTGACAAGAAGCATGCGCTTGGATCAAAAAGATCTATTCATGTCGTTAAGTTAAAAAAAAAAATGGTTATTGTTTTGTGTAGTCAACTGCTGATTCCCTTGTATTTGCCAGTTTGTTGATCTAGATTTAAGTTATTGACCACTGGTTCCCTTGTATATTCTAGTTGTGTTGATATTAGTCAGACCGGTATCTCAGTCCATTAGGATAGGTTCATTCTGGCAGTGGCCTTCAGACAGATATGTGAAACATCGATCATTTGGTTAACATCAAAACCATCTACATTTTTCTATTTCCATCTCCTTTTTATATCCATATGATTAGTTTGACTCCGAATATGATGTCCATAGTGCAACTATCTGAGTAGAGCTTTGTCACTTTATATGAATTTTAGTATGCCTGAGTGCAAACTCGTGTACAACAATTGGAATTTCGCATCAGGGTTCTTCCTCCCATAAGCAATAAGTATGCCAACCAATGAGGTTCTTTAGTGCCTTCCAAGGTTCTGCGTAGATAGCTAGGTTCTAGAGTAAAGGTTTTGTGGGTACACCTCTGGTAAACCCTCCGGAGACAACACTCCGCCACTAGGGCCACCTAGGGGTTCAAATGATTTTTCTTTCTAGAATAAATTTGCTCGAGGACTAGCAAATAATAAGTTTGGGGGTATTTGATAGACGCATTTATGTGTCTATTTTGTTCTCAATGTTCTGTATTGTTAGACTCGATTAAGTACTTATTGTGTTATTTTGTGTTCTTGTAGGAAATTTTAGAGAAATAAGCCCTTGCGGCGAAATGGGCTCAAAAAGCAGTGTTTTACACCCCGAAGAAATGTACCGTAGGCACCCCAGAAATGCACCGGAAGCATCCCAGAAATGTCCCGGAGGAACCCAGAAAAATTACTATTTCCACCCCAATTGATATTCGCACCCCAGCACTCTGGATAAGGGGCACCTTCTTCAACAATTTGAATTTGTGTTTTTGGCGGGAAATGAAGTTTTCAACTGGCAGAATTTTGATTGTCAAAATGAATGGGTTAGAGTGCGATTCAATCGCTGAAAATTGGCAGATAGATGTGATTTGGTATAAGGAACCAAGTTTGGGTGGTGGTTTCGATCAAATTTGGCTGGAATACGTGTTTTGATTCTCGAGTTCAAAACAGGGAAAGCATGCACTGGAGGATGATAATCACGCGTCATGGAGAGTTATGGACGTGTTCTGATGATGTGGAATCGCTTGAGCATCACTTTGGGTCGTGAAGAATCGATTTGGAGCGTAGAGGGAGGAAGTTTACGCTCTTTGGGTCTACTAGAGAGGGTGTCGAGAGTTTTGGGAGCTAGGGAGAGCTAGAGAAGACGAAATCAGAGTTTAACAAAACTCTGTTTCTACTGCTGCTTCAAGATGAACACGAATAAAAATAGACTGTAAGAGACTGTCGTTCTTCAATAGTGACAGCGACAGTGGAGTGTGGGTCGTAGTTTCCCAAAGACTACAGCATTTCATATGTATCGTTCTTGTGTGACGCTTCCTGTAGGTCGCACATTAGCTGTTTACACCATTTTCTCTTCTTCTCATCATTTGTAAACCATTTTTGAGCCATAATAAATTATTTTGAGAGCATTTATACTATGATGAGCTAACTCCCTCGTAACCAAGGCAATGGAGGAAGCTATTCACGCAACATAAATGGGTAACTATTTCATTTCATTATATAATTCACCTAATCGCTGCTTTTGCAGAGTTTTAAATTGTTTGAATGATTGTCTTAATTATTTGTTATTCAGTTTGATAGGTTATGCTTGGTTTAATCTCTTGATAATCTATGCTTAAGGTTTACAAATAATGTTTGAGAATCTGTATGATTGATAGTGAATTAAAGATAAAAGAGGACTTAAGAATTGAATAGAGTTTTGAAATATTTATCATTCAATTTTGCATAATAGTGGAATCTAGTGTCTTGGTTACCTCTCGCACCCATTGTTAATAATTTTGTATATAATTTTATTAAACCTTTAAATTTAATCTTCACAAGTCCGAGAGTTTGAAACTCATTACTACAAACCCAAAAAAAAAAATAATCAGAAGACGTCCCTATCTCTCGCGTTGCAGCTTCATGCTCTTAATGTTATATTCGTCGTGTAGGTGTTCTCGTGTTTCTCCCCTTTCTCGCATTTCCTACCTTCGCCTAATTTCTCTCTTCGCCTATACCAGTAATTATTTTAGTAAGGGCGAGGCTGTGGGTTAGCTCTGTGCGATATTTCACCCCTACAAATATAGCTTTCGGACTGATAGTGATCTAGGTACAGATGCTACGACCTTAATTCTAGATTGGGTTGCAAACCGCTGTCAATAGAGTCTTAACTTTGCTAGTTCAGTTCTCAACTGTGATTCGTTTTCCTTGTAATTTTGGTTTTTATTTCTTTTCTTTTCTCTACTTCTTGTGGAATTTTGTATATGGGAAAAATATCGTTTGGTCCTTTTTTAGGTGGTCCCATTTCTGTTTAGTCCTTTGGGAAAACGCCTTTACTGTTTGGTCCATAGTAATTTAAAAATATAAAACAGACAAAATTACCCTTCCGTGTTAATTTTTACTTATTTTCTTGTAGCAGTTCATTCGTCAAAATGAACTCATGTTAATTTCTACTTATTTTTCAGAAATCATATAAACCAGAGTTCATTCCACGAAATGAACTCCATATAAAAACCTAAAAAAACCAGAGTTCATTCCAGAAATGAACTCCATATAAAAACCTAAAAAAACAGAGTTCATTTCAGAAATGAACTCCATATAAAAACCTAAACACACAATCTTCATCTTCTTCATCATCTTCATCGATTTCAACAACAGCAGCAACATCGATCGTCATCAAACAGCAACAACAAACATCAAATCGTCTTCATCATCCACGTTTTAATCTTCATCTTCCTTGGCAGCAGCAGAAAAAGTTAAAATCAAATCTTGTGACGAAGAAACACATAAATCTATCGTCGTCTTCATCATCTTCATCTTCAACCGCAACAGCATCAATTAGAGAAGAAAAACAAAGAATCTTGTCGCAAGTCGTCGTCTTGTTCATCATCTTTATATACTCATCGTCTTTATCATCTCTGCAAGTCGTAATAATCATCTCTGCAAAATTAAAACCCTAAAATTCACACAAATCTTCATAGTTTATGCAGCAGCAGAAGAAAAAAAAGAGAGAGAAACTAGATCTGAAAATATGGAGGTGAGAGAAAGTAAATCTGAAAATGATTTCCTCTCTCTTGATAATTGAGTATATATGTCCTAGGGTGACGTCATGGATGATGTAATGGTCCCAAAAGGGTATTTATGCCACTACAAGATGACAATTGCATCATCCATGACGTCACCTTAGGACCAAACCATAATTTTTAGGACCAAACTATAATATATATTTTCAAAAAGGACCAAACAGACAGTTGACTGATTCAACTGGACTAGACTCTCTCTAATATATTATTACTAGGACTAGATGGTATTTCCTACTTTTGTATATTCCCCTTATATAATATATCTTTTCTTTTTTCACTCAAAAAAAAAAGAGCAGACACCATTTTAGTACAATGGTAAAGATATTGGGTGATGATACTAGTTTGAAGCTTAAAAACATCAAATTTGTTTGACATTGGCTTATGATAGTAGCTCGAACCTCGTTGGCACCAAATATTCTATTGATATAAATAACTAAAAACTTAAACAAACAACTAGCTGGATTTATTATTTTGTACCATGAAATAAGTTTGAGTCAAAAATCACATTTTGGGTAACTAGATATATTGTTCTTTGGATCTATACCGGGCGACAGGAATAATTTTGGATGTCGCGAAATCTTAAATTACATGGATAATAAGTCGATAATTAAGCCTTCCATCAACACCTCTATGTCGATGTAGAAGGTTATTTTTTATGTTTTTATAAATCGGAAAGAGAAAATTCAATTAAAAGAATGTCTCTCAAGGAAAGCGAAAACTATCAAAAACAAATATAAAGCATGGATAAAATTAGCTCACACCAACAACAACATTCTAGTTACAAATGATGGCACTAAAAGAGTAACCATAGTAAACCTTTGTATGTTTAACCCAGTTAAAGAAAGTACATTGAACTGGAATAACCAATTGGTTCCAATTTCTTTAATTTCCTTGTACCGTAAAGATGGTTATTGATTTCTCTCGTAATAGTCCACCAGACAGCAAATGGAACTACACCCCACAGTTTATTAGGCATTTTGTTGTCCTTTTTGGTTGGCCACTCCCAAAAAGTAGCTTCAATTGAATCTCCAAATGCCCAATTTTTCACAAAAACTACTTATAAAGTAGTTCCACAACTTGTAAGTCTCCTTACAATGCAAGAACAGATGCATATTTGTGCGTTGAGCATCATTGTAAAGTAGAATAATGTTGTGATATGTCTCACCAGCTTGTTGCAGAAAATCAACAGTAAGAGCTATGTTGTAGCATAACGTTCTACCAAGAATGAAACTTTAAGTGGAACTTTGGAATTCCACAATTTCTTATGAGGAAACATAAGATATCCATACACATCCAAAGAGCTGTAAAATTAGCAATAGGGAAATCCTCCCCAACAACAATCCATTTTCTTCCATCATTTTAATCCACGTTGGTAATAACAAAGTCTGGCTCTCTCATCTGCTTTACCTAGTTCCTTCACATTTAAATTTTTTGTGAAATTTAAAGACCAGTCAGACTCTTCAGAAATGCACTCCATAATAGTAGCTTTTTCTTTCTAGAATGCTTCTAGATAGTATGATAAGAAATTTGCAATGAATTCTTTCCAATCCATTTGTCATTCGAAAACAAGATTTTACCACCATTTTTGTCTGTCAAATAACTATTTTGAGCTATCTGGTTTTTGGATTTTAAGATACCATCCCATAAGTTGTGTTTAATTGGCACACTAGAGCTATTTGGCAAGAAATTTTTTTTATGACCACCAAATTTTTGATGAATAATCTTCCTCCATAAAGCTCAAGTTTCTTTCACATGCTTCAAAATTCGTTTACAATAAAGAGCCTTGTTAACAAGCTTGAGATTTTAACTCCAATACTACCTCTGCATTTAGGTAAACAAGCTTTAAAACAAGAGACTCAACCCCTCTTTTTAGAATTGGCAGGATAACCCCAATTGAAATCTCTCATTATTATTTAAATTTCTTTGATAACAGATACAACCATCTAAAACATAGAGAGACTGAAAAAGCGGGGGTCAAACAGCACCACCCAATATTACGATTAGCAATCTATATGGACTAACTCCGAAATAATTTGCTAGAGAATCAACTAGACAGTCAGACTCAATCTAGATAAAAGTATCTCAAGGAGTTAATATCTCTCTCTTGATTTGATTTTTACTCAAGCTAAAAACAATAGCGAGTCTTTATCAAATACAAGGAATACTTGGACGGTACCAAAGACCAATGTCCAAGGATCAATCAACATCAATCAACAACCAAAGGTTGGATTCCAATTGATGGTCACGAAAGCACAACCTGTATTATTTCAATTATATAAAATATAACGCGGAAAAGAAATAACACAGACACCATAAATTTTATTAACGAGGAAACTGCAAATCCAGAAAAACCCCGGGACCTAGTACATATTGAATACACATTGTATTAAGCCGCTACAGACACTATCCTACTGCAAACTAACTTCGGACTGGATTATAGTTTAACCCCAATCAGTCTCCCACCGATCCAAGGTACAGTTGTACTCCTACGCCTCTGATCCCAGCAGGATACCGCGCACTTGATTCCCTTAGCTGATATCACCCACAACCAAGAGTTGGTGTAACCCAAAATCACAGACTTGATAATAAACGGATCTGTCTCACAAAGAAAAGTCTATAAAAGGATAAATTTGTCTCCCACGGATAAACCCTAGGTTTTGTGCCGTCTTAAGATATAAAATCAAGGTGAACATGAACCAATTGATAATCCGGTCTTATATTCCCGAAGAACAGCCTAGATTAATCAATCACCTCTCTACAATCCTTCCTGACTACACAAGCGGATTGTCGAGGAATAACAAACAGTGAGACGAATATGTTTGTGACTTCTTTAACTTGCCTATCGGAGAACTCTCACGATCTCAAGCCAATCAATCGATTGTACTCGTACGATAGAAGATGCAAGATCAGATCACACAACTACGATAAAGTAGTATCGGTCTGGCTTCACAATCCCAATGAAGTCTTTAAGTCGTTAACCTGATTTTAGAGAAGAAAATCAAAGGTTAATGGAGATCGACTCTAGCGGGCGCACTAGTAGCACACAGACGTGTGGGGATTGGTTTTGCACAATGCTAGATGTCTCCTTTATATAGCCTTCAAATCAGGGTTTTGCCTTAGTTACAACGCAATCCATATTCACACACTTTGGTAAACGTTTACTGGGTTCGTGAAAACCATGCCCAAACGTGTACGCGTATGTTGGTTCACAATAGTAACCCAAAAGGTTAACCATATGAACATTTCATAGTAACCTTGTTCTTCTTCACCATAACTAATTCAATTGACTCAAATGAACTAGTTAAAGAGTTGTTCAATTGCTATGAGATCTTATGTAACTACACAAGGCACAACTAAAACAAAGATGATTCGATTCGATTGAATCGTCTCATGAACATTATAGCCACGGTTTGCATAAAGCATTCCTTAGTAATTTAATGTTTCATGTTCAGAGCACATATTTAGATCATAACCTCTTAAGTTCAAAAATAAGTTCGCGGACTTAAGTTAATCGGTTGAGTTTTCCAAACTCAACAGAAATTCTCGGATGAGAAATTCCACCAGTTCACGGACTGGGTTCGCGGACTTAGCACACAAACGAGTTTTTGGAAAATCCCAGCAGAAATTATCGGTCGAGAACTTCCGACAGTTCGCGGACTGAGTCTGCGAACTAGGTTCGCGGACTTGGAAAGCCAATTCCACAATCCTCCCGATTTCTCTTGATCAACAAAGTTCGAAAACTTCGGTTCAAGGAATACATGGTTATGTAATCTAAACTCTCAATTCAATCTTTGAGACATTCTCAGAGGATGCTATTTAGCCGTTATTCACAGACCGATTCCTGTCAGAGCAATTCTCAAAGTGATTGAAACTTTTCATGACTTTCGTCATTAGGTGAAGATAAACTTGATCAAAGCGAAACGCTTTACCAACACACGATTTCGAGATAAAAGATAAGAAATGAATGCTCAGCTCGAAATGTCAAGTGTGTAGGATCTAGTCTATATAGCATACGACTTTTGTCTCATAAGAAGTAGGAGATAGAAGAGATAGACTTTTGAGTGATAGATAAGTTCAAGTATCCACATACCTTTTTGTTGATGAAGTTCCACGGTTCCTTGTATAGATCTTCGTCGTTGTATGATGAATCGCCATGAAGTCCTTGAGCTCAACTACACTTTTTTATCCTAGTCCAAGACTTAGGTATGTAGGATAGAAATCAAGACTTATAGTTTTGATCACTAACATTAACAAACATGCTTGAGATAGCAACGCATGCGAGGTTGACCGAGATATGCTCTAACAATCTCCCCCTTTGTCAATTTTAGTGACAAAACTATTAATACATATGGAATACAAAAAAGATAAACTTTAGTGGCTCTTATTCCATAGTCTAATCTTCAACGTTCCTTGAAGTCTTCGTCCTTCCAAGTACTCCAATGATCCCAAAGGTTGTAAGTTTAGCACCATCGTTGTTGAAGATCCATAGCTATAACAATGAGATATAAACCGAGATTCTCGATCATTATTATAAAGTGTCATAGTATTATTATATAACATCAAAGTCCAATTGTATCACGACTTTAACAATAATACTACGGTGATATGTATCACTCCCCCTTAGTCAATACTCCATCTCGAACATGGAAACCACTCCCCCTTACACAATGATCCGAAAACCATATGTATTTGTAGTGTGAACTACAATATTTTTCCCCCTTTTTGTCAATAAAATTGGCAAAGGTACAAGAATGGGATCATAATGAAATTTCCACAAGAGACATTTCATGACCAAAAGAAAAATACATACAAACTTAATTTAGATGCAATCTAATAGCCGAAGCTAACATCATTCATCAAGGAGTTTTAAGATACAAGATAACCCCTATAAAATTCCACAGCCGCACTACCCGCAAGATATTACCATTAAGCACAAGTTCAAAAGAACTCTCCCTCATTTGATGTCATTCCCGAGAGAACAACAAGAGCGACCTTAATTTCGAAAGAAAAGAAGGATTTTTTATTGGACACCAAAAACCATAGGAATGATTTTCTATATCCAAATCTCAACCAAATTAATCACAAGTAAACCCATTATTAATTAAATTGGAATACATAACTAAATCAAACCACAAAAGTGATCAATTTAATTGAAAGTGCTCAACATAAGTAAACTCACGGAGCTACGACTAAGTCAATCACACGGAGATGACTAACTTAACCGTTCAAATACTCAACATAAGAAAAACCTTACGGAATATATGACTACATTAACCAAAGAACATGATAGTGTAGCCTTTCATATACTCAACACAAGAATTTGTGAAATATATGAAAACTCAACTAGATTAATTACAAGAGAACCTATAATTAATCTAATTGGAATACAAATAACTAAACTAATCACGGAAGTAATCAATTTAATTATTTTGGGATCAATATAAGAGATCTTATGGAACCCCGACTAAGTTCATCATAGAATATGACAACCTTAACCGTACATGTACACAACATAAGAAGGAAAACTTATGGAGTACTAACTAAATAACCAAACTAGTTGATTAATTTAGTTCCTAATGCTCGAATATAGCATCTTATGGAACAACCAACAAAGCCAAGGTAAATCGACTTAGTTGTAAGGTGCTCAACATAAGACATACAATGGAGCCTTCACGGTAAAACATAATAAAATAGATCAATGAAGATCAATACCGTGGATAACATACAAGGATTTATTCTATTTTCTATCATAACGACATAATAGACTTTATCCTTGTTGAACAAAAGATTTTATCCTATTTTCCATAAAATTAATGATTACATAAGCTTAACTTTTGTATATGTCAAATGTCCATTCGTCCTTTCATCAATAAGAATATCGATCCATGAAAGACTTTACTTTTGACTGCAATACGGGACCTTCAAGTTCACGGACGTAAACAATACATATCCCATAAAAATATTGCAATAAACATCATCCTCCAAATATTTTTAGAATTTAACACCAATAAACCTAAAAAATAACATAAGAAGATGAAAACAAAAATAGCTATGTGTACTCACAATCATCGCTATTCAAAGCACTAGTTATTCTTCCAACTAATCCAAGAAGAAGACTTGCTAGGAATATAAGACTCTTTTTTCCTTGATGATTTCATACCTCTGAAATGGTCCATCAAAGTAGGAGTCACTGATATCCTTTACCCTTTTGACTGTAGAGACACCATGTTCAAAAGTTAGAACGTTGACTTTTAGATCAATAGTGCGAGCATAATGACGATCCTTTGCACAATAAAGGATAACTTTTTTTCTGATTTTTGATCAAGATATTCTGAGTACCAAGGATTTTCTCCTGTCCATCAATCAGCTGGTTTATCTGCAATTGAAGGTTAGCCAGTTCGTTCTTAACTTCATTCTGAACACGAATCAAATCCTTGACAGATTCACCAATCCAAGTGTTATACTCTTTTCTTTCAAGCATCTTCTTCCGTATAAACTCTTGACCAGAATCACATCCTTTGAGATCATCCTCAACCATAGGGTTAACTTCTTCTTTGGAAACAGTTTCCATAGAGCTCCTTTCTGAAGAAAAATGATACACCTATAAGATTTATATATGTTCGTGAATGACCTGGATAGAAAGCCTAGATTTTCTTGAGGAGATACAGGCGTTTGTGGCCGACCAAGAATGGCCCTAGAAAGAGATACTGTGCAGCTTCCAAAACGTCCACCATCCCAAAAGATCAAAGTGACAAAATAAAAATGATACTAGAGAATATCATTACAACAAAGGATATACAATCCTAGAGAAAATATAGCACAATACTTGAGCATCTCTCAAATCCTCATCCTTGTATCTCTCAAGTTAGACACAAGGATAGAACATTCTGCTGCTAGGTACCAGAGGGAGATATAGTATCGCCATCGATTCTGAGAGAGTACCTATAAATCCTTCTAGGATATCTTATCTCAGCAATTATCCATTCACTGCAGATTCCAGGAAGAAGGTTGTGTCTCGCAGTCCTTCTGGGAATCACAGGTGGGAAACCCTTCTGATGACAAAGTCTAGGACCTCTAGAAATAGGTTTTAGGGGATTTTATGAAATTCGTCTCCACACACTAGACTTAGATTTATCAGATGTGTTCTTATAAGCACAGGGCATACTTTCATTGGTAGTACGAGAATTTACAAATGTCCTGTAATGATTTATAGGAGAGAGATCATTCTTATAAGATGCCTGGTTTCCTGTGAAAGGGACCTTCACTATAGTAGTCGTTCGACTATTTACTCCATTGACAGTAGAAAGAAGCAACTTCTGGATTTCAAAAACACGTTTCTTTCTAGCAAAACAATGAAGAGCATGGTGATTTCCTTTTCCACATAAGGTACATATTCGTGGAGGAGAAGCAACAACTGGCACTTGTTTAAACTTCAAAGCCACGGAAGAAGATTGTAAGTTATGAAAACTTTTCTTGACACAATCTTCTCTTGGAGAAAGTTTCATTATGTACGGTAACTCATGAGAATTAGTTTGTGCAGAAGAATTTTTCTTTAAAATAGAGTTTTCCTTTTCCAAGGATTTGCACTGTCCATGGACTAAGACAAGCGATGCTTCAATTTTCTCCCTCTCAACACGAAGTCTTTCTAGATCGGATGAATGCGTCTTGATCAAACAATTTTCTCTAATTGAGCCTTCTTTGACCAGCCTTTCAAGAACACAAATCTTTTCACGCTGTATATTGTTTTCTTGAAGAAGTTTCTCAATTTCCTTAGAGAATGACCCTATAATGTTGTAGAGTACTTGTTCACGATCAATAGATTTTTCGAATTCATCCATGAGCTGTACATAATCCATGAGATCAACAAATTCTGTAGAATTTTTTGAAATTCTGGTGAGCTCCATTTCATCTTTTGCCATTATGTCCAACGTTTCATTGGAGGAAGAATGACCAACACATGATGGAACATACTTCCTACCTCGGGATTCGGAAGAATCATCTAAGGAGTGACCCTTTGAGGTATTCCCGAGACACTTGACAAAGTTGACATCTTTAGGAGGCATTTTAGTATGCGTATGAGATCATGTCCACAGACTCAAATTGCTACAAACACATACTGATGAGGTCTTAAACGTGTTTGCCTGCTCTGATACCAATTGAAAAAGCGGGGGTCTAACAACACCACCCAATATTTCGATTAGCAATCTGTATGGACTAACTCCGAAATACTTTGCTATAGAATCAACTAGACAGTCATACTCAATCTAGATAAAAATATCTCAAGGAGTTAATATCTCTCTATTGATTTGATTTTTACTCAAGCTAAAAACAATAGCAAGTCTTTATCAAATACAAGGAATACTTGGACGGTACCAAAGACCAATGTCCAAGGATCAATCAATATCAATCAACAACCAATGGTTGGATTTCCAATTGATGATCACGAATGCACAACCTGTCTTATTTTAATTATATAAAATATAATGCGGAAAAGAAATAACACAGACACCAGAAATTTTGTTAACGAGGAAACCGCAAACGCAGAAAAACCCCGGGACCTAGTCCAGATTGAATACACACTGTATTAAGCCGCTACAGACACTAGCCTAATGCAAACTAACTTCGGACTGGACTATAGTTGAACCCCAATCAGTCTTCCTCTGATCCAAGGTACAGTTATACTCCTACGCCTCTGATCCCAGCAGGATACTGCGCACTTGATTCCCTTAGCTGATCTCACCCACAACCAAGAGTTGTTGTAACCCAAAATCATAGACTTGATAATAAATAGATCTCTCTCACACAGAAAAGTCTAAAAAAGGGTAAATCTGTCTCCCACAGATAAGCCCTAGGTTTTGTTCCGTCTTTAGATATAAAATCAAGGTGAACAGGAACCAATTGATAATCCGGTCTTATATTCCGAAGAACATCCTATATTAATCAATCACCTCTCTACAATCCTTCCTGCCTATACAAGCAGATTGTCGAGGAATAACAAACAGTGAGACAAATATGTTTGTGACTTCTTTATCTTGCCTATTGGAGAACTCTCACGATCTCAAGCCAATCAATAGATTGTACTCGTACGATAGAATATGCAAGATCATATCACACAACTATGATAAAGTAGTATCGGTATGGCTTCACAATCCCAATGAAGTTTTTAAGTCGTTAACCTGATTTTAGAGAAGAAAATCAAAGGTTAATGGAGATCGACTCTAGCGGGCGCACTAGTAGCACACAGACGTGTGGGGATTGGTTTTTCACAATGCTAGATGTCTCCTTTATATAGCTTTCAAATCAGGGTTTTGCCTTAGTTACAAAGCAATCCATATTCATCGTTAGATGAAAACCTGATTTAGATTCAAGATAATATTTCTCAACCGTTAGATCAAAAACTTATCTTATCACACACACTTTGGTAAACGTTTACTGGGTTCGTGAAAACCATGCCCAAACGTGTACGTGTATGTTGGTTCAACATAGTAACCCACAAGGTTAACCATATGAAAATTTCATATTAACCTTGTTCTTCTTCACCATAACTAGTTCAATTGACTCAAATGAACTAGTTAAAGAGTTGTTCAATTGCTATGAGATCTTATGTAACTACACAAGACACAATTGAAACAAAGATGATTCGATTCGATTGAACCGGATCATGAAAATTATAGCCACAGTTTGAATAAAGCGTTCCTTAGTAATTTAATGTTTCATGTTCAGAGCACATCTTTAGATCATAACCTCTTAAGTTCACAAACAAGTTCGCGGACTTAAGTTAATCGGTTGAGTTTTCTAAACTCAGCAAAAATTCTCGGGATGAGAACTTCCGCCAGTTTGCGGACTGGGTTCGCGGACTGAGTTCGTGGACTTAGCACACAAACGAGTTTTTGGAAAATCCCAACAGAAATTCTCGGTCGAGAACTTCCGACAGTTCGCGGACATGGCAAGCCAATTCCACAATCCTCCCGATTTCTATTGATCAACAAAGTTCGAAAACTTCGGTTCAAGGAATACATGGTTATGTAATATAAACTCTCATTTCAATCATTGAGAAATTCTCATAGGACGCTATGTACCCATTATTCACAGACCGATTCACGTCAGAGAAATTCTCAAAGTGATTGAAACTTTTCATGACTTTCGTCACTAGGTGAAGATAAACTTGATCAAAGCGAAACGCCTTACCAACACACGATTTCGAGATAAAAGATAAGCAATGAATGCTCAGCTCGAAATGTCAAGTGTGTATGATCTAGTCTATATAGCATACGACTTTTGTCTCATAAGAAGTAGGAGATAGAAGAGATAGACTTTTGAGTGATAGATAAGTTCAAGTCTCCACATACCTTTTTTTGATGAAGTTACACAGTTCCTTGTATAGATTTTCTTCGTTGTATGATGAATCGCCATGAAGTCCTTGAGCTCAACTACACTTTTGTATCCTAGCCCGAGACTTAGCTATGTAGTCTAGAAATCAAGACTTATAGTTTTGATCACTAACATTGACAAACATGCTTGAGATAGCAACACATGCGAGGTTGACCGAGCTATGCTCTAACAGAGACAACAAACTTGAAAACTAGCTAAGAGATTATTTACCATTATCAATCTTTGGCCTTTGGATAAGTACCTACTCTTCAATGTAGCAATTTTTTGATGGAATTTTTGACTAATAACCTCTCACACAGCGTTGCATTTATACTTACTCCCTAATGGAATACCCAGATAGTTCATAGGCCACTGAGATAAACTACACCCAACAATGTTAGAACATTCCCTTGCATTATGATTGCAACCAATTCTAACAATTGTGCTTTTTAGACAGTTCACTTTTAAATTAACCAGAGACGAGTTCAAAAGAAAACAAAATGTTCTTCAAATTGGTTACCTGAGTAGCAGAATCATCCAAGAATACTACAAGATCATCGGCAAACTAAAGTTGTTGAAACATTGGAACTAGGGATCATTCATAATGAATGTTAGAGCACTGCTCGGTCGAACTCGCATGAGTTGCTATCTTAAACATGTTTGTCAATGTTAGTGATCAAAACTATAAGTCTTGATTTCTAGCCTATTTATAGATGTCTCGGACTAGGACATAGATTGTGTACTTGAGCTTAGTTTTCACGGCGTTCATCTTTGAAGACGAAGAACTACTAAGGGGAGCTTGTGGAACTTTATCGACAAAAGGTATGTGGAGACTTAAAATCATCTATCACTTGGAAAGTCTATTTATACTCTATCTCCTATATTGAGACATAAGTCGTATTACGATATAGTTTTCTATATACACATTTGATATTTCGAGCTGAGTTTAACTCGCTTACATATTTCTCGAAATATGTGTTGGCAAGCTTTCACTTTGACCGAGTTCATCTTATGTGAAAATTGCCGAGTAACATCTTACATGGTTTGTGTGATACAATCATTGGTGTTGTCTTGGAATGTTTCGTAATGATTATTTCAATAACTTGAAAATCGCTTTGATAAAAACTAGTTTGTGAATAACAGCTATATAACATCCTCTAAGAAAGTTTCAATGATTGAAATAAGAGTTTAGAACACTTAACCATTATTGAATATGTCATGTTGTGCACTCTTGCACATATGTAATCCATGTCCGGGAACCATAGTATGCGCACCTGTTTGCGTACCGGTTGGTTTGAGAAATCCGGGAACCTAAGTATGCGTACCCGTTTGCAAACTGGCGTACAGGTTAATTTCCGAGAATTTCTGCGGGGATTTGAAGTTTGCGTACCCGTTTGCGTATTGGCGTAACTCAATCTTAGTCTGGGTATTTCAAGTATGCGTACCCGTTTGCATACTTGAAGGTTAAAGTTCGAAAATCGGTTATGAACATGAACATAAACATTTATATAATAAGGAATGCAATCTCTGCAAACCGTGGATATAATGTTCATTATTGATTCAAGTGAATCAAACCGATCTTGCTTCAATTGTGTTCTTGTATAATTATATGAGAATATAGCAATTGAACAACTCTTTAACTAGTTTCATTTGAGTCATTTGAACTAGTTATGGTTAAGATGAATAAGGTTGATATGAAAGTAACCATATGGCTAACATAGGTTAACTTTTTGTGAACCAACATGGTGTACACGTTTAGGTACGGTTATATAAACCTAAATGAGGGTACATTTCATTGGTGTGTAACAAGCTAAGTTCGATCTAACGGTTGAAAGATATTAGCTTGGTTGAATCGGGTTTTCCATCTAACGGTGAATATTGAATGCTTTGTTACCAAGGTAACTTGGATTGCAAACCCTGATTTGAAAACTATATAAAGTAAAACTCTAGCAACTGGGAAAACTAATCCCCACATCTCATGTGTGTTACTAGTGCATAAACTAAAGTCGATTCTCCTTTAACCTTAGGTTCTATCGATACCCTGTAGGTTAACGACTTCAAAGACTTCATTGGGATTGTGAATCCAGACCCAACTATTTTCTTTGTAGCTGCGTGTTCGGATCTTGCCCGATTTTATCCTATTGAGTACAATTGAAATAATTGACTCGAGATTAATTTCTCCGATAGGCAAGATAAAAGTAATCACAAACATCTTCCTCTCATCGTTTGTGATTCCACAATATCTTGTTTCGCTAGTCGATTAAGATTATTGTGAGGTGATTGATAACACTAGGCTGTTCTTCGGGAATATAAGTCCGGTTTATCAATTGGTTCTTGTTCACCTTGATTTATCAAAAGACGGATCAAAATTTTTTGGGTATTTCTGTGGGAGACAGATTTATTCAATCTATAGACTTTTCTGTGTGAGACAGATTTGTTTCTCAAGTCTTCGACTTTGGGTCGTAGCAAATTTGGGTTGTGGGTGAGATCAACTAAGGGAATCAAGTGTGTAGTATCCTGCTGGGATCAGAGATGTAAGGAACGCAACGGTACCTTGAATCAGTGTGAGATTGATTAGGTTTCAACTACAGTCCAGTCCGAAGTTAATTGGTAGTATGCTAGAGTCTGTAGCGGCTTAATACAGTGTGGTGTTTAATATGGACTAGGTCCCGGGGGTTTTCTGCATTTGCAGTTTCCTCGTTAACAAAATTCTGGTGTCTGTGTTATTTCTTTTCCGCATTATATTTTGTTATACAATTAAAATATCACAGGTTGTGCGTGAAGATTAATCAATTAGAATATCCAACCTTCGGTTGTTGATTTACATTGATAGACACTTGAACATTGGTCTTTGGTACCATTCAAGTAACTCCTCTTATATTCAATCGGGCTGCAGATTTTTATTTGGTGATTGCGGATTTAATTAAGAGTTAGAGATATTAAGCTCTTTGATATACTTTACTCTAGATTGAGTCTGACTGTCTAGTTGATTCTCTAGAAAGTGTATTGGAGTAAGACCTCTCAGATTGACAAACGAATTTTTGGGTGTGGTTGTTAGACCCCCGCATTTTCAATTGGTATCAGAGCAGGCAAACACGTTAAATACCTTAAAAGTCTGTGTTTGTAGCGGTCTGATAATGGACGAGTCTATCTCTAATAACGTACAAGTTAAAAAATTACCAGATGTTTCTCAAAGATTGAATTCACCTGAGAGAACTGTCACATCTGGGTCAATATATAAACATCCTCATGATGTAGAAACTGTTGATAACTAGGAAACTCTCTTAGAAGAACAGTTGGATCAACTTTCTGACGAAGGTGACTCAGATATTGATAGAGATGTTGATGAGGAAGTCTCAGAGTATGTTAAGTTTTTGGATTCATTAAAAATGAAGAACATTAAAACTTCTCATGTCACAGATCTTCTGACTCCCCTCTGTCGAGAAATCAAGAAATTGAAAAGGAGTTAGGGAGGTCTTTATGGTCGGAATCTCTCTTGCGAATCAGTCCTCAAAGATTCCGAGGAAAACCTGAGTAGAAAGTCACTTGAATGTGATAATTTTTATCAAAAATACTTCTTGTTGGAAGAGAAACTTGCAGAAAATGTAGCAAGGATTAACTCTCAGCAAGTAAATTTTTATGACAGAGAAAGCGCTTATCTCGCTCGAGAAAAACACTTTGAGGATGATTTAGCTGCTGCTCTTGATAAAATCAAGATGTTGGAAGATGACTTGAAAAAGTTCAATACTAGTTCAAGCAAATTAACCACTATGCTAGGAGCAAGTAAAAATCATCGTGATACACGAGGATTGGGATATAAGGGAATAGATGTTCCAAGTATTAGCAAAGAGGTAAAATTTGTCAAGGCTAGTGATTCTTCTCAACAAAAGGTTTCCACTGATGGTAAAAGTGAAATACCTTCACCGACAGTTAAGGTTCAAAAGAGCAAAGTATATCAACCTCCAAAGTCAGCACACACAGATCGAGGTAAGAACATTCCTTATGTTTGCCACTATTGCGGAAATAAAGGTCACCTGGAAAGGAGATGTTGTTTCCGTATAAGGAATGAGAAACTTCATGATGTTCTTGTTTTGGCATCACAAGAAGTTGTGAAACTAAGATCAAAGGAATCGGTGTTGTGATAAACCTAAATTTGACTATAAACGTCATACGAATCCTTTTCACAATCGTAATGGTTATCAAAGGATAACTTCGTAAAGACGAAGACAAGATCCGATGCTCCCAGTTGGAGAAAGACTAACTTGGAAAAGAATAGTCAATCTGATTCTCTTTGTAGAGTTCTAGAAGAGATTAATAGGAAGAAGTTTTTGATTGTTCCTGAATGCACTCAGAAGTGGATACCAAAGAAAGTCAATGATGTTTTGAGTTTGAAAAGGAATGATCTCCCAGAAAATTCCATGACAATGGAGAAGGCAGTATGCATGATTTTGGAACTTAAAAAGTTCTTTGGAAAGATAGATTTGGATGTGAAAGGTTATAAAAGAGATCTCTTTCATGATAATCCAAGGGTCACTTGTGGTGAGCAAGACATTTCTCACCTCAACACAACTTGAGTGTGTTGTTAGTGCATCCTCATCAAGGAATTCCCTGCTATGTATACGGTGAGGGAAGCACGATAATTGGGCACACAGATTATATTCGATAAGGCTGTAGAATTCAATTGGATTCGTATAAGAAGGTATGTCTATAAACTTGAGAAATATTTTTGTTTTTATTTGCTTTGAGTACTTATAATAATCTTTCTTATCGTTCATTTCTACCTAACTTGATCTGTGTTTAAGGTTCTTAAATGTTTAGGTTTGAACATAGTAGTTCAGGATGTTTGGACTTCATGGTACACATACCAAGTATGCATACCGTCATTTAAAATCAAAATCCATGGGTTTTACTACGCATACTCGTTTGCATACTGCTCCAGGACACGAAAATTCGTTTGCAAACCCGTATGCATACTGGCCTGTAGACGTCGATATTCGGTAAACTTGTTTTGGCCTTATCTTCTTCGTCCAAACTCGGAATGACCTCATTATTTTTGCACTATATTTATATTTGAATTCTATTCGAAATGAAGATTATAATTATTGAATTTGGATGATTTAAAATTGGTATTTGTCATGCCTCTTGTTTTTGAGCGTTTTGCTCCGTTTCGTCGCACTTGTTCCACTTCTTGGACTTGGGCACTTGGATTCCTGGAGTAATACTCTTCTAAGATCATGTGTAGATTTTACAAGAATGTTGTTGGTGAATCACAAAGAAGGAAGTTCAAGAAAGGACAGCAGTACGCATTGCTATGAGATTCTTGAATGTTCACAATCATCTTATGTGAACTATGGTACATGGTCATTAATGACTTTATATGTTCTTCTTTGTTAAGAAAATCGTTTTATACGCCTTTGGGAGCTATTCTTGGTGTAAATCCATGAGAAAAAAATTGATTCTACCCTCTAAGGACAAATCATCTTATATGTGCATTACGAGTTTGTCTTGATGTATAGTAAATCTTCTTATGAGAATTATTTCTTGTGTTTTTAGAAGAATAACTAGGGTTTGGAATAGCCATAATTGTGAGTACACATAGCTATGTCCAACGTTTTCATCTTCATGTTTTTAGATTTATTTATTTAAATTCTAAGTTTTTGGAAGATGATTTTTGCAATTTTAATCTTTATGATTTTATATATTGCAAATTGTTATGGGATATGTTGTTTACGTCCGTGAACCTGTGATTGTCCCATACTTGTTTCTATTATGTCGGTATGAAAGTATTGATAAAAGATAGAATGAACTTTTAACTTACAAAACTTAAAGCCTTTAATGTCATTATTTGATGGAAGAAAGGATAAAACTTTTGTTTACAAGGATTATGTCTATTGTATGTCATTGTGCAAATATTGATGGAAAATAGTATGAATCCTTGTGTATTCCGCAGTATTGGTCGATCTACGATCCACATTTTTGTGCACATACTGTGTTGCTCCGTAAGTTCTCTTATGTCGAGCATGGACAATTGAATTGATCACCTTCTTGTGGTTAATTTAGTTGTACATTCCAATTTAAATAACCATGGGTTCTCTTGTGGTTATTTCAAATGATATTTTTGGATACAAATTCATGTTTTCATGTTATTTGGTTATGTCCAAAGAAATCCTTCTTTTCTTGTAAAAGCAAGATCGCCTTTGTTTTTATTTAGGGAATGTCATTTTATGGGGGGAGAGTTCTTTTTGAACTTGTGCTTAATTGCCAAATCTTTGTGGGGAGTGCGGCTGTGGAATATTATAGGGGTTATCTTGTATCTTTATAAACTCCTTGATGAATGCATTTAGCTTCGGCTTTATGATTGCATCTAAATAAGTTGGTATGTTATTCTCTTTTGGTCATGAAGTATCTCTATGAAAATTTCATGAGGATCCCACTAGTTTTCGTACCTTTTCCAATTTATATTGATAAAAAGGGGGAGAATTAATGTGTAGTTTCACACTACAAATACATATGGTTTACGGATCATTATGTAAGGGGGAGTGGTTTTCATGTTGAGATGAAGTATTGACTAAGGGGGAGTGATACATATCACCATAGTATTGTTGTCAAAGTTGTGATACAATTGAACTTTGATGTTGTGTAATAATACTATGACACTGTATAACAATGATTGAGAGCATTTTTTTCTCATTTTTATTGCTACGGATCTTCAACAACTATAATGCTGAGTTGAACACGTTTAGGATCATGGAGTACTTGGAAGTGACGAAGTTTTCTAGTCGTGTTGAAGATGCCAAGGAGATCAAGCATTTGGATGAGAAGCTACAAATTTTTATTTATTTTGTAAATCCATATGTATTGATAGTTTTTCACTAAAATTGACGAAGGGGGATATTCTTAGAGCACTGCTCGGTCGAACTCGCATGCGTTATAGATGTCTCGTACTAGGACATAGATTGTGTACTTGAGCTTAGTTTTCACGGCGTTCATCATTTGAAGACGAAGAACTACTATGGGGAGCTTGTGGAACTTCATCGACAAATGGTATGTGGAGACTTAAACTCATCTATCACTTGGAAAGTCTATTTCTACTCTATCTTCTATATTGAGACATAAGTCTTATTAGAATATAATTTTATATATATACACTTGAGATTTCGAGATGAGTTTAACTCGCTTACATATTTCTCGAAATATGTGTTGGCAAGCTTTCGCTTCGACCAAGTTCATCTTATGTGAAAATTGCCGAGTAACATCTTACATGGTTTGTGTGATACAATCATTGGTGTTGTCTTGGAATGTTTCGTAATGATTATTTAAATAACTTGAAAATTGCTTTGATGAAAAATAGTTTGTGAATAATAACTATATAACATCCTCTAAGAAAGTTTCAATGATTGAAATAAGAGTTTAGAACACTTAACCATTATTTAATATGTCATGTTGTGCACTCTTGCACATATGTAATCCATGTCCGGGAACCATAGTATGCGCACCCGTTTGCGTACCGGTTGGTTTGAAAAATCCGGAACCTAAGTATGCGTACCCGATTGCGTACTAGCGTACAGGTTCATGTCCGAGAATTTCTGCTGGGATTTGAAGTTTGCGTACCCATTTGCGTATTTGCGTAACTCAATCTTAGTCCGGGTATTTCAAGGATGCGTACCCGTTTGCATACTTGAAGGTTAAAGTTCTAAAATCGGTTATCAACATGAACATAAACATTTATATAATAAGAAATGTTAGAGCATAGCTCGGTTGAACCCACCAAGCGTTGGTATGTCAAGTTTGGTTGTCATATTTTAGTGAATCAAAACTCATTTAAGAGTCACTTGATTATGTACTAGAGTCAACTTCGTATAGGTTAGCTTGAAAGTATTAGGATATGAGACATTATAAGTATTGCGAACACTTGAAGAAGTGAAGAAGTAAGAAGCTACAATGACAACATCATCCTTCCGCTTGAGGTTAGTGATATTTGACTTGAACTGTTTCATTCCCTAACGTATCTTTCAAGTCGTGCATATTGAAAACAAAACTGCGAAGCATGAACACTCTAGATAGACATAGTATTAAGGAATAAAATAAAAGGTTTATTGCTTAACCATTAAACTTTGTAGATAAGACATCGACATAATCGTTTAAATGCTATTGTGATTATGTATGGGTATGAGGTGAGGATTTCATCCTAGGAAACAATGTTTTACATGTGTTTTAAGGAAGTAAGTTCATAAACTTGTTTTTGAATCGAAAAGGAAATCGTCATTCATTATTGGTATTGTTATTCATTGCATATCTTGTGAACAACCAATATGTGTTATTTAGTATAACCGCTCATGACTTGTTCATGTTCTTGGTAAAACTATTAAAAAACGCCTAACTTATGTATTGGTATGACTTTTATTAGTGAAACCGATGTTAAGTAATCACCTGAGATGGTATGATCGAGTTTGTGATTTGTGTACGAACGAATCTGGGTAAAGGGGAACCGATCCTAGTAAGAGGTGCAACACATCACAAAGGGGAATCGTTTCTTGTATGAAGTGCAGCAAGTTTGTAGCAGAAAAGGGAACCGATCCTATGGACATGTGCATCACGTTTTTAGGCAAAGGGGAACCGGTCCTATGAACATGTGCAACACATATAAGTTAGATACCATATATATGTGGGGAACCGATCCTAGTACCTGGTCAACCGAATTTTGGAAATCTAGTGTGACTATGCACAATACTCACATGGAGGTAGAACCGAAACTTGTTTTGGTAGAACCGTTAAACCTATGATTTACGATTGAGTGTTCTTGATCAATCACATTGTTCTTGGAAGTCATATGAACCAATTCTAAGCTTGTTTGAAAGTGTGGCAAATCGGTTTCAAGGTTGTAAGTATGCAAGAGGACTTACAAAGTAAGGATGTCGACACACTTTGAACACGGGCAGTAATGTTTATCTTTAATTGTTCAAAGTTATTCCTTAATAGCTACAGGTAGAAAATCCCAGGATTGAAACATAAATAAGTTAAAAATCTTTTAATTAAGGTCTTAATTTTATTTTAGGAAAATGAGAATTAGTAATGTGCATTTCCTAGTTAAAGATTTTCCAAAGAGATTTTCGGTCATTATTTTGGACAGAGCATTTCCAGGAATTATGGAAACCGAATTTGGAATTATATTACATATCTTGAGAATATTTTCGGTTTTGGAAATTCCTTGGCATCCAAACTTCCTTGTCTATAAATACTTGAAGTTTGCATTTCTAGCAAACTAATCCTTCGTGACAGCAAACTTCCTCGGTTGTGTTGTTACTGGTGAAGCCGCCTATTCGGAGAGGAGAGTAACCTAATTAGGCAAAATCTCTTACGGCTGCTCAATTTAAAGTCTTCTTTGGGAATGAGAAGTTCTATTAGTACCTTTGGTGGGAAACTAGATAATTGCGGATTATCTTGTGTTTTCGATTGATTTGATTGACTGACGGTGGCTGAACTTTGATTGCACCTAGTTTGTTTATACTTTAGAATCTTCTCTTCTGATATAAGATTCACTCAAACTAGATCGAAGTTTCGACAGGGATCTTTAGACTGTTGTTAGTGCTAAAGACGATCTTGTGATAATCCATTATTAACAGACTACGTTCTGTGCGTGATTGATCACAAGAGATTCAAGTTGTTGTGTACGGGTGTTTATTGAAGATCTAAGAAAATTTGAAGACAAAGAAGATATTGAAGATTTCTGATTTGGGGCTCATAATCTTTGGTTTGCACATTACTTGTTTCGGTATAAGAGGATCCAACTATAATCGGTTTATCCTTGTGGTAGATTGGATTGATTAGTTGTGTAGATCGGCATCAATATAATTCTTTGTGATTAAAAGTATTGATTGCAAAATCTTAACAATTACTTTGGTAATTGAAAATAAGATAGATCTAAGAACCTGACGAAGGAGTTTATTTGAGATAAACAGAAGAGCCTTTGTCGAACTCACATCACTTGTTGAAGAGAGTTGATACCAAACAGATTTGTTGTTCCTTTACTGTTTTGAATACGAACCAAAGGAATTCTTCCAAGTACGTGACTTATTCATAAGTTGGAGGCGTGGGAATACAGACGGAACTAGGTGAACTATAGGTTTAGTTTCTTGGTCTCAACTATACGAAGTTGGTTTAATTTTATGTAGCGGCTTAATCCTAAGAGTATTGAATTCTGGACAAGGTCCCGGGGTTTTTCTGCATTTGCGGTTTCCTCGTTAACAAAATCTTGTTGTGTCATTTACTTTATATTTCCGCATTATAATTGTTTTATTATAATTAAAGTAAATTACACAAACGTTAATTCTTATTTACTTGATAAGCAATCCTATTGTGTTTGGTTAAGTCCGAACCTTTTTATCAAGTAAACACACTTCGTTGTTGTATTGTCTCGATCTCGTATCCTTAGACGATCACACGAAGTGTGAACCTGAAAAGGAGATGTACCCAAATATACCTCAAGCTAAAAATTTCCTACCTATAAGTCCTTTCTCCGAAAGTGATTGTCTATGGAAAAAGTCGAGACAATTCAACTAATCGGTTTACACTTCGTGTGATCGTCTATGAATACGAGATCGAGACAATACAACAACGAAGTATGTTTACTTGATACAAGGGTTCGGACTTAACCAAACACAATAGGATTGTTTATCAAGTAAAGAGGAATTAACGTTTGTGTAATTTACTTTAATTATAATAAAACAATTATAATGTGGAAAATAAAAGTAAATGACACAGCAAGATTTTGTTAACGAGGAAACCGCAAATGCATAAAAACCCCGGGACCTTGTCCAGAATTGAATACTCTCGGGATTAAACCGCTACACAAAATTACACCAACTATGTATAGTTGAGACCAAGTAACTAAACATATAGTTCACCTAGTTTCGTCTGTATTCCCACGCCTCCAACTTATAAATAAGTCACGTACTTGGAACAATACCTTTGGTTCGTATTCCAAACAGCAAAGGAACAAAAAATCTGTTTGGTATCAACTCTATTCAACCAAGTGATATGAGTCGGACAAAGGTTCTTCCGTTTATCTTAACATAAACTCCTTCTTCAGGTCCTTAGATCTATCTTATGTTCAATTACCGAAGTAATCGTTTAAGATTAAGCCAACAACACTCTTAATCCAAAGAATTGTGTTGATGCCGATCTACTCAATTAATCAATACAATCTACCACAAGGATAAACCGATTATTAATTGGATCCTCTTTTACCAAATCAAGTATTGTGCATACCAAAGATTATAAAACCCAAGTCAGATCTTCAATATCTTCTTTGTCTTCAAATCTTCTTAAATCTTCAATAAAAACCTGCACACAATCACTTGAATCTCTTGTAATCAATCACACACAGAACAGAGTCTGTTAACAATGGATTATCACAAGATCGTCTTTAGAACTCACAACAGTCTAAAGATCCTTGTCGAAACTCTGAACTAGTTTGAGTGAATCTTATATCATAAGAGAAGATTCTCAAGAATAAACAAACAAGGTGCAATCAGATTTTAACCACCGTTAGTCAATCAAATCAATCGAAAACAAAAGATAAACTGCAATTATATAGTTTCCCACCAACGGTACACACCAGAGCTTCTCAATCCCAAAGAAGACTTTAAACTGAGCGCCCGTAAGAGATTTCGTCTAATTAGGTTACTCTCCTCTCCGAATAGGCGACTACACTAGTAACAACAACAAAAGAGGAATTTTGTTGTTACGAAGGATTAGTTTGCTAGAAAGGCAAACTTCAAGTATTTATAGACAGGGAAGTTTGGACACCAAGGAATTTCCAAAACCGAAAATATTCTCAAGATATTCATTAAAGCACAAATTCGGTTTCCATAATTCCTGGAAGTGCTCTGTCCAAAAATAATGATCGAAATCTATCGGAAAATCTAATTAGTAAATGCACATTACTAATTCTGGAATTTTCCTACAAAATGGAATTAATAACCTTAATTAAAAGATTATTAACTTACTTATGTTTCGATCCTGGGATTCTCTTCCCTTAGCCGTTAAGGAATATCTTTGAACAATTAAAGAAATAAACACTCAGAGCACGTGTTCAAAGTATGTCGACATCCTTACTTTGTAATTTCTCTTTCACGCTTACAACCTTGAAACCGATTTTCCACACTTCCAAACAAGTTTAGAATTGGTTCATCTGACTAACAATAACTATGTGATTGATCAAAGCAACATTCAGTCACAATCATGGGTTTAACGGTTCTACCAAAACAAGTTTCGGTTCTACCTCCATGTGAGTACTATGCATAGTCACACTAGCTTTCCAAAATTCGGTTGACTAGGTACTAGGACCGGTTCCCCACATATATATGGTGTCTAACTTATATGTGTTGCACATGACCATAGGATCGGTTCCCCTTTTCCTAAAAACGTGTTGCACATGTCTATAGGATCGGTTCCCCTTTCCGCTATAAACCTTGCTGCACCTCATACAAGGATCAGTTCCCCTTTGTGATGTACTGCACCTTTTACTAAGATCGTTTCCCCTTTCCCATATTTGGTCAGACAAAACACAAACCCGATCATACCATCTCAGGTGATTACTTAAGATCGGTTTCACTAATAAAAGTCATACCAATACATAAGTCAGGCCTTTGTAAATAGTTCTACCAAGAACACAAACAAGTTGTGAGCGGTTATACTCAATCATACATATTGGTTGTTCATAAGATATACAATGAATAACAAAACCAATAACACCTGGAAATTTCCTTTTCGTTTCACAAACAAGTTTTTGAAATTACTTCCTTAGAACACATGTAAACATTGTTCCCTAGGATGAAATCCTCACCTCATACCCATACATAATCACAATAGCATTCAAATGACTATGATTATGTCTTATGTTCAAATTTAACAGTTAAGCAATAAACCTCGTATTGTATTCCTTAATACTATGTCTATCTAGAGTTCAAATATGCTTCGCAGTTATGTTTTTAATATGCACGACTTGTGTTGTTGCAGGAAATCCTACACTATGATTGATGGTATTTTCAATGATGTTGTAGTAATGAGGTTCAAACTCTCGGACTTGTGAAGATTAAATTTAAAGATTTAATAAAATTATAAACGTGGGCGAGAGGTAACCAAGACACTAGAATCCACTATTACACATGAATGATGTCAAATATTTCATAACTCTAATTATCCTCTTAATCCTTTATTTCTTAATCCACAAATAATCAAACATATTCTCAAAAATTAATTGTATCCCTTAAGCATAGATTATCTAACCAAAGCATAACCTATCTAATTGAATCACAACTAATGAAGAAAATTATGTAAACTTTTAAGAACTCTGAAAAAGCGGTGATTGAGTGAATTATAATTAAATATTAGAGAAAATGAAATAGTTACCCATTGTTCATGTGTGAATAGCTTCATCCATTGCCTTGGTTACGAGAGAATTAGCCGCTCATCATGTTGGAAAACCTCTCAAAGAATTTCATTGATGCTCAAAAATGGTTTACAAATGATGAGAATATGAGAAATACAATAAAACCGGGTTTGTAACAATTATATTTGTTACAAACCAGAGAACTACGACCCTCAGTGACAAAATGAGACTGCTGCAGCTGTGTCGCAAACGCTGTAGCAAATAAGTCTGCTTGATGTACGACCCAAAGGTGTGAGTCGTTATTACTGTAGGAAAACGACTGCTGGTGCAGGTCCGTTCTTCGTGTTCTTCAGTGTTCTTCAATGGCAGCAGCAGGTGGTCTCTCTGCAAATTCGATTTTTTTGACTCTGTGGTGCTCTAAACTTCTCCCAATCTCTCCACCAAACTTAAATCTAACATTGTCCTCAATGTTCTAAAGATGAAATTAAAAGCATGAACAAGGAGAAACTGTTACCAATGAAGCAAAAGATATAAGGAAAGATATTACCGTGTCGCGTGAATATTAGGTTACCTCCCAAGAAGTGCTAAGTTTAAAGTCTTCATCCAGACTAAGCAAGGATTAGTCACCACTTAGAATCATATAGTAGTAGCCGGAATAACTGTGGGTCATCTGGATCAAAAAGTGTTACCCACAAGAAGAGGAAACTGCAACAGACCAAGAAGATACCGAACATACCCTTTCTTAAGACAACTACATCTAGTTGTGGTTCAGGTTCAGGTTCTATAAAAGGGTCTAAATAAAAGGTTTTCATCGGTTGGATTTCCTCAAAGATAGGATCCGGTTCAGGTATTAGAGTCTGGAAAAACTCAACTAAGAACTTAGAAGCACATAACAACAACCTGAATAATTGGGGATCCTCTAAGTCAATTAGATTTGACTCACAAAGTTGACCATAATAATGGTCATTCTTAAGAAAATGTGTCGACCCTAATATCCTAAAGTAATTAGGTTTAGTCTCAAAACTTAATATCCGAGACATCTGAAAATCATATGTTCCCACAATTGGAAGAAAAGTTTTTGGTGGTAAAACAAAGTCAATCTTGGTATCATAACCTGGGTTAACCACATCAACCAGAGGATGGGTTTCTAACAACTGATCTTCTCTATGGACATCATTGGGTTCGGGAAAACATGTATGAAGATAATCTTGTAATATGTTTGAGGCATAAATGTCAAGTCCTACACGAGGTAACTTTCTAAGAGTTAAAGCACATGGAGAATGATAATCACCCCCAAACTTAGAGTTTTTTGTGTCTCTAGAAAGACTAGTCACAACTTCCCTAATTTCTAGGTCATTAGATTCCTGGAAATGGTCAATTGATTCTTCTAAGTCAGGTTCATCCTCACTCATCTCTACGAGTTCATCTTCTTCGTCTAAGACTATTGTTTCTAAATCGCTAGACTCTAAAACATTATTCTCAGAATAAACTCGTTCCTCTAAATCATTATCGGCTTTGTAAACAGGATATATTACATCGTCTAAAACGAGGGTATCTCTAGTCAAATCCTCGTCCTTTTGAATAGGTGAATAATTATGAAAATTATTTGGATTTGAACTAGAAATAATATTATCATTGTAAAGCTCAATTGGAGTAACCATTTCCTGATCACTATTCCTACATAAGTATGATTCTCCATCAACACTATCCTCATCATAATAACATGAAAAAGATCGAACCTCATCCAAGTAGTGCTACCAATTCTAACCTTGTTATCTTGATTATGTAAATAACTATCTTCATTCTCAAGGGTATTATTGGATACACTATATTGGCAATTCAAGTAATTTCGAGCAATTCTTTCGTTCATCTCAGCTATCCGCTTGAGGTTGTTTTCTAAAGAAGGTTCACTCATTATTGTAGTTCTTTCGTCAATAATTATACTATTCATCTCAGCTAACTTACGCGTCGACTCACCTAACTTCCTGAGGGACTCTTCTAAAGGAGGAATAGGAACAGAGGGATCTTAAAAAGGACTACTTTTCAATAGTTTGATTGTATCCTCTAGAGACCAAGAACTAGTACTATAATCTTCTTGCTCGTAAGACTGATGCATGTGTGGATAGCAATTGGGCTCACCAAGGTATGACCCATATCCTTTCAAAGGATGGCGTTCCCAACATGGTCATAGAAAGGATGATGTCCATATTCAAATTCAGGTCGATAATCATTGTATTGGCTTCTATCATACCAATTCGACATTCTTAATTACAAGGGAATTCTACACAATCACAAACAAGGATGACTCGACCAAATCAAACCTATAAAATTTAGCAAACAACAAGCATGATGGCTCCACTTAGATTGTTTCTAGACCAGCTTCTAATCCTTCGAAAGGGAATTCGTTACAATTTAAGCAAACCCCTATGGAATCAATCAGAGTCAAAGTAAGTTGAATTGAGGCGAGGGAAGCTCAGTGGAGCTTTGATACCCAAGGCCTCACCGCTATCACAAGGCGGCGCAGTCACGCATTCAACTCACAGAAACCATCATGAACTTCAAAGTACGCTAAAAGAGTAACCAATATTTTTCGAACGACTTTCCTACTAAGCTCGTTACCCTATAGGTCTCGTTCTAGTCAAAATTTTAAGCTTAGGTTCGCGTTTGGTTTTGTTTTCCTAAAGCGGGAAAGAAGGAAACGGTGATGAAATCCGAGTCCTTATCTTAATTTGGCCAGGCCTTGCCCTTTACTAGGAAATTAAAACAACCGTATTCAAATCCTCAGCATATATTCACCTTAAGGCATACAATAAACCCGCTGACAGGGGATTCGCGGGTGTTTTGAAAGCTTACCTCCCGTATCAGACGGGCGCAGAAGCGCTGAAGTCGACTTGGGCCACGACTCCTATGTCATGTGCGAACCCGAGGGTCCGAGACGATATTGTAATCGTCGTCCTTTCCTGCAAACAGTTTTATATTTAATGTACCCTTCCTTAGGGTTTAAAAAAAATAAAATAATTGTCCAAGTCCAAAGTCCAAATAAAGTGCAAAAGAAAAGAAATAAAAAAATAATAATAATAATTAAAAAAAATGGAAGGTCTCTAAAATAAATAAATAAATAAATAAATTCTCTCTCTCTCTTTTTTTTTTAATTTTTTCTTTCGCACTTTTTTTTTTTTTGCTTTGTCTTTTTCCTTCTCTTTTAGCTTTAAGCTTTGATTCCAAGTCTTTAGTATGCAACTTCAAACCTGTAATACAAAGACACACCCAAAGAAACGTAAAAAGAACAAATGAAATAAAAAAAAAACCTAAAAATTCTACCTAAGCACAAATCTGCGTCGGCGGCGCCAAAATTTGATGGTATTTTCAATGATGTTGAAGTAATGAGGTTCAAACTCTCGGACTTGTGAAGATTAAATTTAAAGATTTAATAAAATTATATACAAAAATATTAACAAAGTGGGCGAGAGGTAACCAAGACACTAGAATCCACTATTACACATGAATGATGTCAAATATTTCATAACTCTAATTATCCTATTAATCCTTTATTTATTAATCCACAAATAATCAAACATATTCTCAAAAATTAATTGTATCCCTTAAGCATAGATTATCTAACCAAAGCATAACCTATCTAATTGAATCACAACTAATGAAGAAAATTATGTAAACTTTTAAGAACTATGAAAAAGCAGTGATTGAGTGAATTATAATTAAATATTGGAGAAAATGAAATAGTTACCCATTGTTCATGTGTGAATAGTTTCATCCATTGCCTTGGTTACGAGAGAATTAGCCGCTCATCATGTTGGAAAACCTCTCAAAGAATTTCATTGATGCTCAAAAATGGTTTACAAATGATGAGAATATGAGAAATACAATAAAACCGGGTTTGTAACAATTATATTTGTTACAAACCAGAGAACTACGACCCTCAGTGACAAAATAAGACTGCTGCAGCTGTGCCGCAAACGCTGTAGCAAGTAAGTCTGCCTGATGTACGACCCACAAAATGAGTTGTTGTCACTGTTCAAAAACGACTGCTGGTGCACGTCTGTTCTTCGTGTTCTTCAGTTTTGCAGCAGCAGAAATGGCAGCTCTGCAAATTTGATTTTTCGCTCTGTGGTGCTCTTTTTCTCTCCCAATCTCTCCGTCTCCATTCTCTATGATCCCCTCAACATATTTATACTCCTTAGCCCCATTTAATTACGCCAAAATTCTCAATATTCTTCATTAAACTCGGCAGTTAAAGAAAATATTTTTTCCGGATATTTTTTCTTCATCCGAGCATCTGCAGCTGTCCAACCTTCCTTATTTTCCTTATACATGGTCTAGAGTGTTTCTAGAGTCATCATACACGAGCAGAACACGCATAAATGTTCAAAAACTCATGAATTATTCTTCTCATGCACGGGCTGCCCTGTTTTCTTGTCACGAATTTTCCATCCAATTTTTATCGAAACAAACACCCATACCAGCTTTGTTAGGACATATCACAACTACCCATTAAATTTCAGCCCTTTAGTCTACCCAGAAATCCTTCAAATTTCGATCGAAAAATTCACCAGAGAGCTGCTCTTTTTTTCCCGCCAATTTTTAAGTTCAAACGAAGAAGCTGGTGTCCCCATAACCATATGTGGGGTGCGAATAGCAGCTGCCTGTTTTGGGGGTGACCTGGGGTGCCCCTTAACCAAACCTGGGCTCCGTATAACAAGTGTCCTCCGGGGGTGTTCAGAGTGATTTTTCGAGCCGATTTTTCCAACAATATTTATTTTCCAAAAATACCTAAAAATACACAAAACACCATAATAAGGACGAAAACGAGTACCAACAATACGAAACATTGAGGTCAAATTAGACACATAAATGCGTCTATCACACTACACCTCTCACAAGATTTCATTAACATTCAACTCATTTTTGGATTAATAATCTTAATTTTATTGATGAATCTTTGAACAATCTTACAAGAAAAGATAAAGGGATTAAGAACAACAACCACTCTTGATTTTCTCTCTATTAATTGTTTTTTATTCCTCTCTCTAAAATGATCTCTCTCCTTTTCTTTACAACTGAATGACTATTTATAGGGAATTACATAGTGGATGACAGCTAATCTGTCCTTTATTTTCGGATATGGATTGCGACATTCTCGCAACCTTACAAATATTAATCTCGCACACTTCCTAATTTTCGCAAGTCCATCATATTTTTCTCATGATTTAGCTGATGTCGTTTATTATGTCGTTTCTGAAATTGCTTTGTGACATTATTGTGTTATGTTGTTAACAATTTCGCTGAAGTGTTGCAGCTGCGAGATTCTGATCCTACATCTTGCCTCTTCTCATGTCGTCTCTGCGATGAAGATAATGATATGAGAAATGCCGCAGTTATCCATTTCTTTGTATCCTGCATTTATTACACGTACTTTTTCTTCCATTTGTTTCTTGACACATCTCCTGTAACCGCTGCTTCTCAACCGTTCACGTATTTTCTCCTTAATTGTGTTTATCTTCTCGAAAAAATTTCCTCTATATATACTCTTTCTTACTCTCCTTTTGTCTCTTTTTACTCTCTTTTTATCTTCTCTGCAACTTCATCATTTTCTCCGTAAATTCCTCTACTGTAATTTTTCTTCTATCTTCTTTCTTCAATCTTCTTAATTCTTCATTCATTGCCATACTCTATATTCAAATATTCCTCCAAGCGGTCAAAAGCATGAGAAAACCTTAAAGGAAGTTCAAAAAGATCTTGCCGAGAGAGGTTTCACACTTTCTACCATTCCTGGTGAAAGTGCCAAATCAATCTTTCCATTAAACTTTTCTCTGATCATCACTGTGATGATCGGACAATCATAGTCTCGCTGGGTCAAATTCTCGCAGGTCTCCCTATTCCTCTTTATAACCCTGACATTCCTCTATTTAATGAAATTATTTCTCATTCGAATTTTTCGCGAGCTATCTTCCAATTAAGTGGGGATTGCATCCGTCTGATATTGGAGTTTGCTAATCGCGGTGCTGGTAAAGGATCTTTTTATCCTAAAGAGCTTAGGGATCTGAAATTCGCAGACTTGGAGATATACGCTGAGAAGTACACAGTAGAGAATTTCTTCAAAAATTATGAACTAATATCTATGAAGAAGGAGAATACTCGCTGGGGTGTTCGCTTGAAAAGGAAGGATGTTATTGCTGAAGTTAAAATTCTCATGCATGACATTGATTAGCATTCTGGAATAAATAAAATCCCTCACCAATCTAAAGATGATAAATGGTGCGTCTTCCACTTGATGATGAAAGGACCCTATATTGCTGGTTCTAATGTCATTCCTGCGAATCTCATCGCTTATCGACCCTGGGTATTCTCATGGCCTGATAAAGTGAAAGAGGTATATTTCTTCCAATTTCTCCTACTTTATGTTTCTTTATTTATCTTTACTCTTTTGTTCGCTGATTCTTGCGACATTCTACAGATCCAGAAACTGAAAGATAGCTACCGCAGGACTGGGAAAGCCAATACCTTGCTAGCTCTTCGCTCATACACAGATGAGGTAAGAAATATTCTTTTATTATTTTAAACAATATATTGTTGCCTATATTTCTTATCTTCATTTGTGTGTGAAGGTTATTGCTGAAATAGAAGAACCCACCAAAGCTGCGACGGCTGGTGATAAGGGTAAAGATATTCTTCGCAAAGGAAAATCATCTGCATCCTCTTCAAAGAAAATATAGAGAGGGAATTCTCCTCTTCCTTCAGATGTTTATTTCCCTGATGGTTCTGAAGATGATGAAGACAACAAAGATGATGATGACGACTCTGCTGCGAATAAAGATTCTCCACCAGAATCCTCTATGGCACAATTATCTGGTATCTTCTCTGATTCTTGGCAAAGGATGGGAGATAATTGCCTCGCCAGTATATGCAAAGCTCTCGCAACTATTTGCGATACTCCTTTGTTGGATGGTGATAGTTCTTTTCATGGGGTATCCAGATCAGTGAATCCTAGCTTCCTAAATTCTCTCAATAATTTGGTATGCCTTCGTCTTTTTACTTCTTCATTATTGTGACTCAAAATTTCTTTTTATTTTTTGTATTTTCTTCGCAGGATGGAAAAGCTTCTTTCGCTGTTGCCTCGGATTTGGAGAGGAGACGCGAAATTCTTGAAAAGAAGAATCTTCAATTTCGTACGAAGAATGAAGAACTGGAAACTGAAGCTAAGGGTCTTCGTGAGAAGAAAAAACAATTAGAAGCTAAAGTTAAAGGTCTTCGCGAGAAGAACAAACAACTAGAAACCGACACTTCTTCGCAAAGGAACAAAATTTATACTCTTCAAAAATCTAATGATCAGCTTTATGGTATGCAATTTTTCTCCTTTCCTTTCATTCATTCATCATATTGTGTTATCTTATTTGATTAATCTTTTTTGCAGACATTTATGGTCTTTCTGATGAAGCCACTCTTTTTCGTTCATTTCCCGATGCCCTAGATAATGACACTCTTCTTGAACATCTTAATAAATCTTTGAATAGTTTCTCTAATGATAAAATTTCATCTCTGTCTTTGAATGAACTTAAATCCAAATTTCGCCTCTTAGAGATTGATCATAGATCTAGTTTAGGTTTAGCCAACCAATTTAAACGTTTTTATCTCAATTCTAAAGAGAAGATCAATAAATTAAGAACCAAGATTAGCAAACTTATAGATGATAAAGATCGTATCTTTGATCAAGGTGTTAAGGCTTTGGAGAAATTCTAAGACACCCTTCTTGAGGTTCAACTTGAACGAGATGAAGTCAATCGTCAAAATGTTGTGCTTAGCGAGAGAGAAAACCAAGTTCGTTCTCGTTTTCTCATAAATAATGATGATGAGTTCACTTGGGCTGCGAAAATCTTTGATGATGCCAGAAAAGATTTAGGCGTAAATATTAGTCTCCAAGTTACAACCTTGATTAGAGATATGATTTCTGACAAAGAAGGTCACCAACTATTCTTTTTTACTATTCTTTTGTCTCTTTTGAGTTCTCACTAAATTATTAATTGATTGTCTTTTGTTCGTAGGTTCTGAGAGTAGATATCGCCACAGAATTGAAAAACTTGAAGCTGAGAAAGGGGAACTCGCAAAGAGTCTTTCTTCTCGCAACGATAAATATTATAGATTGAAGAATCAATTCAAGATCACTGTTGCTAACTTTAAGAATGACGCTCTGCATTTTCGCAATCAAACTATTCAAATAGTTTGCAATGACCATAGTATTCTTCAGTCTGATTATCCTTGTCTCTCAGAGGAGATCCCAAAGAACACCCCTAGTCTGATCATCTCTGATAGTGAAGCTGATGATGAAGAATCTGATGGTTATGAAGATTCTGATGGAGGTAAAGGTTCTGATGAGGATGAAGAAGAGAGCAAATCTGATGAAGATGATGAAGAATCAACTAAGAAGTAGTATTTGTTTCTTTCTTTGATCTTCTGTAACACTTGTACATTTATTCCTTCTTTTCGTATACTTGAGAATTCTCTTGGTTCCCCATATTCCTTAATATATAAGTTTCTTTAATTTTGACCTGCATTCATTAAAACAATTCTTCCTTGCAATATAGTTAATCAATATAATCATCAATTTTTAACTTTCTGCATAAATTTATCATGTGGAGACAAATAACATTTTTTGATTTCATTCATTCCCATACTTGCCTCTGTTATTTGTATTCAAATGAGAGATTTTACAGATTTCTCTTATTTTGTGCCTCAGCTTCGCAGTTGTTTTTGTATAATTTCGCAATCATATGCGAAGTGAATTTTGATTCTTTTCAAAATTTCATTCTTGTGTGGTCTTATTTTGCCTTCCTAGTTAAAGGTCTTATTATGCCACCTCTTGTCATTGCGACAAAATCGCAGGACGTCCTTGCATTTTCATGCAAAAACCCATTGATCTTGTCTTAACTTTTTCTTTTGTATTATTGCCTCTTCAGGATTGTTGCGACAATATGACAGGCCTAAATATTCTTGCGAAAATAAAGTCCCATGACATTATCGTCTTGCGACGAAATCGCAGGACGTCTTCGCACTTTCATGCGAAAACCCATTGATCTCGTCTTATCTTTCTCTTTAGTATTATTTCCTCTTCAGGATTGTCGCACAAATATGACAAGCCTTAATACCCTTGCAAGTAAAAAGCCTCATGACATTTGCATCTTAATACACTTATCATCTCCCTAATGGAGGGTCTCGCCCTTATCTCCCCCCTGGTTTCCCCTTCAAGGAGGCGTACCTCTACCATACAAGGTTGGATCCTCCCATCCGGTCTTAACAACAACCAGTTGTTTTCGCAGCCTCTTATCCCTTTTGCCTATAGGGTTTATGTTTACGAGAGTGCACCCTAAGTGGGGTTTTCATCGGGCCAAGTGCAGTATAAGACAAGACTTGTCAAGAATGGCAAGGTACGCTCAAGACGCCCCTGGCACTCTTGACTCAACCGTGTACCTCGGTGCCTTGGTCAGATTTTGCACTCCTTGGGAGAGTCCTTATTACCTTAGTCTCCCACCCTAAGTCATATGCTTAAGCTGAGAATCCAAGGTGTCTCTCCCGGATGGGATTTATTGACCCCAAATCTCCATGACTCAGGTTCCGGTGACGGTGTAGCCTTTACCTGAGCCATGCAACAGGTACCCCCTTATATGACGTACTTTGGGTCTTACATTTGCCTCTTGCGAAATTTTATTCACGAACTAGGGTATACGCCATAAAGGTTCTCCCCTTTCTCTTTTTTCATTGTTCTCTGATTGTCTTTTGTCGAATTTATTATCTCTACGAAGTTCTCGTATATCATCATATTGTATTTGCATTTCGCAATCTCAATTTTGTCATTCAATAAAATGTATTTTTGAGAATTTTATTTTTTGTGAGAGTGTCGCAACAAATCAATCATTCATACACTTCTTATTTTTATTACTTTCGTCATTCTTTGCCTCTTTGTTATTCTCTGCAATTGCTTCGTTGATAGTAAACTGTTCACAATTTCTTACTATGAACTAGCATCAGCCTCACAACATTTCTTATTCTTTTTTTTCGATGGTATCCACTATCAACCTCTCACTTCTTTGTGTCTTTCTGATTTTGTGTCGCCAACTTTCCTTCTTGGTTGCTCTTCCTTCGCAGGATTCTACCTCAATTTCGTAACATTCCTTTCCTTCAACCCAATCTCCCTTTATGATTCCTACACCGCTGGGGTGAGGGAACTTGATGCACTGGTGGAAAGTTGAAGCTACACCTAGAATCCCATGTAGCCAAGTCCATCCAATCAATGCATTGTAGGGTGATTCTATGTCAACGACACAGAATAGGATTTCAGAAGATATCCTCTTCAATGGGATTCACATAGTAACTTCCCCTTTAGGCTTGTTGACAGTACCATTAAAACCATATATCTTATATGTTGATGGTTTAAGATCATCATCTCTCCATCCCATGGTTTTATAAGTATGATAGAATAAGATATTCACAGAGCTTCTAGTATCGATCAGAATTCTATTAATTGCCCATGAATCTTCAGCTTCATCATCTTCATCTTCTTTGGGTTTTGGATTAATTTCTAATTTTACCACTAATGGATTTTCATGTACTTCTCCACCTTCAGGGACTTCTTCTGTGGTAAAAGAAATAGTCTCTTTCTGCCATTCCTCTAGCGGCGAGATTTTCGCAATATTCATAATTTCTCTTCCATCATTGTCTCTTGCGAACACTCTACTCAAAACATTTTCATGAAAATCTTCAATTGTCTTGTATGAATGTACGATAGAGTGACAGAATAGATTCTTTGCTTTTGCACCAACTTCTACGAAGAATGTTTCCTTTTCTTTTAACGCGTTTACTCTGTGATGCTCTAGTGGTGGTGGCGGCAATGGTTGAGATTGTGGATGCCCTACCATAAAGTGGTATAGCTTTCCTTGATCTATCATTCTCAGAATAATTCTCTTTATATTTCTGCAATCATTTGTAGTATGTCCATGGAAATGATGATAAGAACAGAACTCATGACTTCTGTTTCTTGGAGGTGGTTCAGTTCCCATGTTCCATGGTGTTGGTATATTCTCCATCAAAATTATAGATTCCCATATTTTCTCCACGCTTGCATTTAGAGGTAGCATCTTGATCTCCTCCCACACTATCTTGTGGCTTCCCTGTCCTCTATGATAGTTTTGCCTCTGACCTCCATAAGTTTCTTGCGGCTGATCAAGTCTTTGAATCTTCTTATTTCCACCACGATTGTAGAAATTTCATTCTCTTTCATACTCCTCTTGATCTCGGCTTCCCATAGCCACCAGTTTCTGTTAATTGTTGCCCGTCACCTTTTCTTGTTGTCCTTGCGAAGTGCTCGCCACTGTGTTTATTAGTTTGGGTAATAAGCTTGCATTCGCTGCTTGTGAAATGGTATTCACAACTAGGTATGATTCCATCTCATTTTGCCTTTCCTCTAGAGAAATATACTCTTCCTGAAGTTCTCGCAGTTCGGTCATTGTGATTGTGTTCTTGACTCTGAAAATTTGGACATACAATAGATTGGTTGCGAACATAGCATTGATAAATGATAAGATAAGATATCTCTCATCCACACGGCCATCCATCTCACTACGCATAGTCCTCCACCTTTTGGTTAGATGATTCAAAATTTCGCCAATCCTTTGTTTTAATCCAAACACATCTTATATACCAGGTCGCGAAGAATTGTTACTTATATATGCCCCCAATAATGTGGTCTGCAAATGATTGAAAGATGTTATTGTATTTTTTGGTAGACCTTCGAACCATTTTAACGCCTCTCATGTTAGACTGGATGCAAAATATTTGCACAATACGGCATCATGATTTTCCCACTGTAACATGCATCTCACATAGGCTTTGATGTGTTGAATTGCACAAGTTGTTGCATCAAAGATGTTGGTTAACGCAGGCAAATTTCATTTCGGGGGTATTCCTCCTAGTTGTACTTCTCTTGTAAATGGAGTTTTCGCAGCTTCTTCTATAGCTTCGTCTAATTTTCTTCTGCCTATTTCCCCTATATTATTTAGCATTCCTCTCATTTCTTCCAATTCTTTTAAGATTTGTTCATTTACGCCTAAATTTTGATCCATTGGTATTTTTAATTCCGCCTCCTTTCTTCTGTGTTCATGTCTTTCTTCTCTCGCGAAATTTTTCATTTCTTCTTCATCATCCTCATCTCGTCTTCTCCTGCGATTATCTTTCTCATCTCTATCTTGAATTCGCATATGATGATGTCTCTCATTTTCCCCTCCATGATTTTGTTCATTTCTTATCAATTTCATTTGTTGTCTTTCAGCCCTCCTGTGTACTCTATCATACTATTCATTGAGATTACCGTTATTCCGGTTTTGTGTATGCCTTCTTTCTCGATTGTCGTGATTATTCCGGCGAATCGCCTTCTGCAGCTCTTGTTTTTCCATTTCCGCTCTCAATCTTTCACGTTCGCGAGTTAAACGTGCTTGTTCAGCATAGTGTCTTTAAATTTCTTCTTCAATTTTTTGTTGATTTCTTTGAGCTTCTCTCTCATGTAAAATTCTCCATCCTTCCTCTCGATTCCCTTCTCCCTCTTGATTATTTCGTCCCTGACGTTGTCCATTCCCTTGATTTCTATCATTTTGCCTATCATCATGTAAAACCCGTCCCAATTTCAAGGCTATTTCCGTCGTTTATAAAAAGGGTATTTTGTAAAAAAAAAAAAAAAAAGAAAGAAACTTGACATTAACTAGTAGATGTTTAGTTTCATATAAGAGGGCCCAACAATATTATTAGTAGGTGTTTAGTTCATATAAGAGGGCCCAACAATATTATTAGTAGGTGTTTAGTTCATATAAGAGGGCCCAACAATAGTGAGTAGCTGTTTGGCTAATTGGGCCCAATTTGAATTTGGGCCATGTATACTCAACTTGGTGCCGATCAGGAGAAGAGTTTAATTAGGTTAAATTAGTTTCCTGTTAGGTTTAGGGCATGATTAAAAAAAAAAAAAAAAAAAAAAAAAACCAAGCCGCACCTTTGTTTCTCCATCTCATTGTTATTCCTAGCCAGACGAAACAAAAAAAAAAAAGTTCTCCCAGTAGAAAACAAAAAAAATAAATACGGCGGTGATTAGTTTGTAGAATTGGAGCGGCCTTGATATTAGTTGATTATTGATCTCATTACTGTTCTTCCTAAGGATTATTGCTAGCGTTTGAGGTAGGCGCAACACAATCAAAAACCTTCTTTTTATTAAGTTTCTTTAATTAATTTTATTTTGTAAGTTTTGATTCATATGAATGATAATCGATGTTGTGAGTATGATTATGTAGGGTGGCTGCGGTCCATAGATGTGATTCTTAAAAACACTTTGATGGATACGAGATATCCTTGGGAATGGTTTTGTTCCCTAAACCCACGTGGGGCTCCCTGGGGCGAGCGGATTTGATTGATTGATTTGATTGTTCTTATGGATGTGGTGTTCCATGTGGTTGTGATGCTAAAATCAGTTAGTTGTTTTAAAAAGAATTGAAAATGTTTGATAAAATGTTTTGTTGCTTCTTTTCCTACTGGGTGTCACAACTCACGTCGTTTAATGACAAAAATTCCAGATTTTATGGCACCACAAGGAGCTAATGGCGGAAAAGCGTAGAGATCGGTTTTGGTGTTATTATAGTAGTTTGCGTAGGATTTATGATTGAGAATTGTAATAAAATATCATCAACTCTTTTAGATGATTTAATTAGTTATTATTGGTTATTAAAAATTTAGATATTATTGGGTTAACGTATAACCAATGAAAATAATGTTTTGTTAGACTACTCTATTTGATTGAATAATGGAAATTTCTGGATCAGATCTGTTTGACTGTCCATAATATAGTAGATAATATTTTTTGTTTCGTTTTTTCGTCGTATATGTAAAACTCTTCAATATGCACACTATAAAAATTTTAGAATTTTCTGAGTTCCAGAAGTATTTTTTTATCAGTTTTTTCACTGTACAAACTCAGACGTTTTCTGTCAATTCAGCTGTACTGAATTTTATCTATTTTCAAAATATCCTAATGTCTACGTTTGTTTAGACTTTCGTGTCTTCTGTAAACTTGAAGATGGTTTCTTTTATCTTTTCATCATGGTAGGTCAAAGCTAATTTGACGTGTGATGAATTGATTGATTTTGTAAACGAACCATCACTGTTTTACGTTTCTGCAGTACAGGTCAACTACTCGTTTGACTATGGTCAAAAGGTCTTTAAGATAAACTAAAAATTATAGAAATTTTATGATTGGAAATATGATAAGTTAGGATTCAGAATATATAATTATAATAATTTATGGATTCGTATTTACGTCCGAAATATTACTTGAATTACCTGGTGTCTGTTTCTATTTTATGACTCCTCCTTAAAAACGTAACTCTTTTGGATTAAATACGGAATTTTTAACGGTGAAATTAACTTTTAGGATACATTACATTTCTTTAGGGTTTATGTAAATTAAAAATCACGTCAATCTAACGGTTAGATTTTCTTAAAAGAATTTTTATATGTCCGCTGCAACAGAATTTCTGAATTGAACATAAATAAATATTAGACAAAGAATTAGTTGTTTGGACTTGGGCCAAGTGTGGAAGTCAGGGCCTGTTATATAAGGTAGCATCTTGGATTTTGGGTTTGGATTTGGGTTTGGAACCCAGGCCCAAAATTCGGGGTGTTACAGTTTGGTATCAGAGCTAGTCTGATCCTTGGGGCAGGCTAGTTTCTGAATAAGTCGGTACGTCTATATGCTTGAATGGGAAATTGTTCGTGCATTTGTTGATTGTTGTTGTTTGAATGCGGAGCAAATATCCTGAACTTTTCTAAGGTAACCTCTAAATTTCGTGACGAAATTTCTTTTAAGGGGAATAGAGTTGTAAAACCCGTCCCAATTTCAAGGCTATTTCCGTCGTTTATAAAAAGGGTATTTTGTAAAAAAAAAAAAAAAAAAGAAACTTGACATTAACTAGTAGATGTTTAGTTTCATATAAGAGGGCCCAACAATATTATTAGTAGGTGTTTAGTTCATATAAGAGGGCCCAACAAATATTAGTAGGTGTTTAGTTCATATAAGAGGGCCCAACAATAGTGAGTAGCTGTTTGGCTAATTGGGCCCAATTTGAATTTGGGCCATGTATACTCAACTTGGTGCCGATCAGGAGAAGAGTTTAATTAGGTTAAATTAGTTTCCTGTTAGGTTTAGGGCATGATTAAAAAAAAAAAAAAAAAAGATAAAAACCAAGCCGCACCTTTGTTTCTCCATCTCATTGTTATTCCTAGCCAGACGAAACAAAAAAAAAAAAAGTTCTCCCAGTAAAACAAAAAAAAATAATACGGCGGTGATTAGTTTGTAGAATTGGAGCGGCCTTGATATTAGTTGATATTGATCTCATTACTGTTCTTCCTAAGGATTATTGCTAGCGTTTGAGGTAGGCGCAACACAATCAAAAACCTTCTTTTTATTTAAGTTTCTTTTAATTAATTTTATTTTGTAAGTTTTGATTCATATATGAATGATAATCGATGTTGTGAGTATGATTATGTATGTTGGGCTGCGGTCCATAGATTGTGATTCTTAAAAACAACTTTGATGGGATACGAGATATCCTTGGGAATGGTTTTGTTCCCTAAACCCACGTGGGGCTCCCTGGGGCGAGCGGATTTGATTGATTGATTTGATTGTTCTTATGGATGTGGTGTTCCATGTGGTTGTGATGCTAATAATCATGTTAGTTGTTTTAAAAAGAATTGAAAATGTTTGATAAAATGTTTTGTTGCTTCTTTTCCTACTGGGTGTCACAACTCACGTCGTTTAATGACAAAAAATTCCAGATTTTATGGCACCACAAGGAGCTAATGGCGGAAAAGCGTAGAGATCGGTTTTGGTGTTATTAGTAGTAGTTTGCGTAGGATTTATGATTGAGAATTGTAATAAAATATCATCAACTCTTTTAGATGATTTAATTAGTTATTTATTGGTTATTAAAACTTTAGATATTATTGGGTTAACGTATAACCAATGAAAATAATGTTTTGTTTAGACTACTCTATTTGATTGAATAATGGAAATTTCTGGATCAGATCTGTTTGACTGTCCATAATAATTAGTAGATAATATTTTTTTGTTTCATTTTTTCGTCGTATATGTAAAACTCTTTCAATATGCACATATAAAAATTTTAGAATTTTATGAGTTCCAGAAGTATTTTTTTATCAGTTGTTTTCACTGTACAAAACTCAGACGTTTTCTGTCAGATTCAGCTGTACTGAATTTTATCTATTTTTCAAAATATTCTACGTTATGTTTTAGACTTTCGTGTCTTCTGTAAACTTGAAGATGGTTCTTTTATCTTTTCATCATGGTAGGTCAAAGCTAATTTGACGTTGTGAATGAATTGATATGATTTTTGTAAAACGAACCATCACTGTTTTATGTTTCTGCAGTACAGGTCAACTACTCGTTTGACTATGGTCAAAAGGTCTTTAAGATAAACTAAAAATTATAGAAATTTTATGATTGGAAATATGAGAAGTTAGGATTCAGAATATATAATTATAATAATTTATGGATTCGTATTTACGTCCGAAATATTACTTGAATTACCTGGTGTCTGTTTCTATTTTATGACTCCTCCTTAAAAACGTAACTCTTTTGGATTAAATACGGAACTTTTAACGGTGAAATTAATTTTTAGGATACATTACATTTCTTTAGGGTTTATGTAAATTAAAAATCACGTCAATCTAACGGTTAGATTTTCTTAAAAGAATTTTTATATGTCCGCTGCAACAGAATTTCTGAATTGAACATAAATAAAGATTAGACAAAGAATTAGTTGTTTGGAATTGGGCCAAGTGTGGAAGTCAGGGCCTGTTATATAAGGTAGCATCTTGGATTTTGGGTTTGGATTTGGGTTTGGAACCCAGGCCCAAAATTCGGGGTGTTACACATCAAAAGTTTCATTTTGTGGAACGTAACAATCATCAGTCCTTTCTCTATCTTCGCGATGTTCTTCATTAGGATTTGGTATTTCTTCTCGAATATTATTTCCAGCATTAATTGTGGGTGAGTTTCGCCTCATCTCTCTTCTAGTCGATCTTGAATATGATCTTGTAGTACTTCTCGATCTTCTACTCTGTAGTCTCATATTTTCCATCCTCAATTCGTGATTTTGCTTTGTTAGATTTGCACGTTCTTATGCCTCAGCTCTTCTTTCTTCATGTATTCTTCGTCTCAACGTTTCTGACGCTCCAATTTACTCATCTCCATGAATTATTCCTTTATCTGCTTCTTGATTTCTCTCTACCTGTCTATGGTTCCTGGTTTGCTGCTCTTCTTCTACTTCTTCTGCTGAATTTGATCGTCAAGTGTGTACACTCACTCTATCATAATCTATTGTTCCATTTTGTACCGGTGTTTGCTGAACTGGCGGTTGAACTTGATTTTCTCCATTATTTCTCCTTCTAGTAGATTCTCCCATTTCACTTCTCTCCCTTCCAGCAAGTCTTTTACTTCTTCTTCTAGCAGTTGTCGGTTGTTCTAATACATTTCTCCTTCTATCCATTCTTTCAATACTAACAAATTGTAAGAGATTATGTAAAAATTTTCACCAATTAATTTCAATTCTAATAAATCACAATATTAACCTTCAACTTTTTCTAGAACAATCTTCAATCTTCAGTCCTTGTTTCTAGCGCCATTATGTAGTTGCAGAAAATCCTATACTACACCCCTCACAAGATTTCATTAACATTCAACTCATTTTTGGATTAACAATCTTAATTTTATTGATGAATCTTTGAAAAATCTTACAAGAAAAGATAAAGGGATCAAGAACAACAACCACTCTTGATTTTATCTCTCTTAATTGTTTTTTATTCCTCTCTCTAAAAAGATCTCTCTCCTTTTCCTTTACAACTGAATGGCTATTTATAGGGAATTACATAGTGGATGACAGCTAATCTGTCCTTTATTTTCGGATATGACTTGTGACATTCTCACAACCTTATAAATATTAATCTTGCACACTTCCTAATTTTCGCAAGTCCATCATATTTTTCTCATGATTTAGCTGATGTTGTTTATTATGTCGTTTCTGAAATTGCTTTGTGACATTGTTGTGTTATGTTGTTAATAATTTCGCTGAAGTGTTGCAGCTGCGAGATTCTGATCCTACAATTTGAAAAATACGTTAGGGAATGAAACAGTTCAAGTCAAATATCACTAACCTCAAGTGGAAGGATGATTGTTGTCATTGTAGCTCCTTGCTTCTTCACATCTTCAAGACTTCGCAATACTTGTAATGTCTCATATCCTAATACTTTCAAGCTAACCTATACGAAGTTGACTCTAGTACATAATCAAACGACTCTTAACATGAGTTTTGATTCACTAAAACATGACAATCAAACTTGACATACCAACGCTTGGTGGGTTCAGCCGATCCATGCTCTAAAAATCTCCCCCTTTGTCAATTTTAGTGACAAAACTCTTACATCATATGGATAAAAAAATTACAAGAATTCATTACACATCCGCTTGATTCCCGATTCAACAGCAAAGTAAAACTACTTATATTCAATCCTTGAAATGTCGTTGTTGACATTATAATAAAAAGAAAATACTCCCCCTAAGTAAGATAGGTAGATATTCAATCCGCACGTCTTTGTTATACCAATTCATATGACATGTTACTCCCCCTTAGTATGTGCTTTCACTCTTTCGTTAGATAAACGTTCAAGCACCATTGTTCTTTTCCTTAGCGATAGCAATCAATATAAAATCAATGCCTACTCCATATATTTCTCCCCCTTTTTGTCGCAAAAATGACAAAGAAACGAAAAAATAAAGGACAACATGAAAATAATCTTACAAATCTCAAAATAGACTTGCAAACCTGTAGAGTTAGGCACGAGGGTTCCACACATCATGTTCTGATAACCAATATCAAAACCGAAACTACAAGTAGTTTTATTTTGATATGTTATCAAGGAAACAATTGTCCGAAACAATTTTTCCAATATAGTTTAGAAAACCAAAAATCAACTAAGCACTTTAGTCCCTTTGCTAAACCGATTGTTCAAAATAACCGGTTAATTCGATAAGAACAAAATAAAGATAAACTCTATTTTTCTCATCAGGTTCTAATTATCCATAAACTTAGACCTTTCAATTTTAAAAAAAAGACAAGTACTAGGTTAGTTAACTAGCATTTCTTATTAAGGCATTCGATTAGACTTGAATAACCGAAACCTCACTTCGATAAGTCTAACTAAGATCATAATTAACTTAGTTTCTCTTATCCGGAATCGAATTGGACTAAACAACTCATCCCGTACACTTTTTTATTTCGTTAAGCCATAAATAATTCATACAAACCAAAATAAATCAACTTGCATAATTATTCACCTCAACCGGAAGCAATTGAAACAACATAGACATTAAAAGCACCGCAATTGCACCGAAATTTTGTAAGCCTAAACAATTGATACCAGACAAAAGTAAGATAGCAATAGTTTTTCTTAACCGGAACCAATTGAATCACACACAACATCAATTGTACCGAAATTTTGTAAGCCTAAACAATTGATTCCACACAATAAAGCAAGATAAAAATAGTTTTTCTTAACCGGAACCAATTGAATCACACATCCACACATACATCATGGAATAAACATCAATTGTACCGAAATTTTGTTAAGCAAAAGCAACAAATATATATAATATAAACTCAGGCTTTTCTTAAATAGGAAAAAAATTAACTAACAAGATTGTTACCTCAAATTTCGCATCCACTTCTCCAATATGTTTTGCATCGTCGTCCAGGGAGAATTGATATCGAAATATCATCACGTTGTCATCCTTATGCCAAAACAAAAGAATAACAACAACCCTCAACCTTTATCAGAGAAAGGTTGAAAACCGGTTTTAAAAATTGCAAGCAAAAGTTGAATACCGTCGAAACACATATGATTTTATGCTAAACCAAAGCCGATTCAGCATATTGTGACTTTTTCACATATTGTTTCTACCAGAACCCCTCATGATTCTTTGATAAAGCCTACCAACATGGGCTAGAACTTAATCCTCCTAAACCAAAAAGTCACCCAAACCATAAGGGTTCACAATATATGAGATCGAATATTAAGGTAGTAAAACCAAAATCAAACATCCCATAAACATACATAGCAATAAGATAAAAGCATTCAAGCACAGGTTATGTAAACCGAAAACTATCACAAGAAAAATTACCAATCAAATAATTTTATTCATAATAGACCAATACAATCAATGAAAGAAATCAAAAATTGATGTCTATTGTTCCCATTTTTGAAACTCTGAAATTGACTTTTTAGAGTTTTCTTCCAAACTGAAACCGGATCAGCAGATTTCACCGGATTCCAATCATCTTCTATAATTACATGTCTTGATTCAAGACTCACAACATTTTCATTGACTTCTTTAACTTCCTTCCTCAAATACTTTTCCATGTTCCTTACTTCACATAGAATTAGATCTAACTTTAGTGAGAGATTCTTGAGAAGATTATCATTGACAGAAGAGATATCTTCATTAGGAACATCATGTTGACGCTCTGAAGATGAATCATAATCACCATCAGAAGACTCAAGACGAAGTTTCTTGTCGGAAACAATATAGTCCAGGCCATTTCGGTTTTGTGAGAACTGCAACTACAGATAGACATTCTGTCAGAACTCTATGAAAATGAAGTAAGATATCTTAACTCTTATAACCTCTACAAATTTTTCTCAAATATCTTTGAGAATATTAATTTAATTAAATTCATAACCGAAAAATCAATTTTTAGAAATATTTTTACCAAAATATTTACATTTATATCCTTACTGTATACTATCAAGGGTAACAAGTAAGGATTCATGATAACCAGTTACGTTGTCACAATTTTGTTGAAATTTATTCCCTTGAAGATTTCAACAATTTCGTAGACTCATCCCTTAATCTCGTTGTGTAATCATGATGCTCGAAGAGCTTATTCTCTTGTTTCGAAGAGACCTTTGATCCAGGATTAGATCTTGATTTTCTGGTTTTATACAGTCTCTCTCTCGGTTTAGTATTCAGACATTCTCTTTGAAAGTGACCACTTTGTTTGCACAAGAAGAAAACATCAGAAATATTACTTTATCTGGATTTTTATCCTTGATTGTTTAGCCTCACTTTCTTGTCTCTTGAATCATACATACATGGTGATGATTTTTCAAGGTAATTGAGTCTTTCTCTCAGTTTCTGATTTTCTGCTTTTAGCTTCCTGATCTCATCTTGGCAAAAATGAATATCGAAGATGAGTTTAGAAACTTGCGCTTCTCTGGAGCATTGAGTAACTTCGATTTTCTTTAGTCGCTTGTTGAATTTTTCTTTGCCATTTAGAAAACTCTGATTGAGTTGATTAAGTGACGATTTTATTTCAACAATGTCAGATTTAAGAAGGTGAATTCTTTTATCTTTACCCGGAAAAATCTCCTCGAAAATCGAAGGGGTAAGCTCTCCTTGAGTGTCTATAGTTGGAAGACTTTCAGATTCATAGACTTCTGCAAAAGTTGCAACATGATCTATCTCATCAACTTGATCATTCTCATTAGGACAATAATCAATAGCGGCAGTGTAAGCATTTCTTTTCCACTGTGTGTCCTTGGTTGGAAAATCTGGAGAAATATGACCAAATCCCCTACACTTGTAGCATTGAGGAATGATATCATCATCATCCCAAGTGTCTTCACGTTTATGTGAAGGAACATGTTTTCCTTTTGACATAGGAGATTTTTGATGTGATTTTCAATTGAGTTGTAGTAAGATGATTCGTTCACTCAGATTTGTTGAGAATTTGTTTTAAGACTTAATAAAGAAAATAAGGAAAAATATATATACACAATTTGTCACAAGATGTAGAGACGCTGAGACGCGGGATTCCACTGCTTTTCATATTGTTATGGTTCAGTTATTAACTATAGATAATATAGATCAAACAAAAGAAGTTGTGACTCTAGTTCTTTGCCAAAAATAAATTCGTAAAATATTATTTGTAAGTTAAAAGCATGACGCATCTAAAGTATTTATAAATAAGCATGCGACATCTAACAAACTAACAAATAATTAATAGAAATCATAAAGCAATTAAATCTATGCAAAAAGTCAATAAAAGAATTAATTCATTTACCACAATCATGAAAAGTTGCTTCCTCCGTTGTCCCAGTGATGGGGTCTAGCTCCGCATGGTGATATCACACTCAAAGGAATTTTTCATTGCTCAAAAAGGTGTTTACAAGGAGAAAAGGTATAAAGTAGTGTGTTTGTAACAGTTATAATTGTTACAGAACCCACTGTTACAGAGAAACACTAACAAACTGTTGCAATTTCGAAATAATTGTTACAGAAATTGTTACAAAGATATTGAATTTGAAACTATAGGCAACGGTTTCTGCGACTGTTCTTGACTGCCGTTCTGTGTTCTTCTTCTTCTTCTTTAATGGCAGCAGCAGAGACCAGCTCTGCAACTCCCGATTCTCACCTCTATTCCGTCCCCTAACTCTCCATCCCTCTGTTTGGTCCTACTAGCACCCTTCAAGATTTGGAAACTTTATGTATAATATGCAAGAAGATATCTTTGCCTCGAATATTTAAAATATCCCATAAATTCCGTGAATTTGTTTCAAAATGAAAAAGGATAGGATGCCTCTATCCATTTGCTGGATGCCTTCAACAAGATTGGTGCTCTTATGTGAAATGAGGATGCCTTTAACACTTTTAAGCCAATTCTTCCAAAAATGTTTATTCCCCAAAAATACCTACAAACACAAAAAACACTGTAAATAAATACGAAATCGAGTGCCAATAATATATAGTATTGAGATCAATTTAGACACAAAAATGTGTCTATCAAATACCCCCAAACTTATTATTTGCTAGTTCTCAAGCAAATCAAAAAAAATAAAACCGAGTTAATCTCGAGAGGGTTTATCAGAGGTGTACCCACAAAACCATGACTTCTAATTGGTCACAAGTATCCAAAGAGCTATGAGGACATACATATTATCAACCTATCTCCAAGTAACTAGAATGCCAGAGAAATTAAAGGTGTCAGATCTAAAGCTGACTGAAGAAAAGGGGAGACACATCCGCAACACTGCTAGATAAAGAGATATCCGCTACACATCCAGATAAACATTATAAGATGCGTCCGCTGCTTTACAGCTGGATAAGATTAGGAGAGAGATAAAGACGAGAGGGACATCTACTACACAGCTGGACTAATTACGTGTGATGAGTTAAAACAGTGCTAGAAAGATCTTCTGCCAGATTGAAATCGGACTAACAAAGCAACCAAATGTATCTTTCTTCGACTCTCTCATAGTGCTCAGTAGAAACAACGTCTTCTTCGGTCTTCAACTGTTGATGATAAACTATCGAACCACATAGAGCCTTGACAATTAACTCTTCTCTTCGATTTGTTGCTTGACTTAAAAATTTCTACTTCCCTATGGCCTTATTGAACAAAAAACAAAAAAACTAATTATATAACAAAAGGAACGCAATGATGATTTTCTTTTCTTTTCTTTTCTTTTCTTTTCTTTTTTTTTTTTTTTTTTTTTTTTTTTTTTTTTTTTTTTTTTTTTTTTTGGAGAGAAACAAGATAAAAATTTACATGGCCATGAGAGAAGGACTTAGAACTTGGATCTTCGCAACTTGTGATGTCTTGGTATCATGAACTTCAACTTTGATTTTTGAATTATTTTTTTCTATTGTTGTTTCTAAACCTTAAACGTCTTCAACTTTCTTCATAGATTTTGATGTCGCTCCGCTTGTTGATGATGATAAGTTTCTACTGAGAGAGAGTCGCAATCCAGTAACTAAGACTACATTGTGAGGTTGCTTTGTCTTTCTGGCATTTCCTGACCTACTTGCCTTTCCATCATGGATGGTTAGGTCCATCACGGTTACCCTCTAAAAGGAACAATTTCTCTCCTGAATTTCAAAGATCTCAATGTCTTTTTCTCTAATGTCTCAAAAGATTGTTATCTCTAGCATTCCAATTTCTATCTTTTCGGTGAGAAACAGTATGTAAAATTAGCTAATCGGATACTATGTGACGCTAGAAGTTTCTCCCTTACCCCCAAACTTAAATCTAACATTGTCCTCAATGTTCTAAAGATAAAATTAAAAACATGAACAAGGAGAAACTATTACCACTTGAGGGAATAAGGAAGAATATTACCGTGTCGCAAGAAAATGGGTTACCTCTCAAGAAGTGCTAAGTTTAAAGTCTTCAGCCAGACATCGGAAGAATTAGTCACCTCGAAGAATCATAGAGCAGCAGCCGGAATAATTTTGGGTTATCTGGATCAAAAAGTGTTACCCACAAGAAGAGGAAACTGCAACAGACCAAGAAGATACCGAACATACCCTTGCTTAAGACAACTACATCTAGTTGTGGTCAGGTTCAGGCTCTATAAAAGGGTCTAAATAAAAGGTTTTCATCGGTTGGATTTCCTCAAAGCTAAGATCCGGTTCAGGCATTAGAGTCTGGAAAAACTAAACTAAGAACTTAGAAGCACATAACAACAACCTGAATAATTGGGGATCCTCTAAGTCAATTAGATTTGACTCACACAGCTGACCACAATTAAAGAGGTGGTCTTCCTTAAGAAAATGTGTCGACCTTAATATCCTAAAGTAATTAGGTTTAGTCTCAAAACTTAATAACCAACACATATGAAAATCATATGTTCCCACAATTGGTTGAAAAGTTTTTGGTGGCAAAACAAAGTCAATCTTGGTATCCTACCCCGGATTAACCACATCAACCAGAGGATGGGTTTCTAACAACTGAGCTTCTTTCTTGACATTATTAGGTTCGGGAAAACATGTATGGAGATAATCTTGTACGACGGTTGAGGCACAAATGTCAATCCCTACACGAGGGAAGTTTCTAAGAGTTAAAGGTAAAACACAAGGGGAATGATAATCACCCCCGAACTTAGAGTTTTGGGTGTCTCTAGGTAGACTAACCACAATTTCCCTAATTTCTAGATCATCGGAATCCTGAAAATGGTCAATTGCTTCTTTTAGGTTATAATCAGGTGATGCATCCTCACTAATATTTAAAATCTCTACGAGTTCATCTTCTTCGTCTAAGACTATTGTTTCTAAATCGCTAGACTCTAAAACATTATTCTCAGAATAAACTCGTTCCTCTAAATCATTATCGGCTTTGTAAACAGGAAATACTACATCGTCTAAAACGAGGGTATCTCTAGTCAAATCCTCGTCCTTTTTAATAGGTGAATAATTATTAAGATTATTTGGATTTGAACTAGAAGTAATATTATCATTGTAAATCTCAATTGGAGTAACCATTTCCTGATCACTATTCCTACATAAGTATGATTCTCCATCAACACTATCCTCATCATAATAACATGAAAAAGATCGAACCTCATCAAGACAAGTAGTGCTACCAATTCTAACCTCGTTATCTTGATTATATAAATAAGTATCTTCATTCTCAAGGGTATTATCGGATACACTATATTGGCAATTCAAGTAATTTCGAGAATTTTTTTCGTTCATCTCAGCTATCCGCTTGAGGTGGTCTTCTAAAGAAGGTTCACTCATTATTGTAGTTCTTTCGTCTATAATTATACTATTCATCTCAGCTAACTTACGCGTCGACTCAGTTAACTTCCTGAGGGACTCTTCTAAAGGAGGAATAGGAACAGAGGGATCATAAAAAGGACTACTTTTCAATAGTTTTATTGTATCCTCTAGAGAAGAAGAACTAGTACTATAATCTTCTTGCTCGTAAGACTGATGCACGTGTGGATAGTAATTGGGCTCACCAGGGTATGACCCATATCCTTCCAAAGGTTGGCGTTCCCAACCACTATTCACACTATGGTAAGAGTAATGTCCATAATGTTCAGTTGGATAATCATATTCATTGTGATGGCTATTATAATACCAGTTTGACATCCTAACTGCAAGGGAATTCTATACAAGCACAAACAAGGCTGACGCGACCACAACAAGCCTAATTTATCTAGCAAACAAAAAGCATGATGGTTCCACTTAGATTGTTTCTAGACCATCTTCTAATCCTTCGAAAGGGAATTCGTTACAATTTAAGCAAACCCCTCTAGAATCAATCCGAGTCAAAGTAAGTTGAATAGAGGCGAGGGAATCTGCGTGGAGCTTTGATACCCAAGGCCTCACCGCATTACAAGGCGGCGCAGTCACGCATTCAACTCACAAAAACCATCATGAACTTTGAAATATGCTTAAAAGAGTAACCAATATTTTCGAATGACTTTCCTATTAAGCTCGTTACCCTATCGATCTCGTTCTAGTCAGTATTTTAAGCTTAGGTTCGCGTAGGTTACGTGTTCCTAAGGCGGGCAAGAAGGAAACGGTGATGAAATCCGAGTCCTTACCTTGATTTGGCCAGGCCTTGCCATTTAATAGAAAATTAAATCCGATTTCAGGTCCTCAACATATATGCATACAAAATCATCCAGTAAACCCGCTGACAGGGGATTCGCGGGTGTTTAGAATTCTTACCTCCCGTTCCAGACGGGGGACGAACCGTTGAAGTCGACTCGGGCCACAACTCCTATGTCGTGTACGAACCCGAGGGGCCGAGACGATATCGTAATCGTCGTCCTTCTCTTCACATAGTTTATATTTAAAACTACCCTTCCGTAGGGTTTAAAAAAAAATTAATGTCCAATGTCCAAAAATAAAAGTCCAAAAAGAAAAAAAAGGTCCAAAAATAAAAGATTAAAAAAATGTAACCCTAATTACAATTTCTAAAAATAAAATAAAATAAAATAATATACAAAATCTTCTTCTTCAATCCTTTTCGATTTCTCTTTTCTTTCCTTTTTTTGGCTTTGCCTTTGTTTTCAGCACTTTCTCCCCTTTTCTTTAGCTTAGCTCCAAATCTGAAAGCAAACAAAAATATCAAAACGCGTAAAAAAGAACAAATAAAATACAACCTAAAAACAAATTTATAAACAAATCCGCGTCGGCGGCGCCAAAAATTGATGTGATTTTCAATTGAGTTGTAGTAAGATGATTCGTTCACTCAGATTTGTTGAGAATTTGTTTTAAGACTTAATAAAGAAAATAAGGAAAAATATATATACACAATTTGTCACAACATGAAGAGACGCTGAGACGCGGGATTCCACTACTTTTCATATTGTTATGGTTCAGTCATTAACTCTAGACAATATAGCTCAACCAAAATAAGTTGTGACTCTAGTTCTTTGCCAAAAAATAAATTTCGTAAAATATTATTTGTAAGTTAAAAGCATGACGCATCTAAAGTATTTAGAACTAAGCATGCGGCATCTAACAAAATAACAAATAATTAATAGAAATCATAAAGCAATTAAATCTATGCAAAAAGTCAATAAAAGAATTAATTCATTTACCACAATCATGAAAAGTTGCTTCCTCCGTTGTCCCAGTGATGGGGTCTAGCTCCGCATGGTGAAAACACACTCAAAGGAATTTTTCATTGCTCAAAAAGGTGTTTACAAGGAGAAAAGGTATAAAGCAGTGTGTTTGTAACAGTTATAATTGTTACAGAGCCCACTGTTACAGAGAAACACTAACAAACTGTTGCGATTTCGAAATAATTGTTACAAAAACTGTTACAAAGATATTGAATTTGAAACTATAGGCAACGGTTTCTGCGACTGTTCTTGACTGCCGTTCTGTGTTCTTCTTCTTCTTTAATGGTAGAAGCAGAGACCATCTCTGCAACTCCCGATTCTCACCTCTATTCCGTCCCCTAACTCTCCATCCCTCTATTTGGTCCTACTAGCACCCTTCAAGATATGGAAACATTATGTATAATAGGCAAGAAGATATCTTTTCCTCGAATCTTTAAAATATCCCATAAATTCCGTGAATTTGTTTCAAAATGAAAAAGGAGAGGGTGCCTCTATCCATTTTCTGGGTGCCTTCAACAAGATTGGTGCTCTTATATGAAATGAGGATGCCTTTAACACTTTTAAGCCAATTCTTCCAAAAATGTTTATCCCCCAAAAATACCTACAAACACAAAAAACACTATAAATAAATACGAAATCGAGTGCCAACAATATATAGTATTGAGATCAATTTAGACACAAAAATGTGTCTATCAATTTTCTTTTTCGATGTCTTAAGATCTTCTTGAATCGTTGAGTAAGAAGAGACAAGTGATGATTTATTTCAGCTTCATCTTCATCAGATTGATCTTCCTGATCTTTAAAGCTTTCCGTAAATTCAGTTGGAAACCTTTTAAAGGCATTGTATGCCAGATTGTCCTTTTTCTTAGACAGATTCTCTTGATCAAAAAATTTCAGTTTTCCAACTAAGGAACTTCTAGAAAGAGAAGATGGCAAGGATCTGAGAATTTTGCATACTATATCCTTTTCAGAAATAGTCTTTCCAGGAGAGAAAGAGGCATTAATTATCTCAGAGAGTCGAAAATAAAACTCTTCAAAAGTGTCGTTTTCATTCATACGAAGATTTTCCCAACCGGACATAAGGGTTTGAAGTCTAGCTTCTTTCTCTGATGTATTTCCTTCGAATACGATCTGAAGATTATCCCATCTGAATTCTGTTTGGAAAAAGCCTTTTCTTCGTTTGAAAAATCCACTAAGCGTTTGGGCTCAGTATCCAAATTTTCTACCTTAGGGTAAATGTATCCTTCGACGACTAATAACCAAGTATTAAAGTCTCATGATTGAAGAAAATACTTCATAGCAGATTTCCAGCATAGATAGTTTGTTCCGTCAAATCATGGCGGTACGTTAATTGAAGTCGATTCATGAGAACTCGAGTTCATTCTTATAGGTTGGATCGCACCAAAAACATATTGTTAGATCTTTTCGTGTTTTTCTGCTCTGATACCAATTTAAAAGGCGAGGGTACCCAAATAGACCTCAAGCTAAAACTTTTCCTACCTATAAGTCCTTTCTCAGAAAGTGATTGTCTATGGACAGAGTCGAGACAATTCAACTAATCGGTTCACACTTCGTGTGATCGTGTATGGATACGAGATCGAGACATACAACAACGAAGTATGTTTACTTGATACAAGGGTTCGGACTTAACCAAACACAATAGGATTGCTTATCAAGTAAATAAGAATTAACGTTTGTGTAATTTACTTTAATTATAATAAAACAATTATAATGCGGAAAATAAAAGTAAATGACACAACAAGATTTTGTTAACGAAGAAACCGCAAATGCAGAAAAACCCCGAGACCTTGTCCAGAATTGAATACTCTTAGGATTAAGCCGCTGCACAAAATTACACCAACTTCGTATAGTTGAGTCCAAGCAACTAAACCTATAGTTCACCTAGTTCCGTCTGTAGTCCCACGCCTCCAACTTATAAATAAGTCACGTACTTGGAACAATTCCTTTGGTTCGTATTCCAAACTGTAAAGGAACACCAAATCTGTTTGGTATCAACTCTATTCAACCAAGTGATATGAGTCGGACAAAGGCTCTTCCGTTTATCTTAACATAAACTCATTCGTCAGGTCCTTAGATCTATCTTATGTTCAATTACCGAAGTAATCGTTTAAGATTAAGCCAACAACACTCTTAATCCAAAGAATTGTGTTGATGCCGATCTACTCAATTAATCAATCCAATCTACCACAAGGATAAACCGATTATTAATTGGATCCTCTTTTACGAAATCAAGTATTGTGCACACCAAAGATTATAAAACCCAAGTCAGATCTTCAATATCTTCTTTGTCTTCAAATCTTCTTACATCTTCAATAAAAACCTGCACACAATCACTTGAATCTCTTGTGATCAATCACGCACAGAACGGAGTCTGTTAACAATGGATTATCACAAGATCGTCTTTAGAACTCACAACAGTCTAAAGATCCCTGTCGAAACTCTGAACTAGTTTGAGTGAATCTTATATCAAAATAGAAGATTCTCAAGAATAAACAAACTAGGTTCAATCAGATTTCAACCACCGTTAGTCAATCCAATCAATCGAAAACAAAAGATAAACCGCAATTATCTAGTTTCCCACCAACGGTACACGCTAGAGCTTCTCAATCCCAAAGAAGACTTTAAACTAAGTGGCCGTAATAGATTTCACCTAATTAGGTTACTTTGATCTCCGAATAGGTGGCTACACCAGTAGCAACAACAAAAGAGAAAGTTTGTTGTTATGAAGGATTAGTTTGCTAGAAAGGCAAACTTCAAGTATTCATAGACAGGGAAGTTTGGACACCAGGGAATTTCCAAAACCGAAAATATTCTCAAAATATTCATTAAAGCACAAATTTGGTTTTCATAATTCCTGGAAATGCTCTGTCCAAAAATAATGATCGAAATCTCTCGGAAAATCTAATTAGTAAATGCACATTACTAATTCTGGAATTTCCCTACAAAATGGAATTAATAACCTTAATTAAAATATTCTTAACTTACTTATGTTTCGATCCTGGGATTCTCTTCCCTTAACCGTTAAGGAATATCTTTGAACAATTAAAGAAATAAACATTCATAGCACGTGTTCAAAGTATGTCGACATCCTTACTTTGTAATTCTCTTTCACACTTACAACCTTGAAACCGATTTGCCACACTTCCAAACAAGTTTAGAATTGGTTCATCTGACTTTCAAGAACTATGTGATTGATCAAACCAACATTCAATCAGAATCATGGGTTTAACGGTTCTACCAAAACAAGTTTCGGTTCTACCTCCATATGAGTACTATGCATAGTCACACTACCTTTCCAAAATTCGGTTGACTAGGTACTAGGATCGGTTCCCCACATATATATGGTATATAACTTATATGTGTTACACATGTCCATAGGATCAGTTCCCCTTTTCCTAAAAACGTGTTGCACATGTCCATAGGATCGGTTCCCCTTTCTGCTATAAACTTTGTTGCACCCCATACAAGGATCGATTCCCCTTTGTGATGTTCTGCACCTCTTACTAGGATCGGTTCCCCTTTCCCATATTTGGTCAGACAAAAAACAAACCCGATCATACCATCTCAGGTGATTACTTAAGATCGGTTTCACTAATAAAAGTCATACCAATACATAAGTCAGGCCTTTGTAAATAGTTCTACCAATAACACAAACAAGTTGTGAGCGGTTATACTCAATCACACATATTGGTTGTTCATAAGATATGCAATGAATAACAAAACCAATAACACCTGGCAATTTCCTTTTCGGTTTATAAACAAGTTTATGAACTTACTTCCTTAGAACACATGTAAACGTTGTTCCCTAGGATGAAATCCTCACCTCATATCCATACATAATCACAATAACATTCAAATAATTATGGCGATGTCTTATCTACAAAGTTTAATGGTTAAGCAATAAACCTCATATTGTATTCCTTAATACTATGTCTATCTAGAGTTCAAATATGCTTCGTTATGTTTTCAATATGCACTACTTGAAATATACGTTAGGGAATGAAACAGTTCAAGTCAAATATCACTAACCTCAAGTGGAAGGATGATTGTTGTTGTTGTAGCTCCTTGCTTCTTCATATCTTCAAGACTTCACAACACTTGTAATGTCTCATATCCTAATACTTTCAAGATAACCTATACGAAGTTGACTCTAGTACATAATCAAGCGACTCTTAACAGGAGTTTTGATTCACTAAAACATGACAACCAAACTTGACATACCAACGCTTGGTGGGTTCAACCGATCCATGCTCTAACAGAACCAATTAGTTGCATCGTATCGACTCAATCCATAGACAATCACTTTCGGAGATAAGACTTATACGTAGGAAAAGTTTTAGCTTGAGGTATATTTGGGTACCCTCGCCTTTTCAAGGAATGCAATCTTTGCAAACCGTGGCTATAATGTTCATGATTGATTCAAGTAAATCAAACCGATTTTGCTTCAATTGTGTTCTTGTATAATTCTATGAGAATATAACAATTGAAAAACTCTTTAACTAGTTTCATTTGAGTCATTTGAACTAGTTATGGTTAAGATGAATAAGGTTGATATGAGAGTAATCATATGGCTAACCTCGGTTAGCTATTTGTGAACCAACATGGTGTACACGTTTAGGTACGGTTACATAAACCTAAGTGAGGGTACATTTCATTTTTTTGTAACAAGCTAAGTTCGATCTAACGGTTGAAAGATATTAGCTTGGTTGAATTAGGTTTTTCATCTAACGGTGAATATTGAATGCTTTGTTACCAAGGTAACATGGATTGCAAATCCTGATTTGAAAACTATATAAAGTAGAACTCTAGCAACTGGGAAAACTAATCCCCACACCTCTTGTGTGTTACTAGTTGCATAAACTAGAGTCGATTCTCCTTTAACCTTAGGTTTTTATCGATACCTTGTACGTTAACGACTTCAAAGACTTCATTGGCATTGTGAAACCAGACCCAACTATTTTCTTTGTAGTTGCGTGTTCTGATCTTGCCCGATTCTATTGTATTGAGTACAACTGAAATAATTGACTCGAGATTAATTTCTCCGATAGGCAAGATAAAAGTAATCACAAACATCTTCGTCTCATCGTTTGTGATTCCAAAATATCTTGTTTCGCTAGTCGATTAAGATTATTATGAGGTGATTGATAATACTAGGTTGTTCTTCGGGAATATAAGTCCGGTTTATCAATTGGTTCCTGTTCACCTTAATTTATCAAAATACGGAACAAAAACTCTTGGGTATTTGTGTGGGAGACAAATTTATTCAATGTATAGATTTTTCTGTGTGAGACAAATTTGCTTATCAAGTCTTCGACTCTGGGTCGTAGCAACTCTTGGTTGTGGGTGAGATCAACTAAGGGAATCAAGTGCGTAGTATCCTGCTGGGATCAGAGACGTAAGGAACGCAACCGTACCTCTAATCAGTGTGAGATTGATTAGGGTTCAAATACAGTCCAGTTCGAAGTTAATTGGTAGTAGCTACAGTCTGTAGCGGCTTAATATAATGTGGTGTTCAATCTGGACTAGGTCCCACGGTTTTTCTGCATTTGCGGTTTCCTCGTTAACAAAATTCTGGTGTTTGTGTTATTTCTTTTCCGCATTTTATTTTGTTATATAATTGAAATATCACAGGTTGTGCGTTAAGATCAATCAATTAGAATATCCAACCTTTGGTTGTTGATTTACATTGATTGACACTTGAACATTGGTCTTTGGTACCGTTCAAGTAACTCCTCTTATATTTAATCGGGATCGCAGATTTCTATTTGCTGATTGCGAATTGAATTAATAGTAAGAGATATTAAGCTCTTTGATATACTTTACTCTAGATTGAGTCTGACTGTCTAGTTTATTCTCTAGAAAGTGTATTGGAGTAAGTCCTCTCAGTTTTCCAAACGAATTGTTGGGTGTGGTTGTTAGACCCCCACATTTTCAATGAAGCTACTTAATTTCTTTGTTATTAGTGAAAGAACTTCAACCACCATAATAAAAAGAAAGGATCATCCAACCCTGTCTAATACCCTTATGTGATCTGAACATAGTAGAAGTTTCGCCATTAAAAAGAATTGAGAATCCAGCAAATTCATGAGATACACCATTCGATCCAGCTTCTCAAAATATGATCAAAATCAAATCTCTCAAATATAATATCCACACTACCCAGTTAATGTTTTCAACAACGTTCTCAAAATCAACTTTGCACACACGATAACTGGTTTAGCTTTTCTTTTTCTTGAGTCCATTAGTTCTGCAGCTCCCGTTATTTAATTTATCTGTCTTTCATGGACAAATATTACATGAAAATCAGAAATTATACAAGGCAATCTCACAGCAAGTAACCTTGAGATAATCTTATAGACTCCCCCCATCATGCTGATTTGGTCAAAAAATTATGAAGAGAAACAACACCAAAACAGTTGGGAATAAGCTTAAAAATAGTGCAATTTGATCTCCAGTCTAAGAATGAGAGCACTTAAACTCTTGGATAACCTTCATTAAGTCAGATGTAGAGCTGTTTACCAAACTGAGACTTAAAATACGGTGAAATTTCATAAATTAACTATTCCTTCTCAAAATCCAGAAGCAACACTTTTTCCTTTTTGCAAAGTTTTTATGCCATTTTTACAACCCACAATGGACTTTTCAGAACAATTTTTCTAAACGAATGCTCTTAGAGTCCGGTTGACAAATCAAGGACGGGAAGAAAATCGTCCTTGACCAGTCAAATGAGTCCAATTGACCAGTTAAGAACAGGAGTGCACTCCTGCTGGACTCACACTGCACACTCAAAAATAGTGTTGTTGACTTAACCAACTTTTGAAGTGCACTCGAAAAATTGTACCCACTACATTTATCATGCAGGTATATACGTCATCAATTCAGGTACATGGATGGCGTTTTTTTGGTCGAGTTGTACCCTTTTGGTTGTATGTTCCTGTTTTGAAATTGACTAGAACTCTGGAAGGGGTGCAGAGTTTCACTCTTTTTTAAGTCCCTTTACGACAAAAATTAGAGATTTAATCACCTCCCAAATCACAAACTATCCATTCCAAGCAACCACGACCAAGCCCAAGACATTGTTCACACTGGGTTCGGCAATGGGTGGTGGCCCTGTACTAATCAACAAGATTTACGACGTTTAGTGCGGCCGTTAACCCAAACATATACGGTATAGGTTCCAACGTACCTAACGTACAACCATGATGGTAACCTTACATTAGCTGATACTAATGGCCGAGATTTTTAATTTAATTCAAAAAAATCTTTTAAAGATCATATAAGCTTCAAAGACTCTTAAAAAAAAACAGTAAAATATGAGTATTAGGTTACAATAATCAAATTAAAATGAAAAACCAAATCATGTTACTTGGTGCATCTCGACCTCTCATATTTACCCCAAAATATAATAAAATGGCTGCTATTTGGAAATATATATTTGGTGGAAGGTGTACCGAATAAGACAAAACAGTCTCAAGCATAGGATTTTACACACACTCAGGCAAATTAATACCCCTATTAGCGATGTTGTAACAATTGCACATACTGACTTCGCCGGCCACGTGCAACTCGTTCTTGCCAGCATTTTTAGAGTCAAAACGAGTAACATGCAAGTGCATGTATTTCAAGAATCATTTTGAATTAATTAAGCATCCCCTCCATGACCGGCTAAGTGTTTGGGTTTACCGGCCATGTAGTCCCCTTAAGGGCCATTTGAAGCTGTAGTATCTGTGCTCTATATGGCGAGTTTCATTTTATTCATGTTGCTGGTCGTTGGGTAGCTGCAATTCAACTTTGTGGAGATCTTCCATCAATTTCTTAAACTCAGGGTTTTTACCTACTTCATCTTTTAAATTAAGGGATCCCGTTTCACTCCGCAAGGTTAGATTTTTCTTATATATATATCAATTCTTCCATATTCAAGGGTTTTTATCTTCTTTTGCCTCTTAATGTATTTTAGTTCGTTGCTGCAATCCATCATATGAGTCATAAGCTATCTTCCCATCATCTGTTTGATTATTTATCTCTGGGACATTATCAGTAATTAATGCCAACGAGTTATATTTGTATCTGCTAAGTACCCATTTGCAACTCATCTTCTTATCACGATGCCATTGTGTTTGTTTCTTTGCTTTTTAGAATCAGATTTGGTTTTGCTGGCTTTTTCTTTTATCGATCTGTTGAAGTTTTTGCATTGTGGTCTAACTATTTTGGTGCCCTGTCAGATCAATTTTGATCTGGTTTTTAGTTTCTTCTTGTAGAATAGTTATTCCCAGTGGTAATAAGTGTTTTTGTTGACGCCGTCGCCGTATTCTATTCCTCTGTTTTGTAACTATCGTGGTATCTTTGTCAGACCTTTCTAGTCTGGAGTCATTTTTCTTTTCAGTGGAATAGTTTACAATCAGTGGTCCTTTCTCTTCTTAGCCAGCAATTCCTAACAATCTCTTTTAGTGTTTTTCTTTGTTCTCATTCTAACGGTTTCGTTGGCCTTCTGTTCACAGTGTCTCTCTTTCTCGTTTTTAAATATCTTTCTGATTCGTTGGCTCCTCTTAGTTGATAATTTCTATCTCCGCAACATCCGTCTATCGCAGCATTAGAACCTTTTTTTTTTTTTTTTTTTTTTTTAAAGTTGGTGAAAGTTTCCCCGTTGCTTTGTTTGATTATCCATATATGGAGAATCTAACCCTCTTGTACTTGAGAAAAATATTGGATATCCCTGAATAAGCTCTTGATAGGAATCTTGCCCTCTTTTCAACCCCAGCAGCTTCCTCTTTGCCTTTTGTTATGGCCAGCAACATACGGTATTTCTCGCCATTTCTCTTAACAGATACTACACAGGTTAAATGGTTTTCTTATTGCGGTTACATGGTCGGTAAGCTATATTTCTTTCTATTATATTGTTCTCTTATCCCGTTCCATCGTTCTTTCTTTATTATATAGTTTCATCTGACATCTTTTGGTTGTGACATTATATGTTTCTCTTCTGTTATTCGTCCAATTTTTGGAATTTCTAATCCTTCTCTCAGTGTGGCTTTTTCATCCTTGCCTTTTTCATTTTCACTTTTTCATTTTGTCCAGAACTCAGTGTGTCTATAATTTTATCTATAGTCTTGGCTTTTCATTTTCATTCACTCATGAAAATCCTTTCCTGGAATGTCCAGGGTATAGGAACTCCCTTGACTAGGGATCACCTTGACTATCTGTGTCAGTTTTACATACCAGGCATAGTTTTCTTAGCAGAGACTAAAGTCCCATTGTCTCGCATGGAGATGTTTTTAAAAAAATCCAGTTTTCACGACTGGTTCATAGTTCCTTCTGTGGGTATAGCAAAAGGGTTATTCATAGCTTGGCACAATAACGTTGAGATAAAGTTGGTTGATTCAAAATTTAATGTGTGTCATTTTGAAATGTCTCTAGGGGACACTTGCGTTTATGGAGCAATAGAAACTGATGACAAAATTGAACAATGGACATATATTGCTGAATTTGCTCTTCAGGTAAATATCCCATGGTTATTAATTGGGGATTTAAATGTCGTTTTTGATCCGGAAGAAAAACAAGGTGGAAATAAAGCGTCGTCGAGCAGCAAATCGTTTATAGTCCAAACAATTGACTCCATGGGTTTGCAAGATGCGGGATACGAAGGTTCTCCTTTCACTTGGTCAAACAATAGACAGGGAGATGCAAACATATGTGAAAGAATTGATAGAGCCTTAATCTCGTATCAGTGGATTCAGAATTTCCCAGAAACTAAGGTAACTCACTTACCTAGAGTGGGCTCAGATCACACCCCTATATTTTTAGACTCTAACCCGGAAAAAAAGAAACTACAAAAGCCATTCAGGTGTATTAGATCTTGGTTAACGCACCCAACATTACCTTCAGTAGTTTCGACGTCTTGGAAACTCCACTCAAATAGATATTCCAATATTAACCTACATTCGAACCTTAAACTTCTTTCCTCGGATCTAGCTCACTGGACCTCGGAGGTCTTTGTAAATATTCACAAGAATATAAAAACTCTAAATAATAAAATAGAGAGTATTCATAGAGCTGGTAATTTCGCTTCCAACTTAAAAAAATTAAAGGAGCTTCAAGCTGAGCTAGGAAAATGGTGCGAAATAAAAAATGATTACTATCACCAGATTTCGAGGGATAAAATTTTTAGTGAATACCATCAAAACACTGAATACCTCCATGCGACATCTTCAAACAGGAAAAGGATCAATTCTATCAATTTTCTTAGAGAACCTTCGGGCCTTTGGTTATCTGATAGAGACCAGATTTACTCCCTTCTTGTCAATCATGTATCTCAGATCAGTACCTCTCAAATAAGCAATTATGATATTGATATCTCAAACATAATTGAACCTTGCATCTCTGAAGAAGAAAACTCCTCTCTCTGTGAAATTCCTTCAAAAGAAGAAATCTGCGCTACAATTTCTAACATGAATCAATGGGGAGCTCCGGGCACGGACGGTTTCCAACTCGGCTTTCTTGAAGCGAACTGGGACATCCTGGGTAGTGATATTACTTTTGCAATTCAAGATTTCTTTAAAACATGGATTTTAAATCCTGAATTCAATATCTCCTTTATCACTTTAATCCCAAAAATTTCCACTCCTCAGACCCCAGCAAATTTCAGGCCCATAAGTTTAAGCAATACTACATACAAGATAATCTCTAAGATTTTAGCTAATAGGCTAAAACCTATCCTAAACAAAATTATTTCCCCCAACCAATCAGCATTTCTACCAGGCAGGCAAATTACAGATAACATTATCATAGCCCACGAACTCCTTCACTCAATGAGAATTTCAAAAGCCAAAAAGGGTTACCTTGCTCTTAAACTGGATCTCTCTAAAGCTTTCGATAGAGTGGAGTGGGGTTTCATTAATAAGACACTTTTATCCTTTGGTTTTACCCCCTCTTGGGTAAATCTAATCATGCAATGTATTTCAACCACATCCTTTTCTATACTCCTTAATGGTTCTCCGGGGCCGACATTCAAAAACTCTAGAGGATTAAGACAAGGAGATCCGCTTTCCCCTTATCTTTTCTTAATCTGTATGGAAATTCTATCCAGATTATTGGAGAAAGCAATAGAGAAAAAAAAGTTATCAGAGCTGAAAATCAATAAAGACGCTCTGAATATTTCCCACCTATTCTTTGCAGATGACTGCTTTCTTTTCACAAGAGAAGATTTAGGAGAAGCAAAAAATCTACTAGACATTTTATCATATTTTGGAGAAATAACGGGGCAAATGGTTAATCTTCAAAAATCTGGAATACATTTCAGCCGCCGCATTCACTCGAGGCACGGAAAAATAATTGCGAAAATCTTAAAAGTTAAGCTGATGACAAAAAATGAAAGGTATTTAGGGACGCCTCTATTCTTTGATAAAAATAGAAAAAAGAATTTTGAACCTCTTTTTTAAAGGTACTATGCTACTCTCCAAGGCCGGAAATCGAAACTTCTCTCACAGGCAGGGCGGACAGTGCTAATAAAATATGTTCTTCAAGCTTACCATACTTACCAAATGCAAGTTTTAGCATTACCCAAAGAGACTCTATATCAATTAGACAGAATACAAAGGAACTTTTGGTGGAAAAAAGATGGGGTAAAAAGACAAGGCGGTTTTATAAAAGCTTGGGCTGGTATCTACAGAAACCATATCACAAGGGGCGCTAGGCATTAAAAACCCTCACCAGTTCAATTTAGCCCTTCTAACCAAATTGGCCAGCAGACTAATCTCTGAACCAGATCAATTATGGGTTAAACTTCTAAAAGCAAAATACTTCCCAAACACTAATCCACTAGAATCTTCTAGAACTTCTAATCTTTCCTGGATTTGGACTAGTATCCAAAAAGGTTTGAATCTTATAAAGGGTAACTTTGTGTGGCAAGTTAAAAATGGAGAGTCAGCAAAAATTTGGGAAGACAGATGGATTCCAATGAAAATATAATTCAACAACCGGCGGATAGAGGAGACCAAGTTTCAAAAATGGTAAAAGATTTTATCACTCCTAGCAACAGTTGGGATATAGAAAAATTAGATGAATACTTCAGTCCTGCGATTAAAGAAAAAATCCTTGCAATCTCAACTCAAAGCGAAGAGAAAGATAAAATGAAGTGGAGGCACCATTCTTCAGGAGATTTCTCAGTGAAAAATATCTATAATTTTCTTAACAACCAGGATCAAGAAGTTGACACTATGGTTGATTTTCCTTGGAAGAGATTATGGAAAATTAAAACAATTCCAAGAATTAAATTATTCCTTTGGAAATTAGTGCAGAAGGCTCTACCAACTTCAAGTAGACTTGCATCTCACATGGACAATATTTCTGCGGACTGCCAGATGTGTAATGCACAAATTCAAGAAAACGAGCAACATTTATTCAGGTTTTTCCCCTTTGCGAGAGCCATCTGGTTTGGGGTTTCGTTAAGCTTTATTAACAACCCACCTTTCCCTGACTCAATATGCAATTGGGTCAAAAACTGGATAGTAGACCCGAACTATGCTCAAATCTCAGACAAAATTGCTACAGTCCTCTGGTTTATGTGGAAATACAGATGTTCAGTTGTCTTCGAAGGAAAGGATCTTAACCCGACAATGCTGATAGAGATGATAAACAAATATCTTCACTCAGCAGCTTCAATATCAATCACGAAAAAAACTTCAGCTAGAAATGGAGTAGTATCAACTCCAAATTGGAGTACAATTAACACAAAATGGATAATTTTTATAGATGCGACTTTTAAGAAAGAATATCTTTCAATGGGTTTTTCCTTTATCTTATATTCAATGGACCAAGAGCAATTCATGCATATCGAAGCAGGCTCAGATAAAGCAATGACAGTTGTTCAGGCAGAAGCAAAGGCAATGCTTAAAGCTACATCATGGTTAAGAAATAATATTTTATCCAGTGTTTCAATTATCACGTATTGTAAAACTATTGTCGATTTCATCAATAAGAAGTGTGAGGAAATATCTTGGGAAGCTGAAAACACAATAAAAGAAGTTGGAGCGAATCTGGATAACCTTCCTCAAGCCAAGGTAAGATATATAAACAGAAAATACAACTCATCAGCGGATTCATTAGCTAAGGAAGCAAGAATCAAGAGCCTCCAACATTTATCTTTACATATTAGAGAAAATTTTTGTAAGTCAAGTATTTTTGAGAAAAATGATGTTGTGAACATATTGTACTGTATTACTTGATTTATAATATCTTATCTTTTCTTCAAAAAATTTTTTTAAGCATCCACTAATTTAACAAAAGAATGGAATATAATAATCACCTAATAAAATATTTCAGATGGTGGTTTGTCGTGTCTTGTCGGTCCAATTTGATCATTTAGAAAGCTAATCGTTTGAAAGAGGTACCATTAAGAGCGTCCACAATGGTACGACTATACTAAAATCAGAAACCATACCAAAAACTAAAAATATTTGGGTTTGAGGGTGCTGGAACACAACGATATAGACTAAAATTATAGTCGGCACGGTTTTGATCTTCGCCCGAAACTGAGCGTATTTTTAATCTCTGTTCCACTGACAGACGGACACATACTTATACGCCCGAACGGGGCTAAATTAAACCTGCATTTGATATCAAATAGTCTTATAAGTTGCGCCTCAAATGAGGCGAACGTGTTGGTGTTCGTGTGATAGAGGAACGGATCTTCAAAGTGCACCCCATGAGGCCCAAGTTAAATGTACGCTGAAAAGAAACGAAAAAAGTCCCCGAAAAGAAAGTAAAAAAAGCAGGCGTTCAAACAGTCATGCGCCACATGTGGGGCGGAGATACAAATTGTGCCCCATCGGGCGGGCCTTCAAGTTACGCTTGAGTAATTTCTTTTGAACGATTTTTTAGGGACCATGATTTTTTTTGGGATCATGATCTTATTAGGCCAACCTCCCTATACTTATAAGGGGTGTCCTGAAATTAGGTAAATACCCATTTACCCTTTACTTTAATTTAAATTAAAACTAACTTAATAACTATATAAATCTAATCATATACATCTAATCTAAATGAATTTATTAACCAAAATAAAATAAAATCAAAAGAGCAATCGAAATTTTTTAGTTTTGAAAAAAAGTTTATTCTCTTCTTCTTCTCTCTTTCCTTGACGTTCCTCGTTCGATTGAAAAACCCATCAATCTTTTTAATTCGTTTTTGGATAGGAAAATTGAGTAGAAATCATCAAATTATGGTTTAAATGGATGTTAAAGTGGCATGTTCGGTTAGGAATAGTTTTAAAAAAACTAGTTTTGTAACCGAACATTCTGAAACCAAGAACACGAAGAACACTTCGGTTATCACGAATTTAATTTTTCATAACCGAACTCCGAGTTCGGTTGGTTCGCAAAAAATTCTAAAACTAGTTAGTAACTGAACTCTACCCATAATACAAAAAAAAAATGTAACCGAACTGTGTTATTTTTCATACTATGTTGAGTTATGATATAACCGAACTTTACCTACCTTGATCGGTTGGTTCGCAAAAATTTCTAAAACTATCTAGTAACCGAACTCTACTTATATTCCAAAAAGAATTTTTTTTTCCAATGTAACCGAACTGTGTTATTTTGCCTACTATGTTGAGTTTCAATTTAACCGAACTTGTTCCACTATGTTCGGTTTGTTCGCAAAAAATCTTGACAAATCGAACTCTTCACTAATTGCATACATGTGGAGTTCGGTTAGATATGTTGTTGGGTTAAAGTTTGCGAACCAACCGAATATTACTCTGTAAGTCCTATAAACAAAGTTCGGTAACCTGCGTGTATGGAAAAGGTAATTGAACAACTAAAAACCTCCATTAAAGAACGAGTTCGGTAACCTGCGTATATGGAAAAGGTAACCGAACTACACTTTCAGATGAGTTCGGTAACCTGTTCTTCACATAAGGTAACCGAACAAGCCCAAATCTACCCTAAAAATTTACAGTTTTTTGAAAATTTGGAGCAATTCAACCAACATTATCTAAGTTTGAAACATACCTGGGTACCCAAATACTCTTCCTTCGGTTGTGGTTGGTAAAATCCTTTGTTTTTCATGTTTTCCTTCTTCATCTTCTCCAACTTTACTCTCTCAATAATTATGCTTAATCATTTTACTAATCACTACGCTAACTATTATTAACACTAACTAATCATTACCAAAAAATTAATCAAGAGGGTAATTTAGGTATTAATATAAATATCTAGATAAGGGGTGACCTAGATTTACTTCTAATGTCTTTACCCAAAATAAAACCATGGTCCCCAATAAACCGTTCTTTCTTTTACGCCTGACTGCGGCACTGAATTAGAAATTAAGCCCCGCTTCAAACGTAGATGGTATTTACGCCTGTCATCAGACACACTTTTGATGTACGCCCTACTATTTTTGGTTTTACTCTATCTTCCAGACCAAATATACTCCGAAACTCAGAAAAGTCCGACTAAATTTAGTTTACTCCACCCACTGTGATTGAATTTTCGACCAAATATGGATTTATTCAACTTTTTACTCGTTCATTGTGGACGCTCTAAGAAGCTAATTCTTTTGTACCATGTTTTTTCTCTTTGTGCACTAGGATTATACCACTGTTTATCAAATGCCTATTCAACGAAAATTCCTCTACTCCTGGGTCATAATGAGAAATTTGGGGAGAAGATATTACTATATTAGACCGAAGCCTTGGTTAGGCATTTCCCTGAAAATGGAGAAATTCTCATAGTCGAATAAGAAATTGTTAGAAAGTTTCTGCTAGAACAACGGTTTTGTATCACACATCTATGTTCACATCCAAATCCTATGCTGATAAACGGTGTGACATATAATTAGTTGTGATAATACTTGCAAAAATATTTGAAATGAAACACTTATCAAAATTAATTAAATTGAATATATACCATTCATATCCTAAAAGGTTGGTTGTGATATTATTATATGAAATTGAAACATGCACGAACAAGGCCAATACCGTCGTATATATGCTCTTGTTATTGTGTTCTACATATAACGTATCATTTTATATAGAGCGAACCTCAAGAAAATTGAGTCTTTCACGGAAAGATTCGCTGACGGTACAACTCTTTAAAAAGCTAACAACCATGTGCGTGTTAGATTCAGTCTGACCCGCAGATTTATTAATTCTGTTTTCCTAGTCGAGTCAGGTACAGTTCTCTGGAGTTCGGTTAAGTAAACTTGTATCAAATCTTGCATGAAGAAGTTTTGTCGAGACTTGAGTGCATGAAGTTGTTGTTGAAGTTAATGGTTGCTGGTGTTACATTCGTGATTATTTTCTTGCTGTTCTTCAACTCTTAATTATGCTTGGAATAATCAAGCTTTCACTTAACTAGTTAAGGTAATTCTTATCAATTGGTGAGTTGTGTGATTATACTAGATGCATGATTTGATTAAACACTTTTCTAATATCGCTTCCATGAATTGAAATTGCTTTTCACAGTTTGCAGTTTATATCAATCTAGTTTTTTTTATGGAATTTGATGATCTAATTTCGGATTGATGTTGATATTGAATCATGGGTCAACCATATTTTATATCAATATTAGGGTTATCAATCCCAATGGTATGCCAATTGATAAGCTAAGGTTCACAATTTGAGAACTAGAATTCTTCATGATGAAATTTTGGGCTTTCTTTGATATTTTATCTGTAGCTAATTGAGTAACTGGGCAGCTATCGAAACTGAAAACTAGGGTATGAAAACATGTTTTGGTCGGCAGAACCCAACATTTTTAACTATAGTATATACATCTGTTGAAACTCTTAGGGCAAATTTGTTGGTTTCATAAATCATTTAATTTTTTTTGGAGTAGTATATGAATGCAGTAACCGCCCGTCATGCTGAGAGTTGAGTACTTGAACCTTGTGAGATGTATTGTCTTACTTGCACATAATTTTTGTTGTGTTCGATACCTTATGCTTTCTGATTAATTTATAACCTGTTAATTTTATCTTATTATCTGTAGTAATTTTGTTCTTAATTTGTACAGGAACTTCATGGTGGAAATATGTCGTCGAGAAAATTCGTAAAACCTAGCAGTGACTTTAGTGAGCCATAAATGAATTCTGATTTTTTTGTAATTAATTATGAAGTATATCGACTTAAAAATGTTAAAATAATTTGTTTTAATGAATTTTAAAATCTAGATATACAATTCGTTTATTAGGTATGATCAAGAGTTAAATGCATAGCTTAAAGCAAAGAAGGAGAAGACATTGTTATTTACATTGACTTGGAATGCATTCTTGTAACTTGTAAGTAAGGAAGGTTACAGATTCAAAACTTCACTACTTGTTCAATAATTACTATCCAACTCAAGTTTCATATAACTGGCATTGTTTTATACCACAGTGTGAATCAGTTACCCATTTAAATTTAAACTGTAATGGAGCAACATACCCAATTAATTTAATTTTTCCTTCATAAATGTGGTACCCAGTTTATTTTATACAACCGTCTGAAGTATAATACATATTTAAGCAATCATTTGGCATTGCAACCATTAGCAGAAGAAATCAAAAATGAGGTTGAAGAATGCCCAAAGAGTACCAAAGCAGTCCAAAAATGATGGAGAATAAGAAATGGAATTAATATCTCATTAGCAATAATGATCGTAAATGACAAAAACGATAACAAATAAGTATTTTTGTATAAATTATGTCTTATTACAGTGTACCCTTTACAACGGTCGATACATGCCAAGGAGTCATTCCTTTAATGTATACGACCATCATAATAAAAAAAACCATTATAATTTATGATACCATGAAGAATAGGTACCTATTTTAAATTATACGACCACGTTGGGGAGGTACCCAACTTATTTTATAGGACCGTCAGAAAGTCGATACAGAAAAGTGAACTTCGCGGCAGACACCTTGGACAAGCAGCTCGCTACTAGTGTTCAGGATTAAAAATCTGAACATATTCACTAGTAGAAAATGGTCTTTTTAAGACTGTTATTACAAGTCTTGAAACCAATTAGATGGTTTCTTTCGGCACTAAGCTTGAACTCAAATCAAGTACGGTTGTTAATTGTATTTTGGTAATACATCCGGATCAGTACAAGTAACTTCTGGTCGGCTAGAAATTTGAGCGCTCTTCCGTTCATCTTTTGCTACCAGAAATCTTCAAAGAAACAAAATCTTAGCATAAGACAAAGGAAACAAGCATGTAACCAAAAATAAAAAATGAATGAATAACATGAATAGATCACAGTCCTCGTACACACTCCAACGATCGTGGCATTTCCTGTTGACCGACATTTGATGTACTTAGCATGTATAGGATGTCCCTCCTCCGGCAACACCTCCCACTGGAGGCATATTGTCAACCTGACTATGTCCTCTAAGTAAACTAAACAAAAAACAATCTTTGAATGAAAGCATTACCACCTCATTCTGCAACATCAATGTTAGGCAGACTAAACAGAACACAAGATTTCTTCCCAGGTACCATAATATATCAAAGTATTTTGTAACTGAAGGGGTTATAAAAGAAAGATTAGGACAAAGAGTGTGGTTCTTGTAGAAGGTGAGACAATTATAGGAAAAGGGAGAAAAATATACCTCAATAACTGCAATATCAAAATTCTCTTGAGCTTCACTACATAATAACAAGATACTAAACTAATTGGAAACACCAAGATAGCGTTTAAGCTTTTGAGGCACGTTTTCTTTGTTACGAATAACACAAACAAACCCAAATTCACTTTCATACAAAGTATTCGAATAATTTTAAGGAAAATTCAACAAGATTTAAATGTATACATTAAAATTTTGTAATTCAAACGCGTTAACAATTGTGTAACTTCCTTCAACATTGTTTAATTATTACAGTAATAAGATACGTCGTTTTTAAGCCACAACTATACAGAACACAGTCATAATATATCCTAACCAATTATTACAGTAGGTTTCCCATATATGACTAAACAACCTATAAAAATTTCATCTCCATCCAATACACAGATAGTGAATAGCATTACAATTAGTTGACTTCCCAAGACTGAAATTCAGCACAACACATTCCTAGTCACTCTAGGGTATTAGGCTCAATACTATGCCCGATTGCCTTGAAATTTTAATGGTACCTTCATAACTTAATGGTGTACGACATACTAAATTTTCATAATATTCCAACGGTTCAATCTTAATATGTGAGTATCATAAAACATACAAGGTTGTGTTGCAACCAAACCATGTTTTCATACCCTAGTTTTCAGTTTCGCTAGCTTCCCAGTTACTCAATTAGCTACAGATAAAATATCAAAGAAAGCCCCAAATTTCATCATGAAGAATTTTAGTTCTCAAATTGTGAACCTTAGCTTATCAATTGGCATACCATTGGGATTGACATAAAATATAGTTGATCCATGATTCAATATCAACATCAATCCGAAATTAGATCATCAAATTCCATAAATAAACTAGATTGATATAAACTGTAAACTGTGGAAAGCAATTTCAATTCATGGAAGCGATATTAGAAAAGTGTTTAATCAAATCATGCATCTAGTATAATCATACAACTCATTAGTTAAGTGAAAGCTTGATTATTCCAAGCATAATTAAGAGTTGAAGAACAACAAGAAAATAATCTCTAATGTAACACCAGCAGCCATCAACTTCAACAACAACTTCATGCACTCAAGTCTCTACAAAACTTCTTCATGCAAGATTTGATACAAGTTTACTTAACCGAAATCCCGACAACTATACCTGACTCGACTAGGAAGGGTAAAATAGTAAGAAACGAGAATTAATAACTCGGCGGGTCAGACTGAATACAACACATTTGATACAAGTTTACTTAACCGAAATCCAGACAACTATACCTGACTCGACTAGGAAGGGTAAAATAGTAAAAAACGAGAATTAATAACTCGGCGGGTCAGACTGAGTACAACACACACATGGTTGTTAGCTTTTTAAAGAGTTGGACTGTAAGCGAACCTTTCCGTGAAAGACTCAATTTTCTTTAGGTTCCCTCTTTTATATATGGTTGTCTTGTTTTTTGGGATTATTTTCCCGAGTTTTTTCAATAATTTATTACATTTTCGGCACCAGAGAACCAGAAAATGTTACGCATGTTTATGGAAATTTTGGTTAATCGGTTGCGAAATCCGTGTATGGATTTTTTTTTAATTAATCTGATCTTGTAGCCGTAGGAATCCTTCCAAGAAATAGTTCTTTTTTTTTTTCAAAATCTCTTGAAGGAAATGGACTTCTTAAAGGATAAAGAAACACTGACCGAGCACAAGTAGAAAACAACCCAAATTATAGGAAATGCTGTCCACCAAGAAACCCCATGTGAAGTTGTAACTTTTCCTGGCACGCACTTTGAGTATTAGGACCCACATTTTTGCCCCAGAGGCCAGAGATGATTTTTCTCGACACCAAATTTGCAACACTATTTTGCTAACAAAGACATTTTCATCTGTTTCAAATTTATTACACCGAGATCATCTCTACCTTTAGTTGCACAGACCAAACTCCATTTTATCAAGTGAGAGTATTTAGAGCCTGTTTTATGCTTCCAAAGGGAATTTCTCATCATTTAGTTGGTGATATCAAAAATTTGAATTTGAAACGTACCCAACTTCTTATGGATAAAGTAAAAGAAAAAATAATCTTTCGTTTCAATAAATGTCTTTTTTTTTTAGTGAGACTGAAGAATTTTTAAGAGGAAATTGCAGTAACTATTCCCATTATTGTGCTCAAAATAACTTAGACAGAGTTTAAATATGAAAAGTAAAATTATCTTGTAAATTATAGATGGAGGGATTATTATAAGCACATGACAGGCTCAGCTGTCGCCAATCTACCCAAGATTTTTGTTGTCTCTTGACTCGTTGAGGCAGGAAGGTCGTGATATTATTATATAACATATCACATTATTGGCGAGGTTCGCTGGTATAATCATGCCTAAAAGTATAGGCATCATCGTGCTATTATTTTATCAATTTTAAACAATTTAATATACGTACCATTTCGTATTTGTATTATTAAATTCATTCATATATAGCTACAAGTAGAGGTTAGTTTTGGCACAATTGATCAGAGAGCATCAACATCTTACATAATCATACCAAAAGTGAGACTCGTAATTTCAAACGAGAAGAAGTTCTGTCCATTGAAATCATGGCCGAGATCTGTGTGTTCTTATGCTTCTTCTTCTTATTAGTCTTGATTGCCATGCAAATCTCTTCTCCGAGTCCGAGCAGTAAGTCTACTTTCCTGTATCCTAATATATTTAGTATTCATAATCTATATTTTAGTTCAACTTAGTCATAATCTAAGAGGAACACAGTTTTAGTTCTAATCGCATCGTAACCAAATTCATCACCATGAATAACAAATTTAAACAAAGTCTTTTATTTTTTGCAACTTCATTTATATATGATACATAGGATGTTACACTTCTCAGCCTACACCGGTAGCATTGCCTACAACTCTAAATACAAATTCAAGATGGATCGTCGATGAAAACGGACGGAGAGTAAAATTAGCATGCACGAGTTGGGTATCTCATCTTGAACCTATGGTAGCTGAAGGGCTGAGTAAGCAACCTTTGGATTCGATTTCAAAGAAGATTAGAAACATGGGATTTAACTGTGTTCGGCTAACTTGGCCTTTGTTCTTAGTTACTAATGATTCTTTGGCATCCGTCACTGTTCGAAAATCTTTTCAAAGCTTGGGACTTCTTGAGTCCATATCTGGAATACAGGCTAATAACCCATCTCTCCTTGACCTTCCTCTTATTGAAGCATTTCAGGTAATCTATTAACTACCCTTTTTCATGAGCACTTGCAAATTTAAAATGAGTTAAATGAATGAACTTTTCACTTGTTGATGTCTAGGCTGTTGTATCCAATTTGGGGGAGAACGGCGTGATGGTAATACTAGACAACCATATCAGTAAGCCGGGGTGGTGTTGTAGTAACTCCGACGGCAATGGATTTTTCGGAGATAAATACTTTGATCCGCAAATGTGGATCAAGGGACTTACTAAGATGGCCTCCATTTTCAATGGCTCAACCAGTGTTGTTGGCATGAGCCTTAGAAACGAGCTTAGAGGGCGCAAGCAAAATGTCAAGGACTGGTACAAGTATGTATATATTCATGCTCTTATTTTCAAATTTCTTATAACTAGAATTTAACACATTACTTATAACCCTTAATTAGGTGATATGCGAGTTCGCTAAAATTTTTGTTCATGAACTCATCATCAGGTATATGCAACAAGGCGCTGAAGCAGTTCATGCAGCAAACCCAAATATTCTGGTAATACTATCCGGGTTGAATTTCGATGCTGAACTAAGTTTCCTTGCTAAACAACCAGTGAACCTAACTTTCAAAGGAAAACTAGTTTATGAGGTACATTGGTATGCCTTTACAAACTCTCATATGTGGAAAAATAATAATCCTAATTACGCGTGTGGAAGTGTAGCGAATAGCTTGATGAGAAGAACAGGATTTTTGCTTGAACAGGGTGTAGCACCGTTGTTTTTAAGCGAATATGGAATAGATCAAAGAGGTACTAATGTGAATGACAATAGGTATTTCAATTGCATGATGGGTGTTGCTGCTGAACTTGATTTGGATTGGGCTCAATGGCCATTAGTTGGAAGTTATTACTTAAGACAAGGTGTGGTAGGAAGGGAGGAATTCTATGGAGTTTTAGATTACAACTGGTGTGGGGCTAGGAATTCTAGTTTCATTGAAAGAATTTCTTCAATTCAAGCTCCTTTTCAAGGTCCTGGTATTTCTGAGAGAACTCAATACAAAATAATTTTTCATCCATCGACAGGACTTTGCGTCCTCAGAAAATCGTTGTTTGCACCATTGGAATTGGGATCTTGTTCGGCTACTGAAGGATGGGATTACACCCCACAGAAACATATATCACTAAAGGGTTTCTGTCTGCAAGCTGATGGAGTAGGGAAGCCGGCTAAGCTTGGAATTATATGTACAGATACTAATTCGCAATGGGAAACGATATCCGAATCCAAAATGCATCTTCAATCTAAGCTCACCGATAAGAACAACACCGCTGTTTGTTTGGATGTTGATTCTAACAATATCATTGTTACTAATTCTTGCAAATGTTTGAGTAGAGATAAAACGTGTGATCCTTCAAGCCAGTGGTTCAAACTTGTTAATAGTACGAGAAGTACATCAAGTTCATCCATAGATTTGCTATCTTTGCCCAAGAACGAGCAAAACCAAGAGATTGGATTGGACGATTTAAAAGGGAATGATGATCAAGAAAGAAGTACTCAGTAATAAAACACTAATAGTTAAAATAAATTAGAACTGATTCCTTGAATCTTGTACGCAATTTACATAAATTTGTAAAACGTATAAATTGGTCAATCTTAGTATATTACTTATTTGGTGTCCATAATAATAAAAGACATCAAACCTGAGTTATGTCTTCTAAGAGTTGTCCATAATCTTTATTTTCTTCTCTGCTGCTACCATGCGGTTGTTATTCTTTTGTTCTTGTGTCTGCTTTTTCTCGAGTTCGAAGCTGGGATGATCCAGAGATTTTTTATAGTTCCTGAAGCGAATTTCAGCCATAACTTTGGCATATTCTAAACGACATGCGGACAATTTGTTAAGACAACATCTAAAACGTGATGGTCAAGCCAAACTTATGAATGCTCTAGAAATCCTATACATAGAATATCTTGCACTGTAGGAAAGTTCAATGTTGGGTATTACTTGTGTTACAAGTATAAATATGTATACTCGTTGTACATTGTAAATCATCGAAAATTAATATGAAGAACAATTTCTCTGAAACTCTTATCTCTTCTTAACTTAAACCTAACCTAACCTATACCTACTCTCGATTTGGTATCAGACTTGTTCGATTCGCATCTACTACAGTTTCAACTATTTCTACAATCCTCAGTTCTTCTCAGTCTATGATAGCCTCATCAGTCTTCTCACAACCTCATCATATCATCACAGTCAAACTTCATGAAACAAACTATTCTCTCTGGCAAACTCAATTTTTACCTTATCTTCAAGGTTACGAACTTGATGGCTTTATTAATGGTGATAAACCTAAGCGAAGGGCATCGCACACAGCAAAGTTGAGATGACGCACCAGATGATGTCAGTAAAGTCACGAATAAAGTGTGAAGAATCATGCGAAGAAGTATGCTATGCGAAGATGAGCGATTGTATATGAGCGAATATGTCGCATAGTGATCCCGAAAATAATGGGATTCTTAGCCGTCATCCAATATGTAAAATCCTATATAAATGAGAGAGTCATTGTATCTGAGAGGATTCTAGGACAAGTCTTGGAAAAGAAATAGGAAGAGAGAGAAAGTAAGCTTAGGTTTCAAGTAGAATTGTTGTAATATTTGAATCATTCTTGTAAACATTTCTAATCTTTAGTTAATAAAACAAGAATTTAAAATGATCAACTAGGGATTGAATCAGTTATAGTGAAGTGTAGTTGTAAGATTTCTTACAACTACAAATGGGATGTTAGTCTTCCTCAAATGGAGTTTGATTATAATATCATTGAGAAATAAATCGAAAGGAAAGTCACCATTTGAAGTGGTGTGCACCCAATTTCCTAAGATTTCCTTGTACTTGGCGTCTATCCCTGGTGATCCTGACAAGAGTGTTACTGCCGAACACTTACCTAAGAGGGTATCGCAGATGCATAAAGACGTGACTGAACATTTACAAATGGCCAACGAAGCTTGTAAGTCTAGAGTTGATAAGCATCGCAGAGTTCAAATTTTTGAGGTGGGTAATTTAGTGATGGTGCACCTTCAAAAGAATCGTTTTCCTGTACGCATTTATGTCAAGATCAAGCATAAGAAGTATGGTACAGTTTGCATCTCCCGGAAGATCAATGAAGACGCGTATGTGTTAGAACTTCCAAGCGACATGAATATCTCTGCCACTTTCATTGTGTCTGATATATATCGTTAATTTCCGGAAGGACCCTTATATACAAAGGCTGAATCGAGGCCGAGTCTTTTCGCAGTCAGGGAGCCTGATACGGGACATATGCTTTGGAGGATGGGTTGTTTTCCATCTTAATTTTAGCATGTGAGAATTCCTTTTAAAACCCTAGACTATCTTTCTTTTTCTTTTAGCTTGGTTTTACCTCATCTTTATCTGATTTATGAAACTGTTAAGTTGTTTGGTTAATTCCATTGATTGTTAATTAACTCTTGGATTAGAGTCGTTATCGTCATGTTTGCTCCTTGACTGGAGTGTTGATCGTTACTTATACCGGAGTGGACTCTTTACATGATCGATTGTTTTCAATTGCTTTCGCTGTTCCATATCAGATGGCCACAAAATTAATGATGGATGATGGTAAGAGTAGTCCTCTTACACCAATCTAGCTATTTCCTATGACTATTTAACTATTTATAGAGGAAGGACCCATGGAACTAGAGTTTCTAGGACGACACCTCATTGATACAAAAAGAACTTCGTATATATAACTATTTATAGAAGGAGGATCCATGGACGATCTTATAAGTACAACATCCTCATGACAGTAAACCAAAATATCTTTAGTGCCCGAATGACAATAAATTTGAATCTAATATTTAGATTAACTAAACTGGATCCATTGTATGAAATACCATAATTATGTGTACAGTGACTTTTATTCTGGGGAGGAGTCAAGGGTCGACTAATCCTGACTTTAGCCCCCTAAAATAGCTAAAATTATTTAACAACCCTTATTTATATCCTGTATGTTATTATAGTTAGTCTCCTTATAAATTGTATTTAGTCCACTGAAATCATTAGATTTTATTTTTATCCCTCCCCATTTTCAACTTGTGGCTCCGCCACTGCTTTTATTAAGTCACAAGTTTTGGGTTGTTGACTAGTCATACAGAAAAAGAAAAGAACGATAAGTCCGATAAAGAATATGTTATTTCAACTTAAACAAAAGTAAAAACTACTACTAGAATCATTTTTATAAAAAATTTCACTGTCTAGCTTATCGGCGCAAAATTTCATGCACGCCCCCATTTTTCTTAAAAAAATTGTTCACAAACCCATAATTCATAAAATTCTAGTTTACTTTTTTCTAAAGAAAAACTACTTCTTCAGTTCGTTTCTTCTTCCTCCCAACTCAAACACCTGCTCCTGCTCTAATCAGTGATGGTATGTTTACTTATCTCCATTTATAGATCTCGTTATAATCTTCCTCCCAACTCAAACACCTGCTCCTGCTCCAATCAGTGATGGTATGTTTACCTATCTCCATTTATAGATCTCGTTAAAATCTGGCCGGCCTTATATTTTTCGCATTTTGCAATTAAAATCTGCTTAGATTAATTGTTTATGTCTTATTGATTTTGGTTATAAAGATTTGATTTTTAAGATACCCACGAAGAAAATATTTGATTTTGGAGCAACCCTGTGAGAAATAGGTTCGATTTTGAAGCAATTTAATGAAAAAAGTTTCAGCTTTTGTTCCACCACTGTGTTTCGGATTTATAACATCTTGTTTGTTTGCAGCTGACTCGGCGTCTGGATCTGAGTCAACCTCTGACTCGGACAGAGTCAGCAGTCAGACCGTTTGTTTTGCATTTTGAGTCAGATCTGACTCGACCTATGACTCAGACATAACTCCTGATTCGGACTCATTTGAGTCAGGTAACAAAATACCCCTGACTCACGGGACCAAATCACTGACTCACGTTTTTTGATTCAGATGAGTCAGATTTGACTCAAAACAAACATATTGAGTCAGATCCAGATGAGTCAAGTGATTTCACTCAGATCCAGATGACTCAGATCCAGGCGACTCAGATGAGTCAGGAATAAACACACATAGTCTTGGTCTGTAATTTGCGAAATGGGATATGGGTTTTTATTGGATTAATTATCAATATTTAGTAGTTTTCGTGAATCTGTGTGACAGATAATTGATGTTGACAATTTTTTTTTTTATGTTTGTTATTACTTCTAAATTTTATTAATTTTAGTCTCCCTTGAAAGAGAATGATTAATTATCAAGAATTAGTTTTCCTTTGCTCTAGATACATGAGTGAATTTGCTATAGGTATTCTAGTTTAATTTTGGGTAGTCCATTATACTGAAATTGCTAATCATGTATTGATTGTAGTTGCATAACTTCCATCAATTTTCTTGGATTTTCCTATCTCTATCAGGCCAAGTCTATTGATGTAACAAAATGATGTGATTCGAACTCCACTCACATTTCTACGGTTGTTATTTGCTTCAAAATGTTGTATCAGTTCACTATGCTCGTACACATCTGTTGCTGTGACTGTGTACCTGCAGCTCATAGCAGCAGTAGATCTATGTAGTACGTACCTACAATTGTTGATTTAGTTGACATTTAGTGGTGCATTTTTCACATAGTTTAATTTTCATCGAAATGGGTGTAACCGGTAAGGAGTAGAGGCCAATTTTAGTAGGTAATGTGCCGAAAATCTACCGTTGGATTAGGGGCCGATTTTCGTGAGGGACTTGTTGAAAGTCCACCTCTGTTGATGCTTCTTGGTTCGTAATTCGTATTGAACTCAAAATTGGTTGTCTTAAAATAAGATGTTGCTACAGCTAGGTAAATGTATCGTATGCTTTAGAAGGGTAGATTATAATTCAACATATGCTGTAAGTTTGTACTCTTGTGATTTTTGATTTAGTGATTTCTGCTTCTTTTGTTAATTTTTGATTTTAGCCGTACACCAGGAAAATGCAGGCAATACCATGGAGTCATGGACCAGCAATCTGGCGTTCATGTAGTTTTGTTTTTCTTTATACAGGGGAATGAGCTACGAACTTGGAGCATGATAAGTCACATCTTATCTGCATATGGTGAAATTTCAGTTCTTATACATTTCCTTGATATTTGGTAGTTGTGTGATATTTTTTTACCTTGTTTTGAAATGCTAATTCTCGGCGAAAAATGGAGATTCAAACATATTTTGATGCTATCGATGTCCGGCTTGTCGCGAGGGAGCAACGTAGATCCAGGATGGATGTGTTGATTTAATATATTGGTGTTTTCTTGTATAAAAGAACAGGTCTTCCGATTCTAAAGGAAGTGATTGCTTGTCGCCGTCTATAGGAATTTCCTATGATGTTAAAAAATCATGGTTACATCTCTTTGTGTCGTAGATGCAAGAGGAGTTGATGTACGATATTCTCTTCGACCTTGTTTTCTTTTACAAGTAATTCTACTGAGAATCAGACCTTCGCGTTTTAGTTTGAATTTGTGCCAGTGATTATTTTTGTTGTCCATGATGTGTGTTTTAGTGATGCTTTGCATTGAATTCATTTCTATAGGCTAAAATAGTTCCTTCAAATTTGTATCTGTTCATCTTTTTTTTCCATGGACTTTGATCTTTAAGATTACATGATCTTTTCTTGTAAAAGTAGGATTGAAGTTCATTCTTTTTTGTTGAATAATTTATTATGCGGTTATGAAAATGGTTGCATAATTTATTATGCATCTATACAATTTGTTGCATAACTCGTTATACAGTCCAAAAAATGGTTGCATAACTTTTTTGTTACCATTGAAACCAACAAAAACAAAGAATGCATAACCTGTCATGCACCTAAAATAATATCTGCATAAGATGTTATGCAGTCGTGAAAATGGATGCATAAGATGTTATGCAGTCGTGAAAATGAAAATGGATGCATAGCAGAAAATATGGTTGCATAATGCATTATGCATCAACTTTATCTGTAAGCACTAAAATCAACCAAAACAAAGGCTACATAACTTGTTACAGATGCATAACTTGTTATGCAATCGAGGAAATGGTTGCACAATTCCTTATGCGTCTGCTTTTACTGTTGGGTTCAGGCATATACAACGTTTTAGTGGCTGCATAACCAAAATAATTGATGCATGAACAAAAATATGGTTGCATAATGCATTATGCATTAATTTTTTATGTACGCACTAAAATCAACCAAAACAATGGCTACATACCTTGTTATAGATGCATAACTTTGTTATGCAGTCGAGAAAATGGTTGCATAATTCGTTATGCGTCTGCAGAATGTGTTATGCATCTTTTTTGGTGGCCGCATAATGGTTATGTATCAAGTTTTCGAAAATTTTGCTTAAATTGGTGATCACCTCCGATTTTTTCGTGAAAAAAAAAAATTTGATATTGTTGTTTGTACTCGTTGTGTAGCTCTCTTAAAAGGATTTCCAACGATATAAAATTTGTAAAATTCCAAGGCGCGGATTTATAGATATGTTATATCCAAGTTGTGTTGTGAATTATACCCCTGGTGCATAACCCGTTATGCGGATGCATAATCCGTCATGCAGACATTTTTAATAATTTCATATAATTATGGGTGTCACGAAAATAATTATGGGTGTCACAGTACCTATAATTAATTATGATCCCGACAGTGAGAATATTATTTTTTTCGGGCGTGCGCCTAAGTTTCCCAAAACAAAATGGTGTAGTGTACAATGTATAGAACGGCTCACATCAGGACAGTAGACTTGCGTGCTCGAAACAGTTGTCCACCCTTGAAAGTCTTAAACAACTTTGGCCCCGAGTTTCTGTCTTATTCAAGGTTAGTTCAATTATTAGAATCTGTTCGGATCAACAATTGCCTAATATTATATGACCCTCAGAAAGCACTATATTTTTTTCAAATGAGGTAGTGTAGGCTTGAAATAGTGATTTTGCAACTGAAGCATCTGCACTTTTAAGCTTTTATTAGCACACTATACCTACTCCCACTAGGGGGGTTGTGCAAACCTACAACTTCACCATCACATGAGTTTTAATCTTGCAAGGGTGTCCCTAGGTAATTATAGACCACTATCTTTGTTTCATTCAGACTTATCATCCAAAAAAAAGTCTAGTTAATACAAATACGTCACTTCTAAGTCTTCCTATTTTCAGCTCTAACAATAATTTTGCCGTTCATTATGTATGACAAAGACCTCCACTATAATGAATGCAACAAATTACTAAGCAAAATAAAACAAAACGTACGTTTTGTGCTACACACAATATGATTGCAAGTCTTGCAAGAAAACCCAAAACATTATTATCAAATCAAATCAAGCTTATATATACACAATATGAATGTTTCTTCTTATCCCATTCTAACCAAACTCATCACCATGAATAACAATCATAGCCGGAGTTTCTTGTTCTTCTTAGCTTCATTTTATTTTCCAAGTATTTTATCACTTTGTTACAATGGTCAGCTGACAATGGCAGCTTTGCCTGCAACTCTAAATACAAATTCAAGATGGATTGTCGATGAAAACGAACGAAGAGTAAAGTTAGCGTGCACAAATTGGGTGTCTCATCTTCAACCTGTGGTAGCTGAAGGTCTGAGTAAGCAACCTTTGGATTCGATTTCGAAAAAGATTAGAAGCATGGGATTTAACTGCGTTCGGTTAACTTGGCCTTTGTTCTTAGCTACAAATGATACTTTGGCGTCGATCACAGTTCGTAAATCATTTCAAAGTTTGGGACTTCTTGAATCCATATCTGGAATACAGGCTAATAACCCATCTCTCCTTGACCTTCCTCTTATTGAAGCTCTTAAGGTAATCTAACATCTTTTTATTTTATTATTATTATTATTTTAATTTATTTTATTTTCATATCACCTGAAAATTTTGAATTTACAGGAAATAAATTTTTACTTGTTGATGTCTAGGCTGTTGTATCCAACTTGGGGGAGAATGATGTGATGGTGATACTAGACAACCATCTCAGCAAGCCAGGTTGGTGCTGCAGTAACTTTGACGACAATGGATTTTTCGGAGATAAATACTTTCATCCGCAATTATGGATCAAGGGGCTAACTAAGATGGCCTCCATTTTCAATGGCTCAACCAGTGTTGTTGGCATGAGCCTGAGAAACGAGCTTCGAGGGCCAAAGCAAAATGTCAACAACTGGTACAAGTATGTATATATATATATATATATATCCATGCACTTATTTTCGCATATCAATTGTCGTACAACTGAATTGAACACGTTATATATCGCGGTTTCTCTGAAGTTTTTGTTCAAATCATCATCAGGTATATGCAACAAGGAGCTGAAGCAGTTCATGCAGCAAACCCAAACATTCTTGTAATACTATCCGGGTTAAATTTCGATGCAGATTTAAGTTTCCTTGCTAAACAACCGGTGAACTTAACGTTCACGGGAAAATTAGTTTGCGAGGTACATTTATATGCATTCACGAACTCTCATGACTGGGAAAATGGTAATGTAAATCAAGTATGTGGAAATGTAATGAATAACTGGATGAGAAGAGCAGGATTTTTGCTTGAACAGGGTGTAGCGCCGCTGTTTTTAAGCGAATTTGGTATGGATCAAAGAGGTACTGATGTGAATGATAATCGGTATTTCAATTGTATGATGGGTGTTGCTGCTGAGCTTGATCTGGATTGGGCTCTGTGATCATTAGTTGGGAGTTATTACTTGAGAGAAGGTGTACTTGGAATGGAAGAATTCTACGGAGTTTTAGATTTTAACTGGTGCGGGACTAGGAATTCTAGTTTCCTTGAAATAATTTCTTCAATTCAAGCTCCTTTTCAAGGTCCAGGTATTTCTGACAGAACTCAATACAAAATCATTTATCATCCATCTACGGGACTTTGCGTCCACAGAAAATCGTTGTTTGCGCCATTAGAGTTGGGATCTTGTTCGAGTTCTGAAGGATGGGATTACACGCCACAAAAACATATATCACTGAAGGGAACTTATTTCTGCTTACAAGCTGATGGAGTAGGGAAGCCGGCTAAGCTTGGAACTATATGTACAGATACTAATTCGCAGTGGGAAACGATATCTGAATCCAAAATGCATCTTCAATCTAAGCTCACCGATAAAAACAATACCGCTGTGTGTTTGGATGTTGATTCTACTAACAATACCATTGTGACTAATTCTTGCAAATGTTTGAGTAGAGATAAAACGTGTGATCCTTCAAGCCAGTGGTTCAAACTTGTTAATAGTACGAGAAGTACATCAAGTTCAGCGGTCAACGAGCAAAAGCACGAGGTTGAAAGAAGTACTCAGTAGGAAAAAACTATATAACAGTTGACCATAACTTATAACTCATATTTCTTAAATCTTGTAGGCAATTTACATAAATTTGCGAAACGTATTATAATGAATTATATTCTTTATTTGTTATTAATAATAAAAATAGAAAAAACATATTAAGCTTCAGTTATTTTGCTTTGCTTCTCTGCTGCTAGCTCCGGTGCAGTTGATTTATTCTTTTGTTCTTGCATGTCCTGTTTCTTGAGTTCAAAGCTGCGATGACCCAGAGATTTTTATAGTTCCTGGAGCGAATTTCAGCCATAACTTTGGTATATTCTAAGCGATATTCTGACAATTCGTTCTCTTTTTGTTTCAAGCGACGTAATATGATAGGCAATGCAGCATCCGGATTCTCTTTTAATAAGTCAGTCACCTCCAGTCCATGGTCATCGTATAAGAGTTCAATGCACCATAGATATCGACTAGTCAAGTGATCCTCAATAAGTTTAGGCCTTTCTGATTCAGTTTTGGTGATGTCAATCTTGTTTAGCAGTTCCTCAGCTTGCATAATGGTATCTTTAACATATCCAGTTCGTACCAATTATCTTCACATCTAAATATACGTTCTTCGTATACGTTTTTTCTGTATGCTTGAAGTCCTCGTCTCTTGTAGAACTTTCTGATATAAAAATGTCATTCAACACTTCATTCCCGAGCTTCGTCCTATGGCTAGTTATAGGTAAAGGACGATTCTTCGGCCATAACCTATAACTTGGATTCTCTATACTACCCTTAGTATATGCCGGCACAAGTGAGCCTTGGTCCCCAAATATTTTCTTGCTCTCAATAAAGCCGATAAGAGATTCATCATCTCCCACCAAAGAAACAACCATACCTCTCAATTCATCGCGGGAAATGATCTTATGGCTATAAATATAAAGGCACTTCAAGAATTCCCGGTAATCATAAGAATTTCCAAACTTTTTCTTGACTTCCTGGCAGAAAATGTATTCTGGATGATAGTCATCTTGATGCAACGCTTCAGTACTAGTATCTTGGATCTCTCGCGAAGGTTCTAATACATGATGCCCTTGCATATTGGTGACTTCTTCAGTACTAGTATGGCACTCGCACTCACCATCTGCCGTTGGAATTTCATATCCTGGCGGCAAGAAGTAGTTGAATCCCACAATAAGATCTGGATGACCTTCAAGCAAAACTTTAACTCTAGCAACAGCTGCGCGCACCACACTCCGGGATTTAATGTTTCTCAAGACTTCAAGAAATTCTTCATATTTCTCCGGCGGATAATCCTGAAATCTGCTTTTCACAGCCTCCAAGTATTCTACGGCGAGGGCTGCATAGTTGGGACCCTGTGTTGCTAGTTTCTTTGGAACTAAAACATCCTCCTCTCTACTCATCTCTAAAGAAATTAGTGCTTCTAAGAAGATGGATCCAGACAGCACTTATATATAGGTTAATTCTTAGAAGATGGTATATTAGTTTCCTAAACCAAATATGCTTCCAAATTCCAATCAACTTTGAATTTATTTCCTAAACAAAGTAGGTTTCCATACTGTGATCAAATTGTGTCAAAAATCCAGCTTCCATGAAAAAAATTACAGTGTTTTACTACAACCACAAGTTACGGTGCCAGTTTGTCAAATGCTTCTAATAGGAGTGCCAATTTACTTGGGGGTAGCAATCCATTTGTGAAAGTGCCTCTTCTTTCCACCATTTCAAGATTCTCCGGTATAAATAAGCACCAGCCAGCATGAACAAGTTCAAAACCAGGTACTTCTTCATTAATCTAATCATAATATCTTACGATCACCAAAGAAAAAACCACGGGTTCTTCTAATATCTTCTTTGCGTTTGCTCTCAATTGGAGGGAGGCACTGTTCATCCTCTTGTTTCATTGCCTTCCCTCCACGCGTATCGACTATTAATCAGGGCCGCCAAACTAGAAACGCGTATATTCTTCATGGACATTGTGGCAAAAGAAACAACGACAGGATTAAGTGGACGCTAAGGTGGGCTTTGGCCCACCCTAGTTACTCTGAAGATGGATCCTCAAAGATTACAATTTGCCCATATAGGTTATCCTATTGTGAATTAAACCCATTTCTCGGATTTTTTACCATGAAACCCACGGGCAGAAAATTTCTCGCATGTACCCGTTTTCTGGGTTTAAATTTTCCTCATGTCCATATTTTTTAAAATTACGTCTTCGCTTCTTTTTCCTAGTTTTTTTTTCCTTTTTCCTTTGCCTTTCCTTTTTTTATAATTACTTTTTTTTTGTCGAGAGAACATGGTAAAATTAATTGAGGATAGTCATGTTGTCGTTCATTGATATGATTTCTAGAAGAAGATTCAAAGTGTTTCCAATTTTAGGTTTTAAATATGTCATCTTGTTTCAATTTTCCATGAGTGGAGCTGATTCAATGGTTTTCTAGGTCTAATTCCATATTTTTTGCGCGAAGTTATTATCATTTCGTTGCGTTTTCGATTTGGTTTTCCAGAGGTATTGAGAATAAACCCTATTTTTTTGATACTGTAATTATGATTTGGAGAACTACAAGGGGGTAGTCAAACAAGATTTCTATGGACTTTCATAGATTTTTTATTTGAGTGACTCCCAGAGATTCTCTGAAAATCTAGAGATTTATAGCGATTCTCTGAGAGAATTTTAGAGAGTCTTTGTGACTTGTAGAGACAAAAAATGAGATTTGTAGGGACAAAAAATGAGACTTGTAGAAAGTTTATGTGATTTGTAGAGACAAAATTATGTAATATCCCATGTTTAATTCCAAACATTACCGATGTTTTTATTATTCACGTTACAGTAATAATAAGAGTACCATGACTACCTAATGAAATATGTCCATTGCCAAAATAAATCTCATTGTTGTCCTATGCCCAAATTTTCATTCACTTTATTCCACTCGTCCCACATTTTGTTTTCTATGCTATCTCACCACAGATTTTCTATGCGGAGTTTTCCAACAACTTAAAATAGGAAAAAAACTAATAACTTCTAAAATATATATTTTACAATCGATATATATCACAAAAACTCAGACAGACGATTTTAAAATATATATTCTCCAATTTAAAAATTCACTTTATTCCACATTTTGTCTTGATTACCCCTTTCCAAGTGGCCCTAAAGTGTATTACTGCACAAGGAGAGAAAAAAATGGTTCACTCCCAAAACCAAAAAGTCTCCAAATTTCCAAGTCTCCCGAAATATCACCTCTTGAGGAGAGATTTCTACCATGCCTATTTTCGAGAAAAATTCTCTACAAATCTCTGAAAACAACAAATCAATGACTTTCAATTCTCCTTCGAATAACATCAGAGTTGGAGTGACTCTTATGAAATCCTAATCCAATAATATGGAGTTTCAGAGAATTTAAATGATTTGAAAAAGTTTCTAACCAATAACAAGACACATTAAGAGACTCTATAAAAATCTCTTTGGACTAACAGTAGATTTGCGAACTCCCTATAAGTCATTCAAAATCTCCTTTGACTAACCCCCTGCTAGGGTTTATGAGAAATTAAGGTTATGTTTGAAGATAGGCAATGGTCCCGGTGGGTGTATGGATGTATGTGTGGTGTCCTGAATTTGTGATTTGAGATACATGGAAGATGGTGTTGTTATGGCCAAGAGGAGTTCAAGGAGAAAAAAAAAAGAACGAAGAAGAAGATGATGCTGTTATGACTGCATAATCTTTCTTGCTGTCAAGAAAATGTCTGCATAAACTGTTATGAAATCGAGAAAATGAATGCATAACGCATTATCCGACATCTTTTTTATTAGCTGTGAAATTAAAAATTAATGTAGCATAATCTTTTATACATCGATAAAATGGATGCATAACCTGATATACATCTGAAAGTATAGTTGCATAATGCATTATGTATTATGCATTAATATTTTCTATACGCACTAAGATCAACCAAAACAATTACTACATAACTTGTTATAGATGCATAACTTGTTACATCGCCGGAAGTGATCTTTTTACTTGTTATAGTGATCAATCAAAAAAATGGAAATTATCTTTTTACATCGCAGGAAGTGATGAAGACTGTGCAGGAATTGATGAAAACCATGCCGGCATACATGGAAACTAACATTCAATGCCGTAACTAAATGACGGCATGCTCGATAGAAATCTATCAATGCCGGTAGTCAAGTGAAAAAAAAATTAATTCTCAAGATACTTTACATCGTGCGCCGGATAGAAATTTAAGCAACATACTACGCCGTAAAACGCTGGCGGCATGATCGAGCATTAACTAACTGTGCCGTAAGTGATGAAAACCAAAAAAATTCAAAACGGAATAGGCCGAACACAGCCGGGACGGGCTACGCCCCCTCCCCTCCCGGACCCCCCAGACCCCCTGCATAAGCTTGGTTTCGGCATGGACGTGGTATGAATACCATGCCGGTCTGGCTACTTCCAGCATAGTATTCATACCACGTCCATGCCGGCACCGAGCTTTTTCAGCTACGAAAATGGTGGATTCAAAGGGAAAAAAATAAAATTTTCTACCTCTTAGCAACGATTCTCTTTTCACAATCATCCTCCATTTTCACGAAAATAATTTCCCTCTCAAATTTTCTCTCCCTCCTTCTACTCTAAGCTCACTCAACCAAACACAAATAATAATACACACTAATCATTTATTAAGTAATCTTAAGATTTTATTAATTTTTATTAATCACTAATTCTGATTAGTGAGGGACAGATTAGGAATTACTTAAAATACTTAGATAAGGGGTGACCCTGATTTGCTATTTGGATCCCATTTTTGTCCTTTTCCTATATCTCTCGATTATTTTTTATATCCCCAATTGCACGTTCTATAGTTTATCGTATTTGTCTTTTATTTTTATCTCCTTATTTTTTCAAAAAACATAATTTCGTACCTTTCATAAACAGACAGAAAGACTTTGTTGTTTATGGCAAATAGTCTACTTTCCTGCACTTATTGAGTATAGTCAAGTGTATTTTCAAGAGTGAAATCATTTTGCTCTGAAAGATGTATAATTCCTTTTGGGAATTCAGGTACCTTTATGACTCATCGCACCAACCATATTGTGATTAAGTATCCATAGAATTTTTTTATGGCCTAGCCATACATAAATTTTTGGTTTCGTCGCTGGAAAGAAAGCATAGTTATGTGTATTTACCTAGTGTTTCAAAAATATAATATACAGTAGAACCTTCATATATTAATACTCTATATATTCATAACCTCTGCTTATTTATACAAATTTATAATCGTGATGTGTAAAATTTAATAATTATCAACCTCTATATATTAATAATCTCAGTATATTAATACTTTTGTGCTTGCTCGAGAGTATTAATATATGGAGGTTTTACCTTAGTCTTGGACTGACTAATTTCCAAGAAAAACAAAAGTACTAATTACAAATTGTTCTTCTGAGATTTTGAACATTTTCTCCTCTGTGTAACTACCAGATTGGGTTAGATATTTTTAAAAGAAAATTTTGTATACCGCTATCCGGAGGATCCGGGGGGCGTTTCCCACTACAAAAGAATATATCTATTGCCACACCTTTAATATAGGTGTTGCAAAAGCAAATTTCTAATCACACTATTTTTGAGCTGCAGCTAAAAGCTATAATTTACTGCTGCAAAATGAAAAGTATAATCTCTTGCTTCAACAATAAAGATTGGGTGCAAAAATAGACTTCTTGCTACAGTGGCCCATCTTGGATGTGATCGACCTGCCAAAAGCCTAATTTTCGGTTTTAGTTGGAAAACCTAATTCAAATTTCAATGAAATTTTGAACACACGCATCTCTACCAAAAGCCACCGTTGATTCCTTTCGAAGCTGTCTTTTGGTAATGAACAAATACCTCCAAGAGGCATGAGATCCCTATAAGCAGTGGTGGTAGTTTCTCTTGAATACATCAAATATGATTTTTTTTTATTCTTCTCTAAAAGCATCATCAGAACCTTAAACAGTGTGTTCTTGGTCGGCTCAAGAAAGTAAACCGTGGGGTACCAAAATATACCATCAATGTTTCTTAGGAAACCTGTATATATGGGCTAAACTCGGATACAATTCCGAGATTCCAACTCAATGAATCTCAATCAAGGAATTATACCAAGAGCTTATATATCTTTCTCTCATAATCAGAAAGTTTACAGAACCAAATCTGTGAACCTAATTATGTCCGAGAGTACTTGGAAGATCTCAAAAATCAATATCCAAGAACCAATCAAGTCAAATCCAACAAACAAGGATGGATATATCAACTTTGATTGATTTACGTACAACCCGCGATATTTCAATTATAAAGATAAACAATATAATGCGGAAAAAGAATTAATATAGACACCAAAAATTTTGTTAACGAGGAAATTAACCTGCTGAACTATAGTTACGAGAGTACGTGTACTTGGTACATGCACTGTGGCTCCAGAATTATAACAGTTCTCCCAGTATGTGAACTGGTATGCATATTGTCATGTATCCAGATTAACAGTAGTTTTATATCTCTCTAATAATCAATATGAAACATTCCCGAATAACATCAGTGACACATATCACTATTCCGGGCTATTTTCAATTCATTACATCTTGAATCGTAATTGAAGTCACAAACAGTAAATTGTTCTTAACCAAATTCATCAAGTATGAACAAATTTCCTTAAGCTTAAACAGTCATATTTCGAGAAGATATTCAAAATAAAATTAACTCGAAATTTCTATCACGCATGTGCTATATAATCTAATCATGTGACAATGTCTCAAAGATCGAAAGGTGGAAAACCTTATTAATATGTGGTTCATGAGTCCTCACTTACGTTTTGATGTAGCAGTTCTCCAATGCTCTTATTGATCTTCGCCTTCAAACGGTAGAACGAAGTGATATCCGAGTCTCAACTACACACTTTTATCCTAACCCGAGACTGGCTAAATGTAGACTAGAAATCAAGATATAGTTCTGACAACAAGCTTGAGATAGCAACACTTGTGAGTTCAACCGAGCAATGCTCTAATAGAATGTACAGTCCTTGAATTCGATTACGGCGTTAGGGCTACATTGAATACATAAGGCATAGTTCAAGTGACCTATTGCTCTCGCCAATTAATTGGGTAAGGTCGAATTATTGTCTAAAAAAATTTAAAGAGCCTTGAAGTCAGAGGGCACCATTCTTCTGTTTGTTCTCATCCTCTAGTTTTTGGCACAATTTTCCAACACATTGTTCACTTTTAAATAATTTTAAAATTCTCCTTTCTTTTTAATTCATGGGTATATGTATGTACCATCTATGCTATGATCCTATCTGCAAATGTATGTCTAGTGAATAAACTCCAAATTTTATTACTATAAAAACAAAGAAACATCATATAATATAAAACTTAAGATTTTGGTGCAGGCTGTTTGTCGATAAATAAAAAACCTTCCTAATTTCGGGCATAGGGCATGCACTTGGGGTCTGTTATATGCAATTCAATTACATTTATCAGACAGGAAAATGTGTAGCTCTAAAGACAAGTGACGTATGGACTAGACATTAGACCAGGTCTCTAGTTCTTTCCCTCTGTTGCCTAGCATTCAAACTAAACGTTTAGATAAAATAGAAGAAACTCGGACGATTAATACGCGGAAGTAAGCATCCTCCAATCATCTAGTCGACTTCCATAAAATCATCGACCTGATCTAATTTTTGACAAAAGAAGACTTACAATTGTCGAATATCTGGATTCGCGCGAGGATCTCATTTCTATTTCTTTCACTCTAGCTCGCACACTTGTTGTACTACTATTCTCCTACAACCCATTTTACTCCTGATTAATTAATATTAATTTACCATTTTGGGTGTTAATTAACCTTGTTAAATGTGAGGTCAACTAATGCAAATCGAATTACAAAACATCAATTTTTCTTGAAAACGCAAACCAGAATTGATTTACGTTCATGCCCTCGTAAATCTATTCTGGATTGGTGTTATGATATTCACGAATAATATCCGGAAGCATGCCGACCCTGGGCCCATGCAGACAATGCCTTGCATTGGGCCACAAAATTTTGGGGGCACATTTTACATGTACTTCCAATTAGAAAAAAAAAAAGAAAAAAAAAAGAGTGTTTTCTGCAAATCAAATATTTCAAAGGGGCCACAAAATAAAATATAGTTAGTTCCATGGACAAGACACGTCTTCCTGTTCTCAAGGAAACTCTTCGGTTATACCTAAAAGAGAAAAACGAGATTAAGAGATCAAAACCGAAAAAAATAGAAGAGAGAAAAGAGAAAGGAAAAGAAAACTAGGGTTTATTCTATAAATCAATTTCATTAAGGTAATCTCTTTGTCTTGTTCTTTGTATGATTTTGTTATTTAATTATTTCTGTTATTGTTGTTTATCTTGATGGATTCAATTTCAACCCTAATAGCCTATCTTGTTCATTGCCTAGGGTTTATTTTAGAAATAAATTTCTTTAAATTAAGGTAATTTCTTTAATTCTTTGTCTTGTTCTTCTGATTTCTATGATTTAATTTGTTAATTATTTTGATTATTGTTGTTTTTGTTGATGGATTTAACACTAATTCCCTATTTTTTCCGTTGCCTATGTAGCCGGTATACTTTGAATTGATTCATTATTTATAAGTGAGCCATTTAAGACTACTAGTGGTTATTACTTATTAGCTCTTGGAATTTCCCATAGGTGTAGTTTCTAGATATTCACAGAGCTCAATGAAGGAGTTAACGGAATTTTTGTGGTTTTTGGTTAGTGCTAAATTCATTTAGATGAAGTTTTGTTTTGATTGGAAGGATCAAGAGTGTACATTTGAATATTTGATGAGTGCTGAGACATGTGAATAATTATGTATTGAAAGTGTGATTGAGTGATTCGTTGTGTCAGTATCACTTCACTTGTTAAGTACTCTTACCTAGACTAATACTTTTCTTCTTTTTATTTGGTATATGTTCAAAACTATGACTTCAATCCCTTAATTGATTATGATCACTATTTCTGGGTATCTAATAGGACCAACATAGTACTGTTTGGTTGGATTAATTGATTGTTTCATGTGTAACAACACATCATTGTGTTTTTATACTTCACCGTAACTGAATTCTAAATGTTCTTTCGTACAGTGTCAAGGATTCTAAATATGCCTCCCATTCCAACTAGAAAGCATGTTCCTGGGAATAAAAAGCGTAAAAAAAGAAAGCCATGGCAGCAGTCACAAAGTCCGAAGAAGGAGACATAAATAAATATTTTCAACCCATTGCAGCTACAAATAATGCACCTGGAGATGAAACTATGACTGCTAATAATGGTAATGGTAGCAATGAAAGTACAAACGAGAATGATGCAACGCCAAATCCTGATGATTTGGTCGATAATGATAATGATTGGGTGGGGGTACAAAACGATGAAGTCGATGATGAGTATCAACCATTAGATATTGATGATCCAGGGAATTGGGATGTTATTGATCAAGCTTTGAGAGATAAGTTGGTCCAAAAAGGCCCAATAAGAGTTTCAAAATATGAATTTCCTAGGGATAAAGTAAGTAAAAGGCGTTTTTCTAATTACTATTATGATCGAACTCTTGTTAATGGTGAGAAGTGTGATAGAAGTTGGTTAATATATTCAATGACCAAAAACAAAGTTTATTGTTTTTTTTGCAAGTTGTTTAGTAATCGCAGAAGTGATAAGCAGTTAGCTTGCGAAGGTTTTCAAGATCGGGGAAATTTAAGTACAAAGCTTAAGGAACATGAAATTTGTGATCAGCACTACAAATGTATGCTAAAATGGACTGAATTGGAGATGAGATTGAGAAAGGTACAGACCATTGACAAAGGTATGCAAGAACTGATCAAAAAAGAAAAAGCACACTGGAGGAAAGTATTAGAGAGGATAGTTATCCTTGTAAAAACCTTATCAAGAAGAAGTTTAGCATTTCGTGGAGATAATGAAACGATTAGTCAACCAAACAATGAATTTTTTTTGGGATTCATTGAATGGGCAGCTGAATTCGATGAGGTAATGAAAATGCATCTTCATGGTATACAAAATGATGAAATTCATTATCATTATCTTAGTAAGAAGATTCAAAATGAGTTCATATTGAGGTTGGCCAATGAAACGAAAAGTATGATTCTTAAGAAGATACGAGAAGCTAAATATTTTTCTGTGATACTGGATTGTACTCCGGATGTCAGTCATGAAGAACAAATGACTCTTGTGATTAGATGTGTCGATACTTATAGTACTCCAGTAAAAGTGGAAGAGTTCTTCTTAGGGTTCTTAAAGGTGGATGACTCAACTGGTCAAGGCCTTTTTCGTGTGCTTCAAGATAAATTGAGCGATCTTCAACTTGACATTGGTAACGTAAGAGGCCAAGGATATGACAACGGTGCCAATATGAAAGGATTGCATAAAGGTTTACAAAAAAGGATGCTTCAGGTAAACCCTAGATCATTTTACACTCCATGCGGTTGTCATAGTCTTAATCTTACTATCAGCGATATGGTCAAGTGTAGCCCTTGTGGAGGTACTTTTTTTGGTGCACTTCAAAGTATTTATGTGATGTTTTCAGCTTCTCCAAAGCGGTGGAAAGTTTTCAAGGATAAGGTGAAAGGTTCATAGGGAATTACATTGAAAAAATTGTTTCAAACAAGGTGGTAGAGTCGAGTGGAAAGTGTTAAAGCAGTACGAAAACAAGCCCCAAAAATTCGAGAAGCTCTAGCGTATTTCGCAGAGAATTGTGAAGAGGAAAAGGTGAGGCATGACGCCGAGAACATTATTGAACGAGACATGGAGAATTTTGAGTTGTTGCTTAGTATGGTTATCTGGCATAATATCTTATTCGCTGTGGATGTCGTTAGCAAAACACTTCAAGGGAAAGATATCGACATAAATAATGTTTTTCAGAAATTAAAAGGACTTATATCTTTTCTAGAATCATATACAGGGACGACGGGTATGAAAAAGCTTTGGCTGAAGCTAGAGTTATTGCAACACAGATGGGCATTGAACCCGAGTTCCGAGTTAAGCGTTTTATTTATAAAAAGACGCCATTCGGTGAGCCAAAAAATGTGGAAGTACGTCAATCACCTGAAGAATCATTTAGGGTTAATTTTTTCATATACATAATGGATCAAGCTCTTTTCTCTGTAAGGAATCGGTTTGAGCAGTTTCAAAATTTATGAAGAAAAGTTTTGCTTCTTATTTGATATGAAAAAGTTAACTTTTATGGATGATTGGAAATTGTTGAGTTTATCAACTGATCTTGAAAGTTATCTGGAATACGGAACATCAAGTGATATCGATGGAGGAGACTTGTTTAGTGAATTAAAAGTGATGACTTGTATGTTACTGAATGAGGTAAGAAAACCCATTCAAGTGTTGGAAGCTTTGAAGAATATGGTTGTTTTATTTCCAAATGCGTGGGTAGCCTACAGAATTTTGTTAACTATACCGGTAATTGTTGCAACGACGGAGAGTGTTTTCTAAACTCAAGTTGATCAAAAATTATCTTCGATCTTCTATGTCGCAAGAAAGATTAAACGGGTTGGCTATGTTGTCTATCGAACACGTAATGTCAACAAATATAGACTATGGATTGCTTATACATAATTTTGCATGTGAAAATGTACGAAGGGAATCGATTTTCGAGTGATTATATTGAATTTTTTCTAGTTAATAACATGTAGCTCCGGCGACAATGAGTAAACTACTTAATATTATTTTTTGATTCTTATGTCGGGTTGTGGTATTCCAAGTCTCTTTTTGAATTTGTTCTTTAATATTAGTACTGATAAGCATTGCTGTCGTCCTTGCAGAACAGAAACTGTTACGGGATTAGAAAAATATACTTGCAAGATCATGGAAGGAGCCAAGGATGTCCCAAAAAACTTACTGTGCTTTACTTCACAAAATATGATAATGGTTTGTTGCAAAGCATCTTTATCAGGTAACTCATTAGGATCTACTTATTATTCATAGCTTAAATTGATTGATTTTTATCGAGTCGAGTGTTTTACCTATTATCGTAGTTAGGACTTAGGAGTACCATTCTTTAAGTCAAGGGGCCACAAAAAAATATTTGCATAGAGCCACCAAATTTTCAAGACCGGGCCTGTCCGGAAGGTTCGCTAAGCATAAAGAAAACCCGATTCTAGAAATCGGATTTTTCCTCATATAAACCCATCATCTCACATATTGTGTTAATGACATTGTGCTCTAATGAGACCTGTTTGTACCATAAGTAAAATTGCCACCTACAGGGCTAGAATGTTGCCTGGGCCACTGTTCAGCTGTCATCCAAGCCTGCTAACCAGTCAACCGAAGTATCCCACCATCCTGCCCACTATTACAATGACCGGACAATGGTCAAAGTCAACGCTCGGTCAACTGTCAAAGTCAGGTCGCACGTCGCACCTCTAACCAATTTTCAGTCATGTTGCCAGCAATGCTACTAACCAATTTTCATCCAAATACTCTACCGCACTGCCTCATGAATCTAGCCATGCTACCAGATGTGCTGCTAACCAGTTTCCAACCGTGTTGCCAGATGCGCTGTCAGCCAGTCTTCATCCATGCTGCCAGCCCATTATGCCTTCCAACCATCAATCCAGTCTGCCAGTATGCGAATTAATTCAGGAGGCATGCAAAGACAGTTTCATGCGAATTAAACAGGGAGGCATGAATGAGCAGTTTCATGCATAATTTAACATGGAGGCATAAATGAGAAGTTTCATGCAGAATTAAACAAGGAGGCATAAATGAGAAATTAATTCCATTTAACTTTATATCGAAATTAGGTATTCAATTGTATAAATATAGGGAATGAATCCTGATAGAGGAGGAAAAGGAGGAGAGAGATAGCTAATACAGAAAAAGATATATTGTAATTCAAATATCAATGAAATATCACTCCCCAAGGGGATTCATCCGTGGACGTAGGAAAACCATGCCGAACCGCGTTAAATCCGTGTGTCTGTCATTCCTGATTATTTCCTGTTATTAGCCCTGTTTTCATCAACAACACCAAAATCATCGTGTTTAGTGCCTTGAAATATTTTTGGGTGCAAACATTGGCGTAGACTAACGGGAATACGAGAAAAGAAATTGTGTTTTCCAATTGAGAAAAGTTGTGCAAAATACTTCAAAATTGTGTCTGTCAAAAAGAAGTTTGAACGTCTCAAAAATCACTGTTGCAGTCCAGTTGAACGTAACTGTTGCAGTTCAGTTTGATCGTAATTGCTGCAGTCCAGATGATCGCAGCTGCTGCTGACCATTAATTGTAGATACTGCAGTCCAGTTGATCGCAATTGCTGCAATTCAGATTCGCGGTTCGACATTTGCTGAAGCTATTACCTTCTGAAACCACAGAAATTTCATCACTACAAAGTCCGACGAATATGTTGCCAGGACGTTCGGTCCGCGACAAAAGATGGAATGAAAACACCATTAAAACTGTTGTAGGATGTTCGATCTGCATCACGTTACAGGGATCAAAATACTTGCACCAGCTGCACGTATGACGGAGATGGGAGGCGAAAAACCTAGGGAAAACATCCAGCAGTTTCCAGTTTGGACGTTTTTAACAACCACTACTGCTGACTAGTTGATCCTAACTGCTACAGTTCAGTTTTGATTGTTGCAGTCCAGCTGATCGCAGCTGCTGCTGCCCAATTAATCGCAGTTACTACAGTCCAGTTGATCGTAACTGCTGTAGTCCAGCTTCACAGTTGGAAGCCATCAAAAATGACTCACTGCGAAGATTGATAAAACTGTTGGCAGGATATTCGATCCACAACATGTTCAAGTCCAAAGTTGGAAAATATTGCTTCTAATAACAAATCATTAAGATGCTCAACACAAATCACTGCTGTCAAGTTCGCGGGTTTGTCTAGTTGCCCACATCTCTAGGCACTTACAAACCCTGGGGAAAAACCTCCGGCGGAGCATCACAAAATTTTCCTGAAAAAGTCCACAAACCCATCTCAAATAACCGTTACAGAAAACGATTACAAAAAAGTTCATGAGAAAAGGCAACGGTCTAGGAATACTGTTGCAGAAAGTTCAAGGAGAAAGGAAAATAGTACTCAAAATTGTTGCAAATGGGAAGACAACAAAGATAACACTTCCACTAGCCGTTGCAGAAATTACAAAAACAAAGGCAACAGATCAGGAAACCGTTGCGAAAGCTTAAAAAAAAACGACGGACAAGGACGGCGGACACAGCCGGAGGGTCGAGCTGGTGGCACATCACCCACGTCAGGGGTCCCGTTCACCCGCGTCAACTTATCATCACCCACTTTAGGATCTCCATAACTTATCCGGTCGCGGTGAGTAGCAAGTCACCGACGACGGTCCTCTTATCCGACAATAGTAGCAACAACAGGTCACCGGCGGCCATTGCTGGCAACCTACCCCGGCCGGCATGTTGGTTATGTTCTATTGTATCGCGAAGTAACCTAATTCCGTAGTCTCGTTTCTGTGTAGCGCGCATCAACTTAATTATGTAGTTCTGATTCAGCGAATCACGATGCAGTTTAATTCTATACCCCTTGGATCATTCCGCCCCATACTGTTAGCCTTGCGGATTTGTATGCCCCTCTGTGGGCTTGAGCTAAAATTCCTTAGTTGGGCTTGGCATTTTACACTATTCCTTGGTCTTAGCCAAATACACTCATTTTTGGGCTTGATCATCGATTTTCTTTCTTTGATATCTACTTCATATGACGTCCGATTGGATGATTTTTGGCTCGTTGCGATGGTATCTCGATATCCTACATCATGAAGGTAAAATTTTTACACTTGGAGATGAATATTTTTTTACCAACCATATCATCAACATTTTTGGAGCAAGATGCTCACCGAAAAAGTCATTAAAAGATGGATCACGTCATCAACATGTTAATACCGCGTCTTCAGCCAGGTGCCACGTCAGCTAACTTCTTTCCATAAAATTTTCCACATTAGCAACTTACCATCATATTATAAGAAGTTGCGCCACATCAGCTGCTCTTTCCCCTACAACAATCTATTTCTCGTCTTACTTCACATGCAAATTTGGTTGTTCGATAACTTCTTCATCGTGCATCCGAATTGAGCGATTTTCGGCTCGTTGCGATCGCATGTCAATTTCCAACACATGAGGGAGATATTTCAACGTTTATAGAAAGAAATTATTTTTTGAGATTGGAGCGGAGACATCAAAGAGGGGCTCATTTTAAATCACCATACGAAGCCATAACGAAATCCTGATAGATTGATGTTGTGTCGATTTAAGTCCACAACATGGAAAGTGCGTGCTTGTTGTGTAGATTTTCAAATCTCAAGATACTTATGTTCGGTGATGATCATAACTGCTACAGTCCAGTTGATCGAGTTGTTGTAGTCCAGTTCCTCAACAATACTACATTCCTTTTTCGCATAATTTCTACAGTCCAGTTGATCTAACTGCCTCAATCCTTTTTCGTATAATTACTGCAGTCCGGTTGATAGAACTGCTGTAGTCCGGTTTTCCTCAAAACCGTTTCAGTATAGTTTTTCTCAGCAACTACTTAAGTCCAGTTTTACTTATAGCTGTCACAGTTCAGATAATCACAGCTGCTGAAATACAGTTCCACGACAATTGTCTTCAATCCAGCTTTGATTCAACTGGTGCATTCTAGTACCGCAGAAAAATCTAGTTGTCGAGTCAATCCGAGACGCTAAAGAAACTACACTAGTCATCGTCGCTGGAAAACATCAACATAGCCAGTGGACATCCTAATCACCTCATAAACTAAGTGGCAAACACTTTTAATATGGTACGTATACAATTTACATATTTTCACATCTTTTCATATAGTCATTCATAATTTTATTCAATGGGACACCTACAATCTGGTGAGCATTTTCTCAACAGGAGATGCACACATTTCAATTCTGCACATATCTGTAATAGTGGGATTGCCCCCCACTCCCGCGCGAATTCCTGATAGCAGACAGCTTCAAAACCTCATGCGCGAGCAAGATGCAGCGAGGCAGTACACCCTTGTGCGAGCATTGAGCATCATGATAATCAACATCTTCTGGGGGAGAGTTTCATATCACTTTAACGTGACTAACATCACTTGGGGGCGAGATATGTAACACCTCATGGTCTAAAGTAACTCTTCTAAGGCAAGCTGCGTAACATTCCACACGCTTGGGGGCGAGTTATGTAGCATGTAAATGCGATGCGAAATTCAGTTGTTGGTAATCGAAACAAAGGGTAACCCGAACTTCTTAATCCTCCAACGAGTTACAGGATTAAGAGGTGACGAGCATACACCCTAATATTTTGACGTAATTATTTCAAACAGTATCATTAATAACTTCTATAGTTAAGTTGATCGAACTGTTGTAGTCTAGTTCAAAAGCAACTGCTGCATTCAGTTGGAAGCAACTGATGCAATCCAGTTTTGCTCATCAATTTTGTACTCAGTTGGACGCAACTGATGCAGTCTAGTTTTATTTGTAACTGTTACACTCAGGTTTATCGAACTTTTTAATACAGTTCCTCAGCAACTGTTGCAGTATAGCTGATCGAAGCTACTGCAATCCAGTTATGTTCGTCGCTCCTGTAGTCCAGCTGATCGCAGCTGCTGATGTGCAGCTTTGCTCGTTGTTGTTGCATTCCAATAGATCGAAGCTGATACAGTACAGCTATGTTCGCAGCTGTTGTAGTGCATCTTTGCTCGTCGCTGCTGCAATCCAGCCGATCGAAGTTGCTGTAGTCCAGCTATGTTCGCAGTTCCTACAGTCCAGATGATCGCAGTTGCTGCAGTGAAACTTTGCTCATTGCTGTTGTAGTCTAGCTGATCGAAGCTGCTGCAGTACTTCGCATCTCCTGCAGTCCAGCTGATCACAGCTGCTGTAGTGCATCTTTGCTCGTCGCTGCTGCAATCCAGCTGATTGAAGATGCTGCAGTCCAGCTATGTTCGCAGTTCCTACAGTCCATCTAATCGCGGATGCTGCAGTGCAACTTTGCTCGTTGCTGTTGTAGTCCAGCTGATCGAAGCTGCTGCAGTACAGCAATGTTCGCATCTCCTGCAGTCCAGCTGATCGCAGCCGCTGCAGTGCATCTTTGCTCGTTGCTGCTACAGTTCAGCTGATCGAAGCTGCTGCAGTCCATCTTTGTTCGCAGCTCCTGCAATCTAGCTAGTTGCAGCTACTACAGTACAACTTTGCTCGTCGCTGCTGCAGTCCAGCTGATCGAAGCTGCTGCAGTCCAGCTCTGTTCGCAGCTCCTGCAGTCCAGCTGATCGCATCTACTGCAGTATAACTTTACTCGTCGCTGCTGCAGTCCAGCTGATCGCAGCTGTTGTAGTCCAGCTATGCTCGTTGCTCCTTCAGTCCAACTAATCGCAGCTGCTGTAGTGCAACTTCGCTCGTCGTTGCTACAGTTTAGCTGATCGAAGCTACTACAGTCCAGCTATGTTCGCATATCCTGCAGTGCAGCTAATCGCATCTGCTGCAGACCAGCTTTGCTCAAAGCTGTTACCACCCAGTTTTTCATATTATTGCAGAGGACAGTTTCTTATGACCTTCGCAGTCCAGTTTACCTCAATCACTGCAATCCAGTTTCGCAGCAACTATTGTGAACTTGTCGACATCGCTGCTGCCATCCTGATTCATATAACTATTGAAGACATATAAAGATCGATGTCACATCCAGTAGCACAGCCAAGACCATCGGAGGTACAACAACACACAAAATTTGTTACCATCTCAACTACTAAAGGGTCACACCCCTTCGCTCGCAACTACCGCAGCTCGGTCCATAATTGACAGCAGTTTAATACCAACAGGTACTACTACCTAGTTTGGTCGGAAATTACCGACAGTCTGCAAATTCAAATATCGTTTACAACAACAGCTCACACAGATTCCAGCCGAGTGACGTCAAAAATAACTCATCTTTTCCAAACACAGTTACTAGTCAAGTTCTGCGCAACTACCATAGTTCAGTTTTACATCAACAGTTACAACCTACTTTCAACACCACTCCAGTCCAGCATCATGCTTCCGTTGCAGTCCTGTTCAGCCTTCAGTCGTGTTTTTGCATACAACAATGGTTCATACTCAATTGTTTCCCGCCGATCTTCCAATCGCAATAGCCTCACTTGGGGGGCGACTTGATTACGACTTCCACAATCAACGAAGGCAGTTTTCTTTGCGCTTCAACAACAATAACTTACTCTTGAGGGCATCTCGATTTCTGCAAAAGAACAACGAAGGTTGTCATTTACTTCAAACGACAATAATCCACACTTGAAGGTGAATTTTATCATAGTCTGTTAATACGAAATGGAAAACTAACTTCTTAACCCCACAACAAGTTGGAGGTTAAGAGGGGACGATGTTTGTACCATGAGGAAAATTGCCACATACAGGCCAGAATGTTGCCTGGGCCACTGTTCAGTTGTCATCCAAGCCTGATAACCAGTCAACCGAAGCAGCCCACCAGCCTGCCCAGTATTACAATGACCGGTCAAAGTCAACAATCGGTCAACGGTCAAAGTCAACCGTTCGTCAACTGTCAAAGTTAGGTCGCACGTCGCACCTCTAGCCAATTTTCAGTCATGTTTCCAGCAATGCTGCTAACCAATTTCCAACCAAGTACTCTTCCGCACTGCCAACCAGTTTCTAGCCATGCTGCCGGATGTATTGCTAGCCAGTTTCCAGCCATGTCAGATGCGCTGTCAGCCAGTCTCCATCCATGTTGCCAGCCCATTATGCCTGTCAACCATCAATCCGGTCTGCCAGCATGCGAATTAATTAAAGAGGCATGCAAAGACAGTTTCATGCGAATTAAACAGGGAGGCATGAATGACCAGTTTCATGCAGAATTTAACATGGAGGCATGAATGAGCAGTTTCATGCAGAATTAAACAAGGAGGCACAAATGAGCCGTTAATGCCATTTAAGTTTATATTGAAATTAGGTATTCAATTGTATAAATAGAGGGAATGTAATCCTGATAGAGGGGGAAAAGGAGGAGAGAGGTAGCTAATATGGAAAAAGATACACTGTAATTCAAATATCAATGAAATATCACTCCCCAAGAGGATTCATCCGTGGAAGTAGGCAAACCATGCCGAACCACGTTAATTCCGTGTGTTAGACATTCCTGATTATTTCCTGTTATTAGCCATGTTTTATTTATAACATCAAAATCATCGTGTTTAGTGCCTGGAAATATTTCTAAATGCAAACAAGACCAACTGAGATATGAATCATATGATGCAATCTTCTCTGTTTTCTTTCCAAATACAAATGCCCCTAGGCTAAAGCACATGCTCATTTGTTCATTTAAGAGATGCCATAGACGGTGGGCACGTTTGCTGATATAGCCTGGAAAAAGGTTACGGGCTTCAAAACTAAATCATCAGCTTTTATGATCTGATCCACAATAAAAGGGTCAACTGGACAACCCCGTGCTTATCATCTTCAGTCATTAATTAGACAAAGCATTAATGCAACTTCTGCACAGATATTAATTATATGTATGATGATGATGTACTGTGTGTTATAGAAGTGCTCAATTTATATTATTGGAAGTAAATAAACTAATTGTTTCTAGATTGGTGGATACGTGTATTGAAGTGGCAAAATGTTAACAACGTTGGAAAAGTGATCACATTAATTTACAGGTTCCAAAACCAAAGCAATCCTTTCTTGATTGATGATCTTATGTGATCCACAAATAATGGGGTAAACTGTGACAAAACCCATGTTCAACATCACTTATTATCGACCATAAAATCTTGCCAAGGTCAATGGCCACGAGGAGGTTAAGATCCAAAATGCCCATGTCCATCACCATATCTAACTCTTACCAAGGCAATGTGTTGTTTTGTCCAGGAAATACACCACCCGTTCAGCTCTTTTCCCTTTGTTTTTTTAGGTTCTCCGGTTATATAACTTGGACGGCAGGAGTATAACACATGATGGAAAATATTTATAAACTTTCGGTGCTTAATGATATGGAACTCGAAATGCATTAAGTCCTTGTGATGTTGTTGATCGGCCCTTGTTGTCTCATACTCCCTCCATACCTCTTTCATTGGTGAAATATTGCATTTCTTTTGTACCATTAGATAGGCGGAATGGCAATTTTAAAATGATTTTTAACTATTTTACTCTTATTTATATTGCTTGGCTATCCTCACAATTGAGTTTATGTCTCTAACATAGGAAATATAATAAAGGGTAAGACATGAAAAAACATGGATACTTATAAAATCAAGAAACAATTTTTAATTTAAGAGATTTTAGCCATCCGTCTATATACGTGGTACAGATGATTATAAACGATTCTTATAGTCGAATAATAATATTATTATGACTTTAGTTTCCATGAGTTAGTGTTTTGAACTTAGATGGAGTATTTTTTTTTATTTTATGTTTTTGAATGTCTGGAATTTTATTGAAGGCCCTAGATTTCAGTGCTTCAAAAAAAATAATCAGATTTTTTAATTTTCAAGATACAAATGTTGAAATAATGGCGTTTCTGTAATATCGAAGTTTGACTGTTATAATTTTGTCCTTTCAAATGAGAGTCCCTGTGAAAGTTCTCAATTTTAAATCGAAATCCCCTTATTCTCTTATATATAACTAGGACTTTGTCACTTTTCAAAAACACAAAAGCCTGTAAACATGAAAACAAGTAGGATTAATCATCTCTTTGCAGCACTAATTTGCATCTCTGCCTTCACCGGTAAGTTCCTTAAGCCTATTATGTATGGTTTTGTTTGTGAATAAGTATAGTACTCGTATTTCTTTCCGGCCAAAAAAAAATGGTTTTCTTCGATGAACTACAACTGCATGAAAAGAGTGATCCAAGATTGATGATCTACTGTGTATATATTTTGCAGAGATGGTGTCAGCCTGGCAGAGTGTATGTGCTCCTGGTGTTGATTATATTGAGAGAAACTACCATCCAATACCTGGAGACAAGTGTGGCTCTTGCCCAACTTGGTGTACTAGTGAATGTAAAAGCATTGGTCTCTTCATGGTCCAAAATGACTGTCGACTAGTTGGTGCAGATATGGATTGTCAGTGTTGCTGCGCTAAAGAAGCACCAACTGGACCCGCTCCACCACCGTCAGCACCTCCGTTTACCGAAGATTCAGGTAAGCCACATGATGTATGCACTGCTGAATAAAAATCGATACTAATTTCACGTGAACAAGCCAGAGATTGCCCATGGAATCCTCAATGTGAGGCCAAATGCAAGGAAGTAGGCAGATCTAGTGCAAGATCAGAGTGTTGGGGATCCAGTAGAGATTTCGTTGCAGGTTCATTTACTTGGTATGAACAGTGTTGTTGTGGAGATGTGCTCCCACCACCTTGTTGTGGATGTTGCCCCATGGACATTAACATTCAAGTATCAGTAAAATCAGGTGGCGATGTCAAAGTATCAACACCGTCATCATCACTTCCGGGCCTTAGCCTGTAATGCAGTGCTAGACTGATAGATGTTGAGTGACGTTTAGTAGTTTCTCTAGTAAATTTCCTTCTGTATTATTTTCCTTTCCAAGAAACAGCAATCGGTTTACAATGGATCCTAGTTTGCAGTCATTTTATCATTGGCTTGCTTGAATAAGAAAAAAATAAAAAACTTCTCTCGAATATGTATTCAATTGTAAATTCTGTTTGTTTAAGTGGACTGGTTTTCAGTACAAGAAAATTAACCATAAACTTAATTAACCATGGGTCTTCGTTTCATGGTGCACCTTAGTATTTTAGAATTACTGAGAAAAACTATTAATTGGACAATCTAGAAATGGCTTTTTTTTCTTTAAATTTCATTGCAATTCAATCGAATTGAACAAGCAAATGATCGATCTTTTTCAAAAGTGATAGATTCCCCATTGTTATTAATATTTGGTAGTCAAAGTTTGGCAGTCCCCGATTATTGTTTAACCCGATCAACTCAATCTGAAAATATGGAATTGGTCTTCAGTTGCTTCTGATTAAAACGAAATTGAAAAATCGCGGTCTAAGATAGAGTTATATCTGTGGTGTAAAACAAAAGAAAGTTGGGAACTGGTAAACGTCCCAAAATTAGTTCTGATCGACTTCCTTAAGATTCTGGTCGACCACCACGTCAGCCAAAGTTATTGAGCCGACCGACTGGAGTGTCCGAAGGGAAGAGTCCCTTTTATGGGTTTTTTTTTTTATGTAAAATGAAGTGTGACCCAAATGTGCAATTTGATAAAAAGATTGGATTTGGTGTCCATGGTTAGTCTTTTTCACTTGACATTATTATTCCTCCATTTTAGTCCAATTACTATAACTACTTAGAGCAGTTCCTATGGACTCAACAAACTTGTAGTTTGTTCATTTGCTCCCACTATGCACTCAACAAACATGAAAAATGGATGGGCAAACCAACAAATTTGAGGGTTTGTTGAGTGAAGTAGTAGAACAAACGCACGCTAGATAAAACACCGGGCGGTTGAATCAAACACGCTGGCGTGTGCCCCAGAAACGCTGGCGTGTTTTTTTTTTTTTTGATCGTGAAATAAGATTATATTGAAGAGAAATAAGAATCATTACAATGAGATACAACTTTCAACTTTCCAATGAAACTTGAAAGAGTAAAGATATGAACGATTTTTTGGGGACCATGGTTTTTTTTGGGGAACCATGGTTTTATTTTGGGTAAAGGCATTAGAAGTAATTTTAGGTCACCCCATATCTAGTTATTTATTTAATACCAAATCTACCCTCTTAACTAATTTTAGGTTATGATTAGTGAATGATTTAGTTAAAAACAATTAGTGAGATTAAATTAAAAGATGGGTTTATTATTAGTTGAGTAGAATTATTGAGAGAGTAGAGTTAGAGAAGATGAAGGAGAAAAATATGGAAAATAAAAAAAAATTCCATCACTAAGTTTGAGTATTCAAATGATGAAAACTCATCTGATTCTTCATCTCCATCCTCTCCTAGAATATTTGTTAATCTTCAAAATGATCCGGATTTGAACTGGATTTTGAACATTTCGGTTACTTTATATGAAGAACAAGTAACCGAACTCATCTGAAGTTGTAGTTCGGTTGCCCCGTGAGATGAACAAGTAACCGAACTCATCTGAAAGTGTAGTTCGGTTACTTGTTCCAAACATGCAGGTTACCGAACTCTCAAATAATATAATTTCTAGGAGTTACAGCGTTATGTTCGGTTGGTTCTCAACTAACCGAACTTTGGTGTACAAAGTTCGGTTGGTTCGCAAACTGCATGCACTTTTGTTCTAACCGAACTTTACGTAATATAAGAGTATTTAAGTTTACAAAGTTCGGTTCTTTCGCAAACTTGAACCTAACAGCTAACCAACCGAACTTCCGCGATAAAATTGTGAAGTTGTCGAACTTAACAAACAAAACAAATGTGAAGTTCCAGCGTCTATTGGCTAAGTTCGGTTACTTTGTAGTTTTAAAAGTTTTTGCGAACAAACCGAACTCTACTGGCTAAGTTCGGTTATTTTAGAACTCAACATAGTGGCCACAACAACACAGTTCGGTTAGACTGGATTTGTTTTTTTCGGTTATAAGGGTGGAGTTCAGTTACTTTGTAGTTTTAAAATTTTTTGCGAAACAACCGAACAGAGGGTTCGGTGACTTAGTTTTAAATCCAATAGAACCGAACTGTTCTTCGTGTTCAAGAAGTTCGGTTAGTAAACTAGGGTTTTTTGGAAAATCGGCCTAACCGAACATGGCTCTGTAACTCCTATTAAAACCATATTTTGATGATTTCTATTCGATTGAAGCAATCAAAATCAAATTCAAGTGAAGGGTTTGTTGGAAAATACCTGCGGAGTGGTCCCATGGCAGAATCAGGTTGCGGCTGGCGTCTTTTATACTCGATAAAATTATTATGTAACCGAACTTAATTGTGATTTCATTGATGTTGTTACATTTCTTAAATAGGCGGTGGCGCTGGTGGTGGGAGGAGGTGGTGGTGGTAATCGGTGGTTGGTGCTGATGATAATCGGAGGTGTTGGTGGTGGTAATCGGCGGTGGTGGTGGTGGTAATCGGTGGTTGGTGGTGGTAATAATCGGAGGTGGTGGTGGTGGTAATCTGCGGTGGTGGGCGGTGGTGGTGGGAGGAGGTGGGAGGAGGTGGTGGTTATATATAGGTGGTTATTAGGTTAGTTTTAAATTAAATTAGGTTAAGGGTAGGCTAGTCATTTCAACGTTTTAGGACATCCCTTATCACTATAGGGAAGGTGGCCTTATAAAACCATGGTCCCCTCAAAAAAACCATGGTCCCAAAAAATCATTCAAAGATATTACACCTGAAAAAATAACCCAGACTAACTATAAAATAATTCCAACAGACACAACCTCATCAAAGCCCAAAAAGCCCATTACAAACCAATATAAAGGTCCAAATGACGTTAGGAGAACTGCCCTAGATACAACCCTAATTATAAGAATCCTGATTTTGGGCATACCTAAATCTTTCTAGGCATACAAAACAATAGTCCCATCTTGGGTGACCTTATAAGGGGTACCCTATGGGTAGTTAAATTACCTATATACCCTTAATACAAAAATCTAAAATCAGTTTTTTTAAAAATCAAAATCAGTTTCCCTTACCATCTCTTCTTCTTCCTCCTCCTCTAGCCGAACTCTTCCCCCTCCTGTAAAAAAATAAATTCATCATCGTGATTAATTGTCGATTCATAAAAATTTGATCGTCGATTAAACTCAACCACATAATGACTAGTACAAAGAAAAGCAGGGACTAGGCAAACCAAATCGTCTTCTAATCCATCAATTGAAGAAGAAGAACCAATTGAAGATGAATGTGTAGAAACTGAAAATCAACCACCAATTGAACCAACTGCATCTCCAACTCCAGAAATGAGGATAAGAAAACAAGTTCTACAAACCCGATCTCCTATTTTTTGTTTTTCATCGATTAAATGACGGTTACAGTGTTGGGTTTGGCTCAAAATTCAGTTGCGTTTTTAGCCGAACTGTTCTTCACAAAAGATTCCTGTAAGTGTATATGAACAGTTCGGCATGAAATTTCATGAAATTTCATGCCGAACCTAGTCACAGATAGAGATGCATAGGGGTTCGGCGTATTCGATAATCATAATATGTGCCGAACCTAGCACATTTACGAGGTTCGGCTATTACGATATTCTCAGTATGTGCCAAACCAATAACAATATTTTAACCCAAAAAATAACAAATTGATGTTCGACTCATACGATTTTCGAAATATAAGCCGAACCAGTAATTTTTTTTTTTTTCCGAGCTATTCAGGATGTTGTTCGGCTTACTATGAAACTTTCATATAAGCCTAACTAGTGTCTAGCAAAAGGGTTGGAATTGAAAATTATAGGTTCGGCGCATGCAGTAAACAGATTCAGTGAGCCGAACCATTCATCAATTGGTAGATTCGGCTCATAGATGTGAGCCGAACCTCAACCTGTTTCGCTGACCTATGATCCAAAAAATCATCTAAACAACCTTTATAATTCTGAAAATTATCTTAATCACTAAACAAAATATTTAATCACTAATCAATATTACTAACACTAATGCGTAAAGGGCAGATTTTCCATTAAAAATTTTGGGTTAAAGTGTAATCTGATTTTGCTATTTCACAACCTTTTTTGTCTTTATGTTGTATGCCTAGTAAGATTTCAGTATGCCCAAAATCAGGGTTCAATTATAATTCACATCTCAAACCTGCCTACCACAGCTGCGCATCCACCACTGCCTTCACCTTCACAAACCATTGCTAAACCTCCCCTTGATTTTGTTAGCCTAAGTATCATCATCAACTGGCATAATTACCGATTAAGAACTGATGATCGAAAGCCAAATTATCGCCAAAAACCAACACCTTTACTGGTTAGGCATTGAAGACGTATGAGATGGTTATATCAGAAATCAACACCTTTGTTGATTAAGAACTGAAATTGAATGAGATACCTTTATCAGAAACCAACACCCTTGTTGATTTAGAACTGAAATTGTATGAGATGGGTGTATAGGAAGTGTTTGATGGAGGTTAGGTTTAGGTTGAGATTAAGTATTTACATGTATCGAACTCGGTCGATAAAAATTAATATGGGATTTCACTAATTGGGTAGGTGAGGTAAGGAGGCAGTCTGTAAATACACCACCAGAAACTAAGATGAGATGAGACTGATAGAGGGAAAAAGGAATAAACTCTTCAACCCATAGAATTGAAGCAGAGAGATAGGAATTGAAGCAGAGAGATAGAGACTCAAGCATCAATGTCTACCTGAACATTCTACGACAACCCAGAGATATCCGGTGACTAAATAACTAAAACTGCAACTAAAGTAACCAACGAGAACTGAAATTCTTGCTCGGATCAAGTTTGTTTAGACTAGATCTGTAGGAATGAAATATCGCACATTCATTATGTATGCGAGGTAAAGGTGATCTAAGGTAAGCGAAGACCATCACACATGTTAAAATTAAGATGATGTATTTAATGATGTCAACATAGTCACGATTAAAGTGTGATGATCTGTGAGAATATGTAAAGTGTGCGAGATTGAGAGAATGTACATGAGCGATTGTAACGTACAGTGATTCCGAAAATAGGGGATCTATTAGTTGTCATCCACTATGTAGTACCCTATATAAGGGGAAGGAATCTCTGTATTGAGAGAGATCTTTAAGGTGAGTGTTAAACAAGCAATTAGGAGAGATAAAGTTTATTTGGAAAACAAATAAAATCTTTGTAATATTTTGTATTCGATCCCAAGATCTTGACTAATAAACGAGTGATTTCCATTATGATTACTTAGAAAATTATATAATATTGAATGAATGTGGTTGTAGGATTTCCTGCAACATACATTTTGGCGCTAGAAACAGGGAGGAGTGATAAATCCTGTCAACGAGATTGTAGAATCTTGAAAAAATTGGATCTGAAGATTTTGGAGCAGATAAAGATGAAAAGCGAAGAATCTATAGACCTATAGGAAAAATAAAAATCAGGACGATACAAGGAAGAGGCAGAGGCATACAGTGTAATTCTATAACTAAGACACCACTCTCTGATGCTTATTTTCAAGCAGGAATCACAGGAAAAATACATAAACGAGATTATAAAGGAAAGAAGGTGACGACGGTGGAAAAAGAATCTCCTCTAAAGGAGTGGGAAAGGACGAAGATAACGTTTGCAGCAGATGAAATTCCGAAAGGAAATTTAATGCGAACATATCCATTGGTTATTACAATAACGGTTGAGCGAAGTAAAGTTGGTCAAAAGGAGGAAAACTCAGAAGAATAGGCGATTAATAGAACATTGGTGGATACTGGAAGTGTTGTTGATATCTTATTTTATCGTACGTTCAGAGCCATGGGATACAAAGATACGGACATGACATGTTCATCTTACAATATACATGGATTTAACAGAACAATCACAAAACCAAAAGGAAAGATTATAATGCGAATACTGCTCGGAGAAGTAGAAGTGAAGACAACATTATGTGTGGTTGATATAGAATCACCATACAACATGTTATTGGGGAGACCATGGGTGCATACGATAAAAGCCGTAGCGTCTACACTACATCAATGCATTAGATTCCCAATTCCAAGCGGAATAGGTAAAATTAGAGGAGATATTCCAAGTGCGAAGATCTGTCATCAGGTAGATGTAAAAAATTACGAAGGACGTGCAAAGAAGCATAAGGATCGCTGGAGAAAAGAAAAGGAATTAAGAAAAGAAGAAGAATTCCGGATATATATGATTAGAGCGAAGGAAGGAAAAGGAATACCGAGCGAGATACCAGAGAAGGAAGGTGAACCAATTCAATAGATTAAGGAGTCAACACCAGTGGGAGAACCAAGAGAAAATTTCACAGCAGCAGAGCCAACGAAAGAAGTAAATATTGGTATAGAAGAAGAACCAAAAACACTGAAAATTGGAACTAAGATGGATAAAGAAGAAGAAGAAAAAACAATAAACATCTTGCGCGATTATAATGATATCTTCGCATGGAGTATGGAAGAAATGCCAGGAATAGATCCGTCTATTGCATTCCATAAATTGGATATTAAAAAGAATGCAAATCCATTTAAACAAAGAATACAAAAGATCGCAAAAACATATCATCCTCAAATAGAAATAGAGTTACAAAAAATGTTAGAGGCAGGGATTATAAAACCAGCAAAAATATCCAGAATGGATAGCAAACATGGTGGTGGTGCCAAAGAAAAAAAGGGGATAAGAATTTGCATAGACTTCAATGATTTAAATAAAGCATGTCCGAAAGACAGTTATCCTTTACCAGATATTCCACAAATGGTAGAATCGGCTTCAGGAAATGGTAGAATCTCATTGTTAGATGGATATAAAGGTTATAATCAAATTCCTTTGGCTGAAGAAGATCAAGAACATACCTCTTTTTCACACCCAGAGGATTATACTGTTATACAAAAATGTCGTTTGGATTGAAGAATGCGGGTGCGACGTATCATCGAATGGTAGAAAAAGTGTTTGAGAAATGGATACATAAAACAGTACAGGTTTATGTCGATGACATGTTAGTAAAGAGCAAAGAGGCGGAAGATCATGTTGATGATTTGAGAGAAATCTTTGAGCAAATGCGAAAATTCAATATCAAAGTGAATCTAGAAAAATGTGTTTTCGGAGTATCATCAGGAAATTTTTTGGGTTATATAGTCTCTAAGAAGGGAATATAAGTTGATCCAAACAAGGTACAAGCGATTAGAGATATGCCACTTCCAGCAACGGTGAAGGATGTTCAAAAGTTAAATGGATTACTAGCTTCAATGGGAAGATTTATTTCACGTTCTTCGGACAAATGTAAACACTTCTTCAACATATTAAAGAAGGGAGCAAAATTTGAGTGGACAGAGGAATGTGACAAGGCATTACAAAGAATCAAAAATTACTTAATGAATTTATACATTATGCAAAAGGCAAAGCCATGAGAAGAATTGATGTTATATTTGGCATCAACACCATATGCATTAAGCGCGGTCTTGTTACGTTCGGATCAAGGGGTAAAAAACCAATATATTATATAAGCAAAACATACAATTCTTTAGAGAAAAATTATTCAAAGATTGAAAAACTAATTCTCGCACTCGTGTATGCGTCCTTTAAACTTCTCATTTATTTTCAGGCTCATAAGATTAAGGTATTAACAAAGGTACCAATTGAGCCTGCAATGCACAATTGGGATATTTTGAAATCGGCTTTGAAGTATTATCTTCGCCAAAGTCACAAATCATTGCAGAGTTCCTGGGAGAATTTCCTTTGGAGGAAGATGAATATGTAGAAGATATGATGGACGTGGATGAGGAACATGGAAATCTTAAAGATTTATTAACAGATCGAAATTCAAACATATGGGAGATACTAGTGGATGGATTGTCTAATGGAGAAGGAAATGGTATAGGTGTTGTATTTATTTCACCAGAAGGAGCGCGAATGGTTTACTAATTCAGGTTGGAGTTCGCATCCACAAACAATGAAACCGAATATGAGGAAGTTGTACATGCATTAAAGTTAGCAATTGAAGTGGAGATAAAGGAAGCGCGAATAACTAGTGACTCCCAATTAGTAATTCGACGGATAGAAGGAAAATATTGTACAAATGAACCATCTTTACAGAAATACAAGAAATTGGTCATGGAATTAGCAGAGAGAATTCCAAATATAAGTTGGAGACATATAGGCAGAAAAGATAACAGACTCGCAGATGCATTGGCTTTATTTACCATCTATAAATAAGGAAGACGAAACAGAAGCATAAGTGATGATAGTAGAAGACAAAGAAGGAGAACAAATGAATGAAGACAAAGATTGGAGAATTGAGCTTCATTTATATCTAGATAAGGGAGAGTTACCTAGAAAAAGATTAGAAGCACATAAATTAAAAATTCGTGCAACAAATTATGAATTAAGGGATGGTATTTTGTATAGAAGATCATTTCTCGGACCTTCAGTTAGATGTCTTACGCGAAAAGAAGGAATGGAAATCTTAAAGGAGTTACATTATGGGGATGCTGGAAACCACAGTGGTGGAAGATCACTCGCATACAGAGCGAAAATACGGGGATATTATTGTCCTTACACGCACGAAGATGCAAAGCAAGTATCAAGACGATGCGAAGAGTGTCAGCGTCATGGGTAGAAAATACACGCACTGGGGGAAATGCTAAACAAGTCAGCAAACGCATGGCCATTCGGAAAATGGGGAATTGACATCGTTGGTCCGTTTATACCAGGGACAGGGCAAAGAATATACCTAATTGTCGCAACAGATTATTTCACAAAGTGGGCAGAAATGAAAGCAATACAACATATTCGTGATAAAGACATATTCACGTTTATTTTTGAAAATATCATATGCAGATTTGGCATCCTTGCGCAGTTAGTATCTGATAATGGAAAACAATTTGAAGGTGAGAATATAGAAATGCTACTAAATGCATTCAAAATTCAAAGTGGAAAGTCTACCCCCCTCTATCCGCAGAGTAATGGACAAGTAGAAGCAACCAACAAAACGATCGCAGACACATTAAAGAAGAAGTTGGAAGGGCATAATAAAGGTTGGTGCGAACAAGTACATAATGTAGTATGGGAATATAGAACAACAAGAAGGGAAGCGACAGGAATGTCCCTTTTCTGTTTAACATATGGGGTAGAAGCAGTGTTACCAACAGAAGTCATTATCCCTACTACAAAGACAGAAGCTTGGGATAAGAATCTAAGTACAGATTTAATTTTAACAAAACTTGATGATCTTGAAGAAGTTCGAGAGGTCGCTTTGCAACATATGGTAAATTATCAAAGAAGATTAGCTCGAGAATACAATAAGCGGGTTAAGATACGAGAATTTCAACCAAGAGAATTAGTGTTGCGAGAAATACCGGTTTATCAAAGAAGAGGTGATGGGAAGTTGGAAAACAAGTGGGACGGACCATATATAATAAAAAGAATAGTCGGAAATGGATCTTATGAGTTGGGAGATCCTGAAGGAAGAAATGTAGGACGAAAATTAGATCGTCCTTGGAATAGATTATATTTGAAGAAATATTATCCATAAAGATATGCGATATAAATCGCACAAGTAAAACAATGCGAAATCAAAAATGTGAGTTCTTATTTTTTAAACATGGATGTAACATTCAATTCAATAAACAAGTTTGGAGATTTCGTCGTTCTCAAATCAGAAAAATACAAATATAAGTCCTTATAATAAGACCTTAATAGCAGAATATATAACCACAGAAGAGAGGAATCCAACTGTGGCGTGCACTCTAGTTCGCATAGATGCAAGAGGCAACAAGTAAGACCTATCGCACGTCACATTTGGGGAAGCCTGATAAGCATGACTCAAGGGAAAGCTACATCGAACCTGGAACTTGATTCATGGAGATTTGGGGTGAGAAAAAACGAAAAATTCCATCTAGGAGAAGTGCCTTAAATTTTCAATCTAAGCTCATTTCCTTAGATTGAGAGACTAAGGTAAGAAAGTCTCTCCTAAGGAGTGCAAAAACTCGATTAGGGCGCCGAGGTACACGATTGAGTCAAGAGTACCCGGGGCGTCTGGAGCGTACCTTGCCACTCTTGACAAGTCCTGACTATGATGCATTCAGTCCGAAGAAACCCTACTTAGGGTACGGTCTCGTAACCATAAACCTTATCGGTAGAGGGATAAGAGACTGCGAAATCAGCTGGTTGTTGCAGTACCGGATGGGAGGAGCCAACCTTAACCCGGTAGAGGTAAGCTTCCTTGAAGGGAAAACCAGGGGGAATATAAGGACGGCACCCTCCATTAGGGAGCTGAATTGTGTCAAAAGACGTTAATGTCATGAGGCTTTTTACTCAAGGGAGTATTAAGGCATATTATATTTACGCACGAGAAACACCTGAAGAGGCAATAATACAAGAATATGATAAGGCGAGATCAAGGGTTCCTTACATTTAGATGTAATGACGGCCTGCGATCTCGTCGCAGAAAAATAAAAGATAAATTAAGGCAAGATAAGACCTTTACTTAGGAAGCCAACATAAGACCTTGTGAGAAAAGATATATGTAAACTAATGTTGTTTTGCAGGGATAATAAAAGATCTGCAAAATTCGTATACTTGTTTCTTACAAACATATAATAAGAGGCAAGTAGGGGAGTTAAAATAAAAAGATATTATCTCTCTTGATTAAGAAACAAGTTGAAAATGTATCAAAACATAAGATGGGAATTCAGATAATTAAGGAGTGCGAAGACTAAGCATTGTTGGAGGGAATATCATTTTCAATTAAAGACTTTTCAGCATCAATCTTGTGGCTTGGATTTCGGTCCATAACTTCGACAGTAGTCTTATCAACAGAATCACCATTGCCAGATTTGTTCTTCTCAAGTTGATCCTCTGATACAGAAGCATCAATATCATCTTCATGATCTTTTTCATTATCGCTTACAAATTCATAGTCATTATCCGATTCTGGATACTTCTCGTCTTCGCTTATATTAAGAGGAGGAACAGTTACTGGAGAAAGAGAGTTGCTCAGAAGGATTTGATTAACTAAAGTCTGAGCATTACCTTTGCGAATAACTTCTTTCTCAATATTTCTGGCATCGATTTCTGCGAAATTTTGAAGATATGTGAACCGTCTTCGCGAACGGTCTCGAGAATCAGTAAGAGAAACTTCAAGTTTCGTGTAAGCAATCTCCAGGTTCGCACGGTCCTGGAAAGCTTTAGCTAAGTCAGATCTCAACTGGGATATAACGGATTGATTCGACTTTTCGGTCTCTGCAAAAATTATTATGGAAGCATAATTTGAGAGCAAAAATTCAAATAAATAAATAAAAGGATTAGAAATATAAGGCATTCAACTTAGGCTGACTATCATTGCAGAATTTAGAAAAGGCAAGAGTGTTATTCTTCATACTTTCCATAGCTTTATCGAAATCGTCACCAACTAAACCATTGAGACTATATCGAATCTTCCTTTTATCAGCAGAGAGGGAATTATTCTTTTTCTTAAGGTCATCATGATAATGCTTCAGTTGATCATATTGTTCTTGAAGCTGGTTCATCTTCACAGTCAAGTTTATTTTACTTTGGATGATTTTCTCGTTCTGAGTACTTAATTCTTTAAATGATGCTTCATACTGAAATTCTAGTGAGCGAAGGGCTTTTTCTATATCATCATTTACTTTCTGGAGAATTAAGTATTGATGCCAAAACATTGCTTCTTTCTTTAGAAAATAGTGTTTCTCCAAAGAAAGAGTATGGTTAGAGAATTAGTACTAGTATGGGACAAATAGCTAAATCCTCTTGTTGAGTGTATCTAGTACCACGAACTCTGGGAGGCATTTTTGTAGATGATTTGAGAGTGAAGAGATTTAGAATGTGTGAATTTGGAGTTGAAATGAGGAGTATTTATAGAATTCAAAATTCTAGCCGTTGGATGACAAGATTTTTCAATCGTCCAGATGTAGCCGTTGGAGATTTTGTGTCACACGCTAGAGGATTCATTTCAGACGCTGGCGTGTGAAGGAAAAACTTGTGGTTTTTGGAGAAGGAGTCGTACATCTATCTCCCTCTCAAATCCTAAAACAGCGCTGCTCTTTCTCGGATCTTGTAGTTGCAGGAAATCCTACAACCACATTCATTCAATATTATATAATTTTCTAAGTAATCATAATGGAAATCACTCGTTTATTAATCAAGATCTTGGGATCGAATACAAAATACTACAAAGATCTTGTCTAACACTCACCTTAAAGATCTCTCTCAATACACCGATTCCTTCCCCTTATATAGGGTACTACATAGTGGATGACAGCTAATAGATCCCCTATTTTCGGAATCACTATGCGTTATAATTGCTCATGTACTTTTGCTCAATCTCGCACACTTTACATCTTCGCACAGATCATCACACTTTAATCGTGACTATGTTGACATCATTAAATACGTCATCTTAATTTTAACATGTGTGATGGTCTTCGCATACCTTAGATGACCTTTACCTCACATACATAATGAATGTGCGATATTTCATTCCTACATTTTGCCTCTTCTCATTTCGTTCTCTTTATAAAGTGAGCGGTATGAGAAATTTTCAATCCAACTTATCGCCCATATTTATTTCTTCACATTTTGTTTTACCGACATTCTTCCGTAATTTCAGTCTTTCTTTCTGCAGGTGTTGATTGTTTTGCCTTTTACCGATACAACCCATCTCTAACAGGTCATTTTTCTTCTCTATTTATTGATTTAATTTTATCAAGCATCTAATCCTATAGGCAAGTGTTGAGGTCACTTGGTATCAAGCATCTAATCCTCCATCAGCGTGTTATACTAGTATGGAATAGATCAAAGAGGTACTAATGTGAATGACAATAGGTATATCAGTTGCATGATGGGTGTTGCTGCTGAACTTGATTTGGATTGGGCTCAATGGACATTAGTTGGGAGTTATTACTTAAGACAAGGTGTGGTAGGAAGGGAGGAATTTTATGGAATTTTAGATTATGACTGGTGTGGGGCTAGGAATTCTAGTTTCATTGAAATAATTTCTTCAATTCAACCTCCATTTCAAGGTCCTGGTATTTCTGAAAGAACTCAATACAAAATAATGTTTCATCCATCGACAGGACTTTGCGTCCACAGAAAATTGTTGTTCGAACCATTGGAGTTGGGATCTTGTTCGACAACTGAACGATGGGATTACACCCCACAAAAACATGTATCACTAAATGGTTTATGTCTACAAGCTGATGGAGTAGGGAAGCCAGTTAAGCTTGGGAATGTATGTACAGATACTAATTCGCAATGGGAAACGATATCCGAATCCAAAATGCATCTTCAATCTAAGCTCACGGATAAAAACAATACCGCTATTTGTTTGGATGTTGATTCTAACAATATCATCGTAACTAATTCTTGCAAATGTTTGAGTAGAGATAAAATGTGTGATCCTTCAAGCTAGTGGTTCAAACTTGTTAATAGCACGAGAAGTAGATCAAGTTTAGCGGTCAAGGTGCTATCTTTGTCAAACAATGAGCAAACTTACCAAGAGGTTGAATTGGACGATTCAAAAGGGAATGATGTTCAAGAAAGAAGTACTCAGTAATAAAAAAACTAACACTTAATCATAACTTAGAACTCATATTCCTGAAATCTTGTTTTTAATGATAAAAGACATCAAACCTGAGTTATTTTGCTTTGCTGCTCCGCTGCTTCCCTGCGGTTGTTATTGTTTTTCTCTTGTGTATGCTGTTTCTGGAGTTCGAAGCTGCGATGATCCAGAGATTTTTTTATAGTTCCTGGAGCGAATTTCAGACAAAACTTTGGCATATTCGAAACGATATGTGGACAATTCGTTCTCTTTTTGCTTCAAGCAACGTAATATGACAGGCAATGCAGCGTTGGGGTTGTCTTTTAATAGGTCAGTCACCTCCGGTCCATGGTCACCGTTGTAGTGGCAGGAAATCCTACAACCACATCGCATATGAATTTATACAAGATTCTAAGTAATCATAATGAAATTCTTTTATTATTTATCAAGATCTATAATTGGTCACAAGATAATATAATGACTTTACTTGCTCTCTAAATAGACTTTCTCTCTCTTAATTTCTTGTCTAACACTCATCTGAGATCTCTCTCTCAATGCACAGATACATTCCCCTTATACAGGTACTACATAGTGGATGATAGCTAATAGATCCCCTATTTTCGGAATCACTGTGCGTTACAATCTCTCATGTACATACACTCAATCTCGCACACTTTCCTCCTTCGCACAGATCATCACATTTTACTCGTGACTATGTTGAACCATTAAATACGTCATCCTAATTTTAACATATGCGATGGTCCTCGCTTCACGCAAATGACCTTTACTTCGCAATGTGCGATATTTCACTCCTACATCCGTATAAAAGTTCAATGCACCATAGATATCGATTAGTCAAATGAGCCTCGATAAGGTTAGGCCTTTCTGATTTAGTTGGGTTGATTTCAATGTTGTTTAACAGTTCCTCAGCATGCATAATGGTCTCTTTTACCAATTCTGATAGCATATCCAGTTCGTACCAATTATCTTCACATCTAAATATACGTTCTTCGTATTTGTTTGTTCTGTGTATGCTTGAAATGGTAATCCTCGTCTCTCAAAGTACTTTCTGATATAAAAATGTCATTCAACACTTCACACCCAAGCTCCGTCCTATGGCTAGTCAAAGGTATGGGACGATTCTTGGGCCATAACCTATAACTTGGATTATCTATACTACGACCCTGACTATATGCCGGTAAAGGTGAATTTTGGTTTCCAAAGATTTTCTTCCTATCAATAAAGCCGATAAGATATTCATCATCTCCCACCAAAGAAACAACCATACCTTTCAATTCATCGCGTGAAATGATCTTTTCGCTATAAATATAAAGGCACTTCAAGAATTCCCGGTAATCATAAGAATTTCCTAACTTCTTCTTGACTTCTTGACAGAAAATGAATTCTGGATGATAGTCATCTTGATGTAACGCTTCAGTACTAGTATCTCCGATCGCTCGTGAAGGTTCTAATACATGATGCCCTTGCATATTGGTGACTTCTCGACTTCTAGTATGGCGCTCGCACTCACCATCTGTCGTTGCAATTTCATATCCTGGCGGCATGAAGTAGTTGAATCCCACAATAAGATCTGGATGACCTTCAAGCAAAACTTTAACTCTAGCAACAGCTGCGCGCACCACACTCCGGGATTTAATGTTTCTCAAGACTTCAAGAAATTCTTCATATTTCTCCGGCGCATGATCCTGAAATCTGCTCTTCACAGCCTCCAAGTAATCATAGGCGAGGGCTGTGTAGTTGGGACCCTGTGTTGCTAGATTATTTGGCACTAAAACATCCTCCTCTCCAGTTCTATTCATCTCTAAAAAAAATTACTGCTTCTCAGAAGATGGATACAGCACTTATATAGGTTAACCCTTAGAAGATGGTATATTAGTTTCCTAAACCAAATATGCTTCCAAATTCTAATCGACTTTTAATTTATTTCCCAAACAAAATCGGTTTCCAAACTGTGATTAAATTGTGTCAAAATCCTGCTTCCATAAAAAAAATTATAGAGTTTTAAAACCAAAAATAACGGTGCCAGTTTGTCTAACTGCTACTAATAGGATTTCTAATTTATTTAGGGGTGTACCAATCCATAGGTGAGATAGATGCTTTGTCTTATACGAATTTTGGTACACCCCTAATCAAATTAGTACACCCCATTAGCAGTCGTCCCATTAACGAAAGTGCTCTTCATGTCTGGCTGCCACATACTATCAATTTTGCCAAGGAATTGAGGTCACTAAAAGGTTGACATGAACATAAACCTAAAATTTGGTAGATATGGCATCTAACATTTACCGCCACATCTTAGAAGTTAATTATAATCAGATTGCGTGCACCCAAAATCTGTAGTATTTTGGGAAGGAAAACAGTTGGGAGTTTGCCTAAACTGGAAGACTAAGATACATACATAGTAAGCTGATCAACGTATAACAACTACTTTTTCTTTTCTTTACACACTTCCTTTCAAACCACAACTACATCCCATCCAACATAATGAATGTCCCGTCGATTACTTCTTTCAACCATTTTAAGATTCTCGGCTATAAATAATCATCTCAGCATGAACAAGTTAGATCCACAACAAAAGCAAGTACTTCTTCATTAATCTAATCACCAAAGAAGAAACCATGGGTTCTTCTAAAATCTTCATTGCGTTGTCTTTGCTCATTGTGCTTTCATCGACAATTACCGAGTTCAGCTCGGCAGCACGTCAACTTTAGCAAACATCAACCACAATACCTTCAATTCCACCAATTCCTGCAATTCCATCAATCCCAAGCTATCCCAAAATTCCACCTATACCAAGTACTACTAAACTGCCTCCATTACCACCAGTGCCTAGTATTCCGAAATTCACTTTACCAAACGGAATTCCAACTAGCATTACGTCGTCAATTTCTTCTATGTTCCCTAATGGAATTCCTTTCCTTGCCCCTCCTTCGACAACAACTACAACGACTACTAGCCCTTGAATTCACAGCATAACTTAGTTCCATAGTTTATGGACTACACCACCATTCCCATTAGAGGGAGATAGTGTCATGTATATGTATGAATATTCTTCAAATACTTGCAGTGCTTCGCATTACTCTATAGCTAGCAGGAACAGATGTCCTTGATCATCCTCATCCTGCTATATAGGATTTGTTTGTTGTTTATATTCCTATGTGCATCCATCATTTATGTGTCGTGTCACTCATTATTAATACCAATGTTATGATGTGATTAGTGATTTCCTACACAAATAAATCAGATAAATAGTGGTTGATGATTAAGAAAAAACGTACGTAAGACTAAACCATAGAAGAAAAAAAAAGGACTAAATAATGAATTGCTGATCGATTTCCATTAACACCATGGAAGATATACAATGGGGCATAATGCAAGAAGCAAAATAGTAAACACCCAAATCAATTGACAATCAACGTGTATGGATGGCAGCAGCATAAAAGATCAACACACAAACAAGTAATCGATTTCATCAAATCACTAAACAAAAACTCAAAATTCCAAAATCATTAAACAACACTATTATATATTAGGGGTTATATTAGGGAAAAATAAAATATAAAACCTATCATGTGATATAAGAGTCGATGCTATTATGATTTTGGAGGGATCTAGAAACTTAGAAGAACTAGTAACCGGTTTTTTAAGGACCCAAACTCAAAATTGGACAAACTTAGGACCCAAATCCTCTACCATACCAAAATTCAGGACCCAAACACTAATTAATTCTAAAAGATTTCACTTCTCCCGTATAGGTATCAGTATCACAGATAGCTTTTTGATAGTTTTAGCTCTAAATTTGTGCATATAAATAATCCTTATACATGGCTTGACAAAGCCTGCGATATAATCACACGTAACACGTTCAGGACATGAAACGAAATAATTTTTTCATGCACCAAACCCTGTAAGAAAGATTTCAATTATAATCTAACGTTTTGTAGGATTCGTCAAACTCATGTTTTGTATTTATTTCCACGATCCTAGCACAAAGAACAAAAGTCGTATATTTGTTTCTTTCATTTGAAGAAGAGCAGAAAACGGGTAAAAAACTTAGTGGTTAACGAAAAAAAATGACGAAGTAGTCTTCTAAAATGGAACGGTTTTACAGGTTTTGATTTGTTGAAATCCTTTTGTCAATATAATGTTGTAGTATCCGATGACCGATTCATATCATACATATGAAATACAAATAAATCAATAATTCAAACGTGTTACTTAATATACTGTTATTGCACTTCCATTATTATTTTGCAAAGGAATTTAAATTAACACATACAGATGCAAGGGTAAAATAATAAACTTAATACATAAATACTTTAGATGATGATAATCATGGGCCGCTGATTTTTTCCAATAATCATTACGTACAAATCACAATAATATTCATTAGCCAATTCTTAGGCTTAAGATTATTTTCGAGTGGAACCAGTAGTAGCAGTAGTATTTCAACAAACAATTTGAGGTTTTAGTTTGAGCAACATCTTAAGCAAGTGCTGACCGACCTGAATCTACAACAACCACGTGAACCACATTGGGCGCCTCCTGCTACTGCTAGAGATGCCTCATATGTAAGGTTTTCCACTCCATTTTTTTCGGTTGCCTCCACCTCTGTTGTAGAACAAAATGATGGAAACAAAAATATAGCATAAGAAAACAATTAAAAGATTAACCAATCTCAGAACAAAATCAAATCAAATAACATACTGAAATTGTACACGACGAACAGACAGTAATAGCGTTAAAAAATAATGATTTAAAACTCACGTTTCTTCTCGGTCAAGCCCTTAACAGTGAAAACCTGATAAGACATTAGAAGGAGGGCAACAACCAGAGCCAGCCAAATGAAAACCTTAACATTTTTTGAACCCATTTTCTAAGCACTCTTGCTCTTTCCAAGGGAAAAATAAAAAGTACGTACTGAAATTTCGAGGAGAGAAGGGCGAGGAAGAGGAAGCTATGTAGTTCTTGAAATTTGAAGCCCTATTTAAGAAGGGAGAAAAAGAAGGGCATATTGAAGAGAGTAGTACCCTACTTATCAAAGTTCACTGACATTCAGTGGAAAGTACTACCTCCGTTCCTAATAAGATGACCTAGTTGTAGTTTGCACAAATTTTAAGATAAGGAGGAAAGTGGAGTATATTTAACTATTTTTTACAATTATATCCTTATGAACAATAATTAGTAAAATTTAGAAACGATTTATCTCTTAAACTATACCACGGTTTTTTATAAACTTTATACCGTTGAAAAGCATTTTAAAACACCTACGCAACGAATATAAACATGACTATCAAATTATACATATTTCTTATAGAAAAGATAATCAATTAAAAGGGTAATTTTAGAAATATCCCTTAATTAGTGAAATATGTCATCTATTTATGGGACAAAGTTTAAAACCAAATAAGTGATCTTATTAGGCACCGAAGGAGTATTATTGCAAAATGATAAAATAATAGGGCCCGTACGTAACTACTGCCCTATCCTTGTTTTCATATAATTGAGAAGTCAGCAACAGCTCGGTGGATAACTACTAATTGGCGATCAAATAGTGTCAAAGATCATATTGCCACAGAATTATCACCATTATTGAAGGTGGGTACCAGCATTATATATCATTTTATACAAGACAAAAACTTTATAAGCGATATCGGCAGTGGGATCACTCAAACATACCAGCCTCGCTAATTAGGAATTATGTAAAATTATAGTGTTCTATACCATAAATCATGGTACTAATTCTCCAAATATTGTTAATAGGAGTGCTAATTTGTTTGTGGGTGTACCCTTCCGTGAGGAAGAGGTGTTTTATCTATGGATTTTGATACATCCTCAATCAGCATATTAGTACACCTACCGTCAAATTTGCCAACGAACCAAGGTCAGTACAAGGTTGGGACATGAACATGAACCCAAAACTTGATAGATATGGCATCTAACATTTACATCCCATTTCCTGCCACATTGTAGAAGTTAATTGACATCAGATTGCGTGCACCCAAAACCTAGTATTATTTAAGTTAAAAGGAAGGAACACAGTTGGGAATTCGCCTAAATTGGAAGACTAAAATGCATACATGGTAAGGTGATCAACTAATGACAACTAACTTTTTCTTTTGTTCACACACTTCCTCTCAAAACGCAACTACATCTCATCCAACATAATGAATTTCCCGTAGATTACTTCTTTCAACCATTTTAAGATTCTCCACTATAAATAAGCTCCAGCATGAACAAGTTAAATCCACCACAAAGACAAGTACTTCTTCATTAGTCTAATCGTAATATCTTATTATCACCAAAGTATAAACCATGGGTTCTTCTAAAATCTTCTTTGCATTGTCTTTGCTCATTGTGCTTTCGTCGATAAATATCGAGTTCAGCTCGGCAGCTCGTCAACTTTTGCAAACATCAACCACAATACCCGCAATTCCACCAATTCCTGCAATTCCATCAATCCCAAGCTATCCCAAAATTCCACCAATACCAAGTACTACTAAACTGCCTCCATTACCACCAATGCCTAGTATTCCAAAATTCACATTACCAAACGGAATTCCAACTAGCATTACGTCGTCAATTTCTTCTATGTTCCCTAATGGAATTCCTTTCCTTACCCCTTCTTCGACTACAACTGCGACGGCTACCTCTACTGGTAGCCCTTGATTCAAAGCATAACTTGATCCAGTATTTATGGACTATACCATTCTCATTTGAAGGAGATAGTATCATGTATATGTTTGGATGTTCTCATGATACATTATCACTAGCTAGTTTCTGTTATTTTCTAGTAGCTAGCAGGAGTAGATGTCCTTGATCATCCTCATCCTGCTGGAGGATTTATTTGTCTGGTTTTTACTCTCATATCCATCATTCATGTATTGTGTTACTTATTGTTAATACTAATGTTATATACTAAAATGTGATTTGTGATATCCTATAATAAATATCGGATGAATTAACAAAAACTTCAAACAAAACTTTTTAAGTTATTTAGAATTTTTTCCGCCAGCACAATTTAAGAACAGAAGTAAAAAAACTGAACAAACCAAACTAACCGACGATCAACGTGCTAGGGATGGCACCAGCACAAATGATTTCACTTCTCTTGCAGACATATCATCAATCCTAGTAAGCTGTTCGATGGTTTTAGCTTTAATGTTGTAAGTAAAAATAATCCTTTCGTCACGAGCTAACCAGTAACCAACAGAGAAATAAGCCAATATGAGAATGTTTCGATCCACCGGGTTGAAAGCTAATGGCTTGAAAACAATGTTACAGAGTTTCAATATGGACCTGAATTCGCAATTTGCAACCCGGCATTTAGATGAGCGTAATTGCATATCTTTTGTTTTGACCTTGTGCGTCAAGCGCCAGTTTGAAGCTCCTTGTGTATTCAAATCATTGTCTTCAAGTAACCAAACACTCAATTCTCCATTATAGCAATGACTGTAAAAGATCAACACTTATGATTTTACGTCTTTCTCCATCCATCCAATACAAGACTCCTCCATTACGGCTAACCACATTGTTTGACGAAGCGTGCAACATAATCACACGTTCAGGACATGTAAGAAAATAAGTTTTCCATGCACCTAAACTTGAAAGGAAGATTTTAATTCTGAAGGAGGAATCAGAATAGATACATCTGTACATAAGCACTACCATGTAATTTCTTGTTAATAAAGAATTTGTGGTTTTCTTCACAAAACCACAAATTAGGATGTCACGCTTTGAAGTACTAGGCCAAACAAGTTCATCTAACTCGTTAGTTAATGGATTACAGACATAAAACATCATATTAGGTTTTGTTAAACAAAGGATTAAACCATCTCTCGAAGCCAAAAGGTATAACTTCTTCCGGGAAACAAAATTAAAAAGAAACCCACTATGATTACAACACATATTTGAGTTGGGATCAAGTGGTACAATCTTATTTCCGTCCTGAATTGGCTGTTCAAGGTCGTAAAACAATATGCATTCCGCAAAACCATTAAATTTGATAACTTCTTCTGGACTTCATTATGGACTTTACTGGAACACGAACAAGTATATTCATCATAACTTCTTCTGGGATGTATTTACCATAATCAGACGAATTCAATCGCTTTCGCGATGAACTCGAACAAGTAGAAGAATCTATCACCATCTTACTTCAAACCAGTATGATTGGCAACAGTTTTCATCGCTTAAATAACGATTTCCTGATAAGCTACCAAACAAGAAAAAGAAAATCAATGAACATTCTAGGATTATTAGGGTACGGAATCTACGGACGCACCTATTGGCATTCAGCTCATTCCAACCCAATCCAGCAGGGCCCATATATTGATAAATGGTTCGATAAGGGGGGAAATAAGTCTAACCTAGAGGTCACTGGTTCGAGTCTCTGCTGTGGCCTTTTCCAAATAATAAAAATAACTTTAATCTTGATCTACATGATCAAAAGATCATCATCTCAAAACCATTATGTATACTGGTGTGACATGACGTGGCAGGAAACGGCGGCTCAGACCGTTTTGAATAAACCTCGTTAGAAAGAGCAGATAATTAAGAAATCCCATCTTGCAATACTTGTATCAGGAAAAAATGTTACTGAAAGTTTGTAAGAAAATACTAGTGCTAAACAGTCCACATGTGGTGTTATTTCCATGCACAATTCATCTGACACATTCACATTGGTTTCGAAAATTCATCAAGGAGTTTACTGTTGATTCTGCCTCTGTACATCAACCAATTGGTACAAATCCCCCCTCCTTTGCTTCTCCAATGGAAGGTTTCTGCAATGTTCCGCCACATAAATATCTCTGTATAAGATGTGACAAATTCTTTGAAAGAAAATAAGAAACATGCAACAGCTATAGGATCCTTACCTTCTGAGCTCAATCAGTGAATAGTCGATCTCTCCAATAATTGTAGCTTCGTCATGTTCGGTCGTTGCAAGGATTTCTCCAAACTGCATGCAAAATTCATTCATTTCAATACTTTTGATTTTCCTTTGATTACTCTCCAAACAAGAGTAACATGGAGAGATATATGCTTCATGTGGGTTTTGGACTTACCGGACCAACAAGGGTAGAATGACCCCAAGCAACGTAACCTGCACCAGCATCTCGAGCAGGAGAACAAGTCGCTACATATAACTGATTATCTACAGCCCTGTGAGACATTACCACAACATATCATTCCCAGTTAAGAGTCAGGAGAAAATTCAAGTAACATCAGTTTAAGAAGGTAATAACATGCAGTAATATTGTGGCTGGCATTTCTATTGGTTCTTCACAACAAAAACAAGGTCACACAGAAAGAACTGAAGAACGTGCCATTACCGAACGTCATAACCCAAGATTGTGAGACTCAAAGGCCAGGATATTTACTCATCAAACGCTTGAAACAAATCCTACCCTTTATATATGTAATATACGGGTTGGTATTAACTACTAAAGCATGTGCTTAATTCAAAGGTCATAAACACTTGAACTAGACCATCACGTCTTAATTTAATCATATTTTTCTTTTTAATGTTAATAAACCTCCAACGGTTTCGGTATGTATCATGTTTCCCATTCCTCATCCTCATCCCCGCTACCAACATTTGATGGATAATGATTGTAAACAGTCCTAAGAAAAACAGTCATTACCTTGCCCTTTGCAATAACTCCCAATGTAAGGGCCCTGTTGTCATGTTGAATGCCCCAGGATAGCATATCAAATGTGCACCTGAATTCACAGAGTTAAATTCCAGTGATTGCTGTGACATTACAAATAAACTATGCAAAGTATATAAAATCTTGCAGAAAAAGTACGCACATCAAAATCAATTTGTACAAATGCATCCAAATTGCAGTCACCCTTGATCATCCAAAGTATATAAAATCTTTTCTAGAAATATGTTGTTCATGAAAAGATATTTGCAGTCACCCTTGATCATCCAAATTGCGAACTTATAAGTCTTAGGAGACCCTACCCTTATAAGCCGGTCTTCGAGGGTAGTTAGGCCTATAGGTTTCTAAGATGGTACCCGATTAGGGTTCGAGTGGTGTGTCAACTCCATGTTTCAGTGTTCGTATAAGGGCGGCCATCCATATGCCACAATCCACGTGAAGAAGTTGGAGTGCCGCAATCCGTATGCTTTCAGTGTCCCATGTATGGGACGCAATCTGTAGGCCACAATCCGTATCTATGGGCCACAATCCGCGTGAAGCAGTTGGCGCGCCACAATCTGTATGATGCAATCCGCTCGCCTTGTCCAGTGTTAATCCTGTATTCAAACTCGACCTTCTCGAGTTTAGGGGGGTGTTACCAATGAGTCAATATCGGCCGTATCGACCGATATATCGGGGATATTTCGGATATCGGCCCAGAACGATACGATAAGAAGGATATCGGGAATACGATATTCGCCCGATAATATCGGCCGTTTCGGTCAAATATCGGACGTATCGGTCGATACGAAATTTTCCTACATTTCCTGATATGAGACGGTATTGGTCGTTTTCTATAAAGTTTAAGGGTAATTTTGGCGAAGAAAGTCTTCCGGGTGGTAGTAGAGGTGCATGTAGCTCTCGAGACAAGTCTACTAAAGTTACTCTTTTGTTTTTTTGATAAAATTGATGTTATCTATTATATCTTATTCGAAAATGTGTGGAGAAATGTTTAATATAAAATTATAGTCTCTAAATCTAGAACCGATATTTCAACGATAATATCCCCGATATAAACCGTACCAGTGTATCGGTCCCGGCCGAGATGAACCGATATCCGATATTAACTACATTGGGTATTACAAAAAATCTCACATCACCTAGATCATCTAATATTGCGAATCCTTGCAAGCGGGTTTTCGATGATAGCTAAGCCTATGGTCGAGTTTGAGGGGATGTTAAAAATAGTCATATATCACCTAGATCATCTGATATTGCGAATTGCAAAGCCTTGCAATCCTTTTTTTCGATGATAGTTAGGCCTTTGGGTTTCTAAGAACACCGAAAATAGATAATTAATAAACTTGCAGAAAAGATCCGTTCTGTATCTTTAAATACTGAATAGATTAACCTGCGTTTTGACATAGAAAAACACTTGATAAAAAGATTTGGAGTTAACATTAAACAGCAACAATATTAAACGACCATACTCTCGATATGGTAAACAGCCAATAGAATCCATAGCTAAAAATCATTAAAAAAAAAAAGTTGATTTCATCGTACTAACAGTAGAAACAGTATCCCAAGTAAACAAATGGGATTTTAGCTTATGTAGCGTTTAATTCTAGCATTAGTAAGTCAAATAATAGTGGCGTCCGTTGTATTCTTTTTCTATTGATCTGGTTATGTCCTTTGTGGTTTTCTACGCGAGTTTTTTAACCAGACAATATTAACATGGATGTCGACATTGTAAATTATGAATTTTTGGCGTTAAGATTGTCTAAAGTGATTTCCCAGGCGCGCAAGTAATCAGGTTTCGTCCCAAATGGATTTCCTGTAACATAATTTTGACAAAGAAGGGAATTTTTGGAGGTGGCCACCTTATTCCGAGCTTCAAGGTTTCAGATTTTGTCCTAGGTAGTTTTCCTAACATAGGTTTAAGTAGGAGAGAATTCTTAACGGTTCTGCTCTTTTTCTTTCGGACTAGTTTTTATCCTACCTAAGTTTTCTCGTAATGAATTTTGTATATTTTTCATCACTTTATAAACACAATATTATTAGTTGGTATATTAATTAATTACTAATAGATGAAAAAACGTGACTGGAGACTGTTGTGCTGCTCTTGATTGCAATAACATTAAAGCATAGTTACTAATCAATAAAGATATTAAGCGTTCTCATTGAAACCAAATCAAAGCTTAAGGGAGAATTTACCTATAGTACTATTCACTTTTCTGATTTATTTTCTACGCGAAAATTTCATTGAAGGACTGGGTCCGTTGCGGACCTCCTTATTTTGGTGATTTTAAGTAATTATTGATCGAGGATTTACTTTGACTGACGATAAAAACTAGGTATTTAACATAAAGAGATGTAAAAAATCTATTTGGCGCCAGAATAACTTTCTTTGATCTTTTTTTTTAGTTAAGATTTCTTGTTTTATGGCTTTTTTTGTTTCTCATTGGGATATTCATTCAAACGTCATGTATTAGCCTATTCTAAAATTACACTGTTTAATCTTGGTTTTCCCTGGTGAGTTTTTAATTCTATGTTAATTTTTCAAGGGATTATTTCAATTTTTTTGATATCTTGTATACATGATGAATCTATTATTCAGTTTTCAGGAACATGGTTTCTCTGAGTCCTCATGAACTCTATGATCATTTTAAATTTTTGGCTCATTGTTAGAATATGTTTTGGATATAATTTACTTGTGGGTTTTCTAGATCTACTTGTATTTATAGTAAACTCTATTGTCTTGATCTGATTATATGGTATGATTAATTTGTATATTAAATTAAATTCGGATATTTAATTGTAGTTAAGTCGACAGTTAGATAATGTCAGATCTTCGTCATCCACGATTGTGAAGCTACGGATCTAATTTTGCTTCCGCTCTGCGACATTACATTATTTTCCGGAATTGTAATAGTTGGTAGAATTTTTAATATTAATTTCTTAATTCATCAATCTTTATAAGCTCAATGATCATTTTCTCCAACTGTTATCACTTATCACCGCGACGCGGCAAAAGCATCATTTTTTGCCGCGACATGAAAATACATTCCGCAAAAAACTGATATTTGCTTCGACTATTCACAATTGTGGCAGGATGTCTTCCTTCATGCCACACTTATTATCTGGTGAGGCTAAATTAGATATATGGCAAGAGGTGCGGCAATACCATGTAATTACAGTTGGTGGAAGGAGGATTATAAGCACATGGCAGCCGTATATACTTGTTGTTTTTGCAAATTCTTCATCCAATTAAAAAAGAAAAAAAGATGGGCATATATTGGATATGTGATGGCAATTATTTACAAAGTAAACACAACGCACTTGCAATTTAACTGAACCAGCGGTAGTTTTTTTACTCATATTAATATCATCCTTCAAATAACGTTTGTGATTGAAAGATTATTTACCATCATGATCACGAACTTCCACCTAAATACATCTCCACCATAGATAACAACATCTCGAATGGATTGGTTATTTGTCTGGTGACCGACCATTTTCAAATGGATTAATATAGAGATATTCAAATCTGTATGCACTCTTTTAATCATACCGCTTTAAGACAACATGCTATAAATCTATTGACAACAAAAGAAAGCGTTTAATTTTGAATTGATTCACATTTTTAGATGATCGACAAAAAGTAGTTCAAGTGTTAGACATGGTTAGTAAATACATGGATATTTCATTTACCATTTTGTCCTCATAAGTTAACACTATAAATTAAACGAAGTGGCGAACACAAGAAACAGAGCGAGCTATCAACCTAAACTAGTCAGAGAGAAAGAGAAACAGTTAAGTGTATCATGGAGAGAGATAAGATGGTGCTCTTTCTTCTCGTGATCGTAACAATGCATTTTGCAGATCTTACTTACAGCCCTGAGTATTTCACTATCATAGGTGGTGTTGCTGCCCAGGGTTCCGTAGAAACTAGTGATGCCACCGGAACTACTATTAACATGGCAGGTGACAGAAACAACGTGAGTGGATGTTTCCCTACAACGGATGATGCTGATAACAATGGTAACACCACTGGCAATATTATTAATGCGGCAGGTAACGACAACAACATAAATGGATGTTCTACTAATGGTAACGGCAGCAATGGTAATAATAATGGTAACGATAACGGTAACAATGGCAATGATAATGATGATAATGGTAATGGAAACAATGGTGATAATGGTAATAATGGAAACAATGGTGATAATGGTAACAATGGCAATGGTAATAATGGAAATGGAAACAATGGTGATAATGGTGACAATGGAAACAATGGTGATAATGGTAACAATGGCAATGGTAATAATGGTAATAATGGTGATAATGGTAACAATGGTAACAATGGAAACAATGGTGATAATGGAAATGGTGATAATGGAAATGGTAACAATGGTGATAATGGAAATGGTAACAATGGTAATGGTAATAATGGAAATGGTAATAATGGTGATAATGGAAATGGTAACAATGGTAACAATGGCAATGGTAATAATGGAAATGATAACAATGGTAATAATGGTGATAATGGTAACAATGGCAATGGTAACAACGGTGATAATGGTAATGGTAATAATGATAATGGTAACAATGGTAACGGTAACAACCCCAATAATAATGGTAATAATGGGAACAATGGTAACAATGGCAATAATGGGAACAATGGTAACCCAGCTAACACCATATACGCACCGTACCGCAGATTTGGCTTTCCTTGGTTCCCATTTCAGGTTTCAAAATTTACACACAGCGATTCTGGGTCATCATCTGGGCAGGAACGATTGCAGCCCTAGATGGAGTAATAAATAAGAGCCACAATCACTCAGGGTCTCTATTCTAAAGAATCATCAATTAAGGGTCTGATTAGTCTCGACCTATATCAAGACAGTATATTAAATAAATAAGGTTGCAGAGGAAGGGAAAACGGATCGTGCAAAAAAAATCTTAATTTACGTTGTTGTACTTTTGATGCAAAATAAATGTATTAAGTGAAAGTACGTAACTTCTTTAAGGAGAATAAAAAAGGGGAACAGGTCTCCAAGTCATTCATTTTGCTCTCAACTCTACCAATTTCATCCGTATTCTGCCCATTTCTGTATGAATTGGAATTGTCGTTATAATTGAATTCGAAGTCGACTGCAATACTCAAAATGTAATCAATGTATGTTTTCCTGAATTGTACAACCACCAGGACGTGTCTTTTATACAGCACTCAGATGAAAAGAAAAGAATAAACAATTTCAATTATTTAATCAAGTAAAATCTGACAGCTTGAGAAAATATGACATGCACAATATCACGGCTAATTCTGAAGGCTTAAATTGGTGTGATTTCTTTCCAAACTTACTTTGTCGGATAAGGGTTCAGAGAAACAAATATATTTTCGAGGAAGTTAAGGTTAATTGTGCTAATACTTACTTCAAAGTTAGAGCATTCCAGGCTCAAATCTTTGTAGGAAACATTGTCTTAATATCCAACGAGACCATCCTGCTTCTGGTTATGAGAAGCCTGCTCAATACGACCGAGCTTCAATGAGGATAATTTTGCAGGGTCAGGCGGAGTTATCAGGGATGGTGGGGCCGATGACACTTTCCTACAAAAAAATGGGAACAATGTATGGTTGAACTCCTGGCTATTAGAGAAGGTCTCCACCTTGCTCACAGCTTAAACATCCAGAACCTACTGGTGGAAAGGGGCTCTATATGTCTATCATAAACTGAGCACACTTTTTTTCTTCATTTCGGCAGATCTGTCTAGGAGCATTTATTAAAAATGCTAACAAAAAGAATAAGGGGACTAAGCCAAGACCCAAAGACAGGAGAAAAGAAGATAAAATAAAGGTAAAAGAACATAATACAAATTATCTAAAACGGTCAACCGGCAGATTTGATCTGTCACTACCCACAGCTGATCGAATAAAATGTGGTTGTTCATTCCAACCATTGCGAGCTTGTAGATGCTCCCAACTTAGCTAGTAAACCCGCTACAACATTAACCTCTCTATAAACAGCTAAATTCTATGGCACCAAAGATTGATCAGATAAAGCACCAATGACATTTATGAAATCACATTCAAATCATATACTGATCATGCCTCTGCAACATGCAATCCTAAATGCAACAATGGCTCCCCAAAATTCAACAGAAATCGGGTAATCCACACCAATTGATTGTGTCAAGCTCCCAACTTTTACACAATTACTATTCCGAAATACGACGCCACATCCAGCTAACCGACAGATTTGATATGTAGTTTGAGCTAAATCATTACCCGCATTTTTAACATCTTAAGCCCCAGACCCAGATCTGATGTACGTCGGGTGTAGGCCGAGCTACTGGCCAAAGTGTACCGATTTTGTCACTTGTACACCCGAGGTTTAGGCCGAATTACTGGTCGAGGTGTACCGATTTAGTCACATGTACACCTGTTACCGATTGACTGGTCACTCATAGGTGGATCCACATGTTTGTCCGAGTGACTGGCCTTATACGTGGGGGGTTGTGTGCAAGAACAATAGTCCCACATCGCTAGAATCCGCTTAATAAACTTAAATATAATATGAAAGGGTCGAACCACTCATTACCAATTGGTTGTGAGTTGGATGCTTGCAAACTTTAACATGAATATTTATTATTCAGTTACACGTAGGATTTTAGATTTGCATTTAAATAAACATCCCCAATAATAGGTCCTACAAAATAGGAGGAATAAATACTAATTTTAAATACTAATATGGACCTTTGGAATAACCTCCATGTCATATTTGTTATAATACAACTAAACGATTAAGATTTCATCGTATAAGATTTTCTAAGGGTTAAACCTCTATACTATTAAAGATAGTTTATTAGTTATGCGATCCTATATTTACTATACATACAATTTCCTCTGAATAAGAGTCTTAATAAAACTTCTACGTAGGATTTTTAACACCATCTAGTGGGAATGCTCATAGTGCAAGGGCTATGAGATATCGAGTTAAAACACTCTACATTTTTCAAAATGGTTGAGAGACTGAGTGATAGAGTGGGTTCCCATTACGAGAAATAGTTTTTGGATATGAAGATATTAGTGATAGACCGAACCGACCATTAACCTAATGGATCAACTGTGTGATAATTTGGGTATGTAGATATTACTGAAATATATCTAAGATCATCTTAAATATATGATTATCACTTATATGAATTAGCCAATATGCTCAAATCATACACACCGCCAGTATTAGAAGACTACTCATTGGATATCGATGGAGAAAGAGTACTTTCTAGGTTTTTGAAAAATTACAAAAATTTTGGTTATCTTTGTCACTATAGTTTTAGAATCTTCTGTAGGACTCATCGCGTTGTGCTCTTTTCCTTCGTCAGGATTTTATCCCTTTGAGTTTGGATTTTCCCGGTCAAAGTTTTTAACGAGACAACAAATGTGTGTCCAACACCTTTCGGTGATTTTATCATTTACCTTTTATTGTTTGTGTTTTACTTTTTATGTATTTCCCTTAATCTGTTATCTGTAATTGTATTGTAATCACGGCTGCTAACGCCTTAAGTTAGCTTTCTAATGAAATGTCTAAATCACAAACAAAAAATTTTTTTACCCAAGATCATCTTAAATATATGATTATCATTTAGTTGAAAAGAATGATCATTCACAATTATACAAGATGTACATCAGTCTGTGATATTTATACCTTGGCCACTGGTTCTAAGAAGAAAAGGAAGAAATGTCAATTTGGACGCAAGCACGGGTAAGCCAATCGAAAAATTAAATGGTACCGATAGATGGGAGTGATTAGGGCTGCAAATCGGACGACCAGTCCAGTTTTCAAGTAAAATTGTCGACCAAACCGTCCATTAACCTAATGGATATATAGGCCAAAACCAACTATTAACCTAGGGTTGAAAACGACGAAAATTACAGACGACACTTGATTAGCCTTCCATACCCAAACTTTACTTTTTTAATATTTTTTTAGAAAATTTATAAGATTCTTATTTATCTAGAAAATTGAAGACTCTTAAGGATATTCCACTTAGCTAACCAATGACAAAGAAGCAACATGTGGAGAAGTTCTTGAATGTATGTGCATTATTTGGAGTTCAAGACACTAATGAAGATGAAACTAACAACATCTTTACTGAAATCGTTGAGAAGCATAAGAATTACAAACCAGCAACTGATAGAGAACTTGCTAAGCTAGGTTGGAAAGGCGAGCAGTCAAATGAGAATCTAGGCAGAGGTAAGAGAACTTCTGCTAAAAAAAATAGTCATAGGCGTTGGCACTTTTTTGTTGCTTGTTTTAGCTTTGATTTTGTTGTTCATGGAGGCTTTTTTCCTTGGGGTTTGGTTGTTTTGGCTAGCTTTTTCTTAAGTCTTAGTACACCTAGTGTGTTTCTCCTGTTGTAACTTCTATTTTCCTTAACTATTTCTGAAAACATGCTTCTAGTCAGAGATAAAAATAAGTATGGAGAATTTCTTCGCTTAACTATCTCTGCAAACAAATCCAAACAATCAACAATTCTTCCAGCCGAAAAAGGAGTGAACAGATGGAAACGCTTTGTTATAGGTTTTTATAAGTATTTATCAAGGAAAACTCCTACTACTATAGGTTTTGATAAGTTTTTATCAAGTAAAAACACCTATGAAAAGAATATTACATCTGTGCATCCATCTGTTTCAGTTTTACAAGACTCAACAACGGTGGTTATTAACAAAAACAATACTTCTCAAGATTGTTCAAAGATTGCTTCTCACTGCGATCTTGACTGGGAGCAAGCTATTGTAATAGAATCTTCGCATTTTGTTGGTTCTTGGAGTCGCCTCAGTAAAGGTATCTCTTCAAGATTCTCTTTAGTTTCTGACTTTGATGTTTTTCCATTTGAAGAAAGGGAGGCATTCTATTTTACTTCTTTAGATCATAAGAAACTAATGTTAGGTGAAGAAATGTGGACTTTTGATGGTGCAACAATAAGATTATGTCCATGGTGGTCATCAGTCAACACAATAACAATATCATCCATACACTCTGAAGGTCATTGGATTGATGTATGGATATTTTCCAAAGTATTGACGTTATGTTTGGAGGTATAATTGAAGTTCATTCTTCTACTTTGTCCTGGGAAGATGCTTCAGCAATTCACTTGAAGGTTCATAATTTTCAGAAGCTGGATTTTTCTTTCCTCTTTCATTTCAATGATAAGAGTTTTCCAATTAAGATTAGTCCGACTAATTTTATTAATGGAAATCCTGATCAATCATTCAAAAGAATTAGGGTTTCAGTTTCTAATCCTACAACAATGGAAATGGAGGATACATCGGAGAAAATCCCTTTGGAGAATATTTCTTCTTTCCATTTTGGGAATTCGAATTCGCAAGAATCTCGGACTTTGGTTGTTTCCAACCAGAATATTCGCAAGGAAAATTCTTTGCGCGCTGATTCAGGAAACAAATTATTCTTTGATTTTTCAAAGGTTACTTTAAACTCAAGTTTTACCGTTGAAGCGAAAAGAACGGCTAGGCGCATTCAAATTTTGGATTCGGGCACCTCAAATTCAAATTTCAAAAATACTTCAATTTCGTTGATAAGGGCACCACCAATAAATTCAAATTCAAATTCTCTCAGTTCAAGCAATAACTTTACAACTGCTATAGTACCAACTGTTATTTCAGAAGAAAATATTGATGACTACTTAAAAGAAGTTGTTTCAATTCCGTATCTTCAAAAATTGGGTTCAGATATAGAAGTGGTTCACACTAGCTCTCATATTGCTCCAGCAAAACATTGGAATGAGGTTAAAAATAACATTAATCCAAATCTCAGGAAGCACTTTGAGGACTTAGCCACTCAAATGATTCAATTGGGTCCGAAGTTGGGATTATTTTCAATGGAAGTGAAGGTGAAAATGTTGACTCAATGATGGATACATTGAAATTGGAAGAACTTTAGGGCTGAGAAAGGTAAACCTATTTGATACCTTTCTTATTTCCTTTCTTTTGGGTTTTCTTTTCTGTATGGATTTCAAAATTGTTTGTTGGAATGTGAGAGGTATAAATGACCTCAATCGTACAGACATTATTAAAAAGAAAGCTAGAGATTGGAAACCTAGCATTCTGCTGTTGCAAGAAACAAAAATTCATCAATGTAATGATTTGTTAGTTTGGAAAGTTTGGGGTAATAGACATGTTAAATGGCTAGATGCTCCTTATGTAGGTAGCTCAGGAGGGATTTTATGTTGTTGGGATGAGTCTAAAGTTCAGGTTTTGGATTATTTGGTGGGACATTATTCAATAACATTGTTGTGTAAGATGATTGACTCTAATTTTGAGTGGATCTTTACTCGTATCTATACTCCTAATTCAAACAATATTAGTGAGCTCAAGTTGTTTTGGAGAGAGATAGAAGAATTCAGAAGTTATTGGTCTTTACCTTGGGTCATTGGAGGAGATTTCAATGAAATTAGGTTTTTTTATGAAAGATTTTCAGGTGATGAAAGTTCTGCTGGTATGAGAAGATTCAATAACTTCATAGCTAGGCATGAACTAATTGATTTGCCACTCAATGGAGCTTCCTATACTTGGACTAACAATCAAAATCAAAGTATCAGAAGTAGGCTGGACAGAATTCTTATTTCATTAGATTGGGAGCAGCAATTTCAAAGAGTTATTCAGCAAGCTTTATCAAGACCTTGCTTTGATCATAACCTTATTGCTCTTATCTGTGAAGGTGTGAAAACATGTCCACGTCCATTTAGATGTGAGTCTTACTGGTTTCATCATCCTGATTTTTTTTCTTTTATCAGTACTACTTGGTCTTCTTTTGATGTTGCAGGTGGAGATGGTTTTTCAATCTGCAAGAAAGTTCAGTTATCAAAGCCAATTTTAAGACTTTGGAGCAAACAAGAATTTGGTGATCTAGACAGAAGACTGGATGAATTGGAGGATATCTTTGTTTCTCTGGATGCTGAGGAGAATCTCAACAATGGTTTTTCTGAGGAGCAATGGGATGCAATACTTCAAGCAAGAAAGGTGTTTTGTAGTTTGTCTGTTCTTAGATTACAGACTTCAAGAAAGGATCAAGGGTAGATTACATTAAAAATTAGGATGCCAATACCAAATTATTTCATAGATTAGCCTCAGATAAAAGAAGAAGAAGTTACATAGGAGCTACTAAAGTCATGGGTGAAATGATTTGGGAAGAAAAGGAGATTAAAGAAGGCATAGTTGATTTCTTTAAGAATATCTTCATGAATCAAACCATAAGAACTGTTTCAATGGACTACATATATTTCAATAGAATCTCAGATGAGATGAAGGTCAGTGTGTAAGCTGAATTTACAGAAGATGAATGTTTGGCTGCTATGAAAAAATTAGGACAATCAAAAGCTCCAGGTCCATACGGGTTTCCAATAAGCTTTTATGTTCTTTGTTGGGATGCTCTTAAGAATGATATTATGGTTGTTTTTAAAGAATTGCAGGAGAAAAACTTCTTGGATTGGAGATTTAAGAATACTTTCATTGCTTTGATTCCAAAGAAGGATACAATTGAGAAAATCAAAGATTTAAGGCCTATTAGTTTGGGGCATGGTATTTATAAGATTGTTTCTGAAGTTTTGGCAGATAAATAAATCAGTTCTTCCTGATATCATTTCTTCTCATCAAACAGCTTTCATCAAAATGAGACAAACCTTGGATGGTGTTTTAGTTACTAATGAGCTGATATATTCTAGAGAAAGAAGTAGAAAGGCAGGCATTTTGGTTAAGGTAGATTTTGAAAAAATATTTGATCATGTTAATTGGGACTTCATTGATGAAATTCTTGGTCTTATGGGCTTTGGTGATAGTTGGAGAAAATTGGTAAGAAGTTGTGTTCAATTTGTCAAATTTTAAATTCTTGTGAATGGCTCAGCTACAGGCTTCTTTACCTCTAAGAAAGGCATCAGACAAGGAGATCCTATATCTCCTTTTTTGTTTTTGTTGGTGGGTGAGGAGGATTCAAATAGCTCAAGAGGAGGGTCTTATTTCTGGTTTTCAAGTTGCTTCAAGAGGTAAAATCATTAGTAATCTTCAATTTGCGGATGACACTTTCATTTTTCTTGATGCAAATGTTGATCGGGTTAAAATTTTGAGATTACTTATTTTATATTTTGAGAAACTTACTGGTTTTAAAATTAATTTTGCCAAAAGCAAAATCTTTGGTGTGGCTTATAATGATGATCTCAGTCAATTTTCTTCCATTTTGGGGTGCTACTCTGGAGCTTTGCCAACTACTTACTTGGGTTTACCTATAGGAGATAAAAGTAGGGGGGTTGCCAAGTGGGATAAGGTAATTGATAGCTTTACTAAAGTATTACCAGGTTGGCAAATAACTATTCATAGTAGGGCTGACAAGATAACTCTTATAAATAGTGTCTTAGCTCGCTTGCCAGTTTATTACATGTCTTTGTTTGTTATGCCTGCATCTGTTGCTAAGAAGTTAGAAAGAATCATGAGAAATTTCTTACGGAGTGACAGCAAATGAAGGAGGAATGTGCATTTAGTTAACTGGCCAACTCTCAACAAAAGAAGAAAATCTGGAGGATTAGGAATCAAAAGTCTTCAAAAGATGAACAAGGCTCTCCTGACAAAATGGCATTGGATATTTGCTACTGAAAAAGGTGTTCTATGGATGGAAATTGTTTTTGAAAAGTATGGAGCTGATCCTTTAAACTGGTTCTCAAAGGTGCTAAAGATTACTTATGGTAAATCTGTTTAGAAAGGTATCATGAACTGCAACTCAATCTTTGGAAGCCATGTGAGATTTAAATTTAATTCTGGCAATTCAGTTAGATTCTGGATGGATAATTGGTTGTTTGATATTCCTCTTAGTTTGAAGTATCCTAATCTATTTGCAGTTTCTATGATATTTCAATCAACAAAGATGCAAATGATGAAATTGGGTGGAGTCTCGAGAAAAAAGGTGATTTTTCAGTTAAATCTGCCTATGATTCTCTTATTCAAGAAACTTTTAGATGAAGATTCAACTTATATTTTCAAGTACATCTGGGATCATAAGTTTCCTCATAAAATTTCTTTTTTCCTATGGACTGTTGCTCACGACAGCCTTCCAACAAGAGACATGCTTTTAAGGAGAGGTATGGATGTTCCTCAAACATGTTTATTTTGCTCTCAGAATGAAACGATTAATCATCTTTTCTTACACTGTGATTTTGCGGCCTCAATCTGGAATCACTTTAAGGAAAAATTGCAGTGGCAGTTTACTATGCCAAACAACATCATTACAATGTTATTCTCTTGGAACATTAGCTTGCCAGATAAGCAGCAATACTTCATTTGGAGTATGATTTCTGTAGCTATCCTGTGGAGTATTTGGAAGAAAAGGAATGAGAGAGCTTTCAAAGAAAAATCTCATTGTGCAGTTGTTGTTCAACATAAAATCAAATATCGACTCTTCACCTGGTGTCTGGTGTTTAAAAGTTCAGAAACTCCTAGCTTTAGGGAAGTTATGATGATCAGCACCTATGTGCTACATTTTAGACCCATATTAATATTAGTTACGCCCCGTTATTCTGCTAATAATACTGTTTTAGATCATTTACACGAAATACGAGCAATTCTGATCACCCAAGGATAAACAACTATATTAGAGGCTAATTAGCATTTGCGACCCACACCACCAAAATGAGAAGGAGCTTAATAGGATTTGGCTGCCAAGTTAAAAGCCAGTGGCACCACTAAGCCACCGCACTTTCTCCATGTGACGGCAGCACATTTATGTGTTCATTAATTAGTGACTAGTACGTGGACTCCATTGCTAGTTAAAATGGGAACTAAAGAGGGACAAAGTTGATGATGTGTCTATTTCTCCCTAACCACGTTTCTTTCGTGGTTACCAGACAGCACCTACTCTACTATTTACCGAACAGAGAAGCTCAAGTTATGGCTGGAATTCAATCGAGAAAGCAGGTGAGGATGGTTTGTAAAAGGAGGTGATGCACAGGGACAAAGTAAAAATGCCGTGACTGATCTTGTGTGTTTTGAACGGATGGTGTAAATTTATCTGGCTAGAATTGCTGGTATCTATTCAAGGGAATGATGGGTGTAAGCTGAAGTTCTTGCATACGAAAGTATGTTTTTGGTTCGCCTGAGATGAACTCTGTACTGGTGCTGTGGTTACAAGCAAGAATAGAAGCTAGCCTGAATTTTGAGTGCCGTGAAAACAGCCAAAGAAGCTGCGGTCAGTGGTCAGATTTGCAGAAGTTAATGGTGACGGGACGATGGATTGTTGAACAGCTGGAGTTGGTTGTTATGGAGCTTGGCAGTACATTGTTGTACAGAGACCGCAATGAGAATCACGGTCTTAATGTAGCCGAGATGAAGAAGAGCAGATGATGTTGTGAATCCCAGCCGACATTAATTGTAGCAATGAAGCGTTATTGCAGACGAAGGCATTTGCTTTGAACTGAGGTTGAATGCTGCTGTCAAGGATGACCGAGTGTGTTGGTTGGATTTGATGGAGATAGGGAAGAACGAATCAGTAGGAGTTGATGTGGCCGAGATTTTCAAGGATCAGAAGAAGATAGAGTCCGTGCTGGAGTTGGACGAACAGAAAACAGAAAGGGAGTTGGACTTTAGAAAGGCCTGAATTGATTTCGGTGATGGAGCTTGGGCCTTGGTATTTTCTAGGTCCGAAATGGATTCGCAGGTCTTGACCTATATTTTGGGTTTCTGGAAAGAATAGAAGAGGAGGCCGGCTTGAGAGCCGTTCACACAAAGCAGAAAATAGGAGATTGTTGTTTCCCTGTGGAGTTTTTGAGGCTAAGAACTGAGCGTAACAAAGAGAAGAGGAGACGGCGATTCTTTGGGTTTAATCTCTCTATCTTGTCTTAATTATTTTTGATGGTTTTTGAGAAAACCATGTTTAGCTAAACTTTGTGATTAGGGTTTATGGTAGAAATTACTTTGAGCATAAGAACAATTTAATTTGATATATATTTATGCTTTAGAGGCTATTATAATTTGAATAAATTAACTCTCGACATTGTTTATTGATTTAATTGAAATATGAGTTGTTGCTTAACCGGTTTCATATAACCTTTGTGCCTAGTTGTTAGTTTTACAAATATGTTTGTCTTATTATTTGATGATCCATGCTTGGTTAATTACTTTGATGGTTATGCTTAGAAAAGCCATATAGAATTTGTGAACCTAAATTTAGTTTCGTACAATTTTCTCGCTGATGCAATTTGATGGTTCATGCTTGGATTTAGTCTTTTGATGTGCCATGCTTAGGGTATACCAGTGATATTTGCGGCTCTAAAACATATAATAGGTGATGTCGATAGAACAAACGATAAATAAATATTAATGAGTTATGTATCATTTCAGTAATTGAATAGAAGTTGTGGTGGATACGATAAGCCCTGGTTACCGACTTTTCCTTTATATTCATTTTATTAGTTTACTTTAATTTTATTATTTCATTTCAAATTCTAAAAATCTAAAAAATATTCTTTTTGTTCCTGATTACAGATATTAATTATCGGTATTTCCACCGCACCCTGTGGGTTCGACCCGTACTTGCCCCTGTCTACTAGTTAGACACCGCGCGATTGCGGTTATTATATATAGAGTTTCCCGAAATCCTACCATATGACCAACTGGCCAAGATTATATTTTGAGCATTTGTAACTCACGAAGTTGTTTGTAACTTCCTTACTCTTTCTTTTTTTCTTTCTCTTGTAACTTTGAGGGTGGTACAAGCCTTTTGTACCCTCCTTTTTTGATCAATACATTCTTCTTTACCGATTAAAAAAAAAAAAAAAACTTCTATTTTCCTTTATAATAAAATTTAACCTTTCTACTTCAAAAAACTATCACAATGCTTCCACAACATTGTTTCTGTAAACGGGTTATACATGTAGTGATTGAAAAGATAATTTTAAAGGACCATGTTCTTTTACTGCATGTATTTATAAATTCATCGTATAACTAATACTCCGATTCATCAAAAAGATAAGAAATATTGGAGATCAATGTAAAATGCAACACCTTTAAAATAAAATTAGTGTTTTAAAATTACTCTTTTTCTTTTACGTTAATTCTGTGAAATGCTGGTTTTACATGTAGTGATTGAAAAAATTATTTTAAAGCACCATTTCCTTTTACTGCGTGTATTTATAAATTCACCCTATAACTAATACTCCAATTCATCAAAAAGATAAGAAATATTGGAGATCAATGTAAAATACAACACCTTTAAAATAAAATTAGTATCTTAAAATTACTCATTTTCTTCTACGTTAATTTTATGAAATGCTGTAAAAATTGCATGTTTACCTTGTTGTTGGAATGCCAAAAAATTATAATTGTTATCTATATTAGGACTACATAACTCCTTCCCTGTGATCGGAGGATGGATTTGTCATCGCCATAGTTTGATCTCAAACTGAAATTAGAGCTTTTTGTTGTTGGATTATGTGTAAGCTAACATTTGAACGAAACCCAAGTTTTGAATTTTGTTATAAAACTCTCATAAATATTTTTTTCGCCATATCCAATCTCAATTGTATACCGGAATAACGAAAAAAATGATTAGGGCGTTATACGAGAGAGAGAGGGAGAGGAAGGGTAGAGAATAGAATTACAACTTGGTTATTATGTTTTGGACAATGAAAAATAACAGAAAACTAAAGAGAATATATCTTGTTTACTTGTTAGATGATCTCGATCTTGGTTGGTCACTGTTCACAATAGAAAAGAGATGAGAACAGAAAAACGAAGATAATAGAATTAGGATATCGGTTTGGTTTTGCGATTAGATTTGATATCTGGATATTGATCACTTATCCTATTTTGTGTTCGACAATAAACACCGAGAAGTTCTCAAAATTCTGAAGTTCTATTGGTCAAGGACAAAGAGTTCTAGAATTCAAACTTCTAACTCAATTTTCAAGGTGAGGCCATCAATTTCTCCTCAAATTATATATACATAGAATGCATTTGGTTAATATTTTTTTAATTGTATTTAACAATTTTAGACTCAAATAGCAATTGGTTTCCCGCTTTTCTTTGCTATTATGTTTGTTTCCCCAAATGGCACTTCACTGGCCTATAATGGAGACTATCAGATACTCGTCCAATTAAACAAGTGCATTATTGAGTTTGGCGGAAAAGGAAACTTCTTTCCGCTGGTAGTAGCATCAAATCAGGTCTTTTATTTTTTAGATTCTTTCCCTTTGAAAGAAATTCACAACCCCATAGCCCTTATTCTTAGGATGTATAAGTAAGTTTTTATTTTTATTTTTCTCCTTTGTACATAATTTCACTTAATACATTTATTTATTTTGCATCAAAAGTACAACATAGATTAAAATATTTTGCACGATCCTGGTTCCCTTCTGCAACTTTATTTATTTTATATACTGTCTTGATACAGATCGAGACTAATCAGACCCTTAACAGATGATTCTAATATTTGTAAAACTGTAGAATAGAGAGGCAGATGACCGTAAGTGATTGTTGCTCTTATTCATTATAAAAAATATTCTTACCAATCTCTGACACGCCCGCCTCAAATATCGCTTTATAAAACGGAAAATGGGTCATTTGTCCAAATATTTTTAAATCACGGTTCAAATGCACGAGTAAAAAATAGTTTGGGTGAAATGGCCAAAAAAAATAGCAATGATGAAACTGGATTCATCTGAGCTTAAATTTAAAAAATAGCAAGGATGAAACTGGATAAATCCTGTGTAAATTAAAAATAAGAAAAAATATTTGAAAATGGGCACGATGAAACTGGTTACATCCTGTCTATTTTTACACTTTTGTCCATTTAAACAGTATCAAAATCTAACTGTCCATTTAACCCGGGAATTGTTGATGTTGGTCTTTTTAACCAATTTTGTGTTTATAAAATTATAGTTCACGTGCCCAAAGGACAGCCTCTAAGGCTAGCTGCAATCGTTTCTGCATTTTCACAAGAACTTGCCCAGAGGATGACCCAAATCTCCGTGTGTGAATTTTGAAACCTGAATTGGCAACAAGGAAAACCATCTTTGCGACTATGATCAGTTACATAGATGTCGCGGATATGGTTTCACCTGAGATACCGTTATTGCCATTGTTACCATCACAATTACAGTTATCATTACCATTGTTGCCATTGTCACCGTCTCCATTATCATTACCATTGTTGTTTCCGTTACCGTTACCATTGTTACCGTCTCCATTACCGTTGTTGTTGCCATTACCATTGTTACCACTACCATCACCATTATCGCCATTACCATTGTTACCGTTACCATTATCATTATTGTTGCTGTTACCATTACCGCCACCATCACCATCGTTGTTTCCGTTATCATTATTACCACTACCATCACCATTATCGCCATTACCATTACCATTATTGTTGCTGTTACCATTGTTACCATTACCATTACCGCCATCACCATCGTTGTTGCCGTTACCATTACCGTTGCCATTATTACCATTATCTCCATTATTTCCGTTGTTACTATTGTTACCGTTACCATTGTTGACATCACCGTTATTCCCACCATTACCATTATCATCACCGTTATCATTACTACCATTGTCGCCATCACTGTTATTTCCATTACCATTATTGCCATCAGTACCGTTGTTACTGTTACCATTGTTACCATTATCATTACCGTCACCATTACTACCATTGCTACCGGGATTCTCCGTTGTAGGACAACATCCATCTATGTTGTTGTCGTTACCGGCCGCATTAATAGTAGTGCGGGTGGCATCACTAGTTTCTACGGAACCCTGGGCAGCAACACCACCTAGGATAGTGAAATAGTTAGGGCGGTAAGTAAGATCTGCAAAATGCATCGTTACGATCACGAGAAGAAAGAGCACCATCTTATCTCTCTCCATGATACACTTACCTGTTTCTCTTTCTCTCTGACTAGTTTAGGTTGATAGCTCGCTCTGTTTCTTGTGTTCGCCACTTCGTTTAATTTATAGTGTTAACTTATGAGGACGAAGTGGTAAATGAAATATCCATGTATTTACTAACCATGTCTAACACTTGAACTACTTTTTGTCGATCATCTAAAAATGTGAATCAATTCAAAATTAAACGCTTTCTTTTGTCGTCAATAGATTTATAGCATGTTGTCTTAAAGCGGTGCGGTGATTAAAAGAGTGCATACAGATTTGAATATCTCTATATTAATCCATTTGAAAATGGTCAGTCACCAGACTGATAACCAATTCATTCGACATGTTGTTATCTACGGTGGAGATGTATTTAGGTGGAAGTTCTTGATCGTAATAGTAATTTATTTGGAATAAGTGAGACACTATTATTTTTTTATTTTAATTTTTTTTATTTTTTTATTTTTTAGCTTTCGTTAACAACGGTTTTTTGTTTCTTTTTCACCAATCCATCTTTTTTTCTCTTCAATTTTTCTTTGTGTTGTTTTGGATTCCTGGGTTTTGTACGGTTGGTTACTTTTAATCACAAACATTCTTACTATTCTTCGTCCAACCATTAGATAAGTTAGTTCAAGTTTGCACACTTCCTAAGCAAGAAAATGATATCATTACGGATAATAATTAGTAAAATTTAGAAATTATATATCTCTCAAAGTATATCACAGATATTCTTAAACTTTATATTATTAAAAACATTTTAAAACAACTGCATAGCGAATATGAGTGTGGATATCAAATTATACATATATCTTATACTAATAATAATCAATTAAAATGATAATTTTAGAATATTCTCTTGTTTAATAGTATAAGTCACCTGTTAATGGGAAAAAAATTAAAAATGGATAAATCATCTACTAACCATACACAGGGAGTATAATTATTGTAACATCTAAATCTAAGTTCGTTTATCCTATTTGTTCGATAAAATGCTTCCATGAGTTTGTTTTCTATTAGTGAATTGGAGGAGCAAAACAATTCTTTTTCACTATGCCACTATAAGTAAGGCCTTGAACCTGAAAAGAAGCTATTCAGGACCCGGTGGATCTCCATTGACGGCTGTGTTAGCTCTATCATCTTATTCCCATACCCTTAATGAGTTATCAACGTATCATCATAGTTTGAGTTTTCACCTAAGAAATAGGTGCTATATGGATTTTCCACATGAGAAACATGTGATAGTTTGATCTTTCACCTTGAGATGAAAGTGTAATAGTTCGATAAAGTGCCATCTTCATAAATCTTCTTAATTTATGGATGTGAGAGGAACCAAAGTTGGGTTCCTCATATATTTTCAAAATATGTAAAAATTGCAGTTTTCACACGTGAAATCAGTGAAAGAACAATTAGCGCCTGGATATCATACATATTTTTCTTACGCTCTTTTCTTTTTTTGAAACAAAAGGTTATATTAAAAGAAAAAAAAAAAAAAACCCAACAAGGTCAATTACAACACATAAGAGTATCCCAATTACTCCAGACAAGATTTGGGACAACAAACTTGAAAGTATCATTATCACATGACCATAAAATTACTACTTGTTTGACCAAATCAATACTTTCTTGCACACACTTATGACGACCTCCGAAAACCCTTCCGTTCCGTTCCTTCCACAAAACCCAACAAACCGCGTAATGCAAAACTTGCCAAACCTGTCTACCCCTACCACGCAGCACATTAGTGGTCCACGCTTCAAACAATTGCAATAACGTGCTTGGGAAAGGCCAAGCAATTCTGAAGGCCGCAATGAAATACTTCCAAATATCAAAAGCATATGTGCAATGAAGGAACATGTGATTTGCATATTCCCTTACGTTGTTACAAAGAACACATTGATCACTTTCTAATTGAACACCACATGTCTCAACATATCTCTAGTGGGGAGAGAATCATGAAAGGAAGCCCATAAGATGAAACTAATCTTGTTAGGAATGTTGGATTTCCAAAGGAATTGATTGAAGCTGCACTCCTCCAAGTCACCTATAAGATTCTTATAACAATTCAAAGAACTGAAGTTTTCCATAATCTCCATTGTGTCATCCTCGTCCACCAAAACAGGCACCTGATGCAAGTCCCGCTTAAGTAAATCCCATTCAAGTTGCTCATTCATGTTCAAATGTCTCACAAAATCGCAAACCAACTCCCCATTCACAATCATGTCCGAAATTGAAGCGTTTTTCAGCCTTGCTGCTTTGAAAACAACCGGAAAAAGATCCTGAAGTGTACCCTTATCTAACCATTGATCCTTCCAAAAACGAATGCCCTTCCCATTCCTTACCTTGAAAGACATCATATTTTGTATTAGAGGCACCATATTAGTGACATTCTTCCAAAGACTCCTTCCTTGACAAGAATTATCCGTACCGGGAATTAGAAGATTATTATTATAAGAAAAATTTTCATTCACAATTCTCCTCCATAAACTATTCTTGTTTTTCGAAAATCTCCAAATCCACTTAATTAACAAAGAATGATTTGTTTTCCTCAGATTCTTCACGCCTAACCCCCCATTCTCCTTCGGGATGCAAATTTTCTTCCAAGAGACCCAAACCATTTTCCTTCTACCTTCCGCAGCTCCCCACATGAAATTGCGCATGATCTTAATCATTTGCTTTTCCACACTCACCGGAAGATAAAAAAGCGAGAGATAATAAATAGGTAGACTTGCCAGAGAGCTCTTAATAAGAATTAACTTACCCGCTTTATTAAGTTGTCGTTTCTTCCATGATGCCAACTTTTGCTCCATTCTGATCTGCACTTGATCCCACACCGATGACGTAAATTTTTCTTATGCTCTATTCTTGAACTATATGACGTAAATTTCTAGCTTGAAAATCACAATTTTCATATGTTATACTCAATGGTGGATCATAAATTTTTTTAATTATCACTAGTTGATTCGAGAAAAAAGTAATTATCACTCATTTGTACGAATTAGGAAATCATTACTACTGCAAGCTATTAGGAATCCTTTGTTTTGAGAAAAATATAATTACCGTCTACTATTAGGAATTATCACCAAGTTTCTAATCTAGAATGTTAAAAAGAACATTTAGCACCTGAATGCTATGCATATTTTGCACCTAGGAATCTTACTATTAAAATACTATGCATATTTTGCTTAGGCTTTATTCTTCGTCATAAACAAGTTTTTGAACCTAGGTGATCCGAGAGAGTTTTTGACACCACTCAATCCCCCCACCACCAAACTCAGGAGGTCCGACTTTGAATACGGATTGCAGCATGCATTGATTGGTTGGATGATCTAGGCGATCCGGGACTATTTCTAATAACTACCCCAACCCCCACCCCCACCCCAAACTCGAAAGGCTCTACTTTGAATAAGGATTGCGGCGGATTAGTGACAGAGAATTTAAATGTGGTCTATATATTTTTGTGTTCAACTTTTGCTTAATGAAATGTGTATGTTTTAACGGTACATATGATTTTGGTGAAGACTAAACTGTTTTCGCATGTTTTCCCATTGTGAAATAAGTTTTTTATGGAGTTTTTGAACTTTCCCATGACTTTGCGGAAATGATTCATGGAACCATGGCATTTGAACTCTACTGATAGCCAACAATAAAAGAGATTAAAATCGTTTCATTTTTGTTATGTGACTTTATCAGTCAAGCTTTCATGGAAGTATGCATGTATTATGGTTACAAGAACTTGTTTTTTGCTTAAACTATGGAATCTAGTTCGGTTGCTTACCATCTCGACACCATTTGATATTTTCTTTAATCCCTGTTAATCACGAACCAAACTTGTACACTGTACCGTCATTAATTTCAAACGAACTAGTCATTAAAACCCAAGGTGACTAAACTTGTGGTACAAAAACCCCATTCAAATGTTGGGATCCATTAAAACTCCATCTTAAACAAAATTGATACAAAAATCCCAAATTTTTAAAACTTGATACAAAAACCCCAAATTTCAAAATTGGTTTCATCAAATTTTATGATGAAACCAAAATTGGTTTCATCAAATTCTTTGGGATTTTGGTGTTACTTTTGTTTTGATGGGGTTTTTGTGTTATTTTTGTTTTGATTGATTTTTTGTGGATGGATAGTGACCCCTTTGGGGTTATAACTCGCGGACCGACTGCAATAAGAAAAATTGGTTTTAAATTTAATAAAACTATCAAATACCTATTAAGTATTCGGAATCAACGGGTATTGGTCTAGTTCTGGGTCCGGTTCTGGGTCCATGGAAAACTGACTCGGAAGCGTTAGTACCCGGAACAGATTCAAATGAGCAGGGTCCGATTTCGGGTCCTATGGTACCCCGGAAGACCCGGATCCATTGACACCCCTACACCCTAGACTCATGTGTCATGGGATTAAAGAAGTTTTTTCATATGAAGTGCTTATAGTTTGGTCCTGCAAATACTGTATTCATTTGCATCATGGTGTTTTGTGATCCTAATCAATAATTGTGTGTTTAGTTAGTCTGATTCGCGATTCAGGTGAGGAAAAAATGCTACGATATGTACCTCTGAACCAACAGAATCATCATCAACTCAGTCAGGTCATTACAAGTCATGAGTTTACTTTCAGACGTGCCTCTACTTTAACCAAATTCTTCGGTGCATTCGTATACTATACATGAACGTATCTATAACAAAAATACAAGTCCTTGTCTATTCGGGATATTACCGAATTTCACGTTTTGACATTCCTACCGAAGTTGGTCTCTTACTGAAATTTCCCGAACTTTTCGTTTGGATAGGTTTGAGATATCCTTTGTTGACGTTCCTGATGTTCTTATTGAGTCTCTGATTAGGGATTTTCCTTATGATGAGAACCACTTGTTGATCAGCGTGGGTCAATTAGCCACGGGCTTGCTCCTTCCTCTGTACAGTAGAAAAGATCCTTTATACCATGACTTCCTATCTACGAGGGATGATCCGTTGAACCGAACTCATGTTCTAGGAGTGATCCAGTACACGGGTAATTCTAGCGTGTGCTTCGTGAGTGTTGGGTTCGTAGTAAGGAGAAGACAACCCTGAAGTCTTACGATCCTTTTTCCCCTGGGAGGTATAAGGTGGAGGACTTGACTTCCGCTAATTTTAATGCTACGTATGTTGACGCTATTCAGAAAAGCAACCTTCTTCCTTGGAGTGTTGGTCCACGCTGCATTTATGTCACTTCTAAACAAATCCGGGAAGGTAACACCCTTGGTTTGCTGGAGGAGATTAATAAGACTGGGCTCTCTGTTATTCCTTACTCTGCCAAGTTTTTCTTGCCCCTTTCTGATCGTCTTCTCCTAGATCATGACAAGCGTTGGGCACGTATTTTTCTTAAATTTATTGGTCCTTGGGATACTGGGTTTACCACTGTTGATCCGAAGGTTCCTCGTCCAGCTTCGTCTCTCCCTTCAAAGTATGACATGTATCAGCCTTGGGTTTTTAACCATACTTCTCATGACGAAGTATACTTCATGTTATTCTTCTTTATTTTTCATCTTGCATTAAACTTTTTCTTAAAGTTTTAATGTTTCCATCTGAAGACTGCCCCTACTTCTTCTGTTGGGACTGTTCCTGGTTCTGCTAGTAATCCCGTGGCCACCCGTAGAAGGAAGCGAAGAGCTTCTATCGAATGTGCCAAAGTTACACCAGCTGAGGTAGGGACCATTATGTAGTTGGTGAAGCAATTGATAACACTCTAACACAAAAACCAATATACTAGCTTTCTATAAAACAGATCGCCTATTTTTTTTATCATATCACTTTGCATTGTTGTCATAACTGGTATTAGTTATGTTGATTCATTTTCAGTCCTTAGCATAACAGGGTTACATCTAAATCCTTCCTTAGTGTATATATGTATTTTGCCCTCTGATCCTTAGCATGTGTTGTTCTACATTTTGCAGTCTTCGAGGAAAAAAGGCAAGTTGAGGCATGTCATTGACTTGGAAAAGTCCGAAGAAGGTGTCAAGGATGTTGAGAGGAGCTTGAAGATGTTAAGGATGTTGAAGACATTGAGGATATTGTTTTTAATCCTCCTTTGGATGATATCGAAGAGGATTTTACGAAGGATGGTCGTAGTCATGTTCGTGATGGTTCTATGGAAGGTGATAACCTTCATGTTGAAGTTAACCCTTTGTTGGAGAATCCCTTACCTTCTCAAGTTGTTACTGCTCATTTTTCGTTGTCCAGTACTTTAGCACCTCCTATCTCCGTAGGTATCCGGCCTTTTGGATCTGCTGCTACTAGTACCATGGTTTTGTCTTCTAAGGGGCCTTCATCTTCTCTTGTCACTTCGCAATATTCTGTCAGTTCGTTTGTGAAGGGTATAGCTCTGGTTCTCTGTGGTAGAAGAAAGTAGTGATATATCTTAGCATATTTTATTTTAATTTTGCACTTGCGTCTTTGGTAAGTGCTCAGTCTGTTTCTACGGCTCCTGCAAGAAAAATTGTTGGCCCGCCCACTTTGTCTCCTGATTGGACTGTTCTTGGAAACCTTTCTTCTGCCGGGTATATAACTTTAGGTGGTACTCCAAGTAAGTCTTCTGCGCCGAGTTCCTCTATTATGCAGACTTCTTATCGTAATGAGGACCCATCTCTTGTATCCCACGCTCGTGTTAAAGCGATTGATGGTGTATTTACTGATCGTGCAAAAGGTAAGGTACCTGAGAACTTGACCCTTGGGATTTCAGAAGACGTTATCCTCGAGGTTGTTCTAAAAAATCGAGAGGTCCTCTTACTATTGAGGTTGATCTAAGGCAGTTGGATGGAGTTTTTTGAGGTTGCTTCGAAATTGGATGTCATGATGGCTCAGTATCAGATGTCCAGGGACTTGTTTCTCGACCTAGACTGTCATCGTTCCTGCTAGAGTCTCAGTGAGATTTGTAAGCGCAGTATTCAGGAGTTGGGGGCTTTTATGGATCGTTATGCTGACTTCCTTCCCGTCTTTCTACGTTTTCGGTAGGTATCTCCTTTTATTTGGTTGTCGTTGTCGAATCTACCCTTCGTACTTAATTGAATTTTTTGTGTTCTCAGGTCATCAAGCATATCGATGTTGGATATACCTTGTTCAAGTTCTATAAGGCTAAGTTCACTCATTTGAGTGCTCTTCTTGAGCGTTCTCGTCAGGACTATGCCTTCATTAGTGCTAAGTAACCCAGTTCTAGTGATGTTGCTTCTTCCTCCAAGGTATCTTCGTTGGAGCTTGAGCTGAAGAGGACTCAGACTTCGCTTGAAGCCTGTTTATTGTCCCTTAAGAAGGCTAATGATGTTGTAAAGATCGCTGAGGAGGTTCGCAAGGAGGCTGATACTGCTCTAGTTGTTGAATCCTCCCAAGTTATAGGTTCGTCTTTTCTTCTCCTTTAATTGCCTTTTTCTAGTTGGTCTCGTTCTCGTGTTCAGAGAGTGCCTACGCCTTACCAGTAGGTATCCTTGGCGAAATTGAGTATCTACGGAAGCAAGTAAGTAAGTTGACCTCCGATGTATGGTACTATCAAAAAAAATCTGATAGGTTAATGAACGTGACCGTTCACAATGAGCGCCCAACTTTCCCTTGAGTCATCCCATAATTCTGATCTTGGAAGGGAAATGACCCCCCTTCGTAAAGATTGTGATGAAACACTTAAGCGAAAAGAACATCTTATATTGAAGTAAAAGGAGGGAATTGCTTTGTTGGAGAAACGTCTCTCTTCCCAGGAGATTATTCGTAAGAAGTATCATGATGATTTTGAATACGCATGTGATTCCTTAGCTAAGGTGACTGCTGAGCACAACATGGTATCCTTAGAAGTTCGAACCCTTAGGGATAAACTTATTGAGGTCTCCCATACTTATTCTTATACTTCCCACGCGTTTGTGGTTCGGAGATTGGAAGAGTCAGAAGGTGTAAATCGAGCCTTATCTTCATAGAATGCTTCACTCTTGATTGATGTTGATGATCTCCGAACTGAGTTTCAGACCCTGACTGAGGATCTGAATTCCGATAAGGAAGAATTAGTCAAGGCTCAACATAGTTTAGAGTACTCCCTTAATCATGCTGGAGGTAGCTTAGGACTTTCCTTCTTGTCCGTCTTATTCGTCTAGGGGATCTTCTTATTGATTTGTTCCTTTCATGCTTGCAGGTTTGAAAGACCAGGTGGTGGGTTTGAACTCCTAATTACCTCGTCTTGAGGGTCATATCTCAGTTTTAGAGAGAGAACGCCAGTATGCTACATCCACGTTTAAGGCGGAGTCGCTTCAGGAAGCCAATGCTCAGCTAAGTACCCAATTAACAGAGCTACGTCGGAAATCATCTCAGGATTTAGAGAGCCAAGCAATTAAAGGTGGAGTTCGAGCGCGCAATCATTGATCACATTAACGCTACTTTTGCTGAGGTTGAGAGACCAGTTTATGGTGTTGTCTTCGACCGTCTTTCTTATCCCTGATCTTATTGGACTTGCTCGTACTTCACTTGAGTAGTACCCTTTTCTTGTTGTTTGTGTCTTCCGCTAAGATATCTTCCTTAGCTGAGATGTTTCCCTTTCTGAATTTGAAACAATATTTGGTGCTCCTTAGACTCTTCTGAATATCTTTTAAGCATTTCAAGAAAAATGAATGTTAAGTGTTCTTTTGGTATTAACTTTGTTCATCTTTTTATTGTAACTTATTTATTTTATCGCACATTCAAGTTATTACTATGTACTAAGGTATAATTAACCTTGGTGGAACTTTCCTCGTCTACCAGGATATCCTTTGGCCAGAAGGTATCGTGGTGGAGAGGGTCTCTACGTGGGTAAAACTTTTCTTGTAACCCTACGCGTTAAACTCAAAGGTTGCTTAACTTCTATAGGGTATCTCTATGGGGTATATCTTATTATTTCTTATGCCTCATGAGTTAGGCTCTTTCTTCTCCTCGAGGATCCGAGATTGTCATATCCGCAGTTATGCCTTGTCCTGCCTCATCGTCGCTTCGAATGGTGGGTGTACGTTCTAACCCCATATAAACTATGTGTATTACGCATACGGAAGCGGCGTTAACAGGTCTTTCATTAATTAGTAAGGTCTTAACTAGTAAGCTTCTTTCATTACATGGTAGGCTACCATTGTTACCCTTCTTCTCCTGGGTTATCAGCATTCTTTTACGGGTAGTACTTTTTGAGGCACATCGTGTTCCACGGGTGTTGTAGCACTTCTCTCTTTACGGTTCGTAGGTAATAAGTTCCTTTCCCAGTGATGTCGCGTATGATATAGGGTCCATCCCACGTTGATGCGAGCTTTCCCCATTCTTTCTTTCTTTGAAAAGGTGGTATGTGTCGCAGCACGTATTCTTCTACCACAAAGTTGCAGGGGATGACCTTTTTATTGTATTCCCGTGCCAACCTTCTTTGGTAGTATACCATTCTTTGAAAAGCTAGCTCTCTTCTTTCTTCGAGGTCGTCGAGTTTTCCCAGCATCAGGTCTGTCGTTAGATTTTCCTCCCATGTTTCTGTTTTTGTAGTCGGGAGTATTATATTTGTAGGTATGACGGCTTCGGATCTGTAGGTCAGAAGAAGTGGAGATTCTTCCATAGCTGACCTTCTTGTAGTGCGGTATGCCCATAGAACATTGTGTAGTTGTTCGCACCAACTCTTATTATGTTCATCCAGCTTCTTCTTAAGATTTAATGTTATTGTCTTGCTAGTTGCCTCCGCTTGACCGTTTCTTTTTTAGTGTTGACTTGTTCTTTTGGATGTTGTAAGCGTGAAACAACATGTCGATGTTTTTCCCTTGTAGTTGTTTGCCATTGTCTGAAACTATCACGGATGGTATCGAACTTGCATATGATTTGCTCAAATAGAAATTTGAAGACATCTTTGTTTCAAATTCTTGCCAAAGGTACAACCTCTATCCACTTGGTAAAGTAGTCAGTGGCCACAATGAGGTATATTCTTTTCAATGTTCCTTATACTAAGGGCCATATGATATCAAACCCCCGTTAGAAAAACGACCAAGGGATGATTACTGAGTTGAGATCCATTGCTGGAACTTTTATCTTTTTGGCGAAACGTTGACATTTTTCGCAGCGCTTAGCCATGTTCTTTGAATCTTCATCCATGTAAGGCCAATAGTAACCTTGCATTTTGGTTTTGACTGCTAAAAACCTTCTTCTGATGTGGTTTCCAGCATCTTCATAGTGTATGTCGCTCTGTTTTCTTCTCCCTTCGATTCTAGAGAGACATCACATCAGCAGTCCAAGAAACGATTTCTTGTAGAATACTCTATCTCGGAGCTGGTAGGTGGATACTTTCTCTACAGTCTTCTTTGCTTCCTTTACGTCCGCTGGCAGGGTTCCTTATTCAAGGTATTGGTGGATTGGAATTCTCCAATCGTCTTCCGGTTTGTTCCCTTCGTCTTCTTTTGGCGTGGGATGAACTTTATTCGATATGAGTTGGTAGTCTCTGTCCGACCACTCTGCTTCTTCTTCTGGTGCGTCTAGGGCCATCATTTCTTCTCCTCTTGAGATTGGTCCTTCGATCGAGGGTTCGTATAACCTTCCTATTTGAACGGATGAGGTTCTCCTGTCTTTCAGCATAGAGGATATATACGTCAAGGCATCTGCGTGTCTGTTGTCTTTCTGGCAAACGTGTCTGAATGTTACGTTGACGAACTGAGATGCCTGCTCCTGGGATGGCTTGAGGTACGCAGATAGCACTGGGTCCAGAGTCTGATATTTGAGTTCGATTTGTCTGATGACTAACTGAGATTCACTAGTTAAAAGAACTTCTGATAGACCCATCTCCTTTTCAAAGTGAAGGCCATGTATTACTACCTCGTATTCTGCGATGTTGTTGATGTATTCTTCGAATTCCATTCTGAAAGCATAGATGAGTTGATCTCTTGTGGGGGTTATATCAATGGATGAGGCATGCCTATTTTTCGGAAGAAAAAAAAATAAACTCTTGTGAGTGGGATGGTACTTTATTTTATTATCTTAATTTGTTATGTTCCACTATATCATATATTAATATACACCCATGTTCGTATAGTGGTTTGTTTGCTGGTTGCGCTTGATAACAGTAAATTCTATAAAATTAGCTTTTTTGTTATTAACTTATTTAAAGTTATAAAGATACTACTCCGTTCGTCTCCAATATATAAGCGGAGAAGTGAATTTCTCTGAAAATAAGAAATTTTTTTGATTTCACACATATCCATCTTCTTTCATGTTTTACCTTTTGTACAATTTCCAAAATTAGAAACATTAACTTAATTTTGGTGAAAACTACCTATAATAAATAAGGGTAATTTTTCCTTTTTGTAAAGGTACGGAGCGAGTAGAAAAGTAGAAAGTCTAACTAACAGCAGGGTTATTTGTCCTTTTTGTACCCAATTATATCCAGGTGGTAAGGACATTGGTACCCAGTCATTGAAACATTAAGAGTTGATACCTACACTAACACCTGATGTGAGAATTTTGTTTTATTTTATTATTTTGAAGCATAAAAAAAGGCATATTTCTATTTTGTAGTTGTGTCGTATAGCAGTCTGCGGAATATGTTGAATCATATTCTTTATTTCTTCAATCATCCCTGAGATATGAGATGTTATAAAGCGTAGAAGGTTGTCTGAGTCTGTCTCAAAGAAAACTTTTGGCCATTGCACGCCTTTATGTTGTTGTTCTTGATGCCAAAAGCATAGCCCAAGTTTTTGCAATTAGGGCAATTGTAGTTCCCAATGGCCGGGCTAGAGCCGCTATTGTTTGTGCATCGAAGTCCCTACAAATGAAACCTGCACTTGCGAAACAGGGATGACCCTTGGCCGCTCCATCAGTGTCGATCTTGATCCAGTTCATGTTCGGAGTGGACCATCCTACAGATATTGTTGAGTTTCTTTTGGTGCTTCTTGGATAGTTGAGTATCGGTGAACCTCCCGGTAGAACTTGAGGTAAGGATTGTAGTGCCTCCGAATATTCTTGTTGTTGTTTTTGACCCAAGCTAAGATTATGTTGGTATATTAGATCATTCCTAGCTAACCATAATATCTAAAATAGAAAACAGAAAGAGGAAATGAGACATGTTGGTGTTGATTGTTGAAGGATTTGAGAGATGGTTGTATGAGGTGTTAAAGCAAAAGAGGAGTAATTATTGGAAATTGATGTGTTTAGGGGTTGAGAGAATAGATTTTTCCAAGATGTAGTTGTCTTTGGTGCTGATTGTTGAAGGATTTGAGAGATGGTTGTATGAGGTGTTAAAGCAAAAGAGGAGGCATTATTGGAATTTGATGTGTTTGGGGGTTGAGAGAATAGAGTGTTCCAAGATGTAGTTGTCTTTGGACAGTGAATTAGCGGGTGAGTTGCGGATTCCGGAACTATATTGCACATGGGGCAAATGTCTGAGTTGGTCAAATGGATGTGATGGAGGAGAGAGAAGGTTGGTAACCATTCATTCATTGCTTTCCAGAAGAAAAGATGAATTTTTGGTGGACACGGTAAGGTCCACAGGAATTTGGTGGGTGGGAGGGGGTATGATAAGGTTGACTATGGGTTAGACATTTGTATCCCGATGAAGTAGTGTATTTTCTGGATTTTGAATGTGGCCAGATAATTTTGTCGCTGGGCCTATCTTGGAGGAGGTGGATGCTTATGATTTTTTGGGCTGCAAGATTGGGGAGTGTATTTATTTTTTCCTGGTTACAGTTATCAGAGATTGGATCCATGATATCATCTACCGTTTGGATCGGGTAATATTGGGTTAGATATGTGGAATCCAATTGGCTTCTATTGGTCTTAATAGCCCATTTCCAATACGATGAAATATCAACTGTTGCATGGTAGGGACAATTGATGCTAGTTTCTCTATTGGGCGATGGAGGAAGATGGTATGTTATTGATGCCTTGTAGAATTGGTTGTTAATCGAGATATTTTCCACTGATCATACTTCCACATATGGAGTTAGGTTGTTCATGCAAATTACAGATTGTTTCCATGAGGAGAGCCTTATTATGATCGCTGCTTTTCCTTATGCATAATCCTCCTTCAGATATTGGTTTTATTACCTTATCCCAACCTATAGGATGAAGCTTTTTAACTGACGAATTACGTCCCTAAATAAAACCTATTATAAGGGCTCTCAGTTTTTTCTTTTGAGGACTCACAAGAGCACAAATAATAAGAGACGTCCGTGGAGTAGTGGAGTATATATCAACCACCTATCCAATCTACACCAGACGTTTCCAGATCAACGCACTATATATCACCAAATTCCATCAAACCTATCCAACAAATACAAATGTTTCTTGTTCGAGCCAATGATAAAACGTGGTTACGGAAACCAGCCAATAGGAGAAGAGTAAGTTCCACCAGGGCTAGTGTTATTCTGGCACTAGTGTTGAGTTTTTAGGTTGGTGATAGGGTACGGACTCACCTATTGGCATTCAGCCCATTCCAACTCAGTGCAGTGACGGCCCATATGTTGGTCAGTGCTTGGATCCCATTAAAGAAAAGGGAAATAAGTCTAATTTATAGTCACTGAGTCAGTAGTTCGAGTCTCTGCTATGGGCGTTTCCGGATGATAAAAACAGAACTTTAACATTGAGGTACATGATCAATAAATCATCATCTCAAAGACGTTATGCATACTGGTAGATGTATCTCAAAGACGTTATGTATACTGGTAGAGGTGGCATGATGGGAAATGGAGGATCAGACGGTTTTGAATAAACAACACAAGGTGCAAGGAAATATGTTTCTGAATGTTTGTAAGAAAAATATTAGTGCAGAACAGTCAAGAGATGGTGTTATTTTCATGCCCAATTCGTGTAAACACATTCACATAGGTTCTGGAAATTCTTTAAGGAGCTTACTGTTGATTTTGCCTCTCTACATCAACCAACTGGTACAAATCCCCCCTCCTTTGCTTCTCTAATGGAAGGTTTGTTCTGCAATTTTTCGCCACATCAGTATCTCAGTAACAAAATGTGACAAATTCTTTGAAAGAAAGTAAATAACAACTGTAGGATCGTTACCTTCTGAGCTCAATCAGTGAATAGTCGATCTCTCCAATGATTATAACTTCGTCATGTTCAGTCTTTGCAAGGACTTCTCCAAACTGCAGTGTTCATATATCTCAATAGTTTTTAACTTTCTTCACTTCCAAAAAATATAGCTCGGAGAAAAATATGCTTCGTACAGGTTTTGCTCTTACTGGACCAACAAGGGTAGAATACAAGCAACGTAACCTGCACTAGCATCTCGAGCAGGAGAACAAGTCGCTACATATAACTGATTATCTACAGCCCTGTGAGACAAATTCAAGTAACATTAAGGTGAAAATATGCAGGAATACTGTGGCTGGGTTTGTCTATTGGTTCTCCACAACACTGGCTTATTTTGCTTGAGAGCCTGAAGCTGATTCAATAAGTCGCAGAGTTAAAGATGGCGAGACTCAAAAGGCCAGGATATCTATTTATCAAAGCACTAAATCCTACCGTTTACATATTGAATAAACAGGTCTGCGTTAAGATCTGCTTATATCAACAGGCGTAAGTACTTGAGCTAAACCAACAAGTCTTGATTTTATCATATTATCCTTTTAAATGTGAATATTCCTCCAGCTGTTTCGATATCTATCATGTTTTCTATTCAATGAACATTGTATACCTTGCCCTTTGCAATAACTCCCAATGTAAGGGCCCTGTTGTCATGTTGAATGCTCTAGGAAAGCATATCAAATGTGCACCTGATCTCGTAGTGTTAAATTCCAGTGATTAGTGTGACAATACAAATAAACCAATAGAACATAAAAAGTAAGCAAAACAAATATAGAAGCATAAATCAGTTATTTCAAAAGTTAAGAGCGAAAACGAACAAACCTCGTGCTGCATACAGCATTGTAGTTCTTGGAACCTAATACCATAGCAAATACCTAAACCAATACGTCCAACATCTGCAAAGAAACAATCGAAGGTCATTTTCTAACACACCGATAAACACAAGACATGGAAGATATGAATGCACTGGTAGATTCCTATGCATCCCCAACCAACGAACGGCATCATCCATCCTTCGAAGGAAAATGGAAGCAATGAGTTTGATAACAAGCAAATTCTCCATCGGTTACGCAGAATGTGTGTTTTGTCTATAAGCACATATTGAAAAGAAATAAATGTTCAGGACAATGGGGTTCCAGAGAGCAACCAATAGAGACTGTTCTCCAAGCCTACCTGTATCAACAATAGTAGGATTCTCCCCAGCAGTCAGAGTTCCAGTGAAAGTAATCTTCCCAGGGATATCAATATCAAATAGATGTACCTGAAATCATAAAGCATATGGATCAAAAATCGGGGGTAGTAATTCTTTCTAAATAGTTAGACCTTCGAATGGGTATCTTTTCACTTGAGCAGTCCAATTTGTTCGAGCATACATACGTTTCTGTGCTTAGCCAGCAACTTTCCGTCTTTCCCAAACACACAGCATGTATTATACAACTTATCACCACATCGTTCTGGTAACTATTGTGACCTTGAGAGTTACAAGACACTTCCGAAAACATTGCGATTGAAGGAGACGCATCACTACCAGCATCAATATCCTCAGCATATACCGGGAAGCTATCGTTTGCATATGGACTATTCCATATTTCCTACAACCCCAATCACACACCCAACAATTGGACTACACTAAAAGCCTTAACAATACCAAAATTACCTCCATCAATATCCTCAGCATATTCAGTCAAGACATAATTCAATCAGCTTACACATAGTAGTAGTCATATGGTTTTGACAACTTACAGGCAAGACAAAAAGTTGAGCCCCTTTCTCCACTGCTTCCTCAATTGCTTTACGAGCATGCGCTCCTTATCAGCAGTGACTGATAATTGACAAAGGGCAATCTTGAACTGAAAAACATTACAAACAACAATCATAACCAATACAAATGAATCAAAACCAGGGAAAATTTTGACAAAATTTTAATCCAGATCACACCTTTTTGTCAATATCAGTTGCCCCATGTGAATAATTTATGAAAGCAAAGAAGATTACCTTGGTTACAGGGGGAATAGGCAATTGCAGACTTGGAGGAACCCTGGATTGTTCAGCAGAAGAACCCATTAATGAAATTTGATTATTTGAGTAAATTATTGGTGAAATTACTACTTTGAATTCCTGAGAACGAAGGGGTTCTGAAGAGAATCAGTGGTTTTGTTTTAGAAGAGAAGAACTGAAATTGACAATGAGTCAACTAAAGGACTAGAGGAACTGCCTTAAGATTCTGAGAATCCGAAGATATTTAATGTTTCGGGTTTTTCAAACGGGTTTCACTATGTATATAAACCACACTGATGACCCGACCCGAGATGTTACTAAAAGTTTGATCCCAACGTTTGGAAAAAGTTGAAAAATAACCGCAATTGGTCTCCAACGGTAATTAACCGCCACTTTCCGCACTTTGTTATCATTTTTACACTCGTTGAAACAATTTTTTCTCACTATTTACATAAAGTTTTTCTTTTTTGCATTTGATTTTTTTCTTCCATTGTTGAATGCCCGTCTCAAGCACCAAATATTTGGTGCTCGAGGATTACAGGGTTTTTGTGGCTTCTTTCTCTCTAGACTGTACGGAGGCCATTGGTGCGTGCACAAGTTTGTGCCACCAATCGCCTCGCAAAATCGATAATGGCATAGAAAGAGAGTGGGAGAGGGATTCTGTAATTGCCTTGAATTTGTAGTAACAGCGATGGGGGATGTGACAATGCCGGGTTGTTCATATGCAGAAGAAGAACCACTCGATGTTGCGGGGTTGTTTCACGAAAATAACCCAACTTTGAATCTCGATGACGAAAACCCTGTTATGAACCCTGACAATGGTGTTGAGGGTGAAAATCCCGAGTATGCTGGTGATGAAGTTGAGCCGAATTTTGTTGCTCCAATTCCGGTTTGGCCTCCTGCCCAGACTCCGTTCAATTGTAGTTACTGTCAAGTTCTACGAGAAATCATCCACCAAAATGGTATGTTCAGTGAAATATCTTTGAATGTTGTGTGGTTTCTATGAAAATTTTTACTTCCATGTGCATAACGTTTCTGATGTGGTCGTTTCTGTCCAAGCACGAACAGTATGAAGCTTGAGATTCATGGAAGAATTGGTATTATAAGCCATGCTATTCACGACTAATGCTATCAATGAACCTCCTACTGTGAACCATCAAATGGTCGAGTAAGTTTTCACCCGACTACCATGCATTTGTGTGTGATGGATAATCTCCCACGGCGGCCTGACATTGATTTTATTACATTTGGTTTTGCAGTTTCACAATGCAAAGCATGGAGAGCGTGAAGCAGTTCATAATTGAATACTGTCAGAACCGTACTCAAGAAGGATATGTTTTAGTGCAAGATCCATTATGCTATGGACTCAACTGGTTCAATAACGTCCAACCAGATGAACCCAACCCTCCCCCATGTACGTTGTGAAATGTTTAGTAACTTTGAATTTGTTTTTTCTTCTGAAATATATACATGCATTTTACAGGATGTGTAATATTTTTTGTTGATAGATACTACAGAGGCACATCGACCTCGAGCAGAGGAAGAAAATCAAACTCCAGCTGATACGAATGACAATGACGCTACAACTCCTAGGCCCTAAGCCTGATCAAGCGACACAGGTAGCAGTTTTGGGTGAATGAACTCACACATGCACGTAAGATTGCAAAACTGCTTTGGGTGTTCTAAATGTACTCATCTTTTAATGTTGCAGAAGCGAAAGGTTAAGGCATTAACGCTAAACGACCTGACCAGATGGTTTCACGTTACCATAGTCCAAGCAGCCAAAGAACTACAATTGTCCCCAACGGCAATCAAGCATAAATGCCCGGAATTTGGGGTGGAACGATGGCCAAGTCGAACGGTCGGAATGAATATAAAATCTCTTTTAGTTAAGTATAACATGTTCCCTTCCTCTTCATCGTCTTAACCTGTGTTTTCAGTGTCAACAGGTAGAGAGCTACAATAAAAAAATACTGATCTTGGAAAAAAGTATAAGAGAGGGAACCAGTAAACCAAATGCAAGCAGGGAGATGGAGAATTTAAGAGAAAAGCTTGACGACATTTATTCTTGCCGGCCGGAAAGGGACGGCGTGTTGCCGGCAGCAAGGGGTCGGAGAAGGACGCCGCCATAGTTAGCAATAACATGAATTTTCACATTGGCAGTTCATATGTCATGACATTTACAATTTTCTCTGCACGTTGTGAATGGCTTGTAAGAATGATGCAACTGGAAATGGGTTAGTAACAGATTTTTTCATTGCTGCTTTGAATAAAAAGAAAAAACATTACCGGAGTTGTTTTTCATTTCACAAAGAACTAATAAAAACCCATAGCTATATCTTTTTTATATGCCAACTTTTTTTTCCCTTTACTAACGCGGAGGGGGAGGGGAGGATCAGGTTGCCATTTTTTGTTCACCCTAGAAGTTACCTGCCCAATTGAGATGGCTCATTTGAGATTGTTGGTATGGACCAACTTGACCTCCAGGAGCTGCCCCAGGCACTCCAACATTACCCCCCATTCCTGAAACCATGTGATGGGGGTTTCCTATCTGGGCAGGTTGTGCTGCCGGATGATACAATCCAGGAAATTGCACATGTGCAGCTTGTGGTGTAGCGCCGTTGTAAGAAGCATGACCTGTGTGTGTCTGCATGTATGGCCCATGTGGTGCTTGCCCTTGCATGTTGAAATAGGGATTTGACTGCATTCCTGGAATCTCCCTTGGGGTCTGAATCCAAATTTCAGATGTCTCCGCCTATAATATTTAGCACAATAGGATTAGGAAAGGTTTCATACAAGTTTCTTTTTTCCTAATAACAATTCTTTTGGTGAAATAACGTAAGAACAGACGATGCTATCAACATCCCGGAAAAAAAAATATGCTACTAAAAATGCTAGTGATAAAAACAGGCTACTAGGGACACGTGAATTCTATGACACTCGTGTCTCCATTCTAGATTAAACAACAATGTCACTCTCCAAAATAGCTGATCCGTGTCAAGTCCAACAGATAACTGAGATAATGCAAGCTGAGTAATGTAACTAACAGCATTGAAAGAACAGAAAAAATACCTGGGGATTTGGAATATAAATGTTTCCAAGGCTTCCATCTTTGTACTTGTGCCTGGCTGAATCCTCAAGTCCACTACCAACCCCAATTGGGCCCTGGGCATTAATAGCATATCCGCCTGGATTTGCAAAATTTCCAAACCCTGAAGGATGATTACCGGCGGGAATGGGCTTAAATTGTTGGGTTCCGTATTTGAGACCAGTGGCAGCCATGTGTGAGCTGGTTCCTGGCATCAGCAAGTAGCTGCTGCCATTTGGAGGATGGGGATAGGTAGGGTTACTGGAATAACTGGGCACCATAGGAGGTACATACATGGGAGAGATAAACTGGCGGTACGGCATGAAATTTGGGTAATGGGAAACATGAACTTGTGGATACATTTGTTGGACAGGTTGTTGTTGCATCATTGCCACAGTAGAAGCAGGGATGCTATTCGCTACATGCGAAGTCAGGGCCTACAAATCCAAAAAACTTCATTATTTTAACGCACTACCGCAGTCCAAAAACTTCACGAAATTTTAAGGGAGATCTTGCTAAGGGTAAAGGAAACAATTCAAATACCTCTTGTTGTGGCAATCCTTGGTCTTGTGCAGATTCATCCATTGCTGATCTGTAGAATCGCATATCATAAGCAGCTTGCGGGTCGTACACCTGAATGTGACAAGGAAAGGAATATTTAGAATCTAGTATTAACCACAACATCCTTGCTCAATAACCAATGCGATGAACCACAGTTTTCCTGGTAGTACTTCATACTCCAATAAAGTGGAGGTTTAATTAAGAGAAAAATTGCAGCTAAGAACTTGAGATGACTCACTGGGAAACTTGACACTTCAGAGGGGCCATGATGTTCTTGCGGCTCAGCTGGTGTATATGACGTGCTACTATTTCGAACCAATCCAATGTCGACATAGCTTTCTAAATTCCTTGGACTTGTAGACATGTTATTTTCAGCCAAAGGACGCTCAGCAGACTCGTGAGCCGATGCTGGAGAATCAGATTCGGAATTCCTTGATGGAGCATCTAATATATCAATCTGGTTCACATCTTCAGTTGAAGCCGGAGGAGCAGAAGCACTGCAATTCGTGTTTTAAACATTTAGCAGTTTTCGAAGAGATAAATTTTTCAATTATGAGAAAAAACAGATAGCATGCAGAAAATCTCCAGAAAACCATGTGTTTGTATGCCTACATGGGAATATCGATAATCCATGTGCTAACCCAGTCAGATGATATGTTGCAATCAAATGCAGTAAAAAAGCTATAACTAGACCAAAACGCCTTTTTGGTTAGGATTATGTGATTATGTCCACCGAAGATGTCACCAACAGCCAATCCATGGGGTATCAAACTGATGACAGTGAAATGCCATAACAAGAAAAGCTCTTGAAGACTTGAACTTACCCTTCAGATGGTTCGGCATTTGGTTGTTCTGCACCTACAAATGACTGAAACCCAGATGCAACAAAACTATTGCTGGAGTCGAAGGTCCCAAAGGTAAGGAGAGATCGATCTGCCTCAGGAACTCGGAGGTGCTCAGGAATGATCACATGCTGATTCTCAAATATATTCACTTCTGGGAGCTTCTCCTGCAAATCAACTGCCTCCTTTGTCAAGCCTGCTGAATTCTTGGGGGAACGTGCAACAGAGGTGCTTGTTTTCCCAATGACTCCAGGATTGGCAGCGCTAGACTTTTGACTTGTTTTTCGTTTCCATGCCTTATTGGCCTGGGAAGCTGCAAACACGAACGGTGGTTATTACTTGAATAAAAAATGGCATTTTATTTTATTTTTGTTATAAAAATTGAATATCCATGCTTCATTAAAGTAATGACAACAGTCTTGACAACCGGTACGAGGGATATTAAGTTAGTAGGTATTTGCCAACTCATAATTCACAAGTCAAAATTGTGCAACATAGAGTAAGTACATCTCAGGCCATTTAGATAACTTATGAACTCCATGAATCCTTTTAATATTCAACGATACAACGATAAATGAATACTGGATGAAATTAGACTCGTACCTTTTTGATGGCCAGCAACTGGCTGATGTGCTTTACCACTACTGGAGAACGATCTGCTGTTAACGGTACCACTAGAAACAGTTGGCTGACTAACTTGGTCAGTTTTGTTTAGTGCAGTAGAGGTTTCAATTGAGCCAGCTGACATGGTAACATCTTTTCCCAGAGATGAATTTGAAGGTGTAATTGGTGGATTTTTAGGCATATTTGCAGAAGGCTGTTTGCGTACACCAACAACTCCAACTTCACGTTTGATAGCCCCAACGGCGCCAGAAGATCGGGAATCAGGAGAAGGCACATGAACAGGATCCGAGGATGATGAATACACTCCAACTACAGAATTTGTAGTTGTTGATGCTGAAGAACGAGGTCGAGAATCGTAAGGCTTTGAATTCTGCACCCGAGAACCCGGGCTGCGGGTTCTAATCTGAGCGAACACCTCTTTCCCCTGCGTCCCATTTGAAAATGCATCTTGAGCATGTCTGCCAGAGCCAGAGGGTCCATTATGAGCTGCAGTTGGCTTTGAGCCTTCCTTATTTCTAGTACCTGCTGCATCCCTATGATCAACTCGAACCCCGATACTGCAAAATAAGATACCATCAGTAATAGACCTCAACATATAACACGCTTCCGGATATAAGCCTGAGAGAAAAGAGTGAGACTAGATGTACCTCTTCTCAGAAGCATTAGGTGCCACCTGTGTGTTTGACGAAGTCGAACACTGACCTGATCCCGGCTTTGTCTCTGTAGGTGAGTTTTGATTAACTCTGTTATCTCTGACAATACGAAACTCTCGGCTAGTTCCTGCATCTAGTCAGATTCAGTCAATCAGTAAAGACACCAGTAACCAAGATTGTTTGTCAATATTCCTCATGTTTAAGACAATATTACTTTGTTAAAGACACCATATTTTACACATGAGAGCACTTTGGATACCTTCAGATTGAATGATATAAAAATAGGGTAAACAATCAGTGACACACCAGCAAGATAAATGCAGAACTGTGAAGGTCAATCACGTGACATGCTTAAAAGCATCTAAAAGCTCATGAAAATCTGAGATGTGGGTATAAAATAAGTGACCCTCTTCCCATTAGGTCACTAATTTCCAAAGGATGAAGAAAACATTCTGAGTAACATTATCCATAAACGAATTGTGCAGGATAAACGTAGCCTAATAGTATGCAAGAACAGGAACCATTAAAGGAACATGTGTAGAAGCAAATGAGCATCAAACTAAACACGTGCAATAACAAACGTTAGAGTGTAATCAGTTTTATACTGATTATGCATTACCAGATTGAATATTATGATTGTATCCCCCTCTTCGAGAATTGCGATTTGTAGGTGGTTGAGATCTTGTCACTACCACTTTATGCTCAGGCTCTTTTCTTGGCTCTGCAGGACGCCTGAAACCTGTATTATCTGCAGGACGCCTGAAGCCTGTATTCTCTGCAGGACGCCTGAAGCCTGTATTCTCTGCAGGACGCCTGAAGCCTGTATTCTCTGCAGGACGCCTGAAACCTGTATTCTGATATCAAATGTGTTTTAGTCTATAGCCAAATGCTTATTTGCATATACAAAATAAACTATTTTGAACACCGAATATATTTTTACAACAGGAGTTTTTTTATAAAAGAAAGATTAGAAATAAGTAACATGACTAAATATCAACAATCTAGAAGTGACCATAGGCGAAAATTTGTAGTTAAGACGTTTATCAATCAAATGGTCGAGCTTACTATCAATGTGTATAAATGGTAGTATGGATTTCAATATGACTAAGTCGTGCTGGTCCACGTCTATTTTTCTAGTATCTTCCTTTCGCATTCAACCCCTCAGTTCACAAGGCTGACTATAAAGCAATCAAAAGTCGCATAACTTTGAGCAGTACATACTTAAGGGGGAACAGCAAACAGAATATCCATGTTACTGTTCTTGAGGACCTTTAAATAATGAGCTTGCATAATAAACACACACTTAACCACATCATATGACTATTAACGACGAATCAAGCAATCTGGAACGAGAAAACAACAATAATTCAACGCAGCATACCTCTTTCTTCTTGTCTCTTCTCCTCGTAACTACATGAAATGGATCTGTGCAGCATATGATAAATTTAAAATTAGTGAAAAAGCAAGCATGAAAAATACGCAAAAAAATTGTTCTACAAAGAAAACTTCCATGAGGTCTACCCAATTAAGATGGGTTCAGCAAACAAAGATAAAAACTATTTACAAACCACAAGCATGCCTATCCATCATAAGGTAACACAACAGGACAAAAGAAGTATAAAAGGAGTTCCATGAACATCTGCCGCAGAACAAAAGAACCCAAGACAAGGAATCCCCGAGATATCACAGGTCGAACAAACACAAACAAAAAAAAAAAAAAAAAAAAAAAAAAAAAAAAAAAAAAATTGTATGTCATAAGCCCACGAGCGAGTTCTATGCTTTGTGAGGAGAGGGAATCCATTGAATCCACATCTTACACTCACATAGAGGTCAGTAGGTAACGACAGATGAGAATGTGCCTCAAAAATCACTCCCACTGACTTTACCTCAACATTTTAACTAGATTTCCAAGAAACTAAGCAAAGACGCATCAAGGATTGCCGACTGCCGCACATCAGCTGCCTACATGCCCCTGCATCATTATGTAATCCATAAAACAACCCCCATTAAACCTACAAACCTCTTCCCCTTCATGTACTCCCACTCAAGATTCTCATAATCCAAACGCTAACACCCACTCTTCACAATCTATCAAACTAACTTCTAGGGCATAATATAAACACAATCAGTTAAACCCTAATTTCCCAAAAATTACAGCACAACATCGCATTTTTCACAGCTTCTACAACATGGGTTTTCAAAATCTAACACCAGCATGCACTATTTAGATCAAAAAAACAAACTTTCTAGGTCAAAAAATTTCCCCAAACAAAATTTTCAATTTCTAGGGCACAAATACAAAAAACCCACCCAAAATCAAAACCATGCAAACTTGGTCACAATAAAGGGTTTTACCTTGATATAGCAATTTCTGTGCAGTTTCATTAGGATCCATGTTAGTTTCTTTAAGCATAGAATAGATATCAGCATCAGAATGATTCCCAACTATTTCTTTAATTGATTCTATAGTTTTCTGTATAGTTGAGCCTTCTTCCGATAACATTGGAGTTCCTGCTGTTGATGTTGTTTCACCGCCTTCTTCCAATCTTGAGCTACCAGAAACCACCATGGCTTTTTCTTCAATCAATCAATCAATCACTAAAAACTGAACCCTAAAAAAAAAAATCCGGAAAGAGGTTTTTTTATATGAAACCAACGATGAAGTGAAGGAAAGAGGTTTCCGGAATCACATCCGTCGGCAAAATAAACCGCGAAAAACGGCTGAGAGAAGAGGGGGAGATGGTGGAGAAGACGAAGCAGCGAGGGTTTTGAAAAATATTTTACCAGGGAAGACTCTCAACTCCGAAAGTATATACTACCACTCTCCAATAAAACGGTTTTTTCCTTTTTCGGTTTTTGGAAAGTCTAGTTATATTTTGACCTATTTTTAGGCACTTACGGCAATTCCTTGGCAATGGCCAAACATAAAAATCTGTTCAGCCAGGTGGATGGCCAAACTGGGTTTTCCACTATGGAAATTGGAAAAGCAATGGGCGCTAGGCTAATAGGCGCGTGACCTGGATAAATACGCTGGCGCTCAATGGCAAAACGTTTGCGTCCTGCACGCAAACGCTGGCGTCAGGTAGGGTGACGCGGAGTCACCAGTGCCATCGCCCGAGTTTTTGGTGCTGACGCTAACGGATAGTTTTTAATTTTTCGAACATTACTTTTTCCCTCTATAAATTATCATCATCTTCGAACAATTCACTCACACCAAAGTTCACTTGAATTTTCTCTTCTAAAATGGCTGAAAAGGCGATCACACTTTTTTGCGATGCAAAACTTGAAGTTGTTGTTTCTAAGATAAGTGGGGGTTTTAAAAAGATTGAAAATTGTAAAAGGGAAGTGCAAGTTTTAGAAATTTTTGCTCCAAGAAAATGTTCCGCTAAAAGGCAAAGAAGAGCTCCAGTTTTATTGAAGTTTTTATTATTGTCTAAGTTTATATCTTGTAAAAGAATTTGCAGTAATATCAATGAATGAAAATGTTTATATTTTAAAATAGATTTCCACTTCAGATTAAAAGTGAAATTTATTACAATTTATTAAACTTGCAAATAACAATAAACCACAACAAAAACATCAAAATACATCAAATCCAGCGACATTCTCTCTGTAAAGTTCATAGCATTCGAAATGCCTAAACTCTCTCCCGCTTTCTTCGGTAAACTTGGTCTGACTGATGGTTTTCAGTTCTTCGTTGGATAATCCAGAATTGCTACGATGAACCATCCACAATATTTATGTATAATGTTTGACTTCGTTGCTGATGAATGCAATTCTTAGTTCTAGGCTCTTACTGTTTCTTATTGATTCGTTCCGCGATACTACAAAATGTCCCAATACTCTTTCCCAGAATTTGTCATGGTTCATTGGTCTCGCCATTCGATGTAACCAACATCGAACTAGAGCAACATCTTCTTCCATTGTAAATTCCGACAGCGGGATTCGAGTGCAGTAACGATGTGCTTGAGATGGACCATCTTTTAAAATTCTGAAACACGCTTCCAAACGAAAAGGCTTACCGTGAGCTTCCTCCCAATTAACAAGAGTTGTTTGAATCACTTGATCTTCAGTTACACCGCTGAACTTTTCTCGATCAATTTCTATTACCAAAACAAGAAATGGCTGGACTGTAAGCCTAATACGCGGAAAACGAGCACGTAATTGACGAGCATTTCGGTTTCCTGGGTTTCAAGTCAATGAGACGAACATTGAAAACACGTTCTCCCAAAAGAACTTTCATGAGAAATAAGAACACTGGTGATTACCCTATGAAAGAAATATGCTTTGCATAGAGTTATATCCTCTTCTTTGGTAAACTTGGAACCATGATTTCTAAGAGACATTTCTGCAAAGGAGGAGGAGAGATATAAGAAAAAAGAAGAACAAGAAGAAGATGTGATTTTGGACGTACAATGAATAAAATTTATAGGATTTGTGAACGAAAAATTTGTCGTTGGAAATGGAAATTTAGACGTTTGAAATGGAAATTTAGCCGTTGACGTTCGTAGTAAAGTCTCGGGTGACATTACTGAAGTCGCCCGAGAATTTCCTTTGAGCGCCCATTTGAATTACCAATGCCTATATTATATTATAAATACATCACTAGATTTTACTCTAAACCAAACCAACCGATATCTCTCACATCATCCACCATGTTTTCTAAAGGCAAAGCGAAGCAAATATTATGTGTCGAAGTAAAAGAGGTTTGCCCATTATGTTTCATGGATAACCACAGTCTTATGCAATGTCCTTGGATGTATTCAAAGTGTCCGCGGGAAGGTTTTCCACGCATCAGAATGGTGATTGAATCACAACCAGAAAAGCTCAGGTATTTGCAATGTCATGATCCCAATTGTCCAGAGGAACCACATATGCTAGATGATGCTATGAAGATTAAAAAATAAGAAGAAGAAGAAAAGATTGCAACAATGTGCAAAAAGTTCAAACTTAAAGCCAAATTGAAGAAGGAGTTATTACAATGCAAGCATTGTGGATATGGAAATCACAAATACAAACATTGTTCACAGAGAATCAGTTCATGCTCAAAGCCCGGTTGCCAGACTTTTATGCATTTGCGGACTTCTTCTGAAGAAGACACATATGGAAGGCATTTTTGGGAATGTCCCAGGTGTTTGAAGTTGTAGGACAAATCAATTCACTATGATATTATGTTATTTAATTTGTTGTTTATTATGTGTTATTACGATTATCTAAAACCATCAATATCAAGTAATTTAAATTTCACTTTGATTAGACATTGCACCATCAATTTCATAAATAAAAACATACTGCATTGAACAACCACATCATACATGAGAATAAAAGAAATACATCAAATTAAAATAACTACTACACAGGCGTCAATTCTCGACGGATGGTGGAATTCCTAGGGCGATGTAGGGATCGTATCTGTTGAGCACCCTAAGAATGTTGAAACAAGCATGAAAGTCGAAAGGATGACCGCGGTGAGATGCTGGCCACATCGCTAGAGTTCTGGGAAACACTTCATGTTCGGCTTCACCGTTGAGCTTATTTCGGAGATTATGTATTAGTTGGGCGACGAACTCCAATGCATTCATACTAATTACACTAAAACGATTCTGCAATCCATGAGAAGCACGCCCATGATGTTCCCCGTTACAGCGGCGAACATTCTGAAAACTTTCTCCCAGAAAGTGAATATTGAATCGGCTACATTACGCATGACAGCATCTTCTGTGTGAAAAACAAAGGCTCTACAAATAGCTAAATCCTCTTGTTGAGTGAATCTAACAGCACGAACTCTTGGAGGCATTTTTAGATGATCTGAGAGAGAAGAATGTGTAGAATGTGTGAATTTGGAGTTGAAATGAGGAGTATTTATACAATTAAAAAAATGTAGCCGTTGCACCAAATCATTGAACCGTTCATATGGAGCCGTTGGCGACATCGATCCAGACGATGGCGTTTAGGGAGATGACGCTGCCGCTTTGCGGCAGAACGCGCGTTTTTGTTAAAAACTCATGCGTCATCCAGGATGTCGCCAGAGTTATTTGACATGGCGCGCGCCATTCCAGCAGACGCGCGCCTAGTGGAGTGTCTCGATGTTCAAATGAACAGATCTGTTCATTTGAACATCCATTTTCTTGGTTTGTTCATCCTATAGTGGGATCAAAAGGAACAAACTTTGTGTTTGGACATTCCATAGGAACTGCTCTTACAATTGTGCCATGGCCCATGGTATTGAAATTTGAGACAGTTTGATGGGTGAAGTTGTTTTGGGGCGTTCGGATACCAAAAGCAGAAGACATCATAAGAAAAATTAAATTACTTTATAAAAGTTGATTTTTTTTTTTAGAAATTGCTTAGAAATTTTGTACCCAAACTAACTTTCTGTATTTTGACTTTTAAAAATCGAAAAACTACTTTTATATGTATATATCCAAACAGGTTATTTGGGGTAAGCAGCGAATGAATGGATTTGGCATTATACGTAGGACTGTATCCAATCCAATATACGGCGGATTATGAAGTGTGTGTTCATTCTGATACTACCATTTTTCAATAGAACAAGTTTTCAGGATTATAAAGTTAGTATGTGTCTTCATTCTGATACTACCACTTTTTAATAGTACAAGTTTTCAGGGATTTTTTGTTTTTCGGTTAGGATAATCTACTTATATCAATATCCCTTGGTATTAAAATTTGAGACTATTTGACTGGGGAAATTGTTTAGGGGTGAGTAAAAGATAGGATTCGTCGTATATGGCACTATCTGTAAGACTGTATCCAATCCAATATACGATGGATTACAAAATTAGCATATGTGTTCATTCCAATATTCCGGTTTTAATCGATAGAAAATGGCGTATCAGATGCATGTGGGTGGATTCGTTAGATTCTTTTAGTTATTGTTCAGAAAATTGATGAAAGTATAATTAAGGAATATAATATTCTTTAAAAATAATTTAATGTGTAATTAATAACAAACTGTTACATGTTTCTGTGATGGGAAATCCTTATAAGGCATATTCCTAATCACATTCACACACTTGTACTAAACACTCTAAATGGAAGCAAATTGACATAAATTTAATTGTAGTTGACCTAGTGGGTGTAAGTGTCCGCCAGATGTTTAAGTCAACATCTACATTCAATCCACAATCCGTTGAATTTCGAAAATTTCACCATCCAACCCATTAATGTACGAGTCACCTACGAACCCGAAGAAAATGGGTGGGCCTGATCAGATAGGTTGTTTGGCTGACAACCTCTCAGCGTTGTTGAAACCCCATATGCATGGGTCATACGTTAAATATTTTTGAATAAGCTTACACAACAAACTAAAAACATTCGAATAAGATTACACAACAAGCTAAGAATCAAGATCATTTCATCAAGCCATGGCCAGACATGGAGTAGGTCGGCAGATAGAAAAGTTTGACAAAGAAAAGGAAAAATTATAAGAAAAAAAAAGTGGTCACTAGAGAAGTGTCAACTTACCAAGGAAAGAAAAATAAACCACTAGCAATTAGCCATTGCCAGTCAATGCCTTATAATAACAAACTCGCATATTCAACTAGGACCTCAAAGATCTCAGTATGTATAACCAAATAAATAGAGTACATTTTACAAAGATGATAGGTTGATTTACAATTCTTCTTTCATGACCATACAACTGAGTATTTCTTTCGCACCATACTGTCCACCATAATGCAAATGGAATAAACCCTAAAATATCTTTTTCATATTCTTACTCTTTCTATTAGGCATTTTCTAAAGTAGACATATTATGAGCAAACACCAAACATACCAAAATATGCTAGGAAATAGTTCCATAAAATCTTGTAGAATCAAGATTGATTGCTTCAATAATCATTAATTGATTTTATTCAATGAGTTTCAGATCTAATATGTATAGGTATCATAAATCTAAATGGAAGAACCTTGACTCAGATTAAACTACCATTTTATCGATTTTATCATACAATTCTCTTTAACTGTGTGGTTGATAAGCATATGAGAGATTTTTACTAGATCAACTCCTAACAAATGTTCTACTAGGAGATTTAGTATTTCAATGTCTGTAGGGAATGGAAGTTCGGCTAGATGTTTCACAAGGTAACTATGGGACGTTATTATATTATTGCTCGATTGAAACCACAAGTTTTGCTATCTCAAGCTTGTTGTCAATGTTAGGTGATGAAATTTATATCCTGATTTCTAGTCTACTAAGTCAAGTCTCGGACTATGTTAGAATTGTAGTTAAGTATCAGAGATCACCCTTGAAAACCGAACCATAACACCTTGGCTTGTGAACAAGCTACGCATTCCATGAATCGTTTTTCCAACTGTCCCGACAATGTTTAGCAGATGCTTAAAGACTTAATATTTTACTTATGTGCGTTTATCATTTAAATTATTATGTGTTTAAATGAACATCAAATAGCTTTTAGTTCTTTGGCTAACTTGCAGATCAAACAATTATTATACACGATTTCGTAACTGGACCTATGTGATTTAATGTGTTTACTTGATTCTCAATTTATGTTAGCTTGACTTCTAAGCAACACCTGGTATTTGAAAACTATAAATAGAAATGCTCTTTCAACTAGGAAAATCAATCCAAGATACTCTGCGTCCTAGTTGATTCTAAATTTGTCCTCTATTAACATAGGTTTCCTCTGTGGAACATTATTAGGTCTACGACTAAAAGACTTTGCTTGTGGGATTGGTGAAGGCAGGTCCAACTAACATGAAAGTAGTGTCTGTGCGCAATATTTCTGTACACGAACATGAGAAGTCGTATCTCTTCGGAAAAGTAACAAATCGGCTTACTTATATTTGAGAAAATATCAGGGTTGTTTGTGATTCCGATACGTCAGCAGAATCATTCTCCCTTATGTTAAGAATAATTAATTATTTTATTTTGGAACAAACATTTCTATTATTACTTTTCTCTACTCTCTACACCAATTTCGAGATTTATTTCCCTAAATATATGATATCTATGGTTAAAATCTGTGTAAGAGATGCTTTAACTATACGAATCCTATTTGATAATTTCCTAATCACATCTATTTTACAAACATTAATCAGATCAATTTCATACTATCACAATCATTAATGTTGCTAATACATTATCTATTTCACAAAAAAGGAATAAACCTATCATATACTGTAGACATGAGTAAATATACATATCAATTTCACAAGATCAGAAAGAGGAACAAAATATGGACCGTCAAGCAATTAGGCGTCTGGTCCGGTGACAAAGCGTTGGCGGATAAAACCTCTCCCTTACAATATCTAAGTAGGTTTGTTCTCTCTTAGTTCAGAATCTTTCTATAGGAGTCACTTCTTAGTGTGGTATGATAATTAGACATTAACATGAGATATATGAACAATTCCATAAAAAGAGGGATAAGTTATCGATATAAGGTTTTTCGTATTTGAATTATTAGGGAAGGTATATTGCGAATCTCAATTACTACATAATTATCAGTTTGAAACACCTTTAAAAATGTTTAAAGTAGAACATGAAAGAATATAATGGCATTTTTACTGTAAGGCATCGCTCGGTCGAACTTACAAGTTTTAATATATCATGCTTGCTGTCAAATTTAGTTGATCAAAACTATATCTTGATTTATAGTCTACTAAGGTAGAATAGAGCATGGTAATTGATCATCAGAATTCACCAATCGATCTTGAAGATTGAAGACCGAAGAACAACAGAGACGTCCACATCAACAAAGGTATGTAAATAATGACTATCTTATTTACTCATATTATCTACTATTTTATCTAGACATATCATATGACTTTATTATTATGACGAACATTGCAAAGAAGAATGAAAGCAGTATAGAACTTGTTGCATAATTTGTTGAGAAATGCATTGCTCGAAATATCGCATTTGCATTTCATAAAGACTCGTCAAGTTAGTTTTTATGTTCACAAACTGGTTTGCTCAGTTCGGAAACTTGAACTTATAAATAATAAAAACTTGATGAATTACATCTCAATTAACTCGCGTACATGAACTAATTTTGTCAGTTCACAAATTGATCGATTTTAAGATGCTAGTGGGTACTTTTTGTATATCTAGTTAATTTTAAGAGTTCATGTAGCATTTTTGTTATTCATGTAAACGATTTTTTTGGAAAGTTGGAGAACTCATTCTTACAAAAAGATAATGAAGTTACAAGACTTATAAATATTCATGAACTATTTTGGGCAGTTCACGAACTGTTTCTGTCTTGTGATATTATACTCCAATTTATGCTTGTCGGTTACAGAACAACTTAAATATTGTTCTCTGGCTAACCACTTGGTGCACAACGTGTATTTCAACTAATATACGGTTGCACATTTCTTTTTTGTGATTCAAGGCAAAATTTTCACATGCTTACATGAACAACCTATATGGAGAAGTTAAGCTTGCTTAGTGACAAAGTAATTCGTAAACATGGAAACTAGTTCATGGTCATAACTTTGTTTCTAAGCTACCAAGTCATGTTCATCAACATAAATAAATGATTCTCTGCAAACTTAAATCTCAATCCTGACACTTCTAGAAAATTGTATTAGATTACGACTTTTAAAATATTCACTAAAGGATTCGTGAAGCCCGGTCAAACTATCTTTTACTAGATAGATCTTTGTTATCCGGATCTTGTTCTTATTGATTGTTATAGTTTTCGAACTATAGATGAGGAACAAGATAAATATAAATTATAAAGTACTCTTCGTCTCAGAATTTGTTATTCCACAAGATGGATATCTAAAACATTTTGGTTTGATTCGTTTATATTATTCTTATGAGATAGAATTGATTAGGAATCTCTACTACTTTTGAAGAGAGTAAGTTATCATAATTGTTTTGAGTTTTCCTTGATATATTCTTTGACTTGATGATCTCTCATAAGCAAACACATTTTCATTACTTTGATTGAATATCTCTTTAAATAAAATCAAATAGAGTATCTGTTAGATGCAAATTAATTAAAAATCTTCACTTAGGTTGAAATATACTTCTAGGAACATAAGAATCATGTTGCGTAGGGTCTTGCGAAAACCAAGAGATTTAAGGAGCATACCTGAAGCTAAATTTATCGTAGGGTCGATTGATCAGTCTCAACTACATTCCATTACGAAGTACGATAGTGTAGCGGTTTAATACAGTGTGGTCAAATATGCAAGACTTTAATCTTGAGTCACAAATGTGATCAAACATGTCTAGGTAGTGTTTTTAGAGAGTTGTTCAAATATCGATTATCTCATAAAAATAATTTTGATGCATCTAAAAATATTCGACATGGAAAGTACGAGTATTGTAATCCTGTTCGTGACTATTTTTGTCATGGTACATGTACCGGGTTTGTATACCCTTAAGACAAAAACGGGTTCAAGAATCCACATATCTTTTTTGGTTTGCATACTGGGTATGCATACCTTTCCGATTTGGAAACCAACAAATATTTTTCGGTTTGCGTACTAGGTATGCGTACCTTTCCTGGTTCACGAATCAACATACTTTTTATGGTATGGATACCAGATATGCGTACCACAAAGTTGTTGCCGAACTATAGTCACGCTAGTACGTGTATTGGGTACATGTACTGCGGCTCTGGACTTATAACAGTTGTCCCAGTATGTGGACTGGTATCCATATTGTTCTGTATCCATATTTACAGTAGTTTTATATTTCTCTAATAATCAATTCGAAACATTCCCGAATAACATCTGTTCCAGGCTACTTTCAAATGATTAAATCTTGAATCATAATTTAGGTCATAAACAATAAATTGTTCTTAACCAAATTCATCAAATATGAACAAATGTTCTTAAGCTTAGCATATTTCGAGAACGATTGATCAAGATAAACTTGACTCGAAATTTCTGATATGCATGTAATGTCTAAGTTATTCATGCGAGATTGTCTCATAGATAGAAAGGTGAAAACTTGAGTAATAGTGGTTCAATCTTCGCTTACCTTTTGTTGATGAAGTTCTCCAAAAGCTTCGGTTGATCTTGTCTTCAAACAGTAGAAGCATTGATTTCTAGTACTCAACTACACACTTTTATCCTAATCCGAGACTTGACTAAATGTAGACTAGAAATCAAGATATAGTTTTGACAACTAAATTTGACAACAAGCTTGAGATACCAATACTTGTCAGTTCGACCGAGCAATGCTCTAACAAGTACTATGGGAAAAGAGAAAATGGATGGTCTATAATTGAGATGAAGGGAGACTGTTTGAATAGTATTGCTACGCTAAATGAAAATGTGGGTGTCGTGAAATGGAAAACTTATAATATAGTTAATGATGCTCGTAGTATTTTAGATTCAACAGAGTTTTGGAGTTGCAAATATGTGCATAGAGATGCAAATCACTTGGCAGATTCTCTTTTCAAGTTTACAAGAACTTAATTATTGTGTTTTAATTGGTCAAATAGTGGTCCTACATGGAATGAAGTCCTCATACAACAGGACAAACTCACTATGTGGTTTTTGAGCATCTAATGAATTCCATTCCTATTAAAAAAAGAGCTCTCACATCCACTGATTATTTTTTTATAACCCGCATTTATGTCAACTGATATCCATCGATTTGATAAATGAAGAATACCAACCCAGATTCAGCATACGTATGTCATCATATCCAACAATATTGTATTGTTGTTCCTAATTTTTCTAATATTTTTTTATGTTTTGATGATTAATTAACACTAGTGAGTTTCACATCTAACACAGTTAATTAACAACTAACACGATATTAATAATGATTAATCTGGCGCACATTAACCATAATAAATGGTTTGTACACTTACTTCAAAATGTTAGCCATAATAAATGGTTTTTACACTTACTTCAAAATGACCTAACTTACAAAGTGGGCATCAAAATGAGTACGCCTCAAATTAGAAATGTTTGCAAAAGCCCAGTGATCCCGGTAGCATAAACACAACTAAATACCAATCCGTTAAGATCAACAATTGGATATGATTGTCTTCCCTATAATTTTTCAGAATAAAAAATGCAATTGAGCATAGAGATGGATGAACCGGTTACCCTTCAATTCACGATTTAAAAACCTTGTTGTAGGATATTGGTTTGGCGAATAGTTGATTCTAGCCCCTCTCTATCAATCTCATCAGAAGACTTTCAAACCTGCAGACAACAAATATGCTAAACTGGGGAGATGAAATATAAAGCTACAAAAACAACCTAATGTTGTTGAGGTTGGGGATTTTAACCGGTCAAACTTCTAAGGGATCTACCTAACTTAGAAGATGAAGAAGATTCACTCAACCACAATTCTGGTTCCATCAATTCAAATAAACAAGGTATCAGTGGTATGTAAGAAACAGTGGGTGAAACATGTGCCCCTAAAGCGTGGGTGTTTGTTTGGTGAATGCTGCAAAATGTTGTGCCAACAGTGAAAAACCTAATTATAAGTGGTTATTATATCATATCGACCATAATTTACAACATATGCAACAACAGAGATGAAGATTTGGATCACACGTTCTCCAGATTGTATACTTATCTCAAGATTTAACATTGCATGGCTCTCACAAGGCAAATGTTAAGGAACTAGTTTGAAAACAACATGAAGAAGATAGGAAGGAAAGTCGGGCCTATCTATGGTAAAAAAAGAAAAAACATGGTCATGGTAAAAAAAAGGGTGGCAAAGACAAGCAAATAATAAGTATTTAGGCATGGTAATATATATCAGGTTCAGGTTGAATCTGGTACTTCTATTTTAACTTTAATAAAATTGAACAGAAAATAGAAAGAAACATGTGTAAGAGATAATAATATTAACCATGTAAAATGTCATGTCTTTTATAATAATATTAAGAATGATCTACACAATAATGACTCATAAATATAATTTTTTTTTGAAACCTTGAATCAAAGTTAGAGGTATAAGAAGCAATATTAGAGTTACTGTAGAAGATGCTTGTTAACTTGTCATAAATATTGTTCATGTATTCTTGCGCGGTTATCTTCCCACCAGAGTTTAGCATGCATTTCTCCAAACTTATCTCGGCTGCACACACAACGAATAAAAAACAAAGTTAGCAGACCAATTGAACCTAAATAATGATTCGACCATAACTCTAGTTTGGTCAATATTTAAAGATGTAAAACAATTTTTTTATAACAAGGAATCGACTAAACATCTGTGGGTTTCTTGTGTTGATATGACCATGCTACTGTGACCAGATTGCATCATGATTTGGGACCTAATCTTAACAAAGACCCAGATCCTGAACAAGACTGGTCTTCTGGACCTTTATTAATTTATGCTTTTATGTTTACAGTTGTTTTGCCAAATTCTCAGTGAAATTTTTATGTTTACAGTTGTTTTGTTGTAACTTGTGGAAGTTACTTATACACTGAATTAGTCGAGTTGGTCAAGATCTATGACAAAGACACCCCTAAACTGCGCCTAAGTAAAAATTAACGTATATCCAGGATTTTCATCTCAACTTTGTGGAAGTGTCTTGTCTTAGTATGACCACAATACTGTTATTACATTACTATCATAACAAAGACCCAGATCTTGAACATGACCTGCCTTCTAAATGCTTTTACTATAAATTATTCATAAAAAATTTATGATTTAAAATTCTCAGTGAAATTTTATATTTATAGCTATTTTGTTTTCTAAAAAAAGAAAAGAGAAAGTCTTTGTCCCGAAAAGGTTATTATATTATAATTGCTTTATAATTTTAGGCTTTACACAATGAACTAAACTGGGAAAAAGATGGATAGGAAATGATAAAAAGTTTTTCGTATTTTGAATCATTAGGGAAGGTATATTGCAATCTTAGTTGGGGTGAAAGAAAAATATAACTCTAAAACCTAATTACCACATATTAAAAGTCAACATTAGCTTTCAACACACACTTTAACAATATATTAACGTGTTTGTTTTTGAAATTAAAAGTCTAGTAATCTGATTACAATATAATCAGACTAATTCTCCCGACCAAACACAAGCTAAAATCTCGTAATTTGATTTTATAGAAATTGGATTACCTTCAAAAGCCCAATTTGGATTGCATTATTCATCGGACGCAAAGGAATCCTATTAGAGAGAAAACAATAATAAAAAACTTATATACCCTTTAGAACCCATTTTCATTAGAAAATAAGATATCTTCTTCAAAGTTTTACCAAAAGAATTTGCATTGTGCTTGCAAATGAGGAAACCTTAGCTCTTTCATATTTTTTTACAAAAAATCATAAAAGAATAAATTGAGATCCTTTATGATTTTGTTTTTTGTAACTGATTCAATATGGGTTCATCAATATGTTGATAATTATAAATTAGGGTTTGAGAAGACTAGGACATTAGGGCTTGATAAATATTTGTTTTAACTTGCGAATCGGTTAAAATTTAAGAATAGTAAGCTACTGAAACTTATTTAAGGTGATTAAAGATCAATACCAAAAGATTTTCAAACTTATTTTATGACGTTAAAGTCGTAATAAGTTTGAACTAATAAATTTGAGGTGAAACTTATTAGAATATTCTCATATCTTGATTCATTTGTTAGAATTAATAAAAATTGATCATTGGGTAATCTTTAACCAAAAATTCACTTTATTTAAACAAGTACCACTTTTGTTATTTATTTTTTGAGTCTACTAGCCAGTTATGTTTCCATGGTTCTTTAATTGATCTCATGTTCCCAAGATATAAGTTCTTATGTTAAGAGATTTATAATTTACAAGGTCCTTTTATGCCCGTGCAATAATGCACGGGCTAGTTCATGAATTGATTACGTCTTCTAGTGCCCTAACCTTTTGAACTCTTTTAGTTGAGGTTTTCTTATCATATATCATATATCATTACTAAGCATAACTATGTTCACATAGTGAAGGTAAAGCATGGTTTCCGTATGTCTTGACTCAATAAGATTTCAGATTTATTAGTATTTTGATACTCTTTTCTTCATTGTATGAAACATCTTTAAGTTGTATGAAACATAGAAGTATCATAAGAGTGTCATTAATATTAAAATATTAAAAAGATGTATGGAAGACCATTCATGTATATCAGCGTCTGCTCCATCTTTTGGGTTAACACTAATTTGATACCTAAGGTAGTGTCTTTTGCATAACTTCCAATTTGTAATTTAAAAGATCTTTCTCGGCCGGTGGCATACGGTATCACTGTTATAAAAACAAAATTAGTACAAACCAATTTGCACAACTGTAATGTTGCCATGGCATTTTGAACAATTAGTCTTATTTGTAGGACCCTGCAAAACCCGAAATCACTTTATTCACATATATGCAAGTGTAACAAAATCACAGTTCACTGCATTGAACAATTAAATTTGATTTTTTTTTTTTAAGTAAATAAAAACATACCAACCGAATGGCTTTCTTTCTTGATCATAAAATCCACCATTGATAGTGAAACTGATTAACTAACTACAGTTTTGGTGAAGAAACATGATAACTATAATGATGGTGAAAACTGGGATATTACTTTAACTAACGCAAAAACCAATAATTGAACAATCAATCAAATACCATTGTGTGTGTTTTTTTGGCTCTGTATCAAAATCCACTGCTTAAACATATAGTTTGCACAAAAAGTAAGAGTGAATGAATCGAAATAGCAGGCGTGCTTTCAAAGTTCAAACATATATTTTTGTACACACCCCAATCATTCATTCACTAAGAGTCATATATGTCGTACTCTGCATGATAACCATGACATGGTCAACAAAGCAATCGTTTTGACTACATCCGTACACATTTTCAAATTAGTATTGAAACAACGATTGTCAAATTAGTATGGAAACAACAGAGAAGAAACGTAATCTAAGATCATTGATTATGATTATGGATCATGGTACCTTACCCTTTATCCGTAGATTATAGAGAGACTGTTCGGGAGAGTTTAGATACTGTAACTATCTTTTGGCTGAAACTTCTTTTGGATTCTTGACAACAGTCATCTATTTATGCCTCTATGCCTGCAAAATATTAGTGTCGAAAAGACACAACTTAACCCAAACCAACAGTTTTTTGGCCTTGAACGCATATTCATGGAACAATAATTTTATTAATATCTTTTCATATATATACTAAGTTGGCTTAACAATACTGACCTTGCGTACAGTATCCATGTATCTTAAATTAAATGTATTTTGGTTGGTTGATTTGTAATCGCGAAGAAGATTTATTCATGTCTGCCACAACAACACGTGTAACATACTCTCATGGTGCCCGCATCTCTGTCAAAACCAATATTTCATCTTGCACAACCTACGGCCAGTACTACATTTTGGTCAGACGATACAGTCCCGTAAACAATTGAAAGTGCTTCCTGCTCTTTGACTTTTTTACTGCAAACTTTGACATCTTTTCTCTTCGTCCTTTATTTTCTATTTTCTTCTTTTCATATACAACTGAAATAATGGAAAAAGTATGTTATGCATCCCGAAACTACAATCTCCCTTTGGTAAAATTAACAGTAATGGATGTTTTCACCGGAAAGATGGAAGAAATTTGAAACCTAAATGCTTTTTCAAGAAGTAACTAAATTTCTATTTTTCTGTTCTTTAACTTTAACATATGATTATCTTTTTTTGCTGATTGTTTGATTTTCCTCGGTCGCATGTTGTTGGTCTGGTTATCTGAAATACAAGATTATAAGGCCCAATTGGCTGATGTAGGAGGACCGTATCCATGGTTATCTGCAAAGCCAAATTTTCCGAGCATAAGATTTATAGAGAAACTAACAAAACGTCTTTAAGAAACTAATAAAACGATATGTCTTTTGGTATAAGATTCGGATATAACGCATCTTTTTAGATACTGAAGTTCAGGGGAACTTAACCAAACGACGTGTCTTTTGACAAAAGACGTATCTGGTTATTATGAAACTCCTAGGGTTTCAGGAAATGGTTTATGCTGCCATGTCAGCATGAAACTTACTCTTCGCATGACATGGCATATGACTTGACACTCTATTTTTTGAGTATTTCTGAAAACGAATGTTGTGATTCCACATGGGATCCTAGGATTCTCCTTTATATAATAAATAATTGATGATTCAACCTCGATGCACATGTTTCACCTACTGTCACTTGTATATTAGTGATACCCTTATTTGGTTGAATAGCTGGAACCAGACTAGTTGAGTGAATCTTCTTCATCATCCAAGTTAGGTGGATCTCCTACAAGGTTGATTAGGCTTGTAAAATCCCGTCCTAAACTCATAGCACTAGGTTGTTGCAAAACGTTGTGCGGTTATACGTAATTGTGCAATAAGCCTTTTAACCACTAACGACCCTAGTGGACGAGTTGTGTCTTATGACATCACGTAGTGATTATCCGCAAAATCTAATCAAAGATACCATAAGTCTCAATCTTCAGTAGACTCTTCGTCCAATCATTGAATGACATATAGTCCGAGTTAATCTTTGAGTTTTTGACTTCATGAATCCATAGCTTTCCTTTTTCCTCGGAGTACAATAGTATCTTTTTGAGAGCCTATCCTATAAAAACACAACACCAACTAACTTTTTTAGTATTTAAGTGAAACAACAATAATTTAGTTTACATAAAAATAATCAAAAATTACTTATAAATTCTGCAACCAACATCGTAAAAGTGTTACGGATGTAAATCCTATCTCGTATGCCTACATAATCAACTATTTCATTTTTGGTTAACTTGGTGCCTATTTTGTAGCAGAGATCTTACCTTTGCATTTTTTGTAATTTCGCAAAAATTGATTCCATACCCTCCTCCAAAATGTTCCACGTGAAATCCGTTCAGCTTAGACGCTTCATGATGGGTTTTATTATGCCAAGCTTTAATTATGAACAATTTTTCAGCTGGGTCAAATAATGTCATACTTGTAGAGGTATGAAGTCAATCAGATAGGGTAAAAACTTAGTGGCGGCAATCCGCTGAGTTCAAGGCTCGATACAGCAAGAAAGAAAAACCTTATTCGAGATTCATTAGTTAATGATTATAGGAAATTAGATATGTGTTGTTTGAGTAGTGGATGGAGTAGTAGTTAATAAAAGATGCAACACCGGGGAAAACTGGGTTAGGTAAAGAGCTCATTCTTATATAGAGAAGTTTTCCTTGAATCACAAAGAAGAAATATGCAACCGTATATTAGTTGAAATACACGGTGTGCACCAAGTGATTAGCCAGAGAACGGTAGTTAAGTTGTTCTGGAACCGATAAGCATAAGTTGGAGTATAATGTCGCAGTAGATCAAGTTCTATATTGCTTGAATTCTTCTTTACAATGGTCGTCATAATAATAAAGTCATACGATTTGTCTCAGTAGACAAAATGGTAGATAATATGAATATAATAGTCAATATTTACATACTTTTGTTGATGTAGACGTCTCCGTTGTTTTTCAATGTCGAATTGTGAATTATGATACTACTTCCATGCTCTATTCCAAGTCCGTGGCTGACCTTAATAGACTTTGAATCAAGATGTAGTTTTGATCAACTAAATTTGACTACAAGCTTGATATACCAAAATTTGTAAGTTTGACCGAGCGATGCTATAAAAGTAAAAATGCCATTATATTCTTTCGTATTATAATTTAAATAGTTTTAAAGTTGTTTCAACTTATAATGTTCTTTTCAGTTGAAATTTTTTTAATTAAACATCTAGTTAAGGGTATTTTAATCAACACTGAAATTTTGTTTTAATATGCCGATTTCCACTAGACATTCAGTTAAGGGTCTTGTAATCAGCTATTCCCCTAGAGTGCAGGTGTTTGTACGTGAGGTCAATGTTGCAAAACATTGTGCCAACACGATATAACATATCTACAACAACTTACATCCTATATGCAACAATAGAGAAGACGAGATCCTCTGTTCTCCAGCATTCTATATATTCAAGAGACATGGAGTTACTATCTCAAGATTTAACATTACATGGCTCCCACAAGGAAAATGTGAAGGAACTAGTTTTAAAATAACGACAAGAAGATGGAAAAGAAAGTCGGGCCTGGAAAGAAAGAAACAACAGGGTCATGGTGAGAAAAAATGGTGGTAGAATCGAGAAAACAATATGGTTGGGTTCGAGTTTTTTCTTTTTTTTTTTTCTTTTCTTTTTACTATGTTTGGAAAAGTAAAGTAAAAAGCACTTCCAAAGATTCCTCAACTTTGAAAAGCTTGGAAGAAGGAGCTTTTAAAAGTACAAAAGCATAAGCTTTGTTCCACCTAATTTTAATGCTTGATTTATCTATTTTTATCCCAATTTTATTTTATAAATGACAAAAGTTACCATTAAATTTAAATACAATAAAAAAAAAGGAAAATTTCTTGTTTGGTCCTAAGCCCATGGGGATATTTATAGTAGGGTCCAACCAGAATTTTCTTTTATCTGAAGGTTCAAAATTAATTAAAACATGGAAATGACCACAATACCCTGACTACCAAACGTGTGTGTCTACATGCTCATTATATCGAGTACATATCTGCTACACTGTTTACGAAATTCGAGTACATATCCGCTGCACTGCTTACATAATTTGAGTACATATCCGCTACACTACTTACATAATTTGAGTACATATTTGCTACACTGCTTACAAGTTAAAAAAACAGGATATCTCTAGTGCTCCACTCCCATTGGACCACTTCCTCCCAAAAGTGACAACACTCTTAACATCAGACATATTGAACCTGTAAATGTGACCAAAATGTAACAATTAAAAGACAACAACAATCCATATATGAATAACAGACAAAAATGAACAGTACAAGTAATTCAACATCAAGAATAATACTACCTAACGATGGTTCAGTTTTATTTCGGTATTCCATATATGTACTGCCAAAATCATAAGAATTAACTGACTAAAATCTATGTATAAAACAAATTCAAAGAGCAATTTTTTCAGTATTCAATATATGTACTGTTAATTCACTGTCTAAAACAACTCCATGACGAAAAATAACTAAATTGAGAGAGTCTTATTTCAGTATCGCATATATGTACTTATGGATGAAACAACAACAAGTGATAAAACTAAGAATAAAACATAATCAAAAAGCAGTTTGTATCAGTATGCCACATATGTACTACTGATTCATGAACTAAAAAACAACTGTATGGAATGAATCTATAAAAAAACAGAATCGAAAGAGTATTATTTCAGTATGGAAGATATGTACTTATGGATCAAACAACAACAAATGATAAAACTAAGAATAAAACAGAATCAAAAGTAGTTTGTATTAGTATGGACCTATGTACTGCTAGATAATACCCCTGAAACAATAAACAAGCATGATTTTGAGAAAATAAAGAACGAAAATAACAAGAAAATCAAATTGAGAGTTCAAATAAGCTAAAAACATCATAATCTAATCAAAAAATCGAATAATTACGATTAAGATTCATAAAAACAGTACGTCATATACGTACTGATGGTTAATACACAAGCAAAACATATAGATGCACAATAAACACAGAAAATCAGTACGTCATATACGTACTGATGGTTAATACACAAAACCAAACAGAAACAAAACCAAAAGCCAACAAAATGAAACTAAAATATCAGATCTACAAATGAAACGAACGTAAAACATGATTTTATAACTAGATCTGGACTATTTTCATCAAAAACCACCAGTACATCATATACGTACTGATGATTAATACATAAAAGCAAACTAAAAACAAACCAAAGGCCAACAAAATGAAACTAAAAAAATCAGATCTACTAATGAAATGAACCTAAAACATGATTATGTATCTAGATCTGAAGTATTTTTATAAAAATTGAAGTAAAAAAATTAATGAATCAAGAATAAAGATCGTAAACACACAAAAAACCGAGTTCAATTCCTTTTTCCGCAACCCAAAAATCTTAATTCTTAATTTCTCTCCAAGGAATCAAGAGATTTGGATCTCAGATTAAGATTGAATCAAGAAGAAACCTGAATTAAAGATCAATAATAGGTAAATCAACTTACAGGTTACAATCAATCGAAGCTTGATTTCGCAAAATCACATGATCTCAATAAAACATTAGTTGCCAGAGCTCCTTCGAGACGAAAAATGATCAGAGAGAAATGAAAAGAAGGTTATGATAAGAAGTTTTCTTATATTCATACATATTAAGGATATTATTAGTATTTCGACCGAAATTCACACTGTGCGAGGACCTGTTGAAAACATGGGTCCATAATTTTCCTTTTTATAAAAAAAAGGACCTCCGGTTATTGGGCTGTAGTGGGTGGACCTGCCACTAACTAATACCATTATAATAGGATTTATAGGTAATTCCTACAAAAAAAAAATCTCATATTTTATTCTTTAAAGATTATAATTTTTTATTTTCAAATAAACTTTTGTTTTAATTATCAACAATAAAAACTATAGCAAATGTTAAATAATTTTAGTTTGATATTTTGTTTGAAAATTATATTTATAATAAAAAATGTGCAACTAAAATAATCTTTGCTAACAACAATATAGTAATAATCTTTTTACCGTAAGAGGAGATTGATTAATCGATTTTACAGACATAATATAGTAATAGTGGTAAAAAATTAATCTTTATTTTGAAAAAAAATCCAAACTACAAGAAATTGGTAGGAATCCTAGCAACACCCTTCTGAATTAGAATCCCTAATTTATAACATCAACGGTTTGAATCTGATATATTACCAAACACAACTTGATCGTTTTTTTAGTCAGCTTCACCTTTAATTTATTTACGAAATGTTCAACTGCTTTTCTCACACAGCACAACATAATCCAGGCACACCAGAAAAGCGCTTTTATGAAAAGCACGACTACACCGAACTAAGCCCAAGTATTTAGGCCCGGTAATGTTGGATTCAAGTCGAGTATGTAAATATGTTACTTATGTTTTTACTATAATAAAATCTTAACCTTTTCGATTGAACAAAAATAGAAAGGAACTTCTGCGTAAGAGTTAATAAAATTAACCATGTTAAATGTCTTTGTCGATTATTAATATGATGATCTACACAATACCGACCCAAAAATATAAAAAAATTGAAACGAATTTGTGGTGCCTTGAATCACAAATTACAGTTACTATTAGAGAGTCCTTGTTAACTTGTCATAAGTATTGCTCATGTATTCTCGCGCGGTTCTCTTCCCACCATAGCCTCGCGTGCATCTCACCGAACTTTTCTCGGCTACACAAAACAAGTAGAAAACGAAGTTAGCAGACGTATGGAACTTAAACAATGAATTGACTGTAACTCGAGTTTGGTCAAGAATACTAGTGATGGATAACGGCAATTCATTTACCTGAACCTTACGCGTCTGAGCTCCCTAAGGCCACCTGGTAAGGCTCTGATGGTAATGTAGACCCCTGGTTCATCTTGTTCAACCCACTCACTCTCCATATCACTTGCATTGCTCATAGAAAGTTCCCCTGAACGATCAGCCTCTGAACTTGTTCTCGCAGAGCCATCAATGGAAGATGTTTCAGTCTTTGAACAGCTTATATTCGACACTTTTGGAGTTGAATTGAGAGCTGAGTCTTGGTAATGGCGTGAATGCATGGGTTGGTGATCAAGTGAATCAGATGGCGAATGACCCTTCCCGCTAGCTAAATGATGGAAATTTCTAGGGGGACGTTCTTTGCTTAACGGTGGTGTCACTGGACTATCTTCAGCTGATTCAACCTTTGAGCTCTGTATGAAGGAAAAGCGAATTTCAACATGTAAACAAATGTACCAAGACGCATATTCATTCATGAATCCCAAATCACCGCATACAATTATTCAACTAATTTCTGACAGGAAAATTTTAGAGCAATGTGATTGTTGTGAGGATTTGCATTGTCACAGCCGAGGAGGTAAATCCTCCAACATAAGCCGACCATTACCATGTGAGTACATATCTGTGTGAACCCTGAGTAAATTGATTAATTACTAGCAAGACTGACAGGTGCTTACCTCATCTTCAGACCTTGGTGGGGTTGCATGAGGTACTGACTCTCGGTTGAACTTCTGAACGTTGTATAGCTCCATTACTTTATCATAGTTCTCAGACCACCACCTTTGAGCTTGCCATTTATTAAACATCTCTCGACTAACAAAACAAAATAAAATGTTAGTTTAGCACTCAAAAGTACACCACATAGCCAAATCCTCGAAGTTTTAACAAAATTAAAGGCACAAACTTCTAATTGATCACTTGCAAATAATGGAATCCCCTGCTCATTGTTCAGAACACCAATTCAAATGTTCCCAATAGATGGACCATGTTATCTAACTTCCATCTGACATGATCTGTGAGTTTTTCTACGAATATCAATTTACTGGAAGTTATGTTTGAAAGGTGACCAATGATTCTGTCTTTATCTAGGAACTAGAAGATCACCACTCATCTAGAGACGAATTAGATTTTCTCTTTTGAAGACAGTACAGAGTTTTCCCAAGATACCATTTGAGTTCATTATAGTTACGCAAACGAATCAGGAAAACATTTGGGGACAAGTAAATGAAACAAAAGAGATTAAAGAGAACAATTGACACTAGCAAAGGTTGAATCCATCTTTCTATTTTTAGCATCAAGCTGTTTGGAATCTAACTGGAATTTGGGACCTTGGAGTAGAAATGAAGAATTACCTCGGAGCCATCGAACTTCTTATCGGGCAAGACTTTTTATTAAGAAAATTTAACAACATAGGTTATTGAAGGTTTTAGCCAAAGATACAGACGTTGAGGTTTATTTAGTAAATAAAATACAGGACACATGCATACATTTTCTTATATTTGACGATGCTTAACAAATCAAATACAGGACAGAGGCATATGTTTTCTAACATTTGACGATGCTTGCAATCAGGACCAGTCTAGTATTAAGTCAACCCATATATTAGTCATTGAAATACAAACAATTTCCAAGTCACAAGTTATAACCAAACTAGACATTTGGTTGCTGGTTACCCACAAACGGATAAACTGTCCATGTTCTGAACATATTCGATAGGCATCTAAGGTTATAAAGGCTCATAGTAAAGCACAAGTAAAATCCAATTACGAAAAATGATAATCCATATGGGGAGTTCATATGGAACCATAAAGCCTAGAGGCTGGAACATTGTTTGAATAGTGACCTTATCCTTTTTGTGAAGTTTCGGGACTACCAAGTGCGGAAGGTGAATTTGATATATAGACCGTGCATGCCTCTACAATGATTGTATGAGCTAATGGCAAGGGGGATGAATGCGAACTTATATTTGAGAGAGAAAAGTACCTGAAGCGTATTCTCTTGAGATCGTTCCCTCCCTCAGGCATAGAAACAAAGGTAATAAGAACACCAGGCTCGACTTGCGCAACCCATTCCTTAGGCTCTTCCTCGTCCATTAACACAATCGACTCCGTCCTCCCACTCCTCGAAGGTGGAGTTCCTTCTCCACTCGAAAGCCCCTTCAACCTTGCTTCCATTTCTTTACCCCACTGCCTAGGTGTAGAACTTGAGCTTCCACTTCCTGGACGACGATACGTTCCATGAAGCCTCTCAGAAGCAGAACCATTATCAGAATCTGCATAGTTCACATGTTGATTCGAGGACCCAGAACAAGGTTTGCAGTTTTTATACGCCCCCGACGCCTTCAACGCAATGTCCTTGATCTAAAATTGAAAACCCCAATCTCTTATCACAAACTATAACACCAATCATTCATTTCAAAATTGCAAAATTGTTCTAACCCACCCGAACAATAAACCGTCAACAGCGAAAATTACATTCAAACGACACCCAACAATCATTCTAATTGACAAGAAGAACAAAACACAAACACTTAAACAGCACTTACTTGAGCACTGAGTGTTTTAACAGCTTGTTTAGTTCTCGGCGTTTCGGTTGTATCGTCATCCTCTTGTTCATGAAGTGTTGTTGATCCAGTACCACCACCAGGCAGCTGTTGTTTTGAACAAGCTATACAAGTCAACATCCTCAACAATCTGTCAACAAAAACAACAGTCAACAACTTTCAGACCAATAGATCCATGAAATCCTCAAAACAATATCAAAATCAATCAAAATCTCAAGAATCAAACCTTTATACAAGCAAAACAAGAACTGGGGCAACTTCAAAAATCTTCAAAATTGACAGTTCACTGAAAAACCCAATGAAAAAAAAAACCGAGTAAAAAAGAGATCTACTAGTGGAAGAAATGAAATAAAATTTAAAACCTCATTTAATTAGATTCAACTAAATATGGATACAAAATTATTTCCAAGATAAAAAAAATTAATTAACCAAACCTCGAATTTCAACACCCCACCCCACAGAACAGTTTTCTGAACAAAACCCTTTACTCCTACTGCAGTTGTTGCTGTGTTAATGCAGTCAGTCAGACTCTTGAATGCCTCTTCTTCATCTTCAGATTAAACAAAAACCAAGAATTTTTTTTAAAGAAGGCTTGATACTGAAGAGACTTACTGTATACTGTATAACAGTAAGAGACAGAGAGGAGGTAATGGTGGAAACAAGTTAAGCTAGGGCTTGAGCCCCCGATCAAGAAGGCTTTTTTAACCTTTTTATTTTATTTTATTGGGAGAGCCAGGCAGTATTTGAGTAAGAAATGAATATCAAAATACACTCTCACAGTCTCGCTTTGTTTTACAGTGTTTTTGGAAGTCGAGCTGCCTAATTATTTGTCCATGGAGAGAAGTGAGAGCTGGGGGCTGCTGGCCCCTCCTCTCTATCTGTTTTGTCTCCCTTTATTGTCCTTTCGATGGAATTGTGGGTCTGTGGGGCACTCTTGGAAAGGTTTTGAAAATGATGCTTTGGTGGTGGCGATGGTGGCGAAAGTGAGATTTTATGGGGTGGTGGAAGTACGGGTGAAAGTGTCACTCGAGAGCAATGATTGAGCAACCGGCGCAGTTTGATAGGCACTTGTGTTCCCTGATAGGGACATGGTATATTTTACACCTTTTCATTTTTTTCAGTTATTTTTTTCTCTTTTTCTTTGCATTTACTTGGATTTTTTTTTCTTTAAACATGATTAAGGTGTCTAATTAGGAGATTCATGAATCCCATTCAAGACCTAAATGCCTCGAAATGGATGGGACTTACTGGAAGAAATAGTAGCATCCATTTTCGGGGTAAACTGAAAACTAGTCGTGACTCGAAGTGATGAAATCATTGGTAGTTTTATGGTTTTATTTGGAAATAGTTTTCATTTGGTACCGATCAGTTGCATCATTCATAGTTGCATCATTCATAAGTACGAAGGGGCCGATGTAACATTTTTTTCTAAGTTCCCATTTGCTGTTCACGTACATAAAGGTCCATCAAGTTGGGAAAATTTTTAAAAATGGCACTTCTCTTCTCCTGCTTCATTTTCTTCTTTTGTAAAAGAGTTATTGCAGAAATTAAATAAGGTGCTTGAATGCAAATTGCATGATTAATTTCTGTATAGCGATGTGGTTGGTTTTTATTGTTATTCTTGATGTTTTGACAACTAGACTAAGATGACAATTTAAGTCATGTGCATTTCTCTCCAACCATCTTGTGGCGGAATGGAATCAAAGAATATCTTCTCTAATCAGCCATGACACCTCCATAGATCCCAGTTCCACTTTATGTGATTGTAGGATCCTAAGCTATGATACACCGAAGAGGAAAGAGCGTCCAAACATAGGATTGAATCAAATAGCGCAAAGAGCGAGGTGTCACGTGGATATGACGTGACGGTCCTACAGTTGTCGGATGGGACGTGATCCTTATCCTCTGACAAGTCGGACGGACGATCAGAAAGCACTCGGTCAGACAAAGGAAGCTGGTCAAACAATGGAACGATAAGAAAGAAGGGAGACATCGTGTCCACCACACGATCAAGACTCGGTCTCGGGTGAAGAACTATCAAAGACCAAGACTTTATCACCCATACCAGAAAAATGGGCGAGCGCCAACACAGGCCCGATAGGGAACAACTAAACTGATGTAATGTGACCAACATTGTAATTCTGTTGTATTTCGACCTTGACCTGTAAATACAAGGGCTGGTCGAGAGAGAGGGAGGTTGAAAGAGAGAGAAACAAGACACTACATTTGAGAGTTTGAGAGTTACATCATTTGAGAAGGAGAGAACACCTTGTAATCAAAGAAAAGAAATAATAACATTCATCCTTTCGCCCCGTGGACGTAGGTAATCATACCGAACCACGTATATCTTTGTGTTTATGTTTCTTTGTGCATCTTTACTTAGTTTTAATTCATCTTCTACACCATTGGATGTAGTGTGTGGTTTTATGCCACTACATTCTGGCGCCGACTAAGGGGAACGTCTAAGTTCTTCGGATCCCTTGGTTGCGTGTGCCAACAAAGACGATCCAAAAACTCCTAAGAACACCTTGTGTGTTAGTTGATGTTATGGGATGAGCTCTGTTTGGTGAGGTCTGTTTATGTTTGTTTAGTTTTGAAGTTTGTTGATATGGTTGAGTTTTCATTGTTGAAGTCGTGTCGTTAGCAAGTATTTTTAGTTGGGTCAATTCAGAGCAGTCGAGTTGATAGGGAATCCTTCAAGAGCTCCCAAATACGTTGTTAGCATTTGGTCGAGGCCAGTGAAGGATCCTGATAACGGATCGACTAGTCATGTTCGGAGGCGAGTCTGTTTTCATGTTTCAATCTCCGTTTTCGTATTAGTTTTCTCACTTATCTCCGTATTTCAATCTTAGTTTTCGTCATACGAGTTCAACAACGGAATGCCTCTATAAATCCCAAATAACACCTTCGATGTGTGGTTGAAGTTGCTTGAGGTTCCATGTTGGCTTGTGAAAATGCCAAAACAATAGCACGGCGAGATTATCAGTCGCCGGCGAAAGAACCCAAGGAATTCAGGGAAGACATCCCTGTGTAGTTCCAAGGAAGTTCATAAGTTTTGATCCAAATTTTGACGTGGTGTGCTGACCTCATAAAAAGTACGAATTTGGATCTTTTACTCGAAAAGAACTAGGAGTTAATGATTTGGAGTCTAGGGAATGTAGGACAAATTGTAGTTAATGCAGAGTCGTGGTACTGAAAGCAACGTCGTGCAACCTTGAAAGCGACGTAGCATGATACCCGTCTAAAAAAACACTTAGAGTCAAAACAGGGCAGACTGGCGAGGTCAGCATGATAGAGTAGAGGGAATCGTACTTTTGAAACTTAGTTTTGGTGTCAGTCACCTTTTTCCTTTAAAACCGTACGTACTAGAAAAACTTTTCAAAAACAGGTCAAAGTAAGGTGTTGTCTGTTTTTGCTAACGTAGGTAGGGACGACTCTCGGACTTACAACATATTGTGTCCGATGACTAGCACGTTAGGGATGGGGAGAACTATGAGGAATTGCACGATCACCGGAAGTAGCATGCAAGGAGGAGTAACGGGGCCGAGGCAGGGAAGTGATGGGCATCCTCCACCTGAGGAATCACGAGCAGCTGTAAGGGGTATGCCGACTGTGGATGAGGGAATCGATCTGGGACAAGAGGATGACCCCTCACCTCTGAAGCGAATCGTCTCAACTCATAGGATGGATGATCAAATAGATGGACTCACCGCATCAGACACAAAAGATGATGATGAGGCGCTAATCCTGCATGCCCAGAGACGAAACACCAGGCGACAAGTTGAGTATCAAGAAGCACTCGGACGATAGCAAGAACGACTTAGGCAAGTACAGTTAGGACGAGAAACAACTATCGGAGTCGATCCATCGACATCGACCCAGATACCCCTTACAGTACCACCTCCCCTACCAATGATGACGGTGCCACCCCTGCTCATTTAGGCCATCCAAATGGTCACTCTAGCCATGAGAGTACGGATCCAACGCTACTCGCAATTCTAGAAAGTCAAAGAAGGCAAGAGGCGGCTTTAAGGGATCTTCAGCAGAGGAACCTAGCTTTAGAGTTTGAGAACTATCAGCTACGGAACTTGAGGTCGAGGTCGAGAGGGTCTTCCATCCGAGGGACATCGAGTCACCAAGGCCGAGCCGGGCGAGTACCACCAACGACAGGACCGAGAAATTCCGGCCGATCAGGACAACCCTCGACACCACCTATCCGAGGGTACGGTCCACCCGAGGATTCATCAACAGAAGACGAAGGGCACGGGAGGAATCATCAACAGAGAGACACAAGGGCCGACAATGCAACCGAAGCCAAGCTAAGGGAGTTAGAAGAAAAGATAAGGAAGCTGTCAGGAAGCGGCAAAGAAGATAAGCTAGCCGAGGTCATAAGCGAGGCGGAGAGGACCCCTTTCACCCAAGAGCTAGAACTAAGGGCCTTCCCACCCAAGTGCACGCTCCCCATATTTCCATCTAGGTTCGACGGTACGGGAGACGCAGTCCAGCATTTGAAGATGTACACTATGTACCTAATCCAATGGAAGAACCATGAGGTGGTAATGTGTAAATTCTTCCCTCAAGACTGGAGGGCGAGGCAAGGAAGTGGTTCTATAATCTCCCACTAGGAACAATCGACAGTTATGAGACTCTAGTCGAAGCCTTCCTCGAAACTTACATGCACAACAGCAGACCTCGGCCCAGGGTCAACAGGTTATTCATCTTGGCCCGACGGTTTAGAGAACCACTCAGGTCGTTGACCGATCGATGGAGAAATTTGTGCACAGAAATTGGGAAAGTACCAGTCGACCAGCAGATATTCGGGTTCGAAAACGCATTAGGGAGGTCGGACCCCATCTGGATATCCATGTTTACTGAAAAATCACAGACATTGAAAGAAATGAGGAAAATGCAAGAGAATTTCATCGCCCTAGAAGAAATTCAGGAGGAATAAAGGGATAGGGGAGTGCAAGCGGCTAGCGAAGCACCCAAGTCGACATCAGACGACGTTCAAAGACGACCCGAGAAGAGACCGAGCCCACTTACACGAGGAAATGGGAAGAAGGAATGGGTAGCCAAAGGAAAGAGGCCGAGGCACGAGGCGAGAACATACACTCCTTTGAATGCTCCACTAGAAGAAATCTTCAAAGAGGTCGAAAAAAGGAATGACATCATATACCCAGCATCAAGAGGGATACAGTTCGAGGAAACCAAGGATCACCCGGAGTATTGCCATTATCATCAGTATCGAGGCCACTCTACAAATAACTGCCGACAAGTAAAAGACATCGTGCAACACCTTATTCGAGATGGTCACCGAGACAATTCGTCCGATACCCAGCCCAGGCAACCGCTACGTCCGATGCACCTGTCCATCAGGTCCGAATAGACAGATCCACTCAGTTTGTCAACACGATTTCGCATTCAGCCACTCAAGAGAACAATCTGAACCCTGAGATCATGTCTAGAATCCACAAAGGGACCATAATGGGAAAGAAATTTTCAGTGTAGCAAAGACTTTGCCGATGGAACCTTGGATGGTGCAACCTATCTTTTTCTCGGCTCAGGATGTCCCAATGAACAGCCAGGCTCACAGTGATCCCTTGGTCATCACCCTGCTGATTGAGGAATGGCGGGTAAGAAGGATACTGGTAGATAGTGGGAGCTCAGTCGAAGTACTCTTCTATGATACGTTCAAGAGGATGAAGCTATCAGATGATATACTCGTCTCATCAACATATCGTATCTACGGCTTTAATGGGACAGTAACCATCCCAAAGGGAGAAGTAACCCTAAGGGTATCGGACGAAGGTGGTTACCTAGACACATTGACTACATTCTGTGTGGTCGATGTCGCCTCGCCCTATGAAGCAATTATCGGGAGACCGTGGATCGCTGGAATCAAAGGAGTGGCCTCAGCCTATCATCAAAGGCTGTGATTTCCAACGTACAAGGGAATTGCCGAGGTCGTAGGCGATTCACAGACAGCCCGACAGTGCATGCAGGTTGATGCACAAATAAATGAGGAGCGGAGAGCACGACAAAGGAGAGAGAAGAACAAGGCTAAAGAAGTCAAAGCGGCAGAGGACTTGGAAAAAGTTATTTCGCAGGCGGTCATGGCATACGAAACACAAGGAAGCGAACCTTCATAGCAATTAAAGGAGACGACACCGATGAAGGAACCAAAACCAAACTTCTCGGTCGTAGAACCTACTCGGGGGATTAATTTGGGAACTGTAGAAGAACCAAGGATAGTGAGGATTAGGTCGTTACTATTAGACGAGCAAATAAACAAGATCGTGGCGGTGCAAAGGAGAACATGGACGCGTTCGCATGGAGCGTGTACGATATGGAGGGCATAGACCCGGAGGTATGATGTCACCATTTAAAGATCGACCCAAGCTTCAAACCAGTCCGACAAAAGATGAGGCGAGTCGCGCCAGAATTACAGACGGCCGTCGAGAAGGAGTTAAATAAGTTACAGGAATCGGGAATAATTAGGAAATCACACTATCCACAGTGGATATCTAACATGGTCGTGGTACCAAAGAGAAACGAAGGAGTCAGAATCTGCAGCGATTTCAGCGACCTGAACAAAGCTTGTCCGAATGATAGTTTCCCTCTTTCAAGCATCGATTAACTGGTGGAATCTATAGTGGGGTACGAGGCACTAACGTTGATGGACGGATACGCGGGGTATAACCAGATCCCGCTGGCCCCCAAGGATCAAGAACACACCTCATTATTCACACCAAGGGGCCTATACTGCTACACCAAGATGCCGTTTGGGCTGAAAAATGTAGGCGCCACATATCAAATGTTGGTGGGCGACATGTTTGAAGACCAGATCCACAACACCATCGAGGTCTATGTCGACGATATGCTAGTAAAAAGTCTCCTAGTCAAGAATCACATCTGAGACCTGTTGAGAAAATTTTCCGGACGATGAGAGAATATAAAATGAAAGTTAAACCGACCAAGTACGATTTTTGGGTCACATCGGGCAAATTTTTGGGATATATCATCACTCCAAAGGGGATAGAAGCAGATCCCGAGAAAGTCAGATCCATCCTCGAGATGCCGTCACCAGCCATAATAAAACACGTACAAAAGCTGAACAGAACACTAGTGGAAAACAACAATTCCGCGACCGTCAGGACAGGTCATATATACGAGTTACACGACCAGACCCAAAAGTCTCTGATAGGGTCGCTGATAAAGCGTGTTTTTTTTTGGCGACTCTCAGCCGTGCGTTTCAGAATAACGACTGATTTTAAGTGTGCCGAGATGCAGACTCTCAGCCGTGGGTCTCAGATTTATATTATAATATAAAAAAGAATAGATTCATATTTGCTGAAATGCCTGAATGGCTGAATCTGAAATGATCTGACTGCAAAGTCAAGTCAAATTGAATTGAAGTCAAGCCATAGTCAAATCAAACTGAATTGAAGTCAAGTCATAGTCAAGTCAAATTGAACTCCACTAAAGTCATAGTCAGTCAAGTCAAGCCAAGTCAGTCAATCCAAGTCAGTCAAGTCAAGTCAGTCAAGCCAAATTTAACTTAAGTGGAACTCAACCTGAAATTCAAATTTAAACTCGAACTGAGAATTCCATATTCATTCATTCATTTCCATTGGGTTTAGAATTATACAAAAATGATGATTCTGATTCAGAATAATACATGTCCAAGCTAGCTAGCTAGTGCTACCAACAAAATGTTAAACAAAAAAACGACAGGTTCAGTTCCTCCGATGACGATGGACTTAGCCAATTCTTCATGAATGATATCAAGTAGAGCATAGAAAATCAACAAAGATAGTCGTTCCTGCAAAGCAAATCAACAACAGTACAAGGACTTCGTTCAGTTCATAAACTCTGTGTGTTTTATTTTTTGGAGATTAACAGCATCACATGGGAATAATGTTAAAACCCGTATCAACATCCAACATGTTACATATATATATAATGGAATATAAGAGGTGCAGATTATAACCCAAGATTCGGCATGCTATCTGACCCATATAAGTATCAAAATCATAAAAGGAGGTTCAGGGTATGTTGTCAACTCACATCTTCGCAGGGGGAGCTACATGATTTCCACCAGTGGAATTATCAGGTATCGGGAAAGTTCACTCAAAGCTACAGCACAAAAGAGTTAAAACTTGCATTACCATTCTAAAGATACTTTCAGGATTAACATGAAACAAAAACATCAAAATAAAACATGTACGGTGTAAGTAAGTCAAGGCTTTAGAACTAAACTTCCATAGTAATCACCATGGAAGATTTGGATCAATGGCTGGTCCCATGTATTAGAAAGCAACATTACCAGATGAGCTACAGGACAAGTTATGTCCAAATGAGCTACATGACAGTTACAGGAATTGAGAATAATTCTCAAAAAACCTCGAAAATGTTATGCAGTGAGCTTAGCTTTTTCCCTGTCACTAATTTTAGCGTTTAAGACTGTCCAAGTTAGAAAGATCAGTCAACTTTCTTTTTCATGGGTAATCACAAGTAAGTGAAGAAGACCTGCATAACCACTGAGTAAGAAACAAGAGCTATATGCATCAACACTTCTGTAGTCCCTTGTAATCGACTTCAAAAGCAGATTAAAAAGATCAATAAATGAAAGAAGCGTGTAAATATCCATCTGCCAGCTAGAGCTTAGGATGCAAATCAGCAGGTGTTTTTAGTAACTTACAGGTCTAGTCGGGATTTCTTTAGATACGCCGGCACTACAATAAACAATTGTTTCCTCTCCAATAATGATAACACCCTCAAGAGGCATAGGGATGGGAATTAACAAGCCAGCCCATTATCAAGATTATTGTGACCATAGACCCTCCGAGAAGTCTTTTTCCTTGAGTGCAACCACATGTGTTTTAACATGTCTCGCATCTTTATTGTCCTGCAGTTCAGAGGAACCACACCGGATTTAGCTTTTACTATACCAGAACAACTTACGAACAGAATATAAGTGCAACACCAACTTACGAATAGTGCTTTGGAACATGTAGCAGGACCAACCCCATGTAGTCGGACCAACCCCGATCTTGAAGCTCAGCCAACTCTACAAGTACGTATAACACGCAAAGGAGAGTGTTAAAATAGAAAAAAGAAACAAACCCAAAAACTAAAGAATTAACAGTTAGAAAATGCTTATTGTTTTGGTATAAAATCCGGTCTTACTCGCTCGGCAATATTATGGGGATCAGTAGCCTGTTCACGTCTTGCTATCACTCTAAGTAAGAAGGCAGGTGGTTGTGGAGCAAAGGCGTGGTGGATGGTTGACGTGCATGTAAACACTGGTCATAAATATTGTAAGTGGACTCATTTATTATTATCAAACTTTAGATTTCACAAATCAAAAATAAGTTATATGCTTTCACTCACAGGAATCATACCAGCATAAGACCTTAGTTTCGAACTCAGATGGGGGTATAAGTAAAATAAAGTAATATCATATCTTTAGTTGCGGATCATACCCAGGCGAGCAGCACAACCATTTCCAGTATTGCCACCTCCTTGTATTCTCATTGATGCTAATTGCATAATTCAGGTGCAAGGTTCTAATATATTCACCATGTACTTTTATTGCATATCTCCTTGTATTCTCATTGATGCTAACAAACACTAATCTGATCAATTGTCTCGACATCCTTATCTTTTGCGATTTTCCTCCTTGCAGTAAACGTCTTGATGGTCTGGAAATAGACATTCAACATTAGACAAGATAATTTCAAACTCACAAACAAATGGAAAAAAAACATATTTCTGGAAACTCATAAAGATTATAAACAGACTCGTGTTTTCTTCCAAACATATTCATTACTGATGCCTAAAGTGCTTTATGGATCTACAAATAAGATCTCTTCAATAAAAATATAAAAAAGTATTATCATACTCTTCATATTCTTTGTCATAACTGGACATTATGCAAACCCATAAAATCTTTTTGTCTATAATCACTTTAAAGATCTTCATAAACAATATCACCACCAAAATTACACCAGGCCTTGGAATACGGAACATGGACTAATCACGAATTATATCGAGTGTAAGAAGTGTGCAGCTTTTGTCTATCAAACTTATTCTATAACAATCACACCATCCTGTAGGGTATGAAGTGAAAAGGACAGAACTAAACCACTCCACCATTAACACAGTCCCATAAAACAAAATTATCTTCCAAATATATTGCATTAGTACTAATCTATTATAATGATACTCATCTCCAATATAACAACATCAAAGCAATTGACAAATCAAGTAAACAAACATAAGACAAGTGTGCAAAGGATATTACCAAACCCTTGGAACTCCTCATGTTGTCCTTGATATACACATTTTTGTGTCTAATTTGTCCTCAATGTCCGTATTGTTGGAACTCTATTTTTGTACTAATATTGTGTTTTTATGTATTTTTAGGAAATAAACATTTTTGGAAAATTAGGCTCGAAAAGTTGATTTTGGCACCCGGAGGACAAGTGTTATTCGGACTCTCGCTTTTGGATAAGGGGTAACCTAATTACTAAGGGGCACCCCCAGGTCACCCCCAAGGCAGCTGCTATTCGCACCCCTACTCTGGATAGGTGGCTACCAGTTTCTTCCCCATTTGAACCGAGTTTTGGCGGGAAAAATAGTTCTTCACCTTCGTAATTGTTGAGGCAAATTTTGGACGTGATATAAGAAGATTCAAGGGCTAGTTTTCATTGGGTTAGACCTGTTATAGCCTAACAGGGATGGTATGGGTGTTCGAATCGAGTTATTTGGGAAGGATAATCGTGGGATGCAAAACAGGGAAGATATTCTCAAAACAGGGAAGATATTCTATTCTCGGAATTTTTGGATGGAAGATACGTGCATGGGTCGACTGTATTGGTTGGAAACAAATTCTACAGCTCAGAGAAGACGCGTGAAAGAGATAAACCAGGAAACAAATCCCGTAACAAGTCAGAAGAATAAAAAAAATATATCGGAAATATTCTCTTCACTGCCGGATTATATTGAAGTTATTACAAAGGTTTGGTCGACCTGTTGAGTATAAATAGGTTGCTAGGGTTGAGGAGAAGGGTGTCGAGAGTTTGGGGTCGAGAGGAGGTCCAGAGAAGCAGAAATCAAGAGTTGATGAAACTCTGTTTTTGCTGCTGCTGCTGGTGAAGAACACCAAGAACACGAAGAACAGACTCGCAATGACAGTCGTTTATCAACAGACTCGCAAGGACAGTCGTTTAATATTTTTGTATATATATTTTTATTAAATCTAAAAATTCTATTTCCTTCACAAGTCTGAAAAGAACCTATTATTTACCACTATCACAACAACTTTTGGAAAACCATCAAATCATTTTGGCGCCGCCGACGCGGATTTGTGTTTAGGTAGAATTTTTAGGTTATTATTATTTTTTTTATTATTCCATTTGATCTTTTTATGTCTCTTTGGTATGTCTTTGTATTACAGGTTTGAAGTTGGATACTCAAGACCTTGGAATCAAAGCTTAAAGCTAAAAGAGAAGGAAAAAAGACAAAGCAAAAAAAAAAAGAAAAAAAAGAGCGATATTTGTATTTTTTTTTAATTTTTTTAGACTTTTATTTTTTCTTAGACTTTATTTTTTCTTTTGCACTTTTTTTTTATGGATTTGGAATTTAAATTTTGGGACATTATTTTTCATACCCTACGGAAGGGTATTATTAATTAAAAAAATAATTATATATAAATTGTATGCAGGGAAGGACGACGATTTCTATATCGTCTCGGCCCCTCGGGTTCGTACATGACATAGGAGTCGTGGCCCGAGTCGACTTCAACGGTTCATCCCCCATCTGGTACGGGAGGTAAGTCCATCGAAACACTCACGAATCTCCTGTAAGCGAGTTACTGTATTCCTTAAGGTGATTCATTGATTGAGGACGAATTTGGACTGTTTTTAAATTCCTAGTAAAGGGAAAGGCCTGGCCAATACAAGATAAGGGTTCGGATTTCATCACCGCTCCCTTCTTGCCCGCCTTAGGAAAACGAAACCTAACGCGAACCCAAGCTTAAAATTTTGACTAGAACGAGACCTATAGGGTAACGAGATTAGTAGGAAAGTCGTTCGAAAAATATTGGTTACTCTTTTAGCATACTTTGAAGTTCATGATGGTTTCTGTGAGTTGAATGCGTGACTGCGCCTCCTTGTGATAGCGGTGAGGCCTTGGGTATCAAAGCTCCACTGAGCTTCCCTCGCCTCAATTCAACTTACTTTGACTCGGATTGATTCCAGAGGGGTTTGATTAAATTGTAACGAATTCCCTTTCGAAGGATTAGAAGCTGGTCTATAAACAATCTAAGTGGAGCCATCATGCTTTTTGTTTGCTAGAAATCAGTAGGTTTGATTTGTTCGAGTCAGCCTTGTTTGTGATTGTATAGAATTCCCTTGTAGTTAAGAATGTCGAACTGGTATGACAGAAGCCAATACAATGAGTATCGACCTGAATTTGAATATGGACATCATCCTTTTTATGACCATAGTGTGAATAGTGGCTGGGGACGCCAACCTTTTCAAGGTTATGGTTCATACCAAGGTGAGCCCAATTACTATCCACACGTGCATCAGTCATACGAGCAAGAAGATTATAATACTAGTTCTTCGTCTTTAGATGATACAATCAAAAGTAGTCTTTTTTATGATCCTTCAGTTCCTATTCCTTCTCTAGACGAGGCTCTCAAGAGTTTTAATGAAACAGTGGAAAAAACTTATAATACTCTGCGTCCGAAAGAGCCCATAGAGCAGTCTACTGCGACGTCTCTAGAAGAGGCTCTCAAGCAATTTACTGAGAATAAAAATAGGATTATGGAAAAACTTGCTAAGGATAGTCTTAATTTCCAGTGTACTTTTTCCAATACCACCCTCGAAAATAAGGATAGTTTTTATTCACATAATCAAGATGACGAGGTTAGAATTGGTAACACTACTTGTTTTGATGAGGTTCGACCTTTTTCATGTTATTATAATGAGGACTGTGATGAGGATAGTATTGATGAAGAATCTGAAATATATAGGCATAGTGATGAGGAATCTGTTACTCCCAATGAGCTCTTTAATGATAATATTATTTCTAGTTCAAATCCAAATAATTTTAATAATTATTCACCTATTCAAAAGGACGAGGATTTGACTAGAGATACCCACGTTTTAGACGATATAGTATTTCCTGTTTACAAAGACGATAATGATTTAGAGGAAAGAGTTTACCCTGAGAAAACTGTTTTAGAATCTAGCGATTTAGAAACACTAGTCTTAGAAGATGATAAACTCGTAGAGCTATTAAATATGAGTGAGGATGCGTCACTTGAGTATAACCTCGAAGAATCAATTGACTATTTTCAGGATTCCAATGATCTAGAAATTAAGGAAATTGTACCTAGTCTATGTATAGATACCCAAAAATCTAAGTTTGGCGGTGATTATCATTCTCCTTGTGCCATACCTTTAGCTCTTACAGAGATCCCTCATTTTGGACTTGATTTCTATGCCTCGACCATTTTACAAGATTACCTTCATACTTGTTTTCCCGAACCTAATGATGTCCCGGAAGAAGTTCAGTCGTTAGAAACCCATCCTCTGGTTGATGTGGTTTTCCCAGGCTATGATACCCAGATTGACTTTGTTTTCCCACCAAATAGTTTTCTTCCAAATGTGGGAACGTTTATATTTCAAATGTGTCGAATATTAAGTTGTGAGACTAAACCTAAATGCTTTAGGAAATTATAATCGACACATTTGCTTAAGAGTGACCACTACTCTCATTGTGGTCAATTTTGTAAGTCAAATCTTATTGACTTAGAGGATCCTCAGTTATTTAGGTTATTATTGTGCGCTTCTAATATCATATTTGAGTTTTTCCAGACTCTAGGACCTAATGATTCAGATCCCATCTATGAAGAAACACAGCCAATGAAAATTTTCTATTTAGACCCTTTCATAGAACCTGAACCTGAACCACGGTTCGATATAAATTTCTTAATCAGGAAACTAAGTAAGGGCATGCTAGTCTTGTTCACTTTCTTTGTTCATTGCAGTTTACTTTGGTCAGCTCTATTTAGTTTTGAAGACCCACAGTTATTCGACTGTTACTTTATGGTTCGAGTTGACTAATCCTTTCCTATGTCTGGCTGAAGACTTTAAACTTAGCACTTATTTGGAGGTATCCCATGCTCATGCAACACGGTAATATCTTTCCTTAACTCTTTCGCTTCAAATGGTAACAGTTTCTCCTTGTTCATGCTTTTAGTTTCATCTTTAGAACATTGAGGACAATGCTAGATTTAAGTCTGGGGGTATGGGAAAATCTTTTAGTTGCAATAAATAAATACGCTCCAGAGCCTAGAGATTTATACGTATTCAGGATTGCACTAATTAATCTAAGTGGATGGAAGCATCTTGGTTGTAGGAGTTGAGGAACCAATCTGATTAGATGGAAACATATATAGAGTCTATTCATAAAAGCACAGAGCTCAGGTGTTAGAAATAACATGATAGTTGCACCATATCTCGTTGAGTCCTTTTCATTTTTTTTCTTTTCTTTTTAAACTATGTTTCTCTAAGTGATTAGGTGGGGCACACGATTCAAGTTGTTACCACTGCTAGGGTGAATTAGAGTGAGTGAGTTACTAAAAAAAAACGGACCAGTTAGACCAATCGGAATAAGTATTAACACTTGGATAGCAATATGTGTGTGTTCTCCATGTTTCCGTCGCCTAAGCAAGCGTGGAATGCAGGACCCTTGGGAACTATCGTGTCATCTGCTGACAAGAAGCATCCGCTTAGATCAAAAAAATCTATTCATGCCGTTAAGTTATCAAAAAAAAATGGTTATTGTTCTATGTAGTCAACTGCTGGTTCCCTTGTATTTGCCAGTTTGTTGATCTAGATTTAAGTTATTGACCACTGGTTCCCTTGTATATGCCAGTTGTGTTGATATTATTTAGACCGGTATCTGAGCCCATTAGGATAGGTTCATTCTGGCAGTGGCCTTCAGACAGATATGTGAAACATCGATCATTTGGTTAACATCAAAACCATCTACATTTTTCTATTTCCATCTCCTTTTTCTATCCATATGATTAGTTTGACTCCGAATATGATTTCCATAGTGCAAATATCTGAGTAGAGCTCTGTCACTTTATATGAATTTTAGTATGCTTGAGTGCAAACTCGTGTACAACAATTGGAATTTCGCATCAGGGTACTTCCTCTTGTAGTCAATAAGTATGCCAACCAAGGAGATTCTTTAGTGCCTTCCAAGGTTCTGCATAGATAGCTAGGGTCTGGAGTAATGGTTTTGTGGGCACACCTCTGGTAAACCCTCCCGAGATTAACTCGGTTTTATTTATTTTTTATTAGTTTTGCTCGAGGACTAGCAAATAATAAGTTTGGGGGTATTTGATAGACACATTTTTGTGTCTAATTTGTCCTCAATGTCCGTATTGTTGGAACTCTATTTTTGTACTAATATTGTGTTTTTATGTATTTTTAGGAAATAAACATTTTTGGAAAATTCGGCTCGAAAAGTTGATTTTGGCACCCGGAGGACAAGTGTTATTCGAACTCTCGCTTTTGGATAAGGGGTAACCTAATTACTAAGGGGCACCCCCAGGTCACCCCCAAGGCAGCTGCTATTCGCACCCCTACTCTGGATAGGGGGCTACCAGTTTCTTCCCCATTCGAACCGAGTTTTGGCGGGAAAAATAGTTCTTCACCTGCGTAATTGTTGAAGCAAATTTTGGACGTGATATAAGGAGATTCAACGGCTAGTTTTCATTGGGTTGGACCTGTTATAGCCTAACAGGGATGGTATGGGTGTTCAAATCGAGTTATTTGGGCTGGATAATCGTGGGATGCAAAACATGGAAGATATTCTATTCTCGGAATTTTTGGATGGAAGATACGTGCATGGGTCGACTGTATTGGTTGGAAACAAATTCTACAGCTCAGATAAGACGCGTGACAGAGATAAACCAGGAAACAAATCCCGTAACAAGTCAGAAGAATAAAAAAATATATCGGAAATATTCTCTTCACTGCCGGATTATATTGAAGTTATTACAAAGATTTGGTCGACTTGTTGAGTATAAATAGGCTGTTGGGGTTGAGGAGAAGGGTGTCGAGAGTTTGGGGTCGAGAGGAGGTCCAGAGAAGCAGAAACCAAGAGTTGATGAAACTCTGTTTCTGGTGCTGCTGCTGCTGGTGAAGAACACCAAGAACACGAAGAACAGACTCGCAAGGACAGTCGTTTATCAACAGTGTCTAAGACGCACAGTCGTGGGTCGCAGTGCAGTCTAAACAGCAGCACTTGTGTTTTATCGTTCATTCTGTGACGCTTTTTGTGCGTCGCAGATTACAGTTTTACACCATTTTCTCCTTTTCTCTCCATTGTAAACACCATTTGAGAAATAAATAAATATTTTGAGCGTGTTTTTATCATGATGAGCTAAACCCAACACTGGGACGACGGAGGAGGGTGAATTTCATACACGGGTAAATTTATTTTATTCTATTTTATGACTTTTGCATTAATTTAAAATTGAAATATGATTTGAATTAATTGGTTGTTATTTAATTTGATGATGTATGCTTAGATTAGGTGTTTTGATACATCATGCTTAGGACTTAGAATCGATGTTTTGAGAATCAATCTTGGCAAAATCAGAGTCCAAGTTAATTTTATTGAGTTTTAAATTGTCAAAGAATATATGAATGAACCCTGTGTAGTGAATTCGGCCAAATCCTTAGTCCCAGTACCTCTCTCCCATTGTTAATACTTGTATGTATATTTTTATTAAATCTAAAATTCCATTTCCTTCACAAGTCTGAAAAGAACCTATTCTTTACCACTATTGCAACAACTTTTGGAAAACCATCAAATCAGTCCTCTCCTGCATCAATTTTTTGGAGTTGAATAACCACCAGATGCTCTCTTCCATAATCATACTTACACAGTGACTCCGAATAATCTAGCATAATGATACTCATCTCCAATATAATGATACTCATCTCCAATATAACAACATCAAATCAATTGAAAAATCAAGTAAACAAGCATAAGACAAGTGTGCAAAGGATATTACCAAACCCTTGGAACTCCTCATGTTGTCCTCTCCTGCATCAATTTTTTCGAGTTGAATAACCACCAGATGCTCCTCTTCCATAATCATACTTACACAGTGACTCCGAATTCAACAACTAATCCTTTCTCCTGTGCATTTGCCTATACATCCAGCAAAAAAACACAAAACTTCAAGATATTAGATACTCATAAAAACTCTATTTGTCATTTCATCAAACAAATAAATTGCATAAATAGAAATGGGTATCTGTTTATTAACTTCAGAGTCGAACTCAATACTAAACACAAAGAAATCCCCAAAAATATCAAAATCCTCAAAATAAAGAGAATTAAAACCCTAGATTTGAAAAGTAAAGGGGTTGTTTTCTTCTCATCTTGTAAGAAAAATCTAAAATTGTTTAAACTCTTAAACAATCTGCAAATAAAAACCACAAATTAATCATATCTAAAGTTTAGATCTCTAAAAATAGATAGTAGAGTGAAAAATTTAGAGAATGTTAGTAGTGACAGGTGAGAAATGGGAAAAATTAAGGTTTATACCTGTTGATTTTCGAGGGAGAAAGTAAGGGTTTTCTGATTGTGATGATAAAAAACGAAGATACGGTTTTGGTAGTTGTAGATGAAGGAAATAAAACCCTAATTAAATGCTTTCGTTTGCAGAATCAAACCCAATCCCAAGAATTTTGATACCAAATCAACACAATTTAGTGAAACCCTAAGAAAACCCCCAAATCAAATCCCTAATTTCATTCCAAATCTAAACATAATTTGAGATCTATTGGTTTCCTCTGTAAATAATGTAGATTTTCATATGAAATTAGAGTTTTGATTTAGGGGATATAGACATGAATTCTTGTTCATGGAATTTGGTGATTTTATTTTCTGTTTGGTAAATAAACCAAAAGAAGAATAAGAACAAGATCGGTGTAGTTTGTGTGCTGAAGATCGGTGTTGGTGTTGTTCATGGATGCGGTATATTGATGATTGCTGTGAAGGTAGACCGTTGTGGTTGGAGGGAGAGGGAAGGACGAGCTGACGTTGGAGAAGAGATGAATGAGAGGGAGTACTGAGTAGTGAGTGTGAAGAGGAGAAAGATGAGGCGCAGACAGAAGGAGAAGACATCTTTATCCTCGATAATAACGAGGTATCTTCTTCCCGATCCAGCCATCCATCTCATCTCAATCGATGGCTCAAATCTTATACATCTCCAGCCGTTCATCATACATAACTGAAGCGTATGCCTAATGGTCTCTGAATCGGAGTTCCAAGAGGAATACAAGGGTAAATAAAATTTGTTATTCTGAGACGGCTTAGTAGGCTCTCGGATATGGTCCGGTTTTTTATTATATCAGAGACCGCTATGTGTGGTCCGATGTCCAACTACCATTAATGAGGGTCTCGGATGTGGGTAGCTAAACCCCCATTTTCTACTAGTGGAAGCATAGCAGCATTGGGGCGATTCATATCTCGGTCGTCCGAAAAATGCAAGGTTTTTTTAGCACCCTTAAAAAGGGAGAGAAATTCAAATAGACGGACGCCTGTGAGGAGGCGTTTCAGAATATTAAGCTACATCTTGCAAGTCTTCTAGTATTAGAAAGACCCGAGCCATCAGAGGTCCTTACATTATACCTCGGAGCAAATTCATATGCTATCAGTGCAGTCTTAGTTCGAAATGAAGGGAACGAGGAAAAGCCTGTTTACTTCATCAGCAAAACATTAAGTCCGGCCGAGAAAAATTATACAAGGATGGAACAGATGTTTTTAGCGCTAGCTTTCGCCACCCTGAAGCTAAGGACGTATTTCCAAGACCATCGGATCCGCGTGCTCACAAAATCACCTATTGAGGCGGTACTGGACAATGCAGGTCGATATGGAAGGATCTCCAAATGGGGGGCGCAAATTAAACAGTTCAATGTTTTCTACGAAATGAGTACAACAGCGAAGGAACAAGTAGTGGCATATTTCTTGGCGGATTTTCCATTAAGCGACGAAGATGAGGTCGAGGATATACCCGAAATGGAGGAAGATCGGGAAGATCTGGCCGACTTACTTGAAGCAAGTAGCCCAACACGTTGGGAAGTATTCGTCGATGGAGCGTCGAACAAAGATGGATCAGGACTTGGAATAGTCTTTACCACGCCGAAGGGACGAAAAATAGTCCATTCGTTCAGACTGGAAGTCAAAGCAACAATCAACGTCACCGAATATGAAGCAGCGATTCACCCCCTGAGGCTAATCGTCGAGATGGGCCTACAAGATGCAAGAAAAACTAGTGACTCGCAGTTGGTGATCCGACAAATTACGGGCAAATACGCCATCCACGACCGGATTTTGCAAAAGTACTGGGAGCTCGCCCAATTCTACATCGACCAGATCCCCAGCATCAAATTTCGCCACATATGCAGAAAAAACAATCGACACTCGGACGCATTATCATACATTGCATCCCAGCTCACGGACCCAAGTGTGGAGGGTATTCGTGTCATGAGACTCCTCACCTCATCCGTACCAGAGATGCCCGAGGTACACATTGACGTGGCTATCAACACGGCCTATAGGTATCCAGACGGAGATTGGAGAAAGACGATTCATTCGTACTTGGATACAGGCGAGTTACCCAAGGGACGACCCGAGATCAACAAGATCAAAACAAAATCGGCCGCTTATGAACTGAGGGATGGAATTCTATACAGGAAATCGTACCCGGGACCACTCTTAAGATGCTTAAGCAAGGAGGAAGGACATACAATCTTGAATGAACTACACTATGTAGAAACCGTAAATCACAGCTCGGGACGAAGTCTGTCAGCAAGAGAAAAATAATGGGATACTTCTGGATGTATATGAATGGTGATGCAAAACAAATGCACAAGCTTGTGAAGAATGCCAACAGTTTGGTAAGAAGATACATGCGCCATCAGTAATTCTAAACTCGGTGGTAAGCCCTTGGCCCTTCGCCAAGTGGGGATCGATATCGTGGGACCACTACATGTGGGATCGGGGCAGAGAAAATGCTTGATCGTAGCAACGAATTACTTCATTAAATGGGTGGAGGCGGCACCATTAAGTCATATCCGTGATAAGGACGTCTTCAGGTTCATTTGGGAGAACATCATATGTCGTTTCGGAGTACCGACGACCATCGTCTCGGATAATGGAAAACAACTCCAGGGGGAGAACATCGATCTACTATTTAACACCTACAACATCAGAAAAAGAAAGGCTACCCCCATATATCGTCAAAGCAATGGGCAGGTCGAGATCACAAACAAAACCATCGCCGAAAATATGAAGAAAAAATTGGATGGGGAATATGGTGATTGGTGCGAAGAACTCTACAACGTCTTATGGGCCTATCGAACTACTCGAAGGGAAGAAACTAGGCTATCACCTTTCATGCTAACCTATGGAACTGAAGTGATACTACCAACTGAAGCGATGATACCCACCACAAGAACCGAAGCCTGGAGGCGAAACATATTGGCAGATCTAATATTGGCCAAGCTAGATGATTTGGAGGAAACAAGGGAGATGGTGTTACAAAAAAAGGAGAACTACCAAAGGAGACTACAACGAGAATACAATAAACGAGTTCGACCAAGAGAGTTTCAACGGGGACAGTTAGTGTTGAAATATCTATTTGATTGGGAACGTGATAAAAAGGGCAGTAAATTAGCGGTAAATTGGGGAGGACCATACACAATCGTGTCTAAAGCGGGCGAGGGAGCTTATCGATTACTCAATCCAGACGACAAACCCGAGTTAAAATCGTGGAACGCTCAACATCTGAAGCTCTATTACCCATGAGGGGTTCGAGGAAAACAAGTAAACATACTTGTCATTCATTTATTTAAAACCGCGAGGGGTAGGAAATATGAAATAAGCGACCAATGGTCATTCGTACTCGGGGCAAAGACAGTGAGGAAGTGCCGAGGTGACTTACACTCGAATGGTCATTCGTACTCGGGGCAAAGCCAGTGAGGAAGTGTCGAGGTGACTTACACTCGAATGGTCATTCGTACTCAGGACAAAGCCAGTGTGGAAGTGCCGAGGTGACTTACAGTCGACTGGCTATTTGATACTCGGGGAAGTGGCAGTGTGCAAGTGCCGAGGTAGCCTAAGGGTAATGGTGGTTGGAAGACAGTTACCAAATGTTGTTAAGATACAATTTCTTCTCAGCTAGGTAACCTACTTACATTTGAAAGGTTACCCCCATCGTAGGTGGCCGTGACCACTTGCCCGAGTTGGTTGGTTGATAACCACTCGAGATTATCGGGCCTAGAACTAGGACGACTACTACCCTTCCACTGAATATAAAAGATAGTGATGAGATACCTCGGCTGGGACATGGCATCGGGCCCAATGACCCTCCTTGTTGAGTGTGTTCGACAGAAAAGGCATTAATACTAATACGTGTGACATAAAATGCAAGTATGGAACACAAACAACAAGATAGTAATCATAAAACCAAACAACGTCAACACATTGATAAAAGAAGAAATTGTCAAGGAAAAAAATAAGCTCGGCGATGCAGCACCCCATTCAAAGAAGTTGTTAAAAGAAAAATGGGTCAAGTATTCAAACGAATTACAACCCAAGACAAAGGGCGAATTAGTGGCGCAACACTACAAAAGACACGATCAACCCCTGGGTGGAACAACACCAGCCCCTCCCCTCCTCTGAGTGACCTCCCGACGCTTCTGATCAATGTAATCGTTCACACCAGCGGTGATCGCCTCAGCAAGCTCGTTCTCATGAGCAGTTCTCTCTTCCTCAATTTGCTGAGAAAGCTGCTGGGACCTTGCCTCGGCAGCGTGGAGCTTAACCTTCACATCACCTTCGGCCTTATTCCACTTCTCCACTTCCTGCCTGAGATTTTGCACATCTCGCTCCAGATCCTTGACACGACCTTGCTCGGATGCAACAAAACATCATCAACACATTAAACACGGAAAATGGCAGAATACTAAGTAAAAGCAACAAACTAGCTAAGTCCCAAGGTCGCCCCAGCATGCTCTCTAGAGACCTGAAAGAATTGGAAATACAAATTTTAACGACTCCACGGACTTGGCCAACCCGTCTTCGGCCTTGGAAAGCTTCAAGGTTAACTCATTATAGTACTGTTTGTTGAACTCATTCGAGGGGCAATATTTCTTGTGATCACTCCACTCGGCCCTCTTATGGTTATAAGACCCCTGTAGTATTTATAATTGGGCTTGGGTCCACTCTAGGTCACTGGACAGTTTGTCGAAACTCTTAGTCATTTCAAGAAGATCTCGGTTGAACTGCTCGGCCACATCGTTTTCCCTCAAAATTCGTCGCCAATCCTCGTGAATATCTCGATTTTGAAGCTTCAGGGAGCCATTCTGACTTTCTAGATTATCGGCCAGTAACGTTTTCTCAGCAGAAAGTCTTTGAAAGATGCCCAGGCGAGCTCGTAAGTTATCTATCTCTTCGGGAACATACTCACACAGGCGATATTTGTCCAACTCTTCTTGAAGTTGTTGGATATCGGCCTCCTGACGGTTTATCTTCCCATCCTTAATAGAAATTCGTTTTCGAAGATTCTCCACAAGATCTTTCTCGATATCCCACTTTCTCTTTATAAGCCTATACTCCGAAGCAACGTTTAAATCTATGCTAGATATTTCGGCTAGAAGAATAGTACTTGACTCAGGATATTGGCACGAAGAACTCAATAAACACAACTATTGTAAACAATGTACCTTGCTTATCGGCGAGTTTGATCTCCAGATCACGGGATCGTTTCTTCTTCTGCTGAAGAGCAGCCTCCAAATCCCTAATCTCTTGTCGGCGAAGAGCAGCCTCTAACCTCGACCGGTTCAACGACTACAGATTCCATCCCAAGGCAAGTTAGTAGGGCCCGATAACATCAAAAAGAAAATTGCAAACAAATCACTTACCACATTATCAAAGACCGGCGCGATATCACGATACAGGGGCACGACAGCAATCATCTGCTCATCAGTATAGGAACCAAACTCCGCAGAGTTCGGGTCCCGATATGGTAAAGGATGTCTGAACACCCGATGAAGATCCAACAACCATGTGGGGAAACCTTTGGAGTGATGTTAGGGTCGGCCCCTGAGCACCAGATTGCACGTCAGGAGTCACAACAACAGTATCCTCATAAACCTCCGCTTCCTTGTGACCCGTCGGCATCCTCATCAAGCAGAGGATCGTCCCCAAATATATCGCCCTCATCATCTTGATCGGGGATATCGATCACAATGTTTGAACTTTTCAGTGCCACGCCCTTTGCCGCTACCTTCCCCCGAGAAGGATTACGCCTTGGGGCCGAACCTTCACCACCACGAGTATCGGACCCCCCCAACATCTTCATCCTCGCGCCTATGGAACTTCTGCACAAGGTTCAGTGTCAGAACACGTGCAGTCAAAAAATAGGGGCAAGTACATGTACTTAGAATAAAAGCTATATGTTTGTTACCTTCCCCTGATCTTCTTCGACCCTTGTGCCAGCACTCCTCTTCTTGGAAATAGCAGCCTCCTTGGTAGACTCGCCCTGAGGCTTAACCTACGACAAGAAAGTAATCAGTACCCCAAGCCGATACAGTAGGAATCAAAGAAAATGGAGAGAAAACAATATACCTTATCATCGTTAATCACCCAGAATGGATAAGGCTCTGCAGGAAATTGAGGAGGAGGAAAGCTACCATGCAAAATTTGGCCGCGAACAAGAAGTGGAACTCAGTCCTAGTATGGGTCATTGGTGTGCAGAGCACGCTTGTTGGAACCTTTACCAAGGGGATCAACATCTAGCATCACTCTGTCAACACCCTCGGGCGTAGATTTCTGACGATGAGGGATAGCAGCAAAACCAGCAAGGTCGCCATTGGTAGCTGTCCCGCTCCGATAGTTCACGATAAAATTGGCAGAAGTGTAATCGGGAGCGTCTCCAGGCTTATAGGTCGACCGGCCGTAGATCCATGACCCTCGCCTCGATCACTCCACTCATTCATCATACGGAAAGTGTTGCCGTTCCACTGAGTCAAGGCCCGATACGGACGAAGCTGCGACAATACCTCATAGTAGAAAGGGCTGGCAGGGTTGTATAGAGGAAAACTAAGGCCAAGTTCTAACTGCCCACGAGTGACGATGACTCGGACGACTGCTCATGCTTATCGACATCGGTCTTCTTCAACACACCCGTTTGGCCCGAGACTAGGGTCACTTCATATTTTTGAAGACCGAATTCTTCCTTCAACGGTTCAATAAACTCATCATCAGACAAGTCTTTGGAGATTCTCTTGTCAGCCTACATGAAAAGAGGTAGAATCATCAGGAAAAAGGGAATTTATAGCACGATAATCGTGATGGAAAGGACTCTCAAGCCAAAATAAGGAATCAAGAGAAACAACATCGCTCTCGGAGAAGGTATCACTCACGCACCTTTTTCCAGTCATTGACGGAGAAGAAGTAGCCATGGCAGAGAGCAAACAGAGAAATATGAATTCTGATGAAGAGAGAAGTAAAAAGAGGAACCAACCACGACTGTCGCAAACCTCACCAATAGAAACATCGAAGATGAAAACTAATAAGATAAGAAGGTCACCGGAGTTAATGGCGTCGGCAAGGAAGGAAGGTGAAGAATAAGAAAGAGCAGCGCTTGGTTTCTCTGTAAATGGCGAATAGAGGAAAGAGAACATAAAGGGAGATATTTATAGGATGAAGTGTCTTGACCGACAGCAGCGGTTACAAGTCATAAAGGGATGTTTAGTGGGGAACTGCATGGCGGAATTCTCGGCATGCTCAAGGACGTGGGAAGATGAAACGATTTTCTTTCCCTCGTGCCAAGCACACGAACGAAAGAAGGGGCATAAATGTAGGTGTAAATAATCCAAGGTGTAGGTGGCAAGATCCTAAGCTACGATACACCAAAGTGGAAAGAGCGGCGAAGCACAGGATAGAACCAAATAACACAAAGAGCGAGGTGTCACGTGGGTCGGACGTGATGGCCCTACAGTTGTCGGATGGGACGTGACCCTTATCCTATGACAAGTAGGGCGGACGATCAGAAAGCACTCGGTCAGACAAAGGAAGCTGGTCAAAAATAATGGGACGATAAGAAAGAAGGGCGACATCGTGTCAACCAGACGATCATGACTCGGCCTCGGGTGAAGAACTATCAAAGACCAAGACTCTATCGGCCATACCAGAAAGATGGGCGAGCGCCAACATAGGCCCGATAGGGAACAACTAAACTAATGTAATGTGACCAACACTGTAATTCTGTTGTATTTCGACCTTGGTCTATAAATACAAGGACTGGTCGGGAGAGAGAGGGAGGTTGAAAGACAGAGAAACAAGACACTACATTTGAGAGTTACAGCATTTGAGAAGGAGAGAACACCTTGTAATCAAAGAAAAGAAATAATAACATTCATCCTTTCACCCCGTGGACGTAGGTAATCATACCGAACCATGTATATCTTTGTATATTTGTTTGCGCATCTTTACTTAGTTTTAATTCATTTTCTACACCATTGGATGTAGTGGGTGGTTTTATACCACTATAGTGGCTATAATAAAATGGAAAAGTGAACAGAGGAAAAGTGACAAATGAAGCGGACACTCTTTTAACTTTCCTCTCTTTAAACGTCACCTGGAAGTTATTATGATGCGATGATTTGACAGGCAGTGAAGGTTCTTCATGACAATAATTCGTCTGTGTTTCTTTGCTTAAATTAAGGACAAATCGTCAAAAAGACGGACAGAAGAGATGGAAGTGCTGTTGACCATTTGAAGTGCTGTTGACTAGTGTGTCAAAAAGACGGGCAAAAGGGACGGAATGCTGTTAAACTAACTTCACCCGACCATTTGATTGATGATGCTAATATTGGGCGAGTCTACAGTTTCTTCCCCCGAACGAACTCAGATTTTCCATTTTTTACTTAAATAAGCAGCTCATTTGCTGATCACCTACACGAAGGTCCTATCAAAGTTACTGTGACACTGTTATTTAAAGAAAATAGAAAAACAGTTATTGCAGAATTAACTAGGGCCGTGCCCGTGCTTGAAATTGCATGATTAATTTGTGTATAGTGTTTGATGTGGTTGATCGCATAGTTCTTTTGAAAATTCGAATCCAAGGCAATTTTGTGTTTCAACTCGTACATCTTTAATGATTTATTTGATAGTTGTTGCAAGTTAAACCAAGATATGGTATTTTGAGTTCTAGAGAGTTATAGAAGAATTCTATTTAGAGTTTGTTTTATGTTAGGAATGTATGTTTTATTTAGAGTTTGGTTTTATTAGGAAAATCGTTTGAGTGATTGTCAAGTTTATGAGACTATAAGTAGGGTATTCAGCCATAAGAATTATACGCTAAATTTGATTATCAATGTAGTCGTTTTATGCTTCCGCGTTTGTGCTCTCCTCTCTCTTGCTCGATCTTACATTTGGTATCAGAGCAAGGTGAGAGGAGGGGAGAGGAGAAGGAGAAAGAGTTGGAGAAAGTTACAGAAGTTTTATTGTTTTTTGTTTTAGGATTTAAGAGAAAATCGTTGTTTGGTGCTGCAATAAGGAGTTTTACGTGGAGAAGAGAGACGTTGATATTTCTATACGTAGTTGAGTTTTTTCCGGAACAAGAAGGCTGCAAAAGAAGATTGACGTTATGACTAATTAACCTGAAAGAGAATACTGGGAAAGAAGACTTGTCAAAGTCGTGTTGCTGTACGTAGTTGAGCTGAAGAGATGTATCTCAGATGGTGAACAGGGACTGAAACTAGCTTGATGCCATTGAATTCCTTTGATGGAAGGTGGTGATTGCTGTTAATATGAGAAGAGAACCGAGATGAGTTAAATAAGTCGTTAGGGTTAGGGTTATCACGTGAAGATGAAGACGAAGAAAGCCGTGGAGTCTGCTGCATAATGTTGCAGAGAAGGTTCGAAAAAAAAAAAAGACAGACGAAAATTGTTGCTGACGAAGATTGCTGCAGTAATATATATTTGAGGCTGTGTACGACAGCAAGAAAGTAAGTAGACTGCGAGGAAGATTTGCTGCCAGTTAATAGTGCGATGTTGCTGGCGATTTAGTTTTTTCAAGACGACCTAAAAATCGGGTGAGAACTGGTTCCACTGGTTTACAGGGATATGTTGGTTGCAACCCAAGGTTAACTGACTAGTCTGGTCAGTTTGAGCTTAATTAACGAGCTTGGTGATGGAGTTTGAGTTGTTGCCAGTGATGAGTTGCAAAGAGAATGGTTGCTCCTATTGTTGACAGGGAAAGCTCGAGCCCGTGTTAGATTAAAAAAAAGGTTGTTGCTGCCATTAACGAAGCTGTTTCCATTGAATGGAAGATTTCTCGGCAGCGATGATGATCATAAGTAAAGAACTCGAGCATGATTGTGATGATGAGACACTGATAATGTCGTGATTGATAGAAGGAGTATCTGATGAAGAGAAGAGTATAACAACGTTGTGGTGATGCTGTTGTTAATGCCAGTAATGGAGTTGGTGTTTATCGAAGGTGTACGGCAGGTGGTGGTTGCTCAGTTATGGGGCGACGTTTGCTAGAGCTTTAGGGTTTCACAACCCTAAGATCAGGTAAAAACCGGCGTTAAAAAAAATAAAAATAAAAATAACAAAAAGGAAAGTGTTATTGAAAGATTGTTACTTAACCATTACAGGAGAACTGTTACAGGTGAACAGAAGTGTGACAAAACAATGTCACAGTTAAGTGTTACTGATGAATTGCTACAATGCGTAATAGAAGCAAATGTCACAGTTGTAACAGGGGCGTGAGAAAAGAGTTGTAACAGCAAAGAAGTGTGACAGTATCTTGCAGAGGAGTTGCAGAGAGCAGATTTGATTTTTTGAAGTTTGGAGGAGCTTTGGGTGAGTGGTTGATTCGAAGGGTTAAGTCATGGATTCGAAATAGACGCAAGAGAAGATCAAAGTTGGTATTGCAGTCAAGAAGGACTGGTATAGTTTGATGAAGTTGATCGAATTCAGAAACTTAGAATGACAAGGTATGTTGGGTGGTGATGTTTTCTTCACTTCTCTAGTCAAATCCCCACTGGGATTGCTTCACTTCTCACGATCACACCCTTGTGATGTCTCTTCTCTTCACTCTCTCATCACCCTTCTGGTGATTACTTCTCTTCTATTCTTTTCTCTTTCTTCACAACCTTACGATTGTTTCTTTTTCTCTTTTCTTCTTTGCTTCTTTGTTCCAATCACGCTTATTGTTACGAAACCTTCACGCTTCTTTTCTTTTCAATATTCTCTCACAATCTTTATCTTGTTACGCTTCTTCCACAAGCAATAACTAACACAAAGTCTGCCACACTTTGTAAGATTTCCAAGTTTCTGCCACAAACTCTTCAATCACCATTAAGCTTAACATGTTTGAGCTTAAACTCCTTCCATCACAATAGTTATGCAACGAATACATTGATAATCAAATTTGGTATTATTTCCTCTCTTAAACCAAATAGTTATATCACGTGTAGGATCGAGAAAGAGAGAGGAGAGCACACGCGGAAGCAAAAACACGACTACATTGATAATAAAATTCGATGTACATTAACTCATGGCTTAACAACCTACTTATAGTCTCACAAACTTGATGATCACTCAAAGTACTTACCTAATAAAATCAAACTCTAAATAAAGCACACTTCTAGAAACACAAAGAAACTCTAAACATAGTAAAACTCTAAAACAAGCAACCGACAAAACTTGCTCTTCTAGTTAACCAGAACTTTCAAATATCGCACAGTGTGTCAACATCGTGTGTTGATCCAACTTGACTGCGTCAACTGCAGTAGTTGATCCACTTGGACTGGATCAACATCATATGTTGATCCACGAACCAAATCACCATATATTGGTTTAACTTCCAACAATAGCTCAAATGTTGCCATTTATATATTTTTTCATCTTCTCAACTAGGAAACTTAAATCGTTTTACTATGCTGACGCTGTGATTCTTTGGATGTGATTTAAGATCCGAGTCTCACCAAAGTAAAATGCCAAATCGTGTGGTGTTCCATTTTTGTTCATGTCGACCACCATATGCGAACGACTGATCATATATCTGATTCTCAAGTACTCCTACTCGTTGAGTACATAACCGACTAGATTAAAAGCAAAAATATGCTAAGAAACGAATTATTGTAATTTTGAAGAGAATTAGAAATTCAAAGACCGGAAACAATTTTTTTTGATGGAAAAGATATATATTAAAACTAGCAAATATAGTACAATAGATTTACAAGATCATTTTTATCAAAGATACTAGAATCAATGCTAGATTTTTGAACCTTGTTAGATAAATTTTCCGACATATGTTGTAGTCTTTTAATCCGTGCTTCCTTAGCAATGTAGTCCACTGCATTATTGTTGTTTCTTCTTATATACTTCACTTTATCTTGCGGAAGGTCGCCCAATTTGATCCTTATATCCTGCAAGGTATTTTCCGCCGCCCACGAAGAATCTGATTGAACTTTGTTTAAGCTATCGGCTAGAGCTTTGCAATCTGTTACGATGATCACACTTGATAAAATATTTTCTTTTAACCATGTAACCGCCTTTAGAAGGGCCTTTGCTTCTGCGTGGAAGGCTGACGTTTCCCACTCTGAGGCCGCCGATATATGCAAAGGTCTCCTCATCAGCAGAGTAAAGGATAAAAGCGTATCCCATTGAAGAGTTATCTTTCTCATAAGAAGCATCAACGAAAACTATCCAATCCGAATTTATATTTGACCAAGAATTGGTAATTGGTGTTTTTTTATGAGTCTGCTTTTTGCTTTGAGGGTGTAAGAACAAGAAAGTCTCCATCTCAGTATCCAGCTCAGGTTACAGCTCAGACAGTTAGCTTAGTCAGTTAGTTACAGTTGTTATTTCTAAACCTGTAATATTGAGACAGCTGTATTGTGACAACTCATTCATAGATGTATTTACTTTCTTGTTTCTGTAACTGATACTATAAGTATCACTCATTCTCTGTATTTCTTCTTTAACAGATTCAATACAATAAACCACCGTTCTCATATGGCATCAGATAATAAGAGTGCAATTTCAACTTCCAACACTAAAATCTGATTAAATCGATCCTTACAACCTTGTTCTTGAGCAATCATGCCTAGAACCACCACCAATTCTTCTTCCTCCGCTGCACAACCACCAAATCCAAACAACAACAACCTACATTCATTTGGTTTTCCACCTCTTACTGGTTCGCCTTTGATGAATCAACAACAACAATCTCAAATTTCACCACAACCACCACAATTTCAATCTCTTTTTCATTGTCCACAACTTCCGTTTCAAAACATATCAAATTTTGTTTCAACAAAACTCGATGGATCCAATTTTCTTGTTTGGAGAGATCAACTATCATCAATCTTGATCAGTACCAACTTATATGGTCTTGTAGATGGATCTATTCTTCAATCGCCTCAATTTTTGATGCAGAACAATCTTCAAGCACTTAATCCGCAGTTTCTTGAATGGCGATCGATGGATCAATTTGTAAGTTCTTGCATCAATGCTACGGGTTTACCTTGTCTTGCTTCTGAATTGCTTGGAAAGACTACTGCTAAGGAAAAATGGGATCATCTTTCAAGAATCTTTACTCAACAGTTTTTTGCAAGAAAATCTCAATTGAGATCTCAGCTCCATACAATCAAGAGAGGTAACAGTTCTATCTTTGAGTTTCTTCAACAAATCAAGTTTATTTCTGATTCTTTGGCTGAAAGTGGTGAACCGGTTATTGATGAAGATTTAGTTATGTAAACATTGTCTGAACTTAGAGCTAGACTCATCAATCATGAACAATGGCTTAAATATCAAGATCAAGAATCTTACTCTCCTCTAATCATAGATTCAACTAATTCTGCTTTCTTTGTGAGAAAATTTGTTAATTCTCACCACTCAACTGGAAGTTCTTCTTCCTCCCCAAGCAATTCACACACCTCACCAACTTACAGAGGCTCTGGCAATCATTCTTCTGCTCCTAGTAATGGTGGTACCACATTACCAAGAGGTGAACTCAATCCACATCAGAGAGTAGACTATTCATCTATTTCATGTCAAATATGCAACAAGTTGGGACACTTTGCTAGTAGATATCGATTTAGGTATTCTACAAACAAAAAGCAATCTACTCTAGCAGTTCAAAAAGCCTTTGTTGGAATGGAACTTTCAACTCCAGCTTTTAATCCATGGACTGTTGCTACACATGCTTCTTCTTGTGGTGTTGGTGAATGTTCTACTTCAACAGGTCACTGGAGTTCAAATGATGTTGGTCCTGTATGGATCCTTGACTCAGGTGCTACCATTCATATGACTAATGACTCTTCTATCCTCACTGCAAAAGAGGAATTCACTGGTGAAGAGCAGGTTATGATTGGTAATGGTAAGTTACTACCAATCTCATTAACTGGTTCTTTTACATTACTTCCTACTACTAGTTCAAACTCTTTTGTGTTGGATAAGGTTCTTTTTGTGCTAAGTATCAAGCATAATCTTCTTTCAATTGCAAAATTTACCGCCGATAATCAATGCTCTTTTGAATTCTTTCCCTGGGGGTATGAAATAAAGTCAATTCACAGTAAGAAAGTTTTAGCTAGAGGACTGATGCAGAACAACTTATATCCACTACAAGCATCAACAAGGAAGCTTCTTCAGTCAGTTCATAAATTTTCTTTTACATCCATTTTGGCAACTCCAGACATCTGGCATTAAAGGTTAGGCCATCCAGCTCCAAAAATTCTTAAGAAACTTGAATCCTCTGCAATAATCAGACTCACCAACAAGAAATTTGATTCTGTTTGTGGTTCTTGTCAGATGGGAAAAAGTGTATGTTTACCTTTTAGAATTTTCAGTTCTAGTTCTAATAAACCTTTGGCTTTGATCCATTGTGATAATTAGGGACCAGCTTCTATTCAGTCTACTCTAGGATATAGGTACTACATTTTGTTTGTAGATGACTACATCAAGTTTACTTGGATTTATCCAGTGAAATGTAAGAATGATAGTCTGTCTTGTTTCAAACTTTTCAAGCAATCAATGGAAAAACTGTTGGATTCAACAATTAAAGAATTTCAAACTGATGGTGCTTATGAGTTGGTTAAAGGGGTTTTTAAATCTTTTCTTGACCCAAATGGTATTTCTGTGAGAATTTCTTGTCCTAATGTTCATCAGCAGAATGGAGCTAGAGAGAGAAAACACATACATATTATAGAAATGGGCAATACTTTGTCTTTTATAGCTTCCCTTCCAAAGAGATTTTGGTTGGACTCCTTCTTAACAGCTTCTTATCTTATAAATAGGACACCAGCAAAACTTTTAGATTATAAATGCCCTTATGAAATCTTATTTGGCAAGCTTCCCAACTATGATTTTCTGAAAGTCTTTGGTTGTCTGTGTTTTCCCGACATTGCACATAACAGAAAAGACAAGTTGAGTCATAAATCAACTCCTTGTGTATTTCTAGGATATAGTCCCTATCATAAAGGGTATAGGTGCTATGATCCATACACTTATAAGGTTCGCACAACTGTTCATGTCATCTTCAATGAACTTGTTTTTCAATATAATACTTCTACTGGATATCAATTGACAATTTCAGAATCTGTGCATACTGAAGATGGTTTGACTGATACTTCTACATCTCCAACATCTGATACTTCTAATTCATTATCATTGCTTATCACTGAAGATACTTCTACTTCTGGTAATCTCATCACTACTTCTTCCACGGCTCAGGTATCCATCTCTACACTTTTTCCTTTATTTGCTGATACAAATGCTACTGGTGTTGCTTCCACTAGAATATATACAAGGTCTAAGTCTGGCATCAATAAATCCAAACTTCTAGACTCAAATTTTGTAGCTCATAGTCACATTAAATATCCAATCCATGTTTCCTTCAATGCTATTCTAGAATATTTAGAAGAGCCTAAAACTTTTCAACAAGCTTCTAAACTTCCACAATGGGTTCATGCAATGAAAAATGAACACACTGCTTTGTATGAGAATAACACTTATGAGCATGTACCATATCAACCTGGTATGAATGTCCTTGGATGTAGGTGGGTCTATAAGACAAAACTGAAAGCTGATGGTACTTTAGAAAGATTTAAAGCAAGATTAGTGGCTAAAGGTTATTATCAAGTTGATGGTGTGGATTATGAAGATACTTTTAGTCCTGTGGTTAAGGCTACAACCATTAGATGTGTGTTAAGTCTTTCTTTACAACATAAATGGATCATGAGACAATTAGATGTATCAAATGATTTCTTGCATGGTACTCTTACTGAGGATATTTACATGGAATACCCTCCAGGATTTGAGTTTCCTTCTCATGTATGTCATCTGAAGAAATCTCTTTATGGGTTAAAGCAAGCCCCCATGGCTTGGTTTTATAAATTTAGTGGTTATCTTTTATCCTATGGTTTTACTCAATCAGCCCGTGATCACTCAATGTTCTTCTTCAACAAGTCAGGTGTCAAAATGATTTTACTAGTCTATGTTGATTATATAATTGTGGTGGGCAACACTGAAAATAATTTGGATTCGTTTATTTTATCCTTGAAGACTCAATTTTCTATGAAGGACTTAGGTACTCTATCATATTTTCTGGGTATTGAGGCTAAAATAGATACTTCAACAAATTCTTTACTTCTTACTCAAAGCAAATATTCTATTGAGTTACTCAAAAAGTTTGATATGCTGGAGTGTAAACCCTACAAATCCCCTGTTGCTCAAGGAAGAAGAGCTTCTTTATATGATGGAACTTTACTTGAGAATCCTTCTTATTACAGAAGTCTTGTAGGTGCTCTGCAATATCTCACACTTACCGGGTCTGATGTGAGTTTTGCTGTAAACTATGTTGCTCAATTCATGCATCAATCTACTGATGTACATTTGCAACTTGCTAAGAGGATTTTGAGATTTATCAAAGGTTCTTTGGGTACTGGAATAACTCTTGTTGGAGGGGATTGTTATACCATAACTTCCTTTACAGATAGCGATTGGGCAGGTTTTCCAGATTCAAGAAAATCTACTACTGGTTACTGTGTTTCTTGGTCAGAATCTGGTTGCTTGGTCTTCAAAAAAACATCCTACTCAGTCTCATTCTTCTACTGAAGCTGAATACACGGAATTATGTGTAGCCGCTTCTGAGATTAGATGGATTTCTTATATCATGGATGAATTAGGAGCTCCTATCAGATACCCTTGCACTATGTTCTGTGATAATATTGGTGCAGGTTGTCTAGCTGCAAATCCAATTTGTCATGCTAGAACCAAACATGTAGAGTTGGAATATCACTATGTCAGAAGTTTGGTTATGATTGGTTTTCTGATAGTTAGATATGTCCCTTCATTACATAATATTTCTGACTTATTTACCAAGGGGTTATCTAAACAATTGCTCATCAGATTGCAAGACAAACTTTTACACTTTGACAATGTTCAGTTTGAGGGGGACTGTAAGAACAAGAAAGTCTCCAGCTCAGTATCCATCTCAGGTTACAACTCAGACAGTTAGCTTAGTCAGTTAGTTATAGTTGTTATTTTTAAACCTGTAATATTGAGACAGCTGTACTGTGACAGCTCATTCGTAGCTGTATTTACTTTCTTGTTTCTGTAACTGATACTATAAGTATCACTCCTTCTCTGTATTTCTTCTTTAACAGATTCAATATAATAAACCATTGTTCTCAGAGAGGGGTATCGAACGGGATTGAATTTAATAGACTTTTTATTTGTTCTATTAAGCTGACTGGATTTGGGTGGATTTTCTCAAAAATTACCGAGCATTTGTACTTCCAAATGAACAAAATTATGGTGGATATTTTTCCTTGCAGATGGCTCAAATTAGCTTCCGTAATCCACCTTTTAATCCAATCAGTAGTTGTGCTGTGGGTGTTCTTGGAAATTATATTGTATAGAGATAGACCGGAAACAATTTAGTTGAAGCTGCTGGAGCCTTAGTTTGCGCATGGTGATACACGTTAATTTTTTTAATACAGTCCTACGCCGGAACAACGTATTCTAGTTGCTTTATGTTTTTTTCTTTCCCCACCTTTGGTAGACTATTTGTATATGATATCCATTTCCTCCGGTATATCTTCCTTCCTATCATAAAAAAAAAATTGGCTTGAGATTAGTCATTGCGCTAAAAAAAGACTTGCCCATTTCCCTCTGATTATCTTGTGCATCAAACGATGGCCCATAGACAATGACTAATATCAAGCCATGAGAGAGGAACTGGGCCGGCTCGCCCCCCTCTCTATCTGTCTTGCCTCTTTATTGTCTTTGTTGGGGCCCACTTGAACAGATTTTGAAACATAAAATGGTTAAAAAGATCAAAGTCAACAATTCCTGGTGAAATGGACAGTTAAATTTTGATACTGTTTGAATGACCAAAAATGTAAAAATAGACAGGATGTAATCAATTTCATCGTGCCTATTTTCAAATATTTTTTCTTATTTTTAATTTAAACAGGATGTATCCAGTTTCATCCTTGTCATTTTTTAAATTTAAGCTAGGATGAAATCAGTTTCATCCTTACTATTTTTCTTTTGCCATTTCACCCAAACTATTTTTTACCCGTCCATTTGAACCGTGATTTAAAAATATTTGGATAAATGACCCATTTTCCGATTTTGAAAATGATGCCTTGGTTTTGGTGGTGGCGGAAGTGTGAGATTTTGAGCGGTGGTGGAAGTACGAACCGATGGTGCTGTTGGGTCAAGAAAGTATGTTTAGTGATAATTCTTTTGTGCTCGGGTCCTGAATCTGAATTTCCTTCGAAACTGATTACGACACTCGTGCTCGATAGCTACTTGCTAATTTGTAGCGTTGTTGTCGTAAGTTTTGGGCTATTGTTTTTTTTTGGAAATTGGGTCATTTGTCCAAATATATTTAAAACATAGTAGTTTAAATGGACGAGTAAAAATTTGTATGGGTGAAATGGACACCAAAAAACTAACAGGGATGCAACTGGATTCATCCTGACTTAATTAACTTAAAAACTAGCAAGGATGAAACTGGATGCATCCTGATGTAAATTAAAAATAAGAAAAAGTATTTGAAAATGGGTAGGATAAAACTGTTTACATCCTGACTATTTTTACATTCTCGTCCATTTAAACAGTATCAAAATTTTACATGTCTTTTTCATCCAAAAATTATTGATTTTGGTCTTTTTAACCAATTTTGTGTTGTTTTTTCTAGTGCCAATCCGTCAAAATTCATACTAAGACCATGTAATAGAAAACATTGCCGCCATCACTTTTATTCATTTTTTTTTGTTCTAATGATAGAAATGTACATCCAAACCTCTTTGGTGAAATCTTTGATTGTCCATATAGTGCTAAATCTCTGGTCATATCAAATTCCTACCTAAGTCTAAGATACTCATAGCGGAATGGAATCAAAGAATTATCCTTCTCCGATAATCCCATTGCAAGACTGAATAGATCTCAGTCCCGCTTTATGTAATTAATTGCTACAAGGTACGTGGAGGTGAAGAAAGAAAACAGGACAGTCTTTTAACTTTTCATCTCTCCAAACGTCACCTAAATAGATTTACTATATTAACGCTTTGAGCTGGTTTGGTTTTCTCAGTAAAATTGTTTGTGGTAGTACACCTTTGAGATCATTGGATGGAATTGGAATGAGGCTCTGCCAGACTTGTCTGGTGAACGGACATGATGTATGTATGTACGAAGATGATTTGGTGCTTACATGGGATGGGACTAATGAACACAAACTTACCCCAAGTCACTCGTAGGGGAATCGAATCACAAACTTCAGTAGATCCCATCCCAAATTTAGCAGTTCTACTTCTACACGAATGGCAACAAAAACGGCGAAAAAAACCCGGCTTTTACAAGTTTATAGAATTTGTGGTCCCAGTGGGCTCCGCCTTCAGGAGTTTAGCAAGGGCCCATATGTACTGTGTCCAGCAGTTTTTTCTTGAAACCTATTTTGAGGCATACTAGATAATGTCAAAAAACAGCATCACCCCTCATCCATTATTTTTGATAATGGCATAACTGCCCTTATATAATTGTTGTAAATGATTATGATTAAAATTGATTAATTATGAATTTTAAGGATTGATTAAATATTAAATTATTAGTGGTGAATTAGTAGAAAAATCAAATTTATGTGAGAGAGTTGGGATTTTTGAGAGGAAGAAGAAGAAGTGAAGAGAAAAAGCTTGGATTTTGACTTTTGAGATTTTAGTGATTAGAAGTGACCAAAATGTGTGATTCAAATTAGAGGTAAACTTCTATCGAGGTTTAATTTCCTTTTATAAGTTGAATCTACCAAAAAATTGAATTTTTAAAACCAGATCTGCTGACCAGATGAACAATTCGCTGATAACTTTTGTTGTCAGCCGAACCTAGGTATAATTTCAAAAAAACAGAGGTTCGGCTCAAAAGTTATCAGCCGAACTTCACTCAGAAACTGAATCATCAACTAGGTTCGGCTTGAAAAATTGAGGTTCGACTGGAAAATTGAGGTTCGGATGAAAATATTGTAAAGTCGCATTAGCCTAACATAGTGTTTCTCTAAATCATACACTAAGTTCGGCTCAAAATTGATACTGCAAGATCATCCGAACTGATCTTCTGAAAATCCTAATTTCATCTTTGAAATCATATTCTACCGATCAAACAAAATAAAATCAATCAAAAACAATATGGGTTTGTTACGCATACATTCTAAAATACATCTAAGAGCAATTGAGATTTGGATTTCGCATTCCAACATTGATCACTTCGATTCGTGTGTTTCCTTTGTTTGATTAGTTTCTTTATTGAATTGGAGTCCTAGATGTTTAAGTTTAAAGTTTATTTTGATTTTTAATTTTACGTTTTTGAGGATAAGGGAACTATGACAAATTGAAATTATTTAGGGATATATAGGTAATTACACTACCTTTAGACACCGTTTATAAACCCACCCTAAATAATATAATGAATGAGTATGCCTCAAAAAAATGAATATGCCTTAAAATAGATTTCTTTTTTTTTTTGCATAGTTTTTTACGCAGTTGGTCGAGGCTTCTTGTCCCACATTATTCATTTGATGCTTACCAGCATAAAGGTACCACCAAGTTGGCAAATTTGAAAAATGACACGTCTCCTCTCTTTGCTTCATTTTGTTTTCTAAAACATAAAAGATTTACGGTTGAATTAACGAAAGTAATTGAATGCAAATAGGAGGAGGATTAGTTTGTATACAGTGATATGGTCAATCGTCAAAGCTTCTTTTGTTTTGTATTTTCTGTTTTTTGAAAATTTAAATCCAAGCTAATTATGTGCCTAAACTTGTTTATCTTAAATGTTTTTATCTGACAGCCAAAATGAGAACTGGAGGAGTATGTTGGCATTTTTATTTTTTCAACAGCATCATCTTAGTTGTTTTGTGATACTAACAACTAGCATATTTGTATAAGAGGTTTTTTTTTTTTTAAATGCGAAGAACAGATTTGTTCCTTGAGTTAACTTACATAATTTCTGATTGACAGACCAATCATCCCTAGTTATTTTAATAAACATATCTGGGATGTTACACCAAAAATCAAAAGAGGATCTGTCAGTTTTAGTTTCTTTTTGCTATTACATGAGCTACATTGTTTGTTGTTCTTTTAACATGATTCACACTAAAAAATGAAATGGATTCAAGAAGATGCCATATTTCTTCTACAATCCTTTGGTTCATCCGATGTACAGATGGCGCGACATTCTTGATAGAGTTAACTACGTTTTGACTGTCTCCTTCAAAAGTTAAGTTGTCTAACTCCATTTCTTTGGCCCACAATATTGCTTCTTTCATGGCCAAGCATTCTTATTGCTCTGCATCTAATCCATCATAGAAGTATCTGCCTATGATGCCCCAACATGAACCTGCCGAGTCTCGAATGATTAGTCCAACACCAAAATTATTAATAACATGGTCAGAGGAAGCATCTATATTGATTTTCAATTGATTATCCTTTGGAAGAACCCAAAGTTTTGTGCATGTTATGTGTTGATGTTGAGGTTCAGCTGAGCATTGAAGCACCATGCTCTGGATGGGTTTAATTGTAAATCAGATGTTTTGATTTTTATTTTCAAAAGCTTTTAGGCACCTATTCTTCCAGAGAAACCAAGCAATTATCATGATTATTAGGACCCGTAGATTTCTGCTTCCATTATCAAAGTTCTCAGTATTAGTGAACCAACTTGTAATCCAAAAGATAATATATGTGTGATGAGCTTGTGTGTTAGCAATATTCACGTTCATAGCTAGCCAGATGGATCTAACATCATCACAGTGGATAAACATATATTGTAAAGTCTCTTGTCTCTAAGGCATCTCAGACAAATTGTTTCGATATCTTGTTTATAGTGGCTCAGTTTTTCTCTAATAGGAACATTTGTTTTGATGAATTTCCAAATTAAGAGCTTAATCTTATGAGGAGCTTTTGATTTCCATAATTGTTTTCAAATGGAATTTGGAATTTTTTGGTTGTTCTGATTCCTTAAATAGGTCTCAGTGGTTAAAGCTTCGTATGTTAGATTTTACAAAGAATTCCCCCATTCTATTAGGTTCCCAAATTAATTTATCTTCTCCATGTTGAATTAAGTGCATTTTTAGAATAAGATCTGCTATGTGACTTGGAAATAAAGCTTCTATTATAGGAGCATTCCATCTTCTCAGGTTTTTAAGAATTAGATCAGAAACATGCACTACTCTTGCTGGTTCGGGGAAAGAGGCATTAGGAGTGGGAGGAATGTCTAGCCATTTATCCCACTTATCATACCAGACCAAAATTTTTGTTCCACATCTAACATCCCATTTTTGAAATTTCCTAACATATTCTAGACGCATTTATATCCCTTTCTAGATTCATGAAGAGCTATTATGCTTTTCCTGAAGATGCAAAAAAATCGCAGTATGGAGAGTATTTTGATTTCATGATTTGATCCCAAGTTTTATTTTTCTCTGTACACAACCTACAAGGAAATTTAACTATTAGAGAATTATTGAATTTCTCTAGATTCCTAAAAGCCAATCCCCCCTCATTCTTAGAGGCATATAAAGAATTCCAAGCAATTATATTAAGATCTATATTGTTTATGTGACCGCACCAAAATTTTCTTTGGATATTATCAAGTTTTTTCAGGGGTATGTTTAGGAATCCTGAAATGACTCATGTAATGTGCACGAATGGAGTTCAACAATGATTTAACCAAGGTGGTTCTAGCAACTTGATTAAGAGTTTTGGAACTCCACCCTTGAAGCATGTTTCCAAAAGATTCCTGAATAGAGCTAAAAGTACTTGTTTTAGACTTTCCTAGAAGGACTGGAAGACCTAAATACTTATTAGATGAACAAAGTTGCTTTACACCCAAAGCACGCGTTGCTATATCAAGCATGTTTGTCAATGTTAGTGATCAAAACTATGAGTCTTGATTTATAGCCTACATAGCTAAGTCTCGGACTAGGATAGAAAAGTGCAGTTGTGCTCAAGGACTTCATGGCGATTCATCATACAACGACGAAGATCTACTCAAGGAACCGCGGAACTTCGTCAACAAAAAGGTATGTGGAGACTTGAACTTATCTATCACTCAAAAGTATATCTCATCTATCTCCTACTTCTTATGAGACAAAATTCGTATGCAATATAGACTGGATCATACACATTTGATATTTCGAGACGAGTATATCTCGCCTATCTACATCTCGAAATCATGTGTTGGTAAAGCGTTTCGCTTTGATCAAGTTTATCTTCACCTAGTGACGAAAGTCATGAAAAGTTTCAATTACTTTGAGAATTGCTCTGACGCGAAACGGTCTGTGAATAACAACTATATAACGTCCTCTGAGAATATCTCAATAATTGGAATGAGAGTTTAGATTACATAACCATGTATTTCTTAATCCGAAGTTTTCGAACTTTGTTGATTAAGAGAAACCGGAGGAATTGGCTTTGCCAAGTCCGCGAACTGACGGAAGTTCCCGTACCGAGAATTTCTGCTGGGATTTCCCAAACCTCGTTTGCGTGTTAGTCCGCGAACTCAGTCCGCGAACCTAGTCCGCGAACTGGCAAAAGTATCTTTGCCGAGATTTTCTGCTAAGTTTGGAAAACTCCACCGGTTGTCTTAAGTCCGCAAACTTGTTTGTGATCTTAAGTGGTTATGATCTAAAGATGTGCTCTGAACATGAAACTTAAATTACTAAGGAATGCTTTATGCAAAACGTGGCTATAAATTTCATGAGTCGATTCAATCGAATCAAATCATCTTTGTTTCAATTGTGTCTTGTGTAGTTACATAAGATCTCATAACAATTGAACAACTCTTTAACTAGTTCATTTGAGTCAAATGAACTAGTTATAGTGAAGAAGAACAAGGTTAATATGAAATGCTCATATGGTTAACCTTTTGGGTTACTATGTTGAACCAACATACACATACACGTTTGGGCATGGTTTTCACAAACCCTGTAAACATCTACCCAAGTGTGTGTGACAAGCTAAGTTTTCGATCTAACGGTTGAGAAATATTAGCTTGAATCTAAATCAGGTTTTCATCTAACGGTGAATATGGATTGCTTCCAAACTAAGGAAAAACCCTAATTTGAAGGCTATATAAAGGAAACATCTAGCATTGTGCAAAACTAATCCCCACACGTCTGTGTGATACTAGTGCGCTCGCTAGAGTCGACTCTCCTTTAACCTTTGGTTTTCTTCTCTAAAACCAGGTTAACGACTTAAAGACTTCATTGAGATTGTGAAGCCAGACCGATACTATTTTTATCATAGTTATGTGATATGATCTTGCATCTTCTATTGTACGAGTACAATCGATTGATTGGCTTGATATCGTACGAGTACAATCGTTGCTATTTCAAGCATGTTTGTCAATGTTAGTGATCAAAACTATGAGTCTTGATTTCTAGCCTACATAGCTAAGTCTCGGACTAGTATAGAAAAGTGTAGTTGAACTCAAGGACTTCATGGCGATTCATCATACAACGACGAAGATCTACTCAAGGAACCGTGGAACTTCATCAACAAAAAGGTATGTGGAGACTTGAACCTATCTATCACTCAAAAGTCTATCACTTCTATCTCCTACTTCTTATGAGACAAAAGTCGTATGCTATATAGACTGGATCATACACATTTGATATTTCGAGCCGATTATATCTCGCCTATCTATATCTCGAAATCATGTGTTGGTAAAGTGTTTCGCTTTGATCAAGTTTATCTTCACCTAGTGACGAAAGTCATGAAAAGTTTCAATTACTTTGAGAATTGCTCTGACGCGAAACAGTCTATGAATAACAGCTATATAACGTCCTCTAAGAATGTCTCTATGATTGGAATGAGAGTTTAGATTACATAACTATGTATTCCTTAATCCGAAGTTTTCAAACTTTGTTGATTGAGAGAAACCAGAGGAATTGGCTTTGCCAAGTCCGCGAACTGATTTCGTACCGAGAATTTCTGTTGGTATTTTCCAAAAACTCGTTTACGTGTTAGTCCACGAACTCAGTCCGCGAACCTATTCCGCGAACTGGCGAAAGTCGCTTTACCGAGATTTTCTGATGAGTTTGGAAAACTCCACTGGTTGTCTTAAGTCCACGAACTTGTTTGTGAGCTTAAGTGATTATGATCTAAAGATGTGCTCTGAACATGAAACTTAAATTACTATGGAATGCTTTATGCAAACCGTGGCTATAAAGTTCATGAGCCGATTCAATCGAATCGAAAGCTTTGTTTCAATTGTGTCTTGTGTAGTTACATAAGATCTCATAGCAATTGAACAACTCTTTATCTAGTTCATTTGAGTCAATTGAACTAGTTATGGTGAAGAAGAACAAGGTTAATATGAAATGCTCATATGGTTAACCTTTTAGGTTACTATGTTGAACCAACATACACGTACACGTTTGGGCATGGTTTTCACAAACCCAGTAAACGTCGACCCAAGTGTGTGTGACAAGCTAAGTTTTCGATCTAACGGTTGAGAAATATTAGCTTGAATCTAAATCAGATTTTCATCTAACGGTGAATATGGATTGCTTTCTAACTAAGGAAAAACCATGATTTGAAGGCTATATAAAGGAGACATCTAGCATTGTGCAAAACTAATACCCACGCATCTGTGTGATACTAGTGCGCTCGCTAGAGTCGATTCTCCTTTAACCTTTGGTTTTCTTCTCTAAAACCAGGTTAACGACTTAAAGACTTCATTGGGATTGTAAAGCCAGACCGATGCTACTTTTATCGTAGTTATGTGATCTGATCTTGCATCTTCTATCGTACGAGTACAATCGATTGATTGGCTTGATATCGTGAGAGTTCTCCGATAGGCAAGATAAAGAAGTCACAAACATCTTCGTCTCACTGTTTGTGATTCCTCGACAAACTGCCTGTGTAGTCAGGAAGGATTGTAGAGAGGTGATTGATTAATCTAGGATGTTCTTCGGGAATATAAGATCGGATTATTAATTGGTTCCTGTTCACCTTAATTTCGTATCTTAAGACAGAACAAAACCTAGGGTTTATCTGTGGGAGACAAATTTATCCTTTGATAGACTTTTCTGTGTGAGATAGATTTGTTTATTATCAAGTCTGCGATTTTGGGTTGCAGCAACTCTTGGTTGTGGGTAAGATCAGCTAAGGGAATCAAGTGCACAGTATCCTGCTGGGATCAGAGGCGTAGGAGTACAACTGTACCTTGGATCGGTGGGAGACTGATTGGGTTTCAAATATAGTCCAGTCCGAAGTTAGCTTGGAGTAGGCTAATGACTATAGCGGCTTAATACAATGTGTATTCAATCTGGACTAGGTCCCGAGGATTTTCTGCATTTGCGGTTCGTTAACAAAACTTCTGGTGTCTGTGTTACTTCTTTACCGCATTATATATTATATAATTGAAATAATACAAGTTGTGCGTTCGTGATCATCAACTGGAAATCCAACCTTTGGTTGTTGATTGATATTGATTGATCTTTGGACATCGGTCTTTGGTACCGTCCAAGTATTTCTTGTGGTTGATTAGGACTAGCAGATTTCTATTAGCTTGAGTAATATGAAAAACAAGAGAGAGATATTAAATCCTTCAGATAATTTTATCTAGATTGAGTCTTACTGTCTAGTTGATTCTCTAGCAAAGTATTTCGGAGTTAGTCCATACATATTGCTAAGCGAATTATTGGGTGGTGTTATTAGACCTCCGCTTTTTTAATTGGTACAGAGCAGGCAAGCACGTTTAAGACCTAAAAAGTCCGTGCTTGTAGCGGTCTGACTCTTGGACAAAGGTGCTATCTCTATTAACGTACCACCAGTCTTTGATGGCTCAAACTACTCAACATGGAAAGTTGCAGTGTGTGCTTATCTTCAAGCATGTGATTATCAAACCTGGGTATGTATTGTTAAAGGCTATAATCCTCCGGTTAATACAAAAGACGATGTATCTATACCAAAGAATGTTGGTAGTTATAATCCTGAATAATCTCTTGTTGGAATGCAAAACTCTTTTGGATTAAATGCTATCATACAGGCCGTTACCCCAGATATTCAGTACTATGTGGCTACTTGCACTAAGTCTAAAGAAGCCTGGTATATTTTAGAAACTGTATTTGAAGACAAGAGATACGTTTCTAAGAAACATGCCATCAATGGAGGAAACAACCTCAACAATCCTTCCACGAATACCTCCTATGGACAGGTGACAATTCGTGATCTAAATTCTGTTCAAACCTTTGCTTTCAACGCTGTTTCCGAGACAAGTAAATCCTTTAACTTATCTTGGGCTGATGAGTGTTGTTCATCTGGTTATCGTTTCAATAAACCGTTGTTAACAAAAAGGATCAAGGATTTTATAAAGAGGAGCGTTAGATGTGATAAACATCCCCTGTCAGCTATTGCTTCTAAAGATTCTATGGAAGATAAATCTCTTTGTGTCGACTTCTTGAATACGTCTGTTGGATGTGAATCTACAGCTCTCGCGGAAGAAACCTCCATACACTCAAAATCTGATTTAGAAGTTGAGTCTAACACAAAGATTTTTCGATTTCTTGAACAAAGAGGTCCTTCAAGAAAATCTTCAATTAAAACCTTTATTGAAGAAACTGGAATCTTTAATCCAAGTGAAATATCTTGAGATAGATTGTCTTAATGATCAACTCACCAGGACCGTTCTTCTAAAGGAAAAATAGATTAATACTCTCAAAGATGATCTTCAACGATTATCTGGAAGTTCTGATAAAATCTCAGCAATGTTATTTGGTCAGAAATCTTTTGGAAACACTAATGGTTTAGGATTTAATAGAAAGACTGCAGGTATCGTCAACTATGTTCCTAAGTGTCATGGGAAACCAAAGGTTGACAGTTGTGATAAATAGAAGGAACTTCAACAAGACAAAGGATCGCAGATTTGTTCGTTTTTTGGAAATGCAAATCATGTTCAAAATACGTGTTTGAGGTTCAAGCAGAGGAACAAAAGAATTTTTAAACTACAAGAGAACATGCAAAAGTTGAATTTGGATAATCAAAGGTCGTGCAAAACAAATGCGTCCAGAATCAGAAGGAGGAGGAAACCTGTTTATGCAACAAGCCTTGACAAGAAATGGGAGCATCTGGCTCACTTTGTCTCTGGTTGAGCTCGGAGACGCCTGCATACTCATTCTTAGCTTGAGAGGTTGAGGCTCTGCATCTTGTGACTCAAGTATGTATCTATGTTTGTTAAGAAAATATCCTGCTAACGATATTGATTGTGAATCCTTAAACTGTGGAAGTCTGTGTCAAGGATTAGGGTTTGACACTTATAAATCTTCTTATCTTCTTATTTCTTCTCATACGTTTTCATGGCTCCTGTAACTAGAGGCACTTCCAAAAATAATGTAGTAGAAGAAGTCAACGTATATCTGTGCAAATGAATTACTTCCTCAAGGATGATAAAGAAGTAGTCTACAATCAATAGAAAAAGTTCTTCCTCTAACTGTCTCTTTTCTGTTTGTTGTGATGATAATCTTTTTAGAGAAATGGTGAAAGACTTCATCAACAAGATAAATGATTTAAAATCTCGAATCACTTCCTCTGTGGAAGAAATAACTCACTATGAACAAAGGTTGTTCTAACCAAGAATACCTTGCGTGATATAAAAAGGGAACTTAGTGAGTTAACTGATATTTCTGAAGATTTAGAGGAATTGAACGATCCCATAATCAATGGGTTTTTCAATAACAAGAAGGAGTTTTCTGTAGATGCCCTGAGAAAGATCTACAATACCTAGTAAGTCTTCTTTTTGATTTAGTTGGAAGAATAA